>NC_092876.1:147346799-149846799 GCF_028372415.1 Notamacropus eugenii | reverse complement strand
GTTATTTTTTTGACCTAGGCATAACAATTTACATTTATCTAGCCATTTGCCCATATCACCCTATTGGATCCAGTCACCTCTGTGAGGTAGAAGGTGTATAGGATTATTATTATTACCTTATAACTGAGGTCCAAATTGAAATGATTTTCCAAATTCCAAAGAGATAACAATCAAGACAGTTGAGACCTGGATCTTTGGATTGTCAAACTAATACTCTCTCCAAAACTATATTCTGACACCAAAGTCCAGGATCCTTGTTACCAACTATGAGCTGCAGCCCAAAGGCTTTCAGACTGAATTGACTAGCCAGTGATACAAGTACTGTAGGGTGATAGAGAATATACTTACCACAGTAGGCAGTATGATCCTGATAGTTCTGTTCATAGTTTTTTCATATTCAGCTGGTTCAGCTCATGCTAATGTTCAGTCCTCATCCCATCTCTAGCATTTATATTCATATCTGTGTAACTCTCCATCTTTCACTCCTGCTTGCACTGTTTGCTGTCCTCCGGGACAAGGCCTCTAGAATCTCTGACTCCTGAAAGTTATCCTTAATCCTATTCTATCCACCATTTTGTTTCTTCCCAGTTAAGGCTGCTTATTTTTTTAGTCATTTTGCTTCCCTCCAGTCAGGTCCCCAGGATCACTTTTCATCTTCTCCTCTACCACATTGAATGAATAACTGATCTTGTCTATCACAGTCTCACCATTAACCCTTGATAACTTAGAACATAAGTTCCATGAGGACAGAAATTATGCTTTATCTAAACTTTGTGTTTCATGTATCACCAAACAGAGTTTTCTGCATATGGTAGGTATACATTTGATAAATGAATGAATAATTTGAATTCTCTGTATCTATACAGATTACTTTACACATGGCCAGCAACAAAGTCATCCTCAAACTTTTCTGATCAAATGAACCATGTGAAACTGTAAAAATGGATGCTGAAATTGAAATTTTTCCAGTAACTGTCCTATGCTGTGCCAGACTTCTGTAGCCTTCTATCATGGGTTTGAAGAAGTAGCTTAAAACACAAAAACTTTTAAAAATCATATAGACATCACAGTATTTATTACTTTCATGGATGCAATTAGAATTTCTATTCAGATAAATTCCAGACTTATATAACCAGGCCTAATTTATCTCCTGATCTTTATTGTGAGTTGATCTGGGAGCTTCTTGAAGTGGATGTTTTATAGAAATCTCCAATCCAACATATCCAAAACTGAACTACCTTCTCTTCTAAAGCCCCTATTGCTGTCAAGGGAACCATTATTTTTCCATTTAATGAAGTTTGGAAACTTCTTGTCAAATTTCACTAGTACATCCCGTGTACCCAATCGTTTGCCAAATCATATTCTTTCCTTACAATATCTGTCACATATGTCCCCTTCTCTCTGCTCACATAGCTGTGTCTCTGGTTCAAGCTTTAATTACCTCTCACCTGTAGTACTGAAATAGCCTATTACCCTCAAGTCTCTCTCCATTCAAACATATCTTCTACTCAGCTTCCAAAGTGGTTTTTCCTAAACCTTAAGTATGCTTATGTCACCCTGCTAAAAACTCTCCAGTGACTTTTTATTACGTATACTATCAAATACAAAGTTTCCCATTTGGAATGTAAAACTGACTCCACAAATCCCTTCCTTTCATGTCCTGTCATTTTGAACTCCACTCTTACACTCTACAGTCCAGTTGCAGTGGACTATTTACTGTTCCTCTCATAGGACATTCCATTTTTCATTTCTTCATGCTTTTGCATGGATTATCTCCTTTTCTGGAATGCTTTCCCTCCTCACCTTCTGTTCCTCATAGTTTGCCTGTATTCCTTCAAGACAGCTTAAATATCACTGTCTTCCAGAGACCTTTCCTCATCCTTCAAGCTACTAGTGCCTTATCCTCTGATGTTACCTATTATCCACTATATCTCTATAATTACTAGTTATCCGTGTGAATACTATCTATCTCTCTACTATATATCTAAATAGCTATATCTACTATATCTACATATATATATACATATTGTGATCATGGATATATAGACAGAAGAAATAATAACAGAGAGAAAGCTTCTATCAGTTGAAGTGTCATGGAAAGGTCTCCGACAGAAATACATATGTATACACGCACACACACGTATATACATACTTACAGAAATATAGTTGTCATCTTCAACTCTTCATGAGTTGACATATGGCAGGAAATATCAATTTTTATATATTCTTTCTATATGTATGTGTATATATATACATATATACTCTATATGTATGTGTGCATATTATATATGTATATATAATCAGATATACAATTGTAAATCCATATGAAAATTATAATGCTAACACCATCACTCTGATTTTATTGCTTGGAATTTATAAAATTTTTATTCCTCTCCCTTGAAATGTGTCTTTTGCCATATTAGAGAAAAGGTTCTTAGCTGGTGGCCCTTATGTTAGAATATTAAAATCAGTATCTAAATATAATCTAAAAGGAGAAATCAAATCAACATGCACACACAATTCCTATTCTATTTGGAAAAAGAATAGCAAAAAATTAAAAGCAAAAGGCAGAGAAGTTATCTGTCAATTAATCAACAAGTACTTAACCATGCCTCTTCTGGATCACTGACTTGCTATGGCAGAGGGGCTTCATAGCTCAATGAAACTATGAGCTATGCTGTGTAGGGTTACCCAAGAAGAATAGATCATAGTAGGAAGTTCTGACAAAAAGTGATTCACTGGAGAAGGAAATGGCAAATCACTCCAGTATCTTTACAAAGAAAATCCCATAGACAATGTTAAAATGATAAAAGAAGATGAGCTCCTCAGGTCAGAAGGTGTCCAACTCACTACTGAAGAAGAATGTAGGACAATTATAAGTAATTCTCGGTACTACTGAAGCAACTGGGCCAAAACCAAAAAGAAGCTCAGGTGCAGATGCTTCTGATGATAAAAGGAAAATCTGATGTGCAAAAATCAATATTGGATAGGAACATGGAATGATAAAGAATGTTCAAATTACTGAACAATTGTGCTTATTTAACACACCAGCTAATTTATGCTTAAGATTCTGCAAGCTCTCAGATGAAAAGACTGGTTTTCTAAGAGACAGAGGAAACAGAGATCAAATTGCCAACATTTGCTGCATTAGGGTGAAAACAAGGGAGTTCCGGAAAACTATCTACTTCTGCTTCATTTACTACACTACAGTTTTTGACTGTGTGGATCACAACAAAATGTGGCAAGTCTTCAAAGAGATAGGAGTAACAGATTATTTTATTTATCTCCTAAAGAGCCTGTATGAAGGTCAAGAAGTAACTATTAGAACTGAATATGGAACAATTGCTTGATTTAAGATTGGGAAATGAGTACAAGGCTGTATATTGTCACCTTATTTGTTTAACTTATATTCAAAGTACATCATGTGAAATGCCAAGCTAGACAAATTAAAAGATGAAATTCAGTTTTCCGGGAGAAATATCAATAATTTCAGATATGCAGACAATACTACTCAATGGCAGAAAGTGAAGAACAATTAAGAAGTCTCTTGATGAGGGTGAAAGAGGAGAGTGTAAAAACTATCCTGAAGTTCAACATAAAAGAAAGAAAAAAAACCATAAGATTCTGACATCTAGTACCATAATTTCTGGCAAGTAGAGAAAGGAGAAATGGAAACTGTCATATTTTATAATCTTAGGTTCAAAGATCACCGCTGACATGAAATTTAAAAAAAAATGCTCATTAGAAGGATAGCTATGGCAAATCTGGACAGCACACCAAAAAACGAAGGCATCATCTTTCCACCAAAGGAGTGTATACAGTCAAAGCTATGGGTTTTCCAGTAATAATGTATGTCTTGAAGCTTATATCAGAAAAACTAAGATTTTATCATCTGGTCCCATTAATTCTGACAAATAAAGGGAGAAGAATGGAAGCAAGGTTAGATTTTATGTTCTTTGGGCTCTAGGATCACTACAGAAGCAACTACAGCCATGAAATAGAAAGAAGAGAATGATTGACAGTATTACAAAGGCAACAAATATGACACTAGACAGACTTAGGGAGAAAGAAGGGTCTGGCATGTTATCAACCATAAGGTCATGAAAAGTCAGACACGATTGCCCAATAATTAGTCACATGTTTACTATGTACAAGGCTCTGCGGTAGGCACCTGCAATACAAAGAAAAACCAAAACAGTCCCTGAACTCAAGAAGCTCACATTCCAGTGTGGGGAGAGGACATGCAATTAACCAGGTATGTATTCTACCATATCATTTTAAATCATTTCACATCATTTAGTATCATAATGTATATGTGACATCATGTCAATTTAACCCTGTTATTCTCCCAATATATGTAAATATCTATATAAAAACACATATATGTCTCTATAGATCTAGATGAGATAGATTGTGAAACAATATCTTACTCAGTTAATTAATTAGTTCAGGGAGTGATTTTACCTTTCTTTGCATTCCCAGGGTGCACAGTGCCTTAAGCATATTAAACACATGATTAAATACTTGTCTGACTGACAGATAGCTTTTCTGGCTTTTGCTTTAAAATTTGTACTATTATTCTTTATCCCAAAATACCAGGGTTTGCAAATGTGTTAAGATCTGATATGATTTCTTCTTTCAGGTTGTATTTAGACACTGCTTTTAATATTTTAAAGTGAGGGCCACCACCTAAGAACCTTTTCTCTCATCTCTTTGCCAGGTTATACTCATTGAAATGCTGTCTATCTAGAGAGTGATAGGTCAAAGATACATTTCAAGGAAAAGGAGCAAAAATTTCATAAATTCCAAATGATAAAATCAGAGTGGTGGTGTTAGCATCATGATTTGCATATGGACTTGCAAATATGTATCTTATTTTCAAGGGATTTTTTTCTGTTTGACCTAGGTTGATCAATTATTTTTCATTTATGAAACTGCAATGATAATTTGTTTACAATTCAATCAATAAACATTTATTAATAATCAACTATAGACCAGACACTGTTCTAGTTTACAAAGTATACATACACTAAAATAAAACAGGCCCTACCCTTAGTAAGCTTACATTTTGTAAAGAAAGTGTACATTTATAAACAAATAAAGACATATACAATACTGACATAAGGTAACCTTTTATAAGAAGGCCCTATTGGTTAAGAGGACCGATAAATTGATAATAACAACAGTAGCTTTTGCATAGTGTTTTGAAGTTTGCTAAATGCTTCACATGTATAATCTTATCTTAAGACTTATTACTATGGGAGATAGGTGGCATCATTATCTCCATTTTACAAATGAATAAAGCTCAAGTGATTGGCTCAGGATCACACAAATAGTAAGTACCTGAGGCCAGATTTGAACTTAGGTATTTCGGATTCCAGGCCCAGTGCTCTATTCCTTGTAACACCTATCAACAAAAATAACAAAAACAACACCTATAAACAATTTTGTTTGTTTTTAATCATTCTTCTTAAACTACACAAAGTAGAGAACATCAACTTATTGACTTTTAAATTCCCCATAAATTAAGATCTCAGCTTAAAAACATATTGATTTTTTCTTCAGCAACATATTATAATGGAAGTAGAAGTGGATTTGAAGCCAAAATATTTGAATACTAGTTCTGCTACTTACAAACTTTTTAACACTGAGCAAGTCACTTTAGTTCTCTGCATCCTAATGGCCTTTTCTAGATATAAGGGTCAATATATTGGAGTAGAACATGCATGGATTCAAGAGATTCTGAAGCCTTATAAAAATCTTGACTCTGACTTAGTATCGGGAGGGGGAAAGTTGCTTAACCTCTTGAGGCCTCAGTTTTGTCCTCATAAAATATTGGTACTGGACTAGATAAACCCTACCCCTATCCCACCAACATCTTGCATGGTTTAGTCTCTGTTAAATATGTGTCATTTGATGAGTTGTTTCAGCCAAGTCCAACTCTTCAATTCTCCCTTTTGGAGTTTTCCTGGCTAGGATACTTGACTTGTTTGCCATTTCCTTCTCAGGTTCATTTCACAGATGAGGAAACTGAGGCAGAGTTAAGTGACGTGCCCAGGTCACACAACTAGGAAAGATCCAAGGCCACATTTGAACTCAGGAAGTTCTGACTCCAGAGCTGGCACGCTAGATAAACAATCAACTAAAGCAGCTCTAAATGTATGACACCATGATAAGGTCTCATCATGTTATATTATCTTGTTAACTATGTAAATGTATGTATGTTTCTGAGAAGAGAACTTTAAGACCACAGATAAATACACAATCTGACACTATATTTAAAAAAAAAAAAACTGTATTAAAATAAGAAGCAAAATAAGTATTATTGAGAAGAAAACGATACATGATTCAGTGCAAAAGTCAAAGAAATATAAATAGCTGCAGTTGAATTTTGTCTCCATTAATTCATCACTTAATTTAACTTCTTTTTCCTCTATCAGAACTAAGCAGAAAACCCTTGAGTTTGCTGTATCATTATTCTTGGAGTCTAAAGCCTCCCTGACATCTGGCTCTGTGATTTAGACTTCCAGGGTATCCCTTACAGGAACTTCCATTTAACCTTTGATATTCACTTTAAAAATAGGCCTGCAGTTGTCTGCTTACTGCTCCTCTTCAAAAAGGCTGAGATTGCCCACCACAGTTGGAAGCTCTTAGTCTGTAAATCTTTCCCTCATGGGAGGAAGAAAAGAATGAAAGTTCAAAGGTGTTCATTGTTTCAACACTGGATTCCTCATAATTGTGTTTTCCAAGACAGGCAAGTTATGAACTCCCCATACCCCTTCCCCACCCCTAACATCTTGCACTCATTAGTCTCTATTAAATATATGTTATTTGTTGAGTGGTTTCAGTCATGTCCAACTCCTCATGACCTCGTTTGGGGTTTTCTTGGCTAAGGTATTCCACTGGTTCGTCATTTCCTTCTCCGACTCATTTTGCAGATGAAGAAGAAACAAGGGCAAATAGGGTAAAATGACTTGTGCAGGGTCATACAGCTAGTAAGTGTCTAAGGCCACATTTAATTCAGAAAGATAAGTCTTTCTGACTCCTGGACTGATGGTCTATCCACTGGGCCACCTAACTACCCTCAAATATATCCTAGGATCATATATTTGAAGTTTAAAATGACCTTGGAAGATATTTATCTCAGTCTTTCTAATTTTACGAAGGAGAAAGCTAAGACCCAGAGATTGAATGAGTTTACCTAAAGTTACAAAGGTAATAAGTGGTTGATCTAGATTTAAATTCAGGTCTTCCAATTCCAAATCAAGCTCCTTTTTCACTATATCACACTTTCACCTTCACTATTCCCATATTAATATTATATACCTGTCCTTTCTATTTATTATTTTCATCAGAACCATAATAGTCACTGGATAAGTGAAGCTTTTGCCCTAGATATTGACATCCATATGGTCATGCTTTCTCTTTGCACAAGGGACACTTCTGGGGGGTTGAAGGTGCTTCCTCTCCATAGGAAATTATTTTTAATATCTTGTCTCCTGATCCTTTTAGCAGCCTCTCCACTACCTTCATGGTTCCATTACTGTGACACCTCTATCCAAAGACTGCTTTGCCCAACAACCATCCTAGGAAGTAAGAACCAAACTTTCTCATGAACTGACTATATCTTTTGGCATAAGTATACCCACAGAGGAACTACCCCTTATGAGATACCATGACTCTGAGTCTTTCCTACACTTGACCAAACTGTCCTACGTTCTCTTTAGCAGAATATGCCCTTCCTCTCACCACATCTTTTACCTACCAGATTGTTCATAACTAGTATAGTTATGACTCTGCTTTTGACTGCTTCTTAGTATTAATCAATATTAGTTCCTAGGAAAAATATCTTTTTTTTCTTCTGAATATGTTAAAATATTAAATTACAACAGGACAGCATTTTTTAAAAAAAAATAAATGTTTTGTTTCTCAGAGAGATAAAGTAAAATGCTTATTCATAATAAAAATAGATGTTTTACTTAATAAGGATTTATAGGGATCCATGAAATAAGGTACATTTTTATATCTAACTGTTGACGATGCATTGGATGAAGAAGTAAAGAACCACTAACCATTGCATTTCAGGGGTCAGGTGAATCTTAGAGGTTATCTTTTTACTGTTCTCATTTTGTAAATGAGGAAACAAAGACTAAAACACAATAAGTGTTTTCCCTATTATGACCCAGCAAAGGTAGAGTTAAGATTAGGCTCTAGGTATCTTTACACTTTCTCTGTCTATCTATCTAAAGGTATACTTTACACTATACACTTTTCACCACTAATCACAGTGGGACAATAAGTTCAGTCTTTTTTGAAAGAATAGTATTTCAAAGAGAAAATAGAATTTGGTTTACAAAAACGTAACAACATCAATTTTCCAGCAAGAACGTATTACTTACGGTGGGGTACACTAATGCACATATGCAGATACTCTTCTTTCATGGTGATTTTACTGAGATAACCTGGGTCCTCACTAAATTGAGTTAAATTACAGAGGACAAAGTCAATACATATATGGTATCACTCTGTTTCCCTGCTTTCCTTGACAATCTCATTATCCTATTACTATCTCTTTTCAGTACAATCCATTTTCTAACAATAATGTTTAGAAGTAAAGAAGTCATTTCTCTGGGCCTTAGTGTTCTCATGTGTAAAAATTAGTTTGAGTTTAATAGCTTTGAATACTATGGTTCCCCTTGATTTGCCAGGATAAAATTTTGAACTCCAAATCTAAAAAGGCATTAACAAAATCATCAGTTTTTCCTGTTTCCTTACATCTAAAGATAATTATCAACATCCCTCCCCCATTATTCATCCTTATTCATTCATTAAAGTCAAAGGAAAGAGTTTTCACTGTACCTTCTGTGCACTGATGTACTACATTATGCAGAAGAAACAGTCTTCTGTGAGTCTATTTTCACCTATGTAAAAACATAAAAGTGAAGCACCATGAAATCTCAAATGAATATTGAAATTCAATTAAAGTAGATTCCTTTTCCATCCATCAATGTTAATAGGAATTGAAAATGTATATAACACTCCAAAGTGGCCACACTCCATGAAACTTTAAAATCAGAAGAAAAAAATAATACATTATATTTCTGTTGGCCAAAATACTTATTCCTCAAAAGACTTTTTATTGGTATTCATTATACAGCATCTACCAGTTACAAGAATAAACAAAGAAAAACAATTAACACATGCACTACTTAAAGGAAAAGAGAAACCCGATGCCAGCCATAGTTGGTTTTTCAAGGACATATGATTCAACACTGTAGTTACTTTCGTCATTGCTTTAGGCCCAGTTTTCAGAAGTCAGCTCATACTGGATCCAGAGAATCCCTTGCTAAATTTTCAGTGTGAGCATTTACCCTTAGGAAATTGATAAATTTTTACAAATCAGATCTTGATTTATCATTTCATGGATTATCCAGGCTTAAGAAAATAAAGAAGATTAAACTTAAAAGTCATAGCTACATTTTTCTTTTCTTGAGAGTCAGTTGTTAAGCATTCACTGGCACACCCCTGCACAGATTTAAACCTATGCAAGCTCGCTGAGAGAGATCATGAAGTGCCATTAGAATAGCATATCAATATATGATAATGAGTCTCTAATCTTTGCTAGGCTGGTTCTCAGAATATAGACTTCATAGACCTTTTCAGAGGTTTTATTCCATGGGGTGACATAATTCAGATGATGAGACATCAGGTGCCACCTGTCTGTAACACGTTTCCTCATCCATCCTGTTGGTGTACTCTCCTTTAAAAATTATTTTGAAATTATTTTGCATGTGTTTTAAATTACCTATCTATATATATTTTGTATATCTCTAGAAGAATAAAATATGCAAGTCCCTGAGGACAGGAATTGTTCTGTTTTTGTCATTGTATTCCTTGTGTTTAATACAATGCCTAGAGTACAGAAAGAATTTTATATGTTTGCTGTTATGAGGGATTTAGTAGCATCATATTACGATGAAGATGTTCACCCACATTTCATTGTTCTCATTAAGCTGTCTCAAACTACCTTATTCTCATTATCTCCCCTTTCTCCTCCACCCAAAAAGTATATTTGGCACATGCAGAATTAGAGAATCCTCAAGCTGAAAGGGACACTGAAGATCAGCTGGGCCAATGCCCTTATTTAATAGCTGATAAAACTCAGGACCTTAGAGGTTTTGTGACATGCTCGAATCGTGAGGTTTCTGTGTAGTTTATTGGTCTTGACCTCTCATTCTTATACCTTTGCTATATTTTTCATAATTTTTCATGATCCTTATCTTTGTCCGCCTTTGCATTTAAGTTACTGAATTGCATTGATTTCTTTCAGAGGTTATTATATATGGAATTTTCATCTCTTTATCATCTGCAGCAGGAATTGGTATATTAGCAGCAATTCTCTGCATAGTAATAATTGTCATTTCTCCAGAAACATGAAATAACCAAAAGAAGGATGTCTCATAAACAATGTTACTAATTGCCCTTGGTGGCATGATACAAGGCAACTCTCTTATTTTTCTTCTCAGAGAAAACCTCTTTCCCCTTAGCTACAATAGCCCTTTGTTTTCTGGTTTTCTTTATAATAAAAATTTCAAGATTGATATGATCTGTTCTTCCAATGTCTACTTAGTGGTTATTGAAAAACAATCTCATGTTTTCAGTACTACTATATGTTTGCATTAATGACTTTAATTTTTCGCATTCTTCCCCCTTTTCCTTCATCATTATCACTGGAATGGTACTGGACAGGACTGAGGTTTATCTTGTATTTTTCATCATTTCATGGTTTGCTCTAGGCAACAATTTGTCAAGTGGTTACACTACTTACAATGAGCCTCTCCATCTGAGTTAGATTGGTCCTTAAAAATCACACATATTCTGTTACTGGGATCATACTCAAAGCCTTTCTAGTATAGTAGAGCCCATCAGCTCACCACATCCAAAGAATTAAAAGTAAAATTTAAAAATTACAAAAAGAAAAAGTAATCAGTTTTTTAGTTCTTGGAGGCTACTATAAGAAAACGGCCCATTTGTTTCCAACAGAAAAATGAAAACAAGTCTATTCTTTGCTTAACCAGTAATGTGATCACCATGTTGAGATGATGACTTATTAAAAGAAGATTGCTAAATCTTCAGAAATTTAATATGTACTACATTGACTTCCTCAGCATGTGTTTACCATACACCAGCAAGTTTAAAAGTCCTTTAAAAACCCATTCATTATGGAGCTTAGTACCATGCCTCATACACAGTAGATGCTTAATAAATATTTTTTGATTGGTTAATCATTCATGATAAGTGCTGTGAATTTCAAGTATTTCCTCTCAATGAGGAATTTTCAATAAGTTTAAAAATTAAGTTTATGGTGTTTAATTATATTCCTTTTTTATTAAAAAAAAATTGTCACCATTACCAGATGGATGTTTTATAGAGGTATTTTTTGTACTGGAGCAAGTAAAAATCACGTAGTTCACATACTCAGTCTTTGCGTTCTCATACTAAATGCTACACTTGCAACATAAATGCTCCCAGAACTTCAGGACATAGGTCAACATATGTTTTGTTTTTTTCCCTTTTGAAGACAAAGTTTGAATGCAATTTATACATTTAAATTCTAAGTACTGCAAACATTACATCATGCAATCTGTAATACGACTACTCCTCTAAAGAAAAAAATACATTTTCCTTCCCCTTGACTTCATTGCAAGCATTTGTCACTTCTGACTCACCAGCCTTTCTGATACTATATCCTCTCTTAAATTTCATAACACTGCTCTGTCTTGTTCTTCTCCTGAGTTTGTCACTAAAGTTCTCAATATTCTAGGTCACTGGGACTATAAATTACCTTATTCTGACCTGTAATGGCAAAGACAGTTATTTCACCAAGAATTTCCTGATACCAACAAAATCACAAATCCATTCTCTTTCCTATCTAGTTGGCAATGTAGTACTGGAGCTCCAAAGAGAGATGAATTTTGTAACATATATAAATATATGCATATATGTTACATGAAGAGTATATACATAGATATGTATATATGGGGGGTATTTGAAGACATAAGAGATGGATTGCATGGGCATATATTTGTGTGTGTATGAGTACATATACATGCACACACAGAATGTTTGTGTGTATACACACACACATACCCTTACTTCACAACTGCATCCTTCTCTGTCCCACATTACCAACTAAATATCTTCTTCAACTGGATGTTCAAACAGCACCTTAAACTCAGCATATCTAAAACAGAACTCTTTACTCTGTGAGTCTGGGTAATTTAATCATTTTATTAATAATGCCAGCATGTTTAAGGATGGTCATTTGACTGTCTCCATCTGAAGTCAAAGACCCTTATAGGGGCAGTGTCATAGTTTATATGCCCATGTAGGAGTGATGTTCCTGAGGATGGAATAGATTATTAAAAAGTAGATCAAAATGTAGCAGATTATAACTATGAGTAATATCTGCTTGGCTATCATTTTCTAAATCAGTTATTAAAATGTGTACATCAAAAAATCACCTGCTATAAAAAAAAATTAAGAGCAATCCTATCTTGAATGTTTGAAGCCCCAAGAAATCATGACTAGGGGAACTGTAAGGGTTTCAGATGACAAGAGCACTCACTGAAAGAACAAGTAAATACATAAAACTTCAGACAACAAACACTTATTAAGCACTTACTATGTGCTAGTCATAGGAACATCTTTCAAACCATTCAAGAACCTGACATTTCTAAGTTATGCTTTTATGAGTAAAATAGCATTGAATCAATTCCAAGCGACTATTTAAATTTTTAGGTCTGTTCATTTTTCACTGTGCCAGACATTATATATGGTTTTGCATACAATATAGATATAAATCTTTTCAGTGGGATAAGATGAATGTCAAATATAAGTTTATACATGTTTTATACTCAACCTAGTGTAGAATCAGCGTTGTCGAGAGTTAAATATTGTAACAATTTTTTTCACCCAAACCATCTCTCTATTGTATTGTATGAAAAATATCCCTTGCATTTGCCAGTGCTTTACTTATTCCTAAGCACTTTAAATATTCTTATTTCATTTCAGAAAATTATAAGACTTTTGAAACAGAAGGTACATTTGAGTCTAGTCTAATCCTTAACTTGGAACACTAATACCTTCACAACAACCTACAAACTAATGAGCAGGCAGGCATTATAGCCTAATCTCCTATTTTAGTGTACTTACTATGGCAATATGTTAATTTCTTATTTCGGTTAGATAGACATTTAATAAATACCTCTTAGGTGAGGCTCGACCAGTGAGTTCATTGGTATAGGTAAATCCCCATGTGAAAATTCTCTTCACAAGTGAATTTTGGAAACTATCTGCTATTTATAATCTTGGGGAATTTTCCAAGGCACTGAGAGATTAAATAATTTGCCCATGGTCACAGAGCTACTCTATCCTTAGGCATCATTTGAATCTAAGTCTTCCTGACTCCAAGGCTACCTCTCCATCATCTACAGAAGAGGTGGCCCACAAAACTGTGCAGTCTAAACCACATTGAAATGTAATTGGGAAATATTTAACACAATTAATGAAAACACAATACCCCATAGGCAAGGTTAATTCTTCTTTCTAAATTAAAATGCAACCCACAGGGATCCACTTCTATTTGAGTTTGATGCCACTGGTCTACATTATACAAATCCTATATGAGATTACAGGGCAGCTAAGTGGCAGAGTGTATAGTACACTGAGTCTAGAGACAGGAAGATTCATCTTCCTGAGTTTGAATCTGACCTCAGATACTAGTTGTGTGACCTTAAGTAAGTCTTTTAACTTTATTTGCCTCAATTTCCTCACCTGAAAAATGAGCTGAAGAAGGAAACAGTAAACCACTATGGTATCTTTGCCAAGAAAACCCCAAATGGAGTCAAAATTTAACACAACAAAGAGCCTACTATGTTCAGAAAAGGGATTAGCATGACTCAATTTTTGGAAAATTAGCATCAAGGAAGGAAGAGAAGAACTCATGCCCTTCCTCTGATAACTACTAGCTATGTGACAGTGGCATTTTGCCTTTTGGTATCCCAAAACCATTCTTTGACTTTAAGTTGTAGTCAAGGTATCAAGTCTTGGTAGGATGTAAGTTCCTTGAGAGAAGAGGCTGTTTTTTGTTTTCCTAGCCCCATACATGGAACAGAATATGTGAATTAACAAATTTCCCTTGATTGAATGAAAGACACATAAGACACATGCCCTGTACTTAATGTATTTGTAGTCTAATGGGTAGATTTTAAAAAAGAATAATAAAAACAAGTACAAATAGCTGTAAGTTAAAGAAAGACAAATACAAAACAGAAACTAGGCAAAGTGTTACAGGAAACTTAAGAGGAAGATATGCCTTTCAGTTGGGTGTGCTATGCAAAGCTTCATGGAAGAGAGATGGCATCTTAACTGGTAAGCCATTTCAGGCATTATGTGCAAAAGCAGAGAATTTGGAAAATGCAAGACAAGATGGACGGAAGCAGTCCTATTTGAGTGGAAGTTAGAATTTGTGAAGGGAAAGAGTAATTCATGTAAGACTGAACAGGTGAATGACAAACAAATTATGAAGGAGCTACTAGTTAGTGGTAATCCCCTGGAGGCTTTGAGTAGGGGCATGATATGAGCATATGGCTAGATGAAAGAGGAATTTGGGCAGTAGGAATCAAGTGACTCAGAAACTTTCTGTGAGGAGGGAGAGGGAAAACTCAACAATGATTGTGAAGTTATGAGTCAAAGAAATTAGAAAGATGATGATGCTATTAACAGCAATAAAGAAATTAGTAGAAGGGTCAAGCATG
The DNA here is from genome assembly GCF_028372415.1 of Notamacropus eugenii. Classification (NCBI taxonomy): domain Eukaryota; kingdom Metazoa; phylum Chordata; class Mammalia; order Diprotodontia; family Macropodidae; genus Notamacropus; species Notamacropus eugenii. The sequence continues at coordinate 149,831,980 of NC_092876.1, read as the reverse complement.
AATGAAGATGACATGGTGTTATGAAAAAAGGAAGAAGAAGAAAGTAACATTTCTTATGGAGCCGAGAATTGTATTTTTATGAAACATTTATTGAAAATAAAGTCAACATTTTAGAATGAAAACTCAATTGAATTTTTGGAAGATGGCCAACAAACCCCCAAAATCTCTCTCTTTAGTGTCATACCTTAGATGGCACATATTCCAATAATTATTATTGTAATAACAACATTTATACCATATTTTACCATTATAAAGCACTTCCACGTAATTACACCACTTTATCAGAACAATACTACTAGAAAGTAGTAGATATCACCCTTACTTTACAGCTCTCTACAGCCTAGGCATAGGAAGGGCTAAGCTGCTATAGTACACACTCTCTCAGCCCTTCAAATCATGCAGCATCCTCTTCACCAGCCCATCTTCTACCCTAAACCTGCCTGCTTAGCTCCTTCACTCTCCAACGTGGATCTCTCAAGCTGTGAGGGGTTAAGCCACTTCACATGATCATAACTCCCTGGGACCATGAAGGCTGCTCTGCTTTACTAGGCATTTTCTCCTCTACCATTGTTCTCACCCTCCCCTCCCCACTTCCCACCTCTTGCCCTAAATACTTTGTTCAAATCAACACTACTTTTGCTTCTGGAAAGAGCTTGTAAATGCACTGTCGTATTGTTCTCTTAATAGCTAACACAAAGTAATGGCTAGCTGTTATGTAGCTGTTCATATAAATTGACAAAGTGCTTTGCAGATATTATCTCACTTTATCCTCAGAACAACTCTGGAAGGTGCTATTGCTATCCGCATTTTACAGATTTTTTTTTTTTAATGGAGGGATACTAAAGTAAACTGACTTGTCCAGAGTTGTAGACTAGCAAGTGTCTAATGTTTGATGTGAATTCACCTCTTCCTGACTCCAGGTCCAGTATTCTATCCCTGTCTCACCTAGCTATCTCTATTCACCATTTTTGTGCCTCTCCACCACAACTCACTTTACAAGTCCTCACTCCCTCATATATGTTTCATTATTAGAATGTAAGTTCTTTGAAGCCAAGGATAATCTTCCTTTTGTATTTCTATTAATGAGGAGGATAAGCCCTTGAACTCCCCTTGAATCTTCCCACTTGATCTGGCATTCACTTGAGGCATCTACCCATCCCTTACATTGTCTGAACCTGTCCCTACCCTAGACTTCCTACCGTTGATCCTATCTAGACCTTATTCTGCCTTGGCCATCCTGGTCTTCCTGTTACCTCACAGTCAGCCCAACCTGTGGGCCATTCCTATGAAGATCTACCCTAGACTCCTCCTCTAGTTACCCCAGATTACTTGGCCACTACCAGATCCCTCTCACAGACTTTCTGTATATAAGATACATTTTGTTTCCATGAAAGTGATCAGATTCAATCTGGCCTGATTACATTAGAGTTACAAATGTTCAGATTCCTTAAGAGCATGGCCAATACAGCAGATTTTTAATAAACCTTGTTTTCCTTCAATTGAAAGAAGGCTTAGGTCAGATTCATTCAGGCAAGACCCATCATGCATCACTATTTTGGGGTCCCAGCACCTCTAAACCTCAACATTTTGGTCAGACATTAGCATAGAATTTAGAGCGTAAGAAGTGCTTAATACATGCTTTTAATTCATTGATTGATTCATTGCAGATGATAGAACTGGGTTGCAGAAGGGTTAAATAATATTCTCAAAGACAAATAGCTAGTAAGTACAAAATCATTTGGTTCTAATATTCAGATATCCTGACCCCAGTTCTAAATCTTTTCTCACTCCAGTACCAATTCCAGTTCCAGTTTCCAGTTCCTCATGACATTTCTTTCCACTTCAGTCAATGACTTTAAAATGCAATTCTTTTTTAATGGAATACTTCTATTTGATGAGGGTTGGAAGGGAGGGCATGAGACCCCTCCAAAGACTGGAGTACCAGGGGCAGGCCTCTTGGAATGAATTCATGGACTCAAGCATTCTTGTGATCAAAGTAAAGATTTATTATGCTTTTCAGCATGCAAGAGTCCTTAGGGAACATGGAACCTTAGGGGGTACAATTAAAGTTTATATAGTATATTCCATAGTATAACATGTGCCAAGTGTAATGACTAAGTGATTTGGGGAAGGATTAGAGAGTGGTTAAGGAGTGGTTAGTTCTTAAAGGAACATGCACTTTTAGTATCTACTGCATAGGTATTTTACCCAGACTTCAGCAAGAAATAACCCAAGGAGGGGCCAAAGGGAGGTATGGTTTTAGGTCTGAAGTGTTACCAAGTCAACTAATGATCAGGACTAAGTCATACCAGGTTGCTCTCATCAATGTCTTGTTAGACAAGACAAATGTAAGGGATTACACAAATGTCTAAGTCTAGGATATATATGATAGGTCAATGAGTAGTAAATGACGTTATGACCCAGTACACAGTCAGTTTGGCCAGTACACAGCTAGTTCAAACTAATAAATTCTATAGGTGAAGCTGGCTACTGTATCAGGAAAAGAAATAAAAGTTTTGCTAGCTCAGACTGAGACCTTGGGCTGGGGAGAAACTGCCTGGGACAGTATTTTGAGGCTAGGGAGAAATGTGATTTTTAGAGAGAAATGTGATTTTAGAACTGGGGTCCAAGCACAAGCACCCAAGCATCTCATCATATTTTGGATGTGTTCTCCTTGGAAAACATAAACTATTAGTGCTTTCTCTCCTCAAATAATCCTGTGTATATTTTATTCTTGCTGGCTTTACTCACTAAAATGTAAAATTCCTCAAATACAGGCTTTTAAAAAAAATTTACTTCTCTCTCTTATCTAGGTGCCTAACACATAGCAGTTTCCCAAGAAATGTTGTTGAAATTCAATCTAATTGAACTGAATTGAAATTTTATACTCCCAGAGTATCAAACAATAACATCACCCCTTTTCCAGAATTGTTTATGTTGTTAGACTTCACTAAAGAAAACGTCTTTTATAAAAGACTTGCTGCCTTTACCATTCCTTTTAAAAAGACTCTATTAAAATATACTCTTTAAGATGAGAATGCTTCTTGAAGAAATGGAAATTACGTGCTTAATTTTACTTCCTCACAAACAAGAGTGCTGCAATTGAAACATGAGTTTCAATTCTGGGTATTAGGTAATTAACTGACTTTTACAACATTACCTAATTCTTTGATTCATTAATCAGTGTAAAAATCTAAAGAACTTCAGAGCACTTACAGTCCTTGAGGGATAAAAAGACATAGGTGGCAGCTAAGGTCAATGTTAGCACAGAGTTTGCATTTTAAATCTAGCAGTGCTTTCATAGAGGCCTAAAATTATTAAATCAAACATACATCTAAAGTGTTACTTCAAAAGGGCAGAAAATATTCATTTTAGATGCTATTTAGTTGTTCTAATCAAGAAATCTAATTTTCTGGATATTCTCTACATTGGTTCCATAAAAATGAGAGCTAGTTTGCCTCAGTAATACAAAGGCCATATGTCTGGGTGCTTTGACAATGCCATTCTCTGATAGCTCATTATGGTGAATTGGTGACCCTGAGTTACTGAAGGTTAAACTATAGAATATAAAATCCAGTGAGTTTTCCTATGCCAGGAGGCTTTTGAGAATGGTCCCAGAAACAGACTGTTGTTATTGGTTACTAGGACCAACCTAGTAAATAACATCCAATCTTATTTGCCTGTTGGTTGATTATTAAAGTCATGGGTTCTTTGCTCAGAGGAAGTCACTAATCAGAGACTTAACAAAACTTCAGTTAATATTTAAATATTTTCCTATCTCTTCATACTATGATAGCTGTCATTATATAGCACTTGGAGTTTTTCAAAGAACTTTATAAATATCGTCTCATTATATCTTTGTAACAAACCTGGGAGGCTGGTGCTATATATGTCCCATTTTACAGGTGAGAAAACTGAGTCAGAAAGGTTGTAATAGAATTTCTCTACTTAAATCACAAGAGATGAGGGGCGGAGCCAAGATGGCGGAGTGAAAGCAACGACTCACCTAAGCTCCTGGAAAAACTCCTCTGATTATATCTGGGGGGAGAGTCTGACCAGACTTTGGAGGGGTAGAATCCAGTGGGAGACGGACTTTGACAGATTCGGAGCCCAGGCTGGACTGGAAGGTCCACGGGAGGGATCTGTTCCCCGGGGGTAAGACCCCGGCGCACAGCGCAGCGCGGTCGGCACGGCAAGGCGGAGGGGACCAGAGGAGCCCAAGAGTGGCGGGCAAGACCAGCGGAGCAGGAGATAAGCCAGGCCGAGCCGGTGAGAGCCGCTGAGTGCCAGACATCAGCGCAGCAGTCCTTGAAATCTTCAGCCTGAAGACGGACTTCGGACTTCGGTGGGTCACTACTTGAACTTCCAGGAACTGAGATGGCAGAGTGATCAGTAAGTGCTCTCTCCTCCCCCCTGATGACCCTGAGGGAACCATAAAATTCTTCCCCAGATTAATCCTGGATCAGCAGGAACAGCAGAAGGGGGCGGGTGGTCTCATAACACCAGAGGCTGGAGAGGTGGCAAAGGGGGATTCTTCCTACCGTGGTGGAGGCTATCTGGAGGGACAGACGACCCAGGGCAGAGAAAAATTCGCACTGAGACCCAAGCAAGCCTCAGCCCGGGAGACGAGCCCCAGGAGGGGCGGGAACACGCATTAGCCTCTAGGCGTGCCCCAGCCCTCCAGGGGAAAGGGAAGACAATAGGGAAGCTGGGATCAGCATCCCCGGACCTTGCCTTTGCCTCAGGCCAGCTGAGGAGATATCCTGAGACCAGACCACACCTCCCACACACCTATCAAGCTAAACCCAGGGTTGATCTGGGAAACAAACAAAAAAAAAAAAAGCCTGCTTTTAGCCTAGACAAACATCAACTCAACTTAAAAGATCTGTATCTTCTGACTGAAAGAACCAAAAGCTACAACACTCAGCCAACATCATGAATCGGAAAAAGCAGACGAAAAGTGAAAAAACCATAGAATCTTTCTATGGGGATAAGGACCAAAACACAAACACCAAAGAGGTCAGAGCTGAGACTGTACTTCCATCTGAAACCTCAGATGGGACTATGAATTTCTCGCAAGCACAACTAGATTACCTGGAACGTCTGAAGAAGGATATAAAAGAAAAACTGGCCAATGATTTTAAAACCATAAAAAAAGAATTCACTGATGAGAACATCAATCTGAAAAAGAAAATTGAAGAAATGGAAAAGGAAGTTCAAAAATTAACTGGAGAGAATAATTCCCTAAAAGGAAGAGTTAATCAAACGGAAAAGGAAACTCAGAACCTAATAGGGAAAATTGATCAGATGGAAAAGGAAACCCAAAACCTAACTGGGAAAATTGGTCGAATGGAAAAAGAAGTACAAAAATTAAATGGAGAAAATAGCTCCTTAAAGGGAAAAATTGGCCAGATGGAAAAGGAGATGCGAAAGCTAACTGAAGAAAACAATACGATCAAGATTAGAATTGGGCAAGTAGAAACTAATGACTCAATGAGGCAACAAGAATCAGTCAAACAAAATCTAAAGAACGAAAAGATAGAAGAAAATCTAAAATATTTAATTGGAAAAACAACTGACCTGGAAAATAGATCCAGGAGAGAAAATCTAAGAATTATTGGCCTGCCAGAAACCCATGATGAAGAAAAGAGTCTGGACAATATCTTCCAGGAAATCATCAAGGAAAACTGCCCAGAAGTACTAGACTCAGAGGGCAAAATAGTCATCGAAAGAATCCACCGTTCCCCACCGGAAAGGGATCCCAAACTCAAAACCCCAAGAAATATAGTTGCCAAATTCCAGAGCTATCAAGTGAAGGAGAAAATACTACAAGCAGCCAGAAAGAAACAATTTAAATATCAAGGTCACACAGTCAGGATCACACAGGACCTTGCAGCTTCTACATTAAAAGATCGAAAGAATTGGAACCCAATATTCCGTAAGGCAAAGGAGTTGGGACTCCAACCGAGGATCAACTACCCAGCAAAGTTCAGCATAACATTTCAGGCAAGGAGAAAGTCATTCAACGAAATAAGGGATTTCCAGAGCTTCCTGACCAAAACACCAGAACTCAATAGACAATTTGATCTTCAAATGCAGGTCTCCAGAGAATCATAAAAAGGTAAACAGAGGGGAAAAAACAAAAACAAAAACTTGCAACTCAATTAGGGCAATCTGTTTACCTCCCTGTAAGGGAAGATGATACCTGTTAATCTTGAGAACTGTGCAGCTATTATGATAAAAGGGATATATGTAGAGGGAACGGGCATAAAGTAAATGATGTCATGGCAAAAATATGATTTAAGTATGAGAAGGGAATGTAATAGGAGGTGTGGAAAGGGGGAAGCAGAAAATGGCAAATTATATCACATGAAGAAGTACAAAACTATAGTAGAGGGAAGGAGGGGAGGGAGATGAGCATTGTTTGAGAGGTACTCTCATCTGATTTGTTCAAAGGAGGGAACAATAATCTTAAGTAGATAAGCCTAACTAGCTCTATAGGTAGTAGGAGGGGAAGGGGGAAGAAAGGGGAGGGAGGCTAAAAGGGAGGAAAGAAGCAATAAGAGTAAAGGGGACTAAAAGGAAGGGGGGCTAAAAGAAGGAGGGGAAGGCTGCAGGAGGAGGGGGAGAAAAGTGAATACTATTGAGGAGGGGAAGGGAGACGGGAGAGTTAAAAGCACAAATGGTGGGAAAGAGGGTGGAGGGAAATACACAGATTGTAATCATAACAGTGAATGTGAATGGGATGAATTCTCCCATAAAACGGAGACGGATAGCAGAATGGATTAAAAGCCATAATCCAACAATATGCTGCTTACAAGAAACACATTTGAAACGGGGGGATACACATAGGATAAAGGTCAAAGGATGGAGCAGAATATATTGTGCTTCAGCTCATGTAAGAAAGGCAGGAGTAGCAATCCTAATCTCAGACAAAGCGAAAGCAGAAATAGATCTAATCAAAAGGGATAAGGATGGAAACTATATCCTGCTAAAAGGCACCATAGACAATGAAGCAATATCATTACTAAACATGTATGCTCCAAGTGGTATAGCATCCAGATTCTTAGAGGAGAGGTTGGGGGAGTTGAAGGAAGAAATTGATAGCAAAACTATACTAGTGGGGGACCTCAACCTCCCCCTCTCTGAACTCGATAAATACAACCTCAAAATAAACAAGAAAGAGGTTAAGGAGGTAAATAAAACTCTGGATTAAATCACAAGAGATTTCACCAGCTAGAATTTCAAAAAAAAAAAAAACAAAAGAAATTCAAATTAAAAACATATTATGAAACTCTGCAAAAGAATACATACATACATATATACCTACATACATATGTAATATATAGATATAGACACACACACACACACACACACACACACACACACACACACACACACAAGAAAGAAACTGAGCCAATCCAGGGTTTTCAAGGATAAAGAATGAACTCAGCAGTGGATAAGGGGAATGAGAGACAAAATAACATAAAGCCTTCTCTTTGAACTTCACTGAGTTTCAGGCTTAGGCAATTTCTTCCCACTATCTTCTTAGAGAGTAGGGTCAATGAAACTCCAGTCTTCCAAGGAGGGTGGAGTAAAGATATTGACTAAGGCAAATGCCATGCTCAAGGAGTGGGTCAGAAGAGAGAATCTGGGAAAGAGTGACTTCTCCTAACTCAAATGGTGGCTATATAACAGGAAGTACTTTTTGCACGAAACCAAATAAATATGGTTACATATGAACGACACTATATGAATACTAGCTAGTCGTAGTAGTGATAATAATATCAATGAGTAGCAGTAGTAGTAGTAATAGTGTTTCTGTTGTTACTCATTTCTTTCTCATGTTTTTCAATGAGGTTCAGAAAGAAATATTTCAAGGACAAGACACTATCGAGGATTGCTATTGAAGATCAATTGAGATAACATATAAAGTACTTTTTGAACTTTAAAGTGCTATATAAATACTAGTTATAATCACAGTTATTATACATAATAGTAGTAGCTATTCATAGTTTATGTTCTTTGCATTATTATGCGTATAAAGTACGTGCTTTTTGTAAGCGATTAAAAGAATTGGGGTGCAAGTGCAATTTAAGACCCAGATAAAATTCCACCTTTTTAAAGAAGTCTTTTTCCAATTTCTCTTTAATCTAATGCCTTCCCTCAGTTGATAATTTTTAATATATGCTGTACAGCATATACCTTGTTTGCATGCAGTTGTTTGTATGTTGCCTCACCTGAAAGACTATGAGCTCCATGTGATCAGGGACTGTCTGTTACCTTTTGTATCTTGAACGTTTAGCACACTGACTGGAACATGGTAGGCCCTTAATAGATGTTTACTGATGGATGAATTTTGTACAACCACTGAAAATTCTTCAGGGGAACTTCAGTAGTAGACAGTTACCTTATTCTATTTCTACAATCTTAATTTCTCCTGCAGTAAGCTTTTTGTTTTACTCAACTTGAAGTTTCTGAATATTTTACAATGGTAGGTAATATCTATTAAAATTTAATTTCTAATTTTTTGTGGATCAATATTATATGCATGCAATTGTGACAATTATGTTTGTAAATGGTTTAGGTTCAGCTTAATTTATTTCTTCAATAACCAGGGATTTTGAAGTCTGTAATTATACTGTGGCATTAGTGCTGTTGTAATCTTATTATTTTCATGTTTTTAATGGGGTTCAGAAAGAAATAGTCCTGGAATAAGTCAATATTATTCTTTTAGGGTTTTTTTTTAATGAACTATTACATAATTGGAAAAAAATCTGCTTTTTGTAGTTGAATCAAAGTATTGAGATATAAAATGAACCCCTTTAAATTTATTGAAAGCATCCTCATTACAATTCTGTAGCAGACAAAACAACCGAGTATCTCATTCTGGTTCTATGTGAGTTTGAACTCATTAACCTGGTCTTTATTCTTTGAAACATTTTTTTTCCACAGAGCTTGGAAATTATGAATTTGGGGAATTTTGACCTTTATTAAAATGCTATTCTTACGCTTTCAGAATCAATGCTATGTCTGCGCAATTGTGAGTAGTAGCTCCACATGAGATATTAGACCAAGTTTCAGGAGAGTTGAGTTTTTCCAGTCCAATATTTGCAGTGTTATTCCATGGGAGAATCATTTTCTGATGGATAATTCTAGTCAACAAGTCATGTTTGGTTACAAATTAAATGGGTGCTTAATTTTTTTTTCTTACCTACAGTTAATGTGCGACAGTTTCTACCATTTCCTTGCATAATCTGCTTCAAATATTAAGTCAAGGCTTCTTAAGGATAACTTCTGTAATTCCTGATGGCAATGAGTTAATATTCAATGGCCTTCATAAACTCTTTTATTTCTATATACAAACCCAAATGACATAGCAGTTTGTTAAATGTGGTTCTTTTTGACATATTGGTGACTAAGTTCATACAGATGTCAACCACAGGATCTTTTTGGTTTTATTCTTGAATATTTGTTGCTGTGCCACCCAGGGATAAAATTTCTGCTGCTTCTTCCCTCTCCCAATCAAACCTTCAGCTATCATTTTAGGACTGTGATAATCTGGAAGAGCTCATACATTTGATTCCACCCACCTAATCAATCCATCTTTCACCATTCTACTGGACACTTATCCTCTCCTCTGACTCATTACCTTTTGTACTGGGAACAATAATCAAATTTTTACCAGCATTGCTTCTGGAAAGAGTTCATAATTGTTATTGGACCAGTCTATGGCTCCATTAACCATCCTTATTTTTCAACCTCTTCTCACCACCACTCCTTTATATGTGTTGCTTCTTTCTATTAGAATGGGAATTTGTTTAGGGCAGGGAATATGTCTGGAATTTTATCTTAAACTCTTAGGATAGAGTTTAGCATAGTCTAATGAAAGGGAGAAGAGGGACTGAGACTTTGATTTCATTGGTACTGGATACATCTGAGCTATAAAAATTCCTCTATAAGTGTAGGTTGGCAACATCTTTTTTTGTAGGATTTTCATTCGTTTGTCATATGATAGAAAGTTCATAAACTCTCCTTTTATATCTGGAAAATATGATTCTTTCTGTAGCTGTCTTGACTTGGTTTCTTATTAGATCTCTGTGTTTCATGAAAAATTTATAGCATTTATTTTTAAGAATCATTGTGTGCTATAGACAATCTCTTCCATTCTATAACATGTGAGGAAGGCATGGGGGATAAAAAGTATAAGAAGGCAAAAACTGATTATTCTCAGATTGTGTCCACCTTCTCCCATGGAGCTTAGCTTTAGACATAACTACGTATTTTAATTTTCTGTTTTTAATCAACAAGGATTTATTTTCTCTCCCACTACCTCCCACCAAATTAAAAAAATCCTGTAAGAAATGATCATTATGAAGCCAAAAAGAATTCTGACATTAGTCACGTAAAAACGGATCACATTTTGCATCTTAGGTCCATTAACTATCTATCAGGAGGTGGGTAGCAAGGTTGAACTATCCCTCAATTACCTCTTCCTCATTCTTTTCATAATACTTCTCTTACAGCTGGTAGTAGAGAATGACCAACTAGCATGTAAAATGAATCATCCAATAGCAGATATAGAACTCAATTTCAACTTAATATTAAATTGGCCTGAATCCATATGGTTTTTTTCTCTACTTTTGTTAAGGAGCTAATTTTAATAAAGGTTGTTAATAAAATAACAAAAGCTCTGATCCATCATGCCTTACTTATTAAATTCTCTGTATTAGAATGGCCACTGCTGCCTCCCCCCCCATTCATTCATTCCCTGTAGCAATTTTTAAAAAATTAATTTATTTGTTTTCAGTTTTCTACAATTACTTCCATAAGTCTTAAATTCCGCCCCTCCACCAAACATCTCCCTGAGAGAGCATACAATTTTCTATGGGATCTACACATACAATATTATTAAATGCATTTTCACAGCAATCATGTTGTGTAGAAAAATTAAAATGAATGGAAGAAGCCCTGAGAAAAGCGAAAGAAAACAAAACATAGCAGAAAATAGTTAACTACATTCTGTGTTCCAATTCCATAGTTCTTTCTCTGGATGTGGATGGCATTTTGCCTCAAGAGTCCTTTGGGGAGGGGAGGAGGGCAGAGTCAAGATGGCAGAGTAGAAGGATGGACCTGTGGAAGCTCCACTACACAGCCTATAAAATACCTGTAAAAATGACTCTAAACGAATTCTAGAGCAACAAAAGCTACAAAACGACAGAGTGAAAGAGAATTCTAGACCAGCACAGTCTGGACAGCCAATAGGAAAGGTCTATCACACCAGATGCAAAGCGGTGCAAAGCCCAGCCTTGGCATTGCAGCACAGCTCAGACAGGACCAGTTGGGGGGCAGAATCCCCAGCAGCAGCAGCAGTTCCCAAATTGCTCCACCCACAAATGCCTAAGACAGCTTCAAAGGTCAGTGAGAAAGCACTTTCACCAACATAAGAAGGGAACACAGTTTGACTCTGTCAGCAGCATCCATTGCAGTGTGCACTTTGGGGAACTGAGTGGTTATCTGGATCTCAACCCTAAGTGGCTGCCCTGGGGTGAGGAGGAGTGCTGGCTTGGTAGACTTGGAGGCAGTTGCCAAGGGGGAACCCTGGGCAGAAGAATGCTTGTGGTTACTCCCAGACCTGAGCACAGTCCAGGAGAAGAGTAAACTCAACTCCCTTGATTGTGCCACCTTGGAGGAACTGAGAACTTACACATCCACAGAGTATACCGCCCCCCCCCTTTACAAAGGACTCAAAAGTCAAGTAACTGCCTGGGAAAATGCCCCAAACAGGGGAAACAAATCAGACTGTAGAAAGCTGCTTTCTTGGTGAAGAGGTATCCTCTCCCATCCTTTCAGATGAGGAAGAACAATGTTTACCATCAGGGGAAGACAAAAAAGTCAAGGCATCCAAAAGATTCAAAATAAATATTCAATGGTCTTGGGCCAGCGAAGAGCTCAGAAAGGATTTTGAAAATCAAGTAAGAGAGGTGGAGGAAACATTGGGAAGAGAAATGAGAGTGATGCAAGAAAATCATGAAAAGCTAGTCAATAGCTTGCTAAAGGAGACCCAAAAAATGCTGAAGAAAATAATACCTTTAAAAATTGGCTAACTCAATTGGTAAAAGATGTGTAAAAAGCCAATGAGGAGAAGAATGATTTAAAAAGCAGGATTATCCAAAAGGAAAAGGAAGCTTAAAAACTCACTGAAGAAAATAGTTTTTAAAAATTAGAATGGAGCAAATGGAAGCTAATGACTTTAGGAGAAACTGAGAAATTACAAAAGAAAACCAAAGAAAAAAAAATAGAAGACAATGTGAAATATCTCACTGGAAAGACAACTGACCTAGAAAGTAGATCCAAGAGAGATTTAAAAATTATGGGACTACTGGAAAGCCACGAACAACAAAAAAAGTCTATACATCATACTTCATGAAAATATCAAGGAAAACTTCCCTGATATTTTAGAACCAGAGAGTAAAATTAACATTAAAAGAATCCATTGATCACCTCCTGAAAGAGATCCAAAGGGATGAACTCCTAGTAATACTGTAGCCAAATTTCAGAGTTCCCAGGTCAAGGAGAAAGTATTGCAAGCAGCTAGAAAGAAACAATTCAAGTATTGTGGAAATACAATCAGGATAACACAAGATCTATCAGTTTGTACATTAAGGAATCACAGGGTTTGGAATATGATAGTCTAGAGGTCAAAGGATCTGGGAATAACCAAGAATCCCCTGCCCAGGAGAACTGAGTATAATACTTCAGGGAAAAAAATGGTCATTCAATGAAATAAAGGATTTTCAAGCACTCTTGAGGAAAATACCAGAGCTGAATACAAAATGTGACTTTCAAACACAAGAATCAAGAAAAGCATGAAAAGGTAAACAGGAAAGAGTAATCATAAGGGACTTATTAAATTTGAACTGTTTGCATTTCTACATGGAAAGATAAAATTTGTAATTCTTGAAATTTTTCTCAGTATTTGGGTAGTTGGAGGGATTACACACACACATGCATATATATGTATATATATATATATATATATATATATATATATATATATATATACATACATATATGGAGAGAGAGAGAGGGAGGGAAGGAGAGAGACAGAGACAGAGAGACAGAGAGCACAGGGTGAGTTGAATACGAAGGGATGATATCTCAAAAAATAAATTTAAGGAGAAAGAGAGGTATATATTGAGAGGAAAAGGGGAGAAATGGAATGGGGCAAATCATCTCTCATACAAGAAGCAAGAAAAAGCTTTTTCAATGGAGGGGAAAAGGGAGCAGGTGAAAGGGAAAAAGTGAGGCTAGCTCTCATCACATTTGGCTCAAGGAAGGAATAACATGTACACTCAATTTGGTATGAAAATCTATCTTACACTACAGGAAAGTAGGGGAGAAATAGACTACTGAGGTGGGGGGGGATGATAGAAGGGAGGGCAAATGGGAGGAGGGGGTAATTAGAAGTAAGCACTTTTGGGGAAGGACAAGGTCAAAAGAGAGAATATAATAAATGGGGGACAGGATATGATGGAGGGAAATATAATTAGTCTTACACAACGTGACTATTATGAAAGTCTTTTGCAAAACTACACATATATAGCCTATATTGAATTGCTTGCCTTCTCAGTGGGGATGGGTGGGGAGGGAGGAAGGGAGAGAAGTCAGAACTCAAAGTTGTAGAAATGAATGTTGAGAATTGTTTTTGCATATAACTCAATACAGGTAATGAGGCAAAGAAATCTATTCTGCCCTATGAGAAAAGAAAGAAGATGGGGATAAGGGAAGGGGGGTTGTGAGAGATGGGATTGCAGATTGGGGGAGGGGTAATCAGAATGCATGGCAATTGGAGGGGGAGGGGAGAGATGGGGAGAAAATTTGGAACTCAAAATATTGTGGAAAGGCATATGGAAAACTAAAAAAAAAATAAACAAAAAATAAGAGTTAAAAAAATTAAAAAAGTCTTTTGGGAATGTTTTAGACACTTGCGTTACTATGAAGGACTAAGTGTATCAGAAACAGTCATCACACAATGTGACTGTTGCTGTGTAAAATGCTCTCCTGGTTCTGCTCCTTTCACTCAGCATGAGTTCATTTAAGTACTTCCAGGCCTCTCTGAATTTCTCCTGTTCATCATTTCTTATAGCACAATAGAATTCCATTACCTTAATATACTACAACTTGTTCAGCCATTCCCCAATTGATGGACATCCCCTCAACTTCCAGATCTTGGGCACTAAAAAAAGAGCTGCTACAAATATTTTTCTACATATGTGTCCTTTTCCCATTTTTATGATCTCTTTGGGATACAGTTCTAAAAGCAATATTGCTGAATCAAATGGAATGCACATTTTTGTAGCCCTTTGAACGTAGTTCCAAATTGCTCTCCAGAATGGCTGGATCAGTTTACAGCTCCACCAATAAGGAATTAGTGTTCCAACTCTCCCACATTATCTCTGACATTTATCATCTTCCTGTTTTGTCATGTTAGACACTGTGATAGGTGTGGTGTGGTACCTCAGAGTTGTTTTGATTTGCATCTCTCTAAGCAATAGCAATTTAGAGCATTTTTTCATATGACAATAAGTAGCTTTGATTTCTTCCTGTGAAAACTGCCTGATCATATCCTTTGACCATTTATCAATTGAAGAATGACTTATATTCTTTTAAATTTGACTCAGTTCTCTATTTTAGAAATGAGGCCTTTATCATAGACACTAGTTGAAAAAATTCTTTCCCAGTCTTCTGCTTCCTTCCTAATCTTGATTGATTTGAGTTTGTTTGTGCAAAAACTTTTCAATTAAATGTAATCAAAATTATCCATTTTGCATTCATAATGTTCTCTATCTCTAGTTTTGTCATAAATTTCTCCATTCTCCATAAATCTGACAAATACACTGTTCATTTCTCCCCTAATTTGATTGTAGTATCAATCATTATACCTAGATCAGGTGTCCATTTGGACTTCATTCTTGTGTAGGGTTTTGAGCATTGGTTTATGCCCAGTTTCTGCCACACACTGTTATCCAGTTTTACCAGCAGGTTTTGTCAAACAGTGAATTCGTATCCCAGAAGCTGGGGTCCTTGGATTTATCATACAATAGGCTGCTGTGTCTTGAGTAGCTAACCTATACCCTTGATCTATCCCTCTATTTTTTAGCCAGTATCAAGTGGTTGTGATGATTGCTGTTTTATAATACAATTTGAGATCTGGTAGGGTTAGGCCTCCTTCTCTAGCATTTCTTTTCATTAATTCCTTGATATTCTGGACCTTTTGTCCTCCCATTTGAATTTTGATACCATTTTTTCTACCTCTAGAAAAAAATTATCCAGTAGTTTGATTGATATGGCACTGAATAAGTAAATTAACTTACATAGAATTGTCATTTTTGTTGTATTAGCTCAACCTGGCCAAGAGCAACTAATATTTTTCCAGTTACTTAGATCTGACTTTATTTGTTCAAAAAGTGTTTTGTAATTGTGTTTACATAGTCCCTGGGTGTGTTTTGGCAGGTAGACTCCCAGATGTTTTATAGTGTCTACTATAGCTTTAAATAGGATTTCTCTTTCTATCTCTTGTTGAACTTTCTTAGTATTATATAGAAATACAGATGATTTATGTGGGCTTATTTTGTAACCTGCAACTTTGCCAAAGTTGTTTACTTTTTCAAGTATTTTTTTACCTTGATTCTCTAGGATTCTCTAAGTATATCATCATATCATCTACCAAAAGTAATAACTTAGTTTTTCCTTTGCTTATCCTATTTCCTTCAATTTCCTAATTGCTACAGCTAGCATTTCTAATGCCATATCAACAGTGGTGATAATGGACCTCATTGTTTCACCCTTGATCTTACTGGAAATGCATTCAACTTATCCTCTTTGCATATCATGCTTGTTGATGGTTTTAGGTACATACTGCTTATTATTTTAAGGACAGCTCCATTTATTCCTATGCTCTCCAGTGTTTTCAATAGGAATGGGTGTTGTATTTTGTCAAAAGCTTTTTCTGCACCTATTGAGATAATCATGTGGTTCCTGTTAGTTTTGTTATTGATATGATCAATAATACTGATAGTTTTCCTAATATTGAACCAGCCCTGCATTTCAGGTATAAATCCCACCTGATCATAATGTATTATTCTTGTGATGAGTTGCTATATTCTTTTTCCTAAGTCTTGTTTAAAATTTTTGCATCTATATTCATTAGAGAAATTGGTCTATAATTTTCTTTCTCTGTTTTGACTCTTTCTGGTTACATTTCAGAACCATATTTGTATCATAAAAATAATTTGGTAGGACTCTTTCTTCCCCAATTATTCAATGTAGTCATATAGTATTGGAATTAACTATTCTTTAAATGTTTGATAGAATTCACTTGTAAATCCACCTGACCCTGGAGATTTTTTCCAAGCGAGTTCATTGATGGCTTATTCAATTTCTTCTTCTGAGATGGTGTTATTTAAGTATATAACTTCCTTTTCTGTTAATCTGGCCAATTTACTTTTTAAAAACAAATATTCATCCATTTTCTTAGGTTGTCAAATGTATGGGCATATAGTTAGACAAAGCAGTTTCTTATTATTGTTTTAATTTCCTCATCAGAGGTGAGTTCAGCCTTTTCATTTTTGACATTAGTAATTTTGATTTATTCTTTTCTTTATTTAATCAAATTAGCCAAAAGTTTATCAATTTTATTAGTTTATTTCATAAAACCAAGTCTTAGTTTCATTTATTAGTCCAATAATCTTCTTAATTTCAATTTTATTAATCTCTCCTTTGGTTTTCAACATTTCTGATTTGGTATTTGCTTGTAGATTTTCAGTTTGTTCTATTTCTATCTTTTTCATCTCCATGTGCAATTCATGGATCTTTCTCTATGTTATATGTTAATAGGCATTCAGTGATATAAAACTTCCCATAGGAACTGCTTTTCCAACATCTCATAAGTTTTGGTTGGTTGTCTCATTATTGTCATTCTCTTCAATGAGGTTATTGTTTTTATGATTTGTTGGTTAATATACTTATTATTTAGGATTAGATCATTTTGTTTCCAATTAATTTTTCATCTATCTTTCTACTCCTTTTATAAGTAGAATTTTCATTGCATTATGATCTGAGAAGGATGCATTGGCTACCTCTGCCTTTCTGCTCTGAATTGTGAGGTATATATAACCTAGAACATGGTCAGTTTTTGTATATATGCCATGTACTGTTGAGAAAAAAAAGTATATTCCTTTCTATGGCCATTCAGTTTTCTCCAGAGATCTATCATATCTACCTTATCCAGAGGTCTATTCACCTCCTTAACTTCGTTCTTATTTATCTTGAGGTTAGATTTATCAAGTTCAGGTAGAGGGAGGTTGACATCCCCCACTAGTATAGTTTTGTTTTCCTTTTCTTCCTGTAACTCCCTTAACTTCTCCTCTAAGTATTTGGATGTTATACCACCTAGTACATATGTGTTTAGTAATGATACTTCTTCATTGCCTATGGTGCTTTTTAGAAGGATATAGTTTCCTTCCTTATCTCTTTTGATCGCTTTTCCTTTCTTTGAGATTAAGATTGCTGCCTCTACTTTTTTTCATCAGCTAAAGCACAATATATTCTGCTCTAATCTTTTATAGTTAATTGTGTGTAACCCCCTGTTTCAAATGTGTTTCTTACAACAACATATTGTTGGATTATGGATTTTAATTGATTCTGCTATCTGCCTGTTTTAGGGGAGAGTTCTTCCATTGATGTTCACAGTTATGATTACTATCTGTGTCTTTCTCTCCAAACTATTTCCCTCTGTTTATGCTTTTAGTTCTTCCTTCTCTCTTCCCCTCCACAAAAAAGTTTTAATTTTTGACCACAGTCTCCCTCCATCTTTCATCCTTTCTATCAACCCCACCTCCTTTTTATTCTTTCTTTCCCTTACCACTTCTTCCCTCCCTTTTAACCTCCTCTCCCTTTTATTTTCCTTTTCCCCTCCTAATGTCTACAGGGTAAATTAGATTTCCATACTTAACTGAGTTTGTTGTTCCCTCCTTGAACCAAATCAGATGAGGGTAAATCTCAGACAGCGCTCATCTACCTTCCTTCTTTTGCTCTAACATAATATGTTTTTGTACCTCTTCCTGTGATGTAATTTACCTTTTTTTTCTTCCTCCTTTTTCACATCTCCTGTTGCAATCCTTTCCCACCCTTAAATCACATTTTTGTCATCACATCAGTTAATCTGTACCCACTCTCTCTCTATATATATATCCCCCTAAAATATTATAATAAATATACAATTCTCGAGATTAACAAGTATCAGCCTCCCTTATGAGGATGTAAACATTTTGCCCATATTGAATAACAAGTTTTTTCCCCCATTTACCTTTTTATGCTCCTCTTGAGACTTGTATTTGAAGATCAAATTATCTATTGAGCTCAGGCCTTTTCATCAGGAAAGTCTAGAAACACCTTTTTCCTTTAAATATCCATCTTCTTGCCTGAAATATTATGCTCAATTTTCCTGGGTAATTGATCTTTGGTTTTTATCCAAACTTCATTGCTTTATGGAATATTATATTTCAATCCCTCTAATCTTTTAATGTGGAAGCTGCAGGGTCCTGTGTAATACTGACTATAGTTCCTCAACATTTGACTTATTTCTGTTTGATTGTTTGCAATATGTTCTCCTTAATTTGACAGTTCTGGGATTTGGCAATCATATTCTTTGGAGTTTTCAGTTTGGGATCTCTTTTAAGAGGTGAACAGTGGATTCTTTCAATGATTATTTTGCCCTCTGCATCTAGAACCTCAGGGCAGTGTTCCTTAATGATTTCTTGGAAGATACTGTGCAGGCTCCTTTTTTCATCAGAGTTTTCTGGGTAGATCAATAATTCTTAGATTTTCTCTCCTGAATCTATTTTCTAGGTCAATTGTTTTTCCAATGAAATATTTTAAATTGTCTTCTACTTTTTCATTTGTTAGATTCTCTTTGACTGATTCGTCATGTCTCATAGAGTCATTAGCTTCTACTTGCCCAATTCTAATTATTAATAAGTTGTTTTTTTCAGTTAACTTTTGTATCTCCTTTTCCATTTGTCCAATTGTTCCTTCTAAGGAGTTATTTTCTTCAGTTAAGTTTTTTGCTTCCTTTCCATTTGCCCAATTTTCATTTTAAATTCTTCTGTGAATTCTTTCTTCACTTTTAAAATCATTGGTCAATTTTTCTTCTACCTCTCTAATTTGATTTTTAAAATCCTTCTTGAGGTCTTCCAAAAATGTTCTTTGAACTTGAGACCAGTTCATATTTCCTTTTGAGGTTTCAAATGTGAGTCCTGTCTCAGTGCTGACCTCTTCTGTATTTGTATTTTGGTCTTTTGTCACCATAGTAAGATTCTCTGGTCTTTTCTTTTCTGGGTTGTTTCTTGCTCATTATGAGTGTTTTTTCCCTGGTTTTTGCAGTGGATCTTTGTTTCTGGAGAACAGGTGTTCTATCCTACATTTCTTTTGCTGAGAACTTGAGGCTTTTTGTGTGGTGGTCCTCTGGTTCTTTCAGCTAGAAACTAGAGGCAAGTCACTTAACCCCAATTGCCTCATCCTGGGTCATCTCCAGTCATCCTGATGAATATCTGGTCACTAGATTCAGATGGCTCTGGAGGAGAGGTGAGGCTCATGATCTGCACAGCCCTCTCTCACTCAAAACAAAGTCAAGTGCAAGTCATGTCATTATTTCTCTGATGGCATGGTCTTCTTTGGCAATGAAGGACAAACATACACACAATACTGCAGCTTACCTGGTGCTGAGCTGGCTGGTGTGCTAAGGCAAAGGCCAGGTGAAGTCTTTCTGACTTTCCTTGCAGTTAACTTGAAGCTCACTGTGTGTGGTGTGGGATGGGGTGGAGTGCCCGCAGCTCTAACCTGAGCTAGAACCCTGGCAGACTCAGCATTTGGTGAACCCCCATCTACACTGATGTCTTCCTGATTCCCCTGGCTATGCTAAGGCATAGGTGCTGGTGTTGGTGCTTACAGCTCTACCCTCCTGGGGCTAAGTATCTCCTTCTGGTTCTCTGAAGTGGGGCTGTCTGAGACAGCTCTTATTCAGCAGCGGTCAGCTTTAGCCACAACAAGAGGGTCTGTCCTTCACAATTTTCCTAGCCTCTCAAGCTGAGAGCTTGTTTTCTCCTTTGGCTGATTCCACTATTCCAGGATTTTTCCTGGGTAAATATTCTCTGGGATTTTCAAGGTCAACAAGAAGAGGGTACAAGCACGTACACATCACCCTGCCATCTTGGCTCCCAAAAATTCAAGCAGATGACTTGCAAGCATTTAGTTCTCGTACTGATAGTCTCAGAAGCAGCTACTTCTGTTACTGGGGATGTTGCACTTCTCTCTCACTCAGTTCCACTGAACTCCTGTCCTGTGCTGATATGTTTGATGCACTGCTGCTTCTGATCCAGTCTGTCTGATGGTTCCTGCTGGGCTGGTACAGCTTGAGCACTCTGTACTCTCCCAACTCTGTGTAGCAGATCCTTCCTGCCAATCTTCTAGGCTGTCCTGGGCTAGAAATCTTCCACACTCTGTCTCTTAGTGGCTTCTGCCACTCTCTAATTTGTTCAGATTCTTTTTTTAGATGTATATGAAGGAATTTGTGGTAGAGCTTAGGTATGTCTGTGGTTTCACTCCTCCAACTTGCCTCTCCCTGCCACCCCCCAGCAATTGTTTAAAAAAAATATGATAATCATATCTTTAGTTAAAGAAGACCATCTTTGTTATTTTTGGTTACTTTTTATTCTCAAACTAATAAGAAAAGAAAATATAAGGACATAGAGTTGGAATTTAAACACCTGTCCTTTGGACAGGAAAATGTAGGGAAAGAAATTAAAAGTCATGAATAAAGATTCCCATAGATCTCCTCAGTTCTTAGAAAGGGGATCATCAGATAGGCTCATTCTGAATTTTTTGTCCCATAGAGTGGAGGCAGCCTGAGGCTTCCTACCATGCTTAGTGCTTAGTCACCATTTTTCGAGCCCATTGAAGCATCTAGCTTATTCTTTTCAGTTTGCAGGATAGGGAGATGATACTATTCAGCTTTTCTTAGGTAGGGGTTGGAGTCAGGCTGTCTTCAGCATTGGGGTTGTCAAGGATGGGTTGTCTCCACCTGATACTGCTGTTCTTCCATTTTTCATTCCCATAAAAGACTTATTCAATGATTTCCTGGGTTGCTGGACTCCATATTTTGTCTCAGACTTCAAGATAGAGCAATCTTTTCTGGGCTGAGAAGCCCCTCATAAGAAGCAATCAATTTGGGACTGCCAGTCAATAATCATAGAAGATTTTGTTGTTTCTCTCTCAGAGCTGGATATATCTAACAAAAAGATAAAAGAAAAGAAAATATATCTTTGTGTAATTTATATATACATTTTTGTTTGTATATTGCCTCTTCTATTAGAACATGAGCTCCTAAAGAACAGAGACAATATTTTTGCTTTCCTTTGAATACTAAACAGAAACATAGTTCTTGGTAAAGAGTAAACTTTTAATAAATGTTTCTTGACTGACTGACAGATACATAGAACCTATTATTAGTGAATAGAATCTATCTATCTAATCTAATCTATCTATCCATCTCTCTACTTACCCACCAACCATCATTCTTATCTACTTATAATTTTTTTCTGTTCAGTCATTTCAGTCATATCCGACTTTTTGTGATCTCATTTGTTGTTTTGTTGGCAAAGACACTGGAATGGTTTTGTCATTTCCTTCATTAACTCATTTTGCAAATGAGGAACTGAGGCAAACAGGATTAAATGACTTGCCCAGAGTCACACAGCTGTTAAATGTCTGAGGCTGCATTTGAATTGAGGTTCTCCTGATTCTCTGTTGGTGCTCTGTCTACTGTGCAACTCGGCTGCCCAACTGATAATGACTACAACTATATAAATGGATATTACACCAACAACAACAGAAACAAAAACAATCACACCAAATTTTATGCAAGAGTAATATCTAAGTTTTTATCCAAACAAGAGATGAAACAGTGAAGTTTCTTCTTTTGCAGGGGTTGGGGATTGTGGGAATCAAGCATTGTTAGATTTAGTTGATTAGTTTTCTTGAACTTTTTTGTTTTTGTTTTTGCTTTTAAAAATGCTACGAAGGGTGGCTTGCTGAGTAGGAGAGGAAACAAAGACTATATTTAAAAAGGTGATGTAAAATCAATATACCTATTAAAATTAAAAGTTATATTTGTTGCACATTCCACTATGTATTTTATATGGGACACATGGGATGAGATGAAAATGAAGAAGATATAACATTTACCTTCATTCATGGTCTTTTTTTTTCTTTTTGTTGAGGAGGAGGAGAATTCCTTCCTCTAAACATATCTTTGCAATA
Organism: Notamacropus eugenii; assembly: GCF_028372415.1. NCBI lineage: Eukaryota > Metazoa > Chordata > Mammalia > Diprotodontia > Macropodidae > Notamacropus > Notamacropus eugenii. Next base: position 149,809,600 of record NC_092876.1, on the reverse strand, counting down.
CATCTATTTGAGAAGTCAGAATCAATTTTCATAAAAGTGAGATATAAGGTACCTGTATATTAAAGTTTATTGCCATAGTTAAAGTTAAGAAATAAAGGGTTTAACACAAAGTATTTTCCCAACTACTTTCTTATTTTTATCAAATTTGAATTTTGTCTCTAAATTATTTTTCTTGGTTGTGCATAACAACTTAATTTTTCAAGAATGTTTAAGGTAAAGGTAATATCATATTGCTTTCTGTTGTCTTATCGTGTATACATCAAAATTCTTATTAATTTCCTTTAGCCATTTAAAGCAAAACATTATTAAGAGGAAATGTAGTACTATTTCTTGCAGGGCTCTTGATGATTCTTCTTATACAGTCTGAGGTCATTAACTGACACTATGACCTTGAAAACTAAGTCATATTTTAATCATCCAATTGAAACTTTCCACCATCAGTAGCAACTTCATTGCTTTTCATGATAGTTTTCTGTGCCTCAATGAGTAATGACTTGAAGAAAATTTTGTACTCTACAACTACAGAGTTTATCACTTTTTCAAAAATGCAACTTATCATTCTTGATTTGTATGTGTGCCATAATATGTTATCACTAATGAGTTCCTACTTGTTACTCAAAGAAAATAATGTTACATATAAAAACGTTGAAAAAAACATATGTTCAGAAGGTATAAAAGAAGCAAATCAGGGGCATTATATTTTATCAGATGTAATATGAATTTGTAATTAAGATAAAAGGGTGGACATTGTTTAACTCTCGATCACTAGAGAGTTGTGTTGTGGTATGCTCTAAAAGGAAGCATTGTAGAAAAAGTATTTTTAATAGAACATGTGAATATGTGGCCAAAATGAATTCATAGGGTTCTAAAATATGCAACATAAAAGTTTGTCCTCTAATAAATATTTTTCTCTATATGCAAGTCTTATTTTTTCTCCAATTTTAATGCTACCCATATAGTCTACCTAAACATGTCTAATAACTCAGTAGAGTTTTGTTGATAGATGTAAAAATATACCTAATTGCAAGCATATTATCAATTAGAAAATCATTGACAATAAATAAGAACACTACACAGTCAATTTAAACAGCTCGTTACAAAATCATAGGACCTCAGAGTTGGATGGGACAACAGCAACAATCTAATCTAACCTGTGCCTCAACATAGTCCCCACTATGATACATCTAGCAAGCATGTTTTTGTTTGACAAAGTACAATTGGGGAAATACATTACCTTCCCAAACAAGTTGCTATAAACCTTATTTATCTAATGCCCCTGGTACAGAGAAGTGAATTGCACATAATATTTCAATACTTCACCAGCTGGTACTGGTGAGCAAGTTAAGCTAAGCAGTCCATCATCCCCTGAGTCAGAGGATCATGTTAAGCATTACCAGTCAAACTACTCACCATCTCTCCATCGACATAGAGTTTGCCTAGCAGTTCCCTCCCATTCAGGAGTATAACTTTTCCTTTTCCCACCTTTTTTTATGTGTAGGTAAATGGGAAGAAGGTTGGAAAGAAAATCACACACAGTGAAATTCCCCAGGAAAAAGAGAAAGTAAAAATATTTGTGATGTATTCCCTTTACAACCTGGGGTCCTTATCAGCTTATTATTTTATTTCTAGAGGTATGTTGATTTCAGACTTGTTGCTAGGCTTATACTAGTCCAATACCAGTTCACTGTTTTCTCTAACACCTCTAGGGTAAACTTCCAAGCCCCAAACCTAACTTATTAGGCAAGATGTCTCTTGTTCCCAGAAAGAAAAGTCTACTTTTTGCCTCTTATGTTCCTATTTTAAATATGTAATCTTGACTAAGATGAAACATACAACTTTAGTTCTTTACAGATAATAAGTTTTATCATGTTTGCTACCTTAAGAAATAAAGCAAACATTTAGAATAAGATTAATCCATCTTAAACACAGGGAGAAGCAGGAATTTAATGAAAGTAAATAACCCACAATGCATTCAACAATCTCCCAGAGACAGAGAAGAAATAGAAAGAAGTTTCGTGAGACTTCTTTTCCTGCCCTACGTGGAGTTTCCACCTAGTTCATGTTTGAATTATTTTTGCCATCCTGGCCCCAGGACTCATCTCCTCTTCTCAAAATCCCCCATTTGCTCTCATAGTCACAGTCATGTCTCTGGCTTACAAAAGCAGCTTCTTATTTCTGTTTGCTTATTCTACTCATCCCACCCACATGGATTTTTCAAGGTTGGTGTCACCACTTTCCCTGATCAAATGCAAAGGATCTTCAGACTTTAGGGAGCAATGGGGAAATGACAGTCTGCTAGCAGGCAGTTTCCTATTTCCTGTTACTCTATGGTCAAGTCTTTTAGGGTAGATTTACACTTCATACTTCCAAAGATTCAGGATTTCATTGCAGCTAGTACTTTCACTCTCTCCACCAATGCTGATTAAAATATAGCAGAAAAATAGCAGAAAAGAATTATTGTAGCAAAAAAGAATATTGTTTTCTTTTTTGTTTTGTTTTATTTTTTCTGGTGGTCAGGTGGTGAAGCTGGAAAAATCATTATCTACAAACCAGCATTATGGTGATAACTCTCCAAACATAGCTGGGTAGGACTTGATATCATACCTACATAGGTTTTTTTAAAAAATAAATTTATTTATTTTCAGTTTTTAACATTCACTATCTCCACAAAATTTTGAATTTCAAATTTTATCCCCATCTCCCCCTTCCCACACCCCAGGAGAGTGTGTATTCAGAATGCCCTTTATTCCAATCTGCCCTCCCTTCCATCACCCCCCCTCCTTCTCCTTCCCTTTTATTTTCCTGTAGGGGAAGATAGATTTCTATACTCCATTGCCTATGTATCTTATTTTCTAGTTGCATGTAAAAACAACCTCTAACATTCATTTTTAAATCTTTGAGCTGCATATTCTTTCCCTTCACCCCTCCCCACCCACCATCATTGATTCTGCAAGCAATTCAATATAGGTTATACATGTGTGGCCATGCAGAACACTTCCATAACAGCCATGGTGTGAAAGACTAACTATATTTCTCTCTATCCTGTCCCACCCTCCATTTATTCATTTCTCTCCTTTGACCTGCCCTTTACATAAGTGTTTGATTCAAATTACTCCTTTTCCCAATCTGTCATCCCTTCTTTTATCTCCCCTGCCTAACTTAATGGTTACGTTATTGCCTCCTAAAGTCAAATGAAAGGAAGGATCACTTATTCCCTCTCACCTTCCCTTTCTTCCCCTCCACTGTAAAGCTCATTCTGGACTCTTTTATGTAAGATGATTAACTACATTTTTACCTCTCCCTTTCTCTTCCTCCTAGCATATTCCTCTCAGCTCTTTTCCTTTTTAGACACCATCCCTTCATATTTAGCTCACCCTGTACCCCCTGTCTCTCTTTATTCACACACACACACACACACACACACACACACACACACACATACACATACATACACAGATGTGCATACATACATACATGCATACATATACACATACACACATAAAGTCAAATTTTCCATTTAGCTTTGGTCTTTTCAACAAGAAAGCTTGGAAGTCCTCTATTTCATTGAATAGCCATCTTCCTCCATGAAGTATTAAACTCAGTTTTGCTGGGTAAGTGATTCTTGCTTCTAATTCTATCTCTTTTGACCTCTGGAATATCATATTCCAAGCCCTCTGTCTACTTAGTGTAGAAGCTGCTAAATCCTGTGTTACCCTGATAGTGTTTCCACAGTATTTGAATTGTTTCTTTCTGGCTGCTTATAATATTCTCTTCATGACCATGGAACACTGGAATTTAGCTACAATAATCCTAGGAGTTTTCCTTTTGGGATCTCTTTCAGGAAGTGATTGGTGGATCCTTTCCATTTCTATTTAACCCTCTGGTTCTAGAATATTAGGGCAGTTTTCCTTGATAACTTCTTAAAAGATGATATGTAGGCTCTTTTTTGATCATGGATTTAAAGTAGTCCAATAAGTTTTAATATTGTCTCTCCTGGATCTATTTTCCAGGTCAGTCCTTTTTTCCTATGAGATATTTCACATTGTCTCCTACTTTTTCATTTTTTTGGTTTTGTTTCATAATTTCTTTATTTCTCATAAAGTTATTAGCTTCAATTTGCTCCATTCTAATTTTTAAAGAATTATTTTTTCAGGGAGCTTTTGGACCCCTTTTTCCATTTGCCCCATTATGTTTTTTAAGGCATTCTTTATGCTTCATTGGCTTTTTGGTTCTCTTTTGCCATTTCAGTTAGTCAAATTTTAAAGGTGTTATTTTCTTCAGTATTTTGGGGGATTGCCTTTAGCAAGCTGTTGACTTGTTTTTCATGATTTTCTTGCATCACTCTCATTTCTCTTCTCAATTTTTTCTCTACTTCTCTTATTTGATTTTTCAAATACTTTTTGAGCTCTTCCATAGCTTGAGACCAACTCATATTTTTTTAAAGGCTTTGGATGCAGGAGCTTTGGCTTTTTTGTCTTCTGGCTATATATGTTGATCTTCCTCCTCACCAATGAAGTAAGAAAATACCTCTTCCCTGAGAAAGTAAAAATCTATAGTCTGTTTTTTTTTCTCCATTTTCACAGTCAATTACTTGACTTTTGAGTTTTGTTAAGTGGAGGTCTCCAGAAGCAACCTCCATTTCAGCAATGGCTGCTGCTGCCCTGGGGCTGGGGCAGGACCATGTTTCCTTCTCATTCAGGTGAGTGACCCTTCCCACTGACCTTTGAAGTAATCTTTAGAGTTTATGGGTTGAGAAGTCTGGAATCTGCAGCAGTAGCACACAATTCAATCCCCTAAGGCCTGCTCTCATTCTGTCCATGCTGGCATGACTCATGCTGAACTGCTCTCTACTCCCAGTCTGGTGCAATAGACCTTTCCTGTCAACCTTCCAGGTTATCTTTGGCTGGCAATTTGCTTCAGTATTCCATTTTGCGTCTTCTGTTGCTCTAGAATTTTGGTTTTTTTTATTAAATTTTTAAATTTGTTTTCAGTGTTCTACAATCACTTCCATATATCTTAGACATTTTCCCCTCTCTCCCCTTTTTTCCCTCTTCTCTCCCTATTCTGTCACTGAGATGGTGTACAATCTTATGTAGGTTCTACATATGCATTTGTATTAAAAACATTTTCATCTTAGTCGCGTTGAATGGAAGAATAAAAATGAATGGGAGAAACCATAAAACAAAACAAAACAGTACAAAAGAAAATGGTCTGCTTTATTTACTGATCCAGTTCCATAGTTCTTTCTCTGGATGTGGAAGACATTTTGCCTAAAGAGTCAACTGGGAATTTTTTAAGTCTTTTCATTCCAATGAAGTTCTAAGTCTACCAGAAAAATTCTTCTCACACTGTTGTTGTTGCTATGTAAAAAGTTCTCCTGGTTCTGCTCCTTTCACTCAGTATCAGTTCATGTAAGTACTTCCAGGCCTCTCTGAAATCTGCCTGTTCATCATTTTTTATAGCACAATAGTGTTCCATTACATTCATGTGCCACAATTTGTTCAGCCATTCCCCAATTGATGGACATCCCCTTGATTTCCAGCTTTTGGTTACCACAAAGAGAGCTGCTACAAATATGTTTGTACATGTGAGACCCCTTCCCATTTCAATGATCTCTTTGGAAGATAGCACCAGAAGTGATATAGCTAGGTAAAAGGGTTAGCACATTTTTGTAGCCCTTTGGGCATAGTTCCAAATTGCTTTCCAGAATGGTTTGATCAGCTCACAGCTCCACCAACAATGAATTAGTGTTCCAACTCTCACACATCTTCTCCAACATTTAGCATCTTCCTGTTCTGTCATGTTAGTCAACCTGGTAGGTGTGATGTGGTACCTCAGAGTTATTTTGATTTGTATCTCTCTAATCAATAGTGATTTAGAGCATTTTTTTATATGGCTATAGATAGCTTTAATTTCTTCCTCTGAAAACTGCCTGTTCATATCCTTTAACCATTTCTTAATTGGGGAATGACTTGTATTCTTGTGCATTTGACTCAGTTCTCTATATATTTTGGAAATGAGGCCTTTATCACAGACACCAGTTGCAAAAATTCTTTCCCACTTTTCTGCTTTCCTCCTGATCTTGATTGCATTGGGTTAGTTTGTGCAAACTTTTCAATTTAATGTAATCAAAATTATTCATTTTGCACTTCATAATGTTCTCTGTCTCTTGCTTGGTCATAAATTTGTTCATTCTCCATAAGTCTGACAAATACACCATTCCTTGGCCCTCTAATTTGCTTGTAGTATCAATTTTTATACCTAGATTGTGTATCCATGTGGACTTTATTCTTGTGTACAGTTTCAGGCATTGCTCTATGCCTAGTCTTTGCCACTTTGTTATCCAGTTAGAATTTGTTTAGAGTCACTTTTTACAGTTTTTTTGAGGAATTTGGGGGAAGAGGTCTAGTTTGATCCCTGCTTCAATTCTTCCATGTTGACTCTACCCCCTCTCACCCAAAGATACATAGTTTGTCATTATTTCAATACATTTACAGCATAAATAGGATCTCAAACTGACTTGAAAAGTCTACAGGCCAAGACTAAAGTGGAGGGAAAATTGATGCATTATGTACATACATACATACATACACACCCCACCAAGGACCCCACCCCCATCACAAGCCACCAGTCAGGCCTTGACCCCACTGCAGACCAGTAGTGAAGCCCCACTCAAGGGATGAGGAACAGCAAGAACCCAGTCTTTGGACTTACCAGCAGAGAGATTCTGTTACCATAGCAACCCAGCAGTAAGGCCACACTCCTGGAGCAGGCTAGAAGCTAAACCCATGAGAAGAAAAAGTTAACATGGAGGCCCTACTTCCCTCCAGTACAAGCCAGAAAGGAAGGATACCTTCAAAAGAAAGCAAGTAGCTAAGTCCTAAATCTCAGGGAAAGTCAGGAGTAAGAAGCAGACCCCAGCACAAAAAGCCTCGGACAATGTGAAACCAGAGCTCAACTTTCACATAAAATCACCAAGTGGTCAAAAATAAATGAGAATTTTTTTTTTTTTAATTTTGACTACAGAAAGTTATTATGGTCACAGGGAGAATTAGGGTACAAACTTAGAAGTGTCAAAATGTCAGCATGTGAATCCCCCAAAGAAAAATACAATTTGGTCTTAGATCCAAAAAAGAACTTTAATTTAAAAAATTAGAGAAATAGAAGAAAAATGGGAAAAGAAATGAGAGTAATGAAAAAGAATCATGAGAAAGAGTCAATAGCATGAAAACAAGATATTCAAAAATTTACTGAGGAAAATAACTCTCTAAAAAATAGAATTGGTCAAATGGAAAAAGAAGTACAAAAGCTCACTGAATAAAACAATTCCTTAAAAATTAGAATTAAACAAGTAGAAACTAATGACTATGAGACATCAAAATATGACTAAAACCAAAAAAGCAGAAAAAATAGAAGAAAATGTGAAATTTCTCATTGGACAAACAACTGACCTAGAAAAGAGATCCAGGAAAAATACTATTATTGGATGATTTAAAATCAATGATCAAATAAAAGGCCTGGATGACATCTTTCAAGAAATTATGAAAGAAAACTGCCTTGATATAATAGAAAAAGAGAACAGAATAGAACTGAAAAGAATTCACCAATCCCCACCTGAAAGAGATACTAAAATAAAAACTCCCAGGAACATCATAGCCAAATGCCAGAGTTCACAGATTAAGGAGAAAGTAATGCAAGCAAGGAATATACGTTTTGTTCAGCAGTACAGGTCAACTACAAAAAAATTGTCCATCTACTAAGACATAAAAACTTCATAATGAAATGTAGAAAGACAGACATATTAAATGCATCCTTTTTAGATCATGATGCAATAAAAGTTACATGTAATAAAGAGCCATGGATAGATAGATTAAAAAGAAATTGGTAACTAGATAATCCAATCTAGTTGGAGAATGACAAGAATGAGACAATATAATAAAATTTATAGTATGCAGTCAAACAGTAGCAGGAAAAATTTTATATCTTTAAAAGGTCACATGAATAAAAACAGAGAAAGGAAAGATTAATGAGCTCAGCATATAATTTTTCAAAAAGCTAGAAAAAAATAAACTAAAAATCCCCAATTAAATACAAAAGTAGAAATTCTTAAAATCAAAGGAGAGATTAATAAAATTGAAAGAAAACTATTGAACTAATAAATAAAACTATAGACTTGTTGCATGAATAAAACAATAAAATAGATAGACATTTGTTTAATTTGATAAAAAATAAAAGAGAAAGAAGCAAACCAAATTACCAATATCAAAATTGTAAAAGGTGAATTCACTATCAATGAAGAGGACATTAAACCAGCAAGGAGCTATTTTGCCCAGTGATATCCCAACAAATTTGACAATCTAAGTGAAGTGGATGAATATTTTCAAAATTATAAATTGCCTAGATTAACAGAAGAGGAAATAACATATTTACATAACAATATTTCAGAAAAAAAGAAAATGAGCAAACAATTAATGAATTCCCTAAGACAAAAATCTCCAGGGTCAATTGGATTAGCAAGTGAATTCTATCAAGCAGTTAAAGAACAATTAATTATAATACTACATAAATTATTTGGGAAAATAAGCAAAGAAAGAGTTCTACCAAATTCCTTTTTAGATAGATGCAAATATGGTGCTGATACCTAAAGCAGAGAGAACCAAAATGGAGAAAATTATAAATCAATTTCCCTAATGAAATATTCAGGCAAAAATTCTAAATAAAACATTTCAAAGAGATTATAGAAATTTGTCATGAGAATAATATGCTACAACTAGGTGGGATTTATACCAAGAATGCAGGACTGGTTCAATATTAGGAAAACTATCAGCATAATTGAACATATCAACAACAAAGGTAACAGAAATCATGTGATTAATCAGTAGGTGCAGTAAAAGCCATTCACATAATACAGCACTGATTTCATATTAAAAATCACTAGATAGCACAGAAATAAATGGAACCTTCCTTAAAATGACAAGTAACATCTATCTAAACCCATCAGGAAACACTATATATAATGAGGATAAGCTAGAAACCTTCCCATTAAGATCAGGAATGAAACAAGGATGTCTCTTATCATCACTATTATCTAATATTGTACTAGAAATCTTAACTTTAGCAATAAGAGAAGAAAAAGAAATTGAAGGAATTAGAGTAGGCAATGAGGAAAGAAGACTATCACCCTATGAAGACTTTATGATGGTGTGCTGAGACAATTCTAGGGAATCAACTAAAAATTTCTTGAAATTATTAATATCTTTAGAAAAGTTCCATAATACAAAACAAACCCACACAAATCATCAACATTTCTATGTATGATCACTAACATCCAGCAGCAAGAGATAAAAAGAGAATGCCATTTGAAATGACTATAGACAATACAAAATACTTGGGAGTCTACCTGGCAAGACAAACTCAGGAACTATATGAACACACCTATAAAACACTTTTCACATGAATAAAGTCAGATGTAAATAACTGGAAACATATTCATTATTCATGGGTAGACTGAGTCAATATAATAAAAATGACAATTCTGCCTAAATTTATCTATTTATTCAATTCCATAACAAAGTAGCAAAAAAATATTTAACAAGCTAGAAAGAAATAATAACAAAATTCATTTGGAAGAGCAAAAAGTTAAAAATATCAAGACAATCTATTCAAATGCAAAAGAATATGCTCTTTCCCTGCCAGGTCTCAAATAGTATAATAATGTGGTAATTATTAAAACAATCTTCTGCCAGTTAAGAAAGAGAGTGGTAGATCAGTGTAATATATTAGATACAAATTGCATTATGATAAATGACCATAATAATCTAAACCCAAAGATAAACCCAAAGATCCAAGCTTTTGAAACAAAAACTCCTTATATGACAAAAACTACTGGGAAAACTGGAAAACAGATTAGCAGAAAGTATGTGTAGACCAACATCTCACATCATATATCAAGATAAGGTCAAAATGTACATGATTTGCATGAAAAGGATGGTACCATATGCAAATTAAGGGAGCATAGAATAGTTTATCTGTCAGATTTATGAGTAAGGGAAGAATTTAGGACTAAAGAAGATATTGAAATCATTATAAAATTTAAAGTATATGATTTTGATTACATGAAACTAAAAAATTCTTGCACAGACAAAACCAATGCAATCAAAATTATAAGGAGAACAGTAAACTGGGCCAAAAATTTTTGCAACATGTGTCCATGATAAAGGCCTCATTTCTCAAATATATAGAGAACTAATTCATTGTTGGTGGAGTTATGAACATATTCAATAGTTTTGGAGAACAATTTAGAACTATGCCCAAAGGATTATAAAACTGTTCATATCATTTGATCTAGCAATTCTACCTCCAGGTCTATATCCCAAAGACATTGAAAAAAAGGAAGAAAGGATCAATTTGCACAAAAACATTTTTAACAGTTCTTTTATGTTAGCTAAGAATTGGAAATCAAAGGAATGTCCATCAGTTGGGGAATGGCTATGTAAGCTGTGAGATATGATTGTAATTGAATATTATTGGGCCATAAAAAATGACAAGCAGGATAATTTCAGAAAAACCTTGAAAGACTTCTATTAACTAATGAATAGTGAAGTGAACAGAACCAGGAGAACATCATACACTAACAGCAATATTGTTCAATGAAGAACTCTGAATGATTTAGCTAATCTAAGCAATGCAAGACAAGCCCAAAGGACTAATGATGAAACAGACTATTAGTCTACAGAGAAAGAATTGATATTGATTTCAAACAGACTGAAGCATACTATTTTCATTTTCTTTCATTTGTTTTTTTTCAAGTCTTCTTGTACAAAATTACTAATATGGAAATGTTTTACATAATTGCACATGTATAACCTTTCTGTTTGCTTACCATCTTAGGAAGGGGGAAAAAGAAAAAATAGAGGGAAGGATAGAATTTGGAATTCAAAACTTTAAATAAACATGTTAAAAATAAATGGAGAAATTTTGAATATTGTGCATAAGTTCACTCACTTTGGCAGTGTACTTTCCAGAGATATACACTTGGATAATGGAGTTGATTCATGCCTTACCTGAGATAGCTCAGAGCTAACTTGGAGGGTAGGCTAGGTAGAGGACAGTGTTTGTTTTTCAAGTCCTGAGTCATCTATTTTAATTGTTTTTTTCTTTCCCAAGTTCTCAGTGGCCTTGCCTACCTTTTTTCTTGTAGGAAAATGAATTTCACTAGGGGGCTAAAATGTGTTCACCAATAACTTTTGGTTTTCCTGAAAGTTACTTCTTTTTTAAAAAATTTTAATTAATTTATTTAAGTTTTCAACATTCATTTCCACAAAATTTTGAATTCCAAATCTTCTCCCCATCTGTCCCCTCCGCCTCCTAAAACTCCATGCATTCTGATTGCCCCTTCCACCAAAGTGCCTTCTCTGCTAATACCACTCCCTTCCCTTATCTCCATTTTCTCTTTTTTTGTGTAGGGCAAGATAGATATCTATACCCCATTACCTGTATTTCTTATGTCGCAGTTACATGCAAAAACAATTCTCAACATTCATTCTTAAAACTTTGAGTCCTAACTCCTCTCTCTTCCTCCCTCTCCACCCAACTCCTCTGAGAAGGCAAGAAATTCAATATAGTCTATATATGTGTAGTTTTGCAAATGACTTCCATAATAGCCATGTTGTGTAAGACTAACAATATTTCTTTCCATTCTATCCTGCCCACTGCTTCGTGGTGCAGTGGATAGAGCACCAGTGCAGGAATCAGGAGGACCTGAGTTCAAATCTCACCTCAGACACTTGACAAACATTAGCTCTGTGACCTTGGCAAGTCACTTAACTCCAATTGCCTCATTCCGGGTCATCTCCAGTCACCCTGATGAATATCTGGTCACTGGATTCAGATGGCTCTGGAGGAGAAGTGAAACTGGTGACCTACACAGCCCTGCCTCACTCAAAACAAAGTCAAGTGCAAGTCATGTCATCATTTCTCTGATGGCATGGTCTTCTTCACAATGAAGGACTAACACACACATCCTGCTCCCCATTTCTTCTATTCTCTCTTTTGACTTTGTCCCTCCCAAGAGTGTTTACTTCTAATTGCTCCCTCCTCCCATTTGTCCTCCCTTTCATCATCCCCTCACCCTGCATATCCCCTTCTCCCCTACTTTCCTGTAGTGTAAGATAGATTTTCATACCAAATTAAGTGTGCATGTTATTCCTTCCTTGAGCCAAATGTGATGAGAGTAAGCTTCACTTTTTCCCTCTCACCTTCCACCTTTTTCTCTCTGTTGGAAAAGCTTGTTCTTGCGTCTTCTATGAGAGATAATTTTCCCATTTCATTTCTCCCTTTCACCTCCCAATTTATTCCTCTCTCATCTCTTAATTTTATTTTTTTGGATATCATCCCTTTCTATTCGACTCACCCTGTGCTCTCTGTCTCTCTGTCTCTCTTTCTTTCTGTCTATATATTTGTGTGTGTGTGTGTGTGTGTGTGTGTGTGTAATCCATCCAGCTTCCCAGATACTGAGAAAAATTTCAAGAGCTACAAATATTATCTTTCCATGTAGGAATGTTCAACTTTAGTAAGTTCCTTGTGATTTCTCTTTCCTGTTTACCTTTTCATACTTCTCCTAATTCTTGTGTTTGAAAGTCAGATTTTCTTTCCAGCTCTGGTCTGTTCATCAAGAATGCTTGAAAGTCCTCTGTTTCATTGAATGACCATGTTTTCCCCTGAAGTAATATACTCAGTTTTGCTGAATAGGTGATTCTTGATCTTAATCCTAGGTCCTTTGACTTCTAGAAGATCATTTTCTAAATTCCTCGATCCCTTAACATAAAAGCTGCTAGATCTTGTGTTATCCTGATGGTATTTCTACAGTACTCGAATTGTTTCTTTCTAGCTGCTTGCAATATTTTCTCCTTGACCTGGAAACTCTGGAATTTGTCTACGATATTACTAGACATTACCCTTTTTGGATATCTTTTAGGAAGTGATCAGTGGATTCTTTCAATATTTACTTAGCCCTCTGGTTCTAGAATATCAGGGCAGTTTTCCTTTATAATTTCATGATAGATGAGGTCTAGGCTCTTTTGTTGATCATGGCTTTCAGGTAGTCCCATAATTTTTAATTTGTCTCTCCTGGATCTATTTTCCAGGTCACTTATTTTTCCGATGAGATATTTCACATTATCTTCCATTTTTTTCATTCTTTTAGTTTTGTTTTGTAATTTTTTGGTTTTTCAAAAAGTCATTAGCTTCGATCTCTTCCATTCTAATTTTTAAAGAACTATTTTCTGCAGTGAGCTTTTGAACCTCCTTTTCCATTTGGCTAATTCTGCTTTTTAAAGCATTCTTCTCCTCATTGATTTGTTGAACCTCTTTTGCCAATCGCTATTTTTAAAGGTGTTATTTTCTTCAGCATTTTTTGGGTCTCCTTTAGCAAGTTGTTGACTTGCTTTTCATGATTTTCTTGCATCACTCTCATTTCTCTTCCCAATTTTTCCTCCACCTCTCTTACTTGATTTTCAAAATCCTTTTTGAGGTCTTCCATACCCTGAGCCCATTGAATATTTATTTTGGAGATTTTGGATGCAGAAGTCTTGACTTTTATGTCTTTCCCTGATGGTAAACATTGTTCTTCCTCATCTGAAAAGATGATAGAGAGTACTTGTTCACCAAAAAAGTAACCTTCTGTAGTCTTACTTTTTTCTCCTTTTTTGGGCATTTTCCCAACCAGTTACTTGGCTTTTAGGTCCTTTGTCAAGAGTAGGGTATACTCTGGGGACCTGTAAGATCTCAGTTCCTCCAAAGTGACACAATCAAGGGAGAGGAGTTTTCTCCCTGGCTGGCTGGGGGTGAAATTCAGATCAGGTGCTCAATTCCTCCAGCTGTTTTAGGTGGGGAGCAGGGCTGCCACTCTGGGCTGAGGTTCAGGTCAGCTGCTCAGTTCCCTCAGGGGCATTAAGTTGAGCTCTCCAACAATGGAGACTGGATGCTGCCTGTAGACATGCAGGTGCTGCCACCATGCCAGGGCTAGGGAAGGACCCTGTTCCCTTGTCACTGAGGTGAAAAGATCTCTCAATGACCTTTGAAATATCTTTGTCACCTGTGTGTTGAGGGAATCTGTGAATCCTCATTGCTGCTGGGAATTCTTCCCTGAGGCCTGCTTCAGTCTTGCTCCTCCAGGTGCCCCAAGGCCAAGGCTGGGCTGTGCTCTACTCTGTGTAAAGTGAGACAGACCTTTCCTTTCCACCTTCTAGATCATCCTGGGCTGGAAATCTCCTCCACTCCATCATTCTTTGACTTCTGCTGCTCTAGAATTTGTTGAGAGTCTTTCTTTACAGATATTTTGTGGGCTGTGGGGGAAGAACTAGAGTATATGCATCTTTCTACTCTGCCATCTTGGCTCTGCCCCCCCCACTAATAACTTTAAATAGCTGTAAGTTAAAAGGATAATTATATTTTCACTTTTTAAGGAATGAAAACTTTTTTCTTAGATATGTTTAAGTGTTATCTGATCTGTAATATCATAGATTGTGGTACTTCTTCTAATCTCAGTCCATCTTTGTCTTCTTATATGGCATGATTCTTCTAGATTTCCTGAAAATCTTCCACTGGACTTGATTTTTATATTTGGATGTATTCTCGATTTCTTGATATTGTACAAATATCAGCAGAACACATAAGCTAGTCATGAACTTTCCCTCACTTTTTCTGTGTGAGTGGCCAAATTTTCCTCTAATATTCCATTTTTCTGATCAGTAAGCCATAAAACACTATTAAGCACCTACTATGCCGCAGACAAAAGGAGATGCTAAGAGAAAAGTGAAGACGGTCCATGCACACACAGAGTTTAAATTCTCTAATGATACCATTTATTCCACTTCCACTGCACATTTATCTTTTAATAATATGTTAAAGCCTAATCAGGTACAACAAACTCCCCTTCATGATATTGGGGCAATTTTAAAATTTAATTATTTTATCAAAATTTTTGACAAAATTAGGCAATAACTCTATTCTCAAGCATAAGCTAGTGAATGGGAAGTATGTGGAGCACTAGACTTTCCTAAATAACTGAAATATATCACAAAGAAATTCATGTACTTAAGCACAAGGTCAACATTCTTTAATACCTCCAAATTCATTAAAATTTTAAAGGGGAGAGCAATTCTTAAAAATTGCAAATAGAAACGGGGTTGCAGAGCACTGAATACAGATTTCACTCCAATTTAAGTGAAGCTATATAAATTCTTAAGTTATTATTTGTTTCTCTTTAGTGAACTGGATGAAAATATTTTTTCAAAAGGATATTCTTTGGGAAACAGAGAGAATAAAAGATGAAGTATTCTAAATTCATTTGCATCCAAATCCAAAAGCACATAGTGTTTATGGCAACTGTCCTGGCAAAATTAAATGACTTTTGTCCTGAAAGATACTTTCTTTCCCCCAAATCTGATTCAAAATTGCAAATCAAGTGAGACTGAAATGTTAAGTATGGCTTTGAGATGGGTTTGTTTGTGGATGTTCAATCTTCAAAACAACTCTGTGTACAGTAGGAACTCTCATTAATCCCAGTTTTACTTGGGAGGGAACTAAAGCTAAGAATGTTTAGGTGACTTAACAAAGATCACACAGCTAGTGGGTGTCTGAAGTAATATCTAAATCTTGGATTTCCTGGGCCAAGGTCTGGTATTCTACTGATTCTACCACCCTGTTTCTCCACTATCATATAACTCACTATGTAGAATAAAAAGGTAATCAGTCAGAAAGAGAAACAACATTAAAGAGTTGAGCTACTGGAACAACAGAGGGTGATCAGCTTGTTGTTGCAGGGGTTTTTTTCTCCTATTTGTAAATGTAGGTTCCCAATTCTTTGAGAGGAAAAAGATGATTTCCCTGTAGAGCATTTTCCTAATTGACTTCCAACATCAGACTCTACTTTAGAAATATATTCTCTGTCTGGGGGACATTTAGTTTCATGAGCCACTGTTTTCCAATGTCAGATATTGTTTAAAAAAAAAAGTATCATTCAACAATTAACTTTAAAATTCCATATTTCCTATTCCAATATCATGTACTTGGAGAAGAAAGAGCATTCTCACTTAACACTTGTCATTTTACTCTTCTATCAGTCAGCACTATCTGACTAACACATATGTTAGAGTCTTGCTTGGCATCAAGTCAGAGAATTTTCATTTTCTGAACTGTTGCTCAATTTGGCAGGCATTTTGGATCACAAAGCACACATCTAATTTCTCTCAGCTCTTGTGTGTGTTGATTAAGATGGGAGAGTTTTATTCAATTATTCAAGATATTTTAAGTGACGGGACAATCAATACCAGAGACTGACTTAAGTACATTAATTTTAATTAAGATATGCTTATATAAACATAATAACGGTTCATATTTATATAATGTTTATCTTTTGCAAAGTACTTTACATGCTTTCTTTTATTCAGTCTTCAAAACACCTCTGTGTACAGTAGGAACTCTCATTACTCCCACCTTTATCTCAGAGGGAACTGAAGCTGAGAATGGTTAGGTGACTGAACCAAGATCACACAGCTAGTGGGTGTCATCTTGGTTAGGTGACTGAACCAAGATCACACAGCTAGTGGGTGTCCGAAGTAATATCTCAATCTTGGATTTCCTGGGCCAAGGTCTGGTGTTCTACTGATTCTACTACCCTGTTTCTTCACTATAATATAACCTACTATGTAGAATAAAAAGACAATATGTTGTAATGGAAAAACCACTGACCACAGAGACTGAAACTTTTGGTTTTAATGCCAGGCCTGTTACTGATTTGCTCTAAGTCCTTTGTTAAGTTACTTGCTTTCTTAGGGTTCAATATCATCATTAGAATAGTGATGGCATCATATTTGATATTTAGGGATCATCCTTTAAAACTCTGATGGTATATATATACTCAACAAAATTTATTATGACTTATTTTAAAGTAATTTAGTTAAAAATGAATGCTCTAATCAAGCCACAATTCATACTGGAGTTGTGTGACATGAAATTATTTCAAATGAAGAATTTCCACTCTAAAAATCAAAAGTAGCTAGGTGGCACAGTGGATAGCATGTTAGGTCTTGAGTCAGGAAGACCTAAATTCAAATTCAGCCTCAGACTCCATTGATATCTATTTCCTCATCTCTAAAAGGGGGATACTAATAGCACTATTTTTCCTGAGGTTGTTGTGAGGATCAAATGAGATATTTGTAAAACATTGTGTGCCTGGCACATAATAGCTACTAGTTAAATGCTAGCTATTATTATTAATAGTCCTTTTTAGATCAATGGTCATATGACATCTAGACCAAAGACAGGAGTTGAGTTATTAAAGTGTATAGACATTGAACAATGCATTGAGATAATGAAATATTTGAGTATGTGACATTATAAATACCCTTATCCACAAACAATGTAAAAGGATAAGAAAAGGCACAGGACATTGCTGCATATATTTTTCTAAAGTAAAGGAAAACAGAATAAAAGTGATTTACAGAATAATTAATTAAAGTAAAAATTACCTCTTCTCCAATTTGCATTTGCCAATTATAACATAAATGTTAACATTTATGAAAAATTTTAAGTTTTCACAATCATTTTCATATATTGTCTCATTTAATCCTCACAACACATGAGGTAGATAACTCAGATTGTGTCATCCTTGTTTTATAGATGAGGAAACAGAATCAGATAGGTTAATAACTCACCAAAGGACACAACTATTGCTAAGAGCAGGATTTGAATTTAACTCTCTACTGATTGATTCCTGGTCCAACAATCTATCCACTATCATGAATCATTTTTCCATTGTGGTAAACTTAAAAAAAAAGTATTGTATTTGAAGTCATAGGACCTGTGTTCAAATGTTATGTCTGCCACTTACTAACTGCATAACTTTGTGAAAGTAAATTAACCCCTCCGAAGGTGAGTTTCTTCTTCTACTAAATGAAGTAAATTATGTTTTCTAATCTATGAAATCTGTTCCATGACTAAATGATATTGTATGCTGCTATAATGAGAGAAACTAGGTGACCTCTTATTATTAAATGAGTAGTCTGACTGAATAGTGGTACAAACTAAAAAATGAAATCTTTACTTGTGTAGTATTTTTAAGTTTGTGAAAAGTGCTTTCCTGCCATCTTTTCATCTTGTTATCAGGTGATCTAGTATTATCTACATTTGTAAAAATAGATGAAGAACAAGAGAAGTGAAGTAAGTAGTAAGTTGTGTTAGTAAGAAGGAAAATTAGGATTTGAACCTAGATCTCCCCTGACTCCAAGTGTAATGACCTTTATTCTTATGTCATAATAGAGTACAAAACAGAAGAGTAGAGTTGAGGGCAGAGTCAAGATGACAGAGTGAGAACAAGTACTCACCTAAGCTCCAAGACAAACTCCTTCAGATCCCTCTAAAAAGAGAATCTGAACAAATTTTAGAGTGGCAGAATCCACTAGGAGACAGAGGGTGGCAGATTTCCAACCCAGGACAGCTAGGAAGGTCAACAGGAAGGAACTGTTGCATGGGGCTAGAGGGGTGCACAGCACTAGGCTGTACCAGCACAGATCCTGACATAGCAAAGCCCAGCAGGAAGCTCTGAGTGGTCTGAAGCAGAAGCAACACTGTGAATTCTCAAACGTATCAGTCCAGGATGGGAGTCCAGTGGAAATGAGCAAGAGAGAAGTGTAGAACACCAGGTAACTGCAACAGCCACTCCTGAGACTATCAGCCGATTAAATGTCTGTAAGTCCCCTACTTGAACTCCCAGGAGCCAAGGTGGCAGAGTGATCTGTAAATGCTACCACTCTTCCCTTGTTGACCTTGAAAAACACAGAGAATATTTCCTCAGGAAAAAATCCTGGAACAGTGAGTTCAGCCAAAGGGGTAAATAGTATTTTAGCCTGTGAGGCTAGGAAAATCCCAAAAGGGGGTCCCTCTTGCTGTGGCTAAAGGGGACCAGGACAGAAACAGTTGTCTTAGACAGCCCAACCTTAGTGAACTAGGAGGAGATCCTAAACCCTAAGGGGGGGTGGAGCCCACAACCCCCAACACCAGGACACCAAGCATGCCTTGGTACAGTCAAGGGAATCAGGAAAGCACTGGCACAGATGAGATTCACCAATCACTAAGCTTGCTGATGCTCTAGCTCAGGAGTGGGGACCAACTGAAACCAAACCACCCCACTCCACATTTAGCACAGCATGCTCCAAGGTAACTCTGAGAAAACTCAGAAAGACTTCACCTAGCCTGTACTTTGGCACATCATCCAGCTCAACACAAGGTAAGTTGCAGTATTTTAGCTTCTAACTGAAAGTACCAGAGGCCACAGTACACAAAGCCTCAAGTTCTAAGCACAAGAAACATGGGATGGAAACCCTTGTGCCCCAGAAGCAGAGATTCACTTTAAAAGTCTGGAAAAGGGTGATCATCATGAGCAAGAAGCAAACCAGAAAAGAAAAGACCATAGAATCATTCCATGGGGACAAGAACCAAAACACAAAAAACAAAGAGGTCAGCATTGAGACTGGATGCCCATCTGAAACCTCAGAAGGGAATAGGAACTGGTCTGAAGCCCAAATAGCATTCCTGAAAGAGCTCAAGAAGAATTTTAAAAGCCAAATTAGAAAAGTAGAAGAAAAACTGGCCAATGGTTTTAAAAATATGACAAAAATAAATCGCAGAAGAATTGAAAAGAAAAATTGGACAAATGGAAAAGAAGTGCAGAACCTAACTGGAGAAAATAACTCCTTAAAAGCAACAATTGAGCAAATGGAAAAGGAAGTGCGAAAGTTAACTGAAGAAAACTATTAAAATTTAGAATTGGGCAAGTGGATGTTAATGACTCTGAGACATCAAGAATCATACAAACAGAACCTAAGAATAAAAAAATAGAAGAAAATGAAAAATATCTCATTGGAAAAACAACTGACCTGGAAAATGGATCCAGGAGAGAAAATCTAAAAATTTCTGGTCTACCAGAAAGACATGATGAAAAAAGGAGCCTGGCCTATATCATCTGAGAAATCATCAAGGAAAACTGCCCTAATGTCCTAGATCCAGAGGGCAAAATAGTCATCAAAAGAATCTAGTGATTGCCCCTGAAATGGATCCCAAACTAAAACCACCAGGGAATATTGTTGACAAATTATAGAACTATAAAGGGAAGGTGTCCCGGGTCTGTCCCCGGGACCTTCGAGTGAGAATCTCCCTTCGGTGGGCACCGCTTCGGACGTCTCCGGACCTACCCCGGGGGACACGGCGGCAGGCAATAATCAGGCAATGCGCAGGAGGTTCATAGCTTTATTGCATGGAGGAGTCCCCCGAGCAGTTCAGGGCGTTGTCTTATATAGGGAGGTTCTTCCGGGCTGCCATCCTAACCCGCCCCGAGGGCGAGGCCTACCACCCGATTGGATCCAGCCCACCCGACCAATCCCGTGGGCTCACAACTCCTCTATGGGAGCCGTGTCTCCCTCGGATTGGTGGGCTGCCACTCCCGGGGAGGCCCCTATCCACCCAGGCGCCTAGGACCGACCCCCGTCAAGAAGGAGAAAATATTGCAAGCAGCCAGAAAGAAATAATTCAAATATTGAGAAACTACAGTCAGGATCACACAGGACTTTGGAGCCTCTACATTAAAAGATCAGAGGGATTGGAATATGATAAGCCATAAGGCAAAGGAGCTTGGACTACAACCAAGGATCAATCACCCAGCAAAACTGAGCATAATGTTTCAGGCAAGGAGATGTATATTCAATGAAGTAAAGGATTTCCAGATATTCCTGATGAAAAGACCAGAGCTCAGTAGAAAATATGATGTTCAAACACAGGTTTCAAGAGAGACGTAAATAGGTAAACAGGGGGAAAAATCTTATTATTCAACATGGGCAAACTGTTTACATCCTCATAAGGAAAATGATACTTGTTAATCTTGAGAGTAATGTGTATTATAATATTTAAAAGAAATATGTGTAGATAGAGAGTGTAGGTATAAAAAATGATGTGATGATAAAAATGTGATTTAAGGGTGCATGAGGGATTGTAATGGGAGATTTGAAAAGCAGGAGACCAGAAAAAGGTAAATTACATCACAGGAAGGGGCACAAAAACATGTTACGGAAGAGGGAAAGAGGGGAGGGAGATGAGCACTGTTTGAGATATACTCTCATTGGATTTGTGATTTGATTTAAGGAGGGAAAAACAAACTCAATTAAGTATAGAAATCTAGCTAGCTCTATAGACAGCTCTATAGGAGGGGAAAAGGGGAAAGAAAAGGGAGGGGAGGCTAAAAGGGAGGGAAGAAGAAGTAAGGGAAAGAGTAACAAAGGGAGAGGAGTAGAAATAAGGGAGGGAAGATGGAGGGAGGGAGTCCTCAAAAATTAAAACTCTATTGTAGAGGGGAAGAGAGAAGGAGTAACCAAAAACATAATTGGGAGGGAATAGGACGGAGGAAAAAACACAGATAGTAAACATAACTGTGAATCGGGATGAACTCTCCCATAAAATGGAGGCAGAAAGCAGAATGTAGTAAAGACCATAATCCAACAATAGGTTGCTTACAAGAAAAACAATTGAAATGGGGGTATACACACAGGGTAAAGATAAAAGGTTGGAGCAGAATGCATTATGCTTCATCAGATGTAAAAAAAAAGCAGAAGTAGCAATCCTAATCTCAGGCAATGCAAAAGAAAAATAGATCTAATCAAAAGGGATAAGGAAGAAAAGTATATCCTGCTAAAAGTCACCATAGACAATGAAGCAATATCATTACTAAACATATTTAGAAAGTGGTACAGTATCCAAATTCTTAAAGGAGAAGTTAAGGGAGTTACAAGAAGAAATAGACAGCAAAACTATACTAGTAGGAGATCTCAATCTCCCCCTCTCTGAATTTGACAAATCTAACCTCAAAATAAACAAGAAAGAAGCTAAGGAGGTGAATAAAACTCTGGATAAGATAGGTATGGTAGATCTCTGTAGAAAACTGAATGAGGATAGAAAGGAATATATTTTTTTTCAATGATACATGGCATATATTAAAAAAAAATTGGTGAAGTACTAGGGCATAAATACCTCACAATCCAGTGCAGAAAGGCAAAGAGAATTAATGCATTCTCCTCAGATGCATGAAAATTATATGTAACAAAAGGTCATGGAAAGAAAGACCAAAAATTAATTGGAAACTAAATAAGCTAATCGTAAAGAATGAGTGGGTTAAGCAACAAATCAAAGAAACAATCAACAACTTCATTCAAGAGAATAACAAAAATGAGACAACCTACCAAACCTTATGGCATACTTCAAAAGCAGTTCCAAGGGGAAGCTTTATATCAAAGAATGCCTAAATGAATAAAATGGAGAAAGAGGAGATCAATGAATTGAGGGTGCAGCTGAAAAAACTCAGAAAATAACAAACTGAAAATCCCAAAGTAAATACCAAATTAGAAATAATGAAAAGCAAAGGAGAAAGTAATAAAACTGAAATTAAGAAAACTATTGTACTAATAAAATCAAGAATTGGTTTTATGATAAAACCAACAAAATTGATAAACATTTGGTCAGTATGATTTAAGAAGAGAAAAACAAAATACCAATATCAAAAAATTAAAAGAGGTAACTCACCTACAACGAGGAAGAAATTTAAAAAAAATTGGATGTTCCTTTGTCCAACTGTATGCCCACAAATTTGACAATGTAAGTGAGATGGATGAATATTTTTTAAAAAATATATAAATAGCCCAGATTAACAGAAGAGGAAGTTGAATACTTAAATAACCCCATCTCAGAAAAAGAAATTGAACAAGTCATCAATGTACTCCCTAGGAAAAAATCTCCAGGGCCAGATGAATTTACAAGTGAATTCTATCAAACGTTTAAAGAACAATTAATTCCAATACTATACAGACTATTTGGAAAAGATGGGGAAGAAGGAGTCCTCTCAAATTCTTTTTATGATACTAATACAGTTCTGAGACCTAAACCAGGAAGAGTCAAAATAGAGGAAGAAAATTATAGACTAATTTCTCTAATGAATATAGATGCAAAAATTTTAAATAAAATAGTAGCAAAAAGATTACAGCAATTTATGAAAAGAATAATACACTATGATCAGGTAGAATTTATACCAGGAATGCATGGCTGGTTCAATATTAGGAAAATTATCAGCATTATTGATCATATCAATAACAAAACTAATGGAGACCACATGATTATCTCCATAGGTGCAGAAAACACTTTTGAGAAAATACAACACCCATTCCTATTTGAAAACACAGTGGGGCATAGGAATAAATGAAGCCATCCTTAAAATAATAAACAGTATGTACCTAAAACCATCAGCAAGCATGATATGCAACGGTGATAAGCTAGATGCATTTCCAATAATATCAGGGGTGATACAATGATACCCATTATCACCACTGTTATTCAATATGGTATTAGAAATGTTAGCTATAGCAATAAGAGAAGGAAAAGAAATTGAAGGAATTAGGATAGGCAAAGAGGAAACTAAGTTATCACTCTTTGCAGATGATATGATGATATACTTAGAAAATCCTAGAAAATCCAGTAAAAAACTACTTGAAATAATAAACAACTTTGGCAAACTTGCAGGTCACAAAATAAACCCAGAAAAATCATTTTCATTTCTATATATTACTAACAAAGTCCAACAGCAAGAGATTGAAAGAAATATCCCATTTAAAGCTATGGTAAACACCACAAAGTATCAAGTCTACCTGCCAAAACAAATGCAGGGATTATATGAACACAATTACAAAATACTTTTTGCATAAAAATAGAGCTAAATAAGTGGAAAAACATCAGTTGCTCATGCTTAGGCCAAGATAGTATAATAAAAATGACAATTCTACCTAAATTGATTTACTTATTCAGTGCCATACCAATCAAATTACCAGATAATTATTTTCTAGAGCTAGAAAAAATAATATCAAAATTCATCTGGTAGAAAAAAAAGATCCAGAATATCAAAGGAATTAATGAAAAGAAATGCTAAGAAGGTGACCTATCCCTACCAGATCTCAAACTGTATTATAAAGCAGCAATCATCAAAACTACTTGGTACTGACTAAGAAATAGAGGGGCAGACCAATGGAGTATGTTAGGTACTCATGATAGAGTAGTCAATGAATATAGAAATCTAATGTCTGATAAACCCATGGACTGCAGTTTCTGGGATAAAAGCTCACTGTTTACAAAAACTGCTGGGAAAACTGGATAAAAAATGTGGTGGAACCTGGGCATAGACCAATGTCTGAAACCATACACAAGAATAAAGTCCAAATGGATACATAATCTAGGTATAAAGACTGATATGATTAACAAATTAGGGCAACAAGAAATAGTGTATTTGTCAGATTGATGGGGAATGGAGAAATTTATGAAAAAACAATAGATAGAGAACATTATGAAGTGCAAAATGGAAAATTTTTATTACATTTAATTGAAAAGTTTCTGCACAGACAGCAAAGATGGCGGACTAGAAAGACATATGCAGGGTCTCCCCACACAGTCCATAAAATACCTGTAGAGAGGGACTCTCAAAAAATTCTGAAGCAGCAGAAGTGGAGAACAACAGAGAGGAGGATATTTTGAGCCCAGGGTGACCTGAAAGCCCACAGGAAACGTCAATTGCACCAGATGGAGAGCAGAGTCCAGGCCAGCCTTGGCCGTGCAGCTGGACTCGCCAACTGCCCTTGGGGGTGGAATCTCCAGTTGCAGCAGCAGGTCCTCAGATGCCTCTACCCACAGGCGCCAAAGGTCAGTGACAGGGTTTTTCAGCTGGTCAGGAAGGGAGAAGGACCTTCCCATAGCTCCAGCCTCAGGCAGCGGCTATAGAGACCACACTGGGCAGGCAGCAGCAGTTTTCACGACAACCAGAGACCATTGTTGGATCATAAAAACCCCTGGGAGCACTGAGGAGCTGATTCTTGCCTCTGAGCTGTGCAGAGGCCCTGAGGGAGATTGGTTGCCCTGCCCCCCACAGCCTGACTGAATTCCAGCCTCCTATTGGCTTGGCGGAACTGGAGGCCAGGTGACTGTGGAGAGGAAACTCTGCTAAGATTCTGGGCACAAAAATCCCTTCCTGTGCCCAGATCAGTACATGCTTGATTGTGCCACCTTGGAGGAACTGAGATTTTACAGATTCCCAGAGTATACCCTACTCTTGACAAAGGACCCAAAAGTCAAGTAATTGGTTGGGAAAATTCCCAAAGAAGGGGAAAAAAATAAGACCATAGAAGGTTACTTTCTTGGTGAACAGATATCTCCTCCCATCCTTTCTGATGAGGAAGAACAATGCTTACCATCAGGAAAAGACATAGAAGTCAAGACTTCTGTATCCCAAACATCCAAAATAAATATTCAATGGGCTCAGGCCATGGAAGAGCTCAAAA
The DNA here is from genome assembly GCF_028372415.1 of Notamacropus eugenii. NCBI lineage: Eukaryota > Metazoa > Chordata > Mammalia > Diprotodontia > Macropodidae > Notamacropus > Notamacropus eugenii. The sequence continues at coordinate 149,784,182 of NC_092876.1, read as the reverse complement.
AGGACACTGAAAATCAAGTAAGAGAGGTGGAGGAAAAACTGGGAAGAGAAATGAGAGAGATGCAAGAAAAGCATGAAAAACGGATCAACAGCTTGCTAAAGGAGACCCCAAAAAATGCTGAAGAAAATAACACCTTTAAAAATAGGCTAACTTGATTGGCAAAAAAGGTTCAAAAAGCCAATGAGGAGAAGAATGCTTTAAAAAGCAGAATTAGCCAAATGGAAAAGGAGGTTCAAAAACTCACTGAAGAAAACAGTTCTTTAAAAATTAGAATGGAACAGATGGAGGCTAATGACTTTATGAGAAACCAAGAAATCACAAAACAAAACCAAAAGAATGAAAAAATGGAAGAAAATGTGAAATATCTCATTGGAAAAGCAACTGACCTGGAAAATAGATCCAGGAGAGACAATTTAAAAATTATAGGATTACCTGAAAGCCTTGATCAAAAAAGAGCCTAGACATCATCTTTCGTGAAATTATCAAGGAAAACTGCCTTGATATTCTAGAACCAGAGGGCAAAACAAGTATTGAAAGAATCCACTGATCACCACCTGAAAGAGATCCAAAAAGAGAAACTCCTAGGAACATTGTGGCCAAATTTCAGAGTTCTCAGATCAAGGAAAAAATATTGCAAGCAGCTAGAAATAAACAATTCAAGTATTGTGAAAATACAATCAGGACAACACAATATCTAGCAGCTTCTACATTAAGGGATTGAAGGGCATGGAATATGATATCCCAGAAGTCAAAGAAACTAGGACTAAAACCAAGAATCACCTACCCAGCAAAACTGAGCATAACACATCAGGGAGAAAAATGGTCTTTCAATGAAATAGAGGACTTTCAAGCATTCTTGATGTAAAGACCAGAGCTGAGAAGAAAATTTGACTTTCAAACACAAGAATCAAGAGTAGCATGAAAAGGTAAACAGCAAAGAGAAGTTATAAGGGACTTACTAAAGTTGAACTGTTTACGTTCCTACATGGAAAGACAATATTTCTAACTCTTGAAACTTTTTTCAGTATCTGGGTAGTTGATGGGGTTACACACACACACACACACACACACACACACACAGAGAAAGAGAGAGAGAGAGAGAGAGAGAGAGAGAAAGAGAGAGAGAGAGAGAGAAGAGAGAGAGAGAGAGAGGACAGAGTGAATTGAATAGGATGGGATCATATCTTTAAAAAATGAAATTGAGGGAAGAGAGAAAAATATATTGGGAGGAAAAAGGGAGAAATGGAATAGGGCAAATTATCTCTCATAAAAGAGGCAAGTAAAAGACTTTTCAGTGGAGGGAAAAAGAGGGGAGGTATGAGAAAAATCATGAAGCTTACTCTCATCATATTTGACTAAAGGAAGGAATAAAATGCACACTCATTTTGGTATGAAAACCTATCTTACAATACAGGAAAGTGGGAGAGAAGGAGATAGCAGGGTGGGAGGGGATAATGGAAGGAAGGGCAGTGGGAGGAGGGAGCAATTTAAAGTCAACCCTCTTGGGGTGGGACAGGATCAAAAGAGAATAGAAGCAATGGGGAGCAGCTTAGGATGAAGGGAAACATAGTTAGTTTCACACAACACGACTATTATGGAAGTCATTTGCAAAGCTACACAGATATGGTCTATATTGAATTGCTTGCCTTCCCAAAGGGAATGGGTGGGGAGGGAGGGAGGAAGAGAAGTTGGAAGTCAAAGTTTTAGGAACAACTGTTGAGTATTGTTCTTGCAACTAGGCAATAAGAAATACAGGTAATGGGGTATAGAAAGTTATCTTGCCCTACAGGACAAAAGAGAAGATGGGGATAAGGGAAAGGAGGGATGTTAGAAGAGAGGGCAGATCGGTGATAGGGGCAATTAGAATGCTCGGTGTTTTGGGGTGGGTGGGAGGGGAGAAATGGGGAGAAAATTTGGAACCCAAAATTTTGTGAAAATGAATGTTAAAAGTTAAATAAATAATTTTTTTTTAAAAAGAAAAGTTTCTGCATAAACCAACCCAATGCTATCAAGATTAGCAGGGAAGCAGAAAACTGGAAAAGAATTTTTGCAACAAGTGTCTGTGATAAAGGTCTCATTTCTAAAATATGCAGAGAACTGAGTCTAAAGTACAGGAATACAAGTCATTCACTGATAAATGGTCAAAGGATATGAACAGGCAGTATTCAGAGGACGATATTAAAACCATCTATAGTCACATGAAAAAGTGCTCTAAATCACTATTGATTAGAGAAATACAAATCAAAACACCACATCACACCTATCATATTGGCTAACATAACAAAACAACAAGATGATAAATGTTGGAGAAGGTGTGGGAGAGTTGGAACACTAATTCATTGTTGGTGAAGCTATGAGCTGATTCAACCATTCTGGAGAGCAATTTGGAACTATGCCCAAAGAGCTACAGCAATATCACTTCTAGGATTGTATGCCAAAGAGATCATAAAATGGGAAAGGGTCCTACATGTACAAAAATATTTTTAGCAGCTGTCTTTGTGGTGGTCAAGAACTGGAAATTGAGGAGATGCCTATCAATTGGGGAATGGCTGAACAAGTTGTGACATATGAATCCAATGGAATTCTATTTTTCTATAAGAAATGATGAACAGGAAGACTTCAGAGAGACCTGAAAGGACTTATATGAACTGATGCTAAGTGAAAGGAAAAGAACCAGGAGAACTTTGTACACAGCAACAACCACAGTGTGTGAGGAATTTTTCTGGTAGGCTTAGCCCTTCACAGCAAAGAAAAGACCTAAAAAATTCCCAGTGGACTCTTGAAGCAAAATGCCACATCCAGAGAATGAACTATGGAATTTTATCACAGAACAGAACAGACTATTTTCTCTTGTGCTATGTTTTGTTTTGCATTCTTTTTCATGGTTTCTCCCATTCATTTTAATTTTTCTATGCAACATGACTAAGGTGAAAATGTATTTAATAAGAATGTATGTGTAGGATTTATATAAGATTGCATGCCATCTTGGGGGTGTAGTGGGAGGAAGAGCCAGAAAATCTAAAATACATGGAAATGATTTTAGACAACTGTAAACAAATAAATTAATTTTTTTAAAGTATTATAGTTGTATGGAATTTGCAGTGAAAGGTGTTGCAAAGGATAAAGTGCTGGGCCTGGAATCAGAATGACTTCTCTTCCTAGGTTCAGGTCTGGCTCCAGATATTTAATAGTTGTGTGACCCCAGTTAAGTCACTTAACTCCTGTTTGACTCAGTTTTCTCACCCATAAAATGAGCTAGAAAAGGATATAGCCAATCACTCCAGAATCTTCACCAAGAAAACTGTAAATGGGGTTACAAAGAGTCAGACACAACAGAAAATGACTAAACAATAAAAATATAAACTAAAATAAAAGATGTGATTGACATTATAGTGATCAACTTGCTGTCATCTGCCTGGTTCATTCTATACAAGCCTAAGCCCAGGTAAAATTCAAAAGAATGTAAAGATAATATCTGGTGTCCCATGTTGCCAACCCAACTTCACTCTCATTGTTCTTTGTTTACAAGTTTCAGTGCCATCTCCTCTGACAAAGTGCTCAATATTCTAAATCTAGTTGATTTGCCATTAATATCATCTGATAATTTAACTACAGAATTGTAATGATTCACAAATCTATATATTCAGCCCCAGTGCAGTTCATCACCCCAGTTTCAGTTTTACATTACCAACTGCCAATTGGATAGATAAAACTATATAAGCTTCAGATAATTCATAAAACATATTTAAAACTAAAGTTATTATATTTCTTCTTCAAAACTCACTCCTCTTCCAAACTTCCCTATATCTTTCTAAGATATCACCACTCTTTTGGTGCCACAGATTTATTAACTTGGCATCACATTGGACCCCTCATTCTTTCTAACATACATATGCAGTCAGATGTCAAATCGTGCTATATTAACCTTCACAATATCTCTCCCAGCCTATCTCTTCTCTTTGCTCATACACGAAGCTCCAACATCAGAGTATTATATTCTAAATTATTATGTCAGGGGAGCACCTCTCTAATCAATAGTAATTTAGAGCATTTTTTCATATGACTACAGATAGCTTTAATTTCTTCCTCTGAAAACTGACTGTTCTCTGGATATAGAAAGCATTTTGCATTAAAAGATCATCGGGGATTTTTTAGGTCCTTGCATTACAATGAAGTTCTAAGTCTACAAGAAAAAATCCTCACACACTGTGGTTGTTGCTATGTTCAAAGTTCTCCTGGTTCTACTCCTTTCACTTAGCATCACTTCATATAAGTCTTTCTAGGCCTCATTGAAGTCTTACTCTTCATCATTTCTTGTAGAACAATAGTATTCCATTACATTCATGTGCCACAATTTGTTCAGCCATTCCCCAATTGATGGGTATCCTCTTGATTTCCAGTTTATGGCCACCACAAAGAGTACTGCTATAAATATTTTTGTACATGTGGGACCTTTCCCCATTTTTATAATCTCTTGGGAATACAGTCCTAGAAGTAGTATTGCTGGGTCAAAGGGTTTACACATTTTTGTAGCCCTTTGGGCATAGTTCTAAATTGCTCTCCAGAATGGTTGGAGCATTCACAGCTCACAGCTCCACCAACAATGAATTAGTATTTCAACTCTCCCATATCTTCTCCAGCATTTAGCATCTTCCTGTTCTGTCATGTTAGTCAATCTGATAGATGTGATGTGGTTTCTCAGAGTTGTTTTGATTTGTATCTCTCTAAGCAATAGTAGTTTAGAGCATTTTTTCATATGACTACAGATACCTTTAGTTTCTTCCTCTGAAAACTGCCTGCTCATATCCTTTGACCATTTCTCAATTGCAGAATGACTTGTATTCTTGTACATTTGACTCAGTTCTCTATATATTTTAGAAATGAGGCCTTTATCACAGATATTAGTTGCAAAAATTCTTTCCCAGTTTTTTGTTTTCCTCCTAATCTTGGTGGCACTGGGTTTGGTTGTGTAAAAACTTTTCAGTTTAATGTAATCAAAATTATCCATTTTGTACTTCATAATGCTTTCTGTCTATCATTTAGTCAAAAATTCTTCCCTTCTCCATAAATCTGATAAATACACTATTTCTTCCTCCACTAATTTGTTTATAGTGTCAATCTTTATACCTAGATCATGGATCCATTTGAATGTCTATTCTTGCGTACGCCTAGTTTCTGCCACACTGTTATTTAGTTTTCCCAGCAATTTTTGTCAGTGAGTTCTTATCCCAGAAGCAGGGGTCCTTAGGTTTATCCGTGAATAGATTGATATATTCATTGACTACTGTGTCTTGCATACCCAGACTATTCCACTGATCTACACTTACGTTTCTTAGCCAGTACAAAGTGGTTTTGGTAATGGCTGCTTAATAATATAATTTGAGATGTGGTAGAGCTAGGCCACCTTCCCTAACTTTTCTTTTCATTAGTTCCCTTGATATTCTGGACATTTTGTTCTTCCAGATGATATTATTTTTTCCAGCTCTAGAAAATAATTATCTGATAGTTTGATTGGTATGATTCTAAATAAGTAAATTAATTTAGGTAGAATTGTCATTTTTACTATATTGGCTCTGCCTTTGCATGAGCAACTGATGTTTTTCCACTTACTTAGATCTGACATTATTTGTGTGAAAATAATCTTATAGCAGTGTTCATATAGTTCCTGGATCTGTTTTCCCAGGTAGACTCCCAAATATTTTATAGTGTCTACCCCATTTTTAAATGAGATTTCTCTTTCTATCTCTTACTGTTGGGCTTTGTTACTAATATATAGAAATGCAGAAGATTTGTGTGGGTTTATTTTGTAACCTGCAATTTTGCCAAAGTTGTTTATTTTTGCAAGTAGTTTTTTACTTGAATCTCTGGGGTTCTCTAAGTATACAATTATATCATCTGCAAAGAGTGATAACTTAGTTTCTTCTTTGCCTATTCTAATTCCTTCAGTTTCCTTTTCTTCTCTTTTTGCTACAGCTAACATTTCTAGTATCAAAGTGATAATGGGTATCCTTGTGTAAGCCCTGATCTTATTGGAAATGCATCTCACATTTCTCCATTGCATATAATTCTTGCTGATGGTTTTAGGTAGATACTGCTTATTAATTTATGGAAAGTTCCATTCATTCCTATGCTCTCCAGTGTTTTTAATAGGAATGGGTGTTGTATTTTATCAAAAGCTTTTTCTGTATCTACTGAGATAATAATCATGTGTTTCTTTGTTAGTTTTATTGTTGATATGATCAATAATGCTAATAGTTTTCCTGATATTGAACCAGCCCTGTATTCCTGGTATGAATCTTACCTGATCATAATGTATTATTCTTGTGATAAGTTGCTATATTCTCTTGGATAATCTTATTTAAAATTTTTGCATCTATATTCATTAGAGAAATTGGTCTGTAATTTTTTCCTCTGTTTGGGCTCTTCCTGATTTAGGTGTCAAAACCATATTTGTATCATAAAAAGAATTTGGGAGGACTCCTTTTTCCCTAATTTTCCCAAATAGTCCATATAGTATTGGAATTAACTGTTCTTTAAATGTTTGATAGAATTCACTTGTAAATCCATCCAGCCCTGGAGATTTTTTCCTATGGACTTCACTGATAGCTTGTTCAATTTCTCTTTCTGAGATGGGGTTATTTAAGTATTCAACTTCCTCATCTTTGAGTAATTTGGGCAAAGTGATTTCTAATTATTGTTTTAATTTCCTCCTCATTGGAGATGAGTTCACCCCTTTCATTTTTGATATTTTTTAATTTGGTTTTCTTCTTTCTATTTTTAATCAAATTGACCAAAGGTTTATCAATTTTATTGATTTTTTCATAAAACCAACTCTTCATTTTTTTTTTAATTCAATAGTTTCCTTAACTTCAATTTTTTTAATCTCTCCTTTGGTTTTCAGCATTTCTAATTTGGTGTTTCCTTGGGGATTTTCAATTTGTTCTTTTTGAGATTTTTCAGCTGCACCCTCAATTTATTGATCTCCTCTTTCTCTGTTCTATTTATGTAGGCATTCAAAGATATAAAGCTTCCCCTAGAACTGCTTTTTGCAGTATCCCATAAGATTTGGTAGATTGTCTCATTATTGTCATTTTCTTGAATGAAGTTGTTAATTGTTTCTATGATTTGTTGTTTAACCCACTCCTTCTTTAGGATTAGATTATTTAGTTTCCAATTAATTTTTGGTCTATCTTTCCATAGCCTTTTATTACATGTAATTTTTATTGCATTATGATGAGAAGGATGCATTGACTATCTTTGACTTTCTGCACAGGATTGTGAGGTTTTTATGCCCTAGTACATGGTCAGTTTTTATATTTGTGCCATGTACTGCTGAGAAAAAGGTATACTCCTTTCTATTGCCATTCAGTTTTCTCCAGAGGTCTATCATATCTACCTCATCCAGAGTTTTTTTCACCTCCTTGACTTCTTTCTTGTTTATTTTCAGGTTAGATTTATCAAGTTCGGAGAGAGGGACTAGTATAGTTTTTCAGGAGTGGATTCTTTAATTTTTTTAAAATTTTATCCTCTGGTACTATGACATTGGGACAATTTTTGTTGATAATTTCTTGAAATATGATATTATGCTCTTTCTTTAAAAAAGAAACTTCTCAGGCAATCCAGTAATTCTTAAGTTATTTCTCCTCAGTCTATTTCCTAAGTCAGTTATTTTTTGGATATTTCACATTTTCTTCTATTTTTTTCATTCCTCTGACTTTGTTTAATTACTTAATGTTTCATGTAGCCATTTTCTACCATTTGTCCTTTTTTTCATTTTTAAAGAATATTTTCTTCAATAAACTTTTGTACCTCTTTTTCCATTTAGCCACATCTACTTTTTGTGGATTTATTTTTATCAGTGAAATTTTTTACCTACTTTTCCATATGATTGATTTTCCATATTTTTGTAATGCATTGTTTCATTCAGTATTTTTTATGATTCTTTTATCCAACTATTAAATGTCTTTACAAAAGTTTCTTTCTTTGCTTTCCTTTTTTGCATATTTTCCTCTACTGTTCTTATTTGATTCTGAAAATTCTTTTTTAGCTTTTCTGGGAATTCTTATTATGCTTCCATCTAATTCATATTTATTTTTGAGGCTTACAGCTATTTTGACTTTATTATCTCCTGAGTTTGTGCCTTGATATTTCCTGTCATCACGGTAGGTTTTCTTTTGTCATATTCTTTGTTTTTGGTGTTTGCTTATTTTTCTACCCTTTTATTAACTTTTATTAACTATTAATAGGTTCTGTTTCAAAGTTCAGACTTTTTTTGTGCTTCTGTTTTCAGAGCTAGTTCTAGGAATTTGGAAGTTTTCAGTCCTTCCAAGGTGATGTGAACTGGGCAGAGGTCTCTTGTTCTCCTGATCTTCAGTTTTGACCTTATCTAGGAATTGCAATTGATGCTGTTCCTCAGGGCAACTTCCTCCCTTGGGATGGGAAATCATACTTCCCCTCACGGCTTCTATTCCCTCTTGACTGCCTTTGAACTGAGACCCAGGAATGAGTATAGGCAATGGAGGTGACAAACAGTTGCTCCTCAGGCCTCTCACACACCCTTGACCAAAAGTGCTCTTCTCTGCCCTTAACCTATGGCCCAGAAGAAGATATAGCCAATAAAGTAGGCAAAAGGCATCTGATCCTGCATCCAGTCCTAGCACAGGAACACTCTAATTTCTTTCTGGCCAATTGTTGACTCTGCCAGTAAGTTCCCCTTACTATTTCTGGTTTGGGAGTGTCTGATACTGCTCCTGCTTCTGTCTCCACCCTCTAGTCCCACCACTGTGTTTCATCCATGTGGACTCTGGGCCAGCCTCCTCTCCCATGTCACAGACCTCTCTGATGTCCTATGTTGTCTTGGGCTGGAAGAATATCTCACTCTGACCTTTTCTTGGCTCTGCTGCTTCAGAATTGAACATGAGGCATTATTTTAAAGTTGTTTGGAGGGATAGGTTGGGAGAACTTAGCTAAGTCTTCTCTACTCTGCTATCTTGACTCACTTCCCAGAGATTACTCTATGAAATTGCTCTTCTTCCTGCTCTCTGTGATCTAGCCAAGCTATACTTGTCTCTATTTCTCACATGATACACTTCAATTCCCATTTCTTTTCCTTTCTATCTTCATGCCTCCCTCTATACCTCCATGGAATTCCTCTCATTTCAAACTGAAGTTAAAGCTCATCTTCTATATTAAGCCTTTCCTAACCTTTTACTTACTAGTGTATTCCATATCAAACTACCTTGTCTTGAACTACTTTGAATTTACTTTCATTTACTCAGTTAATAGTTCAATATGTCCTTACTGTATTTCTATTAAGAACGTAAACTTCTGGTGACTAGAGATTGTACAATTTGTTATGTTTGTAGCCCTACCACTCAGCACAGTTTACACATACACACACACACATATACATATTACACACATGTATACATACATATATAATATGCAAATATATACACACATACATACACTTATATAATGTATAATATACATGTATGTATGTGTGTATATATGTGCATATGTATGTATGTACATATGGTATATGGTTGCTATTGGTTATGGTATTGATCATTTGAAATTTGACTAGAGACATTTGAACAGGACCTGCTTGATGAAAAATTATGGATTATCAATGACAGAAGTATTTTGAACAGGGGCTTCCCTGATTATGATCCAGTCACACCATAGAGATGATTATCTATTCTGTATTACATAAAGCTGACATCAGTTTGCTGTCTGTTTGTAGTTTAAATTAGATCTATGATTTCATGGTGCAGTATTTGAAGACCCAAAATATCTCAAATGAAAAATAATCTGCTTTGAACACCTAATAGTTATAAATTATTTATTGCAATTTACAATGGAAAAATACCATTATCAGAAATGCCAAGGATTAAATTAACTCCAAAAGAAATGGGCCAATTTGTCACTAAATATATAAACAACTGACAGAAAGATTGTAGAGCCTGCTATTCTTGTATAAAGAGTAGAATTACTATGGTTATGACAGTGAACAATAAGGAAAACAATAGCTCTAATTAGCATTTTGACATCTCCTTGATATAGGAAACTTTTTGACTAATTGACTACTAAAAAGATGTAAATTCATGTATACAAATTCAGTGTGACTTCCCTTGTCACTCTATTTTAACAGTTCTCAACAAGTTCACCACTGATCACTTAATCACCAAATCTACTGGTTCCTTTTCATTCCTTGTTATATTTTCTCTCTGTGTCATGTGAAACTGTTGACTTCCTGGCACTTCCTTATCATTCCTTCTCCTTTCTCCATGGTCCTAATGGAGAGTATGCTTTATGGAAACTTGAAAAGGCAACAGATTTTTGTACACCTTAATTTAAAAGAGTTAATACATGCATCCCACCAAAATTCTAGAAGAATATGAGGAAGAACTCCATCTTGACAGGTTGGTTCTGCATAGAGAATTTATAGAAAACTATGATCAAGAGTCTGTGAAGATGATAAAGAACAGAAGAGTTTTGATCACCCACTCCTATGGAATCACAGATTTATTGTGACACATTTCAAACTAAGAGATTTAGAAGTGATGTTGAGAGACCTTCTCTTCTAGTCTCTTGCTATCAGAAAGGTGAATTCTCATAACATCCATAAAGGAATGTTTTCTACCCTTTTTCAATATCTTCTTTATGTTTAAAAAGAATAAGTATACAAACCTGGAGGAGGGACAAATGACCAAGGACAAATGGAAAACAATGAGACATATCTGTAAGAATGATAAGAAAGCAGAATCGCAGAATGAACTGAAGCTTGTGAAAAATGATCAGTACATTTCTTTTCAAAAGTTAGTTATTATGTTAGTTAGTGGAAAAATTTCTGAAAGACTTTGCATTTATTTAATATTAAGTACAATAGTAGGAGATTGAGCCTAAAGTCTGTGTTGAGATTTTGCAATGCTATTGTAGTTAGCATGTTCACCATGCTTCTTAGATTTGTATATTCTGGAAATCTGATAAGCATGTTTTATATGCATTATTCTAAGTCATTGTTTTAAAAATGTTAAACAAAATAAAACCAATGACAGATCTCTGGAGACTTCTACTAGTGTCCTGTTTCTTGATTGGCATCAAATTATAAATGGCTTCTCCATGGGCCTACTTAGGCAAACAGACTTGAACGTATCAATCTCTACTACCATTAAAGCCACATCATTTCAATTTATCAACAAGATTAACATAATGGCACTTATCCTAATACTTTGCTAAAACTGAGGTAAACTTTGAAACAAGATTCTACTCAGGCACTCTTGGTACCTGAGTTCAAATCCTGGCTTTGCCACTTCTACCTCTGTGAGACTATAATGTTAATTAAAGATCTTCCCCACTCATTAATAGGCCTCACCTGAAGCCCACTGAGGGAAGGTTTTGTTAATTTCAGTGAGGCACTGGGTCAAGAGGGTCTCTGTCTCTGAGAATTATACATATACTCTGAGATGAGGTTTGCTTTGGTGGCTGGGAGGAAGATTCATGCACCAGATGAGGCTCTGGGTAGCCATGAAGGAGCTCTCCCCATCTTTGAAAACCCAGATATTATTGCTTCTCTCACTGGTAACTATGTATGTATGTAAGAGTTGGACAGTTGGATCTGTCTGTTGATCTGTGTATATGTATTACTTATGATCAGACAATTAGAAGCCGTCTGTTGGTTTTTATTTCTCTGCTTATATTTTCTCTTTTGGTGAATGTAATTAAAGTAGATTGTTGACCCTTCAAAAGTTGCTTTCCTTTTAGAAAAGCAGATCTAAGAACCTGTACAGCAGGCCCTGCTGTATATACCAGGGTGCTTACTGCTACAGAGACAGAAAAAATCATTTATCTTTTCTGAGACTTAGTTTCTTCATCTATTAAATAATGGAGTTGGATTAGATGATTTCAATATCCCTTTCAGTTTTAGATCTATGATCCTGTGATTTCATATATCTATGGCATTTTTCACTATGGTCTGTCATTCAACTTACCCTCTCACAAAAAAGAAATGAGGGAAATTTGGCATGCCTAGCTATCAATGATGCTATAAATTTCCTATGAACTATAAATTAATGATCTTATTATGAATTTATGCTTCCTCTTTGTTATCTCCATTCCAGATTCACTAGTCATTATCTTTATTTTATGTTCTAGAATTAAATATTTAAAAAGTTTTATTGATTCCTTTTGTTTTTACATCACTGTCATTTGTGGACATAGCATTTCCCCATCCTTTTATCCCTGCCTCCAATGAAACTCCCATTGAGACAACAGGGGAAAAACAATTAAGCAAAGCCAATCAGCATAACATAGGCAGTTGATAGAGTATAAGGGGAAGAGAATGAGTTAGGAATGTCCAAAGTCAGCACTAAATACACCTTTTAGTGCTGCAGAAAGCACTCAGTACCAACCAGAAAATTCAAAAAAAAAATGATGAATACAAGTTTTAAAAGAGAGAGAATGAGAAATGCGAGAGAGAGAGAGAGAGAGAGAGAGAGAGAGAGAGAGAGAGAAACAATATTTTTAAAAGACTGAGTGGATATATTTAATCTGCAAAGGGCTCAGAAAGTCAATAACCAATAAAAAGGATGATCTGAAATCTATTAAGATGGAAATAAAATCTTTTAAATAAGACCACAATAAGAGAAATAAGTGAATTGACAACAATGACAAGATAGTAAAAAATTTTGATAAAGCAGTCGGGATGTTGTATAAAATTGCCCATTCTTAATGGAAAAAATCAGGATGACAACAAAAGGAACAAGAATGAATACCCATACTGGAAGAAAACTTCATATCCCTACAAATGTTGGTTATTATTTTGTCAGCAGAGTTAGGAGACAAGGGCAAGGTGACATAATATAAGGAATATTTGCTTTCAGAAAGAAAGTTTCTGAGTACCATACTATAGGAAATAATTTAAGAAAATTGCCTGAATGCACTGGAAAGTAGAATGGAGTGAAAAATAATAGAATTGACAGAGTAGAGACAGAAAGCTTCCTATGTTTTATTCAAAGTCCATTTACCAAAATCAAGTTTTTTCTTACAAAACAGATAATCTAATAAGCAGTCAAAGGGAGATAATTCAAATATGAACAAGTATTAGCTCCTGTTTCATATGATGACACAATATGGACATGAAATGCAGGAGAAGCTAGATTGAGACATTCTAAAAACTAAAAGAAACTGCCTTCCTTCACAAAATCATTTCGTGCCTAGCTGAACAAATACCATAATAGAGAAAAGGGAAAATTTAGCTACTTAATGTGTTGAAGCTTTGTTATGTTGACTTTAATAAACTATGCATTTCATGGTCTCAGGTATTCTTTCCTTTTTAACATCACATTAAAAGCATATTTTTGAAGTTTAGTAAGTGGAATTTATTAGATTAGAAAGACTTAGAAAAAAAAAGTATGCAGCAATCAAATTTTCACAAGGAGAACCATACCAGCTACTAGAGAAAGATTCCTTCCAAAAAAAGAAACAGCTTGAAAACTGGATCGCACTTGAGTATGAAATGCCATTTGGACAGGTTTGGCTCCCATCCCACAAATTCTTGATTACACCTATAAGGTCAACTTTGCCTCTTTTGACCATATCTTGGTATATGGTATGAGAAGTTGGTCTATGCCTAGTTTCTGCCATACTATTTTCCAGTTTTCCCAGCAGTTTTGTCAAATAGTGAGTTATTATCCCAGAAGTTGGAGTTTGGGTATTTATCAAACAGTGGATTAATATAGTTATTGAATACTATGAATTGGGTGCCTAACCTATTCCATTGATTCACCACTCTATCTCTCAACCAGCACCAAATAGTTTTGATGACTGCTACTTTTAGTTTTAGATTTGTTATGGCTAGGCCACCTTCCCTTGCATTTCTTTTCATTAATTCCCTTGATATTCTTGACCTTTCAACAAACATTTATTAATCATCCACTCTGCACCAGGTACTCTGCAAAGCACTGGAGATAAAAAAAAAGAGGCAAAAGACAATCTCCTCTCACAAGAAGTTTATAATATAATAGGGAAACATCATGCAAACAAATATATACAAAGCAAACTATATACAAGATAAATAGGAAATAACAGGGAAAGACCTGAAATTAGGAGTAACTGGGGAAGGTTTCTAGTAAAAGGTGAGATTTTAGTTGAGACTTAAAGCAAGCTCAGAAATTCAATAAGCAGAGCTGAATAGAGGGTTCCAGGTATAAGGGATAGTCAGAGAAAATTCCCAGAGCCAAGAGATGGAGTGTCTTGTTCATGGAAGATGCAAGAGGCCAGTTTCACTGGATCAAAGAGTACATTGTTTACAACAAATCTATCTGTCTTGATGAATTTACATAATAGTAACTCTAGTCCTAAAGTTCACTGATATAGGACTCTCTCCTCTTGAACTCACCAAGATGAGGGTGAATCTCTGCCTTATGTGAGGGGTAGAGCAGAGTTGGTGAGAGTGAGATAGACATACTCTCTTCAGTCTTTTTGACTTCTCTTCAAGCTCCAAGTCACTTTTGGCCCAAAATTACTTTGAGAGCTTTTGGCTTCCAGGTCAGAGAGGGAAGATGGAAAAAGACAATCCTACTTCAGGTTGCTGAAGGAAAAGAATCTGACAGGATACAAGAGAAGCAGGCAATCTCTGTCATGTCCCTAACTTTATCTCCCTATTCTACAGACATTGAGGAACTTCCTTTTGGGAGGGTCTAGGAGACTCATCTCATCTCCTCTCATCTCGTTGTCTCCTCTCTTCTCCTCTCCACCTCCTCTCTTCTTTACTTTTTCAATTCCCTTCCCCTACTCTCTCTGTCTCTATCTCTGTCTCTGTCCCTGTCTCTCAGTCTCTGTTTGCAGATTATATAGTCTCCCTTGGAGAAGGGTAGGGAGATAAAATGCAAGTGATATCTATTCTGCCTCCCTCTGAGCCACACAATGCCATCTTCCATGCTACAGGTGGGAGACCTTACTATATGTGGACTTTTGCCACATAAGCAACTTTTCACCATCACCCCTTCTTTTTAAGTTGAAATCTACATAGATAAGGTTTCCAAGATTCTGAGTAAATCATTGTCACTAGCACTTATGCATATCCAAACTTAACTAAATATTTATTGCTCCTGTATTTTCCAAAACCTCTTCTCAGATGACATTTTAAACTAGCTATTAATTTTCCATAGCTATTCTGAAACCTTTCCCTTCAATCATCAGTAATAATTAAAATGTCACTGTGCCCCTTGAATTATGGGGTGTTTCAGGGGTTTTTTTTTCCCTCAGAATTCATAAAGCTTAGTAATGCTTTCTAAAGTTGTTCTATACGTTTCAATTGTTTACTCCTCTGTCACCAGAAATGGATAGTATTCATTCGGTTTAACAAATTTGGAGAGGTTCCTAACCTAGAAAGGCAACCAATCCTTCTGTTGTGAAAGTGAAATCAAAGAGCTACTTTATTGCCTCTCACTGATGTCACCAACCACCACTACTCTTTTCCTCTCACCCTTACTGGATGATATATGGTACCTGCAGATATATGTCATTATTCCTCTTCAGGGACTAGCTTTCTCTGCAGAAGGTCAATTCTCTTTTCTTTTAGAAGAGCTTCATATCTATTACTTAGTTTTAATTGTCCAGTAGTCCTTTCCCTCCATTCTTTTCTGGATCACCTTCTTGCATCTGCCAGCCAGCTGAGAAAGTTCAGGATTCTTTTCTTTTTAACCATTTCTCCTAGTTTTCTTCTCTGGGGCCAAGCAGAAGGAAGTCAAATTCCTCTTACATTTGCATTCATCAAAGCCATCATTAAAAATATTGAAGAGCATAGAATCAAAGACATTTTTTTTCATGGAACTCCCAGGAGGACAGTGTCACTGAATCCAAGAATGAGTAGTGGGGAATAAGTCATAAGAAAACTGGAAAGAGAGGAGGAGCCTATGAAATGCTTTGATTGCTAAACCTGAGAATTTTGTATTTCATACTGAAGGCAATAGGAAGCTAATGGAGCTTATTGAGTGCAAGTGGGGGTGGAAGTGGAACATGTATGAAATGACCTATATTTTAAGAAAATCATTTCAGGGTTTGAATGGAGAATGGATTGAGTGGTGAGAGAATTGAGACAGGCAGAACAACCAACAGGCTACTACAATAAATTTGGTGTGAGGTGATGAAAGCCTATACTACATTAGTGTCAGAGGAGAAAAGGGGCCATATTAAAGTTGCAAAGATGAAATCAATAGGCTTTGTCAATAGATTGGATAGTTTGGGTGAATGATAGTGAGAAATCCAGGATGACTCTTAGGTTGCAAACTTAAGGAACTTGGAGGAATGTATTCAGTAATAGGACAAGGGGAGAGTTTAGAGGAAAACAAAATGAGTTCTGTTTTGGATATGTTGATATGTCTACTGGACATATAGTTCAAGATGTCTGGAAAGTAATTGGATATGTAAGATTGGAGCTCATAGAGTTTGGCACAAAATAATAGATTTGAAAATCATCAGCATAGAGATGGTAATTACATCCATGGGAGCTGATGAGATCACCAAGTGAAGTAGTATAGAGGGATAAGGGGCCCATGACAAAACCTGAAGGATAGAGAGTTTAAGAACATATTATTATTGCAGAATTTACTATTATTGATATATGTTATAGCATTTGGAGTTTCTTGCTATAAAACTTCATTTCTCAAATGTTATATCAAATTCATTTTCAATATATTTGATAAAAGTATGTTTCTAATATTCCTGAATTAAAATAGCCAAGTCTTAACAATGATCAGATCACTTTGTCACTGTTTGAAGGGACAACTTCCAGAGCTGATGCATTTGCTCTAATTGACATTTGTTATTCAGTTTCATTTTAAAAATGCCTTGCTACTGGTGAGATACCAACAATGGAACATAAAGATAAACAGAGATAAAAAAATAAAAATGAAATTTTCAGAAGTAAATGGTATGAGAGTGATGGGGAGATACAAAGGAGGTAGTATTAATGCCCAAGTCTCCAAAGATAAGGAATAGAAGCCACCTTTAACATAGTTCTAACCTTTGTCAAAATTACCCAGACAGTAAAGTGAAAGTATAATCTGAGAGAGCTTAATAAATATCAATTGGTTATAGCCAGAGGCAATTTAATATTGCTGATCATCAAGGATCAGTCTTAAAATCCAGTTTGCCTGTGTTGATCTCCTACCTCTGACAAACACTAGCTGTGTAATCCTGTATAATATGCTCAGTGCTCCTGAGAAACTCTCTAAGACTATGTGGATTGGAAAAGCTATTAGCCTGCATTAATGGAGAAAGTTTCCACAAAGGGACTCTTGATTTTAATAAAATCAAAAGTCCAGACTAGAAAGGGAAAACAAAAATATATCCATCATGAAAGAACTACAAGGCAGCATTTTATTTCTCATTTAGCAAGATGAAACATAAATAAGAATTTACTTTATTGAATATTTAATATATTCCTTCCACTAATTCAACAAACATTTGTTAACCACCTACTATTTGCCTGGGACTGTGCTAAGCTCTGGAAGTCCTATTTGTATTGATAATACATTTTTTGTTTTAGTATAATCAAATGCCTCTGATTGTATAATGTGATTAAAGAAGATCTTCACCACCCATAAATGGGCTTGGGAAGATTTGTCAGAAGGCCCACACCTTTTATTAATGAGGCACTGGTTTTCAAGAGTTGTGATGCCCTCTGGCTCTGAAAAATGTATAAATACTCTGAGGTGACGTTTTGCTTTGGGGCTTAGTTTTTAGAAGAAGGCTTGTGTGCCAGAAGTGTCTCTGGGAAGTCACTAAGAAGCTTCACATCTTTGAATATCCAAATGTTGTTGCTTCTCTCTCTGGTAACTGTATGCATGTAATGGTCAGACAGTTGCATCTGTCTGTTGATCTGTAATGTATGTATTGCTTATGTCAGGCAGCTGGAAACACTGTCTGTTGATCTTGGTTTCTCTTATTTTGTCTGAAGTTCAGGGTGCTGGTTTTTCCCCCGAGCTAAGTGAATGATACATATACTTGACTAAAGTGATTGTTGACTCCCTCAAAAGTTGCCTTTCCTTTTAGAAAAGAAGATCAAAGAAACTTTGATAGCAAACCCTCTTCTGTATGTGAGAGTGCTTGCTTTTACACTATACTAATATTTTATCATGGAAGAGAATTTTATATACAAACATACATATATGTGTGTGTATGTATATGTAAATGTGTACATACATATATGTATATGTAAATGTGTTTATATGTATATGTGTGTATATACGTGTGTATACACACTTAGAAGCAGATAGATGGCAGATACATAGATAAAGAGATGGATAGATATCCCATTTTATAAATTACAAAATAAGGCTAAGAAAGGCTAACTGACCTACCTAGGATCACAAAGCTAGTTAGTGATTGAGGTGGGATCCAAATCCAAGTATATTTTACTTTATCCAGATCTCTATTCACTATATTCTTCAGCCTCTTTTAAATAACCTTAGACTGCCAGTTCAATGCTATTTTGAAGGATACTAACAAGCTGGAAATATCCCCAGAACAGTTTTAGTAACTAAGTGGGTATCTGTTGCCAAGCACTAGCCTAGTTAGAGTAATAATAATTCATCATTGTAAAACAAATATTGGAGGGGAGAAAGCAACTCAGGAAGATAGTCCAGTAATGAACCATCTCCAGTTGTCCTAATCTATATCTTGCCAGTGGAACTAGATGGCTCCAAAGGAGCAAATGAGATTGGTGCCTTTACACCACTCTCCCTCATTTAAATTCAATTCACTTGCAAATCATGGCATTATCTTTCAGATGTCATGACCCTCTTCAAGAATGAAGGACAAACCACAACTTGGGTATAGTCCCAGCTGCCCCACTGGGAACCCACCTGCCTAGTTCCAATTAGGCAACTCAGTTCTTTCCCCTTCCCTCCCTTTTCTTCCTCTCCCCTCTCTTCCTCTCTTCCTCTTCTGTCTTCTTCCCCTCTCCTCTTCTTTTCTCTCTCCGCATGGGATACCATGCCCTTAGCTGAAGGTGCTCTGCCCAAAGGAAGGTAAAATTTGAAGACTGAAACCTACCTAGATATCTTTGGGCTTATTGACCAGGTTTTTTTTCTTAAAGTCCATGCCTTAAATCTAATTCACTCTGGTTCTCATTGATTGGCCAACAATGAGTCTCTGTCTAAGCACCACTTTATGGTTATTGTTTGGGCTCCCTTGGCTCAGAATGAATTAAATAGTAACTATTTCTGTTTGGGATAGAACTTTTTTTTTTTTTTTTTTATTAAAGGGATCACCCCTTGTCTGTCTTATTAAATAGACCTAATCACTGACTGGGCATTGCCTCAGTCAAAGTGAGAACTCAGAAAGACCTGAACTTAAAAAGGCAAAGGTCTCCCACTGCATTCTGGGCCATCTGTAGTTGCCCTAATCTATATCTGGCTACTGAACGTAGATGGCTCTGTAGGATAAAATGAGGCTGATGACTTTGAAAAACCCTCCCTCACTGAAAAGCAATTCACTTGCAAGTCACGGCATCATCTTCCTGATGCCACCGTTGACTTCAAGAATGAAGGACAAACCATAGCAACCAATAAAGTGAGGAGTGTTTGTTATCTATATTATATAGGGATTACTCATACTATTGCAATCACAAATCTTTGAAGTATTAAAGAATTATTAAAATATGAGAAATACAAAAAATATTTTCATACTACCATGCGTATAAATTCTAATACAGTTATCCCTTCCACACTGTAACTTCTCCATCATGGTTTCTATATGTCATGGGTCAGCATAAAAAATTAAATAGGGATTTTAGAGGAGTTTTGCAGAGGCTGTGTGGATGACATTTGAAGGCCAACAGACAACACAGAGCCTATGACAAAATACTTATCCCAAATTTTACAATAAGAGACTGTAAACACCCCATAAAAGGAAAACAGAAAATTCAAACTTCTGTGTTATGAAGGGAGGATGAAAAATTTTACATGGATTTTTCAGACCATGGGACTGTCATACCCTTAACCCTAGTGATGTGGAAGGGATGTATACCCACCATGGTCTGAGAATTTTTCCCATTCTTTGAAGTCTATGACAGTAGAATCCATTTTTTACAAGAACCTACGAAACAGGAAAGGCTTTGAGCATAGACTCAGTAAATTTGGAGAGATTCGTCATTGACTTGGATGGGAGGTGATGAGTTTTTTGGTCATGTCAACCTTTTTAATGATACATCTTTATAGGGAAGGAATCCTAGATTTTGAGACAGAGAAAAATGTTTGAATACCTGCTCTGCTACTTAGTCGTGAAAACTTGAGCATGTTATTCATTCTTTATTCTCTCTGATTCTCAGGAATTTTTTTTTTTGCTGCAATTTCAAAAGCACCTAATTAAACTGGAGAGTTTTCAGAGTAGGCTAAAGAGCCTTTAGTCTAGGTCATATGAACATGGATTGAAGGAATTAGAGATGTTTCACCTGGAGATGAAAAGACTCAGAGGTCATATGATAACTATCTTCAAGTATTTTATATGGCCTTAGATTTGGATCTCAAAGGAAACGTAAAGGAAGTATGGTCTCCACTCAATAGTTCTGTGATTCTGTCAAATATAAAGTATTACATTTGGACTCAAACAGCAAATCTTGCAAGCACATGATGGAGGAATAAAGTTATAAATAATTAGTCTAAAAAATCTTAGAGTTTTAGTGGATGGCAAGTCTGAAGAGTCGACAGCAAATTATGGTAGCTAACAATGTTAATTTGATCTTAGATTGCATAGATGCATAGCTTTATAAAATAAGAAGTTTATATTCCTGATGTCCTTCTCTCTAGTGAGACCACATAACATAGTCTAGGCACCAGACTTAGGAAGGACACTGATAAACAGGCAAATGTCCTGAGTAGGGTGACCAGAATGATAAAGAGCATGCCATGCTGTGAGAGATGGCAAAAGTTAAGTTTCCACAGTAAGTTATTGTTAATTGATGAAGTCATTGAGAATAAGTTAGATAATAAGAAGGCCAGCAGACTACAGGTGGACTCAACCAATCAAAAGACTGACAGTGGCCTTCAGAAAATTATGAAGTTTTTGATAAGGGAACGAAATCTACTTGGCTAGCTGGAACTAACCAAGAAAAATGACTTAGAGTTCTGTGGAGAAGGCTTTTTTTTTTTTTTCACTGTGCTTGCTTAATGAACTTCATGGCTATAAGCAGACACATCCTGCAAAAAATTATTGCTCCATTTTCTGATCATGGGTCCTATGTCAAAGCATGTTTGGGAGGGGGGGGTTATACTAAGGAGGGTTACATAATGGGCATGTGGAGAAGATGGTGACCTAATGAAGAATGGACCAATGCACTTCCTGGTGGGAGGATCTGTCTTGAACTAACAGTATGTAGTTCATCTCTCTTCTGTATTCAGTGCTCCCCCTTTCTGAAATGAAAGTGGGGGCCTGCTTTGGCCAAAGTGTTCAATTCCTCTAAGCTCTGCTGTAATATTTTTTCCATGATACATTTTTAGTGTCATGAGTGTTTCTAACACATTCCATATGAAAATTTGATTGAAAGATTGAGGAATAGTTAGCCAGGAAAAGTTTTATTGGAAATGTGGTAGCTGACTTGGAATATTGGAGGACAATGATATTGGGAGACAATATTCATAGATAAGGAATTACATTTGTTCCGTTTGAACACAGAGAGTAGAACTAGAAACAATAGGTAAAACATACAAAGAGTGAAATTAGGACTTGAAGTCAGGAAAATCTTTATAACAATTAGAGTTATAAGTAAAATGGGCTTATTCTGGAAGTAGTGGCTTCTTTCTCACTGAAAGTCTTCAAACACAGGCTGGATATCTATTCCTTGGTTATATTATATTAGTTGGGATTCTTTTGTCAGGTATGAGTTTTACTATATAGGTATCAAGGTCCTTTTTTATTTTGAAATGCCATGATTTTGAGGTATAAAATTAGCAAATACTACTGTATACATTTAAGATTCTTTACTATTCTCAGTCTTATGATTCTATATACTAACTTATAGAGATGTGTTCTGCATTGTTGATGGAGTGGATGTTGGAAGGTGGGGAGTGTATGTGGATTTTCTTAGTCATTCAAAAAATTCCAGATTCCATAAAGAGTATTGATTCAGTAATTTAATATACTCCTTTTCTACCTCTTATGTTAGTCAGAAGTCCCTATTCAAATATACTTCAGAAAAAAAATAGAGATCCAAACAGACTGATGATCTTTGCTTTTTTAGCAAAATCTAGAAAATTTCCTCTTAACTCTGAAATGAATGTGGTCTTGTACCAAAGCTTGAATTTCATGGAAAGTAGGAGTCACATCTGGCAGGCTATTTTGGAATCAATCAGCTAAGAATAGCTGTATAAATGCAACATTATGAGAAACACTTCCTTTTATGGACTTGCACAATCAATCATCTCTTTGCTTTTTTTTTTTTTTGCTTTAGCATGAGTTTTACATTACTAAACATTTTTTTTTATGTTTCTATATCGAAAGAGGTCAAAGTAGTTCAAATCCATTTAATTCAAAGAGTATTTATTCATTGCTTAATATTGTCATGGTTCTTGGCATTATAAAGGATATGAAAAAACTAAGGTCCAACAACTCATTTAAATAGTACCTTAAGATTTGTAAAAAAAAAAAAAAATGTGTATTATATCATTTGAATAATATTTTCCCAGGAGTCCTGTAGCATAGAGTTTACTTGAAGAGAGATGACAAATGTGGAGGCATATATAGTATATGATTATGTGACCCCCAAAGTAGAGAGTGATTGAATAAATAGAAGTTATAGCACAATAGTGAGGGGAAGAGTCTGATATTGCTAAGATTGATCAGGAAATGAGCACAACCAAAAGAACTTTGTATAAAATAACAGCAATATTGTTTTAAGAATGACTTTGAGGGAAGAAGACATTTTGACTATTATAAATTCCCAAACTAACTCTAAAGAACATATGAAGAAAGATGTATCCAGAGAAAGAATTGACATAGAAGTATGTATAGAATAATTATATAGATATATATACATACATATACATACATAAATATGTGTATATATTTTTATATACACCTGTTTGTGTCTAATGGTAGCCAATTCTAGGGTGGAGGGGGAGAGAAAGAAAAAAAAGATATGTATATAATAATTCTGTTGTATATTTGAAAGGAACACCAAATTGTACATAGTAGAACTGTAGTTTCATATGCAATTTTTTTTATTGTACTATGTTGTGGAAATACTTATTTTATTTAATAAATTAAAAGTAAAATAAAAAGAATGGTTAAGAAAGCTTCATGGAGAAGATAAAATTAAGGGATGATTAGGATTTAGATAAGTAGTAAAAGAGGAATATGGTATTCCAAGAAAGAAGGAGAACTTCAAATATTCAAATCCTTATCTTACAGATGAGAAACTTGAAGGTTAAGAGACTTGCTCAGAGTCACAAAGCTAGTAATCATCAGAATATAAATTTCTACACAAGTCATCTGTCTCTAAGTCCAATTTTCTTTCGACTATACCATTATGAAGATGGGACGCTCAGGGGATGAGAATAAATAGATATCTGCTAAGGGAGAAATGGAAGGCAAGTTTGGAAGAATACATTGCTTGGACATAAGACTTTTATAATACATCATGTAAAATTCTTCACACCCTGACCCGAACTTACATTTCAAGCTATATTTTGTGTTACTCCTCTTTCCACATTTTGTGATTCAATCAAGCAGGTCTTTTTACTATTTGCACACAAAGCCCTCTATTTTTTTTTCCCTGCATGTCTTTGCCTTAGATGTCTCTGCACAACTGTAATGTACTCTCTCTTCATCAATACCACTTAAAATCCTTTCTTTCCTTCAAATTTCAGGGCAAGAATTGCCTTATACTAAAGCCTTTTCCAAATATCTAACCTCCAGTCTTTTCCCTCTCAAATTATCTTATATTTATTTGGTATGTGTGTTTGTGTATATACATATACAACACATGTAATATACACAATGTATATAATATTAGTATGGATACATATTTTCTGCACTAATTAGATTCCCATCTTCTTGAGGACAAGAATTATTTCAGTTTTATATTATAATCTGCAGCATCTGTCACTGTACTTCCACATACTAGGTGCTTACTAAATGCTAATTGATCAGTTACTTCTAATGACTCTCTCCCTTCCAAGATCAAGAACTTCTGAGGTCAGAAACTATGTATGTCTCAACATTTAGCATAGTTCCTGCTTAAAGTAGGAGCTCAACGAGCGTTTCTTAACTGTGATTATGACAGTGATAGAAATATTGTGATGGTAGGGAGCTAATGGAGCTTTTGTAGCTGAGGAGGAATTCGGTGCAGCTGAAAGCATGAAATACTCACTGGACTTTTAGGAGAAAAAAAAGAGGCAACAGCCTGTTAGAGTGAACATAACAATGACCTTAGAATCAGAAAAAGACCTTGTTCAAGTACTGACTCAGATACACACTAACTGTGATCTAGGCAAGTTCTTCAGTCTCAGTTTCCTCATTTGTAATAGCGGATATTGTTAGCACTTTGCTCACAAAATTGTTGGAAGCTCAAGTAAGATGCATATGCAAAGTGTTTTGAAATTTTTTACAAGTGTTATTAGATATATAATGAATTTTTTTAAATAAACCTCAAAAGTATCTCAAGAACTGCATTTGCAAAACATCGTATTTTGTTGTTTTTCCAAACCTTAATTTTCCTTATCCAGAATCAATGTCACGATCTTCATGCAAGCCAAGACTTCTAAATATCTGCAGGGCAACTATTTGGATTTTTTTCTACAGCTACCTTCCAAACTTTATTTCAGGATATTTGAAATACTATTTATCATTTTCTCAGGTGTCTGAAAATCGCATTACAATCACCAGATGTTCTGTTGGTTAGGACAAATGGAACATTCCTACATCCATGGAAATGAATACAGTAGGACTTCTCCATAATTCTGTTGTGTATGTGGTACTGAAACTGCCTGGTTTTCTCCAAAATCCAGTGCCAGAACTCATTCTGCTGTACTCTTTTGAATGACTTGCTATACATTTTCATATGGATAGCCTGCACACAATACAAACTTAGATTCTATAAAACCAAATTTACTCTCTTTCATCCCTTTCATGCCATGTTCTAATTCCAAAGGAACTCTTCCTGACTCTGCTATTTTTCATTCATATCAATGTATCCTAAACACCTATACAATCAAATCCAATAAACATTTATTAAATGCCTTGCTGAAATGTATGTGTTAGATACTATGCTAAGTACTGGGGATTTATTAATAAAAAGACAGCCCCTATCCTT
Organism: Notamacropus eugenii; assembly: GCF_028372415.1. Taxonomy (NCBI): domain Eukaryota; kingdom Metazoa; phylum Chordata; class Mammalia; order Diprotodontia; family Macropodidae; genus Notamacropus; species Notamacropus eugenii. Next base: position 149,758,864 of record NC_092876.1, on the reverse strand, counting down.
GAGGAGCTCACAATCTACTGGGACTAGGGGGGAGACACCACAGAAAAAGAAGTAGGGCAAAGGGGGGATACCAGCCTGTACCTGGTGTGTGTGTTTCACTGGAGTTGAAACCAGGCAGAGCAACTGATGCAGAGTGGAATGAGCAAAACGTTCAGTTTCTGCACTCTATAAAGGAAGGAACTGAGAGGAGTTAAATATTCCAATCTCCAACCCTCCAATCAGAAGGGAAAGGGCACTAAAGAAGGTGATATCAGTCCAGGCTTGAGTTTGCGATATGCTGATGAGATTAGAAGGGATAAACTTGACCTAGGAGGAGCATCTCCTTCTATGGAATGGAAACCAGACAAAGCAGCAGATTCAGAGTGGACTTGAAATGTCATTGCTGTCTTCTTTCTCTCCTTAGTCAATCAAAGCTAAATCTTGGTGATTCATCCTTCATAATATCTCTTGAATCTTTAACTTCCTTTCTGTTCCCATTACCCTCCCATCCCCATCCTAGTACAGGGTTTATTAACTCATATCTACATTATTTCAGTAACCTTCTTTTGCCCATGCCTAAAACGTTACTTTAACCATATCTTTCCCTTGTTCAAGTGCCAGGCCTAGAGGCCTGTGTGGGCTACCCGAGTCTTCTTTCCTCACATCCGAGGTCTTCGGTTGGCCAAAACCGGATGCTCATATGAGAGAAAGGACGTTCCAGAGTCGAACAAGGGTTGAGCTTTATTTCAGGGTCTCGGTTACAAGTGCAGGGGGGCCTTCCTTAGGAGGAAGAGGGGGAGATTTCCTAAGGAGACTAAGATCTTAAGGGATTGGAAGTAGAAGTACAAGCGGGCAGAGAGGGGGAGGGGAGAGAGGAAAGAAGAGAAGCGGAGCCTACTGTCCTCTTGGCTCCTCACGTGCTAAGAGAGCTTTCAGGCTTCCTCAATCCTACTTAACCTTCAGCTGCATAGTTTGCATCTGAATACCATGCTGTTAGGTAACTAGGTGTGCCCAGATCCGGGACAATCTCGAGGGCGGGAAGATCTCTCTCCCATCACGTTTCTCACGGGAAGAGGCGGAATTACTCGAGATAGCTCGGTTCACCTCGATTGCCTGCTGTTTCCTGGGGGGGTCTCGTGAGAGCTCTAAGATTAGAAGCTCCCACCTTTACCCGCCCGAGACTGTCCACACGGAATTGAGCTTCCAATCCCAACATTCAAGAACTTTAATTGGCTTGCCATTGGTTATTACTTTTTAATCAGATGTATGATATCCTTCATAATTGAGCATCAAGTTTTTTTTCACTTATCTCCTGCTACACCTAATGATAATTTGTGTTATTCTCAATCAAAAACATTTTCGTACTACACATTGATTTATGTTTTTCCTTTTGCTTTGGTTATCTTTCTTTTTTATTTTAATTTATCAAGACTATACTCATTTTCCAAACTCTAGCTTAAATGTCAACTAGTTTATAATAACTTCTCTGATCTCTCAGCTATGTGGGATACCCCTTTCTCAATAAGGGTAATGAAGTTGTAAAAAAAAGGTGGCAGAGAACATTAAGATTTATATATTTTAAACCTTCTATCAACATTAACTTAAATATTTATACCTTAATGTGAAATAATTTATCCAATGAATAAGTCAATGACTAGAGACACTGAACCCCAACCATATCCACATTCTCACTATTATTTAAATTAGAAGAAATAATGAAGTTGGAACTAAATGCCTTGAAAATTCCCATATTCTCTGAGGAGAGACAAATGAAGAAGGTGGTGGAATGCATTTGATCACATGAGGAAAACAACAAATTATTTGACATCATCACTTTCATGGGATGAAGTAGCAGTAAAATTCTATGAAGGATTTAATAAAATTCTCAGAACAAAGTTAACATATACTTTGACTGAATCTATAAATTTAATGTAAAGATGAAAGCTGGACGAGACCATAAAAATGCATGAGAAAATATGATTTTTAGTTAGTTTTTTTTATTTGTGCATGATTTTAAAATGTGCATCACTCAAAAGCATATCATGAATATATTCAACATGGATTTAGAAGGCCTGTGGTTGGACCCAAGACAGCTGTCCATTCAACCTGGTCTGATGCTATGTACTGTATAAGAAGCAAGAACAGAAGCAAGCAACAGCTATATGGTGGTGGTTGTTGTCCTCCGTTCTCAGAGGACCAAAATGACATCACTATAATAAAGTCAAGTTTCAATATTTCCAGCTGTGTCTGATCAGACCAATACAAGTTCAGAATGCTCTATCACAGATTGGGCACAGATAGTCCATTGATTATTGAAAGATGTAGTGAATTCAGTCCCTCATTTATTCTGAGGCATGCAGCTGAGTGATCAGGGCAGGGAGCTCTGACAAAGGGGAAAATCTGTAGCTATATTGCTCTAAACAAGCACAAACTATCAGCTAAATAGTAGGATGCTGAGAATAGCAACAACCTACTGGTGCTACTCAGTGGTAAGCTTACAGTTGTGTCATTCTTAACGCAGACCACAATGAGGAGCTTAGAAACCTCAGCTCATAAGAGCAGCAGCAAACTTTGCCCTGGATCAGATTGATTTGGACACAAGGAAAGTTTGTAGCTCCTGGCTGGCATCACCTCTGAGATCCTTGAAGAATATAGTACTCAGTATCTAGAAAAAAATAACAGCAGGACTAAAGGGAATGCAAAACATGAGTAAAGAAGGCCCTTAAGAAGTACACAAAATCTGACCTTCCTCAATGAAAAACCCCACTTTGAGAAGTAAAGCTAGAATAGTGTAGCACCAATGTGAAATTCATAGCACCTATGGTGGCTATGAATGTCCCAGTGCAGTTCTGAATGGCACAATGCAACTGACTCTCCACATGGAAGACAGAATCAAAACATTTACTCAGATACCAGAAAGCCAAATCCATCATAGTAATAAAAAAATCTATACACAATAACAATACAGAAGACAACACCATACCCAAGTCTCCTTCTGCTAGGCTTCCCACAAACCAGCTCCATGAAACAAATCACAAGCAGGATCTCTTGAACAAATTCTCAAACAAACTCTTTCACTCACGCTAACCAGCAGCCCATATCCTTGCTACATCTGACTGTCACTTCCTCTCAGCTCTGCCTCTTCCTGTTTCATGTGACTTAGACTCATGTGACTTGGGTTTCTATGTGACTTAAGCAGGTCATATCAGGCTATTAATGGATGAGAAAGATGTTCTCATTAAGAAGCAAAATTATATTAACAATAAGCAAAAATGCATTATCAATACATTTGGCCCCAAGATCTTTCTTATAAATTATATAGGTCAATGGGGCAACTGGGATCAACCGAACTTTAATAAGGATAACAGAAAATAAGCATATAAATCACAGTCTTAAGCAACTGGTGTCAACAGAACTTCGCAACAATATAACGGAGATCACACAAAATGATCACATAAAACAATATTTTAGGGGGAGAGTTGAGCACGAGCATCCCATGATTCTCCCCTTGAACAAATGGGGCCCAAAATCTTGGGGTAACGGGTAAAGGTCTCTTCTTCCTAAGTTACTTCTTGCTGAGATTGAGAATAGAACTTTCCCTGACCCAAGAGGTACCATTTGAAGGGTCAGTTCTTTAGTTGGCATCCAGAGTTTGGTCAACACTAGGTCCAAGGGTGACACATCACAGTCGTGGACAGGGGGTGACATCTCGCTTAAACAATCAGGCATCTGCAGGTGGAGGGCATTAAGCCTGCAGAAAACAAGTCTGACAAACAGCCAAAAAGCCAAAAGGAAACAAGGAGACAATAATCAGAATCAGGGTAGATACAGAGTCAGCCATGCTTCTGGAGTCCATGAACCCACTCTCATAGCCTCATTCACTATTGTTTACTGCTTTCTAATTTGGAGTTTTGGGGTCATCATTCTGGCTAGAGGTATACTTTCTTTAATCTGAGCCAGGGCCTGGGCAATCTCCCATTCTCCCTGCAGGTCTGAAGAATTTGGATACAATGTTTCAGAAGGTTCCGTAGGGGTACTTCCCACTTCCCAGCTCAGTCGAAAATCAAGCTTCATTTCTTGATACATTTGATATAGTTCATTAGCTGGAATGCCATCTATTCTTCAAAAACCTACCCCTGCTGTCAATAGAGCAGTAAACAGTTATTTTCTTGTCAGTCTATTCTGACTTTGAATCCTCTGGCTATTTGCTCTTCTTTCTCAAGCAAATTTATCTTTTTCACTGATTCTCATCATCCAAGGTATCAATGATTCTCCCATCCTTTGGGTGAACTTATTCAAAATATCTGTGACCTCCTGCTGAGTAAAATCCTAAATTACCTCCCCAAACACCGTGGAGGGCTCACTGACTCTCCTGCTTCCCTATTAGCACTGACTGAACCTCAGCCTCCTCATTTGTTTCCTTCTCCCACTCATCATCCTTTTCTATGTTTGGGTGCCAATCAAGCCCAACCTGTGCAAGGGCTGCATTCACTTTCCTATTGTTAACTTTTTGCCTCCTGCTGTGAGCCTAACCAACAATCACTTTTGTTCCCACCACCTGATACTTTTTAGCTTGCTCTTCTAAAGGAGAGTTCAGTATAGAAAGCTTCTCTTGAAAATCAGTTGTCTCATTTTCTATCCGAGCTTTCTTCTCTTTTACATATAATTTGATAGTTTATTAGCAAGGCCCAATATCTTCTACAAACCCTCTCCACTTCTTTCCCTGGTTTTATTGGTATTCCCTACAAATATCTTGCTAAGTGTCTGGGTCTCCCTTCTATAGCCTTGGTTCCCAGTTTGCACAAAGTCCTATGCCTTTAGCCCATTCTCTTACTAGGGAAGAATAAGACAAATCCTCCCACCCTACTGCATCCATTTCTTCCTCTAAGAATTTTCTGACTCCAGACATAAGTCTTATATTTCACAATCCTATCCTCATTGGCATTTGTAGCATGAACATAATATTCACAGCACCTCTGGAGGCTATGAATATCGCAGTGCAATTCTGAATGGCACAATACCACTGACTTTCCACATGAAAGACAAAATCAAAACATTTATTCAGACACCAGAAAGCCAAATCCATCATAGTAACAAAAATCCATACAAAATAACAGTGCAGAGGACAACACCATTCCCAAGCCTTCCCCCTGCTAGGCTTCCCACAAACAAGCTCCATTAAACAAATCACAAGCAAACACTTGAAAAATTCTCAAATAAGCTCTTTTATTCACACCAGCCAGCAGCCTGCTTGTCTGCATCCTCCCTAGCTCTGACTGCTGTCTAACTCACTTCCTCTCAGCTCTGCTCTAACTCTGCCTTTTCCTGTTCCATGTGACTTAGACTCATATGACTCAAGCTTCCATGTGACTTAAGCAGGGCACACAGGCCTATTAATGGATGGGAAAGATGTTCTCATTAAGAAGCAAAATTATATTAACAATAAGCAAAATGCATTATCAATACAAATAGTTTCTAAGCAAACAATAATAATTTTTAAAATCCCATAATTAAACACTATTATGGTGTTAGGGATATCCAAGACACAAATGAAAAGGAAAAAAATAACTCCAAAACAACCACAAGCAAAGCCTAAAATTAAAACACCACTTAACTACAAAAGCAACTAGAATTCCTGAAAGAATGAAGTAAGAGTTTTTTTAAAATTATATGGGAAATCATAGTGCTAGAGAAAAGCTTTGTAAACGAAATAAGAGCTTTGGAGGAAAGTCTTGGGAGAATCAGCAATCAAGTTCAAAAAGTTCAAAAAACCTTGTCAAAGTAAAAAACTCCAAGAAAACTAGAACACAAACATTTCTAGCATATAAGACCACACACGCACACACACACACACACACACACACACACACACGCTTATATAAGTATGTGTATATATGTGTATGTATATATATGTATATACATATATGTGTGTTCATGTGTGTATCAGAAGTTAATGATTCCATGACACAAGTTAACATTAAAATAAATAAAAACCTTGAAAAACTAAAAGAAAATATAAGGTATTTCAGTATTAAAAACAATCGACTTGGAAAACAAATCAAAAGAGAATTTATGAATCATTAGAATAATCAAAAGTCATTATCAAAACTTGTTTAAGAGTTTTGATATATTTTAAGAAACTATGAAAGGAAACTTCATATCTATCAGTACCAGAGCACAAAGTGAAAACAGAAAGAATCTACTGGTCATTTCCAGAAAGAAACCCCAAATCATAAGGAAACTAATTTTTAACAACTGCAATATTCCTTTATACTACAAATTTTTTTGGTAGAATATTATTGAAAAGGATCATAGATTTAGAGCTGGAAGAGCTACTCAGAATCATGCAGGTCAGTTCTCTGATTGGAACCTGCAAGTAGAAAAATAAGACTTGAACCAATGCTCTTTGACATTGTTCAGCACTCTATTGAATTAGGATAAAAGATTATGACCCTGTACTTGTACATATGTACTTTTAAAATAGACTAATACGAGCAGTTCTAGTACATGTGCACATACATATACATGTACGTGTGGACATATATGTATACATACATATTCGTTCATACATATATTTGCACATATACATAAATATATATGTATATATATTTGTGTTTTCTTCTGGGCTAATATAGACAACTCTAGCATATATAGGAGGGAGAGGTAGGGAACAAGGACTTATCATGTGCCTGCTATGACCAAGACCTGTGCTCAGTACTTTACAAATATCCCATTTGATCCTCACAATAATACTGTGAGCTATATGCTATATTATTATCACCACTTTACGATTAAGAAAACTGAGATATACAAAGGTTAAAAGTGACTTGCTTAGGGTCACACAACTAGTATCTGAACTAGATTCGAACTCATTTTATATTCTGGTACTTTGCCAAATTTGTTTCAGTTAACTTTTTAGTTGAGTCTTTGGCATTTTCCAAGTATAGAATCATATCCTCTGCAAAAAGAGATTGTTTTATTACTTCATTTTCTATTTTGATTCTATTTCTTTTTCTTCTCTTATGGTTGTTGCTAGGATTTCCAGTATAATATTGAAAAATATTGGTGACAGTGGACATCCTTGTTTCACATCTGATCTTACTGGGAAGGCTTCTTTAATCCTCATAAAAATAATGCTTACTGATGGTTGTAGATAAATGCAGTTTATCAATTTAAGCAAATATCCATTTATACCAGTACTTTAAAGTATTTTAAATAAAAAATGTTGAACTTGGTCAAAAGCTTTTTCTGTTATCTATTGATGTAATCAAATGATTTTTAAGCCTGTATTATTGATGTAATCATTGTTGCGAGTTTTCCTTATGTTAAACCATCCCTGCATTCCTGGCATAAATCCCACTTGATCAAAATGTATAATCTTTGTAATATATTGTTGTAATTTTTAGTTAGTATTTTACTTAGGATTTTTGCATCCATATTCATTAATGAATTTGGCCTATTATTTTCTTTTTCTGTTTTTTACTCTTCCTTGTTTAGGTATCAGTATCATTTGTTTTATAAAAGTTGTTTGGTAGAATCAATTCTTTACTTACTATTCCAATTAATTTATTCAGTATTAGAAATAGTTGATCCTTAAATGTTTGATAGAAATCACTTGCAAATCCATCTGGCCCTAAGCTTTCTGCTTAGGTTGCTCATTTATGGCCTATTCAATGGCTCATTTATGGCCTATTCAATGTCTTTTTCTAAAATTGGTCTCTTCCGATATTTTATATCCTTTTCTGCTAATCTAGGCAATTTATATTTTTGTAAATATTCTTCCATTTCACTTAAATTGTGAAATTTATTAGCATGCAATTGGACAAAATAATTCCTTATATTGATTCAATTTGATCTTTGTTAGTGGTTTATTCATCCTTTTCATTTCGATACTAGCAATTTGGTTTTCTACTGTTTTTTTAAGCAAATTAACCAACTGTTTATCTATTTTATTTGTTTTTTCCCATAAAACCAACTCCTAGCTTCATTTATTGATTCAATGATTTCTTTATTCTCAAATTCATTAATTTCTTCTTTAATTTTGGGGCTTTCCAATTTAACATGCAATTGGAGATTTTTAATTTGTTCTATTTCTAGTTTTTTTTATCGTATACCCAATCCATTAATCCGCTCTTTCTCTATTTTATAGATGAAAACATTTAGAGATACAAATTTCCCTCTAATCACAGCTCTTACTATATTCTATAGAGTTTGATGATGTCCAATTGTCATTACTGTTAATGAAATTGTTGATTATTTTTATTATTTGTTCTGTAACTCATTCTTTAAGATTAGTTCGTTTAATCTTCAATTGGTTTTTAATCTAAGTTTCTTTGGTCTCTTATTAAGTATAATTTAATTGCATTATGAACTGAAAAGAATACTTTAATATTTCTGCCTTTTTTAATTTTTAATGATGAAACCTTTTTGTACTAATATGTGGTCAATATTTGTAAATGTACCATGAACCACAGAGAAAAAAGTGTATTCTTTTTTATTTCCATTCAGTTTTCTCCAGATATCTATCACATATAGCTAATCTAAAATTCTACTCACTTTCTTAACTTCTTTCTTATTTTTTTCTAGTTTTCTGGTTTTGAGAGGGAAAAATTAAGTCTGCTACTATTATAATGCTACAATCTATCTTCTCCTACAGCTCATTTAATTTTTCTTTTAGCAATTTAGATGCTACTGTATTTGGTGCATATAGGTTTCGTATTAATATTGCTACATTGTCTATGGCACCTATTTATCAAAATGTGGTTATGCAGTGTATGTCTTTTAATTAATCTATAACTTTATCTGAGATCAGTGGCTACCCCTGCCTTTTTTACATCAGCTGAAGCATAATAATTTCTACCCCAGTCCTCCATTTTAACTCCTTGAGTGTCTCTTATTCTTAAATGTGCTTCTTGTAAACAACATATTGTTTGATTCTGATTTTTATTTCATTCTGCTTTTTCCAATTTGTGAGTTCATCACATTCACTTTTAAAGCTATAATTACTGTTTGTGAATTTTCTCTGTCTTATTTTTACACACTATTTTCCTTAGCCTCTCTTTTTATCCTGTCACTGTAACTGTATCTTTATCCTACCACGGTGACCTTATCTTTTCCCCTTACCCTCTTATTCTTTATTATACTGACTAGAGTAACCGTCCCTCCCTTATTTCTCCCCCAACCCTCCTAATCTTAATTTATATATCCTTCTAGAAGTCCCTCTCCAACCTGTCCCTCAGTTTTCTTACCTCTATAGAAGTTAAGAAAACTAAACTTCTTCAGATGAATATTTTCTTTCCTTTTCAACCCAGATGAGGGTAAGGTTCCAACATTACCAGCTGTACGACACCACCTGCTTCTTCTGTATTAGTATTTCCTTCTATGCCCCTTTTTATGAGAAAACTGTGTCTTTTTACCTTTTCATAAGCAATTTTGCTTTTTAGAATAACCCCATCATACAAAAATCAACCCCAATCTTTCTTTTAAACTATCTCAGTAATGATGGCAGTTTTAAGAATACTGATAACATTTTCATATATCATAAGCAAACAGTTTGGCCTTAATCAGTGTCTGATAATTAGTCTTTAATGTTGTACTTATGTTTCTTCTGCTTTTTATATCAAATGTTCTATTAAGTTTGGGCTTTTTGTTAAAAATACGTGAAAGTCTTTCAGTTAGTCAAATGTCCAATCTTTTTTTTTTTGTATTCAAGATTATACTAAACTTTTCCTGGGAATGTTATTTTTGGATTCAACCCCAGTTCCTTTACTCTTCGAAATATAATGTTCAAAGACTTATGATCTTTTAGTGTAGAAACTACAAGTTGAAATACTGTTTTCCCTCAGTATTTAAATTGTTCTTTTCTTATGGTTTGCAATATTTTCTCCTTAACTTGGGAATTTTGGAACTTGACTGTGACATTCCTGTAAGTTTTCTTCCTGGGATCACTTTCTGGTGGTGAATGGTAGATTTTTTTTTTCTATTTCCACTTTACCCTCTTGTTCTAGAATTTCAGGGCAATTTTCCTTAATAATATCTTGAAATATTGCATCTAGAATTTTTTATATTACAATTTTCTGACAATACTTTTATTGTCTCTCCTTGGAATTCTCCCAGATCAGTTATTTTTCTAATGAGATGCTTCAAGTTCTCTTTTATTTTTTCTATTTTTATTATTTTTTGGTGTCTTATAATGTCATTTGATTCTGCTTAACCAAATCTAGTTTTCCAGCAGTTATTTTCTTGCTTAAAATTTTGTATCTCTTTCTCAAATTGGTTGGCTTTCTTTTCATAATTTTCTTGAATTTCTTTTATTTTTTCCCTAAGTTTTTTTACTCATTCTTACTTTATTTTTTAATCCCTTTTTTAAGTTCTTCCAAGAAATCTTTTTGGGATTGTGACCATTTGACATTACTCTTTGGGGTAGTAGTGGCTTTTTATTTAACCCTCTGAATACGAACCCAGATCTTCTTTTACACTAAAGTAGCTATCTATGGTCAGGTTCTTTTTCCTTTGCTTAGTCATTTTTATTTTTGATTTATCTTATTTTACTTTAGCAGTTTGATGTAATTATCAATTTTCATCCTGAGTTGTTGGTAATGTTGTCCCAGGCCTCAGGTCCTTTTAACTGGTGTTTTCTGAATTCCATTCAGTATCGCAACTTCTGCATATAAGAATTTATGAATAAACAAGAAATAGAAAGCAAAGTTAGGTTAAAATTTACATTACATTAAATTAAAAAAAATTGTACAAATAAAACAAATGTATCCAAGATCAGAAAGAAAGTAGAAAACTGAGGGGGACATTTTATAGACCTTTTCTATAGAGGTCTCATATTTACCTATTTATCTATCTGTACTCACATACATACATACATATATGTGTATGTGTATATGAGCATATATATGTGTGTGTTTGTATGCGTGTATGTACACATACATACACACACAAATATCTTTGTCAAATCTCCCCTATTGATAAATAGTCAAAGGATATGAACAGGCAATTTTCCAATGGAGGAATCAAAACAATTTATATTCATATGAAAAATGCTCTAAATCATTATTGATTAGAGAAATGCAAATGAAAATCATCTTGAGAAATCATTTTATATCTACCAGACTGGATAAAATGACTGAAGGAGAAAATGACAAATGTTGGAGGGGATATGGAAAAATTGGTACACTAATTCATAGTTGGTAGAATTGTGAAATGATTCAGCATTTTGGAGAGCAATCTGGAATTATACTCAAAGAGTTATTACTCTACCTATACACTTTTATTCAGCAATGCCACTACTTAGTCTATTTCTAAAGATGATCAGGGAAAAAAAGGAAAGAACTTATATGTTCTAAAATGTTTACAGCAGGTCTCTTTGTGGTGGCCAAGAACTGGAAATTGAAGGGATGCCAATCATTTGGGGAATGTTTGATCAAGCTGTGGTATAAGATTGAATACTAATGTGATGTAAGAAATAGTGAGCTCAATGGTCTTAGAAAAACACAGAAAGACTTTCATGAAATAATTAAGAGTGAATTGAGAAGAATATAGAGATCATTGTATACACTAACAGCAATGTTGTTTTAAGAACAACTATGAGTGAATGTTATTTTGACTATTATAAATGTCCCCCATTTACTATAAGAAAAATACTAACTGCATAGAGAAAGAACTGATAAATAGACGTATGTGTGTTTGTGTGCACATATATATGTATGTCTACATGTATATATGTGTGTGTACACATGCATGTACATATAGACATATGTATACATGCACATGTATGTTTGTGTGTATGCATTTCAGACACTATTTGTGTCTGAGGTAACCATCTCTAGGGCAAGGTGGGAGCAGGGTAGAAAAAAAAGCAGATAAAGAAATTTCATGATAATTTTATTTTATATTTAGTAGATTTGCAGTTTCATGTACAATCATCTTTGTTATTGTACTATGTTATGGAAATGGTGATTTTTTCCATAAATATATATTAATGTAAAAACAGAATAAAGTGCACAGCATACAATAAAAGAAAAAATAGAATGAAGCATAGAAAGAAGAGTAGCTTTGAAAACAAGTAGTCCTTATTACATAGTTGTTGGTTTTTTTTTTTAATAAACAGCATGGAACGTAAAGTTAGGTTATATAGTGAATTCTCTTTTTCGACTGTGATATGTACATAGAAGTGTTGTGGTTTTTTGTCTTTATGTATTTAAATACAAAATAAATGAAACATTTAAAAAAGATCTGAATTCAGTTATTTGTGACTCTAAGTTGAATCTATCTACTGTGCTAGCTAGCTGTGTGTATGTGTATGCATGTTTATGTAATGTATATATGTCTGTGTGTATGTGTGAGTGTGTATTATGCATATGTATATGTATATGTATATATGAATATGTATATTCTTAAACTTTAGTACAGGTTGTCTTAGCATATAAATTTGTGTGTGTATTATAGATATCTCTGCATATTATACATATTTGTATATGTTACAAGTCAATACAAATAGTTTTAACCTATATGTATGCATGTGTATGTGCATTTATATGTGTATATGCATACATTTGCTAACATAAGAGCTCTAGCATATAAGAACACATATATACAGTAACGTATTACATACTAGTAAAAATCACTGTAATTTATATGTTCTAACATATTTATTCTCATATGCTATTGAATGCCACCAGCTAATTGTCTGGCTCTCTAGTTTACTTCTAAGTTCTGTCGAGTCCCTGACCTCTGAAAGAGTGACTTGACTTACTTTAGGACCATAAAATGATCCCTTTCCTTGAGACAGTATATAAAAGACTTGCAAGGTCAGCTATGTAACCTATACCACACACACACACACACACACACACACACACACACACACACACACACACACACACACATACACACACACCTTTCCTTCAACCAATTTGAGAATTACTCCAAAGATATATATATCTTCTTATTATATCAACTAAAATTCTAAGAAATTGAAAGTGACTTGCTATTAGAGATAATAGCTCAGAAAAAAGTATAAACAACAGAAATAGACAATCCTGTGCTTTTCCTTTTCATAGCACCTTCACAGGAACACTAATTCTGGTGTTAGTTTGTAATGGATAACAAACAGAGATTGCATAGATCTGGGAACATTCGGTAGTCTCATTCCTTGTATTTGACTATGTCCAAAGTCAGTTGACTTTACCATATAGTTGATCAAATATTCTCCAAGACATACAAGTAATGTGTAAGATACTTCTTTTAATTCCATCATATAAACTTTACCACAGAGTAATATAAATAATGGGAAATGATTATGAGAAATTGCTTATATCCTAATCCCAAGTTACTAGCCCTTGAATCACTTTAGGGGTATAGAAGATGAATACTCTGAACTCTACATTGATAGTAATGAAAAGTCAAAGGAATGAGAGCAAGCAATCGAGAAATTGGCACAGATAATCTAAAGAGAATTTAATGGGAAGACATGGTCAAGAATCTATGAGTACATGAAGGCATGATTACTGTTTGATTTATACCAAGGGAGGGAGTAAAGATGTTAATGAAATAAATAATAATTAAAAGTTTTGTAATTACAGAAAATTAGACATCTTGGTTAATTTAGACAAGGGGCAGCAGTCTCTTAATGATAAATACTACTTGTGATTTATGATTGTCTTTCTGGTCCCAGACACATAAATAAAAAAAAGGAGAGGAAAAAAGGTGAAAGAAATGGTATATGTGAATAGGAGTACAGGAAGTATGAAAAATGGAGAGGAGAAAGAGAGAGAAAAGAAAATCATATGATGCCATAGATTGTCATTAACAATTATTTTACTATTTATACTTCTCCATGCTCTGTTTTCATTACCAAAAAATGAGGAGTTGAAATGCAGGTTCTGTAGTGGCCCATCCAATCTGATTTCTCTCAATGACACTTACTAGCAATTATGAGACACGTGCCAGCTGCAAATACTGTTGATGTTATTCAGATGTTTTTCAGTCAAATCCAATTCTTTATGACCTCATTTGTGTTTTTCTTGGCAGATACTGGAATGGTTTGTCATTTCCTTCTACAGCTCATTTTACAAATGAGGAAACTGAGATAAACAGGGTTAAGTGACCTGACCAGTAATACAACTAATAAGTGTCTGAGACCAGAGTTGAGCTCAAGAAGACAGGTCTTCTTGACTCCAGGTCCAACATTCCATACATTGCACCACCTAGCTGCCCCTTCAGCTGTGAATACAAAGCTTTAAAGTAAGTGATCTATTGAAGTTTTTTGCTCTGAGATTGATAAATCTTATGCATTGGCTATCCTCTTTACTGGCAAAATTAACTATGCAAGCTGCATAATGTATTCCCTTAATTCATTCTGAGATAACCTTGTTTTAATAGGCACAAAGACTGAAGCACTCCTATTGCTAGTTTTCATACACACACACACACACACACACACACACACACACACACACATCAAGTGCTGTACTGAAAAGATATTTTAAAAGGTACTACTTATAGTATAAAAGAGCACTGGATTTGGAGTCAGATGACATTTTCAAAGGTCATTTCTGTTACTTGCTTACATGTGTGGCCTTAGACAGGTTACTAGATTTCTCTGAGGCTCAACTTCTCTCATCTGAAAAAAGAAGAAGGTTGGAAAGGATGAGGTCTAAGTTTCCTTTTTACACTGTCATCCATCCCTAAAGTGAAATATTTCTATGGGAAAAGTATAAGACCTCTTTATATTAAAAAGTTAGATGTAAACCCAGTCTAACATTACTGTTTTCCATTGTTATCTACAACTTAATATTTATAATTTCTACATGAGTCTAACAAAAGTTTGAAGAGTTCACATAAGAGTGATACAATATAGGGGTATTTGACAATATAAAATTCTGATATTAATCACGCAAAATTATCATTCTAGTTGATTTTTGAAAAGTAAATAGAACGATTTAAAATACTACTCACACTGATAAAATACTGCTCTCACTTTTTGTTTTTTATCTCTTTTGGGATACAGATCTACTAATGGTATTTCTAGGTCAAAGGGTGTATATGGTTTTATAGAGCTTTGGGCATAGTTCTAAATTGGTCTACAGAATGGCTGAATCATTTCACAGCTCTACTAACAATGAATTAATGTCTCATTTTTTCCCATATCGTCTCCAACATTTATCATTTTTCTTTTCTGTCCCATTAGCTAATCTAATAGATATGAGGCAGAACCTCAGAATTGCTTTCATTTGTACTTCTCTGATCAATAGTGAGTTAGAGTATTTTTTTTTCATATGGCTATAGATGTCTTTGATTACTTTATCTGAAAATTGATCATATCTTTTTATCATTTATCAGCTGGGGAATGGCTCTCATTCTTATAAATTTTACTCAGTTCTCGTATGTTTGAGAAATGAGGCCTTAATAAGAGACACTTGCTTCAAAATTTTTCTCACAGCTATTATCATTAACTGTATTTTCCTTCATCCTATTCCCCACTCCTGTTTATTCTATTCTCTCAATCATTTCACTTTTTCACTGCTGAAAAGTGTTTTGCTTCTGGTCACTCTTCTCGCCAATCTGCCCTCCTTTCTATCACACACACACACACACACACACACACACACACACACACACACACGTGACCCTTTTCATATGTACCCTTTCCCTCCTGCTTTCCTGTTGGGTAAGATAAGATTTCTATACCCAGGTAAGTATGTACATTATTCCTTCTTTGAGCCAAATATGATGAGAGTAAGCCTCACTCAGGTCCCCTGACCTCCATACTATTTCCCTGCACTATAAAAAAGCTTTTTCTTGCCTCTTTTATGTGAGATAATTTACCCCATTCTAGCTCTCTCTCTTTCTCCCAATATGTTCCCCTCTCACTGCTTAGTTTTATATCATCCCCTCATATTCAACTCACACCTGTGCCCTCTGTCTATATATACTCTCTAACTACCCTAGTAATGAAAAAGGTCTTATCAGTTACCAATATCACCTTTTTGAGTAGGAATATAAATAGTTTAACCTTATTAAGTCTCTTATGATTTCCTTTTCCTATTTACTTTTTTATGCTTCTCTTGAGTTTTGTATTTGAAAGTCAAATTTTCTTTTCAACTCTGTTCCCATCAAGAATAGTTGAAAGTCCTCCATTTCACTGAATGTTCATTTTTCTCTTGGAGGATTATACTCAGTTTTGCCAGGTAGGTGATTCTTGGTTGTAATCCTAGCTCCTTTGCCCCCCAGAATATGATATTCCATGCCCTCTGGTTCTTTAAGGTAGAAATTGCTAAATCTATTGTTATTCTCATTGTGGCTCCACAATACTTGAATTGTTTTCTCTGGTTGCTTACAATATTTTCTTGTTGATCTGGAAATTCTGGAATTTGGATATACTATTCTTGTCAGTTTTCATTTTGGAATCTCGGAAGGTGAACAGTAGATTCTTTCAATATCTCTTTTGCCCTCTGGTTCTAGAATATTGGGACAGTTTTCCTAGACAATTTCTTGAAAAATGATGTGTAGGCTCTTTTTCTGATCATGGCTTTCAGGTAGTCCAATAATTTTTAAATTAACTCTCTTGGATCTATTTTCCAGGTGAGCTGTTTCTCCAAAGTGTTATTTCACATTAAAAAAAATGTTCATCATTTTGGTTCTGTTTTATTGTTTCTTAATTTCTTATAAAGTCATTAGCTTCCATTTACTCAATTCCAATTTTTAAAGAATTATTTTCTTCATTGAGTTTTGCCTCCTTTTCCATTTGGTCAAATCTTCTTTCTAAGGCATTCTTCTCCTCATTGGCTTTTTGGACCCTTTTTACCACTTGGCCTAGTCTGTTGTTTAGGTATTATTTTCTTCTGTATTTTTTGTGTCTGCATCATACCCATTTCTCTTTCCAATTTTTCCTCTACCTCTCTTACTTGATTTTCAAAATCCTTTTTGAACTCCTCCATGGCCTGAAACCAATTTTGACTTTATTGTCTTCTTCTTGGTGTGTGTGTTGGACCTTCCTTTTACTACAGCAATGTTTAGTAGAATTTGTTGTCATTGTTTGCTCATTTCCCCAGCCTATTACTTAATTCTTTGTTAAAGTAAGACTCTGCTTCCAGGGTGGAGGGTGCACTTTCCCAAACTTCAGGGATTTTGTGCAGCTGTTTTCAGAGATACCTGTAGGTATCTCTTACAGATACCTAAGGATCTGTAAGTTTTCAGTTCTTCCAAGATTGATTTAAGGGGAATTGGTTACTATTCTCCTGGACTGTGCTCTAGCATATGAGTGACCCCAAGTACTCCTTTCTGTACTAGAACTATGAACAGGGTCCCCTCTCCATTGTGACTGCAAACTTTGCTAGGCTAGTGTTCCGCCACACCCTGGGATTGCCAGCTAAGAAAGTGATCCATATTTGAAAATGGAGAAAGCAACAGAGTCCTGCCTCAGTGCTAGCAAGCACAGCCTCCTGATCACTTGTTTGATCCCATTAGTGTTTAAGGACTGAGCAGTCTGGAAACAGCTGCTGCCACTGCTGTTACCACTGCTGCTGCCACTGCCACTGCTGACTCAGTCATTCCCAGGGCTTCCTCCTGGTTTGCTGTGGCTGTGGCTGTGCTGGTTCAGCCTGTGCTAGACTGTGCTCCACTCTCATCCAGATGTGATGGAACTTTCCTGCCAACCTTTCAAGTTTTCTTGGGTTGCAAATTTGTTTCACTCCAACTTTTTGTGGATTCTGTTGTTCTAGAATTTCCTTAGAGTCATTTTTAAGATATTTGTAGGGATTTGGGGGAGAGCTTAGGAAACTCCCTGCCTTTACTCTGCCATCTTGGCTCTGCCTCTGTAGGTGACTTCTTGCACCAATCACAAAAATACTTATGGAGACATTATTTCCTTAGATAAAGGAAAGGAGGGAGGTCTCTAATATAAAATGTTATGTTCATTTTTAAAATGTCAGTAAAAATGAGGCTTAAGAACAAGTGTTCCAATTGAATGACAATTCTCAAATATAAATAGCTACATCTGTGTATATAGATACACATATATATACAACTATTTGTATGCATAACTGTATATACATCTATCTATATACGCATAAGTCTATATAACTATTAATCTATACATATATATATTTTCATATAGATATCTGTGTCTACAAGTAGAGATAGAGATTACAGAGGTAAAGAGGTATACAGATTTAGAGATATACTTAGTTACAGAGATGTAGATCAAAATAGAAATGGGTAAAACTATAGACCTACTTGGTATAGCCAGATTATCAGGAAGAAAGTTCAGGAGAACAGAAGGGATATATTTAAGTTTGTTGTTGAAGTAGACCAGGGAAAAGGATTATGTTTTTTTCTAAATTTTTTATTTTCTTTGACTACTCATCTTAGCTTTTAAAGTCAGAGTAGAGAAGAAAAATTTTACAAGAGTAATATTGCTTTTACAAAAAAAAAAAAAAATAATGGATACAAAGCCCATTAGATGATGTAGCACTTCACTCAAGAAACATTAGACAGAGCCATGAAACAGGAGAAAGCATTCTGTTCAAATGTTGAAAAATAACTCATCCAAATAGAATATGCATGCGTATATGCAACTTCTATCATAAAAAATAATTTCAAGACCTTGGACATTGATAGTCATTAATGATTGTATTTCTTTATTTTGTTGTATCTTGTTTATAATTCCAAGAAATTTGACCTTCGTCCTTTGGCTGACTATAACTTGGCTTATTACATTTGCTTTCTCAGTCACTTACACTTGTAATTCAGCTTTTTACTAATTTACTACCTTATTATGTTTGCATCATGCTGCTGCTCACTTGGAAGCGATTGTTGCATTTTATTCTAATTGTTCCTTGTGTGCACAGCAAATGTATCTGTACAATCCAACATTAATTTGCCCAGTCAAGATTTCTGTTTGCTGCAGCCCTCAAGACTGCTACCTCAGAGCACAGACACTACATGACAACATTGAAATTCGGCTCTTCAGTTCAATTCAATAATATTTATTTAATATTGACTTCCTATCCATCAAAAAGGTTGCTAAGCTCTGCAGAGACAAAATGAAATACCAGTCCTCAAAGAGTTTACAGCTTCTTGTGGGGTGGGGGAGAAACAACTTATATACAGAAAGGTAATTTATATTGATATGCATACATACATAAAAATGTGTGCATATATGTATTTATAAACATGTATGACCACATGCATACATATACAAAATATGCTTATATAAAATAAATATCAACTAATTTATTGGGGGCAGGGGGCCAGGATGGATCTTAAGAAGAAATTAGCACTTGAACTAAGCCTTTAAGGAAGTTCAGAATTCCATTAGACAGAATTGAGGAAGGACTGCATTCCAGGTAGGGAAGGCAGACTGTGCAAGGTCTTGGATATGTAGGATATAATGAAGTGTTCAGGGAATAGCAAGCAGGCCATTTTGGAGGGAACCCAGAGTGTGATAAAGAAAATGATGAAGTGATAAACAGCAACAACATCGAGAAAAGCCTTAAAACGAGGCAGCCATGTGGAGCAGAGGGTAGAGTATTAGATCTGAAGTCAGGAAGATCTCAGTTCAAATCCAACCTCAGAAAATTATTAGCTGTGTGAAATCTGCTCAAGTCATTTAACTTGTTTGCCTCAGTTTCCTCAGCCATAAAAATGGTGATAATATTAGCACCTATCTCCCAAGTTAAGTCATTTGTCTAAACTCCCCTAAAGTCTCTTCCCCATCTTTTGTTATTATTGTTTAGTCATGTCTGACTCTTCATGACCCCTTTTGGGTTTTCTTAGCAAAAATAACTAGAGTGGTTTGCCATTTTTTTCTCCAGCTCATTTTGCAGATGAGAAACTGAGGTCAACAGAGTTAAGTGAGTTGCCCAAGTTCCCACGCACAAGTGGCTGAGGCTAGATTTGAACTCAGGAAGATGAATCTTGTTGATTCTAAGACCAGTACCATATGAGGTTCCAAAGAGTTCCAGATGCATAGGAGATGCAAGGAGTTTGTTTGCTCCTCTGCCTCCCAGAAAGGAATTGAGCTTTGTCCTGAAAGCAAGAGGAAGTTGCCAGAGCTTCTTGAGCAGGGAAGTGAAATGATCAGATGTGCTTTAGGAATAGCATTATGGAAGTTTTATTTAGACATCATTGTATAGATTTGTTTCACAGATAACACTAGGAGGTGCTAGAGTTTTCAATCTCCTGCCCAGGTTTACTCTTGATCTGGTCAGACAGGCAGACAGCTTCAGAGGGCTTAATAAACAGCTGTATTCTAATCTAGTCTAGTCTTCTCAAAGGGTTATGGAAGAACCAGCTCCTATAGCATTCCCTAATCATCCTTTTCTCAGGGACCAGAGAGAATGGGGTGAGAGGACAACTGCCCCTGCATCTCAATGGGGTCAATCGAGACAGGCATACTGCTGCACTCTTCTAAATCCCCTCAAGCCTCAGTGGAGGCCAGTTGAGGCACACACAGACGGCCTTTGCTTTTTCCCCTCTTCATGGACCAATGCCCACTTGCTTTTATAGGGCAATCAGACAAAGAAGGCATCTTGCCAACATTAAGCTCACAGGATAACTTTAGCAATATTGCCATTCTGTGCAAACATAGTAAAAATCATGTTATGTCACCACTTATCTCACAGTACAGCTTCCGTAGAATTGTCTGTCCCTATGATTGTGGGAATTACTATCTAGAATCCTTGAAACAGTTCTGGAAGTTATTATCTAATACCTGAGCATTGTCATGGCCAAGGATTCTGAGAAAACTAAACTCTAAAAGGATAATAAAATCCTCCTTACATACAAGTGGATATTGTATAGGGCTTGGAAGAATGAAGTCTGTGGTAGTTTAGAAAAGTCACTTCATTTCACTAATCCTCAATTACTCAATATGTAAAATGGGAACAATAATGATGTCAAATTCATGGGGCTGTTGTAAGCAATCTACAAATTGTAAATGTGTTTGGTATTTAGGACATGATCAGTGGAGTAACACAGTATAAAGTCTGGCAGTATTAGTATATATGAATGTGTACATATATGAGTATGTTTACAATATACAAATGTATCTACATAAATATTTGTAAATATGTGTGCTTACACACACACACACACACACACACACAGATGGATTGCAATTTATAGTAGTGAACTCAGTTCCCTACACTGATAATATCACAAGTCCTTAACATGCTGTCATATATAATGCCTATATCATTTTAGAGTCCTTTAAAACAATAATTAAAATTACCGCATAAAATTTTCAGTATAATGACCCTTTGTTTTGTGCCAAAATGAAAAAGGAAGATATTGATGAGTACGCTAATGATGCAGTTTTAGAGTTAGCAAGTAATAAGAACACACTCCCCCCACCTCTACTACTATCAACAAATGACATTATGTATGTTGTTTGTAAAATTCAATACTGCAATAAATGCCCCTAGGGAGCTCTGTGACACTATTATTGAGTAGCAAATCTCTAGGTTTATTATCTATGACAATCGGGCTTGTGAGACCCCAGTGTTAATCCTCAGGGAATATTTTGTGTTTTACACTGTTTCCTAACTTGATCATTCATAACCTCATTACACATGAGGTACAGTTATAGCAAAGCTCATTGCTGCATCAAATTAGTTGCAAGATGACTTTCTCCAAGACAATGCTTTCTTTTACACATAAGCAATGTAAAGAACCTAATTACTTATCAAGTGAAAATAGCTTTTGTATAAGAGGTTAAAAACGTTTCATCAATGAAATGCTATACAAAGCATAATATATAAATATGTGCACATATGCACAAACATATGTACATCAGAAGTACTGTGTCCAGTTTGGGACATTTTAGGGAATATATTGAAAAACTAAACTATAACCAGAGGATGGTGACAAGGAGTCATATGAGGAGCAGTTGAAGGATGTAGGAATATTTAGTCTAGAAAAAAACACATTCAAGTGTTAGTTGGTTTCAAATACTTAAAGACCTGTCATGTGACAGAATAATTAGGCATTCTCTGTTCGTCTTCAAAGCTAGCTAAATACAATAGGGAAGTTTCAGTAGAGTTGCAAAGATTTAGGTTTGCTTTCATGCAAAACATTCAAACAATTAAAATTATCCAGTAGTGGACTGCCTTACTAGGTGGTACTTTCTCTCTAATTTTAGATTTCAAATAGTGGCTGGATGACCACTTGCTAAATATTACAGTGAGGAATTTTTTCAGGTGGGGATCATAAAGTCATTGACATAGATTTTAAATGGACCTTAGGAAACATTTAGTTCAAACTCTCCATTTGATGTATTGAGGAAACTGAGGGCTAGAAAGATTAAGTAATTTGTCCAAAGTCATACAGATTATGAGAGAGTTAGACATGTCCCTTGATGTCTCTCCTCCTTTTACTTTCTGTGATTCCCTGATTCCTAATGTTCCTATATGTTGATAGCTTCACCATCATCCCAGGCTCTTAGGTACAGTCATCTGAGTCATGAAAAATGTGCTTCTTCCACCCCTGAAATGACTATTGCAATTAAACACTAAATTTTGGGTTCACACAATGTGCAATAGAATGAAGAAAAAGCAAAGGAGACCTTGATTCCTATTTTGACTGTACTACAAACTAAGTGACAGGTATTCACCTTTCCATAACAATTTCCACTCCTGGAAAAAAACAGACCAAATGATTTTTAAGGCCTATTCCAGAAAATTTATGGCTTCTGTTTTAGATTTCTTCCTCTCCTTAACTTCCTGTATATGTATATGTATATATGTATATATACATACATATGTGTGTATGCACATATATGTGTGTAGATACATATACATTGTGTACATATACATAATGTATATGTATATATACATATATGTACATATGTACATATATGTATATAAAATCAATTTCTTCTTAATGACTCTCACTATCATTATTAAAATAGATTAGCTTGAATTGAACTGACAAAGAATACTTACTTACTAGGAAGCCTTGGGCTGGAAACAATATGTGTCTTTAGGAGTCTACATGTCATTTTGATGCCAATTGCCAAGAGAAGGGGAAGGCTTCAAAAAAAAATCTGAACTTTGGAGTCAAACACTGATGATAAAGTTGCTATCTGAGAACAAGATTTGTATTTCTTAATTATTATTACTAAAATTTAGGAGTGAAAAGCTCTTGGTTAGAGATGAGAACATACACACACATATAATGTATAATATTATGTATAGCAGGTATGTATGTGTATGTCTGATTTCTTGTAGAGAAGTCAAACTCTCTATATTGCAATAGAGTAATTGAGCTGTAATGTGAGTCTGATGAGCAATAATGTTTGCATGAAACAGAGTGGGAGCAGTGCAAATGGAGAGAAGAGATAAATATGACAGATGTTCTAGAGATAGAATCAATAGAATTTGGTAAAAAAAATGTATATGAGACAGAAGCAGATAAGTCAAAGTTTGTTTGGGTTTTTGGAGCAAAGGTGGTAAGGAGGTTATTGATTCTTTCAAAAGAAATAGGTAAGTTTGGGAAAGACAGGATTTAAGGGAGAATGAGTTCAATTTTGGACATGTCAAGTTTGAAGGGCTGACAGAGCATTCAGGGGGAAGTGTTCAGAATGTAGTTGACAATGTAGAATGATAAATCAGGCAAGAGAGTAATGTTAGATATATAAGGATTAGAATCTCATTATTGAATGAGATCATCCAAAGACAGAATGAATGTAGGACAGGAGATAAGAGAACCAAAGGAAAGTTGGTGAGAAATAGATGATGAACCAGGGGGGATGTGTCATATAAACCAAGGGAAGAGAGAGTAGATAAGAAAGCGATATGTTTAAAAGTGTCAGAAGTTTTAGAAAAGACAAGTGGATAATTGAGAAAAAGAAATTAGATTTAAGAATTAGAATGTTGTTGTCAACATTCAAAACAAAATTTCCATGGTTTGCCTATCCCATAAAGAAGATTGTATGAGCTTGAGGAATCGGTAAATGGTAAAGAAGAGAAGGCAAAAAATGTAAATTACTGTTTAAGTTTAGTAAGGAATGGGAGAAGGTATATAGAGTTATTTCTTGAGTTTATGGCAAAGTTAAGGGAATTGGGGGTCAAGAAATTTTTGAAGGATAATGGATATGAATACAAGTATAGATAGTAGTTGAGTCTCCAGTAAATAGACATTGAAGATGGGGATAAGTGATACAGTCAGAGAGAAGTTACTGGGGAGAACACAAAGACACTGAATCTAAGGCACAAATAGAGAGGTTAGCACTGAAAAAAAGAAGGATAATTTCATCTTCTGACACTGGAATATAAGTAGATATATGAGTGAAGATGTTAAGAAGGTATGATGTTTGGAGTAAAGAAGTGAATAGTCTTTTGCTAAATGGTCTTGACTCTCTTAGTAAAGTAGGAGACAATTTCATTTACTGAAAGAAAGAGGACTTCTTTTGGAAGGCTTGAATAAAGGAAGATTTGGGATAGTCACAATGAATATACACAGGAGAGTTTATTATAGATGAATACGAAAATTATTAAGAAGCAGTGAATGCTCAGATGAGGACAGAAAAAATAAATGCATAGTAGAAACTACTCATCACAATTTCATAATTTCTTCCAAAGTTATTCAGCAGCTCATGAATAGTAAACATACGGCAGATGGTGAGTGTGACCTTGAGTTTAGAACTGGAAAAGTATAAATGATGGAAAGATAGTGGAGAAAGTGACTTAAGGGCAGAGAAAAATGCATCATATTACTGGTTAACTAAAGGGTCAAGGCATCAGACATCAGAGAGTTGAAAAGTTAGTCCCAACATGGGGATCATGGATTGAGACAGCATCAGGTATGAAGAAAACTGGAAGTTAAAATAAATGAAGCCAAAAAAAAAATGGTAGGAAAGTTGGTTGTGATCAGAGAAGAGAGTTTTGTGGTTCAAAATCATGAACCAGAAACAATTTGCAATCTTGATATAGCCTAAAATTTAATACTTCTATCATAGACTACAGTAGAATGGAGATGGAGGTAATGAGAGTTAAGAGGGCTAAAGAACTAGGAATTCAAGATTTTCAAAGGGATATCAGCATGAATGAATACGGAAATAACTAAAAGTGATGATATAGAATGTGGTGGAGAAGATAACTGTCAGCTGGTTATTGAAATTCTGAGGAAAAAAAAGTAAATATTAGGTCAGTACATGAGAGCAACTGGGATATGAATAGACAGATATAGATAGATCAAATGAGATTCAAAGAAAGTTTCCAGAATTATGGTCAAAGGGGAAGTATCTATACTGACTTTTCCTCCAGACTCTCTGACAATATGAAATAATTAGCTACCAGTTCTGAATAAGGTAGTAAAGAATAAAGTATATTTAAGAGAAAGCCAGGTTTCTACAAGCACCAGAAAAATGTAAAGGAAAGAGGATAAGATCTAAAATAAAGAATTTTTGCCAAGAAAATAGAGATTCCATAAGACATAATGGAAGAAATCATGGGAACAGAGGTCTCAAGATGTAAACTATCTTAGAGATCAATCTAATTTTTACAAAGGGGGAAACAAAGGTGAGTAGAGGTTTAGTGATTTACCCAAGGTAACAAATAGTAAGTAGCAGATAAAGGATTCAGTTCAAGTCCTTGGAATTCAAATTGAGAACTCTGAAAAAGGAATGAATAGGATTGAAGTAGACTGAAAACAGTGTAATACTGAAGATACTATATGTATAGGAGGAAAAACAAGTTGGATTTAAGATAGATTCATGTTTTGTGTACAATTATTTCTTTGTTCTACTGTGTATATTATACGGAACTATTTTTTTTATTCAATGTTTGATAAGGGCAGAATTTTTTTAAAAATCAAAAAATAAAACTAAATGAAGAGGTAGAAATGGGGAAGAATTTTCATATTAGCAGATAGTAAACCAAATTCGGGACCAGAAGATCAAGAAGTAGGAATTAACTAAACCTAGACAGAGAAAATATCAAGTATGAAGAAATTTACAAACTAAATCAACCCCAGAGTTGTAATTTGAAGTCTAATATAACCTGTGTTCAAAACAGCTTGTGTATCTCTTTCTTCAGCATTTTTTTGGGGGTCTCCTTTAGCAGGGTGCTGACCTGCTGTTCATACTTTGCTTGCAAGTCTTTCATAGCTCTTCCCAATTTTTCCTCCACCTCTCTAACATAATTTTCAAAATTTTCTGAGCTCTTTTTGAGCTTTTCCATGGTCTGATCCCATTGAGTGGGCTGGGATACAGAAGCCCTGACTTTCGTGTCTTTCCCTGATGGTGAGCACCGCTCTTCCTCATCAGAAAGGAGGGGAGGAGAAACCTGTTCACCAAGAAAGTAACCCTCTATAGTCTTGGGTTTTTTTTTTTTTTCCCTTTTCTGGGCATTTTCCCAGCCAGTGACTTGACCTCTGAATATTCTCCTCACACCCACCTCACCTCCGGATCCTCCCAGCCAGTGCTTGGGTCTGAGACTCAAATGCTGCTTCCTAGCCTCAGGGCTTTGGGCAGGGGCAGGGCTGCTATTCAGTGTGAGACCAAGTTCAGCTGCCCGGGTGGGGGCAGGGCCGCCTCCCCGGCCCAGTTCCCTCAGGGGGTTTATGCAGAGACCTTCAACAATGGATCCTGGTTCCTGCCTGCTTGGGGAGCCCCAGTCTGCTCCCAGCTCCGCTGGTGCCTCCCAAGGGGGCCTGAGTCATGGGGGCTCCCCACTCCCCTCTTGACCCGCCGAAGAGACCCTCTCACCGACCCTTGTCACCTGTGGGTGGAGGGACCCGCGCAGCTGCTGGAGATTCTGTCCCTGAAGCCTGCTCAGATCTGCTCCTCTCCGCACTGGGTGGCCAACGCAGGGCTGGGCTCTGCTCCGCGTCCACAGTGCAAAGAACCTTTTGCTAGAGGTTTTCAGGCTCTCTGGAACAGAAATCTCATCTGCTCCACTGTTCTGTGGCTTCTCCTGCTCCCGAATTTATTGGCAGCTCTTTTCTACAGATATTTCATGGGCTGTGGGTTTGGAGCTAGTATATTTGTGTGTTTCTACTCCGCCATCTTGGCTCTGCCCCCCAGCTTGTGTATCTCTTGGCAGTTTCTGGACATTTAAGGTGAAAGGCAAGAGCAGGAAATGCAATAAGAGGGGAATGTTTTGTCTAGAACCGTTAGGGTGATTCTCTGAGCTGAGGAAATTAAAACCAAGAGTGGATGGCTTTAGAACAAATAAATCAGACAAAACAATCCAGAAAGATATTGCTGAAATGACACAGCATTAGCAACTTGAAACGTGGTAAGTGTGAGAAACTCTACTCTTTGGGTACAGAAATTCCCCCCTATTCCCATGCGCATTTGGGTCTCAGATGGGCACCCATCAGGGGAGGAGACAAATATAACTCAGCAAGTGGATGAATAGAGTCTTCGAGAATAGTGATTACTATTCCCTGAAAGAAAATTAACATGGCATCTGACTTTGAATCCTCTGATGACTTGTTTACTGAAACACCAGAAGCCAGAATGTATAATAGTGAGAGAGTTCCTTTCTTTATATCCACTTAATTTAAAAATGGAATGAAGGATTGGGTTCTCTTAAAAAGTCAAACTGTTGCCCTGGAAATGCCTAACTGAAGGTGAAGAGGAGGGGAAACAGAAGTTTTTCCTATCTTTCCTGGAACAAGGAAACAATTGGGAGCTTTTCCACTATATCTTTTTAAATTTTGATTTCATTCAGTGAAGGTACTCTAATCTATAATATACAGATATTTTAATTTGGTGGATACAAAATTGAGTAATAGGTAAACATACTTCTGCTTAATAGGATCATGAACCAATTTTAATGAATTTATGATACATACTACAACACATTGTACCCTAGTGATATTTACAGTTTAAAGTCTAAATGAATGAAGAGGAACACAGTCAGGCATGGGAAGGTTGGTAGTATTTTTCTGAGCATGTGCAGAAATTCAGGCACACAGCCTATGCGTGTGTATACATGAAATAGCTCTGAATACCATCTGGTGGTTTATGCTGATGTCATACTATGAGTATCTATTCCAGACCATGTCTCTGGAAGGCACATGGACATTGATGCTCATTCAGCTCTCTTTTCTCCACTGTTTGGGAAAAGAACAGGTATATTGGCACATAGGAAAATAATACACTTTAGCAAAACATCCATTACACTGACATAAAGTTTCTTCTGCTGCTTATCCATTAGATAAGGAAACCTATCAAATTAGCCTACAAAGAGATGGAAGAAAGATGTTGATAGCTGTGAGGAATGCTGTATGGAAAAGAAGTCATCTGCTTCCAAGCAATATGCATCAGGAGCAGCCATTTTCAGACTGAAAAAAAAAAAAACCAACAACCTGAGAATAGCTAATAAACTGTACAATAGAATGGAGATTCAAACAGGGCCCAGTTCCTCAACCCTAGGAAGAAAGGCCCTCTTGGGGCCTATTGTTGAGATCTTTGAAGTCTAGTCAGGGAACTTATGCAAATAGGCCTGAGGAAATTGAAGCCATAAATTGTTTCACTACAGCTGATATTATGGCTAGGCTCTGTGCTTTACCTGTTTCATCTCCTTAAGCTGATGTCTCCTCCTTAAGGATATTGAACATGGAATATAATACCCTAAATTTGAATTTCATCTCAGACACTTAATAATAGCTAATTGTGGACCTCTCTCAGGCTTAGCTTCCTGATACATAAATGGGGATAATAATAACTGAAGTATGCTTGTTGTGAAGACCAAGTGATATAAGATATGTAAAGTGTTTTGCAAAACTTAAAATGTTAGATAAGCATCAGTTTTAAATATGATTACTTATACTTGTCTGAAAAAATCTTTAATTCCAAGATCCTGAAAGCCCCACCCAGGATAACAATTTTCAAATATAAAAGAAAGGAAATTCAAAAACAAGAAAAATCTATTCTACACCCAAAAAAAAACAGAATGGAATGGGGGGAAAAGTGTGTTCCAGAGAGCAAAGAATTCAAGAGTCAACCCAAGGTTGCACAATTTAAAAAAAAGTGGACACGAAATAAAAAGAGGCATTTGAAACATTCCTACAAAGAAAATCAGATGTGAACAGAACACTTCTTTTACAAATATCACAGACAACAGAATCACAAAAAAGCATACAAAGATAGCCACCAATAAGAAACATTAACCCAGAAAGGAAGAGGAGGAACCATAAAAAAATAGGATTAAAACTATGCGACTAACAACAACAAACAAAAATAACAACAGAGAGACCTTAAGAGATTTCTTTCTAAAAGTATACAAGGAGACTACAGTGAATGCAGAACTTAAGTAGGAGAAGGGCCAGTATGGAGGAGAAACAGTTCCAAAACACAACAAACTAAAACCTCACAACATCACACCTACAGGTGAACTGAAAGTGTTTGTTTTTGTAAGAATACATTACAGAAAGAAAGGATGCATAAAAGGAAATGGGGGAGGAAGAAGATAAATAGGAATGTGTTGTGTATCCTAATCAAGTTAATGGTGAATGATGAAGGGGAAATAATTTGTCTCTAAGAGAAGAGAACCTACAAAAGAATAAGTGAAGTATCTGAAGGTAGATTTTGAACCAGGGGTAAGAAAGAGAGAAATCTCCATTCAGAGGTCATCCAGCTGAAGGAAAGTTGAGTGAGATATTAAGTTAAGGGATATAGGAAACTCAGGATAATCTGCAGGCATTTGATTCTTAAACAGCCCACTACCTTTGAGAGAGGGCTGTGCTTCTGTGGATAGCATGCTGTCTCAAGAGTAGAAGAATCATGGTTTGGTTTTCTTTTTTTTGTGGGGGAGGCTACTGATAGTCAGAAGGATGGAAGGGCATAAGCCCATAGAGAAGACTTCATATCAAATTGGTGAAAATTTGACAAGGGAGGAGCAAAGAGTGGCAATTAACTACTTAATCATGGATAAAGAAAAATTTCTACTGTTGATCAATACTTCAACACTATATATCTCTTCCTGGAATTGATATTGAAAACATGAGAGACAACAGAAAAGTAGCAGATAAAAGTAAGAAATACAAGATAATAATATAGAAACTGATCAGGAAAAAAAGAATATTTAGTAAATACCTTAGGAACTTTAAATCCAATAGAGGCTAAAGAAGAGATAAATAAGTGAAAGGATCATCATCAAGAATTAAAACCTACAGATATAAAAAAAGAAGAATTAATGAAGAAAATGAGGAAAATAAATATCTTTTTAAAGAAAAAGACACATTAAATGGGGAGAAAATTATCTAACAAAACAAATTGAAAGGGAGGACAGGAAGGGAGATTTTACTGGACCACTTAACCAAACATGGTGAAGAATTAAAAAGAAAGAAAGATGGATTGAATCAATTAAGCAAGATAACAAAATTAGAAATAATGGGTGAGAAATGGGGCACATAGAATAAAAGAGGAGAGACTGTGTAAATAAGGTTGTCTAAAATTAGATTAAAAAATGAAAAAATAAAGTGATATATTTATATAGCAAAAAATTAATTCAGAAAAAAATTAGACACAAATTGAGGAAAATTTAAACTTCATTATCTTAACCATAAATGTGAGTGGATGAAACAATACCATAAAATGAAAAAGTTAATGGATAAAAAAATCAAAGCCCCACAATCTATTGCTTACTAGAAACATCTGAAAAATTAAAGACATACAAATAATAAAAATGAGGGACTGCAACAAAATTCATTTTGCATCAGATAAATTATTAGAAAGGAGTTACATTCATGCTGTGAGACAAAGCAAAAATTAAAATTTGCACCAGAGATAAACAAAGAAAATGCATTATGGTCAAAGGAACTGTAGGAGCCATCTAAATATTAATGATATATTCCAAATGACTTAACATATAAATTCATAAAAGGACAAAAAATGAACTGTAGATCGTCCTCAGTTCTGGAATCCATTGTTGGTTAAGTTCTAATGATCTTTTATTAGTTATATAATTATAAAATGTTGGTGGAGATTGGGAGGAACTTACCCTAAACATTTTCAGGTAACATCCATCAATCATTAGCTAAGCATTATGCACCTACCACGAACCAGGCTAGTGGCAGGCACTGTGGACACAAATACAAAGAATAAATTAGCAAAACATTACTTACTCATGATCACTTACATCAAATAAATAGAGAGTAGGGGTTAGGGGAAATTAATTCATTCAAACTCAGTGATCATGTTTAGAATTAAAATTTAGCTTGGCAAACTGAAGCAATAGACAGAAATTATCGCAATCAAAATAAAAAGGGAGGAAGAAATTGATAGTCATTAACATGGGGAACAAAAATCATTGGAACATGAGAATTGCTATACTTAGCTGACCAATATTTCATCAAGTCCAGGATATTTTCATTTACACAGTATGCTTTAGGGAGTAATAAAAATCAATTTTTAATTTGGAAGATAGGATAAATAACCTAATTTCTTTTAACAATTCATTACAATTTTACCATATATAAGTAGTGACTTTCTAAACTCACTTTATACAACTTCCTCTCATTTGGTGAGCTAGGCTCCCAAATGGTGTCTGATTACATATCTCCTCTGGATCATGAGTCACCATCTATTATGCTCTCCATTGATTACCAGAAAATAATAAGGTTTTAGAATGAGATATTTACTAATATGGTATAATAAAAAAGATAGAACAATATCCCCTAAAATTCTAAGACACAATCTGCTACATGTCCAGAACAAAACGAATCCATGCTTAGGGAGCCCATATACCAAAGAGGTAGCTCACAGTTCTTAAGTAGAGGGAAATCTTTTTTTTTCCCTCATGAAGTCCTCATGAAATTCTCCTATGGTTCAGTTCCTTTGTAGAGTCCATAAATTATCCAAACAGATTATTTTCTCTGAAGCTACACTTTCTCCGTTATATCTAGTTTGTCCTTTGGTTGCAGATATTTCTAAGACATTATTGCCAGCTTTTATTGGAAGTCCTCGTCTCCTAATTTTTTTGAAATTTACAAGATAGTCTTTCCATCAAAGTGGAGAGGGAAGAGAGGGATTCAACCCCACAGCTGTCCCAAAGATACTCTGATTACTAGCACCAGAACAAAAGTATGCCTTCTCAAAGTGCTTGAATGCCTAAAAAGTAGAATCTCATCTCTGATATACATAAACCCAGAGGAGTGTTTAATTACTTCAGGTAATCCAACTTTACTTCCTCTGTTGGATAATCTGATGCTATGTGATAGCTCGGAGCAGTTACTAATCCATACTTGATTAAGGATTTTTCATATCTAGTTTATACCTCTGATTGATTAATTGACTCAGTAAAAATTTCTAGTACTTGTTCAAGCCTAGTTTATATCTTTGATTCCATGTCATAAGCAAATAATCATTTTCACAAATGTATCAAGAAGACTATGAAAAATTTTATAGCTACATTAATTAGGGTTTAGGTGTGTTAGAGACATCCTTCTTATATGTATATTTATCTATTTTTACCAGTACAAAACCTAAGAGGACTGTATTTCTTTCTGCTTCAAGTTATTTCTCTCAAATTTCCAGGACAATTTGTCCTAGTTTATATGATTGAGTAACTAAGACCATGTTCACTAGCCATATCAACCATTATTTTTGTTCATTTCCATTGCATCCTCTTTTGGGTTTTCAGATGAAAGTCATCACTTTTTTAAACTATTCCTATGTAGCAGCCCTTCTCCATCCTCCAATCTTCTGGATCACTGTGATTATACATTTTTGATCTTTTTCAACGTCTAGCTTGAGGTGGAAAGATCAGAACTGTGCTTAGTATCCCCAATATTAATTAGTCATGCTCTTCTTCATGGGTAACAAAATATTTTCCATTTTGCTAAAAAATAAATTTGAAACAAAGATAAAAAAAATGCCTGAACTCATCCAAAGTTACATTGTCTGAAAAATATGGGGATCATAGATAATTATAATCAGAATATTAGTCAGCATTGTAGTGATGTTTTAAAATGTGGGTTATATCAAGTTGATCCCATACCACACTTCGAATAGTCTGAAGCCACTTGCCAAGGTACCAGGGCCTATCCAGTAAGGAGAGATTATTGTTTGCTTTGTTTCTTGCCACATCTTTTTTTCACCTCTTATTCTTGCTCTGGGATCAACATTAGAATTAATACTATTATCGTTACTGGAAAAGATGTGAAGATGTACTATTCTATGGTTCCACTCAAAATCCTTAGGACAAAAACTCCTTCCTCTGGCAACCACACTTCTAAATATTTACAGCTTTCTAATAGAATATAAGTTCCTTGAGAGTAGGCATATTTTCACATTTACATTTTTATATCTGAGTTTAGCACATAGTAAGAACTGTTTTTTGAGAATGGAACAATGTTTTTGGGAAGTAAGTAACAATTTGATAGTTTTAGTCAGTGCTAGTCAAACCCTTATTCATATATCTAGATCAATACAGTTTGAACTCTAATGCTGAGATTTGGGGGAAGGATTCATAGGAGAGTAACAAAGAAATTTAAAATAATCTTAATTTGAAAGACTCAAAGAAGTAGAATTATTTTGCCTAGAGGAAGAGAGTCTTTGGAGAAAAATCTCCATTTTCAAGAAAGACTTCCTACAAGTTTTATTCTCTTACCTTTTTTATAATAAAAAACATAGAAGAACGTTTTACTTTGCAGGATGAGGATTCAGCTTTACAAAGTGAGGATGAACTTTCTGGCAAACAAATATATTCAATAAGGAAATAATCAAAAAAGGAATATCTAGAATCATCTTTTTAAAATGATTTTTAAAAATGGGATAGAATTTGATCTTCCTTGAATTGTTTGAAAGTGGTCCTGTCTTATGATTAACTTAATGACCCTTCAAAGTGCCTCTCATTTCTATGCGACTCTTAAGAGAATCATTAATCATGGGATGGGTTGTTTTTTGACACTATTATCAGAGGAAAGATATATGTAATTTTGTTCCTGCAGGCTACCTTAAGGAAATTTGAATTCAGACCTCACCAAAATAGAAAATGCAAAATAATATACAAGTGGAGCTCATTCAGTTTAATATGACAAGTTTATTGTGGTGCAGCAATGACATTTTTTATTAATGAATGCAAACTTAAAATCTATTGTAGTCAAATTTTATTAATTATTCAAGCTATGAATTAAATGTTTGGGATTTTTTTCTCTTTAACATTACAAATGTATGACATCTTTGAAAAAGATGCAAGAAAAATATTTCGATAGATATTTTTTCCCAGGATCACATGAAGTTTTCAGTTAAGAAAAATGAAAAGAACTTGAAAGATGAGAATGACACATATTGGTTGCAAAGTGAGAGAGAAAGAGGTCAAGAGGACATGTTTTTTTAAAGCAGAGTAAGATCAGTGACCCAGAGAAAATGCATAAATGTTTCCAGCTACCTAGTTTCTTATTTTCTATCAGACCATCCCTTTTACAGTAATATTATAATAATTGATAGTTGAGAGTCCATTTTTTATGCGTGCTAAAGATCTAAGGGATCCAAGATTTGCTTTACCCTCTTAGAATTAAGAGAAGAAAGAATAGTTAAGAAGACAGTAAAAATGTCAAAATGTATTCTCACCTAATGCCTTCAACCTGATTTGTATAGCATGGATTCTTAGAATCTACTCAAGCTAAAGAGTAAATCTAGTTCATGTTGTTTTTTCTACATCTTGAAAGGAAAATGAAATTGTATTTCACAGCAGGAGTCATTTGATGAGCATAGGACTAGGAAAGAATGGTTATTATACTTTTTTTGCCAGTTCAGTCATCAAAACTCACAATCTTGACTCAAGTTTTGTTGCTAAAGTATTATATACCTACCTTTTTAAGGCCTATGATTCCATTAGGCATTTCTGCTGCAGCAAATTCCTCTACCAATTCTGATCAATAATTTGTAACTTAGCATCTTAGAGAATTGCCAGGAGCTCTGTAAAACTAAATGGCTTTCCATGGTCATACAACTAACATGTGTCAGAGACCAGATTGCATTTTAAATCTCAAAGATAAGGTAAGATGGCAGAGTAACAGCATGGATTTTCTAGAGCACTGTCCCCAAGCCCAGTAAAAAACTTGTAAAAAATGACTCTAAACAATTTCTGGAGCTGCAGAATCCACAGAATGATGGAGCGAAGCAAATCTCTAGCCCCAGATATCCTAGAGGGCATCCAGGAAGTGTCTATCATGGGCCACGCTAGTACAGACAAGACCTGAATAGGCCTTGGGGAGACTGAATCTCAGGCACCTGTGGTGAATTCCAGACTTCACGACTCCAAAACACTAGGGAAAAATTGGAAGGTCAGTGGAAAAAGCCTGTCATACCAGCTTGGGAAAGTGGAGTGGTCTAGACCCAGTCCCAGGGCAACAGAGGGGGAAGGGGCTAGAGGAAACTTCAGCAGCCACAGCAACAGCAGGGGCAGCAGCAGTGACTGTTTCTGAATCCAATGTCTGACAATACATCCCCACCCCCCACAGGAAGCAGAGATCTACCTTGACAAAGAGCTCAAAAGTCAAATAAATACCTGGGGAAATGAGCAAAATCTAAAAAAAGAATCAGACTAGAATTTTACTTTGGTAACAAGGAAGACCAAAACATGCAAACAGCAGAGAACAAAGTCAAGGCTCCTCCATCCAAAGCCTCCAGGAAAAATATGAATTGATCTCAGGCCATGAAAGAGTTCAAAAAGGATTTTGAAAATCAAATAAGAGGAGAGCAAAAATTGGGAAGAGATATGAGAGTGATGCAAGAAAAATATTAAAAATAAGTCAACTGCTTGCACAAGGAGACTCAAAAAATGCTGAAGAAAATAAAAAATAGACTAACCCAAATGTCAAAAAAGATTCAAAAAGCCAATGAAGAGAAGAATGCCCTAAAAATCAGAATTAGCCAGATGGAAAAGGAGGTCCAAAAGCTCACTGAAGAAAATAATTCTTTAAAGAATAGAATGGAGCAGATGGAACCTAATGACTTTATGAAAAGTCAAGAAATTATGAAACAAAACCAAAGGAGTGAAAAAATAGCAGACAATATGAAATATTTCATTGGAAAAACAACTGACCTGGATAATAGGTCCAGGAGAGACAATTTAAAAATTATATGACTACCTGAAAACCATGATCAAAAAAAGATCTTAGGCATCATCTTTCAAGAAACTATTAAGGAAAACTGCGATGATATTCTAGAATCATATGGCAAAATAAATATTGAAAGAATCCACCTACTTACTCATGAAAGAGATTGCAAAAGGAAAATTCCTAGGAATATTGTAGCCAAATTCCAGAGGTCCCAGGTCAAAGAGAAAATACTGCAAACAACCAGAAAGAAACAATTCAAGTATTGTGGAAATACAATCAGGCTAACACATGATGTAGCAGCTTGACATTAAGGGATTGAAGGACTTGGAATATGATATTCCAGAAGTCAAAGGAACCAGGATTAAAACCAAAGATCACCCATCCATCAAAATTGAGTATAATGCTTCAGGAGGAAAAAAATTGTCATTCAACGAAATAGAGGACTCTCAAACATTCTTGATGAAAAGACCAAAGTTGAATAGAAAATCTGACTTTCAAACAGAAGAACAAAAGAAGCATGAAAAGGTAAACATGAAAGAGAAATCATAAGGGATTTACTAAAGTGGAACTGTTTACATTCCTACATGGAAAGATAATGTTTGTAAGTCTTGAGACTTTTCTCAATATTAGGGTAGTTTGAGGGATTATATCCATATAAACAGAGGGTACAGGGTGAGTTGAATAGAAACAAATGATATCTAAAAAATAAAATTAAAAGGTGAGAGGAATATATTGGAAGGAGAAAGGGAGAAATAAAATGGGGCAAATTGTCTATCATAAAAGAGGCAAGAAAAAGCTTTTCAATGGAGGGGAAGATGGGGGAGGTGAGAGGGAAAAAGTGAAGCTTACTCTCATCACATATGGCTTAAGGTGAGAATAACATGCACACTAAATTTACTATGAAAATCTATCTTACACTACAGGAAAGTAAGGAATAAGGGGATAAGTGGGGGGATGGGAGTGATGATAGAAGGGAGGGCAAATAGGAGGAGGGGATAATTAGAAGTAAACACTTTTGAGGAGGGATTGGGTCAAAAGACAGAATAGAGTAAATGGAGGGGAGGATAGGATGTGGGAAATATAGTTAGTCTTGACTTTTATAGAAGTGTTTTGCCTAACTATACATGTATAACATATCAAATTGCTTGCCTTCTCAGTGGGGATGGGTGGGAAGAGAGGAGGGGAGAGAAACTGGAACTCAAATTTTTAAAAATGAATGCTAAAAATTGTTTTTACATGCAACTGGGAAATAAGATATATAGTCTATAGGGTATAGAAATATATCTTGCCCTATCAGAACATAGAGGAGATGGGGATAAGAAAAGTGAGGGGTGTGATAGAAGAGAGGACACATTGGGGATACGGGTAATCAAAATGAATGCTGTCTTGCGGGGCGAAGGGGAGAGAGGGAGGAGAAAATTTGGAAATCAAAATCTTGTGGAAATGAATGTTGAAAACCAAAAATAAATAATTTTTTTAAAAAATTACTGGGAGGGGGAGGGGATAAGAGAAAGAAGGAAAGGTGATAATAAAGGGGAGGATGTACTAAAAGAGATAGTGGTGAGAAATAAAATAGACTTTTGATGAACAGGATAAAAAGAGAGAGAGGAAGAAACAGAATAAAATGGGATGGAGGGAAATACGCAGTAATTAAAACTCTGAATGTGAGTGGGATGAGTTTTATCTATAAGACAAAAGCAGATAGTAGAATGGATTAGAAATCAAAATTCAACAATGTTTTTTACAAGAGACACACTTGAAACAGACACACAAGAGTTAAAATGAAGGGCTGATACTGAATCTGGTATGCTTCTAGTGAAATGAAAAAGGCAGAAATAGCAATAATGATCTCAGACAAATCAAAATAAAAAATAGACCTAATTAAAACAGATAATTCAGGAAACTACATTATGCTAAAAGTTAACAGTCAATGAAGTAATATTTAAAATTTCTACACCAAGTGACTCTGATAAAGGCCTAATTTCTCAAATATATACTGAGTATAGACCTGAGTCAAGTTTATAAAAAATTAGAGCCATTTTCTAACTGACAAATTGTTAAGGAATTTAAACAAGTAGTTTTTAGAAGAAATGGAAATTATCAATAGCCATATTTTTTAATGTTCTAAATCACTACTTGTTGTTCTATTATTGCAGCTGTTCCTGACTCTTCATGACCCCATCTAAGGTGTTCTAGTCAGATGTATTAAAGTAGTTTACATTTCCTTTGACAGCTCATTTTAGAGATGAGGAACGGAGTCAATCAGGGTTAAGTGACTTGCGCAGGATCACAGAGCTGGCGAGTGTCTGAAATCAGATTTGAACACAGGAAGATAAGTCTTCCTGACTTCAGGTCCAACACTCAAGCCACTATACCATCTAACTGTCCTATTCCTGATAGAGAAAGGCAATTCTGAGTTAACATCTCACATATTTCAGAAATAACTGATGCTGGAAGGGATGAGGGAAAAATAGGTACATTAATGAAATGCTGGTTGGAGTAGTGGACTCTTCCAACCATTCCTGAGAATATTTTCGAACTGTATCAAAGGGCTATAAAACTGTACATACCTTTTCACCCAGAAATGCCACTACTAAGTCTGTATCCCAAAGAGATCAAAGGAAAAGGAAAGGGACTTATGTGTAGAAAATCTTTATAACAACCCCTCTTCTGGTGGCAAAAAATTGGAAATTGAGGAGAGGCTCATCAACTGGGGAATGGATAAATGAGCTGTAGCATATGATTATGATGGAATACCATTATGTTGCAGGAAATGACAAGTGGGCATGGTTTCAGAAAAACATGGCAGGACCTGGATGAAATGATGCAATGTGAAGTGAGAAGAACCAGGAAATTGTTGTGCACAGTAGCAGCAATGTTGTAATGATGATCAACTGGGAAAGACTTGGCTACTCTGATCAATACAATGGTCCAAGACAATTCCAAAAGACTGAAGATGAAAAGATGCTATCCACCTTTAGAAAGAGAATTGATGAACTCTGGGTGCAAATTAAAGTATAATTTTCTCATTGTATTTTTATTGCTTTTTAAAAAAATATGGCTAATATGGAAATATTTTGCATGACTTCATGTGTAATTAGTAACATAATTCTTGCCTTCTTAGTGGATGGGGGAGGACATGGAAGGGAAGGAGAGAATTTGGAATGCAAAATTTAAAAAGAAAGAATGTTAAAAGTAAAAAAATAATAAACTATTAAAACAAAAAAATATATTAAATTTAAGTCTCAGTTTCCTCACCTATGAAAGGAAGGAATTGTGCTAAATGATACCTAAGGTCTCTACTAGTTCAAATAATTATGATCTTAGAAACTGTAAAATGAATGATTGGAAAATGTAGGATTGGTGGGCTGCTCATGTGTTGAGAGTGAGGGGCAACAGGACTGAGTCAACATGGCATTGGTACACATGAAATGTCCAAAGACTTAAAGCAGACACCTAGCCTATTAGCTAAATCCTTTAAAGAGGATTGATGAGAAAAGTGTTCAAAAATCATGCTGCACCTGGATAGATTGTGATCTTTACTGGTCATTGATGAGTAACTCATTGATGAGATCCAGTGAGATAGAGAAGTACCATTTAATTCACAATGACTAGTTATTTCATTGTGAGGAAAGAACTCTGAATTCAAAAGAACTCAAAGAATGTTATTTTTGACTATCCTCATTACCAGATGAAAGAAATTATATATTTTTTGCAACTTAAAAGATTTTGCAAGTGAGTGGGGTATTATATGTAAAGTGTTTTACAAACCTTAAAGCATATAAATGGTAGTTGTATCTATGACATATGATAGCTATATCTATAGTATATCTATATACAGATATAGATTAGATATAGATATAGATGAGAGAGAGAGAGAAAGAGAGAGAGAGAGAGAGAGATCAAGCTGAATTGTCAAGCATTCAAACTATGCTTCAGAGAATGCAACTCCGATAGGCTGGCCATGTTGTTCGAGTGCAAAATGTATGCTTTCCAAAAAGACTATTTTATAGAGAACTTACACGGGGCAGGTGATAACATGGTGGTCAAAAGAAGTGATACAAGGATACTCTCAAGGTCGCTTTCAAAAACTTTGGGTTTGACTGTGTGACATGGGAGACACTAGCACAGGAACACTCAGCGAGGCATGCCCACATCAGAAAAGGTGCTGTGCTCTATGACCAAAGCAGAATTGAGACAATACAAAGGAAATAGTGGATGTGTAAATTTGCAATAACTACCTCAAATATTCATACCGACTGTCTGTGTCTAATCTGTGGTAGAGCATTCCAAGCTCATATTGGTCTGATGAGTCACAGTCGGACACACTGAAACTTCACTTTATCATGGTGGTGTCATTTTGTTCCTCTTTGAGAACAAAGGATAACAAGAAATCATATCTATGATATCTTGGGAACATCATCATTATCATAATCCTCACCAAGGTAAGCCCTACCCACAAACTTTTAAGTTTTGACAGATACCAAAAGGAGTCAAAGGGTTGGATCAACATTGATATAGGACATTTTCAACAAATAAAATTTAAGAGGAGAGAGAAAAGAAAGACAAAATTGTATAAGCAAGGAAAAAGCTTACTTTTGACCTTACAACCATTTTCCTATGACACTGTGAATGTGGGAAAATAGTAGATCCTAGAAACCAGTATGTAGTGCAGGAGTCAGTAGTCAACATCAGACATAGAAGAGATGAGAAACTGAATCCAGACTTCCATTAGCTGAGGAAAGGATAGAAACCAGATAAAATCTATGGGGTAGTGCATATCACAGCTGTCTGCACAAGGGCCATTTGGGATAATATGAGAGAGAAAATATTGAGCACTTTTATTCAAGAATTTGAATAATTTGATATCTGTACCACAGGGATATTTGTCACTACTGATGGCAACACCTGATGAAGAGCTTTGAGTATACGCACCTGAACTTTATCTTGGAGTTCCTGGGTTTGGGGGTATGGCTATATATTTATTAAAGTCAAACTGGATCTGGAAGAAGTGATGGACATGTAATTTGCATGGTACTTAGGTATACTTCTTTAAGTTCTTTTTTTAATTGTTGCAGACATAATTAAAGATTGTCTATATTTAGACCATGTTATATGTTATGTGACCAATGCCATTATGTCATGCCCATGGAATGGAATTTCACTGAAACCCAGAAGATAGTAGGATCTTCCAGTGGATCATCACATGAACCTTAAAAGTCTAATTGGTACTGTGCTTCTGTATAGATTACACACCTAGACCAATGTCAACTTTAAAGGTAACTAGAAATAGCCAATTAACTAAGAATGAGAATTTCGTGTTTCTATTGAGTACCCTCTGGGGTGAAGTGGATCATGTAAATTAGTAGGATGAATATCTTTTTAACTGAATCTGTAAAGTGCCCAGAAGTGCCTTCAGTAGCAAAATATAACTATCATAAAAATTGTTATTGGAGAGTCCTTTTATTTTAAAAAATTCATACAATTGGCAAAGTTCTATTTTTCACTGAGTCTTTTTGTTTGAAAAGTAACTGTTAAGCATAACTTTCATAATATTTCATATTAAAACATGAAATTTTAGGTATAATACAATATCATCTCATAAAAATGAAGAAATCTATTTTTCTTCAGAAAAAAACCAATTTATTACACTTAACAAATAAATATAAAGTGGAAATAAATTGAAACAGTGGTGATGTGGAAAGGGACAAAGAACAAAATAGAAAAAAGTCTTTTTATTTCTACTTGATTAAAAGCTAATATCTTTATGTAGGCCTTAGGTTATAAATTTGTTTTTGTGGTATTTTTCTGATACATATTAAGTTTGAAATTAAAATTTGGTGGGTTTCAAAATGAATTTTTTTCATCTAAATAAAGTGCTATGAATAGAAATAAACATTAATATAACACTGATAGGAAGGTAGATTACATAGATTACATGATTACATGACTCTGCTTCACGTAGGCAAAAAAAGATAAATTTATTGAGTTTTCATTTGTTGCTCATGGCAATTATTCCATAAATAGCATATGGGAGGAGAATTGAGCTTTATTGTGCAATTACTTTAATGAAGAATCTAATTTAATAGCTACAATCTAAAATTGTCAATTTTGTAGCAAGAAAATTGGGGAAAAGTAGCCAAGAAATTTCTGAGAAAATGATTAAATTAAGTTCAATAATAAAATACAACAATAACAGAATAACCCCATAGCAGGGACCAGAGGAGGAGCTATCATAGAACTACATAGTTTTCCTTCTATGCCCAGAAGAAACTGACTCATTTTAGAGGAGCGTATTTCCTGGGGAGGAAATCCTTGAGTATGATATTTCACGGTCATTGACTTAAATACAAATCTTAGATTCCAACTAGGAATGGTCCTCAGAGAGTTGGCTGTATCTATCCTCTTCATGCCCTCCAGTACCATTTAGAAAGAGTTCCATCTCACCTCTAATTGGAAATAAACTGGTTACTATGATTAAGAACAGAGAAAAAGAAAGACTTTTGTTCTCTCTTCTGGCAGATTAGCACAATGTCATTCATTTAGACACGACTCGGGAAAAACTATCTGGAGAAGTGTAAAACTTCTGTCAATTTAAAGGGTTTGAGGTTAAGTGGAGGTTGTATGTAAATTAAGTATTTTACTTAGCCTCAAAATTCTCTACTGAGAGTGCTGGATTAGCAGGACTTTGATTTCAGACTAAGAAATTTTTGAAAGACCATAATGTGGTTTTTTGGTCAATTGCTCAGAATCAATTTGACTCTGGGCTCTCCTACCTTTCAGGTGAGCCCTGGGCAGTAATTAAAACCAGTTTCCAGGAGCTTTTTTGCCTAATTGAATTGTGCAATTGTGTGGGGTATAAGAATAGGTGAATTTGATGGCTGGGAGAAATAAGTTTCAGTGAAAAATATATTTGGTTACAGTTCACTTCCCTCATTATTTTTCCAGATGGAAGTAAATAGTCAAGAGACCTCTAAATTAATATACAGGAGAAATTCTGAAATGAATTCTGTAAATGTGGCAATACGTTAAATTACCTTAAGATTAGATTTTAAATATACTCATTTAAATGTTACATATTGAAATTACTTCTTGTCTTGCATTTGAATTTATTCCCTAATAAATCTAAAGAAATTCTTAAGTCACTGTACATATAGTTAAAAGTCTTTGGACAAAATAAGATAAGTTAGTCCTGGTAACTACACATACTGATTAACAGGAAACTTCAAAATTTCAATTAAATTCAGAAAGTATGCAAACAGAGAGTTTTAAACAAAGAGTCATTCTGAAGTCCTTTATATTGTGTATGAGCTATTGTCTCAGAACCAAAGACTTTTTAATAACAGGATCCAACATGTATTCCTTTGAACAATTGAAATATCAACATGACCACACTGATTTTTAAACACCTTCTTTATTCTCCAGCAAAATCAGTTACAAAATGGCCATAAAGCACAGGCTAAGCCAGATCACTGAGATGGAAAGACTTTTTAAATGTACACACTCCCAGAAGCACAATATCGTAAATGTGTACAGTGTACAATACCATTAAAAGTGCATGACCTACAAAGTAAAAGAGAAAGGTAACTAAACAGAAAGTTGTTACTGATGTATTTGCATAAGCTATTGAGAAACACTATGTAATATCTAGGTAAAAGTGTATATTAGCTATGGCTTAGATATTCAAATAAATATGTGATTATCCAAAAACATGTATATTTTAAAAATAACAACTTTTGTGGATTATATAACTTTGTGGCAAGAACATCCAATGATACAATAGTAGAAAGACAAGAGGAAGTGTATCTATGCATAAAGATGGCTTTAACAAACTCCTGAGGAGAGAAGAATAGCTGCTATAAAGGCCAGTCTCAGTGTGTGGCTTCTATCCTACAGTGGGAAGAAAGTGGTGGGGACAAGGAGGAGTCCGTATCCTTCTTGGATATAGACCAAGACCCCCAAGACTCAAATTTATGTATCATTCGAGACAAAAATTGAATATGATATCAATAGAAGATCTTTACCTATAGAACCAGTAAAGTTATGGTATTTTCTAAATTCTCTAATAAGAAGTGAATAATATGGGGTTGCAAAGAAGAAATCAGTGGCAGGGAAGTAGGGACTTAAGAGTATCTTTCCAGAAAGAGGTTAAAAAATAGGGAGAGGGGTTGGGGCTTCACCAGTCCAGTTCTCTCCAGATTATTCTAGCTCTTTGATCCTCCTAGATTCAGCCATAACTGAAATCTTCAGTCAAAATTCCAAAATACCAAGCTACACTTGTCATGAATTAACATGAGTAAATGCCAATGGAGATGGAAATGATGGCCAGATATTATGACATATGACTACAATCCTTGCTACTGGGGAGACTAAGGATGATTGATCATGAGCTCTGTGGATCAGAACTGCAGTAGGGCAATAACCAATTGAGTGACCACTCTAAATCTGACACTAGTAGGGTAAACCCATGGGATCAAGGGTCCCAGCAGACTACTTAAAGTGAGACATGGTAGGCCACATCAAAAACAAATAAAGTCAAAGTTTCCATGGTGACTAGTACCCAGATCAGGTCATTGATGTGTTACTATATACAACCAGCTTGAAGAGTAGAAGGAGGAAGTAGAGGAGGAGGAGAAAGAGAATAAGAAGAAA
This sequence comes from Notamacropus eugenii, assembly GCF_028372415.1. Lineage (NCBI taxonomy): Eukaryota > Metazoa > Chordata > Mammalia > Diprotodontia > Macropodidae > Notamacropus > Notamacropus eugenii. Next base: position 149,714,203 of record NC_092876.1, on the reverse strand, counting down.
CACAGGGGTGTGGAGGAGGAGAAAGTGGAGAAAGGTGGAGGGGTTTGAGAGAAGGAGGTGGAGAGGAAGGAGAAAAATTAATTATGACAAACATAAAGGTCAAATAACACAACACATAGAGGAAAGAATGATCTCCAACCATTCAGGCTGATATATTCTAGCTTACATTGATATAGATTCATCAAATGTTAGTAGACAAAAGGGTAAAAAATCTTTAGAAAGTTTCAGTTTTTATAATTAAAATATAAAACAATTTTTCTTAAAAATTTCTATTTAAGATATTTTTAAATTCAGTGTGTCAAAGAAAGATCATGGTATGGTGAATAGAATGCTGGAGATAGATTCACTATTACTTGATTTCAAATCTTCAGACATTTACTACTTGTGTCACCATTGGCAAATCAAGTAGTTTAGACCCTCCTCTTCTCCATCTATGAAATAGAGGTCATTTTATGGAAAGCTGATTTTTGAAGGTGTAAAATGATGAAATGTATCATACACATTAAAAATCTAATCATTGACCACTATTATCACACCAGAAAATTCTTGTGTTAGACTTTGTCTATTATCTTAGAATCAGCCTATGTTCTGAAGGGAAGTATGATATAAGGGAAAGAGCTATAGCTCTAGAGTTAGTAGGGTTGTGTTCAAAATCTACCTGTTACTACTTAGGTGACTTTAAATAATTAATAAAGAAGCATTGATTAATTTATTATGTGCCATGGGTTAAGTGCTGGGAATAGAAAAGGAAGAGAAAGAAAGAAAGAAAGAAAGAAAGAAAGAAAGAAAGAAAGAAAGAAAGAAAGAAAGAAAGAAAGAAAGAAAGAAAGAAAGGAAGAAAGAAAGAAAGAAAGAAAGAAAGAAGAGAGAGAGAGAGAGAGAAAGAAAGAAAGAAAGAAAGAAAGAAAGAAAGAAGAGAGAAAAAAGAAAGAAAGAAGGAAGAGAGAAAAAAGAAAGAAAGAAAGAAGGAAGGAACGAAGGAAGGAAGGAAGGAAGGAAGGAAGGAAGGAAGGAAGGAAGGAAGGAAGGAAGGAAAGGAGGAAAGGAGGAAAGGAGGAAAGAAGGAAAGAAGGAAAGAAGGAAAGAAGGAAAGGAGGAAAGGAGGAATGGAGGAAGGAAGGAAGGAAGGAAGGAAGGAAGGAAGGAAGGAAGGAAGGAAGGAAGGAAGGAAGGAAGGAAGGAAGGAAGGAAGGAAGGAAGGAAGGAAGGAAAGAAGAAAAGGAAGGAAGAAGGGACGGAATGAGGGAGGGGGGAAGGAATAATAGTCCTTATGTGTCCTAGAGGAGATTGCATTCAAATAGAAACGATAACATAAATAAAGTATGTATATACACACACAATAAATATAGAATAAATGGAAGGTAACTTAAGAGAAAATGGCAGCAGCAGCTGAGGGGATTAAGAGATGCTAACTTGTGAAGGTGGTGCTTAAGATGAGTCTTAAAGGAAGTCAAGTATCCTCAGTATCATGTTGGGAGAAAGAATATTCTAGGCATGGAGAACTTTCACTACAAAGTGTTGGAAGAAGAGATGGTATGTGTTGTTCAACAAATAGAAAGCAGGCAATCATGAATTGTAGGGTAATGGAGGGGGAAATAGAATGTAGGAAGACGATACAAGAACAGGTTGTTAAGAGATTTAAATTGCAAACAGAAAGAATTTGTTCGATCTGAATGATAATAGCAAACTATTGGATTGTATTGAAAAAGAAATGATATGGTCATCCCTGTGTTTTAAGGAAACCACTCTGGCAGCTCTGTGGAGTTAGTATTGTAGTTGGAAGACACTTCAGAGAGGGAGAAAAATTGGCAGCTGAGATGAGAAGTGATGAGGATCTGATCTAGGTTGATGAATATATAAGAGGAGAAAAGGAGAGATATGTAAATGATGTTGTACAGAAGAGAATTACAAATGGGATCCCTGTCACAAAACCCATTTGTGTAGGACTTTCTCCTATTGGAAAGGATGAACGGACCAGGCAGAGTTGGCAAGGTGCAGATAGCATCAGTTTTCAGTGAGTTCTTTTTTGATATTCTCCAGGTGAGAGTCTCCTCTGAGTTCCCTTTGGGATTCTGTTCTGGGCCAGTCCCACATTTGATACTGCCTAAACTTCAAGTTTTCCTTGAGCATTGAGTTGACTCCCAGATTTGAGGGAGAAGATCTGCTGAGAGGAAAGAATGTGGGAAAATATGAGAGGAGTTGGTCATCCCTATCATGTCCTTATTCCCCAGCTTGTTATACTAGTCTTCAAGGAGTTTTCCTTTGGGTGAGATCTAGGACACTCTCTGTTGACTGAGCAGACATTTCACTCCCAAGAAAGAGTTCCTTCATTCTGCATTTTCTTGTGTATACTCTGTTTTATACACCTTTTTTGATATCTAATTTGCTACAATTGGGTAAATGGGTTTCTTTGCTATTTACTATGTGTGTGCATTATGGAACAGGTTTTAGGTGAGAAAGGGGTCAAGTCTCAGATATAGAGCTTGGGGTCCTACTTCCTCCTAGAAATGACAAAGTGATCAAAAGTTAGATTGGACCCAATCATATACCCTAGAAAAATAATATATAAATGAACAGAGAAATATACTTCTATCTTTGTGCTCCCTCTCTCTGAAGAGAGCAGAGTGGCAGCTAGCCCAGCCTCCTACTCTCCCCACCCCCCAACAGGAAAGAACATGTTACTGGGAGAAGGGCTGGAGGAGAAAAGGATGAAGATGTCTATTTCTTCGAGCCACACACAAGGACAGGGCCCTTCTGTGCATATATAGAGCCCTTTGCTGCACAAGAATATGCAGCTGACTGAATCTGGAGGATGAAAATGAGAGAGGAGAATAAGATGACACAGGTTGTGAACCCAAGTGACTAGATGGAGAGTAATGCTTTCAAAAATTAATAGGATGATTCAGAAAATGGAAGGATTTTGTGTAAAATGTAATGAATTCTTCTGTAGCTAGGTTGCTTTTGAGATCTTTACAGGACATCCAGTTTGAAATATCCAATAAACAACTTTTACAGGACTGGTGCTAATTAATAATTAAATTTATGAGAGTTGATGAGATCTAGAGAAGTATATAGAGAAAAGAAAAAGGACCAAGGGCAGAGCCTTGGAAGATGCCTCTTTTTATTGGATGCAACATGGATGAAGACCTAGTAAAAGATTCAGAGAAAGAGCAATCAGATATTTATGAGAACCAAAAGAGAGAAGTCAGAAAATTCCAAGAGGAGAGAGTATTCAAGAGAAGAAGGTGATAATCAGTGTCAAATGCTGTTGAGATGTCAAGAAAGATAAGAATGGAGAAGAAATCATTGAATTTAAGAAGTGATTTTGGTACCCTTGGAGAAGGCAATTGGTTGAATGATTAGATTACAAGCACAACTGCAGAGAGTTTAGAAGATATGTGGAAAAGAGGAAATGATTCTACACAAATTTTTAAGGAGTTTAGCTGAAGCTGCGAGGACAGATATAGGCTGATGGTTTATATTCATGTCAGGATTTAGTGGGGGTGTTTTTTTTTAAGTTGGAAAAAGCCTGGAAATGTTTGTACCAGTATCTAATTAACCAGCCTCTAATTAATAGTAGAGAAAATCTGCTAGAGAAGACCAAAAAGGAAAATATGTAGAGGTGTCTTAGCCTTAACAAGCAGAAGGTCCACCTCATCATCAGAGACTGGGGGGAGAAGGATATAGTGGACAACACTTATCAGGGATGTATATGATGATGATATGAGGAAGAAAAGAGCAGAGAAAGTTTTTGCTCAATGATCTCAACTTGATTTTGGTGAATTATGAAACAAGTTCCTTATCAGAAAAGCTGGAGAAAGAGGGTGCTATTGGATGCCTGAAAAAAGGAGGTGTGAAACAGTTGCTATTGTGAGTGCAATAGGGAATCAATTAAGGAGGAGTAAGAGTGCAAGACAAGTCCTTAACCTCTCTGGGCCTGAGTTACCTCATCTGTAAAATGGAGAGGTTGAAATAGATGGTCTCTAAGGACACTTCCAGTTCTAGATATACAATCCTGAGATCCTGTAATCACCAGTTTGGTGAATGCGTGCCAATTTTTTCAGGTATAGTAACTCTTAAGGGCCATCTACTAAGTTCAAGAGGTTGTAAACGGCTTTGGTACTGCAGTATCCCTACCAATGAAATACCAGATCCTTTCAGTATTGAAACAAGTATGTGTGTGTATATATATATATATATATTCATTTTCCTGCATTTTCCTAGATTAATCTTAAAGTTCTCAATAAAAAGATTGTGTCATATTCTGAGAGATAAGCTTGGATTTATTCAGTTCACAGAAACTCACATCTTCAGCATTCCAGAGCCAGATATTCTTACTCTTCTCAGGGTGTCCTCAGACTTCTCCCCATGGGTACTTAATCTATGGTGGGCATACTGTTCTTCTGATATTTAGATTTTGACTTCCACAGGGTCAAGCACTGTCTTTTGCCTTTCTTTGTAGCCCTAGAACTTAGCACAGTCCCTGACACTTGGTACATACTATTACTAAATATTTCTTGGCTGACTGATTGATTTCTTGGGCCTGTTCTTTTCCACAGCTCCACTGACTGTAGATGATATTTTGATCACCAACGCTCACTTTCTTCACTGATTCTCTTCAGAGTTCCCTCACTTTTGAAGAGTCATGAAAATGGGGCTAATCCTTCAGTCATACAAGGCTTAGATATCCTATAATTAGAAGAAGTTCAATAAAAATCATCATGTCTCTGGAAGGCCATAAAAAATAGAAAGAGTTTTCACACTTTCTTTCCTGAATTGGAAAATTCCAATTTCATACTCTTTAAATATTTGCAAATAAGATATCCAGGGTGACCATGCTAAGTTGGAAAGACTTTCCCTCACACCTTTAAAAAACACATTTTGAAAATAGAAAGTCTTCTATATAGTCTGAAAAATACAAATAATTATCAGAAAAAGTAATTTATAACTCAAGGTAGTCACTAAAAGAAACTTTCTCTTTTATAATACTAGTGAATTTAAGATGAGTAAATCAAATGGCCTATATAAATAAAATCAGGGAAAATGAAGCAAAGATGTAGACACATACATTTTTTAGATGAAGGGAGACATTTAATTGACTAAAATAACACTACTGTAAATCAAAACAAAGAAAGGTTTGAGAGTTTATTGCTAAATGTAAGATTCTTAGGATAACCAAATACATGAGTTTGATGGAGACTGCTATACTCTTTTTCTTCTTTTTCTGTCTTGCAGATCCATTTTACATGTTTTGACAAACTATTATGAATAAAACATAAAGATGAAGTTTTGATTCAAAACCCACAGTATAAACTTTCAATCAGAAGGTTCCTGAAGAGCATGCAATTCCTTTGGCACCTTCCTTAGCAGAGATAAGGCAAGTCTCTCCCATACCTCTATTGTCTATGACAACGAAGCCTGACTGTTCTTTGTGGGTAGTGTGGTTAATTTCTCATTTGGCGTAAGCTAATGAGGGAAACATTTCTCTTGACCCACTGTTCAAAAGATCTGCTCATGGGAAGATAGAAGAATAAGATACAATTTAGACTGGAGCTTGATATACATCTATACAATTTCCTTGGGAGTCACAATAGGCTACCAAAGCCACCAACAGTGGCCTAAAGTTTTTCTATAACATTTACTTGTCAGCAAATTAAATTGCAGTGGAAATGAGAATTAACCTTATTGGTTTTTGGAAGTCCTCATATTGCAATGTGAATCTGTATTCATCCAGGAAAAAAAATCAGTGACAAGCCCACATGATTTCTTAATATAACTATAATAGCCATATCATTTTGATAACTCTGGCAATTTTTATTCTCTGAAATTTTGCAATATATGCCATCAGAACCTCTCAATTAGCTCTTATGTACCACTGATTATAATTAATTACATTTTTATGTTATTTGAGCTAGTATATTTGTTTTTCAGTCATTTTAATTGTGTCTGACTCTTTGAAACCCTGGACCTCTGTCCATGGGGTTTTCTTGGGAAAGATACTGGAGTGGTATGCCATTTCTTTCTCCAGTGGAAAGTGAATGCTAAATGACTTACTGAATGTTTCACAGCTAGCAAGTTTTTGAGACTGGGTTTGTATTAAGGTCTTCCTGAATCCAATCCCAGTGCTCTATCCATTGTGCCACCAAGCTGCCCTACTAGAACTAGTATATACGCAATAAAGACGTAGTATCTCCTTTGATAGAATGTAAGCTTCTTGAGGGTAGGGGTTCTTTCATTTTTACATCTGTATTCCCAGTGCTTCTCACTGAGCCTGATACAAAGTGAACACTTAACATTTGTCGGTTGATTGATTGTATCTATCCAAACTCCACAAAAAATAAATTTCTTGTGACATGGACCAAGTCGTGCTTTTGTATATTGTTCACAGTGATTTGCATGTGATGCATTCATTTTTCCCCCACATCCCTCCAGGTATGTTACTATGTCCATCACTGATTTCCCAGAATTTTATACTCTGCTTACATACTTGAAAGAATCCTATTTGTAGTATCTTTATATGTAAGAAATAAGACTTCTACTACCTGAGAAATTGTTAGAGTCAAATGATCCTATATGATGCATTTACCCCACAATGGGTAGGACGAATCACTTTACATAGTACAAAAATCAATAAATATTTGTTAAATGAATAGACTACTTTTTCTTTCCATTTCAAAGGGCTGATAAATATTCAGGAATTCATGGGATGTGAGAGCACATGCATAAGTATGTTGCTAAATAAAATGAAATGGAGGCAAAGGAAAGATCCAGACTAAAAGCATAAGGAAGATTTTGGAAGGTAAAGAGAATTTTCAGTTGATGGTATCAGGGACAATTTCACAAAGAAAATTCTGCCACATATAGAACTGGTGTATTCCATACAATAAATAAAATTAATTTGTTATTTATGTTTTTCACTACATTGAAAAGGAATAGGACAAAAAATAAATGTTGACAAAAGCAACAAACAGAACGATATGAGTACAATTTGGTTATTTATTACTTCAATATTTCAGGGAGCCATGACTCCATTGGTGTGGGTACTATTTATATTACTACGTATAACCTGACACTTCCTGCCCATTCTTGCCACTGACCCTTACTTAATAATTGGTCTTTTAGAATATCTGTGGCTCAAGTAATTAATCATCCAGGTTCCTTCCTTCTGGCAATTTGTCGTTCTTACCTTAGTCACACTGGTTTTCAGACAAGGTTATCAGTTTTTAGCCTAATCTCATAACCTCTCTAGCTTGGTAAAACATACTGAACTTATATTCCCCTGGCATAGCTTCTAAGAACTCAGCATCACCTCTATGTCAGGATGTGCATCAGAATAGAACTTTAGTGATAACTGGACAGCTATTATTATGTACAAATTTCAACCAATATATGATAGAAAGATAAATTATGCTTATGAGGGCATGATGTTTGAAAGAACACAAAATAGACCACATATATTGAGCATTTGTACAGATATTTTTTAAATTTTGCTGTTTAGACCTGTGATTTCATTGGTAGGAGCAACTCTTTCCTCAGATGACAATCAGTAACCCATCTGAAATGATTGTCTTGCAAAATTATTTGGAGTGCTAAGAAAATCTCAAGTCTTCTACTCACCATGGCCCTTGCTATTTTTCATAGCCTTTTCTTCTATGACAGTTGTGTTTAGCCTTTTCTGTGGCTAGATTTTAATAGACTGGTGAAACCTATGGATCTTTTCTCAGAATAATGTTTTTAAATGCATAAAATAAAGGAAACTAATCAGATTGAAAGTTTTATCAAAATTTATTTAAATCAAGTTCTCAATTTAAAATATTTTATAGTGATTATGGAAGCATAGAATGTTAGTAGTATGAGGTTATTTACAGAGGTTATTTACAGAGGCCTCTAATACTTAAAATGAGGAAACTGAAACTAAAGATAGATGACTTGACCAAAGTTACATAAACAGAATTTTTCATATATTATCCAGGAAGTTTCAAACCATAGTCCAGAATATCAAAACATTCATACCTATTTATGGTCTTTTCAAGGGAAAAAGGCAAACCTAGAGTATAAGTGAGATTCTACTACAACATCAAATTACAAAAGTAATTCACTGAAATAATTCTTTTCAAATATCTCTCCAGACCAGAAATTTAAATCAAACAGGATGCTATCATCTCAACTGTATGAGGAAACAAGAGGAGATTGAGAGTCCTGAAGATAGATAGAGGACTTCAAAGATATTTGATGGAAAATTTCAAGATCAAGTATATGCTTTTAAAAGCACTCAAAATATTGAACAAAAATTATCTGAAAAATAGGGAAATTTGAAATATTACCTATATTATTTCAGTCTTAACTGGCTTCCTTTGTTGTTGCAGTTGTTCAGGCATTCAGTTGTGTCAGACTGTTCAAGGCCCCATGGTCCACAGTATACCAAGTCCTTCTCTTCTTCACTCTCTCTTGAAGTCTGCCCAAGTTCATGCTCATTGCTTTCATAGGATTATACATTCATGTCACCCTCTGCCATCCCCTTTTCCTTTTGTCTTCAATTTTTTCTGACATCAGGGTTGATTTTTTTTCACTGAGTCCCATCTTCTCATAATATAGCCAAAGTATTTAAGCTTCAGTCTTGATATTTGGTCTTCTAGTGAGTAACCTGAATTAATTTCTTTAAGTATTGATAAATTTGATCTCCTTCCTTTCCAAGGGAATGTCAAAAGTCTTCTCAAGCACCACAATAAAAATGCATTGATTCTGTGGCACTCAGCTTTCCTTATAGTCCAACTCTCACAGCCATATATTGCTACTGAAAAAACCATATTTTTACTATACTTTGTCAACAAGGTAGTGTCTCTACTTTTGAAAGGCTATGGATCAGTTTGTACATTTTAGTACACTGTCCAGATCTGCCATAGCTTTCCTTCAAAAGGAACAAGTATCTTTTAATTTCATTGCTGCAGTCATCATCTACAATGATTTTTGAGCCCAACAATAAAAAAATCTAATGCTGCTTCCATTATCCTCTCCCCTCTGTTTTTGAGGAAATGATGTGAACAGTTGCCAAGATCTTATGTTTTGTTTCGTTTTGTAATGTTAAGCTTATATAGAAATCAGGTTGATTATATACTTTGCTGACAAAGATGAAGAAGCTTAAAAATTAGTTAATACAAGACCTGGAAGTGTGGTTCAGATTATGAGCTTCTTATTGCAAAAGTCAGATTTAAATTGAAGAAAGCAGTGAAATCCATCAAGTCATATAGGTTTGACCTAAACACCATCTTTTATTAATGTGAAGATAAGGCAATGAAGAGATTTAAGAGATTAAATCTGGCAAATAAATTGCATGAAGAACTATAGATAGAAGTTCAAAACATTGCACAGGAATCAACAACAACAAAAAACATATTCCAAAGAAAAAAAGAGCAATAAAGCCAAATGACTGTCTGAAAAGACTTTATAAATAGCTAAGAAAAGAAGCAAAGTGAAAGGTAAAGGATAAATGGAAAACTATATCCAACTGAATTCAGAATTTCAGAGAATAGCAAGGAGAGGTAAGAAAGTTTTCTTAAAGGAGCAATGTAAAGAAATAGACAACAATAGAATGGAAAGAGAAAAAAAATCTCTTTAAAATTAGAGTTATCAAGGAAAGTTTTATGCAAAAAATGGGCATGATAAAAGACAAAAATGATAGAGATTTAACAGAAGTGGGAGAAATTAAAAAGTGATGGCAAGAATACAAAAAAGAACTATACAATGTTTTTTAAAGATATTGCACCTCATTGCTGATAACCATGATGGTATGGTTACTGATCTTGAGCCAGACATTTTGGAGAATGAAGTCTTAGGTGGAACTACTAACAATAAGACTAGTGAAGGTGATGGAATTCCCTCATCTATTTTGTTACTGTTTACTTGATTGGTTGGTTTTGATGCCTCTCTTATTGTATGTCTCCCTTACACCATATAGAGGTAGCCTGTTGTAATGGACAGAGCACTTGCCTTAACTGTCATGTGAAATTCATAATTTTTGGAAAATTTTGAGATATCATGAACACTGAAAAAAATGTCTAGTTCTTCATCTTATTGGTCACATGACTTATGAGACACATCTTTCTAGTTACACAATTGACTGCAAGGTGCAAATCTTACAAAACCTTAATGTGTGTACAATTTGCTGGCTACAGGGGGGAAAATGTATTTGATTTGCTAAAGCAACATTTCACCACGAAGACATTCTTTCAATAAAGTGCTTCCCAAACTTATGGTAAAATTATATGTATTCACAAGAAATAACAATAGAGATAAGATGATTTTGACCCTCTTGTCATTAACATTAAACAAAGACATAAAACAGTGATAAGTGGGTTGAGAAAACATTTTACACTGTCATCAAGAATGTCTAGCATAATCCAAAGAAAAGAAATATTCCATATAGACAGTGAGACTTCCCAAATAATACTTTTTTTGGTGTATGAATTATGTTGATTGAAGCAAATAACAGGAATAAAGCAGAACTTCCTAAAGGAAAACCATGATCATTCAAAAATTTTGTCTTAACTATCCACAGAGGCAGGGGAATCGGTTAGTCTATTGTCCAGAAAGCAATATGCACAAAATAGCCCATGATATTGGTCTGTTGGTGCACATATATAATGAACAGAAATTACAACTGAACAATTAAATAAGCTCAATATTGAATAGGAAGAATAGGACAAATTATAGTGCCTTTAGAACATTGTTCAGTGATTTTAATGAACCTAAAATTTTCTCTAAAACAAAGACTCAGCTTTTCAACATCAATATCCTACTGGTGATATATGTCTACATGTGATGTAGTATTACAATATGTTCCCCTCTGTGACATATAAGTACTGATTCTTCTGTACTAGTTTATTTAACCCTCATTAAAAGCTCGATGTTCATGTCCTGGTTTACCAATAAAATGTTTGACATAGATTAGATGACACTGAACATTCCCAGTATATCTGGTATTGGGAACTAGAGGAAACTGAGGTGTATTTATCATCAAAATTATCCCTGAAATAAATAAAGTAATCTTTGGAATCCAGAATGAATAAGCACTGTGTTCCACTTGTTTTTGCAGGATTTAGGTTTATTTCAAATAAATACTTCTATAAAGTATTTAAATAACCTCTAATGATTATGCCATCTTGGACTTTCCTACTTAAATGCAAAATGAGGAGTTCTTTATTTAAAACCTTTATGGAAACTATGAAATTAGTATTTTCCACTTAGTTTAAAGGAAACACAACCTTAGCTACTCTTTAAAAATTTCATAGAACTTTAGGTATTTTGTATAGTAATAGGGGACTAGCCAAATATCCTGGCCCCACTTCCTAAGGCCTCTTTGGAATCTGAGCACTTACTATATCAGACACTCTATAAAACTTACATTTATTGAACAAACACATTTTTCTCTATTGCTCATTGCTACAACTTAAGTCTTCCTGTTTTCACTTCCTCTCTTCATCTTTCTAACATAATCATCTGAAGGTGGTTTGGTGAAGATCAGACTATAAAGTCTTTGAGTACCCTCTCAGGTCTCCCTATAAGACTTCAGGTAAACCTATCTGTTAATTTATACTGTTAAGGGACATTTTGGGGGCAAAATTTGTAATAAACAATTCCATGTTTGATAGAAAATCCTTAAAGGGGTTAGAAAGGAAGATATTTTTTAATGCTATTTACAAAGTGATATGCTATAACATTATTTTAACAAACCCAATTATTTCATAATCATTTAGTCATTTTTAATACATTTTGATAATCCCTTGACAAATAGAGGAAATTTCTTTAAAACAGCTTCAACAAAGCATTCTAAAAACATACTAGAAGCAGGAAAATACGTCAACTTAGCAAACCACTTTTAATAAATTGAAAAGATGCTTATAGCACCAGTGGGTATGTTTTCCCAAGAGATTTGAAAGAGCTTTATTTCGTATCACTGTCCATGAAGATTTGGGGGTCTTCGATGATTAAACATGTTATCTGTGTACTTAGCAGATTAGAACAAGGCTGTTTAATGAAATGTTAGGTGTGTCCAGTGAAAATCAAGCATGATTTTTGAAGGAGGTTGACTTACTAAGAAAGATCAGGCTGTTTAAGAACAAAAAGTGGAAGGGTAGATTAGTAGGGAATATTTTTTAAAGATACTGCCATCTTACCAGTTCTGAAGAACACAGATATACAGTGCTTTACTATTTATAAGCAGGAAAAGAGGCAAGTATTACCATTATTTTGTGGTTTAAGAAATAGAAATTTACTCAAGTGATATGCTTTTTTTCTTCTTATCCTAGACTGGAAACTAGTCTTCTACCTCCAAATCTAGTTTTCTTTCCATGATAGCTCCAAGAAGGAGTTAATATTTTAAATGACTTGAAACAGTTTGAAATTTAATGAAAGGAAATGATATGTATTAGCATTTCAGCTAAACACCAAGTGAAGTAGTTCCAGGAAATTCAAAATTGTTTAAAATTAGGGCTAAGTAATTTTTAATCATAAAATTTTAAAGGTGAATTTTATTCAATTATTTTTTAAAGTTTTTGTTGTTCTTGCTACTGTGAATTCAGAAATAATGTTGAATAATATATAGGGAGAGTTCCAGAGTCAAGAAGACCTGTGTTCAATTCTACATCTGACATTGATATGGATACTGACTCATGTATGACCTGGACAAGCAAGTCAATTTTCTATACTTCAATATGCATGTATTGTTAGTGAGAGTTCCTTATATTTATGAAGTCATAGATTTTTATACACTTTTGTTTAAAAATATCAATAAATAGAAACCGTGGGATTTTATATTCTATGAATTATGTTTTGTTGGTATGAAGATGTCCTCCATAAAAAAAAAACCCTCATCTTTCTATTCCCTTCTTTTGTTTTCATCAGTAATACCTTAAAAGCAATTCTCACAAATATGTAATAGAAATGAGAAAATATGGGTGAGCTACACACTAATATTTTCTTGGTTATCTTTCATTCTCTACATACTTTTTTTTCTTTTTCCTTTTCTTCTTTTCTAATAGGACGATTGTCATAGTATTTGTTCAAGGTTAAATAATTTATCCAATATAAGACTGCTTATAAGTGGCATAACCAGAATTTGAACCTAGATTTCAATTGATTTTTAAAATTTATATCTTTTGCATTTTTTTCTCCTACATTCCTCATGTAATGCTCTGTAGCACCAATACAATAATCACAGTGCCCACAGTGGCCATGAATGTCCTGGAACAATTCTAAATGGTGAAATACAGGACATTTTTCACATGGAAGACAAAATTAAAACATTTATTCAGAAAACAGAAAGCCAAATCCATCATAGTAACAAAAATCTGCATACAATAACAATGCAGAGGACAACACCATCCAGAAGGCTTTCCCCTGACAGGCTTACCACAAACCAGCTCCATTAAACAAATCACAAGCAGGTCCCTTTAAACAAAATCACAAACAAGCTCTTTCACTCATGCTAGCCAGCTGCCTGCTTGTCTGCATCCTTCCTTGCTATGATTAGAGTCTAAGCAATTTCCTCTCAGCTCTGCTCCAGTTCTGCCTCTTCCTTTTCCACCCTTCATGTTCTACCCTTTCAGCAAACTTCTCCCACCACAGGCTTCCTGTGATTCATACTTATGTGACTTAGAATTCCAGGTGACCCAGGCAGGTCACATGGGCCTACTAATGAATGGGAAAGATCTTCCCATTAAAATTACCATTATACCCTCTCAATCCCTCTCAAAGATCCATTTAGTGTAAGAAAGACTTTTTTTAAAAAAAGAGAGATAAAAATTTTCAGTGCATCAAAGAATCTGACATTATATGCAACATTCAGAATCTGCCCCCAAGCTGTGGGGAGGTATCTATTAAAATCTCTTCTTTGTAGTCAAGCTTGTTCTTTATAAAAAATAAATTTTTTTGATGCCTTCTTTTTGCATTATAGAAATTTCCTTCAGTCTCCACCCAATTCCTTACAATAGAGCTATCCCAAATAACAAATGATATATTTTAAAGAAAAGGAGTGATTTTTTCTGGTTCCAGGAGTTAAGACGGCAGAGTGACCAGTAATTGCTATTGCCCTCCCCTTGTTAACTTTGAAGAGCCCAGAGATTATCTCCCTGGGAAAAACCAGAGAACAGTGGGAGCAGCAGAAGGGGGAAACAGTCTCTTAGCCTGTGAGGTTAGAAATATCGTTAAGGGGGGTCCCTCTTGCTGGGACTCAAGGGAACCAGTGCAGGACCAGAGCTGTCCCAGACAGCCCCACCTCAGCAAACCAGGAGGAGATCCTGAGCCTCAGGGGGTTAAAACCCATAATCGCCAACACCAGGACCCCAGGCATGCCTCAGCATCCCAGGGGAATTGGAAGACACTAGTGCAGATGGGGTCACCAACCACGGAGCTTGACTATGCTCTAGCTCAGTAGAGGAGACCTCCTGTGGCCCAACCACTCCTCCCCCACACTTAATGTAGCTAGCTCTAGGGTAACTCTTGGGAAACCCAAAAAGACCTCAGCTGGATGCTGCTTTACAACACCAAGTAACTCAGCACCAGGTAAGCTGCAGCATTTTAGCTTTTAGCTGAAAGAACCAGAAGTCACAGCACACAAAGTTGTAGGCACAAGAACTGTGGGAAAGAGCTCCCTGTGCCCCAGATGCAGAGGTCTACTTTAAAAACCAGGAAAAGGGTGATTATCATGAGTATGAAGCAAACCAGAAAAGATAAGACCAAAGAATCTTTCTATGGGGACAAGGACCAAAACATGAATACCAAAGAGGTCAGTATTGAGACTGTACTCTCATCTGAAACTTCAGAAGGGAACATGAACTGCTTTGAAGCACAAAGAACCTTCTTGTAAAAGGTCAGGAAGGATTTTAAAAGTCAGATTAGAAAAACTGACCAATGTTTTTAAAAATATGAAAAAAGAAATCACAGAAGAATTTAAGGACAACTGGACAAGCGGAAAAGGAAGTACAAAACCTAACTGGAGAAAATAACTCCTTAAAAGGAACAATTGAACAGATGGAAAAGGAGATGAAAAAGTTATATGAAGACAACAATTTGATAAAAATTAGAATCGGGCAAGTAGGATCTAATGACTCTGTGAGACATCAAGAATCAGTCATATAGAATCTAAAGAATGAAAGATAGAAGAAAATGTAAAATATCTAATTGGAAAAACAACTGACCTGGAAAATATATCCAGGAAAGAAAATCTAAGGATTATTGGTCTACTCAGAAAGTCATGATGACAAAGAGCCTGAACAATATCACCCAAGAAATCATCAAGGAAATAGCCCAGAAATCCTAAGTCCAGAGGGAAAAATTGTCATCAAAAGAATCCACAGTTCACCTCCTGAAAGGGATCCCAAACTAAAGACACAAAGAAATACTATTGCCAAATTCCAGCACCATCAAGTGAAGGAGAAAATCCTACAGGCAACCAGAAAGAAACAGTTCAAATATTGAGGAGTTACAGTCAGGATCACAAAGGACCTCGAGCTTCTACATTAAAAAATCAAGGGAATTAGAATACAATAATCCATAAGGGAAAGGAGCTGGGACTACAACCAAGGATTAATTTCCCATTATGCAAAGTTGAGCATAATATTTCAGGCAAGGAGATGGACATTCATCCTTCCTGATGAAAAGGTGGAAACTCAACAGAAAATTCAATCTTCAAATGCAGGTCTCAAGAGAGGCATAAAAAGGCAAACTGGAAAAAAAAAATCTTGTTACTCAATATGAGCAAACTGTTTGCATCCCTACAAGGGAAAATGATACTTGTTAATCTTGAGAACTGTTTATTTATTATGATATATAAAAGGGATGTACATAGATAGAGAGAGCAGTATAAAGTAAATGATGTCATGATAAAAATGTGACTTAAGAGTGTGAAGGGATTATAATGGGAGATGTGAAAAGGAGGAGTCAGAGAAAAGTACATTACATCACAAGGAAAGGACCAAAAATATATTACAGTACAGGGAAAGAGAGGAGGAAGACAAGCATTGTTTAAGAGTTGCTCTCATCTGATTGAATTCAAGGAGGGAAGAAAAACTCAGTTAAGTATAGAAATACAACTAGCTCTATAGGCAATGGGGGGAAGGGGAAAGAAAAGAGATGGAAAGTTAAAAGGGAGGGATGAAGTAGTAAGGGAAAGGGGGATTAAAAGTGAGGGGGGCTGGAAGAAGGAAGGGAAGACTGAGGGAGGCAGTAGTCAAAAATTAAAACTCTATTGTGGAGGGGAAGGGAGAAGGGAGAACTAAAAGCATAAACAGGGGTAAAAAGGATGGAAGGAAAGACACAGATGGTAAACATAACTGTGAACGTGAATGGGATGAACTCTTCCATAACAGGGAGATAGATAGCAGAATGGATTACAAACCATAATCCAACAATATGTTGTGTACAAAAAACACATTTGAAACAGGACATAAAGGCAGTGTAAAAGTAAAAGATTGGAGCAGAATATATTGTGCTTCAGCTGATGTAAAAAAAGAAGGCATAGCAATCCTAATTTCCGATAAAGCAAAAGCAGAAATAGATCTAATCAAAAGAAATAAGGAAGGAAACTATATCCTGCTAAAAGACACCATAGACAATGAAGCAATATAATTACTAAATATATATACTTCAAGTGGTATAGCATCCAAATTCTTAGAGGAGAAGTTGGAGGAGTTACAGGAAGAAATAGACAGCAAAACTATACTAGTGGGGGACTTCAACCTGCCCCTCTCTGAACTTGATAAATCTAACCTCAAAATAAACAAGAAAGAAGTTAAGGGGGTGAATAAAACTCTGAATAAGGTAGATATGATAGATCTCTAGAGAAAATTGAATGGGAATAGAAAGGAATACACCTTTTTCTCAGTGGTACATCACACATATACAAAAATTGACCATGTACTAGGTCATAAAACCCTCACAATCCAGTGCAGAAAGGCAGAGATAGTGAATGCATCTTCCTCAGATCATAATGCAAAAAAAATTATATGTAATCAAAGGCCAAGGAAATATAAACCAAAAATTAATTGGAAATTAAACAATCTAATCCTAAAGAATAAGTGAGTTAAACTACAAATTATACAAACAATCAACAACTTCATTCAAGAGAATAACAAAAATGAGGCAACCTACCAAATCTTATGGGACACTGCAAAAGCAGTTCTGAGGGAAAGCTTTATATCTTTGAATGCCTACATGAATAAAATAGGAGATAAAAAGGAGATAAAAAAGGAGATCAATGTGGGCATGCAGTTGAAAAAGCTCGATAAAGAACAAATTGAAAATGCCCAAGTAAATACCAAATTAGAAATACTGAAGACCAAAGGAGAGATTAATAAATTTGAAATTAAGAAAACTGTTGAACTAATAAATAAAACTAAGAGTTGGTTTTTTGAAGAAAACAATAAAATTGATAAACCTTTGGTCAATTTGATTAAAAAAAATAATAAAACTAAATTACCAATATCAAAAATGAAAAGAGTGAACTAACCTTCAATGAGGAGGAATTTAAAACAGTAATTAGAAATTACTTTGTCCAACTGCAGGCCCTTAAATTCAACAATCTAAATGAGATGGATGATCATTTTAAAAATATATAAATTGCCCAAATTAGCAGAAGAGGAAGTTGAATACTTAAATAACCCCATCTCAGAAAATGAAATTGACCAAGCCATCAATGAACTCCCTTGGAAAAAATCTCCAGGATCAGATGGATTTACAAGTGAATTTTATAAAACACTTAAAGAACAGTTAGTTCCAATATTATATAGACTATTGAAGACAATTGCTGAAGGAGTAGTCCTACCAAATTCTTTTTTTGATACAAATATGGTTGTGATACCTAAATCAGGAAGGGCCAAAACAGAAAAAGAAAATTATAAACCAACTTCTCTAATGAATACAGATGCAAAAATTTTAAATAAGATATTAACAAAAAAGAATACAGAAACTTATCATGAAAACAATACATTATGATGGAGTAGGATTTATACCAGGAATGCCGGGCTGGTTCAATATTAAAAGAACTATTAGCATTATTGATCATATCAACAATAAAGCTAACAGAAACCACATGATTATCTCAATAGATGCAGAAAAAGCTTTTAACAAAATACAACACCCATTCCTACTGAAAACACTGGAAAGTACAGGAATAAATGGAACTTTCCATAAAATAATAAGCAGTATCTACCTAAAACTATCAGCAAGCATAATATGCAGTGGGGACAAGCTAGATGCATTTCTAGTAAGATCAGGGGTGAAACAAGGATGTCCATTATCATAACTGTTATTCAATATGGTATTAGAAATGCTAGCTGTAGCAATAAGAGAATAAAAAGAAATAAGACAACAAATCTATTCTAGTTGGGGACCTCAACCTCCTCCTCTCAGAACTAAATAAATCTAACCTCAAAGTAAAGAAGAAAGAAGAAAAGTTAGATATGATTGGCCCCTAGAGAAAACTGAATGGAGATAGAAAAGAACATATCTTTTTCTTAGAAAAATCTGGAAAGACTTACATAAAATGACAGCGAGTGAAATGAGCAGAACCAGGAGAACATTGTACATGGTAATAACCACATTGTGGAATGACTGACTTTGATAGACTTAGCTTTCCTCAGAATGCAAGGATCTAAGACAACTCCAAAAAACTCATGATCGAAAATGCTGTCCACATGCAGAGAAAGAAATCTGGAACTTGAATGCAGATGAACGCAAAACACCTGATCTCTTTTTCTTTTGTGGTTTTGTTTTGTTTCTTCTTTCTTGTGATTCTTCCCATTATTTCTAATTCTTTCTATCATGACTAATGTGAAAATATGTTTTACATGACTGTTCATGTAGAGTCTATATGAAATTGCATGTCCTCCTGAGGCAATGAAATGCAATGTCACAGAACAAATCCCCTTAATAAAAGGATTAGTTCTGTAAAACTTGGATTCAGTCAAAAGACCACACTCAAAAACCCATAAGGCCACATGTGACCTTGATGTCACAGGTTCCTCACCTCTGAGATAGTTTCCTCTGATTTGGAAAAATTTATCAGGATGTGAATTTTTTTTTCCTTCTTTATTTCTTTATTTAACTTTTAACATTCATTTTCACAAAATTTTGGGTTCCAAATTTTCTCCCCTTTTGTCCCCTCCCCCCACCCCAAAACACTGAGCATTCTAATTACCCCTGTCTGCCAATCTGCCCTCTCTTCTATCATCCCTCTCTGCCCTTGTCTCCATCCTATACCCCTTTATCTGTATTTCTTATTTCCTAGTGGCAAGAACAGTACTTGACAGTTGTTCCCAAAACTTTAAGTTCCAACTTCTTTTCCTCCCTCCCTCCCCACCCCTTCCCTTTGGAAGGCAAGCAATTCAACATAGGCCAAATCTGTGTAGTTTTGCAAATGACTTCCATAATAGTAGTGCTGTGTAAGAACTAATTATATTTCCGTCCATCCTATCCTGTCCCCCATTACTTCTGTTCTCTCTTTTGATCCTGTCCCTTCCCATGAATGTTGACCTCAAATTGCTCCCTCCTCCCCATGCCCTCCCTTCCATCATCCCCCCCACCTTGCTTATCCCCTTATCCCCCACTTTTCTGTATTGTAAGATAGGTTTTCGTACCAAAATGAGTGTGCATTTTATTCCTTCCTTTAGTGGAATGTCATGAGAGTAAATGTCATGTTTTTCTCTCACCTCCCCTCTTTATCCCTCCACTAATAAGTCTTTTGCTTGCCTCTTTTATGAGAGATAATTTGCCCCATTCCATTTCTCCCTTTCTCCTCCCAATATATTTCTCTCTCACTGCTTGATTTCATTTTTTTAAGATATGATCCCATCCTCTTCAATTCACTCTGTGTACTCTGTCTCTATGTGTGTGTGCATGTGTGTGTGCATGTGCGAGTGTGTAATTCCACCCAGTACCCAGATACTGAATAGTTTCAAGAGTTACAAATATTGTCTTTCCATGTAGGAATGTAAACAGTTCAACTTTAGTAAAGTCCCTTATGACTTCTCTTTCCTATTTACTTTTTCATGCTTCATTCTTGTGTTTAAAAGTCAAATTTTCTTTTCAGCTCTGGTCTTTCCATCAAGAATGCTTGAAAGTCCTCTATTTCATTGAAAGACCAATTTTTCCCCCGAAGTATTCTACTCAGTTTTGCTGGGGAGGTGATTCTTGGTTTTAGTCCTAGTTCCTTTGACTTCTGGAATATCCTATTCCATGCCCTTCGATCCCTTAATGTAGAAGCTGCTAGATCTTGTGTTATCCTGATTGTATTTCCACAGTACTTGAATTGTTTCTTTCTAGCTGCTTGCAATATTTTCTCCTTGACCTGGGAACTCTGGAATTTGGCCACAATGTTCCTAGGAGTTTCTCTTTTTGGATCTCTTTCAGGCGGTGTTCTATGGATTCTTTGAATACTTATTTTGCCCTCTGGTTCTAGAATCTCAGGGCAGTTTTCCTTGAGAATTTTATGAAAGATGATGTCTAAGCTCTTTTTCTGATCATGGCTTTCAGGTCGTCCCATAATTTTTAAATTGTCTCTCCTGGATCTATTTTCCAGGTCAGTTGTTTTTCCAATGAGATATTTCACATTATCTTCCATTTTTTCATTCTTTTGGTTTTGTTTTGTGATTTCTTGGTTTCTCATAAAGTCATTAGCCTCCATCTGTTCCATTCTAATTTTGAAAGAACTCTTTTCTTCAGTGAGCTTTTGAATCTCCTTTTCCATTTGGCTAATTCTGCTTTTTAAAGCATTCTTCTCCTCATTGGCTTTTTGAACCTCTTTTGCCAGTTGAGTTAGCCTATTTTTCAAGGTGTTATTTTCTTCAGCATTTTTTTGGGTCTCCTTTAGCAGGGTGTTTACTTGTTTTTCATGCTTTGCTTGCATGTCACTCATTTCTCTTCCCAGTTTTTCCTTCACCTCTCTAACTTGATTTTCAAAATCCTTTTTGAGCTCTTCCATGGCCTGAGCCCATTGAGTGGGCTGGGATACAGAAGTCTTGACTTCTGTGTCTTTGCCTGATGGTAAGCATTGTTCTTCCTCATCAGAAAGGAAGGGAGGAAATGCCTGTTCACCAAGAAAGTAACCTTCTATAGTCTTCTTTTTTTTCCCTTTTCTAGGCATTTTCCCAGCCAGTGACTTGACTTCTGAGTGTCCTCTCCACCCCCACCTGGCCTCCAGATCCGCCCAGCCAGCACTTGGGGTCTGTGATTCAAATGCTGCTTCTCAGCCTCAGGGCTTTGGGTGGGGGCAGGGCTGCTATTCAGTGTGAGATCAAGTTCAGGTGCTCAGGTCAGGGCAGGGCCGCCTTACTGCCTCAGTTCCTTCAGGGGGTTTATGCAGAGACCTTCAACAAAGGATCCAGGCTCCTGCCTGCTTGGGGAGCCCAGGTCTGCTCCCGCCTCTGCTGCTGCCTCCTGAGGGGGCCTGAGTTATGGGGGCATCCCACACCCCTCTCGACCTGCCGAAGAGACCTTCTCACCAACCCTTGTCACCTGTGGGTGGGGGACCTGCGCGACCACTGGAGATTCCGTCCCTGAAGCCTGCTTGGATCCGCTCCTTTCGGCGCCGCCGAGGCAGGATTGGGCTCTGCTCCGGGTCCGGGGCGCGAGGGACCTTTTGTGAGAGGTTTTCAGGCTCTCTGGAGCAGAAATCTCTTCTGCTCCATTGTTCTGTGGCTTCTGCTGCTCCAGAATTCTCCAGTGGTACTTTTTTTACAGATATTTTATGGGCAGTGGGTTCGGAGGTAGTATGTGCGTCTTTCTACTCCGCCATCTTGGCTCCCAGGATGTGAATTTTATGTATGACACAATTTGTAAATTATGCTCCTTTGATCATTGGATTAGTTTGTACATGACTTATAGGTTCTCATTGCAATCTTACCTTTGTCAAAACTTACTATGCTGACTAAAAGGAGAGGGCATGGAGTAGTCAGGGATACCAGAACAAGATACAATTTTACCACAGTAAGTCAGCCCCTTTTCTTCACAATACTGGAAATTGGGCTGGAATACTGAGAAGTGAATTTGTTTGCACAAGACGACACAACAGACAGCATTTCAGAGGAGGTATGTATATGAACCCAAGAAAAAAAGCTTTAAGGTTAGCTGTTTTTCACTATACCACATTGCCTCTATATATTTATATGTCCATATCTTTTTAAACTTGAATATTACTGTAATGTTAATGAGATTTATGTCAATAGGAGATCTTCCCTGCCGATTAATAGGCCTCAGGTGGAGCCCATTAAGGGAAGCTTGATTAAGGGAGGCTTGTTTTATAGGAAGGTTCACAATTTTTGTTAATTTCTAATAAAGCATTTTGTCACAAGGATCCTGATGCCTTCTGGCTCTGAAAAGTGTATATATACACACACATATATACATGCATGAATACATATATGTATATGTGTATGTGTATATCCATACATATATACACATTCTGAGATGTAATAAAAATTTACATTATTAATTTTATATCAATTTATTTAATTTAAATCAATTTAAATTTATTTATATATAGAATATCTAATATTATAATTAAAAATTTAATTAATTTAAATTAATTTATAAAAATAATTTAAATTAAATTTAAAAAATAAAATTAAAAGTATATATACATATATGTATGTGTGTGTGTGTGTGTGTGTGTGTGTGTGTGTGTGTGTGTGTGTGCTCTGAGGTGAAGTTTTGTTTTGAGACTTACTGTTTGGAAGAAGGAGAGTGTGCCAGATAAGACTCTGGGTAGCCATTAAGGAGCAGGTGTTGGTGCTTCTCTCTCGGATAACTATGTATGTGTGTAATGGTCAAATAGTTGGATATGTCTATTGATCTGTGGTGCATGTATTGATTATAGTCAGTTAAAAAAGCCCTGTCTGTTGGTCTTCATTTCTCTGCTAGTATTTTCTTTGTTGGTATATGTGATTAAAGAAGATTGTTGATCCCTCAAAAGTTACTTTCCTTTTAAAAAAGCAGATCTTAGAAACTTGTGCTAGAAGGTCATCCTGGATGTGTCAGGGTACTTGCTGCTACAGTAAATTGATAAGATTGTATACTAAGAGTTGATTCTTAAGACTGTTACATCTGTATCCATATTCATTTTTTGTCTTTGTAACCACATGCCTAGTAGGATGTAGGTCATATATTTGTTGCCAAATGAATATTTATTTATTGGTTCATTAGAAGCAGCTAGTAGCAGACAAAAAAACCCAATATTTATAAGTGATTAATGTGTGTCAGGTACCATGCTAAGCAGAGGTGATACAAAGAAATGCAAAAAACTTCCCTGTTTTAAAGAAGCTCACATTTTAATAGGAGATGCAACATACATATATGTGTGCATTTCTGTTGTTTTGTGTGTGTGGAGGGGTATATATCAAAGCGAAGACACAAGCAGTAAAGGAGAATGCAAAAGGCCTCCTGAACAAGGTAAGATGTTAGCTGAGACTTCATGGAAGCCAGGAAGCAGAGATGAGGAGGAAGAAAATTCAAAGCAAGAGGGGATAGTGAAAAAGTAAAGCAGGGGAAGGTTTTCTAGATATATTTATAAGTTCAATGTGCTTGGTACAGTTCATGACATACAGTAAATGCTTAATAAATGCTTGTTAACTTGGGAAGAATAGCCGGTGAGATTGAGAAAGACTTGATAGTAGGTGACATTTAAGCTAAATCTTGAAAATCTAGAGATTTTAAGAGGTAGATATAAGGCAAAAATGAATTTCATCCATGGAGTTCAAGAAGTACAATATCTTGTGGGAGGTATATCAGAAAGGTCACTTTGGATGGAACAAATAAAGTATAAAAGTGAGTGAATAGACTGGAAAAGTTATCAACAATTTTCGTTTTTATCAATATTTGTGCTCTTATCTCTTCAAGCCCCCAAACTTTATCCAGTTGGCCATAATACATATTTAAAATAAAACAGAGTTTTAAAAAATCTGTCCTGAATATCTAATAATTGCTCAGGAAAGGACTTTCTTCCCTGAGTCAGAGGAACTACTCATTCTAAAATGGACTCTACCTACCACAAAAGCCCTAGTACCATCTGGTATATTGAAAAACAGCAAGGCTGCATATTAAAAGTTAGCTCATGGGGGTGGAGCCAAGATGATGGAGTAAAAGCAGGAACTTATTTGAGCTCATCCCCCAAACTCCTCCAAATACCTGTAAATAATGGACTCTAAACAAATTCTAGAGCTACAGAACCCACAAAATGATGGAGTGAAACAAATCCCCAGCCCAAGTCAACCTGGAAGGTTGACAAGAAGTGTATGTCACACCAGTTTGGGAGCAGAGTTCAGGCCAGCATGGGCCACTCCAGCACAGACAAGGTGAAGAAGCCCTCAGAAGAATGAGCCACAGGAAGCAGTCGTAGTTTCCAGCCTTCTTAATGCACAAACGCCAAAATAGAAGGTCAGTGGGAAAACTCTGTGGGACCTGGGTGAAAAAGGAGCAGGGTTGACGGGGTCCAAACCCAGTCCTGGGATGGGGGAATGTAATAGTAATTTAAATGAAAAGATCTTTCTCATTAATTAATAAGCCCATATGATCAGCTTAAAGCACCTGGAAGCCCAAGTCACATGTGGTAGGAGGAGCTTGCTGAAAAGGCAGAACAGGAAAGGTGGAGGAGAACCAGAAGAAACTGATCGAGTGGGGTCAGGTCAGAGGGGATAGAACTCAGGCCAACTGACACAGTGTGATAGTTGATAGTGAGAAGGTCCTGGCTGAGGGAGGGGAGGTTTGAGAATGGTTTTGCCCCCTGCTGTGATCATGGTTATTAACTTCTTGTTCACTATGAGGGATTTTGCTTTCTGGTTCTGGGATTTGACTTTCTGGTGTTTAAATGTTTTGCTTCTGCATTCTATCTGGAGAGTCTTTTATATTTGATGATTGAGAACTATATTGGCATATTTATAGTCACCTCCAGTGCTATGAATATTGCCTTGGTGATACAAGGAAGTAGAGACAGTGGCCGTAGCAGCAGCAGTAGCTGCTGCTTCTCAGCTCTCTGGGCTCACAGATAGTGGGGGATTGAGTGGTTTATACAAAACCCCTGAAGACTGGCATAGTATACTCACTCCCATCTGCTCCCCCACTGGAAGCAGAGTCCTGCCTTGACAAAGAGTCAGAAAGTGAAATTTCTGGCTGGGAAAATGAGCAAATAGCATAAATAAACAAAAGAAAAAAACACCTCAGACTATGGAATCTTACGTTGATGACAAAGAAGATCAAAACATACCAGAAGAAGACAATAAAGTCAAGGCTCCTACATCAAAGGTCTCCAAGAAAAATATGAATTGGTTGTAAGCCATGGAAAATCTCAAAAAGGATTTTGAAAATCAAGTAAGAGAAGTAGAGGAAAAATCGGGAAGAGAAATGAGAGTCATGCAAGAAAATCATGAAAAATGAACCAACTGCTTGCTAAAGGAGACCTGAAAAATACTGAAGAAAATAACACCTTAAAAATAGTCTAATCCAAATGGAAAAAGAGGTTCAAAAAAGCCAATGAGGGGAAAAATGTCTTAAAAGCAGAATTGGACAAATGGAAAAAGAGGCTCAAAATATCACTGAAGAAAATAATTCCTTAAAAATTAAAATGGAGCAAATGGAAGCTAATGACTTTATAAGAAATCAAGAAATTATAAAACTTAATCAAAACAACAAAAAAACAGAAGATGGTGTGAAATAGCTCATTGGAAAAACTACTGACCTGGAAAATAGATTCAGGAGAGATAATTTAAAAGTCATTGGAATACCTGAGAGCCATGATCAAAAAAGAGCCTAGACATCATCTTTCAAGAAATTCTCAAGGAAAACTTCCCTGATATTCCAGAACCAGAGGGTAAAATATAAATTGAAAGAATCCACTGATCACCTCCTGAAAGAGATCCAAAAATGAAAACTCCTAGGAATATTGTAGCCCAATTCCAGAAGTCAAGGAGAATATATTGCAAACAGCCAGAAAAAAAAACTATTTGAATATTGTGGAAATACAATTAGGATTACAAGATCTAGCAGCTTATACATTAAGGGATTTAAGGTCTTGGAATACGATATTCCAGAGGTCAGAGGAGCTAGGATTAAAACCAAAAATCACCTACCCAGCAAAACTGAGTATAATCCTTCGTGGGACAAAATGGACCTTCAATGAGATCGAGAACTTTCAAGCATTATTGATGAAAAGACCAGACCTGAATAGAAAATTTGACTTTCAAATACAAGAATCAAGAGAAACATGAAAAGCTAAACAGGAAAGCAAAATCAACTTCCTAAAGTTGAATTGTTTACATTCCTACACAGAAAGATGATATTTGTAACTCATGAGACCTTTCTCACTATTAGTGTAATTGGAGGAGGTAGATAGATAGATAGATGATAGATGGATAGATAGATAGATAGATAGATAGATAGATAGATAGATAGATAGATAGATAGATAGATAGATGGATGGATGGATGGATGGATGGATGGATGGATGGATGGATGGATGGATGGATGGGTGGGTGGGTGGGTGGGTGGGTGGGTGGATGGATGGATGGATGGATAGATAGATAGATAGATAGATAGATAGATAGATAGATAGATAGATAGATAGATAGATAGATAGATAGCGTGCACAGGATGAGTTGAATATGAAGGGATGATATCAAAAAATACAATTAAGGGGTGAAAGTGGAACATATTGGGAGGAGAAAGGGAGAGATAGAATTGGGTAGATTATCTCACATAAAATAGGCAAGAAATAGGTTTCACAATGGAGGGGAAAAAGGGAGAGGTGAAAGGGAAAGAGTGAACCATACTGTCATCTGATATGGCTTGAGGAGCAAACAACATACACACTCAATTGGATATCTTACCCTACAGGAAAATAAAGGCAAAGGAGAAAGAGGTTGGGGGATGATTGAAGGGAGGGGGATGATTGGGAGCGGGGATAGTCAGAAGCAAGCATTTTTGAACAGGGACAGGGTCAAAGGAGAAGATAGAATAAGTGGAGGGTGGGATAGGATGTCAGGAAATATAGTTAGTCTTTTATGGAAGTGTTTCACGTAACTACACATGTATAACCTATGTTGAATTACTTGCCTTCTCAATGAGGGTGAGTGGGGTGGGAAGAAGGGAGGGAATTTGGAACTCACAATTTTAAAAACAAAAGTTAAAAATTGTTTTTACACGGAAACAGGAAATAAGATGTACATGCAAATGGGTATAGAAATCTATCTTGCCCAACAAGAAAGTAAGAGGAAAGGGATGGGGGGTAGGTGATAGAAAAGATGGCAGACTGGAGGAAAGGGTAATGAGAATGCATGCCATCTCAGGGTGGGAGAGTGGAGAGATGGGGAGAAAATTTGGAACTCAAAATCTTGTAGAAATGAATGATAAAACTAAAAATTAATAAACTAATTCAAAAAGAAGTTTTTATCAGAAAAATTTTTTAAAAAGTTAGCTCACACCAGACTATTGTTAGTGTCTGCTCCTGTTACTTTCAAAAATAGGTTCTGGTTAGTTTCACTGCTGCTCTCTAATCCATCTTTCTCAGAAATGTCAAATTGATGTTCCTAAAATATAGGCCTAACCATGCCACTTCCATATCTTTCCAAGCTGATGGCACATTA
The DNA here is from genome assembly GCF_028372415.1 of Notamacropus eugenii. Lineage (NCBI taxonomy): Eukaryota > Metazoa > Chordata > Mammalia > Diprotodontia > Macropodidae > Notamacropus > Notamacropus eugenii. Next base: position 149,686,580 of record NC_092876.1, on the reverse strand, counting down.
TTTTCCCTCTGGCTCTTTATGTTCCAGTAAAACTGGTCTGGTTGCTGTTCCATCTCCCATTTGTATGCCTTTGCATTCGCTGCCTATCCCCTGTCTCTAATGCTTTCACTCCTCATCTCTGCCTCTTGAAACCCTCAAGTAATCTCAAGACTCAGTTCAATGGCCAGCTCCTTCAAAAGGCCTGTCTGATTTCTAAGAGTTATTATTGTTACCTTTCACAAAATTACTTTCCGTTCATTTGTTTTGATCTTCTGGTTCCATGATTTCAGTGATAGAGGGAACTCTCTAGGTAAGGAAACTCCCCCAGACCAATACAGACCAACACCTTATATTCAATTTTTAATCTTAAAGAGTCTCTCAGAACAAATGACTTACCTAAGGTCACATTGCCTTTATATTTGTTTTATACGGCATTTACTTATCTGTCTACATGTCTTCTCCTCACTTCCTACTAGAATATAAACTTGAGGGTAGGGACCATTTCATCTTTATCATTTTATTCCCGGCACTTAGCACAATACTTAAGATATTTTGTTTTTGTTGTTGTTCAGTTGCTTCGGTTGTATCTAACACTTTGTGGCTCTATTTGTAGTTTTCTTGGTAAGGATATTGGAGTGGTTCACCATTTATTTTCCAATTCATTTTATAGATTAGAAAAGTGAGGCAAACATGGCTACGTGATTTGTCCAAGGTCACATAACCTCTAAGTATCTGAGGCCAGACTTGAATTCAGGAAGATTGGTCTTCCTAGCTCTTGTTCTGGTACTTTGTCCACTGTGCCACCTAACTACCCTGTTTAACACATAGAATATGCTTAATAACTGCTTATTGGCAGTGATATGGCAAACTTACACTTTATAAGGTGTGAATAAGTCATGAAAAAGTGTAAATAAGTCCTCTTTGGTAAAACACTATTCCACAGATCAGCCTAAAATCACTAAAACTTATACCCTTAGTCTATGAATTTCCTATACAGAGACCTAGAGTCAAGGTTACTTCATATGATTAGGAAATGTCAAGAGTGGGCCTTTCGTTGAGTACATAGGATTCTATAGAAACTTTTAAAGTAGTGATTTTGTTAACACATTGTAGAAGTTTAGAATTTTTAGTTTAGACAAAGTTATTGTCCTCGAGTAGCTAATTAAAGGAGGAACATGTATCAGCATTAGATGGTAATGGCAACGGTCTATGAATAGGAGTCAGCAGATGCCTCATTGTGAGTCAGAATAGTTAACTTATCTGAGATCAAAAGAGGATGTATCCTTGGCATTTACTACCAGTCCTGTCATTTTAGCATCAACACCTAGTGTTTCTTATACTCTCCCATAGATTATGTATTCCTTAATTGTTCTCTGCGCTATGGGGTCTCCAGTGAACTTTGAATAATTAAAAAGCACTTATCTCTCTATGCCTTGAGCTTCAGCTGTTACTGGACTGATGCAGTTTGGGAAGTTCATCATCATATTTACAGTTTCAGGTCCAGCCTTTTACAGGGGACTCGGGCTAGACAGTGGTGTGCGTTCAGTTTTGTTAATTAATTTGATCAATTTTTTATGTTCTATTGCTATGGTCCCTAATGCTAGCTACTAAACACATGACAATTGTATTCCAAGATAGATTGAGCAATATTCTCTGATGAAAGAAAACCTGATTCTCTGATAAAGAAAACACTAGACAAGAAGCATCTCTCACTATGACCTGTTAGTCACCAAAATATAGGGAAAACCTGCTGCTTACAGCTTGGAAGAAAGCAGAATTTTTATTGGAATCTCCTTACTTTCAACAGAATAGTCAGCAACTGCAGAAAAACTTAGAAATATGAGGTAAGTCAACATTGTGGTAAAGAATTGATTTGTGCTATACCATCATTGAGGGCAATACCTGATGGAGTTTTGAAGAGAAAGAATGAAATTTGTCACTATTAGAGACTAGGTGCTATTGTGGGGAAAAAATCATTTTAATTAGGGTGAAAAGGAAAGTTACCTCAAGAGATAATATAGTTATAAAAAATATTCATCAACCAACATATATTTAAAGATGGAAAGCCAACAGAGATAATAGCTCAGTTCTGAAATAAAAATACCTGGAGTTCTAAAACTCAGGCTGGGTTGAAGATTTCCAGATAAGTTAAAGATAAGAAAATATGTTTTATAAAAAATATATATTGATGATTAGAGAGAGATAAAATAAGTGATACGACTTCAGAGAAGGCACACGAAGATTGTGGGTAGATGGAATGATAACAAAAGACAGCCAGCTGTGTTGCTTATCTACTTTCTTTGTCAAGGAGAATGATCTTTTGATAATAGGAATACAACGCTGCTACTGTTGAAGTTTAAACTCAGGTTCAACAAAAACTTTTGGGGTTTCGTGATATGTTGTGGAGGAACTGTCTCAAAGAACTCAGAGTCAGACCACCTCTAATCCAAGTAAAGGCATTTATTGGGATTGTTGTTGGTGCCATTGTGTTTGTCCTTCGTTTTTGAAGAGGACCGTGACATCAGAGAAGTGATGACGTGACTTACACTTGACCTTTTTTTGAGTGAGGCAGGGCTGTGTAAAGTCACCAGCCTCACTTTCTCCTCCTGAGCCATCTGGATCTAGTGACAAGATATTCATCAGGATGATTGGAGATGGTCCTGGATGCAATGGGATACGTTGGCTTTTAGGCTAAGGCCTTTTCAAGTACTCACTTAGAGTGCAGTAATGCCCATTCAGTGAATAACTTTCTTTTAGAAGTAGTCAGGGAATGGCCTCTTTAAATAGAAAAGAAAAAATAAAGGAGTTGACACCTCTCATGAAGCTGGTTAAGTTCCAAAAGGAACCAGCAACTTCAGAGAAAGCAACATGAATTTTTATAGAGTGAAGATGCTGATTACACAATCAAAATTTACATAGAACATAGGAAAATGACTAATATTAAAAAGGCAGGAGGAGTTTGTTAGGGATTAGTTAATGCAGGAGGGGTCCCATCTATGGTTCAATGATCAAACATTCTGGCCACGCTGCCCTCCAATTGGCTAGCTATTGTGGTCCTGTGTTGGGCTAGATGGATGATGTGATTGTGATTGAATACAAGAACACATCTGTTCAAATATGTGGGAAAGGGTCTGGGGACAGTAGCTAGGTAGAGGCAGTGGTTGGGTTCCCATCATATGGACACACCTGCTGTTTCTGGGAACTAAGTGGGAACTAAGAGTTCAAGGACACACTTTTTGTTCTAGTGAGCAGTGAGGCATACATGAAGAAGTTAGGACATTGGTGGGGGAGATGGGGTTAAGTAGGTACAGGAGGCATGTAATGAAGTTAGAATATTGGGATGAGGGACAGCTCTATTAGGACTCCATCACTACTATTGTCACTACTATATACTACTGTGACGACGAAGGAGAAAGAAGAAAAGGAGGAGGAAGAGGAGGAGAAGGGAGAAAAGTAAGGAGAACAGTTATAAGAATATAATAATTAGGGGATACTTTTCTTAGCCTGACCAGACAAGTCCATTTGATTTCAGCTTACAACGTGCAGGAAAAGGTTATTTATATAAAAATCTTGTTATATAGGAAAAATGTTATGTATTATTATATCATATATGTATGTATTACATATCATTATATATTAATATTATGCTTTATTAAATATATTAATGTAACATGTTATATATTTTATTATAATAATATACATTATATCATTATATATTGTACGTTATATAGGGGAAAGTTTATTCAATAAAAAGGAAAATTTGTTATATAAAAGAGATTTATGGATACAGTATAAGGAGAAATTTATTGTAAAGATGCCAAAGAATAGGTGGGAAAACTATAGAAATTTGTTATCTCTTAGGAGGTGATATTACAGAATTTAAAAAAAAAAAAAACATTGACTTTAACATCAGAAGATATCAGACCACAAGGTCAAGACAAAAGACAAGTCAAGACAAAAGAAGATCAAGCTGTTACTTTCATTTTGCTTCTTTGCATTCTCTATCAAGTTCTTTGAACTGAAAAAGAGAGAATATAAATGAAAAGCATGTTAACCTAGCTAGACAAACCCAGTAAAGTTTAGGTTCAAGTTATGAGTTGTATAAAGTAATTACGTGGTACTTATGGTTACAGAGTGAAGAGAGGTTTATTAGAAGCATACATAACAGGTGAAAATCAAGTCCTAGAACATAAAATTCATAAATATATAGTTGAAAGGAACCACAGAGACCAGAGAGATAGGGAGGGACAGTTGGAGAATGAATTTCTGGTTATATATTGCTTGGCTAACATAAACTCAGGTAAATTCTAACATCAAAAATCTGTGCTTCTAAGAATCCATAATGCTAGAAAGCATTGCAGACAATTCATTTGCTTTTAGAGAATGATTCTGACTTAGAAAAGGTCGGAGATCAGGGAAGGATGTGGATGAAATAACGCTGGGAAAACTTCCCATATGTGAACATGCGTCAATGCTTTTCTCACAGGATGCTGAACCCAGTGTCTGTTTCCCCTGTATATCTTTTGGGCTGTGGTTAACATTGGTACCTTACCGTTTTTTCTAGTTAACATCCTTCCAATACTAGATGAGACTATCTATTATAAAAATATCCACTGACTAAATTCTAATAGTATATTTTCTGCAATTCTATATCCTTCAAGTTTTTGTAGTTTCATAGATCCAGACTACAACCATAGTGAATTGATTATATTTCAGAAATATCAGAGTAATCAAAGTTTATATATTAAAGCTAACTGATGTAGGAAACTACAGATATATAGTTATATTAATCAACTTTCATGCACACATCCAATCTCAACAATATTTTAAAGTGATTTCATCTTAATCAAAGACTTTGCTGCAAGAATATACTTAATGAATCTAGTTTTTCCCCCTGCAAAAGTTGGTGAGTTCCTTTTCCTTTAATGTCTCAAGTTGATGTGGGATGATTTGTTGTCCCATATGTTATAGATTCTTGGTTTAGGAAGGGTCTGAATCAATTGAACTCAGAGATCTTTTTCAACTCTGTGATTCTATCATACTATGATTCCACTATGATGTGAAAAATTGGAAAGTAATTTCATAAAACCTGTTAAAATTAGGTCAGAATTCTGCAATGCAGGTAAACGAATTGATGAGATTAAATGTATGATTTCCATAAGGCATTTATTTGCTTTTGATTTACCACATATATCATTACTAGTTTTGTTAGATAAGCAAAATAAAATATTAGTGATGCCAGTCTAAATAGTAACAAAAGCCTTCACAACATTCATAAAATATACAAATGGTATCATGGTAAAAAGAAATGATATTTAACAAATTCCAGAGACAGTCATCCATTTATGTTTTAAAATTCGATTCTCTGCCATATTTGTGTAATTGTATCATGAACAAATAAGACACAGCAAAGGAAAGTTTAAAATAAGATATATAGTAAGGCACCATTGTGCAGTAATGGGTGGAGTGCTGAACTAGAATCAGGAAGACCAATAATTTAAATAATTTCTCCTGAAAAGCAACAGATATCAGAAAACATTTTTGTTATCAGGTTTAGGTAAATCCTTCTGAATTATAATTCAAGATTTATTTAACAAAGTGTATATATCCAATGGCAGATAGAGTAATAATAATAAAAATCATATACTCATCTTTTCAAATTCTTATGCTACTTTTTCTTTTTTTTAATAATTTAAGGTATTTTGAAACTCAAATAAAAACACATGCATATATGTGCAATATATGCACTTTATATAATCATTTGTACTGAAAACTATAAAGCTATATTTATATTATTTCTATATATGTATATATGAAGTGTTGGAATTTTGGGGACAAATGATTTTTAATGTGTTTATATTAACACAGAATATTAATAAACAATACATCCAAAGTTAGATAAAAAGGTAATAACAAGCAACATTCATATAATACCTTAAATTTTGTAATACACTTTGCATGCATTATTTTTTAAGGATCTTAACAACCTTGTGATGCAGATGATACTGGTGGTATAATCTCCATTTAATTAATACAGAAACTGGAGTCCCAGAGAAGTTCTGTTATTTTATTCCTTCAGTTCAATATTTCTTGTTTATTTTTCTACCTTCTTGCAGCAGCCTATATGTAGCAGAAAAGACAGCAGATGATGGAAGTGATCTAAGTCTTAGACTTGGCAGAGTACAATCAATGATATGATAAGAGTGCCAGAGATTCAAGAGAAGAAGTTGGTAAAGTGTTGAGCTGTCTCACCAAGGTGTCAAGATGGGGAAAGAAGAAGAGTATGGTTAATGCAGGAATTATGATCTGGGAAAGAAAAGAGGGATCAAGAGATTGGAAATCATGATGTAAATGACTAGAATGTTTTGGTATGGGAAGGCCAAAGCAAATAGATTGTGATCAGACAAGGGAATTTCAGAGTTCTCAAATATGAAGGTGGTGTATTTGTGGGTAATGTTGCAAGTTCGAGAGTATAACCATCTTTGTGCATGACTTAGGTAAGGTGGATGAGTAAGTACTGGGAAGTGAATAAGGAACTGGGCAGATAGGTTGTTTGAGGGAGTGTATACACACATACATATATACATGGATGTATATACACACATACATGCACATTTGTTGAAATTCCCTGACATTATATATATACATATACATACATACATACATACATACATACATACATACATACACACAACACATGTTGAAGTCCCCAATATTAAAGCAAGAGTTGGGGATGATGAATTGTGAACTCTTTGAGAAAGGAAGGGGAGTATCCTGGGGTCTGTAGGTAATAACTACTAGGATTTTGATTGAGTTGAAAATCTGGAATATATGAACCTCAAAGGAGTAGAACTTAGAGAGTGAAGGAGGTAGGGGGACAACCTGGAAGTGGCAATAGAGAGCAAGGAATATTCTAACTCTCCTGCAATGATCAGTAAGCCAAGAGGAATGAGTGAAATTGTAGCTAATACTGGAAAGAGTGGGCAAGAAGTCTATGTCATCTGGGTAGAGGGAGTGAAGCCAGATGTAAATGATTGTCAGAAGGTAGTAGGAGTGGGAGGTGAAAATATTTAAGTGGAAGGTAAGTTTGTGGTATTTGAAGCACACATTTCAGAGAGTTCAGTGGAAAAGGTAGATAGGGTTTGGCTGGGACTTGAGTGGGAGGCTTGAGTGGGATGGGAACAAGGAATTGGATGGTGGGGAGTGGAGAATAGAGGTTTTGGGGTTTGTTTGTTTTTTTAGTAATGTCTAGGAGTTTAAAATCACTGGGATGTGTGGAGTATGGCCAGGTATGAGGATATAAGTCATTAAGTGACATATTCTCTTCTCTCCAAAAACTAGAAACTAGGCAAGAGGAGGGACAACAGGAAATAGAAGTGGTACCTGAAGCAGGAGATATATATGACCAATATTGTTGATAGATGTATCTCAGGCCCAGTGTTGCCTTCCTTTTTCCTGTTCCCTTGGATGAATTATATTATATTGCTTATTATTTATAGTATGCAATACTGTACTGTTATGCTATATTGTATTTATCTGGTTATATCACATTAAAATATGTTAAATTATACTGCATTGCATTATATCATATCATATCAAATCAGATCAGATAAGGAAAACAGACCTGGGTACAGCTCCGGCATCTGACATACTGGCTGTATGAACCCTGAGCCAGTCACTAATCCTCTCAGTGTTCTAGAGAACTCTCAAGACTACAAGTTGTAAAGAAAGCAAAAACCTGCATTGATAGAGGGAGTTTACAATATCAATGAAATCATAAAGTCTTTATTCCTATATCATGTCATGTCATATTATATGGAATTATTTATTATGATATTAGTGGCAGAGGTTTGCTGGCGAAGTTCTGACTCCCAAGAGTTGATTGTTAAATTTTCAGTGTGAACATTTGTATCTCAGAAATCAGTAGAACCTGTAGGGTTAGGTTTGTTTTTTTGCTGATTTTCTAGACTTAAGAAAGTGTTAATAATTCAGATTAAACCTAAAAGTGTATTCTGCATTTTTTTTCTAGAAACAGTATTTTAAAGCATTTCCTAGCACATCCCTGTATGGAACAGATAAAAGTACACAGAACTTGGAATCATAGGACTTAAGTTCAGTCTTTGGAAAGTAATTTATCTTCTTTTAGCCTCAATTTACTTAGAGGTTAAAATGATGTGTTAGACTAGATGACCCTTTTAGCTCTAAATCTATAATTTTTCATTATATCAAATATATACAGTTTAGTACTATGAAGTTTATTATTAGTCATTTGTTAGGTAACAAAATATACATTTGAAAAAAGCCTCTATGAAAATGTTTTTGGTTTCTCTCTTTTCATTTATTACTTGTTTTTTATAGCTTGTATTTACAAAATCTATAAAGATGAATGCTAATGGAAACAAATAATGGTATTCAAAATTTCTCGACAATCATATCCTCCTGGATATAAAGGATCTTAATAGCATTAACCTATGAAAATACATTTAACAATAACAAGCAAGTAGTTTGAGACACTAAATGTCATATAGTAATTCAAATTATTGTTGCAGGTCATTAAGAAACTAGTAAATAATCTATTTCACTCTGATGCTAATATAAATTTTCCATGACAGCAGTGAGTGGTATCCTGCTGAAAAATGATAATGTCACTGCAACATGTCCTTAGAGTACAGCAATTACTGTTGCATTCAAAAGTGTATGTAGCTTGAAGTTTAACTGATTTGAATATGAAAAGCTTTTTGTAAAGTTCACATTTTCCCATGCAAAAAGCACATGTGGCACATAAATAGGTTAGTATGAAGTACAGTAGTGTCTGTGAAAATATTAGATCATTTTTAGGGAATTAAGGCATTAGGCTGTCTTCTACTATAGCATGATTTCTCTTCAAAAGCTACAAAGCACTTGAATTATTAAAGTCTCACCTTAGTGTCATCATTTACAAGATAATGCAGGAAATTGGAATTGTTTCACAGAGTAGATAGCAAAAAGGCTTGGAAAAACTATCCATACCATCTGATGCTGACTTCGTAAGTTCACCAAAGAACTGAGCAACAACTAATGAACAGTTTATCTATAATGCAGAATTGTAACAAAATTAAGAAAGTCAAAACCACAAGATATTTGTAATTTCAGACAATTATTCATAACTCTGTGGTCACCTAAACTAAAGTCCTACTCTGATGTTGGATTGGTGCATAGAAGTGTATCTGGGTCCTTGAAAGCTGCATCAGTGGGACATAAAGAATGTAAATTCTTACCAAGGTTGAAGGGTTTTAAATGAAACTAGTGACAGACTGCTTGTCTGTTATCTGCAGACCAGCCTACTTCAATTAAAAGAGACAGCCATTATTGGATGGTTGCCTGAGAAGACATGATTTTTTTAACAGCCACAGTAGCCCATTAAGATACTCTAATGGGGAGTGGAGAGGATTAGAGTATGCTTTAGCAGAGTAAGAGCCCACAAGAATGAAATCACAGAGCCTTGAGAAGTTATTCAGTTATGTTTGTCCTATTAAGGAATAATACAGAAGAACTTTTGAGACTGAGAGAAAGAGAATGTATAGAATGATTTTAGCTTAAAATTTTAAAAAAGTGTTTAGAAAACATAAAAAAATAAAATGCTGATGTAATGTGTGTGACATAAAGAAATTTCAAACCATCCAATCTTTTGTTAAATTGATATTTACTGAAAAGCATTGATGAGAAGAAGGTAAATGCAATTTTCTCCTTGTTTAACCTACTAAACTCTGGTTTTCTTTCACCAAAGCAAATATTCCACTATAAAATTACCTCTTAGATTAATCATCCTTTTGCCTAATCCAATGGTTCCTTCCTTAGTTCCTGTACTTCTGTACCTCTCAGCTTCATTTGGATCTCTCTACTAGCCCAATTTCTAAAGAATCCTTCCATCTACATGTGCCATACACTGTAATCTACTGACTTCATTCATTCATTCATTCACTCATTTACTGGGAATCAACAAATTCCAATCCACTATGCTCTATGTGGGGAATCATCAGTCTCTGACTTCAATGAGTTTAAAATTGAATAGAGGAAGTAAGCCATAGACGATTACTTACAATAAAAATCAGTAAGGAAACGAAATTACCAATTGGATAGTACAATGTGAGGGAATGACTCTTCTAGCTATAGTGATTCTAATAATTAAAGCTATACAGAAATGGAATGAGATGCTGTAACAGCAACAAAGTAGAATCTTTTGCTATCTTCCTGGGTTGAGTTTTAGGCAATCAGATGTGCATGTGGGTTCTAACCAATCAGATGCTGAGTAGAACTGCATATAAAGAGAGATCCAGGATTGAGAAAGCAGATGTGAAGAGAGCCAGTATTGAAGGAGTGATGCAGCATTGAGAAGAAGAGAGCTGAGAGAAGACCTGAGAGCTGGGAGGATTCCTCTGATCCAGGAGGAGACCTCTGAGTCAGGAGGAGACTTTTGACCTGAGGGAGAAGATCTCTGGGCTGAGGAAGAAGACTTCTGGTCTGAGAGAGGTGATCTTTGGACTGAGAAAGGAGACCTCAGAGGACTCAGAGAGGAGACTTCTGATGGCAGAGACTTGCTGAAGGAGCCCCTGAAGCTGTAGGGCAGAAACTTATCCATAAGAGAGAATTTTAGCCCTTTTGAGAGCTGTAAAAGTAAACTGAGCTGCTATCACAGTGCTTCTGGATTTGGAAGTGAATTGAGATGACAGTGCTGGTGGTGTGTTAATATTGTTGTTGACCTGTTGAGCTTTCTTTTCCCAGAGGAAGAAGCTATGGAGTGGAGCAGACCTCCTGAGTTGAGACATGGAGCAGGAGTGGAGAGCTGCCTAAAATGTGAATCCAGCCAAGAATCAGGAATGGTCAGACCACAGAGGAAGAACCTTGGGACTTAGAAGTCAACCTTGAATTAAGATGAAAAACGACTTTACTTGGACACTTGGTATTGATTAAGTATGTTGCTATGAATCTTATGCTTCACTTTATTGAACAAAGATTAATTTATTGCTGAATAAATAGTTCATTATACCATGTGATTAGACACTTAAAATTATCAACAGCAGCATTTCTCAGGTGTGCTGCCATTTTTGGTGTTACAGATGCCTCTGGAAATAGATGTTTCGCCCCAACTAAGGATTTTAAGCAAAAACTGAATTATCACTTGTCAGGAATTCTGTACAGATGGTTCCTGTATACTTACAAGACAAACTACTACATGATTTCAAGGACCCATTCAACTTTGAAATTCTTTGATCACCACAGAGAAATTTCAATTTAAGTTGGTTCTTGAAGAATGGGTAGACTGTCAATAGACTGGTAGAGGAGAAAGGAAAAGGAGGTTTGTAATTCTGTACAACCAATGAAGATCATTGATATAATGGTTTTAAGAAGATTAATTTGGGGACAGTATATGGGTTTCATTCAAAAAAGAGAGAGTCTAGATTCAGGGAGATATTCATAATACAGAAACCATTCTATAAATCCATAAACTATATTATAAATATTTATGTACATAGAAGTCTTTTTCCTTTTATAAAATTATTTGAGGTACAGACCTAACAATAGTATTGTTGAGTCAAAGGGTATACATAGTTTTATAGCCTTTGGACATAATTCCAAATTTCTGTCCAGAATGGTTGGATGAATTCACAATTCCACCAATAGTGCATTAGTGTCCCAAATTTCCCACATCCCATCCAACAGTCAACATTTTCTTTTTCTACCTGTCACTATCAAGGCCTGCTATTGTCCTGCAGCCTACACTGGCTGGACTTCACTCCACTCTAGCTACAGTGAAATAGACCTTTCCTGTGGACTTTCTAAAGTGTTTTGGCCTGGAAAATGTTTTACCCCATTCTTTTGTTAGTTTTGCCACTTCAGAATTCACTTTGAGGTATTTTTAAAATGTTGTTTGGAGGGGAATTTGGGAGAGTTCAGGAGAATCCCTGACTTTACTATTCTACCTTGGCCCCACCGTTTTGTGTGTATGTTTACCATCTTTGTCTTTCTCCTTTTAAGAACCACTTCTACTTCATAAACAACATATAAGAGAGTATGATATTAGAATCCAAAAGTAGTAGTCATCAACTTTTAGCATTTTCACTACCTATTTTATGAAACAAAATTGTTTGCTCTATCCCAAATCCATCTCTGTATAATTTTACAAATATGTTTATATTATATACTGATATTGCTCTAGGATGTCCTATTTAATATGAAGATAAAGTGGTAGTAGAGGCAGTTTCTAAGTTCTTATCTACAACCACTAGTACTATTACTACTACTACTACTACCACTACTACCACTACCACAATCAAAAATACTGACATTTATATTATAGTACTTTAAGGTTTGCAAAGAACTTTTTTATGTATTTGATTAATATGCACATGATATATGATTATATCAACAGATGCAGAAAAAGCACTTGACAAATTACAAATGTTATATTTAAATGTTTCAAAAATATTGAAAAGTATAGGAATAAATAGTCCATACCCTGATATGGTAAATAGTATCTGCCTAAAACTAAAAAGTAGAATGATCTTTAAGAGGAAAGTGTTAAAGGCTTTTCAAATAAGACCATCGGTAAATCAAGGATAGCTATTGTCACCATTGTCATTTGATCACACAAATTACATTCCAAGATGGATTGAGCAATATTCTCTAATGAACAAAAAATACCCTTTTCGTATCTCCTAAAATAAAAAAAAATTTAGACAAAAATCATTTCTCACTATGGCCTGTTAGTCACCAAAATATGGGGAAAATGTGCTGCTTGCAGCTTGGAAGATAGCAGAATTCTTGTTGGAATCTTCTTATTTTCAACAGAATAATCAGGAGTCACAGAAAAGGTTAGAACTATAAGCTAAGTTTACATTATGGTAAAGGATCGAGTTGTGCTATACCACCATTGAGGGCAATATCTGATGGAGGTTTGAAGAGAAAGAACGGAATTTGTCACTATTAGATAGAAGCTGGATGCTATTGTGGGGAAAAATAATTTTAATTAGGGATGAAAAGGCAAGTTACTGTATCAGTAAGCACCCTGACATATGCAGGAGGGCCTGCTATCACAAGTTTTTAAATCTGCCTTCATAAAATGAAAGCAACTTTCAAGGGGTTAATAATCTCCTTTAATCAAGCACATATAAATCAAAGATCAACAGACATGGCTTCCAACTGTCAAATCGTAACCAACACATATATATTCACACATATTCAACACACATATATTCAATAGAGAGGTTCAACTGTCTGACCATAGTTGTCAGAGAGGGAAGCACCAACATCTGGGTTTTCAAAGTCAGGGTGCTTCTTAGTGGCTTCCCAGAGTCTCATCTGGCCAAATAAAACACTTCCAGTCAGTAAGCACCAAAGTAAAAACCTTACCCTCACAGTATTTATACACTTTTCAGAGTCAGAGGGCATAACACACTGACCCAGTGTCTCAATAGGAAAAGCAAAAGGTACTTGGGACCCTCCTACAAAACCACTCCCCTAATCAAGCTTCCCTCAATGAGCAGGTCCATCAATGGGTGGGGAAGATCTTGTTTAATCACATTATTCAATCAGAGACACTTTTGGTAAAACAAAAACAGTAAAACATCTTAACTTGATTGTTATCACATTCCACCCTTCCAAGATCCTTAGGCTTATAGTCTAAATGCCATGGATCCTAGAACAAATAGGCATTAACATTTCTTAAGTAAACACAACATAATTCGCATTTGCAGAATACATGCCATATCGACTTATTACCAGGGTGGACAGATGACTTTAAACAAACACAAAGGTATATGCATAACATAACATCATTCTTTGCGGAGAGAGCAACCAGCTCCTTCCTTCCTCAATCTCAAACAGAAATGTCCTAGCAAAGTCCTCTTGGGGGCATATGCTCTCCACCCTGCACTATCAGGTGCAGACTAACAAGCCAAATCTGTCTTAACAATGCTCCAGGCCCTACTTCCAAGTCCTGATTGGCGACTGGGCAACAAAACCATCAGGGTAGGGTTATTAGGGGTACATGGCACTTCCCCCCACCCACAATAGGCAACTCCACCTCTGGGTCCCAAACTGTCCCAAGAGAACACTGCAAAAAAGCAGACTCAGTGCCTTGCTGTGCAGTCTCAATCTTGTTCCAGGGATGAACTCTGAGGTCCTAGGTTCCTCCTCTTCCAGCAGGAGCCAGTCATTCCCAATTCCTACCTGAGTCTGCATGCTGGCAGTTATCTGCTCCCATTCCTCTCACCTCACCAAGGTCGGCACACAGGCCATTCTCTGCTTCTATTGGGTGGTTCAGCACACACAGTTTTCTCCTCATGTTCCAAGGCTCTGCATAGATTGGAAGGCCAAGGATCCTGGAAGAGTGGATTGTAATGGCAAAATGGGATCTTTTGCTGTTTTTGTATTACTATAATCAAGAACTATAATGCTTTTCTTTGTTCCAGGATCCACAGCCATTTAGATTGTAAAGTCAAGGATCCTGGAGTGTGATGGTAAACAAAGTAGAATTTTTTGCTGTTTTTATTTTAGTACAATCAAATACCTCTGACTGAATCTTGCCTTTATCAATGGAGAGTCTTTATTAGCAGTAAAGTACAGAAACAAGAGTTTTTTTAACTAGAAACAGTATATGTATTTGTATTGTTAATGTCATTAAAGATCTTTCCCACCCATTAATGGGCCTCTTCATTAAGGAGAGTTTGATTAGGGAAGATTTGTAGGAAGGCCCACACCTTTTGTTAATGGAGCACTGGTTCTCAAGGGTTGGAATGCACTCTGTCTCTAAAAAAGTTATAAATACTCTGATGGTGAGATTTTACTTTGGGGCTCGCTAACTGGAAGGGTTTGTTTGGCCAGATGAGGACTCTGGGAAGCTGCTAAGGAGCTCCCTGGATTTGAAAACCCAGATGTTGGTGCTTCCCTCTCTGGTAACCATGGTCAGACAATTAGACCTGTCTGTTGATTTGTGATTTCTTTGTAATTTCTTTGAATTTCAGATTGCTGACTCTCATGAACTAGGTGATGATAAATGTGTTTGATTAAAGTGATTGTTAACCCCTCAAAAGTTGTCTTTCTTTTTATGCATGCAGATCCAAGAATCTGTGGTAGCAGGACCCCTGTGTATGTTGGGATGCTTACTGTTACAACAAACCCTTCCACATTGGGGCAGCCCTAATTGTCAGGAAGTTTCTCCTCATATTAAGCCTGAATCAACTTATTTACAACTTGAATACATTGCTCTTATTTCTGTCCTCTGGGTCCAAATAAAACAGGACTAATTCCTACTCCATATGATATAATGATCTGTTCTCTGAAGCCCATAGAGCTTGGTCGGACATTGAAGAAGCCAAAGTCATCCACTGCATCCTGGGTCGTGGCCAGTTATCTTGACTTTTGTCCTGTCACTGGACTTTGATGACTCTGCAACAGTAACTTAAATTCAATTCATGAACAAGTCAAAACATCACCCATTGTCCACCTTTCTCTGTACCTTGCCCACAAAAATGGTTTTCTTCAAAAACAAAGGAGTGACAACTGATCTAGTTTTCACTCTGAATTCCTTAACCTTTTTAATTTTTGTTTGTTTTAAATGGAGAGAACATTTGCTCTTTCCAAAATATGGTGGAATCCTCCCATTTTCCATGATTTTTCAGATGTCATTGTGTGTGGCTTAGTAACCACATTCATCAAATCATTCAGGACCAAATGATATATTTCACCAGGCGACCTGAATTCAACAAGAGTAATCAAGTATCTGTGTGTTTGTTTTACTATTTCTTCACTTTTAATAGGTATCAACTTCCTGGTAGTCATTTCTGGTCTTCCGTTTTCAGTGCAAAGATTAGAAAGAAAATAAGATTTGAATACCTATACTTTCCCTTTGTTATCAGTTATCATGATCTTATCTACTCCAGACAAGGATCCTTATTCCTTCTTTATATTTTCCCCAATGTAGTGGGAAAGGGAAAAGAAACAAACAAATCTTTTTGTTGTTGTTTTCCTTAGCTTCAATAGCCAGCCTCAGCTCATTCTGAGCTTTATCATGCCTGACATATATGTGTGTGTGTGTGTGTGTGTGTGTGTGTGTGTGTGTGTGTGTGTGTGTATGTGTGTGTGTATTTATTTATTTATTTCCATGTTGTGGCACACATATTCATTCTCTATTACCTGAGCTTGCTACTAGCTTCTGCACATTTCTTGGATAATTTTGAATGATGAGTTCCCTGTGTATCCCCATTGATCTCTTCAGACAAATACCATTTTTCTTCCACATTGAACATCTTTGACTTGATCTTCCTACTTGATATAGTTCTAAAAATGCAAACTATGGCAAGAAGATAGGAAATAAATGTGTCTTTGGAATTTCATGCTTGTGCATTTCCCATGTCTCTTCCACTCATTTCTCCTGAAGCATTTTAGTACATAGGCTCTTACCTGTCTTTCCTTTGAACCCTTGCAAATCTGCTTTCTAAAAAGTAAAGTTCATGTTAAACAATATCCACAGTTATTTAACTCCTCAGTCACAAGTCCTAGAAGGTAATGGCAACTCTATTCCCACATACCCAAGATACCCTTTACTTCCACTCCCAGCAACCAGTTCCTCTATCATTGTGAATTGGATCCAGAACAGACTCTCTGTAATTTTGTTCCACATGCTGAAGGTTGAAAGTATCAGTAAGGCATTTAACAAAACTATAACTTGCTCTGCTTTAGACAGAAAGGGTAACAGAAAAGAGTGAGAAGATATCTTGATATCTGAAGTCCTCTATTACTACTATATTATGCTTCTGTTTCAGATTATTGCCTAAACTATTCACACATTTCTAGGTGATCTATAGGACACCCCACTGGAGAAATATTTGCTCTTTTGGTTCCAAGTCCATCATACAAATATGCCCCCCAAAAGGCAAAAGATAGACCCTGCTCTCAAGGAGCTCACACTCTAATAAGGGAGACAACATATACAAATTATGTACAAACAAGATATATCCAGGATATATAATTAACAGAGGGAAGGCACTAGAATTAGGAAGAACTAGGAAAGTCTTCCTGTAGAAGGCAGGATTTTGTTAGGACTTGAAAGAAACTAGGGAGGCCAAGAGGTGGAGATGTGAAGGGAGACCATTCTAACCTGGAGGACAGCCAGAGAAAAAGCCCAGAGCTAAGAGATAGAATACCTTTTTCTTGAAGTAGACAGAATATCAGTGTCACTGAATTGAAGAGTACATGTTTGGGAGTAAGGTATAAAAAGACTGGAAAGGTAAGAGGAGGCCAAGTTACAAAGGGTTTTGAATATCAAACAGAATATTTTGTATTGGATCCTGGAGGCAATAGAAAACCACTGAAATTTATTGAAAGGGAGTGGGGAGTGTGACATTGATGGACCTGCACTTTAGGAAAATCACTTTAGGGGCTGAATGGACTATGGATTGGAGTGGGGAGAGACTTGAAGCAGGTAGACCAATCAGCAGGCCATCACGACGCTCCAAATAATTGGTATTATGGGCCTCTACTATAGTGGTCCTTCACCAGGGTTTCAATTTGCACTGTTTTAGGAAAATAATAAAAAATTGACTTTTATAAACAACATGTAAAATTTCCAAAACCATTTATGAATATCATCATACTTTGTTCTTACCATAACCATGGAAATAAATGCTATTATCACACAGGGGACAGCCAGTGATGCCAATTATTTTTTTGTTTAGAACTTTTCACATCTTGCCCTTCTTGAGATAATTTCTAAAATAATCCCTCACCAGTTTTAAGAATTACAACTGCTTCCAGAAAGAATTTATTCTAAGTGTACTTAGTTTGGTCCAACCATTCTTTCTGACTTTATCTTTTCATGGGGCCATTGCTGACAGTGCTGTACATATGGATAAAAACCAGGGTCTGTTAGGATAAGAATCCACAAGTAGTAGTTCCAAGGCTAGTGATGATGGAAATAGATCATAAAAAAAATATTCAACAAATATCTTTGCTTTTTAAACTTTTTACGTTCTCCTGCCTGATACACAGGTATAAAGCCAGTGTATTAACATAAATTTGTTAGATCTAATGACAGAATATTCTGTTAACTTATTTTTGCCACCAATGCTTTTCTACTATTTTATGAGGGGATAATACTCACAGTCTCCTGCTGTCGACTTCCTAATAACCTGCAGCAAACATGCTTACATTCTAAACTTGTGCTGTCCTTGACTGTCACATTTCACTGCCCAAGAAAGAAATCAAGCATTTGCTAAGACTTTTTCTGGACATTTTTGGTTTTCATACTATGGGGACTACATTGTAATAGTTAAACTTCAACAGGAAATAATAGCAACACGACCATTTCTATTGCCCCTTTTTTCATATCAGTAACTCCTCTAAATGTCAGGTTTCATTTGTGCTTATTTGCAATGTCTTCTCATTGTCCTTTCTTCCAATTCGTTGCTGATTTTGACCATTGTTCTGGGTTAATATTCTGCCTAATGTTACTAACATTTCTCTAACAGAAGAAAACAATCAATTTTTCTCTGTTTAGGGAAAGTTGATTTCACTTCTGTAATATTACTTAGTATTCTAAATGTCCAGCACCTCTGACTTTTTTTTTAAATGAAGTATTAATAAGATGCAGACATAAGACTTCCAGGTATTCTAGAAAGTTTTATTGTCTTTCACCTCTTTAAACCTTAACTATATCTCCATGGGCAGCTAGGTAGTTCAATGAACAGAATATCATGCCTAGAGTCAGGAGCACTCATTATTCCTGTGTTCAAATCTAAGTACAAACATGTACTAGCTGAGTAACCCTGGGAAAGTAGCTTAATACTATTTGACTCAGTTTCCTGATCTGTAAAATGAGCTGAGGAAGACCATGTCAAACCACTCTAGTATCTCTACCAAGAAGACACCAAAAGGGGTCATGAAGAGTCAGTCATGACTAAAAACGACTGAACAACAAATCTAGCAGTTACTATATAGGATAGATAGATAGATAGATAGATAGATAGATAGATAGATAGATAGATAGGATATATACTCTATCCAGCTGAAACACACCAAAAAAAAGTCCAAAACTTTTCCATTTACCATTGGTTCATGGAATGTGTACATGCTCATGAACAACTTGAAATCCAGTAGACCTGAAAGACAAATAACTCTTGTTGTAAGACAACTCAGAGGTACCACATCCAAATAGCAGGAGTGAAACAAGCCTGGCAAATGAAGATCACCTTACCAAAGTCAGAGCTGGAGTTTTGCAGAGTACTGTGAAGTATTGCTTAGGATTTACAATCAAAACTAATCTAATCAACAAGGTTGTATACCTACCAAAAGGAGAGAACTACAGACTCATGACAATGTGATTGCCACTTGCAAGAAAATGCCACATCATTATCATCAGTACCTATGCTCCCACAATGACGACTCCTGATGAAGTAAAAGAAAAATTTATCAGTGTGCCAAAACAAAATAAGCTTATAATTCCATGTGAACTGAATGCAAAAGTAGACCCAGACTACCAGAAATGGCAAGGAATCCTTGGGAGGGATGGAGTGGGAAACAGCAACAGCAATGCTCACTTAATACTGAAGACTTGTACATCTCATGACCTCATCACCAACACTGTCTTCCATTTATCTAAATGCAATAAAACTTCATTAATGCACTCTTGCAGATTGCTGGACCAATCATAGACTCATCCTCTCTGAGCTAAATATTCACATTCAACAAAAGTAGCAGCCCTAAGGCAAGATGACTATTTCAAGACTCAACAGATTAGAGTGCTTCTCCAAGCAGGAACAGTTTGTTGCTAACACATAGTTGAAGCAGAAAAGGAGGGGGCAACTTTCAGAGATTTGGTGCATAGCACTTCATTTATTCACAATCATCAAGATTGGTTTGGTGAAAATGATGGAGAAATTCAGAAGTTGCTAAATAAAAAATGAGAATTTCACAGGGTTTACAAGCATAAAAGTTCATCCATTTCTAATAAGGCAATGTTCATCTCCATCAAAAAATAAATTGCAAGTAAAACTTAGAGAGATGCAGGACTCTTGGCTCAGTATGAAGGCTAATGAAATTCAGTTTTATACCAATAGTAACATCCCAAAGAGCTTTTATAATTCCCTGAAGGCTATTTATGGGCCGAAGACAAATGACACACCTCAGCTACTCCGTGTTGATGAAGCAGCATTGAATAATGATAAGAACATGATTCTGGAGAAAGGGCTGAATACTTTCATAACATTCTTAACAGATCATCACCAATCAATCCTGAAGCCATTGACTATATCCCACAGGTTGAAGTCAATCCCTTTCTACCTGAACTTCCACATGAATAAGAGATTTTGAGTGCCATTTGGGTCCTCTCATGTGGCAAAGCACCTAGTGCTGATTCTATTCCAGCTGAGACTTACAAGCCAGGAGGGCCACTGGTCATGCAAAATCTGATTGAAATTTTTTGGGTTATATGACAAGTAGGAGGTTATCCCTCAGGAATTCAAGGATATCTCCATTGTCTATCTCTATAAAGGGAAAAGAAATAGATTATCCTATGACAATCATAGGGATCTCTCAATCTTTTCTGGAAAGGTTCTTGTCAGAGTCTTTGTTTATAGGCTGATCTTTTACCTGAAAAATGGTCATCTATTTTAGAGTCAGTGTGGGTTCAGAATGGGTTGACGATCATTTGGTGAGGTGTTTGCTGCTTAACAACTCCAGGGTAAATGCCAAGAGCAGAACAGAAGTCTATACATAACATTTGTTAACCTGACTAAGATCTTTGCTATTGTCAGTCATGAAAGCTTGTGGAAAATTATAGTGAAATCTGGGTGTCTGGAGAAGTTCAGCAGTATTGCACATCAGTTTCATGATGGCATACTTGCACAGGTTCTGGATAACAAACAATTTTCTCATGCTTTCCCAGTCACCAGTGGAGTGAAGCAGGGGCTTTTGCTTGTTCCTATGCTTTTCAGCATGATGTTTTCAGCAATGTTGTCAGATGCCTTCAAAAAGGATAAAAATAGCATCAAGGTCAGCTACAGCACTGATTGTAAGTTATTTAACTTGAAAAGACTATAAGCCAAGATTAAAATGGAGAGAAAATTGGTGCATGATTTATTGTTTGCAGATGATTTTGTTTGCAGATGCACTCACTGCAGCTTCTGAGGCCAAGTTGCAACAAAGCAAGGATTGATTCTCTACTGTTTGCACTAATTTTGGTCTAACAATTAATACAATACAGGCTCTTCACCATCCAGGACCAGATCATCCATTTGTAGAACCACTGATTAGAGCAACTAGAGCAATATTGAACATGGGGAAATAAGTTCACTTACCTTGGCATTATACTTTCTAGGGATGTACACATAGATGATGAGATTGATGCATGAATTACCAGACCTAGTTCAGTATTTGGGAGACTCCAAAAGAGGAAAAGAAGAGGTATTAGACTGCCTACCAAACTGAAGGTCTACAGAGCCATTGTGCTGATCTCACTGTTGTATGCCTGTGAAACCTGGACATTTAACCAGCACCATGCCAGTAAACTGAAACACTTCCATTTGAATTGTTTTAGGAAGATTCTGAAGATCACTTGGCAAGATAAGATTGCAGACACTAAGGTCCTTTCTAAAGCTAAATTTGCATCAAAACCCTTCATGAATTCATGTAATTCTTCCTCAAACTATCTAACCAATTTTTTTTTTAATATTCCCCTGAAATGCCTACCTCAATCAGTCAATTTTTCTTACAATTCTCTATACAATGTATTTTTTGTCTCTACTTCCTTTTGGGGAGCAGAAGTCACTACTCCCTTGCTTCACTGATTCTACCTTACCTAATTATTTCAGCTGATCATTTCTCCCTATATATAAATACCTCTGTAATGACGTTCATCATGATAGGGTTGGAATATTGCTGTGGTATAAGGAATGTTGAGCTGGTTGATTTAGAAAAACATGGAAAGACTTGGAATTATGAAGGAAGTTGCTATCCACCTTCAGAGAAACAGATGATAGGAGGAAATAAACATAGTCTTACATATATGAGTGTGAGTGTGTATGTATGTTTATGGATATCTATGTATATATGTGTGTGTGTGTGTGTGTGTATTTAATTAGCCTTCTTTAGAGTGGTGAGAGGAGGGAGGGGGAAAATAAGGTTAAAAGTGCACAGCAGAGAGCAAAAGAAAACCAACAAGGAAGCAAGGAAAAACTGGGCAACTCTGAAAAGAATGTGTAGTATTTCCTATATAGGTATTCTTGAAATGAAAATTTATTGTTTTATATTGAATCTTCTTTTATGGTATACGATATACATTGCATCTTTTCCATTTTTAATTTTATATTTAAGTTTAAAATTTTTTAAATTACAAAAACAGACCTCAAGTGAGAGGAAATTCAGTGGATCCCAAGATAAATAGCTTATTTCACCTTCTAAAAAACTCAAATAAAGTAGTTATTCATTGTTCTGAGCTTTCTTCAAAATCAAACAATGAGGTTGGTGATTCAAGTATAATTATCTACATCTTAGATGTGATGAGAATGAAGCTTGGACAGGTGAAGTGACTTGTCCCAGGTAACACATTATATGAATCACAGAGATAGTATTGCAGTTTAGTTCATGTAAGTAGTCTTTCACAGTTGTGTGCTATCTCTCATTGCAAATAGTACCTTGCATAAACTAGAGGTTCAATGAATATCTGTAAGTTTGAATGAATGGTAATGTTATTCCCTATGACAATTTTTACAACCGCCATTTCTAGGAAGAGCAATGAGTTTGGAACAGAGACAAATGCTCCTTTTAGGTCACAAAAAATTATGATAGGATCTTGTGATTCTGGAACACAAATAATTCACCAACAATAAATTCATACTCATTGTCAATCAGTTTCCTAGACAAACCATGTGCAGAATATAGAAAGCAGAACAAAAACCAAGCAAATTCTATGAGTGAGGTAATTTGAAGAAAGCCTGGCAACAAGATTAAAAAGATAGAATCCTTGAATCACAAAATTATTTTATTGCTATGATTACTATGAAGTGATGGCAGCAAACATTGTGGAAATGTGTAATGTACTGGTTCAAATTGAACAAAATATATTTTTTAGATAAAACAAGATATGGATCAAGAATAAACAGTTTTTATAGCTATAACCACTAGATATTATATATGTACCTGTACATATATGTATATATAAATATATATACACATATGCATAATTAAAAAGAAATATCTTTGATAGAATGAGCATGCTATGGCCTCTTAAGGCACAGATCACTAGAAATGGCATCATCTTTGTTTATTAAAGTCAGTGAAATGTAGTGTACGTTAGCCTGAAAGATAATTAATATTTAGAATATTAACTGAATAGACCTGTATTCATCAGGATCCAGTTAAAACTATGAGCTGTTATTTTATCTTAAAGAAATACACGTTTAAGCTCGGTAGCTGATACTGAAATGTGATTCTTATTCTTCCCCTTTATTCTGACAGATTAACAATTTGGAAGATATTTAGATGTGGAAATGATCTGGGTGATTATGCAGTCTGACCTTTGCCTTTTAAAGATAAGACTAAGTTCCAGTGGATAAGATGATTTAAACAATTCAATCTTTCTTTAAAAAATACTGATTTAAAATTTAGATGCTGCTAAAAACAAATCAAGTTACATGATAATTCATTGAATAAACTGGTACTGGTTACTTGCAGGTGAAATGACTCAGAGTGATTTGATAGTTTTCTTCTAGTTTCAATGGATGGAAATATTTGTAGAGTTAAATTTGGGCTCGATATAAGGAAATACTTCCAACAGTTTATAGCTATGTTAAAGTGAGATGGACTACCTTTAAAAATAGGTTACTTCATCCTTTATATCTTTAAGGGAAATCTTGTTGAAAACTTATTGGGCATGCTGTTGAAAGGATTATTTTCAAGGTAGAAGTTACCCTACATAGTCCCTAAGGCTACTTCCCACTCTGAGATTTTGTCAAACAGCTGATTTTGTATTAGGTTCAAAATAAATGTTTTTCTATATAGACTTTATTTTGAAAAAGACATCTTGATGTTTTAAAAATCAGCATTAAGAAATAAACTTAGAAAATAAAGCATTTATTTAAAAGTTTACATGTTCATATTAATGAACTGTTTTCAGAACCCAATGTATTATAGAGCTAGAAGGTGCCTTAGAGATCATCCAGTTCAACTGCCTCATTTTACCAATGGTGAAACAGAGGTCCAAAAAGTTTAAGCCAATCAGCTAAGGTCACACAACTAATTAGTTTTATTTAAATTTGAGCTAGAGATGGCATTAATGGAAATGCTCTCTAAGCTTCATAAGAATGATTATTTCAAGACAACATTTTGCTGCAAATACAGCAATGAAATAAAAAGCATTTGTAAGCTGCAGTTAAGCAAAACTTCAGAAAGGTCAGTATCAGAAGAAAATGGTCAATCAGAAGGATATAAAAATAATAAAAGTGTACTCAAATGTGCATAAAGTACCTGTATGCCATGAACATTCCCAAGGCCTTTCACTTTTATTTGGAAACTTTATCATTTCATTTGCTGATGTTGTACTTGTTGCTATCCATTTTATGCATACAGAATCTGCTCTGCCTTCTTTCTGGGACCAGAAGATCTCTGATCACTATGTCCACCAAAAAATACAATTTTAAAGATGAAGTGCACTTTTTGAAACATTTAGTTTAAGGTCTTGATTTTATTAATAAGGAAAGTGATGTTAATGAGATAAACTGACAGAGATAAAACTCAAAGACAGGTTCCCTGACAGGGTTCATCACACTTTCCACTGTGTTATTTATCTTTCCTAGTTCTTCCTAAAACATATTTAAACAAAAAGGGGGGAAAGATTGATTAAGGAAAAAGGAGAAAAAATAATTTCATAAAATAAAAAGAGGTTGTACTTCAATGGACAAAAAAATTGAAATTTGAAATGTGGCCAGCTATGTGGTGGCCCCTGTACTACCGTTAATCTAATCTAACAAGTATTTATTAAACACCTACTAAAGCCATGAAACCAAGTGATAGGGATTCAAAGACAAAAATAAAAGACCCTGCCCACAAAGATTTTACATTCTATTGGTCTAGTTGACAGGAATACTGTCTGAATAATACTAGTAATATTCTGTAGATGTGGTCATAATGGTCAGATGGACTCCTACACTTATGTCAATGGTGACATTGATTTGTCATGAAAGTTGCTGATGCAGAGTAAACAAAAGAAGGGAAGGAAACCAATGGATTCTTCAAAGGTGTTCAAAGTTGTTAAAAGTCTCTAGGAAAGTGTAGCTTCTGATATCTGATATGCAGAGTTTAGCCCAATGCCTGAAATAATGATGATTGACTGACTATAGGCATTATATATTGCCTTTTAGTTTAAATCCACCTTACATATAGTGTGTGTTTATTGTATTGTTATGTTATGAGAGAAAACTGAATGCTATTATTTACACTTCCAGTTTTTTAGCTTGTATAAATGATGAGGAAGGAAAACATGTCAAATCCCACTCCACTAACAGACTTGGGCTTTAAAAGCTAAAATTACAAATCTGTGATTTGTGTAATCCAATGAGTCTCGATTAGGTTATTATTGTCACAGCCACTGACTGTGCAGCAATCTAGGGGGATGTGTGAGAGAAAAATATAAAAGCAACAAAAAAAGAATTGGTGGTCTAAAAACCATGATTCACACTGAGGAAACAAGTAAAAAAAAAAAAGAAAATCTTGAATTTTAAAAAGTATAACACATAAAAGAAATATGTATTTTAATCTACAAACAAATGATTGATGCAAGTATTTGGAAAACATAGTTATGAAGAAACATTGAATTAATGGTACATTTCCATAATGTCTACAAAGTCAGAGAGATCTGTAATAATACAAAATTAACCAAGTTATTCTCATTTCTTTCACAAGCATGTGATCACAAGTAAATAATCCCTTAACATTTCACAAACGTTTCAGTAGACTATGCTCCCCTGAGAACTCTGACTCTGTAGTAGAAGCTGGGTAAGCTTCTTTCTTTCTGTCCATAATCAAGGCACATTGCCTTTAGAATCACTGGATGAATCTAAAAACTGTGAGATTTTCCCAGTTTAAAGGAATTAGAAACCTGGGTCTAGGAAAAAGACTAGAGATCGGTTAAAATCCATGCTGACAGAAGACAAGAGAATTCTGCGGTGCCACATTCATTGCCACATCATGTATCCTCCAGGCTTGATCAGTTGCAGCCAAGTGAAATGGAGGGCTTAAAAGAGGAGTAAGTACTTTTGAAACTTTCCAGGAAAACGCTTCTCTTTTCAGTCAAAGAATCCAACAACTTCATGCATGTGGTGCTGAAAGTATTCCAGTAGTCCCTTTTGTGGCTAAGGACAAGTGTGTGTGTGTGTGTGTGTGTGTGTGTGTGTGTGTGTGTGTGTGTGTGTGTGTGTGTGTGTGTGTTTGGCGGGCAGTTTAATTGGGGGGATATCAGAGGCGGCAGGAAACTCCTATGACACAAGAAATAGGAGTGAGAAGTCTCTGCCAGTCACCTGTACTCCTCGCCCCAACTTGTGGACGCCTTGTATTCCTTCATTTGTCACCCACGAACCCATTTCACCGGTGCTACCCCTAGTTTTCGCTGTCAGGGGAGGGAGAATAATAGTGCCAGAGATAATCGAGGGAAAAAAAAAATAAAGAGAAGAGCAGAAGGAAAGAAGCTGTCCTACCACCACGAATATTTGATAACACTTCTTAGCAGCTCCATCTCAATGGATTCAGGAATTTTAACTACTCTCCTACCTCCCATTCTTTTCACCTTTTCTTCACTAACCCTAACTTCACCCCTTACTTAAATGAAACTTCTTTCCTCTTTTCCCCAAGATCCCTTCACTTTCCAGAGACCCATCCCCTTCTGCACAGTTCCGGATCTCTTCCTTCTCTCCTTTCCTCTCTCTCTCCCTATCACCCTGCCCTTGGTCCCCAGTCTTCCCATCGTCTTTTCTCCCACAGCCCCAGCACCTCTCTTATTCCTGTCTCGGGCTTTCTATCTTCACCGGCTGTTTGCTGGAGAAAAATCTTTGCTGCAGCGGGGACCGAAGTCCACTGCGCTTTGCCTCTGCTGGTGCTGCTGCTGCTGGTGATGCTGGTGCTGGTGCTGCTGCTGCGTCCGAGGGGAGGACTTGGCAAGAAGAGGGCGAGAGGACGAGATCTAGGACTGTAAGGTGGCTGTTGGTGCTGTCTTCGAGGCTGCCACCATGCAGCCTGAGGTGCAGGGGAACAGTATGGGGAGGTCTTAACCTCCCCAGCCCTTAATTTTGGCTCGCCGACCTTGCGGGCAAAGCTATTTCCGAGTAAGAGGTACTGGGAAGCACCGGGGACCGGGAAGAAGAGGAAGGACGGAAACAAACAGAAGTGGGGCGAAGAGGGGGGTGGGGTGGGGATACGCGCCGGTCGGGCTGCGGGATTGCTGTGGAAGAAGAAAGGAGCTCAGTGAGTGTTGAGGAGAGAAAGAAGCCCAGAGTCCAGGCTGAAAGGAGAGCAACCGAATGAAGACTGGGGCGCTCTGGTGAGTGAGCAGAGAGCGAGACAAAACTGGGTGGTGGACAGCGCCTTATTTAGGGGGGTTTCCACTTGAAGTGAGAGTAGGAAAAGGGCGGAGATGGTCTGGCTTCTTGAGGACGAGAGGTGGGGGAATGTGTGTGTGTGTGTGTGTGTGTGTGTGTGTGTGTGTGTGTGTGTGTGTGTGTGTGTGTGTGTGTGTGTGTGTGTGTGTGTGTTCGTGCGCGCGCGCGCGTCTATGGCGCGAGCGTGTGCGGTAGCTGCGCCTGTGTATGTGTATGGGAGAGAGTGAGAGGAGGAGAGCGGGAGTGAGAGCTAGGGGAAAGAAAGATATAGCGCATGTCTCATCTCTCAGTGCAGCCACTAGACGCTCCCACCATCACCTAACTCCACCATCTTTTGCATGTGCAACATTCACTGCCGGACAGAAAACCTCTCCAGGGCGATGGAGACTGCGGGAAAATTCCGGCAGCTCAGGATGGATTGCTAAGGGAAGGGGGGGAACAATTACCTCTCTTCGTCAGTTTTAAAATTTTCCCCCCTCTGTGTGGTTTGTTTTTAGCGCCATCCTCCTCAATGCCTCTCTGAGCAGCATCTGAAAAGAGAGTGAGAAAGAGAGCGCGCCAGAGAGAGAGGAAAAAAGAAGATGAGGATTATTTGCAGACAGCTTGTCTTGTTATTTTCTGGATTTTGGGGACTAGCAATGGGAGCTTTTCCAAGCAGCGTTCAAATAGGTAAGCCTTGCATGGCATCCCTCTATGCATGTGGGAAGTGGGACTGATTTCCGAAAGTGAGTTAAATGAGTTGCAGATACGGGATTCAGGAAAGCCTTGGGATACCTCGCTCCACACCTCTTTTCTTTTTCTTTTCTATTAGCCTTCCCTAGCCTTCCCTTAGAAAAAATAAAGCTTGTTTCTTTTGTAAAGGTTTAAATGAAACTCATCAGTTTTCTCCTCACCCCCATTCCCACTCCCCTCTACCCCCGATCCCCACCTTCTGCTGAAGTCACTTATGAATGATTAGAACAAGTTGGAAAAGATCTTCGTGAGGTTTCAATTAATGTTATTTAGTGGTTTTCCTCATCTTTCTCGTTGGTACTTGAGGTTAGAGGGGTAATGAGTTGGTTAAAAACCTGCTTTTCCCTTATGCTGGACGCTGCAGTAGCTCGCTTGCCATCACAGAAAAGAACAGTGTGAGGGAAAGAGCTTGTCCTCCCACCCTCTCCTCAGCTTTTTCTTGCTACAGATTCACTGGGTCCAAAGTTAGATTCTCCCATTCATCACCCCTTTCTTTTTTCCCCTTTTCTTTAGTTTCCCCTAACCCAATCTCCTCATCTCCAGTCTGATTCTAGGGACCCTCTCCCATCCTTGTTTCCTCTTGTTATTCTCCCTTCCTGTCTTTTAATGGGACGCAGCTATTGAATTTCTTCCAGCTAAGCTCAGCCCCACCACTGCATCATTTGTCGTGGACTGTGTAAAAGAGGTAGCTAATTAGGCTGTCTATGGGCTTCAGAGAACAAAGTTCATTTCTTCCCTCCCTTTTCTCTCTTCCTCCCTGTGTCATCATAGCCCCTCTGTGTCTTGTTTTTTGTTTGTTTGTTTTAATGGGTGCCCCTTTTTCATTAATCTGCATGCCACTTAGTCTGAGAAATCAGGATGCTCTAGCTGATGAAGCAGTGTGCTGGGAATCATGGGGAGGGAAGGAGACAGAGAAAGGGAAACACTAAATGGTCTCAGAGGTCATGTTGGTCATGACAAATTGGGACAGCAAAATATGAGAAGCCCCCAAGGTTGAAATACAAAGCAACTTGAAGACGGACAAAGGGCAGGCACCCAAGATAGTGGCAGAGATGAAAAAACAGAAAAAACATAATTGCTACTTACTAGTGGAGAGCTTAGACAGTACTGTGCCTGTGCTAGGTAAGGTATTTAAAGAAGAGAAAAAAAATCAGCGTGTTTTTCATGCTGTTTTTTATAGGTGGTCTATTCATCAGAAACACAGATCAGGAATATACTGCTTTTCGACTAGCAATCTTTCTTCACAACACCAGTCCCAATGCATCGGAGGCACCTTTTAATTTGGTTCCTCATGTGGACAACATTGAAACAGCCAACAGCTTCGCTGTAACAAATGCCTGTAAGTAAACGTGCATTCAAGAAGTTATAAGTAAATTAGAATGATATTAAAATGGAACAATGAAGGGAGACAGAGTGAAAGGGAGAAACAGGGAGAGAGGAGAGAGAGAGAGAGAGAGAGAGAGAGAGAGAGAGAGAGAGAGAGAGAGAGAGAGAGAGAGAGAGAGAGAGAGAGGAGAGAATCCAGAGATACCTAGTGGAGCTACATAAAATCAAAGGCTCAAAAAGCTGGTTTTAGTTCCTAATGTCAGCAAGCTAGTGTATGTGTTCTTGTTGGCTAACAGAATGAATCTGCTTCTTACCATTTCATTGTTATACTTATAAATGGATGATCTATATTTTAATAGGGTGGATTTTGTAAGGACATATAGAGATATTATTTTGATTTTTTGCCAGTTTTATTCTTTCTATTTTTTTTACTGTAAAAATCCCTGCTATTTAGTAATGACATTGTATAAAACTAGTGAGGCAAGGTAAAGCTTCTGTTAGTGAGAAAAGAAAAAGGCAAGCAGTGGTGTGGAGGATATATATTTGAGTAGGTTGACGCTGCAGTTGATCTGGTGATGTCACTTGAGGCTGCCCTGCTCTTATATTCTGGGTTGTAAATGTCTCTTACTATCAGGCAATGCATACATCCTGTGAATATGTGTCCATGAATCCATACATTGGTGCCAAATCAAGTTAGGATCTGATCTACTTGAATTCACAAACCACCCCAAGTAAAACTATTATCCCACAGAATAATATTGAAACAGTGACTTCACCAAATGCCATGATGGAACGAACCATTGTGGGTTTTTAAAGGATTTGTTGTATTGCTTAAAGCATATAATAGAGCATAGTATGAATGAAATGTAAAATCCTTAAGCTAACTTTCAAAATACACATTAAATGACACCTCTTTCAATATTAAGTGAACATTAATTCTCATGCAAGATGGAAGGTAACTTTTAAATGCTAATTTATGAGATTTAAAAATACAGATCAATACACCGATAAGGATCTTAGATTACTTTGTAGTAAATATGAATTGTTCTTACAGTATTACATATTATATTATATATGTCAATAGACACGTTTAGATATCATGAAAGTGTTCAACTTGAAGTTTAAATAAGTCAGTTTTAAGTAATATTTCAAGTTTTGTGGTCACTTCTTTCCATTTAAGATGCTTTTCTAAAAGTAGGACTATAAGTTGAAAGTTTTATTGGGAGGGGTTTACAAAATTTTTATGCCACTGGTATGTTTAATGTTTGCACTCACATTTTAAATGTGTTTAGAATTTGCCTTCAACTTATCTATTTTGTGTCTTTTGCTAAATTGTTTTTGTGTAATCATGAAATTTTGTTTAACTCTGGAATATTGCTTCATTAGGAGTTTGTGATATTTTTTTTGCACACTGACACCTCTCTTTTAATTTGCAGTAATGTTATATTTCCCATGAGTCCTCATTCCTTGCTAAGCAGTTTATTAATTATACTTTGTGATGATATCACTATCAAAGTGAAGGAGGAAGGGACTATGTATTTAAAAAGTTTAATACATACCTCAAAAGAAAACTAGACAGTTATACTTATTTGGTGATGTTGATAATCCTTTTTTCAGTCAACATCATTCTTTTGTGTTAGTTGCTGACACAATGTTTTCAAAGGAAAGATACTGAAAATAAACATCTAATTCATCTTTCTACTTAAATATAAGCATTTTAATAAAAGTTTTTCATAGGCTGTCTTAAGTTTCAGTTTACAATTTTTCTGTATCAAAATATAATGTTTAGCATATATATATATATATACACACACACACACACATATATATATATATACACACAAATATATGCTTCAAAATGATCCAAACTATAATTTAAAAGTTTTTTTCTAAGAACTGATAAATGTTTTAACATTGTGAGGATCCAGATGAATTAGTTCATTTCCATTATTGGTTTCTATTGTGTACAATATTAAGTCCTAAACTTATTTTTCACAGATTAATCTTAGTTTGGGCTATTTTATCAAGTTATATATTCCTTATGCTGTGTAAACTTTAAAAATATGAAATGTAAAAGTCATGTATTAGTCAACATTTTATTTGGTCATTGTGATTTATAATGTTTATATCACACTTCAATACTCTGAAGTATCATGCAAACATTGAAAATAATAAGGAACACATTAAATACTATCTGATATATTTGTAAGTCTCATCAATTTGGTAATTATCAAAGGTAAATAGATATAATATAATATATAGTAAACATTATACAACTTGTATTTCTTAACATGACTAAGAAATCATTCAAATACAAATATATTGTAATATTTTGGGGAGAAAGAAAAAAACAGTAGAATGAATATTATTCTATTGTTTTCTTATGCTCATATGAATAACTTTTGTGTATTTCATACGCATGTTACAGAAACATTTAATACTATGAATATGAACAAACTGCTTAATGAAACACAATAAAATTGAGTGACAAATGAACATATTGATCGTCCTTAAACTAAATCTAAGCAGAATTTTACAAAAATCAATTGTCAGATTGCTTGAGGATCCCAGTATCCATGTGATTTAAATTTGCTGGGTTGACTGACCAAATGCACAGATGTATGTGATTTTCCAACCTAATTAAAAATAAATAGTAAGCAATAATTATATGGCCACCTCATATATCAAGCACTGTGCCTTTAGGTGTAATAGAGTAAAAACATGACTTGAAGAAGTACTTTGTAAAATTCCCTTGGAAAATACATTCCTCAGAATGATAGCCTATAGATCCTCAAAGTATAAGAAGTAAGATTAATATTCATTTCAGGTCAAACATAATGACCTAGGATGTGATCGGTTAGCTTTATTTCCATTATGATTAGACTGCAGAAATTACATGTAAATCTGCTATGTCTGGTCTGCCTGTGTATTACAGACCTTAAACAGGGTAGATTTCCTTTAAAAAAAATAAATGTCTACTAGAATAAAAAAAGCAGATAAAGTGGAGTATATTTGTCAAAAGTGTTTAGGTTTCTTTTATATAGAAAATATTTAATTTTTCTTTTGTGTTGTTGTCAGTTTAATGACCTCTCTAGAAATACTTTGAGAATTATACATCTTTCTATTAATACACTTTACAGGCTGAAACTGAACTTAATTGCTTCCAACTCAGCATGTTTTTTATAAGGCCTGAATTCCTGAGAAACAGCCCATTTTAGCACATAGATTTTTTTTTTAGTGGTTCAATAATATTGACCTGATTTGTGTCAGCTGTAATTATCTTTTTTCCTTGACCAGAATTTTCTTTATTGTCTTTTTCTTAAAGTACTAACTTTGTTTAAAAATTTAGTTTTATGAAACATGAAATTGAATTTTTTTGAAAATAAACATCATATGAAACTGGGATCCATTAAAATACAAACGAAGTTTATATGAGTCAGCACTGAGTGTGCTTATACAGATTTCCACTTGTGATTAAAAGTCTTTCTTTGACATGTCATTACTCTGGGACTGGATAGGGTGAAAGTAAATAGCTTTTTCTTTGGTTGCATAGGAAATACTTCCTTAGGTAGTGTTATAAAGCACTTCAAGATCTTTTTCCCCTATACCACTATTGCTTGTGGTCATGAAATGTGCTGATTTTATTTCATGTATCTTTTAAGAGACATTTGAAGTAATTGCTTTTACTAGACTCTCTTCTCTAATGTATTTTTATTAAGTGAATTAATACAGAGCTTTTGCCTATTCTTATGGAGTTATTATTAAACTACAGCAGGCATGATGCCCATAGTATCGAATTACTTTGGTCAGCAAGCTTTCTAAACAATAAAAATCTTTGCTTTTTACATCTTTGTGATATCAGCTCAACTTCATGTACAGTTTTAATCACATTTTTTAAAAAAGTTTTTAAAAAATTACTTAACAAGGCAGCTATGTGTTCATCTGACTCCACACAAAAAAAAAAGGATCTTAAATATATCTTTTAATATTCCCTCCAACGGTCAATATCAAGTAAGTAATGATAACGGACAGAAATTTGGGAATTGTTACTTGATAAGACTAAAATAGAGTATTATTGTATACCAGTTTCATTAGACTATTTAGATTGATCTCCTTATTTTAACTTATCTCTTTTTATGACCTCTTTGTTTTTTTTTAATTTCCACTTCTTAAATTTTTCAATTCACTATTCACAAAGATGCTTAATTGCTTGTTCTGAAGAATCACAAATAAAATTGGTATAGTAGTAGTGATGTGGGTTTCACTTGTAAAGTTACAGTATACGTAAGTGAGTACTTGTATTTACATAGAAGAATTCATTTTGTCATCACTTACCACAATGCACTTCTGATATGAATAGCAATTCAGTAACCAGGCTGTGAATGGTAATTTGTGTAAAATGGGACACTACAAAATTTCCTGAATTTTGATTTATAGGACCTACTAGGAACTTAGTAGGCACTCCATACACACATGTGGAATTGAGGTCTAATTGTGATAGATTTTAGTGGTGGCAATAGTCATTAAATATTTCTAGGGGCATTTGGACATTTTCCTACTTTTTTAGCTCTTTTAAGAAATAAGTAAGTGTCTATACATGCCTGGCATTATGTTAATGAGGAGTGTTTTGAAAGAGAGTTTAAATTGATGATGCCCTTAAGATAATAATTTTCAGCAGTTTTTCCTTACTGAATCTTCTATGTGATGATTTTAGAAGATAATTTAACCCTTGATATACTGTTGTGAGCACATCAGTCTTTAATGGAACTCATCTAATGGAACAAAAAAATTCTGCCAAATAAATTTTTATACTTTTAATCAATAGTTTTGTTAATTCAGAGTAATAATTGTTTATAGAACTTGCTATTTGTTGACTCTGATTTACCCTTTCCTAGGCATAAATGATTTTATCTGTCTGATATGTTTTCTGTTTCCAATCTAAGAATTATTTTAATGGAAATTAATAGGTGCTCCCCTGAACTTATCAGTAATTTACTCCATGTAGGACATAAGAACAACTACAGTTCCTTAGTTTATTTCTTACTTGATGGCTCCACAATTGTATTTGTGGTTTAAAAAAAAAAGATAATTGACTCATGGACTGGGTAAAGACCTAAATTTAAATGCTTATTTATCTTGTTTTATAGAAAACAGTTTGGAAATAACATAGGAATGCACAATTTCTAATTTGGACCCCAAAATCAAAAGCTTGGATTTTGTTTATTTTCAGGGAAAAAATAAAGGATACAACTTTACCATAACTAGTAAAAGTTTTTTGTAGAGTGTGCTGACAGTGATGCTCTCTGCTGGCTTGAAATAATGTATTCATTTGAGAATAGTTTTACTTTATTAGACTGATTAAACTACCGCCCCTAGAGCATTATTATAAGAGACTCAAATCATTTCATCTCTCTTTGTAAGATTAGTAACAAAGATCTAGTTTCTACAATCCTGCTACAGAAATTCTTGGGAAGCTTGTGGAGTTACCTCTTTCTCATAATGATAGAAGTGATTGAAATTGTATCAATGTTCTTCAACAGTTGTTATAGCAATATACTGCGTATCTAACAGAAAGTTCTTTGATTTCAATGTTTGTATATGAATTTTTCCAAGTTCTGTTCCTTC
The DNA here is from genome assembly GCF_028372415.1 of Notamacropus eugenii. Classification (NCBI taxonomy): domain Eukaryota; kingdom Metazoa; phylum Chordata; class Mammalia; order Diprotodontia; family Macropodidae; genus Notamacropus; species Notamacropus eugenii. The sequence goes on along the minus strand of NC_092876.1, from coordinate 149,651,298 downwards.
CACTAAGGGAAAGGAAATTCTCAGCTTTGGCATTTCACCTGTTACAATCTGATTCCAGAGCACTTTTCACGTATTCACTCTTTATATTATATATATGTGTGTACGTATATATATATACACACACACACACACACACACACACACACACACACACACACACACACATATATATACATACATATACGTACACACATATATATATATACCTTACATTTCAATCACATTGGTTTATTGACTATTCTCCAAATCTTTGTATTTTATTTTCTACCTGATGTCAGTGAAATAAACCTACCCCACCTCTTAGAATCCTTAGCTTCATAAATAGCTCAGCTCACATGTAACATACTATATGCAATCTTTCCTAGCTTCAGTAGTTTCTAGTGCTCTTCCAATTTTCTATACACTATATACTTATCTGTTTAGTTATTTAACTATCCCAAAGTGGGATATTGCAAGGGCAGGGACATTTTTTCCTTTGTATACCTACCACCAGCAGAAACTTACACATATAAACTGTTTAATAAATGCTTATTGGATTGGTTTATATTGCTCCTAGATTACTGTTACCACATCCTATTCTGGTTTATATCATATTTATAAGCACATATATGTGTCAATATCTATGTACACATGTATGTGTGTGCTTAACTTTATGAAATAATAATTGGATTGAAACTGCATCAAAAATTTATTGCATTGAAAAACTCAAAATGAACATGAAGACTGCTTGAACTGAAAAGAAGGAAAAAACATATAGCTATCTGTAATATTTTGAAAAAATGCTGCATGACATATCTAGGTAGCCTTTTCACAGGTTATATGCCAGTGAATAATCTAGAACAGATTGCATTCATTTTAGGGACTGAATTATAAACTTAAACACATATTCATATTTTCCTCCTGTCATATATATATATCAGAAAATTAATTTCCATATGCCTTGTTAATGTTTTATTTTTAAAGTGCACTGTGTAATTTGGTCTGCATTGCAGTTTTGAGAAAAATGAATTTGATCTTCAGGAAAAAGCTTGCACCTTTTATTAATATCCTATAAATTTTATTAATACACTAAACTTTTATATCTTACTTTGATAGTGTTACCTGTTGTTGCTCCATTTTCAGAGAAATTTCTAAATTCTAAGTTAACCTCAACATTTCAATGGATATGTATAAAGCTATAACAGAATTTAGAAGGGAAAACTAGCTTGGCAGTTTTCAATATATGCAACTTTGTTATCTCAAAAAATATTTCCTTTTCTTCTTAATAAATTATTTTGTTTTATATATCTGTGGTAATTCCAATACAAGAACATTTCTATATAACATAGGCAAATATTCTCACTTAATTTTCTTAAATGCAATCAATATTTGCTTAAATGTTTCATTCCATAGCTGAACATCATCATTTTAGATGCATGTCCTTCAAACAGTGAACAGATTTTATAAAAATATCTGGATCTAGAATGATGATGATGGATATTAAGAGAAGGAATTTTAGAAAAAAAGAAATCAAAAAATACTCTGCATTAGCTCCCCTGATGTTGGGCACAAATATATGTAGATCTCCCCTAATTTGAAAAATCTTATCACTGTAGTGTCCTCTCTTAATGCTATGCTAAATCTATACTTTACTAAGTTATCAAATCTTCCCATTTCTATATTGATTCTATACTGACTATCTCCATGTCTTTACCAGCCACTCATTACTTAATTCTATGTCATATGGCTTCCTTAATCTAATTATATTGCATATTGTTATCATTGACCTCCTAACTAGTTAATCCAAAAATCGTTCTCAGTTCTATGACTGCTCAACTTGTTTGCCATGTTGGATGCAAATATACACTTCCTCTTTTCTAAAATTCTCTCCTACCTTGGTCATCATTGCTCTACACTCTCCTCCTCCTTTGTAGAATCTCACAGTTAGAACATACTCCATAGCCTAACAAATCTAATATATACAATAATATGAATCACCCAAGAACAAGTGATCATCTAGCTTTTAATTAAACACTTCCAATGATGGTGAACACACTAGCTCCAGAGGGCATTCTAATGTTGGATATTTCTAATTATCAAGAAATGTTTTTTCTTATATCAAACTTGTTGACTTCTTTGTAACTTCCACCTATTGGTCTTAGTTTTTTTCCCCCCCTCTGGAGTCAAAAAGAATAAATCTAATCACAGTCCCATGGGATAGCCTTTCAACATATTTATGATCCATTCTTTTCTGTCACTGTTATCTTCTTTCTACTTTTTTCTTACCCCCAAATGTGGTTGTTTAATAAGATTCCATCCTTTTTTTTCTAAATACCCTCAGTGTCTCCAGCTATACCTTCTGTCCCCAAATTCTGTAGTCTATTGAAATCTTAATTCAGATTTTGTGATCAATGATATTAGCTATTCCCCATAAACTTTGTATTATAAATATGGTATCTCTGGTTTCCCTCACATAATTTAAAAACACACTGAATAGGCAGAGCCTGGGATAGATCTCTGAGCATACATCTACACTAGACTTGTGGTGGTGGTGGTGGTGGTGGTGATGGTTGTTCAGCTGTTGCAGTTGTGTCTGACTCTTTGTGACCCCATTTGGGGTTTTCTGGGCAAAGATACTGGAGTAGTTTGCCATTTCTTCCTCCAGCTCATTATCTGCTCTAGAGAACTCCCTCTTATCTGATATTTATGTGGCCATTTTATTGGTCTGTATTCATGCAATTATTATTCCACCCAATGGTACAATTATCTAAAACATGTTTGATCATTGTTGCTCTGTCTACAACATTCCTTTGATATGCTGGTCTTGCTTAACTTGCTTTTGAAGCAAATTGGTTAGTTTCATTTTGATGAAGATTAATTATGACTGTAGTGGAGGGAGCACTGGGCCTGGAGTCAGGAAGACCTTAAAATCTAGCCTCAGACACTTACTGGCTGTGTAACTCTAAGCAAATCACTTAAATCTGTTTGCTTCATTTCCTTGTCTGTAAAACGAGCTGTAGAAGGAAATGGCAAACCCTTCTGGTACCTTTGCCAAAAAAATCCCAAATAGGGTCACAAAGAGTTGAACATGACTGAAACAAGCAAATGACGATGATGACCATGACAAGACAAAAGCAACAAATTTTGGCTCTCCTAATCTGTTTTCTTATAGAATGTACTCCTTGCATCTAGGGGCTGCAGTTTTTGTCTCTGTATCCCTATTTCCTACATAAGCTTCATGCACATGAAATGCACTGATGTTTGCTGAATTGAATCAAAATCCTAACCATTTTACTAGTAAAGTGTTCTAGAATTTTTCCAGAGATAAAAGTCAAGCTCTTTAGACTATATTTGAAAGATTCCATTCTTGCCTTTTTTTGAATACAAGGATAACATTTGACCAGTACTGTAACACTTCACCTAGACCAGATGACTTAAAACCCATTGAGGGGACCTGGATAAGGACAGAAACTAGCCCTGCATTTTTGTTTTTTTTTTTATATAGGGAACCCCAGATGAAGAAATTCTCTTTAAGAAAATTAGTTGGCACCTTCTCTGAAACAGTTTTAAAGAGTGTCCTAGAGCACTTAAATATTAAGTGACTAATGTATGCTTTTATAAGATCACTTCACTTATCATGAATTCCAAGTCCTTATGGCTAGCTTTGATTTAAGATTCACTTATCGTTTCTATTTCAGCAACGATTTTGTCTTTACTGGTCAGAATTAGCTCCAAAATAACAGGACAACAAAATTTCCTTTCTTTTTAAAAGTGAAATGATCATTAAGGTTGGTCAAGACTATCATTTGCCCTTCTTTGGCAGAAAGATAACTCAAAATGTTGACTGCATATTTGAAATCCTTCATTACTATTTTGTTTTGGTTTTTTTTTCAAATATGAAATGTGTCTTCAGAACTCTTCTTCTATTTTATTCTTTTGGTTCAATGATCTGGGGTGTATATCTTTGACAATAATGTTTCTGTTTTTCCATTGATTCTCAACTAAGTTCGTTCCATCATTATTCACCCCTCTAGTTCCTGAATTCTTGAGCATGATATGGTCATACCTAAGATAAGACTTAGGAAAATCATGTTGGCAGGTGACTGGTGAAAGAATTCAAATGGGGAGGAATTTGGCAAAGAAATTTCTTCAGAAAATACAATAATATTTTAAATAAATCAGTTATTTTTTATAACTTTTTAAATATTTTCCTGAATTTGTGTGTCATAATTTGCATACTTGTATTACAATTTTTTCATAGCTAAACAATGCTGAAGGAAATCAAATACAGTAAATGTAGATATAATTGCACCAATTATATTTGTATTAATATGTACTTCATATACCTATAAATAAAATGATAATTGCTGTTCATAATGATGACCCTGAATATTGAGTATTTATAAGATTCTGGAGTGCCTCTTAAATTACCAAAGAAAGTGTAATATTAATTTTAAATATTATATTTTAATACCTTGAAAATTGCTAATTCAGGTATGACAATCATATTAGCTGCCACTGAAATAGAGTTCTATCTGCAAAGCACACTTTGAAGCTTGACCTTCGATTAGAATGCCTGCCACCAGATGGTACTGCAGACTAGTTTGGTTAGATAGCTGTCCATTCTGTGGGTTTTATTGAAAAGGTCAGAGATTATTCTTTTGTATTATTTTAAAATAATAGTATTTAGGTAAAGATTCTGCAACAGATGAATAAAAATCCAAGATATACTTAGGAGCAAATTCAAAACACTAGAACTCTAGGCACAAATGACACTTTCTCACTGACCAAAATTATCAATTTTTCTTTAATTCAAGAAATTCTCATGATGAATAACCCAACTGGCAATAAAATATGCATTATGAAATAAATCTTCAGAATTTTACAATGTCTTGCATGCTATAAGTTGAATATAAGTTGTTAGGACCATAGAATCATAGATATCACCAAGAATATCATCACTAAAATCAGACAAACTAGACATATCAACAGGACCAGAGGTGCAAAAGACTTGTTAGCACACTAAGTGATATGGCAAATTAGCTTCAAATCAATCAACTGCTTTTGGGGATGAAGAGAAACTTGTATCTTTGTCACAGAAGGATTCAATAGAAAGATCTCTCTCACCCATGTGGGTGTTCAGTGAATGAAGTTTTTGTTACAAAAATTTGGGATCAGTGAAAGTGTTACAGTTTTCTAAATATGGTACAAGTAGTTGTCTTATTCAATTTTGGGCATATTGTCCATCTGCAATATGAGCCAAGGTAGAGTTATTAATGTGTTGACTAAATAGGCTACCCATCTACTACACATTGTTATATGGGCAGTTTAGATTTTTCATTCACTTTGCTTTTCTTCTGTGGGTTGTTAGAGCAATAGCTTTCGAATGACTATAGATTTTATTGAAGAGACTTTGTAGACAGTGTTCTAGGGTTCAAATCAATGCTATCATCTCATCTGTGACTAGGAGCACTTGCATAAACTTTCTATTGATAGAGAATTATTCTTTTATTTGGACTGTTTAAGATATCTCCCATGATTTAGATAAACACTTAAGGTGAATATATAGATATAGATCTGTCTGTCTATCTATCTATCTATCAGTCCCATGCTAGGCAAGTTCATTCTTGCCTGGATCTTGAGGGTCAGCCTCCACTTTATCTCCCATCTGAAGCATATTCTTTTCATTGCTATGAGCCCACCTGTCCTACCCCGGTAGTGTCCAATGTTAGTGTTGTGGTCCTGCCATTTCCATCTTCCTCTAACTCACCTGCTCAGTGTACCAACTTTTTTCTTTTACTTGGATGTGATTATGTTACTCTGCTAAAAAAAAATTATCAGTGGTTCCCTATTTCCCTTCACCTACATTTCAAACATCTTTGCATAACATGCAAGGCCCTCCACAGTCTCACACAACTTAATCATTCCAGTTCAATCTCACAAACTCCTTGGAAACAAGGACTGTTTTATTTTTTTTTTTGTCCTTATATTCTCTGAGATACAAAGTATTTAGAACACATAAGAAGTGTTTGATAAATGACTGTTGGTTGATTGATTAATTATTCATTTTCCATTAGATACACAGCAAGATATAGTGGATAGAATGCTGCACTTGGAGTCAGGAGACCTACGTTCAGATCCTACCCGGAAATACATACTAGCTCTGTGACGCTGGGCAAATCACTTAATAAAAAACAGTGTTTGTATGGTGCTTTAAAGTTGACAAAACACTTCACAAATATTATCTTAATTTGTCTTCACAACAGGTGTATTTTATCTTCATTTTACAGACTGGAAAATTGAGGCAGAGAGAGTTCAATCAATAAACATTCATGAAATATCTACTACATTCCAGGAAATATGCCAAGCTAAGGTCACACCTGCCCAGGGTCACATAGCTAGGTAATGTCTGAAGTCAGATTTGAATCTAAATCTTCCTGATAGGAGATATAATAGTCTATCTGCTGCACCACCTAGCTGCCTCAGTTCCCTAACCTTTCTTGATCTGAATTCATTATCGAGAAAAAAGGTTGACCTTGTGAGGTCCTATCTTGCTCTAAATCTATAATCCTATGTACTCTGTGCTCCAACTAAATTGGACTACTGTATCTTCCTGGAACACGCTCTTCTCTTTTTTAGCTTTGTTTATCTGATTTCCCATGCTGTAAGGACTACAGTGTTTATACTCTTTGCTTTCAACTTGAACTTCAGCAAAAAACTTACTAAAAGTGGTTATTCTGTATTATGTGATGGAGAAATAAAAGATTAAGTATGAAATGATCTCAGCTCTCATGAAGCTTTCATGAAGACAAATTCTAATACTTTTCTTTGGTCACTAGTCCATGTAACTTGATTATTTTCCTAAGCAGATATGCTTATCAGATATGATATATTTAGTTAATAATTTCATTTATTTGTCATTATAAACTGTGTGTACTCCCTTCACTTAGGCAGATTGTAATCATCTCCATGCCTTAGTAACCAATTTCACGGATAACTGGGGTGATAAACATATTAGTAATGAGCCTCAATGAGTTTTGGTAGGTCAATCCTTGGGCAACAAAAATATAGTATGTCCCCAAACCCATTCCTAATACATGTCCTCCTTGATCATAAAGCCTTCTGGAGCTAGAAATCCATGGGTTTTACTTTTGAGAATGCAGGATCATCTCCATGCCATGATAGGCTAACAGTAGGATTTTAGTGGAAGAGTATGAAATGAACTCTAAATAAATGAAGAGAACCCCTTGATTCATTTCGGCTTTTTAAAAATTTTGTATTTAGGGGGATGGAAAATTTAGTTATGTGTATGTCTCTTTAAGCCACATGTTTGTAATATAGGAAGAAGTAGAGCTGGTAACAAGATGATGTTAACATTTTAAATGTCAATAGAAGTAGAACCAATGTGAATGTTTCAGGTCAGATCAAACTTGGACCTGTTTATTTCCTACTGTAGGAGGGAACAATTGTTTTCAAGCTGTTGGTAGCCTTCAGTAGCTGCTGATAGGAACTTTGGTGTGCCTCTACAAGGGCTGCTTTCAAAGCAGCAGAGAAAGTCCATTAGGGAGCCCTTGGGAACCATGGAGTGTACTCTCGAGAATCCCATATGGTGTATGGGTTGGCTTTGCTCCCGGCATGGTGTAGGACACATTTAGAGCTTGTGGGACTAGACCACTGAGAAGCTTAGAGGCCATGTAAGCAACAACTTGGAAGGGGAGATTTGGGCCTACTGGTGCACTGCTAAGACAATCAACTCTTGATTGTCTGCGTGGCTCCTAATCTGCAGAAAATCTGGTTTTCAGGTTTGATAGGATCTGAACTACTTTGCTTAATTAATTCATTTGTTGGCATCTCCTTTGAATTAGTATCTACTCTGCTCAATTACTTGTTTTTGTTAACATCTTACAAAGCCTATTTAATCTTACATTTTATGTGGCAGGGAAGTCATTTGAAACATGAATACTTAACCCCTTTCTACCAGAAGAAACACAGCAGTCTGAGGGAGAGCTCTTATTTTCCTAGCATAAAATAAGTTTCAGGGGAACAAAGATGAATTGGACTCGTGTCAGACACTGCTTCATCAATCATGTCTTTACAGCATGATTCCATTATTTTGTTTTAAAATTATTTTCTAAACAATCAGTCACATTTATATTCAAATATAAGTCCATTGGTAATTTAAAAAAAAGCTCTCGTTTGTAGAGTACATTTAGTTTTATAGTTACAAAACAAAATCAAACATGTATGTTCATGAAATTTCTCTATCTGTCTATCTATTGTGAGCTATTATTTTGGAATAACCAGATTGGTTCCTTACCACTATAGAAGGAACGTTCAATGAATTATAGAATAGTATAGTTAGAAGAAATCTTAGAGGTTGTGTAGGGGTAGCATCCTTTACCGTTCCCTCACAATTCCCTTATTCTCTCCTCAGCAACCACAAAAACAAAAGCAAACCAAATAAATGTTGCTCCTTTAAGCTTTAGTACACATATACGATATGGTTTCCAGAAGTCTATACTGTCCTGATTGACCTTCTCTAGATATACAAGCATTTAGGAGAGTCCCTGGTGCATAATATAGGTGCTTAATAAGTGATTGTTGATTGATATTGTCTTTTGTGGGGCAAATAGGTGGTCCAGTAGATAGAGCTCTGGTTCTGGAGTTAGGAGGACCTGAGCTCAAATTTGACCTCAGACACTTATTAGCTGTGTGACCCTAGGCAAATCTCTTAATCTTGTTTTCCTCAGTTTCTCATCTGTAAAATGATCTGGAGAAGTAAATGGCAAGGCACTCCAGTATGCTTGCTAAGAAAATCCCCTATGGGATCATTAAAAAGTTGGCCATTACTGAAAAATAACTGTATGGAAGTTGTCTTTTGTTAGTGTCCCACTTATTCATTCACTTACCGATTCTGTCATTCATCAGAGTTTTATCAAGTGCTTACTTTGCCTGCAAAATGTTACTGAGGCATAGTCAATAGGGAGGTGTCTTTGTTACCAAGAAGACCTGAATTTAAATACCATCTCTGGCACAAATATCTCTGTGACCTTAAACTAATCATTTAACCTCTCAGTGCTCTAGGTAACTGTCAAAGACTAAGTTGCAGAGAAGGTGCCACCCTTCACTGGAATGGGAGTTTTCTTAACAGAGAGTGCCCTATGTCAATGTAATCAGAGGTAATATCTCTATCTTGCCTTGCTGCATCAAATATGGATGAGTAGCTAAAGTTATTTAATAAAGCACACAGAGGTATGTCTGACTAGTACAGAATATAGAATATAATGGGACTATTATTTCCCATGACCTAGATGTTATATTTCTATCTAAGTATCCTGAGACAACATCAGCTCTTTTTGTAGTACCATGAATTAGAGACAATTATTAAGCCTGTGATTAATTAGCACACCAGACCTTTTTCAAATGAATTTTATTTAAACCTCACCTCTTTCATCCTGTACTTACCCAGTTGATTTTTCTTCCTAAATCTAAGTTTTACTGACCCAATAATTCCAGCCTATTCAGACCTATATGAAATCTATATATCCAGCTCTAATCTCTTGCCCGAGCTTCAATCCAGTTAAAGAGTAGAGAGCCAATAAGGCAACAAACATTTATTAAGTGTTTACTATGTGTGGAAAATAAAGTAAGAGCAGGAAAATGATCTGAGCAAGTACTAAGGGGTGGAAGGAATAAAGTTCTCAATAGAGTCAAAAGATGAGTTTAGGAAGAGTGATGCAAAGGGAGTGGTGGGATGATAGAAAGTTATGATCAGATAAGGAAATATTGGAGTTTCTTAATAGGAAAGTGGTACACTTATGGGTAATGGTAAAACGTAATATGTGACCTGCTAAATGGATGTCTGAAACAAAGTGAAGTTGTTGCTCTTCAGTCGTTTCAGTCAAACCCAACACTTTGTGACTCCAGTTGGGGACTTCTTTGCAAAGATACTGGAGTAGTATCCCATTTCCTTCTCCAGCTCATGTTATAGATGAAGAAACTGAGGTGAAGTGTTAAGCGACCTCCCTAAAATCACACAGCTGAGAAGTGTCTGAAGTCAGATTTGAATTTGGGAAGATGAATTTTCCTGACTCTAGACCAACCTGTTCAAAAGTGAAGAAGTAGGCCATGGAATTGAAGAAGGCTGAGGAACTGGAAAGTGAAGGAGTTTGAGAGAGCAAATATCTACATTTTAAAGCCCTCAGCAAAGGCAGAATTTGAAGGGGGGGGGGGATGTGAGGGAGGTAGTAAACAAGGTGCTGGCTGGGAGAAAAGAGGAAGAATAGTCAGGGATTAGTACAGCCATCATAAATTATACTGTGACTTCCCAATGACTCTTTTTCCTGCCTTTGCTGCTACCAACAAAGCCCTCCCGTATAACAAATAAATATAAGTAAGTATTCCCTGTTACTCCCTCCCACTTATACTCTAAGCTCCTTCTGGGACTCTAGGATCAAAGAGGTGAGCCATAATTTGGTCTTAGTCTATCAGGTTACTTCATGCCCATCTTCAAACAATGTTATTGCTCACATACTGCATCACTCTCCCTCAGCTCCACTTTATATCTTGTCTTCCTCCATTAAAATGTTGCTTGCTTATTTGTATTCTCATCATTAAGAATAGTGCAAGATAGATTAATGCTTATTAAATAATTTATCATTAATTCGTTCATTCCTTCTCTAACTCATTCTTAATAAATCACATTGTCCCCTGTCTGAAAAAGTGTACTTCATTTCACGTCTATAGATTAACAGCTCTCCACTGGGACTGGAGGCTTTTCTTCATTGTCAGTCCTCTAAAGTCATGATTTGTTGCTGAACTTCAGAATTCTGAAGTCTTCTAGGTGTGAATATCAGGCTTCCAGTCTAAAGTTGTTTGGATTAACCATTTCACATTCTTTGATAATCAGAACATCTTTCTATCTCCATCCTTCTGATATCTTTTCTCCTTTCTGTTAGAGAGCTCTAAAATCCATTCATCCTAATTTTGTCATCTAGGAAATAAAGAATTAGTGTTTTGCCTTTCCTGTATGAAGACCCTTCATATATTTGAGGTTATCAGCTCTGTCACCCCTTAATCTTATCTCATCCTGGCCAAATTCTTCCATCTTTCTTCTAAGAATATAGCTTCAAGACTAAAAGGATCATAATTCTCATCACTTTCCTTGAGATTACCCAATTATCAATATCCTTCTTAAAATATGTCACAGAAATTCAACATAATATTCAAGCTATACCTTGAGTGGGATAGAATATAGTGAAAGTAATTATTTCCTTGGACTTCTCTAATACATCCCCCTCATCCTTTATTTGTGGATTAATTTATGTGAACAAATATTCAGGGCTTTACATTTAACTATTTTATTGTGTAAACAACTGACCTTGGAGAAGAGACGAATTGGTTCAAGTCTTTTCATTTAATGAATTTAGGCATGTAAACTTTCAGTGCCCCAGGTAACTGTCTAGTACTATATACTACTGATCAGTTTCTAATAGGCATCAGTAAAGGGTACTTCCACACTAGGAATTCCCTACACTATTGAAATAGCAGTTCTTGACATTATTATCATCGTCATCAAATAATTTTAGATTTATGCTTTACGCCCAATGTAACAGATTGTTAATATATTAACACTGAATTTTTATTGATCGCTTTTGTTTATATCACCTGTATTTCCTTCTGTATCTCCTGTCCCATGTCCTTTCAGAGAAACATCCCTCAAGAATTAGAAAGAGAAACTAAAAAAAGTTTAATAAAACTAATCAACATGGAATAAGTGAACTATTATATACAATATTCCACTTATGATTGTGCCATTTCCAATCCCTTTGCAAAGAAGCAAAGACCTCTTTTCAAAGCTCTTTTTTGAGGCCAGGCTTGACCTCAAATCAGATGAATGTGTTTCTATTGTTTTGTTTTGTTTTGATTTAGGTTGTTGCAGTTATTGTATGTATTAGTCTCCTGATTCTATTTACATCAATATCAGTTCTGATGTATTCCTAGGATCTTCTGTATTCATCATATTCCTAATTTCCTACAACATTTCAATATTCCATTATATTGATGCACTGAAATTTGCTTTTTTATTCTTTTATCAATAGGTATCTTTTTACAATTCTTTCATATTATAAGAAATGTTACTACAAATCTTTTGATGTATATAGGACCTTTCTTTTTTGTCACTGACATCCTTGGGGCCATGAACAGAAATTTAGGAGAGGTTTCCTGAAGTTTATCACCATATTCTTCTTCAACTCTCTTGGGCATTGTTCAAATGGATGTAAATCTGCCTGCCAGTTTGATTATCGATTTTGTCTATATTATCCACAAGGACTGAGAGCTGTGTATGCATTTACTATTTGTTTTTTAACTTTTCTTAAACCAAACTGGTTTCTCATTGTTTCCAAAAATAACCAAAAATCACTTATAATTTATGAATAAGATTATGAACTGTGTTTTTCTTAAATGGAGAAATTTTTCCTAAATAAATAGATACCAGATAGAAAGCACTGCAAAATCCACTCATCTAACTCCAGTTATGGCAGGAAAAAAGAATGAATGTGAATTATGAAAGGTACTATAAAAAGGATATGATTTTCCCATTTGTTATAGATTTTTCCTTTACTCACTTTAAATGTCACTGTGTAGTATAGATTCGCACAGCTGCCATTTGTACAGTTTTGACATGTTAATAAATTTAGCTTTTGTTCCATTCATGTATAAAAATACTCTAAATTAAAAAAGCTTGCAAGTTACCTCACTTTAAAATAAGTTGTATTATAGACGACTATTAATTCTATGGTTTACATTGAATACAATCATTTTGTCATGTTTCTAATACTATTTAAAATTGATTTATTATTTGTAAATGCTTATGAAAGTGAGGGTAAATTAGACATGGGCTTTGTTCCCAGTTTTTACTATTGAATTGCATGACCTTTGGCAAGCTATTTTCCTCATTAGTAAAATAAGATAAAGCATAGGCTTACACAAGAGCAGTTTCCCAAAGAAACTAGAAAATTCTTTTAGAAATGAGATATATTGCTGAAACCCCAAACACTTATCTGGAGGGGTTTTGAAGTATGAAACAGAGTAGAATACCTCCAATTGTTCATTCCTGTACTCAAGACCCCAAATACCAACTGCATAGATGCAGGATGAGGAAGATGAAGCTAGAAAAAGATGCTCATGAAAAGAATCTTGGGAGTTGCAGTGGATGACAAGTTCAGTAAAAATCAGTAGTCAAACAAACAAACAAAAAACTCCAGTATGATCTTAAAACTTAGGACTGGACTTAGGATCTCATTGTTGTAGGGATCTGTCAGGTGAGAAAACTCTACCAAAACTCTCTACAACTTATAGTCAGAGGTCAATCAATCATTCAATAAACATTGATTAAGTGCCTCCTCTGTACTAAACACTGGGTTATAAGCACCACTGGAGACAGAAAAAAAGGTAAAAGATAGTACCTGCCCTTGAGGAGCTCACAATCTAGTGGAAATTGCATAAAGTACTGAGGCATTAAGTGACTTTCCCAGGGTCACAGAGGTAGTATGTGTCAAAGGGAGGATATGAACCTAGTTTTTCCACTAAGCTATGCTACCTCTCAATGGGTTCTTAAACTCCATCAAAAGAAGCAAATGAAGAGAAAAAAGGGAAAAAATCTCAACATACTCTGTCCTAGTCTGACTGTATCTGGGTTGTTGTGTGATATTTCCAGGATATTGACAAGCTAGAGTGTGTCTAGAAGAAAGTCAGCAGAACAATGATGAAAACTGTGTTATCTGAAGAATAGTTTTTTTCTAATGATGGATATCTAATCTGGGGAGAAAAAACCATATTAGTGAAGATATGATAATTGTATCCAAGTATTGAAATACAATATATCAGAGAGGGATTAGACATAAGTGGTCAAACAGAAGGCAAAACTATGAATAATGGATTTAAGTTGCAGGGAAAGATTTTTAGCTTTATACAAGAAAATAATTCTTAGTGACTGAGATATTCCAAAATGGAATGAAAAGCCTCAGAGATTAATAAAGTCTTCATATCTGGAGGTCTTTCAGGAAAGAATAGATTACTACTTGTTTGGAATGTTGTGTAATGGATTTCACTTTCAGGTTCATGGTGGGTTATATGCCCTACAATATCTTTTCTAACTCTGAGATTCCATATTCCACCATAATAAATAAGAAAGGGATGTGTGACTGATATTTTGGAACAAACGTTACCTCATGTTACATCATTACAGAGACCTAACGGGTGTTTCCATGGCTTCCGCTGTGCCTCAAGGATGCCTGCTAAGAACTGGACATCTTCAGTTGGACAAGAAGACTAATTAGTGTTTCACATTTCTCTGTTTTCTGTGATGATCAAATTTCACCCCTATTTTCAAGGAAGCTGGCCTTCTATCTCAGTGCATCTGTCTGGTGATTTCTTCCTGCAAATTCAGCCACAACTGTTGTGAGGGGTTTGTTTGTTTGTTTGTTTTTCACTTCTGCTGAAACCTTTGGATCACTTGCACTTCTTGTCTTCTTTTCTTACCTTAATTCCAGTTAGATCAGGACCTAGAAAGGCCTTCCCTGATACAGTCATCATCTTAGTTGCTTCCTGGTGCTTCCTGTTCCTGCTGACATAATAAAAGACTGAAAGCAAAAAATAAAAAAAGTTCAACACCAGCAACAATATAAACAATTACACAGATATCCTCTTGTCTAGCCTCCTTGGACTTCTGTAATTGAGAAGGGAGGAGCCATATTTCTTCTACCACTTTTTAAACCTTGTCTTTATCAACTGATGGATATGAAATAGACTTTGTTTTAAGCAAAATGGAATGTGAGATTTTTCCTTTGATCATACTGAATTTGTTAGGTATCTCCCTTTGCAGTAGCATATTTGTCAATAGAGAAAGAAGATAATGAAAACATGAGCAAAAAAAAATGAAGTCCTCTATCCATTGGCAACGATTAGTGTGTGATCAGTAACCATTTCAGGGAAAGTGAATAAAGAAGGAAAGTGTTATTAGCTACAATTATAAGAGAAGTATAAAAAACTTGGTCTAATTAATAGGTATTGTGATGATTCAAAGTTATTCTCTCATGGTTGGGAATTTTAAAAAATTTCTTCGTATCAGAAGTGGCATACTAAGCAAAGAAACCTTCATAATATGAGAGATTTTTACATAAAAATATAGCAAACTAGCTTTATTTGATTGAGTGAAATAAGATTTCTTCTTCTTCTGGTCATTTGTTACGCTGATGACTGTAGGTTTTTGGTTTGGTTTTTTTTTTTTGCTGTTGTTGAATATTTCATTTGATTTTCCCAGGTTTCCTACCAATTGGATTCATTTTTAGGGAGTGGTATGGAGTTCGTCTATTGGGTTTCATGTCCTCAATTATTATTGTACAATTATTATTTTTGCATACTGACCTCTCACACTTTTTGAAGGAAAAATTATTTCAAAGTACTTATAGAGAAAAAATAAAGAGGTGGTAGAGTAATAGTAACTGAGGAAAAGGATTAGAAAAAGTTGCAAATGTCCTTAGAGTTTAATCTCAGGCTTCAACAACCAACTACTTGGTCTTTGTATTTATATTAATTTATTTCTTGTTCCCTCAATGTAAATGTGCATTAGAGAACAGTGGCTCTCTAAGCTACTCAGTCCTCCAGAAATTGATTCTCCAGGCCTGTAATATTAGTGTCATTCATGGTCTCCCAGGTCATTCATTCTTTGGATGCTTCACCTTCACTCATTATCCATAGCTTGGGAATGTGGCTCCTATTGTTCAATTCTCAGTGAGGAAGATTTTCCCTCCCATTTAAATTCAAGGTTCTATAACTGGTTCACTTCTGTTTACTATAGGATGAAGAGGAGTCTCTTTGGAAGACTGCTTAGACTGAAATGTGGGTTGGGGGGGGAGCTCTTTGCTTTCAAAAATAATTGCTCAACCACTTCCTAACTTGGTTTGGCTTCTAGTCTCCCAGAAATCTGGTGAGAGACAGTGCTATAAGAGGAAAGGCTTCATGCCTTGCCCATCCAAGCCTGATACCTGATTCACAAATGAAGACTTTGGTTCCTTTCCTTGGCATTTATTTGCTTTTTCATTGTAGATGCAGGAGGTTATAACTTTGTGAGTTGTGAAAGGTCAGGAAAGCAATCAGCTAATGGTGGGGTCTCTCAACTAGACTGAATTGGCCTCTAACTGTTGAATGGCCAGGCCTGAACAGAGCGGTCTAGAGACAGAGGAGTTTAATTTCAAAGTAAGGGAAATGGCTTGCAAGTAAGGAGGGAAATTAGACACATGTGCCTGAGTCCCACCCCTAGTGGACAGAGCTGCTGTGGTGTGGCTAAATCTTGATACTTATACCAATGGCTATGCAATGAGCTATAGCCTTGACAATAAGGGCATAACAGCAACAATGAGATGTTTGATTCATAACAGGGCTTCATGACCAGACCATGTCTGAGCTTGTCTGGTGCTTGTCTGAATTCAGGGAATACCTAGTGTTGGTCAAAGCAATACAATAATTATATGATTTTGCCAGAGTGTGAGATCACCCAGAGGACGAGTGCAAAGGATTGTTGCTATGCCAAGCTCAGGGCAGAGCTTACTTGCTGGCCCTTATTTCTGGAAAACAGAGTATCTTTTAATGATTTGCATCCTGTTAGTTAAAGCGGTTAGTCCTACTTTGAATCTCTGAATAATGAGGCATGACTTTGTAGACCCAGACCAGTAGTAGGGGTACAAAGAGCTCATTTGGAGCCACATTTAAATTTGAACCAAATAGAATCAAAGAACCAAATAACAATCTACATCAAAATGTAGAAATATAGATTAAATATGGCATTCTCCCTAGAAACTGAGGTGATACAGGAGGAAGCACACCCACAAAATATTAGAGAGAGGAAATGTTTGTCCTCCTCTTTCAAAATCTTTGAAGTAACTATCCCTTAGGAAAAGTTAATTAATTAAATAGATCAGGGTTGTTAATCACTGGAGTCTACAGTAGGGGAACCACATAGTAATAGAGGCTCAAACTGATTACATTAGAAAAGACAGACACTATACCCTCAGGGATACCTCTAGGACCCTATGGTAGGGTGCAGATCTGTTGATCAATAGATTAGCTAGTTAATTAGCTAATAGTTAGATAGATAGATAGATAGATAGATAGATAGATAGATAGATAGATAGATAAATAAATAGATAGATAGATGGATAATCTTACTCTGGGAAAATTAGTCAAGAATACTGCTGCAGAGGTAACAGTCCAATTCAATTGCTTTACTGATGAAGAAGCTAAGTCCAAGAGAGGTTAAGTACTTGCACATTTTCACATAGGATGCAAATAATAGACCCAAAATTTGAACCTAGGTCTTTTTATTTTAAAGACAGTATCCTTCCCAAGCTATTTTGATACATTTTTCCTTTTTCTTTCGGGAGCTTCATATTCTATTCTTTCTTCTTCTCCTTACTGCCCACACCTCTCTCTCTCTTGCATTGCTCCGTCTTTTCATTTTAGTTGGTCCAACAAACAAATTCTATTAGCTACATTTCAGCATTCAGCATTGTGAAGTTGCTGGAGGTCTTAGATACTATGTCTTGAGCTCACACAGCCCCTTGAACCTCACCTATATTATTGGCAGACTATATTCTTCATCTCAGCTCTATGATTCTGAACTTGAATCCTCTTCTAAACCACCCTAGGTCCAGCTCATTGACCAAGATGAGTAGCCAGATATGTCTTAAGACTTGCTGAATATTTTTTTAACCTTGAGATAGAAAGATAACTGATGATTCAGCCCAACTTCCACCTCTCCAGGGTGCTCAATTATTGGCCCAAACTTGGAGCATTGCTACTTGGAAGTGAATTTAAAAGATCTTATATTTTGTCACTTCTCAGGGATACTGTAGATTCCTGTTTAGGTAGAGTTTAAACTAGTGGTAAGGAATCTGAGACCTTGAAGCCATATGTGTGGCTTTCTAGGTCCTTGGGTGTGGTCTTTTGACTGAGTCCAAGTTTTAACAGAATAAATCCTTTTAATAAGGAGATTTATTCTATGAAACTTGGATTCAGTCAAAGGGCTACACTTGAGGACCTAGAGGACCACATGTAACTCTGAGGCCACAGGTTCCCCATCCCTGGTTAGACTATACTTCTGAAATCTTGTCTACCTCTAAAACTCTAGTTCTATGATTTCAACATTTTGTTTATACATTTCTCCTTACTTTTGTTAAGTATTTAAAGTAAAATTCGTGATCAGCTTGTTGTAGAGTATTTCAGAGCCAAGCCTCTGAGAAATGAAACCTAGAAAAACTCACATTTGGATCCATTCTTTAGCGGAACTCTGCTTTCTTGCATCTGGAAACAAGGCTTCTTTTACCTTCTTGTTATCAATCTGAATACTAAAGTATATCTTGTATAGCAGCACTGTTTCTTGAAGTGACAAGATCTTTGCTTATCTGTGTGAATCTGTTTAAGATTGAGGGCACTGAAGAGAAAGACGCTAAGTTGCTAAGAAATACTTACCTCACTTGAGGACCTATGCCTGGGAGGGCATTTTAAAGCTTCACCTCTTTCTCACTAGGAGAAACAATTGGGAAAGATAAAGTGCTCTCATATTAGAAATTACATGTATCCCATATGTGCTGAATTGAGCAGGGGACTTAGTAAAACTCTAATGCTAGTCTAGATTATGTTTTATATTTTAGGATCATTGGACCTAAATATTAGTTCGGGTCCTTCTGAATGGCAGAAGTGTATCAGCTTTCTAGTCCTTTGCATTTTAAGCTAATATTCATGCTATAATTTTTTTTTCTGTTGAGTTGTTCTCTACATCTGTGGAAAAAATGACCTTCACTGATAAAATCAAAGAAATCAAAGCATTTACTTGGTATTCTAAATTATTGCTCTTGTTTATTTTTAACTTTTAATACTTTACGCATTAAATTCTATTAGTCCTGTATGGGTGTTGGCTTAACAATTGGGCATGATCTACTTTACAAATTAAATTACATATAAGAAATACATATCTAGTCCTCACTGTGCCTAAGGCACTACCGGAGACACAGAAAGTGGAATATCTTTGGTTGGCCAGCTACCCACCTAAATTTCTGTGGGGTTCATTTCCAGGATTTGCAGAGCAGAGATTTTGCAAAGCATTTTGTAAGTACTTTCTCCACAGTTGTTTGAAGTACATAGTACAAGTACATGTTATTCCTGCTTTAGAGATGAAGAAACTGAGGTCAGAGAGCATAAGAGACTTGCCCACAGATGCAGAGGTGTCAGTCTCAAAACTTGGATCCAGGTCTTCTGATTTTAACATTTTCCTTTTATCAAGAAAGTAATTAGCCCATCACTTGGGGAATGGCTGAACAAATTGTGGTATATGATTGTGATGGAATACTGCTGTCCTTTAGGAAATAATGAGCTCTATCATCTTAGAAAAATATAGAGTTACATGAAATAACAAAGAGTGAAATGAGCAGAACCAAGAGACCATTGTATACAGAAACAGGACTATTGTTTTAAGAACAGTTTTGAGCAAATAAGTTAAATTAACTGTAAAGGACATATTAAGAAAGATACTATCTGCATCCAGAGAATGAACTAATAAATTGATGTATAGAATAATTTTACACATATATATGTATTAATACATATATTCTTATACATGTATGTATATATGTACATGCACATGTGTGTGCACATTATATGTGCATATACATATATATGCATATATACATGTTTATATGCATACATATGTATGCATATATTTATATACCTATTTGTGTCTAATTGTGGCCATAACTAGGGCAGGGAGAGGGAAAAAATTACATGGTAACTTTCCTGTATCAAACTTTAAAGGAAAAGCAAGTTGTCCATAATATGTTTGCAGTTTCATGTGCAATCATCTTTTTTATTATACTATGTTATGGAAATACTTGTTGTATTTCATAAATTTAAAAGAAAATTAATTTCAAAAAATTTAAGGGGAACATAATGACATTGCATTGATTAAAATATTAATGTCATCCTAGAGTCAAGAGGACCCTGATTTTTCTTTCTCTTTTCCTCTTGAGGAAATTGAGTCATCTATGTTGAGCACAGAAGAGTCTGGACAAACAATGATACATATTAAAAGAATGAATGATGGGAGTAAGTGGTACTCTTAGCTATGGAACAGTTTCACTTTTTTGTTGACACTGGCTTCTGTGTTTGATAGTTTTTCATCATAAAATAACAGATCTCAACTTAATGCATAGTATGAACACTTATCATGCATTTCCGTGGGCCTCAGTTTTATCATTTCTAGAATGAAGAGATTGAACAAAATGGTCTCTAACACCCTTTCCAGCTCTGACATACTTTGCTTCTGATTTCTCACATATTAAGAGAGCATGAATCTGTTAAAAGGGATTATATGGTCTTTTTACATTAGCTCTTATACTGAATAAAATAATGTTGTAACCCAGTAAATAGTTTTTGAGCTGAGAAAGTTAACAGGCTTCTCTCTCTTTCCCTGGAGTCTGAAGTTATTTAACGATAGCTTTGATATGATCCCTAACTACTTTTCTCCAAGATAATATGCCCAGCTCCTTCAACATTTTTCATCTGATTGCAGATATCCACTTTTGTGGTTATTGTCCCGGTACAGATCTTCTCTTTTAGATTCTCTGGCCATGGGATCATATCTAAATTTACTTTGAACTTCAAGAAACTTGCAATGAATTCTAATTATTTTAAGTGTAAGGTAAAAACTAAAGGCAATGTGGAAATCAGATTTTTTTCAGCTCTCTTACAAATGGAAGTTAAGAGAAATGCATGTGAAGTAATAAGATGGCTACATAGATGGTACTGAATAAAAGTGAAGAAAAATTTAAATGAAAATGTTATATAAAAGAAAGGATGAGCTAAAATATAAAGTAAGATGCTATGAAAGAAAAGAAATGTACCATTGGGGCCAAAGGAAACTCATCCAATCTCGAACTCATCCAATCTCCCTTCCAAATGTCATTTCTTAGTCTTTGGTTCTCTAAGCTAAATATAATTAATTCTTTCAATAATGTATGCGAAAGGTGACAAGTAAATGTAACACCAAATTACAAAAATAATTTCAGGAAAAACTAAAGTCTTATATTAACCAAAGATTACAAAAGGGCTGAATTTGACAGAAAGTTATTAAATCTATGTTTAAAGAAATATAATTCAATCCAACAAGAATTTCTTCGGCTTCTATTATGCATAAGACATTGTGTTAAATGCTAGGGATGAAAAAAATGCAAAACGGTTCCTAGTTTCAAAGATCTGATCTTCTGATGGAGGAGGGTATAGCATGCATACTGAAAAGCA
Source organism: Notamacropus eugenii (assembly GCF_028372415.1). Classification (NCBI taxonomy): domain Eukaryota; kingdom Metazoa; phylum Chordata; class Mammalia; order Diprotodontia; family Macropodidae; genus Notamacropus; species Notamacropus eugenii. The sequence continues at coordinate 149,629,965 of NC_092876.1, read as the reverse complement.
AATATAAAATAATTTGTGAGGGAAAAATTAGCAATCAAGATGGTTAAGAAAAGACTTCTCACAGAGGTGATACACAAGTTGAGTTTTGAAGGAAGCTAGAGATTTTAAGAGACATAGGTGAAGATGGGATATATCCCAGACATGGGGACAGGCTGTGCAAGTCATAGATAGAGGAAATGAAATGTCAAGTTTGGAGAACAGTAAAAAGGTCAGTAATTTGGAAATATAGAGTACATGAAGTTTAATGGTATGAAATAAGCCTTACAATGTAAGTGTTAAGCTGAGGAGTTTGTGTTTTATCCTAATGGCAAACAGTGAAATTTTTTGAATAGAAGAGTGACATGATCAGACACATTTAAGAAAAATTATTTTGGCAAGTTTTCAGGATGGATTGGAGAAGAAAGAGGTGGAGATTGGGGTTCAATGAGGAAGCAGCTACTTTAGTCAAAGTAAGAGGTAATGCAGATTAGAAATATAGTAGAAGAGAAAGAGGGTGGATTTGATGTGTGTTGTGGTAAAGATAGATTCAAAAGACTTGGCAAATGCTTGAATATGGAGAGAGAAGAAATATATAATACATTTTAAATTGGAGTAAAATTTAGGCTAAGAAAAGGAAAGAACTTAGTAAGGGACAGGGCAAGATAGGAATGACTCTGAGGTTGTCAATCTGGATAAGTGGAAAGTTAGTAATATCCTCACCAGAAGTAAGGGAAGTTTGGGAGAGGAATGACTTTAGGATGAATGCTAACACATGTAATTTTAATCTTATTGAGTCTGAGATGCCTTTGGAGCACTCAAATGTAATTATTTTGATGTTGGATTAACCTTCAGGAGAAAAATTACTGAGACTATAGATATGAATCATTTGATGATTGGAGTTGGTGATTAAAACTATATTAAATTCATAAGATCAGCAAAAGGAAGCATGCAGAAAATAAAGAGAAAAGAGTCCAAGACAGTGCCAGGTATTAGGTATAGGGAAGGATTCAGCAAAGGAAACTGAGAAAGAGTAGTCAAAGAAGCAGGAGAAGAGTTAGATGAAAACAGTGTTGTGAAAACTTGGGTGGAGAAAATATTCAAAAGCAGGTATTCAGTTGTGTCCCTTGAAGGCAAGTGAAGGGATCTGCTTTTGTTTTTGCCTCATTGACATTGCACCTGATGCATAGAAGATTTTAATAAATTCTTCCTGATTGGTGATGTTGACTAAGAAGAGACCATCAACTTTAGAAAAATTAAAATTGGTAACCTCAAAGAATAATTTCAGTTCATCAGTAAGGTTAGCTAATCAAATTGCAAGAGGCTGAGAAGTAATGGAGGAAAGGTGGAGAAAATGGAAACCACATTTTCTAATTTTGTTGGCAAAGGGAAGAAAGTTATAAAACAGTAAACTGAGAAATTATGGTGCCAAGTGATGACATTTTACGCAATGATAGGGTCAAGTGAAGATGTTTTCTTATGGTTTAGAGATATACAGTTATGTTCATAGTCATCAAGGAAGGAAAGAGAATTTGAAGATCTCAGAGACAGAAAAGAGAGAGATAGAGACAAATGCAAATATATATACATATATATGTATATATATATAGAGAGAGAGAGACAGAGACAGAGGCAGAGACAGAGACAGACAAAGACATAGAGACAGACAAAAATATAAGGGAAAAACTTTCTGAATTCCTTGAATCAAGAGCACATTTAGAAAGATTGACTTTGGGAGGAAAGGATAGTTGAAGGGATTTGAAGTAAACAGTAAGACAGAATAAGAAGGTCACTCAAATGGCTTTGTTTCAGATGCCATCACTGAGTCCCTGTTAGTAAATCTTTAAAATATCATGAAAAATAAGAGCTCTAGAAGTTAGAAAGTATTAATATTAGTTTTCAAAAGAAAAAAATTATAGATGATCAAGCAAAATAGTTCCCATATAAAACCATATATTAGATTAATATTTTATGTACAGTTAGAAATTTTAAGAATAATCAAATCCAGTTTTTAAAAAGCCAGCATGAATTCCCAAGTCATGCTAAATTACTGTCATTTTCATTTTGTTTTCTAAAATTACTCAATGGATCTGGTTTCAGCATAACATTTAACAGGCTTTATCATGACATTCTTTTGAAAAGTTGGAAAGCCTGCTATTAATGTAGCTAGATGGACTCTTAGAAGGTAGAATAAATATAAGCAAAGATTACTGGTTAATCTTTCAGTGTCATTCTGGAGGGTGGTCTCTTCTGATATGCTAAGAACTGAATCAATCATTTAGTCATCATTTTCAGCAATTATCCAAACTGACAATAACAAATGTAACAGGAAAAATAAAAATTTCTGAATTTTGTTTTAAAACTTCAATTATAAAAAGGATAGTAGAGAACTAGTTTGATAGTTGTTCACATGTGGAAAGGATTTAGGGATTTTAGCTAATTTGAATGTTTTCTTGGAAAACTATAATGTGTAGAAAGCTCTTCCTTATAAATTAACCAGTTTCTCTCTCTCTCTCTCTTATCTTCTCCTTCACCCTCTCTTTCTCTCATTTTTATGCATTGATTATGGCAGAAGTCCCCCTCACAAGTGCCAAGAATATCTCATTTACCTGCACTTTGCTTTATTGCACTTCACAAGTATTGTATTTTTTAATTGAAGCTTTCCAACTGCATGTGCTCATATTATATCTCTGTGTCACATTTTGGTCATTCTCATGACATTTCAAATTTTTCATTATTATTGAGCCTGTTATGGTGATTTGTTACCATGGATCTTCGATGTTACTGTTGTAATTGTTTTGGAGCGCCACAAATGATGCCCATATTAAGGCAAATTTAATTTATAAAGGTTGCCTTATGTGTTGATTGCTCCACTGACCAGGTGTTCCTCCATCTCTGTCTCTCTTCTTGGCCTCCTTATTCTATGAAACAAAAAATATTAAGATCAGGCCAACCGATAACAATGACCTCCAAGTGTTCAAGCGAAATGAAGACTAGATCAATGTGGCAAACTTCATTGTTGTCTTGTTTTAAGAAGGAGACATAGCCACCCCAATCTTCAGCAACCACCACCATGATCAGTCAGTAATCATGAACACCAAAGGCAAGACTTGCAAAAAGATTGACTTGCAAAAAGGGCAGATGGAAGTTAGCACTTTTTTTTAGCAAAAAAAAAGGACTTTTAATTAAGTACATTGTCTTTTTTGACATAATACCATTGCACATGTAATAAACTACATAATAGTGTAAATGTAACTGTTATATGCACTGAGAAAATAAAAAATTAATTTGTCTCATTTATTGCAATATTTGCTTCATTGTGGTGGTCTTTAACGAAACTTATAATATCTCCAAAAAGTGCCTATATTTATTCCATTTACTAATTAGATCTTTTTTTCCTCTGATGGTTTATGAGGACTTGTCAGTAGTGATTATTACTAGTATATTTTTTAAAAATTATGAAATAAGTACAATAAATTGAAATGGAATGGCAAAAAAGGAGTCAAGAAATGATACAGAAGAAAAATGATGAGCATTTTCAAGAATACATGAGACAGCAAGAAAGCACAGGACAATTTACCAGAAATATCATAGAAAACATTCCTTTTTTCTTATTTACTAGACCCTCTCTTGTTTATTCCTGGAGTTCTTTGCTTCTTCAATTTTACTGGCAAGCTTCACCGCTTTGTCTTTTATTGATGGCTTTATCATTCTTTCACATTCCAGAATAGTTTTTCCTAATCCAAAGTATTCTGAGGTCTGGTAAAATATGTGAATTTTTCTATGTTTTAATACTTTTCCAACTGCAGTCTCAGGGCAACAGCTACCTGATTTCCCTGGTAAGGAATCAGAATTCAGTAAGAATTACAGAACCATAACTGGGAGGAACAGACCACAGGTAGAAGGTGAAAGAAATAAAGAATCCATTTGTTAAAGAAGGAATTTTGGAAGTAAAGGTTTTGAGGACCAGTTGAGAAAAACTGCTTTAGAATACTAGACTGGTTGAAAGTCATTTTTAATCTTCAATATAATAGAGTAAGTTGTATTCCTGTACTTTTTGGTGTATCTTCATAGTTCAGTTAAAAGACATGTCAAAATATGTAACAATTTTGATACTATTAATAGTGGTATGATGTATTGAAAAGAGTGCTGAATCTTTAGAACTGAATCTTTTTGAGCTGAACCCAGTGAAGAGTGACTTTTGTCATTATTTTCTTGAAGAATTTGCCAAAAACCAACTTCACAGTCATGTTGGAAGACTTTATTATCTCCTAAGTAGCAACAATATTAACTAACATTAATATAGCCCTTTAAGGTTTAAGATTATAGTCTTAGTATTAGAAAATAAAAGCTGGAAGAATTTTTTCTTTACTTAATAGTATTTTTTTCAATTACATGTAAAGAAAGTTTTCAACATTCATTTTTCAAGATTCTGAGTTTCAAATTTTCTCCCTCCCTCCCCTCTCCTCAAGATCTCAATCTGATATAGATTATATATATATATATATGTATATATACATATATATAAACATATATATACACACACAATCGGGTTAAACATATTTCTACATTGGTCATTGTTGTGAAAGAATCAGAACAAAAGGAAAAACTCACAAGAAAGAAAAAATTTTTAAAAATGAGAAGAGTATGCTTTGATCTGCATTCAGACTCCACAGTTCTTTCTCTGGAATGTGGATAGCATTTTCCAACAGGAGTCTTTTGGAATTATCTCAAATCATTGTTTCACTGAGAAAAGTTAAGTCTATTACAGCTGATCATCACACAGTATTGTTGTTACTATGTACAATGTCTCTTTGGTTATGCTCACTTCACTCAGCATCAGTTTATGTAAGTCTCCATAGGTTTTCTTTTTTTCTAAAATCCGCCTTCACATCATTTCTCATAGAACAGTAATATTGCATTACATTCATATACCACAACTTGTTCAGCCATTCCCCAATTGATGGACATCCCCATAATTTCCAATTCTTGCCACCACAAAAGGAATTACTTTGAATATTTTTGTATATGTGGGTCTTTTTCCCATTTTTATGATGTCTTTGGGATACAGACCTAGTAATGGTATTGCTAGATCAAAGGGTACACAAAGGTTTCTGGACATAGTTCTAAATTGTTCTTCAGAATGGTTGGATCAGTTCATAGCTCCACTGAGAATGCATTAGTGTTCCAATTTTCCTACATCTTCTACAACATTTATTATTTTCTTTCTCTGTCATATTAGCCAATCTTATAAGTGTGAGATAGTACCTCAGAGTTGTTTTAATTTGCATTTCTCTAATCAATAGTGATTTAGATAATTTTTTCATATGACTATAGATAGCTTTAATTTCTTCATCTGAAAACTGCCTGTTCATATCTTTTGACCATTTATCAGTTGGAGAATGATTTTTATTCTTCTAAATTTTGACCCAGGTCTCTATATATTTGAGAAATGAGGCCTTTGTCACAAAAATTGGATGTAAAAGTTGTATCCCAGTTTTCTGTAAGCCTGTTAGTCATGGGTGCATTGTTTTTGCTTGTGCAAGACCATTTTATTGTAATATGACCAAAATTATCCATTTTTCATTTCTCTGTCTCTTGTTTGGTCATAAATTCTTCCCTTCTCCACAGTTCTAACAGGTAAACTATTCCTAACTCTCCTAATTTGCTTCTGGTATCACCCTTTATGTCTAAATCATATACCCATTTCAACCTTATCTTAATACACAGTGTGAGATGTTGGTCTGTACCCAGTTTCTGCCATATTGTTTTCCAGTTTTCTCAGCAGTTTTTGTCAAATAGTGAGTTCTTATCTCAGAAACTAGATTCTTTGTGTTTATCAAATAATAGATTACTATAGTTGTTGACTACTGTGTCATATGTACCTAACATATTCCACTGATCCACCACTTTATTTTTTAGGCAGCACCAAATAGTTTTGATGATTGCTGCTTTACAATATATTTTAGACCTAGTAGCACTAGGTCAACTTCTTTTGCATTTTTTTCTTAAATTCCCTTGAGATCCTGTAACTTTTGTTCTCCCAGATGAAATTTGTTTTTATTTTTCTAGCTCTATAAAATATTTTGGTAGTTTAATTGTTATGACATTGAATAAGTAAATTAATTTGGGAAGAATTATCATATTTATTATAGTGACTCAGCTTAGCCATGAGCAATAGATATTTTTCCAGTAGTTTAATTCAGACTTTATTTCTATGAAAAGTTTTGTGCAATTATGTTCATATAAATCTTGGATTTGTTTTGTAGGCTCCCAAATATTTTATATTGACTGCAGTTATTTTAAATGGAATTTGTGTTTCTATATTTACTACTGGGTTTTGTTGGTCACATATAGAAATGTTGTTGATTTATGTAGGTTTGCTTTGTATTTTGCAATTTTGCTAAAGTTGTTAAAAATGTAAAGTAGCTTTTTAGTTGATTTTTTTTTTTTAGGATTTTCTAGTTATAAAATCATATCATCTGCAAAGTGTGATTGTCTTGTTTCCTCATTGTCTATTCTTATTGTTTAATTTCTTTTTCTTCTTTTATTGATATAGCTAATAATTCTAGTACAATATTAAACAATAGAGGTGATAATGGGAATCCTTGCTCCACCCCTGATTGTATTGGAATTGCTTCTAGCTTATCCCCATTAGAGATAATGCATGTTGACAGTTTTAGATGGATGCTTCTTATCATTTTAAGATAAACTGCATTTATTCCTATACTCTCTGGTGTTTCTAGTAGGAATGAGTGCTATATGTTGTCAAAGGTTATTTTTCTGCATCTATTGAGATAATCAATTATGCTGATAGTTGTCCTAATATTGAACTAGCACTGCATGCCTGATATCAATTCCAACTAGTCATAGTGTATTATTGCCATGATAAGTTTCTTTAATCTGTGCTAATGTATATGACTGGGGAAATTGGTTCTATTATTTTCTTTCTCTGTTTTAGCTCTTCCTTGTTTAGGTATCAGCACCATATCTGTGTCATAAAAAGAATTTGGTACGACTCCACCTATTTTTCCAAATAGTTTATATAATGTTGGAATTAATTTTTCTTTAAATGTTTGGTAGAATTCACTTCTAAATTCATCTAGTCCTAGAGAGTTTTCCTTAGGGAGTTCATTGATGGATTCTTCAATTTCTTTTTCTAAAATAGTATTTTTAAGTATTTTATTTCGTCTTCTGTTAATCTAGGCAGTTTTCACTTTTATACCTATTCATCCATTTCACTTAGATTGTCAGATTTATTGGCATACAGTTGAAAAAATAGCTCCTAGTTATTGCTTTAATTTCCTCTTTTTTGGTAAATTCACCCTTTTCACTTTTGATACCGGTCATTTGGCTGTCTTCTTTCATTTTTAAATCAAATTAGCCAAAAATTATCTATTTTATTGTTTTTTTATGAAACCAGCTCTTAGTTTTATTTATTAGTTCAATAATTTTCTTACTTTAAATTTTACTAATCTATCTTTTCATTTTCAGCATTTCTAATTTGGTACTTAATTGTGGATTTTAATTTGTTTCTAGCTTTTTTAGGTGCTTGCCCAATTCATTGTTCTGCTTTCATTTTATTCATGTAAGCATTGAGGAATATAAAACTCCCCCAGCATTCCATAAGTTTTGGTATGTTGTCTCGTTACTCTATTTGATGAAATTATTGATTCTATGATTTGTTGCTTGATCCATTCATTCTTTAGGATTAGACTATCTTGTTTTCAATAATTTTTAGTCTATATTTCCATGGCTCTTTGCTACATGTAATTTTTATGTAATCTTGCTCTGAAAATGATGCATTTAATATTTCTCTCTTTCTACATTGGATTGTGAGGTTTTAAAGCCCTAACACATGGTCAAATTTTGAGTAGCTGTCATGTACCTCCAAGAAGAAGGTATATTCCTTTCTTTCCCCATTCAATTTTCTATCATATCTGTGGTCTATCATATCTAAATTTTTAAAATTCTATCCACCTCCTTAATTTCTTTCTTGTTTATTTTGTGATTAGATTTATCTAGTTCTGATATGGGGAAGTTGGGGTCCCCCACTAATACAGCTTTGTTGTCAATTTCTTCCTGTAATTCCCTTAACTTCTCCTCTAAATATTTGGATGCTATACCACTTGGTGCTCATATGTTTAGTAATGATATTGTTTCATTGTCTCCTTCCTTATCTCTTTTAATTAGACCTATTTTTGCTCTTCCTTCATATGAGATCAGGGTTGCTATCCCTGCTTTTTTTTATTTCAGTTGAAGCATAATATTTCCTTCTTCAGCCTTTTACCTTTACTCTGTGTATCTCTCTGCCTTAGATGTGTTTCTTGTAAAGAACATATTATAGAATTCTGGTTTTTAATCCATTCAGCTATCCATTTCTATTTAGTGGGAGACTTCATCCCATTCACATTCACAGTTATCATTAATAATTGTGTATTTTCCTCTGTCCTATTTTCCTCCATTTATACTTTACTCTCTCCTTTCATCCTGTTCCTCCTCACCAGTGTTTTGTTTCTGACTGCCACCTCCTTCAATCTGCCCTCACTTTTATCAATGCCAGTTCCCTTTTCTTTCTCATTTCCCCTCCTGCTTCCCCTACTGAGTGTGTATGTTATTCCCTCTTTGAATTAAATTCAATGAGAGTAAGGTTTAAACAATGCTTCCCCTCCCTTCTTTCCCTCTACTGTAATAGGTCATTTGTGCCTCTTAAAGTGATGTAATTTACCCTATTCTGCCTCCCCCTTTCCTCTTCTCCCAGTAAAATATTTTCACCCTCTTTTCTGTGCCATCACATTAAAGTTAAGTTACATCCACACTCTTTGTCTATGTATACTCTTTCTAACTAACCTAACAGAGATACAGTTCTCAAGAGTTACAAGTATTATCTTCCTGTGTGGGATGTAAACAATTTAATCTTATTGAATAATATTTTTTTTTCCTTTCCTGTTTACCTTTTTAGACTTTTCTTGAGTCCTGCATTTGGAGATCAAATTTTCTGTTCAGCTCTGGTCTTTTTATCAGGAAAGTTTGAAAATCCCCTATTTCATTGAATGCTCATCTTTTCCTTTGAAAGATTATGCTCAGTTTTGCTGGATAGCTGATATTTGGTTGTAATTCAAGATCATTTTTCCTTGTGAAATATCATATTCTGAGCCCTATGATTCTTTAATGTAGAGCAATCCTGACTAAGGTTCCTTGATATTTGAACTGGCTTTTTCTGGCTGCTTGTGGTATTTTCTCTTTGACCAGGTAATTATGGAATCTGACTACAATATTCCTTGGAGTTTTCATTTTAGGATATCTTTAGGGAGGTGACTGGTGGATTTCTTCAGTGACTACTTTATCCTCTGATTCTAGGATATCACGGCAGTTTTTCTTGATAATTTTTTGAAAGATGTTTTTTTGATCATGGCTTTCAGGTAGTCCAATAACACTTAAGTTATCTTTCCTGGATCTATTCTCCAGGTCAGTTGCTTTTTCCAATGAGATAGTTTACAGTTTCTTCTATTTTTTTCATTCTTTTGATTTTGTTTGACTGATTATTGATGTCTCATTGAGTCATTAGCTTCCACTTTCCCAATTCTAACTTTTAAGGAATTATTTTGTTTTTGTATCTCTTTTTCTGTTTGGCCAATTCTACTTTTAAGGGCATTGTTTTCTTCAGTGAATTTTTTTTTTTTTTTTTTTTGCCAATTTGGCCAATTCTTTTTTCCTTCTTGTCTTCAGTCAATTTTTGTGCTTCATTTTCTAAACTGTTGACTTTTTCCATAATTCTCCTACATAATTCTCATTTCTTGCCCCAATTTTTCTTCTGCTTTCTCCTACTTGATTTTTCTAATCCTTTTTGAGCTCTTCCAAGAGAATTTTTGGGCTTGAGACCAATTCATCTTCCCCTTTGAGGCTTCACTTATAGTCATTTTGGCATTGTTGTTCTCTTCTGAGTTTGTGTTTTTAACATTCCCTGTCACCATAATAGCTTTCTATGTTAGGTGTCTTTGATTTTTGCTCATTTTAAAAATTTGAGATCTATTCCTGGGACACAGGGGGAACTGTCCAAAGTTTCTTGGACTGGAGGCTGTGAGGTACTGGAGGTACTTGTTTTCTGCATCAGGACCACAGATGTTTGCAGCTTGTCTACATTGCTGGGGTGACCTTACCTAGTCAATATGTTATACTGGGGTTTGGGGGCTGGTATTTTGCCTTCTGGGCTGGGGCTGGAGCCCTCACACCTGGCCTGCTACACCATTACGATGTTGATTCAGAATTGAGGGCCCTTGATACTGATCTGTGCTGTGACTAAGAACTTCCCGCTGGCTTGCCTACATAGTGTCTATGCTAAGATACATTCCCCTTTTACCCACAAACCTTTCCTAAGGCCTGCTAACTTATCTTATGCTGGAAAATTGTTTTGTTCTGTCTTTTTGTGGCTTATGTTGCTCCAGAATTCATTTAGAGGCTTGGTTTAATGCTGGTTTCAAGGGAAACTGGAGAGAGCTCAGGCAACTTCCTGGCTTCTCTCTACCATCTTGGTTCTGCCTGGAAGGAAATTAAAAGGGCATCCTTGAAGTGACTTGCCCAAATCACAGAATTAGTAAATGGCAGAGAAAGATCTTGAATCTAAGTATGCATTTCACCCTCCCATGCCTGCTATCAATAATTTATCTAATGATAAGTTTTGGATGTGGACTCAAATTTCATTGACACATAGATTTTCCAAAGAATAATTTCATTTTGCAATGTAGATTGGAAACATTCTTGCCACTATTATGTTAAAGAATTGCTTGGCTCACTATGAGATTAAGTAACTTCCCCAGCATCACACAGTGGCCTTGCAGTAAGAAGACTAGGTTCTAATTCTTTCTCCAGTACCTCTTGTATTGACAATTAGTAATCCATGAATACATTCCATCGGTGAGAGGTAATGTGGGATAGTGGATGAAAAAGGTAGCTGTAGGGTCAGAAAACCTGGGGTTCAAAGCCTACTTCTGACACATGTGAATCATGCTAAATCCTTCTAAATTCCTCATTTCCTTGGGAAATTATAGGTGAGATGCAGATTTGTAGTTGTGTAAAGAGTCTCCAAAACAGTATTTGCCAGCATGATTTCCCTACTCTGAGAGATATCTGCATGTTGATGAAATCAACCAGTTAAGACCAATAAATAAAACAAAACAAAAAATTCACTTTCATCATTATCATATTTAAATAGCCCCCAAATTTGCCACCTCTAAAATGGTATAAAACTTTTAAGATCCATCACCTTTTTTCACCACTATAGTCACATAATCTAAAGATTACCAGTATTGAAAGGTATTATAGACCTGATCTAGTCAAACTCTAACTGAATAATGATCCCCTCTACCACATACCTAACAAGTAGTCATGAAATCTTAGCTTGATCACCTCTAGTCAGGGAGAACATTCTACTAATATGATTCATCACACTTTTGGAAAGCTTTGGTTGTTATAAAGTTCTTTATTTTCTTTACATGAAGCTTACATTTGTCTCTTCTCACCTACCACTCATTGTTTCTATTGATGCCTTCTAAGGTCAAACTTAAGACACCTCTTACATCTTCCATGTAAAAGCTTTCAAACTGTTCAGGGTAGATGTTATGCCAAGCCTCTCCCCCAAGACACAGACATGAGTGCATGCACTCACATACACACACACACACACACACACACACACACACCCCTCATGAATTCTTTCCTCTAAATTCTTTAGAAGGCATTATGTATTATCAGGGGATGTTTAAGTGGAATTAATTAACTGGCATGGATTAAGGCCCTTCACAATTATGGTTGCACTCCACTGTACATTTTCCATAAATATCCATGTCCTTTCTAAAATGTAGTGCCTGAAACTTAAAAAAAATACTACAGATCATATTCTGAGTAAGGAATGGCAAGTGAGTCCTGTTGCCTCCCTAGTTTTGGAAGTAAGCATGCATTTATCAAGTAGTGTGCTAAGTGCTTTACAAACATTTTTCATTTGGTACTCCCAATAACCCTGGGAGGTAACTGCTATTACTATCCCCATTTTACAGTTGAGGGTACTGAAGTAGACAGCAGTTTAGTGGCTCTCTCAGGTTCACATAGTTAATACATATCTGAGGTCACATTTGAACCCAGATCTTTCTTACTCTAAGCTGTTATCTGCTATCCGCTGCTCCAGCTATCTGACTAATTCCTCTCTTACTAAGATCTAAAATTTCATTACCTTTCTTGGCTACCATATTATATTGTTGACACCTATTCAGCTTTCAATACAGCAAAAATTAATAGTTTCATGAGTATTTCCAGTAGATACATATATTCCTGTAACATTTTTAGTTTTCTACTTCTCACCTTCAACCTCTTTCTAGGATAAGTATTTCAAAATGTCTGTCAGCAGTATTCAGGGCAACAGGGCTTTTGGATCTCAGCACAACTTAGGTGATGTGAACAGTTGTTTTCTAGAAATGAGGACAAAGGATAATATGCAGAGTTGAAATCCATAAATAATCCAAAACTTTATTTTAGATGATATTACTCATCTTCTTTTCTTATTTAATCTTCTGTCCAAACCACTGCAGCATAGTAAAATAGATTGATTTTATTTTTTTTTCTGCTACTCACCCTTTGAAGAGGCTGCTAATAAACATCAAAATGTGAACAGCAGGAGGGAGGATGGAGGAGCCTGAGGATAACATATAAATTATATAATTAAGGCTTGGGAAAGCAAGGGATGATTGTGTTTCTACCCCTCTTGAAGCTGATGTGTGCATCGTTGGTGTCCTAATCTATACTTTCATGATTTGTGTACATACAAATTATCATGAGATGCAGCATTCAAAATATTAAAATGCATAGATTAAGCATGAATCCCCATTGAGTCTAGAGGTATAATAACTTCCAGATTCTGTGTAAGAATGAAAGAGTGAAGTGTGGTTTTCATAATTATACATATACGCATATGAATATATGTATACATATGATAATTTAAAAATTATTGGGTTACTAATTAATTTTTTTAGGTTTTCAAAGATAAACAGTTAATCATTCAATACTGTTCCTTGTTTTGTGCCTTAAAATTCATCTTAGCACGTTTACTAAGAACAGAGATGAAGTCATATTTTTTTCTGTTTCTAAAAAGAGTATTAAGAAATAAGTTCATAAGTTCATATCACTTGAGCTGGCGCACACAGTAGAACATAAAACACTGTCAGACTCACTTGACGTGTTGGTGAGTGTTACTGAATTGCTTTCTCCCCGCCCCCGGTTTCATTTTTAACCTTTTGCTGGATAGGGGAGGAGAAGAAGGAGAGGGAAAACAGAACACAGTATTCAGTTGTTTACATCTGTTTTCCTTTTTTGCCCACAAACTATTTTACCTTATGAACATAAACTAGTGACAGGTAATATTGCATTTAAAAGATCCTTGAGATAAGAATATGTATATGTATGTTGTGTACATATTCACATATTTATATATTTCATCTCTTGTGATTAAAATTATGTTGCAATCATAATGTATTAGTGGAAATTTATATCAGTGACATTTTCATATGTAATTTTTGTGCACGTCCATATCCCCATTACATTTTGGTCTTACTATTCTATTCTGATACTAACAGGGCTAGGCTAAACATAGTATTGGAATGATGCAAATCTTCTCCCGAAGATAGTTGTTTTGAATATAATTTTTTATGAAGCCTAGAGGAAAGGTATTAGAAAAAAAAACACCTGAATGAGGCTTCATAAGAATATTTAAGTAACACATTCCCTTTAATATAAACATTTTTTTCCTCTCTTGGCATGACCTGTATCTTTCCATAGCTATAAGTACAAATGTTCATCCAGCTGGTCTCTGTTCCTATTGTTGCTGCACCTTTCTGTATTCTCCCTTCTGCTTACTTGCACTCTGTCAGAAATCAACAAAATAAAACTGATGCTTAAGAAGCAAAGAAAAAGCCCCAGAGGAAAGAAGAAAGGAGTTGTTTTAAAAAAGCTCATCTGTGATTCCAGTTACATTGAGAATTGATTTCATTTCTCCTTTCTCATGACTCCAAAAGCACTTATTTAAAGTCTTATATGTATATACATATATATCTTTTATTTACTATGTCTGATATTGTTCTCTAATCATTTTATGTATTAATATGTTTGAACAATTATGTTCAGTTCCTCAAAGGGAAGCAATGTATTTCTTCATATCTTCAGTAATGCGCTGGTTTAGTGGTAAGCTATCAGGGTATGGGTGACAGAATATACTCATAAAATATTTTTAAAACAATCTGAATTATTAATATTTTCTCCATCACTTTCTTAAGCTTATATAATAATAATAATAATAATAATAATAATATAATGCACCAAGTTCTAATTTATAAGTTTGCTGATTTCTGAGGTATAAATACTCATGCTGAAAATTTAATGATTTCTGGAAAGCTGATTCAAGTTATATCCAGCACCCACCCTGCACATTTCCCCTTTGCTTCTGATGGTACCTGAATTCTACGAGTAATTTATTATATAATTTTAGACAAATTTAGCATCATAGTAAGTGTTACCATGTTACCATCTCATTTATTGTCTCTTCATCTCTTTCTGTCTTTTTCTGAGTGTCTGCATCTATCTCCCTTCCTTCTTCCTATCATCTCATCTGTCTCTCTCTCTCTGTCTCTGTCTCTGTCTCTCTGTCTCTGTCTCTGTCTCAGTCTCTCTCTCTCTCTCTCTCTCTCTCTCTCTCTCTCTCTCTCTCTCTCTCTCTCTCTCTCTCTCTCTCTCTCTCTCTCTCTCTCTCTCTCTCTGTCACCCTGTCTCTTTCTGTCACTGTCTCTCTCCCTTTCCTCATTTTTTTCTCTCACTCTTCTCTTTTGCTCTCTCTTTCTGTCCCTTGTGCTCTCTTTTTCTTTCTCTAGGAATCTCTCTGGCTCTCATTAGAAATACAGAGTCCTCATTGCCTTAGTGTCTCCAGCAGCAGAATGAGATTATAAGTATGTTTTAACTCAACAGTATGTAGTGATGACAAAGATTTATGAGCATTTTTAATCAAATACTCAGTTTTGCAAGGGAATTGCAGGTGGAACAAAAGCTTTTATATGGCAAATCATAACTGTGGCAGCATCAGTGTGTTGACAATGGAATACATGAAGAATGGAGAGAGAGAGAGAGAGAGAGAGAGAGAGAGAGAGAGAGAGAGAGAGAGAGAGAGAGAGAGAGTGTGTTTTTCCAAGTGTTTCACAGGTTCCTCAAGTATTGCTTGTCAAAATTCCATTCCCCTTTCTGATGATCCAAGTGTAGAATTCATGCAGAAATCAATACAGATGCATGTCTACCTGAACTTGTCAAGGATGAAAGTTAGAAAAGAAATGAACCCTTAAATTAGGTTCAGTTACTATTTATGGAATACTCACAAAATGAAACATTTTCTAGTCTATGAATTTCCATTTTATAAAAGATGCTATGCAGTTAGACTTATGAGTCCTGGAGACACCACTATATTTGTCCTTTAGTTTATACATTGCTAGTTTAGTCAGACCATGAAATACTGTACCTTGGGGATTAAGAGGAAACAAATAAAATGCTATTCTCACAAGACAAGTGTAGAACAATAGGCAAGAGATGAATGTATTGGCAAAGTTAGAACCTGGACCTAAAACCAACTACTGCCTCCCATTAAATTTCCACAGTTAAAAGCATATGATGACCTTGTGTCAACCTTTAAGTTAAGCATCCAATCTGAAATAAATATATTAGAGCCTTAAAAAATAAGTCATTTCAAATTTAAGTATACAAATTAGTGCTGCAACAGAATGACCTCCAAGGGGCACTCTTTATAGGAAAGGAAGACACATTTAAAATTAAAATAAAACACCAATATTTGAATTACAATCTTATTAGTAAAGGCTGATTTAAATGCATAATTCATGACCTAAGAGAGAAATCCAACCTCAGAAGGGGTAAAGGACACATGAAACAGATCATTTCTCTTACTTTTAAATGACAGTTTGAAAATGTTAAGCATAAAAACCTATATAAGAAAGTATAGACTTTACATCAGGAAAAATTAGCAAGTAAAATAAAATTATCAGAATTGTGAAACTTACATCTTAAAAAAAGAATAAGTGCAGTTTTTTTTTTTTTAAAGAACACATCTATTTGGAAGACTTTTTAAAAAAATGTTTAAAGATTTGTAGGGTATGTTTTGTTTTGATTAGTATCATTTTGCAAATCTTTCTGGACATAAGAAGAGGTCACTGATTCACCATGTACCTGAAATGTCACCATATCCTAGTGGGAAAAAACCTGAACCGTCTTGCTATTTGACCTCTATGATTTATTAGAGTCAAAATCATCATTACTAGTGCCTTGAACTTGGTATCTGACCAACATGCATTGACTCCTGCACTTTCACTACTTAAATCAAACAATAAACTTTAATATTGTTTACTTCAAATATTTCCCATGAGAATTCATCTGAGGAAGATAGTGAAGGTATTTTTAAAAACCCAAAGTTTTAAAAAGCTGACAGGTCATTCCATTGACATGTGTGCTCTATGATAACTTGGAATGCTTCCAGGACTCTTGGAGAACTGGAGATTTCCCACATGGCACAAAAGCAGCTTTGCTTCACCCCTTTCTAACTATATATCTGTGTAGTAAGAATTGTGAAAGCTTGACTTTAATTATCAAGTGTATTTACAACTCATTAATGTGAAGGATGTAGAGAAGATTTGGGAATGAAATTAGGAAAAATGAAAGTTTTCAGAGAACTAGGCAAACATACATAAAATCTCCCCCACACACACACTTTTTGTGAGTTAATGCCATGTCCCAAAGCAATTTAATTCAATGAATTCTTTCTAGTAGTGACTTTCATTTAGATATGGAAAGAAACTTAGATGTGGAAATTTTAGATATGGAAAGAAACTTGGAAATCATTTATTAAACACCATGATTTTACAAATGACAGAGGTTCAGGGAGATTTAGGATTTGTGCAAGGTCATAAAAATAACAAGTGATACAAATGGGATTTGAACCTGAGAAGATTCTGATAAAAATATTTCTAATATATTAGAAACCTTAAAACTGAATATAAATTAGTGTCATTCTTCCCTTTTTTGCTTTCTATCATTTATATTCTGTTCACTTTCATTTATCCCTAAATATATATCTGTTCCCTTTTTGTTCTTTTCAAAGTCAGCATCCTATAAGATTTAAACTGACATTTTTGTGCTCTTCCTTCAAGTTGAAAGTGTTCTCTCAAAATTAAAGTGCTTATTAACTTAGTTGTTCATTTATTATTGAAACAAATTCTTCTTATCTAACTTTCCTATATATTAATGTTACTAATAAAAATATATCCTGTAGTTGTATATTTTATTTATACACATGACTTAAAATGTTTTCTCTACTGAATACATATATCTTCCCTCCTTGGATATAGATTCTAGATTTGTTTTTTTTTTTTTAATGAAATCTTATTCTTAGCTCAGTGTTTTGCCACAGGATAATAGTAACTGAAGATGTGAAATATTTTTTCCCTTGAGTTTTTTATTTTATTTTTAAATTGAAATCACAGTAGAGCCACAATTGTATTAACTTAGTACCATTATTTCATAATGGTGTTTTCTGTATTTTACATTATTCCTAATATACAGAAAATGTGTTTTCCTTTACTCTATAAGATAACTGTGACTTCTTCCCCGTTAAGAAATAGCTATCTATATATCTATATATCTATACATATATATGATAAATATATGGTGTATCTACATACATTAGGCCATAGTCACAGCAACCTTTTCACTTTGGAAAATCACTCTGTTTCTTCATCCCCTTCCTCTGATAGGTCTTCCTAGAACCATCATCTTAAGGAATTCACCCAAATCCACTAGGTTCACTTTATCCCTCTCTTCTTTCTTGCCCATCTCCTATTCCATGCCTGATTTTCAGCTTCCTTTCAAGTGTTGATTTCTCAATTAAAATACAAGTTCCTTAAATAAGGGACTATATTTTCCCCCTTCTATTTTTATTCCTACCTGTTCCTCCCCCATCTATTCGTTCTTTAACCTCTTGCCATCTAACTTCCAGCTCCACCATGGTTCTTGGAACACACATACCACTAAAGTAGAATGTCTAATTCAACAACCTGTCATGGAAGTGACTCTGTTTTCAAGAAAGACCCCACTGAACTCTAGTTCTAATATATATTGTCAAAATAGAAATACTTTTAGTCTGGGTCTAGTGGAAGCTATGTTTCTGCTTTTGAGGAACAGTCAAGTCAAGTTCTGACAGTCAAGGACTAACCACTAGTTGATTATCTTTAAGACCATCATAATCAATAAGTGGTTTAGGAGGAATTGCAGTATTTGTCAGATGAGGAAATACTAATACCTGTGTAATTAGCTATTACGCAAGTATAATGGAAAGAGTATGGGACTGGGATATAGGAAGTTCTTGATTCAAATCCCATCTCTCACTCTTACTTTGTGTGTGAATTTGGGCAATTTGCATTACTTCTTTGACATTCAGTTTCTTCATGTGTAAAAGGGTATGATAGTACACTAGTAAAGTACTTCCCAGGAAAGTGCACTGCTAACTTTAAAGCATGATATATATATATGTGTGTGGTCGTTATATCTATTGTTTGTTCTTTTGTCCCTACAAACACTTGGTACAGTGCAAAGTACCAAGTAGATTCACAGTGCACACTCAATGACTGATACAGCTTTAAAATACATCCTTTTGGACTTCTATCTTTTCTCTGATTCATTCTTCACCTCTATGTTTTGCTTCTTTTTTATTTACATTTAATTTTATATCCATTTTATATTCATTTTATCACTTTTTAACTATTTCTTACTTATATTTTTCCTTTTCTATTGGCTATTTTTTGTTTACTTTTTCATTCTTCCTTTGAATGAAATAAATAAATAATAAGGGAAATAAAGGGGAAACCCCATGACATAGAACTCATTCCATATCTCTTCAAATATAACAAAATTCTGCCTTATCTCTCCTTTGCTTCTTGTGATGATATTCCTTGCAGAGCTGACTTAGTGTCTTCTCTCATTTTTATTTTAAAGGAGCAGTAATACATTTATTTTTAAAGGATTTACATGCACCAGTGAATTTAAAATATTGAATTCTTGATTCTTATGGCTTCTACATCTTCCCCATCTATTCATTTTTTAACCCCTTGTAATTTAACTTCCAATTCTGTAACTGCCAGGAAATTATTCTTTCCCAGGTCTCCTGATTATTACCAGTTTAAATGGTCCTTTTCAGTCCTCATCCTCTTTAACTTTCTATAGCTTTTAACACTTTCTCTCTAGGATTTATTTTTCATTTGGTTATGGGTGACACTACTCCTGTTTGTTAATCTACCTAAGCACTTTTTTTCCATTCCTAGTACCTTGCATTTGAACATTCATTGAGGTTTTGTCGTGATCTTTCATAGAATCACGGATCTAGACTTACAAGTGACCATAAGTGAGGTAACAAAGATGTATACTGTCTTTCTAGGTCAAGAGTGCGTGAGGCAAAGTGTATGTTCTGTAATACTGCAGGTAGAATGTGTTGACTCAAGTCCATCTCTAAATACTTACTAGTTGTGTATGGGCAAGTCATAGGGATGATAATAATAATATTCAAATACTATTATTTAGCTCACAAGGTTGTAATAAAGGAATTGTTTTGCAGACCGTAAAGTACTATGCAAATGTAATTTATTATTAGCATTTTTCTCACGGTTTTAATTCATTTCTATAAATGACTCGTAATTTCTTACATTAAGTACTAGTGTATCATTTGATTTCTAGTCTCACACATTCAACTTTTCTAATTACTTGACGTATATTTGTATCTGGGAAGCCTGATACCACAAGAGATTGAACATGTCCAAAGTTTATCTCCTCGTGTTCTACCCTTTATTCTGTTTTCTTCTAAATTCCCTATTTCTCATAGCACCACCATCCTTCCACTAATTCAGGTTCAAAATCTTAGAGTTTTATCCTTTGAGTAGTCTCTTTTTTTCATACAACTCAAACGAATCCTTGTAAATTCTATCCCCTTAATATCTCTTCCTCTATGCACATATTGTCATGACTTTATCACCTCTTACTTGATCTATCTTAATGTTTATGAATGGGTATTCCCACTCCCAGCCTTGCTTTCCTTTCTCCAATCTAATATCCACTTGATTTCCAGAATAATGTCCCTAATTCCCGGGAGTGATGTGATTAATCCTTTTGTCAAAAATCATCAGTGGCTCCTATTTACCTATAACATAATATGTTGTTCAGTCATTTCAGTCATGTCCAACTCTTTGAGATTTCATTTTGGGGGTTTTCGTGGCAAAGATCCTGGAGTAGTGTTACAGACAATGAAACAAAGGCAAACAGTATTAATACAGCTAGTTAGTGTCTGAAGCCATATTTGAACTCAGAAATATGTCTTCCTGACTTCAGGCCCAGCACACTATCCACCACACTACTTAGGTACCCCATAAGATAACATACCAAATTCTTAGTCTGGCCTTGACACTTCTATGATCTGATTTCACATAAATTTTCCCTTCTTAATTCACATGACATGCTCTATGCATTCTTTGATTTAGCCGAGCTTGGCAATAAGCTTTTTCCTTGGTATTGTCCTACCCTCTTCTGCCTTTTTGCATTTGCAAAGGGGAATTATTTTCTTCCTCATTTCTGCTTGTTATAATCATTTGTTCTTCAAGATCATCATCAAGATTACCTATCCTCAATTTTTCCTAGTTGACTTTGAATATTTGCTTTGCTTTTAAAATGATTCTAACTTGAATCTTGCTGCTTGCATAAATGTCATATATCTCCTATTTGACTATAAGTTCTTTTAGAACAAGGACTGTCATTTATTTCATCACTGAACGTGACTACCACAATTTTTTGTAAAAAAAAAAAAAAAAGACTGAATAAATATTTTTATTGAATTTTTGATTAGTCAAAAGGTGAAAGTACCAGGGAGGTCTGCCTGGAAGTCACAAAAGATATAGCTCTGGAAATTCTGTACAAGACATTTACAGATTATTATCTATGATAGCTAAGGTTCTATAAACATTGCATTTGCATGCAGGACTCATTTCAACTAAATCATCTAATTTTGCTGGAAATACAAACTCCCTGATGATTAATTACTCAGCTTGCTGAGAATTCATAACTCACATACTTTACGTTTACATTTAGAAGTGTAAAAGACAATGTTTGTTACTGTACTTCCTTTTTCTTTCTTCATATTATGTAAGCATGTATGAAATGTTTGTTTTATAGATCAACTCCTTGCTACTCCAACATATATTTAGTATGTAACATTTGTTAATGTTGCCAACTTCTCTATTGATGTCACATTTCCCTAGAAGGCATGATTTTATGCTAAAATTTTCCATTTTAAACTGTACTTTAAACTATTTCACTTTATTGACTTGAAATAATATGACATAGGACCACATATCATTAACATAGAGTGTGATATGTAATGAATCAAGGGATTATTTTCATTTAAAACTACAGTTATGTCTGACATCTTTAAGAAGTCAACTTTACATTAAAATTAAGACATATAAAGTCATCCAGCTTCTTGTGAAGCAATAACTTAAACTATATGTGATTTTAAGTTTTAGTGAGCACTTTAAAACGTTGTTGAATTTATCTTGAAAAAAAGCACTATGCAGTAGGTAGTAGAAATGCTATTATGCCAATTTTGCAGATGATTAAACTTAAGAATAGAGATTTTAATTGCAAGATTACACTAAAGATTGTTGAACTTGGGACCCAAGAGATTTTGGCGCATATCCCTATGCTGACATTTATTAATTGTGTTTTTATAGACAAGTTACTTCACTGTTTTAGTGTTGTTTCTTTTTCCATTCATAAAATGGAAAAATGGTATTTGTATTATTATCTCTCACTGGGCTGTTGAGAAGAAGGTAGTTTGTAAGCTTTAAAGTTCCATATAAGTACAAGTTTATTATTATTGAATCATCCATAGTAACATAGTTATTTTTGGAGCTGCCAGAACTCAGAATCAATTTTTCTACTTCCAAGTCCAGTGCTGCTATTGAGACACCATGGGGCCTCCAATACATTATTTGACTTTTAAATAGATTTAACCTGCAACATGGAGTTTGAACTAATTCTCAAATATTCAGACTTAGAGGATTGGTATTCCATAGATTTTCTAGTCAGGATGGAAATTGGGAATTTGATTACAGTGCTTATCCATCTTTTTTTCTTCCCTCTGATTCTAGACCAAATACAGTGAATCATTTTCACATAGAATACGAAGTACAGTGATGCTCAATTTCTGCTCCATTCAGCTGAAATTAAATCTATGCATTGGAGTCACCACTTTCTGAGACACCTAGTTTCCTCAATATGATGCCATTAAATTTAAATACAACATATTCAGCTAGTTGGCTGTCAGACCAGTTATAATAGATTAGTTACCTCAGAAGGCAAGGACAAGTAATTTTATATCTGTTATTTAAAATATAGTATAAATCATTCTAGACATATTTTTAAAATACAAAAATGCACAAGACATCCCATCACGTAACATGATTGTCCTTCAAATTAAGGACCTTGTTTAAGGAATATCACATACACACACACACACACACATATATGAAAAATATTGAAGCAACAAAATTATATTATTTCGCCATGTAGATAATTGTGTGGTCCTATTTTATATGAACTGTAGTTTTGTTATCCTTAATTGTAAAAGATAGAATTTCATAAGAAATGTTAGTAACTTTTATGGTATTTAAAATGCTTTATTCAAAATAAAACAAGTAGTAGAATAATTTTCTTTCCATTTTTCAGATGAAGATATTGAGACTCAAAGTGATTAGTTCATTTGCCGAAGGTAGCACAGATATCTATTGGAATCTAGAAATAAATCCAAATATAATCACATTGATTCCAAGTCCAACACTCTTTCTACTCATGCAAAGTCATTTTAAAAGGTAATAGGAGGAACTCCAAATTCAGTAGAACTCCAAGTCCAATATCCTATAAATGACACCAGAAACTAGCCTCTATAGCATACAAAGAATCAGTCTTGGAGTCAGGAAGTCCTATGTTCAAATCTTTTCCCTAAGACATACTAGCTTCATGAATACCATCAAGAAATTTTACCTTTCAGTGCCCAATCTCTAAGATTTTTAACCATCACTGAGTAATAACCAGTACGTTTTGGCAGAAGTTGTTTGCTCACAAGGAGTTACTCACATATATTAAATCACAGATTCAGACCAAAAATAGAAATGCATTATGCCAGTTGAATTCTCTAGGATCCAAAGACTTTAATATTTTCTCACACAATACTCCATCACCCATCTCAATGCTTTTGCTCCACTGTTCCCCATGCCTATAATTCTGTCTCAACTACCTCCCCATCTTAGATGTTCAACTTCCTTTAAGAGTCCCTTTAAGTGCCTCTTCCTGCAACAGACCTTTCCCTGATCCTCCTAATACCTTTTTCTCTATGAGGACCTTCACTTACTCTATATGTCTTGAATATATCTGTTTACATGTTTGAATGTACATGTCACCTCCATTAGGACACAAGCTTCTTGACGCAGGAACTAATTTTGCTTTTTTTCTGCATCTCAAGCAATTAGCACAGTGTAGAACAAAGAGACTTTTTAAATAAATACTTACTCATTTGGCTACAGATTGATTTGATTTAAGTCCAGTCAACTCTTGAAAAACCCAAAAGTTCACTGTTGAGAATGATCATAGCATGTGCTTGTTGTCAAAGCACAAGGACAGTAAAATAAGGATCCTTGAAAATTCCCCATTAAATCATAAGTAACAATAAACACATCAGAAGATAGTCTAGCGTGATTGAAAAATGAATTTCGTATTAAAGGGATGATCTAAAAGTCAGCCAGTTCCTTAATAATGATGCATTTGTTCTTAGTCAGTTTCTAGAGAGATTAAAGCTTCCATACCCCTAGACCACCTAGGCTTAAGAATAGATATAGTACCTGTTATTTTCCTCATATGGGTAAAAAAGCTCTCTTATCAATTCAAGACAGTGTCTTCTATGCAAATCATAGCCTTAGAAAATTATCTTGAGCACTGAGAGGTTAAACAACTTGCCCAGGTTCACACAGTCCGTATGTGTCAGAGGTGGAATTTGAAGCTAGCTCATTTCAAGGACAGCTATGGCCTCATAGTTTAGTCCACATCTAGTTTTTCATAATTTTGTGGGATTTTTTAGTGCCATAGTATTTCAAGCTACGATGATCATGATCAGGTCTCAGCTGTTCTGAAATTGTCATACACTTACTGAAAATGGATGGTACCAGGAAGCTAAAATAATTCCTATAGTGTGAACTGCAAGAGGGCAGTTGTAAACAGAGTAGCCTGAAGAAATGTTTGACTAACACATTGAAACACTAGTGGAAGCAATGTAATGCTGATGTTGATGAATGGGAAACAAAGATAGCAGACAGCTCCTGCTGACACAGAGCAATCAGAGATTCCGTAGCACAGGTGGATCAACACTATTGTGGTAACCAGGATACTTAAAGGACCTGCAGGCAGAGTCTGAATATATTAGCCCCAAAATGGACTCTACAAGCTATAGATGAGCATCTCCCAATCACTTATTATTATAAACTATATTTTACTTGGAAAAAATAACATAATTATACATTTATGACTGTGAAGATAGCTTTGATAAGGACAAAGTATTTTTATTTAAAAATTTGCTCGCCAGCAATTAAAATCATCAGGTTTTTTTGCATTTATCAATAACACACATGGCTACATACATCATTTTGAATTAATTGGTCTCTAATTATTTGACTTCTTTTTTTACTTTGCTTATCATAACTTCCTCCCTCCTAGATTTTTCAAAAATCTGTTATCTATAACTCCTCAATAATTACAAATTTGTTATCTTTCTCCCCTCTGTCTCATATGTCTAAGCATCTTGTGCAATCACTTACCTTAGTTCTTTTTCTCAGGGCTTTATTTCTCTTCCTTTATATTTTCTTAATTCATGATAATATTCTTTCCCTTTAATCTTTTCAAGATGACTCAAATAGTCTTCATTCTCTTTTCTTTATTTAATTTTTGGATTTCTATATGCCCTTTTTCAGTAACTGGATCTTTTCTAGTTGTCAACATATCTTTCATCTTAAAGACCCTGAACAAATAACTGTGCACTGAATGTGTCACCTCAATACCCTAGAAATTTTATTTCATTTTCATTCTCCTCATGCTCTTTATTTTTCTAAAACATCTCCTTCTTAATTGAAAAATGAAAATTCTACACACCATTAAATATTATCTCTGAGGAAAAAATTTATAGTACATCAGATATGCCTTTAAATTTTCCTTCTAGATTTTAATTCATCATTTTTACAGATATGAAAATCCCTTTTGCCCATGCTTTTTCCTTTGCCTGTGTTGCTTGCCCTATTCATTTCCAACTCTTGGAAATCCTGATTCCATTCAAGTCTTAGCTCAAATCCCCTTTCTTCAAGAGGTTTTTATTGATTCTCCCATTTTTTAGTGCCTCCCCCGAAATCACTGTGCACTGCATTTGCTTTGTACATTTCCTGTTTGTATTTATCTGTGATTGTGTTGATTCCCCTAGTAGGAAGTAAATCCAGTGGGATTCAAATGGAACTACTTGTCCATGCTTTAAACTCAAATTTCTATGGCTCTCATTGATTGTCAAATAAGAGATCCTAGCCCAAAGTTTCAGTTGGTCGCTGTTTGGGTTTTGGTGGCTCAGGGTTAGTGTAAACAGTAATTGTTTCCAGAAAAGATGAGGATCTTCCCTTCTGAGTGAGATTTTTTTTTGAGTACTCAAACTACACCATCTTTTGCATCATTTCTTACCCAGCCTGAGATCTCTGAATGGGTGTTGCCCTAGACAAATTGAAACCTGGGAAAGACCTGAGTTTGAAAAAGTCAAGGTCTCCCATTGCATCTGGAGTCATCTCCAGTCATCCTGATCTATGTCTTGCCACTGAACTGATATGAACCTGGAAGAGAGAGTGAGGCTGATGACTTTGCATAGCTCTGCCTTACTTAAATCCAATTCATTTGCAGGTCTAAACACGACTGCCTTGATGTCATTGGTGCTTTTTGAGAATGAAGGACAAACAACAACTACACCTGCTATAGTACCCAGCACATATTAGATGTTTAATAGTTTTTGTTGATTGTCTAATTAAAAAGATCTATAAGAGAAGAAAAGAGATAAAATGAAAAGAAGGAAAAAGGTTTTAATAGGTTGACAAAGGAATCAATCTATTTTTTTAGTCTAGTACTATGATTTTATTATTATACAGAACTTCTGAGCAGGAAATTCTCTCTACCATTGCAGATTCACAACTGTTCTATAACTTCTAGAGTTCTATAACATATAGAGAGAGTTTTCTAGGTGCTAAGAAATGAAATGATTTGTACCAGGTCACACAGCAGATATATCACATTAGAACTTAAACCCAGGTCTTTCTGAATCTGAGTCCAGCCCTTTTTCCACTATTCTATAATACCTCCTAATATGCATTAAACTGAATCAAAATATAGGCATGCTGGCCAGAAGGCAAATGATATTCCTTCTATATGTCACCTTAGTGAGACCACATATGTATTATTCTTTTTAGTTCAGGGCATCAATCACATTTTAGTAAGAACAATGCTAATGTATTTCCAAAGTATGACTACCAGGGTGTTGAGAGGACTAGAGGCTATGCTATTTGAGTATGAATTGAATGAATTTCTTGTGTTTAGCATAGAATTGGGAAGACTTGGTAGACAGTGACAGGTTGGAGGTAGGTATTGGATAAGCAACCACAATCACAAGATTGTTCTATGGCACAGGCATTAGAATTATTCTGCTTGTCCTCAGAGGGCAGAACTAGAATCAGTGCATAGAAGTTGACTTTATATAAGAAAAAAAAATGTTCCAACATCAAATGGGCTGTCTTTGGAGGCAGTGGATTCCACTTGACTGAAGATCTTCAAGTGGAAGCTGTTTGTTTGTTTGTCAAAAACTTTGTAGAGCAGTTTCCCAATTACCTACTGTACAGGGTTGCAGTAGATGACCTCACATGTGCTATCTTGAGATTCTGCAATTCTAATTTTAGCGTTTTAATCTAATTATATGGAAAAACTTCCTTGGGAGAGTGGATTTTCTTTATATGAATTCAAATTCAGAAAACTATTGTTTTATGCACCAAGGATGTAAAGATAGACAACCATGTGGACCATGGTCTTGAGGAGCTTTCAATTTAATAATGAATATATACACATATATGCCTGTATTCATATGTGCAATCTAATAATAAATATAGTCATATTCACATATGTAGATGTATGCTTACATCTATAATATTCCTGACATATGTGTGTGAATATACATATATATATATGTATATATATATGAGGGTCCTTATCTTTTGAAATAATTGACAACACATTGATATTTCTGCCATATGACCAGTGAGTAAGCACTTTACCTGGATTGTCATAGGACATTAAGTGGATAATATTATTTAACATCCTTTAATCTCAAAGTTTAGCACAGAACGACAATTTTCACTCCTAAGTTCATAGGTATATTTAATATTTAATTAGTTAGAAGTTCATTTTGATTCAAATGTATTATTCCCATATCTTTTTTCACATTTACAATTAAATTCTTAGCATATCTAATCACGCATAAAAGATGGAATAGAATCTGAGATTTAGAAGCGACACAAATATCATCTAAATTGACTGGATTTTACAAATGAGAAAACTGAGGCCAGCAAAAAAGGATTTTATCCAAGGTCACGTAGCTAGTTAGTTAGTAGGATAGTAGTCAGTATAGTCCTTTCTACTACATTGCACTTCCTGTCTTATTATATGTGACATTTAAAATTTTGAGGGATACATGAAAAAGAAGCAGATACTTAGTCATTCTTAGAACATTGCTATTTTTCTACACTTCAAACCTTTTCATACATAACCCTATTAGGAATACTATAGTGGCAGATGTTAAAAATACCCACAAATTCATAGAGACAGAAAGAAAATTAAAATGACTAATTCAAAGCTGATTATTCAAAACATAGGGAGATAATTATTTTGCACTCTGATGAAATATCTGATGAAACTATATTAGTGAGTCACCCACATTTGGATTTTGACAACTTACTTTGACAATTTATTTCCAACTAAGAGTCTGAACCAAATTTCTCAGTAATTTTCAAAGAAAAAAGTTAAAAAATAGCATTGATTTCCTGATAAAAACAATAAAGGAATCAGTATTAACTTTGATGTCATTCTAGTAAATTGGAAAATACCTTAATTATATTTTTACCTTTGCTATGTTTGTTTCCTAACCATTACTTTCCATGCATTTACTTGTCTGTGCTTTTAACATTCCTTTAATTTTACGTATTAATTGATCTCCACCCTACAAATTGATATGATGTTTGAGAGTAAGTATACATTGGCTTTCTGAAGTTTCAAAGAGTATTTAACTATGTAGAGACACATAGATTGTTTCTATAATACATTGGTCAGAAGGTTCTTAAGAAAACTCAGAAACTTAGAAACATCTACAATTAAATGAAATTTGCTTTATGAAAGTAAAATTATTCTTGGCTTTAAAGAAACAATTTAAATATTTTTTTCTTTTTCCTGTTTATTTGAAATGCTGCTTTTTATAAAAGCCACAGTAACTGTCATCAAGAAGTAAAAAAAATGCCTTAGAATTTTTGTTAAGACTTCTCCTTTCTTAATAAACTAATCCTCTGGGCTTATTATCATCCTTTTCTCCAATCCTTTATTTTCTTTTCTTTTTAACCATCATCTTTTTCTTTTTCTTGAAAGTACAAATCCCAATTTGTTTCCAATTAACCTTGATTTTCAATAGGAAAGCAGTATAAACATAGTAAGTCTAGAAGTGAGAAAGAATGTTGCAATAAATTAAATGGATAAGGAGAAAAACAACTGTGAACACCCTTTAAAGGAAAATAATGTTTCTGAAGACTGCTTCTATGTGTGAAGAGTAATGGGGACCAGGAAAAAAATTTATAGTGGCCTCGCTTTTCTCAATTACACAAAAATAAACTTTACCTTTTATTATATAGGCTTACTTTATGTCATAGCATATGTAATATTTCTTGCTGTAGAACACATTTCAACAAGATTGAAACATTCCAGTCCGTGTAGGTTGTTACATTCATTTAACAAAAAATACATATTAAGCACTTATTTTCTTTAAGACATTGTACTAGGGACATGAATGAATATAGAGATAAATAAAATCTGATCTTTGTCTTCAAGGAACTTAGAATATGTCCTACTATATGAACTGAATTGAGGTAGAATATAATTGTGGAAAGGAAGGAAACAAGCATTTATTAAACACTAAATATCTGCATGGCACAACAATCCTATGAAGTAGGTGCTATTTCTATCTCCATTTTAATGAAGAGGAAATAGGTTAAGTGAATTTCTCAGGGTCAAATGACTAGTAAATAACTGAAGATGGATTTGAGGTCTGATCTTTCCATCTCTAGCTTCAATCCTTTATACATTGTCCTATTTAACTACCTTTAATTGCACAGAAAATATATTAATGAAGTAAAAGGAGAGTTCATAGGAGGTAAAGATTACATCCAGCTGTGGAGAAACAAGGCAGATTTCTTGTAGGAGTTGGTACTAGACATAGTACCCTTGAAAGATGGGGAATTAAACTAATGGAGAAAAGGGGAATTCATCCTTGCCACAGAGAAGGGTGTAAGAAGAATTTCTGAAACAAGAAAATTACTAGATGTTCATCAAAACCACTTGGTACTGACTAAGAAATAGAGAGGTAGACCAGTGGAATAGGTTAGGTTTTCAAGACACAGTAGTCAATGAATATAGCAATCTACTGTTTGATAAACCCAAGGACACCTGCTGTTGGGATAAGAACTCACTATTTGACAAAAACTACTGGGAAAAGTGCATAACAGTGTGGCAGAAACTGGGCATGGACCAATGCCTCACACTGTATACAAGAATGAATTTCAAATGGATATATGATCTAGGCATAAAGACTGGGACTATAAATAAATTAGGGGAGCAAGGAATAGTGTATTTCTCAGATTTATGGAGAATGGAGAAATTTATGACCAAACAAGAGAGAATATTATGAAGTTCAAAATGAATAATTTTGATTATATTGAATTGAAAAGTTTTAGCAGAAACATACCCAATGTAACCAAGATTAGTAGGGAAGCAGAAAACTGGAAATACTATCTGTGATAAAGGTCTCATTTCTAAATTACATAGAAAACTGAGTCAAATGTATCAGAATACAAGTCATTCCCCAAATGATAAATGGTCAAAGGATATGAACAGGGAGTTTTAAGAGGAAGAAATTAAAAGTATCTATAGTCATAAAAAATGCTCTAAATCACTATTGATTAGAGAGACACAAATCAAAACAACTCTGAGGTACCACATCACACCTATCAGATTGGCTAACAGGACACAACAGGACAATGATAAATGGTAGAGAATATGTGGGAGACTTGGAACACTAATTCATTGTTGGTGGAATTATGAGCTAATCCAACCATTCTAGAGAGCAATTTGGCACTATGCCCAAAGGGCTACAAAGATATGCACACCCTTTGACCCAGCACTATCACTTCTAGGACTGTATCCCAAAAAAATCATAAAAATGGGAAAGGGTCACATATGAATTAAAATATTTATAGCAGCTCTCTTTGTGGTGACCAAGAACTGGAAATCTAGGGGATGCCCATCAATTGGGGAATAGCTGAACAAACTGTGGCATATGAATGTAATGGAATACTATTGTGCTATAAGAAATGATGAACAGGAAGACTTCAGAGAGGCCTGCAAGAACTTATATGAACTGATGCTGAGTGAAACAAGCAGAACCAGGAGATCTTTGTACACAGTAACAACCACAACGTGTGAGGAATTTTTCTGGTATCTTCACAGCAATGCAAGGACCTAAAACATCTCCAAAGAATTCTTGAGGCAAAATGTCATCCACATACAGAAAAAACTACGGAACTGGAACACAGAATGAAGCAGAATATTTTCTCTTGTGTTACATTTTGTTTTGTTTGGGTTTTTCTCATGGTTTCTCCCATTCATTTTAATTCTTCTACACAACATGACTACTAGAACGTATGCACAGAAACCTAATGAGATTGCATGTTGTCTCAGGGAGAGAGGGTGGAAGGAGGGGGAGAAAATCTAAGATTTATGAAACTCACTGTAGAAAGCTGAAAACAGAAAAATTAATAACTCTTTTTTAAAAAAATTACTGGATATGTTCAAGGAATGGTAAATATACCTGTTGGCCAAGAACATCAAGTATATGAACAGTAGCAGCGTGATTCAACCCTGGAAATAGAGTTTGGAATGGGGACATGGAGAACCTTGAATGCAAAACAAATTAGCTTAGATTTATTCAGTGGAAAATGGAGTGCTATTATCAGGAACAGTGTAACTTTTATTGGTATGGAGAAGCAGAAATATAGGTACCTCCCAGCTTATCACATTTTTTTCAAAATTTTGTCACAAGGGTGAGATCAACCATTCTAGGAGATGGATTATTAGATAATAAGTGGAAAGTGTTCCAGATTTCTGGAGTTTATAGGATTGCATTTATTCTTCTTGGGCTCCACTTCTATCATTGTGGATCAGCTCTGTCCTCACCTAAGTGAAAGTCTTGACTGATAATTGTCTTTTTTATTAATCAGCCTTAGAGGTTCTGTCCATCATATTTAGATTGTTTTTAAGATTTTGTGATATTAATACAGAACTTAGGTTTTATTTATTTGTTTATAGTCATTTATTTATTTATTTAGACTCCATATTTATACATACATAAATATATTTGTTTATTTATTTATATTCCTACAAGACTAGGTCAACTGTTTTTTAAAAAATCAGATATGGGATCATAGATTTAGAGATCTAGAAGGTATATCAGAGGTCATTTAGTTCAAACTTCTCATTTTTATAGATGAGGAAATTAAAGTTCATAGCCATTAAGTGATTTGCCCAAAATCATTTTTTATTTTTTTAAATTAAATTATTTGTTTTCAGTGTTTGACAATCACTTCCATATATCTTAGATATTTTTCCCCTCCTTACCTCTCATTCCCCCCTCCCTCCACTCCCTCCCTGAGACAGCATACAATCTTATACAGGTTCTACAAATACATTCCTATTAAATACATGTTACATAGAAGAATTAAAGTGAATGAGAGAAACCATAAAACAAAACAAAACATAATACAAAAGAAAATGGCCTGTTTCTGAAGTCCAGGTGCTCTGTGATCCAATTCCGTACTTCTTTCTCTGGATGTGGAAGGCGTTTTGCCTCAAGAATCCATTGGGAATTTTTTAAGTTCATGCATTTCAATGAAGTACTAAATCTACCAGAAAAATTCCTCACACACTATGGTTGTTGCTGTGTACAAAGTTCTCCTGGTTCTGCTCCTTTCATTCAGCATCAGTCCATATAACTCTTTCTAGGCTTCTCTGAAGTTTTCCTGTTCATCGTTTCTCATAGCACAATGGTATTCCATTACATTCATATACCCCAACTTGTTCAGTCATTTCCCAATTGATAGGCATCACCTTGATTTCCAGTTTTTGACCATCACAAAGAGAGCAGCTATAAATATTTTTGTACATGTGGGACCCTTTCCCATTTCTATGATCTCTTTAGGATAGAGTCCCAGAAGTAATATTGCTGGGTCAAAAGGTATGCATATTTTTGTAGTCCTTTGGGCATAGTTCCAAATTGCTCTCCAGAATGGTTGGATCAGCTCACTGATCCACCAACAATGAATTAGTGTTCCAGCTCTCCCACAGCTTCTCCAACATTTATCCTTGTCCTGTTCTGTTATGTTAGTCAATCTGGTAGGTGTGATATGGTACCTCAGAGTAGTTTTGATTTGCATATCTCTAATCAATAGTGATTTAGAGCATTTTGTCATATGATTATAGATAGCTTTAATTTCTTCCTCTGAAAATTCCATGTTCATATCCCTTGACCACTTATCAATTGGGAAATGACTTGCATTTTTGCATACTTGACTCAGTTCTCTATATGTTTTAGAAAGTAGGCCTTTATCACAGACACTAGTTGCAAAAATTCTTTCCCAGTTTTCTGCTTCCTTCCTGATCTTGGTTGCATTGGGTTTCTTTGTGCAAAACCTTTTCAATTTAATGTAATCAAAATTATCCATTTTGCACTTCATAATGTTTTCTGTCTCTTGTTTGGTCATAAATTTCTCCATTCTCCATCTGACAAATACACTATGCCTTACTCCCCTAATTTTTTTATAGTATCAATCTTTATACCTAGATCATGTATCTTTTGGACTTTATTCTTTAATACAGTGTCAGGCATTGGTCTATGCCCAATTTCTGCCACACTGTTATCCAGTTTTCCCAGCAATTTATGTCAAACAATGAGTTCTTATCCTGGCAGCTGGTGTCCTTGGGTTTATCAAACAGTAGATTGCTATATTCATTGACTACTGTGTCTTGAGTACCTAACCTATTCCACTGGTCTACCCCTGTATTTCTTAGCCACTATCAAATGGTTTTGATGATTGCTGCTTTATAATATAATTTGAGACCTGGTAGAGCTAGGCCACCTTCCCTAGCATTATCTTTTCATTAGTCCCTTTTTATTCTTCCAGATGAATTTTGATATTATTTTTTCTAGCTCTAGAAAATAATTATCTGGTAGTTTGACTGGTATGGCACTGAATAAGTAAATTAATTTAGGTAGAATTGACATTTTTATTATATTAGCTGCAGAGCACCTGATGTTTTTCTACTTGCCCAAAATTATTTTGAAAATCTTTCTTATCTTTTCTCAGATTTTTCAGTAAAGATATTCTAAATTCATATATATGCCTTTCTCATAAAAAATTTTAAAGATAAATAATAGGAATATCATTTAAAGTTGCTGATATCTTCTTGTTTTAATTAGTATTTTTAGTATTAGTATTTATTTATATTTTTATATATAATTTAAATATTATTAGTCTTTTTTTATCCCTTTGCAATTTTTCTTTCTGAGATCATTTGAATTGTTTCCTGAGTGCCTCTAAACTTTTAAAACTTAAAACTGCAGTATAGAGTTCTTCTGCATGTATTTCGCCATGTCATCCATTCTTATAGGCAGCTGGTATAGCCAGCACTGGTCCTGGAATCAGGAAGACTTGAGTTCCAATCCAGCCACAGACACTTAGTATCCATGTGATCTTGGGCAAATCAATTAACCCCATGTGCCTCAGTTTCCTCATCTATAAAATGAGATATCAAAGGAAATGAAAAACCACTCAAGTTTCTTTGCCAAGAAAACACCAAATGGAATCACAAAATGTCTGGCATGACTGAAATAACCGAATAACAGCTTCTCCTTTTGCCTATTTCATTTTCATCAGTGTCGGTGATATTTGTTTGTATTGGAATACAAATATGATATTTCATCTTTCATTGCTCATCAGAGTAGATGTCTGTAGGCCTGCTGAGGGCTTCAATCTAATTCGTGTCTATACAGTGTCCTTTTTTCCAGTTTCATCTGCAGTTAATACTCTGAAGGTGGGCCTTGGTTGAGTATTATTATTTCAAGTTCTTTGCAAGATACCATTCCCTTCTATTGTTTTTAATGTGTTTTGAAGCCAAACTGCTCTTTTCTTTCATCTTCCTCTGCTTTGTAAATGAACTTGTACTATTAACTGTAGTTTCTTTTAGCTACCAAATATTTTTGCTTTGCAAGAAGATGATTTTTTTTTTGTTTTACTGGACTGAGTTGAATTCTAGACTCTTTTGATTTCCTTGTTGTGATGAGTGTTTTAGTCTTATTAAACTTAATAAGAGGACAATTGTCTTTCTTTTTGTCCAATTCTCATTTTTAAAAAAATATGATTGTTTTTAAAAACAAGCCAAGTACTATTGTCAAGTGTTTTCTTCTTAAAATTTATTCTTTCTTCTACTTTGATAATTATTTTGATCTTTATCCCAAGAAGTTGATGACCCAGTTGTATATAATAAACTACATCTTATATGATGGGCATGTGTAACTGCAAGCAAAGTGGGATTTTTGTTGTTGTTGTTATTTCTTGGAGTTCTGTTTCCCAGGCTCATGTTAAATTGTAAACATCCAAAGGATCAATCTCCTTTGAACTCTGGTTCAGCTGTAACACATCCCATGCTAAGTCACATAGAGCCCTGGAGCAGAGCCAATTAGGTGCTGAAGTACTTGGGTTTCCACACCTTTTGGCACTAAACAAATTAAATGCTGAGGCAAGTAGGTTTTCATGCTCTTTGGCACTGAGCCAATCAGGTGCCAGGTCTTTGTTTGAAAACCATATATATTCTGGAAGACTGATATTGCTTTGTGGGCTGGCTTATGGGAAGGACACTGAGAGAGAGAGACAGAGAGAGAGGGAGAGAGAGAGAGAGAGAGGAGATCTCTAATAGAGGAGAGGAGAACTCTGATAATGGGAAAGATTAATTAATCTCATAGATTAAGAATGAATTTATACTAGCAGCTCTCTTGTCAGCAGGATCTGTACAGACTAAAGAAAAGTATGGGGTTTAATGAGGATGGGATAGTTAACTGTTTGTTGTTTCCCAGTTATTGTGTTACTTTTTGTACCACCAGAACTTGAATGGAGTGCCCCCCCTAGACTGTGCTGGAGGGTTGGAGGCTTTGGAACTGTGCTGTGCCCAGAGCCAGATCAGACTTGATTGCTCCCCATGTGAGGCTGGGAGGAAATGAACTGCCCCAGAGTTGTTGTAGTAAGGACCAAAGACAAAAGCTGGGGGCAGGAGCCTCTGGAGTCTGCTGTGCCTGCTCCCAGGAGCAGGGAGGGCTTAGAAGGGAGCAGTCCCTTTCTGTGTGAGGTAAGGCTCAGAGCAGGAGTGGAGGGCTGCTTGCATGCAGACCCTGGCAAGTACAGGGAGTGGTCAGGAGGAAGAACCCTGGAGCTCTGTACTCAGTCCTGAGTGGAGATTAAAACTTTGCAGCAAGGCAGGATCAGTGAATGTGCTTTCCTGCTATGTCCCCCTGGGATGGGTTGAGATCCAGGAGGTGTAGTTGTCTGTGGTGGGATGGGGGAAGTGCCATAACCCCCAGGAACCCACTCTGTTGGCTTTGTTGCCCAGCTGCCCCTCAGGACTTGGAAGCAGGGACTAGAGCAGTGTTAAGATTTGGACTCTTTAACTCACTAGACCATGTGTACACCTGAGAGTGCAAGGTAGGAACCCATAACAGCAGTGTGGGGAGGACAAACCCCCAAGAGAACTTTACTTAGACACACTGCTTGGATTGAGGGAACTGTACCATACTGTGACCTAGGGGTGGGGTGTGTTGTGTTCTCTGCTACCCCTGGGGATGTGCTTTGTTAAGGTAACACCCTGGCCTGGGACCCTGTGATTGTATAAACAAGTATTTTGGGACAGTACCTGAGTGAGGAGGAACTGGTTGCTCATTCTCCAAAGATTTCCCCCCCGCAAAAACATGTATAAGGTGGAGGGTATGCTATTTATGCTATATACTATTGTATCTGTTTAAGACCATGTGACCACCTTGGTAATAAGTTCTTATGCTGTTATGAATGTTATGCTTTATTTTCTTGAATAAGTTTTGGTTTTAAGTAAATGGAGTGCTTATTATACTATGCAATTCAACCCAAAACATATATATATATATACATGTACATATATATATGTGTGTATATATATATATACACACATATATATATGTACATATATATTCATAGCAGCTGTTCTTATATCTCATTAACAATACAGTATGGCACTGAATAAGTAAATTAACTTAGGTAAATTCATCATTTTCTTATATCGGTTTGGCCTACCCATAATCAATATATCCCCAATTATTTAAATCTGTCTTTATTTGTATGAGAAGTGTTTTGTAATTATGTCCATATGTTTCCTAGGTTTGACCTGGCAGATAGACTCCCAAGTATTTTATATTGTCCCCAGTTATTTTAAATGGAAGTTCTCTTTCTATCCCTTCCTGCTGGGTTTTTGTTGGCAATGTGTAAATATGATGATCACTTATGTGGCTTTATTTTATATCCTACAATTCTGTTGAAGTTGTTCATTGCTTCACCTATTTTAATTGATTCTCTAAAGTTCTCTAAGTATACCATTGTAAATTTTTATCATTCTCCAGTCCTCTTTCTGTATCTTATCCATATTTGTGATATAAGTGAAAAGGAAGCAGAGGACTAGAAGCTGTTTTATATTTTTATTCTTTCAATGATTTCTTTGGCTCCAAAATTCATTACCAATTATCTAGCCTCCTTTTGCTATGACCTCATAGAGATTTTCTGATCCTTAGAATATTTTGTTTAACAGTCATCTCATATTTATTACATGTCTGTTAAGTGCTGGGCATTGTACCAGTTGCTGGTGATACAAAGAAGGCCCAAAGGTGATCTGTGCTCTAAGTCACTTACAGTCTGAAGGGGGAAACAACATATAGATAGTTACGTAGAAAGAGTATATATAAATATAGATACACATATATGTATAAATACATGTATATACATATATGTATATATACAGACACTTATACATGTACATACACATACATACATGCATATGTGTAGATATGATGAATTAAAAATAAAATTGAGGGAACATTCTAAGATAAATAAGATCTGGAAAGACTTCTTTTAGGAGGTAGAATTTTAACTGAGACCTGAAGAAAGTGAGGGAAGCTGGAAAGCAGAGAGGAAGAGAGAGAGATTTGAGGAATAGCAAGGAGTCAGTGTTGCTGGATTGTAGGATATAAGAAACTAGAAAAATAGGAAGGGATCAGGTTAGGGAGGGCTTTAAAAACAAGATGATTTTATATATGACTCATAAAGCAGTCACTGGGATTAATCGATTGGGAGAAGGGATCAAGTTTGTACTTTAGGAAAATCAATTTTACAATCGAGGGGAGAGTGTAAGTGAGGCAGAGAGACCAACTAGCAGGGTATTGAAATAGTTCAGGCATGAAGTCTTGATGACTTGCATCAATGTAGTGGGAATGAGAGAAAGGGCATATGAGAAATTGTATGAAGGATTAAAAAAAAAGACTGGACAATTGATTTGGATATTGTTATAGAAGAAACTGAAGAACTGGGGATGACTACTATGCTGTAAGCCAGGGAGGCTGAAAGAATTACACAAAGTAGACACAGCAGGAGTAGCATCAAACATTTATTAAGCTTTTACTATGTTAACCTCTGAATGCTAGGGATGCAAAGAAAAGTAAATGTAACTTTCCCTGCCCTCGAGGAGTTCATATTCTAGGGGTAAGAAAACATGCAAGCTATGTACATGATAGATAGATAGATAGATAGATAGATAGATAGATAGATAGATAGATAGATAGTCAAAATATAAGATTTGAGGTGAATTTTGAAGGAGTCCAGGAAGCAACAAGGATATCCAGTGAAAAAATGGGAATGCTGGAGATGGGATGTCCCGCATGATGAAAGTGAGGAGACTAGAATTTTGACTAGATTCTGATTCCCCCACTATGACCAAAGAGTTGTAGAGGTGTGAGAAAATATAACTAGTACTGGAAATGCAGCCAGGAAGTTTGTCATCAGGAGAGAACAAAGGGTCAATGAGAGTCAGAAGATGGAGAGCCTGAGAAATGAAAAGGTTAAGACAAAAATATTTGTTAAATATGAAGCAGACATCCCATTAAGCACAGTAGAAGGGGGTGGATAAATCTGAAGTATGGCCTTGATAAATAACTGTTGATTGGCAAAAACAGAGATAAGAATATAATTTCATTAAAAAAAATCTAGAATCTCTATTCATTGGGGGAGGATATATGTATTCAGTAGAGAAAACATTTTAAGTCATGTATATAAATAAAATATACAACTAGAGGATATATCTTGATGACCAGCATTAATATACAGGAAAGTTATATGAGAAGAATTTGCTTTGATAATAAATGAACAATTAATTTAATCAGCATTTTAATTTGATAGAACACTTTCAACTTGAAGGAAGATGATGAGAATGTCAATTTAAATCTTATAGGATACTGATCTTGAAGAAAACAAAAAGTTAACAAATGTGTATTTAGGGACAAATGAATGTGAACAGAATATAAATGATAGAAAGCAAAAAGGGAAGAATTAAACTAATTTATATTCAGCTATAAAGTTTATAATACATTGGAAATTGCTTTATCAGGATCTTATCAGGTTCAGATCCCATCTCTGTCACTTACTACTTTTGTTTCCTTGCACAAATCCTAAATCTTCCTGAACCTCTGTTTCATCATTTTTAAAATCATGGTGTTTAGTAAATGATCTCCAAAGGGCAAGTGAAGGAACAGACTGCTAGGGATGAGGAATGGTGTTTGTACAAAGACAGCCAGGAGTTCAGATATGTTGAGGGGAGAGTGTGTTATCTATCGAGTGATGAGTTCAGGTAGATTATAAGTGACTGCAGAAGGAGTCAACTAATTAAAATTTTCAAGGCTCTTCCTTGATAACTTGGCAGATAGTGATATTTTATTGTGTGGGATACAGGAGGTCCATCTCAAAGCTGGGGGGAACAGGGGAAGATGGATGTCAAGGAAGACAGCAAAGCAGAAACCTTGAAAGCAAAACAAATCTTGATGTTGAAGCAGAAAACTGCTGGATTAAGTCCTTCATTTGATTAGAAGAATTTTTACTTGAGTCTGAGTTGATACTAAAATTATAAGTGGGATTAAAGCAAGGTGGAATTCAAGCAACAAAGGTTAGAAAGACGTAAAAGAAAGGAGCCAAGAGGACCATAATGCCAAACTTTTCAAAACACTAGTATATATTTATTACCTCTATTTCTTGACCATCCATTCATCCCTTATGCCTCAGGGCTCTAGCTTTTTTCCCCTTCCATGCTATTGGAACTGTCCAAATTCAGCTCATTTCCTAATCTGTCTAATGTGAACTCTATTGATTTTAGATATTATGAACTACACTACTTTTCCCTTATTTCCAAAACTTTACTATTCCCCTTATTTTCCTGGTAAGCTTTCTGAAAGAACCCGCCTAGGCTCCTCCTCCTCAGTAAGCTCTTTCTTGATTCTCACAAACTTTTCCCTCTTCTGACTAGTAGCAATTATTTTTGTTTTGAATATGCTACTTTGTAAAAATTTTTGCTTTTTATACATCAGTAAATAATTGAATTGAAAGGTACCTTACATCATTACTAAATGCCATCTAATGTCTCTTGATACTGTGTCTCAACTACATTATTATTTTTAAGTGAGGGGTCCATATTTTATACCCCTTTGTATATTGTACAATGTTTTACACATAATAGGTACTAAGCAAATATTTGTCCATTGTAACAATGTCATTGTTTTGCTACCCCCTAGGTCAAGGGCATTTCTGTGAGTTGGTTAGCAAATAAATGAATGATTGAAAACCATTTACTAAGCACTTGCCATGTATCAAGCTTTCTGCTAAGCAACGGGGTTACAAATAGAAAAGTTACATGATTTTTGTCCTTCCTGAGGAGCTTACATTCAAAAAAAAAAAGAAGCAATATCAATATCTAATCTAGCTATGGAGGAGACAGAAAATATGCAAAAATATAGATATAAGTGTATAAAGTTGTCAAGATATTAGGACACAACTTGTTTTTCCAGAGCTAAGGTTCAACAAGTTGACTATGCCCTGAGCATTGCATAACAACATACCTTTGTGCTCACTCTCTGAACGATCTCAGCCACAGCAAAATCTCACAATTGTTTCACACCGGCATCAGGTGGTCTCTGAGCTTGAACAAGTGCCTGTAGCACCCGTGTTCTGGTCATGAAGTCCTACTATAAATCAGATCACTGTTGCTGTTACCTTCATTGTCAGGGCTACATTGAGATCTCCCCACATGGCTTCAGGTGCCCCCCCCCCAACCCCTGCCACTAGGGGCAGGGCTCTGGCACATGTATTCTTGCTCTCAAGCCATTTCACTCACTTTGAAATTAAGCTTCTGTTTGAGTCCTGACTCTCCTTGTCTCTAGCCTGCTTTGTTCAGTTCCAATGACCCACATGTTGGAGGACGGTTCCTGTCCATTTGACAGTGGTGACTAAAGAGGAGTATTTTGCTTTCTGAAGCCACACAGATGGTGAATAACTCCTCAGTAGAATTAATTTTCATGCACTTTCTAGAAGCAATAGTACTATCAATTTGAATAAAGTTTCCAGACAATGAAGGACTATATACATGGTGTCAGAGAGAATTGAAACGATGTCTGGAGTGGATAAATAGATGCAAAGTGAAGCACTATCCAGCTATCTCATCTGGACTGGCTAGATAGGGTAGACTATAAGAATTTGTGCTCAGTCATACTACTTGGTCCAAGGGCAAGCGTTCTAAAGCCCATTAGATTAAATCTCCAAGGACATATAGAGATAGTATGAAGAGCGTTGCAACAAGACATATGGCAAGATACCTGATGCAAGTGGCTGGGAGGTAAAGTATCACCTGAATGGGCTGATATGAAATTAGCTAGATGTAAGGGCTTTGCAAGTCTGCATTCATCATCACTACACTTAATGTACTGGTATTACCAATGATATCAATTTTGATAAACTTAACTCTTAATTTTTTCTCATCTCCTAAATTATATTTTTGGCTTATTCAGATACCCTTTAAATTTTCTTCAAGCTTTGAATGCCAGTCTTCACACTAATTTGGGTGTCATTTTCAAACTTAAAACAGCAAGCTCTCCTGGCAGTTATTTAAAATACTAAATAGTATCCAACAATGACCAAACCTGACCAAACCTTTGGAAATGATTTTCTATATTCTTCCTTAATCTCTTCACAACACATTAGCAATATGCATTATCTACTATTACTGAATATAATCATCTTCCAATTTGTGAATGAATTTTATATTATGTCGGCTTATTTTTTAATTTTTTCTAGGTTAATTAATATTGGTGTGAGAGAAAGTAAAAAGTATTCTTTCCTCTCGATTGTAGTAAAACAATAATGGCTAATAAAACCACGTCTGTGACTTTTTACTTGCTTTATATCAGAATCATCTGCTTTGTAAACAATTAATTCAGTGTCAATCTAGTATTTTCTTAGAGGTGTGGAGAAATAGTACTGCTTATAAATGATTTTTTACCAACTTAATTAGTTCCAGTGAATCGAATTGTTTTACTTTTACAGGCTACTTCCTCTTACAATGAAGGCTATATGTATATTTTTTGTTATGTACTTAACTAATCCCCTTTGCTTTCACAAAACCAATGATAGGTATTTATATATGTCTAAATATGTAATTGTGTGTTATTCATGTGTATCAATAGGCAGCAAGTGTAGATGGCAATTTTTAGATGCTTGGTTGAATATGCTTGGTATCTTTCTCTTGCATCACTCTAACACTTGGAATTGGGATTACAAGTGAATTCAAACAATGACTGTGCCTCTGTGTGTGTGTGTGTGTGTGTGTGTGTGTGTGTGTGTGTGCGCGTGTGTGCGCTTATGTGCATGCATATACATCTCACTTTGTTGATCAATGGCTTTCACTGCTTTTTTTGAGAATTCTTAAAAGTAATGAGTGCCTATGGATTTGAGCATATTTGTTTTAAGCAATCCTTAACCCCTTGTTGTTTTTAATCATTGTTGCTCTCTCATTAGGTTTTTTTTTTCTGGTTTGCTTGTGACCAAAAGTGGTTTTTGTTTTGTTTTCTTTTGTTTTTTACTGTTACACTTATTAATATCTTATTTTGTGCTGTTCCTTCTAATTGATGAAGATCTTTTATTTCATCATTTAGTACTGAGTAAAAGAATAATTCAAAGATATTCATTTAAATTCTAAGATACGCAAGATAATCTATGAATATATTGGGGAAATGAAGAAGTAAAACATTCAAGCATTGCTCTCAAGGAGCAGATAACCCATGTGGAGGAGAGTATTTATAAAGAAAGAGGAGGGTTAAAACTTGTTCATATGTAATTGAAGTTTAAAGTATCACTAAAAGGGAGATCCAGACAAACTGCTTTAGGAAAGTCTAAAAATGAAGAGATCATTACTTAATATATTTGAATCACCCTTCCTTGTTGCTTTCTATGGAAGACTTCTCACACATTTTATCTCATTTCTAAATTTGACTTTGCTAATGCTAATCCTACGCTTATGCAATTTAAATGTTTCTTAATCTCTAGGCTTATCCATTTCCCATTATTAGTTATTAAAATTATATTTTTGTATCCTAATAACTTAATTTTGGTTTGAAATTTTGTGAGTTTTTAATCTACTGTTAATCACAGTATTTTTTTGCTTGATTTTTCTTTCTTTTTTATATTTATTTATTTAAGTTTTCAACATTCATTTCCACAAAATTTTGGGTTCCAAATTTTCTCCCCATTTCTCCCCTCCCCCACCCCAAAACGCCAAGCATTCCA
This sequence comes from Notamacropus eugenii, assembly GCF_028372415.1. Classification (NCBI taxonomy): domain Eukaryota; kingdom Metazoa; phylum Chordata; class Mammalia; order Diprotodontia; family Macropodidae; genus Notamacropus; species Notamacropus eugenii. The sequence goes on along the minus strand of NC_092876.1, from coordinate 149,586,484 downwards.
ATTACCCCTATCACCAATCTGCCCTCCGTTCTAATGTCCCTCCCTTCCCTTATCCCCATCTTCTCTTTTGTCCTGTAGGGCAAGGTAAATTTCTATACCCCATTACCTGTATTTCTTATTTCCTAGTTATATGCAAGAACAATACTCAACAGTTATTCCTAAAACTTTAAGTTCCAACTTCTCTTCCTCCCTCCCTCCCCACCCATCCCCATTGGGAAGGCAAGCAGTTCAGTATAGGCCAGATCTGTGTGGTGTTGCAAATGACTTCAATAATAGTCATGTTCTGTAAGACTAACTATATTTCCCTCCATCCTATCCTGTCCCCCATTTCTTCTATTCTCTCTTTTGACCCTGTCCTTCCCCAAGAGTGTACACTTCTAATTGCTCCCTCCTCCCATTGCCCTCCACTCCGTAGTACTTTTTATTGTACTAAAAAATTTAGTGCAGCCTACTTTATATATATATGTAGGCTGCATTCTTATCCTTTGATTTTAGTCTAGGTAATGATAATGATCATTTCTCGCTTTCTTGGAATTAAATTATCAACCACTTTAAAAATCTAAAAGCCACATAAAATTAATTTGACAATTTCAATTCTGCAAAACTTTATTAAGCTCCTAGTATGTGAAGGTATGTACTAATAGTAGAGAATGGGATCGTATATAGAGACCCAATCTTGGATTCAAGAAATCCTGACTTCAAGTCCTATTTCTGTCAGTAGATAATTGTGTGACACTGGTCAAACCATGTAACATCCCTCAGTCAATTCTCTTAAGACTCATCTTTTACAGTAAAGTGGTATTGTGATCTGAGATACTGGGAGGTTGCCATCTGGCTTGGTTGTGGAAATGTCTATATCAAAACAGTAACATAATAGTGTATTGGTAATACACTATTAGATACTGAACATATAACAATGAAACCCTGATGTATTAATTTAATAGCAAATCCTTTTGTTACATGACTGGGGGGCTGTGCAGGATGAAACAACACAATGTGACTCTCAAGACTTTATAACTGAGTGGACACTGAGATGTACAAAAATACTTTAACATAAGTTAGAGTAAGCATCAGTATATAGGAGAAGTTAAAGTGGCATAACACATTCTAGCAGAAGCGAATCATTTTTGCCTAAAGGAACAAAGGAATCAATCAATCAACCATCAAAAATTAGTAAAGTACCCACTAGATAGCAGGACTTGGTCCTTGGGGTTTAAGCAAACAAAAATCCCTGCTCTTGAGGAGTTTATTCTATAAACGTAATCAACATGTAAGCCTTAATGAAGGAAAGAACAGCTGAGATAGGTCTTAAGGGAAGAGGATTTTAGTAGGAGTAAGTATGAATAGGGTTTGTTCAAGGCATGTGCAAATTAGAGGCAAGAGAAGGAATGATGAGAGCAAGAGATGGCTTATCTGGAGTTTAATGTGCTTGAAGGGAGTAGTGCAAAACATAGCTTACAAGGTAGTCTGGGGTTGTATTATAATATAGGAGAATTTTCAATGAGGATAAATTCAGAGAATCAAGGATAGGGTTTCATTTTATTTTTATTGTAGCATAGGGCAGCTAGGTGGTACAGTGGATAGAGCACCAGTGCAGGAGTCAGGAGGACCTGAGTTCAAATCTCACCTCAGATACTTGACACTCACTAGCTTTGTGACCTTGGGCAAGTCACTTAACCCCTATTGCCTCATCCTGGCTCATCTCCAGTCATCCTGATGAATATCTGGTCACTGGATTCAGATGGCTATGGAGGAGAAATGAGGCTGGTGACCTGTACAGCCCTCCCTTACTCAAAATAAAGTCAAGTGCAAGTCATGTCATTATTTTTCTAATGGTATGGTCTTCACCAATGAAGGATGAACACACACACACACACACACACACACACACACACACACACATTGTAGCATAATAGTACTATGACACAAGAATGATCTCTAAGGTCTTTCCAGGTTTAAATCTGTCATCCTATACAAGTGAGCTTAAGAGTTAATGGAATTATAGAATGTTAGAGCTGGAAGGTACTTTAAAGATTATCTATTCCTACCCTGTCATTTTACAGATAAAGAAATTGAGGGCCAGAATACTTAAGTAACTTGAACGTGGCTTCTTATACAGTTGTAAATGGAAATTTCTTCCTGTGGTGTGAAGGCCTGACCATTGGATAAATAATGTTTGCTCCATTTCTACATACTCTTAGTCAATTTCTTCAATAGTTTTTTGCTGTACTTAATACAGATTTCTGAAATTGGAAAGTAGCACTCTAACAACGAGAATGTGTTACATTTAAATTTTTTATTATGTAATCAACCATATGGCATGAAAGAATCAGTTTTATCACTTCAACAAGTCTTGACAACAACACAGTAATAGAAAGGGAGAGAAGATCAACTAACACTAAATTTTTTGGCAACAAACTAGTTTCTGACTATAAAAATCCTGGTTAAATAATAACTTACTTGAATAGTCTCAAAAGACATTAGACATAGACACTAGCTGTCTCAGTCTAATCCATGTGCTGACAAACAGTGATTGCAAAATATGGTGGTTTTATGCAATGTGACCCTATTAAAGAGGAACGGAGAACAAAAATGTACATTATCACATTATAACTGAATGTGCTAGAAGTTAAGGCAAGCTGAACAACCAGGTCTCTATATTTTATATTTTTGACACATGAGATGAATAGTTTTCAAGAAATATGGCATAATATTGTCTCTGAAAGAAATAGTGTTTGTATTCTAAGTAAATATAATTTTGAAGGAAAAGGATTTTTGAATAGTATCATAGATACTGTGAACTGCAAAAATTTGCACTTGATTTCCTGTTTGAGTGGAGACCTAGAAAATGCATGAGAAATGAAGTTTTGTGCTGAATTTTAAAGAGCAAAAGTATCCTGAAATCAAAATCAATTTGTTGCTTTTATTCAAAGATAAACCTTTACTTTTTGAACATAGCCTCTTTTTAAAGAAAAACACACACATATAACTTTCAGATCTGTCTTTTTTTGCAATATGAGTGCACTTGTGTGCTATCACAATGCTTTAGTCTAGTATGTTTTGTTGTTGTTATAATGATCCGGGCTAATATCAACAGGAGCTTGTCTTTTATCTTAATGCTGTGGTAGAGTTAGAGGAGATGAAAGTCTTTTACCTCAGAAAATGTGACATTTTTTTCAGATAGTTCCTAATTGTCTTCTGCTATTTGAACTTGACCTGTTCAACTGATTTCATACCCAAAATCAGATGAGCAGTCTCTTCTGCTTTAGTTTTCCTGAAGTTCTTTCCAATGAACACTTTGATAGCATTTGTCCTCATTTAGTTCAAAGTGAATCCTTTCATAGCTTGTTGCAATTTATCTTTCCCATGTGAATGTCTGTATCATGAGAACAGATTCAATAAGAGAGGACTGACTGATGTTGGTCTAATAGCTGATTAATTGGACTCTTGTTATATAAAATAAATAGTTAAGTAAATACTTAAGTGTTGCTGATGAAGCAGATCCAAATGGAATGTGTGTAGCAGGACTAAATCTCACATGTATATGCTCAGCATTTTTAGTGTTGGCTTAATTTGTGGCTTTATGCAATACCGATGCTAGGTTGATGTCTTTTCACCAAAAGAGGTACACACTTTACTCATGTATTCTTCAGTTTTTAATCTACTGCCTGGGACATGTGTGTGTGTGTGTATAATCAAAGTTATCAGTTCTCTTTACTCTCCACATACATAGACTCAGAGATACATAAATTCACAAAATGAATCCATGACCATAAACAACTAAAAAGTAATTTAGAAGTGATTCAATAAAAATTATTAAATATTCAACTCATCTGTTGAGTTCTAAACAAGAACAAAAATATACCTTAAAATATATGTACAGTTGTATGTCCTCTTCAGATATTTTTATCAAGTGCAAAGTTATTTCCCAAGCAGTATTTATCCAAGAGTATAAGTCATTTTCAGGGACATGGGGAAGCATCTCCTAAAAGGGCATAAAACCTGGAGCTTCTCATACCACTAGGGCACCATTAACTGTATTAATGCTACCAAGTCCATTTAATTGTTGTCATCCTATTAACATTTGTTTGTAAAGAAAGACATACAGTCCTAGGAACAGCCTGACTCAGAATTTCTCTCAAGTACTTGAGTAGAACTTGGACTGGGCATTGAAGAATTTTTTTTTTTTTTTTAAGGATAAGACACTCCAACACTGCACTTTATAGCTAGTGCATATCTGGCTCCTTCACTACAACTTATAAACATTGCATTTTCCTATTCTCCAAGAATCTCCCCTCCCATATTACCCTGTTAAACAATTTTCCTTTCTTGTCTCTTTGTCAAAATTCTGGAAAGAACTCTTCACTACTACTTACTTATCAATCCCCTGTGATCTAATTCCTAACCTCTCTCCTGAAAGAGCACTTTCCAAAGTCACTGTTGGCCTCTTTAATACTAAAGGCTGAATTCATTTCTCAGATCCATTATCCTCTATTAGGGATTGAAAAGAGGAGGTATGACTACCAAAGCAATGAGCCACACACAAAGGGACTGTTTTAAGCTGTTAATATTCACTAAGCAATTACTGGATTCCAGATTGGATTACTATACTTATCCTACATCCTTTACTCACTTTCATTCATTGTTTCCATCTGGAATTCATTCCTGCTGATTCCATTGTCATCAGCAGCAGCATAATCAGTAAACATTTATCTTGCACCTGCTTTGGGGAAGGTAGTATGCCAGGCACTGTAAAGCCTAATTGTATTCAATAAGAAAGATACAAACAAAGCTAGGTCTACAGAAACAATGCATTATCTGTCAACTGTTTTGAGAGGTTGCAAACATTTTGATGACATTTGGGATTTATTTTCCTTTTCAATTCATGGATCACTTAGGTTTCTGGAGGAGAAAAGAATAAAACATTGAGTATAGCACTTCAATGAACATCAGAGAATTTATTTATTCAGGGAATAATTCATTTAATCAATCAACACACATTTATTTACCATTGGAAACTATGCTGGTAGCTAGGTATACAGAGACAAAAATGAAATAGCCCTCGACTTCAAAAAGCTTAAGATCTTTGGGGGAGGTATGTGTGCATAGAAAATAAATAAGGTCTCTTGGTAATAGAGAATACTAGTGCTTGGGGGGAATAGGAAAAGCAGGGTTGAAACTGTTTTTGGAGAAAATAAGGGATTCTAAAAGCCAGAGATAAAGAAGAACACATTCTGGACATGAGGAATAGTCAGTACAACACATGGAAATGGGTGATGAAGTGTTACTTGTGAGAAAAATAAATAAAGCCAGTTTGGCTAAATTTTTGTGCATTTGTTCAGCCATGTCTGACTATTCATGACCCCATGGACCATAGTACATCAGGCCCTTTATCTTATCCTCCATTTTCTCCCAGTCCGTCCAAGTTCATGTTTGTTGCTTCTGTTGACCTGAAAACTTTGTTAAGAAAAGGCAACATGGCTAAATGCATACATTTTATGATTTAATTAATTAATCAATCAATTCCCTATTAAAGAAAACGGTAACATAATGCATTATGGAGCCAGAAATGTTCTGGCTACCCAGTGCAGAAATCTTTTGGCTTATATACATTTTGCCATGAGGAGGAAACTCTCTTAACTAAGCAAATCATAAATTCAGTAAGACAAGACAATTAACAAAGCAATGTCAATCAAATGTTGGGATTCCAAGCTGGGTAAACATATGTCTCGGTGACAAGGAAGGAAATCCCACCACTAGTGAGTGGCAGGCTTCCTGCCCTAAACAGATAACTGACACAAGAAGGGGCAAACAATGTTCAATAGAAACCCAGGATGCCTATTTTTTTCTTACCATTAATATGCCATAACATAGTATGTGTCTATAGATAATAAGATACAAAGGAAAGTCCCATTATTCAAGATATGTCATAGGTTAAAGGTCTCCAAGGAATGCAGAGTCAGCTTTGGCTGGCTTTTGCTGACATAGGAAGAGGCATTCCCTGAGCTTACTTCAGAGAGAACAAAGAGATTATTCCAAAATTTTATATTAAACATTATCACTTCCATGACATTATCCATTTCAACCTCTGCTGTCCTCTTCTCCTTTTGCCTTCAATCTTTCCCAACATCAGGGTATTTTCCATTGATCCATGTCTTCTCAATGTATGGCCAAATTATTTAAGTCTTATCTTTGGTATTTGTCCTTCCAATGAGTATTCTTAATTAATTTAATTAAGCATTGACTGGTTTGATCTCTTTGCTGTCCAGGGCACTCTCAAAAGTCTTCTCCAACACCATAATTCAAAAGTTTCTTTTCTGTGGCATTTAGCTTTCCTTATCAACCAGCTCTCTCACAGTCATATATTCCTACTGGAAAAAAACAAAACAAAACATATGTTTCACGATATGAACCTTTACTGGTAAGGTGATGTCTTTGCTTTTTAGTATGCTATTCATATTTGCTATAGTTTTCCTTCCAAGGATCAAGCATCTTTATTTTCATGGCTACAGTCATCATTTACAGAGATCTTTGATTCAGATAATATAAAATGTGACTCTGTTTCCATTTCTGCTCTCTCTATTTGCCAGGAGATGATGGAACCAGTTGCGTTTTTTATGTCAACCTTCAAATTAGCTTCTATGTTTTCCCCTTTTACTTTCTTCAAAAGGTTTCTTAATTCTTTTTCACTTGTTGCCATAAGAGTTGTAGCATAAGAATATCTGTGATTGTTGCTATTTCTCCTGGCACCTCAATTCTGACTGCTGATTCATTCAACTTGGTATTTCACATGATATATTCTACATATAAGTTAAATGTATGAGGTGAAAATATACAGCCATGTCATGCTCCTTTTCCAATCTTAAACTAATCATTTGTTCCATATTTGTTTCTAACTGTTGTTTCTTGACCCACATACCAGTTACTTAGGAGACAAGTAAGATTATCTGGTCCTCCTGTTTCTTTCAGGACTCACCACAAATAAAGACTTTTGTGTAGTTAATGAAACAGAAGTAGATATTTTTCTTAAACTCCTTTTCTCCATAATCCAGTGAATGTTGGCAATTTGGTCTCTAGTTCCTCTGCCTTTTCAAAACCACCCTGCACTTTTGGTCATTTTCATTTCATGTATTACTGAAGCCTAGCTTTCAGTGAAATGAGTGCCATTATTCCATTGTTTCACTGTTGAGCATTCTTTGGCATTGCCCTTTAGGATTGGAATGTAAACTGATCTTTTCTCAGCCATTGGTGAGTTTTACAAATTTGCTACACTATTGAATGCAGAACTTTAATAGCATTATCCTTCAGGGTTTTAAGAAGCTCAGCTTCAATTCTATCACCTCTTTTAGTCTTATTGCTAACAGTGCTTTCTAAGGCCCACTTGACTTTATTCTCCTTGATGTCTGGCTCTAAATCAGTAACTTCAACTGTCACGGTTATTGATGATATTAAGATCTTTCTTGTATAGTTATTCTCTATATTATTATCACTTCTTATTCTCTTCCACTTCTCTTAAATCACAACCATTTTGTCTTTTGTCATGCCCATTTTTGCATGACATGTTCCTTTGATATCTCTAATTTTCTTGAAGAGATCTCATCTTTCTTATGCTATTGTTTTGTTCTATTTCTTTACTTTGTTCATTTAAAAAAAAATCTTATCTCTCCTTGCTGTTCTCTGAAATTGTGCACTCAATTGGATATATATTTTACTTTCTGTTTTCCTTTGTCCTTTTCATTTTTCCTGAGGTATTTATAAAGTCTGAACATGCAGTCATTTGACTTTCTTGTTCTTCTTTTTATTTGGGATTTTTTGTTGTTTTTACCTCCTGAACAATGTTATGCACCTCCATACATAATGCTGCATGCTTTCTAATGGGAAGTAATATATAATCTGATGGCATGGTCTTCTTCAGCAATGAAGGACAAACACATAGTAGGAAGGAAAGACATATCAAGGCATTTCATGAAGTAAAAAAAAAAAATGACAAGATTTGTGCATGGATTGAATATGTGGAATGAGGAAGACTAAAGAATTGAGAATAAAGCCAAGGTTGGCAAAATGATAACTGAAAAAATGTTGATGTCACAAACAGAAATAGGGAAATTCAGAAGAAGGGTGGGATTCAGGAAAAAATAAAGCATTCTCTTTCATAGACATTGAATTAGAGATTCCTATAAATCCAAGTTGAAATGTTCAGTAAGCACATAGGAATATATAACCAGAGTCTATGGGAGTGATTAAGTATAGACAATATATATTTCAGGGTCACTTATATAGAAAACATAATTAAAATCATGAGAACTGATGAGATTTCCAAGTAAGAGAGTAGAGATAGAAAAGGAAAAAGAGTTCACCACATAGAACAGGCTTATACACTTAGTTATTATGACTCATATGAATGATGAACTAACAAAAGAGATTGAGATATATTCGATATACATAGAAGTTTCAAGATAACAATGTCAGAAAAATCCAGGCAATAGAGAGCATCCATATTGAGCAGATGGTCAGCATTTCCAGAAGTTACAGAAAGATTGAGAAGGATAGAAAAGATCATCAGTTTAAGCAATTAAGAGATCATTGGTAACTTTGAAAAGGTCATTTGAAGGATTATGTCAACTAGGTGGTATAGGACTGAGAAGCATGTGAGTGGAGGGGGGAAAGTGGAAGCAATATGTATAGCCAATATTTTCTAGGAGTTTAACTAAAAGGAAAGAGAAATAAAAAATGATAGCTTACAAAAATGATAGAATAGAGGGAGGTTTCTTTTTTTAATAATTGAGATTTGGACAAATCTGAAGGCAGAAGTGAAGGAACCAATAGATGCAGATCAGAGACTAGAGAGAGGATGATTGATAGAGGAATCTAATAGAGAAAATGAGAAGGAATGGAACCAAGGGTACATGAGATTGATTGACTGTGGCAAGAAGTCATGTCATCATGGGAAACTGCAATAAGAGAGATTGGCACTGAGGAAGTTCAAGGCATCTTGACATGTAGAGAAGGGATAGAAAGGAAGCTAATGGCAATTGGCCTATGAATGACATTATGACACTGACACTGCCCTTTTTATCATTTAAAAATTCATTTAGAAAAGGCTGCATCCTACATGGACTTCCAATGAAATGATAATTGTTCTGGATTTTTCTCTAATTTTATTGCCAAATGACTGTATGTATGGGAAAAAATGGAAAGTACAAATTACAGTCTAATATACTCATATTCGTAAAATAATTATAATATGGTGATGCTATGTCTTTCTTTTAAATTAGAGTATTTTTGCAATTTTTATTTAGACATACCCATGATATTTCCTAGTGGGAAGAAACTGAACTGTAAATATAGAAATAGAGAGGCCTGGCTCTTCCATGTGGTTTTGGACAAGTCACTTGTCTCTAGGCCTCATCTGTAAAATGAGGAGTGCTGGCTACATGTTTTTTTGTTTGTTTGGTTGGTTTTTTATAGCACTAATACTATATGATTGTTAGAAAGTTTATTTTAGTACTCAAGAGTATACAAATCACATATCCACTATTCATGCAACATTTTAAAAATACCATTTATATTGTATTTTCTAGTCTTTTTGTATTTAGGAAACTATCTTAGTTTCTATCAATATGAGCAATAAAATTTCTCAGTATGATTAATTTTTCAAATGTAGATGTTAAGGGTGCTTTGTTTTTTATCATTTTCCATCAATGAAATATTTTTGATGCCTGCTTTTTCTTTCTAATAATTTTCCCTGAAAGAAATTCTTATGTAAACCTCTCCCCCCAAAAATATACCCTGTAATGAATATGAAAAGTGAAGAGAAAAATGAGGAAGATGTGTTTTTATTAAAACATGTATGGTAGTGAATCAGAAACAATGATACTTACATTTATGCTCTTTTAATTTATTAATTAATTAATTTAATTTTAATTAATTTCATTTATTTATTAATTATTAATTTATTAATTGCCCAGAGATGATGATTAACCTCACCAAAACTGGAGAACTATATAAATAAATATTGCTAAGCATTTCAAGTCCCAAATAACTCAGTCTAGTTCGTATGTTAGCATGGTAGTAAAAAATTACTAGAAAATATTATTTATGAAAATGATTCAGTTCTAACTATAATGTAAAGAGGTTATACCAGGAAGAAGGACTGGTACTATTGTTCCAAATGGAATTAAACTTTTCATCCCCTATTCCTATAATAACTAGATTGGTTCAGTGCTCTTTATTGCTGTTTAAGTATGTATCACGACAGTTAAGGCACCACTATAGGAGGAGTGGATAAAAACATCATGGTACACATGTGCAATGAATATTACTGTACTATAAGAAGCAAGAAGGTAAATAAGAGAACCATGGGAAAACATAAGAATTGATGCAAAGTAAAAAGAACTAGGAAAATAATATACATTGTGGCTACAACAATGTAGAAGGAAAGAATGTTATATAAAAAATGAATCCTGTGGAATTACAATGCCCAGGGTTGGGCAAAAAGAAGACATAGGAAACACCTTCCTTCTTTCCTTCTTTGCCGATATGGAGATGCCATCACTGTGGGAGACTATAGATGATGCCTGACTTCTTTCACATGTTGCTTAGTTTTGTGAACTTTTTCTTTAATGTTTTCTTTTTCCTAATATTTTTCTTTTTCCTGGTTATAAGAGATGATTCTCTGAGGTGAAGGAAGGAGGTATACATTTGAAAATGGATTTTTGTTTGTTTTGTTTTGTTTTTGAGACTGGGTCTCTTTGTTTTGCCTGAGCTGGAAGCACAGTAGCCAATCATTGGCCAATTCTAATGTTAATCAGCAGGGAAGCTTTGCACTCTTCTATTTTTTCATACCTAGGATGGTTCCAACTTCCTTAAGAAGTGAAGCGATTCTCCACTCCCTGGGAGTCACCATACTAGTGCTCTACTTGGGACAGGCACCTAATTTTTAGTCCTTTTGCTCAGAATCCACTAATTCAAGGGATCTACCAATCATAGCCCCCCATAATAGCAGAGATTAGATACATACATACATCACCATGCCAGACTGAAATGCTAGTTATATAAGACAAAATTTATAAAAATGTATTTTTTGAAAACCTAGGGTAAATTTTCCTGTTAGGTAGGAGAAATATAGGGTAGGAGACACTTTCAAGTATATTACCTATCTGACATGTCTCTATCTAAATGAAACAGTTTATTGATCACTGCTAATGCTTAAAAGATTTTATAGCAGAAAGCTCTGTATTTGGAGTAACTGGAGCCTGATTCAAATGCCATCTACTTGTATGATTTCTGACCATGACCTCACCTCTTTTGGCCTCAATGTTTTGTTACATAAAATGAATTGAACTGGCTGATCTCTAATGTCTCTTCTAGCTTTTAGAATTTTAAAATTAGAATAGAGACTGGACTTTGAGAATAACTAGGTGTTTTTACCCACTTCAATAACCTGGCTTTTCATATGGAAAATATTTCTTGATATTTTGTCTTTTTCTAGTTTCTTGTCTTTCTCAGACCTTTGCGGAAATCATGTTAGGTTGGATTATTGTAACCTCTTTCAGCTGCAAAATCAGCATGTTGGTGATACCCAGAAACACTGCAACCTTTCCTCTGACCTAGAGAGTTGCTTAACTATGTTCTTATCTATGGCATGAATTTCATGATCATAAGCTGAACAGATATCTGCAATTAGATAAAGTAATCAAATCAAAGTTAAAACCCATAAAACAAACATCCTATATATGTAAGACCTAATACCATATACCTATAGAGTGATTCAATGCATGATCTTCATGATGAAAGAGATGATGAATGAATTTAAATATAATAATAATAACAACAGCACTTCTGTAGTGATGCAAGGTTTCCAAAGCACTTTTTCACAGTACCGCTCTGAGGCAGGTCCTATTATCATTCTCATTTTACAGATTAGGAAACCGACGCAGACTGTATATATGAGGCAGGATACAATTTCAAGTCTTTCTGAATCCAAGCAATGTACTTTCTCTACTGGATCACCTAGAATATACTAATCTCACTGATATATGAACTCATTAAATATATTGCATGATTTATTTATTTTTAATTTTTATACAGTACCAACTGCTTTCAATTTTCAGAATTGATAGGTTGTTGTCTTATTTATGATCATGCCTCAGATAATGTCTAGGTGAATACTGATATTTTCAGGGCAAGTAAAAGGAATTCAATTTTCTTTTAGCATCTTTTTATTTAATGTGTACTTGAGGCAACAAGCAGAATGATACTTGAGAGGCTTCTGTATATTTGAGGATAGTACTCAACAACATTTATGCTTTTTATTTGACCTACTTTAGTATTGTCACTCAGTTATCCCAGTAGCTAATCTTAAGAATTAGAAATAGAAATCCAAAAAGTTATTTGTTTTTTTTCATACTTAGTCTGTCCCAAACAGAAGCAACGCCATTAAGTGTCTGGAAAAAATTTATAGGTTAATTAGAGTTTTATGTGAATTCACATTTCAATTTGGGAGAATCTGCTCTGAGATTTATCTTTCCAAATCATCCATAGTTAAAGCTTTTCTCTTTGCTCTTTTTATTTTTTGGCTTGTAAGAAGTACTGTAGTTCTGATATTTTCCTTCATATAAGATCCATGGCAAGATTGTTGTGCATTGGAGGAAAAGTTTGGAAAATGCACCACAATTATAGAAATGTTCACTAAATACATCTGGCCCCTACTATCCATATGTATAACAATGTACCACCTCGAATGTGTTATTTTTGACCAGGACTTTTGAGTCTTTGATGTTATATGTGAGGAAAGTGAATTATCAAAAAATAAAGAAGCATAGGTTAGACTTTCCTGATATATAAAAAGTACATTCATAAAAGTTAATATTGAAAAGAACCTATTATCATATAACAAATTTCAGGAAACATTATCCTGAAAAAATATAATAATAATAGTAATTATTTTCACATATAATGATACCTTACACATAATGTACCTATATAATTATAATATATCATACCATATAATATATAATTACATGTGATTATAAGAGTATATAGTATATAACACTATGATAAATTTATTATCCTGTAAGAAATCTTAAAGGTGACAAAGTTTTTTTTTTTTATCTTTATATAACTGCTCAATAGTTGACAACTTGCTCTAGAATAGAAGTTCTTAGCCCAGGGCTTATAGATTTTCAAAAATATTTTGACAATTATATTTAAATATATTTTGTTTCCTTTTAATACTATATATTTTATGCATTTAAGACATTGTGTTAAGAGGGATCTTCACATTTCATCAGACTGTAAAAGGGGTCCATGACACAGAAAAGATTAAGAGACCTTGCCCATAGTTAATGGTTAAGTGGGAAATCTGTTGCCATGGTTTCCATTATAGGCTCTATTATCCTTCATATCATTGCCAGAGGATTTTTTTTCCTTTTTTTCACATTAAGTCTTTCATAAGAAGTCTTTGTTTCTCATATGCTTCTAAATAAATGACAAACTTCTAATCTTGACTTTCAAGGCTCTACCCAGTCTGATTCTGACCAATCTTTTCAACCATATTTTATCAAAATCTCTTCTCACGCTCTGCACTCCTGTTAGACTGGATTACTTTCTGTTTCCATGATTTTATATTATATCCTTCTACATCCTTGAATTTGCATATGCTGTTCACCACCCCTGGAATAGAATTAAATCCTTTTCTTTTAAAAAATACTTTAAAATTTGCAAAAAGCTTTACAATTATCTTACTGTTTTTAGCCTCACAATAAACCTGGTTTGTATCATCCTCTATTTGCTATTATCATCCTCAGTTTACACATGATGATACTGAGGAACAGAAGAATCAAGTATCTTGCCCAGAGTCCCACAGGTAAGGAGTATCTGAGGCTATTTTTTCTCTAAATACAATGTTCTATCCATTCTTGATCTATTATCAATCAGGCCAGGCTTCCTAAAGGAAAGATTTTGGTTTTGAAGTAGGGTGTACATTAAAGGCAGGTAATAACAATATATACAAAGTGGAGATTCAGAATTCAAGTAATTGAGAGAAAGGTTAAAAGGGAGAGTAATTTTCCTTTATCATTTCATTTGTTTGGGGGGATTTGGGGGACATCTATTATACTGTTAGAGTCCACTAATTTTTTTCTTGTTGAAAACATTTATTGTTCGTGATTTCTAAACAAGTCAGCAGATTATTATAATGGGCAGAACTTTTTAAAATACTATTTACTATTATGAAATCTCATGTTAGGAATCGTAGAGTTTATAATCTTTTTAGGTTTGCAAGTTATTGTCAACAGCACGGTGACTGATCTAGTGCTAAATTAACATTCAAGCATTCCATGTCTAATGCCGTTATTTCATTCGATTAAAGCATAACGTTAAGCAAGAGAGCATGAGAGAAGGTATTCTAGTTCATAAGAACATTACCTTATAAATCATTCTCAGTTTCTGTTGTGTATCATCTCCAGCCACCTGACTTATGCATAGGGTGATTAGGCCAAAAGCTACACTTCACTCAGGATTTGAGATATTTTGATGAAATATGCTTATAATATATCAATAACACTGGTTAGGATAGTATTGCGTAGGGTATGCCTGTAGTAAAAAATGAATGCACAGCCTAACAGAATTTGGATCAATCTGTTTGGGTGAATAACGTGCATACAGTTTGGTTTGAATTGACCAATTTGTCTTAGAAGAGAGAAATGTTGTCAGCAATAAAAATGGATCATACTTCTTATCCTAAACCTTGGATCATGGCAGTAACTTGAGAGAGGGCTGGCAGCCTGTCTAAACCTTTTCCAGTTCCATACGACTTTGTTGATGCCTGAGAAACATACTTAACTAGGTTAAAAAAAAAAAAAAGCAGAAATTTCACATGCTACTTTCAATGTTATAATGACAAAAATTTGTTTCCTCATCCACTGATACATGTAATTTTACATCTGACATTTCAGAATCAGGATTTTAGAGCTAGAAGGAAGCTTAGAGAAATTATCTAATCTAATACGCTCATTTTTTATATGAGGATAGTGAGGCTCAAGGAGATTCAGAATTTTCATACAGAATGTAAGCAGAAGAGCTAGGGTGAAGTCTGAGGGTTTCCACTATACCCCATCTATCTTTCCTTCAAAGTCCATGGTGACTGTATTTTCCTAGATTATTCTGGAGTCTGTAAATGTGGTTTTTTTAAAAATATTTTGATTACTGTAATTTCAATATAATTATATTTATTTGTAATTTTATGTGTTTTAATTTAAATATTTAAAAAAATATAATGATAAGGAGTCTTTAGACTTCATCAGACTTCTAAAGGAGTTGACATAAAAAAAATTTATGAACCCCTACCCCAAAGACTTTTGACTTTTGCCATGGAACAAATCACATTTACCATAGCAGATGTTATTTCTAAATGTCTATTATGATCTTTTCAAATAATAGTGTTGTAAAGATTGATGCACGTTACCTAGGGACATTTGGGTGAAAAGTAATATAAATATTTGAATATACTTTCAAAGCTTACAGATAAAAAAAGAATACCATTATAATGGAAAAAAACACAAAGCATTTGGATTAAAGCTTTTCAGACATAAAACAACTTTAAACAAACAAAATTAGGTGTCCTTAATCAAATATGTTTTCAAATATGAACAAATCTTAAAATGCTGAAATTAACTGAATGAGTTTCAATAAAAGGGAATATCTCAGAATAAAACAAATGGAGCAAATCTTACATTAAAAAATAGAAAACAATTATCAGTAATGCTTGGTACCATACTGTGTATGTTCCTTCACAAATCAACAAGAAATAGCAATTTCTAATATGGCAAATGATGTCAAAATGGAGAAAGTGAGATAATGCATAATATGAAATGAAGGATTCTTGAAATGTGAATAGGACTGGTAATTTCAAGATGCATTATGAAAGAATCAAAATTATGGATCAAAGGATTGTGATGCTCTCTGGCTCTAAAAAAAAAAAAAAAGGTACAAATACTCTGAGTTGAGTTTTACTTTAGGGCTTAGTTTTTGTAATAAGGTTTGAGATCCAGATGAGGACTCTGGGAAGCCACTAAGTAACCCCCAGCTTTGAGAACCGAGATGCTGTGGTTCCCTCTCTGGTAATGATGGTTAGACAGCTATACCTGTGTGTTGGATTGTGGTCAGGCAGAGGAAACCATGTCTTTTGATTATTTTGGGGCTTACTTACTGGAAGTGTTTGTTTGGCCAGATGAAAACTCTGGGAAGTTGCTAAAGGATCCCCTTGACTTTTGGAACCCTGATGTCCTTCTTCCCTCTCTAATAACTGTGGTCAGACCGTTGGGGTCCAATTGTCTGTGGAATTCAGGAAGAGGAAGCCATGTCTGCTGATCTTTTGATTTCTGTGTATTTTCTTTGAAATTCAGGGTCCTGACTCCCTGAACTAACTGAATGACATATGTATTTGGTTAAAGGAATGATACATGTGCTTGATTAAAGTGATTGTTAACCCCTTGAAAGTTGTTTTCCTTTTATGAATGCAGATCTAAGAACCTGTGATAGCAGGCCCTCATGCTGGGGTATGTACTGCTACAAGAGGTCAAAAATGTAATGAAATTCCTTAGAGAGCAGTGATCTCCCAAATGTTTTCTATTTGTTTTAAATGGATGCTTTATAGTTAAAGATTTATACATGCAACTTGTCAAAGAAGTTTTTTGTAAATGAGTTCCATGATTTTGTAGAAGTTCAACTAAATGATCTCTGTCGCCCATTCTGGCTATCAGTGTCTATGGAGAGTCAAATGAAAAATTAAACAACAGAAAGCAATAAATGGGTAAATATCAAATCAATAGTATGACCAGAAGTGAGTGCTTTAGGAACTCATAGGGCAATAAAAACCATTCAAACAGATCTTTCAAAAATGGAAAAGAGTTGTATGAATGTAGATAGTAATGATGATCTGGACTAGAAAACTAGATGTTATATTCAAGGTAGTCAAAGGTACAACAGAAAACTAAATATCTTCAATAAAGAACGTTTAAAAAAATAAAAGCAGAAACCTCAGTGCTGACCCCTAAGGATTTCCCAGAGTTAGTATAAGGCATAACATGAAGCTTCTTCAAGTTTGACACTAAGAAATGGATGGATTTACCTTGAGGAAACAGTATCTTTTATGTGACTTTGCCAAAAGTATGCAAAAGTGTACAAAAAGAACTTGCTAGGTATGTTATCTGAAACCAATCAAATAAGGATATATTTCTCAGATAAACATCCCTGGTGCCTATTACCCCATACTTTTCCTCCTTTTGTGGCTAAATTCCTTGGGAAGGTCATCCAATCATTACTTCTGATTTCCTCTTTCTCATGTTAATTCCACAATCAAGTTTCTAACTTCACCATTCAATCAAAGCTGTCTTTTCAGACTTATCAGTGAAATTTCCATTGTTAAATCCAATGGCCTTTTCTCAATCTTCAGCTTTATTTTTCTACAGTCTTTGATGTTGATTATCCTCTTCTCCTAGATACTCTTTTCAGTCTATGTTTTGGTGACGTTATTTTATTCTAGAGCCCCTCCTAAATCTCTGACTGTTCTTTCTCTGCCTTTGTTGAGTCTTTGCTTGATCATCATCTAGGATATCTCTGCTAAGAAGGGGTGTCCCTTATCTATCTTTCTTGAGACCTTTTCTCTTCTCCCTTTATACTATTTTACTTGGTGATCTCATTAGTTTTCACTGATTCAATCATCTTTATGCTGATGATTATAAGATCTACTTTCCCAGCCTCTTTCTTATTCTTAAGAATCTTATGCCCAACCTCATTTCTGGAATACATAGAGAACTCAGTCAAATGTATAACAATACAAGTCATTCCCCAATTGATAAATAGTCAAAGGATATGAATAGGCAATTTTCAGAGGAAGAAATTAAAGATATCTATATCAATCATATGAAAAAATGTTCTAAATCACTTTTGATTAGAGAGATGCAAATCAAAACAACTCTAAGTTTCCACATCACACCTATAAGATTGGCTAACATGACAGAACAGGAAAATGATAAATGTTGGAGAGTATGTGGGAGAGTTGGAACACTAATTCATTGTTGGTGGAGCTGTGAGCTCATCCAACCATTCTGGAGAGCAATTTGAAACTATGTCCAAAGGGCTACAAAAATATGCATACCCTTTGATCCAGCAATATCACTACTAGAACTGTATCCACAAGAGATCATAAAAATGGGAAAGGGTCCCACATGCACAAAAATATTTACAGCAGCACTCTTTGTAGTTGCCAAAAACTGGAAATCAAGGGGATGCCCATCAATTGGGGAATGGCTGAATAAGTTGTGGTATATGAACGTAATAGAGTACTATTGTGCCATAAGAAATGATGAACAAGAAGACTTCAGAGAAGTCTGGAAGGACTTATATGATCTGATGCTGAGCGAAAGGAGCAGAACCAGGAGAACTTTGTGCACAGCAACAACCACAGTGTGCGAGAGTTTTTTCTGGTAGACTTGGAACTTTGTAATAACACAAGAACTTAAAATAATAATAATAATAATAATTCCCAATGGTTTTCTAAGGCAAAATGCCTTTCACACTCAGAGAAAGAACTATGGAATTCATTTGCAGAATGTAGCAGATCATGTTTGTGTGTGTGTGTGTGTGTGTGTGTGTGTTTGTGTGTATTATGTTTTGATTTGTTATATGATTTCTTCCATTTATTTTAGTTTGTCAATACAGCATGATTATAGTGAAAATGTATTTAATAGGAAAGTATATGTAGATCCTATATAGAATTGAATGGCATCTTGGGGAGGGAGGGGGGTGGTGAGGGGTAGGCTGGGGGGCAAAAATCTAAGCTTTTTGGTAGTGATTGTAGAACATTAAAAAATAAGAAAAAAAGCTTAAAAAATAAATTTAAAAAAAAGAATCTTATGCCCAAGTTATTTCTCATCTTAAACCAGATGTCCCATAGATATCTTAAACTAAACATGTCTGAAATGAAACTCTTTATATTCCTCCCTCCCCTGTTTCTCTTCCTATTCCTAAATCATTTATTACTGTTAAGGGTACTACCATCCTTCCAGTCACTCAGACTTACAGCCTAGAAACTATTCGTGAAAACTCACTCTTTCTTGTCCTTCCGTATCTAATCTGTTGCAATGTCCTATCAATTTTGCCTTCGTAATATCTCATATTCTCCCTTCTCTATTCTGGCACTGCCACTATCTTGGTACATTACCCTCATCACTTCACAATGATATCGCTATACCCTTCTTTAAGTCTCCCCTCACTCCAGTCCATCTTCCACTGAGCTGTCAAATTGAACTTCCTAAAATACAAATCTGACCATGTTGCTTCCCCTATTGAATAAACTCCACTGGTTTCCTATCACCTGTAAGATCATTCAAAGTCCTTTGTATCCTGTCCTTCTCCTACCTATACCTAAGCCCCATGTACTCTTTGATCCAATAATACTGGTCTCTGTGCTGTTTTTCACACAAGATATTCCATCTTCCAAATCTGGGCATTTTCATTGGCTGATCCCTATGCTTCAAATTTTCCTTTCATCTCTATCTCCTGGCTTCTGTGACTTCCTTTAAGTCCAAGCTAAAATTCTACCTTCAACAGGAAGCAGTTCCCCATTGCTTTAAATGTCAATGCCTTCACCTTGTTGACTTTCTCCAATTTTATCATGTATTTAACTTGTTTATACATAATTGCATACATCTAGTCTCATTAGACTGAAATCCTTGACAGCAGAGACTGTCTTTTGCCTTTCTTTGTATCTCCCATACTTTTCACAGTGCCTGGTACATAATAGGTGTTTAATAAATGTTTGTCAACTGATTGAATGACTAGTATCTCATGTGTGCACTAGGAAAGGTCAGTCTCTCCTGTGTTTCTCAAAATTGTACCAAACCCTCTTGTAGCTACCAAAAGGACACAAGAAAATGCAAAGAACTGGCCCAGACACACATGTTTATGAGAAATAAGATTAGATTGAGGGGATACATTTAAATGACACAGTTAGATGTGCCAGTTTCACCCATTTGAAGTAAAGCAGAGGGTAGTGCAAGGACTTGCAATTCTTTTGTGCCTTCCCTGCTTCTAATCCCAAAGGATTCTAGCCACCTGAGTGAACATTTGTGGTTTTAAAAAATATCAGTCCTCACTGTGTCTTTATTTTTCAGCCCCAAGATTTAGAACTCTGTGATTTAGAATCTCTCTTAGATGTTTGAATTTGAGGAAGGGTGGTGCGTGTGATCCTCTGTGGTTGTGCTGCTGCTCTGTCTAGAGAAAGCCTTGCCACCTCTTTCCTCTCCCTGTCTTCTCTCATCTCAAGAAATCACTTCAAACTCTCACTATATGGGGGAAAATCTCAACTCTAGTACTAAGCTAACAGTACTTTCTTTTCTTCCTGTGCTAGGAAGAAATACAACTTCTAGAGTGTTTAGTAACTTATGTCCCCTTACAAAGTGAACAGCCCAAGCCTTAACAGGAAAACTGTTACACAATTTTAATGGAAAGCTTAGATAAGTCAATTATTCACTTAATGGAGAAACACACATATAACACATATGGTACTAAGGATAACTGCTACATAAAACATGGAATCTTATAAAAAATAGTTAAGTTGCACATTTTCCTCAAGTCACTATACAGTAACACAGAAGCTTAAGTTGAAATAGTATAATAGGTTGAAATCTCAAAGTCTTTGATATAACAAGATTGAACACCAATGACTTGGTCAAAGAAGTGAATGCATGTGCATATGCATTTCTTTTCTTCATCTTTGCAAAACTAAAACTATTTCACCTAACCTGGAGCATTTCCATCTAAAACTTATATTTACTTCTTGAAAGATCTCTCAATTTCAATATAGTTGCCTGGATTCTCCTGTTTAGTGAATCAGTGTCCTCTATTCTTGGCCTATTTCCAGAAGAGAAAGGAGGTTGTTTTGCCTATTGTTTCACACTTATCTTTCATGCAGTCTAGTGACATTTCCCAAGAATTCAGATAAGGTGGAGTTTAGGGATAGTTTAAGATGAGATTGAGAAATATGTCCTCAAACCACATAGATGGATACCCAGAAAAAGGTTTTTGTCAACAGGAAAGTCATATTAATGTTAAAAATTATCAATGTTGCATTCACCAGAGAGCATAGATATCCTCACAAGCATGGAATCTTAGAATAAGAAGTAATGTCAGAGTTCACCTAGGATAAGGGTCCATAGCCTTTTTTTGGGTATCATAGACCCCTTTGTCAGTCTGGTCTTCACCATGAACTTCCCTGGTATAAAGATACCTTTCTTAGACTTCTGACTCTGCCAGTGACTTGCTATGTGACTTTAGGCTAGTCATGTACCTCTCCGGTCTACAAGTTATTTAGTTCAATAGGTTCATTTTACACATAAAGAAACATAAGGAAAAATACATGTAAGAAAAAATTGGTACTTTAAAAATGAAATACCCAATTCTGAAAAGTTATTTCTTTGTATCTTAGAGGAAATATTCCATTTAAATAATAAAATAGATTTGAAGTGGGAAGAGATTTTACAGGTAACCTATTCCATCCTCTTCATTTTACAGATAAGGAAACTGAGGAACAGAGAAATTAATTTATTTGTCTAAGTGCAAGTAGGTAGTAAATGATGGTCAGGATTCAAACCCAGGTCCTCTGCTTTAAATCCTGCTTACTTAATCCAAGCTCAAACATTATCATTAAAACTGATTTTGTCCACTGCAGTGAAAAAATATATATGAAATAAAAACTGAGAAATATCTCTGTGCTTAAAACTGCAAGTGCCCATCACTCTCTGCCCTTTCATTTTCATGCCTCCCTTGTGCATTATGCCTTTAAAATAAAAAAGAAGAAAGATCTTTTAGTTAAGGACAATCCCCTGGACATAGGTTTGTATGAAAAACCTGTCTCAAGGTTAGAACATGGGCAGAATCACCCTTGTCCATAACACCATTGAGGTAATTGTCAACGTGTTATTTTAAGCTCCGAATATTTCCTTTATTTACCTGGCATGGTATATGGAACATCTTTGGAGAAAGGGGAATTTAGATAGGGAATGGGAGTTTTGATGTGAACCATGAAGAAGAATGGGCTAATTTTGGAGCCATGAGAAAATGTCACAGTGGCTGGGGGAGTGTTTCTAAGCAGCCAGGGAGCATTATGAATTCCCTAGAAACCTGAAGGTGTGGGTTACTGCAAGGGAAAAAAAGAAGACCTAGAAAAGGAAGGGGAGAGAATAACTTTGTTGACTTTTCATAATAGATGTTAGATGATGTCATAGACGTTAATGCCTAAACAAAACTATGAATAATGATTTTTCTGTAGTAAAGAAAGTCATGAAAATTGAAACATGAAAGCCTTATTTTTCAAAGAAATGCCACATTAATTCATTTTACCAGAAAGAATTTACTCAGTGAATACTCTGCAAGATGCCAGGGGATGAAAATGTGGATGGGAGTTGTAACAGGAGGAAGAGATACAAAATCTACACCAGACCACCCTCTGACTTCACAGAGTTTGTACTCTAGCAAAGTAATATTGCAATACCCACATAGCATACTTAGAAGGTTCCCTATTGTTTCCTCTAAATAATGGAAAATAACAGTGGAGAGACAGAGAGGTGTCAAATTGTGATGATCCTTGAATACCAAATCAATTTACTTGATTTATTATTTAGTGGAAAGTCATTGATGAGTCTTTTATTTAATTAAATAGCACTGGAATCAA
This sequence comes from Notamacropus eugenii, assembly GCF_028372415.1. NCBI lineage: Eukaryota > Metazoa > Chordata > Mammalia > Diprotodontia > Macropodidae > Notamacropus > Notamacropus eugenii. The sequence continues at coordinate 149,563,749 of NC_092876.1, read as the reverse complement.
TAGTTTCCTATTAGAAAGCAAATGGAAATTTTCATTTCAAACTAAGTTCATAAGCCCCAGGACAACACTGGGGATATTTTGACATATCATTTAAGCTTGCATCATATTGCTTCCACTGGATTTAACACTGATAAAATATTTTCACTGTGAAAAATCTATCAAGCTCATTCTTAATATAATTTATCAAGGAACATTTGTGCTTACTTGTGTGCATGTAAAAGATGGATGGGTCTTGTTAGCCATGAATGGTTCTGTTCATATCTTTCAGTTGTGTAGGGAACAGCCAGGTGATCAGTCAAGTGAAATCAAATTATTCATCGAATCAAGTGCTTTGACATCTTATTCTTAAACTTTATTTTTGAACTGGCTTTATTTTTAATGTTTGGATACTGTTAGGTAAAATGTGGAAGTATAAAGTAGAATAGTTCTCGGGATAAGAAACCTATTGCAATGGTCATCAAGGAGATGGATTTGTTACTCTGGTACCTTGGTTGATTGGATTTCTGATTAGAGTCACATCCTCTCCATTCCTAATCATGTGAAATTAATCTCTATGTCTTTCCAATAAATTCTCCATTCACTCTGCACTTACAATACTTGTGACCTTTCCTTCATTTTTTGTGCCTACATCAAAGTGTGGCAATATATAACTCTGGCTATCCATATGTTTTCATTCTTGACACATGGCCCCACCTTTCTCTCTTGCTATGTTAGAGTCTTTTTTTTAATTCAATTTCATTTTTTTGTGGAGTAGAGATGAGTTTTGCAACGTAAGTGATCTTTTTCTACCTTTATTTTTAGTGGGAATCATCAGTTGATGACGGCACTTCATGCTTTGTATTTCCTCAATTTGCATAGTTTAATGTATTCATTCTGACCTCTTCATTATCATGTGTCCCAGCTCCACACTGTTATCACAGGCTCCTTCATATTTTCTTAGATCTGGCTTGCCCCCCCACCCCCAAATCTACCATGTGATATCAACCTTGCCTTGATGTTTCTATTTCAAGTTGCTTAAACCATACCGATATCTCACTGCTTCCATTATTCTGGTAATGATGTATTTCCTCATGGGTCATGTGAATCTGAATTATTTTCTAAATTTTCCCCCTTTTTACTTTTCTAGAATGTAGACATTCTAGCATGGGGCCTCATTGCTACCAGGATAATCCACTACAGAAGCCTTTTAACTAGCCTCCTCTCATCTTGTTTCTCTTTCTGCTCCAATCCATCCTTTTTATCAGTCAAGTTAATCTTCCTTATACATAGATTTCATCATGTCATCCCTTCAACTCAAAATCCTTTGATGATGTTTTTATTACTTCCAAAATCAAGTCCAGAGACCTAAGCTTGGGTTACAAAGTTTTCTAAAGCCTGACATCTCCCTGTCTTTCCAGACTAATTTCCCACTTATTTCTTCTACACATACTATGCCATAGCCAAACTGGATGATGCACTATTCCTTGAACATGTCCAACACTTTTGCTGCATCTGTATCTTTCTCAGACTTTTTCCATTCATCTAATACTCTCCTCTATACCATCGCTATGTTTTAAAATTTTATCCATCTTCCAAGTGCCAGGTCAAATAATTTTATTTTCAACAGACAAAAGGAAATACAAAAGCATGTGGAGAATGAATTGAACCCTAGCATCATATATACAATTAGTTGCTGAATCATAAATCCTTTCCTGATCCTTCCCATTCTTCCCTCAGTGAAGAGTAATTATTTTTCTTAATCTCAGTACCAGCAGTACTTTATACACATGGTATACTCCTGACATACTCTGTTTTGGAGTAACGATTATTATTGTTGTTGTTCTTGCTTAGTCTTAGGTATAGATTATATAGATCCAGAGAATAAACGATACAAATCTAAGTATATGGAAATCTATGATAGCAGAGTATAAGTTCCAATGGATTTTACCAGGTCAAAAAGTTTTGGAAGAGCCTATTTGTGTTAAAATTGTATTTTGATCTGGTTTCCCTGACCATCACTCCCTTCTATTCCATATAAAATTTTTACAAGTAGGCAGTATAAAGGAGCAATAGCAGAAGATAAGATTTCAGAGGGAAGTCACAGACAAACCATGCCAGAAGTCAAAGGAGCACAATTTACAAATTATATTATATATTAACTAAAATTTACATCATGTTAAATATGTGATGAATCAGCAGAAGCCATCTAGACACTGCTTAGCAAGGTTTCTGGTCCCATGATATGTAAATTCTAGACAAAGTCCAGACTTCCATAGCTCCAGACCAGCAAAAGGTCAAAAAGGTGTTGATACTTTGAGATATAGTTTTGAGGTTTCACCAGTAATTTTGATTTTATTTTGATACGTTAATGAACTAATCCCAAGGTGGCACAAGTAGCAGTTGGTCTTCCCCCCAAAAAAATAAACCTATGAAAGCAAGACTTCAAACTCCTATCTCTCCCTACCCCATCCTCCAGCACTCTTTTATCTCCATAAGGTCTATGCTATCTGGTGCTCCCAACTCTAATACATGGTTATGTGAGTAATAGTCTCTCTTTATCCCTCCCCACCCTCTTCCCCATGCTGCCTTCCTCCCCCTTTCTGCTTTCTATCCCCTGTTCTCACACCATATATCTGTAGCTCTGTCACTACTTGTCTCTGCATCCCCTGTGGTTATTAAAATATGATTCCCACCCCATTTTCCACTGCCAATAATGGTGTTTTCAGGCATGCACCCAAAGAACCAGGTGTGTCTGCCCTTATTTCATAATTTCACAGTTTGACAAATTAATTAGCAATTCAGTGGTAATGGAATATATCTAATCTGTACCATACTTGTACAATAATGCTGTATATACCATACTCAAAAAGTGGTATTCGATCTTTGCTTGAAGAACTCCAAGGACCAGTGACCATTTCCATAGGTAACCTTGGAGTAGGTCTAATTATTAGGAAGAGTTTCTTTATATTATTCCTAAATTTAATTTTGTGTTACTTCTACTCCTTAATCCTATGAATATTTTGCTTGCATTAACTTTATTCTGTTGCCATATCACATTATTGACTCATTATAAAACATCATATAATGCAAGCTACTATTATAGCACTTAGTGACATAAGTATCCTCAAAGAATATAATTCCGTACCTAAAGCAGAATTATCATTTAGCCAGACACTGCAACCCATAGATTAAAAAGTCAAAAGAAGGCCCAGCCCTCAAGGAGTTTATAATCTAGTAGGGACAATGAGATGCATAAAATAAATAACCATGACATAAAGCAGAATGAAGCAAGTGACCAAACAAAATGAAAAGAGAATTTAGAGGAGGAAGAAATCATATCTAGTTGCAGAATCAAGTAAGACTTCATGAAGCCTTCATGACTTTTAAGCAAAGCAATAAAGAAAGGAAGTGTAATATAAAGGATAGAAAGCTGCCTCTGAAGCAAGGGGCTGAAATCCCACTTATGACATGTAATGGCTGTGAGACCTTAGGCAAATCACCTAATCTCTCAATGCTCTAGGCAACAGATTAAGACTATTAGTGTCAGAGAGGATGACACATCTGCATTGGTAGGAGTTTTCCTATCTGGCAGTTCCCTAAACCAATGAAATCACATGTCCACTTCTTTTATAGCTATATCCACATCTCTGTAAGATTTGTCTCCCATGCTCTAAGGAAACACAACTCCTGCTTCATGAGATTAAATGTACTGTAACTCATAATTACACATGAATGTTTAAATATATTTGTTTCTGAGTAGTATATATACTTCAGAGCTACATGTTTTAATAGAGTGTACATCTGCACAGTTTGGAAGAATATTTTTAACTTTTGCTGTCTTAATCCCTATGCATTTTCATTAGCTGTCCTTCTTGGCTTCAGACTCCTAGCTTCCCTGGCTTATTTCAAGACTCAATTCAAATCCTATCTTCTACAGGTGACATTTGTCAGTCTTCCTCAATGCTTAGTTTCTTCCTTTTGAGATGATCTGTCATTGACACTGTGTATGTCATGTATGTACATAGTCATTTGCATGTCATCTCCTTCAGTACAATGGGATCACCTTGAGGGCAGAGACAGTGTGTTTGTCTTTGTTTCCCCAGTGCCTAGCGGTATTACTACTTGGCGTATAGTCATTGCTTAATAAATGCTTGCTGATGATATGAGGCGGAATTAGAAATGTTTTAATAATTTTTGTTATTAAATGTCCAAAGGGCAGAAAACCAATAGGCATTGAAGATGATACAAAAGTTTAAATAATAAATGATCTGTACTCTCATGAAACTAACACATATAGTTACAACACACAGCATTTCAAGATGAATGTATTCGAGAGCTACAAACAAAAGTGCAGTAGGATGCCTAAAGGAGGAAATAATTACCAAGAGGAAGCATAAGAGAAGGTTTCATGAAGGAGGTAGAATTTTAATTATATTCTAAAAGCTGCTTAGGAACTTCAAGAGGCAAAGGAATTATAGAAGTCATTTGAAGTATAGGAAACAGCAATAATAAAGAAAGGGAGGAGCCCTTCAAGGGAGTGGTAATAAAGGCATTGAATTGTTTTAGGAGAATGATTCTCCAAGATTAAGTGGCTATTGTTCCTGTTGATGAAGCAGAATTTTATGAGTTGTGAAACTATACTTTAGCATTGTGAAATTTCCCTGGGTTAAGAAATCTTATAAATGCTTCTTGAATTTTTATGTATTCTCTCTCTGTGTCTCTCTCTCGAATTTAAAATGATAAATTAATATAAATTGTTTCCAGCAGGCTTGTGCCTACAACACAGAATACAGTATTAATATATTTTTAATATTTGATAAAGATTATGCATTATGAGTGCCAAGAGTTAAATTACTTCCTATACATTGTCTATGAATTTTGTAATTCTTAATTCTGACAGTTCCCTTCTCCACCACTCCTCTGCACTTGATTCAGAAAAGAATCACAGAGGGTTGATGACTATTATATATTTTTCTTTATTTTACCAGTTGCCACAAGTTTAACCAATTATCACTCAATGGTCAGTCTTCTCATTATGGACCTCTCTATACTTTGCTAGGCTGGACCTAGAAAAGCATATGTAGTCTGGGATCATATTCAGTCTTTTTGACGTGTAATACCTTGTCAGAGTTATAATGTAATTCAGTGAAATAGGGACTATATTTTCTTCTAACTTTCTACTTTCCCCAGGATATACCATTATTTTGTACACAGTAGGTGCTTAATAAATGATAGCACTGGTGTAATCTTCAAGAATCTATTGCCATCTCCATGCAGTGATGAGATTTCATTTTAAACATTTTTGTGGGGGTCATTTTCCACAATGAATGAAAAAATGCCACATAAAATACATTTGACTATCAATCATCAGAAGGATGAGAAAGTATAGTTTTCGTTAAATGGTTTATGCATTGACAATGTTAATTTCTATTTATAGTCATCTGATTCAAAACTCCACAACTTTATCAAATGAGAAAATATTTGTATAGTATTTGTATGGGCACTTAAGCATGGTGCCTGGTATACAGTAGGCACTATTTAAATGTTTGTTTCCTTCCTTCCTTCCTTCTTTCCTTATCCTAATCTGGGGAGGATTATTTCATTATTGACCAACTTGAAAAAATGGTAGAGCAGGTGACCTCTACAGTTCTATTGTTGTCCTATCCTGAAAACCATTGTTTAAATTTTCTCATTAAGCAAATATGCTCCTTAATATACCTACATGCCTTCTACTACTGTAACTATTATAATTTTAAATTTTCAAATACTGAGCAAAAGAAATGCACACTTTCCAGATTTAGAAGGACACAGAATAGGAAAAGGGAAGCTCTCCTTGAATACCAGGCAAATCTTTTACTCAGAGAAAAAATAAAACAAATGCTGATTCAGGTAAGAAGCTTACCAGTAAAACCCAAAATTCAGGCCCTCGTCTTTCAGATGAAAGTTTTAACCTTCTCTTCCTAATCCTCAGTGACTTCTAAAGAATTGACGATATAAGTGTCTATGTAAAAAAGGAAATCACTGCATGGAAACCAGTTTTAAAGTACTGAAAAAGCTCCTTGGGGGATATGTTCCGACTTTCACTGACAGGCAAAAGGTTCGTGTTCTTTTCAAGATTCTCATAATTGCTCAGATGCAAGAAACCTCGTCAATTAATGGTCCAGGTTCTGCGTTGGTTTGGGCTTTCATGTAATTAGGAAAGAAGAAGCTAAAATGGAGGGGAACTTTCCATGAGTGATCTGCTCTTTTTCCTACACTGTTACTCTGTAGGCGAAGTTATCTAATACCCATTTTATAAGGTGAATTAGTGTAGTAGTAGAAACGTTTCCCTCTGCCTTTAGAAGTTCCTTGTGACCCAGTTTAAGTATATTACATATTTTAAACTCAGACTTCGGAGTTGCATTTTGAAGTAGACTTACCCACATGGTCAAGTTGTGATAATTCCAAATACAGAAGTTCTAATGACATATAAGCTAATCTCCATTTGTGGCTTTTTAAATTCTTTCTTTTTTTAGAAATAAGTATGAGACAACAGGACTGATTTTATTAAAATCTTGCTTGACTATGCATGTGTGTATATACATATCTTTATATAATATTACAGTATTATGTATATTTATATACACAGTCATGTATATATGCAACTATATGAATGAATATCTGTTCGCATATATACATATAGACACACACACATATATATACACACACAGACAGACAGACACACACATATATATATGTACATATGTATATATGTGTGTGAGTGTATCTCACAAAGGATACCAAAGAATGATCAAATGGAATAAATTATTAAGTGAAGAAAAATTATAGTCTATGAAGAATGGAATAAAATAGTTTCCTTTAATTCCACCTTCAATGATTTTCCACCCCCATCCCCCAGTATCATTTCTTCAATACAATGGGAAATGTGTAGTCTAGAAAACAAAAGACTTACAAAGGCTATAATAAAAATAATTAGCTAGCATTTATATAGTGCTCGAAGGTTTACAAAGCACTTTACAAACATGATCTTATTTTATCCTCACAACAGCCTTGGAAAGTAGGTGACATTATCCCCATATTATAAGACACAGAGAAGTTAAATGGCTTGCCTTAGAGTCACATTTCTAGTAAGTGATTGAGGCTGATTTTTTTTCCAATTCAGGTCATCCTGACTTTATGTCCAGTAGTCTATCCCATGAGTGAGGAACCTGGGGCCTTGAGGCCACAATGTGGTTTCATAGGTCCTTGGGTGAGGCCTTTTGATTGATTCCAGCTTTTACAGAACAAATTCTTTTATTAAAGGGATTTGTTCAGTGAAGTCTGGATTCAGTCAAAGAGCCACACTTGCCTTACAGGGCCACATAGCTTCCTCAAATGAAGGGATGAACGACAAAGGCCTGTCACATAGAAGCCTGATGAGACATGTCCTTGACCCCAGAGGGTTCAACTAAGAGCAACGGTAAAAGTTACTGAGTGGTAGATTTATATTTGAAATAAAGAAAATTGTCCTAGTGAACAGAAGTGGAATTGGACCATATTAGGAAGCCTGTGAGTTCCCCTTTGCTGATGACCTTCAAACAAAAGGTGGATAAACCTTCAGGAAGATATCAATGATGTACTTTAGTAAAGTATAGATTGGAGCCAATGGCTTTTGAGGTTGCTTCCAAAGTTTATGTCTACTCTATATAGAGTTTTAATATTTTAATCTTTGACACAAAATAATACCAGAATAATGGTCTGGGTAGAGGTACCCTCAAGTATGGCAAGTAGACATTCCACCCATGCCAGTGTCCAGAGAGATGCAGGAAAAATTCAATAAACAGAATTGGACACTTTGGTTTTTTATCTCCTCCCACCCATTTTTTGTTTAATATTTTATCTACAATACATCTACAATGATTTATTTATGAACTCCAATCTCCCTGAACTTTCCACAATTCAAAACTATGTGGGGTTTTTTTGTTGTTTTTTGGAGGCAATGAGGTTAAGTGACTTGATCAGGTAACACAGCTAATAAGTATCTGAGGCAGGATGTGAATTGAGATCCTCCTTATTCCAGGCCAGTGCTCTTATTCACTGTGCCACCTAGCTGCCTCTAATCTAATACTATATTGAATAAGTTTATAGTGTCATATTTTTTTTTATGAGAAGGTGCTATTTATTTAGCCTTGTTATTTAAATACCTGCCTCAGTTCCCTTAAAATACAGACATGCTGTTTCCATTGAGTATAACATTCCTTCATCTTAAGATCTGCTGATGAGTGGGATGGGGGATAAGAGTCCATTGAGTACTTGCGGTTTTCACTCCTGGCTGTTAAAAGAAACAGTATCCATGAGAATCAGCAAATACTGTTCATCTTGCCCATTCATTCTGTTCATGGCTCATCTCTTTGATTCCAGAAAACCTTTACAAGTCAATCCAGCACTCTTTTCACTAAACCACAGTAGTATTCCAAAAACAGAACATCATAGCCTACAAAAACTTAGAAATCTATGCATAAAACCATAATATAAATGAAAACCATTTTTATTACACTTTAGTCATTTCTTTTCTGATGATTCCTACATTTAGCACAGTACCTAGAACATAGTAGGTGCTTAATTAATGTTAATTGATTGATTGATAATATTTTTAGACTTTTGCTGGTAATATTTGCAAGTAAGTTGAAGTAACTTAATTACTTAAGTACTAATGCATAATAGTAATGATAATTAACAATAATAAAACTCTAAAATTTAACACTTACAATGTGTCAGGTAACTGCTAAACGTCTTATAATTATTATGTCACTTGATCCGCACCAAAACCCTGGGAGGTAGATGCTATTATCATCTCCATTTTACAGGTGTGGAAACTGAGGCAAAAATAGGTCAGGTAACTCTCTCAGGGGTTACACAGCTAGTAAGTGTCTGAGACCAGATATGAAATCAGGTCTTCCATCCTATGCTAACTAGTTGCTCCTATTTTTTTAAAGTATATTGAACCATTTGAGTTTAAATTTTTTCGGTGATAAAATAGACAGTAGAGTAGTTCTTTTCCACAAATTTCTGCAACTCAAGTTTTTTCATCGAAATATATAGTACAGAATTTAGAAGACTCAATGGATAGTCTTGACAAAGAAGTGGATCTGTGAAGGAAAAAAATTGGCCGATTTTACTTTTTTTTAATAAAATAATTTTGGTTCACTTTCTTTCCTAATATAAGCCATGTTCATTTTGCTTCAGTATTATCTCTGAGTTTTGACTCATTTTCCTTTCATTATCTGTGTTACGATTATGGTTTTTGTGCAGGTTTTTTACTTTGAACTTTGCTCTTTCAGCCTTCCTCCTACACCCTTAGTGATTTATCTCTGGTTTTTCTCCTTGTTCTTTGTTCTCTCCACTTTACTTTGCTACACAGATTCCCTAAGACTGAGTTTCCTCACCTTTCTCCTTTTGAGATATGTAAGTCAGCCTAGGATCCAGTCACAATAAATTTTAGGGAGGAGAGGATTGTAGAAGATTGGCTACAGCTGGGTCCCCAGTCCCCTTACCCTGAGGGTGTGAGGCTATTTACCTTCTGACTTACACTATATTTTGCTTGCCTTTGACCTTCCATACAACTGCTTTCCCCTTGTCCTCTGACCATGCCCATCTATCAGCTTACCCTTTCCTTTGATTAGGCATAAATCACTGCCTGGAAACTCTTATGGAAGAAGAAGAGATTCTGGCTGTCACTTTCATGTGGGAAATGAGCAGGGAGCCCCACAGTCAGACACTGAAATAAAAGCCTAAGTATTTGCTAAGTATTTGCTGTGCAACTTGAGTGGAGGGAGTTGGGCAGTGGGGAAGGGTTCCTGAGTGGGAGTTCAAAGTATTTAAAGTTTTCAATGTTAATTCATGAGATTTTTATATTGTACAGTATTTCTTTCATCTCATCTTGTGATTTCAGCTTTAAATACTAGGTACATAGAACATAGTTACTTTTTCTACAGTTGTTTGAATTGCTGGAATTTGCGGAAGAGAACTACCCTACTGTCTCACAAGTGAAAAAAGTAATTATGTGGACTCACCTGAAATTATGAAACAGTAGCAAGAAACTCCAAAATGGTTCAATAGAGGAATGATAATGAAGCTTGCTAACCACCTCCTGACAGAGAGGTGATGCACTAAAGATACAGAATAAGACATACTTTTTGAACAGGGATTATGTGGGAATTGAGAGGGGGGTGACTATACATAATTGTTAAATAGTATTTTGTTTTGTTTTTATTTTCAAATGGGGTGGGTGAGAGGAAGAGAAAATAAATGCTTATTGATTGAAAAAATAATTTAAAAAGAAAAAATTTGAAAAGATGGCAGGAATGAAATTAAGTGACAAGAGCTCTTGGCATAGAATTTTTCACAATGGAGCACAGAACTTAGAAGATTCAATAAAAAGTCTTGTCAAAGAAGTCGGGCTCTGAGGGTAAAACTGACACATTTGAAACACAAACACACACACAGATACACACCCTGATTAGAAGAAAATATGGCAGAAGAAAAGAAAAAGTTAAAAGAACACATGGATTCTGAAGGCAAAATTACTGACCTTGAAGTCAGGATGCTCACAAATAAGTAAAGGATCACTGATTTCCCCTAAGAACATAATAATAATAATAATAATAATAAACCTGAATGCCATACTATAGATCAATGCTTGAAACTTCAAGACTTTTATAAGTATTAAATTTCCCAGTCACAATAACAAACAGTATATTTTCAAACAGCCAGGATAAATAATTTTAAATAAGAATGAAAGAAGGAGGAAAGGAAAGGAAAGGAAAGGAGAGGAAAGGAGGGGAAAGGAAAGGAAAGGAAAGGAAAGGAAAGGAAAGGAAAGGAAAGGAAAGGAAAGGAAAGGAAAGGAAAGGAAAGGAAAGGAAAGGAAAGGAAAGGAAAGGAAAGGAAAGGAAAGGAAAGGAAAGGAAAGGAAAGGAAAGGAAAGGAGGGGAAAGGAAAGGAAAGGAAAGGAAAGGAAAGGAAAGGAAAAGGAAAGGAAAGGAAAGGAAAGGAAAGGAAAGGAAAGGAAAGGAAAGGAAAGGAAAGGAGGGGAAAGGGAAAGGGGAAAAGGGAAAGGGGAAAAGGGAAAGGGGAAAAGGGAAAGGGAAAGGAAAAGGGAAAAGGGAAAGGGAAAGGAAAGATTTATTATTTACCTTGCTAATTCCTGGAGATACAAATATGAGTAAAAAGCAAAGCTGTTCTTGCCTTCAGTATAACAGGGAACTGGGAGCTTATAGCAGATGGATATTAGGAACAGAGCCTGAAGGAGAATGAGACTGGCTTGGGTACAAAAAATGGAAACCCCAGAAGGAGGTCCCCTAAGGGAGAAGGCAGGCCTTGCATGTTCTAGGCTAAGGTAGCTATAAAGATGGTTGGATGTCCCAGGGCAAGGAGGTTCCAGGTGCTAGGGGAAGTTCTAGGATGAGACAGCAGAAGAGGCAGATTTTGACGTCAGGAATAAGGCTGGAGGGAGCCCTTCAAAATTACCCAGCATTACTCCATACATGCAAAAGTTGGAGGAAGGAATAGAATGGAATAGGATAGAATATTCCAAAAAGAAGAGACATAAGCAGCAACCCCAAATAATGTACGTAACCTGAAAGGTTGGGTGAAACAAATTTTGCAAGAATCTAGGGCAAAATATTTCATATATAAGAGAAGGCCACTTTCAATTACCCAGAATCACTATATAAATCAAGAGTGGAGGAAGAACTAGAATAGAATTTTGCAAAAAGTAAAGGAGCTCAAGCTATAACCCAAACAGTATTTTTTTTATGAAATTGAGTAGAATCTTCAATAAAACAGAAGCAAAAGAAAAAGCTTTTGAGGCATTCTTGAAGAGGAAAAAAATAAAAGCAGGTGAACAAAATATTTGCATATTCAAATGAGACTTTTTAAAGGATATTCTTTACAGCCAATCCATGTGTTGAAATGCCTTGAGAGGCGGGAGCTACAGATGTTAGTCATCTTATGAGGGTGGAAGTGAGGGTGTAGTAGCTCCAAAGATAACTTTCCAGTTTTCCATTTTTATAAAGCAAAAATCTCTGACATATTTCACAAATTTTCTTACTTAGTAAGGGCTCTGGGGAAAGTCAATTTTTATTCATTACCTCCATTCCCAGTTCTACCCTTTGGGACTTTTGATCATCATTGAGTCAAAGGGTAAAATAAGGAGAAGAGAGATTTGGAGGATGGGAACACAGTCCAAGGCTTATCTTGTTGAAATTTTCATACAGGATCCAGCTTTCCTTTTGACTGGACCTTAACCAACAATCCCAAGCATCTCTCAGACATGTGACCATTAGCTCATAAGAAATTTCATGGCAAAATAAAAAGCAAAGGTCACAACATTAAATCTGTTCATGGCTTTAATTTCTACTATAAGTCTTGATTCTCTTGGGCCAGTCTCTAAATTTTAAAGTATTCTACAGTTTCAATTCATAGGCTAACATTCATTGAGGGATTTTTTCTTTTATCTGTGAAATGGGCCAGAAGGCATTTACTAATATGTGTTTATGTGTATATGTGTATATGTACGTGTATCTTTTCCTCTCTAGCTTCCAGAGAAACAGGTGCGTGTACTTTGTAGCATACACATTTACATGTACATTTGCAACAGAATGATGACATTTCCAATTACAAAAATTCTGAATAACAAACATATGTATATGTATATTATAGGAAAGGTGGTAGCATTTGCAAAAAAAAAAATACAACTCATTATGAAGTTCTGTTAGTCACAGTTTAGTTGATCCTACCTCACAGGTAATCATTTCCATTTCTTTTGTTAAAAAATCAGTCAATCTAACTTCTTAAAAGGACTATGGGGGAATTTTTTGTTTTTGTTTTTGGTCATAACAACTTTTAAAGATGATCTACTAAGTTGTGGAGAAGTTGCAGTCTTCATCTATGGATGATATGTGCACATAAACAAAACTACAGAATCAAAAATATTGGAACATATGATCATCTGGTGAATAATATCTCAGCATCATATTTCCTTAATGACCCTCAAATTAAATCCTTAGGTAGTTTCAGTGATAAAATATGTAGCAATGTATCTGAGCTTTTAAAATGTGTCTGAGGATAAAATGCTTGGCACTGGGTGACCTGCATTCTAGTTCCTATTCTTTTAATGACTTGGTCACTTAAAAAATAATGACAAATATTAATAACAGCAGTATTATATAGCACATTAAATGTCCCAAAATGTTTCACAAATATTATCTCATTAGAACTTCACAAAAACTTTGGGTAAATGGTGCTGCTGTTATCCCCATTTTACAGATGAAGAAAGTGAAATAGACAGAGGTTGAGGCTTACCCGGAATCACGCAGCTTGGAAGTATCTGAAGCTGAATTTGAGCTCAGGTCTTCCTGACTCCAGGACCAAGACACTACTAACCTTGTAGGGCAGAGGCTATCCATATCCACACAGGTTTCCTTACTGATTTTTTGTTGAGAATTCCATGTGTTGGATGTCATGTGCAATAATATAGCATTTTTAAGTGCCAAGAATCCCAGCAATATCTTTGTGTAATTGAGCTTAAAGTTTAAAAACAAAATTTCCATCTCAGCCACTTTAAGCCCGAGTTTACCCAATTCATTTTTGAGGCTATAATACTAGAAAAAAATTTAAACTACCATTATTATGAATGAGATATGGATTTCAAAGTGTCTTTAATCTGTAGTTGGATAAGACTTCTCTGGGAATGATTTATTTGGTCTTTCACATATAATTGAGAACTTATAGACTCATAAGATATAGCATAATTTGTCATTTCTTAGACCAGAGACATGTATCATTGCCCCAAGTATACAATTTATGCTGGGTAGCTACATTTATACCCTCACATTAATTCATTCCATCAGTGTTGGCTGTCAGATCATGTGGATGGACTGATACTCAGGCATACAGATACATACAACTTCTACATACACATTCGGTATATTAGATTAGAAACTGTACTTGAAATCAAAATGACCTGGATTCAAATTCCACTTCATACACTTACGAGATCTGTGATGCTAAATGAGAGGGTTGGGCTTGATTACCACTCAAGATTAATTTTAACTCTGTATCTATAAACCTGCTTCTGTGTCTTTGATTGATGTCATCTAAAGTCTCTTTTAGTTCTAGATCTGTTCCTCTTTCAATCAATTAAATGTTTATGAAGATCCTACTGTATAGTCTGTTGGTAGGTCTTGGTAGGTCTGCCTGTCTCAAGTCTCTCTCCCCAATCCGATACACTCTCCAATGCCACTAATGTGATTTTCCTAAAATGAATGTCTGATCACATCACTTGCACACACTTCTTATTACCTCCAGGAATAAATACAATATGCTCTTATCTTTCCAGTCTTCTTATGCTTTACTCACCAAAATGTACTTTTCAATCCAGTGACACTGCCCTGGCTATTCCATGAACTTTCCCTACTACTAGGAACTACTAGATTTTGTCTCCTCTCTGCTTTCTCGTCCTCTACAACTTTCATCTCTTTTATCATAAATCCTCCATAAATTATTTATCTAGTATTGTTGAAGTTTACTTTGTAATCTTTTTTCACATGTGTCATGTGAAAAAATGTATATCATGCTTCAGTTCGTCACTTCCTCTCTCCTTTTCTGATATTGGAGGTTCACAATGTTTTACTGAACTTTCATTTATAGCATATTTTCTCCTATATGTGATTACCATATAGATTCACATTGTTTTTTTGTTGTGCTTGTAATTCCATTTCCTGGTGGTCAAGTTTTATAATTCCTAGACATTTAGCATCATAAAAAATGTTGATATTGAAAAGATAAACTTTTGTAGTGGTGAACAGTTTGGGGAAAAATGAAAGCACTGATTTCCTAAATGTTCCTAATTAATCTCATGATCCCCTTTCAAACTTTAGCACTTACCCATTATTACTATATTCCTGGAGTAAATGATGAGCACACTACACAGGTTCTTATTATAAACTGGATAACATTCGTTTTACATCCATTTGCTTTTGGGGATTTTGGGGGGTGTCTTTGTTTTTTTTTTTTCACATTATGCAAGTTGTTAGTATGGTCTTTTGCATTAATGTGGATTTTACTAGAGACTCTTTTCTTCCAGGACTTCATATGCTGTAGCCTACTAATTTGCTTTTCAATCCCTTTTTTCATAAATGAAAAGACAAGTCAACTCAGTCAGCATAGATTATCATAAAATTCTGTATTTAGTGCCATCTGAGTTAGAAAAATTTTATAATATATTCACAAAGCTTTAACAAGACAACTCAGTCTTTAGCAAAGATAAAACTCTTGTCAAAAGATTAAATAATCTACTAACGTTGGATTGTAGACATTAAAGCCTTATTATAATAATGGAATTCCAATTTACAAAAGTTGACATTAAATCTAAGGAAAATGACTCTAAAATGTCATGTGCATAAATATGCAATTTTGATTTGTGTTCTTTGGTGTTAATTAAAACTTCCTTGATTGTTAAATCAATATTATGTTGTATTAGCCTAGATTTTAAATTCTAATTATGTAAGGTGATAATAAAAGGCACAAAAGTATTGAGGTACTGATCTTAAGGTTCTCAGACCTCCTCACAAATTGATGGGGTGAGGTTTCACATGGGTTCTTTATTAGAGACATATATTCTGTCTAATGAAGGCCTGATCGTCACGGAGACAGAATAGCCACAACATACAAGATAATCAGAGGGAGAGGACAGAGGGCTACTAGGTTCTTCTTGTGATATTCAACAAAAGATTCAGTTCAGTGATCATTTGTCTGAGTTTAGCAACCTAGAAGAGACAGTAACAGCCTCATCAGGGAAGTCTCCTGGGAAATATCAATAGTGAAACTATGTCCATCCAAAATTTTAGAGATTCCCGTGGGTCTGGGTCACCTTCCATACACCATTATAATTGCTGCAAGGCTACAAAATAGCAGCAAGTTTAGAACTACTGAAAATACAACCCTCTCTTCCTCCTCAAGTTCTCCCTTTCCCATTTCTCCTAACACAGATAATGGTGAGCAAGCTACACCATCCAGCAGGTAGCAGTTGCCACATTTTTCACAGGTACTGAGTACTCAAGCAATTAGCTTCCCCCACCACTCTCAGTCACGGTGTGAACACTAGGCACTCAATAACTACTTGCGAAATTGAAATGAATATATTCTGTGGAGTAAGACTGAAAAACCATACTGAAATCTAGAAAAAATGATTGAAAATTGTGGTTCCATTTATAAAGAAGACAGAAAAGTCTGTGTATTGCTTGCAGCAATGCAATAAATTCATTTTTCACCTTTTCCTGAGTTAAAGAGTGCAATTCTGGGGAGGAAATGAAGATTGTAGGCTTTCAAATAAACAGGTACAAATTGTGAGTGAGGGGTACATGTAGCCTTAATTTATTACTGAGTTATTAATTAACTGTGCATAAACACAGAAACAATATCCTGTGTAGAGTTCTATTCTGTTTTTGTTTTGTTTTTATTAGCTACTTGTGTAGACCTATGACTTCCTCCACTTGATTGTAATATCCTTGAGATAGGAAATATCTGATTTAATGTTTCTGTCTGCAGGGCTCAGGATAGTACTATGTGCACACAGGCACAGTTAGATATTTAATAAAGATCTATTGTATTGAAAGAGTATCATATACTGTTTTCCCTGGCAGATAGATTCAGGGTAGGAACAGCATAGGCAATCTTGAAGATTGTTGCAATATTTGAATGTGTTGTTGTTAAGTATGACTCCTTACCATGGATGGGATAAAGTGACAAATGAGCAAAGAACTGTGCAGTAAAATTCTTATATTTTTCCCTATATTATATTTTATATTTCTTATATTTTTATATTAATAAAGGAGAGGGTTTTTTATTGACCTATTAGCACAGAATCAAGGTTACATTATTATCTATATGGTTTCAAAGGTGTGTCAAAATGAGTATATGTGTAATATAATAAAACATTATTTTTCCAACTTAAAACAAGTCTAAGACCCTGCTTCATGTAAGGTATTATGCTAGACATATGCAATCTTTTCTTTTAAGTTTATTTTCAACTGAGTAGGATACTGCAATATGTTCACACTGAAATTATAATAGACTGACTATAAGATACAGTCAACAGAAAAGTATAAATAAAGGCCCTAGGAAAAATTGAGATGGGAAGATAATACTTGTGGATAGAGTGGGGCAGTTGAGATAATCAAGGAAAGCTTCAGGAATTAGATATTACGTAGGCAATTTATGTGCTGACTTTTAAATTCCATAAGTGTTGTCAAGAATGTTCTTCCAAACTGGTCATAGGATGCAATACTATGATGCATGAAATGATTAATTTTTAAAGCAAACTGTAAATTCCATATTTAATGAGTCTCTCACTTTATATAAGGATTTTCAGACAAGTGAATTTCTACATAAAGCTTTTTTAGCGATTTTAACAAAATGACTAACAACCACCCCCATACCTTTATGATAAAATGCAAATTCCATATCATATCACTTAAAACATTTCACAGTCTGGCTCCAGTCAACTTTTATTGACATGTTTCCTTTATATATACTCAGTATTCTGGCCAAACTGTCCTATTTACAGTTTTATGAACTCAGTATGACATTTCTTGCCTCGCTGGCTCTGCTTAGGCTATCCTCCATGTATGAGATTCATTTTTTCTTCATTTTTGTCACTTAAGATGCTTCACTTTCTTTAAGGTTTACCTCCTTTTCTGATTCTCTTAGCTGTCAATGCTATCTTCCTCTTTAAATTATATTGTATTTAGATTGTAGATATTATATTTCCTTATTAGAATGTAAGCACCTTGAGGGCAGGGTCTATTCTTGTTATAACACCAGCATAAAATGCCTTGCACAGAATGGACATTTAACAAATTCTTATTGAATTAAATTGAAGAGTGTATTTCATTTAAATCAGAAAAAAAAAAACCTTAGAGTAAGAAGTTATTTTAGTTCTCTTAACCATTCATTTGCTAGTCTTCCTACTTTTCTGCCTCTAGGAATCCTTGGTATCTTTAAAACTCAGCTCAGTCACCTTCTTCTACATGATTATCCTCTGCCTATATTTGTATTGATTCATCACATGGAACAAGAATTAAATTCACTCTCCTTGACTCTGGAAGACACAACCAGGTTTATGGGAAGTTACTGAGAGGCACGCACACATGTGTATGTGCGTATGTGTATACATGTGTTCTCAACAATTAGAACTATGCATTGTTGTGTTCATCCTTCATTGCTGAAGAAGAACATACCATCCGAGAAATGATGACATGACTTGCACTTGACTTTGTTTTGAGTGAGAGAGGGCTGTGCAGGTCACCAGCCTCACTTCTCCTCTGGAGTCATTTGAATCAGATATCCATCAGGATGACTGGAGATGGCCTAGGAATAGCATGCCTCGAGATTGGGTTCCCAATCATGGGAGGTCTTCTAGGAAGTATTATCTTGAGAGAAAATAATTATAATGCTGTACCATTTGATTTAATAATAATTTGTAATATTTCCTTCTCTGCCAAAAGGCTAGCTTGGGAAGAAGACTAGAGAATGTCAAAGGCATTCCAGGTCTTCTCTAGGCATAATTCTCAAGGCATTTGAGCAGGACCACACCTAACTGGGAAATCTGATTTCTAAGGTTTAAATAGGATTCAGTTTAGAGGAAGCCTTTCCCTAGGGAGAAGAGCTTCTGTCCTTCATTGGAGTTTAGAGTGACCCAGATTATGAAGGAAAAACCAAGTCAAAAAAGAACCTGGTTGGCATGCCCAGATTGCTGGAGGCTGCTGAGTCTCATGTTTAAGACGATTTGAGCAGGAAGAACTGAAGACTTTTAGCCCACCTCATCATAAAGTGTCCACCAATTAGGGTGGCCTTTTTCTTGGTCAGGAGAGAGCCCAATAATGTGTTGTCAATAAG
This sequence comes from Notamacropus eugenii, assembly GCF_028372415.1. Taxonomy (NCBI): domain Eukaryota; kingdom Metazoa; phylum Chordata; class Mammalia; order Diprotodontia; family Macropodidae; genus Notamacropus; species Notamacropus eugenii. The sequence continues at coordinate 149,544,831 of NC_092876.1, read as the reverse complement.
ACATTTAAGATGACACAGGACCCTCCATCTTTGTCTTTGCCTAAGAAGAGAAACCATTAACCATCAATTTATTGGTTATTGGGCACCCTAGTTAATAACTTGATTAATACCTAGAAACTTTTTGTCTTGGGATTTTAATGGTGACAGCTTGAATACCATGAAAGGAAGCTGCCCCCTTCTTATTCTACTTCAGGAGATCTCTGTCAATTAGAATGCATTCTATTGATAAGCTGCAACTCAGAGAAAACACTCAGAACAAACACAGTCCATATATTATTCTTACCTGGAGAAAGTCAAACTTTTGGGAACTGGAAAAAAGTCAATTCACAGCCAGAATTTCTAACAGAAAGTTCCCATCTGCGGACAAATTTTTCTACTTGGGATCAATAAAATGGGGTAGTTTCTGATAAAGATCTGGGGTACTCAGTTCTGATACCTTCATAGTTGCCAAGCTGTCATGAATAAAATTCTGAGAGACAAAGTTTCTACATGTTAATAGTCAATTTATTGAGTATTGAGTAGCCTAGTTAATAAACTGATTATTAATAACAAGTAACTTTGTCTCTTGGGGTTTCATTTGTGACAGCCATAAGTATAACCTAAGGTACGTTGATGCTTTCTGTAGGGAATAAACAATACAACTCATGATATCTTTTGCAGCTCTTCGGGTTTATGAATCTATTAAACCAAACAATAATTGTACATTGATGATGAGATTATGCCCTCATTTGCTATAGTTTGGGTGGTAGTAAATATATAAAATCACTTTCTTTACCATCAGAAAGAACCCTATTTTTCTGGTTATAACCAGGTTTAATAATATACTATTTTAAAGAAAGGGCACCTAAGATATCTAATCTGATCCCCCTTTATGATACATAAAAAGTTCTATTTCCTTGAGTGAGTAAATTAATTGAAGTTTTTTGTACATTTTCAAATCTTAGAAGGATAGTTATCTTTCATTCTAAATTCAGTATGGAAAAAAGATAACTTATTATCTTAATTTTACTATTAGTGATGATTTTGTTATATTTTTAGTATTAAATAGAAGATTAAATTATGTGGGATTAAAATGCATGATTTGAATAACCAATACTTTTCTGTGTTCCTGCTATATTCATGCTAGAATTGATGCAAGAAAAAGGGGAAATAGTCACTTGTTTAGAGGTTTAATATAATTATAACACCAATTTTATACCACATTAACAATTTTACTTTTATTGTAATGGACAAGTAAATCATGGCTCCTAATGCTTTATGGAATTAAGAAAAGTAATTTAAATTTTTTAATAGAGAAAGTAAAATAATGAAACCTTATTAATGCCATAGATAATTTATGTCAGTGGTTTTGCTGCTGTTTTGTAATTTACTGCAGCTTAATGTTTTGGATTTGGTTTATTTTTTGTTTTGTTTTGTTTTTTACCCATCACAGTGCTAAAAAGAAATTATCAGAAATTGAACAAAGAACTATTATTATCCTTTATTTGCCCATAAATGTGTTTTATGCACATGATTCACCTACTAAGAGAGAAGTCTGTGGTTTTGGTGTAACTCAGATACAGTCAGAAGCTTTTTGAATTCTCTTCCCCATTCACTGAGATCTGGCTTTGGTCTGTTGCCCTAGTAACGTGGAATAGCTTTGCTACAAAACTCAAGGGAAGACTTTGAACAAATCAATGTAAAAGAAATCATGACCTCATGTAAACTATAGTACAAAAGGCTAAAACAGAAACACACACACACACACACACACACACACACACACCTTTTTTTTGTAATAGGTCAGAGAGCTTCATAGAACAAATGTTGACAGACAACTTAGAAAATAGGACATAGCACTGCATGAATATGATATTCCAACCCTTCACATGATGATCCTACTGAGGGTAATTACTATCTGTGTGCAGGTGTGGCTAAAAAGACTGATTTATGAACAACAGTCCTTTTCACGCTGCATATGTGATGACTATTCTTTGGTTTGCAGCTGCAACTGCTATTTGCAGAACATCTCTTTTTGTGAGTGTGCCACTTGGATCTGAAGTCAGCCCAAAGCCTTTTGCAGCAAAAGAGCTATCTCAGGTTTGTTGGCTCCATGGCAGGCTAGGCTAGCTTTTTCAGCTATATCTCCACCTTCTACAACTATAATACTACATTTGAGGTTATCCAGAAAAGTCTCTAAACATTTTAATTTCCTTCCTGCTTATACTTGAGTAAATTTTGCATCCACCACATGAAAACTATGGTATGATGTGCATCTTTTCAATTTTGCTCAGTTACACATATTAAAGGAACTTACACTGGCTGTTTGTTTCAGTCTTGCCATTTAATTCTAGGGACATTTGTAGAACTAAGCAAGAACAGAGCTGTAGCATCTTTGTGGTAGGGTCATGCCACACAAGCCATTTTGAATGCTTCTACTCATTATACTCGGTGTGAAAACAGATGTAACAGCCTATCTCTCTGCTTTCCAAAAGCCTTTCACTTTGTGGTTTTCTTAGTGCTTTGTGGAGCTTGATGGAATGGACTTTGGATATTTCCCACTGCTCAGGTAATTTACTTTGATGCTACAATGCAATGTAATTAACGTCAGTCCTCTTTCCACTGAAGCAGGTTTTAAACACTACTGACTTATCACTCTGAGCTGCTCCTGCCCATCAACTTCCACAGGTTCACCAGGCATGCTGTGAGATCCTTCTTCTGGATCTTTTGACATAATGTAGATACCAATTAAACACAGAGTCTGTCCATCTGTTTATCCTTCACTCTCACTGCATGCCCAATGTGCTTTATTTTCTGTTCATGTATTTCTAATGATACCCTTTACACCCTTTTTGACCACCACAGTTTCTTTGTAATCACAGAAAAATCTCTCAAAACAAGATTCTATGTACCCTTCTGAGATATTACCTTCAGAACTTCTTGAAAGTGGTTTTATTCTTCAAGGACTTCATTGTTGTTATTTAATCATTTTAGTTATTTCTGACTCTTCATGACCCTAACTGAGGTTTTCTTAGCAAAGATACTTGAGTAGTTTGCTATTTTCTTCTCCAGCTTATTTTACAGATGATGAAACTGAGGCAAAATGGAATAAGTGGCTTGCCCAGGGCCACAGAGCTACCAAGTAATGGAGCCTGGCTTTGAACTCAGATCCTCCTGATTCTCAGCCCAGAGCTCTATCCATTGTGCCATCTAGCTGCCCCCAGGGTGACTTGAAGGGATTTCAAAGTTGAAAAATTCATTTAGTTTGGATTCCATCTTATCTTATATTAGTAGTAGACATGTGAAGAGTACGGAATAAGTCAGACAATTTTCAGCTCAGGAATTGTAGTCATGGATATTAATAAACATACTTGATGTTCAATTACTACACAATCACCTGACACTGACCTGCTGTGTTTTCTTAGTAGGTGAATATATGACTTATATGGTGATGAGTTAAGGTCAGGGAAGATTATTAAATTGAAGCAATTCAATTGAATTGATGGTTGTAATCTATACATTTAAAGGTATTTTCCTCTACAGTTAAGTATCATTGACAATTTTCTTAGCAAGTGTTGGCAGAGTTGAAGTGAGTCTGTCCATTCATTTGGATACCATTTCTTTTGCCTCATTCATGTTTTTTCATATAGGAGATATGTCTGGTAGCCAGAGAAGGTCTCATATTCCAGATATGTTTGTAAGATAGATTTTAGAGAAGTTTATTTTCCTGGAAAGAGCATTACAGGCTAGTGGAAAAAAAATTAAATTTTAGTCCTAGTCTTGTCACTTACCAGTTTTATGACCTCAAGCAAGACACTTCTGTTCTCAGAGCCTCAAAGCTCCCCTGAGCAGCCAGCTCTGGCTGCCAGCTTGCAGGGTGTTTTGACAATCAATGTGTGAAAGCACTTAGAAAATTATAAAGTGCTGTATGAATGCAAGGCCTTATTATTAAAGGGTGCAAGTCAATGGCAGTTCTACACATGTTGGGGGATTATGATATGAATCAGCTTGGTATAATTGGAAAGATCTTTCAGCCTGGAGTCAGAGAACCTTGGTTTGAAGCTTCTCAGCTCAGCTACTTACCTGTGTACCCTTGGGCAAGTCACCTAACTTCTCTAGGTCCTAGTTTCCCATCTGCAAAATGGGGAATTGGACTCAGATACCTCTAAGATCCCTTAAAAAATCTAAATCTTTGATTCCATGAATCTTATTACAAAGCTAATGCCTCATACACTCAATGGTATAGTGGACAGAGTACTGACCTGTATTTAGTAGGAACTGAGTTCAAATCTTGCCTCAGATTTGCTATGTAACTAATTTGTGACACTGGTAAAATCACTTAACTTCTGGTTTCCTTGTATGTAAAATGAGTATAGTAACAGGACCTACCTTTCAGGGTTGTGGTGAGGGTCAAACAAGACTATATTTGTAAAGAGTGTAGCATAATACCTGGTAAATAGTAAGTACTATATAAATGTTAGTTATTTCTATTAATATTCTTAAGTGAGAAGACTTCTCCATAACAAACTATAATCCAGTGTTACTATCACTTTTCTGTTTTTCAGGAAGTCTGGAGTTATTCAGCATTTTATTGTGAGTTTCATATCTGGATGGACTACAAATCATATGAATGTTAATATGGTACACCTAAGTTTAATATGTTGATTCATCAGGTCTAAGGCAATTTACATCAATCATAAATGTAATTAACCTGTGACATCTTTGGTTGTTTTTCACTAATCTTTTCTGCCTAAAAAAGACATACAGTGGTGAAATATGTGGCCAGATAAATTACCTAAATAACACTCCTTGGATACATAAAGAATTAAATTTAACTCATATATTTGGTTTTTCATCTTCATTTCCAAATACATATCTTCTTTCCTAACCCAGGGAATTAGCTCTAGTTAGAAAAGAAGGAAGGAAGGAAGGAAGGAAGGAAGGAAGGAAGGAAGGAAGGAAGGAACGAAGGAAGGAAGGAAGGAAGGAAGGAAGGAAGGAAGGAAGGAAGGAAGGAAGGAAGGAAGGAAACAAAGAAAGAAAACCAAAGAGAAATAGTGTAGCAAAACTAACCAACACATCAATTAAATCTGACTGTTATTATATGTAGGGTTCCATGTTTATATTCCTCTAGCTATGAAGGTATAGAAGGTATAGTTATAAGAATATACGTATATATTCTTATAACTGTATATACATATTTGTGTATAGAAGGTATATCCACAAGAAGGATAGAAGGTATATTTCTCTTCTTTTCTAGAGCTTGAACATGAAAAAAAGAATTCTTAAAAAATCCAAAGTTCCATTTTTATAATTGGAAATGGCATATTAGAATAACAGTATCACTAGACTCAAAACACTGTATATTTTTTATTAGCCCACGATAATAAAACAAGTAATATACAAGTGTTTTAAAAAAGATTAATTAAAAAGCTTATTTCATTTATAACTATGCCAATTTCTTATAACTGCTTTGATGCTACCAAAAATTGCATTTTTTCATGTTTGATAATTTACCTTTAAGATTAATCCAACAATCAACTGCAATTTATTGCTAAAATGAAATGTCAATAATTATTTTAATATTTAAAGGTTGTTTTAAATTTTAAGAATCCATGTTTTAATAATAAATAGACTTAAATTCCTCTATGCTGTGGTAAATGATCTTTATCAGTTGCTGTAATGGCAAGTAAAATAGGATCTTTTGCTTTTTTTTTTTTATTTTAGTATAATCAAGAAGTATAATGCCTCTATTTGAATGTGATTAGGAGGATCTTTTCCACCTGTTGTTGGTCCTGGAAAGATTTATAGGAAAGTCCACACCTTTGGTTAATGAGACACTGATTCTCAAGGGCTGTGATGTCCTCTGGCTCTAAAAAGTATATAAAGACTCTGAGGGTGAGATTTTATTTAGGGGCTTAGTTTTTGTAATAAGGTTTGAGTGCCAGATGAGGACTCTGGGAAGCCAGCAAGGAGCCCCCCAGCTTTGAGAACCCAGATGTCATGCTTCCCTCTCTGGTAATTATGGTCAGACATCTGTACCTGTCTGTTGAATTATGATCAGGCAGAGGAAGCCACGTCTGTTGATTATTTGGGGGCTTACTGCCTGGAAGTGTTTGTTTGGCCCGATGGAAAGCTGCTAAAGGAGCCCTGTGGCTTTGAGGACACAGATGTCATGTTTCCCTCTCTGGTAACTATGGTCAGGCAGTTGGAGTCCAACTGTCTGTTAAATTCAGGCAGAGAAAGCCATGTCTGTTGACTTTTAATTTCTCTGTATTTTCTTTGAGTTGGATGTTGACTCCCCTGAACAAGGTGAATGATATATATGCTTGGTTAAAGGACTGATACAGTGCTTGATTAAAGTGATTGTTAACTCCTCAAAAGTTGCCTTTCCTTTAGTGAATGCAGATCTAAGAACCTGTTTTAACAGGACCACCTGTGTATGTTGGGGTACTTACTGATATAGTTGCTATAGAGAAATGCTATCTGCCTTTAGCTAACATGAACCTCTAACCAGATCATAGCCAGCTTATTCCTCAAACAATAACTATATAGTCTGTAGGCCTGTCTTTACTTAAAGCCTTTCTCCATTGGCAGAAAGTTCCAGTGCTTGTTATACTAGCATAGACTTAGAGAACCTTGGGCTATCCCAATACTATGACAAGGTATCCTGGAATTCATTTGGGGGGAGGGTTATTTTATATTAATGTTTAATAACTGCTAAAATTAGCATTCTTTGAACAAATTAAATTAAATGAACTTAAGGAAGCGTATCAAAAATAAAAGTTCTAATTCTCTTGTTTGACAAATATTCAAATCCATTCTCCTATGTCCTCTCTGCATGAAATCCTAAGACATAATATAATGAATAAAGAAAAGTTAGTAGGAGTTTTCTGTGTGTTCAGGAGCTAGATCATTTCAGCTTTAAATCCTAGAAATAGCACACAAAAATACTGAAAACAGTATGTCAAATCTGATTTCATTTTGCAAAGCAATCATAAATGATTATCAATGAATGTTAATTAAGGGAGTTTGAAAATGCATTGTTTATTCATTATGCATGATCATTCAGTAATAGAGGAACTAGTGTCCTTGATGAATTTAACTCACCTGTTCCATGTGAACTACATCATTGTGTCCTAAAGAATTAGAAGATGTGATTGATGAACTACTATTAGTGCTATTTGAAAGATCAAAGGAAAAGCGAGAGATACAAGACTGAAGAAGGGCAAATGTTGTTTCAGTTTTCTAAAAGGGAAACAGAGCAGAGCCTTCAAAGCTCAGGCTTATGAGCTGGACTTTGATTTCTATGAAAATTCCACAATAACTTATTGGTGAACATCAAAAAAAAAAGAAAGGCTGATTACAAAGCACCAGCATGACTCAAGAATAGGTCATGGCAGATTAACCTCATTTCCCTTTTTTAATGCAATACTAAAACTGGTTGATAAGGGGAATATTTTGAACAATTTCTACCTGAATTGTGAAGTTTTCAAAAAAGTATCCCATATCTCAATGAGATCAAAGAAAGAGGACAAAGTCGTCTTGTAATGTACAAAAATATTTATAGCAGCTCCTTTTGTGACAGAAAAGAACTCTAAACTGATGGGATACTCAATTGCAGAATAGCTAAAGAACATGATATGTGCATATAATGTAATACTGTGCTATAAGAAATGATGAAAGGAATGGATTCAGAGAAACCTGGGAAGATGTGTATTAACTGATAATGCATAGAAAAGTGAGGTAAACCAGGAGAACAATTTATAATATAGTACTGACATTATAAAAAAAATCAATGATTTTGAAAACTTAAGATCTCTGATCAACACAATAATTTGCCATGATTTGAGAAGTCCACTGATAAAGAATGCTCCCCACCTCTTAACAAAGAAGGGAAAGTCTAACATTCAGAATGAGACAAACACTTCAGGATATGAACAATTCAGAAATTTGCTTTTTAAAAAGACTATATGTATTTGTTACGTCTTTTTTATTGGAAGGATTGGTAAGGATGTGAAGAAGAAAAATTAACATGTATTAATTTTTTAGAATGTCATTAAAAATGAAGTGTTCCATACTATTCTTGTAGAGAATATGATATGTGGATAAAAAGATAATCTGAGTTATTCAGATTCAGAACTGATTGGATGTCTGAACTCAAGCAGTAGTTGTTAATGATTCAGTGTCTGTGGAGTGAGATCTCTAGGGGAGTACCCATGATCTCTGCTTGACCCTGCTCTGTTTAGCATTTTTATAAATGACTTAGACAAAGTTACAAATTGTATGAACAAATTTGCAAAGAACACAAAACTGGGAAGGATAGGTAACAAAATATTGTGACAGAGTCAGAATCCAAAAAGATTTTGACAGGTTAGAAAAGAGGTGTCAGATATGCTGCCTGCAGACTACGAGACCCACAACATTCCCAAGTGTAGTTTGAACCAGATTAAAATGTAATTGGGAGATGCTTGGCAAAAATAAATAAAACTATAATGAAACAGATAATATCATGTTTTAAATTAAATCATTGTATGACTTGATCATAAGGCCATGGATTTTTAAGTACAGATTACTGGAACCTGTTTTATTTGAGTTTTGTACCATCAGGCTAGAGTGTTGTAATGAATCTAATAAGATGAAGTTAAATAGGGATAAATGTAAAATCTTACACCTTGGTAACAAAGAAAAAAAACAATGTCATTATTAGAAGACTAAGGAGGTATATTTAGATAGAAATGTTTCTGAAAAAGATCTGAAAATTTTAGTGTACTGCTTTCTCGTGATGAGTCAGGAGTATGATATGGTAGTCAAGAGTCTATTCAATTTGGAACTACATTAAGAAGGTCATAACTTCCAGGAATAAGGAGATTATAATCCTATTGTATTCTGCCTGCATAAAACCTCACTTGGAGTATTAATTCAGTTCTGGGCACCCAACCTCCTCTAGACACTTTGGAAGACCACCAAAATGTAAAAGACCCTGATTCAATGAAATACGAAGATGTTCAAAAAATTGGACATATTTAACCTGGAGAAAACCTATTGTGGCTGTCTTCCTGTAGGCTATCATGTAGATGTCATGTAGATAAGGGTTTGGATTTCTGTTTGCTACCAGAACACAGAACCAAGAACAATGGGTAAAAGCTGCAGAGGCAAATCTGGGCTTAATGTCAGGGGTGGAAGGAGCGAGGGAGATTTCTAACAATTAAAACTGTGTACAGCTGAAATGGATTATTTTAAGAGCGGTGAGTTCCTCCTCTTTGGAAATCTTTAAGCAGAGCCTGGACAACCTACTGTGGGGTATTGTTATAGTGAGAATTCCTTTCATATATGTATTGAACTAGATGATCACTGATGTTCCTTCTAACTCTTTAAGTCAGTAGTTAATTTGAATTTAGGATATTGTGAATTCAATTTATTCCTGTGATGTAATATTTTCACCCATTCATTCACTAGATATTTGTCTACTATATGCTAAACTTGGCAGCTATGTGGCATGATAGAGTGCTGGGTGCAGAGTCCAGATCATTCATCTTCCTAAGTTTAAAACTGGCCTTAGATACTTCCTGGTTGTGTGGTCCTGGGCAAGTCACTTAACCCTGTTTGCCTCAGTTTTCTCAACTATAAAATGAGCTGTAGATGGAAAAGGCAAACCACGCCAGTGTCTTTGTCCACAGACCAAACAACCCAAATGGTTCATGAAGAGCTGAACACAACTGGAAAATGATTGAATAAAATATGCTAAATACTCCTTATTCTCACAGAACTAATAATCTTATATGAAAATGATAATAATATTTAATAACTATCCTTTCTAACACATAGTCTACCACTGTATTCCTTAAGAGCTAAAATGGCTTTGTTTATAATGGCTAGTTTATGTCTATTCTAACACCACTGAAAAGACAAATTTATTAAAATTACCACATTGAGTTATAATTTAACTTTACATAGACTTTGTGCTAATAATTAGAGAAATAAATTGTTCCCAAAGGTAAGTTCTTTGCCTATTTTTAGTCTTACATTACTAGGCATACTAATGTCAGTTCCAGTATTTGTCCATCCTTATGTGAAGAACTAGGCCAATTTTCATGGTTGTGTGGACTCTGATGTGTTAGAGGAAAAAAAAAAGACAGATGTGCTATCCCCTAGCTATGTGATGGAAATCTTTGTAATGCTGGAAATGATATGAAGGAAGAAATGGTTTAAACTATATCACAGAATAGCACCCAATTTTTGAAAATATTAAGGCATTATATAAATAATTTTATCTACCTGTATAATAGCCTTTACATTCGATATAAAAGAATAAATATGAGCTACCTAACCTGTCCCAGAACCATTTCTTTTTCAACTTCCTCATAAAAATATTATAAAAATGAGACAGTGATCTATTAATAATTTGAAATTTATTAATATCATTTCTCTATTACACAGTTTAAAAAAACCAAATTCATCAGAGTTAGGGGTGTTTAAAGTGTGTCAAAGAACTCTTTCTCTTCCAACCTTTGCCCTAAGAAAAAGATCCATTGAAATTGTCATCACCTGGGTCCTCTGACTTGGAGGCTCAATATTAGGAATTCAACATTATTTCCCATTCCAGATATATAGAGATCGCAATCACTTTTAAATTGCTTAATATTTCTTCAGTACATATTGTTAAGTAATATGCTAGGCATTATAGAAAATATGGAGAAAACATAAAATAAGATGTCTGACAAGGAAATACCTTTATTTTCTTAAATTACCTTCCTTATGTTTCAGTAAATTCTAACTTAATTTTTGGCTTTCATTGATTTTTTTGATTAGTTTATTGTATGTTTATTATAATATGTTCTGTGAAATTGAATGATACAATTGGTAAGAGAAAGAATCATTAAACTTATAGTGGTAGTATTGTGAGAAGTCAGTGAAATAACCTATATTTAAGTACTTCAGAGTACAACATAATAGTGAGTGGTGATGATAACTACATATACAATCCTAAATTGTGTATTCAATTTTAGATACATCAGATTACAGATTGTTTTTTTTCTTATATATGTCCTCAATGTTAGTCATTCTATAATTTAGGATAATCTGTATGTTATTCTGAATTATTTAGTCACTATGAATTTTGTTCTTGTGCATAATTCTAGAAAATCGGTACTGCAAGAAAAACCTGTTTTCAACCCTTGTTTAAATTATCTTTAATGTTGTTTTTTTAATTTTTGATAAATGTCCAACTTTAATACTTTTTCATGGTGTGGAGGGGATACTAGTCTCTAAGACTGTGCCACAAGATACACATACACACACATATATACATATACATATATATATACACACACATACACACACAGGTTTGCGTATATCTGTGTAGATAGATATATTCTATAATATATAATATAACATGTATGTTATATAATATATAATGTAATATATCTGTATTCTCTGTACTGGACAAAGAACTGAAAGGTTTTCCTCCTCCTTGGCATGGTTTCTTGTGATCAAGGGAAGCAAGTGACAAGCGTGAAAAGACATTGCCCCAGAGCTCATGTTGAGAGTATAAATGACCTTGCAATGAAATTAATGTAATGACAAAAATATTGTAATTTTTCATTATTGAAAAATATTTCTGTTGAATTATAAAGTAGATAATTGGATATGTTACTAACATTTTAGAATTTTTTGTAGAAGGTAAGAAGCTACCTTTTGAACCAAATGTTATATATTTGAAATGTTTGAAAATATACACTTTCTTATTGAATGCATGCCACAGGAAAATCAGAGACGAATATTTCTATCTAAGATAACAATAAGTTATTTCAGATAACTGTACAAAGCTAATTGAGCCAATGTCAAGATACTGATAAAGTAAAACCAAAAGAAAGAGTTTGTGTGAATGGTTTGCCTGCATATCTATGAATAACTTACAATATATAGACCATTATTTCACCAAGTTTTCCTTCTCATTTGCAAAGGTGTTTTTTCGTTTGTTTGTTTTGTCCTCTTGAATACATGATGAAAGTCTGCTGCATGATTCAGGCCTCAATGTTACACTGTAAATTTTTTTTTTCTGTTTAGACCCTCAAGACTTTGCCTTTTACTTTGTTATACAAACAAGTGCAGCTATTTGAGAAAACAATGGAAAATGTTTTACATGACATTTCCACTGACTGTAGGCAGAATTCAGTATTTGGAATAATCGCCATGTAGCTACCTAAATCATTCTGTTCCTTCACATTGTAGAATCTATAAAGCTGAACCTGAGTGATCTGTGGAAATTAAAATCTGATACTGTGATTTTTATCATCAATACTACACAGTGTAGTAACAAAAATGAATATCAAATGGTAACATTTAGGTAAGAGAGTTGATTTTTTATATATCAATTACTTTTATATAGTTGTGTTATTATATAATATAATTTTACATTATAATAAAATAAACATTTATATCAGAAAGCACTCTGAGGCAAAATAATTCCATTGCTTACTATATATGTTATAAAAAGGAGTCACAGTTTAGTACTTAATTAACAAACATTTTAAGCATTTGATACATTCCAGAAACAAATGTTAGGCAAAAAATATTCCAAATATTACGACAAATTAGTACTATTATTACTCTATTAGTACAAAGATAAAAAATTAAACAGCTCTTCAAGGACTTTACATCATACAGTGGGAGAGCACAACATGTACATATGTATATAAAGCAAACGTATGTAAAATATATAAGGTAAACATAAGGGAATTTAGTGAGGAGGCATTAGAAGCTGGGTTATCAGGAAAGAACTCATATAGGAGGAAGCATTTGAGGTGAGCTTTGGGGGAAATTAAGGATCTAAGACATCAAGGTAAGGATGTCTGTCTATTCCAGGTATGGCAACAAACTATGAAAAAAAGAGGGGGTCTATGAGGAACAACAAGAAGGCTAAAGTAGTTTAATAAAAAGTAAATGAAAGAGAGCTATAATAGTACTGGAAAGGTTGGAGCCAGGTTATCAATGTTTTAAATACCAAACAGAAGAGTTAACTTCTTTTTTCTAGAGATTATAGAGAACCACTGGAATTTATTCAGAGGAATACTCCATGGTGAAGTCTGTGGTTTAGGACTGTCATTTTTGCTACTACGTAGATGATGTTTGGAGAAAGGAGAGACCAAATAGGAGGCTATTGAAATAACCCAGATGAGAGATGATAAAGGACAGAGATAGACAGTTGTAAAAGATATTATGGAGACAGAATCAAGAAGATTTGGCATATATTCATATGTGTGAAGTAAGAAAGAGTGAAGAGTCAGACAGCTTCAAGGTTGCAAACTTGGGCTACCAGGTGATGCATTTCACAGAGATAGGGAAGTTTAGAAAAGGGTAGGTTTGTGAAGGGAGCAAAGGGAGATAATGAGTTTTATTTTAAACATGAGGCAGTTGTGGGTCATCCATTACTGATTATGTTGCAAAATATGTATTTTCATTTTCTGTAATATTGTAGAAAAAGTTGAGATAATAATGTGAAAGCATTTTTTAATACTTGTGTTATAGAAACAAATTATACTAACCAGTGTAATGGGCTGACTCTGTTACTGTAGCCATTATTTTATTTGAGTATGAAGAGATCAGTGTAGTAGTGATGGAAGATTTGATTTGTTGTGTTCAGGAAACTACTATTAGTTAATGTTCCTCAGTTTCCCAATTATATTTTTAATGCTTTTATTTCCCTTGAGAATTTTATTCCCCTATACTTGATTAACATTTTTACAAAATTGTCTTGTTGTGCTAAAATCCCAACCTTCCTCACTATCATTTTACCATAAATTCTAGCCCACTATCCTCAGAGATCTTGTGTGGGTAAGGATAGATTATACCCTAATTTAGAAGAATTTTTTCTGTACTTGTTATATGTCCTTCGTAAATATGCTTCCTAAAAGCTGATTGACTCAGGCTGTTAGTCAATAAGAATCAAATCTTTGGGAGCTTACAGGTGAAAGTATTTAGCAACCCACTCCCTCCAATGTTACACTAAAATAAAAATAAGATGCATAGAGAAAATATTAATAAGAAAAAATAATAATACAAAATATAACAGGAATATGCAGTAAGAGATATAAAAGGCAGTGATTTTTAGAAGAGGAAGAAATAATAGAAAAATGTTGATATGGAAGAGACAACAAATAGTGTTGTAAATTAACTCATATTAGGTGGTAACTCTATACAGGGTATCCCTATGAAGGTTTAAGCTATTAAAACTATTAAAGTGTAAACTTATACTACCACTTTGGGGGACACTCCATATATCTCAGGGGAAATATTTGGTATATTCAAATTCTTATAAAATTAAACTTTGCAACAATAGGGTTATACTGTAGTTAAATAGGTTTACCTATAAATCTTCAGATAGCCATAGAGCCTGAATTTGTGATAGGAAACTGCCAGATGAAGAAATTCCTTTTACCAATCCTGGTTGATACTTTCTTTGCAACTCTATATCATATAAATATGGGAGTGATTTTTACAACTTCTCAAAAGAAATACATAGTTGATATTCTAAACCATACACTAAAATTGTGGTGCTGTAGTCTAATGTTTTCTCATTCATATCTCATAAAATTTGCTTTCTTCTTCAGAGAATATAAGCCATTTGAGAACTGTCAGTTTTTGTCATTACATGCCCAGTGCCAAACACAATACCTTGTACATGGAGGGTTCTTAATATTTTTGTTATATGAATGGATGAGTGAATGCTGAGATACTGGTATCTTATAATCAAAAGAAGAGTTTTAGGAAAATTTGACTGGGGAAAGAAAATCTTTAGGTGGGGAATGAGGGAGGAGCAAGAAAAACTTTAAAGAAAATATGCTACCAGAGTTGAGCCTTTAAGAAGATTCTGAAAAGTGGAGATAAGGAGGAGACATGTATTTATAATGGAAAGAGACGTATTGATTTGAAGTAACTAATAATGTAGGCAATACAAAGGTTGAAGATGAATATAAAAGAAAACTAGAAATAAAGGGGTTGAAACCAAACTAGAGTAAGAGGGATTAATTGATAGACTTTTAAGCTCTAGGCAATAAATGCCAAGGAAATGATATGTCAAATATGTGCATCTAGAAGATTACTTTGGTAGCCTTGTAAAGCATAGATTGGAAAGGGAAGGAAGAGACTGGAGGCAAAAGAAAAAAACTAGAACATTGTAGTCTAAGCATGAAGTGATGAGGGCAGGAAATAGGGTGATATCACTGTGGGTGAAAAAGAAATGGAAGCAAGAAATTCTTTGAAGGTATAAGCTATAGGATTTAGCAACTGAACGGATATAGAGGTAGGGATAGAGTATCAAAGGGAGCTCTAAGTTTTTGAGCCTTAGTGACTAGCTCAATAGGTAGTGCTGGAGTCAGGAGTGACAGGTTTAGTAGGGAAGCTGATTAGTTGAAATTTGTATATGTTAAGGAAAGCAGGGATAACTAGGGAGAGATATCCAGCCAGCATTAGGAAATGTGGCACTTAAGGGACGGTCATGTACTAAGACTGCCTTATGTAGTTTCATATAGTTGTAATTCAACCAGGAAGAACATAATACTATAGCAGGGAATGAGGATCTCTTGTCTCATTTATTGCTTATTTTGAGACTTAAGTTGTCAGAATCAAGCTGTTATTATTTATCAAACTGTTATTATTGAATAGTATTAATTGTCTAGGTCTGGTTAAACATGTAGTCATGAAGTAATCTCCAGATGAATAAAGATGAAGAATTTGAAATGAGCAAAATAAAGTTAGTAGACATTTCAGTTAAACAAGAATTGACCACAATTAATGTAGTGACAAGCAGTTACTATATCACTATTCTTCGAAATCAAACTGTGAAACCATTGGTGCATAAAACTACTGCCTAGTATAAGAAAAAAATTTTCCTTTCTGAGGCACATTATTCTTCAATTAAAAATATTGTAAAAATTAGTTTGTAAATTATAAATCATTTTAGTGAAGATTGACTGTTACAGTTGACTTGAGACCATTCCCTGTAACTAGTGAATATGAAAATAGTTGTGAACATAATGTAAAAAGGCTAATTGTTAAATAGGAGGCTAATTAAGGGGTCAACAACAGTGAAATAAGAGGGCTAGGCTATAACAGTATGCTGTACTTAACAGGTTTCATCCTGCATTGTGTGTTGGGGAGAAAAGTTTACCCTTACTTTTAAACCCCCTGCTTTTCTACTTTTAGATGGTGGTGGTAGCTATCTTTTCAGAGTGGAATGAAGAGACGTTTTTGAGTTTTCTTTTATTAGAGAGGGAAGATAGTTTAGAAATTATTAATTAGTACATGAATTATTTTAAATGTATAAATAGTAATTGGACTTAAAAATGCTTTTTAAAAAAATATGTGTTGTTGTTCATTTGGATCCAACTCTATTTGGGGTTTTCTTGGCAAAGATACCGGACTGGTTTGCCATTTCCTTCTGATTATTTTACAGATGAGAAAACTGAAACAAACAAGGTTAAGTGACTTGTCCCACAACTAGTAAGTGTCTGAGGCCAGATCTGAATTGAGGAAAATGATTCTTCCTGACTCCAGGCCTAACCCTCTTATCTACTGCACCACCAACCTGCCTTTCAATTTCAAAAATAACAATAAACAGTAATAGTGTTTCAAATTTTAAAAAGGAGCTTGAGGCCATGGAGATAACAAAAGGCCCATTTGAAAATTTTTAGCATCAGACCCTAGTAAGTACAGATGCTCTTGAAGTATCAAATCTAAGCCAGCAGCTTTTGGACCTTACACTTTGGGATCACAGTTGCAGAACTGAGGCAATTCTTCTGCCTTCCTTGCTAATGTAAAAACCACCAACCTTACCAAAATCTTGAGGTCAGTTGCAATATTCAGTTATTTTTCAAAACATTTTAACAAATAACCACTTTCCATCTGAGAAGAGGAAAGATTTGATTAGAATCTCAGAATTTTGATATGCTAATACTTCACCAAAACATTTGTTTTTTTCTGAATGTCTTCAAATAATATAAATCATATAGTTTAAACATATCAATTCTAAAGAAATGAATTAGGAGCCATATTTATTGAGCATTTATGTCTCCAGAGAATAAGCAGTTTGGCGATAAAGGATTGCAAACTGACCTCCAAACTTGGAAAAATTGAGTTTCATTGTCACCTCTGATAGGTGCAGTCTGGATGACTTTGGGAATTCACTTAAACCTCTTAGCTCTCTAGGTACCTCTCAAAGTATAAGTTGCAGAGAAAGTTTTCCCGACATTGCTAAAGGGAGTGTGCTCACCAGAGTTTTCCTATATACAAGTTTAGTTCTTCCCTATCCTTTTCCACAAAGATCACATTTCCAAGTTCTATGAAGAATATAAAACAAAAAGTACATGCTTGTTTTCAGTTATTTACAGTCTAGAAGAGAAAGACATAGACTTTTGAAAAATAAGTAGCAATAATATCTAGCATGGATATAGCCCTCCAAGTTTAGCAAATCACTTTACCATGTTCCCTCATTTTAGCCTCACAATAATCCAGAGGGTTTGATAATATTATTATCTTCATCTTACAGATGAGGAAACTGAGGTTCATAGAATTCAAATAATTTGCCAATAATTTGTGAGTATCTGAGGTGAGATTTTAATTCAGGTATTCTGTTTCAAGGAAGAACTACATCCATTGCACCACTTAACTCTACAAGATTTAAAAAATAGCTAAGAACAGTCATGAAAGATTTCTCAAAGCAGGCACTTGATTAATGAACAATACTAAATGAACATTGCATGGAAGAGTATTTTTTTTGGAATTAAGTGTAGAGAGATCACAATGGGAACATAATATTTAAAGGGCTTATAGAAGATGTGACTTTTAAGTTGGGTCTTAAGTGATGTGTAGGATTGACATAAATTGAAACAAAGATGTAGTTATAGCACTAAAGATAATATATTACCAATTCAGAAGAGAATGAGATGTTATATGAATAAAATTGAATACTTTTAAAATAACGATCACATTTTTCTAAAGTGTTCTTTTCTATGAGTAATGACCTCTGGCTATATATACATTTAATTATTGCTCTGTTCTCTGGGAAGTACTGATTTACAGGGAAAAAATCTTTACTTCATTTATACAGCTAAACTATAGCTATACTGTACATATAATGCCTACTTAATAAATGTCTATTGGTAAAACTTTTAAAATTACATCTCAATTCAGTCATTGTTCAGTCGTGTCTGGCTCTTTGTGACCCCATTTGGGTTTTTCTTGGCAAAGATGCTGGAGAAGTTTACCCTTTGCTTCTCCAGTTCATTTTACAGATGAGGAAACTGAGGTAATTAAGGTTAAGAGATTTGCTGGGAGTCACACAGGTAGTTAGTGTCTGAGGCCAGATTTGAACTCATAAAGATGGGTGTTTCTAATTCCAGACCCAGCACTCTATCTACTGCGCCAACTTGTTGCCCACAAAATTATATTACTTAGAATTTTAGTTGCAAATGCCGATATTGTTAAAGGCAGTAAGAAATAAGGGTGAGGAAGAGGACTTTGTTATGAAATGGTTACTTCTTTACTGTTTTTAAATTTAATTCTGATTTTCTCAATTACCAACCATTTATTTATTTTCTTCCTCACATCTTGTAACAAGTAATCATAATCAAGCCAAGCAAGTCCCAATGTACATGTCATTCTGCATATTTTTCCAGCTCTTTTACATTAGTAGGTAGGCAGCATTGTTCATCATCCATCCTCTAGAATCATTATTGATCTTTGCGTTGGTGAAAATTCTTACATTTTTCAAAATTATTAATTTTTACTATACTGATTTTATAGTAAAGCAGTTCACCTAACTTGGTTACTTCACACTGCACCCATTATTCATAATTAGCCTTTCTAGATTTCCTTAAGATTGTCTCTTTCTTCACTCTTTTACAGCATAGTACTTCAATATATTCATATGCCATAATTTGTGTAGTAATTTCCCAACTGATGGGAAACACTTCAGTTTTCAGTTCTTTTCTATGACAAAAGGGAGATGTTATAAATAAGACAGAGACTTTTTTCTCTTTCATTGACCCCCTTGTGATATAGATCTGATAGGATCATTGCTGTATCAAAATGTATACACAGCTTGCTAATATTATGGTTATAGTATCAATGTTTTCAAAAATAGCTGAACCAATTAACAACGTTACTAATAGTGCATTAATGTACCTGTTTTCCTTCAGGCCTTCCAACATTTGTCATTTTCAGCTTTGCCAATCTTAAACGTGTAAGATGGAACCTTAGAGTTGTCTTAATTTGTATTTCTCTAAACATGAGTGGAGTGATTATTTTTTCATATGATTGTAGATATCTTGGATTTCTTCCCTTGAAGTGTCTATTCACATCTTTTGACTATCAACTGGGGAATATATTATTCTTAAATTCTTTTATTTTAGAATTCAGCTGGCACAGTCTTTCCCCAAATAACCTACAAATTTATTCTCTGTGATTAAATTCTAAGATTTCTTTTTATTTTATGGGGATTTGTTAAATGCTAGGATAGAATTTGAGAGAGTATTCCAATGAGGTAGTACTCCTCAAACTAACAATTCATGTCAATTAAGAAAACAGAAAAATCTCTACTGCTATTAGAAGATCTTTTCCTGTTCTAAGTAGTCGGGAACTTACTGGACAACTTCTTGCCAAGAGAGGTCTTTAATCAGTATATCCTCACTAATAAACCAAAGCTGCTGGCACAAGCTTCTACAAGGGAATGATGTGTATTTAATATCATCAATACTCTTTCCACTAAGTTATGTCTTGCTTTGAGATTTCATAACAATTCTAAAACTGTGATGTGTCAAAGAGGAAAGATTATGAGAAAGTGCCTAGTGATTGAAATACTCACACTAGCTGGGCTGCATTAGTTGGCTGGAGAAAAATTCTCTATCATACCTCAAATTACACTGAAGATTTACCTTCAGAGTACCAAACCGTCTCTACTATTTGTCAGTGTAGAAATAGTTATTCTGATCTGTAAAGAAAGATAACTCTTTAGATCTCTGACTTTTCTTCCTTTCTCAAACCCTTATAATTCAGTTTTTATAGAGCTGTGTACTTTGGTAAAATGCGCTTTGAAAATTTATTCACAATCTGTACAATATCCATCTTCAAGATGAGGTTATGTCTCCAAATTCATGCAATGACTACTTGAAGAGAAGGGTGCTGAGCTAAGACTTGTTCATTTTGGTCATTCTTCTTCTCTGAAAACTACACTCCATGATGCCAGAGTAAAATAGAGATAACATTATGGAATGTACATTAAGGTTTCTGGAGAAAGGTAGTGTGGTATAATGAATAGAGTTCTAGATACTTATCCAGCAATCCAATTTGAGTCAGCAAGTATTTCCTCAGCACTTGTTATGTATCAAGGACATTGATAGCCTGTGAGGATGCATTTTTTTTTAATGAAACAGCTACTCTCAAGATTACATTTTATTGGTAGGAAGCAATATGTATGCTCGTCTAGTATCTTGGGAAAATTGGGATTCTTTCCTCATGATACTTCAGACCAGAGTAAGTGATTATACATACCATGTACAGTTTGAGGATTATTATTGCTTATGGATTATGGCTACTTATGCTAAATTTCTCATGGTTTCTAATGCATATAAGAAAGAATTCAGTAAACATATTTGATTTATTAATTTAAGATAACAAATAATGTTTATCATGCATATAACAGAAGATAATAAATTATTAAGGAACAAATAGATATTAATGATAGTGATTAAATATATATTTATTATATAGATTAATTTACTTCCAGAGTACACAAACTTAATAAAATATATTTGTCCAGACATAATAGTAAGTAACTGCTATATGTTCTGGTGATTTATTGGAAATTCAGTTAGTTAAATGTATGCTGCAAAGTTCATTTTCCATAAATCTCACAATTGTTTAAACTTGTTCCATTTTTTTTCATCATTACTTACTTGTTCCCCCCTGGACATATCCTTGACATAGTCCCCACAGTGAAAAAATCTTCAGTACCTGCAGAGACACTACATTGCCATTTTTTGCATGCATTCCTAAAATCAATAGTCCTTTGTTAGGGTTCCAGACTTCCCCAAACTGGGTACCCTTGGTACTTAGACTCATCCACAAAACGTGTTTCTCATTTCCCCTTTAAGCTCATGCCTAGTCTTGTTCTTATGTTTGCTAAAGCTCAGCCACTATGAAAACAGAAAGCCTAGATCAAAAATTGAAGTACTGCATTGACCTACAAAGATGTGAGAAAACCCTCAGAAGATAGGGGTAGGGCATCAATGTCAATGCTTCAGAGAGTCCAAAGATGATAAAGAACAGGAAATAGCAATTGGATTTGGCATAAAGAAACTCATTAGAGAATAACATTAATAGAATGAAGAAAAATTATATGAATTTGAGAAAAAATCAATATGATATAGATATGTCTTGGACTTCATCCAAGAAGGTTTAGTTATTAAAGCACTGAAAATATTCAATACATAGAATCTTAGAATTAAAGCTAGAAAGGACCTCATAGGCTTTCCAATCCATTCCCCATATTTCACAACTGAAAGAGAGGGTATGGAAAGGCTAAGAATCTCTCAAAAGGTCAAATTTATATAAATAATGACTAAGGATTTGATCGTGGATCATATTATGCCAAATTCAACATGCTTTCTACTGTATCATGCTACAGTTTCACATATAAAATGATCTCATAATCTGAACTTTGGATAGCATTCCAAGTCAATTTCCAGTATATATTCTATGCTTTGAAGTAATTTCCCAGAAAATATTATCATCAATTTAAAGATTAAGACTAACTGTACTCTAGTATTCAAGTGTACCATTTGGTCTCTTGAGAAAATTAATATTTGATTATATCACAAAATCTCAAACCAATTTTCCCTAATTTTTGTGGTATTTCATGATACTAAGTAGTCATTATAACTAGCATACTATGTGGGATATATGAACAATGTAAAAATACAGAAGGCTCATACAGGTAATTGAGGGGCAGGAGCACATTTTCTGAGGAAATTCTTTAGAAAGTATAAATCACACATTAATCTATAGTAGAATTCCTTTATAGACCTGATATTTGAGAATCTTACTAATAGCTCTCTAAAAGTTTAATATCAGGCTTTCACTATTTGAAGTTGTTTTGTTTAAGAGATTGCTATTTGAAATGTAATATATATAATTCCATTGCAAACCATATAATATTTTACTATGCTGTAAGCCTCAGGGCAGCAAGCCCATAAATGTCAGAATTAAGTTCCTAATTAAAATGTATTTTGCCATATCATTCATGATATATGATAAAATGGAGGACAGAAAATACATTTTAAGGATGTTTGAAGTCTGTGGTCGCGATTGGCAACAAAGAATGAATGAAGTACTTCCTACATACTAAGTATTGTATAAAATAATTAATATGATCTTAGGAAGAGGAATAATCTAGCAGAAAAAATTTATCACTTTGAAACTGCAGAGTTGCATCTTCAACATACTACAGATCATATTAACATCTCAGGAACTCCCAATTTATGAAACAGTGAGTGTGTAATATGTGTATAGTCTGCCAATCCTGAATCAGTATCATTAATGATCTGTCAATCATAGGTCAAGCACAGGAAAAAATTATATCTTTGTTTTTCTGAGGGAGTAATAGTATGAAAATATTTAAACGTAAGTGCCAGTCTTTTAAATCATTAGGCTAAGATTTATACCAAAGAGGCAGTGAAATTGACTTGGATATATGATGCTTGAATATAAATCAACACTGCTGGATGGTACCTATGTGAATTTACCAGGTTATTCAACCTTTGTAAGTCTTGGTTTCCCTATTTGAAAAAAAATGGCATAAAAATTCTGAAATTTGGAGCCATAACTAGCATGAGGTAAATGAATTTTTGTCCTAAAATGCTTACATTCAGGGACAAGACATGTTTTATCCCCTAGAATGTCATACTTATTCCCCACTACTGTTTCTGTACCCCACTTCCACAAGTACAGTACTTTAAGAGGCTACCTTCCAAAAGTCCTTTCATCATGGTGGCTTTTCAATGGATCCCTTTTAGAGCATAGGATAAATACTTTTCCAGAATTACTATAACCACAATCAGAATGTCCTTTGTACTGTTGGTCCTTTGTCCACTCCTTTTGCCATGCAATATTCTGAATTATGACTATTCTGGGATTTAAAACAAATGAAAATTAATACTTATAATACCTACTTTACAGGGTTGGTATGAGAAATCCATTTTGTCTGCTATAATGAACTAATGAAATCTAAACTACTGTTATTGTTAATAGTAAAAATATAATGGTCTAGGAAAATTTATTGTGTTGCAAATGAGTAAAAATCATTTCCTGATCTTACCAGACCAAACTTATGGTCTTACTGTATCTTAAGATTCCATATTCTTATGCCATCATTTTTTTGGATGTTTAAATAATACTTTTTTAAAGGAACAAATGTGGACGTCTTTGAGTCCCAATGAGATGAAATTGGATGTGTACATGTCTTTCTATTACACAGCTTAATTTTCAGACTCAATCCTTTGAGCTATCAGATTACGGAAATGGATATATATTTAAATGTACATATACACACATTTTACATATATACATATGTGTATATATATTTATATATTTATTTTTGTTGAAGCTCTTTGATCTTTCTCATTGTCAATTTCAATTGTCTACTACTTTAAGAGATTGGAGCCAGCAAAGTTGATATACGTTCTGATGATGTGAATGAATAGCTTTTTATAATTCATCTCCCAGACTGAGATTTGGTAGGTTCATCAAGTCAATGAATATTTAAGTATATGCAAGGACTTATTCCTTCTACCTTGTTAGAGGTGGGCAAAGATGAAAAAGAAAAGACTGTTCTCAAACAACTTAACAATCTAATAGTGATAAGACAGCTCATACACAAATAAGTATGATATGATGCAGATTGGAGTATGGGCAAAAGATAAATTTAGAAAAAAATCTCATTTTTAAAAAAATTAAAGGATGGTGGGACCTAATCTCCCCAGGAGATCAGAGAAGTTTTTATGGAAGTCGGGGAGGTGGTAGTACCTAAACTGGACCTTGAAGAAAGAGAACACTTTTGACAGTCAAAAATATAATGGGAGTCTGCCTCAGATATGTAGATTTTCTAAAGACACAGAACTATTAGATTTCTCCAATAAGGAATTTTGAGTATGGCTACCACAGCTGACACTGCTTCAGGTAAGGGGAAGTAGGAGCAAACTTAGTTGTAATGTTTCAGAAAGTCTGTATTGGACTAGATCAGTTATTGGAGATTCGTTATTATTCATTTGCTGTCCTGAAACATACCATGTGTAGATTTATCATAACCAAGGAATGAGGTGGTCAAACACACCCATAAACAATTCACACAATACACAATCATAAGAGACTTCTCTACATACCACAAGCCAAAGAACCATAATCAAAAAGACGTCTCCAGGTATCAGTTTCCGTGTGCGTTTTTCTCTTCCCCAGCAATAGCCGTTTGCAATTCTTACCAAATCTGAGAGGCAAAGACTTATAGTAATAAATACACAATTCACTGTACTCTCTACAAATATGAGCTGGTTAAGGATATCAGACATCTGCCTGGCACTAAAATAAAATATCCTTGTGAAAATTATAGTCAAACACTGCTGTTATCAACTGCTTCTCAAGTAGCAAGTGCTGTGGAAGAAACTTTCTACTGTTAACAGCAGTTCCTATACACTCTACCACTAGCCAGCCGCACAGAGTCTTAATCTCCTACCAGGAAGTAGAAGAAAGCAAGTGAAGATTGGAAACAGCTAATAAATCCAACGTGTTGGGAACCTGTAGCATATGACCAGTAGCAACTGTGAGATAAGTCTTGAAAGGTTGGTTGAGGAAAGCCTTTGATTCTAGTAAAAGAATGTTCATTCTCTCCTATAAGCAATGGTATTGATCTAATGGCTTTTAACTTAATTTGATATTTTATTTTTATTTGTTTTGTCAGGGAAGTACTGGGTTTATGTATTAGGATATGTATTAAGATAATTATTTTTACTATTGTGTGACTGGAGAGGGGAGAAGCTAGGGACAGGGAACAAGTTGTTCTTGCTTCTTTGCTTGTTTAATTGTTTCAATTGTATCCTATTCCTTCTGAACCCTTTTGAGGTTTTCTTGGCAAAGATACTAAAGTGGTTTGCTATTTCTTTCTCTAGCCCATTTTACAGATGAGGAACTGAGGCAAACAGGGTTAAGTAACTTGCCCAAGGTCACACAGCTATCAAGTGTCTGAGGCCACTGAACACGGGAAGATGAGTCTTTCTGACTCCAGACCCCATTGCTGTATCTACTGCTCTATGTAGCTGCCCTAGGGAACTAGTTAGGGAGCGCGCACACACACACACACACACACACACACATACACACACACACACACATACACACACATGTATATATACATATTTATGTATAGGTATATTACATATACCTATATACATGTAAATATACATATATGCACATAATACATATATATACATTATATGTGTATGAATTTAAATTCATCATATCTAATATGTATAAGGCACTATGAGTAAGTTCAGAAAGGTACACCTAAGTACAAAGTGACAAAATACAAAGGTGAACAGGTTCACATAATAAATACAACCTAATTTGAGGAGAGAAATAACACCAGTAAAAAGAGTTAGGAATGGCTATGCGCTAGTGGTGCTACGTGAATTTATTCTTGATGTACTAAAGAGTAAGACTGAAGAGTAAGGAGAGTAAGTATGGCATGCTAAGGGAGAAAGCATGCCCTGTCCCAGTGTCAGTAGCCTGGGAAATGGCTCCCATTTGCCCCATACTAAATATGGGAGTCTCAGTGTTGTGATTCCTTTTTTATACATGAAAATACTATAAGGCTTATGAAGATTAAATAGCCCACTAAACTCACATAAATTAGTAAGCAGCATAATCTAGATATGTACCTAATACTTTCTAGGGTTTCTAGACTTTGGAAGGAGGTAGGAGATGTGATGTTAAATTCAAGGACAGTTCATCTTGCAGTTTAACTAGAATGTGGAGTACATGATGGAGAGCAATATGAAGCTGGAAAGGTAAGTTGGGAACAGATTATTCAGGGCTTTGCCAGGCAAAGGCATTCATATTTTATTCTATAGGTACTAGGGAGCCAATGAAAGTTTTTAACCAAAACATAACATGATCAGATATGTACTTTAGGCATATTATTTTTGATAACTGAGTCTTAGAGTCATTCTTGATTCTTTATTCTAACACTGCATGTACATTCAGGTGCCATATCCCAACAAATTAGCTTCTATTTCTTGCATCCATCTCCATTCACATGGCCACCACCACAGTTAAGGCTCCTATCACCCTTAGTTTCTTTTCCTCCTTCTAACCTCTCCAACTCAATCTTTAACATCACTATCAAAGTGATATTTCTAAAGCTTCATCTATGGTTCTACTCATCATCCCAGTGACATCCCAGGTCAAAATACTCTTCTCTAATCACCTTTTTCCCATATGTGTTGTCTCGCCCTATTGTAATCTTCTTGCAGGAAGGGGCCACGTAACTTTCGGAATTGTAAACCCAGTGATTGGTGCATATTAAGTATTAGAAAAAATGCTTTTCATTCATTCATCCAGATTCTTACCCTGGTAAGGGTAATTCTGAATGACAGGTATAAGGGAAACTGTTGGGATTTTCTAGGCATAAGATAGTTGGAGAACCAAGGAAAGAGAAGCTCTTAGAGGAAATCAGTCCAAGGTGCTGAAGAAGATCTTACTTTGATAGAGATTTCACATCCTTTCTTTATGTGGAGCTGCATGAACTTTCATTCAATGGGAATGGAATTTATTTAGTCTTAGTGTAGAAGGAAGCTGGAGGTTGAAGAAGGTTTTCAGAGATCTGGTCTCCAAGTTCTCAGCCACAACTAAGTTCTGGAGACTATTTTAGATCCAGTGAGCAACTGAATCCCTCCCTTATCCCCTGTCCACTTGCAAATTTTTAATGTATAGGTGCAACAGAGATATTATACCCCAAAGGACAATGGTTACTCACGATCTCGTTATTTCCCTGACATTCCTTATCATGTGGACTCAGAATCACACAGAACGGAGTTAGAAAGCAGTGTTCCTATGCATTGTGTGGAAATTGAGTCAAAGGAGACTAAAAATAAAGTCATCTGATTTTGAAACTACTTCACATCAAGATGCTAAATCATTATGTAATATAGCCTAATACCTATTTTTCTTGCTGACAATCTATGATCTCTCAGATATGAATACTCTCTCCACTGGCACAGTTAGCATTCTATTTAGACCAGTATCTTGTGACATTCACCTGTGTGTTTCTTCATAAATCCACAATAGAAAACCCACTCAACATGATAGACACTTTCTTACTCCTTAGTATAAATGAACATCATTAAGGAATCATGAGAAGACAGAAGATATGTTTGATTATAATGGTGTAAAAAAATGTTATTCTGAG
Source organism: Notamacropus eugenii (assembly GCF_028372415.1). NCBI lineage: Eukaryota > Metazoa > Chordata > Mammalia > Diprotodontia > Macropodidae > Notamacropus > Notamacropus eugenii. Next base: position 149,517,338 of record NC_092876.1, on the reverse strand, counting down.
CATGGATACTGTTAAACCTTTAGCATTCTCAGAGAATATATTCTCAAGATATCTCATATAGAAAGCTCTACAAGTAAGTCACTTTTTGGGCTCTATGGACAACATTGGTCTGTCAGCAATTCAGAATTATATACTACGGAGCTACTGCCTATCTGACAGCACCAGCTACCTAGTGAGATAATTAATTCAGTAACCCTATGGCCCAGCTAGCTCTGTGCTATATTACTATATCATACTATAGTAATATCAGGGAATGGCAGAAGCGAAGTAGGCTTACTTCCCAGGATCATTAGGAGTAATGAAGCTGCTGTGCAGACTGTGTAAAAGTGCTATGTAAATGTGATTATTCCAATGTTCAACTGGATTTGTGATCTCATTGATGTGAGTGCCCTCACCAAGGATCCACATTACAAGAAATCAATGATGAGTCATCTTGAACTAACCTCATCAATGTCCTATCATAAGTTCACCACTGAAATTATACCAATGACTCTATGGATCTTCCTTATTATTTTCTCTTAACATTAGGATCATGATGAGCATGGTAGTGCAATAAATTCTGCAACCTGGAGGGTTGAGGCAGATGAATCCACTGAGCTAGGAGTTCTGTACTGTAATGAGCCAAAGCACTATGTTTAGGATCGATGTGTTTAAACCTTAAAAGAAGTGGAAGGAGGGGGGTTGTCAACAGGTCACCTAAGGAGGGGAAAACAAGTCTAGATTAAAAAAAATAAAACAGACCACATGAAATGTGCCTTGTCAATAACATTTATGAATAATTCTTATACTTTTAGTCTGGGAAGGATAGGGAGACCCAGTGTCTTAAAAAAATAACACCAGGAGATCATGTAGACTTGTAGTACTCAATTTAAATAGAAATAGGGGCCACCAAATCATATATGTGAGGATCCCTATGGGCCACATTTATCTTAGAAAACTACAAATTAACATTATCTATATTCTATTATATTTCTATTTTATTCTTTTAAAATTTTGCACTTACATTTTAATCCAGAAGAACTTCAGTCAGTGTGTAGATGAGGTGGGGGAAGGAGCAGGTCATGGAAAATGAATTTGGTTGAGGAACTGTGAGGTGAGGGTGGTTGAGGGAGTATGAATATGTATATTGAAGTCTCCTAGTATGAAAGTAGGAATTGAGGAAAGAAAGAATATGAGAAATACCCTGAACTGAAGAAAGAAAGTGACTGTCCAAAAGGTTAGTAGACAACTATTCCCACAATTTTGATTGAATAGTAGATATGGAATAAGTGAACCCCAGAAGAGGAAAAGTTGCTTAGTGATGGTGATAGAGAATCTGGAAGTAGAATTCATTTCTGTAAGGAAAGGAGACTGCATCTTATTGGACCCAGGTCTAGGTGAGACCCAGAAAATGGAATGAGTGTGAGAAGGAAAGATTTAACACAAAAGCATATTTGTTACCTATGAAGTGGATGTTTCAGAAAGCACAGTGGAAGGAGTGGGTGTGTGTGTTTGTCCTTCTCTGCCAAAGAAAACCATGCCACCAGAGAAATAATGACATGACTTGCACTTGACTTTGTTTGGAGTGAGGAAGGGCTGTGCAGATCACCAGCCTCACTTCTCCTCCAGAGTCATCTGAATCCAGTGACCAGATATTCATCAGGATGACTGGAGATGACCCAGGATGAGGCAATTGGTGTTAAGTGACTTGTCCAAGGTCACACAGTGAGTGTCAAGTGTCTGAGGTGAGATTTGAACTCAGGTCCTCCTGACTTCTACACTGGTGCTCTATCCACTGTACCACCTAGCTGCCCAAGGAGTGGGTAGCTTTAAAGTGAAGGGATGGAAGGTGGTGATGAGGGATATGGGAATCAAAAAATATAGGGTAGTTAAGTGGCACAATAAATAAAACATTGGGACTGAAATTAGAAATATTTGAGTTCAAATCTAGTTACTTTGGGCAAGTCACTTAATGTCTATCTGCCTCAGTTTCCTCAACTGGAAAATGGGGATAATAATAGCATCTGTCTCACAGGGTTATTGTGAAGATCAAATAAGATATGTGTGAAGCCCTTTGCCCTGAATCTAGCACATAGTAGATACTTGATAAGTGCTTACTCCCTGCCCCCCCACACACACACCACAAGAACGCTGTGCTGAATCCAATAAGACAAACTTTATTGGAGTTAAATGTAAAGTATTATACTTTGAGTTTTTTAATCCAGTTGAATCCAATCTATATAATAGAAAAGGCACAATTCATCAATAGCTCCCATACAAAATTTAGACATGTTAGAGGATTGCAAAGTCAATAACAGTCAACAATGTGCTGTGATAGCATCTGAAGAAGTCTCATTCTATTTTTGTGATTAAGTTAGAGAATTGTGGGCAAGGTGATTGGACAGCTAGGTAGATTAAGAGTTAGTTGAATGATAAGATTCTACTATACTAATCTTATCTTAAGTTATTCCTCTAGTGGCATGCCTCAGGAATCCACATTGAGTTGTACTGTTCAATGTTTCTATCAGTGGTTTGATGAAAGCATAGTTGCCATGCTTATCAAATTTGATAATGGCATGAAGCAAGGAGGTGAGAGTCGATGTTCATATATATATACACATATATACATATGTGTATATATACATACATTACACATATGTGCATATGTATATAATATGTGTACGTACATATTTACATAGATATATATCAATAGGTTGGAGTGGCTGAATCTAAGAAGATGAATTTAATGCTATAAACATTAGGTACTACATCTGGATTCAAAATATTAACATCACAAGAATAGGCTCAGGGAGACACAGTGGCAAATTTGATCTGAAAATCTCTCTGAGTTTTAGTGGATGAAAAACTGAATGAGATATCCCTCCCTCTCCTTCTACCCTAGCCCCACAAAAAAGTTAACATGACCTTGGGTTGTGTTAACAGATGCATACGCTGTCCTGAGTGAATGAGATTATAGTTTCACTGGACTCTGTACTGGTGAAATGACATCTAAAGTAAAATATACCTCATTGGCAAAGTGAATGGTTTTGAGGACGTTGAGAGGACTAAAAACCGTATTACTTGATTATCTGTAAAGTGAACAGGGATGTTTACTCTAGAGAATGGAAGGCTTAAAGGAGATGGGATTGATATTTTTAAGTATTTGAAGGATTACTGTATTTAGCCACTGAGGGAAGAACTAAGAGCAATAGGTGGAAGTTATAGAGAAGAAATACCTTCCCATCCCTGAACGTGTTCAGTCAGTGACTTAATGACCATTAGTTAGAAACACTATATAGGTCAGGGGTGGGAAACCTGCTGTGTCAAGGCCGCATAGGTCCTCAAGAGTGGTCCTTTGACTGAATCCAAACTTCAGAGAACAAATCCCCTTAATAAAAGAGGATGTGCTCTATAGGATAGAGGATTCTTATTTTCTTAAGGATTTAACTAGACTTCAAAGGTTCTTTTCAACTTTGAATTTCTATTCTAACTAGCTCAAGGAGCCAAATTCCCTCCATTCCAAAGAGTAGCTTATGTTGTAAAAAACTGCTTACTATGATTCAAGATAAGCTCTAAAACTTCAAAATAAATGTTCACCCAGTGCTGACATACCTTTTATTGCAGTGTCTTAAACTGGTTGCCTTTTTATAAATAAATTGACTAATCCCCTGACATCAACTCCCAAAGTTTTAATTCTTGGGAAGGCCAATGCTTTGGGTAAGCCAGAGAAAAAGAATGGATATGAAGAGAATTTCATTCTGAAATGAATACTGGCTCTCCTGTTCTAACATTCCATTATAGTTGTGCTAAAGTTTTTACCTCCCTCTTTCACTGACTAATACATATTCATTGTGTAAAAGAACATACTTTTTCAGTGCTCATATTTTTGCTCAATTGACAGTGTGGTTTACTGGAACAAACAGAACACTGGAATCAGAGAACCTGGGTTCAGATCCTAGCTTTAGCACAAACTTCATGTTATCATGGACTATTCATGAAACTTACTCTTAACTTACTGTTCCTCAGTATTCTCAACTCTAAAATGAGGTAGTTGGATTAGCTAAATACTATTATGCCTTCTAGTTCTAAATCAGTGGTCCTATGAATATATATGTTTGTGTGTATATAATACCTACATATGTTTATCTGTTTTATATGCATATATGTTTTATAACCAATGTAATAACAGGGATATATTCATTTAGATACCCAACTGAAAGTAGATTCTGGGATAGTTAAATGTTTTCATATTTTAAATTTCCATATAAATATGCTCAAACTATTTTATATAAACCTTGAATAGAAACTCAAATTTTGGATTGTATCAGTTACTAAAATTAATTTCTTGTCAGGATATAACCCTTTTCTAATAAATATTTTGCCCATAAATAAAATATTATAAAAATCTATTCTCTGATGTCATAACTCAACTTTAGTGATAACACAGTTCATTACTAAGAAGGAAAATGCTGAACTCTGGAACTAGTCAATGAATCAAGCAAAAGAAATAGACTCATTGTAAAGAAGGGGAACCTCCTAATTAGGCACAAATGCCTCAGCAGTCAGCAATCATGCAAAAGGAAATGCTGGAGAAGTACTTGACATTTAAATGTCACGTTAATCACATTAAGCAATTTAGAAATTTTTACTGAGTATAATGGGATCTTTAAATTGTTTAAACCATTCCTCCTTTTTAAATGGTCCCAGAACTGAGGGTTTATGTGGTTTTTGCTGTTTTCTGGCCCAGTGTCTGTGGAGAATTACTTAATGGATATAACTTTCAAATCACTTCATCTTTAAGGTGATCATCTTAACCTTCACATTTTCTTTAGAAATAAATGTATCTTACCAACTTAATAAATGACCACTGTTTTCCTAGTGACAGACTGAATACTTAATGAAATTATTTACCTCTGAACCACATATTGCAAAGCTAGTTTACAAAGAGAAATCCATCTTCAGGGTTACATAGGGTAAAAGAGAATATCAGACTCCCTATAATCCTGATCATAGGATTATAGTTTGTGAGTTATAGGGGACTTTAAAGATCAGCTAGTTCAGATTTTCCTTTAGATAAGAAAACTAAGGACCAATAAGGTTGTGAATTACCCAAGATCATACAAACAAATATCAATTTAGCTGAGTGAAATACAAACCTAGAACACAATAGAAGTTTGGCTTCTCAAGTGTAAGAGTACTTTCCCCCCAATCTAACTGTAAAATGCATTTTGAGGGAAACCAAATTAAACAACAAATCAAATACTATTGTTTTATCGATATTTTATTTATTCAAATACCGAAATTGCATGGCAGCATGTTTTGTGGATTTCTTGAGGGGGTTACCAAATACTTTATTTTTGTTTCATATGGGAAATTCTCAGTGAAGAAACTCCTTCTGTCAATGAAATGCCTTGATGTAATCTTGATGGTCTTTTGTATTGGTTTTCTTTCATCAATGGAAATAATGTGAGATAAAACACTCTATTTTTGGAAGTCATTCTCAGTGTGTGTTGCAAAAGGTAATCAGAGGCTGCTCTTTGCAAAAAATTATGATCACAGAATACAAAGAATTCAACTTTGTCAATCAAGGAGTGCCACACATTCCATAAAGTAGAAAAAAAAACTTCCCCCAAAATAGAAATTGCGTGACAGAGCTGATTGAAGAGATGGGAAACATGCATGAAAGAAGAGTAAAGTTGCTTCAGACTTTTCCATAAATTATATGAAAATCTTTTAACAGCTCCAAAAGACCAAATGTTTAAACTATTTAAAATAAATAATCCACGAAAAATGACAAACTACGGTCACCTGTCATTATTTGAGATGAAATTACAGGAAGACCTTGTGACATATGGAGGAATTTAGTTGAATATATAATAAAAACCTCAAAACATCTATGCATAGGGTTTCTTGAATACAGTAATCATTATGTACATGGTAGAGATAATTTGTCCCATGTTATAATTGGGTCATGATGTCATGAAAAAAATAGATATTATGTCTTAGAGATAGTGAAGGACATAGTGAATAGAGTTCAGGTCAAGTTTGGATTCTGCCTCAGATTCTTTCTGTTTGTTTTGGACAAGTCACTTAACCTCACTTGGCTTCAATTTCTTTTTCTATAAAACAGAGATAATAATTGTACCTATCTCACAGGTTTTTATCTGTAAAGGGCTTTACATGCTTTAAAGCATTACGTAAATGCTAGGTATTATTAATATTTAGACACTTAATTCAGACAAGAAGATTTGTAGCAGTATGGAGTCAACATTTGGAGTCAGAGATCCTATGCTTCAAATCCAGAGTCTGCTACTTTCTTACTCTTATGTTACTGAGGCAAGCCATTTCACCTATCTATACCTCAGTTTCTTCATCTGTAAAATGAGATGGTTGGACTAGATGACTTCTGAGATCTCTTCTAGTTCTAAATCTATCTATGATTAGTAATTTCTTTATTATATTGACTTTCTAGTGTGGGAAAAACCCTCTACCAAAACAAATTGGAGTCCTTTTATAACTTAGAAAATAAGTCTTGGGGAGTTGCCTGAAGCATATAATGGCTAAATGAATTGCCTCAGATCTTACAGCTAAATATCAGAATCAGAATTGGAAACCAGACCTTCTTGAGAGGAAACATGCAGTAGTGGATAGATTACAAGACTTATAGTAAGGAAGAATGAGGTTCAAAGCCTGTCTTGGATACTTTCTAGCTGTGTGACCCATGAAAAGTTATTTAAATTCTGTGGGTTCAGTATTCTCACCTGTGAAATGAAAGTATTGCATTTAACAACTTAGCAAAGGTCCCTTCCCTATTCTAATTCACCTATTATCCCAATTTCAGCACTTTTTCCACTATGCCATGTTGCCTTGAGCCTCAATATGCTCTATGTAACGATGATAACAAATTACTCAAAGATCCAAGAATATTGAATCATAATTAATACTTTTTATGAAGAAGAAAATAATTATTCTAGACTAATTTAATATTCCTTGATGGCAAAGTGTTATTCCTGTGTGAGCTATGGTAAACAAGAGTTCTGGTTGTTAGATTTGTTAGCCAAATGGAGAAAAAAATGACTGAGAGCCTATTAATGGTAGATGTGTGCCCAAATCCCTGGCAGTTAGTATTCAGACTAGTCATAATAGTTGCTCTTAATGTTCAATAAAATTGTAGAAATTTTCTTTTTTATTTTACTTTCCTCTGACATATGATCAAAGTTAAGAAGTAATTTAAATCATTTGCCTTTTCAATTCCCTCTCTTATCTTCCTACATTTCACATAGTTTATTTATGTAGTACAATATAATATACTATAGAGAAGAAAATCTCTTTTTGATATTCTAGAAGAAAATGAAGAAAATTATTTCAAGATGAATTAAGTTAATGAAAACACAACATTAAACAATCAAACTGTGAACAGGCATTTATTTAGAACCTATTATATGCCAAAAATTGTACTAAGTACTGAGAATACAAAATAAAATAATTTCTGCCCTCAGGGGCTTATAATTTAACCAGGGGAGGTAATAGATATGTACATTGATCTTAAGTACATGCAAAATAGATTTTGAAATAGGTATATGGTTGTTGGGGGTTGTTTTGTAGGGGGAGGGAAGCATAAGACCTAGAGAACATAAGAAAGACTTCATGTAAAAGATTGCATTTGAACTGAGTCTTAAAGGAAACTAAAGATTCTAAGAAGCAGAGGGGAGGAAGGAAAGCATTTCAGGAATTAGGCACAGGCAGTATAAAGGAATGGACACATATCCAATGTGATACTCCATCTAGGAGTATCATATATGACGAGCAGTGAGAAAGCTGATTGACTGTTTTATAGTGTATGTGAAGAGAAGTAATGCTAAATAAGCCTAGAGAGGTGATTTAGGGTCTGCTTGTAAAGGGGTTTAAATGTCAAATGGAAGTTTCATATATGTGTATATGTACATGTACATATATACACACTTGTATGTAGATGTGTGTATATGAGCGCGTGTGTATCCATATGTATACACATGTATATTTATATACACACATGTATACATATCTACACATATATATATATATATATATACACATATATATATATATACACACTACAAATGGTAATAGGAAGACATTGGAGTTTATTTACTCTAGTGCTGGGGATGGAAGCTCAATTCCATGTGGACAGTCTCGGGCAGGTAAAGGTGGGAATTTCTAAATCTTAGAGTTCTCATGAGGCCCCCCATAAAACACCAGGGAATCGAGGAGTGAGACCGAGCAATCTCGTGTATTTCCGCCTCTTCCCGTGAGAAACGTGATGGGAGGAGCATCCCCCTCGAGACTGTCCCGGATCTGGGCACACCTATTGTTATCTAACAGGCACGGTATTCAGGTGCAAACTACGCGGCCAGAGAGCTTAATTACGGTCAGGAAAGCCTGAAGGCTCTCTTAGCTCGGGAGGGGCCCTGACAGGACAGAAGGCTCCGTTTTTCCTCTCTTCGCTCTCCCCTCCCCCTCTCTCCCCACTTACACTTCTACTTCCAATCTCTTATCATAAGATCTTTGCCTCCTTGGGAGATTTCTCTCTCCCTCCTAAGGAAGAATTCCCCCTGCACTTGTAACCAGGACCCTGAATAAAGCTTAACCCTTGTTCGACTCCGGAAAGTCTCTTCTCTCATACGTTTATCTGGTTTGGCCAGCCGAAGACCCGCGATAGAGGCAAGGTAAGACTCAGGTAGCCCTCAGGCCTCTAGGCCTGGCTCTCTAGGAATGACATAATCAGACCTGAGCTTTAAGAAAATCAATTTGTACAGAGAACGAACTCAGGTAGACACAGACGCTACTTGGAAGACTATTGCTATCGTCTGGGTAAAAGCTTATAAAGTCCTAAACTAGTGGCTGTGTAATTGGAGATTGAAAAGGAGATGGATGTGACAGATGTTTTAGTGATAGAAATTACAAGATTTGGCAACTGATTAAATATCTGAAGTGAGAGGGTAAAGCATCAAGGATGACATCTAGATTGTAAATCTGAGTGAATGAAAGCATGGGGATCCTCTCAATGGAAACAGGGAATATGAAAAGAGGGGTAGGTCTTAGGGAAAAGATAATGAATTCCATCTGGGACATAATGTGTTAGGTGTGTATAGAACATCCCATTAGAATTGTCCAATAAGCATTTGGTGATGTGGGACTAGACTTTGGAGAGAGCCTAGGTCAAGATGTATAGATCAGGGACTCATCAACCTAGTTAATTAAAACCACAGTCCAATGAAGTCTTGTGCTTCATGATAATCAAGTAGAATTGTCTCTATTTTGCTGATTGAAGTACAAAAGAAACATTTAATAGGTTCAAGGGAATGGTACATCAATAGGAGAGGCATGCATAGTTTCCTGTATGTCTGTGCTCTGATGTGGTCATCACCTTCTCTGCATTAAAAGAATGTTGGAAATTACATAGGAGAAGAGGAGAAGGAAAGAAAAACAAGAGACATAATATAAAAACAAAATATGTTTAAAAATTGCATTTTCATAAAAAAGTAATGGCCTTTGGTTTCTCAAGTAAATAATAAATAGCAAATTCAACATCATTTTGTTATTAATTATAGAAAAACTACATATTTAATGTATTTTAAAATGTGATTTTAGCATTTACTTTTCCAAGGCTGAATTATTAATTTGAAAATTCAAAATAAGTTGTTTTTAAGTGCAGAAAATAGGGGAAATTATTAGCATTATTCTTTGATACAAAAACATATATTTATTATCCTTATCGATACTTGTTTGAAATACTATTAGGCCTAAAATCCTAAAATGAACCAGTGCTTGGAAAGATGGGAAATGGGCTCATTAAGAAGAATATTTTATTTTATATTTGGATTTGGAAACTGGGAGAAATTATTTTAAAGGCAATTCAATGAGGCTGCTGCTTTGAAAATGTGATTTTTTAAAATGAGTGGAGCTTCTGGTTATTTTCAGTTTTGCTCATTTCAATTTTAGTACGCAGTACCTGCTGTTCTATCATTTTTTTATTTAATGGGAAAGCAGGTAAAATAAAGTTACATAGCACAATAAAACCAAACATTCTTATGATTCTCAAATCATCTTATTGCATCAAACACTATATTCATTTTACTGTACCAAGCTTATAGATGAGCAAGAAAGCTTTAACAAAAAAAGCTTATGTCTTTCTACCTGACCATGAAAAACTATGAGTTCTGTCAAGCTGTCAATGGGTTGCTGACATTTTGATTTTATGACCCATTAGACAGAAAATAGCCTCAGTGGGAGTTTGGGGACACTGGGGCTGGAGCAACCCTAGTTGGAGTTGTTGAAAGGTGATTGGATAAAGACAAACTAAGCTAACCCACCTTGGCTTCTGGATTTCCCTTGGGTATTTTTGCGAGAAACTGAATCAGAGAAGAACTTTTATATAGTGAATAGGTTCTCAATGGGAAATATAAATAGGATGGTGCTTTTCATGAGCCTATAGAAGATGAACTCATACCCCAACCTGTTCTTTTACTCACTACTAAAAGCATGCATTTTTTCACCTTAGCAGGTGATCATAACAAAATAATACCAGGATAGTGATTTCTTCTATCACCTTTTCTAGTTGACCTCCATCAAACAAGATTAGAAGAATGAGATATTACTATTTCTGCTAATCATAATAATTACAATAAAATAATATATTGCATTTTAAGGTCTGTAAAACAATGTACACAAGGATCATTTGGTCTTTACAATAACTGTGTGCTGTTATTTTTTTTCCATTTTACAGTTGAGGTAATTGAGACTCCGAGATATTAATTGACTTATGCAAGCTTCCCCAGTTACTGGGTGTCTGAGGAAAGATTCAAACTCAGGCCTTCCTGACTACAAGTCCAATACATTGCCCACCATACCATGATGTTAAAAATCAGTAAACAAATTGAGGAAGTCAAAGAGCCTTTGTCAAGAATGCTGAATATTTGAGACTGATACATCAGACTAGAATTCCTATTATATGATTTAATGCAATTTAATCCAGTTAAAGTTTATTAGAAAACTAGTAGATTCCAAGAGCAATATTAGGCATTGGGTAGGGGAGAGGAGATAGAAAGTTAAGAGAAGATATGGTCCCTCAGCCTCATTTGTAGTTTAATTGAGTCACATGACATATACTCAAATATACATAATGCAAAATCCTATCTGGAAAACACAATAGAGAGGTGCAAACAGACTTTTGGGTATGATCTTAAGAGAGTCTTTGCTGATCATGAAATCTGAGGCTTCATGGAGAAGATGTTGTTTAAAGAGTGGGTAGGAAATCCACAAGAAAGAGGAAATTAGTAGGGTATAGAGTATTCCAGGCATAAGAAATAATGTCAGCAAAGGCATCGAGATAAGAAAATGCAGGATGTGTATAGGTGATAAAAGTGAAAAAGCAAGTCACTGTCCTAGTGTGGACAGTGGCATAATTGAAACTAGGACGATGGAGAACATTTGCTGAGAACTAAGTCATACAGCACAAAAAGTAAAGATGCAGGAGTATTCAGCAAAGGTGAAATTCGTGATGAAAGTTAATGCTTTATAAAACCTGCCAAAACATCTGTCAAAATATTATTCTTCTCCTTTCTTTCTGTTCAAATGGCATCCAATGCCATACCCTTCAAGTGCTTATAAAAATATCAGCTGCATCACATATGAAGAAAAACCATCCAATAGTACCTATATTTAATAATTCCCCAAATGGCTGATTTGGCCACAGGGTAACTACTTCTGTTGGCCCTGGTAGCTGATGAAAGACAAGCCTCCAGTTGGGCTCTCTGGGAAAAGTGTTATGGGGCCTGAAATTTTTGGGCAATTTAAACTATGCTGACTGTTGACTATGGTGAAGAATGGGTCTTTGATACTTAAGGCTGGGTGCCACAAGCACTAGGAAAACAGTTTCCTGCTTTTTTTTTTGTTCCCAGTGACAATAGAGTTTTTGATCTTCTGTCCATTTGGGTCTCTGGTCCACTGTCCACTCTCTGAGTAACTCTAGCTTCCTGTTTAGTTGGGGAGAGATCTCTGCTCTGATCTTAATAAGAACTAGCATTTATAGTATGATTTTAGATGTTCAAAGTATTTTACATATATATCATCATTTAATTCTCCCAACAAGATAATTGTGAAGTAATTAGTCTAATTATTATAAGTTTTTACAGGTGGGGAAACCAATGTTCACAGGTTTTGAATTGCCCCAGGTCCTGAGACTAGTAAATGTCAGAAGCAGGCTTTGAACCCAAATGTTGCTTCTCTCCAAGTCCAATACTCTTACCACTCAACCATGCTGACTTTCTTCCCTTACTCATGTTGTTTAAACAAGTCCTTCTAGTTTGTGATGTCTTCCTTCAGTTGACTCAGTTCAACATCTTAGTCCCCTAACTGATGACCACCATCCTATACCATTGTGAACTTGTAGCATACTTAATGAAGGTTTTATTTACTCAACTCTGCTAATATCTACACGTGTGTAGATGTGTGTGAACAAGAGGGAGGAAGAGGGGGACTCAGAAAGACAGATAGGAGCAGAGAGACAGAGACAAAAAGCACAACAACAAAGAGAAGGAAAAAGAGGAAACGGACAAGGTGGAGAAGAAAGGAGGAAGAATCATAGAATCTCATAACAGAAAAGATCTTTTAGTCCCATATACAGTTTTTATATGTACAAAAATTTTCTCTACATAATGTCTAATGAGTTTCAAGCTATTCTTATCTTGAACACCTTCAAGAGGGGAAACCTACTGTCTTCTGAGGCATGCTATTTCACTATTGTTTGAATTTTGTTGTTTTTTTTACATAAAGATAAAATATACCTCCTTGCAATTTATACTCATTGCTCTTAGTTTTGCGTTTTGAGGGCAAGTAGATCAAATAATCCCTTTGCTTTGTGTTCGTCCTTCATTTTTGAAGAGGACCATGACGTCAGAGAAATGAGGACATGACTTGCACTTGACTTTGTTTTGAATGAGGGGGGGCTGTGCAAGGTCACCAGCCTCACTTCTCTTCCTGAACCAGCTGGATTCAGTGACCAGATATTCATCAGGATGACTGGAGATGACCCAGGATGCAATGGGAGACCTTGACCTTTTAGGCTAAGGCCTTTTCAGGTACTAACTTAAAGTGAGGTAATGCCCCTTCAGTAAATAGGCCTTTTTAAAAAGTAGTCAGGGGAATGGCCCCTTTAATAGAAAAGAAAAATAAATAAATAAATAAATAAATAAATAAATAAATAACCCTGGGAGAGGCAGGAAGGAACCTCAGAGTTGTTGTTTCAGAAGAGAAACTGATACTATTGATATTCACCTTGCAAGTCATTCGGGGAAGCTAGGTGGTGCAGTGGGTAGAGCACCAGTGCAGGAGTCAGGAGGACCTGAGTTCAAATCTCACCTCAGACACTTGACACTCACTAGCTGTGACCTTGGGCAAATCACTTAACCCCAATTGCCTCATCCTGGGTTAACTCCAGTCATCCTGATGAATGTCTGGTCACTGGATTCAGATGGCTCTGGAGGAGAAGTGAGGCTGGTGACCTGCACAGCCCTCCCTCACTCAAAACAAAGTCAAGTGCACGTCATGTCATCATTTCTCTCCATGGCATGGTCTTCTTCAGCAATGAAGGACAAACACAGAAAGTCATTTGTAGAGCTTATGTAGAAGAAGAAAAAATCAACAATGGACTTAAGAATCAGAAGATTTAGATTTGAACTCAGGTACTTGTTACTTATATGATCATAGTTAAGTGATGAAGATAATGAGACGGCTGAACCTATCAATGTGACAGAGTTAGTATCAAAAATATCTCACTGGACTGGAATGATAAACCAAATCTAAGAAGTCGAAATATAATAGGAATAAATGTGAAGTCATGTGATAATGCACGTGTTAATACTGAAACCAGGAATCTAATCTCCCCACCTTCAAGCCTTCTGTAGGTTAAGTATCCCTAGGTCCTTTAACCATCTCTTACTTGGCATGATCTCAAGCTTTATCATTACTCTGGTCATTGTTCACTCTTCATGTTCCACTTTGTCTGTGCTCTCTCTAATACCCAGAATGAAGCATAATACTTATATAATTTGCCAGACAAAAACATAAGTAACACTTTCCTATTCTTGGACAATATTCCTCAACTAAAGATAATGTTAGTTCTCTAGGCTACCATATCATGCTATGGCTCACGATGAGCTTTCAGTTCACTAAAATTTCCAAGATTATTTTCAGATGAACTGCTATCCCCAAATACTTCTCCCATCTTCTGGGGTAACTTGAATTTTTAACCAAAAATTGAAGCCCATGTCTCCTGACACCAAATACACTAGTCTTTCCATTATAACACAATGCCCATTACATACAAGCATACAAATAATTACATAAAAGGAACATAATATTAATAGAATGAATATAGAAATTGAATAAAGATAAATTTTCAAACAACTGTACTATGGTATAATAACAGGATTAGACGATTGCATTATGCTGAGGAGGTGAATTAAAGTCTCCTTACAACCCTCTTACCCACATCCTACCTTGAAAGCATGAATTTACTCCATCTCTCTTAAATGACTTGCTATTATGTTTAGTACTTGGGACCTCCACCTGCCTATGGATCCTTATAATGTTTTTCATCATATGTCTCTTCAAACCATAGCATATGAACATCCTTCCCTGCCCTCTCTTAATGTGTTTACTTTTAGTTCCATACAAGAGCTTTTTAATGAATTTGTAATAAAAAAGTAACTATTCCCCATAAGTACGTAATTTACTTTTCCTTAAGTAAACCCTGAGTAAGAAGAGAATGCATGCATAGGGTTCAAGTGTAGGCTATACACATATGGGGAACACATATACCAGAAGGATATACCTATACCTGAAGTACACAGAGAATCCTCATGGAGGGGTACATGCACAGGGATGGACCATGGCACATATGTAGAATGACAATTCACATCCTTAAATGCTGTATGTGTTTGAATGATATTATTTGGCTGATCTCTGATCTGTGCTGGACCTGAATCTGCTCTCCGCCAGTCATTAGCATTCTAGCTGATCCAACTGGCCTTTAGCAGAAAAAGTAGCCCCCAGCTACTATGTGCTCTCTTTACTATGGAGTTTTATTCTAATGGATTTGGGATGAGTCAATCTCTTAACAATTTTTCAAGCAAAGATTATGAAACTCTCCCCTACAGCTAGATTTCTTATGAGCGGTAGCAGTTGCCCAAGCTAAAATCGTATCTATTCTCTGAATTCCTCTGTTGTCCCTTCTGACTTCCTCATTTCAACTCTCATCTGAGTTATGGTTAGCAACCCTTGCTAGTTCTAGCTTCTTTTCATACTCCCATGGCTATGGCAAATATCTTTAGTGCTATATTTGCTCAGGCAGAAATGGAGCTTAGTGAAACTGTAGTGAGAAACTTTCTCCCACCATGATCCTTTATTCTATGCACATCAAAATGACTGAGCTGATTGTAGAAAATTAAAATTCCTGGTGACCTCTGTCTTAGTGCCCCTGCCTCCTCCTAACAACAAATAATAGCATGTTCTCTCTTTGGTCTCTTTACATTTATAATAGTCAAATACAGGTGATACAGCATTTTTTTTTCTTTCAAGGAATCATATCAAGATGAAAATGTGCCAGACATTCTCACAAGTTTTCTAACTTGTGGTGCTTTAATTTCCCTTTTCTTTCAGTCATTCTCTGGTTGAAATTTAATCTCTTAAGAAAAACTATTCAAGCTATTACTTTTATATAACTGTCTGAAAGAGTTAATTTTTTTTCCTAGAACATCCAACTTAACCAAGCAAACAACTCTGTCACTGAAATGCATCTTGCTTTCACAGTAATACTGCAAACTGTCTAGTGCTAATTCCTTTGAAGAATTTAGCAGAAAAAAATGAACCATGTGTTCCCATTATGCTAGCCTGACTCAAGAAAGAAATGTGCAAACAAGCCTGTATATTTTACTGAGATCTCAATTAGTTTAATTTAGAATTGAAATGTGCTCATGTCAAAAAATTGGATCAGAGCATGGGGATGGCCATGTGTTTCCAGTATGCAATTACACCTCATTGTGATCCTTGATGGTGCTGTCCAGAAGCAGCACCAGAGAAGACATCTGAGAAAGCTAAAGTGCTTAATTGCAATATAATTAAAGTGAAATATTTGTGTGTAATTTGCATTCTGCCTTGTCATTTATGGTGATTAGCTTCAGTAACTTTATGTACTAAAGTTAACCACCTCTCAGAATTCTAAGAAAATGAGCTTTTACATATTAATAAAGTACAATAATGTCTTCAGGGCTTGACTTAATGAATTCTGACCCAGCATGCTTTATCTACCACCTGATTGAGGTGTGTTTTTTTTTATTTTTTGTTTTCAAATCTGAACAAGATTGGCATTGCTATACCAAACCAAAGAAAGATATGATGTATGCTCAAATAATTCTGAAAATTGTAGCCTGAAGTTCCATAATGAAAAAAAAAGTATTTTAAAGGAGATCGTTTAAAAAGATATGAATAAAAAAGAATTATGTTGAAATAAAACAAAAGACTGACAAAATTACAATGATAGTAAATAGAGTACTGTATTGAGAGTCAGAACTACATGAATTCTAGTGTTAGCATGGTCACTATTTAGTTGAATGATCTTGGATGCTCCAGTTAACTTCTCTGAATCTCAGCATCTTCACATGTAAAATCAAGTGGTTAGATGGTCTAAGCTGTGAAGGTGCTGAGACTCAGAGAAGTTAATCATAGATGACAGGAGGAAGAGTAAGAGAACTTAAGAGAACTGTAGAAATTTGATTAAAAATGTTATAAACCAGGATGAAAACAATGGTGGAATGGTAAATGGTTAAAGAGGATATAATGTTTAGAGATTAATATCATAGAGAAGTAGAATGCTTTCTTTAGCAAAAACTACTTTTCAAATGTCTACCAGTTCAACTTAAGTTGCATACTTAACTCAATAAATAAATTCAGTCAAGAACACAACTATAGTTTTCTAAAATATGTAAATATATACAATATTAAAATATATTTTAAAATTTGCTAAAAATATAACAATTTATTTCTACACATGAATAAAGGAAATATCCTGTTTCCTGTGGTATTATATATTAGCTGTTATAGAAATCTATTTAAATGGTATAATAAAAAGCTATTTTAAGATACTATTTACCTATAAATGTCCTTTATTACAGAAGGAAAGTGTTTTTTGTATAATGGATACACATTTCAACAAATCTTGTCCCCCAAAACAAACAAATTAAATTCCAAAAACATTTGCTAAAGCAGTAGTTAAGTGAAAAGATTGTACCAGGCATATAAATAAGGATCAGTTGCCTGATGAGGGAAAAATATACTCCTGTAATTTCTTATAATTTTAACACTTACTAGTCAATTTGGACTGTAATTAAAAATGATAATAATTATTTTTCCTATGAATTCTAATTGAAAAAATTCCAACTAGTCAATTTCTATCTGTGGCATAGTAAAAAAAAAAAAAGAAAGCCAATAGATTTTGAATTAAAATTCCTTCATCAGATTCCCAGTATCACTTTGGCTCTTGGAAATTCCATTAAGTTTTTGAGCCTCACTTCAATCATCTGCAAAACAGGGACTGAAAATAATTGTACTACTTTTTTGCAATATTTTTATTATTTATGGATTCCTAAGTCCTAAAGCACTATTTAAATGTTATTTCCTAACAATATAATCTATTCAGAGGTATTTATGAGCCCCAAATCAATATTATTTATTAGTAGTCATGCATAATGTACTAGATAGAGTTTTTAACTTGGACATCTATAATCTCTACTATTGGGAAGGGTCTCTTGAGCCTTTGAGGATCTCTTAAACTCTGGAGTTCTGAGTTGCAGTGAGCTAAAGTGATCAGATGCCCCCACTAATTCTGGCACCAACATGGTGAATCCCTGAAAGCAGGGACAGACTATTTAAGAAGAGCAGAACGAATACAAGTTGGAAACAAATGAGGTCAAAGCTCCCATGCTGATCAATAGAGGGGTTGAGCCCATGAGTGATCAATCCATTTACAACCTAGGAGAAACAGGGAGACCCAATCTCAAAATAGTAACAGCAGCAATTATAATGTTAAGTATATAAATGCATGGATATATGTGTGTATACATATATAATATTTACTATTGATATAGAATATAGATTAAGATTTAGATAGCATGCTTACCACATTTGCAGATGACCATAAAATGAGAAGGATAGTACATTAAATGTTAGCCTTGTGCTTTATCCAAGAGGCGACCCCTAGCTCTAATCACTTCTATAAATAAAATCTAAAGTACAACATGGCTTTACAAATCACTGGTGTTGTTGACTCAGTGGAGTATTTTCCTAGGGTCTCTGATTTTTTTCTTACTGCTCCTTTCCAAGTAAAATATTCTATCCTCAGGTTCTAGCCATGTTCCTGTGCTGATCTATAATCAATAGTCAATAAGAATTTATTAAGCACCTACTATCCACCTGATACTGTGCTAAGCACAGGAGTACAAAGATAGGAAAAAAAACTAGCACCAGTTCCTGCCCTCCAGAAGTTCACAGCTTAATAGAGGTGAGAACATACAAGCAGTTATATACTAGCAAGATGTATGCAAGATAAATTGGAGACAATTAAAAGATGTGGGAAGATTCTAGAAATAAGGGGATTGGTGGGAATAACTCCTTCTAGAATGTGGGAATTTAGTTGGCACATGAAGGAAGTCAGGGAGGCTGGGTTTTTTATAGCAAAAAAAAAGATAAATTACATACATCATTATGACTCATACTTAAGGAATAGGTCTTTTTTTGTCCTCTCAGCTATAATAGTTCTTTTCTTGTGTACTATCAACTGCAAAATTCTGTATTAGTAAAGAAGCAGCATCTCTAAAACTAGGGCAACCCCTCCCAAAAAATTTTAGAAGCAGAACTAATTTCTACATTTCTCTTTTTATATTAAATGTTATTTTGATATGCCCTATTCACCAGTATGTCTAGCAAGGTAGGTAAGAAAAAGGTGGTAAAGATGCAAATTTTATGACAGTTAATTTAATAGCAATAATGAGAAAAGTTAAGAGAAATTAGATCAGAGTAATATAAAAAAACTATTCTACTTTTAATTATTATATTGGGATTATAAACCAGAATTCATGGGAGGCTGTAAATTCTGTGACAAGGAGACAATAAATGCTGACTCCATTAACTGCTTGTTGAATTTGCAAAAGAAAAATATTCTAGGCAATACACATAGCACTGAGTTGTACCTAATCCCTGTCGTGGGAGAAAATAGCTATATTAGACATATAGTTAGCCCAGAGGAAAAGATTTTTTTTCCCTCCTGTTCAGTTTGGAAAATTAAATAACTGATCCTTCTCTAAAGTGATCTTTTAGAACTAACACTTCATGTAGGGAGAGGTAGGTGGTACACTAGTATGCTCTGGCCCTAGCCAGGAAGACCTAAGCTCAGATTTGACTTCAGACACTTACTGGCTGTGTGATCTTAGGCAAGTCATTTAACCTCTGCCTACTTCAGTTTTTTCATCTGCAAAATGGAAATAATAACACCTCCCAAGGCTGTTGGAAGATAAAATGAGATAACATTTATAAAGCTCTTTGCAAACCTTGAAGTGCTATATAAATGACGACTATGTATCAGTTATTCTTTTTCAGTGTTCTCATTTTATTGGGAAATGCTGAATGTTTAATCTGCAAAATACATGTATCACTTTGTACTGTGTAGATGTTATACTAAACTACTTAAAATATTCTTTCCATTTTCTGTCTCTTTTTCTCTGCCTTTTTCAGTCTCACTCTCTAGGTCTCTGCCTCCACTGTCAGACATTAATAAATTATTTAATGTTCAAACAAACATCCAAATGCTTTAGCATTTATATTTAATAAATGTTTTTTTCATTCACTGAAAGAGGGAAAAACTCAAAAGAAAGAGTCAGCCCAAAATAAAACCATCCTAGATATTTCATCTCAGCTGTAGCCTCCTTTTCCAAATACTAGCAAGAGTAGAGAGAAGAGGCAGAGTAGATGAGGTACAGGTGTCTTGATCTGCAGCAACTTCTGTCTCTCAGTGCTTACCAGTCCCCTCACTCCCACCTGAGATCTTCCCCCTTCTTCCAGCCATAAACAGATACAGAACAAAGTGCCAAAGGCTTCACCCCAAGTCATTTCCTGGAAAAGGGGGCTATGTGTATGTTATATTATCTTTCTGAGTTTCCATTTCTTTTATCTATTAAATGACAGTGTTTTATTAAATACTAAGGAACCTTCCAGCTTTAAAATTATATAATGTATGATACAAAGCAAAATCTTGTTAACACAGACATCATTCAACTTAAGAAAATTATACAAAGTTCTTCTATGGATATTCAACCATAGAAAGTTGTATTGTTCCATTAGGATAAATGTATTTTGGTACATTTAGATATATAGCAAATTTGGTTCATAAAGTAAAAAATGTAGCCTTTTAATCCAACAGATATTTATCTCAATTCTCTTCACTGGAGAGTTTTGAAGTTATAATGTGAACCACATAGAGGAAACATCAGGTAAGATCAGAAAGAGTGTGTACTACATGGTTGCAAGGCAATAGAAGGGGTAAAGGAATGAAAAAGGGATCAAGAAGATGGAAGGAAAGTAAAACCTTCTGTTTGTGCCTTTATGTCATTTCTTTGCTCTTGGGTAAGGCAAGGAGCCTAGGGACCATCTATACCTTATGCCATAACATTCTCTAATTGACAGATCTTTAAAGTTTTGTATATCAGTTTCTGTCAAAGAGATGTTGAACTCAACAAATATGCTGAGCACTTACTATGTGTTAAGCACATAGTAGGTAAATTTATAGATAAATATGATTCTCAGTTTTCCACCCTATAGCCACTTGTGAGCCTACAAAATGTTGCTTTAGTATAGACGACATCTTTCTAGACTATGTCTTAACAGCTTCTTAAATTTCATGACATCTTAGAAAAATGTTCTGCATACCAAAAGAGTTCAGAGGAGGGGTTGGAGATAAGAAATAGACCTATCATTTCATTGATTTAGGGAAAACCCTTGGGGAGGAAACTGCCTATCAATGAAGGTTCTACTTCACCTTCTCTAAAACTTTTAGTCTTAGAAAGTTGTCAGAGCATTGAGAGCTAAGTGACTTGATCAGAGTCATACAGCCAGTATGTGTCAGAGTTCATACTTGAACTTGGATGTCCCTGACTTCAAGGTCAAATAAGCCACAATATCATTTTACTTCCCTTTAAAAATAGCAGATACTTAATAATTATTGTATGATTTTTGAAAGTGAAAACAGAAACATTAGATACCAATAAAGTTTCCTCTCTTTTGGATTTCATATTTGATCTCCAAGAAGATGGCAGAATATTAAGTGACATACCACAGAGAATAATTTGTGAAGATGATATCAAATGGACAAATTGTAACTGTGGTTCTCATATTTTTTCAAGTTCTTTATCTGCCTTGGGTTTGGAAAACACTAAATTCAACTAACTATTGTAGTTGTTTTCATATGGTTGTACACATAGGGTTAGAAGAGACCTTAGAGACCATCTAGCACAACCATGTCATTATATTTTTATGAAAATTGAGGCCCAAGGTGATGTGGCCAAGGTTATAAAGGTTCTTCATTCTGTGATATCTATAGAGCACTTCAGTATAATGTAAACTCTTTGACGAAACGGAATATTGTTTTTGTCTTTATAACTCCTCTACTTAGAATATTTGCTTGCATATAGTAGGCAATTAATAAACATTTCTTGAATTTAATTGTCTTGAATGGAGTGCTATAAATGTTTATATATCATATAACAATTTGATTTGCTTGGCATTTACAATATAACAGGTAATGATTCTATTTGATAAGCTTATGAGAAAACTTATTTAGTCAATCAACACTTTTAGATGAAAGATGAATGGATTAATGGCATATGTCTATTTTGTCTTATACATAACAATTTCCAAGTGATCTCACTGAAGAATAAGAAAATTAATCATACATACATACATACATGATCATACATACATATGTATATTTGCTATTGTTCAGTTGTTTCAATCTTGTCTGACTCTTCATGACCCTGTCTGAGGTTTTCTTAGCAAAGATAATGGAGTAGTTTGCCATTTCCTTCTCAAGCTAATTTTTACAGATGAGGAACTGAAGCAAATGGTTAAATGACTTTCCCAAGATCACACAGCTAGTAAGTATTTGAGTGCATATTTGAACTCTGGAAGATAAGTCTTTTTGACTTCTGACCTGGCACTCTATCCATTGTTCCACTTAACTGCCCTAAACCTAAGCAATGCCTACCAACACAAAAAAATAAAATAATTTTACAGCCAATCTGTGACATAAAGATAGGCAGGACTAAAACAGAAGGCAATTTTTACTCCAGGAGAGTAGCAACAGAATGGAAAGTTTGCATAGAAAGAATTGAATTGGATGAAAAGTATCCACAGGCTAGATCCTAGAGGAGTTTCCAAACTTCCCAAAGGTAGTAGATTTTGAAGACAAGTCTAAACTATGGGAATCAGCTTTGCATGTGAGTATAGAAACAAACCTGATAGAAAAATAAAAATGGGTGAAATAAAAATGGAAGTAGATAGGAGATGAGAAGGGAGAGAGCCAATTGCATCAGCTGGCATTATGAAATCCAAGTTAACCCAGATACGTAGAAAAGAAACATTTTATATACAAACATATATATCGCATATATATGTATACATATACATACACACATATATGTACATATACATATATTTAATGTTTATACACACATACTTTGAAAATATATACATTAACAGATTGTGTTTTCAAGAGTGCAGTGAAGATATGATGACCTACATAGAATACATAAACCCTATGGCAAAAGTATATTTAAATTCTGAAATCTCCTCTACTCTGGGTTTGCTTGCTTCTCTTCTCAGGCTTAAAACAATGGTATGTCATTTTAATGTCCAGGAGGTCAGTGTCACTGAGTAGGGGAATAACATGGTCAGACCTGCATTCAGGGTAATAATTTTGATGGCTGAGTGAAGGACAGACTATTGTGATGAAGAGACCAGCAATCGTGTATTGCAATAGTCTACATGTGAGATGATGAGCACCTGCACCTAGGCAGGATAACAGTTTTGGATGATAAGAGGGACATATGTAAGAGATGTTATCGAGATAACGTTGATAGACCTTGGCAAGTGATGGGATATGGGAGTGAAAGAACGTGAGCTGTCAAGGATAACACCTAGGTTGTAAGATGAGTAACTAGAAGGATAGTGAAGTTCTTGACAGTAATGAGGAAGTTTGTAAGGGGGGACAGTTTGGGGAGAAATCTTATATAATGAGTTCAGTTTTGGAAATGCTGAGTTTAAGATATCGAGAGGACATCTAGTTCAAGATGTCTAATAGACAGTTGAAGATGAGAGAGTGGAGGTCATCAGAAAGGTTACAACTAGATAAGGAGAATTGAAAATCATCAGCATAGAAAGTAAATGTAGGAGACGAGTACCCAGATAGAGCCTTAGGGGAATAATCACAGTTTCTCTCAAATCAATTTCCATATCTCTTGTATGCCCCCACACATACCTTTTCCCCATTATCAAGTCCTTATGATCAATATACCTGCATTACACTTCCTTTCTTACAGGTTTCACTGTCTGTACTTTTCACTCCTCCACTACCTCTTATCACAGCTAGAGTAATTGTGTTCATGCCTAGCCCTGGAAATGTAATTCTTCTGTTTAAAAATTATCATGGGTTCTTATCACCTCTCAAATATATTTATTGAACAAAAGAGGGATGTAATAAATAAATCCAAATAAAGGTAGAACATTTTTTGCCTGACATTCAAGACAAAATCAACTGGTGCCACCCTAACGTTCTTGCTTTATCTCATTACTGCTATGGTCCAGCCAAACTGGAGAACTCAGCCTCCTGAATAGGCACTGTACCTCTATGCCCCCCCGTTCCTTTGCTCATTTTGTTCTGCTTGCTTGGAATTTTCTCCTCAGTATTTGACTTTTAAAATTCTGCCTGTCCCTCAGAGCCATTTAAAAATCCTACTTCCTCCAGGTTATTGATAACCCTACCCTCAGAATTCACATAGCACATTACTTTGTAACTCTAATCAACATCACGTAATATTGAGCATTCTAGCTGTTTGTTACTTTTCTTGCTGAATTGAAAGTTCCTTGTATCTCAATCAGTATATAAGTGTGTTGTACACAGTAGGAAATTAATACATGTTATTTAGTGCTGTGTTTTTTATTTATTTTAATCTTTATATCCCCTCATGCAGTTAGGGGAATTTCAGTAAATGTATGGATTGAGATAAGTTTTTCTTTCATTTCATTTCATCTTTTCATTCATATAAACTAGTTCTCAGGGAGGGATAACAAACTGAGAAAGGAGAATAAGGTCTGCCAATGCATCAGTTCGATACGTTGATTCCTATTGATGCCTCATAGAAACTCTTTCAAGGTCCAAGAACTTAGTAAGTTTAGAATGCATGTTCTTCCCAGAAACCACTTAACTTCCCAGTATTTTGATTAAGGATTTCAGATATTCCAGCAATGATTTACAGATACAACTACCAGACTGCACTAGCAAAATGAAAACCTTTTTAAAATAGTGTTGCTACTACAAGGCCATTAAGAATTTATGCTCAGTAGTAAATCAGATTTCAGAATCAAAGAAAGGTCATTTATACTTTCTAGGAGGAAGGATAATTCATTTAAATAGAAGATTCAAATTAGAATCATAACAAAGTCATAGAATCATAAAATGTTAGAGTTGAAAGGTCTCATAGAGATTATCCAGTTCATCACCATCATTTTACAGAGAAGGAAACTAAGACTCAGAAAGGACAGGTGACCTCCTCAAGGTTACACAGAGCAAAGACCCAAATTTAGGTATCTTTGCTGATCTAACAAATTTTTCACTATGTTTGGGGTGTTCAGGGAGGATTGGTATCTCTGGCGTGAGGGTTTCCTAACCCAATTTTCGGACTACTCATTCACCTTTGGTGTCCACCTGTCACTCAACTCTCATTCTGGCTCCTAGAAGCTATAGCATGCGCAGCAGCCACATCCTGGTAAAGCCATCCCAGCAGATAGGCTAAAGCAGGTTGAGGGTAACCACCAGGCCTCAAATCCATCAGTGAATTGGGGGATGTCTACTTCAAGCATGTGAAGACTTCCCCTAGTGGAATGAGTGGATGAGAACAAGCTGTTCCAACATCCATGAAGGCAGCTGAAGCAGGCGCTGTTTGAGGATGCCAAAGTCATCCACTGTATCCCAGGCCATTGGCAACCATATTGACTTTTGTCTTGGACTTTGATTACTCAGGAGGAAAGAGTGAAGCTGACAACTTTGTGCAACTTATATCTGCCTTACTTAAATCCAATTCACGTACAAGTCAAGACATCATCCATATTGATGTCATTGATCCTCTTTGACAATGAAGGATGACCAACAGTAACATGAATTACAGTAACAATAAAAAAAGTTGTTTCTTGCCTATTTCATTTTGATAAATAAATTTTGTAATTCTACAGGATTTGGGTATAAGAGATTTCCATAGGTCGTTAACTAGTCAACGTCAAAAAGCATTTATCAATGCTCATAATTATACCAGTCTCATCTTTAACTAAGTTGTAAGCTCCTAAGGAGGAGCAAGCATATCTTCTGTTTTTTTGTTTTCCTCTCAGCATTTTCCATGGTACTAGGGACAGACTGATTGGTTGATTATTTGAAGATTGTGTTGATGTGATTTCATAATAAAAACTAAAGACAAAAGAGATGAAAAAGCAATGTGAGCCAAAAGAAGGAAGATGGGGCAGTTAAAATAAAAATTACAGTTTTTCAGGTTATAATTTTGATTGCCCTAAGTAGATTTATACAAGGATTGGGATTTATTAAGTTACTTTGTAATTTTACTTTACTGTGATATGACTGGCATTTCCAAAATTTATTAGCAATATAATAAACAATTTTAGAATATATACTTACCATATTTTTTTCTCTTTTGTTTTAGTTTGTTCCCAGTATTCTCGAGGAGTTTTTGCCATTTTTGGACTCTATGATAAGAGGTCAGTACATACTTTGACCTCATTCTGCAGCGCCTTACACATCTCCCTCATCACACCAAGTTTCCCTACCGAGGGGGAGAGTCAGTTTGTGCTGCAACTGAGACCTTCTCTCCGAGGAGCACTCTTGAGTTTATTGGATCATTATGAATGGAACTGTTTTGTTTTCCTGTATGACACAGATAGGGGTAAGTTTTAATCCAGTTTCTTTATCAGCAGAGTTCTAAATGTCAAACTGAAAGGGCATTTCTGTTTCTCTGGGCTCCCTGTATCATGGTTGAACAAAAGGCCTGAAATCTTTGAAGGACTGAAAGCAGTCCTTCATAAAATGTTTTCAGTTTCTTTTCATTTTTTGTTTATTTGCTTTAGATTATATTTTGTGCAATTTATTCTTTATCCTAGGGAGAGATTTTTGAGTGAACATACTTCAAATTCAGTCTGTCTTTTCTAAAAAAATGAAATGCTTGAAACTTTAATAAACCTAAGATAACTGAAAATATTTCTATTCACTCCTGAAATATTTTTTGTATAGTCACTAAAAATATTTTCCCCCAAACTTAGCACAGTGATTTTCTTCTGAATCTGAAACATATTGAAAAAATATAAGTATTGTCGATAGCAGTAAGTTTGAAATATAAGAACTGCACCTGAGTAATTGAAAGGTCATGTCAGTGACAAAGGAGATAGAAGATTGGATGGTGAATCTCCTGTACTTTTTGCCATCTTTGTTGTGCAGGTAGCAGAAATTAGTGATTCCACCTGCCCCACATGCTGGAAAATTCCTCCCCAAATCACTAGTGTTACAGTGATAGAGAAGATAATGTTCTGCATTTGATGTATTTGCCTTTTTCCAATTTAATCTATAACTTAAATTAGTCCTTAAATTTTCATATTTCACTTCATTCTGTTTTTAACTACTGACTAGAAATAAATAGTGCTGAAATAATAGGATCATTGTGTAGATGTCAGCATAATCCATGATGAACAATACACATTCACTTAAAGTTGATTTTTCTATAAAGTACATTCATCTTAACATGCAGCTGGAGTTAGAAAGTGGGAGTTCAGAATTAAATTTGAAGCTGAAAAAATCTTGAGAATATTCCTTGGATAACCATCACTTCAATTAGCAAGCAAACATCACACATTCCCAAATAAATAAGCTTAAAGATAAGTACTTTCTTTAAAAAATGAATAACAAGATTCTCTATGTTCAAGACAACTTTTCAGGATTAAAAAAACCAATTATATCATTTCATCCTTAATTAAAATTCATGTGCTTAGTTAGATAGAGACAATATGGCCCAATAGACAATGTCATACCAATGGCACATAATTTGGAACAGTCTGCGTAGCAAGTTATACTTCCAAACTTTACAATGTTATAATCAGCAGCAAATCTCATCTAGAAATATGGGGACATGGTATGGCAGACTTCATTTCTTAAAAATCTGAAAGTTTCCTATTAAACATTCCATACTATAAAATTTTGTAATTTTTTCCTTTTATGTCTACTTTGATAAGTGTGCTTCAGGTTGACTAGTGAGTTGTATTAAAGAAAAATACTTGCGCACCAATAAAAACCAACCTTTCTCTCCTATTTAAGTTCAGTTCTCCCTCTTTTCACAAAAAGTAATACTAAGTGTGTGTTCTTCTAGCTTCAAAGAAAACTCTGAGTGACCTATTCCTTCATTTTTATCTAGTTCATTCCTTCAACAAATATTTATTTATTAATATCATAATAAATAATAATGAATCCAGCTGATGAGATCTCTCACTTGTTGACTTCACCAACTCCCATGGGTTCAACATTAGAAAAACTTCAATCTATATCATAAACTGCTTGCTAAGACCAACAGCTTTCTTCAAAATAAGCCATTTAAAAATATCATTCTGATACAATTCTTAGAAAACCTTAGAATATTCTAATACTTAAATGGACCTTTGACTCCATCCATGTGAATATTTCCTCTGATTCAGGAGATTCTTTTTGACATAATTTTTGTCATTCTTGCCTCCCCATCCTGTATAAGTTTTGTTCATATCCTGCCACAAGTTCACCAGAGGAGATACAGGGGTCTTCTTCAGTCTCCCTTAATATCACAATGCCAATGGGAAAAACAGATTCTCCATTGGTAATCTCTGTGCTTACCACAGGAAATTCCTGTTTTGATTGTGTTTCTTCGATGATGTTCAAAAGTCTGTCTCTTCTTTGTTAGTAACGCTTTATGTATTATGTGTTAGGGTCTACTCACACACCTACCCTGCGCTTTTCAATTGCTCTGAGTGTCACTTTTAACTCTTTAGCAACTGAAGTCTTTCATAACTTGAAGAGATACAACAAAATCAGTATATATAAAGCAGCTTTTTTTAACCCAATTCTATTCAATGCATAAAGATGACTATTTAAATTTTTATATCTGCTTCAGTTATAGTAGTACATTTCAATTTAAAGTGAAATTTCTAGTCCTGTCTTCAGTTATATATTGTCAGATGAGGAAAACTACTTTCTAAAATTACTTTTCTATGTAATCTTGGGAAGAATAGTAGCTCTTTGGGGGGTATTGTTAACTCAATAGTTACATATTATTAATGTGTATATATATATGAAATATAAAATTATGTATTACATATGATGTTATATAAAATATATTGAATGTACAGAATTATTATTAGAGATGGTGCTGTGTAGTGACCTCAGAGTCAAGAAGACCTAGGTTTGAATGCTATCTTTTACATATTAGCTATGTAACTATGGGCAAGTAAATTTCTCTCTCAGTGCCTTAGGAAAATTTCTAAGACTCTAAGTTGCATAACAGTTGCTAAACTGCATTGATAGAGAAAATATCCTCATCAGGCATTTCCTTTACCAGTGGAAAACATTGGTATAGGACATAGACAAAAACAACATAAAAAAAAAAGATGAAATATGCAATAATGGTTTATAAGGGTTGGTTTAACACCTGAATTTCCAAATTCAATTAGAATGGATCTGGTCTCAGTCAATCCATCAATCAATAAACATTTATTTAAGCATCTACTCTGCACCATGTATTGGTTGTATTAATATTAAAAAATCTTGAAGATGGGTACAGTTTTTTGTTTATAATTAAATTTGTTTTAAAGAAACTGTTCAAAATATTTGGCTTTCTAGTGACACAAAATGATTTTTTTTAAAGTGTAATCAGGATTGCCCCTGTTCTCTTCCCTACCCTGACTACCTCAAGAATAAGAAGACATTGAATTTAACCATGTACTAACTGCACTGTCAGTTTGGACTTGAATGATACTTCAATTATACACCTGTTTTCTTTTTCCGCACAGTTGTGTATTTATGAATTGTATGTGTTTCTAACTATTTCTATAGTTGCCAGTACAAAGGGAGAAGTTATGATCTGAGGAGATATGAATCTGTTGATTTTAATATTCTGGAGATCTCTGTACACAGTTTTTAAATATGTGACATAAGTTCTATGATATTGACCTTATACCCAAGATAAACACTGTTTTGCATTCATAACATTTCATATTGTTATTTTCCTGGCACATCAACTTTTAATATGCTTTAATGATTGACAGGCTAATGATAATATTGGAGAGGTCATATCCATTTTTACTGTATCATTTCAACAAATATTAGAAAGTGATGTATTAACAATGCTCAGTAATGTGTGTGTGTGTGTGTGTGTGTGTGCGTGTAATTCCAGAGATGCAAGATTTTTGCTTTGTCTTGAAACATGACTTGTTTTTGTTAATGGCACAAAAGTTCCTGGATGACAGAAGTGGTACATTTTAGACTAGATTCTTGCCTCCTAAGTGAATATATTCTGACATCATATTTTAAACATATGCTATGAAATTAGACATTCCCTAGATGTATAACCAGTACTTGAAGTTGTATAGACAAAAGGGGTATAGTTTTGAGTTTTGTTTTGTTCTTTGGTGGATTTGCCTTCCTTGACCTTTTCAGAATCCATGTAAATCCATTCAGAGTCTTTCCTTTATTTATGCTCTTATATCCTATTATTTTTCCTATTTCTCCCTTATTCTTCAATTTATCTCTTTCCTTTCTCTTAGAGTAAATCAAAGTAAACCTTTATACTTCACTGTTTTGCTGTCAGCCTGAAGCGTGAAGAAGATATGATCAGTGTCAATAACTAGTCATAATAAGAACCATTTCTTTTCTTCTTCCACCTTGGTCTTGCAATTTTGAATATTAGGGTTATAGCACTCTCCTCCATTCTATATATGAGTCCTTTCTACATAATCCTTATCAACACTCATCCAGGCATTGTTTAATTGTACAAGTAGTATGGTTATCTAATCACCTCATTAGACACTTCTTTCCACTTATGGACTTTTTCAGTTAATAAAAAATTATTTCTTATGTTTAGCCAAAATCTGCCTTCATATAAGTGACCCCATAAACCCCATAATACTGTTTCTTCCCTCTGGAGGTACCTAGAAAAAGCTTCAACCATCTTTCACAATACAGCCCTTCACATATTTGAAAACAGGGATTATATCTTCCCTGTTTCTGCTTTTCTCCAGGTTAAATATCTCCAGTTTCTTCAGATTGTCCTGATATGGCAAAATTTTCCATGTCAGAATCTTTTTCGTACTTTTTTGAAAGAGTTCTAGTTTGTCAATGGACATCTTAACAAAGTAGGTTCCAAAACTAAGCCCCAAACCTTCAGGTGTAAGAAAATAATGAGACAATTTCCTATCTTGTTCACTGCTGGACAGTTACCTTTAAACAATCTAAGATTACATTATCTTTTTTGGCATCCATATCACATTTAAACATCCACTGAACTATCTGCAAATGAAAACTCCCAGGACTTTTTCACATGAATTGCAATTAAGCCAGATATCTGATATCCTGTATTCTTGCACTTGATTAAAAAAATCTATTTGCAAAATATGACAGTTGTCATCATTAAATCTTACCATGTTAAATTCAGTCCATTATCTCAATATCTGCCTAAATTCTGATTCTTTTAATTCATATATTCACTATTCCACTTAGCTTTGTATCATCTGAAAATTGAAAAATTATATATTTTCTTCAGATTGATCCAAACAATTGCTAAAAAGCTTAACAGAACTGGATCAAAAATAAATTTCTGTAATTCATCATTAGAAACCCATCCTTCTGACCCTTTCATGTAATCATAGATCCATTAATCAACAGTTTGGGTATGATAGTTCAAGCAGGCAATAAATCAACTCATCATATGGTCATTCATCACACATTTGTCCATCTTTTCAATAAAAATACCAAAAGTGGTTTCGTTAACTACTTTATTAAAATTCAGATAAAATTTAGAGAGCATTCTATTTCTCTTTCAGTCCAGTAAGCATGTGAAAAAGGAAACTTGGTTAGTCTGGTGTGACTTGTTCTTAGTTACCTTTTATTATATCCCAGTGATCTTTGCTCCCCTTTCTAAGCATACGTCTACAATACATCTAATCCATTCTATAATGTGTGGAATATCTATATTGTCTAAATATATCTCCCTCCCTTCCTAATACATGTTCTACACAAAGCAGGTGCTACATAAATGCTTTTAAAATGAATGAATTTTGTGGAATGAATGAGTTTCTATGAGGTTAGTCATCAAGATGACTGGTCTACATTTAACAGAATCTAACTTTTTTCTTCCTTTCTGAAAATTGAAATATTTACCCATTTATTTTTTCTCTGCTAATGATACTCTAAAAATTTGAACTAATTGTATTTGTAACTGACTATAGGCAGTAAGGAAGCCATGAAATTATTCAAAAAGAATTATTCAGTGTCAAGCTCTGACCTAAACACATACATCAACAAATACTAAAGTCACAAGTAGTATTAATGCTCCTCTTCCTATACCTATAAGAATCTCTCACAATCACAAGTTTGAGTTGCTGAAAATATCAATTTATTATGGCAATTCATAAAATCTGAGCTGTCATTTCTTAATACATTTACACATTCTTCCTGAAAAACTCTGACTTTGCGTGGGCCATACATCTAAGTTTATGGAATGTTCTATTTTAATCTCCCCTTCAATTAAATTGACTATGATGATTATACCTCCAGTGGTATCCATACCATCTTCAAGGGTTGATTGTGTCTTTAAATTTCCATCCTTTGGAAAACTTCCACAACTGATTGTATCACTTAGGAACTGACTTTCCAATCTTCCCCTTCAAATATTTCACACATAAAAGTCTTATCTATATTTTGTAGGTGAAGACAGAGATCATCTTACAGTTCTAATGAAGAATTTTAGATCTCTTCCACTTTAATTCCTCATAGAGATCCTCCAAAAATGATATAGGTAGAATTTTTTGAAAGCATTCTATCCTTCTTGAACCATCTTTCATTTTAAAGTCTTGGATCATATATGTGATTTCCCTAGCCATAGAACTTAATATGTAAAAGAAATGTATGACTTTTTCCATATTCTCATCCTATCATGAATGCTAGAATAGCAGGATCACTCTCTCCCAAAGTTCCCATCATTCCAACTTCATCAGTAGATTCTTCCTTTTTAGTTAGAATCAAATAGCAATTCTCTTTATTTCTTCTAAAACAAGAAATAAAATTGTCAGAAAGCAAAATTAAAATTGGGTCAGATGATCTTTTAGCAGAAAGATAATTTCTGTAAATGGCCAGCTTACCTCCATATATCTTGCTTGTGTGCACAATTTGTAATGTGGTTTTTTTTTTTAAAGAACAACTTTTATGTCCTATTGTAGACTGTAGTGCATCTGTAGTATATTCCCAGAAAAAAACTATCACTTCCATTAATCTCAATGAAATATAATCTAACAAACTGTTTTAAAGTTTGTGAACTTCCATATCGGCGTTCACTCTCTTGGCATGTAACAAATCCCTTCCCCCCTGACATACACACACAATATGTCACTTCATCATGTCTGTTTATTTTAAATAAAGTGCTTTGTTCCAGATTTCTGATCATGAGTGTTATTCCACCAAAAGGTGGAGGTAGGAACAAATAATTAAGTCTTGAAAGGAAAGCTTGGGAAGAAGAGAAAGAAGAGACAACTCATCATGAATCTAATCCTAGTCAGTAAATCATTCGAAACCTAGTAGGAACCTAATAAATAGTATTTGATTGATTCTCCTTTTCCTCCTTTAAGTATTCTGTCTCAGTGATAACAAATGAATATGAAGAGTAAACATATTCACAGAAATTCCTTTATTCAACTTAAGGTGAGCTCAAGAACTCATGTAATCCAAAAATAATGAAATTTTCTTTTGTTTTGCATTAATCCCATTTTTCAACAACTTTCCAAAGCAACTAATTTTTCAATTTCTTATCCCTGAAAGCTTTTCCATTCAGAGACAATGCCTATTTTAAGATTGAAAAAGATATTTCTTTTCTAAAAGGATGTATCTCAAAAAGTACATGTTTTTCTTCACAAAAATTTTGTTCTTTTTAATAAAAGTAGAACATAATACATGAATAACCTGAATTCAGAATTGTAACTGAAATGCTTATCACGTAAAACCTGGATATGTCAGACTTAATATTTGTATAATAGTTGATCAAAATAAAAAAGGACTTCTTACTTCTCAAAGAGATTTCAAGTCTGGTGTTGGACAGCTTCATAATGGCCAAGGTCACCAAAACAGAATTTGTCTGTTGGATTAAGTAAGAAGAACTTTGGAAATTCTAACCTCATGTTGTCAGTTATGAAATATTACTATATTGTGCATAATAATGCATAAATTCAATTACATTTGTCCTAATTTAACATTCCATAGGCATAAGCAATGTTCTTCCCTTAATGTATTGCATCAGTAATAAACAAAACATTATATTATTTGGAAAGTTACAGATGTTAATGTTTAAATAAGGAAACCAAGAGGCAAGAGAAGAATTTGGAAGTGGAACATTAGATGCAGCTATATAATCATCATATGATCAATTTAATGACATGTCCTTCCTGACAAAATCATCTTCTTTGGATTAATAAACAATGTATTTAGAAATTGAGAGGACAAAAAGGTAAAAACTAGGAAAAAGGTAAAAACAAAACAAATCCAAAATACTGCCATTTGCCAATAAATTTACTATTATCTATGGCAATTTAAGGGCCTTCTATGGTATTCCTTCCCTGGTCCATCAAAATTTTCTGCTTTTTCTCATTACCTCTTCTATTCCATTATTTTACTTTCCTTTTCTGTATTATGTCCAACTATATTAAATTAAGGGAAACATAATGTTTTATGTGAATGTATATATATGTGTATATACATGTCTCTGTGTGAATAAATGCAGGCAGAATTCACATACACACATATGCATGTATATCCATATGAATATATATATATCAACACATTTCATTTGTGCAAAACATTAAGTTCTTTCTATGTGAAGAATACATTACTAAGTAATAGAATGTAAGTACTTTAGTGGAACATAAGTTCCTTAAACACATGATTTAGTTTATTTTTGTTCTATTTGATAAAAGTTTACATGCAGCATCACTTAACCTAACAGCTAAGAAAAGAAGCAAGGCTCCATAAAGTTTAAAATAAAGTCCAAGATTAGCCCTAAAGCCTTTGAACCCTCCCAGAAATTCACTTGATATATTTCAATTCACTCAAAATTTCAAGTGCCTACTTCTTGCCAGACAATATAAAAAGTTAAGGTAAAACTTACTCTTATGAAGGTTACAGCATTCTAAAAGGTTAAGATATAAACAAAAAATATCCGTAACATAAAATAATGCATGATCAGTGAATGAGAAAGGTACAAAGTGGCATATGAAGTTTGAGAAAAGAAAGAATTATCATTATATATAAGTTTAATAGATGGATAGTCGGTGGGAAATGAATAGGAAAAAAAGATCAGGTTGGATTTCCATGCTTTCAGTAATCCCAGATTCCTTGATACTTCAAGAGCCCTTCTCTTTTAATACTAACATGCTCTTCATAATGCTATATGGCTATTTATCAAAGAATGTAACTATATCAAAAGAGTTAAAATCTTTAATGACTCTCAAGACCAATGGAATGAGATCTGATGCATGAAAGGTTAGAACAAGTTACTAATGGGGACTTCAAGTGGGACTTCAATACATTATTAAGGTTCTATATAATGAAAGGAAGATGCATGATCATGTTCTTCAATGGAAATTAATAGATGGACATCCCATCCAACATCTTGATAACTCAAACATATTTTAAAACTCCACTTAGAATATTGGGTCAAGTCTTTAAATAAGATGCATGGAATAACATGAATAAGAATCACATAGGATTAGAAGACTTAGATGAGTTATATCCTGCTTTAGTGGAAGAAGTATTCATACCTATTGAATCTTGTATCTTTTGAGTTATCAAAGTAAATGATTGGAGAAAAGAAGCAGTTTTGGAGTCATGGTACCTAAATACAAAGCCTAGAGCTATGAAATTATTTATCTGTGTGATCCTGCACATATCACTTAACCTCTCTGGACACCAAATTCCATCCCTGTAAGAGGGGAGTAACAGACTAGATGATTTCTGTGGTCTCTTATAGCTCTAAATCTGGTAGTTCTTTAGTCCTTTTTCAAAAAGTTTCATCAGTGTCCAATTCTATGCTACATGGGCTATAATCTAAAGCAATAGTATATAGTGTTAGTATGTCATAGACTCATATATGAGGGAAACTGGAATGGGCATGAGTCCCAAGAGACATAGTTAAGATTATACTAGAAGGTAGGAGTGGAATCGCAGATTCCTTTGGATGTTTCCCAATATTTTTGCTGCACTCTAGTCCATAGTGAAAAGGGGGATATTTAAGGGTATAACATACCTAGGATCATAGAGAAATGATGATGTTCTACCAAACTTTAAACAAAGCAATTTTGGACACTCCAATATTTTTTATTTGCTTGGGCCAGTTTTGAAAATCCCTATGATTTACCTGGAATCTTACTGGAACCATTGATTTTCATGGTGGTAAGGAAATAACCCACTTAACTGATGGAAAAATACTAGCACAATATTACCAGGAGAGGATAGTTGTCACATAAAAGATTTATTTTATAGTTGCTACTTTTTAAAGTTTAAGAGTTTGCTGTTTATTTGTAAAGATGTGAGGTTAAAATCATAGCAATCTGCAAACCTCTAGAAGATAAAAACCACACAGATCAACTTCTCTTTTTATAAAATTGGAGGCCATTGAAAGCTTGCCTGAGGTAGATTATTCCCCAGGCCTTTTTAATCTTTTTCTACCCATAGCTTGTCCCCAGGGATTCAGTATCACATAATGCTCTATGTGAAGGCATGTTGCCCTCTCAAAGCTAAGGGGAAACCATTCATTTCTTTCTGTATTAATCCTTAGCAGGTATTAAAGAGAAATACATTTATGCCAGTTCTGATTTGAGACAGATTTGAGCACTGATTTAGATATAAAAGATTTTTTCACGACTAATACCTTAAATCTTTGCAAACACACTCTAGAAATATCAATAAGAAAATAAACTCCTATAGCTTTACATCAAACTTTTTCAGTTTTATCCCTCATGTAACAACATTAAAATAAAGAAAACATGACATGGTTATGAGAATACTGAGGCTTAATGAATTGCATATGCATCTAGGTACCTTTCTAGCCTGTGATGTTCAAAGCATTTTAGTTATTCTAGCTCATTTAGCTAACAATCAAGATAAATATATTTAGGGATCAAAGAATCAGAAATCACTCTGTTCTGTCAATTTTATATTCAATTTTGAAATAAAAATAGAAAATGTTTGCTCTCATAGGACCTTAGCTTAGTATCAGTGAGTCTAAGTCACATTTTTCTCAGACCAGGAAACTAAGGCCCAGAGAGTTAAAGTCACTTTCAAAGATCACAGAGGTATTAATGGGAGAACTCAGCTGCCAATCCGAGTCTCCTTGACTGTTAATGCACTCTTTTCATTGTCATTTTTATGTGTATTTGCTTTGGGATTTGTTTTTCATTTTTAAAATTCTGAACTCAACAGACAACAGACAAAATGAGCATTTCCATATACATTGTAGGACAAGAGAAGGTTGTAAGTAAAAAATTCTAATGATAATCTTAATAATGATAATAGCTAGTATATGTTTTATATATATGTGGGTGTACGTGTATATATATATATATATATATATATATATATATATATATATATATATATATATATATGTGTGTGTGTGTGTGTGTACACATACATATGTCACTTTAAAATTTACAGAGAACTTTACACATGCTATCTCATTGTATCTGCACAAAAATCCTGGAAGGTGGGTTCCATTATTGCCCCCATTTTAAAGAGGAGGAACCTAAGCCTGAGAAAGGTGAAATAATTTGCCCACTGTTACACAGCTAGTAAGTGTCTGAGACAGAATTTAAATTCAGTTCAACCTGACTACAAGTCCTGCATATATAACTGTATATCGATGTTATGGAGAACATGTTTTTCCTCTGAAACATATACTTACTTCAACATGTAACTTTCAAAGCTGTTCTCCTCATTTGTGATTTGTTTGTGATTTGTGGCTTTTTCTTTTGCTTCCTTCTATTCTAGTCTCTTTTTTTTTTTCCAAGGGGATAATGGGGATGGGGGAAGCTGATGCTGGGTTACCTAAGGAGGGGAAAACCAGCCCAGGTCAGAAACTCAATTTCACTCAGAAACTAAAGAGGTCAAATTATATCTTGGGATATAATGGTGCCATGCCAATGAGTATCCCCTGCATTGCCAACACTTCCAGCTTAGGTAAAAGAGGGAGACTCAGTTTTTTAAACACATGTGTGTATGTATACACACACAATCAAGAAAGAAAAAATCCCTGCACTGGCCATGTCCAAAAAATATATATCTCATTATACATTTTGATTTCATCTCCCTTTGTCAGCATAGTTTTCTGTATCTTGTTAACAAAGGTAAGATGACTCTGTTTTGTGAAATTATTGGTTGAACACACTTATTATCCTTAAGCATGGACTTTGGAAATACATCTACATTCTGATTTTTTCCCCTGAAAATGATTATGCTTGGATATAATCCTACAAACATATACTGTACAGATAAATTCATTTTGCTAAGGGGACTATAACAAGAGCTAAAACTTAAAGGACTCTAAAAGGAAATCTAAGTGAATGAATTGTATGTCACCTAGAAAGTTCATTGTGTGTATTAAAAAGGCACAACCATGTGCATTCTAGGCATGGATTAAAAGAAACACTCCTAACCTTTTCCCACAACCCATTTTAAAAACAATTTAATAATCTCCACCCAAAAGTTTGGTAACATTTGTTACATTTTTTTTTTAATTAAATAAAGGAATAGGTAGATTGGTAACTCATTTCACAGAACAGAATAACCTCTTGGCACAGCTGTGTCTTAGTTGTACTAAGTATTTTATTCATTCTTCCCCCACAAGACTGTTCCACAAAAACAAATCAGAAAAAGAAATATAATTATTATAAATCCCATATTAGCACTCATTAACAGTTGGAAAGTTTGCCACTATTGTTAACCATTTAATCTCACTAAATATTTTAGAGCTTAAGAAAAACAAAAGGCTCCTTAATCACCAGGTCCTACCTTCCCCCAAACTCAATTTTGTAGCTGCAGCTTGTTCCACCCTATTGGACTTTTCCTATAAAGTACAAATGAATCTCTTCTTTTTGCAAAGAGCTGTTATGATTTGAATAATTGTCATATATTTGCTTTCATTTAAGAGCAAAGAAAAAACAAACTTACTTAGAAATGGGATGGGGAGGTGAGGAAGAGAATCCATACAAATGAGGCATCCATAAAGAACATAAACAACAAATTTATGCCCACGTACAAATTACAAAGACAATATATGCATGAACTCTCCATGGTAAAGATCTGTGTTTGCTACTATAAATTCTTAAACAGTACTATTCCATTTTATCTGCTTTGGGATTCAGAGGCTTTCACAAGAGGTAGTCCAACCAGACATACTAGGATATTAAAAGTAATAAAATGTTATAGAATCCAATTTAAACCATCTAACGGAAGGCGCAAGGCATAATGTGAGATATCCAGGAAAATGAGGAAATAGGGGCAAAAAAAGAAGAATTCTGAGGAAAAAAGGGATACACTGTCTCAGTCTCAGATAGGCATTGTGGCTGCATCTAGAGGAAAACTCAGACTGATCATCCTGTAAAAACTACTTTCCAGATGTGCCACATTCAGATTACTCCAAGCTCTGGTAAATCCCAGTTTGATAATGTGGGTGCTTTGTCTTTTTTCCCTTTATACATAAGGGAAATTCAACATCCTAGGGCAACCCACGTATCAGAACTAAATTATGTAGGGATCAACTCTTTTCTAGGAAAGGGCAGAGTTTCTAACAGCCACATCTAATTGTCAAGAAGAAACTGGGAAAGTCAGAGAAGACCCTCTTACCAGCCAGTTGTAGGGCATGGAAATTTCTAGGAACAGAAAATTCCAGAAAAGTGAAGTGTCGGACAGTAAAAGGAAGAAAGTCTAGAGCAGAAGGAGCTTATCTAATATTATTCATCTGGATCTCAAAGAAACCCCAAATCTTGGTAATTTCACACCTCTATCTTTACTGTTACAACGCTGCTAGTTTTAAGGATAAAGTTCTTTTACTTTTCAGAATTGCTAATAGCCATATACAATGCATGATCACATTATAGATTTAGAGCCAAAAGGAACCTCAGAAAGCATTAAGCCTCCCTCTCTTTTAATATAAAAACCCAAAGAGTGTATGACTTACCCAGACTATAAAATTTACAAGTGTCTGAGGTAGAATTTGAACTGAGTCCTCCTGATTTCAATTCCAGTTCCCAATCCATTATATCATGTTTCCTTTCTAGGTTTTTAAAATTGGGCATTATACCAGATGTCTTGGTTGCCATTGCATTATTGACAATAAACATAGTTTTAGAGTCTCCAGTGTAATTCCTTTATTCCTATAAGAAGATAATACGATTTTATTGTGTGAAGATGGTAGTCTGGGGAAAAATTAGCTTTGTTTTGTGGATCTAACTTTTCTTATAGCAGGTTACCTCTCTTTTTGATATCCCTCCTCCTAATATGCCAACCTACCCTTTGCCTACATCTTCTGAAAGGTGAAAATGTCCACGCTGGAAAGTGGGGATTTGACTGGCCAGTTCCTAATGTTTTACCTGCCTGTGACATGAGATTGGTAACCAAACAGTTTTCCATCAAACTAGGTGTAGTTAAATTTTTTGTGTTTGCTTGATCACAATACTCTGGAGATGCCTCCACTTTACAGCCCTCTTCTCTGACCAGTAAGCTCCTGGCCTGAACGACTATTTTGTCAGATTCCCAGGCCATACATACTCACTTCACTCTCAGTTTCATTCCTGACTGTCTAGGATTTTCCACCTACTGCTTTAGCAACTTTGGCCCCATGTAGGTACCCTTTCCCCCTCGTCTTTCTAGTTTCTTTTTAAGTGTTGTCTTCTCCCATTAAAATGGGGGTGATAAATTTTTTAGAAAGTAGCGTTCCCACCCTTCTTTCTGGAGGTGGGATTATTTTTTTTCTTGTATTTGTATCCCCAATGCTTAACACAATGTCTGGCCCATAATAAATGCTTAATGAATGCTCTATCTTTCTAACTCACATAAGAAACTGAATAAAATTAGTATGAACTTGATATGCTTCACCCTCTTAGGCAAAATAGACTATTGCCACTACTTCCTTATTGCTGACACTTAAACAAGCTACGGAGTAGGTAGGTTATTAGATTTTGATTCTCTTTTCCTCCCTTCTCTACAGACCATTAAAAATGCTGACAATCTGAGGCCCTTTCTTTATTGTTCTGGTACTGATTATGCTTTGGTGTTCATTGGGGCATGCATTTTATGATCATTATGCCCTGGGATTGCACCCAGAACTGTAAAGAATATGTAAAACACAAGATATTTATTGGCAAAAATGTATAAGCTGCCATAGAGATTACTGCATTGGTATGAATGAAGAGAAGAGAGTTTGGTGATACTGCACACAATAATTTTTAATGAGACAATGGAAACCTAAGGAAATGTACCCTCAAACATGGAATTTGACAAAAAAAAATTTAAAAGAGGAAATGGGTAACAAAGGATGGTGAGTGAATATAAAAAACAATTACTGATAATAATGAACACAACCAAAACAAACAAGTAAAATCATTATAGGGTGGGGCATGGTGTAGATTCACTCAACTGTAGCAACACAGAAAGGAGTAAGAGCAGCCGATGGTTCTTTTACAATCTTGATCTCTAGTAACTGCAAAGAAGTATATGGCATGCATGCAGCATTGCAGATGTGAAATGATTGCGTGTTTGATAGTTAAGCTCTGCGTGAAGAAAATTGCCATGGAAATTTGTTTTAAAAATTAATTTCAACATTTATTGAGTGTTTATGCAAGGCTGTGGTAGGCACTAGCGATACTGGTCAATCAGTCAATAAACACGGATTAATTAAATACTATTTGCCAGGCACTGTGCAAAATGTTGGGGACACAAAAAATAGGCAGCCCACAGCCCCTTCTGAATAGGAGTTCACAATCTAATGGAGGGGACAGCAGCAAAGGAATATGTACAGACAAGCTAAATACAGAATAATTAGGAAAGATTTAAAAGACAGCAACTACTAGAATTAAGAGGGATTGGGAAAATTTTCCTGTAAAAAATGAGATTTTAGTTGGGACTTAAAAGAAGACAGGGAAGGCAACAGGTGGAGATGAAGAGGAAGAATGTTCCAGGCATGAGGGACAGTCAGAGAAAAATATGAGTGGCAGAGAGATGGAGAGTCTTGGTGGAAGAGCAAGGAGATGAGGTGTTACTGGATCTAAGAATATTAGGCAATAATAAAGTCCTTCTCTTGAGGAGTTTATATTCCACTGGCAGGAAAGGGAAGAAGAGATCAAGACTTACATGATAAGACTTACATGATAAAATATGTGCAAAGTGATTTCCAGAGAGAGAAGGATCAGGAATAGAAAGGCCTTGGTCAGAAGGAAGAAGAAACGAGCTATACTTTGAAGAAAACCAGATATTCCAGTGTTCTCTACTTGAAGCAATTAGTGAAAACACACTTATTAAGTGCCAAGAAGGCATTTAGTCATTCTACTATATGTCCAGGATACAAATACAATAATGAAACAAGCTTTTCCCCCAAGAAACATGTTCTTGAGAAGAAAAAAAAATTGTAGGTTACAGCCAGACTAGATTATAAAAAGTAAAGGGAATCGGATTTGTTGTTTTTAAGATGCTTGATGAATTTTTTTTCATTCAACAATATTTTCTTTAAATTCACCAGCCTCAGACATCAGTGACCCTTACTCCTTATCCTGTTTTCTTTTATTTTGGTAAACACAAAACTGTCTGTCTGTGTTCATTCTTCATTTTCAAAGAGGACCATGACATCAGGGAAATTATGACTTTACTTGTACTTGACTTTGTTTTGAGTGGGGGAGGGCTGTGCAGGGTCACCAACCTCACTTTCTCCTCCTAAGCCATCTGGGTCCATTGACCAGTGAAATACAATAACAGAGTAAGGTCAAAAGAAGAATATTTGTGCTTGTGAACAATCAGGACAGTCTGATTGTCATGAATAAGGGCAAAATGTTGCTCATGACAAATATTATTTAGTGTTGTAAGAGAATCCTAAGTAGATATTTCTGTGTGGATTTCACACCTTAATTTCAAGTAGAAATGGTCAGAGTACCCATGGTTTGGAAAATAGGTCTCCCTCTAGGATAATAATGAATTCACACAATGCCTAGAACTACAGAAGTCTTAGCTATCCTTGAAAGAAGAAAACAAGAAAACCTGCCACAGATCCAAATGCTTCTTCTTTAGAAATTTATTTCAGCATGGGAATCTGAGTCCTGTAGTTGCTGTGTATAGGCCTTTTTATGGCCATAGGTGTTGGCTTCATTACTGTAGTACATATGGAGGATGACAAAAGCAAGCACAGAAGAAACTGCGAATTCTTTGTGACAATGCCAAATTAATACTGAAACTAAAATATGCACGTGTGCTAATTATCTTCTAGATGCATTTCTATTGATAAAAGCAAAGATTTTTTTCATAAAAAACTTTACCTGAGTATGAACAGAAATTGTCATTGATGTAAGGGAAATAAAGTTAATTCGTTTATTAAAAATGTTTGGAGAATTAAAGATTCTATATTAATGATTTTTTCATCTTTTTGATGAGTAATGGATGATTCTTAGAAGATTCAAAATCTAAATACCTATCTACAATTGTATTATGCCAAAATATTGTTTCAAAATTTAAAACTAAGATGTTTCAAAGAAATTAAAACAAATGTATTTCACATATCCTAAAGTAAATAAATCTAGGACATTTTTTTTCTTTTCAGAGAACATGTCTCTCACCTTATTGGAACTGAGTATTTCTGGACATGGTAACTTATTGCTGGAGGGAAAGAAAGAAAACAAGGGCAGGGGGAAAATGTCCAAATATTCTAATAGTGTTTTGTTCTGTTTACAAAAATATCACTTATGATTTATCACTTCATGTCATTCAGTATCTTTCAGCCAAACCAGGGCTATCCAACTATTAAGAACAAAAATAGGATTGAAATATTGGTCATCCTTATGCAACAAAGCAAGGCAACAAACAATTATTAAATGTTTCCTATGTGTGTGTGTGTGTGTGTGTGTGTGTGTGTGTGACATCAGAAACAAGTACATTGTTTTTTTAATCACTTATCTGCCTTAAAGGAAGCCTACTAAAAGCCCATTCCAATGAATCTTATGACACACATCTGATTTATTGTTCCCATGAACTCAGAGTATGAATCATAAGAAATTCTGAATAAAGATGATAAAATTATCAGTGGCAATTCACTGTTGCTCTTAAACACTGCCCTTGCAGGTGGGTCTTCCGATGCTTTGTTTTCATAGGCTAAAACACCTCTGGAAATTGTAAAGCAGCTATGTTTGTTTTCCATCACACATCTGTCACCCATAATCAAGTGGATGCTTGAAAAAGATGGTTGTTGCTGCGATGTGTGGAATCAATTGGGGAAGCTGTGAAATAGTGAGAGGCTGGAGATGAAGGAGAAATCCGCTTATAATGACCACAAGACTGAAGCTACTAGAGACTTAGGAAAAGTGGAAGAAATAAAGAACAAGGAGATGATTGGAAAAATATCACCAAAAAATAGGCATGACTGATAATAGCAGGGATATAGTACAGGAGCTGTCATGAAGAAAAACAATTTTGATATAGCAGACTTCAAAAAAAGTTCAAAAGTTTCTGATAAAGGGCTTCAGAAATGTGAACTAGCACAAAAGCAGACCTCCAAAGTAACTGAGAAATTCAACGTTGCTCTATTCTGGGTAGCAGATGAAACTGAGAGTACATATGTTTATTTTCTTTTAATACCTCAGTGTA
This sequence comes from Notamacropus eugenii, assembly GCF_028372415.1. Taxonomy (NCBI): domain Eukaryota; kingdom Metazoa; phylum Chordata; class Mammalia; order Diprotodontia; family Macropodidae; genus Notamacropus; species Notamacropus eugenii. The sequence goes on along the minus strand of NC_092876.1, from coordinate 149,472,826 downwards.
TCTGTAGTAACCAATGTTGGTGCTTCTACTAATGTTGCAGATCAAAACCTGTCTTTGATTTTAAAATTCAAGTTTATTGATCTTTGTTTTTATATCACTTTCATTTCCCTAGTATATCACTTTGTCCTGCCATCTCCTAGACATTCGTTTTTTAAAGAAATATATAGAGAGATAAAAATCAATTCAGCCTATCTAATAGATCTAATATTTGTATCAATCTAATAGATGTCAGTTAAGTTCAGCTGTAGATTCAGCATTCCCCACCCTGTTGTAACAGCAAGCACCCTGGTACATCTAGGATGGCCTGCTAGCACAAGTTCTTAGATCTGCTTTTCTAAAAGGAAAGCAACATTTGAGGGGTCAACAATCTCCTTTAATCACATATGCTGACAGAAAAAATATGAGCAAAGAAATAAAGACCAATCAAGCTTCCCTTCATGGGCTCCACCTGAGGCCTATTAATGGATGGGGAAGATCTTTAACTTTCATTGCCAGTGGTTGTTTACATTACCCTTGTAAAAAAGGGAGGGAAGAAAGTTATATGCAGTGTAATAGGAGATAAGCAATGGAATTAAGAACAGGAATTGGGGAAAGCTTCCTGAAGAAAGTTAAGATTTTATTTGGGACTTAAAGGAAGTCAGGTGTGCGCAAAGTACAAAGTAAATAAAAGGATATAAAATGCAAGGATCATCAGATAAGAAACATCAAGGTGAGACTCCTGTAGGAGTTGGGTTTTGAGATATATTTTCTTAAAACTTTTCATTTTTAATTGTTTCTCTATTAATATAAAATAATAGTATTAAAACAAAAATTGCAATCTGTTGATTTATAACAATATAAAGATTGTAGAAATTGTTACACATCATATTACGTGAAACATAATATGTTCACCTGTATCTCATCTATTTTATGTCATATAACCTCATTTATGCTATCCTCTGGTGCATTTTAGACTGTAGATTTTATTCAAATAGTCTTATCTTCTATAATTTTTCCCCTTGCAAATAAATAATTTAAAGGTCATTTAACCCTCTAAGAAATGATTTTGTACTTTGGATGAAATGATACTTTAATCTGGATAACCATTGTAATTCAGAACTTCCCACATTTCTTGACACCAAGATTTAACTGTAGGAAGATTTTTCTAATGGTGTGGGTTAGCTATTTCAAATTTTGTAGTTGTTAAGACCAAAGAAATGTCTGCCCTTTAAATGTGCTTATGTTATTGCTTGACACATTTATTTAAATCTCTGATCCTATTATCGTGTGACCATATTTAATTTAAAATGAGTAGTGATTACACAGAGTAGTTGTCACATAGTATACATATTGCTTCAACCTGAGTCATAGGAGGCAGCAGCTATACAAAGTTGGAGGGAGGGAGAAACTTAAAAATCCTCAACTCACCTCATTTTAGAGCTTAGGAAAGTAAAGCCTGGGGAAATGAAATGACTTGCCTGGGATCAAATAAGTGCACACACTCCCAGACTAATCAATCAATCAATAAAAAATGTATCAAATGCCCACTATGTTGCAGGCATTGTGCTAAGTGCTAAGGATACAAAAAGAAGCAAAATGTGGCCTCTCCCTTAAGGAAGCTTACAGGGAAGACAACATGCAATCAAATATGTACAAATGAGCTTTGTACAGGATAAATAGGAAACAATTAACAAAGAGAAGGCACTAGATTTAAGAGATACTGGAAAAGGTCAGTATTCTTTCTCCTATAGTATCCTCCCTTTTCTAATTTTATGTTTCTCATTTGAATTACGTTTTGTCATAATAAGTAGATAATTTTTGCTAGAGTTTAAGGTTGTCACTTGCTTGTGAGTATGCTTTTGGTTTTTCATATTTTGTCAGTTACTTAAAAAACCTTTCTGTAAACCGAATTTCTCCCTAATAGTTTCTGAAGGAATTCTATTTCTAGTCAACCAAAGGGCTTTTTTTTTGTTTCTAATGCATTAAATTTAAAGTTATTATAATATTCTTCAAATGTTTGTTAAAAAAAAAACAACTTTGCTTATGATGAACATGTTCTCCAACTGGTCTCTTTGCAAATATGGAGAAAAACAGTTTTTTGGTTTACATGAGAAGTTCCACGAGTCTGAAGATGCAGCTTTTGTTGGATCTTGCTCAAGTTTGAGCATGATCATGACTTGTACCTCCATCAATGAGTTAGGGAATTTTCACATCTGCTAAACTGCCATTGAGTGATTCCCCTAAATGATTGTTAAGTATTCTTTGTAATTTTCTTTTTATAAAATTCTGTGGGGAGCTAACGTTGCCCTGGTGTCTTGTTCATTCTTAAGATATTTTATGATTCTTGTTAGTTCTTTGTAGCTCATTAGATAATTTAGAAATTGTATTTAGCTTTCAAAGGTAGATGTGAGTCAATATATACATCAGCTTCAGATGACTGTGGTAAGTCTGAGGAACCGAAAATACTACACTATTCTGTGAATTAATTTTTTTTAGTCTTCTGTAGGAAATTTGTTGGGTTTGAAGCTAACTATTGATGTTACATTTCACTATTGTGCAAAGAATTTGGGATAATGGTATGTTTGCACTCTCTCCCAACATACCCAAACACACACACACACACACACACACACACATATGCACAACTTTCTTGAAAACATTTTCATATTTTAAACTAAAATTTAGGAGAAGAAAGAAACAATATAGGGCATAGGCTTATCTCCAGAGGTCAACTTGTCTGATATTTTCATGTTACATATGAGGACGCTGAGGCTCAATTAGGTTAAATAATTCACTTAATGTCACATTGATAGTAAGTAACAGAACAAGGATTTGAATCCAGTATGTCTAAGTCCAGATCCAGCACTCTTGGCATCATACTACTACATACTCTAAAATTTGATACTGTCAAGGACAATAGGTGTGACATAAAAAGTATAAAAATGGAGACCAGTAATTCAAAGGAGAAAATAATGGAGAGAGCACTGGAAATAATATGTTAATATCAGGTAGCTTTCTATACTAAAATTTATTAAATAATAATTTACATGCTTTACATATTAATAATTTATTGTGTGCATTCTAGATAGAAGTCACCATGTGCAAGGAGACATAGGAAATCAAAAGATTCATCAAATATAACCCTGCTCTTTGGCAACTTACAATCTTGTAGAAAAGATAAAACAGGTATACATATGTATATGCATATATGTATACATTGCAAAATACTCTATTTACATATAACATACAATCACAAATTCATAACAAAGGTACAGATAAAATATTATGAAAGTTCAAAGAATATAGAGGTTATGTCCACCAAACATTAACAGGGTGCAGAATTTAGCTACACAAAATACACTTAAAATGTTAGTGTAATGAACTAGACACAAACATACAATATCTGGGGTTTCATAGATATCCAGTAGCTTGGAACTCATTCATGACCCTATGATAGGATGAAAAATAGATTGTTCAGAAGAAAGAGATCTTATTCAGGGAGTAGAGAGGGAGCCCTATATACGTCAATAAGATATACATCTAAGTGGAAAGTCATGAGCCTAAGAGTTGAAGAATAAGGAAACAAAATAAAAGAAACAGAAGTGATAAAGTAAGAAAAAATTTGATAGGAATGATTATTGTGAGAATATACTACACTATTCCTAACCAGATGAAGACATGAAATATCTCCTTAATAAAATCACACAAGTTATAGAGATAAGTTATAATAGTTATAGAGGACTTCACCTGTCAAATCTCTTCAAAATCTCTTTCTGCTAAAAGCAGATTTTCTAATAAATTCTTAGATTCCTCTGCTAGCAATTTCATCACCCAGAAAGTAAAAGTAACTCCCTATTGACTTCCAAATATAAAATCCTTTATTTAGCTCATAAAGTCTTCTATAACCTTCAAGTCTCCTTATTTTTTCAATCTTCTTAGACCCTACACTCCACCACCACCTTCCTCCTTACACACACACACACATACACACACACGCACGCACGCACATCCACACACTCTGATGCAATGACACTGTCCTCTTTGCTATTCCTCACCCAAAACACTCCATCTCCTTGTCTTTCACTGGTTATCTCTTCATGGCTGGAACTGTACCTCATCATTTCTGCTTTCAAATTTCCCTGACTTCCTAACTTCCTTCAAGATCCACCTTCTACAAGAAGCCTTTTCTGATCTCCCTTAATGCTAATGCCTTCCCTCTGTTAAATAAATCTCCAGTTTATTCTGTACATGTCTTCTTTGTACGTAGTTGTTTGCTTGTTATCTCCCCCATTATACTGTAAGCTTCTAGAGAGTGAGGACTCTCTTTGATCTTTTTTTGTATGCTCAGTTCTTATTACAGAGTCTGGAATATAATAAGTGCCTAATAAATGCTAGTTGACTGACTAAAAGAGAATGCATTTCTAAAACTAATTCTAAGAAAAAGTGATGGATATAGCTAAAACAATAATAACACTGAAGAAAATCATATCATCTTAGAGTTTATATCAAATGTTGAGCATAGTTCACAATAAGCCGGTGAAGAAGATGATATTCATTTGCCTTAAATAAAAGTAAAACATTGTGGCAAAATCGTCATGATTCTCGCAACAAGTCATTATCTCTCTACTAAAACATAATCACTTCATTTTTGTTATAGTCAACCATGTCAAACTTTTCCTATTTTTTTCCTTGAAGGAAGTATCCCATATATAAAACTATGAACCTTCTGTGTAGTCTATAAGTCTTCAGACATTATTTCCTTATTCCCAAAACATATTTCATAAGTTTCCATTCTCCTCCCTTATGCCCACATTTGCATGAAAGTATATGCTGGGGGGGCGGAGCCAAGATGGCGGAGTAGAAAGACGCACATACACATAGCTCCGAACCCACAACACATAGAACGGCTACAAGGAAGTAACTCACGGCGAATTCTGCACCCAGAGGCCACGGAACATTGGAGCGAGGGATATTTCTGTTCCGGAGAGACCTGCAAACCTCTCGCAGGGGGTCCTTCACTCTGCAGACTGGGCGCTGGGACTGGGAGCTGAGGGTAGCCCTGCCGCGGCCGCGGCACTGAGAGGAAAAGATCCCAGCGGGCTTCAGGGACGGGATCTCCAGTGGCCACGCGGGTCCCTCCACCCACAGAGGGACCTGCAAACCTCTCGCAAAAGGTCCGTCACGCTGCAGACGCGGAGCCCAGCCCAGACCTGCGGCGGCCGCGGCCGTGGCACCAAGAGAAACAGATCCGACCAGGCTTCAGGGATGGGATCACCAGCGGCTGCACAAGTACCTCCACCCACAGGTGACGGGGGTCGGTGAGTCTCTTTGGCGGGTCGAGAGGGGAATGGGGTGCGCCCATAATTCAGGCCCCCCCGGGAGGTAGAAGCTGAGAGACGGCTGCAGACCGGGGCTCCCCAAGCAGGCAAGAGCCTGAATCCATTGTAGAAGGTCTGTGCATAAACCCCCTGAGGGGACTGAGCCTGAGAGGCAGCCCTGCCCCCACCTAAGCATCTGAACTTAATCTCACACTGAATAGCAGCCCCGCCCCCTCCAAAAGCCCTGAGGCTGGGAAGCAGCATTTGAATCTCAGACCCCAAACGCTGGCTGGGAGGATCAGGAGGTGAGGTGGGTGTGAGGAGAATATTCAGAGGTCAAATCACTGGCTGGGAAAATGCCCAGAAAAGGGAAAAGAAATAAGACAATAGAAGGTTACTTTCTTGGAGAACAGACATTTCCTCCCTTCCTTTCTGATGAGGAAGAACAATGCTTACCATCAGGCAAAGACACAGAAATCAAGACTTCTGTGTCCCAGCCCACCCAATGGGCTCAGGCCATAGAAGAGCTCAAAAAGAATTTTGAAAATCAAGTTAGAGAGGTGGAGGAAAAACTGGGAAGAGAAATGAGAGAGATGAAAGAAAAGCATGAAAAGCAGATCAGCTCCCTGCTAAAGGAGACCCAAAAAAATGTTGAAGAAATTAACACCTTGAAAACTAGCCTAACTCAATTGGCAAAAGAGGTTCAAAAAGCCAATGAGGAGAAGAATTCTTTCAAAAGCAGAATTAGCCAAATGGAAAAGGAAATTCAAAAGCTCACTGAAGAAAATAGTTCTTTCAAAATTAAAATGGCACAGATGGAGGCTAATGACTTTTTGAGAAAGCAAGATATCACAGAACAAAGAGAGAAGAATGGAAAAATGGAAGATAATGTGAAATATCTCACTGGAAAAATAACAGATCTGGAAAATAGATCCAGGAGAGACAATTTAAAAATTATGGGACTACCTGAAAGCCATGATCAAAACAAGAGCCTAGATATCATCTTTCATGAAATTATCAAGGAAAACTGCCCTGAGATTCTAGAACCAGAGGGCAAAATAAATATTCAAGAAATCCACAGAACACCACCTGAAAGAGATCCAAAAAGAGAAACTCCTAGGAACATTGTGGCCAAATTCCAGAGTTCCCAGGTCAAGGAGAAAATATTGCAAGCAGCTAGAAAGAAACAATTCAAGTATTGTGGAAATACAATCAGGATAACACAAGATCTAGCAGCCTCTACATTAAGGAATCGAAGGGCATGGAATAGGATATTCCAGAAGTCAAAGGAACTAGGACTAAAACCAAGAATCACCTACCCAGCAAAACTGAGTATAATACTTCGGGGGAAAAATTGGTCTTTCAATGAAATAGAGGATTTTCAATTTTTCTTGATGAAAAGACCAGAGCTGAAAAGAAAATTTGACTTTCAAACACAAGAATGAAGAGAACCATGAAAAGGTGAACAGCAAAGAGAAGTAATAAGGGACTTACTAAAGCTGAACTGTTTACATTCCTACATGGAAAGACAATATTTGTAACTCTTGAAACATTTCAGTATCTGGGTACTGGGTGGGATTACACACACACACATGCACACACGCACACATACATAGAGACAGAGTGCACAGAGTGAACTGAAGAGGATGGGATCATATCTTAAAAAAAAAATGAAATCAAGCAGTGAGAGAGAAATATATTGGGAGGAGAAAGGGAGAAATTGAATGGGGCAAATTATCTCACATAAAAGAGGCAAGCAAAAGACTTATTAGTGGAGGGATAAAGAGGGGAGGTGAGAGAAAAACATGAAGTCTACTCTCATCACATTCCACTAAAGGAAAGAATAAAATGCACACTCATTTTGGTAGGAAAACTTACCTCACAATACAGGAAAGTGGGGGACAAGGGGACAAGCAGGGTGTGGGGGATGATAGAAGGGAGGGCATGCGGAGGAGAGTGCAATGCGAGGTCGACACTCATGGGGAGGGATAGGATTGAAAGAGAATAGAAGTAATGGGGGACAGGATAGGATGGAGGGAAATATAGTTAGTCCTATACAACACAAGTATTATGGAAGTCATTTGCAAAACTACACAGATTTGGCCTATATTGAATTGCTTGCTTTCCAAAGGGAAGGGGTGGAGAGGGAGGGAGGTAAAGAAGGTGGAACTCAAAGTGTTAGGATCAACTGTCGAATAATGTTCTTGCCACTAGGAAATAAGAAATACAGGTAAAGGGGTATAGAAAGCTATCTGGCCCTACAGGACAAAAGAGAAGACGGAGATAAGGGCAGAGAGGGATGATAGAAGAGAGAGCAGATTGGTCATAGGGGCAATTAGAATGCTTGGTGTTTGGGGGGGGAGGGGACAAAAGGGGAGAAAATTTGTAACCCAAAATTTTGTGAAAATGAATGTTAAAAGTTAAATAAATAAATTTAACAAAAAAAAAAAAAGAAAGTATATGCTGATTTAATCTGGAACAACTTTTCGAGTTCTTCATAGAATCTCTCTGCTTCATTATCTCCCATAATAGATGTTCATGCATAAGCTAAAGTTGTTGTCATCATGGTGTAGTGTTAATGGAATATAAGATCTTCCCTGTCCATTAACAGGCTGATGTGACCACATGTTCTTTTTGCCTTGGAACAAGAGCCATGTTCTCAGGTCTGAAGGTACACAGGTATTTCAGTCATAAATGTCTTGCTGCTTTGAACTTCAGCTCAGTTCACAGCTGTGACATATCCTGAGTTCTATAAAGACCATCAGGTGATTCAAGGAGATTTATATTGCCTTGGGGTAGCAACTTGCCTATGGGGAGGTTTGCTAGGAAGAAGGCTTTCACATCTTTTGGCACTGAGCCAATTAGGTATTGAGTCACATGAGTTGTGATCCCTTCTGGTTCCAAGCTTATTAGTTGAAAACTATATATACTGGGAGGTTGGCATTTTACTTTAGAGCTCACTCATGGGAGGAATGTTTCTTTGTGATTTGGCCAGATAAGGCTCTGGGTAGCCATTGTTAAGCCCCCTTCCTTCCCCTGCCCCAGTTTTGAAAATGCAGATTTTGGTGCTCTCTGATATGGTGATTAGGTATCTATTATTCTGTTTAGAAAGTTGGAACCCTGTCTATTGAATTCTTTCTTGGATACTCACTTCTTTCTACTTTTCTGTCTGCTTTGTTTAATTAAAGTAAGATTGTTGACCCCTTTGAAATTGTCTTTCCTTTAGAAAAGCAGATCAAAGAACCTGTGCTTGCAGCCCATCCTGTATGCTAGTATGGTTGCTAAGACACATGGCCATTTACACAAATACTTTGAGTAGTGCAACGTGAGAGACCAAATATCTCCTGAAATCATGGTAGTGTTTGCCATTGGATTCAGAATAAAGCCAACTATTCAACTCCATTATTTGCTTCTTGAAGTAGAACCTGTGAGCAATCCTTGCATTTGGTTGCATTTTCCTTCTATTTTCTGATTTTGATTACAAGAATATAAAAGTTAATATAATTTGGTTTCCAAATATATCAGTGCTTCAAATTTAGCACTTTATCAATAATGCTATGCTAATCCATTGGGATATGGCAATTACCCTTGCTTTTGTGATACTTTCAATGGCAAATTGATGTTCAAATTATTTATAATCTTTTTTGACTTTTTTAATGTTTATTTATTTTTAGTTTTCAACATTCATTTCCACAAAATTTTGAGTTCCAAGTCTTTTCCCCATCTTTCCCCCTACCCCCCATCCCAAAATGCCATGCATTCTGATTACTCCTTCCACCAATCTGCCCTTCCTTCTATCACACCCCTCCTTTTCTCTTATCCCCATTTTCTCTCTTTTCTTGTAGGGCAAGATAGATTTCTATACCCCATTACCTGTATTTCTGATTTCCCAGTTCCATACAAAAACAATTCTCAATATTTGTTACTAAAACTTTGAGTTCCAACTTCTCTCCCTTCCTCCCTCCCCACCCATCTCCACTGAGAAGGCAAGCAATTCAATATAGGCTATATATGTGTAGTTTTGCAAAAGACTTCCATAGTAGTCATGTTGTCTTAGACTAACTATATTTCCCTCCATCCTATCCTGCCCCCCCATTTATTCTATTCTCTCTCTCTTTTGACCTTGTCCATCCAAAAAGTGTTTACTTCTAATTACTCCCTCCTCCCATTTGCCCTCCCTTCTATCATCTCCCCCACCCCACTTATCCCCTTCTCCTGTCCTTTCCTGTAGTGTAAAATAGATTTTCATACCAAATTGAGCATGTTATTTCCTCCTCAAGCCAAATGTGATGAGATTAAGCCTGACTTTTTCCCTCTCATCTCCCCCCATTTTCCCATTCATTCAAAAAGCCTTTTCTTGCCTCTTTTAAGGGAGATAATTTGCCCCATTCCATTTCTCCCTTTCTCCTCCCAATATATTTCTCTCACCCTTTAATTTTCTTTTTTTTAGATATCATTCCTTCCTATTCAACTCACCCTGTGCTCTCTAATCCCTCCAACTACCCAAATACTGAGAAGTTTCAAGAGGTACAAATATTATCTTTTCATGTAGAAATGTAAACAGTTCAACTTTAGTGACTCCCTTGTGATTTCTCTTTCCTGTTTACCTTTTCATGCTTCTCTTGATTCATGTGATTGAAAGTTAAATTTTCTATTCAGTTCTGGTCTTTTCATCAAGAATGCTTGAAAGTACTTTATTTCATTGAATTACCATTTTCCCCCCTGAAGTATTATACTCAGCTTTGCTGTGTAGGTGATCCTTGGCTTTAATCCTAGTTCCTTTGACTTTTGGAATATCCTATTCTAAGCCCTTTGATCCCTTAATGTAGAAACTGCTAGATCTTCTGTTATCCTGATTGTATTTCCACGATACTCAAATTGTTTCTTTCTAGCTGCCTGCAATATTTTCTCCTTGACCCAGGAAATCTGGAATTTGGCTACAATATTCGTAGGAGTTTTTCTTTCAGATCTCTTTCAGGAGGTGATCAATGAATTCTTTCAATATTTATTTTACCCTCTGGTTCTAGAATATCAGGGCAGTTTTCCTTGATAATTTCATGAAGTATGATGTATAGACTTTTTTTTGTTGTTCATGGCTTTCCAGTAGTCCCATAATTTTTAAATTGTCTCTGCCAGATCTATTTTCCACATCAGTTGTTTTTCCACTGAGATATTTCACATTGTCTTCTATTTTTTCATTCTTTTGGTTTTGTTTTGTAATTTCTTGGTTTTTCATAAAGTCATTAGCTTCCATCTGCTCCATTCTAATTTTTAAAGAACTATTTTCTTCAGTGAGTTTTTGAACCTCCTTTTCCATTTGGCTAATTCTGCTTTTTAAAGCATACTTCTCCTCACTGGCTTTTTGGACCTCTTTTGTCAATTGAGTTAGCCAATTCTTAAAAGTATTATTTTCTTCAGCATTTTTGGGGGGTCTCCTTTAGCAAGCTGTTGACTTGTTTTTCATGATTTTCTTGCATCACTCTCACTTCTCTTCCCAATTTTTCCTCCACCTCTCTTACCTGACTTTCAAAATCTTTTTTGAGCTCTTCCATGGCCTAAGACCATTGCATATTTATTTTGGACATTTTGGATGCAGAAGCCTGGACTTCTAGGTCTTCCTCTGATGGTAAGCATTGTTCTTCCTCATCTGAAAGGATGGAAGAAAATACCTGTTCACCAAGAAAGTAGCCTTTAATAGTTTTATTTTTTCCCTTTTTTGGGGCATTTTCCCAGCCAGTTACTTGACTTGTGAGTCCTTTGTCGAGAAGAGGGTATACTCTGGGGACCTGTAAGTTCTCATTTCCTCCAAGGTGGCACAATCAAGGGAGAGGCGTTTACTCCTGTCCTGGCCTGAACTCTTGGAGCAACCACAAGCTCTCTTTTGCCCAGGATCTGTGAGTAGGATTCCCTTTTCAGAGCCTCCACTAGCTCCACAAGCCAGTGTTCCTCCTCACCCCAGGGCGGCCACTCAGGGCTGAGACTGATATCAGTGGCTCAAATTCCTCAGGGTCTTCAGGCTGAGGGCTCCAAAACTGGACGCTGCTGCTGCAGTGACTGGTGCCCAAGAGGCCAGACCACATTCCCTTCTCACCAAGGTGAAAGAGCTTTCTCACTGGCTTTTTTTTTTTTTTTTTACATTTTTGAAGGAGGGTTTCTTTTTTATTATTATTAATTAATTAATTTGTTTATTTATTTATTATTTAACTTTTAGCATTCATTTTCACAAAATTTTGGGTTCCAAATTTTCTCCCCTTTTGTCCCCTCCCCCCGCCCCAAAACACCAAGCATTACAATTGCCCCTATTACCAATCTGCCCTCTCTTCTATCATCCCTCTCTGCCCTTGTCTCCATCTTCTCTTTTGTCCTGTAGGGCCAAATAACTTTCTGTGCCCCTTTACCTGTATTTCTTGTTTCCTAGTAGCAAGAACAGTACTCGAGAGTTGTTCCTAAAACTTTGAGTTCCAATTTCTCTTCCTCCCTCCCTCCCCACCTCTTCCCTTTGGAAGGCAAGCAATTCAATATGGGCCATATCTGTGTAGTTTTGCAAATGACTTCCATAATAGTCGTATTGTATAAGACTAACTATATTTCCCTCCATCCTATCCTGTCCCCCATTACTTCTATTCTCTCTTTTGATCTTGTCCCTCCCCATGAGTGTTGACCTCAAATTGCTCCCTCCTCCCCATGCCCTCCCTTCCATCATCCCCCCCACTCTGTTTATCCCCTTATCCCCCACTTTCCTGTATTGTAAGATAGGTTTTCATACCAAAATGAGTGTGCATTTTATTCCTTCCTTTAGTGGAATGTCATGAGAGTAAATTTCATGTTTTTCTCTCACCTCTCCTCTTTTTCCCTCCACTAAAGTCTTTTGCTTGCCTCTTTTATGAGAGATAATTTGCCCTATTCAATTTCTCCCTTTCTCCTCCCAATATATTTCTCTCTCACTGCTTGATTTCATTTTTTTTTTAAGATATGATCCCATCCTCTTCAATTCACTCTGTGCACTCTGTCTCTATGTATGTGTGCATGTGTGCATGTGTGTGTGTGTGTAATCCCACCCAGTACCCAGATACTGAAATGTTTCAAGAGTTACAAATATTATCTTTCCATGAAGGAATGTAAACAGTTCAACTTTAGTAAGTCCCTTATGACTTCTCATTGCTGTTTACCTTCTCATGCTTCTCTTCATTCTTGTATTTGAAAGTCAAATTTTCTTTTCAGCTCTGGTCTTTTCATCAAGAATGCTTGAAAGTCCTCTATTTCATTGAAAGACCAATTTTTTCCCCCGAAGTATTATACTCAGTTTTGCTGGGTAGGTGATTCTTGGTTTTAGTCCTAGTTCCTTTGACTTCTGGAATATCCTATTCCATGCCCTTCGATCCCTTAATGTAGAAGCTGCTAGATCTTGTGTTATCCTGATTGTATTTCCACAATACTTGAATTGTTTCTTTCTAGCTGCTTGCAATATTTTCTCCTTGACCTGGGAACTCTGGAATTTGGCCACAATGTTCCTAGGAGTTTCTCTTTTTGGATCTCTTTCAGGCAGTGATCAGTGGATTCCTTGAATACTTATTTTGCCCTCTGGTTCTAGAATCTCAGGGCAGTTTTCCTTGATAATTTCATGAAAGATGATATCTAGGCTCTTGTTTTGATCATGGCTTTCAGGTAGTCCCATAATTTTTAAATTGTCTCTCCTGGACCTATTTTCCAGGTCAGTTGTTTTTCCAATGAGATATTTCACATTATCTTGCATTTTTTCATTCTTTTGGTTTTGTTTTGTGATTTCCTGATTTTTCATAAAGTCATTGGCCTCCATCTGTTCCATTCTAATTTTGAAAGAACTATTTTCTTCAGTGAGCTTTTGCACTTCCTTTTCCATTTGGCTAATTCTGCTTTTTAAAGCATTCTTCTCCTCATTGGGTTTTTGAACCTCTTTTGCCAGTTTTCAAGGTGTTATTTTCTTCAGCATTTTTTTGGGTCTCCTTTAGCAGGGTGTGGACCTGCTTTTCATGCTTTTTCCTTCATCTCTCTCATTTCTCTTCCCCTTTTTTCCTCCACCTCTCTAACTTGATTTTCAAAATCCTTTTTGAGCTCTTCCATGGCCTGAGCCCATTGGGTGGGCTGGGATACAGAAGCCTTGACTGCTGTGTCTTTCCCTGATGGTAAGCATTGTTCTTCCCCATCAGAAAGGAAGGGAGGAGATATCTTTTCACCAAGAAAGTAACCTTCTGTGGTCTTATTTTTTTCCCCTTTTCTGGGCATTTTCCCAGCCAGTGACTTGACTTCTGAGTGTCCTCTCCACACCCACCTTGCCTCCAGATCCACCCAGCCAGGGCTTGGGGTCTGAGATTCAAATGCTGCTTCCCAGCCTCAGGGCTTTTGGAGGGGGCAGGGCTGCTATTCAGTGTGAGATTAAGTTCAGATGCTTAGGTGGGGACAGGGCTGCCTCACGGGCTCAGTACCCTCAAGGGGTTTATGCAGAGACCTTCAACAATGGGCTCCTCCCTGCTTGGGAAGCCTCTGTACGCTGCCGCCTCCTCTGCTGCCTCCCAAGGGGACCTGAGTTATGGGGACACCCCACTCCCCTCTCGGCAAGCCAAGAAGACCCTCTCACCAGCCTTTGGGGCCCGTGGGTGGAGGGACCTGTGCAGCTGCTGGAGATTCTGTCACTGAAGCCTTCTCAGATCCGCTCTTCTGGGTGCTGCATGGCCAAGGCAGGGCTGGGCTCAGCTCCGGGTCCGGGGTGCGAGGGACCTTTTGCAAGAGGTTTTCATGTCTCTCTGGAACAGAAATCTCCTTCCCTCCATTGTTCTGTGGCTTTTGCTGCTCCAGAATTTGTTGGGAGTTCTTCTTCACAGATATTTTATGGGCTGTGGGTTCGGAGCTAGTGTATGTGTGTCTTTCTACTCTGCCATCTTGGCTCCACCCCCTCTCGCTGACTTTTAAAACTGTTTTTGGCATTTGAGGGTTGAGTAATCTGGGAACTGGAGCTGCTGCTGCTGACACCCTGAAGCCTGCCCTGGTCCTCTCCCTGCCATACCATGTGGCCAAGGCTGGGCTGTGCTCTGCTCAGCACCTGGTACAATAGACCTGTTCTGTCAGCCTTCCAGGCTGTCTTGGCTGTAAATCTCTTTCACTCTGTCGTTTTGTGACTTCTGATGCTCTGGAATTTGTTTAGTCATTTTTTCAGGTATTTTATGGGCTATGGGGGGGGGTAGCTTCTACAGGTCCATCCTTCTACTTTGCCATCTTAACTCTGCCCCAGTACCATTTATAATCTTTAGTGTCAGGTTAGACAGGTGTAATATTAATGAGAGCTTCTTGATTAGAAGAGGCTTGTTTTGTAGGAAGGCAAAGTTCTTCCTCTTCATTAATAGGCCTCATGTGACACTCATTAAAGGAAGATTGATTAGGGGACACTTTTTTGTAGGAAGGCCCATACCTTTTGCTAATTTCTAATAAGGCACTGGGTCACAAGGGTCATGATGCCTTCTGACTCTGAAAAGTGTATACATACTCTAAGGTGAGGTTTTTCTTGGGGACATGCTCTTTGGATGAAGGTTCATGTGCCAGACTCTGGGTAGCTGTTAAGTAACACCCCTCTCATCCCCTCCTTTGAAAACTCAGATATTGATATTTTTCTCTCTGGTAATTTTCGTATGTATGTAATCATCAGGCAGTTTGATCTGTCTTTTGATATGTGATATATGTATTGCTTATGGTCAGACAGAAATCTCATCTGTAGGTCTTTATTTCTGTGCTTGTAGAGGAAAAGAGGAAATTCTTTTGGTATATGTGATTAAGGAAGATTATTGACCCCTCAAATGTTGCTTTCCTTTTAGAAAAGCAGATCTAAGAACCTGTGCTAGCAGGCCACCCTGGATGTGTCAGGTTCCTTGCTCCCACAACAGATCTTAATGTTTCTTATAACATGGTCAAATCTAGGTTTTCCTTTATGGGTTCTTTAACTATTTCTAGTCCTTTTTACTGGATTACCCAAACCAGGGATATTGAAGCCAAGGAAGCCATGGTGGTTGTTTGCTTTTAAATCATGTTTCTCAATCATCTTCTATTTCTTATGAATTTAGGCTTTATAAGTAGGAGGAAAAATTTCCATTCTAGAAGTTCAGGTCAATTAGGTTTTTATTTTCCTTTCCCACACTTTTTCTTCTTAGAGTAGTGAGTGCCACAAGACTAAGAACCCTAGCATTTTAAACATTATACATCTCTCTGGGGTTGCCTTTGCAAATATGATACCTTTTTGTGTAGAGAGCACAGAAAGAATTCAAAGCCCCATGTTAGTGAACTATTATAGAAAGCAGCATTTGTTATTTATTTAAATTCACATATCTTTCTTGAAGAACTCTGTTCTTACACCTTAAAGTACAGTTAGAACATACTTAGATATTTTAAGGATCTCTCATTCCTGGCTTCTTTTGGTGCTTTACTTTTGATCCTTGTGCCTCAGAATCTGGCTACTTTATCCCTTGTGTTTCTATTAGTTTTGTGGTGGGATATAAAAACTTCTGTGCTATTACTATTGTAATAGTATACATTGTATACTTGCACATTGTATACTTCTCTTGTATACATTATACACAATTGTTGCTTCCCTTCTAGTTGATTTGATGTAAAGATTCCTGTATAGTATCTATTTATTTTATGTTTTCCTCTTATGCACATGAATTTAATTGATTCTTCCTAGTTTTCCAACTTTAAACTTCTCTCTCTCTCTCTCTCTCTCTCTCTCTCTCTCTCTCTCTCTCTCTCTCTCTCTCTCTCTCTCTCTTTCCTGGCTCCCTCCATCCCTGCTTCCCTCCCCTATTTTCCTCTTTTTCGTATACTTGTGGGACTCTTGAGCACTTTTCTCTAACTCTAATTTGGCAAAGTATTTTGTTTGTATTTTCTGATGTGCTTCATTATCTGTTCTGATTATAGTATACGTATGGAATGTATACTTCTGCTAAATAGTATGGTCCAAGAAGACAAATACTTTTGCCTTAACTATTTGTCTGTCTCCCTCACTACTAACTGGCTCTTTCCCTGCAATAATGTTTAATGTGTATTTTTAATTAACATGAGTGTCAGTCTTAACTATAAGATTATTTGCTCTGGCAGATACACTTGCAGGTTTGTTTTATTTTGTTCTATAGTCAGTCATTAGTAACAGAATGGCTAAGAGAACCATGAGCAAAGGGTAGAAGTTGAGGGAAGTCGGATGATCAATGTAAAAAAAACTTTTGACCAAGGAGAGGCTATTCAAAAGTAGGATGGGAAGTCTTAGGAAGTGATGGGTTCCCTTTCACTTGAGCTGTTAAATGAAAATCACATGACTTCTTAATGACACTATTGAATAGGGTATTCTTTTAAGGTATGGATTGGATTACACAGCCCCTAAGGTCTCTTCCACCTCTGAGATTCTGTGAATTGAGCACATTTGAAAGTTGTCCAGTAACCCTAGACTGGTACAATTGGATTTCCTTTCCTAACCCATGTTAATTTATTCATTATCACCTCTTCAAAACAGCACCAGCTTCTTAGTATTACTGCAATTTCCTAAAGGAAATTATAATTGCCTCAATATTGCAGAAAGCCGGGGATATTTGAATCTCCTGATAAAGTTTTCACTTCTCTGCATTTTTAGTGGATTTTCCCATTATAACAATTTTTTAAAAATCATTTTTCTACTGTGTTCCCTCTTTGTCCCTTCCACCCATCCTGGGCTAGATCTTTAGTGTCAGATGTTTGCTGTGATCAATTATGGATTCATTTTTGTCTTTTTCTTATTGTTTCCATTGATATAACATACTTTACATTCATGCCATGCATTCTTTTTATGTTTAGTTTTTCACTTTTGGAGACTCTTTTTCTTACACAAATTAATTTCTAGTTGATGGTTTATTTATTAGTATCTTATCACAACCAAAGAAACCATAGTTAAAGGTAATCTACCAGTTCACTGTTGGTGTTTGAAGTTGAATAAGCCTATAGTGTATTTTAAGCAGTTAAACAATAGCTTTCCCCATACTTATAAGATTTGTTCTTGTTGGTTTCAGAAGGCAGAACTAGGAGTACTTGATGTAAGTTACAGTTTAGGAGACTTACACTTAACATATGAAAATACTTTCTAATAATTAAAACCATCAAAAATAGAATGAACTATCTTGAAGTGAAGTGGGTTCCTCATAAGTGGAAATCTTAAGACTAAGGTTGAATCACTTTTCAGTTATTTTTAGAGGTTATTTCTATTCAATGAAAGTTTGAACTGGTGAGCTTTCAATTCTGAAATTATTTTAATTATTTATTATTGTTATTTAATAATTGTTATTTATAATTTTGTTAAACAATTCTTTGAAATCAGTGATGTTCTAGGGTTAACTCCCAGTGTCAGGAGTTTTCATTTTAGGGGCCAACAGAGTAGCAACAGTGATGCATTGGCAAGAGCTAGTGGGATAGATGTAGATACTCCTTTTCACAAGTGGGGAAGTAAGATTTCTAAATCTTAGGGCATAGACAGTTGTGATTTTCTTCATGTCATGTTATTAAGAAATATTTTTTTCCTCATATATACCTAAAAAGTTTCAACTATGGTTCTTTGTTTTAGATTAATCTAATAAAACATCTCAAAGAAGGAAACATGCTATGGGGAATTGAGCCCTGGCTCTTAAGTCATAGGAACAAGTTTCAAAACCAATATTTTATCCTAAAGAAAATAATATGTGCAGAAACATATATAGGTATAAGTATGTATGTGTAGTCATACACAGAGAAGACTGAAGATAACTGTAGAGGGGAAGGTTTGATAGTAGAGAAACCAACAAAGGCCTCCTGCATAAGGTGGCCTTTGAAATGAGTCTGGAAGGAAGCCAATGATTCTGAGAGGCTGAGCGAGGAGGAAGAATATTTCATGCATAGAGGACATCCAGTTCAAAGGCACACAGAGAGAAGAGGAAATGCAGTGTGCCCAAGAAGCAAGTAGGCCAGCATAGCTGGATTGCAGAGGATGTTGAAGTAAATAACATGTAAAAACACTAGAAAAGAGAGAAAAGTGCCAGGTTATAAAATGCTTTAATTTCCAGATGTCTTTATATTGAATCATAGAAATAACAAGAAGCCTCTTGATCTCATTGAGTGGAGAGGAAGCATCATCATATATGAGCTTTAGGGAAATTATATTGTCAGCTTTTTGTAGGACTTATTTTTGCAGGGAGAAACTATTGTGGCAGAGAGACCAATGAATGAGGTTATTGAAATAGTCTAGGCAAGATATAGTAAATGTCTCAGGGTTGTGTCTATGTGAGTGGAGAACAGATTTATATTGGTCAGTCAATAAATGTTTATTAAGTGTTGACTATGTATCAGACACTATACTAAGTGAGGGAGATAAAAAGAAACTTAAAAGATTTTAAGTCCCTGCTCTCAGGGAGTTCATAGTCTAATGGAAGAAAAACATACAAATAGCTATGTGTTATTATCATTCAGCTGTATCCCACTCTTCATGATCCTATAGACTATAGCTCACCTGTGCTGTCCATGGGGTTTTCTTGGCAAAGATACTGGAGAGATTTGCCATTTCCTTCTTCAATAGATGAGGGCAAAGAGAGGTTAAATGACTTTCCCAGGGTCACACAGCTAGTCAATGACTGAAGCTGGATCTGACTCATAAAAAAAAAAAATGAAATAAACCACAGAAGCTTAAAGATCAAAGGAACCTTAGTTATTGACCACTGGGTCCAGCTGTTTTGGAACAAGAATTCCCTCTAAAGCCTATCTAATAAGATGCAATACAGTTTCTGCCTGAAGATATCCAGTGATGAAAGAATCTACTACCTCCCAGGAAATCCAGTCTACTTTTATTTCAATTTTATTCCACTTTCCATGTAATAGCTCTTTAAATCCTGAAAGACAGCTATCATGTTTCCCCTAGATCTTGAACCTTTATATACCCAGTTCTTTCAAATAGTGTATCTATGATAAATTCAGTGCCTTTAAAATCCTGACTTCTCTCCATTCATTAATCATCCTGAATATGAGCTAGAATTTTGACAGAAAGTAGTCAAGTTCACTAATTTCACTGGCCTATATTTGGTAGATTGCGTACCATTCCCCTACACATTCTAGAACATTTTTGTCTATCACTTATGTTCTTACATTTATATCTCACCTCGAGTACCCTCCTTCAACTCAACCATTGAACTATACCTTAAATGACATATACTTCATTCATAAATTTTACCTTGATACTTCCAGGTAATACTGATCTTTCCTTCTTGTGCTCTACACATCACTTTGGTTTTACCTCTTTCATGTGTTACCAAGGATCATTTTGTTTATGATAACTGCATATGTGTGTTATCTCCCTATTATACTATGTCAGATGCTGGTGATGAAAGGAGAGAGGAATAACCATATACCTAAGACTACAGATAGACATAGCTACAAGCAGACCAACAACAAGAAAAGCCACTGCTCTAAAAAAAAAAAAAAAAAAAAAGCACCTAAATGACATCTGGACAAAAATGTCAGATGCTCACAAATCAACTTTTTGAAAACAAATTCACTGAGGGGGTAGGAATGTGGAAAGACATCAGATCTTAAGGTACAAGACCCTCTCAGAGGAACAGGGGCACCAGAAAACTAGTTCCCATGGACAGAGACCCTGGGATACCAAGAAAGCTATCTCTACAAAACAGAATGGGGTGAAGCCAGTCTAGAGAGGAACCCAACTGAAGTGTGACCACAAGGAGAAGCTACACTTCTTTCAGCTACTTATTCTTGCTTGCACCATGCTAACCTCAGTTGTCTCTACTTGCTAAAGGAGTACAAACTTTGCAAGTATGCCCTTATTCTTGGTACCCTGAAACCCAGATCTGCTTGTTCCACCTCTGTAAAAAAAATTCTGGCTATAAACTTCCTATTATTGAAGGGCATCAGATAACAGATTTTAGATAGGTATTGGTCATTTAGGAGAAGGGAAACTGGTCTGTGAAAAAAGAAAGGTGGACAGACAACTAGCCTTTATGTCAAGTAATTGGGAATTAATTGGAAAATGAGGAAATAGAGGAGTGAATCAGTTCTTCTACAAGAAGAGAAAATTGGCAAATAGTACGAAGAAAGATTTGATCATGGGAGTTTGGAAGGAGTGAAGAGAGGAATAATGAATGAGAAGATTCAGTGAGAATGAGTTATTGAACTTGTCAATGGATGATGTGTTGTGGAAGGATTTAAACTGCAAATGGAGTTTATATTGCATCATGGATGTTACAGCCACTCAAATTTATTGAACAGGGGAATGACATGGTCAAATCTGGAACTAAGGAAAATCATCTTGGCAGCCATGTGGAAAATGGATTGAAATGGAGAGACACATGATTCAGAGAAACTAATTAGGGAATAATTGAAATCTAAGTAGGTGGTGATAAAAGCTTGAACTACTGTGATGCCCGTGAGAGTAAAGTAAAGGTACTAGATTCAAAAGATGCCCTAACTCCAAGTCCAGCGTTCTTTTTGCTATACCTTGCTCCCTTCAGTGAACCAAGCCTGAATCTTTGCCTCTGCTCCTCTTTGAATCTTTCTATGGACACCTTATGTACCAGTCAAAGCAAATATTTTAAGCCAGCAGTGTCAAATTCAAATAGAAAGGGAGATCATTAAAAATACATAAGGATCCTTGCATGCAATACATATTGACTTAGAAAATGACATGTAAATGTTATATATGTTTGATTTTTTATATATTTTGTCAAATAATTCCCAATTATATTTTATTCGGGTTATGGAATACATGATGCCTGCAATATGTTTTACTTTTCTGCTTACCAAATATATTACTTTCTCACACCGTACTTTTGCTTATGCAATTTTCTTTGTCTTAAATGCCCTCTTCCCCAATACCACTCATCAAAATTCTATCCATTCCTGTATAAAATGTCCAATTCATGTCACCTCCTTCTGGAAGGGGCTTGATTCTCTCATCTAGATATGTTCTCCCATCCTGTGACTCCCAGTAGGTCTTTGCTGTACTTATTTTTTTCACACAACATATTATATCTAATATTTGTAAAGGTGGGTATCAAATGAGTAAATCAATCAGATTATCCACCCCATCTAAAATAAATGATAAAATGCACTGCCTTGCTACCTTGACCAGGTGGGAATATGTTTCAATTGAATCAGAGCAATCGAATATATTCCAAGTAAGTATGAAAAGACCTTGGCAAATTTAGATTTCTTTGATGATCTGTAAGATCTGTAATCATCTATAAAATCATCTGTGAAATAGCAAGACAGTTGAGTCCCATGGGGAATTCACAGTGGAGTAAGTATCTAATTTTAAATAGAAAATGAAGTCATTTCTGAGGAAGAGTCACTTGGGTTGGTGGCGGGGAGGGGGGGAGGGAATTAGCAGGGGTAGAGCATAGAGGAAAGGTAAGATAGTGCCTTGGGATTTAGCTTTAGCCTTCTTTACTTATCATTAGATAGAGGAGGGCTTTATCCATAGTATTTCTCATTTTTCCATTAATATCCTGACAGACTCTCTGGAATAGCTAGTTGCACTATATTAATTGGGAGCCAACGACAAATTAGATGTAGATTCAAAGTTTTGTAAGAGCTCAGAAGGAAACTCCACCATACTTCAGGGAAACTGCTTGAGTATTTTAGCAAAGGGACTCATAGGAGTTGTGAGTTACCTTGTTACCCCACGTGATCCCTAAGTTTGTGACAACTCTTCTTACCATACCTGGTTTCTCTACTTACTACCTTTTCTAAAAGCCTACTGAGTCTGGCTAATTGATAACCTACCCATAATCACGACAAGAAGTGTATCGGTGGAAGTTCATGTGCTAAATAGTATTTAATTAGAAAGACATCCCCAACTTCTCAGGGCTACCCCCAGAACCCTGAGGGGACATGATAGACACATTCTAGGGATCAATGCAAATGAGAATATGGATAGACACTTCAGAATATATCCTACAAATTATCATCATTTATGTACTCATCACTATGGTTCTACTCTTTTAAATGCCTTGTAAGTAGGAACTATTATTTTTTTTCACACTGTTATTTTTCACAATAGATAGTATAACACAGTGCATTACTCATATAGTTGTCACTTAATAAAAGTTTGCTGAATTGAATTATTAAAGTTATAATGCTTATAAAATAATCTCCAATTGTCTGAAAAAATAATTTAATTTAATTAGGATAATTTTCTCATGCCTCAACTATGGAACCATGACCTTAGCCTTAAGTGATAGAGGTGATTTGATATGTTCAAAGAATTTTTCAATGATAAATTTGGGTTACAGATAGATTCTGTTCATTTGTAGACATACTCATGAAGCAGTGTAATTCCACTGAAAGAACACTTGAGTCAAAAGATCTAAATTCGAATTCAAGCTCCATCATTTAATAGCCATGTCTTCCTGACTAAGTTACTTAATGCCTCTGTAATTCAATATTAATATTTTTAGAACTTAGATAATACTTGCATGTTCTACACCACAAACTAACTATGAAGAGAGTACTTAAATGTAAGCTATTATTATTCAAGCAAACCATTCCTTGCAACTGGGAACATGGTCAATGACTCATCCTGAGAACAAGGAGATAAATGGATCTGGCAGCTGTTAAGTAGGCCAGGGAAAGTCTTGATATGCTCCTTAACCCCAGGATGTCTCTGTTATCTCAGCTTTGCCATTAAAGTAAGAGTCAGAGAAGTTTCATAAAGAAGAATTTGCTGAGACTTTCACCAAGAAGTGAGGGTTTTTAACAGGAAGTTATGGTGGAATTTTTACTGGGAACAGCATGGGGACATCAGTCTCTCTTGGAGAAGGAGCTCATAGTATCTGGCCTCCTGAAAGGAGATTGTCTATGGTGTTTCTGACATATCCTTGAAAAAGGATAATGTCCTTTAATGTTCTGGGTCTATTTTTCAGGATGCATAACTGGAGAGAAGGGAACTACTTGCTGGTATATGAAATTGTTAAAGATAATAACATCCCATCTCTCACTTCTATACATTTGCTTGGCCACCTCTTAGAATCATTAACATTTCTCAAAGCTAATCTCAAAACCACCTCCTACATGATACCTTTCCTGATTTACCCAAAAACTAACATCTCCTATGCCACTGTCTTGTAATTTTTGTAAATACTCTTATGTGTACATATTGTCTTCTATAAAATGTATGCATGTTAAGGTTAGGAATTATTCATTATGAATGTATTCTCTGCATCTAGGAAAATACCTGGCAAATAGGAAGTGTTAATTAAATTCCTGTTCATCAGTTTATTGACAACAAAAGAACATCCAAAGCTTTCAGAGAAGGAGGGAAAGGAAGTCAGACTTAGAGCTACAGACAGAAACAGAAATAGATGGGATTAAAGACCAGTTCTATTTTAATAGCTCTAACAAAGGAAGGTTATTATAAGATGAGTCAACTGAATTTTACAACTCATATGCAGTTGTCTAGTCTTGTTTTTAGATTTTTATCAGTCTATTTCCTTATCTATAAAATGAGGACAATAGTGCCTATCTCACCTTTTGATTGTGAGGATTAAATAAGATGACATATGTATTGCAAATCTTGAAGTGTTACATAAATGTTAGAGCTAAAATTACTATGACCAATACTTAGTATATGCCATTTCTGTTTAGAATATTATCACATCTCAGTGTTACCTTTACATTAAATCTTGCAGAAATATAATGACTTTGATTTACAGCATAGTTACATTAATCATAGAAGAATTATTGGAATGTTAACATCATCTTTGTTTGTTGTTTTTGGTGGTGGTGGTTGTGATCTAATACTGCCTGTGAAACCTGGGATAGGAGGACATCTAACTGGAAAAATAAATAGCTGAAAAGCATGGGAGAAATTTTTATTTAGTATTACTAAACATTTGTGGGATGCTTTTCTGTTACCAAAATGTGTGACCATGTTGAATTAACTGAAAGTTCAAAGCAACAGGCACTTTTATTCATAAATGTAGTTCTCTCTTAGATGACAGCCTTAGAGAGATCATACAAATCTATTTCATTTTTAAGTACTAGTTAAAGAAAAATAATAAAAGATTTGAAGTTAGAAAAATCAAAGAATATATAAATTCATTTGCTGTTAAATGTTTTTAAAATTTGAATGAGAAAAACCTGGGCAGAGGCAAAATAAAGACACTGGATTACAGCTTAGAGAATAAGTTCCCATAAGATGAAATAGGCAGAAAAACAAATATCTCTATCGTTAAATAATGAGAGATATTGCACAATTTTAGAAAAACTGAGACAAAGCAGCATGAAATCTGGGGACCCATCTCTTGCTACAAGTGAAACTGATATAGCAAATACATACCACTGTATTTGTTATTTATAACATATCTGATATTAACAAGTGGCACATGTCCAAACAAAAGTTCTTCACCATCAAATTCCTATATATATTTTTTAAATGAAAAGTAAAATAAAAGGATGATTTGATATCTACCTATCATCTGCATTTTCTGATCTGTTTTCTATAGAATCATGGTATATGTATAGGGGGCAAGATGTCTAATGGTGGACAAGATTACACAGTAAATCCAATGATTTTTCTGTCTCATCACCATTAAGGTAACCAGGGCACTATGGCAGTTGAGTTACAGGAATGGAAAAGAAGTATCACTTAGCCCAGTGCCTGGCACATAATAGGTGCTTAATATAAATGCTTACCGATTGATTGCTGGCAGGAATTATATGACATTGCCCAAATGGAATTTCCTTCTTCCAGTGCTTATAAATAAGAATGAGGCATTTCAGTGCTAGTATTTGGAAATTAGCTTTAATAATATGTATCTAGAATTAAGGAGGATGGGTTGCAGAACTAGTGATACCTGGAACACATCAATTTTAGCCATTATACCCAATGAAGGTATAAAACCTTTCACCCTGAGGTTTCCTATAGTTAGCATATTAAAATAAAAAGAGGAATAATGCAGGCTTCTGGGACAGTTCTCTTTAAATGAACTCTTAATTGAGTTGCCAAATTGATTGTATCAGAAAAGTGAAGAAATTTCATTGCAGCTTGCTGTTGTTCAGTTATTTCTGTCATGTCCTACTCTTCATGACCCCATTTGAGGTTCCTGGCAAAAATACTAAAGTGGTCTGCCATTTCCTTCTCCAGCTCATTTTACCAATAGGCTAGTAAGTGTCCGAGGCAGGATTTGAACTCAGGTCTTCCTCAGGTCCACTTTATTCACTGTGCTACTAGCTGCCCCTGGTGGTGCAGTGGATAGAGCAACAGTACAGAAGTCAGGAGGACCTGAGTTCAAATCTCACCTCAGACACTTGACACTCACTAGCTGTGTGACCTTGGGCAAGTCACTTAACCCCAATTGCCTCATCCTGGGTCATCTCCAGTCATCCTGATGAATATCTGGTCCCTAGATTCAGATGGCTCTGGAGGAGAAGTGAGGCTGGTGACCTGCACAGCCCTCCCTCATTCAAAAACAAAGTCAAGTGCAAGTCATGTCATTATTTCTCTGATGGCATGGTCTTCTTCAGCAATGAAGGACAAACACAGCTGCCCCTGGAAGAGAAGTGTAATTCCAGTAATTTTTTCTATGCCTTTTCCTGATATTTGTGTTTGTTTATTGCTGTATGTGTATCCATAGAGAAAACATTGTACGTTGGTCTATATTGGGGTTTTAGGCACAAAGCATATCAAACGTTTAAGATCAATGACAGCCCAGTCTTTGATTATACATCCACAACGTTTTTTCTCATAGTATCTAAATCAAAAGTTATAGAACCTGATAATAAGCACAGTGAGCAGTGACATGACACAGTGTTAATAAGGAGGACAAACACTGAAAAATTTCAGAACTGTGACTAACCTTGACTTCTGAAGTGTCATCTTCTACCTTCTGTCAGAGAAGTGGTACATTCTAATGAGAAACTCACTTTAAAACAGGTCATGACTTTTGAGGCTTTTTTTTTGTACTTCTTTGTTAAAACAGAAGGTTCTGTTGGGTAGGGGAAGTCACTGGGACTTTACATTGATAAAAAAAAAAGATAAGATCATCAATAAAACCTATAAAAAGAAAAAAAATGACTTGAAGAAAGAAGGCAACAAGTAGGCCCTTATTATTTAGGAGTTCAGTATTCCTCATCCTTTTCCTTTGAATCTATTGTTATAGGAGCTTTGCTTGTCCTGTGAATATTCCTGCCAGACTGTTTAAGATTTAGGAATATGACATGACTGAGGATTTATCTGTGCTGAATTGGTTCTGCAACATCAAAGAAGGCTTTGTCCCTAATTTGTACCTTTTGAGGTCATTCCTTCCTTTTCCATGCTCCCCTTATGTTTTGTTCTAACATGGGGCATGCTTGAGAAAGATTTTAAAATCTGATAGTCAGGTGTTTGATTAGGGGCCCAACTTGCACAGTGTGTGGTAGTGATAGCTGATAGGAAGAACTATCAGAGGTAAATTGAAATTGATCATACGATAAAAGGTCTGGTCCCCACAGCCGCTGATACTGACACATCACAGGGAAGTGGGAATAATAACTCAGAAGGTGCTGTCAAAATGTAGCTAGAGTTGACACAGATTCATCTCTGTAAAGTCTCTTGGATATTTTCTTTACCACAAACGTTAGTTCACTCAGCAGCATGGCACAAAAACATAACTTTTTAGGGAAAGGCATAGCCCAGGGAAAATACAACCAGAAACATAAAGAAAAAGAAAGCATGGTGTAATAGGGAGAACACTGGATTTAGAGCCAGAAGACTTGAGCTTAGTTGTTTTGGAAACTTGGCTAAACAATTTTATCAATTGTGCGATCTAAGCGTAGTTAGGTTTCACAGTGGATAGAACACTCCCCTGGAGTCAGGAGGACACTTACTAGCTATGTGACCCTGGGCAAGTCATGTAACTCTGACTGCCTCCCCCAAAATAATAATAATAATTTACCAATTATTTGATCTTCATCAAATTGCTATATCTCTTTGGGCCTCAGTTTTTCTAAGTGTAAAATGAAAGGTTTGGGTGTAATTGTGTTTAATGTCTCAGCTCAAAATCTATAATCCTAGGACTCATGAATATCTGAATCCCACAGGTATGCTGCTTTTAAGCATCTTTCTTTCCTTTCATCTGTTTCACTTAACACCATCAAGTTACCTTAAAAGTGCTGCAAAGATTACTTTTAAATACCAGCAGTGAGAGGCATTTTCCATTCTTTTATGTGTTGGCTAAAGGTGACTCTAATGTGGGAGAAAGTACACTCCTTAGTCCTATTGAATGAATCCAATACCTAGCCATCTCTATAGCTTGAATGTGCTTTCCTCTGGTAACAAGTTTCTTATTAATTTTAAATTCATCATTTACTGTATCCTCTAACATATGACTCACAGTCAGCTGTTTGTTGGTCTTTCTTAGCAGAATATGGATAAAGTAATCAGTGTCCATTTATATTCTTAGTTTAATTTTCATTATAAATATTTCGTAGTCTGATACTTACTATTAGGTAAAATCAGAGTCTGGAGAGAAAATAACCAAGATAAGCACTGATAATTTCCAGGCCTGCTATATTTCTCATCACTCTTTGGTCCAGCCAAACTAGCCTTCTTATTGTTTCCCACATGGGGTGTTCCATCTTCTATCTTTAAACCTTTGTAGGAACTGTTCCCAATGCCAGGGATGTATTCCCTTCTTATCTATACATCTTAGAATCACTAGGTTCCTTCAAAAACCTCTTTAAACACCACCTCCTATGCTGGAGTTCTTCTAATCACTCACCTACAAATTAACCTTGAATATGCTTATTTAGTACATACTCATATATACATTTAATTTTCCCTATAAAATGCAAGCTTCTTCAGAACTGGAAATGTTTCCC
This sequence comes from Notamacropus eugenii, assembly GCF_028372415.1. Taxonomy (NCBI): domain Eukaryota; kingdom Metazoa; phylum Chordata; class Mammalia; order Diprotodontia; family Macropodidae; genus Notamacropus; species Notamacropus eugenii. The sequence continues at coordinate 149,444,651 of NC_092876.1, read as the reverse complement.
CTTGTCTCTGTAACCCCACAGCCTAGTGAAATGACTATCATATAGTATATGCTCAATAATTTTTTTATTGATTCTTACAGTGACACAACCATGCACAAATGTAGTTCAAATAATAACAAATATTATCATTGACTTAGATTTAGAAGGAGACTTACAATTTATATAATCCAAGCCTTTATTTTATAGGTAAAGAAACTGAGGCTCAGAAATGGTGACTTATCCGGGTTTATACGGTGGCAAAGACAGGATTAAAACCTAAGTGTGCTGACTAACTGCCATATTACATCACTCTGCCCAACAATAGCTATCTCCATTTTGGGTTTATTTCTAGTAATTCCAATATCTAACCCAGCTGTGTAGAGTAGCAAACACCCTGACACATCCAGGATGACCTGCTAGCACAGGTTCTTAGATATGCTTTTGTAAAAGGAAAGCAACTTTTGAGAGGTCAACAATCTTCTTTAATCACATACACCAACAGAGAAAATACAGGTAGAGAAATGAAGACTGACAGGACTTCTGTCTGACCATAAGAAATACACATATCGCAGATCAACAGGCAGGTCCAACTGTGTGACTTATTACATACATACATACATAGTAGTATTACATACATGTAGTATTACATACATCTGGGTTTTCAAAAGAGGGGATAAGGAGGCGTTCCTTAATGGGCACTCAGAGCCTTATTTGGTACGTAAACCTTCTTCCAAAGAGTAAGCCCCCAAAGTAAAACCTCACCTCAGAGTGTACATACACTTTTCAGAGCCAGAGGGCATCATGACCCTTGTGACCCAGTACCTCCTTAGAAATTAACAAAAGATGTGGGCGTTCCAAAAAAAAAAACGGAAAAACCAGCCTCCCCTAATCAAGCTTCCCTTCAAGGGCTCCACCTGAGGTCTATTAGTGGGCAGGGGAGATCTTTAACTCTCATTGACTGTGGTTGTTTACATTACAGTGTGTTGTTACTTTTTTTAACAAATGTTTCCATGATCTAACAAAATTCTGAAAGGATTTACAAACAAAATGCAACCAATTTTAAGAATAAAACTCAAATTTTTCAAATAGAAATGTAATGAATTCTAATGAACTCTAGAATATTGATTTACATAAGCAAATAGCAAAATGAAAAATTGTTGTAAATCATATTACAAGGTAAGATGTCCCATCAGCAGTGTTTCCAACTATAAAATACTTATTGAGAGTAAATACTCTCATCCTTATGAGTTAAATCTATTATTAAATTAGAAATAAGAATGTTCTGAAAATTTGATTTTTTTAAAAATAGGCTTATATTACTTGGTGCTTTTGGTAGTATTTTAAAATAAATGTTTAGAATATTTATTACAAGAATTTTACCAGCTCTTTTAAAGTGTGTATTGCAAAATAGCCCACAACTATTAAAGTTCTAAACCGCCAAATGCTTGAGAAATCAAACTGAATCAAGTAACCAAGCATTTTTATTAAGTTTTTACCATGTACAGGCACTGTGCTAAGCCCTGGGAATACCACTAGAAGCAAATAATAATATATATCTAAATTTTATGTAGTGCTTACTTAGTGCAAGGAATTGTGCTAACCACTTTACAATTATTATTTCATTAGATGCTCTCAACAATCCTGGGCAGTAGGTGCTATTATCATCTCTCTTTCAGAGAAGAGGAAACTGAGGCAAACAAAGATTAAGTGACTTACCCAAGGCAACACAGTTATTAAATATCTGAGGTCTGATGTGAAGTCAAATCTTTATAACTGATACTCTATCCCCTGTGATACTTAGCTTCTTCCAAAAGAAAGACAGTCCCTTCCTCATCAGGAATATGTATTTCAGTATGGGAAGACAACATATAAAAAAGAAGTTTAAGGTGGGAGGGAATAAGAAGAGAGAAGATGATAGAAAAAATTTGTAGAGACAGGGGTAGGGCCATAAGAGGAAGGAAGAAGTAAACATGGCTGGTCTGGGCTCCTCTTTAAAATGGGGTTTATAATCGATGGAAGGAGCCCTAGGGCAGAGAGATCTTCAAGTATGAGAAAGCTACTGGTGGAATAGGTCCTTCCTAGATGAGAAGGCTACCGTAGAACTGTAGCAAAGGCATCTTTAAAGGTGAGGCTACAGAGTAGAGAAATAATGACTTCTATATGAAAATCTGCCTCAATCTGTATCTCACTATATTTGTTTATATATTGCAGGTAAAGTTCGGGCTCTAATCAAATTTATCTTTACCTGACTGATTTTAACATTAGCCAAAATCATATGGAATTTGATATTTGTGACAGACAAAAATGGAAGGATTTGCTTATTAAATGTATTTAGAGAGACCTTGCCTGGGTACAGGATGTTAAGTGGCAGAGTATATAAAGCACTGGGCCTAGAGTGAGGAAGACTCATCTTCCTAACTTCAAATCTTGCCTCAGACAGCAACTGTGTGATTTTGGTCATGTCACTTAACTCCATTTGTCTCAGGTCCCTCATCTGTAAAGTGAGCTAGAGAAGGATATGGCAAGCTATTCCAATATTTTTGCTAGGACAATCCCAACTGGGGGGATGGGACAGAGCCAAGATGACAGAGTAGAAGTAAGAGGTCTCCCCACCAGACCCTTCCAAAAAAAAAAAAAGAGAAGACTAAACAAATTCTAGAGGAGCAGAAGTCACAAAATTATAGACTGAATTTCCAGTCCAAGGCAATCTGGAAGATGGACAGGAAGGGTCTATCACACCAGGCTGGGAGCAGAGTGTAGTTTGGCATATGCCACATCAGCATGGACACAGTTGAAGCAGGTTTTAGGGCACTGAATCACTGGCTGCTGCTGTGGTTTTCAATCTTTTCAACACACAAATGCTAAAGACAGCTTTGAAGGCTAATGGGAAGGCTGAAAGGGGAATGTGGTCTGGCCCCAGCCTCAGGGTGGTACAGCCCCTGCTGAAACAGAGGCTGCTTCTGGAGCCTTCCACATAACAAAGAGCTCAAAAGTCAAGTAATTAGCTGGGAAAAATGAGTAAGTGGGGGAAAAAAAACAGACTATAGATTCTTACTTTCTCGGTGAAGAGGTATTTTCTTACATCACTGATGATGAGGAAGTTCAACATATACAACCAGAAGAAGACCACAAAGCCAAAGCTCTACATCCAAAGCCTCCAAGAAAAATATGAATTGGTCTCAGGCCATGGAAGAGGTCAACAAGGATTTTGAAAACCAAGTAAGAGAAGTAGAAGAAAAATTGGGAAGAGAAATGAGGGTGATACATGAAAAACAAGTCAACAACTTGCTAAAGGAAGCCCAAAAAAATGCTGAAGAAAATAATAGCTTTAAAATTAGACTAACCCAAATGGTAAAAGAGGTCCAAAAAGCCAATGAGGAGAAGAATGACTTAAAAAGTAGAATGGAACAAGTAGAAAAAGAGATCTGAAATCTCACTGAAGAAAATAATTACTTAAAAGTTAGAATGGAGCAAATGGAAGTGAATGACTTTATGAGAAATCAAGAAATTATAAAACAAATGAAAAAATAGAAGGCAATGTGAAGTATCTTATTAGAACAACAACTGACCTAGAAAATGGATCCAGGAGAGATAATTTAAAAATTATTAGACTACCTGAAAGCCATGATCATAAAAAAGAGTATAGACATTATCTTTCAAAAAATTATCAAGGAAAACTGTCCTGATATTCTAGAATCAGAGGGTAAAATAGAAGTGGAAAGAATCCACCAATTGCCTCCTGAAAGAGATCCCAAAAGGAAAACTCCTAGGAATGTTGTGGCCAAATTCCAGAGTTCTCTGGTTAAGGAAAAAATATTACAAGCAGTCAGAAAGAAATAATTCAAGTATTATGGAAACCCAATCAGGAAAACACAAGATTTAGCAGGTTCTACACTAAGGGATCAGAGGCCTTGGAATATAATATTCGAGAAGTCAAAGGAACTAGGATTAAAACCAATAATTACCTACTCAACAAAACTGAATGTAATAGGGGAAAAATGGAACTTCAATGAAAGAGAGGACTTCTAAGCATTCTTGTTGAAAAGACCAGAGTTGAATAGAAAATTTGACTTTCAAATATAAGAATCAAAAGAAGCATGAAAAGGTAAACAGAAAATAAAAATCATAAGGGATTTATTTAAGTTGAACTGTTTGCATTCCTACATGGAAAGATGATAATTGTAAGACCTTTCTTAGTTTTAGTTTAGTGAGAGTGAATATATGTGTGTGTGTGTGTGTGTGTGTGTGTGTGTGTGTGTGTGTGTGTGTGTGTGTGTACATGAAGAGAGAGAGAAAAAGAGAGAGAAAGGTAGCAGGCACATAATGAGCTGAATATGAAAGGGTGATATCTAAAAAAGAAAATTAAATGTTGAGAGGAATGTATTAAGAGAGAGAAAGGGAGAGGTAGAATGTAGTAAATGATCTCACATGAAAGAGGCAAGAAAGAGTTTTTACAATGGAGCGGAAGAAGGAGAAGAGGAGAGGGAATAAATGAGCCTTACTTTCATCAGATTTGTCTTCAGGAGGGAATAACATACTCAACTCAATTGGGTATGGAAGTTTGTCTTACCCTACAGGAAAGGACGGAGGAAGGGGATAAGGTAGGGGATACAATAGAAGGAATGGAAGATTGGGGGAAGGGATTATGGAAAGCAAACACTTTGGTAGAAGGACAGGTCAAAGGAGAGAATACAATAAATGGAGGGCAGGACAAGGTAGAGAGAAATATAGTCTTTCACAACATGACTGTTATGAAAGTGTTTTGCATGACTACCCATGCTTAATCTATATTGCTTGCCTTCTCAATGAGGTTGGATGGGGAGTGGGAAAGGGAGAGTGTGTGGAACTCAAAGCTTTAAAAATGAATGTTAAAAATTGTTTTTGCATGCTACTAAAAAATAAGATGTATAGGCAGTTCGGTATAAAAATCTATCTTACCCTACAGAAAAACAGAAGGGAAGGGATGGGGGGGGTAGGGATATGATAGAAGGGAGGATGGATTGAAGGAAAGGGTAATCAGAATACATGCTGTCCTGGTGTGGGGGGAAGGAGAAGATGGGAAGGAAATTTGAAATTCAAAATTTTGTGGAAGTGAATCTTGAAAACTGAAAGTACATAAATTTAATAATAAAAAAAGAAAACTCCAATTGGATCACAAAGATTAAGACATGACTGAAAAAAATGACTGAACAACTTGAGCACTACAGCGTTTCTTGTTATTTCCATTTGTTCTTCAAAGATTTAAATTTGATAATAATTTTTGAGTATTTACTAATGAGCAAGGAACTATTGAAATTGGAGATTCAAAGATCAAGATGAAGTAGTCCCAGTTTTCAATAAGCAAGTATGTACGCATCTACAATGTATTCAGCTTTATAATAGGGAGTAAGAGTGCAGAAATAAAACAGTGCTTGTCCTGATGCACTAAGGTTTTGTTCAGAGAATTACCATCTAGAAGGAACCTTAGAAATCACGTATTCTCATACTTATGTTTTATATATAAGGAAACAGAGGCCAGGTAAAGTGATATGGCAACATTCACATTACAGGTTGGACCATGGTTAAGATTAGAAACCTCAGGTTTCTTAAATTTTGGCTCCATGTTCTTTTTTACTTCTGTATGTTGCTGCTGCTTCAAGCAAAAAATGCCATAGGTCCCCTTCCCATGGATATTTCAAAGCAATTTAATATTACCCAAGCACCCAAGTACTGGAAAGAGGTACAATAAAAAGAGAGGGCAATTATTCCCTTGAAAATTCTTCATTTTACAATTTTTAGAATGGAAAGTAGCCCTTTACAAGCTGTGTTTGCCGAATTCCAGAATGTAAATTTATACTTATAATTTGAAACTTCCAGAAAACTTAAAGTGAGGTTGTAGCTAAGTAGAAAATATGTTTAGATGGAGTAATCTGGGAGGTCATAGCAGTTCTGTTTCAAACAGGAAATGTAGATAAACATGTATTTGTGTGTGTGTATATACATATCTATAATGTGTGTATGTATCTGTGTAAATTACATATATGTAAATATATAGGTTGTGATCACAAATGCAGGGTGTAAAGTAGACTAGGATTTTAAAAGGATATATAACGGAAAAACAATAAAAGTAATGTAAAGGAAAGAATAGTGACTTGAAAGTCAGATCCATATTCCAATTCCAAGTTTGTTACTGTCTCTATGGCCTTGAACAAATCATTTAGCCTATCTGGGCTTCTCCTTCCTCATCTCTAAAAAAAAAAAAAAAATACAACCAAGAGAATTCAATTATATTACCTATATGGTGCCATACCCTTTGATCAGGTTTCAGGTTTTGTTATAAATGACAAAATAACAGATAGATAGTTGTTCTTTTTTCTCGAAGAGTACCAAAATTACATCACTGTGCTAAAGTCAAGTTACAGTGTCTCCAGTTATGGCTGATCAGACTAATATGAACTCAGAATGCTCTACCACAAGTCCAGAACTAAAAGTTCATGTGAGTATTTGGAGTGGATTTCCTAAATTTGCACATCTCATATTTTTTTTGAGCCACTTCAATACTGCTTTGCTCGTAGAGCACACCACTGACACTGGCATAGACAAGCCATGCTGGGCAGTCCTGTGCCAATGTCTTTCATGTCACACAATCAGTTGCAAAGTTCTTAAGAGAGAACATGAGTGTGTCCTTGTATCACTTCTTCTGACCACCATGTGAGTTCTTCTCTTATGTGAGTTCTCCATAAAATAGTTTTCTTAGGCAAGTGCACATTATACATTCAAACAATGTGGCCAGCCCATCATAGTTGCACTCTTTTCAAGTAGAGTCTGAATGCTTGACAGTTTAGTTTGAGAAAGGACCTCAGTGTCTGGCATCTTATCCTATCAAGTGATCTTCAGAATCTTCCTAAGACAATTCAAATGGAAGTGATTCAGTTTCCTGGAATGGTGTTGATATACTGTCCCAGTTTCATAGGCATACAACAACGAGGTCAGCACAACATCTTTGTAGACCCTTAGTAATAGAAGGACGCTCTCAAGAATTTTGGATTTGATTGTGTGACATGGGAGACATTGGCACAGGACCACTCAGCATGGTGTGCCCACATCAGAAAGGGTGCTGTGCTCTATGAGCAGAGCAGAATTAAGACAGCACAAAGGAAATGTAGGATGCACAAATTTGGAGTACCACCACAAATGTCAACACGGATTATCTGCTCAATATGTGGTAGAGCACTCCAAGCTCCTATTGGTCTGATCAGCCACAATTGAACACACTGAAACTTCATTTTTTCATGGTGATGTCATTTTGGTCCTCTTCAAGAACTAAGGACAACAACCCACCAGAAAAAGAATTTTGCTACCCCAACCACCTAATTTTCTAGAGCAATAAGGTAGCATGAACATCTATTATACTGATAAACTAATCTTTTCTTTTTTCTTGATTGTACCTAAGTGTATCAGTAAGCACCTCAACATACACAGGGGGGCCTACTATCACAAGTTCTTAGATATGCATTCAGAGAGGAAAGGCAGCTTTTGAGGAGTTAACAATCACTTCAATCAAACATATGTATCATTCAGTTAGTTCAGGAGGAAAAGTCAGCACCCTGAACTTCAGAGAAAACAGAGAAACCAAAAGTCAACAGACAGAGCTTCCAAAACCGTCTGACCATTACATATACACACAGTTACCAGAGAGGGAAGCACCAGCTTCTGGGTTTTAGCTGGAGGTGGGGGGGAGGGGGAGGCTGCAGGCTCTTTAGTGGCTTCCAAGAGTCTTTCTGGCCAAAGAAACACTTCCAGTTAGTAAGTCCCAAAGTAAAACCTCACCCTCACAGTATTTATACACTTTTCAGAGACAGAAGGCGTGACCCTCTGACCCAGTGCCTCAGTAGAAAAAAACAAGAAGTACTTGGGGCCCTCCTACAAAAGAACTCCCCTAATCAAGCTTCCCTCAATGGACAGGCCCATCAATGAGTGGGGAAAATCTTCTTTAATCGCATTATTCAATCCAAAGCGCTTGTCGTAAAAACAAAAACAGCAAAAGATCCTAATTTGATCACTCAGTAAACTTATGGGGCCCTAGGAAGGTTATAACTACTGTAGGTTTTATATTCTCATATATGACCATTCTCAGTTTATATGTATGCATGTATGCACATGTATACAATATATATGTATATATGTGTGTGTATGCATCTACATAAGTAAATACACATGTAGTATGCTCTCATGTGTGTGGATGTGTGTGTGTATTTATCCTAGATACCACCCAGAGTGGTTATGTAGAAAACTGCAAAGAGAGAAAAATATGTCACCAATTTTTCTGGCACATCTTTAATCCTTCCTGACTGCAGTTATCACTGCTCAGGACCTCCCACTTAGATATCTGTCCTAGAAGTGCCTTTCAGTAGTAACATCACATGCTCTAATGCTCCCTCACCCCTTTCCCATTGAAAGTCATCTGTCCTGTAATTCAGAGATTTACTAGATAGATAGGTACCTAATTTGATAAACCAACTTATCTTAAAATGTTCGTGGATGATAAATTAATTATACTAATCTATTTACATTTAATAAGGACCTTCTGGAAATATAATAGGTATGTTTTCAGGCAGCATGGCAGACAGGTGTTTTTGTACTTTTCGGATTACACCAATGAGGTGACTGCCTCCTTCTTCCACTCACAGGGCCCCCCTGGTTGTCAATGTCTATGGAGAATAGTAGGTGCTAGAAAAACCTGGGTGCAGAAGGGGTGATGAATTTCAATCTCATGCATCTGTGATAGCAGTATAAATATAAACTACCAACAGCTAAACAACTCAAACAAAAAGCATGAATTCATTCCTCAATCCATGGATTTCTTGTTCAGTTGTTATTAGTCATGTCTGATTCTTCATGATCCCATTTGGGATTTTCTTGGTTTGCTATTTCCTCCTCCAGTTCATTTAACAGGTAAGAAAATGAAGCAAATGAGTTAATGACTTTCCCAGGATCACACAACTAGTAATTGTCTGAGGCCAGATTTGAACTCAATAAGATGAGCCTTCCTTACTCTAGCCTTGGTACTCTATCCACTATGCCATGTAGCTGCCTAAATTCACAAATTTAGATTCTATTTTATTCACTGGGATTAGATTTTTTAAAAATGTGTATTTCTCTATATTCAAGGAAAAAAATTTAGAGAAATATTTTTTTGGAATTTATTTTATTTCTTCGCTAAATACATGATGGTACAATGACACTCTAAAGGAAAAGTACAACTTATTGCTATCATAGACACATGATAAATTACATTTTTGCCCATGTGATACAGAATGTTTTTATAATCCTAATGTTCCTAGTTCCCAAACTTTTATGAAAGATAAAATCCACAACTAGTAAACATTAAGTTATATAATCTGCTCTCCCCCAGATTGTCACTTTCAGTCCAAGTATCGCACAGCTGTTACACTGGGAGTTATCCAATTGCACACAGATATGGCTCTTTCCATTCATTTGCATAATTCTGAATTCCTTTCACAGGAAGTATAATGCCATGTAGAAGTATAAAGAGTAAAATAATGGTTATCCAAGGAATGATTCAACAAACCAGAACAGCTGCTCATCAGAAATGCCAGAAAGCTCTTCTTTTTATCAATATCCTTCTTTCTGACATAGTTGAAAGCTTCAAACTCTCTTGGAAATTTTTTCCCAGAAATATGAGGGAAACATTCCCTGTATTTCATAATTCAAGATAATATCACGCTCCTACATGAAAAGAAGCAAAACAATCACAAGTAGAAAACAAACAGTGAAAAAAATATTAAATCCCTTTCAGGCTCCACTGACTAAATGTGGCAATTAAGGGAGTAACAAAAAAACACAATTAATTGGGGAAAATTCAAAATGCCCAATTTTATGTTGAAAACTATAAAAATAAGTACATAAATTGGTACAGTCCATAAAAAGTCACATTGAAAAAATGCTGATCATTTAAATGGCAAATTAAACACAACATAATTTCTATAGACTTTGCTTAACTGTCTGTCAGGGGAGTGATTACGTACCTGAATTTACTTTAGAAAATTAGTAGATCATTACACATTGGTGGTCTTACAGTGATATATTGACTTTCCTAGGGGTTATTTATTTGAGAAACTTTGAAAATCATTATCTGAAAAAACCTCAATATTTCTTCACTTCCTTTATGATTAATGGCTATTTAGAGCTCAGAAATTCTCTTAAAACTGGGAATAAACTTGTGGGTCTCTTTATATTAAGAAGTTTATATTTGCCTTAGTTTTCTTTGAAATATCCTATGTGACTTTTGCGCACATTCTTATTTTATCCTATGGTTAAACTTTCAATTATCCACAGGTACATTATGAAAATGAAAGATTACAGTGATTTTTCTTGACTTTATCATCTACAATCCTTAATTAATTTCTTGTAAGAAATGAAAGTGGTTGATCTTAGTCTTGTAGCTACTAGAAGAGAAGTTCTCTTAAGAGAAAACATTGTCTCCACCACCACCACCACCAAGAAATATATGAGCTCAAGAAGTTTAATTATGTAGAGGTCAATTCTACTTTAGGTTGGACCTTTGCCTGGGACAGAAAATAATGCAGTATATTGCACCATACCATAGGGAGGGCTAGCAGTTGGGCAAGGCATAATAATGGAAAAATATGGATTTTCAAACATTTAATTATGCTTTATGGATCTTTTTCCCTAGCATAAATGGCAGCTTATTGCAAAACTAATTAGAATGTGCCTCTATAGGTAATAAGAAATGCATAAAAAATTACTGTAATTCTTGCCAGTGACATTACCAATTGTCATCAATATCCCCGCCACCACCATTTGACCTTGTGCTGAGCATCAACTTGATGTGCACTTTATACTTCAATCAGTAAACATTTATCGAATCCCTCCTATGGGCAAGGCGTACACATAGGAATACAAAGCAAAAAAAAGAAAGAAAAGTAAAGAAACTATTCCTGCTCTCAAGAAGTATAAATAACATGTGCTACATATATATCTATATATAAATATAGATATATGCTGTACATTTGTACAGAATCAATACAAATTAGTAGGAAGAAGCATTGCAGCTGGAAAGATCTGGAAAGGTCTCAGAATGTGAGAGATAACACTTGAGGTAAGGAGAAGGTCCATTATGTTAATAGGAGATAGCCTGTGCAAAAGCACAGAGATGAGAGATGGAATCCTTTGTGAGAAGTACAACAAGATGGCCAGTTTGGCTAGACCAAAGACCAAATGAAGGGGAATAATATAAACTAAAACTGGAAATGTAGGTTGAAGCTAGATTTTTAATGGGCATTGACTGATCAATGGAGCAATTTGTATTTGACTCCAGAGGTAATGGTAAGTTACTACAAGGTATTGTTAGTCAGTTAATTAGTTTTTCTTGAGTTCTTACTCTATACCAAAAACTCTAGTGAAATTTTGGGGATATATGAAAAAAAAAAAAGATAAAAATAGACTGCCCTCAGGAAAATCATGTTCTAACAAGGTAAACTAGAGGCAAATCAAGCAAGACAGTGATATGATAAGACCTGTATTTTTAGTTGGGCTGAAGATGAAAGGGTGAAGGGATACATGAGACATTTTAATCACAGGGACTGATTAAAAAGTCATGCAATAATCCTGACAAAAAAATAATAAATAAAAAACCATGGGTATCTCCTAGGATGGTGAATGTAGGAGTGGAGAGAAGTGAATAAGCAATATGGAGCTAGAATCAATGAATCTTTGGTAATGAATTAAATGTGTGGAATATGAACAGTTTGCTATTTAAGGCAAATCAGGCTCACATCTTTGAAATCATGCAAGTATAAACAAAGAAAGGAAGAACTTTAAAAATTTAAGTAAAACATTACTAATTTTTCCCTGTTACATCAAAATTAACTGGGCTTGTTTTCAAAGCAAATTTTCCTCATCTGCACATTGGCTTTAAAATTAATAAATGTTTTTCAGCACAGTGGATGAGGCAGTGGTGGGGGAGGAGGAAGTATAAACAAATAACAAAAATACAAGGATATATAGTATGTTGATTTTCTGTTCAGAAGATGCTCCAAGGGGAAAGTGCTGCTGTATAGGGTATATGTTGAATTTTCAAGTTAGTCTGAAGAAACGACTAATGCTGCCGACCACCTTTTCCAGAAGTTTTAGAAAAATATTTAATTAAATATTTGGTAGAACAATGGTATCTCATTTATCTCTCAGAATTTGATTTTGGATTTTAAATTAATTCTTATTTAGTAAATTAACTCAGGCAGTTATAGAAATGGAACAATGATTGGTGTGTGGTTTTTTTTTTCTAATTGCAACTCAATTCATAAATTTGTATTCAGGGACTATTGAATCAATTCAACATAGATTTATTAAATGTAAGATATTCTTAGATCTAGTATGGACTCATAACTTTAACCTCATATATCATTCTTTATTCTTCAGGACAGCAGAAGTTTTAGATATCAAGGTCTTCCTTCTGCTTTATACTTAATAACACTAATCCATTTTGAGATAGGCATTTTTAAAGGACTTGCTGTATTTGTTTCTTTTTTAACTGTTTTAAACATTAGAATGTTGCCGTAACTTCAGGACTTGCTCTGTAAGGATTCTGGGTCAAGAAGTGACTTTATTTGAACCATCAGCAATAAAGTTGGTATTATTGCTATGAATATTGGCTGTTCAGAAAGGAGACAAATTATCATCCAGCATAAAGTCAAAATCCTTGGTGAAAGTAGGAAAACAAGAAACAATGAGGGCGTATCGTCTAAACAGAAAGTTAGAGGAATCTTTGAACTTCTTAAGAAATCACTAAAATGATGAAATGCTATTTATTTTATTTAAGGATGTAAATTTTCATTTTTGAAGTGGCTTCTGTTCCTTCTATTTTGCAGAAGGAAAAGCAAAGTACATATAGCATGAAAAGTAGTGCAAACAGAAAAGTAACTATGGAAAAATTAGAAAAATAAATTTTTTCCCCTTTGAATAAAGCAAATATACTGACACTTGTTTATGAAACAGGTTTATAATGAGAAATAACAAATAAAAATTAGTATAGTATACAGAGCTATTACATATGTATTAACTCATCTAATAAAACAATACCTTATATTATTTGGGGCAAATATTTTCACCTAAGTTTTGCTTTTTTTTTTTTTACGAGAGAATTCAGTTTTAGCCAGGTTAAGTAACTTTCTTAGTCATGTGGACAGTAAATGACACATTCTTGGACTAAAAGTCAAGTATTCTGACTTCTTCTCTCATGCTCTTTCCACATCCCCACAAGTACTGATTGAATAGAATCTCTGCTATTGCTTACCAACTACAAATGAATCAAAGTCACATTTGGTGCCACTTGCCCTTGGTACAAAAACTGCTACAATTATATTTTAAAACTGATATACTGTATTATTAATTTTAAGGACTTACCATTTACCAGGAACTGTACTAGACACCAGGCATACAAAGAAACAATCCTGCCTTCAACGAGCTTACATTCAAGTAATTAGAACAACCGGATATAGCTAATCAACAGGATGTAGTAGACATTGAGATTGTCAGCTAATCTTCAGAAATAATTTGATTATAATTAATCATTAGGTAAATCAAAGAACTCTTGATGTACCTGAAAGGATGAGATAATGAAATGGAAAGAATACAGTGTTGGGAATCAGAGGATGCAGGTTCAACTCCAGATCTGCTTTTCTGCAACTATATTTGACCTTTCTCTGACCAGTCTAACCCATATTGAGTACTCTAGGACTTGAAGTTTGTGATGATCAATGTCTAGTTAAACAACTTTGTATTCTAATGTTTTCTGTTTGGGGCAGCTAATGGGCCAATGAATAGTAACCTGGACTAGTCAGCAAGACCTGAGTTCAAATTCAGCCTCAGACAGCTCAGACCTTGGACAAGCCATTTAACCTCTGTTTGCTTCAGTTTCCTTATCTTTAGAATGGAAGTGAGAGTAGCAACCTAGACCCTAAGGTTGTTATGAGGAAAAATTTAAATAATATTAATAGAGCACTTTGCATATCTTAAAGCACTACACAAATCCTATTTATTATCATCAATAGGGAAGCTATTCAGTACTTCAAGTGCCCAACTTGGTGTCGAGAAGACTCATCTTCCTGATTTCAAATGTGGTCTCAGATATTTACTGGCTGTGTGAATCTGGCTTTACCACTGTTTGCCTCAGTTTCCTCATCTATAAAAATGAACTTGATATGGAAATGTCAAACCACTCTAGTACCTTTGCCCCCTCCCCAAGAAAAAGAAAAAAACACCAAAACTGGTTGACAAAGAATCAGATGACTGAAAGGACTGAACAACAATTACTATTGTTCCTAACTAAATCATTGCATGCTGTAGGAAGAAAGACCATATATTTTACTTCTTTAGGATTCCAACTTAAGGATCTAGCAGGGCTCTGCTACCAATTAGTTGTCAAACGAATACTTGATCAATAGACAATATGTTAGTTATGTCATTATCTTAGTTATATCATTATTAATGACTCAAGAAATATTGCATATAATTTAAGTAAGCTCCTAAGGCAGATCCTTTGAATGAATGGATTTTATGTCACTGTCCCACAAGATGACTTTACTGACCCCAAAAAGAAGAGGCAGATGTGAAATCCTAAGTGAAATCCTTGTGGTATTCTTAAGTCTTAAACATCAGTTTGAAGAATAAGTCACTTCTTCTGATGCACTCCTATTGAGCACAAGGAGGACAGCAACATTGATGGATGATTAAGGCTGTCTGAGTCATACAAGGGGACTTTGTTTTTGCAAATGAGGGAAGGAAAAAGAGAATTTTTTTCCAATTCTATCACAGCTTCAAAGTGCCATTCATGATCTTTAGCTGCCCACCAAAAATCTACAGAGAAAATAGCCCATTCTTTCCTTCCACCTGCAGCAATGAGAAAGGCTAGATGGGAACCCCTCCAGCTTTCTCCTTTCCTTCTGTGCTTGTGGCTGCCTTGCTAATCAGTTGACTATATCATCTTCTTACAAGAAGGGCAACAAACCTGTTGCCCTCATTGAAATTAATAAGGATCTAGATGCATCATACTTTGTGTGCTTTCAACAACCTTTGTTTAAAAATTCCCTTTAGCTCTCTCAATCACATGTGATACACGTTACCTACCTCCTTTAACTCCTGGCACTAATTTCAGGTGATTTGCTAGCTGAGTTATCTCTCTTTCATGCTTTTATAATGACATTTCACTTTAACTGTTCCCTTAACAGATTTTTAAAGCAGAGTGCCAAGTACAAAGAATTAATAACAAAATCTGAAGCATCTTTAATATAACCTTAATGCCCCTGTGCATCATTCTGACATTCTCACCTTTCTGTTTCTACAGAGGGACCTGAAAGGATTAAGTGTAATGCAATAAATTGAAACTTGTCACAAGTTCATGGAGCACATTATACTGATAGTGTAAGATTTTGAGAGAATGCTCCAGTTCACTACTGCCTGGTTTGCATTTGAAAGCCTTAAAAGTGCCAAGAAGTTGTATCCACTCCAACAACTTCTTATGAACATGGGTTATGCATTTTCTTGTTTACTGTATAATGGGATTATTTCTGTCTACTATTGAACCTTAGGGAACCTTAGCTGTTCATAAACAGAGCCTCTTCATATCATCAATCTTCTGTGTTCAAGTTCTGTCTGCTGAAATTAGGTCAACAGATCCGGTGACTTCTCCAAAGGTTGCCCTCCCACTGGGATACACTGATGAGCTCTACCATTCCATCAGTGAAAGTGCTAAGGGGGCTCACCAGCCCAGATGGCTTTCTTGCTGATCATCTCTGAAGTTGTATTTATTTTCTTTCCCCCAACTAGGCTCATTTAATATTGGATAAATGAGAGTCAGCATTGTTTGAGCCAAGAAAAATTGAAATAAAAATGAATTAAAAGATTATATTAACAGAGGTAACCCACAAAGTAATTCTGCACAATAAGATGATAAAGACAATGACATTTTATATTACAAGACCAATAGAACCCACTATAGAATTTGTTGTAGTATATATTTCTTATAACTAGTTTTATTTCATTGAATTTGCTGTAGCACAAAACCCCAAAACCAATTTGGTTCCTGAAGTCCTAGGTCCTGGATCAGTAGTTGCCTGAGGTCTTTTCTTACTAAGAAATTAGGACCTGAACACCAATGCCAAAGGACTTGGTGATTTCTTTCACCTTTTGCTATTAAGGGATGTCTCTGCAAACCTCTGCCCTAAATTCTGATCTGTTGTGAAGTCTCCCTGTGCAATGTTTCTCCTCCGGTTATTTAGTACACTGCAAGGTGCCAAGTGACAGTCTCATCTAGTCTCAACTGCCTGGAGAAAGGATCTGTAAACAGAAGCTTGTTCCAGGTAATATTAGCTACTGGGTTGGATTGTCAGCTGTTCTAAATGAGTGTTCTGGCTCCCTTTTACAGAGTATCTGCCACAAACCAGGGTACTTCAGTACAATCCACAACCATCTCAGTCGTAGAAACCACAAACACTCTATTAAAAAATTGAAAAATTCAGGTTAAAATAATGATTATTAAGGAATTGATACCCAGTATATATTGGGCAAGACAGTAAAAGATCATCTAGTTTCGCTTAATGTGTTCAAGTCACCAGGGGAGCTATATGCTCAGGTACGAAATGAATGGAGAGATGTGGTTGTGAATCACTGTTAGTGATATTTAAAACATCATGCAAAATGTGAGAGATAGAACAGGATTAGAGGAGAGCAAATTTTGTCATGATTTTCAGAAAAGGGAAGAAAATAGAATTTTTAAACTATGGTCTCAGGAGCTTACTGCTGATTTTTGGCAAATTCTAGAATGTATTATTTTTATAATACATTTTTATTCATGTCTTTTTTTTTATACTACCAAAGTTTTCCCATAGAAACCCTCCATCTCCTGCTCCAGGATAATCATCCCATAAACATACAGTATTTCTAAAGACAAAAAGAGGAAAAATTGATAAATCTCAATATATTAAAAAGTCAGAAAATATGTGCAACATACAGCACACATAAAAGTTTTACCTCGGAAATGGGTGTGTATTAATTCTTTATTTAACTTTTCTTTGGAGCCATGTTTGTTTTTTTATAATTTTTCAACATTCACTTTTGATATTTTTGTATGTGGTTGTTCTGTCCATTTATAATGTAATTATTATAAATGTAGTTTTCTTCTACTTACCTCACTCTGTATCGCCTCATGTGCTATATTCTGCACATTCATAATTTCTTACAGTGAAGTAGTATTATATTCATGTACCACAACTTGCTTAGCCATTTCCCAGCAAATGGGCATCAATTTAATTTCCAGTTCTTTGCTATCATAAAAATATGTATTATATGTGTATTTATGTATATGTGTGTATAAGAATTGATAAGAAGAAAGTATATGTACTTATTGTTTCCTTGGGGTATAAGTTCAGTAATGGAGTCTCTAGAGCAAAGAGTATAAATATTCTAGTCACTTTACTTATATAATTCCAAATTGCTTTCTCAAATGGTTGCATTGACTTACAGCTGGACCAGTAATGCAACAAAGTGCCTATCTTCCCCAACCTATTCAACAGTGACCATTTTATGCTATCTTTGTCAATTGACGGGGTGTGAAATAATACCTTAGGGCTGTTTTGATTTGCATCTCTCATTATCAATGATGTGGAACATTATTTTATGTGGTTGTCAGTGCTTTGGGATTTTTCTTTTGAAAATTGTTCATATCTTTTTACCACTTATCTCTTGCCAAATGGCTATTTCAAATACACGTACACACCCATATGCGTACACACATGCATATACATATAGAAATATAGAGTATAATAATAACAGAAACTTACCTTGAAAAAGTACTTTTGTACACACAAATATGTATGTTAATGTGTATATATTTGTATGCTTTTTAAAAGTTATCTATTATTAGGTATTATTATACACACACCTAAATGAAACGAATTCTTGTGTTTGTTCTCTGGTCTTCCTACAATTGCCAATATTAGATGACTTATTTATAAAGTGGTAAAGGGAATTCTTTTTCACATATGGGTTGGAAAAATGATTCCTGAGGTCCTTTCTCACTCTGAAATCCTGTAATTTTAGGATTTTGTGAAAAGGAGAAAAAACACCTATGAAACAGTATTTATATGTCTACTTCTCAGGTATTCTAGAAACTATGAAGGCTATGAAAAGCACAACATATGGTCTGTGTCTTTAAAAAGCTTACAGTCTAACTGGAGAGATGATATAGAGATATTTTAATTGTATATAAATATATGCTTATATTTTGAGATATATGTGCATGTATAGATATACATGTATATATGTACGTATGTATATAATATATATATATGTGTGTGTATATATGTGTTATAGTGAGCATCATGCCTGATAATTCCTGGTCTTGTAGATTAGATTTTTTTTTGTTTTTTAATAATTCCTCCCTGCACACACATGCTAATAGCAGACCAAATTTATTTTCTTTTCATTTCTTTTTAGCTGGCTTGACACACATGGCATGGGACTTGTAGTCCAGGACTAGGCTTCCCTAAGGGCGCCATTCCAGAACTGCCTCCCGGGACAAATTTCTTAAAAAAAAAAAAAAAAAAAGGCCTAAGTCTGAGTCACTTTATTTGACTATGTCCTTGAAGTTGAGATGCTAAGTTTACTTAAGATTCAGATTTCCATCATCTCCATCATATAACTGAACGCAGACTTATCTAAGACTTTTCATCATACCATAGGCAGAAAGAAAATAGTACTCATTCTGCTAAGTCCAACACCTTTGCCTACTGGCTGCACTATGTGAAAATGGACCTACTTGCTGACAAACTATTCCTCATCCCAGAAAGCTTATATTTGGTATTTGACTTCAATTCCACAAAAAGTAACTTAATGAGTTTCTGCTACAGATAGTTCCTAAGGACAATAAAAAATCTGAAAATGTATCATATAAATGAAAGAGTATTATAGAAATCTTTCATACTTAAATGAACTCCACATTATTCATAAATGAACACTACAATTAAATGTCATATGAACAACTATTATCCTAGGTGTTTAAAGGAAATTAAATTCCACCAAAATATTAAAAGAAAAGAGAGAGTAGACAACTGTATTTTTATACTTTAAGTTGTTTTATAAAAAAAAATATGAAAATAAAAAAAATAGAACCAACATGACTACACATTAGTTATTTTTATTACGCTTCCCTTTGTTTTACTAGTATTAGCCACTCAACCGTCATGGCTGTCATCTAAAAATAAAGATTGGAAGTCTCCCCTGCATGAGTACAAACTGCATTGAAGTCTGCCAATCAAAAGTTTTTGCAATGCATCAATTTCCCATATCACTTTCATAAGCTTCTAATTCAGAAATTGTGGCTACTTGATGAAATATATCAGTTTAAATGATATTTATGACAATTTCTTCTACTTGAATTTCATCTTCAGCCAAATGAACTTTATTTTGAACAGCTTGTTCCTTGGTATATAACTGAAAATCATTGTTGATTTCTTCCAATTTATGCATTAACTTAAAACCAAGTCCAAAAATTTGGCAGAAATGTTCAATGTTTTTACTTATCTTCATGCTTTCTCTTTAATCAAATCTTGAGTCTTTTGTCTCTCAGCTCCCCAAACCATCAAAGCACAATCCAAATTTGATATTTATTATACCTTTTGGCACCACTGGGCAAGATCTGGCCTCATACTACAGCAATTTCCCATTACAACTAGCCTCATGAATATAAATGTTGATTATTACATTTTTCTCTTTAAAAGATTGCTGCCACATGCTGTAATTTTTCCATTTACTAAATGAATCCAAAATGGATCTACAAGTAGTACCCAAGGAGTCTGATCCAAAAGTAAGTCAGTGTCAAATTCCAGTATCTTCAGGAAAGGACAGGTCTGAGGTATCCAAGAATCTAGTCAACAGTGTTGGAGGGGAAAGAGGAGAATCCAAGTTATGACTTAGTAGAATTATGTTCCTTGACAGCACATACTGTTGAAGTGTTGTCTTTTTCTGCCAGTACCTATTGTCATGCTTTACATATATTCAGGACTTTAAAAAGCTTTGCGAAATTTAATTGAACTGATCAAAGAGTAAAAAACTGAGAGCACATGGTACAAAAAGAAAATTTGCAGCAGTGTTCAACATAAAATCAGTGACAGCACTTTTAAGAAGGGGAAAGTAAGCCTCCATAGAGTGACTAACAATTTATCTATCTCATGCTATCTCTCTGCCCAAGGAGACATTTTCATGGCAATGCTATTCTATGCCCCCACACCTCACCTGCCATGTTATAATGCTTCCTGATTGCAGTCATCCCAGAAACCAAGATAATTAAATGAGTGACTTTTTAAAGTTCACACTCTATCTCCCTATGTCCAAAACAATAAAATATATTTAAAGCACTTTGAAAAATTTGAAGCCCTATATATATGTCAAATGTTGCTGTTCTTATTGTTATTATTCAGACTGTGTTAGATGAAGTGGATGTAAACAAGTTTGCTCAAAGAGATGCTAACTTGTTTAAAAACAGTTACTTCAATAGAGGAGATGAGAGGAATTCTCTGATGTCCACCTTCTACTCTCTCCAATCAGAGGGAGGGAGGTACCCAAGGGCAATAGGGAACTAAGAAAATGTGAATAATACAAAAGTCTAGGAGCCAACTCAAATCTGCTGTTGCTTCCATTAATACAAAAAGACTTCCTCAAGGACTTCTAACCCCAAAACTTGAAGATAGAACTCTGTTCCCTCAGTCAATCAGTAAGCATTTAGTTAAGTATCAGAAACTTCATCAGTTACGCAAAAAGAGGCAAAAGACAGTCCCTACCCTCAAGGAGTTCACAATCTACTGGGAGAAGCAACATGCAAACAAATATTTGCAAGCAAGCTGTATCTAGGATAAATAGGAAATAATTAACAGAAAGAAGACACTGGAATTTAAAAAAAAAAGGTTTGGAAAGGGTTATTTTAGAAGGTGGGATTTTAATAAGAACTTGAAGGCATGACCCCACCCATCTAAATCAGACTAATATCTGACAACTTAATTTTTCCATATATCTTCATTGAACCATTTCTAGAAAGATGCTAGGAAGACTGATGTTCAAAAATAGGAAAAAGGTATACTAGAAACTATAGATGAGTGAGTTTGATATTGATGTCTACAAATCCCTAGAATAAATTAAGTAAATAAAGAATTATCTTTGTCATTGTCCTAAACTTCAGTCCAGACCTGAACTTAGGACTTATTGGATTTTTTTCCTTCCTGTTCAAAAGCAGTGCCTCAAGTTCAATTGCCTGTTGAAGATCCTCAACTGGATGACACCCTAGTATCTGACTTTATATATTCAAAACACAGCTCATTATCTGTCCCCCTAAACACATTGTTCTTCCTAGTGGCAACGTCAAGGACACTGCCATTTTTATAGCCACCCAGGTTCATAAACTAGTAGTCATTCTCAGCTCTTTACCAAACCAATTTTTAATGTTTCCATGCCTTCTTGGTTTTATCTCCACCTCATCTCTCATATCCAGTCCCTTCTCTCTACTCACATTACTTCTCCAATAATTCAGTTCCTAATCACCTCCTGCCTGGATTATAACAAGAAAATCCTATTTTTTCTCCCTGCATGCAGCTTCTCCCCTCTCCAATCCATCTTTCATAAAGCTTCCAAATTAATATTCCTAAAGAATAATTATGACTACATCTCTCCCTCTACTTAAGAAGCTCCAGTAGCTCCATGTGACCTCTAGGATAAGATATAAACTCCTCTATTTAGTATTTAAAGTCTTGCACATTTTGATTCTAGCATGGCATAGTAGGTTGGGTACTAGATTTAAAATCAGGAAGTCCTGGATCCGAATCCTGCCTCAAATACTCTAACTGATGATATAATTCATTTAACCCCTCAATGCTTGTTTCCTTATCTTCAGAATGAGGGGGTTGGGTTCAATGGTCTCTAAGGTCCCTTCCAACTCCATATTTATCTTTCCAGGCCATTCATACATCCTTCATTCTGCCTTCTAGCCAAAGTGCCCCACTTGTCATCCAACATGTTGTCTTCCACTTTCTTGCCTCTGCACAAGTTGTTCCTGTGCCTAGAATTTCTTTGTCCTTCCTCTCTGCTTTTTGGAACTCCATTGAAAGGATCTCCCTTCAAGACCCAGTTCAAGTATACCAACTCTTCTACCAGATGGTGTTCCTCTAAACCCATAAAAAGTTTTTTTTTTAACTATTGTACATATTTTGTAATACAAAGGACTGCCAAATGAAATACAACAGTCTCTAAAGAATTCAAAATGGGGATCAGACAGAGGGTAGTGGAGATATACTTGGTAGATGAGAGGAGGCTCAATTATAGAGAAACTTCCAAATGAGAAAATTCCAAAAAGAACCAGGATAAATGATGTAATTAAGGAAACATACTAAGAGAAAATGTTTACATGATAACCGAGAGCCAGGACAGGTGGGCAACTAGAGTATTTCAGGAATACTCTCAAAGGAGCTGTTCAGCATGTTTGGCAGATTGCTTGTACCAAAAGGAGAGCAAGACAAGGACAAGAATCACACAGGATGGACAATCCTGGATGGATTGCAATTTAAATTATTCAAAGGGAATTGTAAATTGAAGAGATTATATATTCATTTCTACAAATGAATATATTTTGTACTTACTTATCTATGTCCATACTCCCCCTTAATCTTTCCACTACAGTTTTGTGCTTCTATAGCCAGTGCCTTTCACTGTGTCTGGCAAATGGTTGGTTTTTAATAAATACTTAATTGAATTGATATAAATTAGAAACATTTATAAAGCATTTATTCAAAACATGAGTTTGGTAAGGACTCATAAGTAATGCCAAACCTCATTTTGCTATTTTGTGTACAAGGGAAATGTTGTAAATCTTGTCTTTCACACAGTAAGGCAGTTGATAAATGTGTCTTATGCCAACCCAGTAGACAAGATAGAGAGGCTGACTGGACTCAGGTATAATATATAGAAGCCATATGTAAAGAGAAAATTCCATATGTAAAGAGTACTGAGTGGATTGGTCTCAAGAACTGAGATCCCTAGTGACATGTCAAAATATGAGAGAGTAAGTTACTCATGGATAGGCATTGTTTCACTCATTTTGTTAATATCCATAGCACTTAGCATAGGACCTGGTTATATAGTAGGCACTTAATTATTTATTGGTTATTGATAGATGTGTGGAAGAATTCCATCCATGGACCTAAAAATGAAGGATTGCATCATGAGAAAATTAGGGAAATATGGGAAAAAATACTTATCAGGTATGTGGATGGGGAAAAACATTCTGAACCAGGTAAAGAATAGAGAGGATCATAGAAGATGAAATGAATAATTTTGATTACATAAAATTAAAATGTTTTGGCATAGTCCTGTCCTATCCAGATTATTTTACCAGTGACTTGCTTAGAAGAAAAAGAAGGCATAGTTATCAAAATTTACAGAATCCATAAGATCAGAAGAGAAAAATATGCATATAATCCAAGTTACTTGTGGAGGGTGAGATTGTGACTAAAGAAAAGGTGCTTGTTTAATTGAATAATTAAGAAATTACTAATCAGCTCCCTAGAAGGTGTTGTGATGTTCTCAGAGAAGAAAGAAGTGATAAATAACCTTTGTCCAATTTTAGACGTTAAATTGGTATTAGTCCTATTTTTTCCACCTCATGTGGAGGTAGGAAATACTCTCCCATTAAATCTACTTGCTCCCTAGAGTTTACTGGGTTTCCTAAAAATATTATTAGCAATTTTTCCAGAAACAATTCAAGAGATCACACCTCTATTAATGGTTGGTTAGTTGGTTGTTGTCCTTTATTCTCGAAGAGGACCAAAATTACATCACCATGATAAAATGAAGTTTCAGTGTGTCTGACTGTGGCTGATCAGACCAATATGAGCTCAGAATGCTCTACTACAGGTTGGGCACAGATAGTCTGTGTGAATATTTGGGGTTGGTACTCCAAATTTGGGCAGCCTACGTTTACTTTGTCCTGTCTCAATTCTGCTTTGCTCATACAGCACAGCACCCTTTCTGATGTGGGCACACCATACTGAGCAGTCCTGTGCCAGTGTCTATTTTTCCAAAATTTCTCTACTCAATTTCCAACAGCAGTGAGTAAAACTGTAGCAAAAATAGTCACTAATCATTAAGGTTTTGGAGTAGAACCTTAGAATCTTCATAAATAGGCTTAAAGAAAACTGAGATGAGATATTTGGGGGAAATCATTTTAGAAGAGCGATGAGCAAGCCTAGTAAAAGAGAAATTATGAAAGGAAGAAAACTTTCCATTTCCTTTTTTTCTTTTTGAAAAGGAGCAATGCTTCTGCAGCATCTGTTCTGCTCCACAGGGTTCCTTTTCCTTACTAGGGGCAGCACTTTCATAGAGTGAACAGCAAATTCTTGGCCTATGCCAACAGACATATATTCATGGCAATAGTCAAACTTTCCACTTATATCTATGCTTATAAATATATTTATTTGCATTTAGGAATTAGCTAGGTGTACAGTGGATAGAGCACCGGACCTGGAGTAAGGAACACTGAGTTGAAATCTAGCCTCAAACATTATATGAACCTAGGCAAATCCTGTTTGACTCAGTTTTCTCATCTGTAAAATAGGAAAAATAATGCCACTTACCTCCTAGAGTTGTTGTGAAGGACAAATAAGATAATATTTTTAAAGCACTTAGCACAGTGTTTGGCACATAGTGGACATTTAATAAATACTTGTTCCCCCCAATTTTGTTATTAAGCTTTAATATATACATTGTTCTTTCCATTAGAGTTTGCTTACATTTATCTGAGAATAGGGACCATTCATTCTGCATTTCCTAATAATGCTCAAAATTGGGCCCTTCTCTCTATCCTCACTGGGTGATCTCATCAGGCTCCGTTAACAGCTCTATACAAATAATTCTCAAATCTATATATCCAGCCCTAATTTCTCTCCTGAATTCTAGTTTCACATTATCAACTGCTTGTTGGATGTCTCTGTCTGAAAGCAAGGCAGCTAGGCGATAGAATGGATGGAGTGTTGCACCTGAAGTCAGGAAGACCTGAGTTCAAATCAGCTTCAGATACTTACTAGCTATTAGACACAGAACAAGTAACTTACCTGCATCAATTTCTTCATTTGTAAAATACCTCTGAGAGGTGTTTTGAGGATCAAAAAAAATAATATCTGTAAAGTACTTAATGCAGTACCTGGACCATAGTAGGTGCTTAATAAATGCTTGTTTCCTTCTCTCCTTGTATCTGAAGCTCAAAATGTCCAAGAGTTATTTTCCTATGTCTATTGAAAGCACCACTACCCATTGAGACAGTCAAGTTCATAACCTTGAGATCATCCTTAATAACTTTCCTCCTCATCTCTCATGTTTAATCAATCAGCTTCTAAGTCTTGTTAAATTTACATTTATAACATCTCTAACATCCATCTCTTTTTTTTCCTACCACTACCTTACTTTATGTCATCATCACTTTTCACCTAAACTGTCATGAGAACCTAAGAAGCTCCCTTGATCTCCACTCTCTCTGATCCAGGGGTCAGGAACCTACTGCCCCAAGGCCACATGTGACCTTCTAGCTCTTTGAGTATGGCCTTTTGACTGAGTCCAATTTTATATAACAATGCCTGTTAAGGAGCCATGTTTAGTTCATTCAGTCACTCATTCACACTGTTTCTCTTCAGTGATGTTTTCTGGCCATCTTTGGAGGAACAATGACTTGTTATATCTTTATATGTTTGTCTTATGGAACATTCTCACCATTGATTAGTGACCGATTAACACTGATTTATTTAAATTGATTATGATAAAGCTTTAAAATTTGATTCTCCTGTTTACCTCTTAGTAGCACTGATGCAGTTGGATCTATTTCTCTTATTCCATTACTTGATCTGTTTCTTCAGATATGTAGTATTTTAAATATATATATATACACACACACACACACACACACACACTCTGTTAAATACTCCTGTGATTAACCAAATGCTTCTTAAAGGTGTGCCAGTTTGATAGACTAATATTATCTAGATGGGGAAAAATGGAATAGCTTATGTAACAGGTAGAGCAATTGTTGATACAGAAGTTTTTGTTTTTAAACAAAAAATACCATTCTAAACCTATTATAAAATCATCCCAAATCACATGAAACCATGAATGAAAGTATACTCTCAGAGCTCAGTAGCTTCAACAAAAAGGGTATTAGAAAATTTATTATGTGTATTTTTCTCATATATTCACATATATCAAACAATTTTTATCAGTAGCTTTCACATTAGGTTCTCCTTGCAAAAAGGCAAACTGCTGTGTTCTAGTCATTTAATTGAAAATATCTTTGCAATAATCTCCATGTCTCATACTTTCTCGGTGCTCTTCTGCATAGAAAGTCGTAAAGTAATGAATGATTTTCACACATTCAAAAAGGAAAAGGGGAAGAAAGAAATGTCACCACCTTCCCACTAATCACTATTCTTACTTACATAATTTTCAAATACTGCCACTATCCACATAGTGATCATCCATTACCTTGACTAATTTGTTATTAATTTATGGCAAAACCAGCCAGCTGTTGCTAAATGTTTATTCTTAATCTCCATATCTACCTACGTTTCAGGCATTAATTTTCTCAGTGGAAATGAGCTACTTAATTAGAATTTCTTTCATTTTTAAATAGGAATGTTTTCATATTTTACATAATCTATTCTAAGGAATCATTTTCCCCTGTGAACTGAAAACAAATTAAAATTTCAGGGAAAGATATCAATATAAAAAAACCTTAGTAAAGGCTGTTGGCAGAGGTAGGGATTATGGAATAGGACCACCTGATTCTCCTCCAAGGTGATGACTGAAGCGTCTGATAATTGCTAAACCAAAGACCGCACATCATCTGATCAGAAATTGCCTGTAGTAAAGACTTTGGCAACGATAGGCCAAGGCAGAGTCCAAAACAGCCAAAAGCAAAAAGGCATTATCTGTAGCTTATCAAAAATATGTCAGAGAACTAGGCATCAACAGCATCTAGGACTGGATACAAAAACTGGTATCTGAGGGCCCAGGATAGTAAATTGGCAGGACAGGATATAAGGAATGTCAAGAAAAGGGATAAGATGAGTAGTAAAAGTCCTATGGCCATTTACTATGCTCAATGAGATTGGAACATTTTCATGCATTTGACATATATAACCATTCATTCAAAGTGTATCTATCTATTAGAGAACACCAAAGGCAATGTTAAATTACTATCTTCCTGCAAAATACAGATAGGAATTTTTAATTGTTTTTGAAAATGTGCAAGAATTATATCAAGAAAGTGTGGTGTATAAAAAAATCTATGTTTCAATATCTGTTTCACATTATACAAATAAATACATATGTATGTATAATGCCACATAATACTATGTGTACACATCTATATTCCATATCACATATAATGTTAAATACAATAAAGATATTGAAGCAGTTTGCCATTTCCTTCTCCATCTCATTTTACAGATGAGGAAACTGAGGCAAACAGGGCTAAATGACATGGCCAGGGTCATACAGCTAGGAAGTATCTCAGGCTGGATTTGAGCTCACAAAGCTATCTTCCTGACTCTGGGTCTGGAACTCTATCCACTTGCCACCTAACTGCCCCAAGCTATATAGGAATATAGCCATAAAATCTATTTAATTGTATATTGAATTATATACAACCATATACTTATGTAGTCACATAAATCCATACAGTTGTATTCTAGATATATTTGTTAATAAGATTTGGGGCTTAGAAGGATCTCAATTTTTATCTAGTCTAACTTTATTTTGCAAGTAAGGAACCTGAGATCCATAGTGGTTACATGATTTTTCGAATGTCACGTAGGTAAAAAAGCAACAGAGCTGAGACTTGAACTGTCTTTTTTCCTTTCAAACTCAGTGCTCTCTATACCACTTTGTACCTGTAATTATATTGGGAAATGTTACCTTCCCATTTCAAATTAGTTGCCCTTACTCAAGATAATGCATAAGAAATGACAAGATAAGATTCTGTTGTGGCCCCATAGAAAGAACTTCCTAACCAGTGTACCAAAATGAAAATGAAATTTTCTGCCAATTTAGAGTGGTTCATACAGAGTCTGGATGACCATTAGCTCTTAGGGCTGTTGTAGACAGTATCCTTAATATGGCCTTCAACCCCTGTAATTCTATTATTCAAGCATTGTAGTTATTTTTGATGTCCACATATCTACTCTTATTGGTGCCAGGAACACTCTGTAAAGAAACTTTTCTCCCCAGTGCAGACCAGCAACTGCTCTGCAATTTATAGTCCCAGAGACCTAATACATTCAGATAGTAAGTGTCTTGTTCAGAATCACACAGCCAGTATGTAATAGAGGTGAGAATTGAACCAAGGTTTTCCCTACAGTATAAATAGCTCTACACCATGCTGCCTCTACCTCAGAGCTTCTGTATCTGCTAAATACAAGAAGTTAAAATAGGAAAATGAATTCCTGTGGCTTATGTTACATTAAACAGTACAAAGACTCCCTAAAGTTTATTTAAAGGTATGTAATGTTTGTTCTCCATTAAAGAAGCTGTTAGTGCAACAGCATTCTTGTTGGTACAAAGCATGCCACACTGTAGCCAGGCTGCTTTAAGAACATCTCACAAAAAATGCCTTGACCAGAGAAAAACACATAACATGTACTATTCCAATGGCACCGTTCTGGTGTAATTTCTACAAGTAAATCTGTTGCTCCTAAATTACCTTTTTCCTTATATCCAGAAAGACACCAATGTGTTCCATTGCTCAGCAACTTAGTTCGTATGTATTGACAGATGCTCGGATTCTATATTATCAACACCACGATTTTCAATCCTGTTTGAGCGTAGTCTGTCATAGAATCATAGTTCAGAGAATCAGATCATTTTGGATCTGAAAGGCATCTTACTGATTATGTGGTTCAGTATGCTGCTTGTACAGATAAAGAGACTAAACCCCAGATACACGAAGTCATTTTTCCAAAGTCATACAGATAGTTTGGGACAGCACCCCTCGGCTGTTCTGTTTTATCTCTAAATGTTAACTTAATATGATTATCCACAATAGAAATATCAAGAATAAAGAGATCCATCAGTGGAAAGAACACTATCTTTGGAGTTAGAAAACCTGGGTGCAGTGGAGAGACTTCTAGAATTTAGTCTAGAAGATCCAAGTTCAAATCTTGCCTCAAGTATTACTTACCTAAGTTACCTGGGCAAGTCATAACCTCTCCCAGTCACAGTTTGTTAGTCTGTAAAATAGGCAGAATAATAGTAGTGAGAATCAAATGAAATAACATATGGAAAGCAACTTGCAAGACTTAAAGTACTGTATAATACTAGCTATTACCATTATTTTTGTAATTATTCTTATTATAATTATTTAAATCCTACCTTTGACACTGTTGACCTGAGAGTTTTGTTAAAAGAGGCAAAGAGGTTAGGTGATATATAAATTTGTGTGGTTTTATTCCCTTAAAATTACCAGAATACATGTATGCATGGAGCCAAAACTTAAATTTTGACTGATAAAAGAATGAGAAGCCTGAAATATGTTTTAGAACAATCGCAGCTCAGGATGTCTGTGTCACTCAAACTGATGATCTCCATATATGTTTAACCATAGTATGGGAAAGGAATTTTCTTAATTGAATAGGTGGCAAATACAATAAGATAAGAGAGCTGACAAAGTGTCAACTGAAATTACAACCCAAGATATCTGTGTTTTCTTTACCATTAACATGACATAACATAGTATATGTCCATAAAATATTAAGATAAGAAAAATCCTATTATTCAAGGTAGAGTCTTGTCAAGGTATGCTGTCCTTAGTAGTCATTATCAGAAAATACTCTGGTCAGCTTTACCTGGCTTTCCAGTGTTGACACAGGAAGAGACATTTTGAGTCCACTCAGAGAACAAGATATTTCCATTACCCCAGAACATTGTAGATTGAACTCAGAGTGGGCCACAATGGATGACTCTCTTGATTGACCAAACCAGGTCAATTTTAGTCCTTTCTCAGGTCTTGGGGGTTCAAAATGATTTGGGGAGAGGTCTACAACACTTACTATCTTTGAAAACTTAAGTAATTCACCTAAATTCTCTGGCCCTCTGTGGCAGCAAGTAGGGTGGGATTTGTTTGTTTGGAGTTATTTTCCAGACTCAGGGTAGATTGTGAGCACCTGAGGGTTCAGTCCCCTTTGAGCCCTGATGATTCGTAGTTGTGCTGAGTCACATGGGTTTCATACCTGTTGGTTCTGAGTCAGTCAGGAGCTGAGTCTAGTTATATATGCTGGGAGGTTAGTATTTTACTTTGGGGGTTCATTTATGAGAAGGAGCTTATGGCTACCTAGTTGAGACTCTGAGTGTCCCTATGTTCAAACCCCTGGACTGCTCAGATATAAAGGTTCTTCAATCCAGGGATGTATGTAAATTTTATGGCAATATTGCTCTGATTCAGGAAGTAGAGCCCTGTCTATTGGAAATGATGAAGATAAAAAGGTTATTGAATAAAGAGAAGGCTTGGTAACTTTGGCAACGTAAAAGATAAAAAGATGTGTCTGGAGGCATGTGTTTGAACGGATTAAAGTGATTGTTGACCCCTCAAAAGTTGCCTTTCCTTTTATTAATGCAGATTTAAGAACCTGTGATAGTAGGCCCCCATGCATGTTGGGGTGCTTACTGACACACCCTGAGGTTTCTCATATATAAACTGAGGGGCCTAACTAAATGTCCTCTGAAGTTCTTTTTAGCTCTATATCTATAACAAGAACAAAAATAATTAGAAGCCAGCTAGATCAGTGAAATTCTGTGGTGATCAGTAAACTTTATTTCCATCTCCTCTCCTCTAAGTGAACCATTGACAAGTAGGGTAATGTGGTAACATTTCACATGCCCTATTCTTCCCTTCTAATATTCTAACAGAGATGCCAGTGAGCATTTATATGATCAAAGGGCCCAGAGTGAGATCCTGTCATGGAAGTTTCCCACAGGCAGCTGTATTTTCTTGGTCTTAGTAGTTCTTTTATCTGGGGAGCAGATATTTCCCCTAAACTCACTGCACACAGGTTTATCCACATCCTCCAAAATAGAAATAAGGTTAGGGAGTGGATGTGTATTTTTATCGATATGAGGGACTCCAAAAGAGGAAACTCCTCCCAAAGCAAATTTATCCTTTCTCTGCAATTTAAGCTCTTACAGTATTGCCTGGGGCACTAAGAGATTAAGTGATTTACCCAGGTTCTCACAACCAAGTCTGTGTCAGAGGTGGGAATAGAAAAGTTCTTGGCTTATCCAAGATCTAACTATAGCCCTGAATAACTGGAGATCAGTACTATGAGAGGGTCCTTTCACACACATGCAATAATCTTCTGTATTTCAAATATTCCTGATTTTATCACTATGGGCCTTCCTTCAACCTACACAAATCAGAGCTCTTCTATACCTTCTATGATGACTTTTGAGGGCTTTTGTAGCCAAAAGAATCTTGATCGCATAAACAAGAAGCAGAAGAGAATGAACTTATCATGTTGCTCAGACAATAGCTATAGAGCGCATGTCTATTCTCAAAGGTTTTCCATCTATGCATGACCTCCTAGATCTTGTGCTTCTCTGGCATAGCCTTTGAAAACTCAGGATTATCACCACATTTTGGTAAACGAATAGAATAGGACTTTCATGCAATGTGAATAACTAAATGTTGTAGAAGATCTTAACTTCAAACCTTTGTGTATTTATGACCAATATTCATAACAATAATACCAACATTATTATTCATTGAATCTCTAGTAGGTTATGATAATAAATTAGTTTATATTTTGGTTAATAAATAAGTGAAGAGAAAGAAATTTTGTCGTTTATCTTTCATAGGAGTATTAAGTGCTACAAAGAACTCACTTTGGGCTAAGGAAAAAAATTTTCTTTGGACAGAAAATTTTATCCGTAAAGAAATGGCCAAAGTTGCTGGTATTTTAGAATGAAGAAGGGAAACGTGTCAGGGGAAGATTTATTCAAGTGTTTATTTATTTAAATTCACTATTCCCTTAATTTATCTAGAAAATCATCCTATTGCTGAAAAAAAAAAAATGTTTCAGTTGCCACAGATGGTTTCACCACTATGACAAAAACCTGAGAGTTCAATTCCTGCTGAGCAGGAGTCATATTGTGAATCTGGCATCATAGGCAAGTACTTGTGTACTTAATGTATTTTAGAAAGCAGACCAAGCAACCATTCTTAGTTTGTCTTTGTATAAAGAAAATTCAGTTTCATCATGAACTATAAAAGGGAAAGACAGAATGTCAGTGTTGGAAGAGATAAAATATGTTTTTCTTGCAATTAATGAAAAAGGCACATAACAAGGACTAGTGGAATGAAATCAAGTATTAAGGAAATTTTCTTATTATGCAGCAGCTAGATGGTACAGTTAACAGAACACCAGACCTGGAGTCAGGAAGACTTGAATTGAAAAGCAACCTCATATACTATCTGTGTGATCCTGGGTCAGTCACTTACCCTCTTCTTAGCTCAGTTTCCTCATTCTGTGAAATGGGATTAATAACAGTACCTACTTCCCAGGTGAGGACCAGATGAGATAATAATTGTAACGAGCTTAGCACAGTGCTTGGCACAGAGCAAGCTCTACATAAATGCTGTTAGCTATGATTACTATTATTATTATCCTAAAGAAAATATTGTGATTGGAGACCTACTGAAGTGTCAAGTAGTATTCCAATGGAACTGGTAAAAATTGCCATTTGAAACTACAGTACCTTTTAAAAGTAGCTAGAAAGTATCTGCCATGTTTAACTTTTTTTTTTAAATACAGTACATCATAACTGTTAGATTTTTTTTTTCTTTGTAGGTCTGGTGGGATGACTATAGTAGGGAATAAATACATTGAAAGTCAAATGATAAGGACTGTTCTTTGACTGTTCCAGCTACTCATTTTATAATCCTATCACTTCTCTTATTGCTACTTCTAAATATGTAATATCATAGAATCTTAAGGTTCCTAAGAACCTTAAAGATGATATTGTTTGTCTATCCCCTACATGAAGGAAGAATGATTTCCTATAACATACCCAATAAATGATCAGCTAGTCTCTATGGGAAGCCTCCAGGGATGGTGAAAGATTAAACATTTTAGAAATTTGTCACTATTAAGAATTTTCTCATTATAAACCTCCTGACAAAAATCTCCCTCATGGAGGCTTCTACCCCTTTCTCCTAGTTCTTTCCTCAGAGGCCAAACTAATGGATATGAATCCTTCCACTATATGACCTCACTAATTGTTTTCCCTGTCTTTTCTTCTTCAAGCCATACATTCCCGATTCTTTCAAGTGATACTTAAAGAGTTTGGTTTCTAGTCACCACACCATATTGGTTGTCCACTTTGGAACATGCTTGTAAATGTCCTTTCTAAAATGTAGATACCCCAAAGTAGTTATAATTCTCCAGAAATGATTTGCCGAAATGTGTGGACCATCTTTCATTTTAGATATTATATTTCTATGATATATTCAGAATTCACATTACTTTTTTACCTTTTCTTAATTCTTCAATATGCTATGATCAGCATAAATACTCAGATTTTGGTTTGTTTGTTTTATATGAACTGAGATCTAGCCAAGGCACCTTCTTTGGGACTACTTTCCCCAGGTCCCATTCTCATTGATTACATTGGGGTACCTGGAGGAACAGGTGACTACTTCTCCCCTCAGAGTTCTAAAATGCACCCTAAAATGAGGCTGGATGTCTCTAGAAAGGTTGATAGTGAATGTCCAACCAGTATGCTCCCCATTGATTACAATTAGGATTTTAGAAAGGATATTTACTAAGAAAGCATAGCATAGATAGTTTTACAGAAATATCCAATCAAACCAGAGGCATAGTCATCTTTTGTACATACACAGTCCCTGATTAATATAGCATGGGTCCAAATGCAGAAAGAACACGTGGCCAAAGGATGAACTCACGGCTTTTTGTTACTAGAAGTTTTCTTTGCCCAAATCTCCTTCATGGAGTTTTCATTAAGTACTACTTAGGGGTGGCGTGAAGGTCTGTGACCATGCAGAGTCCTGAAATTTCCTTTCCTCAGAGTGTTTCTGCTCTCAAAGCAGATGTTGTTGCCAACTATTGCTATCCAAGGACAATTCTACTAGTTGTGGTGACATTACTACTGACCTACTGAATGCTGATGAGATCTCTAATGGCTCTGATGAATCTCCTGAAATTACACTGCTACTTGACCTGGTGAGAGTCATGTGACTGACAACCTGGACTGCTGATTCAGAACTGGTTTACTGTATTATTCGTAGACCAAAAGATATATCTGAGTCTCATAGCCAATTATAAGATGTTTCTTGTGTCATCTGATGTGAACAAAGGACTTCATGCCTCCTAAATGATTGAGGAAATGTTCATATTTAGTTTATATCTTTGATTTATTAATTCAATGAAAAGTTTAGGCCTTCTCTATATTAATTGAGGAAGTAGAAACCCAACCCTTACCAACAAATGTACATGTATATGCATATGTTTTCAATTATATAAGCTCTCTGAGGTAGAACTTATTTTCCTTTTAATTTCATAAGCCTAGAACCCAATACAATATCTTGCCTGTCGCATTTAAAAAGTATTTGTTTATTTTGCTTAGTTATATTTTATGTCATTAGGTTCTACAAATTATTCTAGCCTATAGAAATCTTTACGTACATCCATACACATACACACATACATAAACTCACACATATTACACATATATTACATATGCACACATATGTGTATACATATATGTATTCTTTTTTCAGATGTATATCACTTATAATTTTGAGGAGTGAATCTCTATTATTTTCCTATTAACTTTTAAAAAATTCACCTAAAGTTTTGAATATATCCCTCTCTGCACCACCAAGTCTTCCCTTATAATAAAGAATTAAAAAGAAATGGGGGAAACAGTTCGGTAAAAATAATCACTACATTAAGAGAATATGACAACATGTGAAATCATCTATTACTTTTATCCAGATCATTGATGAAAAAACAAACCTTGGATAGAAACCTGAATACTCCTTTAAATCTTCCTCCAGACTGATGCAAACATTGATCCAAGGGTCATCTCTCACAGCTGTTCTGGCCTGGAATTTCACTACAACTCAACTGTGGATAATCAGACAAGCTTTAGACTAATTTATGCTAATGAAATTGAAAGAAGACTGATTTACAAACCAGAATGTTAATTATTAATTCTAACTATATAAGGAATATCCCTGTACTAATAAGTGATACCTTCACTCTAACTTAGACCTCTGGAGAGGATATCTAATTATGCTTTATGATGGGTAATACTACAGCCTGTAGGACCATTATTGTGTCTCTCATTGTATCATAGCACTCAGTCAAGGCATCCTGCATTTAGTAAGCACTTAATAAATGTCCATTGACTTTAATTGATTTGCTAAGAATAAAAGCCTCCGGAAATCAAAACACCAACTGGGCTGGTTTACAAGGAATTCTGACACCACCCTGAATGGCCTCAAGGAATATTTCTGTGTAGTTTATTCAATTCAATTCAGTTTCCTATTTATCTTTTTAGTTGCAAATTCACATTTCTATTTACAACCTCAGGGAAGTGTTTTTGTTAATATTCAGTGACAATACACATCCTCCTTTGATTACCGACAATTCCTAAGGGGTAAAATTTAAATTTGTATTCCTAGAACCTGAATCTTCAGTTTTCACCACCTTTACCTTCTCTACCCTTTCTCTTATTAATTCTCCAATTTTGCAGTAGGTCTCTAGGTCCCTACTACATTCTTAATGATATGAGTATGGTAAAACATTAATTATCTGCAATAAATGAGAGGTGCAAAGTCATACCTGGATTAGAACAGTTTAGGTTACAGAACAATATTTTTAATGAGCATCAAAAGTAATAATTTTAAGTATTATTTTGACAATAGAATCTTTTTATACTATGGGCTAAAATAGAATTTATAGTTTCATGTACATTATCTAATTTGATTTTCATAACAGCTGCTTGAGGCAGATAATGAAAATGTTGTTCCTTTCTTGCAAATGAGGAAACTGAGACTCAAATAGTTTATGTGATTTGCCCAGGTAACCTGATGGATAGCCAACAGAGTTAGGACTTGAATCTAGGTCCCCTTACTCCGTGTCCAATGCTCTTAGCTTGTTTTTCCCAAAGAGTAAAGAGGAAGCTAATAAGCTTCTACATGGAGTGTGTGTGTGTGTGTGTGTGTGTGTGTGTGTATGTGTGTGAAACAGGCAAGAAATAGACACCATCAAAAATCATGGTTTGTCATCCAAGGCTTCCCTACTCCCTTCAGAGAGCATTCAAATTCTGCTCTTTCCTCAATCTTGTGCATCAGTGTGGAGACCTGAAAAAAAAAAAATGTTATAGTGAGATTCTTATCCATTATAAAAATAACTTATAAGTGAATACTATAACCAGAATAAGAAGAAATTAATGAAAAATTGTAATTTACAATATAGGCTTTTGACCATTACTTATATCATAAACAGGTTATTTGTGCCCAACCTGTGGTAGAGCATTCTGAGTTCATGTTGGTCTGATCAGCCACAGTCAGACACACTGAAATTTCAGTTTACAATGGTGATTTCATTTTGGTCCTCTTCAAACCAACCATATCATAAACATAAACCATATTATAAACATAAAATTTCCTTAGCAAATATGAATTAACTATGAGGTTCAATCAGAAAAGTATGTATTTTATTTGTATACCACATGTTGTTGTTAAGTAGTTTAGTAGTATCTGACTCTGTGATTCTGTGGACATAGCATGCTAATACTCTCCATAGGATCACAGAGTCAGATACTACTAAACTACTGCCTTTTCCTTCTCCATGAAGTAAGGTAGTCAGAGGTTAAGTGACTTGCCCAAGGTCACACAGCTAGGAAGTGTCTGAGGCTGGATTTGAACTCAGGTTTTCCTGACTGCAGGCCCAAAACTCTATCCATTAAGTCAATTAACTGCTTCCATACATCTACATATCGATAGATAGATAGATAGATAGATAGATAGATAGATAGATAGATAGATGGATGGATGGATGGATGGATGGATGGATGGATGGATGGATGGATGGATGGATGGATGGATGGATGGATGGATGGATGGATAGATGGATAGATAGATAGATAGATAGATAGATAGATAGATAGATAGACAGACAGACAGACAGACACATAGATAGGAAAAAGGAATATAGCAAAGAATTCAGCAAGAAAATGACATCATTCTCATTTTCCAAACTGAGGCACTAAAATTTTCATTTAGACACTGCTAATTGAAAATATTTGCTAATTTTTAAAAGGTGCATGTAACTTGTACATATTCTGCCTATACAGAAATTCCCTGAACACGCATTCCTGAGTGGCAGTTTCAGTGGTCCAGGGCATAGTCACCAAACATTCCTCTCACAGGGAACACTCCATCTGCCACACTCTTAAATTGATCCATATCAGATTAAAATATTGAACAAAATAAATTAAAAGTACAATACAACACAGATGCTATTAGTATATGGTTTTCTACGTCAATATGCAGCCCAGAGGAATCCTTATGTTGGATTTAATGACCTTTTGTTTCTATTTGAGTTTGATAGCACCATCTAGGTAATTCCCCTTGTGTAAATTACCTATAAATTATAGAGCTTTGCCTGGGGCGCTGAGACTTTCTTGGGTCAGCCAGCTAATATATGGAAGATAAACCTCTCACCAAAATAATTCACTCGATATTGAAGAAACTGCTTATTCTGAAGAGACGTGTGTCATTTACTGAACTGTAACACAGGAGTGCGCTGGCCGAAACTGATTACTTTCATTTCTGGTGGTTGTTTGTTTCCCCCCCCCCCCCCCCTCCACTCCAATCATGCTGGCAGATAGGGATCCAGCACCACTACCATCATTTCTCCTTAAAATTCATGACAAATATGTTTTTCACATATGGTATGCTATTAGACCAGAAGCTAGCAGAAACCATGACTTTATCATATTAGGTATAGTCAGGGAGATTTCACTGATGTTCTGAAGTACAGATAGAAGGCTGCAGAGCTGTTTGATCCTAAAGATGAACTCCTTTTGTCTTCACTTTTTTGCAAAGTTCCCAGGAAAGTGAAAATCCTTACGCAGTAGAACAATTTGCATAACAAAAGGATAGTAACACCAAAAGCTTTAGTGAAACTGAAATGGTTGCCTATAGCACGTTAGACCATCTATTCCCTTTGGGTAACAATGTTATCTTTCCCTGTGTTGCACCTTGTATTTTGTAGTGTCGTACAGCCCTCGACAAATGAAACAAATAGTTTTACCACTGAAATATACAAGGCAAGTGACAGCTGGAATGTAAGTCCTGTGTGGGGAAGATTGTAATATTTTAAGGTAAAGATGGTAATGAAGACCTCTATGACCCTTATTAAGGCATCTGTAGTATAAATTTTGACCTCTTCACTAGAAATTTAATAACTGCTTTTCACTTCTTTATCATCTTTGCCGCTTAGTAACATAATGTGGTCCATTACACAAGGTATAGTATTAGTCAAGGAAATTTCCTAACATTTAGAACTACCCATTATATAAATATAACATATGAACTATTATATTGTCTGGTGTTTTGGTTGCAGTTGTTTATTGTTGTTGTTTCTGATAGATAGAACTTGGTATTCACTAAAAGGCAAAGCCTTTTAGCCTGGCTTTAGTGCCAAAGGGAACTACTGTTCTGTTAGCCTAACCATGGTGAAAGCAGCAAAGAAGCTGGGAAGTTGTCAAAGAATAACATGTGACAAAGCCTTGTATGAATCAGGCCTGGGGAAATTCAGAGTCTCACCTGCACCTTATTTTTGTTGTTCCCTTGTTTCAGTCATGTCTGAAAACCCCATTTTGGGGTTTTCTTGACAAAGATACTGGAGAGATTTTCCATTTCCTTCTCCAGCTCGTTTTTGCAGATGGGGAACTAAGGCAAACAGTGTCAAGTGACTTGCCCAGGGTCATACAGTTAGTACATGTCTGAGGTCAGATCTGAGCTCATGAAGACATCTACCAGATTCCAAGCCCAGTGCTCTATCCACTGTACCATCTAGC
Organism: Notamacropus eugenii; assembly: GCF_028372415.1. NCBI lineage: Eukaryota > Metazoa > Chordata > Mammalia > Diprotodontia > Macropodidae > Notamacropus > Notamacropus eugenii. The sequence continues at coordinate 149,405,465 of NC_092876.1, read as the reverse complement.
TAGCTGAGCTGTGTTTTACATCGGCCAACTAATGCTTGGAAACAATTTTCAAGTGCAGGATATGTAGCAGGTACTCCATTTGTAGGAGCTTTCCTTTGGGCTTTCTCAGACACATCTAATTAACTGATCTGAGGGTAGAAATCCTCTTAAAATCTTCTTTATTGTTGCTTACTCACAGAACTTCTGTCTTCACAGTTCCTATCCACATTAGAGGAGAAAATTTCCATAGTAGGAATTCTCTATGTAGGTAAAATCTCACATCTGGATCTAAATAGTGAACAACCATTACCTCCAGGCTGTATGGTGTAATGCAGAGGCAGAGATGTCAAATACATAACCCAGCACTTTGGAGAGGGGCCAGAAACAGACTAAAATATAATTGGGAAATAGTTAACAAAATAAATGCAAGTTCAATAAATATAGGTAATGTTAGTATGTGTTTTCAAGTCAGCATGGGGCTACCACGGATCCTTTACGTACAGTCTGATGGCCCCTCTTTCTATTTGAGTTTGACACCATTGATGTAGTAGATAAAAGGCTAATCCTGGAGTCAGGAACACTGGGTTTCAATTCTTGCCTTTGACACAAGCTGGATATGTGAACATAAGCAAGTAAGTCACAACCTCTGAGTGCTTGAGGCAACTTTCTAAAGCTATAAATTATAAGTGAATTATCTCAATCTGAATCCCTAGCAACAGTTCCCATACCTGGAATTCTCTACACAGATTAAATCATAGATCCTGGTTTAAAAATAAATACCCATAAAGCATTGTGAAAATTACTGTGTTAGATTGATGGAATCAACAACCAATTTTGTTGATTTTGTTGACCCCTCAGTGTTTTATTTAAGTCATATTGTTAACCACTGATCCTGCAGTGAACAGCTGAGGGAGCACTGAAAAGGAAAGTTGAAATTGTTTAAAATAAATGGTAACTCACTAAGGCAAGAAAGTCTGAGAATTTCCTCCAGTGTTTCTGATTTTAAATATGTGATCATAACCATGCCAAAAGGAAAGAAAGGGAAGCATGGTTTACCAGATATGTGAAGGAAAGACTTCATGAGTTATTCATTTGGAATCATTTCTTTAAAACTATATGCAAGGTAAATCTGGACTTTTAATGTCAACTCTTGCTTTCAAGCAATCTAATCAAGTATTTAAAGCTACACCCTTAAAAATGAACTAAATATTTTGAAGTTGGATTAACTTCCTAGTAAAATCTGAAAAATTTCCAAAGCAGATACTCAGATTGAGAATTCATGAAACATTTTCATAGCACTATGAGTGAATATTTTTGAAAGTGTTAGGACAGAAAAGGAGTTGATATACAAAACACAAACTTCTCTGACATTTTAAAATCATAATTATTAAGTTAAGTTATTGGTTAGTTAAATATACTCATACCTTCTAATATTATATGAAGAGCTTTCCTTTGAAAAGTACAAAAGTAGGACAATGAAAAATTTCCTGAAACTGACTTTCTATTTTAGAAAGTTTTCTAATGGTGTGCCAGCTGAACCTAAAATCAATTCTCTTAAACTCCTAGGCTTAACAAAATGTATTGAAATTTGATATTGTAGTCAGAAAGTGATGTACAAAAGACATTTAGTGGCTAATTCTGGTGTCCCTATGTTTAGGAAAAGGAAAACATGAGAGTTATACAAAGTATTGAAAAATCTCTCTGATACATCAGCCCTCCTGTTGGAGCCAGTGCAAGGACGGAGATGTATTATATTTATCACTTATCCTTTTATACTGCTTTTTTATATCTCAAAAGCAAAGGAGAGAAATTAGTAGGGAAAAAAGAAAGGAACATCTGATATAAAATTTTGTCTTCTGACATTTGATTCTTTGAATGTATAGGAAAAAAACCCTCCAGTAAAATCAGGAGACTATTAAGAAACTTTGCATTATCCCACATGTGGGGATCAAATGATGAACTACATATATTTTGCAGAATGACATGATTTGTTCCAGATTTCTGTTGCTAGAAGATAGGTTAAAGCTTCATTTCAAATATGGGATCTTTTTAAAAGATACCATCAATGTAGCAATGCTGCTCCTAGTCCAGGCATTTTCATTGTAGTGCTATTTTTAAACCTTAAAGATATGCCCATAAGATTTTATTCTGAACTGACAATTGGCATTGAAATATGTGAATTAAATCACTTTAGCTATTTTTAATACAAATGAAGGGGAATGACTCTGGATATTTCAAATATATTAGTATTCCTCCTCCACAAGATTTAATTTGTTTTCCTAACTGAACTGGTTGGTGCCTCTGGGCATTTGGCTAACTGGAAAAATTCCCAAACTGTTTTATTCCATATAGGAGCTATCGTATATCCATTTAACCCAGAAGGATTTTTGAAGGTGGGCTAATTACAAGAGACAAGCACAGATTTATTATCCATGAGGGATTGTGTTTGCGTGCAGAAGGGAACATAAGTCTGATATACAATTTGCACCTGGGCCATTCCATATGTTAGCAACAATATTTAAGCATTGTTGGCAGTTCTTATCTGTGATCTTTAAAGCTCAAAAAGGTTAAGAGATAGTTACCAAAAAAGCAACAGCTTGCATTTTGTTGAACGCTAGACAGAACAAGGACTAATTTAAATGTTATGTTCTACTGGTTAGAAATTGATAAAATGTTGTACCTGGAATGAAGAAGACTTAGGTTCATATGCTGCCTCTGACACTAATCAGCTTTGTGATCTGCAGAATTCATTTAACTTCCATGTGCCTCAGAAAATTCACAGGACTTATCCATGAATCATATACCAGAAAAGATGGGCCTCAGTGGAAGTAATTTGCAAACCAGAAGTTCCTCACCTGAGGAAATCTGAGATCTTATATTCCTATATTCTACCAGTTAGCATGTATTTTATTTCAAAAACCTGAGATGTCATTGACTGAGTCACTCTCTCGAAACCTACCCAGATCACAATTTTTCCACAATTTTGTAAAAAGCTGTAAGAGTTTCATCTATGACTGAAAAATTCCTCTATAGATGTTCTATAGCCTCAAATTCTTTGAACTCGTCTAGGCTGGTCTTTGAATATGCTTACATTTTGCCATTGCTCATATGCTAAAACTTGGCTTACATTCCATTGGCATGACCTTCAAGAATCCAAGTTCATTTCTATGCCATGATGGACCATTATAGTACGGTATTTTGGTAGCAAATATAATATATAATGTAATGTAATAACAGATCAAGATACATAGCAATTTCATCAAAAAACAGTTTTAATCTTACTTGAAATCACATATATTATGATCTTATATTCTGTTCTCAGCACCACATGCATATTTCTTGTTAGCAGCAATGAGGAGTAAGGGAGGGGTGAGGTTGGCTTCTTCTCCACCTCCAGTATGCCTGTTCTAGCTCTGGTATGTGGCACAGGAAGGAAAAGGGGTGGATATGGAAGCAGGAAGGACCTCAACACCATTTTCCTCAACTAGCTATATATATGCCTCCCCCCAAAAAATCCTAGATTGCTCAGTGCCTTCTATGTATGATGGTAAGTCCCTCAGAGCTCTGTCCCAAATGAGAACCATCTTGGTCTCATCTGGAACCAGGTTTAAAGAATGACAACATTACATCATAATCTGATGAGCACGAACTTCCAGCTCCTTAGATCCTTCCTACTGCCCATGAATAGATATAACAAGAAGTCTTCATTTGAGTAATCCCCATTCTCTAAGAAACACAGATATGAGAACTTCCTGGATCCACACCCAAATGCACAGACTCTAAGCATGCCAGATGGACTCAGACAAATGTACAGTAGGGGGCAAAATATATCAGCCATAAAGACAAGGTTTCTGTGATTCTGTTAGTGGAAAGCACTGTTATATATGCCATGTTTAGGACAAATTTAATTTCCCCAGACAAGGCAGAAAGAAATGACCAGACCAGACAGACTACTAGTCAGAGCTTCCCTGCTTCTAGTATTTAGTGACTCTCTGCTCTCATCAGGAGAGAAACTATAAAACTATGATGAACCTAGCTCTGCACCTTTCCTAGCTCTGTGATGAATTGTCTTTTCCATTCTTCCCTTTTAGCATCAGCACCTGCATATTTATTCTTTTAAGTCAGTATTTTTACAGCTGTTTCTACTGGATATGCTTGTAGAAGTGTTGTAGGTTTCCTAAAGTAACTGTGATCTATGCTCTTATAGATGCTTCAAAAATGAGAAAAGGCAGAGCAGTGCCTGTAGATTACTGACACTTTCCATAACCTATGTGAGGAGGAGTAGGAGGAAGAGAGAGGGAGGAGAGTAGATATTTATATAGCATTTTATCATTTATAAAGCACTTTGTATATACCCAATGCTTCCATTCTTGTTTCTCACTGCTCCGCTATCATGAGTCCTCAGTGGTGGGAAGGGAATGCAGAGACCAGATCAGCTTCAAATGAGACAAAATATCAGTACCTCCTTCCAACAATAACATGCCAAAGGGTGCCAACTCATCATTAGTGCTGCAGAGGCAGTACCTGCTACTTCCTCCTCTCCAGGGTAGCGAAAATGAGAACAATCTAAAGCTGCCCATTTTGTTTCCTTTTTTAGGATTGAGTTGAAAAGCCTAATTGGGAAGCAGTTTGTGGTCAAAGTGAGAAGAGACAGGAGCTGCTGAAGTATTAGCTAATATTTGTTAATTTTATTTTATTTGATAGAAATAAATTATAAAGAAAATTATAGAGCTAGAGAAGTAAAAAAGAGGATTTGGAAGCATATTAAAGAAGGGGTGATATATATGTATATATATTCATACACATATATACATATATGTGTGTATATATACATATACATATATATATGACAGTTCATGAGCATGAATGATATTTAAGGTTGATACAGAAATAGCCTCCATTCATTTTAGAGCTCTTAAGGTAATAAAGAGATAAGATTTGAAGGGGGACAGATGAACAGTGAGAATCTAAGATGAATCAGATTTACTCTCTAGAAGACTAAGATGAGTACAAAGATATTATAATTTTTCATTACTTCCAAAGACCCATGTTTTCATCAGTGTGGATACTTCTCTAAACTGATATAGATTGTTCCCCATACACATATTAATGTAAAGTCTCCAGGAGTTTCTCAAGCCAAAAAATGCACCACCAATTAACTAGTCAGTCTTCCCTCTGAACTCATTAAGAAATTGAAATAATATGGAAAATAAATGACTTTTTCACATGCACACTATGTATATTTCTTCTTTAGTAATACAGATGTCACCAATAGAATATTGCTGTTAAGGAGAAGCTTTTTACTCAGTGAGCAGCTCAGAATTATTGAAAGCATGGTACAAGTTCCCAAATACTGTCCAGCATGACCTCCTCATTTTGTTCAATTATCACCCCAGTTCATTATCCATTTACATTTTTTCATATATTTTCTTTTTCATAATTACTAGTCAGACCAAATTATTTCATATTATTAAGGATTTTTAATAAAATGAGTTCTCCTTGAGCACAAGAACAATTTCATTTTTGTTGGCTTTTCCTCAGCACCTGGTTTATAGTAGTTACTTAAATCCTTGTTGATTGACTAATAAAATTCACTGAAAAGACTATGGTATTAAGAGATTCCCTATAATTAATATAATTGGATCTGTGGTTGAATTATTTGGATGCTACTTTTAGTAATAATGATGATAACATCAAATTTATATAATTCTTTAAGGTTTACAAAGTGCTTTACATTTATCACTAATTCAGACCATTATCCATCCATGACTATCTATTTGTTGGTCCATATACTCCTATAAAATCCACAATGGGTCCACCTTTAACCCTACCCCTGTGCTGTGCTTTCCTTTAAATCTCTTGACATTTCACAGATACACATTCACAGATGGAAAATACAGGCCACCAATTGCTTATCTCTGTTTCTTGCTTCTTGGGTATCCCATCAGATATCTCTCCGATAACATCCTTTATGGCACTTACTCTGCAACATTTCTTATTTGTAGTATGCTAAACCATACTTTCACCTATCACGAGGTTCTCCATTATCCTTTGGGTGAAGACTTTAAGTCTTCAAATAATGGTTTATATTATGGTTATGCAATATCCCTGAAATATTTTTTAAATGTTCTTTTGCACAATTCCCAAAGACTTTGGGCCAAGTTCATTTTCTGCAGTGTCTGTCCAAGATAATTGTACTGATGGACCAGCTCTCTGGATTGCTCATCCAACTAACTATAATAGCCTAGATCAGATTCTTAATCTACTTGATTTTTTTTCTGTGTGGATAGTTAGATGAAACTCTTTTGAATGATTATGGAACTCATTTGGAATGCTTTGAAGTGTTCCAAGACAATAGCTTCCAAAAACAGAAGTATCTAGAACACTTTGTTGTCTACTTGAGGTGTTTTCTCCAAGATCCCTAACATCCTTCTCAATTATCATCGATTCCAAAGACCTTTTCTCAGTTTACATTCTTCTTCATCTTTATGAAGAATTTGGCATTAGACTACCCTCCTTTTGCCTTGGTTTCTATGATACTGCTTTTATATAGTTCTGTTCCTATCACTCTGATTATTCCTTCTCAGTCTTCAATATTTATTCCTCTTCCTATTCCCACATCTAAGCCAGAGCATTCTCCAAAGCTGAATCTTTTAATTTCTTACTACACTCTTGTCTCATAATAATACCTATTTCCATAGCTTCAGTTATCACCTCTGTGCTTAATTTCCAACTAACATCTTTACAAACTAAGCATAAAACTGAACCAAACACATTTTCTGTTCTTCCAACTTATTTATTTTGATGGTACCACCATTATGCAAGTTATCCATTCTGGAAAACTCTATCATACTAGTAGATATCTTCCTGCTTTTAATCTCACTCCCTCTTAATTCCATGTTCCACATAGCTGCAAAACTGATATTCTTAAAGTACAGTCATGTGCTCATTTGTTCTAGAAGATTTTATACCTCCCCTATGACCTCTATAGTAAAATACTGCTGCTAGGTGGCACACAGAATAGAGTATGAGACTTGGTGTTAGTCAGATCTAAATTCAAATCTGCCCTCAAATCTTACTATCTGTGTGACCTTGGGCAAGTCTCTTTACCTCTTAGGTTCCTCATCTGCTGAAATAGAGATAATAATAGTGCCTACCTATGAGGATGAAATGAGTCATTATTTGTAAAGCACTTACCACACTGCCTGGCACACAAGAAGTGCTATTTAAATACTAGATGCTATTACTAATCATCCTCTTATACTGCCTATCTGCCCTATTCTTTACCAGCACAGTCACTAATGACTTGACTTCATCCTGCCTTTCTGGTATCATTTCAAATTACTACCCCTTTCATAATATAGGTTATTTTCTATGCATGATATTACCTTTCCTTGAGAATACAAACTCTTTTATTGTCATTGTTCTTGTTTCCCTTTCTGTCTTAAGCATGAAACATAGGTCCTGACATCTTTAAATGCTTAGGACATGTTTGTTGAATTTAACTGAACTCGCTGCAGATGTGATCTAAAAGAGTATATCTTAGTCTTCAGCCTTCTTTTGGTTCTTGAATTATATCTCTAATTGAGAAAAGGAAAGTGGGATATAATGAGAAGAGTGCCAACTTTCCAGTAATAGAATCTGTTCTAATTCTGAGTCAGCAAATTATTACCTGGGTGACTTTGGGCATGTCACTTCACCTCACATGAACCCAGAGTTTTCATCAGTAAAATAAAAAAGTTGATACTAACTATATATGTAAGAATGTTTCAAATCACTCGTAATAAAAGAAACACATCAAAACAACCTTGAGGCTTCACCTTACATTCATCAAATTGGAAAATATGACAAAATATGGCAGTTATTAATGGTGGATGAATTGTGGCAAGATAGTCACACTAATGCGTTATTGATGAGTCTGTGAATCAATATTGCTATTTTGGAAAGCACTTCGAAATTATGTAAATAAAGCAATTAAAATACTCATCCCCCTTCATGCAGAGGTTCTGCTACTAAGCTTTTATCCCTAGGAAGTCATTGATAGGAAGAAAGTCCCCATAAACTCCAAAATAGAAAAAAAAGCACTTTTTTGTTAGTAAAGAATAGGGCAGCTAGTGTGTGTGTGTATGTGTGTGTGTGTGTGTGTTCATCCTTTGTTGCCAAAGAAGAGCATGCCATCAGAGAAATAATGACATGATTTGCACTTGACTTTGTTTTGAGTGAGGGAAGGCTGTGCAGGTCACCAGCCTTACTTCTCCTCCATAGCCATCTGAATCCAGTGACCAGATATTCATCAGGATGACTGAAGATGACCCAGGATGAGGCAATTGGGGTTAAGTGACTTGCTCAAGGTCACACAGCTAGTGAGTGTCAAGTGTCTGAGGTGAGATATGAACTCAGGTCCTCAGGAAAACTCATCTTCCTGAGTTCAAATTTGGCCTCAGATACTAGCTGTGCAAACCTGGGCAAGTCACTTAACTTTGCCTCATATTCCTCATCTACAAAATGAAGAAGAAAATGACAAGCTACTTTAGTATATTTGCCAAGAAAACTCCAAATCGAGTCACAGAGTTGAACATGACTGAAACAACTAAACAAAAAACAAATGGAAACAACGTATTGTTGTTAGATTATTGAAGATGAGTCTTCTGGATTCTAGGTCCAGCACAGTATCCACTGCACCATGGAAGCAAAGTAGATGCCTGTTAATTGGGGAAAGGCTAAACAAATGATGCTACATGAGAATAACGTACTCTAAGAAATGACAAAAGTGGTGAATATAGACACTACAGAGAAACATGGAAATATCTACATGAACCGATAGAGTGAAGTCAGCAAAACCAAGAAAACATCTCTACAACAATGTAAATGGAAAGACACACACTCACACACACACACACACACACACATACACACACACACATTTGAAAGTGAATGTTGCAAAATTTCAGAGAACAAACATGGCTCCAAAAAAGAGATAGAAGATTCCTCTCTAACCCAAGGTGAGAGCACTATGGTTTTCATGCATTGTATTTATTGTCAGATTTCCCTGATGTATTCATCCGTTTGACAACTTTTCTTTTTCTAATATTTGTTATACAGGCTATCTCTAAATATAAAAAGGATAAGGGATGCTAGGAGAAATTTTGATAATGCAAAAACAATTACAATAAAATTTATTTTTAAAATGAGAAAGTTGAACTAGATGACCTCAAATGTCCTTTCCAGTTCTAAATACATACTTTTATAATCTTCACCTTGATGTCCAACCGGCTGCTTAAATTCAAAATGTTCACAAACAAAATCATGAGCTTTCCCTTAAACATTTTAACCAAACTAGACTTCTCTCTGCTTCTCTCTCAGTCCCTCTGTGGAGTCTTCTCTGATAACTTTGAGAAGGACCCATCTTTCCACCTATTGAATTACTACACTTCCATTAAAGTCCACTTTAAGTACTATCTCATTAAGAAAACCTTTTTTTGATCCTTCTACTTGGTAATGCTCTTCCTTGCTCAGCTCTTATGTCAGTCTTTGTTTTATTCCTCTCTAATACATTTGTCATACAATATTTTGTATTATAGTAATCTATATTGATAGTATAACCCCTTATTCAACTGTCAACTCCTTGAAGGAAGGGAGAGAGTAAATGGTAAGAAAGATGCTCTAATACTACAAGAGGCAAGAACAAGTCTCATGCTACCAATCATTCAAAGACGTCCATAAAGTTCTAAAAGTCTTTGGAAAACTGGAGTAAAATCTCACAGGAAGAGTGTTCAGATTGGCTGAGATAACTTAACCATTTCCCAGAACAGAACAGTGAAAAACTGAGAATTTCAGATTCCAAGTACAAATGAAACAGAAGAGGTTTTCATCTGAGTCCTCTAAGCAAGAGTCATTTAGTGAGGAAAATAACATTTCAGTTTTAGTCTTGGTCTCCTGCCCTCAATGCTCCTTGGGTAGACAAGGACCTTGTGAGCTTCAATTCTGAATTCCCTATCTTTCACTTATTGATTTAGCTGTTTTAATTTGCATTCCTCTGATTATTTAAGCCATCAATACCATTACTTGACGTATACCCCAAAGAGATCTAAAAAAGAAGAAAAGGACCCATAGATATGAAAATATTCATAACAATTCTTGTTACATGTCAAAAAAACCTGGAGACTAAAGGGAGTACCCATCAATTCAAGTAAAACAGTTAACGATGGCATGTGAAATATACGGGAATGCTCTTATGCTGTAAAAAACCAATGAAATGAAAAAGAAACCTGGATAAACATCTAGCATGTTTTTAGCTGTTAAATAATACTTTTTTCTCCCCACTCCCAACACCCCAGCACTCACCATGAGTGTCTCCTAATCAGATCTAACAATGTTTGCACCTCATCTTATTCTTTCTATAGACAACCCTCCCCCTGCCCCACACGCATGCACAACAACCCTCCTTACACACATAGCAATCCCCAAGGAGGTTGTTTCTCTGCCTACTGAGCATATTAAAATGTAGCAGCCTACATCATATCCTTTCAGAGTCTCTGTGACTCTAAGGGTGATGACTCTATTACCTAGTGAATAAATCTTTTCTAATATGATCTAAAAGGTAGAATGACTCCAGGACAGAGGAATGGCTTTTTTTTTTCCCCATGAATAATATGATTATTTTAACAGTGGCTTTCCTGTGACAATCCTCTTGCTTTTATAATGACAGGAATTTCAGACCAAATAGGAGGGGAATAAGTTCATGGGACAATAAATCTAGAGCAGGAAGAGACCTTAGCAGTCACTTAATCCAAAGCCTTCAATTTACAGATGAGGAAACTGTCAAACAGAAAGGTTGATTGGTGAGTGCCTTCAGTGTCTCACTGCTTCAGTCAAGCTTCATCCATGGTGTACCTTATACTGTATTTTTTACCAGTTGCCTCCCTACCCCCTCCCCATCCTTATCTGCCCACTTGAGGAACCACCATCAAATCAACTTTGCCATTGGTCCTAGAAGGAGCACACCAGTCTATGGAGGCAGTTTAGTGGATTACCATACAAATTACTGACTTGGAGCCAAGAAGATTTTCTTTCTTTCCCCCTATCAGCCTCACTTTCCTTATCTATTAAATAGGTTTAATATTAGCACCGATTTTATAACATTGTTATAAAGATCGAATCAGATAATATAAATAAAATACTTTGTAAACCTTAAATATCTATATAAATATTAGATACTATTGTTACTTTTCCTTTTTTCTCTTACCATCACTGTAACTGTGGACCGAAATGTTCCTTCCCTAGCCACCGTTCCCCACATATATTACCTTCCCCGTGAGAATGGATAGTGCTGGATTTCAAAAATTATCTTTGCTCTGGTATTTATGTCCCAGTACTGAGCACAGTGCTTGGAACATGCTAAGCACTTCATGCTTTTTTCATTTATTCCTTTTTTCCATCATTCATTAAATGAGAATGGTAGAGACAAATTCTGAAACAAGGCCTATTGCATATAGCTCTTGTTCCCCTCCGCCATGTGGCTCCCGCCATGGAACATGCATGTAAGAATGTACTGAAAGTAAACAAGAGGTAGCAGCACTTCATGAATCATATACTTCATAAGCAAACCTACATTGCTTGATTGTAGGCCCAGCTCCATAAATGGCAAAAGACTGGATGTTCTGGATGTTTATTTCCTCTTGAACAGCTCGAATATGGTATTAATATTTTAAAATGAAAGGAGAACAAGCATTTATAAATCCCTACTATGTGCCAGGTATTGTGTGTCACTGAGAATAATGGGAAATTTTTATCATATGTGAAATATGTTGTGCCAAGAGTGTTGCTCTAGGGTTCTATAAGAAGCAGATAAAAATAGCAATTGATACATGTGTGTATGTATCAATGTGTACACATGCACAAATATGAAGTAAATATTACAATCTTTAATTTACAGGTTAGGAAAATGGGGCTCAGGGATATTAAATGACTTACTCCCTCTGTAAAGTAGTCTTTTCTTGCCTACCCCTACTGTCAGTGCATTAAGATTACATTCTATATTCTCTCTCTCTCTCTCTCTCTCTCTCTCTCTCTCTCTCTCTCTCTCTCTCTCTTTTCTCTCTCTCTTTCCCTCTTTCTCTTCCTCTCTCTCTCCTATTTTTCTCAATATATATCTAAATATATATTTGTCTTGAATATATTTGCTATTCACATATTACGTATCCTTGAGGGCATGGACAATTTTTACCTCTCTTTGTATTACCAGAGCTTAGGACAATACCTGACATGTAGTAAGTGCATAATAAATGCTTATTGACTAACTGACTGATAATCGTACCTCTAATAAGAAGAGAAGCACAGTGTAGTGGAATGAGTACTAGGTTGGGAGTCAGATGATGTGCATCCAAATCCTGATCTGATACTTATTTCCTGTGTGATGTTGGACCCATCAGTAAACCTCTCTGTGCCTCAGTTTCCTCATCTGTAAAATTAGGTATTTGAACTGAATGATCTCTCAGGTGCCTTCCAACTATGTGTTTGTGATCCTATGAAGTATTAGAGACTAGTTGAGACTAGGTCTTCTTAATACCAAGGGCAACTAGGTGGAACAGTGGATAGAGAACCAATCCTGGAACCAGGAAGACTCATTTTCCTGAGTTCAAATCTAGCCTCAGACACCAAGTAGCTGTGTGACCCTGAGAAAGTCACTTAACCTTGTTTGCTTCAGTTACCTCATCTGTAAAATGAGCTGGAGAAGGAATTGGCAAACCATTCCAGTATCTCTGCAAAGAAAATCCCAAATGGGGCCTCAAAGAGTAAGGCACAACTGAACAACAACTTCTTGACACTAAGTCCAGTGTCCAATTTCCTATGCTATGCTATGCTACTTCTTGAACAGAGATGATATTGTAAAATAAGAATACAGAAAAAAGCTTTGTTGTTAACACTTATGAAAAATGTAGCTTTTATTTAGAAATATGCAATGAAACAAAGTATTATCTAAAGAAAAGTGGGGCTTTCAGATAAAACTTTTACCATCTTACTGCATAAAACTTCTCTTTGCTGATATACTGTGTGTGACCTGAGACCACAGTGCATTTCTCTGTGGATTTCAGTAGACATGCAGGCCTACAGCATGCCTAGAGCAAGTTAATGTATCAGCAAAATAAGATACCTTTTCAGACCACATTTAAATGTCTACTCCCTGAAAGTTGTCTTCAAAAAATTTTAACATCCTCTCCCTAGTAAATTCACTTCTGAATTTCTGATTCATATGTTTCTGAGATCCAAGGGATTTGAGATGATTTAGGATATCTTCCATAGGCTATGTTCTAGGATAGTAAAGGGATTTTATTGCTAGAAATAACATTAAAACTATTTCAGAAGCCAGGGCACTTTCTCTTTAGTTAAATGGCACCAGAAGCAGTGCCTAACTTTTAGAAAACTCAGCGTGTAAAAATTGCAGTACAATAATAGAGCCAGTAATTATTTTCATTGCCAAAAGGATTCTACGCTTTATAAAAGAATTTAAATAGCCAACTCCCTTATTGCCTTTAAAATAGGATTTAATTTACAATATTAGGTTTATGCACCAAGAACATAATTATTACAAAAAGTGAAGTACAGTTATATTTTTATCTGTAACTTTATATAATATATAAATTCAGTATATTTTATAATAAATTCTGCAATAAAAACTATAGCACTTGTGACATACCACCATGCTACTTTTCTATAAACTTTTCCATATTGTATATTTTTATATTGATTCATTGAATACTTTTTATTTAAAGATAAGGAATTAAAGAATCACAGACTGGGAATTAAAATATACTTCAGGGGTCATCTTGTCTGACCATCCCTGAATGAAAATTCTACAACATATGAAAATTGTGGATGATTTTGAAAACCAGATATAGTTTGATGAAATATACCATAGGAAGAGATGAAAGGATTTGAAGCAGAGGAGGACATAAAGAAAGCTAAATTTAAGGAAAATCATTCTGGCAGTAGTGTGTGAGATGGTTTAATAGAAGGAAAAGACTAGAATCAGGCTATTCTAGGAGTCAGATGCAGTAACCCAGGCATGAAGTGACGAGGAAGGACCTAAACTTAATGTAATGATAGTGGGATAGGGATAGAAAGACAACTTTGAGGATGTTTGAAAGAAAAAACATCTGAACTTGGTAAGTTTTTAGAGATAGAAAATTTGGTAATGCTTCTCTCATAGCTTCATCTGGAGGGAGTGTAGCCTGGGAAAATTCATATGATCATAGATATATCTGGAATCAACAAGTCAACTATCAGAAGCATTTATTATGTTTGTTATGTGCCAGGTGCTATGAAAAAGCAAAATGTATCCCTGCCCTCAAGGAGATTACCTTCTAATGGGAAAGATAATGTATGTAAATCAGAATATAGAGTAGGTGGAAAGTAACCTAACAGGGCATCATGCTAGCACCTGTGGGAACCAGAAAAGGCTTCCCAGAGGAGGTGTCTTTTGAGCTAACTATTAAAGGAAACCAGAAAATATGAGTAGAAGATTGGGATGAAGAGTGTGCTAGAAATAACAGTGCAAAGAAACAAAGATAGGAGATGGAATGTTGTATGTGTAAGCCAATATAGTAGAGTTCATGGAAGAGGGTAACATGTCAGAAGATATGAAAGGCAAAAAGGGGCCAGGTTGTGTTTCTGTGCCATACAAAAAACTTTATATTGATTCTAGATGTAACATAGTGGGTTTTCTAAAAGTTAGACTCTGCTTCTGGTGCAATCTAAGTAAAGAGAAAGTGCCCTGGCTTCTGAAATAGCTTTAATGTTATTAGGAGCAGTAAAATCCTCACTCCTTACATCCTCCCCATCCCAGTGATTCTGAACCCCTAGCTGTCATCATTTGGAGTCATCTGTCATCTGGAGTTTTCTTCGCAAATATACTAAAGTGGCTTGGCATTTCCTTCTTCATTTTGTAGATGAGGAATATGAGGCAAAGTTAAGTGACTTGCCCAGGTTTGCACAGCTAGTATCTGAGGCCAGATTTGAACTCAGGAAGGTGTTTTCCTGACTTCAGGTTCAGCTCTCTATCCATTATATTGCCTAGCTGCCCTAGGGGCAGCTAGGTGGTGCAGTGGGTAGAGCACCAGTGCAGGAGTCAGGAGGACCTGAGTTCAAATCTCACCTCAGACACTTGACACTCACTAGCTGTGTAACCTTGGGCAAGTCACTTAACCCCAATTGCCTCATCCTGGGTCATCTCCAGTCATCCTGATGAATATCTGGTCACTGGATTCAGATGGCTCTGGAGGAGAAGTGAGGCTGGTGACCTGCACAGACCTCCCTCACTCAAAACAAAGTCAAGTGCAAGTCATGCCATTATTTCTCTGATGGCATGGTCTTCTTTGGCAATGAAGGACGAACACATGTTTAACACAGAATTACTAGAATTCCTTAAGAAGGAGGATAGCATGGTTAGATTTATCCATTAAGAAAAAAAAAAACTTTGGCAGCTGTGTGGAAGATGCATTCAAGTGGAGAAGAGACCTCAAGCAATGAAACCAATTAGAAGGTTGTTTCAATGGCACAGTTGAGGGATAATGAATGTCTAAACTAAGGTGGTGACTGGGAGAGTGGAGAGATTTATACAAAAGACGTTGTAAAGAAAGAAATTCAAGTTACATACGTGGGATGAGTGAGAAAGAGGAGGAATTGAGGATGTGACTGAAAATATAAATATGGATGAGTAGGAGGATGGTGTTAATGTCAACAATATTAGAGATTCAAAAGAGAAGAAGGTCTGGGAACATAATATATAATAATGAGATCTATTGTATACCTGCTGAGTTTGAGATAACAAGATTATCTCATCTGGTATGTTCATTTTACACATAAGGAAATAAGGCTGAGAATAGTTAAGTGACTTGCCCAAGTTACACAGGTGATAAATGTAAAAAACAGCATTGTGTCTCAAGCCCAATGATGCTAGAATGAGAATTCTTTTCATTGTGAAGTGTTGTCTCTAGGTTTATTTCCTCATAATTTGTTTACCTATAGATCATTTCTCTAGAAATAATTTCATGAATCAAAACACAAAACACAAAAGCATCTGGTCAGACTCATTCATCATTATAACTGACGAATGTCAAATATAACTCATTTTTGAAGTCACATGGATCAGGGATAAAACTGTGTAGATATTTTTTATAATAATTTATCTTATTTATCTAAACTTATTCCTTACATCCTCCCCATCCCAGTGATTCTGAACCCCTAGCTGTAATCCTTCAAACTCCATTCCCCACACCTGAATCCCTTATTCCCTTTTCCCTCAACTCACCCACCCCTATATGCTAAAGCTCCTCATTCCTTCCACTCTGCTCTCTAGAATGCCATGGGTAGCAAGCTTGTTTTCATCTTAAATCTTTTTCTTTCCCATTTCTTCTGTCTTCTGGGTTTCATTGATACTTGGCTCCCTCCTGGTAACACAGTCTCCCTGGCAGCCCTTTCTAGCATCTTCCTGACGAGGGATAGAGGTGAGAGAGTTGGAATATTTCTTCCCATTACCACTTCCAGGTTTTCCCTCTAACACTATCAGTTTGTTACATCTCTTTTGAAATTCACTTTTTATACCATATGATCAAAATTCTGTTGTCCTTTAGGATATTCCTCTTCCTCCCTCAATGAATTCAGTGCCAACTCAATGTCTTTCCTCCTCATTCACTTTGATCTCTTTAATATACATTAGGCTACTCCCTCAGGGACACTAACCTCAGTTTCTCAGTTATTTCATTTCACATGATCTACCCCTCAATCCCACCTCAGACACACACAAAGATAAATTTGCCATCATTCACAAATGCTCCGCTTTCATGTTCATGAACTCAGAAATCCCCTTATCTGATCATAATCTATTTTCATTCTACCTCTCTCTCTGACTAGTAAGCCCAGACTCTGTTTTTCCTCCATAACATGACTTCTAATTCCCTGAACCCTCATTTCTTTCTATGACATCACCATGCATTAGCTACACTCTCCTTTCCTCATCACCACCCTCATTATGATTATCATACCTCTTTCACTGCAGCCTAAGATCAGGTTAGTATTTTTGGCCTTGACCTTGAGAAGCAGTTAAATCTGCTGGATAGGTATTATGTGCTACTGTCCTAATTCCTGAGTAATCAGAAAAATTAACATGGTATCAAAATTAAACCATTTGATTTGTCAAGCCTTCAGAAGCCAATATTTAAATGGTAATATTGAATAATTCTATTCAACCTGTCAATTAATTTTGCAACATAAAGGTAGTTTGCAACTCATCCTGACAGGTCTATGAGAATGCAGTCCTCCTCAATGTCAGATGATTTTATAGAGATTATAATATGGATCATTTGCAGTTGAGGTGGCAAATTGTTAACACCTCAAAATTTTTTAGAACAAAATTCTATCTTCTTTGTTTTATGGCATAAGATGGTAGAATTTCATCCAAGTATTTGTCCCAGTGCTTGAATAAATTTAAACTGCCTTTTAAAGAAAAATTTTGGCCCTATCAAGAGTAGAAAACATGGGTTTTGTAGCTAAAAGAACTGGGCTTCAATCCTGCTCTTCCCCCTGACTACCCACGTGATGCTGTGCAAGTCACTATTTGAATTCTCTGGGCCTCAGCTTCCTTGTCAACAAAATGAAAAGATCAGAATAAGTGATCTCTGAGACCAAAATATTCCAGATTTATACCTATGGTCCAAATATGTCAAATGTCTCATCTTTATAAAGGAATTTCAGCTCTGACTCCTACCCCTCTAGTATCAAATGTATAAAAATTATTCTATAATCAACAACATAATCTACTGGCACCTCAGACAATCAGAAAATTCAGCTATGAATTAACTATGACACATCACATATGAAAATATCAATTGAGATATCGTATATGTTAGAACAACGGAATAGGCAAGTTAACTATTCATTCCCCTAGGTCCTCTGAGCTCTATCCTTCTACTAAATTAGGTAATTATGACCTTCATTCCCCACAAAAATGCCTCTCTGGAGTTAGGATTTAGTGTTATACCCTCAACTTTTATAGAGTCAACAGAGGGAAGTGTCCATTTAAAGAATATTTCTCTATCTTTTGGAAAGACATCACTGAAGACATTGTCGTCATTACCGAATGTACTTATATAAGAATAAATTCCTGTTTGAATTCACTACTTGGCACAGCAGGGAGAGGGAAGGGGAAGAGGTTCACTCTGCAGATGATCTTGTATGCGTTCTTTTAGTACACATTATTAATTACAAATAAAATAAGTTTTCCTTACTGCTTTAGTACAAAAGATTTAGTACCAAAAGGTTCAGGGCTAAATTATGTTGTTAACTGTAATATAGCTAAGGCATCCCAGATGCATTTTTCTGTTACCTTTAACTGATTTGTGTTTTGTTTTTATTTTCTATTAACAATTATCCTTTTAAAATATGTTTTGAGCATTTCTTTATGAGTATAGCCATATCAAATGGTAGTCCTATAATGGAAGAGCATGGATTAGAACTGTGGAGGATAAAACGGCCTGTGTAGAAAACAATCTGTACTGATGAGGGGACTGTCTACCTCATGAGATCAATGGAAACACTGAAGAAATGAATAGCTGGAGAAGAAGAAAGAGAATTATGATAATACAGGGGACGTGAAACATCAGGAATAAGAGCATTTGATTATTCATCTACATTTCAGCTTTTAATATGGTGGAAAACAGCATTCATGTCCCTCACATTCTTATATATTCTCTAAGCTAAAGCATTCCCAATTCTTTCAACCAGTACAAGTACGCATGTTTTCAAGTACCCTCGCCATGAGAGCTACATTACTTTTGCTTGTCAAAGCCCTTCCTAAAATATGATATCCAATAATAAACACTGCCTCCAAACTGATTCTGCCCATTGTGTTCGTTTCCTTCATCCTATGTATTAATTCAGATGAAGATTGCATTAACTTGTGGTTGCTATGTCATACAGTTTTACTCAAAGAGAGAAGAAAGAATGCTACCTTACCCTTGGACTAGAAGAAAGAGGAAGTTGGATGGACACAGAGAGAACTGAGTTTAAAATAAGAGTAAAGGAAAAATTCTGCCAAAAAAAATTCTATCATCTCAGTTATGTAGCAAGTGAGATCACTTGTAACTGAGGAGGGCATTATGAATTTATCCAGAGGACCTATAACAGCCACTGTTACTTAGAGCCAGTCAAAAAGACTCTGCCTATATTGTGTTTTTTTCTTTTATGGTTTCTAAAAAGAGAAAGTAGGAAATCACAGGATGTCCTTTTCTTTCCTTTTCGTCTTATAAGTTTCTGAGTTTTGTAACATTTTCCAGTGTTCTAAATCATTTACTACCCTATACTATAACATATATCACTATATATTTTTATTTTTAGACCTTTAGTATCTCAAGATTTCAAAGTAAGGGCCACTGTTGTAATTCTACAGTAAGAGGAATTGTATAAATATAAAATCAGATGAAGAGGAAGGAAAATAATTAGCTTAATATCTCAAAGAGGACCAAAATGGCATTACTATGTTAGAGTCAAGTTACAGTGCATCCGGCTGTAGCTGATCAGACCAATATGAGCTCAGAATGCTCTACCACAGGTCAGGTACAAAAAGTCCATGTGGGCATTTGGGGTGGAGTCTCTAAATTTGTGCACCACATGTTTCTTCTGAACTACTTCATTTCTGCTTTACTTATAGAGCACAGCATCTTCTCTGATGAGGCCACACCATGCTGGGCAGTCTTGTGCCAGTGTCTCCTATGTCATGCAATCAATTCCAAAATTTTTAAGAGAACTTGAAAGACCTTGTGTCACTTTTCCTGAACACCATGTGAATGCTTGCCCTGCATGAGTTCTCCATAAAATAGTCAGTATAAATCTGAATTTCCTCTGTCTTCTTACTGAGCCAAGAATCCTGCATCTCTAAGCTTTACTTGTATTTTACTTTTCTTGGAATTAAATGCTGCTTTCTTAGAGATGGATGAACTATTCTGCTGGTAAATCCTGGGGAGTTCTGGTTTTTCATTTAAGAAATTCTGAATTTCCCCATCATTTTCATCAAGCCAGTCTTGATGTTTGTGAATGGTCTTCCCCAGAAAATGTAGTGCTGTACACCAAATCACTGAAAGCTGCCCACTCCTTTTCTGTTCCACTATTGCCAACTGTGTGTTGGTCCAACTTTCCCTCCAAGGTAGCAACAAACTGTTGCTGCTCAGAGAAGCATTCTAATCTGTTGACATTAATTTTTTTGGTAGTCATTCTGCCTTGGGGCCACAAGTTTTGTTGAATGAAAATACTTAGCTTGGAGAAGATAAGGCTATGATTATTCCAGCGCTGCATGCCACACATTGCCTGCACTCTCACATTCTGTCTATCTCTTCTTCTTACAATCACATCACCTATTAAATGCCAGTGTTTGCTGTTGAAGGTGCATCCATGAAAGTTTATTGCATTTATGGAAGCAGGAGAAAATATCTGTGATGAGAAGGTCACGGGATGCACAAGTTTTCAGCAGTAAGTGACCTTTGTTGTTGCTGTTTCCAACTCCATTCCTCCTAAGGACTCCTTGCCCTATTTGGTAGTCTCAGTCTACTTTAACATTAAAGTCACTCAGAATTATAAACTTGTCCTCTTTTAGCATATTGATGAAATACATTTTCTTTAACATCATCAGTGTTCATCATGGTGGAAGCATAAGCACTGATGATGATGGCAGGGCATTCTCCTGCAAGAGGCAATCACATTGTCAGGAATCTGTCATTCACTCCTTTTGATAGGCAGACAAGGTTGTTGACTAGATTAGTTTTGATTGCAAAACTTACACCAGCTTCACTGCATTTCCCTTCGTTGTGACCACTCTAGAAGAACATGTATGCAGTTCCTACTTCAGTAAGCTGACCTTCATTTGCCAGCCTTGTTTCATTCAGGACTGCTATCTGGATGCAGTACCTGCTGAGTTCTCTTGCAACTAGATCTCATATTGTCTGTGAGTGTGCCCACATTCTATATTACTGATGATGAGTGGAACTCTCTTTGTAGAAGTTTTTGTACATTTGTGTGTGTGTGTGTGTGTGTGTGTGTGTGTTTCAAGTGCAGAGTAGGATCCCCACCTGCCTAAATAATCAGGCCAGGGTTGGGTAAGCAGACGTTTGAGGGTGTCTTTTTAGAACCTTCCTCACATCAGGAGGTAAGCAGTGATGTCCTTAAAAGGTTGCTCAGATACACAGGATGTTGCCAAATACCACTACTGCTTCCAATGAGAAGGCAGTTAGCCTGGTCCCCCAGTGTGTAGGGTTGTGACTACAGTTTCCAGTGTTTCCACACCTGCTGCTTTGTCACTTGCCTATTGCCACAGGACTTTGAGACAGGTAAAATGATATGGGTCATGTCTTTTGATTTGTGAGTAAATTGGATTTAAGTGAGGCAGAGTTGCACGAGTTTGTCGAACTCACTCTCTCTCCCAGGGTCATCACGTTCCAGTAGGAGGACAGAGTCAAGATGACTGGTGGTGGCTTGAGATGCAGAGAATAATTTTGGCACAGTTGCCTTCATGGCCATTGAAACAAACTCATTCACCCATTCTACCAGGGAAAGTCTTCATATACTTGAGGTAGACACCCTCATAACTCACTGACAGGTTGGAGAACCCTCAGTTACCTTCAACCTGGTTTAGCCCATCTGCCAAAGTAGTTTACTGGGGTGTGGCCTCTGTGCATGCTACAGCATTTTGGAGCCACAGGTGAGAGTTTGGAGGATCAGATGGAAACCAGAATTGGATACCATCTCTGAAAAGGGCTCTCCAGTCCTCAAACCCTCATACTAGTCTTCCTTGAACACACCATGTACCCCTCCACTCTGCTAAAAAGAGTGTCAAGATAGGGTCCCTTCATCATTACCCATGTGAAGACATTTTTAGTTTTCTCTTACAAGAACTGATCTTTTCCCACATGTACAAAGATATTTATAGCAGCTCTTTTTGTGTTGGGAAAGAATTGGAAATTGAGGGGATGCTCATTAAATGGGGAATGGCCAAACAAGCTGTGGTATTATGAATGTAATGAAATAATACTGTTCCATAAGAAACAGTGAGCAAGCAGACATCAGAATAACCTGGAAAGACTTACATAAACTGATGCTGAGTGAAGTGATCAGAACCAGAACACTGTACACAGTAACAGCAACATTGTGCCATGGCTGACTTTGTTAGACTTAACTCTTCTGAACAGTTCAATGCTCTAAGACAATTCCAAAAGACTCATGAAGGAAAATGCTATCCACATCCACAGAAATAATTATGGAGTTTGAATGCACATTTAAGTATACTATTTTCCCTCTTTTTCATTGTTTTTTGTGTTTTCTTTCTTTTGATTTTTCCCCTTTGTTCTGATTCTTCTTTTACAACATTACTAATGTGGAAATATGTTTAGTATGATCATACATGTATAGCCTATATTAGATTGCATGCCATTTTGGTGAGGGAGTAGGAGAGTGAGGGTGGAATTTTTAGAATTCAAAATCTTATAAAAGCAAATACTGAAAACAAAAAATAAATTATTTTTTAAAGCACATATGCTGCTGACCTGTACAAGCCTTAAACAGGACCACAAGGACTGCCTTCTGCTTCTCTCTGTGAGCATAGGTGATCAAACAGGAACTATGAGTGAGGGACTTTTGGGAAGTCTCTCATGGAAGTTCCTCAGTCAAAACTTCCTGGCAGTAGAAGTTTTGACAATTACGTCCTTCTCATAGAAAATGATTACTTGGAGAATAACTCCAAGAAATGTCCTGGTTTACCAAAAAACAAAGACCTTAAGAAATTTGTTTGGACAATGCAGAGCCAAGGTGAAGGTAAAATGTCTGTTGAGCTGTCCCAGGATAATTTTAATGTTTTAAATATCAAACACTTGGGAAAGTGTGAAACAGATTATGTGGATTATGTGCTACTTTTTCAAATTTTAAGCCTTTGTCAACATGTACTTATGAATCTTTTGTTTTTTTTTTAATCTTTCTTTTATGTGAAGGAATAAAATAGGTGTCCTATAGCTGAAAAAAAATGACTGACCTTTGCTTGACAAATGCAATCCTCATACTATACTTTCTTTTTTGATCATTATAATAAATTGAACTTTTGTGGAAAGTTGATTAAATAGTACATTAAAATGAAGATGAAGGTATAAATTGAATGTTTACCATTAGCATTATTTCTCAATAAAAATAAAATATAATGAATTAAATAATTATGTTTTATTTTCTTATTTAATTCAAAATACATTTTAAATTTAATTTTTTAGTGGATATAATGTCCAAAACATGCAAATCAAATGATAATATAAACTTATGTCTGTACACAGTAATAAAACATTTGATGAAAAAAATGAAAATTAGTCAGTGATTCAGGTCCTTGGTACATGGTAGGTAGGTAGGTGGGTTGGTTGTTTTCCTTCATTCTCAAAGAGGACCAGAATGACATCACTATGCTAGAGTCAAGTTGGAATTTACCTGAATGTGTCTGACTGATCAGACCAAGAGGAGCTCAGAATGTTCTACCACAGGTCAGGCACATTTGGGATGAATTCTCTAAATCTGTGCATCTTGGGTTTCGAGTTATTTCAAATAGGACATGGACGCCAACACAGAAGCCACAAGACTACTTCCTATGAATAAGAAGGAATCAGCTTCATTACTCTATTGTCATAACTTTTGATCTTTGGCCTAGACAATAGAAGCAAGAAATTTTATAGATGAAAGGAATCATAGAGATTAATAATCCGATATTCCCATTTTATACACAAGAAGCTGAGCCTAAAGCCATTAACTGACTTATCCAAAGTCACATCCAAGTCCAGTTATCCTTCACCTCATCTCTGAGTTTATAAGTAGGATTTTTTTTCCAGAAACATTTACAAGTCACAAACAAGTAACTGAGGGTAGTTGCAAAGGAACATAGCTTTTGTATCCCCAAATGACCTAATACCTCTAAATGCCTCAGTGGCTACATTTCTGAATATACAGACAGCCTAAATAAATCAGTTAAAATCATGCAATCATTGGATTTGACACTTTAAGGAACCTCAGTAACCATCTAGTTCAATCTATACACAAAAGGAATTCCCATTATATCACACCTGACAAGTGGACATCCAGTGTCTACTCAAGGACCTCCCAGGAAGTGAGGCCACCACCTCTTGAGAGAATCCTTCCCAGTTTTTCATGGCTCTTAATTTTGGGATTATTTTTTTCCTAACTTGAAGCCTAAATTGACCTCTATGTAATTTTTACCCATTGTTGCTGTTGTATCCTCTGTGGTTAAACATACCAAGTTTATTTTCTTCCTTTCTTCATATGATAGCTCTTCAAGTACATGAAGACATCTATTACCCACCCCCAACCTCACCCCCAACCTCAGGTCTTCTCTTCTTCAAGCTAATTCTTGTCACCGATATTCATATGACATGAACTCAGTCATCGTTCCAGTAGCCCTACTTTGTACACTCTCAAGCTTATCGATGTCCTCCTTAAACAATGGTGCCCAAATCTGAACACAGTATTCCTGATGAAGTTTTATGTAAAAGCAATATAATTGGACTATCACCTCACTATTTCTGAAAGCTGTGTCATTCTGAATGCAACCTAGGAGGACATTAGGGGTTTTTTTGTTTGTTTGTTTATATTGGGTGGGGGAGGGAGATTATTGTTGTTTTGGTCGCCATGTCATATCGTACTTTCAGTCTACAAGACCCCTAAATATTTTGTCAGAACAACTGCTAAGTACAGCTGCCTGACTTATGCAGTCAATTCTTCCAATACCTAAGTGTAAGATTTTACATTTATCCCTTTTGAATTTTATTTTGTTAGTTTCAACCTAATACTCTACTCTGTCAAGAATCTCTTGGATACTGACTCTATTGTCCATTGTGCAAACTACCCCTTTCCCCTTCAGCTAACTGGAAAAAGTCATGGCATTTATTCCTTCAACCATGCCATTGATTTTTTTTTAAATTAAAAGTACAGAGTGAAGCACACATCCCTAAGGTACTTTACTGGATACCAACTGCCAAGGGGATGATGGGACATTAGCAGCTTCTCTTTGAGTCTGACCAAACAACCAGTTCTGAATTCATTTAACTGTATGCTTATCTATTTCACATCTCTCCTTCTAATCCACAAGAATGGCATGAAATTTTGAAAAGCTTTGCTAAAACCTAAGTAAGCTACATCAATAGTATCCCCCCCGCAGCTATTTGTTTAATAATCCTGTAAAAAAAAGAAAAGAAATTAAATTAGTCAGATATGACCTGTTCTTGTATCCCAGATGATTCATCTCCCTTTTTCTGGTCAAGTGCTTTATGGCAGACTCCAAAACCACTTCAAAACCACTTTAGATTCTCCCTCCTTTCTTCTACCTATATAGACTCTGGCATGCTTCCTGATCTGCACACCCTCCCTATTCCTAGGTTTCCTCACATTAATATACCTTTTTTGAAAATACACATTGCTACCTTTTGCTCTTTATCTATCCTGTTTCCCTTGAATAGGGAATTCCCATCCCGAATTAAAGTCCAGATAGAGATTTTATCCCACCAAATCTCAGGGATATCTATGAGATCAAATTTGCTTCCTTGCATAGCAACCTCTATTCCTTCTTATTTGTAGCTTAAAAATTGAACATTTGTGTATAGACATTTGAGGTCATGAGTTTTCCCATTGCCTTCTCTGGTTGTCTGCACTGCTATTCTTTCTTTTGCAACTATTTTCTACAGTATTTAACATGAGGGTTATACATATTCAGTCTTTTCCCTCTCCAATCCTTTTTAAGTCTTTGTGACAGATTTGCCATGCCGTTTTGCAAAAGATTTCTTCCTCACTTTTGTTAGAATACGCCATTGTTGCCAAGCATTTGTTCATCTCTGTGGTACAAGCTATGGTCCAGACACCACCATTTCTGAGTTTCCAGTGCCTAACACAGTGTCCTCCCCACACCCGCCCCCCAGCACTTGGCACTAGTGCCTGGCACACAGTGGGCACTTATATTTATTAACTAACCAGTTGAATTTCTTGGCTGGCTGTCCACTTACCAGATGGTACAACACTGGGTCTAGAATCAGGAAGACTTGAGTTCAAATTCAACCTCATAGACTTACTAGTTGTGTGACCCTGGAGCAAGTCACTTACCCTTTATTCGCTTCCGTTTCCTCATCTAAACAGGGATGATAATAGTACCTACCTCCAAGGGTTATTGTGAGAATCAAATGAGATTGTAATTGTAAAGTGCTTAGCACAGTTCCTGGCACAGAGTAAGCACTATTTGTTAGTTATCGGTATTTTTCTCTTCCACATCCCTTGCCCTCGATAAGCAACAGTGATGAAAATACAACTTGTACTCCTCTGGCCTTAAGTTTCTGGCTTATGACGTCAGAACTATTGGTAATTCTTTTTAGATTCCTCCTGAACATGTCATCCATGACCACTGATTTAATCACTTTCTCAATTTGACGTGTCTCTAATTGCCCCACTTCCTTTTTCAAACTTATCTAGCCAACTACCTTCTTCTTCTTCATGACGCTAATCAGTAGACATTCTGTGTAATTTTTTTAATTATAAGAAGCATGTGTAAAAATATAAAAATAGTGTCACTTTTAAAGTACCTAGAAAAAATAAAATAAGATATTGCTGAGTAAAAGTAATGACTTTCTTTGTTTTCTTTCAAGTTATTTAACCTCTGCCTCATTTTCTTCTGTCTAGTGACACTTTGAAAAAAATCTCTACCTATGATATTGAAAAGGGCAATGATGTTTACTACTGTTATAAAATATTTATTTGCTGCTTGCTTATTTATAGAATTAAACAGTTATAGTTGCTGATCTCAAGAACTGTGCAGTGGGACTCCCAGGTGAGCAAAATCTTTCCATCATTATGGGTCAGCACATTCTCTCCAATTTACATTCTTATCTAGAGCACTGAGAGGTTGAGTGACTTGCCCAGAATCACACAACTGCTAAGTATCCAAGGGGGCACTCGAATTTGGGTGTTCCTGACTTTGAAACCTACTGCCTATCCACGACACCATGTTGCCTCTTAGAATGTACATGAAGCTATATAATTGCATATATATTTATTCATATGTTCTATATGAAATATAAATTCACATAAAATGTAATGTTGCCCTGAGAAATGTAGTGCATATTAGTTAAAATTTTTAAATTTATGTTAATGCAAAGGCCAAAAAGTATACTAATGTTTAAATTATAGATTATTATGAGTATACAGCATCAAGTATATATCATGAGATTTATCCAAAGTATTATAAAATATAGATCCTTAGGGAAGCTACTCTATTTATGGCACAAAATAGAATTATAATTAGCATAATCATTTTTGTCAAATGGATATTTCACTTGTCCAAAAGGCAGCTAATTGACACAGTGGCTAGGGTACTGGACTTTGGAATCAAGAAGACCTGAGTTCAAATCCAGTCTCGCATACTTTCTAGCTTGTGATCTTGTGCAAGTCATTTAACCTCTTCCTGCCTTAGTTTCCTTAATGATAGAACTTACCTGACAGGCTGTTGTAAGGTCCAAATAAGATATTTTTAAAGCACTTCTCATAGTGCTTGGCACAGAGCAGTCCCAATAAATGCTTGTTCATTTTCCTCCTAAAAAAAATTTCCCTTTTACTAAGAATTGTTCACAATCATATTTGATTTACAATTCATAAAGTACTTTTCTCACCACACCTCTAATCTCTCTTATGAATGTTATTCTCATATTTTCACCTGACAGTTGAACATCTCCACCTCTATGAACCATTAGTGTCTTTAACTCCACATGTCTAACATGGAACCCATTGTCTTTCCCCCTGATTCCACTCCTCTTCCAAATTTCCTTGTTTGTTTGGAGACAATACTATCCTGACTGTCACCCAGTTTTGTAATCTCAGAGTCATTCCTGATTCTTTCCTTTCCCCTTACACTCATGTCCACATAGTTGCTAAGTCTTGTTGATTCTGCTGCACGACTCTTGCATCTGTCTCCTCTCCCATTCACATGGCCACTTCTCTAGCCCTGGACCTCATCATGTCTCTAGATTATCATAATAATCTCTGAATTTGTTTCTCTTTTTCTAGTCTTTCCCATTTCCTCCATCGCCATCATCATCCATAGAGATTATGAGTTAGTACTCTTAAAACACAGAACTGACAATGGCACTCCCATTAAACAAAAACTTCATTAGTGTCCTATTTCCTCTAGAGTAAAATAATAAGCCTTTCACAATCTGACTCCCACCTATTTTTCCAACTTATTTCCTATTTACTATATTTCACAGCTTCCATACTGTAGGCAATGTAAATGGAATTAACATAATAAATGGAAATAACTGTTCTGGAAACTAAACAGTCCTTCTCTTTACCCATTTTTCAGATTCCTCTATTCTTAGAATGTTTCTCTATTTACCTTTGTATCTTAGAATCCCAAACTCAGATTTTATCTCTTGTAGAAGCCTTTCCAAATCCCCAGAATTACTAGTACTCTTTTTCTCCTACAAATAGCTTAAATGCATTTATTTGTATGCATATTGTATCACTAAGCCCCAGGGGTATGTAAGTTAAAGGTAGTTTTATCTAGCTTTGTATCTTTGTATCACCTATGCTCTCCATAGTGCCTTGTACATAATAGGTGCTTATTTAATATCAATGGAAGTGGAATTGTAATGGTTAAGTAGAACAAATACTGTCCTATTTTACAAAAGAAGAAACTAAATTTCACCTAGTTTATGTGACTTATGTTATTTTCTTATGGTCATGAGAGGCAGCGTAGCAGAGTAGCAGTAGATAGAGATTCAGCCTTGGAGACAGGGAAACTTCGTCCTAGCTCTGACACATAGTGGCTTTGTGACCGTGGTCAAATCACTTAACCTCTTGGTGCTCTAGGCCACTCAATAAAACTATAAGTTGCAGAGGAGATGAGCTGTGTTAGTAGAGGAAGCTCCCTTCTCTGGGTACACATTATACTCAAGAAATCAAAGGTCTAGACCCTATCCAAATCCCTATTCCTACTTATGATCACATAGCTAATTAATGTTGGAGCTGGGGCCTGAGCCTAGTTCTTATGATTTCAAGTTCAATGCTCTTTGGATCAAGACCACATTAGATTTACAAATTTACTTAGCAGACTTTGTTTATAGTGGAGCCAAGGTAAACTGTAATTATTGCCCTTTCATATAAATTATAACAAACTCTGATTTGGTGGAATTTTAGCTCATAAAACCATATGTATGTGTGCACACACATATAGATATAGATATAGGTATGTATATATATATATATATATATATATATATATATATATATATATATATATATATATATATATATATATATATGTAATTGTATGCTAGGCTCTGGAGTTAAAAATACTAAGAATGAAACAATCTCTGTTCCCAACTTGAAAGTTGAGAAGAGACCGCAGAGGCCCTGAGAAAACAGTTCTCTCTAACATGCCATCTTGAAATCAAAAGGAAGACATTTGAGAAGCACATAGCATTCCATCCTGAGCTTCACGATCTGGTTCCATTTCCATTTCCATTTCCAGTTCTACAGCAGAGACAAAAGGGATAGAAAAGCAATTGCATACCAATCTTTGAAGGCCTGTGATGTGGCATTCATTTTGTGTATGGGTACAAATGAAATTGCAGAAGGAAAGAAGGAAGGAAGGAGAGAAAGAAGAAAAGAGGAAAGGAATGATGGAGGAAAGAAAGGAGGAAAGGAGAAAAGAGGAAAGAAGGAAGAACAAAGTATTCATTAAGACCTTAGTATGTGCCAGGCACTGTACTAAGCCCTGGGAATACAAACACAACCAAAAAGAATGATGGCCTCTACCCTCAGAGAGGTTAAAATCTTATGGAAGAACCAGGAATGAAGCAAGGAGGGAGTGAAGGACGGCGTGAGACCCTTCACAAAATGGAGATTCTAGAAGGAACTCACCAGTGGGAAAAGGGAGAATTCTCTTAACAGAAAATGTTCCATATTGAAAAGATCATAGCGGTAGTTGAATGCCTTAGGACAAGGAGGCACCAGGAACTGAGGGAAATTCTAGGATGAAACAGCCCGGTTTGGAAATCCAGAAGCCAGGAAGAGGTACCAGAGAGAAATGGGGAGGTAGAACACTGTGGGTGATGATTAATTAGAACAAGGATATGAGGAGGATGTTCTGGTAAACGTTTAACCAGCTCTAGAGGCAAGAATAAGTATATAGAGCACATTTTTAATTTTTACTAGCATTACTAATATTTTCTACCTCACTTTTCTAAGTTGAGACAAACAACAAAACAGTAAATCAAGCTTTGATTTGTAGCATTTGCCAATTTCTGAGGTGTAAAATGCTCACACTAAAAATATGTATCTTTGTGCACAGATGAAGTAAAGGGAAGGTATAGATCACAGGAGTTAGGATAGTCAGGCCCTTTCCAGTAGCAAGGATAATATTGATTGGATTATTATTCCTTGAGCAATAAAGAATGGGACAAATATGGTACAGCAATTGACAAGATCTGAGCTGTCTTCCCCACATATCCTGGTGGAATGGGTAAATGGGATAAAGCTTCATCTAGGGCAAGACAGATATGGAAGTGATTTCACTTATGCTCTAATCCATAACAGGGCAGCTAGGTAGTGCAGTAGATAGAGCACCAGTGTAGGCGTCAGGAGGGCCTGAGTTCAAATCTCACCTCAGACACTTGACATTCACTAGCTGTGTGACCTTGGGCAAGTCACTTAACCCCAATTGCCTCATCCTGGGTCATCTCGAGTCATCCTGATGAATATCTGGTCACTGGATTCAGATAACTCTGGAGGAGAAGTGAGGCTGGTGACCTGCACAGCCCTCTCTCACTCAAAACAAAGTCAAGTTCAAGTCATGTCATTATTTCTCTGATGGCATGGTCTTCTTTGTCAATGAAGGACAAACACACACTATCCATAACAAGGGCAGTTCTGCCCTTGAGGTAAGTTCCAGAGTTAACTGGATTTACACTCCCAGGTTGGAGGAAGGGGGAAGTTAGGGTATCTAGAGGGAATAGCTGAATTCATTCAGACATAAAGCATTGAGAAAAAAAAACAGGACCAAACTTTTGGGAATACTCAAGGAGGAAAAATATCTAGACAAGAAAGGTAGGAAACAAAGCAAGAGGGTGCAATGTCACAGGAGCCAAAAGAGAAGAGTTTCCAAAAAGACAGGGATAGTAAGTGCTGCCAGGTGTTGAAGTGGTAAAGGAGAGTGAGGTCTGAGAACAGACAAACTTTGAGAGAAATTTCAAAAGAAATGAATGAAATTATGTCACAAAAGACTAATGAATGAGTGGATAGTGAGACAGTGGAGGCATCAGGTGTAAACTGTTCTTTCCACAACTAGAGCATCTTGCATTAGCATGATATTCTTACATTAATATGATCATGGTTATCTCATCAGTAAGTCTTTGTTATTTGGCTAATTGTTGCAATCCCTATTAAGCTAAATATAGCCTATTAGAGTGAAATAGTCTCCAACAATTGTAAATATTTCAATATCAACATTCAACCATTATTAAGTGCCTACTATGTGATGATAAGAATTCTTCATTCAAAGAATTTGCAATCCAAGATGAAAGGTAGGCAAACCCAATGATAACTTTAATGTAAGGCAATATATGATACTGTTATGACTTTATGAGCAGCAAAGCATTTGAGCAAGACCATAACATATATAAAGAACTAATTGGAAAAAGGCTCAGAGGCTGGAAACAAGGTATGATTATGGAATTATGAGGAGACTAGTTTATCAATGGAATAGCAAAAGATAAAATTGGTAAGGTGGGTTGTGGCTACAGCACAAAGGTTCTTGAATATCAGGCTTAGAAGTTTTGATTCAATGGGGTAGACAAGGGGAAAAACCATTAAAGATTTTGGGGGAAAGGAGGTATATGATCAGCCTTGCTTGTTATGAAGATTAATCTGATCTACAGGATAGATTAGAGGGGGAATGACTGAAGAGGAAAAGTCTAGTTAAGGATCTGCATAATGGATTTTATTTTCTTTAAGAAAATTGATTTCTATCTTCATTAAATCAAATTAAAGTTGTAAATTTGTGGGTATGTCTTTTTTGGCTAATGTTATATAAAAGTTCATTTTAAAATCTTTCCCTAGCAGACCTATCACTTCTGGCAAAACAGAAGGTCAGCTTATCAGCACCTAAATGCAGCTGTCTGTTTGTTTTCCTTCCATACTAGTACCACAAATAACACCCATAAACTACACTTTCTTTCGCTTAGAATTCCAAGAATGTCCCTCACATTTGACAGCATTAGACATGGGAATGAAATCATTGTAACATGATAAAGGAATATGGAAAGATTTGTTTTAACTGGAATCTCCAAATGTCTCCATAGTATGTCTGTGAGAGGCATTTTATTAAACTTTATTAATGTACGGTATCTGCAGTATACTGTGCTATGGAGGTAGCAATCAATTACCACACTCCCACATAGGGAGGAAATTTCAATAATGTAATTTCTTTACAACATATGCCATTTCTCTAAAATTGCCCCAAGGGAACCTCCAACAATCTAGAATTCATGTTTCAAAATGCTGCTTTAGGCATCAAAGCTTCCAAAACTAGACAACGTCTCAGCCAACCACTAATCCTGGTGAGGGTTTGTACATAATCTTTCATAGAGAGCTTCTAAAAGTCCAATTGGAGTCAGAACTTTTCCTCACTTTGGGGGGTCCTATGGTTCCTGAAATTGTTCCCTGCTGTCTGTAACTAACTGCATGTGTTTGACCTTTCCTTACCTATGCAGATCCCAACATAATCAGCTACTCTGAGCCCTCACAGTTGTACTATTGGATTACTGTGACTTACGGGAAACCTTAAAAATCAATTGCAAATCAGTCATTTGACCTAGCAGAGAGCTGTTTGCTTCTTAAAGGCTATGAAAAAGAAAAGGGTTTTTCAGTTTGCTTCATGGTAAAATTCAACAAGTTATTAATCGCTGCATCTTTAAATGATTTTCTCCCTTCCTTCCTGAAAATCATGTCTATTTGATGTAATTTTTCACTGATGAGGTCAAATGAGTCCTTTCACCACTGAGAAATGAAGGTTGGCCATTTACATTATGGTGCTCTTAAAAGTCTTTACCTCTCACAATTGCCTCTATCAAGAGCTCAGGCCAGGCACTTCATAAAATCCCAGCTTAGTCACAAAGGAGGAAAAGAAAGAAATGACCACTTTTTGATCGGAGGTTTCAGGATTTGACAGCTTCAGGGAAATGTTTCTATTCCTTGAAGCAGAGAAGAATTCTATGCAGTGCTGCAACACTAAAGATCTAGCCCAGGATTAGAGAGCCTGTGGCCTCAAGGCCACATGTGGCCCGCTAGGTCCTCCAGTGTGGCCTTTGACTGAATCCAAACTTCACAGAACAAATCCCTGTCTTTTCCTGGTTTCTCTGCCTGAATGTCTGGCTTCAACAAACCACCTGCACTCCTGGCCTCCACCTCACCATGGCATGAACTCCCAAATCCAATGGGAATGCTAGTCACCTAAAACGTAGGACAAATGAAATAAACAAACAAAAAAAAGGAAACACCTCCAAGCCTATTTATTGCAACTGAGGAAAAAGAGGAAGAAAGGTCCCTTTCCTGGTTCAGTTTATGGTACCTATCCTGTGGGAGAACTTGAATGTTTACCCTTTGAATAGTAGCAGGAAAAATAAAAAACATGCAACTTCTGATCAAAGAAGGCTAATCCCACCATAGGTAGTAAAATGAGCATGGACAGTTCCTCTGTGTTAGGATCTCTACACCTGCACAGGGCGAGTTTTTTTAGCATATGGGCACTTGGCTATCTGCCAAGTCCTAGGGAATGCCTGAGTGCGAATCTATCCTTAAGACTAAAAGATGTCATCAGTCTACCAATCAGCAAGCACTTGCCTAGTATTCTCTAGGAACTGGTAAACAATGACTAAAAAAGAAATAAAAAAGTTCTTTCCTGTAAGAGTTTATTATTTAATCAAGATAATACATATAATTACAAGGCAATTAGGAGAGGACAAGATCTGCTGAAGGGAGATCACGAAAGGACTAGAACATGAAATGGTGTCAACTGAACTGAGTATTAAAAAAGTTAGGAATTATAAGAGGCAGAGGAAGGGAAGGAAGAGATTCCAGGCATGGGTAGGGGGCACAGCCTATGCAAAGGCAAAGAGACAGGAGATGAACGGTTATGTGTAAAGAACAGCAAGAAGAACCATTTGGCTAGAGCATGGGGTATATAAAGAGGAATAATGTGTAATTATCCTAGAAAGATAGGTTGGAGCTAGTTTTTTAAGGGCTTTAAATGCAAAAACAGGTAAATGCTTTTATTTTATTCTAGTGGCATTGCAGAGCAACCTGCATTTATTGAGTAGAGGAAAAATATCATAGAACAATTAATGATACATTCATTGATTCTTTGTAAATTATGTATTTAGTATCAAAGGATTTAGAGCTGTGTGTAAGACGAGTTAGTCTATGATCCGTTGTCTAGGGATTCTGGAGTAGCTGGAATTCTTAATAACAAACCTTGGAAAATGTAGATTAAAGGCAGTATATGAATCTAAGGAAAATGAAATTCAGCCTTCTTACTCAGATTAGAACCTTGTGGTCATGAAAGCTGACTCATCAATGAATAAGAAGCTTATTAATTAAGTGCCTCCAGTATGCCAGATATGGGCTTATTTTGATAAAATATTGACAAAGTCTCAGGAGGTAAAGCTTCATTTTGCTAAAACTTTACCATTATTTCTCAGTTTTCTCTGTTTCATTGAGGAAAGTGAAATTAATAGAATAAGGGAAAAAAATGCTCCACTCTTGGTTTTCTTGTGTAGGATGTTCACGTCTTTTGGGTCCTTTGATTAATTCTGCAGGTCACTTTTATTTTTAGATGGTGGGAATTCTTTCTCAGGAAATAGTGTGGTAGTGGGAAGAGCACTGAACTAAATGTTAAGATACTTTAATTCTAGTCTTGGCTCTGTCACTAATTAGTTGTATTACCTTAATCTAATTATTTAAACTCTGGGCCTCAGGTTCATCATCTGTAAAATCACATGCCTTTCTCAAAAGAGAAAGAGCACATTATACTCTCTTAATGCATTTAATCACATTTCAATTTGTATTATCTAATGTTACATGCTGTACATCCCCCTCTTGACTGATGGAGGATCAAAGATCAGGAACACATCATGTTTATTTTTATAACTTCCCCAATACCTACCACAATGCACTAACGATTTTAAATAATTATTAAGTGTTCTTTCAATGATTCAATTAATAGAGTCATACTGGATGACTTGTAGGATATCTTCCAACTCTACTAACAATTTACTATAGTTTAGTACTGAAATAGAAAGAACAAAAAATTAACAGCTCTTGCCTTTAAGGAGCTTGCAATATACTGAGGAATAAAATATGTATGTATATGGATAATACTTTTGAGGAAGTTATTATAATGATTATGGAGATCAGGAAAGACTTCCTATGAGAAGTGACATAAGAGCTAAACCTTGGAGGGAACTGAGAATTCTAAGAGGCAGAGGTAAGTTAATTTTCTATATTGGGACAACCTGTCCAAAGATCCAAAGGCATAATTGGGAATGCCAAGTTCTGGGAACAACAAAGTCATTTTAGTACCTGGAATTGTACGTAAAGTACATAGATTGGAATAGGATGAAATAAGGTCAAAGAAGTACACTGGAGT
This sequence comes from Notamacropus eugenii, assembly GCF_028372415.1. Classification (NCBI taxonomy): domain Eukaryota; kingdom Metazoa; phylum Chordata; class Mammalia; order Diprotodontia; family Macropodidae; genus Notamacropus; species Notamacropus eugenii. The sequence continues at coordinate 149,369,719 of NC_092876.1, read as the reverse complement.
CACATTTTACAGTTTTAAATGTCAAGCAGAGTAGTTTATATTTCATCCTAGAGGGATAGGGAGCCACTGATTATTCTTTAGCAGAGGAATAATAAGGCCAGCTATAATTTTAACTCATATTTATACTGGACTTTAAGATTTAAAGGGTTTTGCATATGAGAAGGGTTGTTGTTGTTATGTTCATCCTTCATTGCCAAAAGACCATGCCATCAGAGAAATGATGACACAACTTGCACTTGAGTTTGTTTTGAGTGAAGCAGGGCTGTGCAGGTCTCTAGACTCACTTCTCCTCCAGAGCCATCTGGATCCAGTGACCAGATATTCATCAGGATGACTGGAGATGACTCAGGGCCCTTCAGGCCAAGGTCTTTGCAGATCCTCACTTAGGGTGAGGCAATGCCCATTCACTGAATAAGCCCATTTAAGAAGTAGCCAGGGCATGGCCCCTTTAATGAGTCAAAGAAAAATAACTAAATCAGGCTATGAGGGAAACAGCAACAGTTACTATTGATAATCACTCAACCCAGGAGGGTCTAGAAAACAGCCCTGAAATGGAGCATGGGCAGGAGTCCAGTGTGGAAAAATCTATGGACTTCAGAGTGCAGTAGGCTCAAAGGAAAGGGAAGGGAAGGGAGGGGAGGGGAGAAGAGGAAAAGGAAGGGAATAACTATTTACTTATGCCTATGTTCCAAGCATTGTGCTAAGCACTTTTATAAATATTACATCATTTAGTCCTCACAGCAACCCTCCTCTATAAGTACTATTATTATTCCCATTTTACATTTGAGGAAACTGAGGCAAACAGAGTTTAAATATCTAGCTCAGAGCCCACAGCTAGTAATTGCATGAGACTGAAGCTAAACTCAGGGCTTCTTGATTCTTGACCCAGAACGCTATCCACTGAACTACTTACCTTTGTCTACTTAATATAAAAATCTACTTGTATATTAAGTGAAAAATATCTTAAGGAAATGTGTCATGACCAAATCTTTGCTGTCAATTCACTATAATAACCTTTAAGAAGGCTTCTTGGTAGTTCTCTGCAATTCTTTTTTTCTAAGACTGTCAGCTCTTAATAACTTCATGATTTATAGTGTTTCTGTTCATCCAATTATAAGCACAAGTGTGTTTAGCCAACATGATGCTACACATACATCCATGCTTTATATAACTTGCTTGCATCAGTATATTCTTAAAAACAAAAAAACTCTAAGGGTGATTGCAAATAATATTGAATTGCATTTTTCTTAATATCTCAGAATCTATGCTCACTTCAGCTTAACACCTGGCTTTTGAAATTCTCTTCAAGACCCATCTCAGGTTCTACTTTCTCCATCAAGTTATCCGTTTCTTTCTAGTTGAAAATTATTTTTCCCTCCCAAAGTTTTCTAAAAGCACTTTGTCTACAATGTTCTTTTGCCCTATCAAGTCAATATTGTACCTGTCCACATGTACCTAATTTAGTCAGCTCTTAGATTGAAAAATTTAATGAGAGCAGACTACAATGCTGTGCTTTATCTTTGTGTTCCTAACAAGGAGCACACTGTTTTATAAGCAGGAGACATCATAAGTCCTTCAAATTAGGTTGATTTGAATTGAACTTAATTGAAAGCAATGTTGTATTTCTAGACATTCTAATTTGCATTTCCCAGATACTAAAATTTCCTTATATTGAATTGAATGAAATGTAATGAATTATAGATTATATGTGAAACAGGACCTATTCCATGAGCAACAAGCAATGCGTATTAATAGCAACTCTCAAATTCAGATTTTTTGTAGGAAATCCATCCTTGCACAATGTAATTTGGCTTCTTACACTTTACACAACAGAAATGTAAAATGATAGTTTTCAAATACTATGATTGTATCAATTTAGAGAAGACTTCATCTGAAAATGTTTTCCTCCTACATATATTAGCAATTCTTATGAAACATATAGTTTTATTGAACTACATGGAGCACGGGGGCATTAGGTAAGATGCCTCTGATCACAGCATCTTTGTGCCCAAGGCAGGACTTGAAACTAAACCTTTCTGACCAAAGTTGGTCTCAAGCAAATTCATCATATCACCTCTCAAAGCATCAATTCATACTATTTTGCAAAGATGATAAAAACAGAGAGCTTTCTCTGTGAGTATAGGAGGGGAAAAGTGTTCAATAACCTAGAAGACAGTCTATGTAACTAGCATTTTTGTAGATATTAGGCATTATTGCACAAGAGACATAGATGGGAGAAATTCATTTGCAGAAGTTTATGTTTTCGTATCAAAAATTCACAGAAGAAAAATGATTAGTACTTAATTATTTTTAATATATATTGCTTACCATATTTAACTACAAAATGAATGGTGAGAATGTATTTTGTTGTTGATTCTGACTGTGTCTGGAAAACTGCTTTACCTTTAGAGAATTAAACACACACACACACATATATATATTTTAAAGAATTTCTGAAAACTACAGAAATAGGTGGAAATAGAATCAGAGATTTAGGTTGGGAAAGAATCTTAAGGACCTTCTAGTCTAACCCCTTAATTTTACAGATAAGCAGAGTTACAGCTAGAGAAGGTAATTGATTTAGCTAAAATCACAAAGCTGTAAGTGGGAGAATTAATTTTTTAACCCAGGTTCACTAAATCCAAATCCAGTTCTCTTTCCTCTACACCACTCTTCTTGAAATTTCCTTGTTTTGCCGACACATAGCATGTGTTTTAGAGAATTCCAATAACTGTCAAGGAAGAAGATTCTACCTATTATGTCCTTAGGAATAAACTTTTCAATGAGTCTTTATTCCATCACCAGTTTCTTGGAATATTCCTGTTGACTTCTCATCTGGGATTTTGTCAAAGTAGTCCAATAGGCATTTTGATCAGGGAACAATCTGTACAAGAAAAATATGCGAAGGTACAAGAAAAGCAACAACTCTCAGTCTTACCTGCTTTTAACTATAAGTTATTATTAACCAGTGTTGACAGATCATGGGATCTTTGAATTAACTGTTTATGTTGGGGCGGGGGAGGCTTGGGAAAATATATCAGGAAAGACATATTTTGCCATAAACATATTTCCTATATCATTAGAATGTTATTTTTTTAAGCAGTTTACCAGCCTACCAGGAAAGGCCTGTCTCAGTGGAGTATGGGGGCAATGAGGTTCAAGAGCAGCTGCAGACAAGGCCAGCCTAACTGCAGAGGCTGAGCCACCAGGCTCCAAGTCTGGAGCAATCCACCAGCAAGGCCCCACCCTCCTGCAAACCAGTAGCCTGAGGCCAGTGAGCAGTCTGTGCAGCGTACAAGCCCCTCCCCCAGAAAACTCACCCCCAACACAAGCTAGCCAGAAGGTTTTGACACTGTTACTGACCTATACACTGCCCCAGGGCTAACCAACAGCAAAGAGTCCAGCTCTAGGACCTACCAGCAGAGAGATCTTTTCTCCATAGTAACCCAGTAGCAGGGCCTCACCCCTGGGAGAGGGCAGCAGCTAAACACCATAGCTAGGGATGGGCAAGAGGGTGGCCCTAACCCTCCCAGTATAAGCCAGAATGGAAGTCTAGGCTTCAGAGAAAGTAAGCAGCTAAACCCTGAAGCCCAGTGAAAGCCAGCAGTAAGACCCAGAGCCCCAACACAAAAATTCTGAGACAGTGCAGGACCAAAGTCCAATGTCACATAAAAACACTAAGTCACCAAAAAGGCAGAAAAAAATGAGCAAAAAATCGAAAAAGAGCTTGACTATAGAAAGTTACTGTGGTGACAAGGAAGATCATAACCTTAGAAGACATAAGCTTAGAAGAGGAAAATAGTGTCAAAATCACTTTACGTGAAGCCTCAAAGAAAAATTTAATTTGTTCTCAGGCCCAAAAAGAATTTCTAAAAGAGCTTTAAAAAGATTTTAAAAAGCATATTAGAGAAGTAGAAGAAAAATTGGGAAAAGAAATATGCATAATGTAAGAGAATCATGAAAAGAGAGTTGATAGCATGGGAAAAGATATATAAAAATTTACTGAAGAAAATAACTCCCCAACAACTGAATTGGCCAAATGGAAAAAGAAATACAAAATCTAGCTAAAGGAAATAATGCCTTAAAAATTAGAATTGAAGTAGTGGACACTAATGACTCTATGACATATCAAGATACAGTAAAACAAAAGCAAGAAAAAATTAAAAAAAATATAGAAAGAACTAAGTCAAATTTATAAAAAAAAAAAAAGTCATTCCACAACTGATAAACGTTCAAAGAATACGAACAAGAAGTATTCAGACAAAGAAGTCAAAGCTATAGTCCCATGGAAAAAAAAACTAAATCACTATTCATCAGAGAAATGCAAACTAAAACAACTCTGAGGTATCACCTCAAACCTATCAGAGTGCTAATATGACAAAAAAAGGAAAATGTTGGATGTTGGAGGGGCTGTGGAAAAACTTGGACATTAATGCACTGTTAGTGGAGTTGTGAACTGATCCAGCTATACTGGAGAGCAATTTGGAACTATGCCCAAAGGGCTATAAAACTGTGTGTAGCTTTGTTCCAGCAATACTCCTGCTAGACTATATCCCAAAGACGTTCAAAAAAAGGGGAAAGGACCTATTTGTACAAAAATATTTATAGCACTGGACCTAAGGCAAGAAGATCTGAGTTCAAATCCATGTTCAGACACTTCCTAACACCATTAGCCTGGGGGAGTCACTTAACCTCTGTCTGACTCAGTTTGCTCAACTGCAAAATGAGGGTAATGACAGCACCTACCCAACAGGGTTGTGGTGAGGAACAAACAGGTAAAGTACTTTATAAACATAAAATGCTGTATAAATTCTAACTATTATTACTATGTCATAAACCTCAGACAGATTAGAATAAGGTGAATCAAATTTAAGTATTCTCTTCAAAGTTTCTTAAGCATTAAGTTGCTTATTTTATTTACGGAAATATTTCAACTACCATTAGGGACTCCTGTTATCTGAACTTGAATTCACCCCAATATTGGAATATTGGTAAATGGTATGATTTTTTTAAGCATGTGTTCTGAAAGTTCTCAGTCATCCTATATACTCAGATTTTAGCATTTTCCTTTTAATTGTCCCTTGATCGATATGTACATAAAAAGCAACAATAGTTGAATTGGGAAACAGATGAAAACTATATGTCTTATAAATAGCCCAGAGAAACTGTGCCCAACTAACCTCAGGGCTGGATTGCTAGTGATTTGTTACCAAAATCTTAAGGAGGTAACATGAATCAGATACTCCAGTTTTCCCTAAGATTTGTCATCTTAATCTGAATGTGGAGAATGGCTTATTAAATATAAAACGTCAGTTTTCTGTGATTAAAAAAAATGGTACTTTTTTAACATCAAATTTCATGGCTTAAAATCAACTTTCCTTTGTACCTTCATGGCATTGTGGATAGAGTTCAAGACTTGGAGTCAGGAAAAGCTGGGTTTAAATCTGACCTCAGATACTTACTAGTTGTGTGATCCTGGCTAAGTTACTGAACTTTTTCAGCCTCAATAGCACCTACCTCCCAGGGTTGTTGTGAAATAAAAAATGAGATGATATTTCTAAAGCATTTTGCAAAATCAAGCTCTCTATAAATCCGAGAAGTTTATTATTATCATTGGATCCTTTTGAAATTTTAAGCTAATGCATAAAACCAGAGGGTTAAATTAAAGGCAAAAAGAATGACTAGAGGGATTTATTATGATTTAGAGGGCAATTTAAAATGTTGTTTACGAGAAAAGACTTGTAGGGAACAGAACACTTGAGTGCCATTTAGTTTCTACCTGTAAATTCTAAAATGCATTATGGAATTGAGTCATGCTCTATTTCCATCTTTTTTTTTCTTTAAATCAAGGGTCATAAGAGCTCCAATGGGTTTTTTTTTTTCCATCCAGTTCTTAATAAGCATGGCTATGAACCATTTCTTTGGAAAAAAATGGCCTTTGTAAAAACGGAGTTTTTAAATATTTAAATAGCTGAACAAAATATACTTTCTGTCTCATATATTTGAGCAAAATGCTTTAAATTAATAATAACTGACATTTGTATAGGAACTTTAAGGTTTGCAAAGCAGTGTGTGTGTGTATATGTGTGTGCGTGTGCATGTGTATGTGTGTGTGTGTGTGTGTGTGTGTGTACGTGTGTGTGTATTGCCTCATTTGACCTTTTTAGCAAGTCTATGAGGTAAGAATGACAAGTATTGTGTTTTTTATAGGTGAGGATTCAGGAGTAAAATCATATATCCATGGCTGCACAACTGATTTGAAAATAAAAAATGGAACTTTTCTTGATGACAGAATTTGTTTGAAAGAATGCAAGAGGGAAAAGGACAGAAAGAAGTGTCATAATATTTAGCTGTTGCGAACACTTTCCACTGCTTGAGAAGCAGGAGACTGCTCCTAAAGCCATCTTTCCCTTTCAGATATTGTGGTTCTACAATTCTCTTGTCATGATCTTGGGTCTGATTAGAATTATATTGCTCATTATCTTCTAGATTATCATCTGTAAAAGGACCCTCACTGATAAATTTATCATTGCTGAAAACAGGTCTCTGCCTCACACGTTGTAATTGTAGCATTTACATCATCAAACTCACTAACTGAAAGCTCTCTATCAGAGAAGTCAGATAGGATATTTCTAATTAGTTCTAAAATCTGTTCATCAGACAGTCTCTTGGATATTGTATCAGTGAGGATACAAGCAAAACCTATATTATTATAACAACAAAACTGCAAATTCTGAAAATCTGAAAAACTGAAAAAAAATTTTAATATAAAATAAACACAGACAAAGATAAATTTTAATTTTACTGTGTAAATACAATATTCACAAGGAGAAATGTTACTGACTCACTAAGGAGAAAACACTAATATGAGGAAAGAAATGATCCAATAGAATCAAATGCAGGAGCATTTTTTCTTATTTACAAATTAGATAGATAGATAGATAGATAGATAGATAGATAGATAGATAGATAGATAGATAGACAGACAGACAGACAGACAGATAGACAGACAGACACATAGATAGATAGATGATAGATAGATAGATAGATAGATAGATAGATAGATAGATAGATAGACAGACAGACACATAGATAGACAGATAGATAGATAGATAGATAGATAGATAGATAGATAGACAGACAGACAGACAGACAGACAGATAGATAGATTTTAACCATATGCATTGTTTTGTTTTGTTTTGTTTTACTATTTGAAAAATCTTTAGAAGGCTGAGGAATATTGATAACAGATTTTGGGGGGAAAATCATGAAACATAAAGTGTATATACCTAAGCCTTTTCAAGTTTCAAATGTCCAAAATATTTTTGTATCATGTGATATGCCCAGTACTTCCAGTGTTTAAAAAAAAGAAAGAGAGAAATCTTTGGTTTCATTGGAAAAGACAATTTAACATAAGTAACGTTAGCAGCTCAGTTATAAATGGTACAAAAGAGACTAAGCGAAAAAGTGGAGGCACCAGCACTCAATGTAGACACCTTTGATGTAGGGGGAATACACAAACAGATAAGGAGAAAGACTGAGACAGACACATACATACACACACACACACACACACACACACACACACAGTATTTATTAAGCACTTATGATATGTCAGGCACTGTGGTAAGTTCCAGAAATACAAATATAAGCAAGTAACACAGTCCTTACCCTCAAGGAGCTTAACTTCTAAAGGGAGAGATAACACATACAATGAAGCTAGAAGTGGGAGGAGGTACAGACATCATGATATGCAGACCACCAGGAAGTGGTATGGAGGCCTGGTTTCAGGCAAGATAAGGTGGAAGCTTAGAGTCAAAGTACCCCCAGGATGCAGTCCAACTTTCAGACTGGAGGAGATAAAACTGATGGCTAGAATGGAAGTTGATGAGAAGGAAGCATTGGTTCTGGAATTGAGGGAGTTTAGGGGAACATCAGTATGAATGCTGAAGTCCCCTGGTAGGGATGGCAAGAATTTGGCAAGAGAGGAAGAAAATGAGTCAAGTGCTGACCTCCTTAACGAACAAGCCTCAATCTGTGGGACATTGGAAAGGTTTCACTACAATACGGAACACAGCACTTGAACACTCTCCAAAAAAGAATTCTATCTAGATCCGGCTCCACCTTCTATGCACATCCTATGCTTCTTTCATGTAATAACCCTTGATTGTTGTTTTCAAGTATTTGAAGTCAAGCAGAGACTTTATACGGTACGACTAACTGAACATTTGAAACTAGATTAAAAAGTAGTTATACTAGTGCCTATCATAGCACTTTTCCCATTTAGTAGATATTTATTGAATGAATGAATGAATGTGGAGGAAGCTCTTTCCAAAGGAAAAGCTCCATTTCTTGTCATTTTCACCAGAATAAGGTAGAAAATATCAAGCACGTTTGTCCCCTAGAACTTAAATCCAGGTTTTCTGATCCCAAGTTCATTGGTCTTTCTCTTCCATCATGCCACCCCCTCAAGTAAAACATAGATTATTAATATGAACCTTTACATGCTTCCTCAGAAGCCAGGCCAGCCTGACAGAAATTGTGTCTTTTGTACCTCTTCTAATTTTTCTGTATTTACAGAAATAAAAGGAAAGATAAAATCTTCTCAAAACTCCATTAGCTTTTTAAGCAAAAGAGATTTTATGAATATAGGGTTCATTTCACATACATTTTTCAGGTCTCCAAAATCACTAGGGATCAAGCTGATTTGACATCACAGAATGAATATTGAAAAGGATATCCTTTCTATAAAAACAAAATCTTCTTACAATATAGCTACTTAATAAAATCAAAGCAAGACTTTTTATCACAGTCTGAATTTCATTTCCAGGCGGGTGTGCACAGCATATGCAATTATTGAGCATTGAGAGTCAGAGGGAACCATTAATTATTTTAACAACCTTTGTAATTTTCAAGTTGACCAGGCTTGGATTCTTAAATAGTGGCCAAAAAGCAGGAAAAACAACTGCATTCAATAAAAGGGAACAAAAGTAGAATGTTGCTGTTGTTCAATCATGTCCAACTCTTTGTGACCCCATTTAGGGTTTTCTTGGCAAAGATACTGGAATGGTTTGCCATTTCCTTCTCCAGATCATTTTGCAGATTTTACTGCAGTAAACAGAGTTAAATGACTCGCCCAGAGTCATACAGCTAGTAAGTGCCTGAGGCCAAAGGTAAACTCAAGAAGATGAGTCTTCCTGACTCCAGACCCATTGCTCTATCCACTGCACCCCTTAGCTGCCAAAAAGTAGACAACCATTATTTCAATATTAGGACAGATAAAATAAGTATAGGGGCCTGATTAGGAAGACCCCTGATCAACCGGATGGGTTGACAAAGTGGTGAGCATTTGGAATTTGGATTATACTTCCCTGTACTGGACTTGGAAGATTTATGGAATTAAGCAATTTTAGCTCCATTTAGTTTCACTGAAAACAAATAATCAAGTTTCATTCATTAGGGATGATCTTTTTGGTCTTGAAGTATTAGGGAGTTAGGACCACTCCTGCACAAAGAACAGAAAGTAAAGCCCTATAAGATATTCGAGAGATGGTGCAATTGGGGGAGCCTGAGACTCTAACTGAACAACTGACTGCCTTTCAACAGTGTCATATAGTAGGAAGAGTACTTTTTCACATGGAGAGGGTGAGGGAAAGAGAACAAGCACTTTTTTCCAATTATATGTAAAAATATTTTCAGCATCCTTTTTTTTTTTCAATTCTGAGTTCCAAATTTTCTCCCTTCTCCCTCTCTCTCCTTGAGAGGGCAAGCAATTTGACATAGATTATACATGTGCAGTCATGCACAACATATTTTCATATTGGCTATGTTGCAAAAGAAAACATAGACCGAAAAAGAAAATGAGAAAAATAAAATTTTTAAAAGTATACTTCCATCTGCATTAAGACTCCATAGGTTTTTTTTCTGGAGGTAGAGAGCATTTTTCATTCTGAGTCCTTTGGAATTGTCCTGGATCATTGTATTGATGAAAATAGTTAGTAATTCTCAGCTGATCATTGTCAATATTGCTGTTGTGTGCAATGTCCTTCTAGTTCAGAACAAGCACTTGTTAGGTGCCTACTATGTGCCAGGCTTTGGAGAGGCAGAGACATAACATCTCTACCAAAAATATAGGAGCCATGGACAAAAGAACTATGTAGGTGAACAGTAGAAATTCCTAAACCCAGCTGTCCTGGATAGAAGAGGGGGGTTTTCTTGAAAAAATTCAACAAGAATTACTAAGTGCCTATTCTGTGCTGAGGACAAAATTTAATGGCCACTACTCTCAAAGATTATGCATTCAAGTAAGGGGGGGACAACACATGCATATGTAAATATGTACAAAATAAATTCTCAAAACAAAGATACTTAAATACAAATTGAGTGGGGAGGGCACTAGCAATTGATGGGATCAGGAAAAGATTTGTGTAGGAGGTAGTACTTGAACTGAGTAGTAAAGAAAATGCAAGATTCTCTGACATGGAGTGATGAAGAAGTATCATACAGGTAGCACAAAGCCACAAAGAATGGACATGGAATGCCATGTATGAGGAACACAGTAGTGTCCTATTTGGCTAAACCATACAGTATGGGAAAGGTAATAATTTATAATGAGACTAGAAAGATACAATGAGGCCATTTTGGGAAAGGCTTTAAAAGCGCAACAGAGGAATTTATATTTTATCATAGAGACCAAAGTATGTGGGATGGAGAATGAGGAATAGTGGAAAATATGGAAATCAGGGACTTGGGAGACAGGATGAATATTGGTGTTCTCCAAAGAAATAAAGAAGTTCAGAATGACATAAAATTTGGGAAGAAGGATTATGAGCTCTGTTTTGGTCATGTTATGTTTGAGATATCTGTAGGACAATCAGTTTTAAAGCTGTATAAGGAATTGGTAATGCAAAATTGGAACTGAGAAAAGATACTGGGCCTGGACATATGATCTCTCCAGTGACGTTTTGTTATCACTCTTTTTTACTTGAAAGTTATACTCATTTCTTGTAAGGAGTGAAGATAAGAGCTTTCAGGCTAGACAAAATTACATCAGACTTCAACTATTTCCCTTGAAGATAACATATTTTACATCAATTTTCTGGACATTACTACAATGGTACATATTTAAATAGAGACAAGTTTTACGTGTAGAGTCACTAGCATTCTCACTATACATTGCTTTTGAATATTTGACTAATCCATATGTACAACACTGAATCAAATGTTTTGAAAAAATCAGTAAAGATATTTTAAACAATATGATTCTTTAGCACTGTTTTTTTTCCCAGTATTCATGAAACTGTAAGTGTTAGGATTTTTAATCTACCCTTTTGACTCCCCCGCCAATGTTTTCTTATATTTATAGAAGGGTTTTTTTCTTAGCGATATAAGCTTTAACTATTTTCTATAAAAAATAAACATGTAACTGACCTACATTTGGGAAGATTCCTGATGCTTTCATCTTTTGGTAATAAATATGTGTTGCCTTCTGTTAAGAAAAATGGAGCAGGCTTGAATCAGGGAGGAAGCTGGTAAAGTGCTTTGTGAGCAATTCATATGCCACTCTGAAGGTTTTGAGCCAATAATTATGGATCTTATCCAGACTGCCACTTTCCAGTTTTGGAGAGAAGCTGGAATTTCAGGCACCTCCCTTGATGCAGTCATTCTGTTGCTCATACTGACAGTGCATAAGCTTTCTATTTTGCATTTGACCTAACCTGAGCTTTTGATGTTTTCTTTTACTTTTGACCATATAGAGGACCAGAAATTTTCTATATCCTCCTCCTTCAGGATTTGTCTCTCTCCTCTAATTTTTTCACTTGTCACATTTCCAAAAATATAGTTTTTCATTACTATTGGATTTTTTTGTTGTTCTTATCCTGCTTTGATTCATTATAATACCTTAACCTTTCGGGTGTTGTTGCCAATTCTTGACCAAGAATTTCTGATCATTTTTTTTTGGTCCCATTTTTCATCTTTCTTTTAGGCAATATGTTGTACAAATTTTCTACTACATATGCCTAGATATTGATATCATATAGCTAAATATTTATATAATTTTCCAGTATCTTTACATAACTCTGATAGTTTTTTCAAGGCACTTCTGCCATTGAGGTGTTTGATATCTAACCTTAGAAGCATTCATATATATCTCTTGTTCTTGTATGAGCCTATCATGGCAACAGCCACAGCATACACTATTATATGCAGATCTTGAAATGTTTTTACATTCTGTCAAATAATGTGGATGAAAGTTTCTTCATGATATTTATTCACATATACAAGTTTGTTTGAAATACTTTTTAAATAGCTGTTTTGTTCGTTGAATCCATGAAGTCAAATTCAAAGAGGGCTTTTTGAAATTGCATGCTAAGTATTCTTACCTCTTATTCAAAATCATTTGAGAAATTAGCATTATTTTTACCCTCCATTTCATTACTGGATGACATTCTTGGCATTTGTGTTGAGTATTATGAAGTCTTTGCTCATATTTGGTAAGATCTGTTTCCAATTTTGTTATGCTGTAGTCCTGGTACCTAACAAAAGTTTTCTCTCTTATACACAGTTTTAGTTTGTGGGTAATTTTTGTTTCTGATTCATTCCTGTATGTCTTACCTCCTTGTGATGTTAGATAAAACCCAAAGGAGCACCATTCATTTTGCTATCTTCCATGTCAAGATAGCCACTGATAGTTCCACACAGACCCAGTCTGCAACTCTATGCTGGTCCATCAATTCTTTTAAATTCATAGAAGCAGTTGCACGACATTGGCTGAAATACTAATTCCACCTGTGTTATTACCTTAACACAATTGGCTGATATGTCAGGTTCCATGCCATACTATAATGGGTACCATAGCATGCTCAGGGCACTCGAAATCCTCACTATATGGCAACTGGACTAGAATTCTCTTTCTTTCATTTAACATATTTAGTCAGATTCCAGATTCTTGGTGATATTTTTTAAATGCCACTCAATTAACTTCTGTTGTTTTACAGTAACACCAGCAAGCTACTGTTTGAATCAAAACAGCAGTTTCTTAAGTGGCTTCCTTACCCTCAGTTTCTCCCTATTTCAGACTTTCTTGCTCAGGCCCTTAAGATTAACTTTCACAAAATAACACTTTCATCATATTACTCTTTTACTTAAAATCCTCCCCATTGCCTTTTAACTCCAAATATTTCAACATGACATAAAAAGTTCTTCCAATTATTGTCCCACTTTAACTTTCCAACTTTTTCCTGCTGCTCTCCTAATACTATACCACAGCCATGCTAGTCCTCACTCTCTCCTGAGCATAACAGAAGATTGGACTAGGTATATTATAAGGTACTTTCCAAATCCAAATGCTATGATCCTGCATGTTAGTTATCCTTTTCCCTTTGTTAGGCACTCACCATTGGGCAGTTATTTCAAGTGATTCCTTAAAAAGAATTCCTTCTAAAATATGTCTAAAGGGTGGTGATCTGGTTTTTTGTGACAATCTCTGGTGAATGAGTACTCCCAAGGCAATCCATTCTACTAGAAGGCTTTGTTATGAAGTTTTCTTTATATCATGTCTATATTCTTCTGTCTTTAACTGCTATTTACTGCTCCTAGTTCTGCCCTCTAGTACCAAAAAGAGTAAGGCTAACCCCTCTCTCTAAGGGATAGTTCTTGAAATACTTTAGATTGAAAAAGTCATCCTTCCCCTAAATCTTGTTTTATCCAGGCTAAACATCTCTATTTCCTTAACCAGTATTCACATGGCATTCTATAAAGACCCTTCATTATATGCTGGAAGACTCTGGGAGCCCTCTTCCTTAAATTTCCATTTACTCATTTTGGGCCAATGTTACAGCCTTCCTAGATCTTTTTAAATCTGTCATTAAGTATGTCAGCTATGCTTCTCAACTTTATGACATCTGCAAATTTGATAACTAACAGGTTTTTTTTTTCTTAGAGGTACAAAAGATTAAAGTTGTTATATAGAAAGATTTTAAAGAAATATAGGAAGACATATTTGGTGATATATGTCATCATGAACTTAAGTTTTTCTATTTAAACAATTATTTTTATTGTGTAGGTCATAAATTCTGCTTTCACATTTTTTTCTTTTGAATTATTCAGGAACATCCTATTATGGCTCCATACTCTCTTTAGAATCTATAGAGTTTTCTGCCCCCTCAGATTTTGATTTTTTTCTTTCAGTATTTATTCATAGACTTCTAGACTTGGTTAGCTAATGTAGAGGCCATCTTCCACCTGTGCTCAAAGTCACTGAGTGCTTTTTCCTCATGAAATCTTTACTTATTTCTTCCTCGTATTCCCTTTTTCTTCATTTTTTCTATCTTCTTTCCTCCCGTGACCTGGAACTCAAAGTCATCTCATAACCTTCTACAATGTGGAATTCACTTTTCACTGACCTGTTTCTTCCACAGATGACTCCTGGGTAGGTAGAACTGGCCTCATCTGGATTCTGGTCCCTTTACTTCAGGCCTGGTGGGGGTCCTCAAACACCAATATTGGCACCACATCTCTATTCCCTTTTTCTCTCAGTTGTCTGACTGAATATTACTGCAGCATAGCATGCTGCTATGTTGCCATTCGAGGTAAAGAAAACTCCTGCTTTTGCCTTTCCATGGCATAGAAAGAGGGTCCAAAGCTAATTCTGTTACAAGCCCATTGGCAAGCTTGTGCAGCCTTGGCAGAGTATGATGGCTGGTGAACAAGAAGATGCTGAGTGAGCATGTTAGGGATTAGGGATTAGCCTTCTCTGTTGTTACTTCATTAGGCTGTTACCTCATCATTGTTCTTGGTATCTTAGATATTGGAGACACATGAAATTGCTTTATCTCTTACGTATAATTTCCTTTTTGGAGAGATATGAAAGATCATACAGAGGTCCTCTTTTTTGTTAGTTACATGAACCAAGAGTTGGGGAGGTGAATTTGAAATGCTGTAGAGTGACAAAGGCAAAACCAAAAGAACAATATGCACACTCACAAAATAATATATTAATTAGCCTATCTACATCCTACCCAAGGCCCACCTTTTCTCTGAAACTTTCTAAATAATTCTAATACCATTTCCCCTCAGAGTGTGCTGGTAGATGTTTAACTGGTTCTCCAGGGAGAATATGTATTTGTGGAACTTTTTAAGTGCAATAATCATCATTAATATTTAATCCATTGTTTTATTAAGTTTAGAAAAATCAATCAAAATTCAATTAAACTTTATTTGTAGCATTTTCCTATTTCTGAGGTATGAATGCTCACTTTGAAAATTTAACAATTGATCCTCATAAGCCAGTTTGAATTGCCTTCAGCACAGCTCTACTCCTCTCTGATCTAATAAAATATTTACAGTCTATAGGATTTGCATAGAAATAAGTGGGGTTTTAGTTTAAATGCTTAATCTATCTTGTTCCCTGAATAAAATTGCATGCAAGCAGGAACCAGTCTTATCTCCTATAAAATTTAGCACAGAACAAAGCACATAGTACATATTCAATATTTATTTGTGGATTTGAGTTTTAATCAATTATATAGTGAACTGAATCAGAATCAGCAGCAGCTTCCAGAGCCCTCAGTCCCCATACAGTAAAGGGATTGGACAACTAGACAAAAGTAGATTATAGAGTTTGCTGGCACTGAGTACAAGAATGGTGTATGGCCTATACAAAAATCTGGATTACACTCTTGGGTCTTGGTCCCAAGTCAAGTAGGAACACTAACCCACCAGAGGTTGTGGCCATAGACATGTGGGGGCCTGGTCAGAGTTCCAGGGCAGAAAAGAGTACTGGTGGTTATTCATAGAGCATAGGCCAGGAGAGTAGTAAACATATCTGTCCTAAAATTATACCACCTTGGAAGAACTAAAAACTTAAGGACCCCCAGAACTAGCTCTGAAAACATCTGTAAAAAAAAAAAAAAAGAAAAGAAAAGAAAAAAAATCAAATCTGAAGCTTGGGACAGTGTCCCCTTTCACTCCAGGAATAGAATTCAACTTTAACTTAAGATTAAAAGTCATGAAATCGGCTAGAAAATGAACAAACAACAAATAAAGAAGCTGACCACAGAAATTTACTATGGTGACAGGGAAGATGAAAACACAAACTCAGAAGAAGACAAAAAAGCCAAAGCTTCTATATCCAAAAGCCTCAAAGAAAAATGTGAATTGGTCTCGGACTCCAAGTGACTTCCTGGAAGAGCTAAAATAGATTTTAAAAATCAGATAAATAGGTAGAGGGGAAAATGAGAAAAGAAATGAGAGTGATGCAAGAAAAACCATGAAAAAAGAATCAAGGGGAATAAAAGAATCAAGATCTTGATAAAAGAGGCAAAAAATAATATGAAAGAAAATAACATCTTAAAAATGGTATAGGTCAAATGGTAAAAGATAGTTTTAAAAATCTACTAAAGAATAGAACTCCTTAAGAAGTAGAATTGGTCAAATGGAAAATAAAGTACAAAAACTCACTGAAGAAAATAATTACTTAAAAAACAGAATTGAACAAGTGGAGGCTAATGACTCCATGGGACATCTATGAAACGATGAAATCAAATCAAAAGAATGAAAAATAGAAGAAAATGTGAAATGTCTCTTGGAAAAAAAAACAGTTGACCTGTAAATTAGATTAGGAAGAGATAATATAAAAATTATTGAACAACCTCAAAGCCATAATAAAAAATAAAATAAAAGCCTAGCCAACATCTTTTAAGAAATTGTCAAGGAGAACTTCCTCAGTATTCTAGAAATATAGAAATTGAATGGAAATTGAAAGAATTCACTGATCACTTCCTGGAGGAGATCCCAAAATGAACACTCCAAGGAATGTTATAACCAAATTCCAGAGAGCAGAGGTCAAGGAGAAAATACTGCAAGTAGTCAGAAAGAAATTAGAATCACACAAAATTTAGGAGCCTCTACATTAAAGCTTCAGAGGACTTGGACTATGATATTTCAGAGGGCAAAGGAGGTAAGATCACAACCAAGAATCACCTAGACAGCAGAACTGATTATCATCCTTCAGAGTGAAAATTGAATATTCAATGAAATAGAAGACATCAAGCATTCTTGATGTTATAGAACTGAATAGAAACTTTGACTTTCAAATACAAGAATCAAGAGAAGCATTAAAAAACGTAGACAGGAAAGAGAAATCATAAGGAATTCAATAAAATTACACTATTTGCATTCCTACATGGTGAGATGATACGTGTAACTTCTAAGAACTTTATCACTATTAAGGCAGTTTTATATATATATATATATATATATATATATATATATATATATATATATATATATACACACACACACACACACACACACACACACACACACACACACACACACACACACACACATACACAGAGGACATGGATCTGAATGACATATGATGAGATGTCTAAAAAAAATCAAATTAAGGGCTGAGAAAAGGGAGAAGAGGGAAGTGATATGCAGAATGGGGTCAATTATCTCACATAAAAGATGTCTGAAAGAGCTTTTACAATGGAGAGGAAGAGAGGGAAAGTAATTCTTGAGCCTTACTCTTATCAAAATTGGTTCAAAGAAGGAACAACATACACAACCAGTTGGGTATATAGATCCATCTTACCCTACCGGGAAGTAGGAGAGGAAAGGGATAAGTTGGGGGGGGGGGCTAGGTTGGGGGAGGCAGCAATCACAAGCAAAACACTTTTGAGGAGGGGACTGGGTGAAAGGAGAGAGAGTAGGACAAACTGAGGAAGAAATAGGATAGAGGAAATAAAGTTAGTATTGTTCCCAACAATGCCATGATCCTTAACAGCTACCCAGAGTCTCCTCTGGCCTTATCACATGCTCTTCCAATGAACTGAGCCCCAAAGCAAAACCTCACCTCAGAGTGTGTGTGTGTATACATACATATATATATACATACATATACATACATACATATATACACGTATGTGTGTATGTATGTATGTATGTATATACACTTTAGAGCTGGAAGGCACAGCTCTCTTGACCTAGTGCTTCATTAGCAATTAACAAAAGATGTGTGCCTTCATACAAAATAAGCCTTCCCTAATCAAGCTTCCCTTAATAGCCCCACCTAAGGACTATTAATGAGCGAGTAAGATTTTTAACTCCCATTACAACCTCCAGAGAAAGAACTGATGAAATCTGAATGCTGATTGAAGCATACTTTTTAAACTTTGTTTAAGTTTTTTTAGTCTATTTTCCTTCATAACATGACTAATATAGAATGTTTTGCAAAGCCACACATGTATAATCTATATCAAATTATTTGCTGCCTCAGTGAGGGGGAGGAAAGGGAAGAAGGGGAGGGAATTTGGAACTCAAATTTTTTATAAATGAATGTTAAAATAGTTTTTACATGCAATTGGGAAAAACTAAATATAGAAAACAACAGATAGATGGACTGTGCATTTAACTTTAAAAAAACTAGAAATCTAAGCAATTAAAAACAAACCAAAAAAATAGAAATTCTAAAAATCAAAAGAAAATCATAAAATTGGAAACAAAAAAATGAAATTATGAAATAAAAATAAGAACTAGGGTTTGAGGAAGAGGGGAAATGAGACCCCATTAATAATTTGTTTTTTTTTTTCAAAGAGGCGGAAAGCAAAATGATCATTATCACAAATGAAAAAGATGAATTCAGACAAAAGAAATAGCATTCCCTACCCCACCTACACACCTTTCAGCAAAGGGCTAGATATAATATGAAAAAATTGGAAAAGATTTAACAAAAAGATCAACAAATTTAAATAATAGGAGAATGAGAGAGGTTAAAGGTATAGGGATTATTAAATCCAGGCAAGAAAAACTAAGAGGTTACCTTTTAATTCTCTTCCAATAGAATAAATAATTCAGCGATAGTTTTCCATTTTTCTCATAGGCTTTAATTGTATTACTGTTAGTTTGCCTATAAAGAAAAATTGAAATCCTTCAAGGAAAGAAATCTTGAAGTCTTCCTTCCTTTCTAGAGGGAAATAAAATACGTACCTCTCATCTGAAATAAACCATGTATTAGAAGTGAGTAGAATGATTTATAAATTAGTATTAAAAAAAAAACCTTCCCAGAAATACTCATAGCAACTTTCTCACTTATGAAGGATTAAGTGTTAACCTGCTTTAATTGTTCACCCCAAAGATCAGCATCCCCAGGTAACTGAAAGAAAAGGGATATTTTTAATCTTATAGTAGATGACTTCTCAAGGTCACTTCTGTCCTGATGATTCTGTGTAGTATTATTTTAGAAAGAATTTTTTTACAGTTAATGTCATACCTATATAACTTTTAAAAATTGATTGATTCATTTTGTTTTAAACCTATAATTTCATATTCTCCGTTTTATCAATAAATTTCTACAACTATAAACTTATAATTTTCAAGAGCTACCTGGGGACAACAAGACTTTAATGACAGGTTCAGGAACACAAACCTAGGTATATGTCAGAAACAAAACTAAAACTTTGGTCTTTTTGAGTCTTGAGGCCAAACACTCTTATCTAAAATACCACATTGCCTCTTAATTCCCATGTCTACTTTAATACCAAAGATCTGTGTTCTGATCCACCTGTGTATTCCCTCCATCCATGAATATCACAATTCTCTCCTAATATTAGTAGGTGAATTCATGATTGGCTATGGCCAAAAAAAAAAAAATAGGAAAAGAAAAAATCATCACCTGCTGTCTATCCCTCTGGTACTGAGTCTTTCTATGTTTATTAGTTAGGATGATCCTTGGACAACAGACGTACAGTCTGTCACTGCGCCCAAACTTGAAGCTTTTCAAGGTTGGCAAGACCTGCCAGAGTTTTGTATTATGCTGGCGTAGTCTTTGAGAATCCAAGGTCACCTCCAGACCACAATTAGTCATCGAGAAAGATTTCAGTGGAAGGTCTAATGATTACAGCTATTGAATAATTTTATTGTACCCACTACATTGATACTATCCTTTATATTGTTCCAAATTAAGCGTTTTTCAAAGGTTCCTCACAATCCATCTTCACAGAATGGGACTTTAAAGCACCCCACAAACTCTTCTATGATAGATATCAAATTCTGCATTTTGAGAAAAAAAGGCAGAGTTAATTAATTATAGGTTATAGCAGTAAAAGTGACTTACCACTACCTTTTAGTCCCTCTCCTCTCTCTTTTATGCAAAAACATGCTTGCGTAATCATTGACTGAATCATGATGTTTCCTATTGGTATTCAGAATGTATTCCTGACTTCCTTGACCAAATAAATAAGGTTTGCCTCTAAGTAAGGTTGTATCATTAGTGAAAGTAATTTTGAGTATAGCACCTTCTTTCATTTAGGAGTTCTCATTCTTCATGCTCATGCTCTGAAACTTCTATACTGTTTGCACAGAGCAGTTTGTACAGACTGGGAATAGATTTCATTTATTTCTGTTTGTCATTCCAAGTTTGTTTTTAGACAGATAGCCATACTCTAAATTCAGTACTCAATGTCATAGCTTTTTAATATGTATTGGGTCCTGGCATCTGATATGAAGAATATTCAAATTCTAGGACTTCTATTTTTGATAATTAATTACAGATATTGAGACATATAGAGAAGTAATCTATAAAGTAGTTGTACTATGTGAAAATGCACTTATCAGGCCTTATCATCAGGCTTTCTATAAGACCACAAACAT
The DNA here is from genome assembly GCF_028372415.1 of Notamacropus eugenii. Lineage (NCBI taxonomy): Eukaryota > Metazoa > Chordata > Mammalia > Diprotodontia > Macropodidae > Notamacropus > Notamacropus eugenii. The sequence goes on along the minus strand of NC_092876.1, from coordinate 149,349,061 downwards.
GTATGTCATCAGATAATACAAAGCTCTGTTTTCTGTGAAAGGTATGCTAGCATGAAAATAGATATATCTAGGTGCCAAGTAACAACAAGAGTCCATCCAAAAGTGCCAAAATAAAAGCAGTTGCTCAAGAAATATGACAAGCTGAGTTTGATTCAAGGTAAAAGAAAGGCTTCCAAGAGTGATTGCTAGCATTATTTATGTGCATAGAGCCAAGTAGGGGAGGGGAGAGGTGGAGCAGGAAAAAATATATTTCAATACAAAGATACATAATAACCAGAAAGAATAAGATATCAATTGGTGTTTTAAGCAAAGTTCATTTTGAATCAAAGAAAATGTTCATCTGTCATGTATATTATGATGTAATTCACACCATAATGTTATATATGCAATGAATAGGAAATAAGGGGAAAGGGACAGTGTTTAAAAGAGAATTTAGGCATAATTTGAAAAGATAATTATAGGCAAATGTAACAGAAGAAAAGATTAAATGGAGCAATAAGATCTTGAGAATAATTATGTAGTAATTAACGAGTACTCTTTTTCCATCTTTGGGGGGACATCCTTTGGGGAAAGAAAAATGAGGTGAGAGGGAAATTGGCATAGAAAAAAAAGTAAACCTACTTTAAAAAAAAGTAAACCTTCTACATAACTACTACAATGTTTTAATTGTCAAGTAATTTTATTATAAATATGATTTCATTTATATCTCCATCTCTTAATATTTATTACCAGTAATGTGTAAAATGCTTTTATTTTAGCAGACATAATCACTCAAGATACTCTATAAAAAGAAAGATGATTAGCACCCTGTCTTTGGCAAGTTTCATTTTAATCTCCGGCTGGCTGTAACCTTCATCCTGTCCCTGGTTTAAAGGAAACCACTTCGGAGATTAAAATAGCCAGTTATTGTGGGGCTTTGGATGGGAGGCCAGCTAATTCCTTGGAAGAAGCACCAGGGCATATTCCAGGGCTTCTTAAACTTTTTCCACTCTTCAGTGCTTCTCAAACTGTAGGTCTTGATCCCATATGGAGTCCTAATCCACTATTAAAGAGACTATAGGGGGGTAAATTCAAAAAGGGAAACAAACATTTGGCCTTAAATCCAGTCATTTGCTCAGGGGTATCTGTAGAATCTTAGGTTGTTCATCCCTTTATTTCTTTGTACTCAGAGGTAAAGCCAAAATGGATTATTGGGGGGACATAGTAAGAGTCATAAAAATAGATAGTCTGAGAGCATTTGCCTGCCCTTTCTTCACTAGTGTGGGTGACAGAACTAATTGCCCATCTTTCTTAATTCACATAGAATATTTGAGAAATATGGAATGTGAGAGGTCTCAGTCCTACTATTTGCAGAAAGAACCCATTCTGTCTACTGAGCAGGATCCTTACGAATGAGCACCTTACATATTGCTGATCCTGATTAGGTACGAGATAATATGCAGCATCGTGTGTGTGTGTGTGTGTGTGTGTGTGTGTGTGTGTGTGTGTGAGAGAGAGAGAGAGAGAGAGAGAGAGAGAGAGAGAGAGAGAGAGAGAGAGAGAGAAAGTTTGGAAAGTAGGAAAATAGTTCAATAGTTTTTCTATAAAAAAAATTCTTCTTTTATAGGCCAGAAAGGGAGATGGAAAGAAATAGGATGACGTAGTTGTGATAATATTGTATATTTGGATCATCTGCTTCTTTAAATGTAGCACAAACACATTGTCATTGTTTCCAGGTGCCTTTCTGGTCACCTCTTTTAAATGTTACTATTGTTGAGTCACTTTTAGTCGTGTCTGACTCTCTGTGACCTCATTTGGGATTTTCTTGGCAGAGATACCGGAGTGGTTTTCCATTTTCTTCTCCATCTCATTTTACACATGAGCAAAGTGAGACAAACAGGGTTAAGTGACTTGCCCAGGGCCACACAGCTAGCCTGAGACCAAATTTGAACTCAGGGAAGCTGAGACTTCTTGACTCCAGTCCCACTCTATCTACTGTGCTAGTTAGCTATGTTGTTTTATTGTACAAAGGTCATAAATATGTCAGGAATACTCTTAATGACCTCAGAAGCAGTGTCATTTTCCACCTTTGCATTCCTAGCACCTAGCAGATTCACATTTCCTTTATTTTCTTGAATAGTAAGTACTGGATCAATGTTTTTAAAATTGGCTTGAACTGCTATCCCATATCATTTTATCTAATCTGAAATATATAACATTCCCTTCTATAAAGATCACTCATCTCAATTTAAAAAGCATTTATTAATCATCTATGACATACAAGATACTACTAGGTAATGAAGATATGAAGAGTAAAATAAATATTTCTCTCCCAGAAGAAGCTAGCATTCTACTGGGAGTAACACTCTAGGAATAAATTAGTGTTTATATAGTGAGTAAGGTCATAGCTTCAGCCAGTTGATATCAGATTCCTATTGTCGCGCAAAGTAAGGACAAGAACAATCAATTATAAAAATAACTATCCAGACTTTTGACTTTCTCAATCATAAAGTATAGGTGAGAGATGGGACTTCAACATGTTGATACAGATTCCTTGCAATTATCTATCATTTGCTAAAAAAATGAAAAAAACACACTTCTAGCACTTCTCTTCTTCTCTTCTAGGATACTCCATACTTCAAGCTATTATGGAAAAAGCAGGACAAAATGGTTGGCATGTCAGTGCCATATGTGTGGAAAACTTTAATGATGCCAGCTATCGGAGGCTTCTAGAAGATCTGGATAGAAGACAAGAAAAGAAATTTGTAATCGACTGTGAAATAGAGAGACTTCAAAACATATTGGAACAGGTAGGTCATATTTGTCACCTGGATCTTAAGTCTAGAAGTATTTCATTTGATTTTGGGACAATCTCTCAACCTTATAGTTAGGAGACCTTTCAGATTTTGGGCTTGGTAGAACCTTCTGCCAACTTGAATTTGCAATTTGATGTTTGAAATTGGCTTGTGTCTCCTCTTTCTCTTCTGCATTTCTTAGAATATCTATCTTCCTTCAAAGCTGAACTGAAATGATGCTGCCTACAGGAGGCCATTCCTGATCCCTTTAAGGATCCTAGTGCCTTCACATGCCCTCAAGAGAATTGCTTAGTATTTATTTTTTGTGGATACATTTGTGTGTATATCTCTGTGTGTACAAGTTTACACAAAAATGTCATTTCTCTTAACAAATGTAAGGTCCTTAAAGGTAGAAATTACTCAATTTTAGTCTTTGAATTCCTGATGCCTAGCATAGTTCATGGTATATAGGAGATGCTTAGTAAATCTTTGTTGATTGATTGAGGTTCAGATGCTTTGTCCCTCTCAACAAATTATTTTTATGCCCTAAGATTTCAAAAATGTTTCAAAATTTAAGAGAACTAATAGAATTTTAAGCTGTAGATATTGGAAGGCCCTTTCCGATGACCTTTGAGGATCACTAAGTTATTTTATTCTTATCTTCTAAATCCTGTAGAAGTCTGTCTCTCATAAAAGAACATTTTTGATCTTTGGAGAACAGCATATATGAAATGCTAGGGAAAATAAATCTTAAAAACAGACAAACGTGTTGTATGCAGCATATTTTCTCCTAGGTGACCTGGGCAAATAGAAATTAAAGAGTAGATATAAGTCTACATCTAAGAAGAATTCCTTCATAAAGCCCTTAAGTATACTTCTACATTTTATTTGAATTAGGCAGGAAAAATAAAGCAGTTCTGTGTTACTGTATTAGGCTATAGGAAAATATCATCAAACAATACATGCTTGCCTTTGCTTAACCCTGGATAGTATGATAATATTTTGAAAATCTGTATTTTAGGATGTAGCTAGTACTATTGTATCACGATTATAGTGAATGCATGCCATCTAGTGGTTTAAAAAATGCTTGCTTCCTTATATTAAGATAGCTGTGAGATAGACCATATATTAGCAAGTTTTTTTGTTTGCTACTTACAATTTCACATGCACATAATTATACATTGTAATTTGTTATATAAACAGATATGCAGAAAAGTTTTAGGGTGGCATGTACATAAAATTAATTTTAGCTCTCTGTTGTAAAAAAAATCACCTTTCTTTTTTCTCTTTCATTCTTTCTCCCATTCTTTCCTTTTGAAAGGGGGAGCCTTCAAAGATGTTTGAGAGGGACATTGTATTACATGACCTCCAAGGTCATTTTTAGCTTTGTGATTCTACTCTCTTTGAGTGATATGGCACCGGTAGAAACAGACAAGGAGGGGGAGAAGGCTGTTCTTTTGTAATCATTGTCAACCCAGATATAACTTTGTAGAAGAAGACAATGGGATGTTCACATGATAACAATCACTTCAGGAAAGTATACATGTATATTGGCAAGTACTAAATATTGGCAAATAAACAATGCAAGTGTCTCATCCTGAAAAATTCTCAAGGATGATTAGCGTGTCAACTATAGATAGAATATATCAAAATTAAGTGCAAGTACGTTATTGGCCTTTGACCTGACCTCATGCTGTTGTGTTTTTATGTTTATTTCTTCAAATAATTTAAATGTATAAATCTACTGGCAAATGGCATTTTTATATAAACAGACTAGTATAGGATTCTCAATAAATTCCATAATTCTCTCATGCTCTTGGATAAACTCCAAAAATTTATGAATTATTGCCCTTCCTTCTGTTTCTCCTCTAAGATTCTTTTGAGCCTTTTTTTAATTGGACCAGTGTTTAATTGGAATAGGAAACTCTCTAATAGTGAAGCACTGTTTGTCACTGAATATCCACACCTAATCTGCAATTTATAGTCTTAGAGAGTTGCCTAGGGCATTGTAAGGTTAAGTGATTGTCCTGGTCCCACACTTGAATCCAGATCTTCCTGAATTTGAGGCAAGTTCTCTATCCACTATGCCTCTCTGATATATTTTGGACATAAAATTCATTTTTGTGTAATTCATTGACTATTTTCTTAACTGAGTCTCAGAAGTTAGGGATACTAAGATAAAGGCTTTCTTGTTTGGTTGCTTTATCAGAACATACATATAACCTCCATCTGGACTACTCTCCTCCGAATACAACTTTACTGTGGGTTTGAGTAGCTAAAGCCTTGTATATAACTCATTAAATCCTGTTGGGGATCTGATCTTCCAAATTAGCTGGATTCCCAAGATTCTATTATGAGGAAGGAGTAAAGTCCAAAAGGTGCCTCTGGTTAATACTTACTTAAAAGTCTCACTCAGGAATAGGTAACAATTTCTGAAACACACTGACCCATATCAAAGGCTCAACTAGTTTCTAAGAAGGAAACCAGAATACTTGGGTGCTCTGCATAAGCTCTCTGAATAACTCTTAAATAAGCTTCTTGTAAAAGTGACTGGAAAAATGATTTCTTTTCATTCCTTTATAAAAAAAAAAAAAAAAGGATCCCAGAAATTCAACTTAGAGTATTCTCTGAAATTAGTATGTTTTTGCCTTTTTTCTTGATATCTACATAATAATTATAGTGATAATAGACTTTTATTACCTAGGATGCCTCTCAAGCAAAGATCTCCTAAATGATGTAAAGTGCCATTGTTCTGTGAGAACATAATGTCCTTTCACTGGCTCATAATGAATATTTTGCCCTCAAGGTCTACACAAGACGATTTTCTTTGCCTATTTTTACACTGATGACAAGTCTACTTCCCTATGCCACAACCATTTCCCACCAGTAAAACAAAGCACTATTGCATTTAATACCTTTGGAATAAGTTATTTGAAGTCCTTTCTGGCTTTATCTTTTATTCTTTCAAATAAACTGAAAATAGATGAGCTACTCATAATCTACTCTTTGACTTATGTTGTTCTGTTACATCATTTGCTTCTTTGTGTCCCTTATTCCTCTTTCTTAATTGAAGATTAGTTTAGAGGATAAGCAATAACCAAGGGAGTAAAAATGCTTACTAAATTTTTTAAAAAACTAAATAGCAAGTCCCAGAATTGCCATGGTAAAAATGAAAACTGTATACAAAGTCTGCTTCTTTGGTACGGGCAGAGTGAGGTGATGGATTAGCAGAGTTCTGGTTGAATGAGGACACTTTCACATTATTGCTATATGCTGTCAATAATTACTTAGCTGACGTTTTAATTTGTACCAATTTGCAAAAACATAATGGAAACAGCTCACACAATTTTCTCTCAAAATATGTTAATGAACAACTAAGCTCAGAGATACACCTCATCTGGTGTCCATTTTTCCAAATTATGTTTATGCCATGCACAAATAAGTTCTTGTCCATTTCCATGTAATAAATATTCATTGGGAAGCTTCAAACTCTGTACCAAGGTACAAATATTGTGCCATATGTCTTTATTCTTCCATTGAGATCCATAATTTTTTTTAAGTGGAACTTCACATACATTTGTTGTTTAGTCATTTTCAGTCATGTCAGATTCTTCATGACCCCATTTGGAGTTTTCTTGGCAAAAATACTGGAGTAATTTGCCATTTCCTTCTCTAGTTCATTTTACTGATGAGGAAACTGAGGAAAACAGGGTTAAGTGACTTGTCCAGGGCCACACAACTAGTGTCTGAGGTTACATTTCAACCCAGGAAGTTGAGTCTTCTTGACTCCACGCCTGATACTCTATCCACTGTGCCACCTCACTTCCTTAATAGATAATGAAAAGATTTAACTTAAGTAAATTGCAAAGTTAGCCATGGAGCTGATACTTCTTATAAGAACTTCCCTTGTCTAGAAAGCTCGTTCTCAAACAAAGGCAGGGTTTTTTTCGTTTATTTTTGTTTGTTTGTTTATTTAAGTCTGTTCCTAAGATTTCATCACCATGCAAAACTCCCAATGTAGAAACTTTCTCTATGAATGTATATTGGCAGTTTAACTTAGTATTTGGCAGAGAGTGATATACCTATGTTTGAACAGCTAGTTAGGTGTCTGAGGCAGAAGTCAAACCCAGGTCTTTTGAATGCCAGGGATGGTCCTCTATCCACCACATCATGGTATTTCAGTATTATAGACTGAAGATGATTATGGAATGGAATGAAATATTAATAGTCATTGATATTTCTATAGAATCCCATATGTCTAGAGCTGGCAGGGACCTTAGCAGGCAGGCATTCTTCATTTTTAACCTGGGACTCAGAGAGGTTAAGAATCTTGCCCAGGTAATACTTGCAGAGCCAGAATTCAAATTAAGAACCTGTGACTCCAGGTCTATGGTCTTACATTTGAAAAGTATTTTACATACATTATCATTTTGGATCTTCAAAATTACCTATAGAGACTGTTTCCTCTAATTTACAGATGAGGAAACCAAAGTAAAAAAAAATGTTAAGTGACATACATGCACTAACATCGATAGTGCTAACCCAGTCAATTTTATTTCAGAAAAAAAAAGCACAGACACCCATGATAACCATGTATATACACTATCTAAAGGCATTAAAAGTAGCCTGCAGTTGTTCACTTATCCCCATCCCTACTCCGATGCAGTGTTGGCAGAAATGTTTCTGCTGCTGCTGCAGCTCTTACTGTTTCATTACAAGGGTGTATTTGCACATTTATCTTTGCTAAGTCAGAATTAGCAAGAAAATGAAGAAAAAGAGCTAAAATATAAGATTGTGTGTTTCTTAACCAATATATGGGATTTTACTGTTTTAATTCTTTTATTTAGAAAAAAAATGGATTTAGATTCACAATTTCCACACAACATATCAGTTTCTCCTTGAAAGAATTGAAATACCATAGATACATCTAATCTAGACTAATGTAGCAAAAATGAAAGGAAATTAGGAAGTGGTGTTAAATGGTTCCCAAGCAACTGTTTCCACAGCTGCAGGTTTTCCTGGGCTTTTTTATCTTATAAAGGAAATAGAAAACGTATCAGAATCTGATGTTTTATTCAGTTTTGGCAAGGAAGAAGAAAAATGAATGATACAAGTGCAAGTATCTTTTATGACTTAGTAGAAGTTTAAAATTGTTAGGTTCAGTTGAGCCAGTTCTACTTGCTGCTAAGAGTAGATATTAGAAAATGTTTTCAATTACTATTTCAAGACCTATTCTAAAAGGTAAGTTTATTTCAAAAGGCTAAGAAAAATCTACCTTGTTAATTCTGAGATAAATAAATTCACAATTAATTCTTGTTTAAATTTAAATCGAGACATACTTTTTTATATGCCCAGATGAGAAAAATAAAATTACACTAGGACATGATAAGTCCATAACTTATTTTTTTTTAAATTTTGAATTGGCTCTTTACATCTAAAACCACATGAAATAAAAGGGTTAAGAAAGAAGAAAATGAAGTTCTACATTGTTTAAGGGATCACTTACAGTATTGTTACCAGTGAAGATACTTCTATGAATTGCACACCAACTACATTAAGTAGATCAATAAATGCTAAAAGCTGAAGGCATATTTTCTAGTGCTTTGTTATTTTGGTTTTTTTAATCACTTTACTTAATCTGAAAGTAAGAGTAATGAATTTGGAGTCATCAAATGTGGACTCAAATTTTTACTCTGCTATGAAGGTGTTGGACCAGAGGACCAATATCTAAACTGCTTTCAACCTTTAAATATAAGAATATGTAATTTATCTGATCAGTCTTTTCTCTCCTCACTGATATGTGATTTTCAGAAATAATTTCCTTCCTGGTCTTTCCTCATACACACAATAAATTCCATTATAATTCCCAAAGAGACTAGTCATCCTGTTCAGTTAATCTTAGAATCATAGAATTTTTGAGTTAGAAAGGACCATCTAGAACTTTTAGTCCAACCTTTTTCCTTACTTCATAACAAATTGTAATTCATAACTTTGTCAAACATCAAAATTGCTGTCATGGTATTTAGGTTCCTGGAAAAATGGTGGGATTTTCCCTGACTCTTGGCATAGCTTCCATCTAGGCTGCCCATGCTCAGATGTTTTCCTTTGTCTCCTCTGCCAGGAATAAATCTGACATCAACAATTTCATCTTTGCCATGATTTAAATTAATAATGTACTATTCTCATAGAAATTTGCAATTCAAAGCTAATGGTTTAAGTGTGGAATAAAAGACTCAAGTTAAAAGAATTTCAGAAATCATACCAGGTTAGAGAGATATTTGTTTATATCTCAAATATGCAATAATCAAATCCCCACCCAAGAAATCACATTAGTCAAGTAGCTACCATCTCATTTTATGTTTAAGTTTAACCTCAACTGTTACAGAATTATATTTCCACTCTGCAGAAGCCTTTTGCACCTGGAGATCCAATGTTTCAGTAATGAATATCTGTCAATCAGTTGCTCCCAGGAAGAAGCAAGATGTGATAGAAAGAATACTAACCTAGTCAGAAAACAGAATCTAGCCCTCCTCTGTCTTAGCTAGCAATGTGACCTTAAGTCAATCATATGACCATTCTGGGCCTCATCTGTAACATGATGGGTTGAACTCAATAATTTATAAGATCTCTTCTAGAACAAACATTCTAAAACTAATAGAAGAAGCACAGGTAGCTATATATTATTTAAATCAGTTTTAGTATGTGATTTCGTCATTTAGGTGGATTTCACTATTAACAATGATTGGAAAGTATGTGGAAAGGACAATTCATAATGTTGTGACTGAAAGAAACAAAAGACAGTCCAACTTTCCCATTTATCAAATATGCATACTTAGTACGTATATAGTATTGTTTTAGGAATATAAAAGTGAAATAAGACACTAATGCCTTCACATAAAATACTTATCATTTTAATGAAAGAGGGGAATAATATGACTGTACATATCTATGATAGGTTCAGGATGTGGTAAGTATAAGGGAGAAATCAAAGTGCTATGAGAAATTTGAAGAAGGGGAGTTTATTTCCAGTTTGGTGAGAATTTTACTTATTACATCCCTTTTGGTAGGTTCAGAGGAAGCATCCCCTGCAGTGATAATGTATATTGACTTCTTGGCTACCATGATGGATTTGACTTTCTGGTTTGGGGATTTGACATTCTGGTGTCTGAATAAATGTTTTTCTTTTGCTTTCTATGTGAAGAATCTGTTATACTTTGTGATTGAGAACTATGCTGGCATATCTTAGTTGCCTTCAGTGCTGTGAATATTACCTGGGTGATACACCATCAAGAGAGCTCATAGCTCTTTGCCTGAGAAGAGCTAGTTGCAACACTGGCCATCTCTATCTCCTTGATGTCACATATGATTTCTCTGTCAGTTGTAGTAATGAAATTGTACCCTTTCTTGGTAAGGATCTTCATGAGGTAGTCTGTCAGATCACAGTCAGCCAAATCCAGATGGAAGATGACATGGAGAAGGGTATAACCTTTATGTATAGTGTGTATATGTATATATGTATACTTTAGGTATAGTGTGGGTCACACTGTCACTGGAGTCAACCATGATATCAGTGATGAATAATGATATGATGAGAGGCATATAGGGACAGCACAAACTAGACATGGTTCAGGTGCTGAAGGTCTCAGACATAATCTATATTATCTTTTCTCTGTTGGCTTTGGGATTCATGGGGGCTTCTATGAGCAGCGCAGGGTGCTCTTCAGGGGCCATATACAGTTCATTACAGAAAGTATGATGTCAGATTTTCTCCGCATTATTCTAGTTGGTGACAATACTGTACTCAGTGGGGTACTTCAGGGTCAGAATACCCCTCTTGTTTGGGGTCTCATCCCCCACATAGCTGTCTTTCTGACTTATACCCACCATCACACTTTGATGTCAGGGGCATCCAAAAATGGAATGGAAGACAGCTTGAGTGGCATTGTCTCCTAAAAATCCAGCATTGTACATTACAGAACCAAGTTTAAACCCTTAGAGGCAAGTGCATGTTGGATGGAAGAGCTCACAGTTCAATATCAATAATTTATAAAGCAACTTTTAGCACATTTTACTCTTAGTCCAGATTTATGCCAACCATGATATCATAAATACCCTTAATATTCCTCACTCATCTTCATCTGACATAGTCCATTAGTTGTCATCTTGTTGACTCTACCTCCACAACTCATCCTCTTCTTTCAACCCATGTAACCATAAAACAACTTTAGTTCAAGCTTTCCTTACTTCTCTCCTGGACTATTGTAATAGTGTCCTAAATGGTCTCCCTCATCCCTCTCTACTCTCTAATCTACCTACTATATAGCTGTCAGATTAATATTCCTAAAGTGCAAGATGCACCATCTCATTCCTTGACTTAATAAACTCTAGTGGTATCCTATTACCTGTAGGATTAAAGACAAATTCTCTAGTTTATAATTTTAAACCATTCATGATCTGACTTTAATATAACTTTCCGGTTTTATTGTATATTATTCCCCTTCCAGGCTTAGTTCAAATATCATCTCATACACAAGGTCTTTACTTTCTCTCCCAATTGTTATGCTCAACCTATCTCTTGTTTTCATTTTTTTTTATGTTAAATTTCACCTGATAAGCTTTACTTACCATCTGAAAAATATGTGTCTTCTTGAGATAGAATGGTGGGTTCAGAGGAAGTATACCTAATGAGTTCTCAAGGGTCTTGATGCTCTCTGGTTCTGAAAAGTATATAAATACTCTGGTATGAGGTTTTATTTTAGGGCATACTCATTGGAGGTGTTTGTTTGGCCAGATGAGACTCTAAGTAGCCGCTAAGGAGAACCCCAGCTTTGAAAACCCAGATATTGGTGCTTCTGTCTCTGGGAACTATCTATGTATGTAACGGTCGGACAGTTTGATCTGTCTATTGATCTGTGATGTATGTATTGCTTATGGTCAGACAGTTGGAAGTCTTGTCTGTTGGTCTTTATTTCTCAGTTTGTATTTTCTCTGTTGATATATGTGTTTGATTAAAGTGATTGTTGACCCCTCAAAAGTTGCTTTCCTTTTAGAAAAGCAGATCTAAGAACCTGTACAGCAGGACCTCCCATGAACATTGTTACTTGCTGTTACAGCTACTTAACAGAAATCCAGGCCAGCCTGGGAGTGGGGCAGGAGAGACAGCAATATTCTTTTACATGTATGTTATATAGTTCTTTAAAAAAAAACAACTTTTGTACCTTCCACCCTAATACTAGCTCCTTTTTTTCATTATCAGAAGCATAATGCCCCCTAATTTCTCTCCCTGCTCCCAACATAGATGATAATGAAGACTTTTTTACCATATTTCCTGGAATTCCATGAGATTAGTGCCAGTACTTACGGGAAGGGAAGAACTTTACCTGTACACTGACTTAAGAAGAATTCAAATAAAAGTGCACATGTTAAAGAAAAATATAAATCATATGGATTCACTCATTGTTCATTTAGAATTTTCCTCTTTCTTATAAAATAATAGAGTATTTTAAATATTTTAAAATTATATCCAAGTTATTTGATTTTAGCCTGTTGTTTGCATTCCAGATAAAAGAGATAGAGAGCCAAAATGATCACAGCCCATAACAAAAGGGATCTCAGAATATCACTTCCCAATTCTACCAAAGATCACTTTTTCTAGTATGACTAACTGCTCAGCTAGGAGTTTATGAATGCATTTGTTTCAGTAGGAAAAAAGGTTCTCACATAAAATTGACATTTGTCAAATTTCTACAATTACACTGAACTTGTTCAAATTTCTGTTCATTATTAATCTTTTTTATAAAAGAAATGCAAATAGGGATTTAAAAAAATCTTTACTCTTCTCCATAGCCACCCTTAAATACAAAATAAGGTTGCTTCTAAACACCTACATCTCATCACAATTCTTTTTATGTTATTTATGTTTTGTTTTTATTTTTTATAAAGGACCATTTTTGTAGTAACTTGAAAAAATGCCTTCCTTTTAGGTTCTTTCATGTAATTATTGAACTTTTCATTACCTTACCCCTAAGTTTTAGAGTATCCATTAAAATTTTGTAGCTGCTGGATTTTTAAAATAATTTAATGCTAACCAGGACAGAAACTTGCTCACAGATATATTACTTACCAACTGGAAGCAGTAATATTCTCCAAAATTTTTGTTTAAGAAAACTATCTATCTGAATCATGAGAAAATTAACCAGCGTGTATGTTATCCCATAGTTACTGGTGGACATAGTGACAAGATTGCAGACATCTCAGGCCAAAAAATCTGGAGCCCTTTTCCCTCTCTAAAAAACTGAGATTGTAATACTTGTTTTCACTATTTCACTTGGGCTTTTATGAATAAAATGCTTTGTGAACTGTAGAATGCTACCTAACTATGATGAGTTACTTTTCATTATTATTCTCATCTTCTCATTCTCATCTTTTTAAAGGGTTTCGATAGAAAAAAAGACTGAGAACAATCCTATTATATTCTTTTATATGTAATGTTATATAAATTTTTTTGCACAGAAGAATAAAATAATAGACTTGTGTTGTTATTATTACAGCCATTCATATTAATAGACTTATTAACTTGAGGAGAACTAGATTCTAATCCTAGCTGTCATTTGCCACTGTGATGCTGAACAAGTGATTTAATTGATCTGGGCCTCATTTTCTTCATGTTGTAAAATGAGAGAATGAGATGAATGAATGAGAAGGCATTGATGGGGCTTTTCCACCTTTGAAATTCTGCATTACTAGATGTGAGAATGTCACAAGAAGAACTTTTAGCATTTAGAAAACAGAAAATAGCATTTAATCCGTGATAAATATTGATGCTTAAACTATATAAGGACAATTCATGGCTTCAAAATTTTGAATAACTGACATTATTGTGACATTTTGTAGATGTTCCTATTTTATATACATATGTATATATACATATATACATATAATATATATATATACATATAGTATATAAAAACCTTCCCTAAAATTGCTATTCATAATTTAAGGGGTTTTGTGTATTTTGTGATGGGCAAGGCTGGTACAAGGAATATTAAATTTGTCATTTCATTGCCAAAGGAAACTACTTCTACCAATGCAGGTCAGCCACTACTCTGCAATTTACAGTCTTAGAATATTGTCTGTTACTAAGAGATTAAATGACTTGCTGAGTCACATGACTTATATATGTCAGAAACAGAACTTAAAGCCAGATTTTCCTAAATCTGAGACCAGCTACCAATCCACTATATTTGCAACCTATTGATTAAGCCATTATTTATTTTATTTTTTTTGGTGGGAGAAGGTAAGACAATTGGGGTTAAGTGATTTGCCCCAGGTAACACATCTAGTAAGTGTCAAGTGTCTGAGGTCGGATTTGACTTCGGGATCTTCTGACTCCAGGGCTGGTGATCTATTCACCTAAGTTATAATTTTAAATCCTTTGTTGTGCATAGAAATTGAAAGCCATTTTTTAAATTCATATTATCTACACTAATTTTTTTTCTTAAATTGTCTAAGTTATTAGCAGTTAATGAAAATATTATCTACTTAATGAATCCAGTTAATTTGTGGGTTTTTTTCATTTGCTAATATCCTGAAAAGAATTCACATTTTAAAATGGATTTATATGAAGTTTTCAGAAATTGCTTTCTTTTTCAAACCACTTATTAGCTAATCCTCTGGTAAGGGCCTACTGTGATGCATGATGGTGATATTTTGTGTAAGTGATCTTTGGTTCTTGAAGGCTTACCCTAATGGAGCACAGACTCATGAAAGCTCTACTAAGCTGAGAAGGACTTTATGATGAACCGAGTCTCCTGTCTCACTCAATTCAAAGATGTTCACCACTGTAAAGTTGGTTACAGTGACTTATGAAATGCATAAATACAAAGAACACCTCTGTCATTCTGTTTCCACAATAATAACAAAATATTATAAAAAGGGACAACTTGTTATAAATTTATACAGTTCTTAATCCACAAACAAGTTGAATTGTAGATATTATTAATTTTTGCATACTTAAAATACATTCCTTTCTAACCTCTTCCTCATGCAATCACTTCCTTCAGGACTCAGCTCAAGAACCATCATATTCACTAAGCTTTTCCTGATTCTCCTCAAAGGCTAAGATCTTATTTCCCTAAATACTTTGTTTTTAACTATTTTATTTTTAAAATATAGAAATTTTTCTATATATTGATATTCTATATATCATCTATATTCCTACATATGTGTGTGTGTGTGTGTGTATTCCCTGTTAGAATGTAAGCTTCAGGTAGAAGTTGTTTCTGTTTTTTTTTTTCACTTATATCCCCAATGCTTAGCTTAGCAGAGTAAAGTTTTGATTGTATATACTTATATATATGCATCTGTTGTCTCAATGATAGAATCTAAGTTCCTTGATAGTAGGGATTATTTCAGGGGGTTTTTTCTTCATATCTATTGCCTAAAATAGTATTTATCACATAGAAGATGTTTAATAATTTCTTGACTGATTAAAGTGAAAACTTTGTCCACTAACCAATGAGTCAGCATCCTATTAGAGTAGCAAAATATCACCTATCTGGACATTTTTGCTATGAATGAAAGCAGAATACATAAAAAAGATGTAACTGAATGAAAGGAAACCAAGTCCTGTAGAACAGAAGCAAATAAAGGATTTGATGTAGTTGGTTACATCATAAACACAAAAGCATCAAGTAATATAACTTTATGGGGCATTTGGTCCACCATGATGTGTTCACAACTACTCTCATTTTCTTCTAAAGAATAAATATATTTTAATTAACCATTTTTATGTCTCCCATAAAACGGTTACAAATAAATGGATCACAATGAATGTAGAGGGTTTTTTTTTCCCCAAAATGTGTTTTAGGGAATGAGGAAGTTGAGCGTTTCTGTGAATAACTGACATTGTTTTCCAAACTAAGTAAAAATATATTTTAATCTTCAGTGACTTCAATGCAAACATAGTCATAGAGAAAGATGGCAAAAAATGCCAAAAAATATGGACTGAGATCAAGAAATGAAAGAGAACACACGTTTATATGCTATTCGTAATAGTCATACCTGTACATCATGAATATTTTCTTTAAGAAAAGATTCAGAAGATAAAGAAAATTGAATGACATAAAAGACACCTGGTCAGGAAAAGTCACATTATATATGTAGCAGTCATTTCAGAATTAGTCACTTTTTTTATATTCAGATCACTGACTCATTAGAGCAACGGTCAAAGTAAATACCAAATTGAAGAATGGATGAAGATGGAAAGATATTGCATATAAATATGGCAGCAGCAATCCATCCTCTTTAAACAAGCTATACATTCTCAAAAATGTGAAATGGGCAATAGTGAAGAAACTAATTCTGATTATCATAATTTCCTTAAAAAGCTATTTTTTGGTAGATCTGTGATTTCATTGATGTGGATATTCCTTCTGATGAGAGTCAAGATGTGATGTGGTGGGATGTCTCAAAGAGTTTTAAAGACTCAGACTGACTCCAAGCCAGTTAGAGATTTATTGTGGATTTGAAGTTTCATGTTCTGGTGAGTGGTTAAGTTCCTTAGAGGAACTTGCAATTTCAGTAAGATAAGATAGACAGTTTTATAGGATATATTATGCTGATTACACAATCAAAATTTATATAGAATATAGGAATATGATTAAGATTAGAAAGGCAGGAGGAGTTTGTAAAGAATTTGGTAACAGGGGAGGGAGTCTCTTCTATGTTTCAGTGGTCAAATATCCTGGTCATGCTGCTTTCTGATTGGCTAGCCATTGTGGTTCTATCTGGTCAAGATGGATGGTTAGGTATTATGGTCCTGTCTTGGGCTTAAAGGATGATGTGATTCTGATTGTGTAAGAACACACATGTTCAAATATCAGGATTGGATCTGGGGGCAGTGGCTAGCCATGAGCACTGGGCATGCTGTTCAGTGTGACCCATAAGGAAGTAAGAATATTAGGGCAAGATTCTATCACTTCTGGTTGTATAACTTATCCATTTTTCCTGAATCCAATTCTGGTTCTCCCTCTGTTACATTATTTCCATTTCTACAAAGCTTATAATCTGGAATAACAGATTGCTTATAACCTGTTCTACATAAGAACATTTTGATTATACCTTTTAGAAATCCTCTTGTTCATGTGTAGCACCAACATGATATTCACAGTGCCTTTGGTGACCATGAATATCCCTATGTAATTCTGAATCTCAAAATACTATCCACATGGAAGAGAGAACCAAAACATTTATTCATACACCAGAAAGCCAAATCCAATATAGTAACAAAGAAATCTATACACAATAACAATGCAGAGGGCAACACCGTCCCCAAGCCTTTCCCCTGCTAGGGTCTTCTCATAAACAAAAAACTCACAGCCGGCTGCCTGCTTCCTTTCTCCCTCAGTTCTGACTGCTCTCTGACCAAATTTTCTCTCAGCTCTGCTCCAGCTCCACCTCTTCCTGTTCTACCCTTCCTGCTCCACCCATTCAGCAAACTCCTCTCACCACAGGTTTCATGTGACTCAGGCTTCCATGGGATCCAGGCAGCTCATATGGGCTTTTTAATGAATGGGAAAGATCTTCCCATTTAAATTACCATTACATCGTGTTAAACACCTCTGACTCCACCAGGTAATATCACTTTCTTTAATCTATACTCTCTCATTATCCACATGAATCAAAGAAGCTTTCATCATGTTGACAATTTAGAGTCCAGATCAGGAACATAGGATATGCAGTTGTCTTACCCTTGTATTTCTTTGGACTTTTTGTGATTGTAAAAGGTGTTAGCTACAGTGGAAAATTGTGAACATTCTTTTATTTTCATAAAGGATACCCACTTTGCGTGTGTAAGAAAGTTAGCATATGGATCAGTAATTGCAAGTATACACCCAATTTCATTATTTTGGGTTGATAATGTCATCAATGATTTCTTTCTTTTTTAAAAAATATATGTATTACTCATTTTCTTTTTTTAATAAATTAATTTATTTGTTTTTGGTTTTCGACAATCACTTCTTTCCCCCCTTCAGTCTCTCCCTCCCTCCCTGAGATGGCGTGCAATCTTATATGGGTTCTACACATACATTCTTATTAAACACATTTTCACATTAGTCATGTTACATAGAAGAATTAAAAAGAATGGGAGAAGTCATGAGAGAAACCAAAGCAAAACAAAACACAAGAGAAAATAGTCTGCTTAATTCTGCAGTCTGATTCCATAGTTGTGGATGGCATTTTGCCTCAAGAGTCCTTTGGGAATGTTTTAGGTCAATATTTTAGTAACTTTCTCTCTTGGAGATATCTTAAAAATATTGATCCCACAACATTTTCTAAACTCTGTTATCATTACCACAAATATTTTCCATATGCACCTGGTCTACT
This sequence comes from Notamacropus eugenii, assembly GCF_028372415.1. Lineage (NCBI taxonomy): Eukaryota > Metazoa > Chordata > Mammalia > Diprotodontia > Macropodidae > Notamacropus > Notamacropus eugenii. The sequence goes on along the minus strand of NC_092876.1, from coordinate 149,330,900 downwards.
CTACCTACTTTTATAAATCTGTCCATATTCTTGTGCTTTTTCCACTCTCTCAGATTGTATATAAAATATCAACGTGTGAAAGGGCAAATGTGGCGATTCCAATTTCAGGAATGAAGATAATTACAGAAATGTTCAATTTCCAATTCTCTTTGTAATTTTCCATCTAATTTCATCTCTGTGATCTGGCTCACTGGGATCTCACACAAACCTTTCTGCAGATTCTTTTTTCCCTTAGCCACTTTTCGACATTTTGTGAAGCAATACTATTTATAATCTCTTATCTCCCTGTTTTGTGGTGCTTTACTAATCGTATCAGTAAGTATCCTAACATACACAGGGGGACCTGCTATCACAGGTTTTAGATCTACATTTATAAAAGGAAAGGTAACTTTTGAGGGGTCAACAATCTCCTTTAATCAAGCACATGTACCATTCACGCAGTTTAGGAGGAGAAGTCAGCACCCTGAACTTCAGAGAAAATACAGAGAAATCAAAGGTCAACAGACATGCTTCTAAATGTCTGACAGATTAATGAACAGATCCAGCTATCTGACCATAGTTACTAGAGAGAGAAGCACCAACATCTGGGTTTTCAAAGACAGGTGGGCTCCTTAGCAGCTTCCCAGAGTCTCATCAAACAAACACTTCCAATCAGTAAGTCCCAAAGTAAAACCTCACCCTCAGGGTATTTATACATTTTTTAGAGCCAGAGGGCATCACCACCCTTGAGAACTAGTGCCTCATTACCAAAAGTTGTGGGCCTTCCTACAAATCTTCTCAGGCCCATTAATGGGTGGGGAAGATCTTTAATCAATTTAAAATATTTAACAATACAAATACACATACTGTTTCTAGTTAAATAAACTCTTTTTTTCTGTACTTTATTCCCTGTAAAGACTTTTGGTTGATAAAGCCAAGATTCAATCAGAGATACTTTATAATAAAACAAAAACAGCAAAAGATCTTACTTTACTTGCCCTTACATAATAAATTTTTACTCTAAACTAATGGCTCTTCATTGGTCAGGAAAAGAAAGCATTTGCTTTCCGTAACAACTTATTGACCCAATTAGCCTTCTCAGGGTGGTAGCAGCTTTATGTGTGTTAAATCTTTGTCAGATGTTGTGATAAAGTCAATGAATTTAATGTCTCTATTTACCATTTTTTCAGCAACAACAATTTCTTTGAATAGCTCAGTTTGGCACTGTTGTGATTGCAAATGGTGCCTTTTCTGTTCCATCTCATTTTTTCTTATAAGTTGGTATTGATTTTAATGTTTGATCTAATTAGTCACTCTGTCAATAAACATGTATTAATTCCTACTATGTGCCACACATTGCGCTAAATGTTAAGATACAAGGAAATATAAGACAATCATTTCTCTCAAGGAGCTTACACATTCTAACGGGAGAGACAACCTGCAAATAGCTATGTAGAAATAAGCTATATACAACACAAAGATGACTGATCTAAGAATGACCCCCATATCAGTAACTAATAGCCAATTCTATTTTTATGATGATCTTCTAGACTCACCATATTCAGTGTCTTCTAACTCTTTTTTAAAAAAACATTCATGATATATGCATGAGGCTTCTGAATATCCTGTTTCTAACCTCTTTCATGTCCAATATGAAACTATATTCTCTAACATAATTTTTACAATCATCAGCTATATCTACCTTTGCATTGAAGTCACGCAGTATCAAAGTGCATGTTCACTTGTTTTATAGGATCTCATCAAGTTCTTTTTAGCATTTTTCTATTGTCATCTGGATTTTATACAATAAATCATCATCTTTCTGAAGTATTTTTTTCCTTACACTTATACTGAGCAGCACAATACAGTATGATCCATTATTTCAAGTATTTGCTATCTATTGGGCATTAACATTTGTATGATATCTAGTAATAATACTTCCCCAAACAAAGATCCTCATTACAAGCACTGTGCTTGTTTTCTCTGTGTCTTTAGATTCTCTGGGACATGGTGATAACTAGGTCAGCTTTCCATTTCATTTGAACATCAAATTAAAAGCTAGTCTAAAATCACTTCTACCCAAATGTACTACTCTGTGTCTTTAGTTATAAGACAGTGCTCCATATAAAGAGGTGGATTATTAACTTGTCACAGTTTAATAAAAATAGTTTGAGGTAAAATATAGCTGCTCTTTTCTAGAAGGACCCCCATATGTTTTATATAGCAGAATAATATTTAAAAAGCACAAGGAAATGGTCCTCTCTGTTTCTGAATTGATAGATTTCTTTTTTTTTTTTTTTTTGCATTTGAAAGTCCTATCAGCATTGTTTTGTCAAGACCCCAGTTTCTTAAAGGCTGTGGCATTTTTTGTCTAATGTTTTTTGTCCTTCTCTTTTTGTTCTTGTCAGATTTATTTTTAACTAAGCACACTATTTAAAGTCCACTATTTGTTAATTCTAGATGACCTGTAAGGTCTCTTACAGATCAAAAACTAAGAGTATATATATGTGTGTGTGTGTGTGTTTGTGTGTGCGTGTGTGTGTGTACATATGATTTTAATAATGCTAAGATTATATGAACTGTAAGGTCTCTCAGCTTCAAATGACTAATCCTGTTCTTGAGTAAGCAGGAAGTAAAATGTTGCCTGCAAATCTACACAGTACCTGTCACATGCACCTTCACCAACATCTGGATCTTCCCTTTAAGATGAAAGTTTGGCAGACTATTCCAAGTTCAGCTTAAAGGGTCTTAAACTCCAAGGGCAAGCACTGGGGACACCAAAACTGTCCATTATTTGTCAGTAACACCTGTATTTATTGTACCATTGGTTTCTATTTTCAGATTATGTGACTTCTTAGATCCTGTTTCAATCCTTCACTTTGTATGATTGATTCCTCCTAACTTGCTTAACTTTCTTTGTTACAAACTGTTCACTGAGAGAGAACTTTTAATTTTCTGTGTGTGAATTAATGTTTACAACGAGTTCATGCTGCCATCACTATCATTGCTTCATGATAACCATTATGGGATTCTGATGCTTATTCTTTCCCATATCGGAAACAAGCGAAACTAGCTACCCAAGCAGCCTGACACAAGGTGACTAAGCTCACCTGCTTGATATCCCTTGCCATCAGAAATTTTGCATATACCTAATGGAAGATGGACATTGTTGTTTTGTGGTTGTCGTCTATTTCCTATTTCTCAGTATCTATCTGTAGCCCAACTCCACAAATAAAGTCAGAGGAATAATGAGGATCAGGAGGTGTGTCTTGACTATGGATTAGTCTGTACTTTTCTATCCTACCCTTAACCTTGCCACACTGGAGAAAATACCGAGTACCTTGCTACATGCATCAGATGTAATAGTAACAGGAATGTCAATAGATTACTGCAAATATCAGATGAGTAATGGATGTAAAGTACATTGAAACCCTTAAAGCTCAATATAAATCTCACCTACTATTATTAAAACAAGTTGCTAGGAAATCTTTTTTATATTCTTAAAGGGTTAGAATTTTTGCTTGATATTTTTAATGCATTATTTGAATAGCAATATGGATGTTTTTTTTAAAAAATAGTTTTAGTAGAAATAGAATTAGTCCACCATCTTTTTATTGTTCTGATAAAGGTCGTTTTCCCACTGTGAAATCATCAAAACATCAAAACTTGCATTTCCTTCCTCACCTTATACAACAGAATTTTTTTCCGCAGGAATATTTGATTTCTCTTTGTTGTTATATCCGATCTTTCTTCCAGGAGGAAGAGAAAAAGATAAAAATCCTCAGTGCTCATGTTCTTTTGTCTTCAGGAAAAGTGCTAATTATTTTTTTATAACCAATTCCTCACCCAAGGCATTGGTTTTATCTAAAGAAAGATGATAATTAAGCATCTCTACCATCTTTACTTGCAATGTGCACCTAGTGTAATGAATTAAATGTATTTTGCATCAACATTTTCCCTGTTTCTCCAAAAATAATGCAAATAGTCAAAGAAATGTATTTCCTAATGAGCTTATAAAACTATTTCTACTATGTGGTAGCACAAATTGTTACCACAGAATGAATCATCATTCTTTAAGTTCAAAATATGTCCCTATAGCAGGGAAACAATAAAGAACTTCCTTGAACTCTTTAGTTTTACAAAATAATATGGAAAAAATACATTCATAGTAACCAAAAAGTTTAGATCATGAGTTTTCAATTGTATTTTTAACTAGTCTTTTGGGGGGACTCCATGAGAGTGCTCTCCTATTCCATGGTAGTGATTACCTGACCGTGGGTTCTTACAGTCTTTGCCTGTAAAACACTAGTTCTGACCAGTCAGTCTGTCAATAAAGATTTATTAAGCACCCACTTAGATGTCAGGCATTGTGCTAAGTGGTAGAGATAAAAAGAAAGGCAAAAGACAATCTCTGATCTCAAATTTATAGTCTATCCCACAATTAACTGAAAGTCTTACCACAAAGACTTACATGGATCTTGTTTAAGACATGTATCTCTTATTTGGCCAAGAGGTGATAAATTTTAGACTGTAGTAACTCTTGAAGTCATAAATAATTGTTGCTCCCAGTTTCTCACCCTAGGCATTTTTTTTCATTTGTATTATGTAGATAGAACAGAGAGGGAAAGGATCTATATGCACAAACATATTTCTAGCACCTATTTTCACAGTAGCTAATGAATATTATTTTGCCATAAGAATGATGAAATAGAGAATTTCAGAAGATATTGGGAAAACATCTATGAACCATGAAGTGAAGAATTAGGAAAACAATTTATACAATAATTTATATAATAGAGAAAAACAACTTTGAAAGGTTTTAGAATTCTGATCATTTCATTAAACTATAAGCTCAAAAGACTGAAGATGAATTGTCACCCACCTCCCACCAGAAAGGTGATGCACTTAAAGTGCAGAATGAGACATACATTTTTGGATATGGTCAATGTGAGAATTTGTTTCGGTACAAAGTGTGTGAGGTTGCGGTGGGAAGAAAAGATAATAAATACTTGTGAAAATAAGTAAATTTAAAAAAAGAAATTAAATTGTTTTTGAATTGCTCTATTCACTTTATTTATAATGTGAGAATATTATCTTGAATTAAATTCTTCCATCTCAAGATTTTCTCTATTTCAGAGGCAATATTGCTTAGTGAATACAGAGCTAGCATCAGTCAAGAAGATCTGTCTTTGGCACTAATAGCTTCCTGACCCTGGGCAGTTCATTTGATTTCTCAGTGTCCCTGGCAACTCTCTAGAATTCTAAGATGCAAATTAGTTTCTGATCATCATTGGTAAAGAGAGTTTACTCACTGGAAGTTCCTTCCACCAAAGAAATTAAATAAACTCTTTCAAATCATCACCTATTATGTAGCAACTGGCAGCTAATCTGCATCAGTGAAGGCAGCCTCCATGTAGATTGAACCACAAATTCTTGAACTGATTCTTCATTAATACAGAGGAAAAGAGGAAGAGAGTTCTGACAATTTTGCCCCTATTTCGTGCTGAGGATATTATGTTAATATTGATTCAGAGGGAATAATATCTCAAACTTAATCACTGCCATCCCTTCCTATATGTCATTTTTCCCTTGGAAAAAAAAGTCATCTTTATTCATGTCTGTCTTTACATTAAAACTTCTCTTATGACAAAGAAAAAATGAGTAAAAACATATGAAAGTGTATCCAGTCATGTAGTATCATAGTCATACATTTAGAACTGGAAAGGATCTGAGAAGTCAAAAGGTTTCATTTTACAAAAGATGAAACCAATCCACAGAGAGATTAAATGACCTTCTCAGAGTCATATAGATAATACCAATGTCTCAGCTGAATTGTGAATTCAGAACTTTCTGTCTCAAGACTTTCTGATTCCATATATGGTGCTCTGTCCCCTGTTCTTAGCTGTCTCATTATTATTTCTACAGACCTCCTGGTTTATCAGGGACATTGATCTCAGAAGAGTTTACCACAAGTGGAAGTAAATCTATAGATTTAAGTTCCCCTAGAGCAGTAGATTCCTCAAATTCTTGGGGGAAGGGGGAGAGGATTTTTTCTTAGTGGGACTTTTTTTTGATGGGCTAATGGGTTTTGAATGTATATGTGGAAGGGTTTATTAGCACTACAAATATAACAGCATTTGCCAGTTTTATATTTTGCCCTTTCTAACACAGTATTTCTGCCCTACTCGATTCTTTATCTTTTACAACTCTTCACCTCTGAAAATTTATTACAGAAACCTTACTTTATTGTAGTTCTTTTGCTGACAATATAGAGTTGTTACCAGTTTTTTATGGGAAGAGACGATACAGAATAACCATGGGTTTCACCTAGTTTTAACATTTGCAAGGGTTTAAATTTAAAACAGGCTTTTCATTACAGTTATAATTGGATGTGGTCACATGGAATCTACAGAACTGATATTATTCAACATTCAGCCTTCAATATCTCCATCACCTCTCATGTAGAAAACACCATTTTAGGTACAGAGGGAAACATAAATAAATTTAAGCCCTGCACCTACCCCGAAGGAGATTAGTGGATAAACAAGTATAAAAGTAACTATTTTAAAAATATACATGTCACTGGAGATGGTAGAAAGGCAGCTAGTTGATGCTGTGGATAGAGTATTAGACCTGGCTACAGGAAGACTCAGCTTCCTGACTTGAAACCTGGCCTCAGAAACTTACTAGCTGTGTGACTCTGGACAAGTCACTTACCTCTGTTTCCTTCAGTTTCCTTATCTCTAAAATGAGCTGGAAAAGGCAATAGCAAACCACTCCAATATCTCTGCCAAAAAAAAAAAATGAGGTCATGAAGAGTTGGATGTGACTGAAAACAAATGAAAAACAACAGAGAGGTTAAAACAGTGGAATGGGAGCCCAAGCAGGAAGAGGTCCTATCATGGACAGAGGTTACAGTGGCAAACATTTTATGAAACAAGTAATAGTTGAGATGGACTTTGAAGCACAGGAAGAATTTCAGAAGATAGGATAATTAGATGATAATATTCTAGGTAGAAAGAGAAAGAACAGTCAAAATCTGGGAGTTAAAATAAAACTAGTTCAGTTTGACTTAAATTTAGATAAGAAATGTGAAAGATTGGGAGAAGTCATCTAGAATCAAAATACAGCAGACCTGGAATTCCAAGAAAAGGATTTTGAAATTACTTTTGTATTCAATAGGGAGTCATGAATCAGTTTGGGAGCAGATGAGTTTTGTAATCCAAGTTCTGTTTTAGGAAGATTAATCTGGTACTGGTGTTGTTCAGTCACTTTCAGTAGGTCATTTTCATGACCCCATTTGAGGCTTTCTTGGCAAAGATACTGGAATGGTTTACCATTTCCTTCTCCAGCTTATTTTACAAATGAAGAAACCAAGGCAAAGAAGGTTAAGTGACTTGCCCAGGGTCACATAGCTAGTAAGTGCCTGAGGTCAGATCAAGAAAATGAATTTTCCTGACTCCAGGCCTGCCTTTCTACCCACTGCAACACCTAATTGCCTGAGAGAACCTGAATATTAAAATAGAGTGGAAGGCAACTGAGGGCAAAATTTATAGAAGGAAGACCCGGTTAGCAGTTTCAGATACTTCAGAAAGATCAAGGAACATAGGGATTAAGAAAAATTCATTGCATTTGGTCCCAGGAGGCTATTGGTGATCATTGTAGAGCATATTCAGTAAAATGGTATGGCTAAGAACTGGACTGCCAATAGGCAAGGGATGAGTGTGTGAAGTGAGGGATTGTGAAGCACGTTGCCTTTCTTGGTGGTGAGTTCTCTTCCCTTCCTTTATTTCTTTCTTCTTTCTTTTCTTCATATCTTCTATTTATTTTTTTCTTTTTTCTACTATTCCTTTTCCCAAACCAGATAACAGTACAAATTAACTTGAGAAACATTCTTTTCTATAATGATGTTCTAAGAAATGTTGCTTAATTCCTCCCTATCCTTACTTCTTTCTGTGTCTAAGCTAGTGTCATTCATGAGTTTCTGCTTATGGGTTATTGTTGTTGTTTTTTCTATATCCCTCAAATAAAGTAACAGCTTCTAGAAGAGAAAAAGCTAGCTTCTTCCTCTGTCCAGCTTATTAGTACAGTTATTGATTTTACCTCTTTCAGCCTCCTCCTCCTCCTCCTCCTCCTCCTCCTCCTCCTCCTCCTCCTCCTCCTCCTTCTTCTTCTTCTTCTTCTTCTTCTTCTTCTTCTTCTTCTTCTTCTTCTTCTTCTTCTTCTTCTTCTTCTCTCTCTCTCTCTCTCTCTCTCTCTCTCTCTCTCTCTCTCTCTCTCTCTCTCTCTCTCTCTCTGTCTCTCTCTCTCTTCCTCCATCCCTCCCTCCTTCCCTTTTTGTTGGTTTGGTTTTTGAAGCAACTTCTGAGGAAATATACTTCTAGAAATATTAATTTATGAAGAAGGAAGTGTGGTGTAATGAAAATTCATAGAATAATAAAATCATGGATTTAGAGACGGGAGGGGTTTCAGAGGTTGTAGAGTTCAACTCCATCATTTTACAGATGAGGAAAATGAGGCCAAGATGACTAAAGTGAATTGTCAGAGGTAGCACAGGTTGCAAATAATTAGCAAAGCCAGACCCTGAACCTAGGTCCTCTGCATCCCAATGTCATTTGGGTTCGGTCTTTTTCCACATCCTTACTTTTGTTATTTGACCAATCCAAGACCAGTGCATCCTGGACCTAAATCCCTCTCTTCCCAGAACCTAAATTCCAATCCATACCAAATGTCCTGGGGGTCTGGAAATCTTAAGTGAGATATAAGCCAGAAATCTGGGGTGAGCTCTAGGCCTGAAAAAATATAATCTCTGGTCAAGGTCCTAAAGTATCTACTCTCCAACATTTATAACTCATTGTAGGACACACCCTCCCAATTGAATCCCCCTGCCTTTTGGGGAGTTACCCTCAATGTTTCTCTAGCATTTCTCTTCAATATAGCCAAGCTTACTAACTGTAACTCTACCCCAAGGTTTTATTCTTGGCCTTCTTCTCCTCTTCCTCAATACTATTTTGGTTCACCAGCCCCCAAGAAATCAATTCTAATATCTATTCAGAGAAGTCTCACATCTACTTATCTATCCCTAAACATTCCCCTGACCTCTGGTCTCATATTACCAACTGACTATTAGAAATATTGGATTGGTGTCCAATAGAAATCTTAAATTTGAATTCCAAAATTGAACTTATCCAACCAAAACAAAATTTTCTCTTCCTAATTTCCATACTACACTGAGAGTACTACCACCCTCCCAGTCAACCAGTCTTACAGACTATGGGTCATCCTCTACTTTTCATTAACTCCCCTTTCCCAAATCCAATCACTTACCAAATGCTGTCAAATCTACCCTTGTTACACCCAGATCACTTATGAGCATTGCCTTAGTCCAAGTGAGAACTCCAAAAGACCTTACACTTAAAAGGCCAAGCTCTCCCACTGCATCCTGTGTCATCTTTAGTTCTCCTAATCTATATGACCCTAGAGAAGAGGATAGTGACTTTGCACAGCCCTCTCACACTTAAATCCAATTCACTTGCAAGTCATGGTATCATCTTCCTCATGTCATGGTCCTCTTCAAGGATGAAGGACAAGTCACTTCTGTCCTCTGAAACTACCACCACACTGGTGCAAATCCTTATTACCTCACACCTAGACTATTGTAACATTCTTCTGGTTGGTCTCCCTGCCTCAAGTCTCTTGGTGAAATTAGTCTTCTAAAAATGCAAGTCATATCATATCACTCCTCTATTCAATTAACTCTAGTGACTCCCCTTTACATCTACAAGCAAATATAAAATCCTCTGTCTTTTATAGTCCTTCATAATCTGCCCCTTTCCTCCAGTCTTCTTATACCTTACTCCCCTCTACATCCCTTGCAATCCAGTCACATTGGCCTCTTGGCTGTTCTTTGAACATAGCGTTTCATTTCCTGACCTCAGACATTTTCACTGACTAGACCTCATTCCTGGAATTCTCTCCCTGCTCATCTCCATCTTTTGATTTCTTTGGTTTCCTTCTGGTCTCTCCTCAAATCCTACCTTCTGTAAAGTGCCTTTTCCCAAATCCCACTTAATTCTAATGCCTCCCCTTTATTGATTATCTTTAATTTTTCCTGTATATAATCTGATTTGTACAAAACTATTTGCATATTGTCTCCCCTTTTAAAATGTGAGAGCAGGAAATGGATTTTTTTTATTTGTTTTTGTCTTTGCATCCCCAGTTTTCTCCCAAAGTGCCTGGCACGTAATAGGTGATTAGTTAAATATTTATTGTCTTTATTTGACTTTTCAGTGGGAAGTATCTCTGCTCCAAGATCTTCACCTCCAAATTCTCTTTTGCTTTTCTCATTCAGGTCTCCACGTAGGGTATGAAAAAACAGCATCATAAACCCTACATGGTCCTCTCTCCTTGCCTCCAGGTCAAGCAAACATGAGTCTGTAGTGCCTAAATTTTCCTCCCATATCCTTAGCCAAGTCATTTCAAACTGTATTTCCACCTACACATTCCTCATTAAGAGAAAAAAAGATTCATTTTTGAGGGAACAATAGGTTTTAGTTCACAAAAATTTGATTCCATATTTCCTCCTTCTTTCTCCTGACTTTTAACCCCCTTAGATATTGTGTCCCTTAAATTATCTTGCTCCTGGATAGTCTCCTTTTTCTTATTAGTCTTCAGCCAATATAACGTCTTTTTTTAATTATCTTGCCCCAGATCAATGGGAACATTGATTTATTTCATTGCTTAGGGTTTTTTTTCCTTCTTAACAAGAACTGTGGCAAATAAAGTAATAAAGCTTGCAAGAAAAGAAGGAAAGAAGCATTCCCTCACAGTTAATTTCTACTTTAAAAAGAATCATAAGGGCACATTGCTCGCCTAATCCTATAGGTACACCATGTGGACCTTGACCATCTCTCCAGTCCTACATTTGGAACTTTGACTGCAAACGTTTCTGTCTCCATTTAAGTGTCCCTTTAGTATTGACCTTGTCCCTTACTTTCCCCAATTTAATGCATAAGGAACATTGAATTTGCTTGGTCTCAGTAATGAAGAAAGCAGAACACTGTGACCGGGAGGAACTCTAGGAGAATAGAACCCATTAAAAAGCCATCGTCTGCTAAGTTCTGTGAGAAGGCCAAGGCAAGATGGAGTGGGTATAAACTCAGCTTCAGCCACTTCCCTTTGGAGTTTCCAGGTGCAAAGATTCAACTGCACCAAAGTGGTATAGTGGAAAGAGTAATTAGATTTAGTATACTCAGTCCTAGCAAACAGAACTAAGATCATTGGGGAGAAATTTAAAGAGAAAGATACAAGTTGGACATAATGACAAACTTTCTAAATAATTAGAACTATACAAAAGAAGAAAAAGCCACCATGAGATATAATGGACTCTTCAATGGAAGTATACAAGCAGAGCATGAATGTCTAATTGTTGGTTACGAGTTAGACTATATACACCACTTTTTGACATTTTGGGGCAGCTAAGTGGTGCAGTGGATAGAGCACCAGTGCAGGAGTCAGGAGGACCTGAGTTCAAATCTCACCTCAGACACTTGACATTCACTAGCTGTGTGACCTTGGGCAAGTCACTTAACCCCAATTGCCTCATCCTGGGTCATCTGTAGTCATCCTGATGAATATCTGGTCACTAGATTCAGATAAGTGAGGCTGGTGACCTGCACAGCCCTCCCTCACTCAAAAACAAAGTCAATTGCAAAGTCATGTCATCATTTCTCTGATGGCATGGTCTTCTTCGGCAACAAAGGACAAGCACACACTTTTTGACATTTCACTGATTATCATCATAATCACATGATATGAGATACTTCATAAGTCATTAAAATATTTATCTTGAAAACCTGAACTTACATGAACTGATGCTCAGTGAAGTGAGCAGAACCAGAAGAACATTGTACACAGTAATAACAATACTGTGTGATGATCAGCCATGATAAACTTTAGCTCTTCTCAGCAATACAAAGATCCAAGACAATTCCAAAGACTAATGACGAAAAATGCTCTACACATACAGACAAAGAACTATGGAGTCTGAATGCAAATTGAAGCACACTATTTTTACTTTTTTTGTTTTTTATGGTTTTTTCATTTTTTCCATTTCTTCTTTCACAATATGACTAATGTGGAAATATGTTTAACATGATAGCACATGTATAACCCATAACCTGTATTGGATTGCTTGCCATCTTGGGGAGGGAGGGAGAAAAATTTGAAACTCAAAATCTTATAAAAATCAATGTAGAAAACTATCTTTTCATGTTATTGGGAAAAAATAAAATACTATTCACCAAAAACTTTTTATCTTGAACTCTCTATAATTTGCCAATGTTAGTTTCCTGACTAATAAAAAGTTGTAATTTTAAGCATGAATTAATACACTATAATAAAATATAGTGAATATTAATCTGTATTTTATTTATAAAACAAGAAAAGTTCATTATCTTATAATGGCTTAGAAAAAAAGACAGTGCTATTACAACCATCATATTATCTACTAAATATTGAAATTTTCACTGAAGAAATGATCAACCTTACAGAAAACAGGAATGTATAATGCTTATATCTGATGTATTAATTATAAACCAGATTACTAAAATCCCTCACAGTTATTTGTTTTATATTTTTCACAACTAAAATAGTAAAAATTATCTCTAAGATTTCTTTACTTTTCTCATTTCAAGTATTTCTGCTTTTAATAGCCTGAAGCATTTCTGAAGTCCCCATTAGCAGCTAGGAGAAATTCTGAGGATAGTGGATATGGAGAATGAAAAGCCCCTCAAGTGCTGTTCTCCCACTCTTCTTGACTTTATAACAAAATACCTCTGTTTTCAAGTACAGATAGGAAATAACCTCCTGGTCCTTGGAAGTGAGATTGTAATCTGTAGTTAAAAGCAGTTGTTTAGAAAGAACACATTAGAAAGTCAGGCATAACATCTAAAATACCCAAGTACTTTATCTTACATTTTTGGAGCCTTCCTTATGGATATGCACTTTTTAAAAAATATTTTAATTCACACAAAATGATGCTATTATCTCCATTTGGGTAAACTGAGGCAGAGGTTCACTAATTTGAAATGGATTATGCAACTAGTAAATGTCTGGGAAAAGATTAGAACCCAAGTTTTTCTGACAATGTCAAGGCTCTAGTTCTTGTTCCACATTGCCTCTTCAGACAAAGAACTCCAAGGTTTTTTGTTTTTTTTCCAGTCAGTGATGAGCTTTTCTTTCACATTTTCTAAAGTAAAAATACGTAGTTGTCCATTGTTTATAAAATTGTACCCACTGTCTTTACAAGTTTTTAACTTATTTTTTGCTGTTGTCTGTTGTTTATAAAATTGTACCCACTGTCTTTACAAGTTTTTAACTTATTTTTTGCTGTTGTCTGTTGTTTATAAAATTGTACCCACTGTCTTTACAAGTTTTCAACTTATTTTTTGCTGATTTAGTAGCATGTAATAAAATTATCTTCAATTTTTAGTGATTTGAAATCAAAGAATCTTTTCTAGCTGTATACATTTTAGCATTTTGCATTTATATGACATATAATTCTATGTCCACAGAATTATTTGGGGGGAAATAAAATGTTATTCTTAACGTACTATTATTAGCATTATGCTAATGTGGCATAATGACATTCATTAACATAATGGTAACAGCATTATGTTAATAATGTGACATTATTAGGTACAATAGCATTTTGCTAATAAACTTAATATTCCATAAGATACTCAGTAAATATAAGAAAAGTTAGTTTTCTCCTAAATCCTTATGTTTTCACAGATTGTCAGTGTTGGAAAACATGTTAAAGGATACCATTATATCATTGCAAACCTGGTAAGTACTCTCTATTTACTACTTTCAGCAAAAGTTGACAAACTAGATTTTTTAAAAATCCTTTTAGCCATGCCTGAAAATAATGCTTAAGAAAATATTTCTAGGTAGAAGTTTTATGCAGAAGGTATAATTGGCATTTCATTTAGAATATTGTTGTCATAGTAATAATGGCATTTTGAATAATCATGCCACATGTATGTATATATTTGATTGAAATATGTCATGATGAAAATTTAAAAGGATGATAATACTGTTTGTTTCATTAAGGGTATCAGTTGTCAAAATAACTAATGATCTTCATTCTAAATGGTAGCTCATAATTTTCAATTAAGATTTATGGAACTTTAAGATTTTGTTAGAAATCCAAAGTAATGCTGAAATTGTAGGATAGAAGGGAGAGCAACATTTTATAATTTCAAGTCTCATTATACTTTAAGGAGCTATTTTATGTAGGATCACTAAAAAACAAATTTTGTGAGAAATTGTTTAGTGTTCAATTAAAACGTATAAGTATTTGCTCAATGTATAAATAGGGAAAGACATTACTTATTTTGAAATCTTCCATTGTTTAAAGTGATTTACAATATATTTAGATTTTGAAAATTTTTCCTTGTTAAATTTTCATTGTAGGAAAATGTTGCATATAACAGATAACAGATTTACATTTCACGACACCTAGTTAAATTTTCTAAATGAGTTTAACCTAAACAAGTTTTGCTTCAACTGCTCTGTTTCTTCTCCCTCCCAGATATTTGTTCAGAAGTGTCTTGAGTGTAGATATTGTTTCATTCTTTATATTTGTTTCAGCTTGGTGTTTAGTATATAGTAGATGTGTAATAAATACTTGTTGATTGATTAGTTATTCCCCCAAAGGAATAGTGAACCTTTGTAAACAGACATCAAACAGATAATTTGATCAATTATGTAAGGTTAAATAATGATGTTAGAGACAGAGGCAGTATTGTATAATGGAAGGAATACCAGAATAGGTGTGAGAAAAACCTGAGTACACACCTCTGACACTAACTGTGTGACTATGGGCAAGCAAATCCTCCTCATTGAACCTTGGCTTGAATTGTATGTAAGGACAGGTGAATCAGTCAAATAAAGAAATCAATCACTCCACCCTACTAACAAGATGCTATATCTATGGTAACTATTAAGGCAATTAATAAAATGCCACATCTATAATACCTTAACTAGGTATGTACATCTTTATTGAATCCATTGGGGAAAGGTGTTGGACTGGATCTGAAAAGCCTTTGATCAGTTCAAAAGTCTTTGAACACCATTTGATGAACTGGAGTGACTTTGCACAAGTCTTATTGGACATCATGCATGTCCAATTTTTATGACCCTATTTGGGGTTTTTTTTTGGCAAAGACACTAGAACAGTTTGCTACTTCCTTCTCCAGCTCACTTTACAGATGAGGAAACTGAAGAAAACAGAGTTAAGTGAATTGCCCAGGATCACGCAGCTAGTAAATGACGGAGGCTAGATCTGAACTCAGGTCCTCCCCATTCTAGGCCCAGACGGAGTTCTATGCACTGAGCCACTACCTGCCCTTTGCACAGGTAGCATATTCCAATAGGATGAGGAGAATTAATCAAACCCTTTGAGGATTGTTTCAAATCAGCAAACTAGTTTAGATGTGAGAATTCAAGTATCTGGGAGCTCAGTGACAGATGCCTTTCACTAAAGCCCTTGAAAAGAAATTGCTTGGGCATGAGGAGAGTACTTTGACCTCTTCCTCCACACTATTTGACTAGGGAAAGATCTTGTAAACTTCAGAGGGCTAGAGTACTTTAGACATTTTCATTAGTAACCTGGTAGTGTTTTTGGATCTTCTTAAACTGACAATGAGATCTGAATGATGAGTGAGGAAAAACTAGACATAATGAAGAAAGAAATAGTGAGGATTCCATAAGAATCCCAGCAGAAAAGCTGTGTTATGACTGAGGGGAGCTTCTTAAGTAACCCACAAAGGGGAGAAAAAGACTTCCAGAAACTAAGAGCTGTGAGCTGCTCCTTGACCACGTGTTCTCTAAACTTGATCGCACTCTTTCCTGGACTGTCTGTGTACCTGCGAGAGAGTCTATTTTAGACTTGAGGGCAGGGGAGATTGACCCAACTGTAATATTTATACCACTTTAGAAAGCACTCCTTTCTCAAAGTTAATTAAGTCTAGGTGCCTAATTGATACCAAATGATAATCATGAGAAAGAGCGCAGTAGGTGATAAACATAAGCGTTAATACTAAAAAACAAAACAAACAAAAACTAATTCTTCAGAGGGCTCAGGAACCCTGAGAGGACAAGTAGCCAATCACAGTCTGGGGACTTAACTTGCCAGTACAGTAGAGGTTCAGCTAATTATTGCTAAAACTCGTACTACATTTAAAATAAGGATAAAGCTGCCTTTAGTACCTACTTCACAGAGCCGTGGTAAGGGTCAAATAAGCTAATATAAAGAGCTATGTAAATGCATTTGAAAAGCTCAGTTCCAAGTATCTCTCATTTCCAAAAAACTTAAACAGGTAGTTCTCACCTTATATAAATTTACATTACACAAATTCATCTTTAATAAAAAACTAAAAAGAACCTATGCTAACTTTACTGTACAATATTTTACTGCACACTCTCTACTTCTGTCCCTTAGTCCTTGCCAGCCTCTCACCCATCGCCCCCAAAAAAATTCCCTAAAAATAAAAACTCTCCAAGTGAAAGCAGAAGGACAGATTCAGCAGAGACTACCACTGCTGTCCTGGCTGCCCCAGATTGGGGACTTGGTTTGAGACCTGTACCTGTGAGAGAATAGACCTTTGCCCCACTCCACCTGCCCATGTCTGTCTTCCATCTGTCTGCAGTGGGGTACCACTTGTCTGTCCCAGCTCCTATGTGTCATCCTTCCTCTCCTATCTTGTCCAAAGTGGCTGGCCCTGCATGTTTCTCTTGGTTCTCTGTCCCCATCCTCCACCTACCCTAGATCCATATGATGGTCCCCTCCCTCCATTGTCACTTGACCCCTTTCCCGTTGCCTCCCTTCCTCCCTCCCTCCTTTTCTTCCCTATGCCCACCAGCAAATTCACATTATGTAAAAATTGCTTTACATAGTGGTCCACTTATTTAAAGTAAGAACTGGATAACCAGTGGATCTGTGATGTCATAGACTTGGATAAGCCCTTCAATGATCTAGAAAGCAACTCATCTATGCTTACCTATCCACTGTGACTCTTATCTATGTCCGCCCATAATTTCAGTGTAGGAAGTCCTGCTTTGGGCCTCCATTCTTTTTCTCTTGATATTTTCTTGATACCAATGCAGTATACAGGTTCTCACTATCTAGCTCCTAGACAACTACATTTCTTAATTCTTCTGCTTACAAACTAACCTCTAACCAAAGTAACGGAAGAAATTTTCTTGTTTGTTTCTCAGTCATTTCAGTCATGTCTGACTCCATTTGGGATTTTCTTGGCAGAGATACTGGAGTGATTTGCCATTCCCTTGTCCATTTTATAGATGAGGAAACTGGAGCAAACAGGGTTTAGTGACTTGCCAGGGGTCACATAGCTTGTAAATATCTGAGGCCAAATTTCAGCTCAGGTCTGTCTGTAGACACATAGGTCAATCCACTGAGCCACCTAGCTGCCCTTATCATGGGAGACATGACAATTTGATTTTTCTGTATCTAAATTTTTTGGCATTTTTGTAACCCATGGAATTCTCACAAACACATATACAAACTAGAAAGTGTTATCTATTTCATTACTTTTCCTGTATTTCCTATATAGCAAAGATTCTTTTGCTAAGAATTAAGGAGTCAATTTACAGAAGCTGGAGTAAGACGTTGAATTTCCAACTTTTCAAAGGCATTTTATCACTCTACAACAGCAGACACTGCCAGTCATTTCCCTAACCACAAAATATGTAAGAATTATCTGGTCTCTAGTAAAAACAAGCATGTTAGGAATAAACTAGGGACATACATGCCAGGCCTAGAGGCCTGAGGGCTACCCGAGTCTTACCTTACCTATCGCAGGTCTTCGGCTGGCCAAACCGGATAAACGTATGAGAGAAGAGACTTTCCGGAGTCGAACAAGGGTTAGGCTTTATTCAGGGTCCTGGTTACATGTGCAGGGAGAGCTCTTCCTTAGGAGGGAGAGAGAAATCTCCCAAGGAGGCAAAGATCTTACGGTAAGAGATTGGAAGTAGAAGTGTAAGTGGGGAGAGAGGGGGAGGGGAGAGCGAAGAGAGGAAAAACGGAGCCTTCTGTCCTGTCAGGGCCCCTCCGCGCTAGTAGCGCCTTCGGGCTTTCCTGACCCTACTTAAGCTCTCCGGCTGCGTAGTTTGCACCTGAATACCGTGCCTGTTAGATAACTAGGTGTGCTCCAATCCGGGACAATCTCGAGGGTGGGGAGAGCTCTCTCCCATCACGTTTCTCACGGGAAGAGGCGGAAATACACGAGATAGCTCAGTTCACCTCGATTCCCAGCCGTTTCCTGGGGGGGTCTCGTGAGAACTCTAAGATTTAGAAGTTCCCACCTTTACCCGCCCGAGACTGTCCACATGGAATTGAGCTTCCAACCCTAGCACATACACATACTTTTTTCTATAGATATTACTAATTTCTCCATTTTTTTCTATAAGATGGAATTCCCTTTGGGCCACCATGTCCTCACTATAAGTATTAGATAGTACAATTACTGAAGTAAGACTCAAAAGATCTAGATTGGATTTTATCTTTGTCACTTACTTTCTCAGTGACAGCATCTCCATATTCAGTTAACTCATCTATAAAATGGGACTAACAGTATTTGTCTGATTTTTTTTACATCCCTAACTTACAAGTTATTATGAGGAATAGTAAAATGATACCTGTGGAGCTATTTGTGATACTTGGAAGAAAAACATTATAAAACCATACACAGCTAGTAAGTGTCTGAGGCCTGATTTGAACTCAGGTCTTCCTGACTCCAGGTTCAGAGTTCTATCTAGTGCACCACCTACCTGCCTTCTAACAGCTCATACCTAAGGACACTTTATTGAGAGAAAATCTTCAAAGAGATATTAAAGAGGCAAAAACATAAATAAAACTACCTTTCTCCATCAAGCCTACCATGACTCCTCAGTTCTTTTATTTAAGATTAAGCTAATACATGAACCTAGATTAGGGAAATACAAGAGAGATGATGAGTGAATCAGAGAAGCAAGGTGCTATAGTGGATAGAGTGCTGGGCCTGGAATTAGGAAGACCTGAGTTGAAAACTGGCCTCAGACTCTTACTAGCTGTGTGACCTTGGGCAAGTCATTTAACCTGCTTGCCTCAGTTTCCTCATCTGTAATGTGAACTGGAGAAAGAAATGGCAAACCACTCCAGTATTTCTGCCCAGAAAACCCCAAACGTGGGGTCAAAACGAATCAGATACAATTACACCACAACAAATGTCTGAATCCGATATATAGTGTAGAAAGCACTACAGACATCAGAATCTTAGGAGTCCTACAATTCATAATATAACCTCTTTCCCAAAATGAAATATGTGAAAAAGCAAAAGATGTTTCATGTTATAATGACATGAATAACTGACATAAATGTCTATCAAATTCACAACCTTACAAAAGGAAATTTCAAAAATGACATATTTATAACTCTAAATTTTGCAAAGTATTTAACCTGTTATGCAGTTTAAGCTTTATAACAATCCGATGAGGTAGAGATTACTATTATCACTACACCCATTTTACAGATGACAAAATTGGGGCTCAGAGATATGAAGTGACTTGCCTGGGATCATACAGCTGGTAAGGGTCAGACCTTTTTAACTCCAAAATTAGAGATTCCATGTGAGCTCAGGATATAGGGAAACCAGTTCTTGGAGACCTTGGATGTCTCCATTAGGCTCGTGGGGATGTGATTATTTAGGAAGTACCAGTTACACAATTTGCTACTCTTTCTGTACCCCAGAATATGTTTTTGTTCTCTTAACATGTCTTTGAAAATTTTCTCTCAATAAGTTGTCCTTAGGTATAAGCCGTTAGTGGTTAGCTAGGTGATGCATTGGATAGAGCTCTGGACCTGGAGTTCCAACAGCTACTGTATAGGTATAAACTATAATAGCTGTCATTTGAATCAAAAGCCTTTCAAAGCTCCAAATCTTTGGCTGTTTAGTCTTGGCCAGATATTTACAGCTTTTGTATTTATAAATTTTCAATTACATCCTACCAGTCACCCACTCTTAGCATTTTGCCATTACGTTGCCCCTTCTTCTTTTTTCCTCCACTTAGAAATAAGACCCCCTAGATCAGACCTCCACAGAACATTCCTCTTCCCTACTTCCTGAGGGAGTTAATCTATTCATTTTTAGAACTCTGCCCTGAGACTGGGCTCTCTTGCTGATGAGTAAAATGAGTAAGCAAACACTCACCTAACTCACTTTATCTAGCTTGCTCCAGAACAGAGCATGCTCATATCCTACCTTCTGTAAATAAATGCCATCCTCCTCTCCTGCCTCGGACACAAATAAATACTTTATACTGTTCAGGGAACAGTAATCAATACTACTGTAGCAGGGAGTTAATTAGGAACCCTGATCTATCAAGGCCACCCCTCACCCGCAACGCCCCAACACACACCAACATTCTTCATCAAACTGTAGAATGATAGGGTATGTAACAAGAGCCTGTGAGATGACAGGATCAGGTCCTTTCAGATTTTGAAGAGGCCCGTTTGTATTCTGTAAACCATTTGCATTTTGCAACTATGGCCAATGTATGGAAGAGTTTATATTTGTTTTCTCCATTAGAGAGTGAGAAGTTCCTTAATTAACTGGAAAGGGAGATAAGATTCTATAATATGCCTCAGCAGCCAAAATTCTGACTATAAAAGACTAAACTCTGCCTCTATAGAGACCTGGGACTCTGATAAAAATAAGCAAATCTCAATCAGACTAATTGTAGATGCTAACAGAACAGGGTTGTGGAGACCTGTCATAGTAAGTCAGAAGAAGGAGGTTTGCAGATGTCAGTGTTTGGAAAGAGAAAAATGATGAAGGAAGGCCACCACAAGGTCAAGAAACAAAAAAATCTAGTGTCAAGAGAGAAGACAAATGGGAAGAGGGGGTAATTATTTCTTACCGAAAAATCAGCTGACCTCAAGTTACAGATTTAGTAAGATATGACAACTCTTAGACGTATATAGAAGTGGTTTTTCTTAACCAAAAAAAAAAAATCTATTGTTCATAGAAGTGAAAGATGCATGTGTCATCAGTCCAGAGAAAAGTTACTGGGGAAAAAAATGTGATGCAAGTGAATAAGATACAGGGAAATCTGTAGCTTGAGAGGTTTAGGAGATAAATTCCTCCATCCTCTTCAGAAAGCTGGAGGAATAGGAAAATAGTGTCTCTGAACTTGTAGAAATTTGATTAAATTTTTTGCCATTTTTTTCTTGTTTTCCTTTGTTTTTGAGGACAAGCTAGGTGGAACAATTGTAATCTGATATCTCCTTGTTATAAATCAAACTTCTGTGGATAAAAACACTGCCCTTATAAGTGGACTATTTTTTTTATAATGTGCTTAAAATCCTTGTGATATTAAGAACCTGAGTGAGGGAGAAAGACCCAAAATAGGCATCAAGACTGACTTGAGTTGTTCTCTAGGGATGATCTGCAGAGGGTTAAAATAGAAAGTCTTGACTAGTACATGTTGCATTTCAAAAGAGATGTAGAGCTATATTCCATTGTGTAATACAGAGCTATTTTAGTATTAAAGGGTTAAAAATAAGGGAATTGTTAGAAAATCTATCTTAAGTTTCTCTTTTTCTACCCATCCTTCCCCTAGACAAATGTAAACATACTAAAATCTGTATTTTCTAACCACCTACTGCAATTGTCTCCTGTGTATTCTTTGACACATAATTATAGTACCCCTTGTACTGTTCTCTCATTTTTATATATGTTTATCTAGAACTATAACTAGCAAATTTTTGATCCCAAGACAGGTGGCATAAAATATGTCCTCAAGAAAAGAATCAGTTGAGAGGGAGGCTCCCCTCTCTATTCCTTCCCACAGCTTTCTTGGCCTGCCCACACCAATCTCTAGTATCTAGAGACTCCTACTATGGAGGTCCAACAATGGCACTCCCTTGCTCAATGAACTCCAGTAACTTTCTTTTTTGTTCAGAATCAGACATAAAGTCCTCCATTTGCCATTTAAAGCTCTTTATAACCTTTATGAGACCTTCAGTCTTCTAGTACTTAACTCCTCTGACATGCACACTTCAATCTGACTACATTAGCCTTCTTACATATCCATTTTCTTTCTCAGAGCTGTTGCATTGGCTGTTCTCTATGCCTGAAATATTCTGACCTCTCACCTCTGCCTCAGCATGTTTGGCTTCCTTCAAGATTTAGCTCAAATTCCACCTTCTATAGGAAGTTTTCACCCACCTGATAATGCTTTTCTTTTCACTTGACCTTCCATCTATTCTGTATATATGGTATACAAACCTAATTATTTACTTATTTTCTGCCTGTTAAAATGTGTCTCCTTAAGAACAGGGATTGTTTGTTGTTGTTTTCCTTTTTGCCTTTTTTTACATCCCCAGCACTTAACACAGAGCTTGGCAAACAGCAAGGATTTAATAAATTAGTTAACTGACTTACTGACTAGAGTATCCTTGAAAGGAAAATGTGCTTGTCAGAAGGAGGACACAGTTCTTCTACTAGCTTTGTATATTAACTAATTATTCATGCTGACCAGGTATTAAATTCAAATGTTTCCACCTATAGAGAACTACAAAATTCTATCAGTAGTAGCTCTTTAAATTTTAGCATTCCAGCCAAAATCCTGTTTATCCTGCTCTCCTATTTCTTTTATCGTCTCCTCTAATAAGAGGGTAAGGTGCTTTGAGAGTAGACAATGCTACATTTTTCTATTCTAGTCTCGGTACACTTGCCACTCAAAAAGCACTTTGCCAATAGTTTGAGATGAAGTGAATTGAATTCAGAATCTTTATAATTTTGCATTTGAATCTAAATGACAGTTTTCCTTAGGATGAACTGGATTAGACTTTTCATCTTTATTTTTACCACCACTTGCATTAAACATCTCCTTAGATATTGATATTGACTTAATTTATTTTAAAGCTAACAGACAGGAAACTTAGAAAAACTTTTAAAAGTGTCAAATTGTTTTATTTTTTTTTTAGGGATTCAAGGATATTTCTCTTGAGAGATTTATGCATGGAGGAGCCAATGTGACAGGATTCCAGTTAGTTGATTTTAATACACCTATGGTGACCAAGCTCATGCAGCGCTGGAAAAAACTAGATCAAAGAGAGTACCCAGGATCAGAAACACCTCCTAAGGTATGGGCTTTCAGTGTTTATGCTGCTAATGTACTTTCTGTTTAGGACAAAAATAACTGAATACAATTATACTAGTAACAATTCAAATAACTTTTGTTTCTGGTAACTTCATGGACTGAAGATAAATGATATTTTGCTACCTAAACAACTTCATATAATAATTTGACTTCTAAATTTAAGGCTTATAATACTCTATTAGAAATTTGAATCAGGCTTCCTAGAGGTCAAGAGACCTGAGTTCTCATACTAGTTATCTCATTTCACCTCTCTAGGCATCACTTTTCTTTTCTCATCTATAAAATGAGGGGATTAAAATAGATAATATTGTCAATAATAAAAATGGCTTGTTTTATAGGGTGAGTAAAGGTTTACAAAACATTTTACTTACATTATCCCATTTGATCCACACAACAACTCCATGATGGATGTAGGTATTATTATCCCAAAGAAAAATTAAGTTCTTGGCCATGGACTTAACTTGTCATTTCTGAGCTGTGATTATCCTTGGGGGGCCTCATTCATCTTGACTTGCATCATTCTAATACTCAATAGTTTGCCATCAAAATTATTTGCCATGAAAATAAATACTTCCTTTTACTGATCTAGAAGTTACGCAATTGGGTATGATTTGTGCTCTTTAAGTTGTTTTCAGTTAAATAATTTCCATGCAAAAATCTTCAATGGATTTCCTCTTCTCAAAAAACTCATCTTATTGTATAATATATTTACAAGTAACAGATAATAAAATTGAGAAGCCAGTAGAAATATAAGATATACAAAGAGTCTATCATGCCTCAGTTTAAGCATCTAATTTACAAAAACAATTTGGATGCTTTATTTTTAAGACATATTGCTCAGGTTTGAAACCAGTTTATATCCAGTTAATTGAAGAATTGCCATTCACAAGCATTATTTTCTGAAAAATATTATGGCATGATTCAAGTTCTCTAGAAAAGACATAACCTGGGGATTCACAACAGCTGTCTTCAAATATTAGAAATGTTGTGTTGTAGAATAGTTTTCTGTATTATTGTATGTAGTTCAAGAGGACAAAACTTGTACCAATAGGAAAAAGTTACAAGGAAGGAAGTTTTCTTTCAATTTAGGTGTAACACCTACCCCCAAACTCTGCAATTATATAGATTATATAGATTTCTTCCTACCTCAGAGGCAGACCGCAAATTTCACTCTGACTAATTATTCACTCACCCAGAATTTAGTCTGGGAATATTTCCAAATATAGCTTATAGCTAGGTCTCTGGATGTGTAGGTAAGAATCTTCTCCCTTTCCTACCCCACCCCCAGATACTATAAGCACTAAAGGTAACAATATATTTATCAGGCACTGAATAGATTTTATGTAAACACACAAAAAGGGTCCATAAGAGTTCACAAAGAAATGCAGAAAACATTTCACAAAATCAAAATAACCCAAAAGCAAAAAAAAATTGATAACCACCTCACATCCTCCAAAATGGCAAAAAAAATTATTAAAAATCAAATGAAAATTAATTATAATTAATTAAAATTCAGTGCTGACGGGTTTGTGGAAAAAATAGTCTTTTCATTCAATGCTAGCTGAATTGCAAATCTGTGGGAAATTGGGAACAATCTGATAATAAATAGTAAGATTACACGAAAAAATCATAACTTTTACTCAATAATGCTGCTGATGGCGAGATTGCTTTAGAAAAAAAGGAAAAACCTCTACATGTTCAAATTTTCACAAAAATTTTATGTTTAATTTCAAAAAATTGAAAGCAACCTACATGCCCTCACATATGGGGATAATTGAATAAATCCTGCTGCATCAAGGAAACCATGTAAAGACCAAAAAGTATGAGGAATACAAAAAAACCTGAAAAAGTCCTTTCAAAATAATATAACTTTAAAAACCGAAGGATGGAGCATCCACTAAGTATGTTGATATAAGGAAACATGAATAACAAAGAATGGACAAGTAAGCCAGATGATAATTTGCATGGGGTCATTAAAAAAGTAATATGATGCTGTATGTATCAAAATGATTAATTAAAATAGCTACTGTTAGTTATATTCATGTTAGATGTGAGCTTTCTAACAAAACATTAATTTATTTTAAAAGAGAGAAGTGTTATATGGAAGCATTTTGTAACCATGAACATAAGCTACATATCATCATAGTCTTCTTTTCAAAAGAAAAACAAAATGATTTCAACATAATTTTCCAAAATAACTACTTTTTGGGTTTGATGATTCATTTAATTCTAAATCCATATCTCTGTGCTATTCTCTAGCCCACATCTTATCCACAAAACTAGTTTGAGAGGTTTTGTCAATGCTTTACTAAAATCTAGTTAAATCTTATTTATAACTCTCCCTAATATATAACTAGGAACATTGTTAAATTGTCACACACACACACACACACACACACACACACACACATAAAAGTGAAGTTAGCCTGACAGGAATTGTTGTGAGCTTTCTGTTTTTGCTGAGGAATGGAGAGGATGACCTGTTTTTAATAAGGTTACATTATCTCTGTGTGATCACAGCTTCCCTTTCTAGCTATTCAATAACTCTCCCTTTAATAATATGTATTAATATTTTCAGGATCAAGGTCAACTCACTGGCCTATAGTTAGAGTCTCCTGCCCACCCTTTTTCTTTTCTTTTTTTTTTTTTTTTTTAGCATTTTGAGTCAGTATATGTTGATTTAAGTTGGAAGATCTTATTAAGTTCTTTGTATTTCAATTAACAATAACCATGCCTCTGTTAAACCTCATTGGTTATGATTCTGCTGCTCCAGAAAGGTTATCAAGTTCTTTGTAGAATTTATCTGCTTCCTCATCCTTTGCAACAAATGCCAGCATATAAACAACAATTTCAGATATTGCTCCCTTTGAAAATGTCTGCAATGAGCACAAAAATATATGAGAACTCTGATTAAATGATGTTTCTTTCACTTTGGTTGCACTACAAAACCAAATTTTCCATGTACTTCTGTGAGAAGAGCCCATAATCTTTTGTTTGCCCCTAAACAAGTCATGTCTCCTGTAGTTGAAACTTTTTTTGTGTTCATGTTTCATTTAAAGCAAAAAATAAGATTGAAGTGATTCATTCCTCAAGAAGTATGTGCTTTTCTTCATTATTGAATAAAGATTTCACATTTAGTCTACTAACAGCTAAGTTAATGTTTGTAAATAATCTAAAAATTGTGTGATTCCCAGAAGTCTATGATACACAGAGTTTAAGGGTGCTCTGTATTATTTTTCTTGGTCTTTGTCAACAAATTCATCACCAAGTAGCCAACCTTTTGAGGTTGTGACTCTCAATCTCTAGCCAGATTGGTATTTGAGAAATAGATGTTATTTGTTGACAGGACAAATGCAACGCCTTCCTTTCATTGCAGAAACTGAACTTTCCAAAGCTTATTCCCCATTAGAATAATCTTCAAGAATTTATTAAGTACCTAATATGTGCCAGACACTGTGCCAAGTGTTAGAGATACAGGTACAATGAATTAAACAATGTCTACTTGCAAGCCATAGTGGATAGAGTTTAGACATGGGGTTAGAAAGCCTTGAGTTCAAGTCCTGCTTCTGATATTTAGTAGTTTCATGATCTTTATTTCTAAAATCAGGGAATTGGACTGGCCTCTAAACTCCATTACAGCTCTACATCCGTGATTTTATAATCTCATAACTTCTCCAGGAAGTCTCATTTTTTGCCATGGTACTAAAGTTCTACACACTCCTAATGACATCCTGTGATTTCCCCTTTGAAAGACAAAGGAAATCAGAGTTGTAAAGTGAGATTGGGGGTGGCTTGGCAGGTGATATTCTAACATTCTAATTAGTCCCATTTTCACACCACAGAGACTCAAATGGTAATCCATACTTATGGTACTACTCTGAGGATCTGGATTCCCCTTAGAAAGGAAACACCTGGAGCTGCTCAACGGGCAACCCTCTTCCAAACAGAGCCACATCATTCCAAATAAATCACATTTATAAGAGGGTAAAAAACCAGCACCCTTGCTCTTCTGAATCATGGCTTTAAGTCCCTTGCCAACTTTAGGAATCATATACTTGATCCTTTTCTCCTCCAAAGAGCCTAGCTCTGACCAGGAACTGCCCTGCTTTTGATAGAAAGTCAGAACTCAGGACTCTAAAACTTGGAGTTGCTAGAGGCAAGACATAATGTAGATTATGCCTAGAAAATCCCCTTCATCTTTCTAGAAGGCTAGGTTTCAGGATCAAGTATTTCCTTCTCTCATAGGAGTCTAGATTCCAATCCCCTAAATTTTAGGGTTGTCTAGAGAGGAATGACCAGAGTGGGAAATCTCAATGCTTGTCCTTAAACTGAATTTCAGGAACTCTAACACTGGACCACATAGTAACCCTCTTCATGGCTGCCACAAAGATGAAAGCTTCAGTTCTTTTGTTATTATCCACACAAGACTAGTTACCAAAGTAATCTCAATGCTCCACCACTGTCCTAGGTATTAATTTAATGGAAAGCATTCTAACCTTTCTAAGTTATCTAAATTTCAGGTCACTTGGTTATACCTCACATCAGTTTTTGTAGCTACGAAATGAAAATCACATAGGCTCTAGTAAGGTGATAAAAATTATATTGAGCATAGAAGAGACCTTCAGAAATGATCTAATTAATTTATCTATGTTTAGTCAAGAGCACACTTAAATCATCTAGTACAAACTGAAATTTCCTGCATATTAAAGAATGAGAAAGAAGTAGAATCTATAACCACATTGTGTAGCCCATTATGCTGGTTAACAATCCTTTCTATCAGCAAACTGGTATTGAAGCTTTTTTCCTCTTATTCTTATTACAGAGAACAGCTGTTTCCCATCCCACGTGTAAGAGCCCTTTTTATATACCTGAAGGAGTGTTAGTAAAACACAGAAAACTCCCATATTTCCCTTCCCCATGAGGAATATTTCCAATACCTCCAACCCTACCTTATGTCTTTTTTCCCCTCGTACATTACTCATTTCGGTGGCTGCTCTCCAATCCCCACATGAGATCCTTAAACTCTTCTTAAAGAATAAAAATAAGAATAACTAACATTTGTATAGAACTTTAAGGTTTGCATAACCTTACATTTTCTCCTCAACAGCATGGGGAGGTGTATACTATTATTATCCTTATTTTACAGATTAGGAAACTGAGGCTGACAGATATTAAGTAACTTGCCCAGAGTCAAACAAGCTAATATGTGTCTGATGCTAGATTTTAACTTACCTTACTGACTTCAGTTTCAGCCATACCTTGCTTCTGATAAAATTTTCTCCAGCTTAATTTTCCCAGACTTTATCCTAGATTTTATTCAAATAAATATCAATTTAATAAACAGAAGTGTTGTTTTTGCCTAATGTCCAAAATATGTCAAACAGAGAAGATAATTTAAAAAGAGAAACTGGTTCTGAATCTGTCATGTTTCTCTTTTTCTTTAGTAGTTTGGCATTTCATTCTGTTGTTCAGATTAGGAAGAGATGTTTATATTCCCAGAATTGGTTGCATTTCAGTGGTTTAAATGTATAGCATTCAGAATCTAATAGAAAACAATATGAAACAATTGTTCTTTCTTAGAGTAGTGCTAAGTTTTGTCTTCTGGTTTAGCTAATAATATTTGAAAATATAAAATTACATGTATTTTTAGCTACAATATAAATGAAAGGCAGAATCAGTGTTTCATCAGTTGTATAACTGAACTTTGAATATGTGAAGGACATAATACTCCATGTAATGAAACCCTCAAAAATTTTCCAGCTTTTTTGTGACATGTAGAGTTTTAATACTGTCATAATTATTTTCCTTTGGTTAGTACACATCTGCTCTGACATATGATGGGGTGCTTGTGATGGCAGAAACTTTTCGCAATCTTAGACGACAGAAAATTGACATTTCAAGGAGAGGGAATGCTGGAGATTGCCTGGCCAATCCTGCAGCACCCTGGGGACAAGGAATTGATATGGAAAGGACACTCAAACAGGTAAACTGCTATTGTGTAAATCATATTTTACTCCCATTTCTTGCTCCACATGGTCCCAGGAAGACATTGAGGTATATAGTAGGATACACATATACACTGTGAATTTCCCTTTAATACAATTCAGTAAGAGTTCATTTTTGATAAATTCTCCAAATAAAAGAGAATGCCAAAACAGTGAAATTGGCCTCAGATACATTAAAATGAAGTATAATGTAACCTTGAGTCAAGTTTCTTACATTTCTTATATTTCTTACATTTTAAAATCAGATTTAATATATGCTCCTTTCTACTGAAATATTGAGAATGAAATATATTTTCAATTCCCTGAAATTTTAAGAACAAATGCTGCTTATTAAGAAAAGAGTAAAATGATAATTGAAGTAAAATAACCTTGAATGTACTTTTTTGTTATTTAGAAGCTAAATTTCAAAGAAACTTAGATTTAAATGATTCTTTGATTATTGAACTTTTAAAGTTTTAAAATGAGTGATAAGGGTCATAACAGGACACAAAAGGTACATTAGAGTCAGTTAATCTAGGTTGTTAGTAGATAGATGATTGACATTATGCAGTAAATTACAAGCATGAGTGTATTTTTCTGACTATATATGAAAGTGGTGCTAAAGGAGAATCACATAAATACAAAAGGAATAAAAATGAAAAGAGTAAATGAAATCTTGTTAAAACTTTTAAATGTGTTAAACTTCACAGAAGTTTCACAGAAAATTGCAAGTTCATGAAGTTTGCCACCAGTCAGTTCAATTATAGTCAATAATTTCAATGTTACAGCCTGAGCAGTCATGACTATCTGACAAATGAGCATATCTGTGGTTTTGTTTTGTCTTGTTTTCCTTTGATTCATAGGTTCGAATTCAAGGGTTGACAGGAAACGTTCAATTTGACCATTATGGACGAAGAGTCAACTACACAATGGATGTATTTGAACTGAAGAGCACAGGACCCAGAAAGGTGCGGTTTGAACAATGAAGAAACTGTGCTTTTTTTGGTCACAAATTTTATATTTCCATTTCTAAAAAAGGATTCCAACAAAAAAATTCTATTCAAATTTTCTTTTCTTTGTGAAGCTTACTTGTAATAATGCTTTTGGGAAATCTTCTGATATTAATTTCATTGTTTTAGCATAGTAACAGTCTTCAAGTTTGTAGTTATAAAGAAGTCAGGGAATTGTGACTTTTAGCTCTGGAAGGCAGGAGTAGATGGAAGCAAAAGGGGAGCAAGCAAATTCTAACTAAAAAGTAAGTTAAAACTTCCTAAAAATTAGACGTATCCAAAGTAGAATGTGATACTTTAACAAGTTTCCCAACGAAGATGGAAAACAACTTTGGTGATGTTGTAGATAAGATTAATCATCTAGAAAAGATTAGAGTTTATTATACATAAGCTCCATTTCAACTCTTATCCATGGTTTATTTTTAAACTCTGTGACCGATGTTCCAGTGTAAGTGGAATAAAACCATATTGTATATACTACCCAAAGAAACTCCATTATGTCTTTTTTTAAACTAAAAAAAGATAATAATGTGGTTGAAAAATTTGGGGAAAATAATGATATAAAAGAAGTCTAATTCTGAAAATGGACACATAATGTACATGAGGGGAGCACTTACATACTTGTATATATATATATATATATATATGAATATGAAATTGCTGTAAAAATTTAAAACAATATTGATCTCCACTTTAAATATGCAAGGGTGGTTTTAAATTGTTGGGTATTGAAATAGACAAATATCAGTGAAATAATTAGAAGCTATATGTTGTATTACTTCTTCCAGGATCTCTATGTAGGGGTTTTTAAATATTTTAGGTGCATACCTTTACTAAAGGCATACCTTATAAATAAATACATATAATTGAAAAATCAAAAAGTGAATATTTTGATTAACAAGAAGAATTGTTCTAATATTGGTGCTGGGATTAAAATGTGTTGCAAATAATTGCCACTTGGTATCTATGTTGCATTAGTCATATTTTTCCTAAAAGCTGTGCACATTCCCCGGATTGGAAATACACAAGTGGTTTTGAGTGGATATTTATTTCTGATCCATCGGACTGTGTATTTACCTTTCCAGTCTGATGAGTGTTATGAATATAAAGGGTTTTAAAGGGGCACAGGAATAGGCATGGTGAAAGGGGAGCAGAGCAGTGGAAGTCAAGATTCTAAAGATTCAAGTGGGGTGAAAAGAATAGGATCAGGCATTTCCAGTAGTAAGTGTTTCAGGAAGCTTTTGATTCCAGAGAATTGCATCACTCACCAGTGATTTCAGCAGTCCTCTATGGTGAGTGCCACACAATAAAGTCTTTTCTTATATGTCTGACTTTATTAGGCATTATTGCAATAGACCATTTTTGTAAGTTCAAAGTTTTGGATAAAAACAAACATAACATCATCACCTCCAAATGAATTAAGAAGTGAATTGTTTGAAAAGACACATTTGGGTCTATGTGAATTCAATTTTAGTTCTGCAAGCATCTATTAAGTAACTATTATGTACCTAACACTGTGCCAGGCTCAGAAATGCAAAGGACCAAAAATGAAAACCGGTTCATGTCCTCAACGAACATAATCCTTGAACGATCTTATAATTTGAGAAAGATATAGTGACAGATAAATATTTACTTTTTTTTTTTACTGGATCTGTGGTTTCATTAATGTAAAAACTCTTGGTAAGAAACTTCCTCCAAAAATGCAAATTGGCAATCTTATTTGTACCTTACACGCTTAACAACTTTCTTGAGATGCCAAAAGATTCAGGAACTTTTCCTGGGTCACACAAATAGTATGCAGCAGAAGCAGGGTTTGAACCCAAGTCTTTCTAACTTAGAGGCTATCTCTCTGTCCAAGTTTCTCAACCACTTGCTTACCAAGATCAAAATAATCTCATGTGCCAGCTTTGAAAAACATTATAACTGAGATATCTAGAGAACTTTTAGAAGTACAAGTAATGTTGTGCTCTAATACATAGGTAACAAAACACACTGCCTCCAACCACAACACTCCTCCATATTAAAATTAGAATTAGTGGGATTAAAATGTAATTGGAAAATATGTAAAAAAATAAATAAAAATACAACAAACACAGATAATGTTAACATGTAGTTTTTTAAGTCACCATGTGGCACACAGAGATCCTTATGAGCCATTTATGGCCACCTTCTATTTGTTTGACACCTATTCAATAGGACTAGAACAGTTTGAATGGAAGCAAAAGTTCTTACATGGGAAGTTATTACATGGGACCATGACTAATGATAGCTCATGTAAGAGCACCCAAGGAGTTTTCCATGGCACTGTAAATTAATCTGTTTTAGCTTAATATGTCAGTACTTCACAGGAAAGACCAAAGAAAAGACAGCATTCTATTGAGTTGACTGTTGCAATTCATAGAGTGCCCCCTGATTTTTTTTTCTTTCATTCCTGTGGAATGAAAAACCAACCAATGTACAAGAATTAATTAATCATCTAAGATAAACTAGACATTGTACTAAGCATTGTGCAAAACTTCAAAAATATTTGAAAGATATATTAATATGTTTTCCTGCCATAATCATTGTGGAACAGAGAACATAGGATTATAGGATCATGTATTTAGAGCTGATCAGACTTCAGAGATTGTCTCCTCCAACTTTTTTACTTCAAAGATGAAGAAACAGTCCCTGAGAAGTTAAGTGAAAATACCATCTTAACTCTTTTATGGATTAGTATATATTCTCAGCATCATTGTAATGTATATTAAATGTAATTTTAGATGTAGGATTATAAAATTGAAATGGCCAAAGACTGCCTTGCCTCTGAATTGGCTCAGGTTTTTCCATGAGAGTTCTTTTAAAAAAAAATTCTGATATGAGTTTTTCTTGTCATTTTTTTCTCTCTCAGTGCCCCCAAATTTTAGTCAATTAGAAGTTCCATTTAATAGAGGTTTTAGTGTATTCATATCTCTGTTGTTAAACTTGGAGACCAGTTTTAGGCTGTGCTTCTTGTCTTCCAAGACATCTTCCAGTATAACAGAATGAGACTATAATCATAAGTCCTTCTGAGTGGCATCCATCATCTGCTTTCTTGTGACTATGTTCTTAAAAGTATAAGACAAGCAAAGTAAAAGTAAAAAGACAAGCAAGATGTTCAGGGTGGCTTTGTAAAGTCAGCAGAGAGTCACTCACTGGCAATTAGACTGAAGAAGACTGAGTTTGTATTTCTGCCTTTCCTTGAGACACCTTATATATAGCTAAAGATACCACTGTAGAAACAGAACTAAAAGCAATCCCTAGAGGCTGCTAACTCAGCAATACCCAGACATTATTCACTGACAGACAAAATAAAGAGCCATAGCAAGAGCAGCATGTGATTGGAAAAAGTAGCTGACTAAGTGTGGTGCCAACATAGTGTCTCTTGCAGACTAAGCTAAAGGTCTATGGCATTTTTTTGTTCAATTTATTTGGTATGTGCTTAATACTTAAAGGTGCCAAAAGCAGCATACCCAAATCATTAAATGCTTCATAAAACATATTTGACTAAGTGTCAAGAAACCACAGTTCTAATCTCAACTTGGCAACCAATCAGTGGAAGGAATGCTGAATGTAGTATCAAAAATGTGGAGGTTGAAACATGGCTCTTGTTCTTAGGATTTGGATAATGTTATTTAATACCTCTAGACCTAAGTTTTTTCATCTGTAAGATGATGAGGTTGGACTAGTTGAGCTCCTCTAGCTTCAAAAATTCAGTGATTATTTCTATAACACACTGAACATCCAGTAGCAAAGGAGTAAAGTCATGGAAGATACTTAATCACGCTATTTATTGCATCGGAGCCTGGTTGGCTGAAATCCGGGACATCATGGTATGAATGACTTCATACAGCTACAGCTAGAGCTGAGTGATGCTGGTTTTGCTCCAGGCTGCCAAAATTTAGAGGGCATTCGTAACATTTATACTCCCTGTGCTGTTTAGAAACCACTGAGCATAGCACTGAATAAAAAAAAATAAAATTAAGGAGAACCCTCCTGAGGAAATATCCCCAAGAAAGGCTTTGCTACATTCTGATTTCCTCATCTTCCACATGAATTGCCATAGGTATCATAATTGCTTATTATCCTTCTACAGATCAGTTTTTAGACACACTGTTTTATCTTATCATCACGACATTTCCTAAATTACCTCATTTTAAAAATTCAATATTCCTGATAGAATACCTGAATTGTTATGTTGCGGCAAATTAATTTAACACGACAGCAGACCAATCCAAATATACAAAACAGATATGCATACATACATCATGGCCAGAAAGAAGACAGGAAGGATAGGAAGGAAAAATGTATAAGAAAAAGTTAAGATTTTTCAATAATCTTGTAGTGACTTTCACAGCCACATCAGAAGGAATCTGTAGTCAGAAATATAATGTTCAGTTTTTTTTTAAGATATCATTCAGTTTGTGAGGCAAAGAGGGTGAAAGCAGTAGGCCCTGGAAAGAAAAACAAATCAGCCAAGCAACTTGAAACAACATGTACCTTGGGCAGGAAGGAACAGCAGGTCACACTGACTTTTCAGTCCCATATAAATAGTCATACTGCCAACAATAGAATCTTGAACCGAAAAGACAATTATAAATTTTATGCAACAAGTACAAAGCTAAATGAGACTGGACAGAAAAGAAAATGAATGATAGATGAGTGAGATAATAATAAGTAACAAAAAAGTCTGGTAGGGTTTCCTGAAAAGAATTATTTCCTGGAATATTTGAAGCATGATTTTAACAGAACTTGAAGCTTGAGAAGAAGTTACAGAGCAAGTTGGGAAAGTGATACACAGTAGATCTTTACAATCAGATGGCATTAATCTACATATCTTGAAAGAAATATGAAGTATGAAATAGGAGGGACCGATCTGTCTCTGCATTTCTATAGCAACTACCAACTTGGGCATTCTGTCAGGAACATTAAGCTTTAAAAATGAGCTACCTTAGGAAATGCAGTTATGGTGAGGCTGGGCAATATGTCTGAAAAGTGAGCAATCATTCTTATAAATTGAAAACTTGCTGACATGGGAGCTATCTTGGAAAGCAGATCTTAGAGACAACCTATCCGTTTGTCTGACTTTCTTTTCTATGAAAATTGATTGAGAGTCTAATTAAGCCAACTAGGTATTTCTGAAGTCCCAGCTCCTAAGAACTGCTGAAGTTTCTTGAGTACCAAGGACACAAGGAGAAATGGTGCAGTCCTACTCTGGCTCTGTGTCAAAGGGCACAGAGACAATGAATTGATTCCAAGATCTGCTTAGGACTCAAATCTGGAACTAACCTAGAAAAGGAATAAACTTCTGAGGGCAACTGTAAATCAGAACAGGCCTCCAGAGGGGATTTCCCAGAGCCTCAGAAAGATAGGAGTAAGTACAATGGCCCTAGCACCTTTATCCTAGGTTATTTTTGCACATATGCTTGCCTACCTTTCTCTCTGCTGAGGGACCAAAAGAAATGCAGGCTTGCCCAGGCCCCCCCCCCCCCCATTATTTACTGATTCAAGTACCTGAAGTCACTTTTCACTTATTTGCATGGCTCCATGTTTAATGAAGGTAGGCAACTGCTGAAGGTGATCCTTCAGGAAAGTTGTACACGTTACTAGGCCTCCCCTTCAATGCTGACATAGATTCTAAGTTCACTTTCTTTTCTTGCAATGATGCCCATATTTCTAGTCTCCAATGGTTCTCCAATCCAGTTACTTAAGTTTCTTTATAACCAAGCAAGCCCGTGAGAAAATGGAGAGGCATACATATAGAGAGCCCCCGAACTTCCCTCGTTCTCTTGAGAGCTCCTGGCTGAACATGAGAAAGGATCAGGTGTGTTGTTTCCTTATTTTAATTGACTGCCCTTCAGAAAAGTACTTCCATAGTATAAACATGTCTCTTCTATTTTAAAATAGAGAATATCAAGTTGTCTCCAACATTTGGGAATGGTTCTAGAAAAAAAACACTAATTTTAAAGCTGTCCAGTGATAGAAACTCATTCATGGAGAGTAATTGCTTTTGTATCAGGGTCTGAATATAGTAGGAACTTCATCAATGATGAGACAACATCTGCATGGCACCCCCACCCTTGGAATGTAGTCAGCACCACAAAATCCTGTTATCTGGGTCGTGGTCCTACCCAAGAAATAGCTGTCAGGAAATGACTGATAGTTTTCCTCCAAGGAAAAGTATAAAGAGAATGGTCTCAAAGGCAGAAGTACCAATAAATCAGGTTGTACACAATATTACTGAACAAAAGTCAGATTTTTTTTTAGATGATTCACATGGACAGCTATATATCAGCAAGCTGCTAAATTAGTATTAGCCATAATCATCACAATAAGTATCAATGAAGGTTTTCTACTGTATAACTTCATCATGGGAAGGGAAAGATATAAGTACTTACATAGCTCTTCCTATGCTCCAGATACTGTGATAAGCATTTTATCTAATTTGAGTAATAAGCATATTATCTAATTTGACCTTGGTAACAATCCTATGAGGTCGATGCTATTGTTACTCCCATTTTACAGTGGAAGATACAGACAAACCAAAGTTAAGTGACTTGCCCAGAATCATACAGCTAAGAAGTGTCTGGGGTTGGATTTGAATTCAGATCTTCTTGACTCAAGGCCTAGCACCTAATCCATGATACCACCGACTTGTCTTCTACAATCATCATCGTCCCTAAGATTTATTAACTACCTATTATGTGCTAGCCTCTTTATAATTATTATCTCATTTGGTCCTCACTAAAACCCTTATAGGTAGGTAATATTATTATCCACATTTTACATATAAGGAACCTGAAGCAAATAGTAGTTAAGTGACTCGCCCAGGGTCACATAGCTATTAAGTATTTAAGATCAAATTTGAATTTAGATCTTCCTGATGCCAGGCCCAGTGCTCTATCCACTGTACCACCTTGCTGCCCATGGATACACAAATACATGCATACACAAACACATATCATACAAATGTAGGATAAACAACTCAGTGCAATGCATACTAGGACAGCTTTAGAGTCATAAAGTCTTCCATCTAAATCCTGCCTCTAAAAATTATCTACTTGACCCTAGAAGGATTTCACATGTCGTCTTGCTATTTGATAAATTCCAGTAGCTCCCTATTACCTGGAGGATCAAACATGAAATCCTCTCACATTTAAAGCCTTTCACAGCCTAAACTCCTCCAGTTTTTCCAGTCTTCTTAAACATTACTTCCCTCCACAAAATCTGCAATCCAATGTTACTGGCTTCCTTGAAAAAGACATTCTATTTCCCATTTCCTGAATTCTTACTGGTGGTCCCTATGTCTGGAATTCTCTCTCTCCTCATCCTTGCTTCCTGACTTCCCTAATTTGCTTGAAGTCCCAGCTAAAATCCCTCTTTCTGCAAGTAGTCTTTCACTATTACACTAATTACAAGTTCCTTCCCTTTGAGATTATCTCCAATTTATGCTGTATTTGCCTTTTTGTATATGTTTGCATTCCTTGAGAGCAAGAATTTTTTTTTTATTTTCTTTGAATTCCTAATACTAAGCACAGCACCTAGCACACAGTAGGTGCATAATAAATACTTGGGCAAGTCACTTAACAGCTCAATGTCCCTGGCATCTCTGAAAGTCCATTAGTTACAAAGAAGTTGTGGATAAGTGGAAGAGTTTCCACATTAGGACACACCGATGCAGAGTGATTACATATGCAGAACAAAAGCAAATAAATCTATGTGTACTTTATATTGCCCCTATCTTACTAAGTTAATAGAAGGAAAATGCCTTTCAGATTTAAATAACAATATATTGATGAGTTCTTTATTTTTGTAGTTTTTATCACTGTGACCTTTGTATAGGTTATAGTACCTATTTCTAACATTCTTGCAGGCTCTTCCTTTGGTTCTGCAATGCTTTAGAAGCTTATTGGGAAATGTAGTACCCCCAAAACTTTTGGCACAAAATACGAAATCCAAACCAGTAGAGCAGATTTCTATATTTATTAGAGAAGTGAGTTTTTCAGAATCACATCCATCAACTTGGAAAAAATGAGTAGTAGGCACTGAATATAAACCTTTGGGGGGGGTACTAAAATAGTACATTATACTACTCTTAGAAGGATTGTCTAAGGAATATTCCCTTTGAATCTTACCTCCTCTTATAAAAGATGTGATTTTTTTTTTATCCTCTGCATTGAGGTAGGGATCAGAGAGGATTCATTTCTCAGTCTGGTAGGATGCTCTTAACCACAGATACTCTGTGTATTCTCCATTCGTCTTTATCAGTACCAAAATGGCATTAGCAGGTTTCTTCAGCTGCAGAAAATGCAACTAACTCTATACAACATAACACTTTAGAAACAGAACAACTGAGATGTTGAATAAAAGATAAGCATGGACTTCAGTTTTGACTCTACGGTACCCTGAATATTCAGTGAAATGTTCCTGGGGAAAATATTAATAGATCGACACCAGAGGAAACAGATGCCAATTGTGAAGCAGGAAACCCCCCACTGATTAGTAAAGTAACTAGCTGTTATTTATAGATTTTAAAACACACCTTTTCAAAAAGTATAATTCACCATTTCTGAACCAATTGATTTATGACAGATTCAGTAGGAGAACAGGAGGGAGTATCAACGAATGAGCAAGATGTAGTGTTTTGTATAAATTAATGATTTTTCCCTCAGAGAACAAGTATAAAATGAATATTGATGCTAAATCCAGGATGATACATCTACATCTTAGAAGATTCTGAAAAGGAAACAGACACAATGAGAAGTGACAGGTAGAGAACTGGACTTGGAATTGGGAAGGCAGGTTTTGAATCCTGCCTCAGACACTTAAAAGTGTGTGACCCCAGATAAGTCATTTAACTTCCCTCAGGCTCAATTTCCTCATCCATAAAGTGGGGATAATATTTTGTAGCATTTATGTCACAGGTCATTAAGAAATTCAAAATTAGAAATTGAAGACTTCTCATTCTGTGGTCATCCCCAAATTATTCACCATTTTTCCTTGACATTATACCATTAAACAGTTTATCCATAATTAATCAGATCTCTGTCAGAAAATGTGCAGACACATATGCAGAGAACTCCAAGATTTGCCTATTTGGGAGCCCTATTGTACCTGAACTTATTCTAGGGTGAAGCTTAGAGCCATTGGGCAGGGGGATCTAACTACTTCCCATACAGGGGTAGGAGTCAGGATGTGTGAGGCATTGGGCAATATCCACTCATTCAGAATGTATTTCAATTCTACTAACATTTATTATCTACTATTTACCTGGCATTGTTCTAGGAACTAGTAACAGAAAAAACAAACAGTCCAAGGACCACAAACAGTTTATATTCTAAGTATATACAAAGTTTATGTGACTATATTTTAGATTTCAATGGACTAGGGAACTGTCTCTACCAATGCAGATTAGCACCTACTTTTCTTTAATAATATTTTATTTTTCACAATTGCATATAAAAGTAATTTTTACCATTCTTTTTTTTAAATTTTGAGTTACAAATTTTATCCATCCCTCCATTTCCTCCTCTTCCCTGAGAGGGTAAGCAATTTTATATCAGTTATGCACATACAATCTTGTAAAATATTTCCATATTAGTCATTTTGTGCAATAAGACTTGAGAAAGGGAGGAAGGAAGAAAGGAAGGAAGGAAGGAAAGAAGGAAGGAAGGAAGAAAGGAAGGAAGGAAGGAAGGAAGGAAGGAAGGAAGGAAGGAAGGAAGGAAGGAAGGAAGGAAGGAAGGAAGGAAGGAAGGAGGGAAGGAAAAACATTATGCTTCAGTCTGTATTCAGACAACATCATTTCTTTTCTGAAGGTAGATAGCATTTTTTATCATGAGTTTTTTGGGATTCTCTTTGATCATTGTATTGCATTGTGAATAGCTAAATCTTTCACAGTTCCTGAATGCACAATATTGCTGTTAACTGTATGCATTGTTCTCCTTGGTTCTGCTCACTCACTTTGTATCAGTTTGTGTAAGTGTTTCCAGGTTTTCTGAAATCATCCTATATGTCATTTCTTATACCACAATAATATTACATTATAATCATATACCACAAGTTATTCATCCATTCCTCAATTGATGGACATCCCCTCAATTTTAATTCTTTGCCAGAACTAAAAGAGCTACTGTAAATATTTTTGTACATAACATTCTTTTCTTTTTTTTATCCCTTTGGGATATAGACCTAGCAGTAGTATTGCCAGATTAAAGGGTATGCACAATTTTATAGCCCTTTGGGCATAGTTCCAAATTAGCACCTACTTTTGTAAATTAGTTTTACAGAATTTCCTAGTGCACTGAGAGATTAAGTGACTTGTTCTTCTTCACACAACCAGTAGATATCAAAAGCAGATTTGAACCCAGGTCTTCCTGATATTGACTTTCTATCCACTAACCCATGTTGTCACAAAAATATATACAGAATAAACATAAAGAAATTAGGGGGAAGACTAAGTGGGAAGATTAGGAAAGGCCTGTTTTCTAATAAGTGTTAGCTAAATTCTGCATTGACAAAGATAAGGACTTTGTACAGCAGAGGTGAGGAGGGAGAGAATTCCTGGCTTAGCGTATCTCACGGCATGGAAGTGGGAAGTACATTACCATGTGTGAGAAAGAGCAAGTAGGACTGTTTGGCTGGAACATGGTGAGTAAAGGGAAGGGAGTAAGGGATGTCAGTTTGGAAAGATAGGTTGGAATTAGGTTGTGGAGGGTTTTAAATTTCAAATAAAAGATTTTAGATTCTAGAGAAAATAGGGATCCACTAGAGTTTCATGAGTAGGGAAGTGACATGGTCAATCAAATTTTTTAGTAAACACAAAATTTGTTAAGACACAGAACCATGAAGCAGAACATACAGAGATTAGTATCTGAACTCAAGAGAAAGACTGTCTAATAGAAATTCTGACCCCAAGATGCAAGACAGTAGACAAAGATGCTGAAGTTGCACTCATAGGATCTAAGTGCCAATTCTGCCACTCACTACATGTGTGAACTTGGGCAAATCATTAAACCTCTCTAGGTATAATTTCTTTAATTCTTCCTTATTCTTCTTCTTGTATCTAGTCTCTTTTCCCTTCAATCCATCCTCTATACAGATGGCAAAATGTTCTTACTTATGCACAGGTCTGAAAATGCAATTTTCTTGATCAAACACTTTTAATAATTTTATTCCCTATGGAATAACAATATTCAGACTCCTTAGCCAAGGTACTCAAATCCTTCCCAATATGATTTTAACCTACTTTTTCCACTTTCTTTCAGACTTACTTTAAACTCAAGGGGATTGGAATAGTTGACTTTAAGGTTCTTTCTAGCTCTAGATATATAAACTAAAAAGTTAGGCTTTGTAACAAATTACTTGCTGTCTCATGGAGGAGTAATGGAAAAGATGGCAGGAGAGAATTTGGAACTCAAAATTTAAAAAAACAAATATTTTTTAAAAATTACATGTAATTGAAAAAACTAAAATATTTTGTTTGAAAAAAAAAGTTTAGTCTAAATTATGTTCCATTCAAAGAAACCTATTAATAACAGAGGAAAGCAAAATTCTATGAAGGGACAATTTTTAAGGAGCTTAGGAGGCATGGGCATTATTCTTCATTCAACCACTAGCTGCACAAGCTGTCTTTTTGAGCATTTGGACAATGTATTTGCCACACCTCCTCTTTGCTTAGTTAACTTCAGTTGCAATGGCAGGAAGGAAGAGATATAAGTTGTAACTACAGATTTCATGAATTTCCAGTTCATCTATTGCCAGATCTATGAGGTCTGCTGGTTAGAGGAGTGGAGCAAGGCAATGGGAGTCTAACTCAAAGTCCAGCAAGATTTTCTATGCAAAATGGTGATGCAGAAGACGGCTGAGAAATAAAGAGAAAGATGCAAAATAGACATGTCTAAACAAACCAAATGGTGACTTTTCACTGGCATTAAGCTAAGGAATACAGGTTTAAAGTGCGAAAAAGTGGCAAAGTAGCAGCAGCACCAGTTTGGGGTGGGGCGGTGTTAAAGAAATATAGGAAATTCATTTGGGCTATATGCATAGCTGTAGACATTATGCTTTTTCAGGGGATACTGGGAGCCATTTGCTTTCCAAACTTCCTTTGTCCATGGAAGGGCAACAAACCTCCTTAGACATGTAGTCAGGTGTTGTGGCCTTAGAAAATGTCCAGATAATTTTCCTGTTTATATAATATGCTGACTCATTTAAGATTACTAAAGGTAGAACCAAGATGTTTTTGCTTTATTCTTTAAATGTCAACCAAGAATTTTGAATTTGGTGAAAACATCTTTTCTTTGCTTCCTCATTTTTGAATGATGATACTTCAGGCTAGCTTTGTAAAATAAGTGAGATCAAATGTAGATCAAATAAAATAATATGTGTAAAGCACTTTGCAAACCTTAAAATTCTATGCATTCATTAGGTAATATTATTATTTCTCTTATTAACAAGGAAAGAATCCATTTACAATAGCAGTAACCCATGAAATTAACATTTTATTCATATGTCTAAAAAGTTACATGAAACAAAGATAACTCTTAAAGGATTTGTCAATAGATCTAATAAAAATAGGTGGAAAGGACTTTAATATGCTTTGTTCTTCTGTTACATTTATTTTGTTTTTTATTATAATCTATATCTGAGGAAGAACTATAAGTGAATTGCTGGAAACAAGCAGATGTTTATATTCTCTGATGTTAGTTATGTTGTAGGTAAGAGAAATGGCATAAATCAAATCTCTTGATTTCAAGTCCTTTCATGAAGAAAGCCTCTACAAATAAAATGAAGAAATGTGATCTAGATGACTTCTAGAAAGATTCATAGAAGATTTAATTGTGTCTAAAGATTATAAATTGATGGATTAATGGAAATCTAGGGATAGACTAAATATCTATACTCTATAGCTAGTACAATGTAGAATCA
Organism: Notamacropus eugenii; assembly: GCF_028372415.1. Classification (NCBI taxonomy): domain Eukaryota; kingdom Metazoa; phylum Chordata; class Mammalia; order Diprotodontia; family Macropodidae; genus Notamacropus; species Notamacropus eugenii. The sequence goes on along the minus strand of NC_092876.1, from coordinate 149,287,753 downwards.
TAAGATCATAGAGTTAAATATGGAGATCTTTGATATCATCTCGCCTAACACCCTCTCTTTACAGATGAAGAAGTTGAATTCCAAATACCTGGTGTGACTTGCCCAAGGTCACACAGAAAGTAACAGACATGATTCTAACCCAGATCCTCAGATTCTAAAAACCTGTGCTCTTTTCAGTATATTATACTACCTCTCCTATATCTGGGCTACCATGTGAAGTGATAAGCTCTTCAATTATGAAAGAGTTTAAAAAGAAACTATGATAAGTCTAAGGAATATTGTAAAGAGGATTCCTTCATTATGTGGAAAATTATACTAGATGCCCTTCAAAATCTCTCCTTAATTTTGAAATTCTATTGTCTATGATGAAAGACAGAGATAGCTAGAAAAGGGAGAAAATGGAACTCATAAATCATACTAATCACAGACTTTCACATTTGGAAGGTCCCTCACACACAGGCCATTTAATCCAATCAGTATTTGGAAAAGAATCTCTTCTGTAGTGTACCTGACATACATAAAATATAATTGGCATATATATATATAAATAGATATACATGTATATAAAACATGTAAATGTACAGACACACACACACACACACATTTGCCAGTAAAATATTAGCCAAATAGATATTTTCAAGTCAATTTTGCATGAGGTTGATTGTAAATGTATTCTTTTTTAATATCAATGATTTACAGAAAATTAGAACATTTCATTTTTCAAAGCAAACATTAAATGAGAATTTAACACCTTTACAATTATCCCATTAAAATGAAAGTATTGCCAACATTTTCATTCTTACAAATTGTATTCATAATGTCTTTAGCCCTCTAGATAAGATATGCATATTCAGTGGTTAATTCTCTTTTTACTGTTTTCGAATTGTCCATAAAATTGTCTTTAATTTCAAAATATTGAGTGAACAGGCCTTTACTGTATGACAATATTTTGAATTTAAATGTCATTTTTCCTTTTTTACAATTCTTACCATTTTGCTGACTGAAATTCCTGATTAAAAATCTCTGCAATCCATCTCCCATAGAGGTGCTAAACCAGGGGTGGAGAATCTGTGGCCTTGAGGCCACATGTGGTCCTCTAGGTTCTCAGGTGTGGCCCTTTGACTGAATCCAAACTTCAAAAAAGGAATTTGTGAAAGGACTTCATTTGAGGATCTAGAGGCCTCAAGGCCACAGGTTCCTCACCCCTGTGCTAACCTAATCCTCCTAAGGTGTAGGACTTACCATGTCACTATCCTCAGTGAAGTCACATGTCTCCCTATTACCTCTAGGATCAAAACTCAAACTCCTCTCTGGCATTTAGAGCCCTTCGTAACCTGTCTCCAGACTGCTTTCCACATCTTTTACACTTCAATCCTTTTGCACACTGCTGTCTAGTGAAACTGGCCCTGCTAGTCTTTGTATAAAACATTCCATTTCCTATACCTGTTCTTTCACACACTGTCATCTGTGACTGGAATACATTCCTTCCCCTTCGAACCTTTTGCTTCCTTTAAAACTTAACTCAACCAACTCCATGTGACATTTTCCGATCCCTTCATCCTCCCCCATAAATTTCCTTGTATTTATTGTGCATATAATCACATGATAGATATTTTCCTGTCATAGAAAGTAAGCCTTTGAAGGTAAGAGGTGTTTCATTTTTGTGGTTGTTTTTCTATACTCAGCACCTGGCAAAGTGCCTGACAGATACTAGTTAGTTCAGGCAAATCATTAATTGCTATAGCTAAGAGACAGTCATTCCTCCTTGATTGGTACTGATAGGCACCAGAATTACAAAACAGTTGATATAAAATTAAATTCCTGCTTTCTCTGTACTTTTAAAAATCTGCCTTTTTCTGAGATCCAACGATTTATTATTTTAATTTTTGTTCTAAAATTGTTCGCATTATATTTTACAGGTTGGTTATTGGAATGACATGGATAAACTAGTTCTGATTCAAGATGTGCCTACACTTGGCAATGAGACTGCAGCTGTTGAAAATAGGACAGTTGTTGTAACCACAATCATGGTAAGTTTTTGTCTGTGTATTTATGATTCCTTTCTGTTGGGAGACTAATAATCTTCCAGATAGGGTTAATGGGGAGGGTCAGAGTTGTACCTTAGTGGTTTATTTTACTTATAATATATTTTCATTCGAATCTATTTGTTCCCAAGTTTGAGTCAACTCATTCCTTTTATTTGTATTGTCTTTTGTTCTGTCATTCTCTGTAATAATATTGAAAATTTAAAATGGATGCAGTAAAACTCTAGATGAAAATCTATAAAATGCACAGATCCCTAAAAGACAAAACAGCTGAAAAGTCGATAACAAAAATTCAATACCTTCAGTATTTCTGTAGTGCTTTTAAAACATCAATATAGTAGCAGCTTTTAGTGCTCAAAACTATCATTTTCAGGTAGTTTAATCATCTATAAGGATTTGCATTATCTGATTATAAGGCTAGAGAAATCAAATCTGTACATTTTAATGAACTTATTTTATATAAGTGTTTCTTAAAGCCAATTTGCTTAGTTTCATATTTATTTTTTAATGTTAAAATAGTTAACTTTTCTTCACTGGTTATTTTTCTCATTGACCAATCCATACTCATGCCATTGTTCATTGACTTGCTCTTGGGAATTGAGCAAAATGCAGCTGCTTCATTATGTCGCTTCATAAAATGAGAAATTCTCTTGATTTCAAAGCTCCTTTCCTCAAAGAGAGCCTTGTGAAATTACCTTTTAAATAATAGACTATCTTACATTTTTCCTTTCTGAAGTCAAACATGCCCTTTAGAGTGAATGCTTGTCAAAGCAGACCAGCAATGGGTGACCTTTACCTGTCTGGTTTTAAAGTTTTACATTTCAGCTTGCTGCACTTTTCACCTGTCTCATTAGACAAGATATATATTTTTAATCATTTATGGGAACAATCTACCTTAAATGAGATGGAAACATATTTAGGTAGCTTAGTGTTTTTCAGTAAGGTTGACCTATTTCCTAAACTGATCTTGGAGTGAAATAGGAAAATACTGGAAAATGCTTTAGTGACACTGTCATGGTTTCACTGTGTTGCAGTTCCCTCTGTGTTACATCACCAGTTAGAGATGTAATATGTCATGTCATTGATTTCAAGATTATCTTTCGAGGATGCAAATCAACCAACAGCAATTGTGTTTGTGGCAATGTGAGATATGTAACTTCTATCCTAACTATAATATTTGCATGGACTTTAAAAGCCATATATATATTTCTTTTCCTAAAAAAGACCCAGTAATGGAAAAATCATACTTCAGTACAGTCCTCCTCTTTTCAGCCTCTGATGAAGAATCCTATTTTAAGAAATTGATCAAGAAAGAAAGAGTTCCACGATGCTGCGAACATTCCTAACTAAGGCTCAAGTCTTATTCTCCAATATAGTAAACTTAAACTAATTTTTCTGTGGATTATGGTTCTTCACTGGATGACCAGGCCCTCGACCACCAAAAATAAAAAGTTCTGTGACCATGATGAATTATCTAAAACAGATGAAGAATTGACCTTCATCCTTATCAAGAGAAGAAATGGATGTTGACTGGGAATCATTTAGTTAAAAGTTTCTATCATCCCCATGTCTTTAAATGAGGTCACTGTACATTCATTATGTATATATGCCATTCATAACTACAAGCATAGATAAAACAAGTAAATACATATGAATTTGTGATTGTTTCCTGATCAAATACAATCTTTAAAAAACTCACACTTTTGAAATTTTGCCTGTTTTGTCTGCAATGAAGCATTTTAATGTGCTTGATAATAATTATCTAAAGAATGTCCTTTGCATCCCTATTGTTCAAGGGACTACAGTTATAATTCTAAAAGCCGAAAGGCTAAATGATTTTTGCCCAGCATGTTTAGATTTCCTTGCAGCATGTCACCTGTAAGTAAATAAAAAGTAATTAAAAAAATGCAAGTGTCTTATCTATATGTGTATATAGTACTACCTTTGTATAAATTCTGTTGATTGGCAGTACTACCATCGTTGCTGTTTGAACATAGTGCAAGACGAATGTTTCTCTATATATTATTCATTCTTGAAATATATTTAGTGCTCACAAGGTAATAACCAAGTCAACTACAGGTAATATTCTATAATGGACACTTCTGAACCCATAGAATTGGCCCCTGTATTTTACTTTTGTTGAAAACGTTATCCAGGGGCCTATAACATCTCCCATACCCTTCTTCATATTGAAGGAAATACAGTTCTATGAAGATGAATGAAATATTGAAAAACCACATTATTAACCCCTCAAATTCTATTGAAAACCACCTAAGAAAGATGTTAATTTTTCTTTTTTTAATGAGTAAGACACATATCTAGCCATTTTAAGAAATTAAAGATTATATCGCATGGCCAATTTTTTTCTGAAATACTGTATGCAGTCTTACTACTCGTCTTTTTGCGTTTCCCTTCTGTATCTCATTTGTGTGCTGTACTGCTAGATAATGCTATTGTTAAATAAAAATTATTGAGAAATTAGCTGTTGTACTCAAACAAAATGTGGTGTTTAGCTTTTTATACTTCTAAAATATCATCCTTGGTCAGAGTACGATGTCAGTTGTTATCTACAATGGGGCCTTCATTTTATTACCTGGCTGGAACATCTGAGAATGGATGATGGACAGATCTCAAGTAGTCATGTTTTCCTAAAAGAAGTCTTCTTCTAAGACGTCCTAAATTTTAAGTCTAAAATATTATAAAATTGCAACTTTTAAAAGTTGTGACTAATATTTATGTAACACAAAATGACAAGTTTTGTAAGTTTTGATCCCACATCTGGGGAAGTAGGCATCATTTCATCATGGAATGTTAGAGCTAGAAAAGAGCTTAGAGATGATCCAGTCCAACTCCCCACCACTAGCACCACCCATGGCCACCATTTTAGAAATAAAATAAAAATCAAAGATATAAACTAACTTGTCTCATAAGCTGTAATTAAGAGAGCAGGAATTCAATTTAGCTGAAATCAGGGTGTGGGAGGGAGAGAACAGGAAAGACTACTGGTAATCTCAAAGTACTCTCCTTGTGAGATGATTTGTCCTCTTTAGGGAAAATGAGCTATGACAGCCAAATCCTTCCCTCCACCTCCAGTTTGACTCAATGTAAATTATTTTTATGGAAAGTCTGTACACTAATTCATCATAATCTTGAAATGAAGTAACATGGAGCAAAATGCCATGAAATCAAAAGTAATGGTCTACAATTTTCTAAAATCAAAATTAGCTCTGAAGATGTTTAAATAATACAGTTTGATATAGTTTTATCTCATCTACATAATGTATTTTTATTTGAACATAGTAGATACTATGTAAGTCACAATATCTCCACATATTGGTGGAGATAATCATTCTTCTTAACTATCAGCTCTTCTAGTATATTAAAGAAACTCCTTTAGCTTTCAAACAAGCCAACCTTGAATGAACCTAGAATTGAAATAGGCCTACTTTTGTCTGAATTGGATTTTTTTAAAACTTAATTTCCACTTCTAAGCATTTTCCCACTGAACTTATAGGATTGTAATAAAATAAGTTATTTATATCTATCAGGATGCTTTTCAGGCAGGCGGCAATTTCCATAGCAAATAATCAATGATTTTAAACTGACAACTGATGCAAGTGAATCTTTCATCATTTTAACTGCATTCAAATCATGTTCTAGGCAATTGCAATGATTGCGTTGTGTGGCATATATGAAATCATGCTGGTAAGGTCCCTATTTCAACAGCTTAATACTTAAATAACTATAATTTCCAGTTTGACTTTTTCATGGTATATGCTTGTAATGTATGTGAATGGAAGAGAGTGAAGCTGAAGACCAGGCCCACTAGATCAGACTCTGCTGACTCAAATAGTCTCACTGGGCCTGTGAGTAGCAAAGTCTTGCCAGGCAATCTATGGCGAAAGTTATTTCAGTCATCAGATTCATAATACCAAGCATCCAATATGGTAATAAAGCACAAAAAGTTAGTAATTCCTTTAAAAAATAACTTGTAAGGAAATATTATGCCATAGTACATGTAAAACATCTTATAATCAAAGACAAGAAACTTCAATTGTAGGAAGAAAGTAGGGGAATAGTGTATTTCACTATTCAGATCACAGTATTTCACATTCCTCAAGGAGACTACCATTAGGAGACTTAAAAGGTCCTTTCCCTACCACCCCTGCATTATGGACTAAATTCAACAAATCCCACCTTTTAAAAATTGTATCTGGATATTTATCAATTTCTTTGGGCTCATAGATGGGAAAATTATCACTATTCCTTAAGAAGGAAACAAGGTGAAAGGAATAATAGGCCTGTGGATATAAAAGACAATAGAGCAGTTGTGAGAGCCTTTTTCTCTCTGAGGGTCAGTTTTTTTCTTCTTATATTCCACCCCCTATTTCCCTCAAGTCACTGTTCTGTTTTACTCACTCTGACTCGCATTTCTCCTTACCCTGACACTCAAAATTCTATTGGTCCCATAGGCTGGCCTGACTCTGCCTAAAATTTTGCCAGGTTTCTATAAATATTTTGGGAGATGAATATTTAATACAAATATATGCATGCATACATACCCATTTGCAATACATTTACTTATATTTGTAGTTCTAAAACAAAATCATACTAGCCTATCTTTAACAAGATAAACACAACTTAAAGGAAGCTAGAAAAATGTGACCAGACTTTATGTGAAGCTTTTTTTTCCTTCTTTCTATATTTGTCTCCACAGAAGTAACCTAGAATATTTTGGTGTTTTATTCTTTTAAAAAGCTGGACAGAAAAGTGTGTAGTAGAATTAATGTAGGGTAGTAGGATTAATCATTTAAATTGGTCAGTTTGAATCTTAAAGATTTGAATTGGCTAAAGATGGAAAATTCTATTCATGTGATCTTTTCAGTCCTTTTTAAAATCACATGGTACCTAGGAGACTTGCACTCATGTTTTAAAGAATGATGACAGTTATCCCCCCAAAACGTAGATACTGAAGATAAGAGCCGAACATCTTGTTTTTAATCAAGTTTGTGATCTCTCCTCCCTCCTTGCATTTAGAAAAAGGGAAGTTAGATTAATTTTCAGTAAGGAGAGGAAAATAATGTTGTTTTGTCATTTTCAACTAGGCAAAGCCTGCATTGATTGACACAAAATGATTTATTATATATTTTAATTGATTTTTTCAATTAAGAAGCATTTATTCTCTTCCTTCCACTTTCCTTCAATAAAAAAGAAACCTAAAAGAAAAACAAAAGTCTCATGACAAATATGCAGAGTCAAGAAAAACAAATTCCAATTAATACTGTCTTTATGGCATGTGATCATATGACTTCTTGCAATATAATTTATATATTACACATTATTCACATACCAGGGATAAGGTTCTGTTCCTGAGGCTTAATATTCAGCTTGAGACCTGGATGGCTCCTCTTTTGGAAAATCTTTATCATATAACTAAGTTTATTTTAATTATAGCTAATAGCAATAAAACCATTTCAGTAACAATACAGAATTATTTTGCAGATACATGACTCTTGTCTTTCTGTACTGCCTCTTTCCCCACTTTAATTAAACTATAAAAGAGAGTCACAATAATTATTCAGGTTATTATGCCAAATCTTTGAAGTGAACAATGCTTTGCAGCAGCCCTCTAATTCTCATGCCCACATGTATGATTTGCAGTGTTCTATTTTTTTCCCGTATTTTAAAAAATATTCTCTATAAATTAATACATTAAGCCTCAAAACATCTCTTTAAGGGATATAAATTTAGTTGGTCTTATATAAGGAAAAATAAAGAAGGTAATAGAATCTATGTAGAATGAGAGCAGAAGGTGGGATGTTCTGGTCCACCTGACTGCCAAGCATAGGCATATACAAAAAAAAGACAAAGGCCATTGTCCTGTGTTATTAATGTCATTTAGAAGACGGTAGGAACCATTACTTTTAGTTAAATTATATTTGATGTTAATGATTAGGCCATTGTCTTCCATTTTTTATTTTGTTTATGTAATAAAAAACTAAAATGAAATAAGAATTAATACAGAATTATTAGATAACAAATAGGGATGCTTAAAAACATTCAATTCAACAATCAACAAGAGTCAAACTATGAATTATCTTTTTTTCTGTTTTTTAATAGACAACTAAATGGAATAACCAGTTGTTATATAGCAGCCTCAGAATCACATAGCATCATGTTATGAAACATATATTTATATCAGTGCATTATATATTCAAAGATGACCTTGCTTAGAGTCATGATCATAATTGTATTGTGAGTTTCCCTGAAAAGACTGATGGAGCAATGTGCTCTCTGCACATTTCAAGTTCATGGCAATTCCCCTTTGGCTAGCCATTGTCCCAGTTGGAAAATATGGAATGAGGGATGTAGATGCAAATAACTATTTGAAAAATGCAGGGCTATATGCAAATGTGATTGCCTCTTAGGATCATGATCTAATCAATGTTTTTCCCCAATGCTCTTGATTTTCAAGTGCCACTACTAAAGATATCTATATATGTATATACGCATATATATATATACATCATTTCAAATAATATTGACTTGCTCAGGAAACCATCTAGTAGTTATACTTAACATTACAGAAGTCAGACTTTATAAAAATTTGACACATTCAATTTCAAATGTAGTGCTTTATTCGTAAAGCACTAATTCTAGGCGGTAAACAGAATATGTAACATCATCGAAAAAGTGTATTCCATGGAAGTTAGAGAATAGTGTATGTAAAATAATTCCAAACCAGAGTCAAAATATGTCAGATTTGGACTAACCTATGCCTTTGTTTCATTCTACATTTTCAGGCCTTTTCTTACAGAGATCTCAAACTTCACATAGAGCTAGTCTCAAAATTTTTAGGCCCTATATTTTAAAACTTTAATTCCCTTAATTTAATTTTAAAATTTTAATTTAAGTGTGTCAGACTTCTTATATTTCCCAAAAAGGTGCTAGCATTGTTACTGCACTGGGCATAAAATAATGACCCATTACTTGCTGATTGATTGAGGAATTATTTTGAAACATTTCAAAATTCATTTTCAAGGTGAATAAAGTTCTTTTGAGATTATTTAGTGTGCCTTAGTTTGAATATTAATTTCTTTTGACATCCAGGACTATGTATAGACTAATGTATATACACTAATGGGTACAGATTAACTCCAAACATTAACTATTCATCACACCCCAAAACCCAAAAGTTTACATGCTATTTTTTCAAATTGCATTTCATATATTTCTCCTTTACAGTTCTACTTCTTTCATTATAGGAATCCCCATATGTTATGTACAAGAAAAACCATGAAATGTTTGAAGGGAATGACAAGTATGAAGGATACTGTGTAGATTTGGCTTCTGAAATTGCAAAACATATTGGTATCAAGTACAAAATTGCCATTGTCCCAGATGGAAAATATGGAGCAAGGGATGCAGATACAAAAATCTGGAATGGGATGGTAGGAGAACTTGTTTATGGGGTAAGCAAATAAATTTATTGATGAATTTGCCTTCTATGAATAGTGAAGATATGTATTTATTGCATTTTTTAAAAAGCCAACACTGAATGAGCAAACCATTACAAAGTGCTCTAGATATATAGCTTCAAAGAGAGATTTACAATATTTAGATGCTCTCAGTTTATTAATTCCTAAAAGTTTAAAGTAATCAGCACTCTGATTTCTTAAGGAGAAAAAAAGACTGATAGAAGTTCATAGTCAAAATACACTGCATAGAAATACACAGTAAAAATACACTGTCAATTAAAAAGTGAATGGTGCATACCTATTTAATTTCATACTTGTTTATTACCTTTAGAAACTCTTTTGAGAACTGCAGAGCTAACTTCAGCAACTTGCCCTAATGAACAATTACTATGTGATGTTGAAATTGGTCCAGAATCATAGGATTTAGAGCTGCAAGGGACCTTAAAGAGAATCTAGCCCAACTATCTTCTATAGAAGAACCCAAGTGTGCCCAAGAGCAATAAGGTTCCTTTATGCGGGGAACTAGACAGTCCTGCAAGCAGCAGGGCTAGGATTTAACTTTAGACCTAATGCCTCTCTACTTTCATCTTTAGCTTCATGTTCTGACTGACAATCACTCATTAAGCAAGTCACAAAGTAAAAGTTGTTTCACGCAAGTAATTTATATTTTAAAAATGCAATGATTAAATTCACTTGTTAAAGTTATTTAAACCACAATGAATCCTTTAGCATAGATATTTTTTCCAAACCACAGATTTTTTTTTGTTTTAACAAAACAAGGTGCTTACAATGTTCTTGGACCTATTAAATATTGAAGATGCATGATGTAATTATTTCCTTATTTTACATGACAACAAAGTTCCCCAAAGTGAGGAATTAAATATGTTGTGGTTTCACATGAAACAGTATAATGTACCTCCTGCACCAAAAGATAAGTGCATGGACAAATTTTCAGCTCAAAGCAAATAAAACATTCACTCATGCCTGATTTGCAAGATCAATCATCCCTTCAGCTCCTATCACAATCTCAAGCTGGTTGCTAAAAGTAGACAAGAGGCACTCAGTCGTTGTGACATCCTGCATCTTATTTCTTCGAACCAGAAATCAAACTTACAGCTAAGGAAAAGCTTTCTCCCAGTGAGGAACATAATAACGAGAACATACAATCATATGCTGACTCAGAAATGTCCTAAAGCATTCAAGCATGCTACATTAAGATTGTTTCATGATTTTCATCTTCCAAAGCACAGAGCATACTCTATCTGATTCATCTTCACAAGGCCCCCGTGAAATCAATAATTACACAGGGGACACCTCTTTCCTTTTCTTAAAAATAACAGATAGAAAAGATTGAAGGCATAACCCAAGTCCATAGAGGGAACCACATCTCAAGCCCAAGTTGCCATTTGGTACTTGCATAGCTCAGTGTTCTGCTTTTCAGACCATGAAACTGACATTTTGCTACCCAGGAATATAGTAACTAAACATAAAGAGGAAACTGAATGACATTATAAAGCAATCCATCTGATTTTATCTTCTTGTGAAAGAAGTGCTGACTACATAGGTAAGCTTAAATGAGAAAAGAAATGCAATGTAGAGAGCAAATAACATTGCACCTTAACTTGCGTGAGTGGTTTTGTCAAATGAGCATTACTGCCTTGTCTCACATTGAGAAAGAGCATTTCTAAAGCATTTTTCCACAGTAATATCTGAAACTTATAAGACAGGAATACAGCAAGCAAAAATTTAGACACACAGTGAGGATCTACCTTGCAAGAGTAGTAGGTGCTCATTGCACTCAGAAATAACTACTTTATGAAGCAACTTCTAGCATTATAGGAGCATCCCCCTTTGATAGTATATGTAAACATTTTTATAAGGTATGTTAAATCTTTGCATGCATCGAGGTCTTTATGATCAGTCCTCAGTTATCTGGATCATCTGAAATGGATCTCGGGCTACTGGCAGTATGAGCAATCATTTTTGAGGTGAATGAGAGAATGTCTGGATGATGGATGTGTATGTGTGTGTTTGTACATCTGTGAGAGAGAAAGAGACAGATAGAAAGACAGAGACTGAGTGATAGACTATCCTATGACTATACATGTGTATGTGTACATATATGCATAAATGTTTGCAGGATTGTTCTGTATTCACTGTGTCTTGACTCATTTCTCTTTTTTTCTTTATTAGCATGAATGATTGAGAATAGGCAGTGTTGTTTTACCAACTTACTTATGTACATTTCAATAAGTAGAAGCTAAGAAGTCATTTCAAAAAACCTTAATATTTCCCAATTTTTTGTGATTGTAGTGTATTGGTAGAGAGTTGCCATGACTGATCTTTCACACAGAAAAAAATGTCGTGATTGTTTTCCTAACATTTCTGGTTCTTCACTGGAAAAGGGGGGGAAAAATGCATAAATTTAATTTAAATTTAATAGGAATGAGGGTGAAGGAAGGTATCAGGGACACCTTCTGAAATAGAGTGGGAAGAAGTAGCAAGATTTACTATTACTGGGGGGGCAACACTTCCAATTTCCAATCACCTACTCTTTTCATCACCTTAATTACAAATGAAATAATCAGAAGTCATATTCTCATCTTTTTCTATCTCCTCTACCCCAAAATTATTACCACCAAAAACATACTTTGGGAGATCTAAATGGCCTGAATTATATCCTGTATATGAAAACAAATCACTTCGCTCAAATCTGACTATATAGCTGACCAGGTGTTTTCATGGAATAATATTAACATATATGCATGTATGTGTTTCTTCTTTTTTTAGAAAGCAGAGATTGCTATCGCCCCACTAACAATCACTTTGGTCCGAGAAGAGGTTATTGACTTTTCAAAGCCCTTTATGAGTTTGGGCATATCCATTATGATTAAAAAGCCTCAGAAATCTAAACCAGGAGTCTTTTCCTTCTTGGATCCTTTGGCCTATGAGATTTGGATGTGCATAGTTTTTGCCTACATTGGTGTCAGCGTGGTCCTATTCCTAGTTAGTAGATTTAGCCCATATGAGTGGCACACGGAAGAGCCAGAGGATGGAAAAGAAGGACCAAGTGACCAGCCTCCCAATGAGTTTGGCATTTTTAACAGCCTGTGGTTTTCCTTGGGTGCCTTTATGCAGCAAGGATGTGACATTTCACCAAGGTTAGTTTTAAAACTCTGAATATTTCCTTTATCTAGTATCCTTCACTAATTCCAACATTTTTGAGGTTCACCGATCCACCTAGATCCAGTACTAAGGACAGGCAAGGTAAGTATCTGTCTAGAACTTAGCTGCAGGAAGCACAGGGAAGGGAAACCCAGAGCACTTTTTAACATTAGTGTTTATAAATATATATTTTCAACTGCCAGAAGTTGTTATGTCTGTGGCAGATAGGTATTTATCTTGTGATAAGTTGTGATAAGATTACAATAGTCTATTACATAGGTGGTATAATCTTTAAACCTTGCCTAGAGTGCATTGTCTTATCCTAGCTCTACGTCCATGTGCTCTTTTTCTAAAATTAAACATTTTTTGAAACTAACAAAAACCTTCAATTCACAAATTATATTGAGCATAATCCTAGCTAATTTCTTTCTTGTTTGCATAAAATGTGAATAAATCATAAAGATTAATGTTCCCTCTAGATCAGTAACTTATGTCAACCCTCACCACTGTCAAAACCATTTAGTATTAATGTTTAGCTCAGTGATTTGACAGATGGAAAATAAAATCTAAATTGTAATTACATGAACTCATGTTCAGTTCCCTTCTCATGATTTGAATAAACATTTTAATAAGCTGATGGGTAGCAACTGTTAAGTTTGATTCTCATGCCAATGTAACTTAAGGGATAAGTCTGCTATGAAGTTCCATAAAATATGAATCACTGTAAGAGGCATATACTCTAAGACTTCATATATTAAGTTCTGTAATCAAGACAAATACTATTTCGAGACCAATCTACTCCAACATTTATGTTGAAGTGATTACTGGCATTCTAGGCTTTTTGCATATGTTTTCAGGATTACCTTGGGATACATCTGAGTAACTGCACTGTTAATTTTGCTGAAAAAAAAAAATAGGTCAACCTCCAATAGCAAACAGAAGTAACCAAATTGTAATTCACTTTCCCCATAAAGAAGACAGAATAAAATGGGGGAGAGGGACTGGGAGGGGAGAGATCATATGTATAATAACTTAAAGCTATTAAACATAAAACAGCACTAAGATTTTTTGGACACCTTGCATATTCAAAAGGCAGTTGGTGTAGTATATATATTCCTGAAATTGGAACACACATACACATATCTTGAGCTAAATATATAAATTCTTGAACATATATCAATTAGGACCTCCTAAAGTTACTTTCTGTTGTTTAAACAAGCAATCAGAAGCAAGACAGATAATTATTATATACACTTGTATTAAGAGACCATGACCAAGGCAAAAACTAAAACTTAGAAAAATATTTAAGGTATGAGGAGAGAGTTACGCAAAATTATTATGATATAGTTAAGGTGGCTGATTTGAAATCAGGAAGACAAATTTATATCCTCTCTTTGGCATTTTCTAGTTGTGTGACCTAAGGCAAATCATTTAACCTCTCTCAGTGTCAGTTGAAATAGCACCTACCTCCCAAGATTGTTGTGAGGATCAAAAAAGATAATTTATTATGCTAGCTTTAATGCTAGCAATGGAAATTACATAGGAATTCCTCAATCCAGCAGAAGTCAAAAAGTTTCAAGATCAATTTAGACAGTATAAGGTGCTAATGAGGTCATCAGTGCATCCTGACTTTTCTTATTTAGATAATTTATCTGCCCTCATCCACACCCTTAATCCAATATCAAGCAAGGGAAAGAGTGAGTAGTGCGAAGATATATAAGTTAATGTAAAAATGTACTTCAGCTAATACAGAAAGGAAATGAAGTCTGCAGTGCTATGTCCAAGAACTAAGATTATTTTGGAATGAACATAGTCATTCACCTATTTCAGCTACAGTGCCAACTCTACTACCTCCAACATATGCCACTCCCTCTCAGTGAAGCTATGACTAGACAAAACAACGCAATCTATCTTTTCTCCAATTCTATTAGGATCTTATTAACAATCTTCTGTGCATTAAGGATAAAATCCAGCACAAAGTTAGACTTTATCCACTTCTTCTTATTGAGTAATAAAGAAGAAATTTTAAATCCACATTTTCAATATCAATTACATTATAAATATAGCAGAAAGATCACTAAATATTACATAAATCCTTAAAAGCAATCCTGCTAAAATATGTATAATTAGGTAGATTGATTAAAATTACTTCTTTAATAAGCAATTAAAATATAGCATTTTTCTCTTTGCTTTCTCTTTCTTGACCTGCAAGACAGGAAATGTTCATTATCTTATTCACGTTTAGATCCCTCTCAGGTCGAATTGTTGGAGGAGTTTGGTGGTTCTTTACACTCATCATCATCTCATCTTACACGGCCAACCTTGCTGCATTCTTGACAGTTGAGCGAATGGTCTCCCCAATAGAAAGTGCAGAAGATCTTGCCAAACAAACTGAAATTGCATATGGAACATTGGACTCTGGGTCAACGAAAGAGTTCTTCAGAGTAAGTCAGCACAAGCATCAAAAAATGTTCCTCACTTTGAAACATATGTCACTTTGTAAGGAATTATGGTGCAATCTGGGATATTTGGTTATTGTCTATGACTACTTTATAGAGTTTAAAAAATAATTACTGATCTTTGTTCAAGAAAAGTACATTGCCCCCAATGGACTGGGAAAGCAAAAGCTGATTGGAAAAACTTTCCATTAATAATTGATCTAATGCTTCCATAGCAATAGCAAGTATTGACAATGCTATGATAACAGTGAAGGGGACTGCATTGCTTTTACTTAGTGCAGCTTTGTGCTAAGGAATAAGAATTTGAATGAGAAGGGGGAAATGCTTGCATTAGACAGCTTTTGAAATCTAATTTTAGCTCATTGCCTTTTCAAACCAAAACTTTAACTGCAAACTTTATTGCCCATATGGATTGTATTGTTCCGTGATAATAGTTTCAACCTGCAGTTTCCTTCTTTTCAGAGAATGAAGGCAGAAAATGTGTAAATTCAAAGAGCACCTATCAGAATGTGGTTAATCTTCATTTTGTATTTTCCTAACAGCATTAGAAGTGGAAGTTAGCTGCATCAGCATAGAAGAACATGTGTTGTTCTTCATGAGACTTGTGACTCATGTCCCAGCCTTGCATGTGTTTTTAGGGGTCCCTTCCATGGCAGAGTTTGATTTTCTGAACGCTCCTGAACTCTTACTCTCCTTAGAACCAATGATACAAACATTTTAAAAGGACTTTCTAGGATTTAGGATATATTCTCTATCTATATTTTCAAGGATATTTAATTATGACTGAAAACACTTGTATTATAATCATTTTGGGTTATTTGCTTAAGAAACATAGAAGATTACATGAATATTTGAATATATTTTATTTCATGACTTCTCACATAAAAAACAGTAATCCTTAAAGTAAGTCCATAATTATATGCCAAATAAATTTAAATAGAATTTTAAAATTTTACTTTTATGTATGCTATCTTTTACCTTATAAATTTAAATTTTACTTTCCATTTCAAAGTGTAGGACATTAAATATAGCCAAAATGGTTAAGCTATCTTAACTTTCAAGGAAAACATACATTTGTTTGTTTTTCAAAAGACTTTTAATATCTCTTTACAGGTATCATCCAAATCAATAGTTAATTCAGTAAAAACTAATTGGTCAAACCAGATATCCAATTTCGTATACACAAAAGAACAATTGACTGAATCAAGCATTTTTCATTATTATGTTTTATTGCATTACTTAAAACCTTTCTATTGATAAGAATTTTTTTTAGAATTTCCCTCACACAATAAATTTGATCATGAGGTATTATATTAAAAAGTCTATTAAGATTCTGTTACTGAAGTTAGGTATAAACAGCCTAAATTTTTTACTTACTAATACTCTTCATGACAACAATGCTTTATTAGAATTAAGTACAAGTGCAAGTTTAGCATAATTCCAGTTCTGTGGAAGGCATGAATTTTGACAAATAACAGGTTTTTCATCAAGAAAATAGGAAGATGGGATGGAATCATCTTATTCCAAAATGGTTCTGAAGTTGCAGGAAAACAAAGAACAAGTTTAGAGATATAATTGGTTTGGCCTGGGGGAATGGGGGTGGATGGGGAATGATGATTTTTGTACCTGTCAATAAGCTACTTGTTAAGCTTTTTTGCATTCTCCATGAAATGATAAAGAAAATAAATTTCTATTTAATTGACAAAGAAAAAAGTCCAAGAAAATGTTACTGTAAATGTTAGAATGATCAGACAAAATGGGAAATTTTATTTTATTTTATCTTGTTCCTATCTGGAAGAAATAAATCAGTTCACAGTACACAGGAGCTGCTGCTGAAAATAAATAAGTGAATTAATGGACATACATATAATGGATAAGGTTGTTGCCTGGATTTGCAGAACATACACATTTTTTTTTATCTAACCAGATTTGAGTTGTAAAGCTTCTTAGTGAACAAATATGTGTATAAAAATTCCAGGCTCTAAAACATATAAACTACAACTCATCAGAAAATAAAAAGCATGGATTTCACACAATGGATTCCCTCCCTTTCCCATAGACTGGCACTGCTTTCAATGAGCCGTTTGTCAGTTTGATTGAGTAGACTGGTGTATTTTTCAATTCATCACAAATATTTTCTCATAAGAACATAGTAATATTGTGTTTATTTCCTCCACTATTCTGCCCCTGGCAATGACCTATACCCAGCACTTTAGTGATTCTGCACCTGTAATCAATATTAGGTCAGGGTGATAAATTGTTTCTGAATCTACCAATGAGTAGTTTCCCTAACAGGAGACTTGTATGCATTGTATTATTTTTATTCTTGTTAGTAGAACTATAGAGGCACTTGACAATGGTTTATACTTGTCAGGAAAAAAAATGATACTTCTAATAGTTACAGTGCTTATACATCATTATTCCTACTGTGCTTGAATAAATTGAATTTTAGATGTAGTTGATTTCTCATAGTTTAGATTTGAAGAAGTGACAACATAAGTTACCAATAAAATGAAAAAGAGGTAGATAGTATATAATCATTGCTCAGAACGTTATTTGAAGTTTCCTATGTGCAGGAGGCCTTAGTAGAACTTAGGTCCTTCTATACAGCCTATTGGAAGAAACAAGGCATTACAGGATATTCAGGAGATGATTAATCAATCCACAAACATTTATTAAGTGACTACTACATTTCAGGCTCCATTGAAGCCAGCAGAATTAAGAATTTTGTATGAAATTAGAATCATAGATTTATAGGTGGATGGGATCTTCAAGGTCTGCTAGTGTTCTGGTCATTTGTCTTCAGGCTCCATTCCTGAATCTCTAAACTTTGTCAAGCCGCAGAAGATGTCTCACTTTGGAAATTCACTCTGTACTCCTCCCACTGGAAGTGTTCTCTGCCTTGAGGCCACTTCTTCTGCTTATATGATTCCTCCCAGAAACATTATTTGAAAGAAAATGCTCAGGCCAACTATGTGTTCATTCCTCTCCTCCCTTTTCTTACTGCCCCACCTCACCTCCTTTTCAGCTCCCTTTTTGTTGTCTTCCCCCATTAGAAAGTATGCTCCTTGAAGGCAGAAACTCTCTTTCTTGTATTTTTATTCTCAGTACTGAGCCCAGAGTTTGGCACATAGTAAACGCTTGTTGACTTGGCTTCTAATCCAACTGCTATTTATTTGATATTTTCTAGCAAGAACATAGCTTACAAATGATGTACTTCTCACAACCATAAAAGAAATAGTAAAGTGATTAAAACTTCAATATGTCCCTTTAAAATATCAAAATCCATAGTACCAGAATATAAAGATAATTTTCCACACTTTGGCCTTTTAACTTGACAGAGATGGTAAATAAAGTCTAGGCTTGACCCTACTCAATTCTGTTTAATTGCTTTCTGAATCTAAGAAATGTTGACTGTCACATCTGTCACTGTGTATGAATGTCACTAGCAGAAAAATCATTTTTTTTGGTATTTTGAAATTTTGATAGATATCATCTTATTGATGTGAATACTTTCAGCAGCAAGGCATATCACAATCTATCCCTATCTACCTATCTTGTGTGATTCTTGTTCAAGTTTATAAATCCTTCACAGGGATCCATCCTACGTAAGGGAACTTATGACTTTGCATCCATGTCAATAAAGTTTGACATGCCTAGATTATCCCTGGCCATTTCCACTTTCTTTTCTGGTCAAACAATACTCCAACAACATCCATTACTCTCCTACTCTTGCATAATTCTTTCTTAGGATGTGGTACAGCCTACTCATACCCATAATGCTACTTTTGGTTACTCTTTGGGTGATTTTCTAAATCATCAGAGACTGAGGGATTACATGACTCATAGCACCGCAACATCAGAAGAAGTCTATTGGATTTGGGGGGGAAAGTTTTTTGTGGTTTTTTTTAAGATCACCTTTTGTTTCAAAGAGAAGCTTAGGTCATTAAATACCTTTTGACTAGTTGGAGAATTTAAGGGTCAGATGCTAGCAGTTTTCTTGTATTGCCAGAAATCATGCATCCATAATAATATAAACCTGTCTGGAGTTTTGTTTATTTGTTTGTTTTTTTAATCATTCATCAAGTTTCTATTAAGCACTTACTCTGTGCTAGACACTTTTCTAGGTTCAAGAGTTCTGGAATATACAAGAATATAGACTTTCCTTGCCACCTTTTAAGGAAATTAAGTTCTTTACTATAAGATACAGCTTTATTACTTACAACTCTTCTTTAATAGATATCAAAAATTTAAATATCAGATAGTTATTTTCAATTGCTCAGAATGGAGATATAACTGCTTAATCCAACCCCTTGATATTTGCTTGGCCTGTCTCTCCTCCTTCTAGATCAAGAATTGGTTGTGTAGTGCCCTGAGTGTTATACTCACAATAGTGTGATGAGCTTCAGACAGACCCTATAGACACAGATCTTGAAGGTACAAAAGCCTCGATTCAATACGTGAGCAGTTTCCAAGTTTGTTGTGTCCCTGCTGAAATGCCTCATCGTTTTTCCTGCTTCCATTCCGTGCTATTTTTAATCTAAATCATATTATTCTAACATATCAGATAGCAACCTTCTTTCAGTTCTAGATAAAGCCTAGAGAAAACTACAGTGCTTCTCTTCTGACCTCTGGTTCTCCATCCTGCTTTCTTTCAAATTAGAATAAAGATGAAGAAAAACAGTGCAGCATCTCCCACCCATCTGGGCTTAGTCCAGTCTTGTTGGTCAGAAGCTGAGTGGCTCTATTGCTAGTAATAGTACCTTTAACAAAATGTTTATGCTTTCCTTTTTTTTCAAGGGTAATTCACATTTCACAACCTAGTCTTCATTTGCCATTTTTTAAAACCAATTTTCACTGGCCTATTTCCATAAACTGGGTTATTTTAGCCATTAAACCTTTATCTTGTTTTAAAGGAGCTGAATCCCTTCTTGCATTTGTGCATATATTATAGATTTTAAGCAAATGTTACGTACTCTACCTTGAAATTCAAGAGATCAGGGCATTTTAAAAAAGTATAAAAGTGGCATATAAGTGAATATTTTGCCTTTAAAAGAATATTTTGCCTTTTTCCAATAGTGTAATAGGTTCTTTGTTAGACTGTATCTAATTGTTATTTTTTTTAATGTTTATTTATTTATTTAAGTTTTCAACATTCATTTCCACAAAATTTTGAGTTCCAAATTTTCTCCCCATCTCTCCCCTCCCTCCACCCCAAAGTGCCAAGTATTCTGATTACCCCTTCTACCAATCTGCCCTCCCTTCTAACGCATCTCCCTTCCCTTACCCCCATCTTCTCTCTTGTCTTGTAGGGCAAGATAAATTTCTATACCCCATTACCTGTATTTCTTATTTCTCAGTTCTATGCAAAAACAACTCTTAACATTTGTTCCTAAAACTTTGAGTTCCGACTCCCTTCTTTCCTCCCTCCCCACCCATCCCCACTGAGAAGGCAAGCAATTCAATATAGGCTACATATGTGTAATTTTGCAAATGACTTCCATAATAGACATGTTGTGTAAAACTAACTATATTTCCCTCCATCCTATCCTGCCCCCTATTTCTTCTAGTCTCTCTTTTGACCTTTTCCCTCCCCAAGAGTGTTTACTTCTAATTACTCCCTCCTCCCATTTCCCTTCTTTTCCATCATCCCCACCACCCTGCTTATCCCTTTCTCCCCTACTTTCCTTTAGTGTAAGATAGGTTTTCTTACCAAATTGAATGTGCATGTTATTCCTTCCTTGAATCAAATATGATGAGAGTAAGCTTCACTTTTTCCCTCTCACCTCCCTGCTTTTCCCCTTCATTAAAAAGCTTTTTCTTACCTGTTTTATGAGAGATAATTTGCCCCATTCTATTTCTCTCTTTCTCTTCCCAGTATATTCCTCTCTCGGCCCTTAATTTTATTTTTTTAGATATGATCCCTTCCTATTCAACTCACCCTGTGCTCTCTGTCTATATGTGTGTGTGTATGTGTGTATGTATGTAATCCCTCCAACTATCCAGATCCTGAGAAAAGTTTCAAGAGTTACAAATATTATCTTTCCATGTAGGAATATAAAAAGTTCAACTTTAATAAGTCCCTTATGATTTCTCTTTCCTGTTTACCTTTTCATGCTTTTCTTAATTCTTGCGTTTGAAGTCAAATTTTCTTTTCAGCTCTGGTCATTTCATCATGAATTCTTGAAAGTCCTCTATTTCATTGAATGACAATTTTTCCCCCTGAAGTATTATACTCAGTTTTGCTATGTAGGTGATTCTTGGTTTTAATCTTAGTTACTTTGATTTCTGGAATATCATATTCCAAGCCCTTCAATCCCTTAATGTAGAAGCTGCTAGATCTTGTGTTATCCTGATTGTATTTCCACATTGCTTGAATTGTTTCTTTCTAGCTGCTTGCAATAGTTTCTCCTTGACCTGGGAACTCTGGAATTTGGCTACAATATTCCTAGGAGTTTCTCTTTTTGGATCTCTTTCAAGAGGTGATCTGTGGATTCTTTCAATGTTTATTTTGCCCTCTGGTTATAGAATATCAGGGCAGTTTTCCTTGAAATTTTCATGAAAGATGATGTCCAGGCTCTTTTTCTGATCATGGCTTTCAGGTAGTCCCATAATTTTTAAATTGTCTCTCCTGGATCTATTTTCCTGGTCAGTTGTTATTCCAATGAGATATTTCACATTATCTTCCATTTTTTATTTTTTTGGTTTTGTTTATAATTTCTTGATTTCTCATAAAGTCATTAGCTTCCATCTGCTCCATTCTGATTTTTAAAGAATTATTTTCTTCAGTGAGCTTTTGACCTCCTTTTCCATTTGACTAATCCCACTTTTTAAAGCATTCTCCTCCTCATTGGCTTTTTGAACCTCTTTTACCAATTGAATTAGCCTATTTTTAAAGGTGTTATTTTCTTCAGCATTTTTTGGGTCTCCTTTAGCAAGCTGTTGACTCACTTTTCATGATTTTCTTGCATTGCTCTCATTTCTCTTCTCAAATTTTCCTCCACCTCTCTTACTTGATTTTCAAAATCTTTTTTGAGCTCTTCCATGACCTGAGACCATTGCATATTTACTTTGGAGGTTTTGAAAGACTTGACTTCCTCTGATGGTATGTATTGTTCTTCCTCATCTGAAAGGATGGAAGAAAATACCTGTTCACCACGAAAGTAACCTCCTACAGTCTTATTTTTTCTCCTTTTTTGGGCATTTCCCCAGCTAGTTATTTGACTTTTGAGTTCTTTGTCAAGAGGAGGGTATACTCTATCCAAGGTGGCACAATCAAGGGAGAGGAAGAAACTCCTCTTCTGGCCTGCACAGTGGTCTGGGAGCAACTAAAAACTTTTCTGCCCAGAATCTGCAAGTAGTAGAATTCCCTCTCCACAACCACCTTCAGCTCCACCATGCCAGCGCTCCTCCTCATCCCAGGACAGTGCTCAGGCCTGAGATTCAGATCAGCTGCTCAATTCCCCCAGGGACTTTAGGCAGAGGGCTCCACAAATGGATGCTGTTACCACTACTGCCACCACTGCTGCTGCTGCTGCCTCCGTAGCAGCTGCCTGGGATTGGGGCTGAGGGAGGACCCTGCTCCCTTCTCGCCCAGTGGAAAAAAGCCCTCTCATTGACATTTAAAGTTGTTTTTGGCATTTGTGGGTTGAGGGATCTGAGAACTACTGCTGTTGCTGCTGAGGATTCTGCCTCCAAGGCCTGTCCCAGTCTTGTTCCTTCTGGTGCCAAAGCCAAAGCTGGACTGTTCTCTGCGCCCAGTGTGATAGACCTTTCCTGTTGGTCTTCCAACCTGCCTTGGGCTGGAAATTTCTTTCACTCTATTCTGTGGCTTCTACTGCTCTAGAATTTGTTGAGAATCATTTTTTATAGCTATTTTATTGGCTGGGGGGAAAGAGCTAGAGTATGTGTGTCTTTCTACTCTGCCATCTTGGCTCCACCCCTTTCATTGTTATTTCTTAATGAGCTGTCTCAAAAGTCTATTCAGTTTCAATCCTCATATCTCAGTTCAGCTAAGAGACATATCTTAAAAGACTATTTTTAAGTATTTATAAAATTACCTAATAAGTGGCACAGATCTATGATTTAATGTTGTTTTCTCCTTTATAAAGTTCGTTGAATTTCTTTAAAATGCATGTCTATTTATAATAATTGTCAAACAAATTGTCTTTATCGTTCCTTTTCCCCTGTAGATTTGGTCATCTTTGTGCTTCTGTTTAAAAAACAACAATACCACCTTTCCTGGCCATATTGAGGGCAGATATAAACAAACAGGTTAGAGAAGAATGATGATACAAAATACCTGCTACCTAGAGGGGTGGGGAGTAAGCTTCATTGGCAGCATCTTCCATAGCCTAGAAGTGGAAAAGACAGTGAAGGGGTACCAAATCTTGTATCAGAGATTTATCATTGCAGAATTATTATCCACACTGATACTGTCTATAGAACATCAAAGAAGGCAAAAGTAAGGATCCTGATCATCATAGTGAACCTGTCATCTTCATAAACCTTCCTCCTCAAACTCCAAATCCAGATAGTTGCAATTAGGGGAGCAAAATCCCATTTTGCTGCCACAGTCACTCACTTTTTTCTTATCTCACTTTACATACTGCGTACAGATACAGTTGTCCTAGAAAACAGAAGAGAATTGAGAGGTCCAGCAGGATAAGATTGTTCATTTTGGGGGAAGCTACACTGCAAAAATTAGGAAAAATCAGGAACTGAAATGAAAACTTCCTGTTGAACAACAATCCTCTGAATTATCAGTTTTTCTAAGGGCTCCTTGGGCATACTCTAATTAGCAGTCAATCAGCAGCAATTTAATAAGTCCTACCACGTTCCAAACACTGTACTTGCTATAGAAAATAGGAAAAACAAAAAATAAATAAGCTCTGTCCTCAAAGAGCTTATATTTTTTTGAAGACTGACTCCATATGCATGTATAGATATATACAAAGCTGATACAGCCTGAAAGAGTTTGATTTTCCTAGATGATTAAACTGAATGTCATCCAAGGTATCTCCTACACTAGAGAAATGAAGGGACCCTCGCTAAGGGGAGGGACAAAAGCTCCTCTTTCTATTGAATGTGTAGTATGAAAGCTTTTATACTTCTATCCAGCCATGAGAACTCTGAGAGGGGCCTTTCATTTCTTTCTTTATCTGTGTAGATTATAATATCTACAGTTGACCTGTCAAATCCTACACTTTCCTTGTACCTTGGGACATTTTCCAAATGCCGACTAGGGAGTAGACATTGACAAGACATAGTGAGTTATCAAGGAGTCCTATTCATATTAATTAGCTGAACCTTGAGTCTCAAACCTGAACCTCTCTCCATGGGCATTTATATTCTTATTGTTATTATGGCTAGATGGCACTTGTATGGCATTTTAGAGTTCATAAGAACAAGAAAATTCACATTTTAGTTAGAGCCTAATAATCTCGGTCCCAATTATTGTGTAATTTAACTTCCAAGATGACTTTGATTCCAAAAGCATACCTCTTTGTCTCAATTGTTTAGAATATCTGTAGGTCCTTTAAGAAATCCTTTCTAACACCTTCACCATGCAGGTGAACCCTGAGCTCAGGGCAGTTATTATTGTCATCACCACTTAGAGATCCCCAAGTATGTTGTACATCAAACCTTCCTTATAATAAAATGGGTTCCCCATAAAACCACCCCCTCCAGGTGCAAGAGCTATCTGGGTTCTCTGATTTCATTCACTTGCACCATGACTAAAATTTGCCTCTTCTTAACCTTTAGGTTTCTATAGAGCTTTGACTTTGTATTTCTCTGCTGCTACCACTTAATTGACTTAGCAATAGTTTGAGTGATGGGAATGACCTAAAATGTAAAGTTTTATTCTAGAAATGGCTATTAAAAACATCAATAAACTTCTTTACTTTTTAAAAGAAATAAAATATTTTATGTAACAGAATCAAAAAAAAAAGAAATCCTTTTCATTTGATCACATCCAATTTAGCAAATATTTAATAAACATTTACCAAATAATAAGTTCTGGAGAGACCAGCAACAAATTCATCTAATGATAGGAAAAAAAGTATATTTAGATAGTCTTTGGTCTTATAAGTAAGTTTAAATCTGAATGAAGTTTCTCAACAATTTGTGATGTAAATCTGGATCCAAAATGTCATAGGTTATTATTGAAGGAGTGCTGTGAGGCCAAATATAAACCTGCTTTTCCTCATGTATTATCAAGCAAGATTCAAGGTTTTCTAAAATTAGAAAATCTGCATGCAGATGAAATATCAGATGTTTAATTCAGATACCAGGAAATAATTTAGATGATTTAAGTAATTTTAGTGGATGAAATGATATCCAAATGAGCTTCTCTATGAAATATTCACAAAAGCAAACTTGTTTCTTAGCAGAAGTAAATAAGCTTGGAACTGCTTGCTGTCATAAAACAGGAACTTGATGAGATAAAGATCATTTCTGTTTATTGCCTGGAAATTGGGATTTTGTTTTTGTCTCCATTTAAAACATAAAGTTGATGTCCATTGTTTTATTCTTGTGAATGGATTTATGGTTTGTGGGCTACTATTGATGTCTCCAATTTTGTGACTCAGTGGTTATTCTATGAATTTGCCCTTGTGTAATATTGCTCATGTAAGCAACCATCATCAAAACTTTGAGACAAAAAAGTTTAGTATCATTTTCACTAGTAAACAACTTTGGTATTAAAAGATATTTTTAGAAAGCTTAAAGCAAGTAATTTATTACACATTTGAATTTTAATGTGATTTGGTTATAAAAATATGAAGCAAATTAGCCAATAATATTCAGAATCTTCTACATTTAGAGTGTCACAGTCCTTTTTTAACTAACAGAGAGTAGTAATTAGTATGATGTGGGTACTATGAACATATTGAGCTCTTGTGTCAAATATTATTTTACATTCTTCAGAGTATGGATTTCTACAGTATAATAGAAAGCTCACTGGTCCTAGAGTCAGAAGATGTGGGTTCTGTGAACTCAAATAAGACATTTCTCTTCTCATCTCTAAAATGAGGGATATTGAACTAGATGAATTTAAAGGTATCTTTCAGTCCTTGATCTTTGGTCCTATGATACCCTGCCCTACTTAGTAACAGAGCACAGTTATTAGTTATTGCTATTCAGTTATTTGAGGCAAGTCCTGCTTTTCATGACCTCACTGGAGTTTTCTTGACAAAGATATAGGAATGGTTTTCCATTTCCTTCTCCAGCTCATTATACAGATGAGGAAACTGAGGCAAACAGTGTTAAGTGACTTGCCTGGGGTCACCCAGCTATTAAGTATCTGAGGCCAGTTTTGAACTCAGGAAGATTAGTCTTCCCTGACTCCAGACCCAGTATTCTATGCACTGCTTCACCTAGCACAGTATCTTACTTCAATCATTTCCATTAAACATACTTTTTAAGTAGAGTCCTAGTATTATTTAGCAAACTGGCATCAATGAGAGAATATATTTATTTTATTCCTTCCAACATTAAATTTTGTTTTGATTTTCTCCAGAGATCAAAAATAGCTGTCTATGAAAAGATGTGGACCTACATGAAGTCGGCCGAGCCTTCAGTTTTCACTAGGACTACAGCTGAGGGAGTAGCACGTGTCCGCAAATCCAAAGGAAAATTTGCCTTCCTCCTGGAGTCTACTATGAATGAATACATTGAACAGCGAAAGCCATGTGACACCATGAAAGTTGGAGGAAATCTGGATTCGAAAGGCTATGGAGTAGCAACGCCTAAGGGTTCCTCATTAAGGTGGGTGGAATAGTATAACAATATAACATGCGTTGTTATAGTATTCCACCTTCCCTGATGTCCCCGATAGAATTCTTTTGTTTTGTGTGTGAACATGGTATGTTATTTTTTTTTCTTTTCCTCCATTTCATATTTTTGGTCAACAAACAGGTAACTGTTTTTAACTTTAGAATGACTAACTTTAGAATTGGCGTAGACCTTTCAAGGCCATATAAAAATCAACCTGGTTTTACACTAGCTGCTTCTAGTTGGTCTAAAACTCAGGTAAAAGCTAATTTTCTATTTCATTGATATGTATAGGCACAAAATTTAGTACTATCATTGTTATAATAACAATTTTATACCTTTTTTAAAATTGTTGGCTAATGATCCTTGGTTGCTAGTTTCTAATTCAGAAGTTGCTTGTTAAAGCACTAAATAACTGATCTCTCCTATCAATGAACCAGTATTCCATTTCAGTGTTTTGTTACATTTGTGGTATCTTCTTATTTTAGCTTTACCTGAGGTTGTTTCAGAGAGCAAGCATGTGCATTTATGAAAGTAGGTGAACTCTCAGTAGATGGAAGGAAAATAGGCTCTGATTCCATAGATCTTACTCTAGTCACACTCCCACAAATTTTGATGGGAGTATGGTATAAGTAAGATCACTAGAATCCAGCCTTATGACTATTCCCAAATAACCTCAAAATATTTAGATTTTGATCTCAAAAAATGTGATCTATGCACATAGCTTTGTTGCATAGTAATCCACACAACTGAAAGTAAGAGTTTCATTCTTAAGCAAAACCATTAAAATCTGTTCTTTCTATCCTTTACATCGTGGATGTTGAAATTCACATGTAAAGGAGGCAGATCTTCTCTAAGCACTGATGGCTGCTGAGGAGTTGTAGAGATCATCACATTTGCATCAGATTTAAGAGAGAAACAGAACTGGAGATCAGGAAGTAATTTCACCACTTGGTCTCCATCTGAATGTTGGTTCTTCATTTGTCAGTATTACATGAATCTAACACATTCAGAGCAAAAACTAAGAGAAAACCAATGTTTTTAATAATAAAGCCAAAAATATAGATTAGTGTCACTAGTCAGACACTGGGATAGTGTCATTGCCTAATCTCAAAGAAAAACACCATTAAAATTATATCATCCTCTTCAGTGGCTGTTAATATACTGGATGGAAAAAATACTGTTATCAGAAAGGACTTTGTGCTATTTTTCATTCCTATTTTGTTTCCAGAGTTAATTCATTGTCTGTAGGCAATAATATATATATCGAAACTTCCTCCACCAAGACAGATCAGTAACTTTTCTGTTTCTTGTACTATGAGAGAGTTGCTTGGAGCATTGAGAGGTTAATGACTTGCTCATAGGTATGTAGCTAGAATATCACAGTGATAGGACTTGGATACAGGTCTTTCTTACTTCAGGACTCTCTTTGCTATTCCTCTTACTGCTAGGAATAACTTAATTGATAACTTTAAAATATGTATATTATATGAAGAGACATTTCTAATAGAATGTGGTATGATACACTAAAAAAAGGAGGAAATAGAATAAAACCACCATTTGTGAGGGAATAAGAAAACATGTGGATATAGCCTTTGGCATCTCCTTAGCTCTGACTCAATTTGTGAGAAATTACAGTGGAATTAGAAGTGTGCCAGAAAATAATATATCACAGAATTCATCCCAAATGGAAGGAACCACCAATACTTTAACCATTCAGAAAATTCTATACACAAAATAAGTATTATTATTTTTCTCTAAATAAGCAGTCCTAACTTGGGAGTGATTTCTTTTGTAGTACATGTACCAAAGTTGGAGATGGCATTCGATGGGACCTGGGACTTTCAAAAGGATAGTTACAAGATTAGAAGGGCAAAGGGAAGAAGGAAAAGAGGGATGGAAGGAGGAAGGTAAAGAGGGAGGGAGGAAGGAAGGAAGGAAGGAAGGAAGGAAGGAAGGAAGGAAGGAAGGAAGGAAAGAAGGAAGAGAAGGAAGGAGGGAGGGAGAAAGGAAGGAAGGAAGGAAGGAAGGAAGGAAGGAAGGAAGGAAGGAAGGAAGGAAGGAAGGAAGGAAGGAAGGGTGGGAGGAAGGGAGGGAGGAAGAAAAGAAGAGAGGGAAGAAAGATGGGAAGGGGTAAAGATAAAGGATATGTGGATGGTGAGACTTTTCATGTATAGAGTACTTCGCAATTTAGAAAGTACTTGTACATATATTATCTCACTGATACATGGACAAT
The DNA here is from genome assembly GCF_028372415.1 of Notamacropus eugenii. Classification (NCBI taxonomy): domain Eukaryota; kingdom Metazoa; phylum Chordata; class Mammalia; order Diprotodontia; family Macropodidae; genus Notamacropus; species Notamacropus eugenii. The sequence goes on along the minus strand of NC_092876.1, from coordinate 149,258,595 downwards.
TTTTTTTTAATGAGCATTAATTGCCTTATTCTTTCTATTTCTACTAATGAAAGTCAAACTCCAAGGGCTGAATTTGGCCCTCAGATGTGGTTGCGCCTGACTCCCATTAATGATAACCAAATTTGGTCTTAAATGTGCCACTTTGTCAAATCCCACACTACAGGGATTGTTTTGGGGAGAAGCTGAAGAGCTTCTTCTGTATAGAGCTGTATAATAATGAGCCAGTGGGTTCCCCCTCTTTCCTGTCCTTCTTTTGGCCTCGTTAATGAGGTAATTGTTAGGCATAGCTTCCTGGAGGCAGAATTTGTTTATGTGCTTTGTTTTATATACACACCACAATTTCCTGAGCAAGCTGGACTTTGCATACCAAAACTTCAGTCATCTCATCATGCCTTTTAGAATCTCACAAGGGCTATAGAGGCCAAGTAGCTTTCACCTGCCCCTGTTGCTCATGGGACATGAATTCATCTTCTGTTGAGATTCTACTTTAATTAGAAAGAAAAAATAATAATCTAAGGGCAGGATAAATAATCATTTTGTACGTAGATGGTAAAGCTTTCAGACACTGACAAGCTGCTTGAGGCTCCTGGTGGCAAGCTCCTGGAGGGTCATCCTGCAGCTAGGATTCCAGAATGAATTGGGACCATTCTTCCCTTACTAGTCCAGCTGAGACCAATCCTGTTGCCCTGTGGTGCCAAGCTTTTTAACTAGAGCTTTGTTTGCCCAGTATCATTCATTTTTTTAGTGAACTCTCTGTTAGTTTTTCCATTGTCTGTCGGTCCAAGTGTTAGACATGCCTTTAGAAATCCAAACAAAGATTGCTTTCTCAAAAATCCTGCTGCTTTGATTCATGGAGCAGCAGAGTGACTCCCTCCACTTCCCCTTTCATCGTGCCCCTCCCAGCCCAAAAAGTATTCTTTCCATCTATGTAGGCTTATCCAGAAGGCAAAAAGAAATGACTGGCAAGTAGCAACCTGCCTCTAATGTACTGGGAGGTGTTAAAATCTCTAAACTTCTCTGTTAGTGGAAAATGAACCAAAATAAATATCAAACGGAAGGGGAGGAAAAGAATACAGAATAAAAGTGAAAAATCAGCACCTGAGCCTTTTTTTTTTTTTTTGGTAAGGTTTTATTTTTTCAAATACTCAAGAGTTATCATAGATGTTAAGTCTGGTTACTATTTCCATAGCGGTTTAAAAGATAATAGTACAGCTGTCAGTGATGCCTAGTCTCTACCTTTATGGTTTAGACAAGTAAAGAAGATAGTATCTCTGCAATTCATTATAAGTGTGCGCATTGTGCTTACATATATGAAAGCATTAAAGATACTGAGTGATTGCTGCTAATCTGCATCTTTACCAGTTTTGCAAGAGACCACTGGTTAACCCCTGAGGGCAATAAAATCCCAGAGCTAGAGCTAACACGGTGTTTGAAGTCAGTTCAGTCCCTTCACCTAAGGAAACTGATATTCAAAGAAGTGAAAGGACTTACTGAAGGTCACACAGGTGAAACTGGTAGAATAAGGGTTTGAACTCAGCTCCTCTGGATCCAAATCCAGTGTTCTTTCAAATGCACTTCAATCAGTCATTAAGCATTCGCAATGTTCCTGGCATTGGGCTTGGTTCTAAGGATATAAGGAAAAAGCAAAATTAGTCCCTGCCCTCAAGAATTTTACAGTCTAGAAGGAGGGAGAACATGTATATGCCTAAAAGATATATAAGATACATGTAGATGGAATGTGACCTTCAAGCAGCTGAAAGCATTAGGCACCAGTAACCGAAAGCATTAGGGAAGGTCTTCTGAAAAAAGGTAGGATTGTAACTGAGTCTTGAAGGAAACTAGGAATTTTCAGAGGTGTAGGGAGGAGGATGAGTGCTCCAGTACAGGGAGCAGCCAATGCAAAGGCAAGGAAACAGGAGGAGGAGCATCATGTATGAGAAACAGGACAATCCATATAGTACTTGGAGCGAGAACTGCTGGGACTTGGATTGTGACAAGTAAGAAACAGATTGCCAGGTATGCTGAAGTTGTTAAACTTATCATTTGTGAAAACTAAGCCTGCAAAGAGGAAAGGTCTGGAAGAATGTGTACACTGGAATTGTAAATGTCAGAAGGTTGAGATAAACTGTGAGAGAGAAATGCCAGAGGCAGTAAGATTTTTTCCCCAAGGTTATCTCCTAAAGAAATACAGAAGCCTTCTGCCCTTACCTCAGGAGGATGGGGTTTTGAGAGAAGAAATCAGATTTCCTTTTAAACTGTGTTGAGAGTGTTTTGACTTTAGAATGTCTAATGAGCCTACTTTACATGTGAGCAATCCTGGTTTTTCTGAAACAGAAACCTTCAACTCATTCTTTATTTAATAGGACCACCCAAAATTAATTGATTACTCAGATGATAAGCATTAATAGTATGCAGTATTATTTAAAAACTTTCAGATTTTTAAATTTTTTTAAACTGTCAGTAAAAGCATAACCACAGCAAGTAAAGAAAATAAGAAAAAAGGAAAAACAGAGTCTATTTCTAATATGATGCCATTTAGGAAATGGGGTAATCCCTTCTAAACTATCATATTTTAAGTCAGAATTGTCTGATTTTTATTCACATAAGCATTATAACCTGCTAAATCAAAATATCTCTCAAAAGAAATTCACAGTATTCTGAAGTCTGTACATAACTCCAAGAAAGAAAAGGGCAATACTTGGAATTTTTCCCTGGTCCAGAAGAAATTTCCAGACTTGACTCACAACCAGCCACTTGCTTGTAATCTCTTGGATTTGAGGCCAAGTGCATTATTCCAGCTGTCAGATGCATCATCCATCGTCTTCTCCAAAAATGATAGATTATCATTCAAACTTAGGCTCCCTTCTCTGAAAGACATTTGTGTGCCAGAGCTGAAAACAAGATGTATTTACCACCACAAAGAATTGATGTTTCAAAAGAAAGCTGTGTGCTTAGGGATCTTTTATCAGTGTGTGGGATATGAAAAGAATGAGACACAGTTGCACCAACTTGGTAACACGCCAACCTGACCATGCCCAGCTGCAAGGTAGCTGGGGCCATGGCAGTGGAGAATGTCAGTAAAATAAACTAGGGACATCATGTGCCTTTCACAAAACAAGTAGTCAGAGTATTTGGGAGGTGGGGGAGGAGAATTGGAATTTAGCCATTTGAATTACCGTGGTTTGGGGTTTTTTGAAGGAAGGGGTATATTTTGCAATCCCCTAACCTTTATCAGCAATTCCATACAAATTTGTATTTGCAAGTTATCATGGATACAGTAGCCCCTATGAGTCAAACTATGTTTCCTCCAATTTGTGGAGCAGATTAGGAAAATATAAAGGTATTGCTACCATATGTGGAATGTAGAATTATTTAATATACCCCTTAACCTTGTGACAAATGATTGAAATTTAGAATTACTCTGTTAGGAAATGCCCTTGGCAGATTGAAGAGAGAGATTTCAGGTTTTTTAAATAATAAAATTGTAGTTAACGTTAAACTATATCCTGGCATCAAACTACAATCAACTATGAGACATCATTTATATGTAAGATAAGTTAAGAGTCATACATTTGAGGTCAAGTGAATTATCATGGAGCCATTAGCCTCAACTTTTAAAATACTTTAAAAATATATCAGGAAGAAGTTCCTTACAGTACAGAAGAAAAGATAAGTAGTCTTTATGAGTTCTTTGCATCTGCCTGGTATCATGCCAAGGAGTGACCTCAGAGATCTTAATTGTCATATATTCATGTTGTTCTTTGGGATGCAATTTGTCAGATTTAGGTTCAAAACAATACATCCAGAAATTCAGTGTCACCTAGCAGCAAGAAGAGTCATTGGCCACGAAATGCTTCTTAGGATTGGTATAAACAATGGGAGTTCTATTTGGGGCATAATACATTATACTTTGAAACTGAAGAACAACATGAAAAATTGTATGAATGTCCTGTCTGTCATAGGGCAAAAAAAATTACATTTTGGAATCTATTCATGGCTTTCTGAGTTCTTAGTCCTAGAAGCAACATAAGAATTTCCACTGCCATTCAGAGTCCTAGGTTTTGCATTTAGATCTCAGTTTTTTCTTTTGCTCTCAGTTTGGATCTGTGATTTCTTTGTAGGGAATGCCTATTCTGCACTAAAGCAATTCGGTACCTCCTCTGGGAAGTTATACTCTTAGCTGCTGGGGTACTGAGATGTTAAATGACTTGAGCCTTGTCACTTCAATTATGGGTCAGAAACTAAACAAGTTTATTTCTTCCTGACACTAAAGCTAGTCCTTTATGCATTATGCCATACGACCTCTCAGGACTCAGAAACAACTGAAGAAAGATTAAAATTACACAGGCCCCCATTACATACGTATATTCCTATAATTCAAGGTCCATTCATTATTCATTGCTGTGAAGAGCCCCTATAGTGCTACCTACCTTAGTAGATAGTTTTTTATATTGCTTTTATCCTCCCCTAAAAAAAATACCACCTTGTATCCATTCTTCTGGGGATGAGTCTCTTTATTCAATTTGGTCTGAAGTAAAAGGCACACAATCTGCCACATTCAAAGCCTTTCCATTTTAGGAAGACCTTCCAAAGCTGTTCTTCACTGTGTGACATAGCCTTTAAAAATGGAATTCACACACACACACACCCATCATCACACCCATGCTGAGGCATCCTTGTACATAACTTAATGGGGATGCTCATTTGTAACAATTCATAAGGTTTTCTGGGTTGTTTTTCGGGGTGGGGGGCAGCATGATTGCCTGCTAGGAAAGAGGTTCTACTGGTTTAATGACCATTCAACTGGCATTGATTTATCCCTAATTTTGAAGACACCAGTCAACATTTACAATTTGTTCAATTTCACAAGCATTTACTAAAGATCTACCAACCTACCAGAGGCCCTTGAGCATAGCAAGCACTTTTAAATATGCTTATTGATGTACACCATTGCACTAGACACTGGGGCTACAAAGATTTTTTTTAATCACTCCGCACTACTCCCTAATAAATGGGAGAATAGGATCAGAAATTTAGAGTAAGATGGGACCTTAGAGGACATTAAGGTTAATTCTATCACCCCCACCTGCCTTATTTTGCAGATGAAGAAATTGAGACACAAAGTGCTTGAAATTGGATTTTTACTCAAGTTTTTACTCATTGATTTTGGACCCAGGTCCAAATCCAATACTGTATGTCACACTATATTATACTGTATTAGTAGAATATAAACTGAAAGAGAGCAGGAACTCTCCTTTCTGTATTTGTGTCCATAATGTCTAGCATTGCAAAATGTTTGTTCATTAATTGATTAAACTCAGGCCCTAACCTTGGTGAGCATATAATATAATAGTGGAGGGAGAAAGTCAGACACATTCATAAACAAAGGCAGAAAAGAGATCCAAAGAAAATGCTTTAAGAAATTCTAAGAAGAGATTCCTTTCAGCTAGGAAGGAACAAGAGAAAGATTTCATGGAGAAGGGAGATTCAAGTGGTATTACCTTGTATAACAATATTACAACTGCATAATGCAGGAATTCAGCTGCAAAGATTTTTTAAATTCATTATTTGACATTTACATAGCAACTCACACCATCATTTACTTTATCATCCTCCACAATAACACTGTGGGTGATCAGAGAAGCATAACCAAATGAAATTCCGCAAAGAAGTAAAGTAAATAATCCAAGGTTTCATAATGATTAAGTGTCAGGTCTCAACTAAAACTCACATCTGCTATACTTCAGCCCCATCGCCTGTCAACACTTTGATAAAACATGCCAGCATTTAGTTCCTTTACAAATTGTTTGTGCCATCACTTAAATAACCTATTCCAGAAAAGAATTTTTAAATGGTGATAGTGAGAAATGGACATTTAGAGTCGGATATATCCTTCAAAGTCATTCAGTCTTCTCATGTTATAGCTTGGGAAACCAAGGACGAAAAAGGTGAAGGGATTTGTCTTAGGCCAGAGCTATTTGAGTGGCAGAGGTACTAATTAAAGTACTAGTAATTTTACCTAGTTGTTCTGCCTCCTTCCATAATGACATGAAGTCTCAGTTAACATGGAAGCTCTTGAAAAGTTCAGCAGCATGGGGAGTGAAGAAGGTAGGGCAGGCAGGCATGACAAGGAGTAGAGGGAAGGACACCAGATCTGTAATTTCCTTGGTGGAGGAAATTTTCTTTACCAATGCAGTTCAGTGCCTAATCTACGGTTTATGAAGAGTTGCCTGGAGACACTAGTAGTGCTCCCAGGATTCACACAGCCAATATGTCACAGGTAAGACTTAAATTTAGGTCTGAGGCTAACTTTCTATATACTCCATGACCATCAGAACTTGTAAGCTCCTAAGGAGCTGAATTCCTAAGGAATTCAGGCAACAGCATTAACAGTTTATCAAAATTGTTTATTTATTTAGAAAATGTGAGATGACTGAGAAATTACAAATATCTGACACCATAAGACCAGACAATCAGGGTTTCTTTCCACACATGAACATTTTGATTCTGCTCATGCATGCAAGAATGTCAGGACGCTACCTTCAAGTCCCAATGAAGTAGAAAGATCTAAACCCAGACCACATGCCCTTCTTTCTCATAGTTGAAGACAATCACTTAGTGCCTTTACTAAAGCATGGTATCATTGAGTCATGTCGAAGTGACATCTTATGGCTCCATAAAATGTATGTAGCTGTATGCTCTGTGCCTAGAACAGTGCCTGGTCCATGGCAGATGCTTAATAAGTGTTTTCTGATTGTTTGTTAGCTATTTACAAAGTGCTTTCCTCATGGCAATAACAGATTCAACAATTACAACAGCAATAATGATAGCTAAGCTTTATATAGCCCTTTAACGTTTGCACACTTCAAGTTTGCAAATCACTGTAATTACATTTTCTCATTTGATCGTCACAACAACTCTGTGATGTAAGTGCTCTTACTATCCCTATTTAACAGATAAGGAAACTAAGACTGAGAGTGGGTGACTTGCTTAAGGTCATGGAACTAGAAAGTATCCTAGGCAATATTTTAACTCGGGTCTTTATAATGCCACATTTATTCCACTCTATCCACTGGGCCCCCTAGGATGATCACAATATATAAGGAGTGCAATTGTTATTAGGCATATTCTACAGATAAGGAAACAAGCGGAGATAATAACTGATTTGCTCAAGTTCCCATGAGTAGTAAGTAGTAGAACTAGTATTAGAACTCACATCCTCAGACTTTAATCCAGTGTGCTTCCCACTTCATCAGTTAGCTAGTGTCAGAGCCAAGATTGAAACTCAGGTCTCTTTGATACCAAATTCAGTGCACTTCACATTAATTACCTCTCATAAAATGAATGCTTCATTGCCTTCCTTTAAGAACAGCTTTGAAAATGACAAACTTCTGTTGCAACAAATTCACATTGCCCTTTGGAGGGGTATTAGAACCGTGTTGCATTGTGGGCCCTGAACTAGAAATGTTTTACTTTTGGTTTTGTCTTCCTGGTTAGACTGGTGAACTCCTAGATGATGGGTAGTCCAACAGTCTCTCTGTGTGGAAACTTCCTCTACCAATAAACTCAGTAACTCATCTGTAATAAGATCAGTAACTCATCAGATTTGGAAAGTTGCCTGGGGCATTGATAGGTTGTGACTCGTGGTTAAAAAGCTATCATGTATTAGAGGAAGGATTTAAACTCAGGTCTTCCTTATAGCAAGGTTACCATAAAGTTATCTTCCCTGATCAGCAGTTAGTTACATTGCTCCAAATGAGCTTCCATTTTGAATAACATGTGACTGTCACTACCTCACAGATAAGAATAAAACAAAAATTATTCCTTCAAACTACCTCGTCCATATTGCACATTAGAGAACAAATGCAAAATCAACATTCTTTCAAACCTAGGCATGCAGGGGCATAGCTATCAATAATAATTCTCTAGACACCATGAATAACCAACATGCCCCTGTTTATTACTTTATTCAGAGAAGTAACACAGTAAATAATTTTTTAAATATTTTTAAATATATACATATGTGTATATATGCATTATGCATATATATACACATGTATACATACACATATATACACATATACAGATGTGTGTATATATTGTGCATGTATACCTTCATATCTGCCATATATGTATGTATACATATATATGTATATGTATGTGTGTGTGTATATATATATATATATACATATTCATGTCACTTTTATTGGGCTCTAGTCTCCAGACTTCCCCATCTAGAAAGGAGAATGCCAGGAAGATAACAACCCTACTACATCCAGCCCCATCATCCCAACTCTTTGAATAGTAAGTTGCTGCAGTTCTGTGATGAATTCCTCAATCTTCTACTTCTGGAATATCACAGGCTATATCTGAATTATTTTCTGTATATGCAACCTAACTAAAACCCAATTTGCCTAGGAACAGTGGGGTGTTGCAATCATAATATCTAAGGATCAAGGCACTGAGGTTCTCAGAATAATGTCCACTACTTGTGAATATCAGACTGACTGGAAAACTAAATAAATTTCAGTGAACCTTTTTTTTATGGGACCATAGTGTAAGGGCTGAATCAAATCACTCCACCCAGGTATATTTATCAGATGAGAACACATCTCAGTTGTTCACCAGGTGTGAACAAGGTCTGGCACCTCTCTAGGTGGGAAAGGATTTTTCTTTTTAAATTAGCCAAGAAAACTTGGTCATGCTCTGTGTAGCCTTTATAAAACTAGGGAGTTAGTTTGGAAGGAGATTCAAGCAAATGGAAAGGAGCGAAAATCCAGCTAAATCCATAGGAAGAAATTTGTTTGGGGAAGAAGCAGAGCTATTTACCTCAGCTCTGCTCCTCCTTCTCTCCTGCCCTCTCCCATCTCTTGACTGGAGGAAGACCTTGTGAGCATGGACCTTCAGGAGTTTGGACTTCCCATCGTCATCCTAGAAACCGCCCCAGATCAGTTGGCTGGAGTGTCTATATCAGGAGCCAAGGATAGCTCAGATGAGATGAGAAAAGTATAAAGATGAGAGGGGAAAAAATGACATCATTCCTTAGGAGAACATTTTGAGGACAAAAGCAAAAGAATTTTAGAAACTGCAAATTACCATTTTGCTACATGGGCTCTCTCAACCTTAGTCCGTTTGCTCTGTATTTGTAGGATAATATGCCACAGAACAGGAGAAACGGAGGGGAAGAAAATGTTTTAAGAAAAATATTTGTTCCACCTGTACCAATTATGTTACCTTAGTAAAAACTTCCTTTCTAAAGCTAATTAAGTCTGACTGACTAATTGATATCACTGATAATCATGGAAGGCAGAATAGCGAAAGGGACTTGCAAGCAATAAAGCATTAGAAAGGTACCCTGAAACCCTCTGAGTTGGGACTCTGAGAGAATGTAGTAGCTCCACTCTGAGCACTTGGCTCATCAGTGCCGGTGGGAGTTGGGACAATAGCTCTAGATTATGTCTTATCATAGGATGAGAGCTATGGAGATGAAAGGGACACAAAGTTCACCTGGTCCAACCCTCTCATTTTACAAATGAGAATACTGAGACCTTGAGAAGGTAAGTGACTTGCTCAAGTCACACAGGTAGTAAGTAGCAAAGCTAGAATTCAAAACTAGGTCTCCGTCTCCAATCCACATCATTTGATTACAGTATGGCTGTGTCTAAAATGTTAGCCACAGTTTTAGTGTAGTAATTAATATTGCTCTTTATTAAAAAGAATATATCTTATTCTTGTCATTTTGATATCTCAACAATAGCTTCCTGGACTGATAAAATAATTATTAACGTCATCAATAAAAATAATAGGTTACACTTATTTAGTACTGTAAGATTTACTAAACGTTTTCTTCCAACAATCCCCATATAGCAGGTAGTGAAAGCACCATTATTAACATTACACATATGTGGAAAATGGAGCTCAGAAAAGTTTGTATGATTTGCCCACGGTAATATCCCTATTAAGTTTTAGAGCCAGGACAAGCAACCAAGTCTTCTCATTTCAATACCAGTGCCCTTTCAATGCACCATAAGACATGTCTTCTATTTTCATTCTATATAACAAACCTAATCAATATTAATATCTTTCACTTATATAGCATATCTTTATTGTTTTAAGTATTTCACATGATCTTACAAATAGTTTGTATTGGAAGCAGGAGTCAAACCCAACCAAGCTCGCTAACCCTAAATTCCAAGGACAACTATCTACGCACAGTGCTTCACGCCACCATCATTTATTCCACAAATCATGCTTTTAGGTAAAACTTTTCCCATTTGTTTCATCACAAGTATATGGGGAAAAGTGTAATTAGATTTTTGTCAACAATTTTAAAATATGGTCTATTGTATGGCATCGGTAACTAGATGGCACAGTGGATAGAGTACTGAGCCTGGAGTCAGGAAGACTCATTTTCCTGAGTTCAAATCTGGCCTCAGACACTGACTAGTTATGTGACCCTGAGAAAGTCACTTAACTCTGTTTGTCTTGATTCTCCACCTGTAAACGGAACCAAGAAAACCTCAAACAGGGTCATGGAGAGTCAGACATGACTGAAACAACTGAACAATTGCATGAGATGGTGAGTAGGGAGTTAGCCTCAGAGCCTGGGAAATCTAGGTGCAAGCTCTATCTTTGACATGTACTGGCGGTGTGACCCTAGGCACAGTTACTTAACCTGTCAATAGGTAACTATGATCATATATTGTATAGAAGTAGTTGCTCAGAGAAGGAACTGCAGCATTGAACCTGTAGTCAAGAAGACCTCAATTCAAGTCTTTTTTCAAACAAGGCAAGTGTGTGATTCTGAACAAGTAACCTAATCTCTCTCAGTCTCATTTTCCATATCTATAAAACGGAGATAATAATTGCAGCAACTTATTGATCTACTATACAGGGTTGTTGTGAGGATCAAGTGAGATAAAATGTGTAAAGGGCTTTGAAAACATCAAGGCACTATATAAATGCTATCTGTTAATGTCACTATTAATGTAAAAATTGTCAGATCCAGTCCCTATGTTGTTGTTCCATTGTTTCGGTCACGTCTGACTCTTCATGGCCCCATTTTAGGTTTTCTTGGCAAAGATACTGGAGTGGTTTGCCATTTCTTTCTCCAGTTCATTTTACAGATGAGGAAACTGAGGCAAACAAGGTTAAGTGATTGCCCCTGGTCACACAGCTAGTTAAGTATTTGAAGCTAGATTGAAACTTAGGTCTTCCTGACTCTAGAACTGGCACTTAATCCTTAATCCTATCTCTTAGACATTGAGGGCCAGCTTCCCATTATTATTTAAGATAATTTTAGCTTGAATGGAACCAATGTAGGCCTCACACTTAAGAAAAGGGTATCACAGTGGGTTGATAGTCACTTGAGCTGAACTGAAAAATAATAATTTCATTTAGAGCTTAGTACATTTCCTGCCTAATTAGTCAAAATTAATCAAACTTAAGAACTATTGTTTCATTTCTTTTGCATATTTATTCTCAAAACAACCCATTCTAACATCCTTTTCTTTGTCTAAGTATATAGTGCTAGGCTTCTGAGGTACCTTTGAAAGGGTTCAAATGGAGTGTATCAGATGCATTCTTTAACATCTAAATAGAAAGTCACTGTATGAATCAAGAAAATATTCACTACCAATACTTTTAGTAAAAAGAAATTGATTGATTGTCCCAAATCCACATATCTATGTACCCAGGGTTTCTAGGAAAAAGTAAATTATTTCTAATCCATTTAGATGATGCTACTAGGAGAAATGAGCATTTATCCTTTTTTAAATCATAAAACCTTTACCTAATGATAAATGCTTAGATTTTTAAATGCAGAACTTTCAAAATTGCTTAAGATTCTGCCACTTTTCTGGGAACCATTATTTCCTGTGATAAGTACAGATTATAATTCCATTACCAAATGATTGTGAAATCATCTCCATTTATGATGTTTTCACATCAAAAGGGCAATTCTAAACTATTAAGAAAACCTTTTCTGATGTTACATCAATCATTTTAATAAACTAAGTTAACATTATTCTGCTTGGGAAGAAGGCCCAAAGGCACAGTATGTTTTGAGAAACAATTATGATTAATAAAATCATGAAAGTAATGTAGCTCACAATAGGTCATACCAAAACAAAATAAAAATTTGTGACACTCACATGCTTATATACCGAAAGACCATAAGAAAGCATAATCAGCATAGTAATAAACCTACTTTTAAAATGATGTGAATTTTTTAAAGTACTAGTTTCAGTTTTTTAATTACTCTGGGATTGAAAATATGGGGGTTCAAAGATAAAAATTTGGAAATTATCCAAGACAATTAGTAAATTAAGATCCTAATTAGGAAATTATTTTATTATACATTAGAAACAATAAGTGAAAGTTACAGAGAAAGGCATTTATGCTTGATACAGGGAAGAGTAATCTGCTCTCTAACAGTGCCTATCACTAACAGCAATCAAATCCCATTTAGTAGCAGGGAGCCTTCCTTCAAAAATAGCATTAATCAGAAAACAGTTTGCAAATATTAATCTATTCTCATACTACCCATATGTCTCAAATTACTTTCCCACATTGGGAAAAAGGACCAAGAAAAAAGGTATTAGCCAGTGAAAAAATATTATTTATGTACCTACTAAATGCCAAGCACTGTGCTATATGCCAGGGATACAAAGGCAAAAAAACAATTACTGTTCCAAAGGAACTCCTGGTCTCATGGGGGAAATAACATGCAATTAACTGTATAAACAAGCCATAGAAAAGGATAAATTGAAAATAATCAAGAGAGAAGGCATAAAATTAATGGAGTTTAGTAAAACCTTCTTATAGAAGGTGGAGCTTTATCTGTGTGTGTGTTCACCCTTCGTTGCTGAAGAAGACCATGCCATCAGAGAACTGATGACATAACTTGTACTTGACTTTGTTTTGAGTGAGGAAAGGCTAAGCAGGTCACCAGCCTCACTTCTCCTCCAGAGCCATCTGACCAGATATTCATCAGGATGACTGGAGATGACCCAGGATGAGGCAACTGGGGTTAAGTGACTTTGCCCAAGGTCACCCAGCTAGTGAGTGTCAAGTGTCTGAAGGGAGATTTGAACTCAGATCCTCCTGCCTCCTGCACTGGTGCTTTATCCACTGCACCACCTAATGCCTGAAGAAAAAGCTAAGAGGCAGAGATAAGAAGAGAATCCAAGTGTAAGGGGTAGTCAGAGAGAAGAGAATATCTGTAAGAAGAGGGTAACTGGCAATGTCAAAGTCTGCATAGAGGTCCAGAAGGCTGTAGATTGAGAAAAGAGCATGAAATTTGTCCATTAAGAGATCACTGGTAACTTTGGAGAGGACAGTTCCAGTTGTATGATATGGTCAGAAAGGAAGTGGAGGAATTTATTATAAATGATGGCTTTCTCAAGAAGTTCAGCCACAAAAGGCAAAAGCTATATGCGATAGTAGATACATGAATCAATCAAGTGAGAATTTTTGAGGATAAAGTAGACATGGACATGTTTGTAGGCATTAGGGAAGCAGACAGAGAGAGATAGGTTGAAAATAAGTTAGACAGTTTGGATAATAGGAAGGACAATCTGCTGGAAAAGGCAGGATGGAACCCATTCCATCATTTGTGCAGGTAGAAGGGTTTTCCCTTGACAATTAGAAGAAACATCTCTTTATGTGAAATAGGATGAAGGAGGTAGGGGCAGAGAGCATCTGAGTGATGTGAGATGAGGTGAAGTTGAGAAGAGGGAATGCTTGGCAACTGGACTCAATGTTTTCAGTAAAATATAAGGCAACGTTCTCAGGGGTGGGGATAGGGGAAACCATGGGAAGTTTTAGGAGAGATGGAAAAGTATGGAATAGCTGCTATGGTGAACAGGATTGTGAGTTGATTTAAAAGGCATAAAAGGTTTACCTTGCAACAGTAAGGATGCACTTAACACTATGTAATGCAACATTGTGCCAGAACTAGTTGGCGTGGTTTTGTGATTTTCTCCAGCTTTGTTCAGCAGTGTACAGGAGTGAAAACAGCAGATGGTGGGAATGATCCAAGACTGAGACTTGGCAAGGATCAAAAGGGAAAGCCATAAATAAAACCTGGAATTCCAGAGTTCCCCTTATATTATATTCTGGAAGGAGAGAAGTAAACTATACCTCTAAAGCAATCTTATTTTAAGAAGACATTTCAAATTAAAAGCAGAAATGAAAATAGGTAAAAGCAGAGGTATGCTGAATTATAACATAAGATGAGGTGGCAAGTTGATTTTGGTGGCAGGGTTTTTTAAATGCGACATGATTTGTTTCATGAAAAAGGTTACAGGCATTAACAGTTAGAACATTACTGAGCATTGTTATTTCTTTGTGACCTACAGGGCAAAGAAGACTGGTATATTGAGCACAAGTAGAATATAGGATATCTCCAAAGGTGACCTCTGTTCAATTAAAGACATAAGACACTAAGTATAGTCTAGACAAGACATAAGTAACTAGGTCATAACTAGTGGATAGAAATCTGGACCTGGAGGCAGGAAAATCTGAGTTTAAATCTAGTTTCAGTCCCCTACTTGCTAACTGTGTGACCCTGGGCAAGTCACTAAACCAGGGGTGGGGAACCTATGGTCTTGTGGCCACATGTGACCTTCTAGAGCCTTAAGTGTGACCTTTTGACTGAATCCAATAGGCTACATGTGGCCTCGAGGCCACAGGTTCCTCACACCTGCACTAAACCTTTTTCTGCTTAATTTTGACCATTTACAAAATTTATAAAATGAAAATAATAAAGTCTATCTCCCAGGACTGTTGTGAGAATAAAATGAAATGACATTTATAAAGCAATTTACAAACTTTGAAGCGTTATATAAATGCTAGCTATTATTATCAAAGAAACATATGATCAGAAAAAGTGAGAGATGGTTTTGTGGGGAGAACAAAGAAAAAGAAGCAAAACAAGGAATGTGCTGGTACTTATGAAGTATAAAAATTATCATAAAGAAGGGCCCCACAATGTAAGTTGAGGATGAGAGGAATATTCTGTGGCAAAGTTATGAGAAAATTTGGACCAGAATTGTACAAGCTGAGAAGGAATGGATGAGTTGAAATCAGTGATGGTGGAGGAAATATCCACGTTGCTTATTTTACGCATCCATTTAAATAGAGCTGACATTCCACATGTGAGAGTGAGCAAAGACAGAGGTATCCAGTCAAGTGCCACTTTGGGCACCAAAACATCTTAAAAGCTCTAGAAGAAGCCCTCTTGAACACTGGGGACAGGGAGGCAGAATGTGAAAAAATTCTATATGAATAGTTATCTATGAAGAATATAGGTAAGAACTAGAATCACACAGGACAGCAAGGCATAAATAGGTTGCAATCTGCAGTGGTGCAGGGGATAAGGGAATATACACACTGATGAGTTCAATTCTTTAGTGAAGAATTTAAATAATTACAGCTGTTATGCTAAACACAAAACTGAGGAGAAAATCAATGAACAGATTGAATGCTTCCCAGGAATCCACATAATGTTAAAAGACGTAGAGAGTTAACATTGAAAGATGCTCTTAGGAGGATATGTGAGAATATGTAGATAAGAATAACACAAAAGAAGAAAGCAAAGAAGGATTTCAACTTACTCTTTAGTAAGGAAGTATGTTCATATTGATGAGATCATAGAACCACCGAAATATCCATATAGTTGGTAAAAATGGGAAGTGTTTTTCACTTTCCAATAGTAATGTTACATCTTGATAAGTTGGAGTATATCTAGAAGAAGACAACAGAAATGGTGAAGGGTCTCGAATCCATGCCATTTAAGGTTCAATTGAAGGAACTGGGCATTTTAAGTTTCCAGAAGAAAAGGAGAACTGCTTTCAAGAATTTGAATGCCTGTCATGTAGAAGAGTATTTTCACTCATTCTGTTTGGACCCAAAGCACAGAACCAAGGGAAACAGGTGGAAGTTACAAAGGGGTGGGTTTAGGATAGATGTCATGAGAAGCTTCCTAATTAGAACCATCTAAAAGTGATTGGTCTCCTTGGAGGTCTTCAAGCAGATAACAATTTGGTGGGTGTGTTATATTACTTAATGCTGATTCCTTTCATGTTCTGGCTAGATAAGATTACTCTTGAATTCCATTCCAACTCTCAAGCTCTGTGATTCTGGATTTTTTCAAGTTTTCATACATACCAGTAACAATGATGATGACAATAATGATGATGATTATTTTACCTTTAAATATTTCACAAATAGCAATCTACAATTTTTGAAGTTCCATTCACATACATTATTTTATTTAATTTGTCCAATAAATTCATGAGGTCAGCAAGGCAAGTATTATCTCCATTTTTTTCAGATGAGGAAATTGAAAAGTAGAAAAGTTGTGATCTACCCAAGTAATGCAAAGCTGAGATTCAAATATATATCTCTTGCTTCTAGTCATAGAAGAGCAGAATTTCAAAGTAACAAGGGAGTTAAGTAGGCATTTAGTCCAATCAATATATGAAAGGAATCCCCACTATTATATATTCAAACTTTCCCCTCCAAATGGTTCTGCTTGGAGGGAGAATCCTCTCTCTAAAGAGATCCAAGAATTGACTTCCCTAAGCAATCCATTCTATTTTTGGACAGCTCTAATAATTTCAAAGTTTTTCAAGGCATCCAACCTAGATCAACCTCTTCCAACATGCACACATTACTTTTAGTTTTTCTAAGGAGCATAGGTCTATTCTTTCTTCCACATGACAACTGTACTTGAAAATAAAATTATGAATTATGGTCCTCCATCCCTGACTGCCCTTCTCTAGGCTAAGCATTCCCAGTTCTTCCAACAGCTCTTCATAGGACATAGGCTTAAGTTCCTTCCTTATTCTGGTTGCTTTCCAGTTAATTTCCATCTTAACCTGTGACACCCCAAACTGAACACTATCCTTCAGATGAATTATGTTGAGAGCAAAGTACAATAGTATTTTCCTAGATGCTAATGCAGACTGAGATTGCCTTAGTTTTTCTAGGTTTGTTTGTGTGTTTTGGGCTGCCACATCATTCTGATATTGAACCTGTACTCCTTAAATCTTTTTCAGAACAACTTGTTACTTAATCATGCCTACCCCATCTTGACTTTGTGAATTTATCTTTTTTGTTCCCTAGTACTAGACTTTACATTGAATTACATTATTATTTCATCTATTAGATCCAGCCCAATGCTCTAGCCTGTCCAGATTCTTTTGAATTCTGTCCATCTTCCAGTGTGCTAGCTATCCCTTTCAGTTTTGTGTAATCTGAAAATTTGATGAGCATGCCTCCTATGCTTTTATCTAAGTCATTGCTGAAAATGATAAACATCACAGAACCAAAGAAAAATCCCTGGGGTAATAAGCTAGAGAAGTCCTGAGACATTGACATTGAAATAGTAATTACCTTTTTAATTTATTCATCCTGATGCTCTTATTGAAATTAACATGTAACAATATAATGTTTCAAACATGCAAAGACCTAAATTTTTACTGGAAACTTGCTAGTTGGTTTCTGAGAATTCTTGGTAGTATTTTTGGCAAAGCAGATAAATCTATTTAAATGCGTTTTGTGACCACCTATGGGGTGGCTAAGAAATTGGAGAATGTAGTGTAGCATTAGAAATCAGACAGGCCTTCTTGCCATGTTCTCGACTGTATTTACAAAAGAGTCAATTATAACTGTTTCCTGTGAAGTTATAGGACTTGGTGTGACTGGAAGGAAGCCCATCCCAAAATCTGAATAGGAGTGTTTTGGGGGTTTCAACTTAAATCAATAGTTTTCAGCTAGAAAGCTATCTCTTGACAACATCCTCTACATGTGGAGAGGCAGTGTGGTGTAGCTGAGAGAAAACTGGCTTTAGAGTCGGGAAGACCAGGGTCCAAGTGCCCCTCTGGCCTATACTGGCTATCTGACTTTGAGCAAGTCACTTACCCTCTTGGCCACTCTCAAGACTACAACTTTTTGTGGAAGTTTGGGTCCTGCATTGGTAGAAGGAGTTTCCACATCCAAGAATTCCATAGATTTTTAAAATAATAGCCCTTGTCCCTGTCTTTTCCTTACGTAAAACATTGCTCCCCAATAGCTAATAGAGCTGGAGACAAAGTCCCTTTGAAGAATATTCAAAATTATTTAATGACATCAGGAAAAAAAAATAAGCTTTGTTCTTCATATTCTGAAGAGCATTACCAGGATATAGAGAATCAGAAAAAAAAATACTGCTTTCATGAGCAAAACAATTGATTTTCATTGTATTTAGAGAAGATATATATAGAAGGATCTGGAGAGAATAGCAGTTGATCCATCTAGGGTGGCATACTACAGGTTTTCAGTATTAAATTCTTCACAGGAAGGCTTTTGTTTGCTTGTTTTTTTAAGCACAGTCATGGCCCCGATAACCTCTGCATTATTTTACTGTAGGAGACTTTAATTTCTTTTCCATGTTTTTCCTTTTCATCATAAGTAGTGATCAGTTTATGTCCTGAAGCATGAAGTCTACTTAGCAACTGTCATTTTACCCAATCCAAGCAAGTGTAACTACAGCTGTGTTTATTCATAGATGGCTTAGTCTTTTCTGAACAATACCAAGCTAACCCCTACCTCAAATGAGTTTCATACTTGAATTCCATATCATAAAACAATATTTATGGTCTTCATTTTAAAGTTAATGCTTTATAGCTTCAGAAAGTACTTGTGTTTGAGGAAAATAAATTGATTTCTACATCATTTTTAAAAATGTGAATTGATAATATAATACTGTTATGGAGTGATGGTCATTTCTAATAATTTGTAAAGAATGACAGAAAAGAAAAAAATTTCTGAAAATAATTATATGCATATATATGCTTGTGTGCATATTTTACTGTGCATACACATAAATATATGTGACATATATTTAATGTATATACGCATATATCTCATATCTAGTCATTCTTACATATCATGAAACATATCTATTAGATCAGATGTATATGTGTATTTCTCTGTGTTAATACACACATACATATACATTCCAAGAATTACACACAGACGCAGTATATCCCAGATATCTTAAGGCAGTTTTAAGATATTAAGGCATAATTCTAAACTTATGAAACACCATGTATATATCTAGATCTGGACAGATGGAAGGACAAACTGCTTCTGAGCATTTCATCCATTTATAAACAAATCTAACAAGTCCTTCAAAGGAATCATTGGCTCTTCTGATTTTTTTAAATCTTTTATTGGGGACAGGTAGGACCAGATACCATTCCTACCACCCATTCTTCTTTTACTAAATATATAAATACTATGCATATACCTATATAATTATTGGAATATATGTATGTACTTTTATATGTAAATAATCATCCCCTGAAAAACATCCACTAGTTATAGCAATGTTCAGAATAATAAGCTCTTAAAAACAAAAAGATTTATATTTTTAAATACTCAATAACAGTTCTAACGAGTATTCCAAGTTCCTACATCTTCCCGTTTATGCAACTTAACAAGTATATACATTATACATAAATATATATGTGCATATTTGTACACATATACAAACATAGAATACAAGGAGGAAGGATTATTTGTCAGATTATCATATAACATTTTTAAAAAGAACTATAAGTTTGCAGAATTAATCTAGCTAAAATCCATGAAAATGTTAATACATAAGAAATTATATTTTGTAGGCTGTAGTATAATTTTTTACAAATTTAATCACAATTATTACTATATATTATATTCTTCATTCTGACTTTTCTTGGATATATAATGGTTAATGTGTGGTGGAAGATAAAAGCACATCCACGCTCACCTGACATTGTTTTATTCAATAAAATATTTTATCAAGTTATCAAAAGCTAAATAATAATAGCACATGATCTTGTATGGGATCAGGAAGACTCTTGGTCACCTCCTTTATGTCTCACAAAACTCAACCCAGTTGTCCTATATTTAGGCTTTAATGGGGCTTAATTCTCAACCTTAGGATTACGCCAAAGGGGAATATGTGAAACTGACACTCCTTATTAGTTCAGTGATAGTTCCCTAAAGAGAATCATAAATAGAGAAGACTACAACTATTGAAATATTTTCTCGGAAGACATTTGTTATTTCCACGAAGACCTAATTTTATATATATATATATATATATATATATATATACATATATACATATATGTATGTATGTATGTATGTATGTATGTGTGTATATATAAAATCCAGACACTTGAACTATATTCAGAATAGGTCAGTCTTGATATATACTGCCTGCAAATCTTCACTTTCCTGAATTTCTTTAACACTCCCAGATAACCACTGTTAGAAGAAGATTCACTTATTTTAACAATGCATCATACTTAGTTTTGCATCCTAATACTGGTGGCAGCTATATCTTCGATTGCCCTTGGCAATAGACACCAAAAGAGGGAACATAGGGTGTGGCTAGAGAGCTGGTCATGAAGCCCTAATGACCTGGGTGCAGGTTCTACCTTTAACACAATAGAACTCTATGACCCAGAAACAAATTGCTTCACCACTCAGTGTTCTAGGGAATTCTATAAGACTACAAAAAAGATGATGACTTGTATAAGTAGAGGGATTCTGCTCACCTGGAAATTCCTGACATCAATGAAATTACAGGTCCAAGCCCTCTCTACAACAAACACCAATGATGCCTGCATGAGACAGGATGTAGATCAGTATGGCATTTTTTTCATTTGTTGTAAAGTCATTACACTTACATAAGGCAAAGGATTAAAGGATCATAGGATTATAGATCATCTTGTCCACTTATTTCATCTAACAGTTAAAGAAACAGGGCCAAAGAAGGGGAAAAATTACCCAAGATCACAAATACTAAACAGAGCCAGAATTCCAACCCAGCACTCTATCCAAACACTGTATCACCCATACTCATATTAATAACAAGATAAAAATTTGAGAAGTACTTGACATGAGACTCATTTGATTTTTACAACAATCTTTTATGATGTGTATTTGTATTTTCATTTAACAAATGAGGAAACTGAGATTCAAAGAAGTCAAGAGCTCACCGAGGGTCACATAGATAGTAAATAACAGAGGAAAAACTTGAACACAGGTCTTCCTGATTCCAAGTCCAGTACACAACACAAAAACTAAGTTTGACTAGCTTAAAAAGTAGAGACAGTCTCCATAGTTTCCCTTGGTTTAAGTCATATTATGATTTCATAGGACCCACTGCCTAAATTCTCCTTTCCTTCTACCTCAATGGACTGTTCCCATTGGCTTAATCCTGAAAGTGAATCTTAATCCAATTGCAAATTTCAAAACATGGAACAGTTGGTAGTGTTTTGTGAGACTTGAGAAAGCTGGTTGACCAGAATTGAACCTGACTTTGATACAAGACCATGTTCTATTATTGTTTAATTTTGGATATTTCTCCCCTAGGAGGAGGACAGAGGAGAACTAACCAGCTCCAGGACCAAGGTAAGAGGGGAGTTTTCTTTCAAAGGAATGTATATCATCCATTTGAAGGAAACCCCTCCCCCACCTGTCTTGTTTTTTTCCCTCCTTCCTTTGTACATTTTATTTTTAATCCAGTTCCAGAGACCAAGATTAACACCTCTCCATGATGATGATTTCATCATCCAGCTACGGTGTTTACAAAGGGAAAAAAAAACATGCATTTAAATCATATAGGTTTAGAAGTCATTCCTGTCCACATCATCATTTCAAAGTCTTGACCCAATCATATTATAGAGAAGACTAGAATTCTTTTAAAAGTGCTGCCCACACCTCAGAGGGGAAAGAGAAGATTTAACTTATCATTTTTCATTTTCTAAAATTTGACTTATGAATTAGTATATGGAAAGCAATATCAAACTATTAAGAAGATTTAAAACTTTCATTCTTAAGTTGAGTTAAACACTGTAATGATTAATTATATTCATCACTTCATCAAGATGGAATATTATCCTTTATCTATTCGGCATTCTTTACAGACTTAAAAACAATATAACATTAGGCGATAATAGGCTATTATTATTTTTTTTAATCTTTTAACATTTTCATTTAAAGTTTTGAGATCCAAATTCTATCCATCCATCCATCCATCACCTCCTCTCTCCCCAAGATAGTAAACAATCAGATGCAGGTTATACATGTGCAACTAAATAAAACATTTCCATATTAGTCATTTTGTACAGGGAGACTCAAATAAAAGAAAAAATGAAAGAGTGAAAAAACAGCATGTTTCAGTCTGTATTCAATCAATATCAGTTTTGTCTCTGGAGGCAGAATAGATGCTTCATCATTAATCCTTTGGGATTATCTTGGATCATTGTATTGCTGAGACTAGCTAAATCATGCCCAGTTCCTCATCAAGCAATATTGCTATTGCTGAGTACAACATTCTCCTGGTTCTATTCATTTCACTACGCATCAGTTCATGTAAGTCTTTTTTTTTTTTTCTGAAATCATCCTGCTTGTCATTTCTTATAGCAGAATAAGACTCCATTACAATCATATACAACAGTTTATTTAGCTGTTCCCCAAATCATGGGCATCTCTTTGATTTATATAGGCTGTTATTAGTAAATACTTTATATCTTTAAAAGTCATCAGAGAAAATAAGAATCCAGATAGCAAGGAAAAATAAATATTATGTTCCTTATATGTTCCTTTTTAATTGCTTGGTCCACCCTGGCTGCACTCTTTATCTGAATTTGCAGTTTTCTATAGAAGAAAATTGCAACCTTTGATTTAACTGGGACCATTTGATGATTTTAAAGGGCATAAGAACAAGAGAGGCAAGTGGTAAGGAGATAAAAGGATAGCCAAAGGAAAGACTTTAAAAACAGGAAACATAAAAATAGTTTGGAAAGGTCAAACTTCATGTTATTGTACTTTTGTACTATATGTTTGTCATTATTGCCTTTCATGGGCTTATGAAAATACAGCTAATAAAAAACTTGATCCTGAGAAACCCAACTAGCAACATCCAGATCAAGAAAAAGAGAAATGATGGGCCCTAGAAGGAAGAATAATTTAAGAGACTGAGGAGGATATGGTACAGAAAAATTGAAGAATTTTGCCTCAAAAAATCATCACATTTCAAAAACAGAGTTACTGAACCTCATTATTTCTCCAAGTGAATGTTCAGTTGCTGAATAGAGGGTGTTTGTTGTTTTTATTTGAACGGGGAGGGTAATGCCAGGATCTGTGATTGTCTTAGTCTCTTGAGGAAATTTCCTCTGCTAATATATATTAGCAACTCGCTATCTTAGATTTTTTCCTAGAGCGCTGAAAAATTAAATGGCATGCTCACGATAGCTACAGAAGAATGTGCCAGAAAAGCCTAAATGCAGCCACATCTTCTATCCCTGATATCATGCTAATTCATTTTCATATTGTTCAGACTTTTCTTAGAATGTTTCCATAATACTTTTAAAAAATCTTTTAAGCTATGTACATTTTTACTTGATGTGATTCACACTGAACTGGAGTCACAGAAGACATAGCTATAGAAATAAATTTGTGGGTATTTTCCATCCCAGTGGTCCTCAAATGCAAGAGTTTGTTGTTGTTTTAAGGGGAGTGGATTTCGGGAAGATAGTCACTTTTTTTGTAACTTTTATTTTTGTAGATGAATTTAGGTTCTAAGCGAACATTTATTCACATATATTCCCTACCAGCACCAAAATAATATCAGAGCAACAGTTTTCCTAACCTTTTAAAGGACAAAGAAATTACTTTGCTTTATAGAACTACAGTCTAAGCAGACTCAAAAATGACTTCAGTATCTCAGGTGTCTTTCGTTTGTTAATTTCTTAGATTTCTATTGCCATTTTCTCCCAAGAGCATGGATTTAATATTATCACACAGATGTGGTGTAGGTAGCTTAATTTGAATTCTTAATGATGTATTTCATAGTATATAATATATATAGCTCATTAAAGGAAAGATGTTTCAGTGATACTGTAGTGATGATTTCCTGCAACGTGTATCTTAAATTAAAATTAAGTCAATCATTGAAATGAATGCTGTTGAGCATCCAAAGATAGGATCTATTCCATTTGATACTACATTGGAAACAGAATTTCACAGAATGATCAAAACTATCACCTTAAGTAATACCTGATTTCAAATGAGAGCAGATGGCATAAAGAATTTATTAAATTATCTGTTGTGACCACACAGGGAAGCAAGGGAGTTGGAGTTATTTTGTATTTTACCAAAAAGAAACATCTGTGACGTTGAGGATGGAGGGAGAAAAACTTCTTAGCAATTAAAATTGGAACAATTTAAAGTTGGAACTGGCTGCTTCAGGAAATAGTGGCTTTCAGAAGAAGCTAGGTGACCAACTATTAGGTATATTATAATGAAACTTCTCTTTTTTTATATGGTTTCAATTAAATGCCCTGGAATCTCACCCAGTTCTGAGATTCTGTGGTTCTGTGAATTTACCAACTTGTCTTACTTTGATTAAATAAAATATACCTTAGAATATATTTATGTAGTCTGGAGGCATTAACATAACAAATGAGATCAATATTCTAATATTTCTAATAGTTATCATATTCTTTTTATAAAACCCTACATGTAATTGGCGCATAACTGTAATTTTAGATATCCATTCTCATGAGTGACCAAAAGTGACGATGCTAAGCTTGTTGTAAATGATATAATGAAAATATCCGACATGTAGTCTTTAAATAACTTTCTTTTTTTTATTAATTATTTACAAAGTATTTGTTTTGTTTATGAGAGTCACAAATCATTTTAAACCTTGCTTAAAGGAAATAGGTAGACTTTTATCTAAAGAGTAGTCTAAATGCCCAGGAGATTGGTGCCTTAATGAGTGAAATCAATCTTACTCTACTCTGGTGATGAAAATGTGGGCCATGATGCTCTGAAATAGACTATAATCACTGTAAAGATACATTTGGGCTATGAAGATGTCCCTGATCTTAGAAGCCCAGAGTGTTAGAAGTACCAAGCTAAATCTTGACTCCAAATTTTCCTAGCACAGACTCAAACTTCTAATCATTCTATAACCTACCTAATGTCACAGGGATACTTTATGCTATGGATTCTCTGAGGGCAAGACTGACTTCTCAGATAAAATATAAATTAGAGTTTCCCTCCAGATTATATTGAGTTACACTAATATTCCTTGACTAGACTATTTTAAAAAAAAAAAAAAGCTTACTCCATGGTATTATAGTTGATTTAGAATGTCAGGATTTTCTTTTCCCACAGTAACCTCATGATCCTAGACAAACCTCTCCTTTTAGTCTACCAGAAATTCCTCAGGATTGAAAATTGCCATAATGGAAATGAAGAATGTGGAAATATAATTAGTACAGAGGCAAAATGAGAAGCAATGCAGCACAGTGGACGAAGCACTGGGCTCAGAGTTCAGGACAGTCTTGGGTTTAAATCCTGCCTCTGAACATTTACTATCTGAAACTGGGCAAGTCACTTAATTTCTCTAAGTTTCAGGCATCAGCATAGAACCCGTCTACCAAGTTATAGATAAGTTGCAATTTGGACTGGAGAAGGAATTCCCACCAGGAGTTTTCTATGGTGAGGAAATCATAGTTTATCTGTATATTGAAGCTATCCAGATTTCCTGAATCTTGAAATATTGCTCTCTTTTCCGTCTTTCCAGTCTCACTTCCTATTATTTCCCAATTCACTGTAGCAGAAACCACACAGAAAAATCTGATTAGAGTTAGAACAGCCACCACAAAGAATTCCCCACTCAACGGAGGTTATTCTCCCTGCTAAAATGTCCCACAGCCAACCTTCCAGGTTCATACAGCTCTATATGATGTCTTGAGACCACAGAAGGCAGTTAGAGCTAATGAAGTAACTCAAGTCTTTAAGGTGACACGATGCACTCTCAAGGGAAAGAAACTGTGTCATCATCTATGATAAGATAGGCTGAAAATCTTTAAAGGAAATAGATTTAGAATTCTTAGACTGTAACTAATTTATGATCAAAAGAGAAAAATTATTGTATTATGTACAAGCCTTTCAATAAGTCATAATTTTCCAACAATATGAGCTTCTTAATCCTACAGCTTCTTTTAAAAAGCTGCTTGGTTCATGTGTTAGTTTTTATATATATATATGTATGTATGTATGTATGTATGTATAGATGTGAGATAAGGACATACCACCTTTACTTTCATAGAGGACCTGTTTCCTTTACCATATTTCCTCAATATGTATTCTTTTTCCAGAGTAAATCTGAGTCAAAAGCCAGGGTTAGGTGAAACCATATCATACATAGTAAGTTATAAAAATTATATTAGCAGGAACTAAGTGGCTCAGTGAATAAAGCACTGGGCCTGCAGTCTGGAAGACCTGAGTTCAAATTCAGCCTCAGACTCCTACTAGCTGTGTGATCGTAGGCAAATCATTTAACCTTTCTTTGCCTCAGTTTCCTGAACTGTAAAATAGAGATAATAATACCACTTACTTCCCAGGGTTGTTTTGAGGATGAAATGAGATATTTGCTAAGTGCTCAGAACAATGCCTGGCACACAGTAGGCAGTATATAAATATTGTAGTTGCAGTTCCGTCATTTTAGTCATATCTAACTCTTTGTGACCCCATTTGGCATTTTCTTGGCAAAGATCCTCGAGTGGTTTGCCACTTCCATCTCCAATTCATTTTACAGATGAGGAACTAAAGCAAACAGAGTTAAGTGACTTGCCCAGGGTCACACAGTTAGTAAATGTCCAAGGACAGATTTGAACTCAGGGAGATGAATCTTCTTGATTTCAGGCCTAGCACTCATCTTATTAAAATATTATGGTCATATAAATATTAAAATAATATATATAATAATGTTTTAAAATCATGCCCACATAAATATTAGCTATTATTAACAGTGTATAGCTAGCCACTAAAAAATCTGAAATCTTAAACAACAGAATTTTATAAAATATATAATTCTTAATTTCAGGAAATTTATAAGGAAATATCCTAGAATAGCAATGATGTCTCAACTGCTCATTTCCATTTAATTAAATCCAAAGGGAACCAGGCCATGAATTCAGGTAGCATTTAGTAAATTATTGTTAATGAGAAATTAGGGGGAGGGGATTTTAAATTAGAAATTAATTCAACTTTGCCTAAAACTGAAATGATATAATGATAGAAAATATTTTTTCAAAAGCTGCTTTTTAATTGACAAATTTCAGTCTGAATTTAGTTTTTAAAATACCACATCTAGCTCCTGTATCTGAGCGAATATTCAAGGTTATAAATGTCAGCCTTACCCTCTGATTCATAACAAGCTTTCTTTGAATTTTATCACAGCATGTTCTTTTTGTTATCTCATATTTTATTTCTATCTGTATAAACAAAGCAAAAAGCATCCCCTTTTTTTAACTACCCATGTTGTCTATGAAATACTTTTCCTTGAGTGTTTTGTTTAGGAAATGTGAAATTGTTAACTATTACCTTGTTTTAACAGTTCTGAAAGAACAGTTAACATCAGTAGACTTTTTATGTCTCTCTTACCAACATTTAATGGAAAGTTTTGATATTTTTTTTGTGCCTTACAAATTTCCTCCTGACAGGCTTTTCATCTGTTGAGTACTTTTGTCTCTCCAAAACAGCCTAAGTGCTGTAATGGTACGATTGCCCCTTTAAGTATACCACCTCTTTCTTTTGCTTCAATACAGCCTTTAGGAGTACTGGGTTCTGTGTAAGTTCACAACTTAACTTGACTAATTATATTGAATACCTACTATATGAATGGCACCACACTAGATACCAAGGAATTTACAGTCCTGTAAATGGGAGAGACAAGGTATGTACAAAAGAAAGCATTAAATCACAGTGAAAGGCAGTGTGTAACCAGGAACCAAAATGACATAGAAAATGAATTATAATACTTGGAGATAGGATGAATTATTAGAACCTGGAGCAATTGAGAAAGATCTCTTGGAGAATTTGGAGATTAGGCAGACCCCATAAGGACAGAAAGGCTTTGTTTAAGTAAAGAAAGAAAACAGCTTACTAGCTAAGAAGAACAACAAGGGACTGAACTGGGAATTAAACCAAGTGTATACAGTTGGAAACATAGGAGATGTTCCTGGCTGGAACAGCAAGTTCATACCAGGGACTGGAGGAAGTTAAGTTTGGATAAGTAGGATAAGACCTAATTGGAGAAAAGCTTGAGCACCACCCTGAGGAACAGGCCTGGAGATCAGGAGAGCAGTATCCTGTTCTTGACTCTGTCACTGATTAGTGGAATAAACCTTGAGGATGTTATCTCTAGGCATAGCTTGGACAACAGAGCATCACTGGAAATAAATACATGAATAAGAAGATAACACTACAAAATCAATAGCTTATCCTGCTCTTATTCATGTACTAAATCACATGATCAAACTGAATGCTGTTCTCCTAATTCATCCCACTCTCCTCCCTCCATACCTTCATTCATACTATCCTTATTTCTAAAATGAAACTCCTCCAAACTTCCACCATTTGAAATGCCATCCATCCTTTAATACCTAACTCCAATGCTACCACTTCTATGAGACTTTCCCTGATTGTCCCAGCTCAAAACTATCTCTTTCTCCTTAGATCACATATAAGACTTTCTTTGTATTTCTGCTAAAAACTTATCAGATTCTGTTTTTTATTATAGTCATTTTTGAGCTTACCTCAGGATCTCTTATAGATTGAGTTTCCTGAAGGCAGCACCATGTCTTATTCATCTTTATATCCTCATTACCTAGCACAGTGCCTTGCACATAATACACGTTACAAATATTTTTCAGCTGAATTAAGTTATAGAAAAATAAATCTGGCATTGGCCTACTTGGTGAGAGATGGAAGCACAGAGAACTATTTTGAGACTCCTGTAATCCATTCATAAGGTGATGAGATAGGAAATGGCAAGGAAGGGGCAGATTCAATAGACATTCGAAAGGATAAAAACACTTGATGATTCATTGAAAATCATGAATTAAGAAGGAAAAGTAAAAAATAATAGGTTTTCAGTTTGGGTAAATGGTGATGTTAAGGGGGAAAAATATTAAAGAAATGAATATGAGTGAATTATGGAAGAGGATTAAGAATGGAACAGGTTCAAGTTTTGACTGTATTGATCTTTGAAATGACGGTGAAGTTGATATATTTAAGGTGATATATTTCCTTTACACAGTTGAAGATATATGACTGAAGCCAAGATGTGAAATCAAGGCCAGCAACAAAAAGTGAAGATTGATTGGTGGTATTCACTTCCAACCAACCTTTAAAGTTAAGAAGCTGTAGTAGTGGCAACAATGGTAGCAGTCATAGTTGTAGTATTGTAACTTCTCTGCTTCTTCCAAGTGAGATTTAGAAATCATATAGTCTGAACTCTTCTGCTGTTCTTGGAGGTGGTATTACTTCCATAAAACAATATTTCTGGCATTTTAGTAATTAAGCCTTCTTTGAATGGAATCTAAGCTGTATCTATTTATTTTTTATAGAATACTATTTCGTGTAGTATTTGTTGATACCTCACATTTTTGACTAATGGAGAAATATGTGACGCTGTACAATAGTGACTCGTTAATAATCACTCATAAGATACTTGCTATTGCTTTGAGTGAAATATAAATATACCTCTTTCGACTTAGCCATTCAGAAGGTATCAGGAGGAATGTCACTGAAATACTCCTATCAAGAAGTAGCCAAACTGTCAATGCAGGGTTTAAGAGTGAATCTAATAGTTAC
Organism: Notamacropus eugenii; assembly: GCF_028372415.1. NCBI lineage: Eukaryota > Metazoa > Chordata > Mammalia > Diprotodontia > Macropodidae > Notamacropus > Notamacropus eugenii. Next base: position 149,228,877 of record NC_092876.1, on the reverse strand, counting down.
ATGTTTTCCAAAGGTTTACTAAAATGCAGTGCTCCATCTAGAATCAAAGTTATCTATGCCTCTTGGCTATGTGGTCTTGAGGGATAGGAGTAGGGTAGGGAGACAATAATCCTACTCATGAGAAATAGTACATGTGGCTAACTTGCACATTAATTAGTCTTTCATTTCTAAAGGTTAAGCTGGGAAGTGGGCTCCATCAAAAAAAAAAAAAAAAAAGCAACCAGAATCTGGATTTTAAATAGATAGGAAGACATGTCAGCAGATACCATAAGGTAGTACTATAGTAGGAAAAGCACCAGACTTGGAGGTCAGAGACCTGGCTTCTAGCCTTGGCTCTGTCACTAACAAGTCTCATAATCTTGAGGAAGTCACTCCATGGACTTCACTTGCCTCACATGAGAGTTTTTAGCTAGATGACACTTTAGAGATTAAATTTCCCAGCTTCTGTATTCTGAGTCCATAATTTTAAGTTGAGCAGCAATATGGTAAAGTAGACAGTGAGTAGAATTTGGAGTCAGGAAAACCTGGGTTTAAGGGCCATCTCTGAAATGTGGATGTGTGACCCTGGACAGGTTGCTTATCCTCTCTCTATTCCCAAGAAACTCTCTGAGATTCTAAGTTGCAGAGTCATTGCTGACCTACATTGGAAGTGAATTCCTCACAGAGTTCACTGTGACAAGGAAATAAGAGGCCTGGTAAAGATAAGGATGATAGATAGATAGATAGATAGATAGATAGATAGATAGATAGATAGATAGATAGATAGATAGATAGATTAGATAGATAGATAGATAGATAGATAGATAGATAGATAGATAGATAGATAGATAGATAGATAGATAGATAGATAGATGATAGATGATAGATGATAGATAAATGGACAAATGGATGGATGGATAGATGAATGAATGAATGAATAAGTGAGATATGTCAGAAGTCACATTCAAAGTAAAGGAGATGTGCTGGAAGAGGCAAGCCTCATAAGTCTAAGTAATCAAAGACTCTGGATTCCTAGAGGGAGTACAGATAGTAGGTACTAGAGGACCAGGCACAGTGAATCAAGTATCCAGGTAGAGTTGTGGGGGAAAGAGTCAGGATCTAAGTGAGGGGACTGGATAATAGGCATTATATACATTAAGTGTTGAGGGATTGTGAGAAAGAGCCACAAAGGACTGGGACCAAGAGTTGAGCTAAGACAATGAGGTCACATAGCTAACATAGCATGTAGAGATAATGACCAGAAAACCAGTTCACATAGAAAGAAGACATGAAATAATTATAAGTCCTAAGAACCAGGTTAAGGTCAGAATCTGTAGATGATGTAAGTAGAGTTAGAATCTGAGTAATTAGGCCAAAAATGGCATCAAAGCAACCAAGTAACACAGTGAATAAAGGCACAGGTATTGTTAGGGTATAATATCAGAGTTTAGAGTGAACACAACGAATTGCATCCATTTATCCCTGAAGCTGAAAAGTAGCACAAAAGGCAATGTCTGGCAATCAGAAGAGCATGGATTTGGAGATCAAAGGCTAGGTCTTTGTCCTGGCTGCCTCATTAATACCTTTGTGACCTTGGGCAAATCACAGTTGCTCAGCACCTAAGTTTACTCATTTACAAAATGAAAGGGATGAACTCTATGGTCCCTTCTAGCTCTAAATCTGTAATTGATATCCCAACATCTAGAACATTTGGACCCATTCATGCAGCAGCATACCCAGAGCAAGACTGTTTATTCCGGGCTGGAAAGTATTGATTTTTCTCCTGATTTTTAAGTAACCTCCCTAGGATAGGCAGAAAAGATTTAGGAAATGTATGCTTCTCTACCAGATTTGTGCTTCTCCCCAAGTGGAAGCAGTGTTTTGCAATATCAGTGGTTGCAAAGAAGTCTAGTTTCTCCAGAGAGTCCTTATAGCTTCCATATAAAAGGCAGCAGCAATCCAATCAATCAATCATTGAGCATGCCTACCAAGTGTATATACATTTATATTATATGCATATATGTGTATAATGTTAGTTGATTTGAACTGAATTGAAAAATCAAGAATGGATTTTAGAGCAAGGGCTTTGGGACTGTACAATCAAGCCTGATAGTAAGTCAATGACCTTTTGAAGCTGGAGCTCCTAAGGCCCAACAGGTCTCCAGAATGTGAATGGACTTGAGCCCATAAACAAAAATAAATTTGGTAGGCAAAGGAAAGGAGACAGAGCAATTCCTAACACCTCCCCACTGGCAGCCCAAATTGAATGTTCCACTTAAAGCACTTCAAGTTAGACTTACCCACAGGGAAAACATCAATTATTTCCATTTATTTGAGAGTATGGTTTTAAAACATCTGATTTGGCTGAGACAATGAGTTATTCATGTAAGAACTAGAAGTTGTACAACATAACAAACATGGGGATTTTACAGGAAAAGCTTGGAAAAAACACTTGTCCCTCTGAAAATTGAGATACTCAGGTTCCTCCCATCATCTTCTGTTCTACAGATGGGCATGCTGACTACTTTTAAATATGAATCATAATCAGTCCTTCTGAGCAAACACCTCAGTAGAATCCATTTACTCAAGTAGGAATTAACAATGCAAATATGGAGGAAAATATAACCTAAAAGCAGCTGAAAGTGAATATAGCATTTGTTCACCTTTTACAATCCCCCTTGACACAGTTGGATTATGGAGCAAATAAAAGAAGCATGTAGAAATCACAGACTTAATTGCTAATGCACCATACAGAGACCCAAGTAAAGAGACTAAATCCTTCTTTAATAAAAAGGTTTTCAAATTATCTTTATTTTAATTCTTTTCCATTTTCCATTTAATCTGAGTTTGATTCTTCCCATCAAGAAACAAGTGTCCCCTCTCTTTTTGCATCTGAACTACTGATCATTCCTCAGAATTGGCTTTAGCCCCATTAGGTTACCTGTAGCACTGTTGCTATATGAACTAAATTGAAGAAGAGCTTAATTTCTTTTCCACCAGCTACATCCAAATGGCTACAGAGCAGTTTAGACCCAGTCCCAACTTTCTGAATGGTCTCTCAAAAGCCACTGAGGCAGATAAAGGCATGGGTGTTTGTCTGTTGGAAGGGATAAATTGGGAGAGAAAGTAATAACAAAGCTCTAAGTTAAATTGAAAACTTAGTGGAGCATTGATCATGCTGAGAAATAGTTACTTTTCTGGACCTTAAAAGCGAATAAAAGACTAAAACTGTGAACTGAACTGCTTATCTTGAGGGCTGAGTAGACTACTAAATTTTGCTTTTTATCATTTAAAAGGGTAAGTCCTATACTTTTATTTACTTTTCCACATTCTCCTGGTTGATATGAATAGTAATCTCTCTTAGTTACGCATCCATGGACTTTATATTAAGTGCAGGGGAATATCTTGGGCACTCCTTTTCTATAGTAGCGTGCTGACCACACATCTTTTGAGATGTACATCTGGGTATACAAGCTGGCTGGGTGACCAAAGATAAGTCACTTGGTGACTTAGTGCCATAGGCTATTCTCAAAGACTAGTCATAGATCAGACAAAAAGCTTTACCAGAATTTCCACACTGATTGTCTCACAGGTTTAGAGTAAAACAAAACTTAAAAAAATTTAAACAGCTGAAAGAAAATATGATACATCTGCTCCTCCCTCCTGATTAATCTGACTTTTTTGAAATAAGCAACACTTTAAGTGAAATGAAAATGAGTAATTTGCAAAACTTGTATCAATACCAATTGTACAACAATCATTTAAATAGCTTTAAATTGAGTATAGTATAGGTTCTCAAGGTCATTACTAACTAAATAGAAAGCATGTTTTTACTGAGTACATTTTTCCAGGTAATACTTATATTTGTTTCACAGTGAATCTAGACTTCTATTAAACGACCATGGCTCAACAGCCTATTGAAAACAGTATTCCCTAGAATCTAACTAAGCCCTTGGAATTTTAGTTAGCTGTTAGAAAGCTATGAGAAACAGGTTTTTGCTAGAATAATGTAAGAAAGACCTGATTGCATTTTTTAAAATTCCTAAATAAATATAAAAATAAAAAGCTCCTGAGAATTTCTAGGACCTCGTAGATTAAGGACTCATGTAATTCTGTTACCCTAATTTGGGAAACCAAAGGCCTTGTCCATGAATATGTACTCATACGTTAAAATGTATGAGACAGACTGATTCTAAACCATTTTCAAGTGGATGCAGCCAAAGGCAAGAGAAATATGTGATGTATGAAAAGGTATACCTCCTTTCCTTTTGTGCTGTTGAAAGATGTAGCAATTTCCTGAAGCAGATCTTTTAATTCTTTATGAAAAGACCTATAATTTGATCTAAATACTTGAATAGGCCTCTCTCCTAGACCAATTAATTGCTCTGCTTTTCATCATCCTGCTATACCAAACTCTTCACCTTCAAAAAATAAGATATCTTTTGAAAAAAAAACTTCCTATCTCAAGCATCCACTACTCTGCAAAAGTTGGATGACAAACCCCAATGCCAAGCTTAGTGCCCTGTGCCTATGAATCATACACACAGCCAGAAAAGGTGGCCATAATGACACTGTTATGAGGTAGGGAAGATACGATCTAGGTTGTATGACATTCCTTGGACACTATCAAACATCAGAAGTTTACTTCCATTTTATAAGGAAAAGAGGGAAGGCACATATTTTATCTAGCACAAAAGAATCTCTAGAACTATTTGGCACACATAGTAAACATTTTAGTAGCTCATAATTATACTTTGTAGGTAGTCTGATGAATAGAGCAGTAGGCTAAAAACAAAGAAACTTTGTCTATGCGCAATTTACCATATTACCTTAAGCAATTCATTCATTAGTCCTTTATATGCTTCACTTTCTCAGCCTCTCCTATAGCAATAAAATGTGACTTCGTCTCTCTCTCTCTCTCTGTCTCTGTCTCTCTGTCTGTCTCTGTCTGTCTCTCTCTCACACACACACCTACCTCTTTATATAGTTGTGAGGATGAACAAGCATCAAGTACTTGTTAAGTACTCATTACATACCAGGCACTGATAAAATTATAAATACTTTGGATCAGAGAAATAAGTAATATTGGATCCATACAGGAAAAAATCATGAAAGAAAATATTATAGCATCCTGCCATATGAAAATATAACAAAATAATTACTCACATTTATATTACCCTTATTTGTACTCTTTGTAGAAATGAGACTTTAAAAATTCCCAAATAATAAAGTGACATCAAACCATAATTCCACAAATGCAGCGGCACCCTCTGTATTGACACAATTCCAGTGGAAGGTTTATAACAACCTTTCTAATGCTGGGTAAAACTAGCTGTATTGTCTTGAACTTTCAGAAGACAGGAAGAAATATGGGTTGAGTACCTAGGGTAACTTTTCAGTGACAGAAATGGTTCTCCTCCTGTATCCCTATTTAAGTGGACTTCGTTTATAGCTCGCGCTGTTGCTCTTACCTTATTCTCTGCTGGCTAGTACTTTTAACCTAAAAGTACTATTGTACTATAGTACAGCCTATTGAGGGAAATGACTTTGCATCGCCTTTAAGCTCTTTTTGGTCATTCTTGTTATGACATACAGGTGGTATGTTCTTTAAAAATAAAAAGACTCTCATGCCAAAGACTTTATATCACAATCCATACAAGCAAACCAGACAAATATTAAGCATACAAAAAGAGACTTTGGTAATGAAAATGAGTGTCATTAAGAAGACTCCATCTTTTTGTCATCATTATTTCTTCTGACTGAATCACTTCACGTAGATAGTGAACAAAGCAATCAGTGTGGTAATCTTTTTGTTTTGGTTTGACATCAAGCAAACTTTCAAAATTGGACAAAACTGACAGGTAACAATCACGAGATGGTTTAACACCATCAAATAAATGCAGTGGTTGCTGCCAGTTGGTATAAGGATAAGCCTATAGTCTCTCTAATATAAGCACATCATAGTAGTTAATGGTGAACTGGGTAATGATTTATTTTCCTATGTTAACTTGTGAACCAAGAAATAGAAATAGCAGTGTGAAACTAAACCATTTTTACATGGCCTAATAGATGTTGTAAGAAAGACAATGTCTGAGAGCTTTTCAAACAATTACCTTCATTGAAAGCATTTTTTTCTTCTCCATTCCTTTATTTTTTCATTTTCTTTTATTTTGCTGTGAAACCGTCTATGGATATGGCTAATAACCCTGTTAAATAACCCTCTCATAAGATGACTTTACTTTCATAAAAGACTTTCTACTAAGGAATATATAAAACAATTACAAGCCCATCCACTATTAAGTTTATTTTAATATGCTGTGTCTAATCTTAAAACAAAATGTGCTATTTTGAAAAGTTACTTTTCTTTCTAAGGATTAAATTTCACAAAGATATAACTTTCAGGCTATTTAAACAAATTTTGCCTAATATTTACACATAATAACAAATTAAAATAACTCCATTGACTCCCCAAGAGAGATTTTATTTTGTTTTTTAAATAGCTAGTACATTTTACCCTGGATTATCAGCTATTCCTATGCTTGAATTTGATTATTCTTGCTGAGATGTATTTAGAAATGGACCATTGGTGCTTTGCTCCAGGGCTATGAATTTAGAGGACCACTTCTGGTCCTTAGGTAGCAAAGAAACAAGAGAACTTGAAACCTAGTTAGCAAGAATAATTGCTAAAATTGGTGGACTAACACAAGCGCTTCCACTGTCCCAATCTGTCCCATCAGTAAACCTCACACTAAGCCAAACATCTTCATGCTGCTTGCCCTGCATGTGATTTCTGGTAGTTGTCCTGGGCACAACTATTTCTAATTATGACTCTGTTTTCTAGTGACCACAATGATACCCTCGTATTGTCCACTTTAGAGAAGCCCATTTAACTCCTTAAGGGCTCTCATATAACACGGATTTAGGTAAACTCAATTACTCTCATTTGTACTGCGTAAATGTTCCCATAGGGGCTAAATGAGTGCCTCTGAAAGTGAACATTTTAACCTGGAAAAATATTTGCAAACCAGGTGCATCCAGTCAATGTAACAGCTAGAAATATAAAACTAATTAAAATATTAAAAAGAGATTTTAGGGAAAAAATTTAAATAATGCATCTACTAAAATACATAAATCAACTTATCAAATTAATTATATTTCCAAATCTAATTGAAATATTGTTCAAATACCAATTATAATCACACTTAGATAGTATTACCTTTTCAGTTCCTATGGAATTTTTCAGCACTCAATATTTATTGAATTATCATAAAACCGAGAGAGGCAGTGTGAAGTTCATGAATAGAGGAATTGGAGTAAAAAAAGACCAGGGTTCAAGTCCTGTCTCTAATACATAACTATGTGACTACGGACAAGTCACTTAACCTCTCAGTGTCCTAGACAAATTCTCCAAGACTGAGTTGCAGGTGAGCTGCAGATCTGCATTGGTGAAGAAAGTTTCTCCAGTGGGAATTCTCTATACCAATGAAATCAGACATCTGACTAAAACAGTAGAGTCAGATATTTCCAAGGTTGAAACTACTCTGTGGTTTTAAGTGAAATTTCATTAAATGAGCCCCCTAGTGGCTTAAAAGACTTCTTTCTAGTATATCTAATTTAAAACTAGGATAACAGAAAAATAAGACCCACTAAACATTTTTAATATTATTTATTTAATGTATATGATAGTACAATAGAAGAATTAAAAATATTTTCACTTACCTACTTATGTTTTTTAAATACAGTTATTAGTCTTCTAGACAAAATTTAAGACTTATTATCTCTATCCATAGTAACTGTTCTCTTATAGACTCAAATCTGGAGAAAACCTCCTCAGGGCATGTGTTCTATACAAGGGATAGATTAAAATGAAGGCATGACTTCCTGAGGTGTAATTATTTAGTTAAAACAACCAAAATGTATACATGATCCTCTTTTCTAAATAGCAAGCAATGACTTTAACAATCAAAATGGAATTGAGACCTTCTCCCTAAGGCCTGACTTCCTATCTACCTCCATCAAAACCTACAAAGCTGAACCAGAGCATGGAGCTACAAATCTTACAGGCCCCCTCCCCAAAACAAGGCAGAAACTCTGTGCTCAATTGAACTGTGTGGTATGGAGGGTATACAAGAAGTCGGTACATGAAGATTTGCTAGCATTCTCCTTTAGGGAATGAAATGCAACCTGGAACAATATTTACCTACCTTTAAATGCTGACCTTCTGCAAGAATCCAAAACATAGTCCCTTAAATCCCAGTTTATCTGTGTTTTGCCAAAATTTCCATCTAATCAGTCATCAGCACAAACTATCTGTCTTAAGGAAGAGCTATAAAAGGAAAGCTACCAAATACCACAGGCATATTTATCCCATTTGAAAATAAGCAAAATAATACAGACTTCTGATCTGGATTGCAGTGGAGGGGGTTGTAATATGGTAATGAGAGGTTTATTTACCGTGTGGGAGAAGCTTATAAAAGAGCTTAAATCCTCATTCCTTCTAACATCTTAACAGCTGTGCAGTTTCTTACAAAATATGTTTTATCGTTTCAAGAAATGCTGTTAACCTCGCAGTTTTAAAACTGAATGAACAAGGCCTCTTGGACAAATTGAAAAACAAATGGTGGTACGACAAAGGAGAATGTGGCAGCGGGGGAGGTGACTCCAAGGTTAGCCTCAATGTCACCAAAGCGGGTAAACAGTATGTAAAGTAATTGGTGCATCTGCTGGGGTCCTTCCTTCTGGCCTGAGACTAGTGATGCCTACCAGGATTGCTGGTAAAAGCTCTTCATGTTCTATAGTACGCAATTACTGTCAAAGCAAAAATATTCGCATCTGTTGTCAATTTCAGAAATTAATCCTACCTAATTGGAATTTTTCATTCTAGCACCAAATCTCTTTGGTTTTCAGGACACTGCAGATAAGAAGCCAAAGGCAAGAGACCAGTCTTTAGCCTAAATCATATTACATAAGGGTGTGTGATGTACAGTATAGAGAAGAGAAACTAAGAGCACACAATGAATTCTGGGCTTACTTATCAAGCATTTGGATATAAAGATTAGAAAAGAATAGGAAGAATGACATTCTTGAGAAACTTGGTACAGGGATAAGAGCAGAGAGAATAGATCAGGCCTTTTTTTCCTCCTTACCATTACAAGGCCAGAAATCTTTTCAATGATGTAACAAGGACTCCAAGGATAAGTAGACATGAATGGGCTGAGATCTACATCTTTACAGGAAATACCCCATTGACAAGATCACAGATCCATTGGCCTGTTGGAGCAAAGACCCCATTAAGCCCTAAGACTTTCTTGGGCTACCTTTCAGTGAGTCAGTAATTGCACAGGTTCCAATGATAATTATATAAAGGAACAGAAATTAGCGTATGGTAACCAAGAACTATGTCCTTTCTTAGGATAGAGTCAAGGTCACCTTAGTCTACTGCCACTGACTATCTGCTTTGGTTTTTCTTTTCTTGCTGGTTCTCTATAAAAACAAAATCAACTAAGTTTTGTCTTTACTTCATCTCTTTTATTTCCAGCATATTCCTATGACCTTTTTTCCCTTAAGCAATGCCTGAAGGAAAAAAAGGGAAAATTTATACAGAAGATAGAAAATACCATTGAGTGTGCTAAGAACCACATTTCAGTATGTCCTGTGAGGGTTTGTGTATATATATATATATATACATATACACACATATACACACACGCACATGGATTGCACATAGGTACTGACTAGATGGTTGTTCTTAAGTAGTTTGCAAGTAAAATAAAAGTTGAAACATGAGTATTAAAATATACCTTTGTTAAAAAACCATTTGTTCTTTCTGGTAATACTTTCTTTTATTCCAGTATCCAAAATACAAAACTTAGTATTATTATTATCCACCCAAAAGAGAAGACTCTTGCTTTACAAGTTTGTGGTTGGAGTTTTGAATATTCATAAGGCTTCAGGCCTACTCAAGGTGATGACACTAGTTTTGAATAGGCCCTTTGGATGTGTGGATCTGCTTGCAGAGGCACGTATCTGACTGGGAAATGCAGATAATCCCTGGAGAACTCATAAATACATGAGTACTAGCTTGGAAAACTAGAAATGTCAGTTTCTCCCAATCCAGCTCAGTATCCCTAGTCCAGCCATAAGTTATACAATATGAGAGTTGAATGGCCCCTGAGAGATCATCTAGTCCAACCCCCTCTTCTAACAGAGGAGAAAGCTGAGGTCCAGAGTGGTGAATGTGTAATTCAGTTCAGCACTTTCCGATCTGTTCTTATTTTCCCAAGAGAGCTGAGAGAAGAAAAGAAGGGGGAAAAAAGAAATGATTATGTTCCTTTTACCTCCTCCAATCCCCTAGTTCTATGGAGATATTTTGTGAAAGATTATCAAGGAGAAAGAGAAAGGATAAGTAAGAAGTATGAAGAGGAATTCATCAATTTCTCTACTTGTAAGAGTTTCTAAAAGACAGGAGGATTTAAAAGAAGGAGAAAGGAAAAATCAATAAGATGCCATTACTTAGATATGCTCTCAAAGGCTAATTGCCTAATTTGTTATTTCCTCTATATGTAAAAAATATATATATTTAAGCTTGCTTCAATAAGAATAACTAAATTAATAATCCTATGATGTAGTCATGTAAAAACATATACTATGCCACCACCCAAGAACTTGTCAATGGAGTATTTAATATAATTCAGAAACGTTTGTTGCCATATGGCTATTTTTATGAGTACTGTAAGGAAATCTAGAGTCAGTCTTGATGGATAAAGTTCCCATGGCTAACTAACCATAAAATGCCTCTTTTTGTTTTCTACCAGGGCTTCATTACTTTAACTGGGGAAACCACATAAATAAACCTGTAAGTTTAAAGGAAATTAAGAATCCATAGATATGTTTTGAATCAATAACTGTCAGATTTTTATCATTATGTGAATCAAAGCTCTAATCATTCAAAAAATGAAACAAGTTTATTTTAGTTAACATTCTATCATATATTATAACTTTGTGATGGCATGTTAAAATGAGAATGAAAATAGTCATTTCAAACCTTCAAATTAAAAAGAAAACTTTTAAAATACCATATTTATTAATAAAAAGTTATTGAATGGTTAAACAAAACTGTATCTATTTTCAGAGACTACTATAAGGGAGACCCTGTGATAGGTTCTATGGAGGATACAAATATGAATGAAACAGCCCCTATGCTTAAGAATTTTCCATCTAATAAAATCAACAATTAAGGAATAACTGATAAATTCTCTGTGGTAAATGTCCAAACCAATCACAAAACCTGGATTTGAATTCTCAGTCTACCTGAGTGGACTCAATTGTGCCTCAGTTTCCTAACCTGTAAGATGAGTTTGACTAGATGATCTCTAAACTATAATCTGCCTAGTGAAGCATGATGAATCTCTCCTTATAACTACTGCCCAGAAGACAACCGCTGGAATAAATGTAACTTATCTCATGGAATATTAGTCAGAAAGATAATTTGGATGGCCTAGCCTATCCTATCCAGTCATTCAATGGAAAATGAGACTGATGGTCAGAGTAACAACCTAAAGAGCCCATGTCTTTTGAGTCCCAAGCCAGCATTCTTTCTATGACAATATATTAACCTTATGCCTACACAGACTGAATTAAATGAACAGATAGCAACTAGAGAAAATAATTATATTTCTCTATAAAACAGATATGCAGACACAAGTACATTCTTTAAGATAATAAATCCCCAGTACTAATGAATAGCTTCCCTTCTTTGCCCCCTCCAACAATATTTGATGTTAATGAAATCAAAGAAAGTGGCTAAAGAGATCAAACTTTCTAATGAAGGGTAGTTTCTTAAAGAAGTCAAATATTATGGCTACCCTTTATATATAATCTAGGGGTCTAGTACACTGAAGCATTTTTAATTATATCACAAGAATTTCCTATATAGTTATAGTAACTTGATTATATGAATATGTTGGAATTAAATTGTTTAGATTTATGTTAAGGAAATTATCTCTGTTAAATATTGCCATGAGAATGAAAGATTATATAGATGTGTTATTACAGCAGAACTCAATGGTTTCTACTTTAAAATAATATTGGTTAATGATCTCCTTTTGTATTTTAGGCATGATTGATCTTTTTTCTACAAAGCCCAAGTCATGTTTCTCTTGGCAAGGCGTTATATAAATAGTAGTGATATGAATACAATAGCAGATATTAGGGACATGCTTCTTGGCATAAAGTAAAATCCTATCATCATCATAACTGAAGGCAAGAAATGAAATAGGCTATAGCCAGCTTCTACAAAATCAGGTTGTTGACTTATACACTTTTATAAATTCTGAAAAGAAAGAAAATAAATGAGTTTATGGAGTAAGCCAGTTAAGTTTTGCATTGAAACAGGATTCTGAATATTAGAAAAACTGTCCAAAGCCAATAGTTTTGGGTTCACAGTAATTGCATACCTTTTATTTACCAATCTTCCCTAGCAGTATGTGCCTGTTACCTAAAGCGATGGAGCAGGCCCCAGTCATATGTCTGTTTCTAAACCTGGGCCTATAGTACAAGACATAGCACCCACTGTGGCCTCTGCTCTGTCACTTTACCATGCGATTCTAATGTAGTTTTACTTGAATAACATAAAATAACATATATAATGTTATTTATGTTATTTTCCACGTGAAGAACTCCTGTAAACCTTGCCGTTTTGAAACTCAGTGAGGCAGGCGTCTTAGACAAGCTGAAAAACAAATGGTGGTACGATAAAGGTGAATGTGGACCCAAGGACTCTGGAAGCAAGGTTAGTCACTGCAGTTCGGGACCTCCTCTTGTGTTTACCCAGCACTAAAGGGAGCCATGGTCAAACCTGGATGGAAACTAAGCAATGAGCATTCCTTTTCCTAGCATAACCCCACCCATTGAAATTAATTGCATTAGCTTTTAAAAATGGGGTCTGGCTTAAAAAAAAAATGCAACCCACTTACTGTCCCAATATTAAGGCTTTAAAAAAATTCATTAAATGCAGAAAAGCTCCATTGGTATTTCATTTAATGTTAGTAATCTCCAGCTTAAAATACTACTGGTAAAAAGTACAATGGATTTTATTCTATTTTATTTTGTTCCATTTGCTTTGGGGTTCAAGAGCCCAAGAGTTCATCAGTTCAGGGACTCTTACTGAATTTACAAAACAGGAAAGGGGATGGTTACCTTTAGCTAGTGGGAATAAAGAAAATTTTACTTTAAAATATTCAACCAGAAGGGTTCAATAATGCTGATTCCACAAATTGGCAAAGGTTCCACTTTAATTTAAGGAGGCACTATTACATTTATGTCCTATCAAATGAAAGTATGGAAGTTCCAAGACTCTAAATTCTCCCTTTAAATTATTCAGTATTTAATAGTAGCATTTCCAAGTCATGAATTCTCTGATTAATGAAATCTAGTTTTGGAAAATGGCAAAACCTGTGGTTCTGATTCTGTTGAATACAGATGAAATTAATCTTTACAAAAAAAACAACAAAAGCATTACAAGGTTAACAGGAAATATACACATAAATTATAGATATAGGTATTTTTTTTATCAAGCCATCTGATTTCCTGGGTATGGAAAACTCATTCTTTTCCCACTTTGATGCAGATGGCAACTCCCATGTAACTCATAGTCTTTATTAAAGAGTTGCATATGGCATGTGATAGGTTAAATGAACGGTCCATAGTCACACCAATGGTATTTGTCAGTGGCAGGATTTCACTCTGCCATGTTACTTTATATATAGATAAAACATACACACATATATGTCTGGTTCCTGTGTATTTGAACATATGTGTTTATTGGCAATTATCCATTCTTCTGGAAAGGAAGAAAAAGAGCTTTTAATGTTTAGTATGATGCACGTAGCCTTAGGGCAATTATTATGAATGGAACTTCACAAATTTGAAGTAGGAATCAGGCAAAGTTCTGAAGTAATCATTTCTTATTAGACCATCAGATTCTTCAAAGAGTTTTCCCCACCTCTTGGCCATAATACCATTGGTCTTTCAACCGAAATGGAATAAGAGCCTTCTTTGAGATAGAAAAGTTTCTTTAACCTCTCTAGCCTAGACAATTGATGTCCATGCTATGATGTGTCCTAGCAGAGATAAAATCCACAACAGAATCCTTGTAAACTCATACTAGGTTACCAGGGCTTCTCTAGTAATGCAGAACAAATAGTGCATCTTTAAATTAAAACACCAATAGTGCTTGCTATTCATGTTTTCCTTTATCTTAATTCTGAGAAAATGATAATAAGAGGCCATTGCTTAGGCCACTAACTCCCTTCAACTGTTTCATAAAAGTGTGGGGTTATATAGTGTCATGCATATTACCTCGTAAATATATTTCCAATTGTAGAAAAAGTTTTTATGATGAGAACATGCAGAGGTTAAGTTGTGTGAACATTTTTAATGTCCCCAATAAATAAAAATCATGTGCTTGGCTATTTCAGAATATTTTGCAATGAGATACATGCCCTAAAATAGCATATAATTAAAAATATCCCAGTAAAAATGGAAATAAAATCATTTTAAAATATTCATAGCTGTGCTAATAATTTCATTGTTGAAATACTTTTGTAGAATAAATCTACCTGTCCATGGCCAATATAGCATGCATCTGTCACATCAGTGTAATATATATACATATGAAGAAATGTGTCATTTTTAGTGCTTTCCTTACTAGTTAAAGGGATTTCCCTATATAGAATGACCTTAAAATGATTAAATAGACTGTCACTGTGTATGCACATGATCATTCAAACAATAACCATGAGAAATTCAAATGACTGGTGTTAATAACCTTAGTTACTTAATGGTAACTGGGATGGGAGGGGGAGGAGCACAATCATTCCCCCAGTAAAATGGAAGATGTTAAAATGTGCTTGTGATGTTTACACAGTCAAACCAACCCACCATCCATGTAACAAACTTTTAAATAAATCATTTTCATACTTGTTGCCTACCTCTGATATTCTGAGTTTTTCCTATCTGTTGATATGGGACAGTGAAGTGGTTTTAATTGCTTATTTCAAAATGTTAATATCTCATAGTTCTCATTGAATCCAATTACATCCCAAATATGGAGGCAATCAAAGTAGTCTTGATTGGGATGAACTCTCCATAACTGGCTTTATTTTAAAATCCATCAGCCCAAAAATCCATATTAAAATCCTTCTGACCTAAAGGTTGTGCATATTTATACTTGCTGCCTGAATGCCTCATTGTTCTTTTTGCTTTGGGAAGGCCACATTTCCATCACTAACTGAAGTGATTCTCTCTCCCCAGGACAAGACGAGTGCCTTGAGCCTGAGCAACGTAGCTGGAGTCTTCTACATTCTGGTTGGCGGCTTGGGCTTGGCCATGCTGGTGGCTTTGATAGAGTTCTGTTACAAGTCCAGGGCAGAGGCAAAGCGAATGAAGGTGGCAAAGAGTGCACAGACTTTTAACCCAACTTCCTCGCAGAATACCCAGAATTTAGCCACTTATAGAGAAGGTTACAACGTATATGGAACCGAAAGTGTTAAAATTTAGGGGTAGGAATTAGGGCCAACTACAGTGAGTGGGTGATGCATCTTGTAAATGCAGTGTTGTGACCTGTCTGTCCAGTGGTGGTAATGCTTGCTTCTAATTAGAGCTTTCTATTTTTTGGAAACCAGTGCAAAGTGGTTCAGTTCTTTGGCTGCAGATGTACGGTACACTCTTCTGTGTTGTTCATAGACATCTGCATTGCAAGGGTCAAACAAACAAACTAAAATAATTTTGCTATTGTGAATCAATCCAAAGAGTCCTGCTATATGAAATTCAAGTTAAAGCAAAAAGGAGACCTTTAGTTTAAAGGTCTAGCACATAGGCAGTTATTTTCTTATTTCTGGCTAAGGTCATTTTTGTTTCAAAGAGTTCCTTTTCTGTTTTGCATAATTGTTAAGTTGCCAGTCAGTGTGTTAGTCCATAGAGCTGGAATGTACCTTAGAGGACATCCAGTCGAACCCTTTCATTTTACAGAATAGAAAACAGAGGGTTAGGGATATTAAATAATTTGCTCAACATCACATAGGTAATATGTATCAGAAATGGGATCCAGAGTAAGAACTTCAGCAATTGTAGGTGAATCCTAGTGATGACTGACATTTTTTTAGGTTCAATTCTGCTTTCTGGTTTAAACTCTTATTGAAGTAAGTGATAATCTTAGACTTATACCAGCAATAGAACTGAAGTTACATTTGAGATTTTAGCTCTGTAAGAGGGATCCAACAAAAGTTAGATGTTCTTAGGAAAGGAGGCAAATCAAATTTATTTTTTAAAAGGTACCTTGCAAGTCCAATTATAGAGGGTGCAGCCTATCTACAATAAATAGCGGTAAGCAATTTGTAAGGCCTAGCTACAGTCCTATAAAGCAGTTGGAATTTTCCTCATTCATGACTCTGGAGGAAACAGGACCAGATGAATGATTTATCCAAGGAGGTAGCAATTACTTTCAGAAGTCTAAAATCCATTCCTTTTTTTCTATTAATAGATTGAGTGATTTTAGATTAAGCTTTGAGGAAATTTGCCTTAAATTCATATCCAAATCCCATTTTTAAAAATAGCATGTTAAATGATTAATTAGGAGTGTTTGTTCTAACATTGCATTGAGAAAGACCCTGATATTGGGAAAGACTGAAAGGAGCAGATGGGATGGATAGATAGTGTCATGGAAACACTGAACATAACTTGAACAGATTTTGAAAGATGATGGAGGATAGAAGGGCCTGGCATGCTATGGTCCATGAGATGATGAAGACTCGGACATGACTGAACAACTCAACAACGACAAATCAAAGACTCATACAATTTTCAAAGGAATGGTAAATAGCTCCAAAGTTACAGAAGAAAATTTTACCCTGAAGTTACATATTGACTCCTAGAAGATTGAAATGAAAGAAAAAGTAACTTGAAACTCTTCTAAATGGTGCTGGTTTCTTTCTTTTAAAAAATCATCTTTTTTGCTGCTATCCTATTGATTTTTTATATAGAATTCAGAAAGGCAATAGCCGAGTTCTTCAGTGTAGTTTATCATAAAGGAGGTCATTCTCCCAATTTTGTAAAAAAGAATTATACCAGGAAGAGTAGACTGCCACATTCCACATAGACTGCTAAAATTGCTCAAATAGCTTTGGGTGATTCATCCACCTGCTGGACTCCAAACCAAAGAGATGACAAGTTGGTGGGCATTCACTCATCATATTGTTTCCAGAGACATCCAACATTTCCACAGGCTAGAAAGCAACCTGTCATCTGTTTCCAGAGATGAATGTTCAGAAAACATTATGGGTGGAATTTTATCATTTATTTTGTAAAAGCTCTTTTGCCACTGCATCAGAAAATATGGCTTTCTTGGTATGGAAAAAGCATTCTAATCATCTGCAGATGAAAAATAGATATGAAAATAGATGAAATAGATAAACAAGATACTAGAAGAATTTCATCTGTGAACCTACCCCCAAATAAATGAATAAAAGAACAACTTGCAAATTTCAGTTCATTAAAAAATCTTATTAAGATGTTTAAAATAGACATGGCATCAATGCTTCCTTTTACAACATTAATATGAAAAGAATCTTTTAAGTTCACTATGTGACATTATAGTATGCATCCTCTATAAATCCTCTTGTCTCTAAGGTTTATACATTTAAGATAACAAATTTCAGAGGAAAATGTAGCATTGTTGTTCTTGTATTTTTTTAAGTCTTAAAACTTTTCAGGATACAAACTAAATAACAGAAACCTTCATAAGAAGTAGTTCTTTATTGCAGTCATGCACCAAATTGTATATTTTTTTCTAACTCTTAATTAGCCTTAAAGCTCCTCAATTCTCTTGAAGTTTTCAAAATTATGCAAAAGATCAGGAGTTTCAAGACTATTATCACTACATTAATAAGACTTTTGAAGACTGAATATTACAAAGCAAGAAAGAATGGCTACATTCAACTGACCATCTTATAAAAGCTCAAAACCAAAAATAATCAGAGAAATCTAGCCCAACTCAGAGCTCATAGTGACAAGATGAAATATTTCCCTTTGATCAGCTCCAAATAAGCACAAAATAAAATGGAAAATTAGATTATTGATGCTGGAAGATGAAGGAATTTTGAAGTATTAGAAATGAATAATAATTAGGAAGAGACACCAGAAGTTACTAAAAGTATATCCAAAACAAGAGTAGGTATTTTGAGTCACTTGAGCTTTTCCCTTGGTTAACAATGTATTTGCATCTGACAATACTCCTTCTATCTGTCAACGCAGTAATTCAATGGTAAAGTATTTTTGTGACTGTGGAACTGCATCTGTACTGCATTTTCTTCACAAAGGATTACAAGGAAAGATAACAACCTCAAAGATACTACATTATATCAGTACCTATAGTGAAGCCCTAAGGAAGCAGGCTGTTGATAATAACACAAAAATTTACTTCACCGAAAATCTTCATAACATTATTTGATAGGATTTCTGCCCAACAAACACCTGGACTGCAAGTTTTTTTTTTCTCTTAATGTTAAGTTAAAGAAATAAATCTATTCTTCAAATGTTGAAAGTAGTGACAGAATTTAGTTGGTCATGTAATTCAACAAAGAGCATCCAGTTTATCCTATATATAAATACTAGCACAATGCTTTCAATTATCTTATGTTATTCCTTGCCACAAATGCCCATATTTTTAATACTAGTACTCTCCTTAGTGATGCTAGATGGTTACAAATCATAAAATATCCTGATCTCATAAGAATAGAAATTTAGGGTGACTAAGAGGGCAATGGAGCACTATATGGCATGTGTATATAAAGGCTACTTCATATTGCCAATGGAGAATTGACATGTCATTGAAGTGGTATAGAAAATGTCATCCAGAATATGTATATCTTGAAAAAGAGATGAGCCTGACATGTAGAGAGAATGACAGAACACAGATGCATTGCCCAAGGACTTCGATGGTACGTGGTAACATGTTGAAAGGAATCAAAGACAGGACTCCAATATAATGGATGAATCAAGAGCAAAAACATGGGCAAGAATCACACAGGAGGAGAAAGTCTGGAAGCCCCTATAAAGGAGGTTACACACTTCTGAAATTATGGGTCCACCAAAGAAGCACATATGCCAAGCAGCATCCAAAACAATCTCTTTTGTTGAACAAAATTTAATGAACAGTCAAATATTCTGACCATTTCCATCCAGCAATATTGCATGCCTCCAGGTAGAGAAACCATAAGTTGGATGAATATCTAGGAACCTTCTCCAGGCCTGTGGGTAGTCACAATCTGACTCCTGTACTTAGGCAGGTTCAGAAATCCCAGGATTCTTCAGGAAGCTACATTAGAACAAAAGGAGACAGAAAAAAATAAGCTGAGGGAATTCAGAGTTGTCCCAAAGTGTGTTCTCTGGGGAATCAATGACAATAGCTAATACCTAAATATATCCCTGTGACTTAATTATAATTTTCCTCTTTCATGATTGCTGAGGAAACTAAGAATCAAAGAAATGATTTGTCCAAGATCATACAAAAAGAAAAAGCTGGTGCTTAGAAAATGTGTCAGTGAATATAGCCATGGAATGATGAATATATAGAATATTTGAAATGGAGAAACAGTGATCAGAAAAAAATAAAGATCAGAGGAATAAATAAAAGTAATTGCTGAAATTTTACATAATGCTTCAAGATTTAGGAAGTATTTGACATGTATAATTTCCTTTGATCCTCACAACTCTTTGAAGTAGGTACTCTAATTCCTATTTTAAAAAGGAAGAATATGAGACATAGAGAAGTGGAATGACTTGCCCATGTTCATACAACTTGTAAGTATTAAAGGCAGGATTCAGACCTAGTTGTTTCCTAACTCCAAGTCCAACTCACTTTCCTTAAAATCAAGGTTCTTGAAGGAGCATTACAAATCATAATGTCCAAGTCCTTCATTCTAGAGATGGGAATTGAGACCCAGAAGGGTTAAGAGACTTGTCCAAGGTCACACAGGTGATAAGATTGACATGTGACCTAGGTCATCTGATTCCCAAATCACTGATGTTTCTACTAATGCATATGCTCACTCCCAAACCCTATCATTTTACAAATGAGAAGACCTAGGAATAGAAAGAGAAACTGAGTTTGCCAAAGTCATATAACAGGCAGATCCAGGGTGCATTGACCTCTCATATCACATAGGTACCCCTTAAAGAATTATGCCCCTTCAAAAAATATTGTATCAATAGTATCTGAATGATGAAAGAGAACTCGGAGGTCATCTAACATAGATATAATAGATGATAGATAGATAGATAGATAGATAGATAGATAGATAGATAGATAGATAGATAGATAGATAGACAGACAGATAGATAATAGATAACCAAAGTATCAATCCTGTTTACAAGATGTCTAATGACAGGGAAGCCACTGTCTATTAAAGTAAGTCTCCCATTTTTTGTACTACGTCATTCTTAGGAAGTGTTCCCATTTTATTGAATCCAAAGCTCTCTCCCTAAAACTTCTAATCACTCATCATAGCCCTGCCTTTTATTTTATTTTTTTACAATTTTTTAACATTTATATTGAAACTATTGAATTCCAAATTCTATCCCTCCTTCCCTCCATTCTCCCTTCCCTGAGACAGTAAGCAATCAGATCTAGGTTATACATGTGTAATTACGTAAAATATTTCCATATTACTCATTTTGTATAAGAAGACTTGAATAGAAGAAAGAAATGAAAGAAAGAAAGAAAAAAGTGAACATAGCATGCTTCAGTCTATATTCAATCAATAACAGTTCTTTCTCTGAAGGTGGATAATATGCTTCAGCATTAGTTCTTTGGAATTGTCTTGGATCATTGTATTGCTGAGAATAGCTAAGTCATTCACAGGTCTTCATCAAACAATATTGTTATTACTGTGCACAACATTCTCCTGGTTCTGTTCACTTCACTATGCTAAATCAGTTCATGTAAGTCTTTCCAGGTTTTTCTAAAATAATTCTGCTTGTCATTTTTTATAGCATAATATTATTCTGTTATAATCATGCACCACAGTTTGTTTAGCCATTCCCCAATTGATGAGTCCTGCCTCTTATAACCAAATAAGACAGGTCTCTATGTAAGAGAAGATAGAAACCATGCCTCACTAAATCTCTTCTCTGGTCTAAAAATTTCCAGTTCCTTTAATGATAACTGTATGACACACTGCAAACCTATTACACTAGGACAGGAGTGGAAGTGGACAAATTAAGAGTTCATTTTTCAGTTCCTTTCTCCAGCCTTATCCACTGTTCTACTCCTCCTCCACGTGTGGAATCTCAGCTTTATTTTCATTTACATTGGGAGAGTAGTTCACCTAGGACAACATTAGCTACATGTTTATTGCACTCGTTTAGGGTGCAATTTATCAGTTTTATATGTGCTTTAAAAAAGTACATGCCTACTACATATTTTCCATCTATGACCATGGCATTTCCCTCCCCAAAGCCCTAATTCCATAGGGACTAGATGAAGATTTCCAAATAGAAGAGGAGTACTGATCTTTTTGTTACCCTTATTAGCTATAGCTACCAATTACAAAGCTGTTAGCCAGTCAGTCAGGGTCACTTTTCCATTTCTAACAGTACTGCTCAAAGCTGACTTTAAGTCATCTGGGGGCAAAAATGTATGAAATGGGCTAGATTTCTTACCTGGATTCTGCCACTAACTACCTATGGACAGGTCACTTCACTTTTCTGGGGCTCAGTATCATTATAAGTAAAATGATAAGCTGGAACAGGTGATCTCTAAGGTCTTATCTACTTATAAAAAGCTTATGATTTCAATACCTTCAGAATTCATGCAAAGTTAAGTAGAGGCTACAGGATTTCTTGAAGAAATTGGTAAACCCAGAAACAATAGAAAAATAAAGTTTCTCCTCTGAAATGAAATGAGTCAAATTATTGACTTTTTCTTCTCTCCCTGT
Source organism: Notamacropus eugenii (assembly GCF_028372415.1). NCBI lineage: Eukaryota > Metazoa > Chordata > Mammalia > Diprotodontia > Macropodidae > Notamacropus > Notamacropus eugenii. The sequence goes on along the minus strand of NC_092876.1, from coordinate 149,206,906 downwards.
TAACTTGCCTCTTTTAGAAATTAACATTCAAACTCAGGTCCTAGAAATGATAAAAAGATTTCAGTGAGAATAAAAGAATATATTTTCATAATAGCACTGCCTGCTTCTCCTATTATACTTTTTTCTCTCTGCTGCCAACTATAGCAAGAAATTTTGGGGCAAAGATACTAGAGAAAGAATTCAGAGGCCTGTCCCACAATAGTTATTAATCTGGGGAAGTGTCCCTACAGATGGTCTTCCATGCATATTAACATATCCTCTCTTGATATGTGTCCCTCTATAAAAATGCTCTTTAAAAATCTATACCTAAATGTCCATATAAGCATGTAGTCAGCTGTACGTCAATACTTGTGCTATTTGAGTCATGTCATTAAGTGGTGTGAATGAATGGAGATGTTTGTGGAGAGGTCTGTTTAGTTAAAAGAGGACATGGCATAAGTTGTAGGTATACATAGGCAATATAGACCAATATAGATCACATTTTTGAAAGAATAATTTTTTTATTTAAAAATTTAGATAGCTAAGAAAAGAAGATTTTATATACATATATATGTGTGTATAAATATACATATATATGATACTTAAAACTAAGTTCAACTTAATCTTAAGCATAGAATAGCTTAGGTTAAGGAATCTATGCTCACCGTTAAGTAAATTCTTGTTTTGCATTTGCCTTAAGCTTAATTTTTTTTCTAAAAATTCTATTATCACAATCTCTAAATTGACTTCTTCCCAATATAACTGTGTTTTTTTATGCAGTTCTTATAAAACCAAAAGCATATGAAAATGCAGATGTCTAAATATTAACATTTTGGTGTTTGTTGTATCACGTTCTGCCAATAGAATAGAAATATTGTAACACTTTTTTCCTTGTTTCCTTTCCATGTAACCTAGCTGACCTTTTCTGAAGCCATAAGAAACAAAGCCAGATTATCCATCACAGGGAGTGTCGGAGAAAATGGCCGAGTGTTGACTCCCGACTGCCCAAAAGCTGTACACTCTGGAACTGCTATTAGACAAAGTTCAGGATTGGCTGTGATTGCATCGGACCTACCATAAAAACCAAAAAAATAATTGAGTGCCTTAATTAAAACTGTGTTGGTGACTGATGGAAACACAGCACAGCCTGTCCCAACATGGGAGCGTCATTGATGAACTCCAAAATTTGGCTGAGAACGGGAAGTACGTCCAAATGCGCCAGACATCATCAGCAACAATGTGTGCATGAGCTCAGCTCGGAAACCCAAACTCAGATTTTATATCAGGAAAATTCATAATTTAGATTTTTGGGGGGTGGGAGGGGCGGGAGCTGGGACGGGTGTATTAACAGCAACAAATGTCACTGGAGTGGACTTAAACTAATAAGACTTGTCAATTAGCGCATAAAACTGTGAAGGACTTGCTCAGAAAGGACAACACTTTTACCTTGGACTTCACCAAGAGGGATTAAATAGCTATAGAAGTCAATGAACATGCTAACCTGTGTCTCCTGAACATCCATGTATTCAAGGAAGAATATCCAGCTGTGGCAATGAGTCACAAAACTGTGATGAGAAAATAATAAACAAACATGTAAATCCTGTGAAAAGTAAAAGAAATTATTTACATTTCCTTTGAGGAAAAAGAGGAATATTGAAACATGCTTGCTTTTTAACTGATGTAAATTCGGTAGAAGACAACACAATTCTTTTTTCTAACCATCTTAGGGAACAATTCATTGCAATAATTGATATAAATGGCATCACTGTAATAAAATTCAGAGACTTTTTTTTTATAAAAGTTGTTGACCATCTTCTTGTTTGCTGTTATCTTCATTCTGTTACATACCAGTGTCCCACAGATCACATCTGTCTAAGTAGGAGAAACAAAACAAAACAAAAAAAAAATGTTGACATTACATCATCAGTCTGCAGCATAGAATCAAAAGAGACTACGGGTCACTCATGCTACCAATATTATTTATAATCTTGTTCTGTGTACAAAATTGTGGTTTTTGTACCCAACAAAAAGAATAAAACAACGGTCATTCTTATAATATCTACAGAGCCTGGATTTGTTTTCCCAATGTTTTGAAAGCCATCTTGGAGGAAAAAAAATGCAAAAACAGCAACAACAAAAGAAAGGAGGAAGTGCTGAAAGGAGAATTTGTGGATAGAGTGGTGTCTGTGGTTAGCTAGTATCGATTAGTGAACAAGTTGTTCGAGGTGTAACCCTTGATAATGGATCTTTATGCCATGAGCATGCAAGCAAGGTTCACATATCTGTGGTTTAGCTCTATAATATCTCACTTGTGTTGGGCATTCACTGCCCATTTAATTCACTCAAAGTTAATAAGACAAATGTTGAGTCTACCACAAATATTCATGTGCCCAAATGCAAAAAATATATACACTTGTATTTGTGTAAAAGCTTGTTGTATTATATACTTTTTTTTCAAATTGCTTGAGTGTTTTTTTTCTTGAGGAAAAAACAAAAAATGCAGTAGGTTTTGTCAAGAAGTAAAGTAAGCAGATATCATAACAATGGCAGCCATGAGGTCACATGTAAATTCTCTATTGATCCCCTGTGAGGGTTAAAAGCTAGTTTGCTAGAAACTCACAGCAGCAGCTCTGCTTCTGTTTGTGTAGAAACTAGTCAAGGAGGAAGGTGACCCCATCCTTTTCCATCTTGAGTTTCTAATGAGAGAGAATAGGATATGGTGAGGATGTGGATAAAAGAGATCTTGCCCTTTCTTTTCCCCGTGACCAACAAGACTGCACACTAGAAACTTTTCCAAGTCTCCACTAAGTCACACAAAAATAATTATATTCCAGATATAGGTCATTTATATCTGAATCCAGAAAGCAAAAAACGAAGGATCTTACACAAGGTAAAACCCTTTGTAGTTAGTACCAGATAATGATAAACCTAAAACATCCACTTAGTACATTTCCTCAACTTCTCAGCCTTCATCACTCCTAGGAGAAACATACAAACTTGCAAAAAATGACCACGGGGATTGTGCTTATGGCTTACATTGGGATCCCCTCCTGATGCCAGCAGTTCACTGGTACACCTCAGCTACTATCCACCTATCTCCCTGTAACATAGCAGAAAATGAATCTGCCTAGGCAAGAGATGGTACTGCCTTCTTCCTGGGACTGCCCCCTAGGTAAGGAATACCCAAGGCCTTGAATATTCTATCCAGTACACATTGCCTGCTTTTCCTCAATCCTGAAAAGAAAAGACAAAAACCAACCAGCAGTGATTCAATCTAGACAGAAGAAGGAAAGGATTAGAGGCAAGAGAGGAACTAGGTCAAAGAAGTCTTTTGAATGGCTTTGCAGGACCTTAACAAAAGCGTGAAAAAAATGTACCTGGTACATCCTGTCCCCATAGAGGCTAAAAACTAAATTCTCCATCATAGGAAGAGGGAGAGGCAGATTTTCTGTTCTGTTTCTGACTGTGGGCTTGGGAGTGGGGGAGGGGGGGTGGATGCCTACAAGCAAAGGAGAATAAATCAAAAATGAATACTAGGAGAATATAAAGAAAAAATCCACATCACTAATGATTCTAAAAAGAATAGACTCAATAAAAACTAAAAGCACAAGCAGATAAATCAATAAAGTAGATCCTAAAAGTAGAAAGAAGGACAAGAGCTAAAGTCCCAAAGAGATTACAAAGTCCTCAACAAATGTTACAAGACAAGAAAATACAATCCAATGTCTAACAAAACACAAAACCCTATGAATTCTCAAGAGATCATGAAACAATAATAAGAAGTTGAGATGGTTTGAAAGGGGAATAATGTCTATAAAATAAAAAAAAAATAGCAGCCTAGAAAAAAGTGAAAAAGTTTAATATATTTGGAATAAAAATTATGTCAAGGAGGGAAAACTGGCAGTACAGAAGCAAAGAAAAATGACATTAAAAGATATGATCTCTATACAAGCCAAAAGCATTGACTTCACAGACAGAATTCACAGAAAATAACATAAAGATACATGTCTTCCAGAAAACCATGACAAAAAATAATGAATAACAATGCTAGAAATAATAAAACTGCCTAAAACTTCTGAATATAAAAAATGCAAAGCAACAACATAAAGAGCCACAAATGGCATTCAGAAAAAAAAAACCAATCTATATTTCAAACTCTAAGATACATAGTAACTAAATGTAATAATTTCTATAATACAAAACAAATTCCTCAAGAGGCCAAAAGACCTTCAAATGTAAAGGAAATTATATTAAAATAACATGAAATTATTCTGCATCCAGTAGAAACTGCAGAAGTGAATGGAATATTATATTCTGAAAAGCAAAGGAGCTCAACACCACATTATACCTGGCAACCCTGAGCCTAACCAATGAATTTAATATGCTATAAAATATGAATGTTCAATAAGAGAGAAGGTCTTGAAATATATTTGCTTCAAAACAAGTATGAACAGAATATTTTACTTGTAAGCAACCCAAACAACATAAACAAAAGAAATGCAATTAAGTACAATTGCCAAGGAAAGAAACATATTGCTAATGTTAAAAGTTATTTTTTTTAAAATAGAGATCATCAAGAAAAAAAATCACATGGAAGCATAAAGATGTAAACATGAGGAATGAAGATAGAAATCCAGATCTGGTGCCATTAAATAAGCCCTAGGACTTTCCTAAAGGTGAATCAAGATATTTTGTAATACAAAATTCAAGAGTGGGAGGGAGCCAAAAACGGGAAGAAAGAAATGAAGGACAAAGGAGAATGGAAGATGAACCTTTATCAAGCCCATGTGTGAACAGTGAAAGGATGATAACTCCTATTTGCAAGAGAGGGGCTACTTGAGAATGAAAAGATGGCATAAGTAAGGGATTAAAATTGGAGTAGCAAGAGGAGTACTCAATCCAATCAGATAAAAGGTCTCACAGAAGTGTATTTTGACAGGAGAGCACTTCAAAGGCCAAAAGTTGCCTTTTTTCCTTTGGGTTTACTGGCTAGATTTCTTTCTCAAAGACCAAGCCTGAAGTCCAATTCACTCTAGAGCTAGTAGATTGAAAAATATGTCCCTACCCTCGTAGCACAGACCAAATGTAAATATTAAATAGTAACTGTTCCTCTTTTGGCCAGAAACCCTGAGGGTCTTCCCCTCCCAGTTTGATTTTTTTTTTTTTTTATTAAAGAGGCCATCCCTTTAGTAACTACTTAAAGAGGTCTATTCACTGAATGAGCTTTATCTCACTCAAAGTGAGAACTTGAAAAGACCTTAGCCTAAAAGGGCCAGGGTCTACCACTGCATTCTGGTCCATCTCCACTGGACCTAGATGGTCCTGGAGGAGAAAGTGAGGCTGGTGATCTTGCACAGCCCTCCCTCACTCAAATCAAAGTCAATTGCAAGTCATGTTATCTTCTCTCTAATGTCATGGTCCTCTTCAAGAACGAAGGACAAACACAACAACTTTGACAGAAGTATATGCCTGTCATGGTATATGAATACCTTGCAACAGGTTTGACCAGAGTGAGGGGAGGTGGTTGTGCAATGAGATACTACTATCTCTAAGAGTATTTTAATGTTCTAAAGTTAATATCCTCCCTCAGGAGAAAAGAACATTGAACTACTATGAGTAGGTAATATCCAAAAAGGGAAACTTGGACTTGACATGGACCTAAAACTGAGATGTCATGGCCAGTGGGAATGGGAAAGGTCATGGGAAGAACCAGAATAGAATTGGACCCCAAAATTTAGAATATAATTTTTACAAAAGGGCATTATTTCTGTCCACAGTACTTCCCTCTTGAACTCATTCTTCTAAAATGCAATGGAGCAAGATCTATAAAAGCAGTAACAGATAATGATAAAAGAAAGAACTGAAGCCTAGTGCTTCAGAAATTTTAATTCCATGAGAAACACAAAGATGGAATTCATTAAAGATTGAATAAATGAGGATATTGATCATAAATCAAGAATTAAATTTTAAGAAAGACACAATAGTAAAAGTAGAACAAAGTAAGAACAGAGCAAAAAAACTGAAAAAGGAAGAGAAAAAAGATAAAAAGCAAAAGAAGCTAGAGGAAGGAGTAGAACTTTTTTTTAACTAACCACTTAAATAGAACAATTACAGAGAAAATCAAAGGAAGAGATAAAGAAATAAAAGTAAAAAAATCAATAATTTAAGTAAAAGTACAAAAATAAGGAAAAATGCTAAAAAAAAACTGGAGTGTGAAGTGAAGGAGGGGTAAAGAGTCTGTGGCAATAGTTTGGTTACATCAAAATAGTTCAAATGACACTAGAGAAAATGTATTGATTTAAAACAGGAAAGTGATTAAAAATATTTTTAAAATAATATGAAAGACTAAAATGGAAGAAAACATAGGACATAACACTTTAGGGTTAGTTAGAATAAACAATACAAGAGTAAACAAAGAGTAACAAAATGACTAATAAAAAATTCCACAACCTGTTGCTTACAAGAAAAAACATAGAAAAGCATTAACATATATATGTATGTGTGTGCATGTGTGTGCACATGTGTATAATCATAATGAGATCTAGGGACAAAATTTACCAGTCACCAGGCAAAAAAATGAAGACTGGCAATCATGCTATTAGACAAAGAAAAAAATTCAAAATATCAGTAAAGATGAAGAAAATAAATTACATTTTTCTTAAGGGGTTGACAAATAACAAATCAACCATAAATAGTACAGATATATGCATCTAATAACAGAGCATCTAAATTCATAAAAGTTAATTGAGTCACAAAAAGACTTACAATAATCCAATGAGAGCAGGATACTTAATGTTGTTCTCTCAGATGGGGGATTTAGCATAAATACAAATGCAAGGGAAAATAAAGAACTAAGCAAACTCTTGGATTTAGAGCTAAAATTTAAGCTAAAAAATTGGCAGTGCCTTCCAAATGTAACCACTATATATTATACATATTTCTCAGCACCACATTACAAAAGTCAGCCACATATTAAGGCTTAAAAATTTGTCATTGTAAATATGAACAGAACATAAATATTAAACACTACCATTACAGACCACGATGAAATAAAAAATAAGAATCAATTGCGGGAACATGAGGAAGACATAGACCTCAGTTGAGATTTCATAATGTAATCCTAACTAAATAATGGGCCAAAGAACAAATCATACAAACAATAACTATGGAAGATAATCATAATGACAAGACAGCATATAATGTGATCTTGGTTGTCCTTAAAGGAAAAATTATAGCATTATACATATACCTTATCAATGTTACAAATAGAAGATTAAAAACAATTTTATGCAATTTTAAAAATTAGAAAGGCAATTATAATAATTTTACATATATACCTATTTGTGTCTAATGATAACCATTTCTAGGGCAGGGGGAAGGAGAAAAAAAGAAATTTACATCAAAATTTTGTTGTATATTTGAAATGAATAGAAAGATGTGCATGGTAGATTTGCAGTTCTATGTGCAATCGTCTTTTTATTATATTATACTATGGAAGTGCTTTTTTATTCTATAAATTAAAAGTAAAATTTTAAAAATAAAAATTAGGTAACTAATCAAGCTAAATAAAGTTCAAATGGGGAAACTTTAAAAATAAGGATAAATTTGAAACCCAAAAAGCTATTGAATGAATACATTTTAAAATAAGAAAAGTGGTCCAAAGGGATTTACGGGAGAGTTTTATCAAACTTTTAAAGTTAAATTTAATATCTGTATTCCACAAATTATTCCCCAAATTTGATGATAAAAAGCACTTTACTAAATTCCTCTTATGATTTAAATACAATCCTGAAACTCAAACAAGAGGATGGATCAACTAAAGTAAAAGTACTATAGACCAATATCAACTATGTATATCATTTAAAAAATTTTAAACAATAGTGGCAAAAATTTTATAGCAATTCATCCAAAACTCATTCACTATGATAACATTGGATTTATACCAGGGATTTAAATATGATTCATCATGGTAAAGACGTTAACATAATTGTAGAAAAGTTCAAACATCCCAAACAATATAATTATATCAGCACACTCAGGAAAAAAAGCTTTTAACAAAGTACAATATTTATTCATGCTATTAAGCAAAAACCCTAAACAGTAAAGGCAGAGAGGGATTTCTTAAAATATAATAATAAGTATCAACTTTAAACCAAAAGCTAGCATTATATGCAGTAGAGAAACACTAGAAAGTTTCCTAATAAAATACAGGAGTAAAGGAAAAACATTCCTTTTCCTCACTGTTATTTGACATAATTTTAAAAATGTTAGCAATAACAATGAGTCAAAAGAAAGAAATTAAAGGCATAAGGATAGTCAAATAAAAGTTAAAACTATCCCTCTTTTCGAATAACATGATGATTTACTTTGAAAACCTCAGGAAATCAGCAAAAAAAAAAAACTGAATGGTATTAATGTTGTGGGCTACAAAATGAACTCACTAAATCAAATGTGTTTCTATGTAGTAAGAAAAAAAATCCAGAAGCCAATAATAAAAAGTGAAGTCTTGTCCAAAATAACTACAAAACGCACTATCTGGAAGCGAATCTGCCAAAACATATACAATATATAGATACAATTACGAAATATTCCTTAAATAAAAGACAACTTAAACAACTGAATGAGCAACAATGCTACCAAAGGTATTTTACAGATTTAGTTCTGAAGGAATCAAACAAAGGGATACCTTATAGAGCTAGACAAAATATTCACAAAATTTCATTGGAGGAACAAAAGTTCTATAATATCAAGGGAAATCATGGGGGGTGGGAGTTGGGGGAGGTAGGAATAAAGGGAAATAGCACTTTCAGACTTCAGCCTACATGATAAAGTACTAGTTAACTTTTAACTATTTGGTATTTTTAAAAATAGAAAAGTAAGTCATTGGAACAGACAAGGAAGGAAGGAAGGAAGGAAGGAAGGAAGGAAGGAAGGAAGGAAGGAAGGAAGGAAGGAAGGAAGGAAGGAAGGAAGGAAGGAAGGAAGGAAGGAAGGAAGGAAGGAAGGAAGGAAGGAAGGAAGGAAGGAAGAAGAAAACATTAAGAGCTAGCTAGCTGTGTGCTTGACACTACGATAGGCACTGAAGATACAAAGAGAAAAAGCTAACCAATCCCTGATTTCCAGGAGCTCATTTTCTAATTGGGTGAGACAACATATAAAAGGGAAAATGGAAAGTCACGAAAGTTCTAAAGCTTCAAATTTTTGCAGATTGGAAAGAAAGGAGGTAGGGAGGGAAGGAAGAAATATTTATTAAGCACCTACTGTTAGCTAGGCAGTATACTAAAGCTCTCTACAAATACAGTCATTTATGGATGCCAAACCTATATCACGAGGTCAGAAAACAATGCCAGCTTTGACCTACAGACAATAGAAATTGTCACTTTAATCTTCACAATGAACAGGTCTGACCATGTGACTCTACTGCTCAAAACTGCTTAGTAGTTTCATATTACTTATAGAGCTAACTGTAAACTATTTAGCCTGATTTACAGCCTACCATCCCTAGACAACCTGTCTCCAAGCTACTCTTCTGACATTTTGTACTAATCCCTTTGTGCACTCCACATTTTAATTAAACTGGGAGATGTTATCTATTTCTCAATCTCTTCCTACTCTCTGCAACTTGCATATGCATGTATGAGTCTTACCCCATTCCCATATAGTGATCTCCATTGACTTCCTTCTCAGCTATTCCTGGTCACTCCAGCTGAAAGACATCTTCCACCTTGGATCCTCTTAAGGCATTTTGTCTGGACTTCAGTTTTCATCATTAAATTTTACCTGGTATCTATCCTCCTCCAACTAGATTTTAACTCCTTTATATCAGGAATTTTATAATTTCTCTTTTATCATCAGCCTCTGGCAGAGTTTAATTTGCAATATATCCACAGTCTAATGTTTCTTACCCTCCTGTCATCTAAGAATGTCTGTTTTTTTATTGTTGCTTGATGAATTCCCTATGCATATACTAGTCACCCTTTTCTTTCTCAGTGGGGTTATCTGGATTTCTGTCTTCTGAATTTCAGGCTTAAGAGCATTTTATCTCTTTGATTGACTTTCTCTTTATGCCAGCAAATTCTAAATATCCATTCAAAATGTTATAATTTATAAAACTAATAAGAATGAGTAAAAGAACTAAATGAAATGGGAAATGGGATACATTCCCAGGGTCTTCCCCACTGTTATGAGTCTGTTGTTGTTGTGATTGTTGCTTGTCTTTTGTTCTGGAAAAGCATCTTGGCATCAGGAAGGTGATGCCATGACTTTCAAGTGAATTGGATTTAACTGAGAGAGGGCTATGCAAAGTCAACAGCCTCAATTTCTCTTCTGGAGCCATCTGGGTCCAGTGGTAAGGTCTTTAACAGGTCTCAGTTTGACTGAGGTTACACCTAATTACAGATTAAGGCTAGGTAAGGAATGAAGCTGAAAATGACCTTTTTGATGGAAAAAAAAAATCTATCTTGGAAGGGAAGACCCTCAGGGTTTCTGGACAAAACAGAAATAATTACTATTTACATTCACTCTTAGCCAACCAAAGCCCAAACAATGACCAAGTGGGGCTTTGCCCAACCTATTTTGGGCCAATCAAAGAGAGGTTTGAGTTTTAGGACATGCTCCTTGCAAAAGGAATCTAGCCCCTAGCCCCCAAGATATCTTGGGAGGTTTTAGTGATAAAAATTTACATGCCTTTGGGCAGAGCACTGGCACAGAAGGGTATGATTCTTTATGTGAATTGAGGGAGAGGAGAGAGGGAGAGGAAGGAAAAAGAAAGTGAAGGGGAAGGGAAAGGGAAAAGGAAAATAAAGGGAAAGGAAAAAGGAAAAGGAAAGGGAAAGGGAATTGAATGAAGGGTTTTTTGAGGACTTTCCTCATCCAAATCAATTAATGAGTATTTATTTAGCTTCTGCTCTGTGCCAGTTACTATGCCTGGTGATGAAAAAACAAAGACAAAAATTAAACATATTTACTCTCGCGGACTTTAAACTCTACCCAGAGAAATAACACATACACATATAAGTATATCCAGAGTAAATTCAAAATAAATATATAGTAGATCCAGAAGGAGGGAGCACTAGCACTTGGGGAAATCAGGGAAATCTTCGTGTAGAAGATACTGTTTGAGCTGAATCTTGAAAGAAATAAAAGACTGTATGAGATGAAGAAGGAATGAGTTATGAGCACAGGAAGCAGTGCAAAGGAGAAGAAAAGGGAAATGAAATCTAGCACATAAGGTATAGCAGTAGGGCCAGTTTGGCTGGACCATATAGTTCAAGAAGGAAGATAACATCTAATTAAGCTGGAAAATAAGTAAAGACTAAATTATAAAGTGGTTTAAAAGGCTAATAGAGGAGTCTGTATTTGATTGCGGAGTCAATAGGGAATGAGTATAGTTTTTTGAGTACAAAAGTGATTTGTACTTAAGAAAAATTATCTTTGAGCTCTGTGATAGATAAAGTAAAGAGAAGGAATGATAATTTATTAAGTGCCTATGATGTTCTAGGCACTGTGCCAAAAGGGGAGAGATTTGAGTCAGATAGCCCTACTAGACCAGTGCAATTACCTAGGCAAGAAGTAATGAGGATCTGACCTAAACTGATGATTACTTAAGTAGTAAGAAAAGGATGTGAGAAATGTTGTCTAGGTAAAAACTGCAAAATTTGGCAACTGCTTCGATATATGGTTTGACAGAAAGGGAGAAATTAAGAATAATACTACCACATGGAACTGGAAGGCTGGGTGGATGGTAGTGCATAATAAAAATAGGGAGGTTGGGAAAAGGGATGGATTTGAGGACAGAGGGGAGAAATAATGATTTCTGGGTATGTACTTGCTGAATTTGAGAAGGTAGTTGATGATGTACAACTGAAGGTGAAGAGAGAGATAAGGGCTGGGATTGTCGACCTAAGAGTCATCTGCAAAGGTGATAACTGAATCTGTGGGATCAGGTGAAATCAGCAAATAAGAAAAGATATCCTCTGACCTATGAATGGCTGGAGCCAAACAAAGCAAACCAGAGGCAGGTGTTTCAGAAATCAAGCAGAAGTTTAATTAATTTCAGAGTGAGGGAAACTCAAGCAGAAGCCCTCTCCCCCCTCCTGACAAGAAGGACTTAACATGCTGGGACAATGGCAGGGCTTTTATACATGAAAAAGACTGGACCACAACAATCATTCTTAGGTCTTGAGTAAGCAGTTCCCATAGTTGACATTTCTTGGGCTTGGGTCCCATGGGAACAGTCAAGTCTCAAGTCAAGTCATTGAGCCTTGTGATCATTCAGTGGAATACAGATAGAGAGTTAGCATGGCAGGAATAGGAGTGCAGTACCTGGTTCAGTTCACTTGACAGTTACATAATATGCACAGGGATTGTGAGGATGTCAAGAGATATGATGAGTGTCTTTAGGCTGCAGCATATCACCTTCCTCTCAGATCCCTGGGAAATAGGGGGAGCTCCAACAAATCTAAACAGTTATTGATTAATATAAAAATCATAAATCCCTTAGTGAACATCTGGTGCTGGTCAAAGCAATACACTTTGCCAGAGGGTGAGATCATCCAGAGCACAAAGGATTGTTGTTATGACAAGCTCAGGGCATAGCCTGCTTGTTGGGCTTAGTTCTAGAGAAGAAGGCCAAGGACAGTCTTAAAAAGCAGGTTATATTAGAGTACGCGTACAGTTAGAGGGATGATGATGCAGCAAAGGAGACTGAAGCTTAGTAGACAGGTAGAGAAAAACACAGCAAAAGAACTGTCACAAAAATGCAAAAAAAAAGAGAAAAGATTCAAAAGGAGAGCATGGATATCAATGTTAAATGCTTCAGAGAGGTCAAGAAGGTTGAGAATTGAGAAAATTCCTCAGATTTGGCTGTTAAGATGTCATTTAGTATCTTTGGAGAGAGTAGAATGAAATCAGAAACCAAACTGCAGATGGTTTAGAGGAGAAAAGACAGGAGTTGGGGGTAAGAGTAGAGATAGCTTTTATAATAGTTTTGTTGAGAAAGGGAAGAGAGGTCTAAGACAATAGTTACTGGAGATGATGGGATCTAGTAAAGATTTTTAAAGGATGGAGGAGACTTGGATGTGTATGTAGGTAGCAGGTAAGGAACTAGTAAAAAGGGAAAGACTTAACAGAGAAAGGGGGTACTAGTGGGAGAAATCTTCTAGAGAAAAAGAGAGGGAATGGGCTCAAGGATATCTTTGAGAGTTTGGCCCTCTGAGAGTATATCTTTATCACATACTGGAGAAAAAGAAATTAAGGGAGAGTAAGGGAGCTGTAACAGGGTAAAGGATGTAAAGAGGGGTCAAGATAAAGGACCTTAATTTTCTTTGTAAAATATGAAGCAAGATTCTTGAGTGAAAGGGAAGGTTATGGGGTGATATTGGAGGTTGAGAAGAGAAGAGTTTCAAACAGCTACTATAGTAAGTAGAAGAATAAAATTAGGAAGGCATAAAAGAATTGCCTTGCTTCAATGAGGGCCCAATTGAGAGAAGTTAACTTATAGAGCATTGTTATGTAACTTCCTCTAACTTTATTCAGCAGTATATGAAGAGGAGCATAAGAGACTATAGGAATAATCCAGGAGTTAACTGAGCTCTTTCAAAAAGCAGTGGTTGGGAATAATCCAAAAAACATTGGAGAATGACACAAGGGAGTTGTAAGAGCTCAAGAGATCCTCTAGCCAACCTGGTAACAGGTATTATGGATGTGCCCCACAAATGAGGCTTTAAACAATGCATTAAATGCAAATTAGTTTAAATAGAACTATCTGTTTGACCTTAATCACTAGCTTCATGTCAAACTAAAAATTATTACAATATTATCCTGAAAAAAAAATCACCACAAATTGTGCTAATTATAGGGACTCCATCTATTACTATGATGATAAATGTGGCCATTACCATAAAAATTATGATTTATTTAAGTCAATAAAATGAGAGCTAATTGCTCTTCCATTTTACTAGAGCCATAGCTGTCCATAGACTGTATGGTCACTGAATCTGGGCAGTGTCTCACATTCCTTAGAGAGTCAATAATCGTAGAAATCATGCCGTGTAGGATGAGAGCAGGGAGGAATAGAGATGGAAACCAAAGTTTGTGCAAAAAGGTATGAGCAAGTAGACAAGTAAACTGAATTGTTCTAACTGAATTCTGTAGTAAGGTCACCCAACCATCTAGGTGATAAGAGGTGTAACATCTGAGGTCCTGATCACAGTCCAGTTTACACACTCAGTCCATTCATCAGGCTGGGAGTGTATTCATTAGAAAATTAGTTTTACCTGAAGAGGCTTGAATAGTAAAATCCAGAAGCAAGACATTAAACAAGGGTCCCATTCAAAGGAAATGTGGGAGGGGAGCTTATGGAGCCAAGAATCTTCTTTTAGGAATGGGCATGTAGATTTGGCAATGGTAGAAGCTCCAGCACAGGAGAGGAAATGGACCATCTTGATAAGGGCACCTGCCATTACTGGAATGGCATAACTGGCCTGGATGGGAAGCAAGCTCATGAACAAGTCCAACATCACAGCCAGCTGGCATGGAGGGAAGTTGCCAGGGATTGTAGCAAACCTTCCAGCCCCTACAGTGTTCTTGGCTCAAGCATAGTTCTTGTTAGATGAGACATACCAGTGGACATTGTGTTACATGCATGACCACCAAAACTCTCAACCAACAGTACACAAGATTTTGCAGGTGCCAACATGGTCCACTTTGGGGCTTTCTCAGTAAAAGCAGACTGCCACCCATTAGACCCTGTAGAGTAGAGATGTACAGGTTTGAATGAGGAGCAAAACTCCTCTAGAGACTAATTCTCCTTCAGGTGCTGAAGTCATGCCAGTTAGAATGCAGGCAGCTGCTCCTCCATATGGGCATCCTGTGGCTACCGCTGGCAGCTCAGATCCAGTAAGTCCAGCGAAGAATGAGTCACTTTGAAGTTTATGGTATACACTACAGGGAGTCCTGATGTGACAGTTTATGTACTAAGTGACCAAGTCCCAGTTTCTACTAGAATGCATTTGCCTAATAGTTGTGTTGTTTTGAAAAACAGAGAGAATAAAATTAACACTTCATTTTAAAACAATAGCACCCAATGGATCTGATGTTGACTGAGCTGATGGGCTATCTGGCAGAACTCCAAATTATTATGGTCATTATGGAGAGGAATGGGATACTGAGCTAGCTGCCCATCTCCATACAGTTTCTATACACCTCAAACATGGTGTGTATAATACCTCTTCTCATGTAACACATTTCTTCTCAGCCAAAGCCAACTCGCAGGAGAAGCATTTGCAGAGCTATGATATGGGATGGTGGCAGGTGGTAGGAGGAGGATGCACAGACTGCAGAAGATGTCTCAACTACAACTGTATCTATCTTTGTAATGAACGCTGAGGGTTTAAGAATATCAAGATAAAAGTCAAGATAAAATGATGCTTGAGATCATTCAATGTACCCTCTTCTACAATGTCTAATAGAATGCTTAGAATTTTCAGTGGCAACAAGAGGTGAAGTTGAAATAGGAAATCCAGTAATAAAGGGAGAGTGCAGAATTGAATACAGATCTTTTTATTTGAATAACTTAATACATTTCCTTTCACTATAAATAGGTGCCTTGAGGCCATCTGCCATTACTGTAATGGCATAGTTGCCCTGGATGCTTACATTTTCATGGCACTGTTCTCTTGGACTTTGTCGTAAGGTAAAACAGAGGTAGGCACATCAAAATAATACAGAGATGTTATCCTGATCACTAAACATGACATAAGAATTTCAGCTGTTTCCTGACCAACACTTTCAGGGATATAGTGCATAACAATCTGGTAAATTAGATGGCTTAAAACCTGTGTCTCAATCCCACACTGTCTCACAGTGTAGCTCAGATTCAACCGATAGCACCAAAGTTATTGGACAGTTATCTCCGAAAGTATGATTGTAGCTTCCCACAAAATTAAGGAACATCTAAAGGCATTTCACCGATGAAGGTATCCTCCATTTTCAATCTCTATCTTGCATAGACACATGTATGTTTTCTTATAGCCCATTATGTGTCCCAGTAATGACATCTCTCTTTTTTTGTCTCTCTCTCTCTTGACAAACAAACTGTGTTGGAGTAGGCATTAGAAGATGATCCATAGCAATTGAGTGTATACTGGTTAGAATTCTTAGAGCAAATGAGATTCTTATTGAAATAAACCCTCCTTCCTCCAAAACCCACAATACAAAAAGTCTTTAAAAATGGACTTTAGGAACCGAGGCAAGAATGTAAATCCACTGCACAAGTTAAATGGCACCGCCCAGTGTTGGTACAGGTGCTACCAGGTTTGGCTCTTTCCCACAATTACCTTCCTGTCCTCAAAGTTGTATAATGCATAGAAGTTCAATTTGATTAACACTGATATTGAAGCCAGTTGGTCCAATAGATCAAGTATCAAGAGAAGAGACTGCTAATTCTGAATTGGAATCTAACTTCAGGACAGCAGGGGATAGTCAGACAATCTGAAGAAAGCACTGAGATTATGTAATTCAGCATTTTCTGAAGCTGGAATACTTCCAGCAACATCATTAATACATAGTGATATCCACCTGTTTGCCTGACGACATCCAGGCACGGGGAATTCACTACCTCTGGAGGCAGTTTGTACCATTTTTGTACAGAATTAATCTTTGTTAAATTTATCCTTTATTTCCTTAATTTGAAATCTGCCTCTTGAACTTCCACCCATTGCTCCTAGTTCTGCTCTCTGGGACCAAATAAAGTCTAGTCTCTCTTCTTAATGACATTCTTTCCATACTTTAATACAGCTCTCATGTTTCACCTAATTCTTCTCATCTTCAAGCTAAGCATCTTCTGTTCCTTCAACATGACAGTATTGTCTTCAGGATCTCCTTTATCCATCATCTTGCTCTTCCATGTGCACTCCAGTTTGTCAATAATCTAAACTATGGCAAAGAGAAGGTGATACTGCAAACATAATCTGTTCTTTCACTGGGTCAAGGTATCTGAACACTATGCCTCCCTTAACACAGCCCAACATGACATTAGTTTTTTTTAATTGCACATCACACAGTTGACATATATTAAGCTTCCATCCCACTGAAATCCCTAGATATGATTTACATGGATTGTTGCTTAGTCATACCTCCTTCAACCTGAACTTGTTGTATTGATCTTATTTTTGCTCAAAGCATAAGATTTGAGGTGACCAAATTCTAGTATATTAGATTTGGTCTATCATTTTAGATTATTAAGATCTCTTTGATTTGATTTGATCCATTATCTGATGTCTTAAGTACCACTTCTAACTTTCTGTCATTAGTAAATTTGAAAAGGACATCATCTACATCTTCAAAGAATTCATTAAAAGTATGTTAGATCAAGGACAAATCCCTGGAATATTGCACTAGAGTCTTCCCTCCATGTCGAAATTAATCCACTAATTACTTCCCATTGGGTCCAGTTGTTAACATCATTCCCAGTAAGCCTAATTGGACTATCCTCTAGGATATAATGTAAGTTTTAGTTAAATGCTTTGCTGAAATTCAGGCATGTTTTGCTTATGGTATTTCCCTGATCTATAGAAGGAAGAAAGGAAGGAAGCAAGCAAGGGGAAAAGAGAGAAAGAGAGAGAGAAAAAGAAAGGAAGGAAGAAAAAAGAAGGTTATTTTGGCATGACCAGAACCTCTTGATAAAGCTGCAATGACTTTTCTGTATCAATGAATATTTTGTCTGAATGCTCACAAAATATCTCTTTATAAATCTCTCTATATTTTTGCCAAAAGTTGAAGTCAAGTTCAATAGCTTATTTTTAAGACTTTATGTTGTTGTTTCTTTTGAAAATTGATGTATTTGTCTAGCCTTATGGCACCTCTTCTATTCATGACAAATTTTCAAAGGTCACTATAGTAACTCAGCAACCATATCTGTCAGTTCATTGAATCTGGGCTGAATAGTTCACAATGCCTCCCCACTGAGGCTCTAAAGGGATTGGTTTCCTGGGTCACTTGTGTCATAAGCAGTTTGACATCTGTCTTCTAGTAGATTGGTACTGGGTTGCTTAGGTTCTTCATCTTGCTGAGCAAAAATACTATCCCAAAACCATTTCTAGCCACCCAGAATCTTTCAGAGCTAACATTTGAAGTATCCAGTTGAAAGGTCAACCTCAAGGAACAGAAACCAGTGATTTCATGGGAAGCTATAGGATTTTCTTGGCATTGGGTCTGGTGGCTTCATAAGAATCCCTTTGCTTGCAAAACCAGGTAGGTTGGTCTAGGTATGGCCCTCTCTTTTGATTGTGCCCAGAGTCTAGGTGATGGGTATGAATCAGAGTTGAAACATTCTAGATTTATAAGTAAATTATTATTCTGCACTGGCCACTTGGACTTCCTGATACGCCACTTTGTGTACATATAATGAGTTGATCAATATGATATCATAGAATTTTAGTGTTGGAAAGAACATCAAAGGCCACCTAGTCCAAACACACTTGCATTAGCTTCACAATATGCCTAACAAATAGCCATTTAATCTCCAGTGGAAGATCATATATGACTGGGAATTTCTTCCTGAGGTAGCTAACTCCAGTTTTGACAGTTCTAATTATTAGGAAATTTTTCCTTGTATTGAGCCAAAATATGCTTCCCTATATTTTTTATTCATTTTGTCCAAGTTCTGCCCTATTGGCCCAAGATGACCAAGTTTAATCCGTCTTTCACATTAGGAAGCATAGGTACCTGTTTCCATTAATAAACTTGTCTTTCATCTCAATTGTAACTGACCACATTAAAGGTGACATGCATTTATTCAAGAGTCATTTATTAAGAGCTTACTATGAACCAGGTACTGTGCCAGATGCAAAGGATATAAAGACAAAACAGTCCTCGCCCTCAAGGAGCCCAAATTCTGTCACAGAAGCACAGAATTTTAGAGTTAAAGAGATTCCCAACAGCTGTCTTAGTCCAATCCAGATCCCAAAGGAATCTTCATTATAACATATCCAGCAAGTAGTCATCCATATATTGGATTTATATTCCTCTTTGTTCTGACATCTCTTTAGTAATACTTTCATTTCCTACTTCCAAGGGCTGTGAAGGGAGCATTCCCTAAGCTTTTAAACATTACAAAAATATCAGATATTATTTCAAGGAACTCCAGATGATTGTACCTGCTTCTCTAAGCATATCTCATTAAAAAAAATACTTAACAAAGTGTCTGTGTATGATTCTCAGTGCTGCTTTGCAGTACCAATCACCAAACTGTTATGAAACCTCTTGGGTAAGAACTATTAACCAAATGTTAATCATATTCTTCTAGGGAAAAGTAGCAGGGATCAAGGTCAGGGGGTGCTATGTTCAACAAGACTTCCTAAGCAATTGGGGGACAAGCTGGAGAAAGTTCAGTAAAGAAAGAAGAATCCAGACTGTAGTAGTAAGAGAACACTCCCCTGCTACAGTGGTTTCTAACTATGGTGACATTTTTCAGGGAAAGGACAAAAGGCATATGCTTTCATTCTCTTAACCCATCTCCCAGAAAGAAATGGAACAAGAGAGTTCACCAATGAATAGAATGTGGACCATAATGGAGCACAGATCCTATCTTATTGTTGTGTAGACAGACAACTAGTTCTGCTTTGTTAATTATTCCTCTCTAACTTTTAGAAAACTACTGGCACAGGTCTTAATAATAAACCTTCCCTCATATCATACAAACATGTGACTATAAAGTATCCCTTTTCCAACAAAAAGAAAACAGCAAATCTGAGACCTCAATGTGAGCTTTGTTTGGTGCTCTTTAAGTTCAATCATATGCAAATATATGAAGGGACTATGAGTTCATCACCTTGGGGAACTCACAGTTGGAAAACGTGTATGATTTAGTCAGGCACATAAAGGTTAAGTGACTTGCCTAGGGATTACACAGTTAGCAACTGTGAGACACAGAAGATGAACCCCAGTCTTTTGGACTCTAAACCCAGTTCTCTAACCACCACTGACTCTATAAGTTCAGTCATATCCCAAATAAATTTGCTGAATATAATGACATTTTGTCATTAATACATCACAACTAAGCCACACCTGAAAGTCAAGAATTATTCTCTATTTCAGCCAGTTGTCCATTTTAGACATCATTCTTGTGGAACTGACTGCCCTCAGTAATATTATTGCACCTACCACCATATTTTTTTTCTGGAACCAATTAAGGATATTTTGTGGGATATGTCTACATTAATCTTCTGCCAGCCACTTGGCAACAATTGGAAGTTAGCTGTACAATACAAGTTTCTGACTTTTCTAAATTAATTGAATGTCTTCTCTTTAAATCCCATGAGCCAGTTTATCTATGAGGAAATTTGTACTTGGACACCTCCCTGGCTTATAAAAATGACCTTGGAAGAAGTTCTTAATGCTTCTGAACTGAAAACTTTTAGATGCCTTATTTCCTTAATGTGCCCTCATCTTAGGGAGACACATTTCCATCCTGCAAAGGCAAGTACTCGAGCAGTCTGGTCAGTGGTGAAGCCAAATGAACAATTCTTTTTCCTTCTTTTCTGCCCTCCTTTCTGATGCAATCCATTAGGAATGACTTATCTTAAGACTGTTCATAAACCAGGAGCAATAGAATTACTGAACCAAAATTATTTGATTATAAAAAATAAAATGGATTGGCAATTCTTGTCGACAATTGTATGAGCCAGCTAACTGATGATTGAGTGGTATAATTAAAAAATATGGAAATAGCATGACAAGTTATTCCACAATTCAGCAGCATGAGAAATGGAACTGCTGATAATGTGAGGTCTAGAAATTAAAAGCAATTCAACTGTGCTAAGATATAGCAATGATATTCTCAATAAACTGAAAGCTAATTGTAAGTGAAAGTTGAATAGCTAAATGTATACCAGTACCCTGGGTTTGTCCATCATCTTGCTCCCCAAAAGCTCATACAGTGATTATTGAGAAATAGTGTATCATGGTTGGCAGGACAATAAATTTACAATCAGAGGATCCGGGTTCAAATCCTGCCTTGAATATTAATGAGTTATATAATCTCAGGTAAACTCTCACAACCTCTCTGAGCTTCCATTTCTTCCTCTGTAAAATGGGTTGTTGTGAGGCTCAAATGAGATTATTTATGTAAAGAATTTGCAAAATTTCAATGTTATACATATATGTATAATATGTGTGTGTATGATTTTTATTGAACGAGTCTCTACAATATCACTACAGGCTTAGGTAGGGGACAGTTATTCCACTGCAGAACAAAGTGGACATAAGTTGAAGTCTGAGTAATATTTTGGGCGACAGCCCAGCAGGGCCAGAACATGAAATCCCACCCAGTATATATCCCACTAGAACAGGGTTCTTAACCTACGTTTTTGTCAACAACCTGTTGGCAATGTGGTGAAGCCTATAGCCCCTTTCTCAGAACAATATTTTTAAATGCATAAAATAAAATACTTAGCATTACAAAGGAAACCAATTATATTTAAATACAGTTACCTTTTATTTAATTTTTTAGGTCTCAGATTAAGAACCCCTCCACTACACTATGCTGTTGACAAAAAAGACCTATTTAAGGTAAGATGTCAGGAAGACCTTTCTGTTTTGCATAGACTATTTCTGTACCTCTACCAAAACAGGCCAGATTTATGTACCTATATATAGCTGATGGACTTGGTATGTTTGACAGCACTGTCCCTTTAAAATGATGAGGAAGGGTGGAGGGGTGGGGGATCATCTTTTAACAACTGTTCAGCTATATCAGTTTTACTTAGTTGGTCATTTTAGTGTCTCCCATTAGGGAGAGAAGCAGACTGTGATACCTTTGATTGCAATGCTAAATACTAAAAGCAACCATAATTAATATTAGTCCTTGCAACCTGACATCCACTAAATCCTCATAAATAAGACTCCTAAGCAAAATGAGGAGAGAAGGAAAGAGAGAGAAGAAGGGAGGAAGGGAGAGAGAAAGGGAAGAGAGGAGAAGGAAGAGGAGGAAGAGAGAGAGAGAGAGAGAGAGAGAAAGAGTCCTGAGTGTCTGAACTCCAAACATCCCAGAGAATACAGGATTGCCAAGGCTATCTAGTTTATCACTATATTTAGAATGGTATTTTCTCTGTAATGCACCCAATATTCAATTCTCTAAACTCAGTCTCAAAGTTCACTAAGGAACATCCAGCTCTTTTCCCAAGGCAGCCCATATCATGTGGAGATAGCCATAACTGATAAGAAGTTTTTTCTCTTATGTTGAGCTCAGGATCAAGAGAGGACTTATGTAAGAGCTGGCTCTGAAACTGTGCTTTGAAGTAAAGTAGGGATTCTTAAAGGTAGAAGTGATAGGAAATGAATTCCAAAATTGGAGAGTTATATAAAGACAATGAGGTCCTTTCCAAGTTTGAGACTGTGATTCTGTGAAAATATTTTGAGGAGGGAGAGAAGGTTAAACACAGATTTATGAAAAGGCATTGAGGAAGGAGATAGAATATTATATATATATATGAAATAACAAGTAAGACAGTTTGCAGGTAAAGGAGATGGTATGAAGGTAATATCAAATAAGCCTGGAAAGATAGATGAGAGCCATATTATATGAGACTTTAAATATGAGGCTGAGGAATTTGCATTTTAGCCTAGAGACGATGGGGAGCCATTGTTGATTTTTTAGAAGAGTGACATAACAAGGTTTGTGTTTTAAGATGGTCAGTTTGGATAACTGAGTCAAGTGACCAAGAAGATAGAGGGCTAGACATTTTCTCCAATTGTTAAGACTTCTCAAACTTCTCCAAAATAGGAACAATTTTTAAGATATAAAGCAATTTCAGGCATCTCAACGGACTAGGACAGTGGTATAAATAGAAATTTAAATAGAAATGGCAATTACTAAACTATGGATTCCTACAGGACATATAATGTCTTAGAAAATCACTTATTAATTATCTGTGTTTTAGTATAGTTTTATTTATTTTGTTAAATATTCCCCAATTACATTTTAATCTAATTCTTGTCACATTCAAAAATATTTGGACCATGTGTGGCCCACAGGCCATGTATTTGACACCTCAAGTTTAGACACAAAGAACCCTAACAAGTTACCAATTCATTGAACAGTAGAGCAGTCTAATTAATTCCCTACCCCCTAAATTGCTCATTCAGTTCTCCTCTCCAAAGACCCACCAGATGGACAGAGTTGTACAAATTGACCTATGCACTTGCAACAGAACATAACTCAATGATTCCTGCCTCCCAGGGCCAAGGAAAACCCAGCACCATAAGCATATTCTGGCTAGGACACAACATGGCAGTGCTCTGTACTGCAGCAAAGCTGAGTTAATGTATTGAGAAACAGAAGAAATTGGGCAGGGATGTATTGGAGCCGGCTGAAACTGGCTAAAGAGGACCTAGAGTAAATTATCAGTGTATTTACACCTTGGAAATCAGCAAATGCAAGTATAAGAGCTTGATTTATTGTTTTGCTGATTTCTAGACATAAGAAAGTGTTGAAGAATGTAGTAACACATATTAAACTTAAAGTGCGTTGTAATCTTTTTTCTAGAGAGTTGATTATTAAACATTTATCAGCATACCCCTGAAACTTGAGCAGAACACATATGTGTAGGTCTGTGACACTTGGTTAAGCTTAAGAAAAAGAGTCTGTCATCCATCTGAAGCCAGTTTTGACCCTGAAAATTTCATTTAGATCAGAGATTTAGGCTGGAGAAATGTGTAGTATCGCACAGCATAGAAGGAAGCTAAGAGGGTTTTAAGGTTTAGTCTGTAGGGAAACCATAATTAAAGGTAAGGGAGTCAGACAGTGAGCAATACAGGAAAGTAAGGGGGAAAGACTGAAATTACCAAAGATTTCAGGAGGAAGAAAACTCAAAGACCTTGATATTAAGTGAATTATTGTTGGTGTTTGTCCTTTGCTATCAAAGAGGACCATGACATCAGGAAGGTGATTTCATGACTTACAGGTGAATTGGATTTTAAGTGAGCTAGGGTTGTATGAACCAGACTTACCCTCTCCTCTGTAGATATTTGGGTCCAATGGCAAGTTATAGATCAGAATGACTGGAGATGAATCCAGATGCAGTGGGAGACATTGCTTTTTTTAAGGTTAAGTCTTTCCCAGGTCTCAGTTTGTCTCAGGCAACATTCATTCAGTGATTAAGGCTAGGTAAGAAAGCTAGTAAAAAAAAAAAAAAATTAGTCTGGAAAGGGAAGACTCTCAGGGTTTCTGCTCAAAACAGCAACAATTGCTATTTATTCTCACTCTGACCATCAGAGCCCAAACAATGATCAAATGAGTTTTTGGCTGGGACCTATTGGCCAGTCATTGAGAGCCAGAATGATTTGGGTTTAGGAAGGGAAGGGAAAGGAAGGGAAGGGAAGGGAAGGGAAGGGAAGGGAAGGGAAGGGAAGGGAAGGGAAGGGAAGGGAAGGGAAGGGAAGGGAAGGGAAAGGAAGGGAAGGGAAGGGAAGGGAAGGGAAGGGAAGGGAAGGGAAGGGAAGGGAAGGGAAGGGAAGGGAAGGGAAGGACAGGACAGGACAGGACCCATAGGTATAAAAATATTTATAGCAGCCCTCTTTATGGTGGCAAAGAATTGGACACTGAGAGGATGTCCATCAATTGGGGAATGGTTGAACAAGTTGTGGTATGTGATTGTGGTACAATACTATTGTGGTATAAGAAATGATGAGCAAGTTGTCAGAAAAACCTGGAAAGACTTACATGAACTGATGCAAAGTAAAGTGAACAGAACCAGGAGAACATTGTACACAGTAACAAAAATATTGCATGATGGTCAGCTGTGGATGATTTAGTTATTCTGAGCATTACAATGATCCAAGATAATTCCAAAGTACTTATGAGGAAAAATGCTAACCACTCCAGAGAAAGAACTGATGAAATCTGAATGAATATTGAAAAATACTTTTTTTACTTTTTTTTCTTCTTTTTTTTAAATCTGTATTTTTCTTTGCAACATAGCTAATATGGAAATATGCTTTGCATGACTTCACATGTATAATCTATATCAAATTGCTTGCCTTATCATGGTGGGGGAGGAGATGGAGAGAGAAAGAGATTTTGGGTTAAAAAGGAAATGTTAAAATTCATTTTTGATGTAATGAGAAGATATATTAAAATTCTCACTTTAAAAAAGCAACTATTAAAGCTTTTCTCAAAAGAAAATCAGAAACTTACAAGACTGCAAGTCATTCCCCAATTGATGGATGGTCAAGGGATATGAACAGGCAGTTTTCAGAGGAAGAAATTAAAGCTATCCATAGTCATATGAAAAAATACTATAAATCACTATTTATTAGAGAGACGCAGATCAAAACAACTCTGAGATACCACCTCACACATATCAGATTGGCTAAACATGACAAAACAGGAAAATGATCAATATTGGAGAAGATATGTTCGTTGTTGGTGGAGCTGTGAGCTGATCCAACCTTTCTGGAGAGCAATTTGGAACTATATCCAAAGGGATACAAAAATGTGCATACCCTTTGACCCAGTAATTTCATTTCTAGGACTGTATCCCAAAGAGATCATAAAAAGGGGAAAAGGTCCCACATGAACAAAAATATTTATAGTAGCTCTTTGTGGTGGTCAAGAACTGGAAATTGAAGGGATTCTCATCAACTGGGGTATAGCTGAATAAGTTGTGGTATGTGAATGTAATGGAATACTATTGTGCTATAAGAAATGACTTCAGAAAAACCTGGAAAGACTTGTATGAACTGATGCTGAGTGAAATGAGCAGAACCAGGAGAACATTGTACACAGTTACAGCAACAGTGTGCAATGACTGATTTTGATAGACTTAGCCCTTCTCAGCAATGCAAGGACCTAAAACA
This sequence comes from Notamacropus eugenii, assembly GCF_028372415.1. NCBI lineage: Eukaryota > Metazoa > Chordata > Mammalia > Diprotodontia > Macropodidae > Notamacropus > Notamacropus eugenii. The sequence goes on along the minus strand of NC_092876.1, from coordinate 149,181,070 downwards.
CTTCCAAAGGACTCATGATGGAAAATGCCATCCACATCCAGAGAAGGAACTATGGAGTCTGAATGGAGAGGGAAGCAGACTATTTTCTTTTTTGTTTCATTTTGTTTTTTCTCAAGGTTTCTCCTATTCATTATAATTCTTCTATGTAGCATGACTAATGTGAAAATGTGTATAATAGGAAGGTATGTGTAGCACCTCTATCAGATTGCATGCCATTGGGGAGGGAGGTGAGAGGGAGGGGGAGAAAATTTAAAGCTTATAGAAGTGAATGTTGAAAACTTAAAATAAATGAATTAACTAATAAAAAAATCACACTTGAAAAAATTATGTGTTTCTTAAACACTCCAAGATAACAGAAATACAAGAAGGGTAAATAAATGCAGCAACCAAGGACAACAACAAAATAACAACAGAGAGACCAAACCATTAAGACATTTCTTTCAAAATAAAAAGGCAAATACAAGTAATGGTGGAGAAAGAGGCCTAAAACGTTATGAACTAAACCTCACCACCCCACTTACAGGGCAATCAAATGTTTTTGTGGGAGTGACTAAGCTACAGAAGGAGAGGTCATATAAAAGGAGAGAGGGGAATCAAAGAAAGAGGGGAATATGCAAGGTATCTTGATCAAGTCAAATGTTATCACTGATGGGAATATAACTCCTGTTTTGTCTTAGGAATAAGAGATCCTATAGGAGAATGAATGGGGAAGCAAAAAAGAGGGATTAAAATAAGCAGGAAAAGACGTCATTAATGTATATCAGTTCAAATATTTTAAACAAAACCCAGTCAAATAGACTATAATGATTTTTCAAGGGAATAATTCATCATCATCAAATTGGATTTATGGGATTCAAGGATGGTTCAACATTTGAAAAGCAATCAATATACTTAATCATATTAAAAGCAAAACTATCCAAAACCACATGATTGTCTCAATAAATGAAGAAAGATATTGATGGAGTACATGACTCATTTATGCTAAAAATTCTAAAACATATAGGCATAGAACAACAAAAAGTATCTATCGATATCTATATCTAAAAAGTATCTATGAGATGGGATCGTCATACACAATGGGGATACACTAGAATCTTTTCCAGCAAATTCAGGAATAAAAGAAGAATGTCCACTCTTTGAACTGTTATTTCATATAAATCTGGAAATGCTAGAAGTATAAATAAGACAAGGATAACAAATTAAAGGCATAAACATAAGTAAAGAAGGGATAATACTATCCCTAGTTACCAATAAATGATGTACTAAACAAATCCTTGGAAATCAGAACAGATTCTTAGACAATAGTATTAGCAAAACTGCAGGCTACAGAACAAATTCTCAAAAAACCAACAGCATTTTATATAATAATGATAAAACCCAAGAAGTAATAGTACAAAGGCAAATCCCATTCCAAATAAATACAAAGCGTATAAAAATTTGCCAAAGTACACAAAAGACTTGCATAGATGCTATTATAAACTGCGACTTGAAGAAAGAACAACTTAAATACTATAACTGAAGAAATGTTCAGTACTCAGGACTGGACTGTGCCAAAATAATGAAAATAATAATGCCAAAGTTACACTTTTAATAATATGTCAATCAAGTTATCTAAGAGATGTTTTACATAAAAATAAAATATCAAATTTCATTTGGAAAAAAGAAAAACAAAAAATCTAGACTCTCAAAGGAAATTATGAAAAGAGATAAGCATGAAGGAAGAATATATTTCCTGACCTTAAACTATATAATAAAGCCGTGGTTATCAAAACAATTTGATATTAGTTTAAAAAGATAGAGAGGTAGATCAATGGGACCAAATAGACAAAGGTGAATGAAAAACAATGGAACTCAAAAAAACAGTCTTTGATAAATAGAAAAATATGATACTCAGAAAAGAGCTCCTCATTTTAAAATGCTGCTGGGAAAACTGAGAAGCAATCTGGCAGAAATTAGTTTTAGCCCAACACCTTACAACATATTCCATAATACATTTGAAAAGAATATGTGACTTTTATATTAAAGATTGTGCTATTAAAGAAAAATTAGAGGAGAAATAGATCGTAAATCTCTCACAGCTATGGGAAACCAAAGTACAAGGACAGATACAAAAGATGAAATAGATAACCTTGATCACATGAAACCGAAAAGCTTCTGCAAAAACAAAATTAATGCACCTATAATAAGAAGGAAAGAGATCAAATGGGGGAAAATCTTTGTATCAGATTTCTCTGATCAAGGTTCAGTAACCAAGACATATGAATAATTAATAGGTACAACAGATGATAGATAGATAGATAGACAGACAGATAAATCTCAAAACTAGTAACTACCATATGAAATAATGCTCCAGATCACCAATAATAGGAGAAGTACACAACAAAACAACTCTGAGGTTTCACCTCTTAGACTACAAATTGGCAATGATAATAGCATTTATATAGTCAGGCACTTATATAGTCAGGTACCATACTAATTTGATCATCAAAACAACCCTGGGATATAGGGGTTATTCTTATCAATATTTTACAAATGAGGAAACTGAGGCAGAGCTTAAATTGCTTGCTTAGGGTCACACATCTAGTAAGTGTCTGAGGTCAGTTTTGAACACAGGCTTTCCTAACTCCAGTTTCAGTATTCTATTCAATTATTCCACAAACTGCTAAAAGATAGGAATACTCAGTGCTGGCATAGTTAGAGGATATAGATGCCCATGCATTGTTAATGAAGCAATCAGGACAAACATTATAGAAAGCAGTTTGGAATTATGCAAATAAATTGACTAACATGTCCATATCCTTTGACCCAGAGATTCCACTACTAGGCTTCACTCCAAATAAGCCACTGATAAGAAGAAAGTCCCCACATACACCAATTTATTTATAGCAGCACTTGTTCGTGATAGCAAAGAATTGGAACCAAAATAAATATCTATTTACTTAGGAATGGCATGATAAATCATGGTACATAATTGTAATGGAATATTACTATACTGTAAGCAATGATGAATATAATGCATATAGAGAAGTACGGAGAGTTCTATATGAACTGATGGAGAGTGTAGTAAGCAAACCAAAGGAAAAAAAATATGTATAATGCTTACAGCTAGGTAAATTAAAAGAACAACAATGGAAAAAAATCAAGTCTGTTCAAAATTATAAATAATCAGTATGGCACAAAAAGGGACATAAGAGAAAACATGCCCCTTCCATCCTTTTCTAGAGGTGAAAGTTCATAAGTGTTTTATACTGCACGTATTTTCAGAATTTTTCAACATATTAATCAGTTTTACTGATTTTTGTTCTTTTTCTTTCTTAAACTTTGAAAATACCATTTATTATATAAGGGTTAGTTCTCTGGGAGGCAGAGGGGGAGTAATACCAAAGGAAATTGTAGCAATGTTTTAAAAAACAAGCACAAAAGACATCAATAAAAACCTTTTTTTTTTTAATCACTTCAATAGCTACATGGAGGGAGGGCTTGGGAGCAGAGAGACCAGTTACAAGGATAACACAATATTCCAGGACTGAGTTAATGAAGACCTTAACTAGAGGAAAGGCTCTATGAGTGTTGAGAAAGGAATGAATGTGAAAGATGTTTTGGAGGTAGAATTAACAAGACTAAGCAGTTGATTAAATTTAGGATCTATGGAAAAGAGAAGAGTCATGACCTAAAGTTCTTAACATGGATGACTTATCTGGCCAAGTGTGTGAACCCCTGTACAAAGTTTTAAGTACAAAGTCCATTCATTAATACTACCTTTTATTGCTATTCGATTCCCATTATCTTCCTCTCTCTTTTGAAGTCCCTATTTAATTGAAGCAGTACCCAAAACACCACCTGTGCCCTCTCCCCTTCATTTTCCTGGCCAGGACATAATCCCCAGAGATGCTTTCCAATTTCCTTCTTTTTTAGTGAGTCTTGAATAAGCATTTAATTCAATTCAATAAACTTTTTAAAAAGTGTCAACTGTGTGCAGAACCCTAGATTAGGTGTTAGAGAAGATTCAAATTTAGATAAGACAACTGCCTTAGAACACAGTATTTTTCCAAAGAAATAAAAAGAAAAAGAAATCTGATTAAGAGAAGTAGTAATAGAAAATGGAGGAGGCAGGGGAAATCGTCCATATACATTAATCTATACCAACAGTAGGTAGGATACAGGAAAGAAAAGAGTAGTTAAGATACATAGTAACTTATAGAGACTATCATAGAAGAAATCCAGGTGTAACACCCGAGCCTCAGGTATCTTTATGTAAACATATGGAGCAGGGAAAAAAGTCAATTAGAGATCTTATTATAGGGAGATAAATTCTACTTCATAGGTGTCCTTGGATATTGTGGGATGTGACACCACTGAAAAAAATGTTCTACTTCTAATTCTCTACAAAGATGGAGCACCCTTCGTAGTTAGAAGGAAAGAAAAATATTAGAGAGTATATGAGAAAGAAAATTGTCTGATGTAGAATCAGCTGAGTTATTCATCTGAAAGGCAGAGGAATGCAGGGTGGGGAATGCAGTGTATGAAATGTCTCTCAGAGAGAAGAAAGGAGATGGTGGGGAGACACTGGGTCAGACAATTCTCAAAGCCATCACCAGGTGGTGCCATCATTACATTTTAGCTACTGTTGAAATGGGACTGAAAGTGAGGGAATTCAGTATGTCATAGTTAAATACTCTAATTGTAATAGTTGTGATACATCACAGTTCAGTGATAGGTCTATTAAATGCCCAAGGTCTTCAACAACCAGGTGTTCTTAACCCAAGGACTATCTATATGTTACAAAAAGGAGGGACTACTACATTTTCCTCTGTGAAATGGAAGTTAATTTTTAGCTATTAATTAATCTCTGTGATGGGTTTTGTTTTTCTTTCTTTGTAACCCTAGCACATAGCTGGGGGTCTGGCACATAATACACACTTAATAAAAGCCTGCTGACTTGACTTATTGGCATGATCATGGTGGCATTCTATTAAAGTGACACAACCAGGACTTAAAGCCACATCTTCTAAGTCCAAGTCTTTCTAAGTCTATGGTCTTTCCTCAAAATTTGGTATTGGATTAAATGAATACCTTGCTATGTATTATCTTAGTTAATTTACCTAGACCTCAACTTTCTGATGTATAAGAAAAATCAATCAACAAGTATTTATTAAGAATTTACTATGTGCCAGTCAATGTGCTAGACTTGGGAATATATAAAATAAAATAAAACTGCTGCTGCTGCTCACAAAGAGATTATATTTAATCATAAGAGAGGATGTCCATATATAAGCACATACAAAATCAATATAGAGTAATTTGGGCCAGGAAGATATTAGAGGCTAGAGGCATCAGGAAATGTTTCATATAAAAGGTGGTGCCTGAGCTGAGTTTTGAGGAAACAAGATATTTATTCTAAGAGGCCAAAGTAAGGACGGTTTTTCAGGAATGAGGGACAGAACTGTGCAAAGGCACAAAAATTGGAGATCGGTTGCTGTATGTGAAGGATAGAAATACAGTCAGCTTGCCTGGATTGCAGCATGTTGTGACTTATAAAAAGTTTGAGACATAATTTCTGTGGAATTTATCATTTTATTAGTTATGCTGGCATATGATTTAAAAAGAGGTCGGTGACACTCTTGAATGCCAAAGATGCCCTCATGAAATCTGCTCAAAGCTTATATGCCCTTGGAAGAGTGGTAGTTCCTAAAGGAGGCTAATTGACTCTAATTGGTTAACATGTAATGAGAAGAATGAAAATTACAATGAGAAATGAACCTATTCTAATTAGGGTGGGGTCTGAACAAAAGTGAAGGGAAATCTCATTATCGACAATGTCTTTCTTATGCTGGACTGGCCTTGTAGGGAATAAGTTTTCAGAAAGGAATAAATCCTTTTTCTCCCCAATATTAACAATTAGTTATTTAATAATCATTTCTCTCAATGTATAAAGGGGAATAATGCATAAAAAGGTTGAAAATGTAGGTTGGGGTCAATTTGTGAAGGAATTTAAAAGCCAAACAGGAGCTTCTATTTGATCCTGTAACAGACCACTGAGTTTACTGGGTCTAAGAGTGATAGTCAGACAAAATGCACTATAAGAAAATCGCTCTGGTAGCTATGTGAAAGGTGTCTTGAATGTAGACTTAAAGTAGGGAGACCAAATAGGAGGCTATTGAATTCATCCTGATTAGGGTAATTCTAGATAAGGGAATGACCTAGGGTAGTAGCAATGTAAGTGAAGAAGAGGGAATTTAGGTGAGAGATGTTGTTTGAAGGTAAAAATGACAAGATTTACCAACTGATGGGATAGGTGAGGTTATTGAAAAGATGGTAGTACTCTCAATATTAATAGGGAAGCTTGGAAGAAAGGTGGATTTAAGCAAAAAATACTAAATTCTGTTCGAGATTAAATTATAAGGTCCATTCTGGCTCAAAAGTAATTTGTAATCTTTGATCTACACCCAAGCTGAATTCAATTCTCTATTTAGTGCTTTCACAATTGCTGAAATGAATGTGAATATTAATGAAGGATTTAATTGAATTCCCTTTCAATTTAGTATCACAAGAAACTGGTAGAATCAGGACAGGAAAACCTCAAGTTTACTAGTATCTCAGATACTTGGATGGATATCAAGCTTCAAAATTACTCAAAAATGTATTTTGAGTTAATAATGGATTTGAAGAGGTATTAGGCTGACTACCAAACTGAAGGTCTACAGAGCTATTGTGCTGACCTCATTGTTGTATACCTGTGAAACCTGAACAGTATACCAGTGCCACGCTAGGAAACTGAATCACTTCCATTTGAATCGTCTTAGGAAAATTCTGAGAATCACCTGACAGGATAAGGTACTGGACACTGAGGTCCTTACTCGAACTAAACGGCCAAGCATTCAGACTCTGCTTCAGAAAGCACAACCCCTATGGGCTGGCCATGTTGTTTAAATGCAAAATGTATGCTTTCCAAAAAGACTATTTCATGAAGACCTCAGACAGTGCAAGTGTTCACACGGTGGTGAGAAGAAGTGATACAAGGACACTCTCAAGGTCCCTCTCAAGAACTTTGAAATTGATTGTGTGACATCTAACTGTCATCTATTAGCCTTATATAACTCACTTCACTGGCACAGGACCACTCAGCATGGCATGCCCACATCAGAGAGGGTGCTGTGCTCTATGAACAAAGCAGAATTGAAACAGTTCAAAGAAAACAACGCAGGATGTGCAGATTTACAGTATCCACCCTAAATGTTCACATGGACTATTTGTGCTGTACCTGTGGTACAGCATTCTAAGCTCATGCTGGTCTGATCAGCCACAGCTGGACACACTGAAACTTGACTTTAGCATAGTGATGTCATTTTGGTCCTTTTCAAGATTAAAGGACAACAAAACCAATCAACCAACCAACTCACAGTATCCTTTTTTATTTTATAGTATACTTAGTAGTATATCAAATCCCATTCCTAAATTATAAATTCCTTGAAAATAGCTGGAATGTCTCATTTATCTTTGTATGTCCCTTAAAGCTTACCCAGTATCTTTCAGGCATTCATTCATTTATTTGGTTCCATTGAGCCTTTATATATACTAAGCATGTTCCTGCCAAATACTGGAATCTATCCTGAGCCTGTTATTTCCATCTCTGAATAACCAAACTATTGGCTTACTCAATTAAGTTTTGAGCCCCGAGGCTGTGGTCCTTGGAGATCCAGTATGTAAGTTGGATCATCTAACTGTCGTCTATTACCCTTATCATATAACTCACCTTTCTCACAGAAGGTGTTAAATGTATGTGTGTTGAACAAATAACTCTGCATCTCATAATAAATGCCTAAGGGAAAGAGATTTCTTCAATCTTCTTAGAGAAACAAAGTAGACACCAATGATTACAGAAGGTTCCTTTAGCTAGAAACCTGAAGTGGGTATGTTATATTCAAGTTCTAAATTTTGTTTAATCAGACATGTAGGATGAAAAACAACTTGTGTTGGTCCATCTTAACCGCAGGGCTGTCCTACACCCTGTTTTTCTGTGTACATACCAGGCCTTTGGTCAGAGACCAAGGAAGGAGTAGCTTTTCCACCTTTTTGCTGTCTAGTTACCCATAGTGGCAAACTTATAGAAAAAATAGACTAGAGTCACCACAAGATGGGCAGAAATGGATGGATTGTAATTTGTGTGCCTGGGGGAAACATACAAATTTTAAGTATTTGACCTATACACTTTAATGAAATTCTTTGACTCTAACTTTTTCAGTTTGATTTTCTGTGGCATTGATATAGTAAATGGAGTGCTGGCTTATAAGGAAGACCTGAGTCTGAATCAAATACTCATTACCTGTGTGACCTTGGGCAAGTCACCCAAACTCTCTCAGCCCATATTCTTACTTCTATAATGGAAAAAATAATAGCACCCGTCTTATAAGATTGTTGTAAGAATCAAATTAGACAATATATATAATGACCTTTGCAAACTGTGTCTATGCAAATATTAATTTTCATCATTTTTATCATTTTAATGATTAAAATAATTTAAATAACTTACTAAGCTTCACAGGAAATCACCCTCCCCCACACACACATACACATAATGGAGCCCTATAGATAGTGTTCATGCTAACGCCTTCTTTGACCCAAACCTCCTATTCCCTTTGCATCTTCTACTAATAATTTGATCAAGTCTTCTAGATTTTTTAATTAAACTTATATGAATAATTTATACATTTAGGATGTTTTCTTCACTTTTTCAAAGATTTCAGATTTCTCAGTTTACTGAAATATTTTCCCCTTTCCTTTCTGCTTTTTCTAACATTTTGAGAGATGCTCATATTCACACCATTTTTTCATTTTAATTCCTGGTACGTTGATGGATCTTTGCCTACCCACAGTATGGATATTTTTCCAATAATTGCATTGCCCTCTTTCTCATCCTCGGTGCATAAATCCTCCAGAGAGAATCTCATACACTGGAGGTCTTCCTTTATTTTGGTATACCAATATATCGCTCAGGCTATCCACTTCTTATAGACATTCTTGTCAGCCCACCTCCTTTTCCAATAATACTTGCTTTTGATGACTTCTTCACCACTGTTAACTCAAGAAATCTTTGGTAACATTCTACCACCTAGTTAGAGCCATCAAGTTGCTTTCAATTGCATTTTGGGGTATTTGATATTTTACTTCCACTGAGATGACAGTATTTCATGACTTGTTATAATCAAGGGGAAAATATTTGTGTTAAAAAGATGATAATCTCCAAGGTTCCTTCCAGTACTAACTTCAATAATGGATGGTGATGGGAGAGGACAAAAGGGTACCTCCAGGAGAGATGGGTTTTTGTGACAGAAAGTATTTAGGGATCATTGAAAACTGCATGGTTTCCCAAATGTTATCTGGCTTAATTTCTTCCTTCTACTCAATTCTAGGCTCAGTCTAGTTTCCATCTTCAGTATCTACATAAGATATTCACATATCATTAGACTAATTTAATAGATTGCCCATCTAGGTATATTCCACAGTCTGGATAATGTACATTTTGTATCCATTTTGATTTTTAAATGTTAATAGTTAAGCAAATAGCTTTCTTATTGCTGTAGATTATACTGAAGAAGCTTCAGAGTATTTCTTGGTTTGATGTAAGTAGTATGTCACCTGAAAATAAGAATCTGAAGAACTCTGTTACCAATAGGGATTTTTCCTTAGTTTGGACTCTGCACAGTACTCTCACATGGTAGTGACAAATGTGAATATCCATAGGACTCAAAAAATCCCCAGAGACATTTTGAATCAGCATATATATATATATTTAATCAGTTTGACATGGTCTTATTTCCTTGGGGATAAAGGGAAAAATCCACAAAGCTACTTATAGACAATCATATCTTCTTTGACGCAACTGTTCCAGATCTGAAAAAAAAAGTTATTCTATTATTCTGAGAAGCCAAATCCTTTGTTAGGAAGGATAATTTTTAAGTCAAGATCTTAATTTCCAGGCCTCCATAATAGTCTCAAAATTATCTTTGGGAGCTAAAGACCCAGCCTTGCTTTCTAGAATAGGGTCAAACTTTTCCCCATGAGAATTTGCATAGAGTTGTTTTGATACTTTTAAATTAGGGAGCAAAAAAGTTAAAATGAATTAATCCATTTTGGGCAAAGGAAGATGGACATCTATTTTTTGCTTACTCTCAGTTCAGAAAATAGAATTGAAACTTCAGGTGATGAATAGGTAAATTTTAAGAAGCTAGAAGTAACTGCTTATATTTTAAGCAATGATTTATTAGTATTACACACTTAGCATTATATTTACTACAAAACGGATACTCTATTTAGTGTAATAGAAAAAAATATAAGACATGGTCATATGATCATATATTTAGAGATGAAAAGAAACTAATAGTTTTTACAGATGAGAAAAATGAGACCCCAAAGAGGTGAAATGACCTTGCCCAAGTTCACACAGGTAATAACTGAAGCTACACTTAGTAACTTCTCTTTTGAAGTTTATTAAATGCTTACCTGCTACTCAGTCAAAATCCTGATAACTGTTTCATACAGACTGCCAAAGCATTTTCCTTCTTTCCTCAGTGAATTCAGTGTCTAGCTCAGAGGCTTTCATCCCCAATGCCTGCCCTCATAATAGAAAACTTCAACATACATATTTACACTTTTTAAAACACTTTTACTTCACATTTCTTCAATTTATTAATTTCATATGACCTGCTTCACTCCACTTCAGTCATACATAAAGATGGTCATACATTTGATCTTGGCATCCCCCACAAATGTAGCACTTTCATGTTTATGAACCTTGAAATTCTCTTACTAGGTAACAAGCTTTTATCATTTCACTTCTCCCTCTATCTTATAACTTCATACCCTGGCTTTCCATCCTTCACCCCTCAGTTCTCTTTCAGGCCATCCCCTTCTATTACCGGCACTCTCCTTCCTTCACCATTTTAATTCCTTGATCAACCAGTTAAATTTTACACTGTCCTCTTCTGTTGAATCCCTTGTCGTCTTATTATATCTTCAGTTTTGCCTTTCAAAGTCTCAACCTTGGACAGGTAATTTCAAGTTTTCTTGTACTATCTCCCTTTACATCTAGATCACATATCCATTTTGATTCTATCTTGGTAAATGGTGTAGAATATTAGTCTATGCCCAATTTCTGCCAGACTACTTTTCAGCTTTCCCAACAATTTGTACCAAATAATGAATTCTTATCCCCAAAACTCAAGTCTTTACACTTCTCAAACACTGGGTAACTATAGTTGGTTGCTGCTGTGGTTTATGTCTACTCTGTTCCACTGATCTGCTTTTCTATTTCTTAACCAGTACCAGATAGTTTTGAGAATTACTACCTTATATTTTAAGATCTGGTACTGCTAAACCTCCTTCCTTTACATTTTTCCCATGAATTCCTTTGATATTTTTTACCTTTAGTTCTTCCAAATGAATTTTATTATTTTTTTCTAGCTCTGTAAAATAATTTTGGGGGTAATGTAATTGGGATGGCATTGAATATAGATTAATTTTAAGTAAAATTATTACCTTTATTATATTGGTCCTGCCTACCCATGAATAATTACTATTTCTCCATTTATTTAAATCTGATTTAATTTATATCCAAATTTTTTTTCATGGTTTGTGTTAGGGCCCAGCTCTGGACCGTGGCCTCCTGTATGGAAAGTTGAGACACCTGGAGGTGCTAACCTGCTTACGTGGCATGCTAGCTGGTCTAGTAAGCTAAGAGGTACTGGGAATGGCTCAGTAACAGGATAGGCTCCGCCTATGGGGAGGAACATGGGAGGAGCTCGGGTGCCTAAAGATATACTGGGGCATTGGGGGGATCCCAGGGAGAGTGATGTAGCCATTAAAGAGTGAACTGCTGCCAACTCGGGTGTTCTGTCTAGTTATTCCCCTCCCCCACAGGAGGGGCCAGAGAAGTCTGAGGACCAACAAAGACTTAGATCTTGAGGTAAGATTCCAAGCGAAGCCCAGGGAGGGAAAGTTAGTGTAGGGAGTCCGGGAGATTTAAATTAGTGAAGAAAGCCTGGGACATTTCAGGTTTGGTCCATATAGATCCTGGATTTCTTTTGGTAGATGTATTCCCAGATATTTTATACTGTCTAGAATTATTTTAAATGGGGTATCTCTAGCTATCTCTTCTTGTAGGATCCTGTTGGTAATATATAGCAAGGCTGATGATTTATGTGGGTTTTAATTGCCAAATCTAATGGCTTCTTCTCAATCCTCATCCTTTTTGACTTCTCTGCACATCTGACATTGTAGATCACCCTCTTTGATGCTCTCCTCTCTAGGTTTTCACAACACTATCCTCTTCTGGTTCTCCTGCTATCTTTCCTACTTCTCCTTCTTAGTTTCCTTTGCTATTTCATCATCCAGGTCACATCCACTAATTATGAATGTCCAACCTTTTCTTTTCTCCTCCTACACTATTTCAATTGGTGATTTCATTAGCTCCCATGGATCCAATTCTCATCTCCATGCTGACAATTCTCAGATCTCCACCTCCAACCCTAACTTCTCTACTGACTGCCAAATCTCACATTTCCAAATCCCTACTGAACATCTCTAACTGGATGTCTCATACATATGTTAGATTCAACATACTGCAGCACCAATGTTATTCACAGTGCCTACGGTGGCCTCGAATATTCCAGCACAATTCTGAATCAGGAAATACAGCAGACTCTCCACATGGAAGATAGGACCAAAACATTTATTCAGACACCAGAAAGCCAAATCCATCATAGTAACAAAAATCTATACACAATAACAATGCAGGGAACACCACTGTCCCCAAGCCTTCCCCTGCTGGGCTTCCCACAAACCAGCTTCCTTAAATAAAATCACAAACAAGCCCTTTCACTCACCCTAGCCAGCCGCCTGCAACCTTCCTGTCTCTGACTGCTCTCAGGACTAACTTCTTCTCTGCTCTGCTGTAGCCCCTCTTCCTGTTCCCCCATTCAGCAAACTCCTCCCACCTCAGGTTCCATGTGACTCAGGCTTCCATGTGACCCAGAGAGGTCACATGGGTCTATTAATAAATATGAAAGATCTCCCCATTTAAATTACCATTACACATACCCCAAATTGAACACATCTTCCCCCCCTAAGACTACTCTCTTCCTACCTTACCTGTTACTCTTTAGGGTTTCCAGTCACCCAGGCCTGAAATCTAGATGTCATCTTTAAATCCCTCACATTCTCATCTCCCCTATCTCATCTGTTGCCTATCTATTTTACCTTCATAAAATCTCGCCCATATGTTCCCTTCTCTACTCTGATACCACCACAGCCCTCATTTTGTCCAAACTGTTATAATAGCCTGCTGGTTCATCACTACAATCCATCCTCTGCTCAACTATCAAAGTGATCTTCCTAAAGCTCGGGTCTGACTAGGTCAGTCCCTAGCTCAATCACTCCAGTGGCTTCCTATCACATCCAGGATTAAATACAAAATCCTCAATTTAGTAGTTAAGTCCCTTCATTTCCTGCCCCACACAGCTTTCCAGTTTTCTTAAATTTCACTCCCTACCACATACTCTGTGATCCAGTAATACTGGCCTCCTTGTTATTCCTCACACAAAACTCTCCATGTATTAACTCTAGGCATTTTTTATATTTGTCTTTTAGGTCTGGAATTCCCTTTCTCCTCATTTTTACGTCCTGCTCAAATCCCACCCTCTACAATGCCCCTCAAGGCTAGTTGCTTCCCTCTCCTATTCACTGTGAATATATTTTGTTTGTATAGCTGGTTTCATTTTGTTTCTGCCCCTAAATTGGGGGCTCCTTGAGAGCAAGGGCTATCATTTGCCTTTCTTTGTATCCCAGCACTTAGCAATGCCTGAAACATTTAAAATTTATAAATGCTTGTTGACTTACTGTTGACTGACTAGATAGTTTGAGAGGAAGTGAATTCTAATATAAAAGAGATGAGCATGAGTATGGAATACCTAACTGACCTTGGGGAAGTCAGTTAACCTCTTGGGGCCTCAGTGTCTTCATCTGTAAAATAAAAAGCTCCAATTAGATGGCCTCTGAGGTCCTTTCCAGATCAAAACCCATGATCCTATGGCATATTTGAGGTATGAAGAAGAGATCAGTCTGGGATAAGCAGAAGAGTTTTGTCAGAGATTAACAGTAGCAAAATAAAATTGTGAAGAAACAAGGTTGGATCAGATCATGTAAGGCTTTGAAAGCTGGACAGAGGAACTTAGAGTATGCAAGAAATAACAAGTCATTACAGATGTGTAAGCAGAGGGCCACCACTACCTTATATCTGTATAGATATACTCCTAGACAAGTTCCCTACTGAACAAAGATACCTCAAAGGAACACCTTTTCTAATATTCATCTCCCAAGCCCTTCTACAATGAACCAACCAAGAAAGAAGCTCATCCTCTTTAATGCTTAGCTCTGAAGGCCACACACTGGTAATTGGCTATCAGATGCAACTGGCTTAGGTGTAAGTTATAACTCATTCCCTAAATATATAGCATTGCCTGCTACACACACACACACACACACACACACACACACACACACACACACACACACACACACACACACACACACACACACACACACACCATCTCTAGTTTCCCGTCCATTATAAAAACTCTGCCTTATGTGCCTCTTTTACATGAGATAATTTTCTCCATTCTTCTGGTACATCTCTCTTTCTTACCCTTCCATTCTCAGACTCACATTCACTCTCTTTGTCGAAGTAGATTCCTTGTAATTGTCCCAATAATGATAAAGTTACTTAGAAGTTGCACATATCACTTTCCCATATAGGAATATACACAGTTGCACTGTATTAAGGCTATTATGATTTCTTTCGTATTTACCTTTTTATGTTCCTCTTGAGTCTTGTATTTGAAAGTGAAATTTTCTGCAAAAAATTTTGCAAAAGCTCTGGTCTTTTTCAACAGGAATGCCTGAAAGTCCTCTTTCATTAAATGTGCATCTTTTCCCCTGAAAGATAATGCTCAGTAGGTTATTCTTGATTATAATCCTAGCTCCTTTGCCTTCCAGAATATTACATTCCAAGTCCTTTTCTCCCATAATGTGCTAGTTTCCAAGATGATGTGATCCAAGGAGAGCTCTGGTCACTGCACTCCTGGTCTGCACTGTGGTCCTGTGTAAGGGCCATTGCTCCTTCTCAATCTCAGACAGTAAGCATTCCTCTCCACTCTAGAATTGCAAGTCAGAATTGGGTAATGGGTGACAGAGCTGTCTGATGGTGCCTGGTTCTGCACTCATCGGTATCACAAGGGACCTTGGTAATATCTTTCTGTCCAGAATCCTAGTCCTCTTTTGGTGCCACCACCACCACTGCTTCTGCTGCTAATTACTGCAGGTGCTGCTAGAACCTGCTTCCCCTCCAGTGTTCTCAGGCAAACCTCTCTTTTGGTCCTTCTAAGCTGTCCTGGGCTGCAAAAATGAGATACCATGACTTTTTTTACTCACACTCAGAATTTTATTTGAGGCATTTTTAAAAGTTGTTGCTCTAAATCAGTATTGATTAGAGAGATGCAAATCAAAACAAAACAACTTTGAGGTACCACATCATACTTATCAGATTGGCTAACATGACAAAACAGGAAAATGATCAATGTTGGAGAGCTGGAACACTAATTCATTGTTGGTGGAGCTGTGAGCTGATCTAGCCATTCTGGAGAGCAGTTTGGAATTATGCCCAAAGGGCTATAAAAATGTGCATATACCCATTGTGGTATATGAATGTAATGGAATACTATTGTGCTATCAGAAATGACAAACAGATTTCAGAAAAACCTGGAAAGACTATATGAACTGATGCTGAGTCTAAAAAAGTGAGCAGAACCAGGAGAACATTATGCACATTAACAGCCACAGTGTGTGAGAATTATTTGTAACAGATTTAGCCATTAACAGCAATGCAAAGACCTAAAATATTTTCGAAGGACTCTTGATGCAAAATGCCATCCGCATCCAGGGAAAGAACTATAGAGTTGGAACTCTGAAGCAGAGCACTTTCTATTTTGTTGTTTTGTTTTGGTTTGGGCAATGCAAAATAAGCTTGCACCCAGTGTCAGGAAAGCGGTCTTTGTAAACTCCTTCTGACCGGTTCTCTCACTCCTTTTCCTTCATGGATTGAGGACTCCCAGAGTCACTGCTGCTGATTCAATCACCCGCAAGGCCTGCCCTGGGTGGCTGGGGTAGGGCCTTACTGCTGGCTTGTGGGACAAAGCCTACTGTCGACTTGTCCAGGCCATCTGTGCTGGATTGTGCTCTACTCTCACCTCAGTGAAATGGACCTTTTTGTCAATGTTCTCAGTTGTCGTGGGGTAGAAAATTGTTTCACCCCATCCTTTTGTTGGTTCTGGCATTCCAGAATTTGTTTTAAGGTGTCACTTTAAAGTTGTTTGAAGGGAAATTTGTGAGATCTCAGGTGAACTCCTGCCTTACTCCACCATCTTGGCTCTGCACTCCCACCCCCTTTACACACACTAGAACAGGAAACAATTTCAAAATGCATCTAATCCCATCCTCTCTTATCTATGGGGAAAATGAGGTCCATGGAGCTATTAAGCCTTGAAGAGGATCACAAGTCATTAGTGGCAGTATTACTGTGTTAGCCCAGGTTTCTGGCTCCAAATTCATTGCTCTTTTCACTGTATTGGGTATAGAGAGGAAAGTTCAAATTCAAGACAGTTCGAAAGTTATGGCTTGGAAGTAGGTTGAACATGATAAGTGAAGGAGTCAGAAATGATACAAGGGAGATCACATTAGGAATTGAGGGGATTAAGAGAGCATGTAATCAGTTGTGGAAATTGAGAGAAAGCCTTATTGCCTTGTTTGAATTTAGCCTTGCATGACTGAGAAACTGAACTGCCACTACCTGCTGTTCAGACATCCTTCACCAAGGTCCTGGGTTATGCTCATCAGAAACTCATACAGATCCAAGGATTGATCCAAGTTCTCTCACAAGCATACATCTCAAGCAACCCTTATGTCGTGTCTTAAAACTGTCCCCATACTGATCGGCTGTTTCCACATTCCTTTGTTTGCAGACACTGAGAATGGGACACCTCATTTGCTCAATTCAGGGAATTGCACCTGTTCACTCTATCCCTCCCAACTTGGAAAGTCTCTAACCTTTCATCCAATTAGAAATCAGATTACCTAATGTGGTATTTTCCTTTTAGTTATTTGACCTTGATTGTTTTTATGTATAAAAGCCTCTCCTGCCTTGTATTCATGGTCCAGGACTAAGCTATAGAGCTCTGGTCCTGGTTTTTTGGGCAACTGGTATGCATTGTTTAATAAGTCAATATGCTTGTAAGATTGAAACTTTGTTTTCCTCAGTCATTTTGTCTTTCATCCACCACAGACAAGAAGGCAGAGGGGACAGGGGCCAATTAGGAGAAAAAAGATGAGTTTACCCTTTGGTTTTGTTGAGTTTTAGATGACAGCAAGACGCCCAAGTGAATGTCTTTTTGGCAGAAGAAATACAGGTCTGAAGCAGAAATAAGAGGTCAATGATGGATATTACATGGCAGGTTTACCCATATAGAAGTGGTAGTTGAAGATAACATTATATACAATCATTGAGAGCTGGGGCAGCATGTAGATAAAAAGACAATTAAGACCCAAAGTGTTCTTTTTGAGTCTAGTTTTTCATTATTTAGGAAAAAAATACAAATTGGGAGTGATTTATATTTGGGTATAATAGAAGTAGCCATTTAGATCAGTTGTCAGACTGACAAATGTAATAGGTATATTATGTAGGGTGTTTCACCAACATAACCAGTAGTTCAAGAGAAGAGCTAAGCTTCTGAGTTCATACTTGTGGAAACTCAGCCAACTTACTTCTTCAATCCCTTGTAGCCTGATTGCCCCCCAAACAATGAGGCTACAAATTAAGGTAACATTCAGTATTCCAAAGTTTTAGTAGGGCAATTAGGAGGCACTTGTAATTTATCATAGTGTAAGGGATTGGGGTGGAAAAGATGGGGAAGAAATATCTTCTTCTTTTCATATGCCTTCCATTTTCTTTGCATAAGTAACTTTTGTGATGCAAGATGAATAATTCATAAGGGGTTCAAAAAGGTGCTAAGATATTGTATTATACATTGCATAAGTATGGTGTCAACATCTCCAGGTAAAAGTATTGTTCTCAAAAGAAAAACAAAACATCTTTTGGA
The DNA here is from genome assembly GCF_028372415.1 of Notamacropus eugenii. Taxonomy (NCBI): domain Eukaryota; kingdom Metazoa; phylum Chordata; class Mammalia; order Diprotodontia; family Macropodidae; genus Notamacropus; species Notamacropus eugenii. The sequence continues at coordinate 149,162,867 of NC_092876.1, read as the reverse complement.
GTTGTGATTCTGGGAGGACGGTTGATCATCAGAGTTCACAAGTCAACCATGAGGGTAGTCACCAGCAAGTATAAAAGGAATAGGCATTAAATATTTACCTTTCATGAAGCTTCCTCATTCCAGGGAATACATTCTAAAAGTGGAGTAAATAACTGGAAATCACGGTGAGTTTAATATGGGGGGGGCGGAAGAGGGGAAATGAGGTAGGAACAGGACTATTTTTTCTAAAATCCAGTACTCCAGAGATTCAAGGAGTCTAACTTTATATTCTTGCAAAAACTGATTTAGCAAAGAGAAGAGAAGGGAGCTAGGAAAAAGCAGTAAAAAGGAAGGAAAAAAGCATTTATTAACTGTTTTACAAATACTACTCCATTTGATCCTTATAACAACCCTGGGAGATAGATGTCACTATTGAGTTAGACTCAGTTTGGCCCCAGAGAGTAAACCTGGAGTGCTGAATGGAAATGGAACAGAGGCAAATATAGGCCTGATGAAAAAGAAAAACTTCCTGATGATTAGACTTCTCCATAAACAGAATGGGCTGCCTTAGGAGGCAGTGGTTTCCCTCCCTCTCATTGGAGATCTTCTAGAAGCGGGATGACCACTTGCCAGGTGCATGACAGTGAAGAATCTATTTTATGCATATGTTAGACTAAATGGTGGTTGTGGTCCATTCCAACTCTAAAATTCTGTGATTCTCATATGTGGTGAGAACGGGAGCCATTTGCTCTTTATTCTTTCGATGCTTAAAGAAACAATCCTAAAGACTACTCCCCCACTCTCTCCAGGATCTGTGTCCCCAGCACAACAATCCCATTTACCTTAGTTGGACATCCTACTTGAAATAACAAACCCACAAGGCCATCAGTATAAGTAAATTTATTTCTATGGCAGAAGTGGTTGTCTCAACAATAGAAAAATAACACTATTTGCAGAGTCAGGAAGTACAAATATACCTATACACATATAACCTATGTAGGTGTAACCTATGGCATATGTCCTAGTTTTACATATCAGCGAGCCATTCTAGATTTCACAAGGAGCAAATACACAGCCAGTCAAGTTCTGTCAATGTGTGAGATGAATTAAGTGCTAGGCTTCAGTTCTATAAAACAGAAAATACAAAAGATCTAGTTGAAAGATGTTTCCATTTTCTCTCCCCACCCTTTGTAAAGTGAATGTAGTGCTCATGAAAGGTGCTAAATTGATCAATGGAAGACTTCAATTCCCAGAACCAGCCCAGGAAGCAATAGCTCTACACCCCAACCTACCAACTGTGGCTGGACCAGGGGTCATGACCTGAGCATGGAGGAAGCACCTCCAGAATTAGGGAGAGGGTTTTCACCAATTTAAATAAATCTTTAGCTTCAGTAACTAAATGCCAATGGAGCTGATGAAACAAATATTATTTCTTGGGGTTGGGCTTTGAGAAGAAATCCATTTTGTCTTAGCAAGTATTATGCCCCTCCCCCCAACTCCTTTTTGTAAAAGCCTAAAAATTGCAGCAGGGTTTAAATTCATGTACAACTGCAAAATTTCTATCATGCTCACCCATTTACTTACTCAAGTTTTTAGTTAATACAGAAGACAGATGTCTGTAAGACTCAAGATGAAAGGGGACTAATTCTTCAGCTGTGTCTACACAAGTCTGACACTGACAAAAATATCCAAAGTCATCAGAATAAGTTGAACAGTTTTTGAATATGAGTCATTTTAGGTAAATCTCTAATGATTCCTGAACTGCTGAGTCTTAAATGGCTGTTTGTGAACTGAAGGGGCAGGGGGGAGGGAAGAATTATTATCATTCAATACACCCTAAGATAACTAACTACACATTTCTACATATATAATATTTAATGTTTTGGTCATTTAAGTACCTCTACATAAACCAGTGTGGATTTATTTCAATTTTCTATAAGTTTAGGAGCAAAGTTAATATACTATTGAAATTACACAATTACCTTAGAGACATGAAGGTGCTTATGAATCCTTGACACATATTACACAACATCCTAAGTAACATTACTGAATGGAAGGAAAGAGTACATTCATGTTCCTATAGTGAAAAAGCTATACCACATAAAATATGTACTACTTCGTCACAATGAGTTATTGCCTACCACAATTTTTCTTCATTTTAAATACACTAACAAACTGACAGGAAAAACAGCTACAAAAAAAAAAAAAGCAACAGTCTTGTTGCTACTTGATTTAGAGAAATCCTACCTATGACTTATAAACCTTTACATGAAGATATCCATTACTTATGGAAACTTAGAAAATTCATTTCAAGTGTCCCTCCCTCTGAATACGTAGCCGCTCTTTTTCTATCTGTAAGCGTTCCTTCTCAATCTGAAGTTTCTCAGATTCAAACTTCAAAAACTGCAACCTGTCTTTTTCCAGTTGCAAGCGTTCTTTCTCAAGTTTCAATTTCTCAGTCTCTAAATCCAGGGGCTGCAGAATGTTTTTTTCTGCTTGGCCGAGATCATTTTCCAGAGCAGGTTTCTCCAGATGGACAACCTGCAGCCTCAATTTTTCTCTTTCAATCTGCAGCCGCTCTTTCTCTACTTGGAGTCTTTCATGCTCCATGTCTAAGTGCCATAACCGTTCCTTCTCGATTTGCAGGCGCTCTTTTTCTATCTGTAGTCTTTCTGACTCAATATCTAGCCGTTGCTTTTCTATCTCAAGCTTTTGTTTCTCCAAGCTTATAAGTAAGTACGAATCATCATAGGCAGACTGAGGCTGTATTGAGGAAAGAGTACCAAACTCTTTGATGTGGGGGAAATCATCAAGTTCGTTTTCCCTCTTGGAATCTGGCACCACGGAGGATAACATTTCTTCTTCCTCCTCCTCCATTTCAAACTGCAAGAAAAGAAAAGAGGCCTGTTTAAGTATTTATTTACAACTTCAGTGAAAGCATTTTAATTCCCAACACTGCTTAAAATCTGTATTGCTTAGCCACACAAAATAAAACTGCATGCTAAAATTCCCCAGATGTCAAAGCAAAAATATGAATTATAATGAAAATCTGAAAACTACCATAGGAAACATGTTTCTATGCATATATAAAAGTGTGTATTTGGGAATGTGTATATATATGAGTGTGTATGTAAAAACAAATATGATCATACATATAAATATATTTTTCTCCAGCTGAGAAAGAATTAGGTAACACTGCATACAGAACCATACTAACTACTTACTTCAAAATTCTGTGGACCCTTCTCTTCCTCTTCTTCTTCTTCTTCCTCTTTGACTTGTGTTAAGGAGCCATCTGCTTCCTTGAAATCAGCTGTATTTTGCCAGTCCAAATTTGACTCATTTGGAAACAAAATTTTTTCATCCAACTCTTCAGTGAGAGAGTCATTGAACTCTGCCGATGAAAGGGGGAAGCCAGAGTCTACCAGCTTTATGTTTGCCTTCAACCATTTCCTTTTCATAAGTGCTCGCCAGTCCAAGTATCGCCTTTTCACCTCAGTCCCGGTTCTTTGTTCTCCTTCCCCTACAGCATTCACACACTCAGCAATCTCCTCCCAAGCCTTCCGTTTCATCTCATTAATTGTTGTATTGAGCTGCTTGGAAAATATTACTTCTTTCCTCTTTCTAATTTCTTTCAAAAGGGTCTGAGTTTCTTGAACACTAAAATTGCTTTTCCTTTTTCTTTTCAACTGCTTCATTTTCCCAACTTGAATACAATTTTTACCGTCACAGCAATGTGAATGTACTGAATGATCTCTAGAAAGTGCAGGTACCAAAGACAATCCCTAGTCAGCACTTTGTTTTTAAATTATAGCTCTCTACTCAGCTAGAAGCACAGGTTGGATCCTAAAGGGAAAAAAGAGTAAAGAAATCAATCAAAAAACCCAAATCAATCTCCAACACATATGGTGTATATTTCCATCTAATAAACTTTGTTCAACAACAATGAAGAACCATTATGCCAAACTGGCCACTGAGAAGAGAAACACAGCTTTATTCTTTTAATATCTCAATTTATAGTATAATTTTAGGATTATATTGGAAGTTCCAATGGGACGAGCTACTCCCAGTGGGTAGAATGTTGGCCTTAGAGTTAGGAAGCCCTGCTACGTACTGACCATGTGACCTGGACGAGCCATTTAACTTCTCAGTGACCCAGATGGCTCCTTAGATTTTAAGTTGCAGAGTTGGCATGGATCTGCATTATTCAAGAAAATTTCCTCACTAGGAATTCCCTTTATCAATAAAAGCACAAGTCTAGTTCTTCCTCCATTCTTACCCTGCTCCATAGAAAAAAAACAAACCTGAAAACTTAACTTCACATGGAATAAATTCTGAACAATTATCACTGCACTTGCTAAGTTTGAGCTGATACCACTACCTAAAAGGCCTCTTTAGTACTTTGGTGTTTAAAGTAAGTTTTCAGATAAAGAACGGCCAAATGGCCAACAAAAACTTAAACCACCGTTGGAGACTAATCATAATAGTACACATTTAGTTACATTTTGATTTCCTGTTTACTGAGCATTTTTCTCACAATTTGTAACCTAGAGTAGGTATAAGTATTTTCATTTCAATTTTACAGATTATTAAAACATTGAACTGATTTCTTAATTTGCCTATGATCATATGACTATGTGAATGGTAGAGATGGAATTTAAATCCAGGACTTTCTGACTCCAATTCGAGTCGTTTTTCTAAGCCTTTCTCCAACAATGAAAATGGGCTATTTGTCTGAAAATCAGTAGTCTTAGTTTCCTGGGATTAAGTGATTTGCCCATGGTCAAACTGCCAGAATGTGCCAGAAGTAAACCCAGGTCTACCTGACTCTAATGTTGGCCATACATCTATTATGTCACTTGCCTCTCATGATTTGATGAGGATAAATATATATATGTACATACACACATATGTGTGTGATAAACATGGGAAAGGAGATTCCCCATCCCCTCAACAAATGCTCACTTCTATATTAAAGGTCAGTAACTCCATTTGAATTAATATTCCTTTCCTTCCCACCAAAAATATACATCTTAGCACATAAACCTGTACATGTATATATGTACATTTCATATATGAATACATATATGTATAGACATATTATATCATATACACCATAATATACATATATGTTAATGTATGTCTCATGTCTATATATGTGTGTGTGTGTATTCAATAATTCCTGATGTCTTTGGAGTTTCCTACTAGACCTCCTACTCTCTCTTAATGCCCCTAAAACATTCACACAAAGTTCTGTATAACATATATTTGTACTTAATCATCATCATCACCATCAATCATTAGGAGTGACTTGCAACTGCTTTTTTTCTGAGAACTTCACAATGCCTTGAACTCAAAATAGGGCCAGGGATAGGTATAAATGAAAAGCTAATAGGGTTAAGACCAGTGCCATTGAAATGCATTTAACAATGTATTAGGGGACAAAAATCTTAATATGAACTATTAACAATGGGTATATTCTTTTCTAAGGAAGTGACTAAAGGATGGAAGATTTTCCTCCAACTTCTAGCACAATCCATTATTCAAATGGTGAGAAAGGGGAATAGTAAGAAGTCATATTAACGACTATTGGTTCTACCTTACTCTGTGCAGTTTACAAAGTTGTAACAAGATGACCAGGCAGTGGAGCTCTTGAACTACATAGTACAGCTTTTGTACCCGGTATATTTGGAGGTAGCTAGGATGAAATCTAGGTAGCACAGTGGATACAGTACCATCCCTGGAGTCAGAATGATTCATCATCTTCCTGAGTTCAGATCTGGCCTCAGATACTAGCTGTGTGATGCTGACCAAGTCACTTAACCCTGTTTGCCTCAATTTTCTCATTTGTAAAATGAGCTAGAGAAGAAAAAGGTAAACAGCTCTAGTATCTTTGATAAGAAAAGCCCAAATTGGGTCATGAAGAGTTGGACACAACTGAAAACGACTGAACAAAAAGGATGAAAATGGACACAACGCTGTCTTTTCACAAAATTAAAGTCTTCCAGGTGTTTCCAGACACATCATTTTTTTCTGAAATGCTGATATTTTACTAAGTTCAAATTCATTGTAAACTGCCAGCAATTCATGATAAGTTCTATTCTACCTAAATCAAGCCAATAGGGGAACCATTCAAGAGAATCTTTCACAATATTGAAAAAGATCCTCTACTAACCTAGGGTACAATGTGTACCGAGTACACATGTGTATATGCATATATATGTGTAAGTATATATGTATTTATGTATGTGTACGCATTATTTATATATCGTTCTTCTAAGGGTCATAGACTTCACTGTTATTATAAATTTAAGGGACAAAGTAATTTAATAGAATATTTTTCTAGTCTAACATTATGGCAGATACATATAATAATAATTATTAAATGCTTGGTTGTTTGGTTTTGAGGAGGTGTTTAAATGATGTGAACTTTTGATTAAAGGGAAAAGAAGTCAACAATTTCTCATTTATGCTTGTGCACAGGTATCATAAATTGGGGACAAGACAATTCTGAAAAAGAATACAACCAGGAAAATTTTTGCAAAATTAGTACCCCTCTGGAAAAGGTTTGAAGGGGTTATGAAAAAGAGTACTAGATTTTGAGTAAAATGACCTAGTCTATCTTTGCTACTTAATACCTGTAGACCTTAAGAAAGTAATTTAAACTCTTTGGGCCTCATTTTCATTTTAACTCCTCCCACATTGCAGAGTATTACGAGAAGCAGAATATCAGCCTCCTTGAGCACAGAGCCTACCGTGCTCCTGTTTCTCTTTATCTTCTAAAACCTAGCATTGTACCACTTACTGGACGACATGTTTCTTAAACTGATTTGGGAAATTCTCACACACACAAACATGTATTCGATAGACTAAGTAAATATGCACTAATTTTCAAATGGATAAAGATGTAATTAAAATGTAAATTTAAAAGCATTATCAAATTCATAGTAGCTTATTATAATCTAGTATTTTCAAAGAATTTCTTAGTTGGAAGAATCCTCAGACCATCTAATCCAACCCATCCCTGAACATGAATTCCCTTTACAGCAATCCCCACCAATGACCATCCAAACTTTGTTTGATGAACACTAAAAGGCAGAAAACACTACGTCCCAGACAACCCATTCTACTTCTGGAATGCTCTAATTATCAGGAGGTTTTTCTTATATGGAAACTGAATTTGCCTCTGTAATTTTCACTGCTTGGACATAATTTTGGCTTTTAAGACCAAACAGAACAAGGATAAACCTTTTCCCACATGACTGCTCTTTAGGTGTTTCAAGACTCTATAATGTCTCCTGGAAGTTTTCTTCTCTAAGACAAACATCCCAGGTCCTTCAAACAATCCTCATATGTCATGAGCTGAAGACCTTCCTGGATATCCTCTGGATGCCAGTTTCCAAATGAAGGCCACATCTACATACACACCAATATACTTACATAAAAACATATGTAGACAGACATCACAAAATTCTATATTCCTATTTTCAAGACTAATAGATACTAATAGTACAATTACTATTATGTGGAAGCATTAGCATTTCTGATATTAAAAAGAGTTCTGATGGTAAAAATTATTGGGAGCCATTGAACTAAATGGTCTTAAAAGACTGCTTCTAGCTCTAAAACCTATCATCTGATGGGAAATCATCCATTTGTAAAAATATAACTGACACTGATATCAACGGAAAGTCAATTGGATGAGTAGATGTTTTGTGACCATATAATGACAACATTTTTAAATCTGTAAAATACAATAAAAACATAAGTTCTTCCTGTTGACAATGAAATAAAAAAATTATAAGATATTTGAAATAAGTTTTCATAAAGTCACTGGGAAAGTTAAAGAGAACTTTGTGAATTACAGAAGCTGGAGAAGTCACAGTAAATTCTAGCTCTGAATCTAAAGGCTCTGTAATTTTTAGCACCCTGGGCAGAAAGTCATTCCAGGTACTCTATGTCACTAATAATAAAGTCATGCATGACAGAACAGGTCAGTAAGACTGAGCTTTGCTGCAGCTCAGTGTTGCCTCACAAGAATTCATTTAGCAGATTTCCCTTAAATGTCAAATCCTACCATCCCATGACCCTAGTAGGATCATGCCTGACTCAACTATACTTTACTTTGTTATTCCTATTCTTTTATTCTATTAAAAATTCTATTACTATTCTTTTACCATATGGGAATTTGGTGAGTGAATCACCACAAGTTTGTTGAATATGAAAATATGATTTGACAGCACTGGTCCACAGAACCTTAGGTACTGGTCATCATTGCAACACTTGCTAAGGTACGTGTTTAATTAGTTAGCAGCCCCTACCTCCATCCTGTAGCTCATTTGCAGGGGCACTGGGAAATAGCTTAAATTTTGGGAGAAACGTACTAGTTTAATGGAGTTCAGAATTTTAATTTAAGACTGCACCAAGTCCTTTTGACAACAGTTTTGAATGTGTGATGTTTTTGTTTACATGTACTTCCAGTTAACACTAGTAATTCCTTCAACTCTCATTTGTTGCATTTTCTCCTTGCAAAACTGGGTTCTGTGGCTTTAGTGATATAAAAAAAAAATCAATTTAGAAGAGAAAATGAATGTAGTAATGTGCAATATGATTCCAAGGTTTAGGAAGTTATACAGTACCCAACAGGTATACACATCCCATTAGTAACTGTGGGTATTTAAGAATGAAAGAAAAACAATTTTTCTTTCAATTTACCTGTATTTTTTTTTAGACAGCTTCTAAAGTGTTAGGGCATGAATACATATTAAGTGGTTTGGACCTATTTAGTAAATATAACTGTTAAGTATTTCTTTTGCCTACTAGTACCACAAAAATATTCCTGAGCCACTAAAGGCAATGTGAGCCAAGAAAGTTTGGAAACCTCTGGCTTAGTCAAAGCTAAAAAAAAAAAAGAACAAAAATGAACATTTTTTAAAGTTTAAAAAAATTCCTCAGGTAATCATTTTAAAGCATTTTTCACTGTACTACCCTTTAGGTCAAAACTTTAGGGCCTAAATACCAAAACACCATTAATGCACATCATAATTTAAAAGACAAACAGATAATAACAAAAGCACTCAAAGATTTGAACTATCAAGTACGTAACTGTGCTCTTATAATTTTCTATAAGAAATAACTATTGGCTGTTATCCATGCTTCCTACTATTTTTTTAAAAAATACTTTTCTTCCTAGAGTGTTTGAGCTAAAGTAGCAGAACGAAGGTTAGAAACAATGAAATAAAATCTATAGTCTACACCATTGGATAAAGAGACTTCATACCATAATCTGGCAGATAAGGAAATTGAAGTGCTAGAGATTGCTTCACTTTTTATTTAAAAACACACTACTCCAGCTAACAGACTTTAATGAACCAGCCTCTGAGGAATGAGCAAGATGATGCAATAAACTCATCTATATTTCCTAGAACTACAAAATATAAAACAAAACAAGACTGCATCCTAAATCAATCAGACATTTCAGGAATACTGTCCCCTTTATTATTTGCAAATAAGAAAAAAACAGTAAAAACAGAGGTGTATCAGATAAAAAGTTCTAAGTAACCTTCCCATTAATGTTTGTTACTGCTCAATATATTACTATACATTCTGTTGACCTATGCCACTTAAAAGAGATATGATAAACTTGAAGTATTCAAAGGAGAATAGGAGAAATGAGTAATGGGTTGAACTATACCAAGATTAAAGCAACAGTAGCAGGGATAGAAGCAAACAAATAGAAAACTCCAAATATGAAATAGAACTCTACTTAGGAAAGGTACAAGGATCCATCTAGAAGAATCTGATTATTAATTGTTAGGCAAGGATTGTAAGGAGTTAGTAATAACTGTTAAGGAAAATCTTGATAGTAAAGGTGCACAAAGACTGGAAAAATGTTGTCAAGGTAGGCTAAAATATCCTTTTTTGGAAGTCTTTTTTTTTTTTTTAATAAAATATAGAGGGCACAGAGAATTAGAGACCAAGCTGTGATGTGTTATTTGGGGAGTGGGGAAGAACCGTGGAGGTTAGTTGACATGAAGATGAAGGTCAACCAAGCTAAACCATATCTCAGAATTCTCTCCCCAGAATGGCGGTTACTATTTTAAATAAAGAAGGGATTCTGCTTGGTTATGGTTAAATAGTCTGTTTAACACGGTGTCTCTCAAGCCCTATACCAAGTGTAAAATGTAGAGATTATGGGGAAACTTAACTAAAGTTTAACTAAACTCAGGGGTTTAGGTCTATGTTAGGTCTTAAAAATTTCTGACCAGAGTAAACTCTGAGAGTTGAGGAAGAAGGAAAAATTGACAGTAGTTTGGTTTAGAGAAAGTGGTAACAAAGGAGGTTTAAGCAAAGGTCAAAGAGTAAGCATGTTCTTGAAAGGTTCTGTACTTCCTAGTGCTTGTCTGGTTGATAAATTTGAAGGCAACTTCATAAATCATCAGATAAGAAGCTTAGCTGAGAAGCCTAAATGAGAGAGTTGACCTAAACTTCATAGCTATTAGATAAGGATATCAATTGGGAAGAAGTTCTATGCCGAGGGATTCCTCCATGAATAAGAGATACAGTGACTCCAGTAGATGGAGGATGAAATTAACAAGTGGCTCTGACAATAATACATACAGCTAAAGTCTATAGCACAGAAGGAGAAGAAATAGAAACACAACACAATAATTATTGTCCTTTCTTCCTAGGAGAAATTTATTACCTAACCACGGACACTCTCCAGGAAATGGTAGAGATTGCCTATAAAACCACTGAACAAACTGTAACAACAGTATCCCTAGGAAGTACTTTTTCAGAGTATCCTAGGTGACCTAATATGTAAAAGAACATCACACTCGGAGACCAGCTTGGAATAGAGAAACATGCCTGAAACAAATTTCTAACAGGGTGAAGTGGAGAATGATACCTGTCATGGAGTGCAGTAAAGTGATGGCTGATGGAGAATGGCAAAGATTGATACCTGATGTTGAATGAGTTTGGCAAAGGAGCATAATTATATCACTAGAGGCCTTTCTTTTACATGAGAAATATTTCTATCTCTATTTTAATAAGACTTTCTATTACAAAAGAAAACTTTTAAAATTCAGAGGTCACATTCTGATTCTTATTTGAGAAGGAATTGAGTCATTTATTGAATGCTTACTATGTGTCATGCATTGTGATAAGCAGAGGGGACACAAACAGAAAATATATATGATAGAGCTGCATACAGAATTCTTTTATGCACATGTGCATTTTTAAGTGTCTATGCATGTATGTATAAAGATATGAAGGTTTAAGCATGAAGATAGCCTGAAGACAGGAGAACAGAAAATTCCTAGATCTTCCAAATAGTGTTTTTTATTGTTGTGGGTATTTCTGCAATAGTACTGCTACTAACAATTCTCTCTACCTTTGATTCCTTCTCCTCTCTTAAATTTGCTGATGTCTGTCAGTAGGCAGACTATTCATTTTCAGTAGTTTGAAAAATGTTTCTCAGGTAATTACAGTTTAAATGGTATTTTCTTCCATAGAGGAATAATGATGGGATTTAAGAGACACTAGGTGGAATCAGTGAATTCACATCATCCCTAAATAGCAATGTTTATAGCCTCCCCAGTTTAGTCTTTATTAGCAGAAGCCAACTCTTTATGGAAAAACTCTGAATAATATTCCATTATTACTATTTCAAAGGATTTGGTGGTTTTATTTTTATTTCTGGGTTCTAACAATTTCCCTTGTTTTGTTGTTCTTATGTGGTTAATATCATTTTGAAAAATTCTCCTACTGTGCTCTCTTTATTCTAAGCATTCATGTGGAATAACTATCTTCTGAATTGCAATGAGGCACTGCTAGAATGAAGGTCAGTGAAAACTATAGATTCAGAAGGACAGATAATGAAAACTTTGGGAATAAAGATGTGGTTTTACAAAAATGTACAGAGTACACAAAAGCTAATGCAGAAAATGAACCAATAAGTAAACTTCCTAAAATGAATTATCTTTTAAGTACTCCCAAGAGATGTTTAAGGTTAAAACCAAAATGAACTGTCAGCAAATTATTTGACAAACTTCTATAGCTTGATTCCTATACTGGTGCCTATACTGACTTCTACTATTATCAAAAATATGCTGTCCAAGTGTCCAAGAGGACACTTAAAATACATAGAATATTAATATTTGCAATATAAATAATTGTGTTTCTAGACAAGGACACTTTCTATAGAAAAGAATTATTAAGTAATTTTAATGGCAGAAGAAAATGGGATCTTGGTATGCTATATACACAAAAAATAATATGGACCTTATATAAAATGTGAAGATGAAGTCTTCTGTTTAAATTGTGTAGTTCTACTTTATCCTTACTGTGATAAGCCACAGCAGCCACTAGGAACTTGGCTGATTCAACATTTTATATAAAAACATCAAAATGGATAAATAACACAATTCTTACAGCCCTCAAGATATATCATAGAAAAGAAGCAATTTTAACTTAAAAGCTGTTCCTATTTTATCCAATTTGCAGAGTGGCTCTCAGTAACCTCAAGACTATTACCTTTCTTTTCATTTCTCTTGGCCACAAAAGACCTTGAAGCAAAACTGTTTTTGGAAGTGTAGCCCCCTCTACTTAAAGGTAACTCTTACCATGGGAGGTAAGTTTCTGTTTTAGCTCCTAGAAAGCAGAATCCAGGGTCTCTCATTTGTTTTATATGGTCCTCAACAGTGCACACCTCACAGCAGTCTCCTATACCTACAGAAACTAATAAGTCCTGATTGGCAAGAAATCTTACAAAATCTCCTTTTAGCTGCAAATCCTCCTTTGGAAGAAAAGGAAGCACTTATTCCCCCACTGTCAACTGCAGGGTACCAGCAATGCTCTCCACAAGTCAATTTAGTATGGTCAATTTATAAAACCCACACTCTGTGCTTAAAAAAAATATATTGCCATAGGTCTCTCCAACAACAAAGTGAGGCAGAGAGATGGAAAAATAAAGTCAAAATGCTTGCATGATTGTGAACATAGGGAAACTGATCACCAGATCCAGTTCATTTAGAATTGGCACAAGAACTAAAACTAATTTAGAGGGAAGAAAGTGTATCAGAAAATATTGGGCTATTTGGCATTTCAAACTGGATGGCTTATATCTCAAACCTAGCATGTGAAAAACTGATTTTCCAGAAAATCCACTCGTCTTCCAAACTTTCTATTTCTATCAATGGTATTGCTATACTTCAAATTACTTAGATTCACAACTTTGGAGTCATCCTCAACTCCTCACTCTTTTATCAGCCCACATATGTAACCAACTGACAAGGCTGGTTCATTTTATCATACAATGTCTTACATAATCCCCTTCTTTCCTCTAACAGTCACCACCCAAGCCCAAACCTTTATTATCATTATTCACATGAAATATTGAAATAGGCCTTAACTGATCTCCTTGACTCAAGTCTCTCCCCTCTCCAATCTATTCTCCATATTGCTGTGACATATGGAGTGATATTCCTAAAGTATGGGTCTGACTTTGTCATTCCAAAACTCAATAAACTTGAGTTACTCCTTAGAAGCCCTGGGGTAGAAAATGAATTTCTCTGTTAAGCCATTTACAACCTGGCTCCAACATATCTTTCCAGCTGTATTATACATTACTCCCTTTCGCACATTTTTCAGTCCAGCCAAACTGACTGTTTTGTTGTTCCTTGCATATAACATTTGGTCTCTGATCACTGTTCCTTTGCACAGTCTGCCAATCAGTCAATCAATTTATTGTATTAAGGGTCTACTATTATGTGTCAGGTACCATTCCAAATACAAAGATACAAAAGATACAGAGAAAAGTAAGACAGTTCCTGTTTCAAGCTCACAATTTAATAAGGAAAAATACATGCAAACAACTATGTACAAACTATATTTAGGAAAATGTGGAAATAATCAGCATAGGGAAGGCACTAGAATTAAGAGGAATCTGGAAAGGCTTCCTGTAGAAAATGGGATCCAAGAAAGTCAGGAGGCAGAGATGAGTGGGGATCAAATCCCATGTTTAAGAGACAGCCAGTGAAAATGCCTGGAGTTGGAAGACAGAGTATGTTGTGTGAAAAACAGCAAGAAGGCCAGTGTCATTAGACTATAAAATAATTGGGAAATGTAAGGTATATGGGTTTTGGAAAGGTGGGCTGGGGCTGAATGATCATTTTGACAGCTGAGTGGGAGATGGTCTGGAGCAGGGAGAGGCTTGTTTGCAGTCAAGAGACCAAGCAGCAGACAAATGCAATAGACAGACTATGAGGTGATAGTGATAAGAGCCTGCAGTAAGGCGGTGACGGTGTCAGAGGAGAGAAGGGGGAGAATTCAAGAGATGCAAAGGTAATATCAGCAGTCTCCCTGTGGGTAGCTAAGAAAGCTAAAGGAACTCCATTTTGTCTGCAGTTCCTCTATCTTTTCTCTGACCCTTTGCATTGCAGTCCCCACCCTATCTTTGACCTTCCTTTCTGCTGAGACAGCAAATATTCAAAACAGTCCTATCTATTAACAAGACAGCTAACCTGAAGGAGAGTCTGTCTTACTAGCCCCAGAAACAAGCCCAGTCCAATCAAGAGATTCCCAATTTACCTCATGCCCAAACTGAAATACATATAAGCTCTGTCCTTTTGTTCCTTTGGTGTGAGTGGGGCTCTCACATTACCAGGTTCAATAAAAGCTTGTTGGTTCTTAAATTTCTGGTTCTACCTCAGTTTCTGGTTCTAATTTGTTCTGGCACCAGCAATTTTACCCATACCATCCTCCCTCATGCCAGTAATGAGATCCCTACTCACCATGTTCCAGAATCTTTAATTTCCTTTGAAGCTTAATTTAAGTGTTCCTTGTACATGAAGCTTTTCTTGACCCCTTAGTAGTGCCCTACCCCACCCATTACTTTTAAATCCTTTACACATATGTGTGTGTGTGTGTGTGTATATCTTCAGTATACTTTTATATTTATATGTTATCTCTTCCCAATGCAATGTAAACTCTTTGAGGGCAGGGACTAGTATTTTTCTCCTTATGTGCCAAGTATCTAGCATGGCATCTGCCTGACATTTAATAAATGCCTTGTTTTTTGATTACAATACCAAAAATCAACATAAACAATGTATGGTAACCAATACAAGACTCAGTAGATGACTCCTAGAGTTTTGCCAAAGGCAAAGCATGAATAGTTGACTTGTCTAATAGGCATCAGAGGCAGCATTTGAATACAGATCTTCCTGACTCTGAACTCAGATATCCAATACAACACTTTGCCTCTATGCTAGGAAAGAGACATTACAAAATCCAACAGATCTCATACTGAAGATGAATAACCATTTTCAGCAAAGCAATATAATGACTGTATTGAGAAAGTCTGCTGATTATAATTACCTAAATGGTATCTAACATAACGCTGCACCAATAAATAGAAAATCAAATCAATAAGCCACTCTTTAATTTATCCCTGATAGGACATCTGTTAGACATCAAAATGAAGTTTATCACTCCATTTTTAGGGTTACAGAACCTCTTACAAACAGCAAAACTGGCTTCCTGAACTGTTTTTAATCTTTGTCCTTCCAATGCTTCAATGAATCCAATAATGTTGGGCATAGAACCTAATCCTTTGCAATTCATCTATGTCCTCCCATAAGTCCTCCAAAGAGCTACCCATTCCCATGTGATGTTGGGTACTAGAACAGAGATGAACTATACATTTGTTATCCCCAGCTCTTAGTTCATATCACTTACAGATATTAAACAGCTAACATATAGTATTTGAAAGTATATAAAAATTGATCTCATAATGTTGTTGTAGAAAGAATACTCTTAAAAATTATTATCCCAAATCTAACAGATGTTGAAATAAATCTGAAAAGGTTAGCTGTCTTGTTCAGCCGGGGTCTCTCCTAACTTGAGAAAGCCCATAATGAAAGCCAACACACATTCTGATATATCATGCTTTACATTAAACAGTACTGTTTTAAGTAAAATAGTAAGATAAGCTATCTAGCCGGAAGAGACTGAAAATGTAACTAGTGATGCTGATATGATGTCATCATTGGGTTGGATACATGAAAGAAGGAAATCTAGGATACAGTTAATAAAACATCAGTATAATATGCGTATATGGGAAACCACAGCAACAAACAGATTAGTGTCTCAACCAGCCATGAACTTCAGGCTTATTCTTTTCAAACAAGGCTGACCATGAGATGAAGTAGAGTCCTGATTGTCTGAACGGGGTATAAGGTGTCCAAATCTGTGACTTATCACGGTAGAAAATTCTAAAAATGCAGATACAAATCAATAACTACTCTGCAACTTTACTGTCAGAAAGTTGTATGGGTCACACTGGAAGACTAAAAGACTTGCCCCAGGTCAAAAGTCCAGTAGGTGCCAAACGTAGGCCTTGAACCCAGGTCTTCCTAACTCTAAGGCTGGTAATCTATCCACTATGACATAAAGTCTCTGATTATCAACAGGCTCCCTAAATAAACAAACAAACAAATGAACAAATGAACGAATAAAGAAATAAACCCTAAATGATTCTAAGCTATAGGACAATTTTAGTTTTTATAGTATGAGAAAGATTCTTGGTCATGTGCTCATCTCTGCACTCAAAATACCCAAACAGATCTGCAAACAATACCTCTAATAATGTAGATTACAGGGCATCCATGTCTTTCCATCCTTTGAGATTTTTGTCTAAATCTTCCTGTAAATTTGCCACAGAGGCTTCACCTAATGTGCTAGGAGTCTTCTTTGTCTGCTCAGGACATTTCCAGGATGGCAGAAGAACAAATAGGCTGCCCATTGGTTGACCCTCATCCTTATCACTAGATCAATACATCTTTGTACAAGAGGGGATATCTGCTTTGAGCAATTAATAGGATTTTGATAGGTGGAGCTAGGAACGATGGAAAGTGGGGGTTGGGGGTGAGAAAGAGAGAGGATTCCAAACTGGTGGGATGGCATGGGTAAAATGTATTGGGAAAGTAGAGTATGATGTCAGAAAAAGAGAACAGCTGCAGATGTAAAATTTGGTTGGAGGTGAAATAATGAGAGTCATAAGGCTGGAACTAGTTTGGAGCCAGGCTGTGGAAGCTAATATGTTAGCTTCTAAAAATCAGCTCAAAATTCATTACTTGAAAATACTAAGATCGTCAGTTGCCCAAGGCTGAGGTCCATAAATGTTCACATTTTTTAAAATTCAAGTATTTTATCATGTTCTGACAGCCAATGATGACTTCAATATACTAAAATTTCAAAACCTCAGTTCAAATAAATCATCAGAATTGGCAATAGAAATGTAAATATACCCCTAATTAATTTACTAAGAGTTGTTCCTATTTGTGATATATATGTGTGTGTGTGAATATGTTTTGCATGCCCTGTTGTTTGTTTTTTGTATTCAAAGTTGAATAGTGATAGGATTGCTGCTACCTAGGACAATACTACACATTTTTGAATATTATTTTCTGATTTGTCAAGTACTTACCATTTGCAGAACCTGCTGACAGCTCAGCCTCCTGAAAGTTTTGGCCCAAAGCCTTTGAAGAAAATGATCTAACCTGCTCCTTCACGTGGCATTGGAAACTTGGCTACAAGCCCCAACCATTGTCTGAAATTCTGCTTCAGTACACTTATCCTGCCATCTCTGGCTGTCCCATTCCAGCTCTCTTCCCAATAGTTAGTTGCCTAGGTGGGATAAATTCTGCCACTGAGTCTCTTGCCCACTAATTTTTAAAAATGTGACAAGATGAAACACTTTTGGATACAGATTCATATGCCATTAATCTGTTTCTAAATTCTAATACCTAACTGAAAGGGAAAAGAATCAGTACTTTCTGCCTCTGCCTCCCCAGTAACTACTTTCTCACTCCCATCCCGAAAAACACAGAGCTTACTCTGAAACCTCATCCAAGTTACAAAAGATGGCAAGGGATTATCTACCATTTGTCCTTTACTGAAACACAACGACTTTGTTGTTCTGAAAGGTGAAAGAAAAGCACTAGCACTTTCATCCTGGGGCAATTTTTGGAGATACAATTACTTGAAAACGAAGAATGGATGACAGAGAATTAGATAACTGGGAGAAACAAAAGTTTATTCTGACTGGTAACATTTCTTGGAAAAGATTTTTAAAAGGCATTAGTTGAACTGTAGTTACAAAAGAACAACTACAAACATTACATTCAGGAGGAAGGAAAACCCCAAAGTAAATGCATGGCCAAACTAAATTTTGCTCATTTCTGCATTTTTTACATAAGATTGATTCCAAGGGGAAAAACAAACTGATGCAGTTTATCTTCACTAAAACTTGAGGTACTGGCCCAAACATGTAGGGATGCGCTGGAAAAGAGTAAGGTGTTTTTGCATCAGGTTTTCTCCGCCTAGTTTCTAACTAGAAACAATCTAACCCCGGCTACGCTGCTGGCTAGGCCACAACCTTCATATCCCAGGGAAAGGTGACTGGAATGAATTCAACAGGAGATGGACATTTCGGTCCAGTTTATTTTTTTGGAGGGGGAGTTGTTTTTGTTCATTTCTTACTTTGTAAAGGGTTGCAGGGCCACGGGCAATCTGGGGAGCCTGGTGCCGAGGAGAAAGCCGAGATGGGGGAGTACAGCACAAAGTCAGGGCTTAGAGCTGGAAGAAATCTTACAGGTCACCCTTACAGATGAGGACCAGTGATTTATTTGCGCAGGGGTTACATGGGTAGTGCCAGGAAAGGAGATCTGATTACGCATCCTCTCCCATCCACTTTCCGGTACAGTGGCCCGCCGTTGTTGTAGGTTAGAAAGAAGTGCCTCGTTTTCTAGGCTGCTTGGATCTCCTCCCATCCCCCTCTTCCTTGCACGCCCCTCCCCCACCTCCTGCCCTTTTTCCTCAGATGGGAGGAGATGAATGGTGTTCTGAGTGCTTCTCTGGCGTTTTGCTCCATCTCTCAGCCCCAGGGCCGGCCGGCTGAGGGGATAGGACCAGGGCCGGGCCAGGGAGATCCTAGGGGGCCCCAGCTAGCTATCTGGTTCTTTCTCCCGGAGAGGTTATGATGTCTCCCGTGACTGGGCCCCCCCCACCCCCGCCCCTCTCTCTCTGCAGCGAGGTTACCCTCCATTTAGAGAGGAGGAGCTCCACGGCCATGCACTGCGCACGGAGCACGGGCTCGGGCTGGAGCTGCTGCCTCACCTGCTAAGCAAAGCCGCGCCCCTCCCTGGCCTCCACCTGCACACAAGAATTTCCCCCTTGCAGGAGACACTCACCTGCGGGCCCCACCTGCACCTCCGGAACTTCTCCTCCAGGAAAATAAATAAATTATGCCACCTCCTTGCCTCTCCTACCCTGCTGTCCTCTGCCCGCCCCGCTCTACCTTTCCAGTGTCTCCACGGGTGGCGATGGCTGTCACTCAGCCGCTATCGTTAGGCCATTGGTTTGGAAGGATCTGTCAATCTGACTGATCTGCCCGCCCCAGGGTTAGCGTCACAATGGGGATCGAACTCCCGAACTGGTCCCCGGATTCCTTCTCTGGAATGCTGCTGCCCGAGAATTCATTATTTCCACTTCTGCGCTCTCTCTTTGGTGCACGCCGCTGTCTGTCACGGGAGTTCTCGACGGGGATTGGTCCCCTGCGATCTCCGAATCTGTTGGGTTTAAACGAGGTAAAGGCAGCCAAGTATCTCCTGTGCCCCGCGTTCTTTACCAGCCGAGGAGGGCAGGAAGAGTGGGCCTGGGCGGACCCCTGGGTAAAAGTGGAGGAGGAGACAAACGTCAGGGTAGGTAGAAGAGAGAAGCCCAAGGGTGAAGTCCAGAGGAAAATGCCGCGCCCATCGTCTCAAACGTGTCCTATACTCCGTCTTTGGAATGGAACGTCTATACTTGAATCTTTTAGGAAGGGAATCTTATCCAGCATCTTCCATAAAATAAATGGGGGAGGCGGAAATGGTTCTTTCTACTCCACTTTACTCAGTGTTGCTTTTTTACATGATACCTCTTTTTGCCCTTGATTAGTGCTGATGACCTTGCTGAATGAGAGTTTTGTTTGCACGCTCGAAATTAGTGAACCTTTTAAAAATATGTTAGAGATTTACATGCTTTCTGTAAGGGTTTTTCTGAATTTAACCTTTTATCTCTAATTGATAGTTCGTGAACACCCGCATGCATGAACAGTATTCAATCTTTCTTGTAAATAACGAGACTATGGCTTGAAATCTTTTCTATTTTAAGTAGAGAACCAACAGTACATGATTTTTTAGAAACAATTTCCTAGCTTGACATTTTCCCCGCGGAAATCTTTAAGTTCACTCAGATCTCTGACAAAGTCTAGGTCAAAGGCAAGCACCCAGACAAATATAATTGGGAAATATTTGGCAAATAAAAATACATTAGGACATAGATTAATGTTAATATGTGGATTTCTGCAGCAGGGAATCTTATGTATGGTTTAGTAGCCTCATTATTATTTGATACCACTGATAGATGTATCCTAATGTTGAGTTCTAGGCGTACTGGGACCCCCAAATTCAAGGGCAAACAATTCATGGATCCTGCCTTGAATAAGACTCAAGCTTTCTTTCAGCCAGAGATAAGGTTTATTAGAACTCCAGTCTAGGTGGACAAGATTTTAAGAATCCATCCTTTTGACCAGACTCGTATTTGTGACACTTGTATTGACAAGCAGGCCAGACAGAATCTGAGCATATTTGTTACTACAAATGGGCCAGACTCTTAAGGAATCTGCACATTTTAATGGGGGACAAGATGGACCTTACATACGGAAAGATTGTGGGAAGGTATCTAGGAGTGGCCAAGTAGTCTGGGGTGACCGGGAGGTAACAGAAAAGGACTGGGTGCCCCAAGTGAATGCCAAAGACCTGGGCCACTTTGAAGAGTCTACAAGGAATTAAGGAGTGGCATTCTGGGGTAGGACCAGAATGAAATGCCAGTTGAAAGCAATACTAGGGTGGGTCGATGCCTCAGATCATCACTAGAGACTTAGCCATATGGGAAAGTTCTAGGAAAGTTCAAGGGGGGATTTCCAGGGACCATACCCCATCACTAAGACCAACTATTACCCAGTCCAGTTCTTTGAATTGCCATGATCAATACCACAGGCCCAGCAATGAACTGACTAGAATATCCCATGAACATAAAGACCTACTTCCCTTCTGCTCCAGACCCATTGAATACTGTGTAATTAACTTCAGAAAACAAATAATGAAAAAGGCAGTTTCTAGTTTGAAATGTCCAATAAGCAGTTTGTGATGGGAGAGCTTAAAAATGGATACATAGCCCTGGAGAATCATCTGCACAGGGATAATTAAACCAGGGGGACCTGATAAAATGTCTAAGTAAGAAAGTCTAGAGAAAGAAGGGTAGAGGGCTCAGGACAGACACTGGGGGAACATCCATGGATAGTGGACATGACCTGGCAGATAATCCAGCAAAAGATACTAAGAAGCAGTTGGACAAGAAGGAGAAGAGGAGAGAGCAGTGTCTAGAGACACTGTCTAAACCTAGAGTGGAGAGAGTAGTCTAGAAAAAAAAAATGGCCAGTATCTAAGGTTAGAAAGTGATCAAGAAGGATGATGGTGGAGAAGATTTGGTGATTAAGAGATCATTGGTGACTTCAGAGAGTTTAGTTGAATGATAAAGTCAAGAAACCATATTGCAGAGGGTTCATAAGACAGTGAGACAGTAGTCCTTGCTACTACAGTCCCTGAGGCTGGTACATTGAAGTTCAGGAGTTCAAAATAGGGATAAAGTAGATCATGTATCTGTAATAATTCCAGTCCCAACATGACAAGACCTTAGAAGTTGGGGGGTCACCATGACACCTAAGCAAAGTTGAAACAGTCCAGGTCTGAAATAGGATATTAAATCTTCAGTGCAATCAGCAGTGGGGTCAGGCTCATGAGTGGCTGCTGAACTTGCAGTATGGGTGAGATAAGAGACTCAGTCAAAAAAAAAAAAGTGAGAAAAATGGAGGCTTCAGTTGTAGAAAGCTTTCTTAAAGAGGTTAACCATGAAAGAGAAGATGCTAGCTAGTAGAGGTGGAATGAATAAATCAGTATTTGTTTTGTTTTGAGGTTGGAGAAGACATGTGCATGTTTTTAGGCAGCTCAGAAATAAGCAATAGATTGGGAGAAATTGAAGTTCGGTGAGAAAGTGGGGATCATAGAGGAGGCAACCTACTGGAAAATATGGGATAGAATTGGATCAAGCAAGCATATATAAGGGTTTGTCTTGGAAAGAAAAGACATGCTTCAAGAAGAAGGGCTAGATTACAGGGGTGGGGAGCCTGCAGCCTGGAGGCCACATGTGGCCCACTAGGTCCTCAAGTCCAACCCTTTGACAGAATCCAAGCTTCACAGAACACATCCCCTTAATAAAAGGATGTGTCCTATAAAACCTGGACTCAGTTAAAAGACCTCACACAAAGACCAAGAAGGTCACATGTGGCCTCAAGACTTCAGGTTGTCCACCCCTGGCCTAGAATCTTCAACCTCTCACAAAGGTAAAAATTGTGGGAGAAGACATCTTAGTGATGTAAGATGAGGAGAAGGAACTGCTCTCAGTTAATGGCCTCATTTTTTTTTCAGGGAAATATGAGACAAAATTATGGGGTGCAAACACTGGGGTATGAAAGTGGAATGCTATGAATGGCTTGAAAAGGGACAAAAAGGTTTGGAAAAGTCACTGTAGTGAGTGAGATGTTGATTTGATTAGGGAGGTATAAAAAGATTGCTTTGCTCAATGAGGGCCCAATCAAGATTATGTAACATAAATTTGTAGGGCACCCAGCATGGTTTAGTGATTTTCTTTATCTCCTTTCACCAGCATATAAGTAGGCAGTGGACAGTGGGAATAAGAAAGTTGGACATTTGATAGACATGATTGGTGATGAGACCTATTGGCAAGAGACTTCAGTGTAGAGGATAGTATAGAATTTAACTGATTCACCAAGAGGTTGAGACAGGGAAGGCAAGGCATTATAGCCAGTGAGGGGGTAATGGGCTGGGAAAGACCTAAAGGATGTGAGGAACAGGGTTAGGGACTATAAGGCAAAGTGAAAGATAAGTGATACTTAATTAGATAAAGGAATTTTAGAGTTCATGATGATGGAAGTTGAACATTTGTGGGTGATGGTAATGTCAAGATTGTGACCTTTTTGTGTTTAGCTCAGGTAGAGTAAAAGAGTAGGTAAAAATGTGAGAAATAATCTTCTTACCAAAAATCTCCACATGGCCTCAGTGAATTAAAGAAACATTTTTATTTTATGTCATTTTAGATGGGTAACTTGGCCAAAATCTCCTTGTGGAAAAGGGTAACCTAACAGGTGCAGACACACTTATAATTGCAAACCCTTTTATTATTTCTATTTCAATTTACATTTCCCCCATATCCCATTGGTCAGGCATTTCAGGGTTCACAGACTATCTGAAAACACCTGAACCCCAATCCCATGTGGGTCTATACCTCTGCTTACATCTCTCATTTCCACATTTCAATTCACTTCCCTCTTTCATTCTTATGCTCTTAATATTTTATTGAGTAATAACAAGCCATAAATATTTTTAAGGTTATCTTGGGATGTCTACATCACTCAGATTTTATGATTTCCATAGCATGAGAAAGGAATTTTCTCAATTGCTAAGAGAGTTGACAAAAGTGTGAACTGAAGATTCAACCCAGGATATTCATAAGACCTGTTATCTAAGATTGCTTCTGGGTTAATGGGCCCCTGTCCTTAGTGAGCTACACAGGTCTGGCAGTTTCTTTAATATACAGGAAAAAACCTTCTCAGAACAAAAGATAGTATCTGCTCTCAACTTCTAGGCTACATTCCCCCATTGCTTTCTACTACAATCAGTTTATCTCTTACATTAGCCATAAATATGTATGACTCCTTAGGTTTGGCAAATTATGTTTCATATGATTTCTATGGAAACAAAATTCAATCATCCCTTACAATAGGAATGATTACATTGAGGAACTAGGAAGATGGAGTGCTTGAGGGAGTATTAGTATATCTGTTGATGTCCCCTAGTATGAAAACAAAGGTTAGAGTGGAGAGACTATGTTGGGCAGGAGAACATGCTAGTTTTTTTGGAATCCAGCCTTTAACAGGTAAACACATGGGAGGGCTCTTCTAGCAGGTGTCCTAGTATTAGCACAGGTTCACTCTTGATCTAGGCAGACAGGAAGACAGGAATGGAGACACAATAAGGGGTTTAAAAAGCTAGCTTTATTTTAGTAGACTTTAATCAACTTTAATAGATTTTATTCTAGTTTATTCTTCTCAAGAGGGTTGCTGATAATGGAAGTACCAACTCCTACAGCTTCCCTGATCATACTTCTTGCAGGTGCTATCGAGAAGCAGAGTCAGTGACTTCTATGTCTCAATGGGACCAGTCAAGACAGGCACAGCTTTCCAGCTTGTACACTCCCCTATATCCCCCAAGACTCAATGGGGGCTCATTGAGGCAGGTACATGCATTCCTCTATGCATTATCCAAATCGCAAATCTCCTATTGGTTCCCCACTTACTGACCAGTGTCCACTTACTTTATAGGGCAACAGACAAAGAAGGCATCTTGTCAACATTAAGCCCACAGGTTAACTTTAGTAGGATTGTCATTCAGCACGTGTGGTAAATGTTACTTATGTCATTCCATATCTCACTGTATAGCCTCAGTAGGACTGCCTATCACTATGATTCTAGGAATTATCAAGGATCCTTGGAGCTATTCTGAGAGTTATTATCTAGCACCTAGGAACTAGAGATTGTTATGGCCATGTATCCTGAGAATTATACTTTAAAAAAGAATAACAAAATCCTCCTTACTTAGGGACTATAAGTCAGTAGCTGAATTAACTGAGAAAGAAAGGAGAGTGTCATAAGTATTGGTAGATAACAGCTACTAGAAAAAGATTTCTATTTCCCAGGCAATGTGACCCTGGAGTCCATACTTTTAGCAAAAGAGGAAGATTTCTTGGGAAGTGCTAGTCTTAGGGAGTTTCTCGAAAGTAACCCCAAATCTGAGAATTCAAAGATTACACTTTCTTAAATTAAAAGGGAAGTTTCTGAGCAACGTTGCCTCTCATATAAAGAAGAATTCTGGACATACCAAAGAAACTGATAAGCAAGAAAAAACTCTATGAATCTTCAGTCTCTCAGGAAATATAATGAAACAGAGTGGGTCAGCCCATTTTTTAATAAAATCACTCAGAGACATTAGAAGGCAAAATAGAGATGAATAGAATAAACAGGAGGATGTCAGAGAGGAGCCACAGGTTTAAAGCAACTATAGGTGTAGCAGGGATGTACTGGAACCTGATCTAGCTGGCTTTCTAGAGCCCATTCTTAAATTTTCAGAGTAATTTACAATTAGCAGTCTAAACAAATCAGGCTTTGGTTTATTGATTTGTTGATTGTCTAAACTTAAGAAAGTATTAGTAAAGCAGATGAAGTTTTTTAAGTGCAGATTAACCTTAAAAGTCTATTGCATAATCTTTCCCCCACCTCCCCCAGATCCTTTATTTACTTCTAGCCCACTCAGATAAGTATTCATCAAACTCCATTATAACCAGGAGGGGGCAGGAAGTTCATATATCAGTCAACACTGATTCAGATCACAAGAGATTACTTGTTATTAATGAGAAATGTGGAATATAATGTATGAGAAAGTGAAGGAGTATGGGTTACACCCACACCCAAGAGCAGTAACCTATAAAATTGAGCTCAGCTAACAATGGTCTTCAGATCCCAATGCATCTATTAGGTAGTAAAAACATCCTAGGGATTTGGGTTGAGTGACTTGACCAGAGTCACACAAAGCTAGGATACTCATCCAAGTTGGAATTTGAAACCAGGTCTTCCTAAGTCAAAGTCTAGCTCCCTATACATTATAGCAGATTGTTTCTTAACAAATAAAACATAAAGACAAACAAGAAAAAATATATAGGTCCAAAAAATGACATTTTAAATATTAAATCCACTATATCTTTGGTAATTGAGTAGAGATATTAAAGGCTATGCTTATTTTTCATCTTATCAAGGTACCTTAGAAAGAATTGATAAATAAATGTAAAAAGATTAAATTCATACTTTGTTGTTGAGTTGTTTCAGTCCTGTCCCATTCTCCATGACCCCATTTGAGGTTTTCTTGGCAAAGATACTGAAATTTTGCCATTTCCTTCTCCACCTCATTTTGTAGATAAAGAACTGAGAGAGACAGGGCTAAGTGACTTATTTACCTAGTGTCACACAACTAGTAAGTGTCTGAGGCCTGATATGAACTCCTGATTCCAGCTAGCTGCTCAAATTCATACTTTATAGAACATAATTATAATAGCAATTGTTATCAAGAAATGTGAACAAAAAAAACCTAAATATCAATGAAATAAGATTAATTAAAGGACAATTAAATAAGATTATGACAACAAAAATAATTACATTAAAGGCAATAATAATGAGACAACAACCTAGAATATATGGAGGATGAAACTAAAGCACTTGTTATATCTGTATATTTATTCTCAAAAAAAAAAGAAGAGGATTAAGGGATCTAACATAAAATTTAAAACTTGTAATCAACAAATTAATTTAAAATCAAGCAGAAATATTAAAATTTAAAGGAAATAAAATAAATGGTTAGAAAATAAAGTTATGTGAAATACCCCTGCTTAATGATATACTGACAACTGAAAATGTAAATGAAATCTACAAAAAAAAATATTAATACCTACAAATATGTACCCACATGAAAAAAATAAAAATCAACCAAAAAAGCAAAAGTACTTTTAAAGTATTTTCCTTAATGTGCTAGACACTATGCAATGCTCTAGGATACAAAGGAAAGGTAAAAACTGTCTCTGCCCTCAAGGCACATGTAGTGACATGAGATCAAAAGGCTTGTTCCAAAAGCCTTAGTGTAACTGCACTGAGTTGCTGCGAGTGCACTAAGACTTTGGGGACTCACTGTTTATAAATCCGAACATAGAAGATAAATACAGAGCAGACGGACCTAAACAACCCAATTTCAGAAACAAAATTTGGGCAAACCATAAATAAACTCCCAAAGAAACATTATCTGTTCCAGATGTTCCATCAAACATCTAAAGAACAAATAATACCCATAATACATACTATAAACTATCATGAGGAATAAATAAGGTACCTTAGCAGACTCTTTCTGTGAGATAAATATGATTCTGTGACCAAAACTAGCGAATCATAAAGCACAGAAAGAGAACCCATTATCACTAATGAATATTGATACAAAGAAATTAAGTGAAATATTAGCAAAAGGGCGATAGCAATATATCTAAAAGTTATTCATTAAGATCAAATTATATTTATGCTATTAATGTAAAGATGATTTAACATTAGGAAAAATATTAGCATAATTAATTGTATTGATCACAGAACAATATTTAATACACCCCCACACTAATTAATGTAATTATAGAAGACCTAGAAATCCCTATTTTATCAATCAAAAGCATAAACGAAGAGTGAACAAGGCTTAGAGATTTCTGTTGAATCAGTCAATCCAAACTGTAAACTAGGCTTGAACAAGTCTTTACTCTTCTGGAGAAGACTGAAGTACTTTGATCATTGGACGAAAATTCAGGGGTATGCTGGGACCCAATTAAATTAGCCTTATCATAATAACAAAGTTTACCAAGCCTTTAAAAATTTTATTTATATCTTTTTTCTTCCTTGTCATAAAATATATCACGAGACACAGAGAAAATAATTGCCTTCTGGAATCCTACATAGATAATGAATATATGATAGTTCACTTACACCCCTAGAAAAACAATACTAGCTAATGATTGTAAAACTCCAAATTAATATATATATAAATATATCCTTAGATGAAACTCACTCTATATCTTAAAAAAGAATCACCCCTATTTTGTACAATGATTCCCATTTACTCAATAGGAATGCCACGACACAGAAAAGAATTCATTTAGGCCCTATCTATAGCCATTGGAAGCTTTATTGATGCAAAAGCATTGGACCTGAGATTTAGCAAGCAGCTAAATAAAAGGCACTGATATAGGAAAAGAATCAAACATATTCATAGATAGACAGAAAGTTATACAGCCTGTGGGATGATTTTAGGGTTTCTTATGGGGGGTTAGAGATTTAGGAACAGGATAAGTCTTACAAGATAAGGACACAGGATGAGGACTATGAATAACACAAGATAAAGGAGATGAGGAAATCTTGTGACCTATGATGGGAGGGAGACAAGGATTTTATGGTCCAGGATAAGGGGGAAATTCTATGGTATTTCAAGATAAGGGAAAGAGACTCCAGGATGCCCTCAAGCTTAGGAGGGGACTCATAAGGTACTGAAAAAGCTACCCTTAATATTGACCTGTAGAGCACCTTTGTATCCACATCATTTCTCCACTCAACCACTAGTCAGGAAAAATCTTTGGGGAAAAAGGGGCGAAAGTAATTGTCTTCAGTAGCTGCTTCCTGCTGAACAGGGGCGAAGAGTCTACTTCAGGGGCCAAGAATAGGTTGAGGAGGGTGATCATCAAGGGAATGCAGAATGCGGTGCCAGCTGAGTACAGGGTAGAAAGAGGCAAACTACTTGGGACACCAAGGGTAGGGGTTGGGATCCTAAAAGTTGAAAGTGGAATTTCTGCGGGCAAGAAGATACAAAATGAACCAAGTGGTTAAACGAGCACAGACCAAATCAAAGAGTGAGTGAAATGATCAATAACGGGGTCAGAATGGGGGAAATAAGGGAGAAGAACCACGACCCCCAAGAGGAGGTAGGGGGAGATGTCAGGCTGGAGTGGATGTCTTGCATCCAGGAAGCTGCCTGTAATATCCTTTGAGTGCTCAAATAAATTGCATGCAGAGTTTTCAGGGAATGGAGGGAGAGCTATGGGGAGTAAGTAAGCTAGTATCCTTGGAATGATGGTGACACACCCAGCAGTCTTTGTACTCTGCCTAGTCCCACAGAGTTCCCCATTTGAATTAAGGCATTATTCTTCCAGTCCTGAGGAAGCAGGTTTAGCCCCAGGCACAGGGTGGGAATTGGGAATCAGTGGGTTAGAAATAGAAGTGATTCAAGGTGGGACCCAGAACGCAGCATAGCTAGAAAGCACACAGGCAAGTCCCCACAGAGAGTGGCTTCAATGTATAGTCTTCTTGGACACTTTTCTGGCTTGTCACGCCCTGCATCTTATCTCACATCTCACATCCTTCCTTCTGCTTGCTTCGTCTGCCTCAGCACTCCTGTCTGCTTCACCATCCACCAAAATGCTTTGGAGAGAGGGACAAAGGAGCTGTCCCTGCCTGAGTGGGGGTGGAGAGGAGGGTAAAATGAGACTGAAGGAGCATCCTGGGGATGAGGAGAGTGTGGAACAGGTATCCTCGTTACATGACCATCTGCAGGTGTACAGCCGATAGTCTCGGAGACACAAATCTGACAAACAATTTCAATATGCAAGGCTCAAGTAGATGAACATCGAAAGTGATGTCAGAAAAGAAAAACAACAAAAAAAAGAAGCCAAGAGCCCCGTGATGTTATTATTTACTTTTGACATAGAGGATTTTCGGATCTTGTTATTTTCTCAAAAGTTTCCACTCTGATTCCAGTTACTATGGGAGGATCAGATGCTATTGAGGATCCAACTATATACATGTAAGTAAAAGTAACAACACTTTGCAGGTAGAAGCTTTCTACCCTCTAGTTCAGTTGTTATACAGAAGTATTTACTTATAAGAGACTTTTACTTCAGTTATAAAAGATCTGGGAGGATCCATAAGTAATTAATTCCCAAACAGTGCATATCAATAAGTTGCTTATAATAAAATGTGTTTGTACTGCAGATTCCATAAATTATCTCCCTCTAAAGAAAATTGCACTGAAATTCTTTTCCTCAAATGGAAGATGTTTCTGATCTAGTTTCAGTAATTAATAGAAGAGTAGCTAGGTCCCTCAATCAGTTGTACCAAAACCCAATTATTCTAACGTCATTTTGAAACATTTATGGATCTCATTCCATATAGACCTGTATCTAGTAACAGGCAGATGACTAGGCCAAATACCTATTTACTAAGTTGTTTAAGATATAAAAAGGAATATTATCTTAGGCTGAACATCTCAGATCTTAAACACAAACTTTAATATAGTAACTCAGATGTATCCCAACCTTAGTCTATGGGATAATGATACAACATTGTGTGTGTACTTTTGTTTCACAAAATTCTTTTCCCTTTGTCTAATTATTTCCATATCATTCAGAAAGAATGTTCTGTTCCAGGGATTTAATCTTCTACTTGGCTCTGCAGGAGTACTAATTTACCCAACTGGGGTATAGAATAACTACCCATTCAGACTGACTACTTGCCTTGATTACAGAAATTTTGCCATAAAATGGAAAAGCAAGGATGTAACTAGATAAAACATCATAGTTTTGCAAATGTAATATCAATTCCACCTCATAGCCAGACCCAGGAATAGTCAGGTGAGAAACATTCCTTTTCAAAGGAACACAAAGACAAAACCGAGCCAAGAGGATCCCATCATAGGCTGAGACTAGGATTGTCCTTTCAGCTTTTCTAGAGGAAGATTTCCACCTGTAATAATCACATTTTCTCTGAATAGCTTGTGGCACTTCTTTTAGATGGTGGATTATCGACTAGTGATGGGTTTTTATGAACCATCAGATAACTCAAAACACAGTTCATTATAGTCCCAAGAGCTTTTATCTCAGATGGCAAGTTTCACTAATCAAAAATTTTATCAGGACTTACATCTCCAATTTAAACTTATTCTCATGCAAAAGCTAGTCACTAGACATCATTTCTATATATTTGCAAATTATCACCAAAGCAAGTTCTTTGTTTAGGAACTTCATGACTCAAACAAGCTCCTTATTGCTGCTGGGGGCTATACTTTTTCATTAGCCCAGAGGACTGCTCAGAATAGGCAGAACCCTCCTTTCCATACAAAACACACAGTAATCAATTACCAGCTTTAGGTTTTAGTATTAAAACATAACCAGCAATCTTACAATTTTCACAAGTGATAACAAATTGTTTTAGCTGTAATACAAACCATAAACGTCAGATGAAATCACTTGCATTTTCATATCATAAATAAAAATCATTGATAGAAGGATGGGCTATCTTACCAAGTGCAGATGACTAGCTAGCTTCTTTATCTTGACCCATCCCCCTTCACCCTCTGCCCAGGGCTGTGGTTGTGTGCTGAACCTGGATACTTCCAGGCTGTAACTGCTACCCCTTCCCCTTCTTCCTTTTTCCAGGTGGAGGAAGGTAAATTTGTAGGTTGGGGAAAAGGGTAAAATTCTTTTTTCCTAATCTCATCCGGGATGAGAGGAGTTAATAAAAACCTCCAGGACTGTCTATAGTCACACTGAGATACGCTCTTGACTCAAGGGAAGAGAGTGAGCAGGGTTGTAATGAGGTGTTTCAAAACTCCTTAATCACTGAACTTCCAGAGTCTGCTAAGATTTTTGGGGGGGCTTTTTTTTTTTTACTTCTATGTCCACCCCTAAAATTTAGAGTGGGACTTAAACCAATTAAGACAGACATTCATGAGATTAGTGCCCTACAGAATACCTGAAGTGCAAACCAATGACTTTCTCTGAAAGCACCTATTTAAGATCATCCAAAGACACAATAAACCTAGGAGCGAAATTTAGAAAATTCACAGTAGGTTTGGATATAATTGTTATCAGTATCAAATTGTTGCAACAAATTAGCTTGCAAATGCAAATTTAGTAGCCTTTTAAAATCACACAAAAAAGATTTTGCAAAACATTTCTTTGGAAAAAGTATTTTCCTTTCTAAAAAAAAACCTTACAATTTATAATCTGCTAGTACAATTCTTAATCTAACAACATCTAGATTATGAGAAATTGCTTTTCTAATAACATAGGTAATATAATTGTTAACCAGATTATGCAATATAAGAAAATTTAGAAATGTAACCATACCACAAGCAATTATCATGTATTTAAAACTTGAAACAGAATCAATTAATTACCAATCAGGTGAATGTAACTTAGTTGGATGAGCAAATAAAATCTGGATTCATAATCACTAGTGGTAACATTTCAATTTCTAAGCCCCAATATTCTTAGCATTTTAAAAGAAAAGATTATTATCTACAAATTCACATTTTGTTGAAGACATATGATGACAGTTCCCAACTCCAAATAACCTTTTACTCCCATGAGCTTATATATCAGATAAAGAGCATTCAGCTCTCCATTCCCATTCTCCCAGGAATTTCAAGCTGCATGTACTAGAAAATGCATATAAAGTTTTAAGTCAGCAACACAGGGTACAGAGACCTAGAAACTGGGGCACAGGGACCCCCAAATAAAACCAAGTAAAGAGGCCTACTTCCTGCCTCTCCAACATACCATGGTAGAATAGAAAGAATAATACAGGGGAAACTAAGGTATAGGGAGAACAACCCAGGGTAAAAAGTCTGTTTAAGCAGAGCAAGGTGCCTTTTCTTTAATTTAGAGACCAAATTTCTGACTAAGCTTGTTTTGTTTAGACATTCTCTTCACAAGTTACTTTTCTAGATTATATTGAAGTCAGGCTGTGTTACAATGTAACACTAGTCACTTTTCCTTAAGATCTCCTCTCCAAATTTCCCTCCTAGCATTCTCCTAGCAACCTCTTGCCACTTGACCCAGCTTCCCAGGACAGAGGGGAGAAAAAAAATGTGACTGACCCAAGACAAGGGTATCCCCCTCTACAAGGGTCCACAGTCTTATTGACCACCCAGGCTCCCA
Organism: Notamacropus eugenii; assembly: GCF_028372415.1. NCBI lineage: Eukaryota > Metazoa > Chordata > Mammalia > Diprotodontia > Macropodidae > Notamacropus > Notamacropus eugenii. The sequence goes on along the minus strand of NC_092876.1, from coordinate 149,130,080 downwards.
ATGGAGCCTCAGACACCTCTGGCAATATCTGGGCACTCCGGGGGTCTCACTACTAGGGAGACAGTAGGAGCAGAAAGGTCTGGGGAAGAGGACAAAGAAAAGAGTGCTTACCTCTTATCCCAGTGACTAGAAGATCATTGAATCTAATTAATATTTGGATTCCCCATATAGACCACCAAAATGACAAGATTTAGATGGTTAGAGCTGGCTTAAGTTGAAAGAATTTTCTGTAGCCTTTGGGAGCTTTATTGATGCAAAGAAGTGGGCCTGAGATTTAGCAAGGATCTAAATAAAAGGCACTGATATAGGAGAAGAACCAGACTTTTATACAGACAGACAGAAAGCTATACAGCCTGTAGGATGGTTTTAGGGTTTCTTATGGGGGTTGAAGATTTAGGGACAGGGTAAGATCCTTGCAAGATAAGGACACAGGATGAGGACAATGAATGACACAAGATAAGGGAGATGAGGAAATCTTATGACCCATGATGGTTATAAGGGCTGGAGAGGTAGGGGTACAGGGACTCAAAGACTGGAACTCCCTGCATGGAACATCTGGAGAAGAATTCATGGACTCAAGCATTGTTGAGGTCAAGGTAAAGATTTATTACACTTTTCAGCAAGTAAGAGTTCTTAGGGAACCTGCAACCTTAGAGGGGTACATGTAAAGTTTATATAGGATATTCTGTAGTGAAACATGTGCCAAATATGCTAATTAGGTGGTTCAGGGTAGGATTAGGGAGTGGTTAAGGAGTGATTATTTCTTAAAGGAACATGCACTTTTGGTATCTACTGCACAGGTATTTTACCCAGAGTTCACTGAGAAAGAGCCTAAGGGGGGGGTACCTGGAGGTGTGGTTTTAGGCCTGAAACATTACTAAGTCAACTAGCAGTCAGGACTGACTAAGGAATACCAGGCTGCTCTCATCAATGTCTTGTTATTCAAGATAAATCTATAAGAGTTTACATATGTCTAAGTCTCAGATATATATGATTGGTCAGTGAATAAGTAAATGTTGTTATGACCCAGTACACAGCCCATTCAACCAGGACACAACTGGTTCAGAATAATAAATTCTATAGAGGCAGCTGGCTACTGTATCAGGAAGCAAGATAATGGTTGTTGGTGGGACAGGCTGTCCTTGAGCTGAGGAGAAACTGCCTGGGACAGTATCTTGAGGTCAGGGAGAAATGTGATTTTTAAAGAAAAATGTGATTTTAGGATTGGAGTCCAAGCACATGCACCCAAGCACCCCATCATTCCCCCCCCTTGAACTGATGGGATCCAAAATCTTTTGGGGTAAGGGATGAAGGTTTCAGCTTCTGAAACTGCTTCTGAGGATGGGCATAAGCTTCCCTGCCTCTCAGGGTCCCACTATTTGAGGGGCTGGGTCTGTGGCTAGTGTTGGGAACTTGGCCAACACTAGATCCAGAGGGTGATGGGTTATAGTCTTGGACAGGGAGTGGTACCCACCCTGAGCTGTCATCTGCAGGTGGAGGGTACTGAGCCTCAAAGACAAAAATCTGGCAAAAAAATTAAACAGAAAAGGACCAAAAAGGAGTAGAGAGAAAATGACTAGAAGTAGGGTGGATATGAGAATACTGTCAATCTTCCTCACAACCTCAATATACTTATTAAGTATCCAGGGACTGGAGGGGTTTGGATGCCCCCTACTTGTCCCCAAACTTATCTGCTTTCCACATTTTTGATCAAATCTTTATTTACCTTTCCAAATCTTTTGAACCCATTACTCAGACTGCTTCACTTTCCTTTATATTTCTACCATAGACAAAATAACTCGCAAGTTATTACCCTTCAGTAGTTTAACTGTATTCCCTTAAACAAAAGAAGTTTCTAACTTGAACTTCACAACTGAATAGATGTACATCCTTGTTTCATAAGCTTGTTTATCCTTCTTTGATTATATTCACTCTGAAAGAGAAATTTTAGAAATTATGTTTTTTACATATGATAACTTCAAACACTAATTTTAACTCTTGCTTAGGCCATGGAATGACTACAAATTCAGATCAAAACAGCAAGATCTCTTCTGCTTTATAGTCCTTTACATTAATTCAGCAATACATTATCTTGAAAATGAAAATTTAGTAGGCCTTACAAGAAAGATTTTTTTAAAAAAAAACATTTCTTCTAAAATTATTTCCTTTTCTTTTAAAAGAATTTAAAATTTATCCTGATGTTAAGAGAGTCACTAAACATATATAAAAATATATATAAATATATATAAAGAAATAGTTGAAAATTTTTAAAATGATAGCTCACTTTTCACCTTAAAGTAAAAATAAACCTTTAAAATTGAAATTCATTAAAACTTAGTTGGTATAAAATGTCTGTAAGTAACATGAATTCCCAAAGTATTATAACAAACTAAATTCTTAGTTATTGCAGAATTCCTTATACCACAAAATGCTTTAGTCAAAAAGCTATTGTTATGGAATCTCACATTGGTAACAGTAAGAGACTGATCACAGAAAAACCACTACTGCTTTTAAAATCCTTTTAAACAACGAGAACATCTTAAGGTGAGTCTTAAGTAGTTTACATAAATTTCTGCACATGTTCTAATTCTAGATAAAAATAATATTTAGATTTCCAAGTAAGATTACACAAAAGGGCTCACATGTTTTACACATCACTTGCTATTGATGATAGAAACTTGCTAAAAAGGGGAAAAGAGCAGGGACATGTGACATATCAAATATGACAGTATAAAAACATCCTTGACTCTGTTTGAATTCAGATAAGAGTGAAATTCTCCAGTCATGTAATATCTGCTTCATAGCCAGACTCAGGAATAGTCAGGTAGAAAACATTTCTTTTTAAAGGAACACAATGGGGAAACTGAGCCAGGAGTATCCCATCCTAGACTGAGGCTGGAATTGTCCCCTAGACCTGTCCTTTCCAGATACAAACTTCAACCTGTTAGCAGTACAGGATCACATTCCCTCTGGTAACTTGTGGCATTTTTCTGAGATACTGACTTAATGCAGACAACTATACCTAAATTCAAACTCAAAACAAAACGAATTATAGTCACAAATGCCTTTTACTTTAAACAACAAGGTTTACTAATCACAGTTTAGAACCAGACACTGTTATGTTTATTCTCATGGAGTTGCAATAAGCAATAAAGATTTACCAGGACTCACACACATAAGGGATTCCATTTAACATCTTTCCTTCTCAAATTTAAAACTTGTCCTGGTGTAAAAGCCAAGTGTTAAACATCCTTTCATTGTTTAGGAACTACATAACCCAAAGAAATTTCTTTCTTGGTTTCCAGGGGCCTTGACAGTTTTACAAAATAAGGAAAATCAGCACGGACCCCAGGGAGGGGACTGACACTAGTGCCCCTGACTGCCAACATACAGGAGGACTGTTCTGAACAGGCAGAACCAATCCAAATAAAGTTTTCACCCAGTTCCTCCTTTCCACACACCATGATCAATTAACAGTTTTAGGTTTTATCATTAAAACAGTAACCCCAAATAATTTAGTTAACAATCCTTCAGTTTTCATAAGTGATACTCAAATTGTTTTAGCTGTAACCTCTTTAACTACAGGCAAAGTTGAAAAGACCTGGTTTTCTAAATAGCAGTCATGAAGCATTATAAGACAGGTTAGCGAGGCTGATAAAGTAACATAACTGATTTTACACAATTTTCCAACATCTTTTAGTTTCAACAAAATTCAGATTAAAAATTGCTTTGTCTAAATACCATTTCTGGCTCACAGTGGTTAATTCAGTTTTTATAATTTAAGAGAATTTTATTACAATTTAGAAGCACAATAGTAATACAAACAATACATTTCAGAAGACATTGATTGCATTTCCAAACCATGACATATAAAAATTATTAATGGAAGACTGGGCTTGCTAAATGTAGAGGCTGGTTGGCTTATGATTTCATACTGCTCTGGCACACCCCTATTCTTCCCACAGTTGCAGAGGCTGGTTGTGGGGGAGTCAAGGATTTGGGAAGGGGGAAAAAGAGGAACTGAGGACCAGGAGTACTGGGAGGTTGTGGAGTTCAGCACCTAAATTAAAGGCCCAAGAGGTCATTGAGGATGGAGATTTGGTGGATAAGGAAGAGGGTTCTTGAAGAACCTACAAGCTTCCTGATAAGGGTTGCTCAACTTCAGAGAACTTGGAACAGAAACTCCAAGTTCTGGTGATGTGGGAACAAGGACTGGGGGGTTTGAGAGGAAAGGTTCTTCTGCTTGCCTGGGAGGTAGGCTTCAGGGTGCTCAGGGACCCAGGGCTGTTGTCAGTGGGGTCCCAATGTAGCTGCTATGCCTCCTGCTTCCTTCCTTTTGCCAGGTGGGGGAGGGCAACTCAAATTCCCTACTATTCTTTAGCATTCTTTTCCCTTGATCTGATCTGGGATGAGAGGAGTTAACAGAATCTGCTAAAATGTTCTAACTACGCTGTTTTAACTATTCACTGCAGCCCTAGCTCCGTGGTCAGAGTCAGAACTACAGGGTGAAGGATCTTAATGGTTCTAACTGCTACTCAAGTAAACTTCACTTCTGTGTCCACTCCTTAAAAATTTCTTTGAAAGAGAGGATTGTGAATCTGCCAGTCAAGGTGAGAGGGAGTCTGGAAAAAGATCCAGTGGTGCCTAGTCCCTTTCTCTTTTACAGGATAGTTCAAAGCTTTGTCTCTGAGGTTTTTCCTTTTCAGATTTATGCATTTTCCTAATTTACTTTAGTGCCAAATAGTATAATAAATTCTGACCTATCTTAAGTATCAAATTAGGAGTGACACATTTCACTTAAAATATGACCAAAATGCATTTAACTACCTTTTGGTTGTTTCCCATTACATCAAAACTTCTCTTTTAGATGAGACATGAAATGATTAAATACTAGTCAATCTGCCTCTCTGATGTGAGGGAAAAAGTGCTCCCCCTTTCTTTCTTGTCTTTCTCTCCACCTCCAAAACCTAGTCAGGGTTAGAAGGTAGAAAGAGAGAGAATTTTACCAACAACTTTCCATAAATTTCCAAACCTTTTATGCTTTCCTTAAACTTTCTACCCAAGCTATTATCCTTCCTACATGCTTATTCCTTCTGGTGGGCTTTGATTAAAGCCCCTTTAAAACCACACATACCTTATTTCTTTCTATTTCTGAACTGACACTGCTTTTAGCAATCATATAAACTGAACAGTATAAGATTTGTCTCTCTCTCTCTCCCACCCATCTGCTACTCTGGTGCTGCTGTAATCAGAGAAAGGGGGAGAGGGGGAGGGAAAGAGATAACCACATTCCAAAGTCCCGCTGCAGCCGACTGGTTGCATTAACAGACACTCTCTTTCACATAGACACAGACACAGAACATATAAGAGACAAAACACACACAGACAATGAAAGGAAGAATCCAAAATCTCAGAGGACTGTCAGAAATCCTCTGCACAAATGAGACCCTTTTGCTTGGCTCTCCAGATCATAATGGAGGCCAGGTAACATGTTCTTTATGATCTTGGAGACCAAGTTTCTTAGGGGTGAATTAGAGGGCAGTTTCAGCCCATCATTTTGCCTGTAAACCTTAGAAATGGGTATAGAGGGGGACAGGTAACAATAGAGTTTCTACAGTCTACGCTTGCCTCAAGGCATCCTGAGAGAGTGAGTGATCCCAAACAGACCCTCTTTAAGGCATCCCTTGTCTCAGGGGGATTGTGCCAGAGCCTGTAGAAGGCTCCACCCAAAGCCCAGTAAGCCTTAGATACTTAAGAGGTGAACCTCAACTACAGGGCTAGGAGAGGGGGAGGGCTTGGGAAGCTTAAGGGAAAGGGGAAGAGGGGGAAGCTTACCTTGACTTGAAGAAATTCTTGAGACCTCAGATTATGCCCCACGTTGGTCGCCAAAAGTGTGATGAGGGCTGGAGAGATAGAGGTACAGGAACTCCAAGACTGGAGTTCCCTGCATGGGCCATCTGGAGAAGAATTCATGGACTCAAGAATTGTTGAGGTCAAGGTAAAGATTTATTACACTTTTCAGTAGGCAAGAGTTCTTAGAGAACCTGTAAACTTAGCAGAGTTTATATATATATATATATATATATATATATATATATATATATATATATAAAGTTTATATAGGACATTCTATAATAAAATATGTGCCACATATGCTAATTAGGTGATTCAGGGTGGGATTAGGGAGTAGTTAAGGAGTGATTAGTTCTTAAAAGAACATGCACTTTTGGTATCTGCTGCACAAGTATTTTACCCAGAGTTCATTGGAAGATAGCCCAGGAAGGAGGAGCAGGGCTACCTGGAGATGTAGTTTTAGGCCTGAAACATCACTAGGTCAACTAGCAGTCAGGACTGACTAAGGAACACCAAGCTCCTCTCATCAGTGTCTTGTTAGACAAAATAAATATGAGGGAGTTTACTTATGTCTAAATCTCGGATACATATGATTGGTCAGTGAATAAGCAGATGTTGTTATGACCCAGTACACAGCCCATTCAGCCAGAACACAGCTGGTTCAGAATAGTAAATTCTATAGGGGCAGCTGGCTACTGTATCAGGAAGGGATATAATGGTTGTTGGTGGGACAGGCTGTCCTTGGACTGGGGAGAAACTGCCTAGGACAGTGTTTAGAGGCCAGGGAGAAATGTGATTTTTAAAGAAAAATGAGATTTTAGGTGCACATGTACCCAAGCACCTCATCAATGAGGGGAGATAAAGATTTTATGAGCCAGGATAAGGGGGAAGTTCTATGGTATTTTAAGATAATGGGAAGAGACTCCAGGATGCCCTCAAGCTCAAGAGGGGCATCACAAGGTACTGAAAAAACAACCCTTAATATTAACCTTTAGGGCACCTTTGTATTGACATCAAGAGTATTTTGCCAAGTTAGATGTCTGGTCTATGTACAGTGTGATGAGATGGGGAAGGGGGAGCAGGAGGCAGGGGGGAAGCACAGCTCTGTGATATCTGGAATATCAGGTAATCTGGAGTATCTTTGTAGGCATACAGATAGGCAAGGGGAACAGGAAAAGGGAGGGGAAGAGCTGTTCTAGAATGTAGGGTAGTTGGGGGTGCTTTGTGAATGCATACAGATAAGTCTGAGGTGGGGACATCTATGGAGTCTTCTTGAGCACTTTTCTGGCTGTCACATCCTGCATTTTATCTCCTATCTCACATCCTGATTAGTTTGCTCCATCTGCCTTAAACACTTCAATCTGTCTCATCATCATCACCATTGGCACTGTGTACTGATCACATCTACAAACTCAAATAAAATTATCAAGTCTGATTAAAGAGATAATAAAAACAGTTAACATTCATACAGTGTTTGCCCAGTGCCAAGCACTTTACAATCACGTGACCCTCACAAGGCCCCTGAGAGGCAGGATGCTATTATTATAAAGAGCTGCCTTAAGCATTCCAGCTTCCAATTCCCATCCTCCCAGAAATTTCAAGCTGTCAATACTAGAAAATACATATAAAGTTTTACAAATAGTTTTAAATCATACCTGTTATCATCAGGTAAATTTAAAGTGTGCTGGGCTAAAATATCCTAAGATTCTAAGTTGAACTGCTGCTTTTGGGCGCAGGCAAAAAAGACCTAAGGAATTTGATTTAATGCTAATAGAGTGTGGACAGTTTCCCCAGGCAGAAACCTTGAAGAGATTTCACAAAGGAAATTACTTAAATAGTTGAATTAAATAATAATTGAATAATTGAACAGTACAAGGAAACATTAAGATTTTTATATAATAATCACAGATCACAATAACCAATACTGATTACAGACTGATTTCTAAAAGTCTTTTCCTTTGCACTTTCTAGTTCTTAACTGAAGTCAAATCACTGCCCTTTAACCACCTAAGTATGGGGCTAGATCCTGAAATCTTAAAATACTGACACCCTAACCCAGTTATTAATTTGCTACTGATTTTTTTACTTTTAATAATTAAATCCATAACCCAAAATAATTAAAGAGTTCATATTTCTAACAATATTTCTAATTCAATAAATTATTAAATTAACGTTAAGCATTTTAACATATTATAAATCATATAACTGGGGTAATTTGGCTTACTAACAAACTTCCTGACCCATATAGTATAATAATAATGATACACATCTGTATCTATTTTCCCTATAATAGCATGTAGAACTTTATAATTTCAAGGATTTAGTATTATATTTTACACAAGGTCTATTTATTCCAAGCATTTTAGGCCACATGCAAACAATGAAAGGGCAGTTACTTAACTGGGAAGGGCAGATTGCCCCAGGTGAATGCCAGTGACCTGAACTATATGGGGTCCAGATCCCAAAGACCTGGTCTTTTCCTTTTGGGGGTTCATAGTCCTATCAATATTATAAGATTCACTATTTTCAGCTAATCCACTCCCAAAGATTTTAAATTGATAGTGTATTTTAATGATATTGATAATGAATTGACAGCTTTTAATGATAAATTCTATCACTTAGTAACAAGTTGCTTATCAGCTTCCTCCTAATCCTTTATAACAGAAAGGGCCAAAAGAAACAAGATGGTCTTAGAATTTGTGATGTCCTCCATTTTGACTCCTAAGCTTGTTAATAGCCTACAAATGGCTAGACTGCTTACTTAACAGAAACATTTTTCCATATTAGAAATCATACTCACCCTCTTTTCTTTCCTGCTCCTTTTAGAATTCTGGAGAGTTAACACCTAAAACTTTACAAATCAAGAGAGATGTATTTCTCTTATATCCTTCATCAACATTACTTATAAAGACAGCTTTTACAATGTTAATATACTTTTTAAACAAATTACTGAAATCCAAAATGATTGAATTTAAGGCTTTGATAGAAGAGCCCTCCCAATCAAATTATCTTAAAAAGACAAAAAACTTATTTTTGCATTTTTAATCACAATGTCCTGATTTGTGATATCTGGGAGAGAAGGAGCAGGGGAGGGGGCGAGACAAAGGATCATTGTCTCAATTTAATTTAAAGATAATCCAAGTGGCTTTAAGTGACTCGTTAATTAAACTCACTTGAGATGATGGGCTTGCTCCTAAGAATTCACCCCTACAGGCTACAGCCAAGTTATGTGCTCTAGGTTTGAGATGTTAGCAGCTTGGAGATGCAGTTAAGCCCCACCAAAAAAAAAAAGAAAAGAAAAAAAAAGCTGAGATTTTACCCAGAGAAAAATCCCTTCCCTTATTGCACCTCCAAAAGTGTAAACTCCTGAGTCTCACCCTGCTTTTTCAGTTCTCCCCACCTAGCAAATACAGCCCATATCCTAAAGACAAAGACACAACAGAAAACAAAAAACATAGAAATCAAAGTTGATTTAAAAACCACTTCACTTGCTGTTGTTCTTTTCATTTCCTGACTGCTTTCTACTTTGCCCACAGCAGATTTTTTTTTCACACTCAGTCCTACTGATGAGGCCAGGGAACCATAATGATGAGGTTTGGAGTGCTCAGGACCCCAAAATATCCACATGCTGGATCCTGCTAAATTCCACTCAAACCTTCTTTCAGTCAAAGTAAAACAAAGTTTCTCAAAGGTTAGCCATATTGGGTCACTCTTAAGAAGCCTAACCATTTGTGACACTTGTATTGACAAGTGGGCCAGATAGAATCTCAGCTAGACAGAGTCAGAGCTGGATTGAATCTGAGCACCTTTATGAAGGCGAGGTGGAACCTATATACAGAAAGACTGTGGGAAAGATCCCAGGGGTGGTCTAGTAGTCTGGGAGGAGAGTTGAAGGAGGATCTTAATGAGACCAGGATAACTAGGGTTGTAATCAAGGGTGGAAAACAGCTAGAGGCAACTGGGAGGTATCAGACAATGGAGGGCTTGGGTAGGAAGCAGGTGGAGCAATCCTGAGGTAACAGATAATGGAGGGCCAGGCTAGATTAAGGGTAACAGATTTGGTATGAAAAACCGGATTAAGTGGGAAGATTCAAGGAGTTTCCAAGAGTCTGTACCCCATCACTACATTCAGCCTAACACCTTCTGAAAAATATCTAATTCCTTCCTTTACTTAGAATTCCTTTTACACACAGAGCTTAATTTATATGTAACCCCACAAACTTGAAAGTAAGAATTATAGCTTTAGAGATTCTCTCATAAATAATGGTCCAGATTTCCCCTTTTGAAACTCTATTCCCGCAAAAAAAAAAATTGCTAGCACTTTTGGGGTTCTACCAGTAATTAGTTTTGTAAGCTAAAATCCAAAATGTTCCCAATTTTCCAGGTGGCCCTTTTCTGTGTACACAAGTTTTTTCCCTCTTATCTCCATGTAGCCTTCTTCAAGGGATCTCTTTCAAGTAGATGGATATACTTGACAAAAACACCCCCCTGTGAGAGGGAAAGTTAGAAAGCTGCAGCTCAGGGATGAACTCTCCACCCAAACTCTAGAGCTCTCCAGCCAAAAAACAGTAAAAAATGGGTCTAAACAAATTTTAGAGCTGCAGAACCCACAGAATGATGGTGTGAAGCAAATCTCCAACCCAGGACAGCCTAGAAAATTGACAGGAGGTAGCTATCACATACTACTGTGAGTACAGCACAGTCCAGTATGAGCCATGCCAGCACAGATGGGACCTGAGCAGACCTGGGGAGATTGAATCTCTGATATTTGTGGTGATGTCCAGACTTCACGACCCCAAAACGTGGAGGACAAATTGGAAGGTCAGTGGGAAAAAAAACTGTTGGACCTATGTGAGAAAGTAAAGTAGTCTAGCCCCAGCCCTAGGGTGGTGGAGTAGGTGAAGCACTTTCAGCAGCCCCAGCAGCAGCAGGGTCAGTAGAAATGGCTGTTTCTGGAGCCCTATGCCCACAAATTATGGGGGAACCAAGTGGCTGACAGTACACCCCCCCATTCCCACTGGAAGCAGAAGACTACCTTGACAAAGAGCTCAAAAGTCAAGTAAATGGTGGGGAAATGAGCAAAAATCAGAAAAAGAATCAGACTATAGATCTTACTTTGGTGTCAAGGAACATCAAAATATACAAAGAGAAGAAGACAACAAAGTCAAAGCTCCTCCATCCAAACCCTCCAAGAAAAATATGAATTGGTCTCAGGCCATGGAAGAGCCCAAAAAGGATTTTAAAAATCAAGTAAGAGAAGTAGAGCAAAAATTGAGAAGAGAAATGAGAGTGGATGCAAGAAAATCATGAAAAACGAGTCAGTTAAAGGAGACCCCAAAAAAATGCTGAAGAAAATAACACCCTAAAAAATAGACTAACTTAAATGGCAAAAGAGATCCAAAAAGACAATGAGGAGAAGAATGTCTTAAAAAGCAGAATTGACCAGATGGAAAAGGAGATCCAAAAGCTTACTGAAGAAAATAATTTCTTAAAGATTAGAATGGAGCAGATGAAAGTTAATGACTTCATGAAAAATTGAGAAATTATAAATAAAACCAAAGGGAAAAAATAGCAGATAATGTGAAATATCTCACTGGAATAGCAATTGACCTGGAAAATAGATCCAGGAAAGACAATTTAAAAATTATGGGACTACCTGAAATCCATGATCATAAAAAGAGTTTACACATCATCTTTCAAAAATTATCACAGAAAACTTCCCTGATATTCTAGAACCAGAGGGTAAAATAGATATTGAAAGAATTCACTGATCACCTCCTGAAAGAGATCCTAAAAAGAAAACTCCTAGGAATATTATAGTCAAATTCCAGAGCTTCCAAGTCAAGGAAAAACTATTTCAAGCAGCTAGAAAGAAACAATTCCAGTATTGTGGAAACATAATCAGGATTACACAAGATCTAACAGCTTCTACATTAAGGGACTGAAGAGCTTAGAATATGATATTCCAGAGTCAAAGGAGGTAGGAGTAAAGCCAAGAAACACCTACTCAGCAAAACTGAGTATAATATTTCAGGGAGGAAAATGATCATTCAAGGAAATAGAAAACTTTCAAACATTCTTGTTGAAAAGACCAGAGCTGAATAGAAGAGTTGACTTCCAAACACAAGAAACAAGAGAAGCATGAAAAGGTAAACGGGAAAGAGAAATCATAAGGGACTTACTAAAGTTGAACTGTTAACATTCCTACACCGAAAAATCATATTTGTAACTCTTGAGACTTTTTTCAGTATTAGGGTAGTTGGAGGGATTATAGACAGAGGGCCCATGGTGAATTGAATATGAAGGGATGATATCTAAAAAAATAAAATTAAGGGGTGAGAGAGGAATATATTGGGAGAAATAGAATGGGGTAAATTATCTCTCATATAAAAGGGACAAAACAAAGTTTTTTCAATGGAGGGAAAGAAGGGAGAGGGGAAAGGGAAAAAGTGAACTTTGCTCTCATCTCACTTCTGTTAAGGACTAATAACATGCACACTCAGTTTGGTCTGAAAATCTATCTTACACTACAGGAAAGTAGGAAAGAAGGAGATAAGAGAGGGTCAGGGATGATAGAAGGGAGGGCAAATGGGAGGAAGTGGTAATTAGAAGTAAATGCATTTTAGGAGGGACAGGGTCAAAAGAGAGAATGGAATAAATGGGGGGGTAGGATAGGATGGAAGGAAGTATAGTTAGTCTTTCACAACATGACTGTTATGGAAGTGTCTTGTATGAGTACACATGTATAACCTATTTTGAATTGCTTGCCTTCTCAGTGAGGAAGGTGGGGAGGGAGGGAGAGAAGTTGGAACCCAAAGTTTTAAAAATGAATGTTAAAAATTGTTTTTAGATGCAACTGGGAAATAAGATATGTAGGTAATGGAGTATAAAAATCTTTCTTGCCCTACAAGAAAATAGAGGGGGTGGGGATAAGAGAAGGGAGGAATGTGACAGAAGGGAGGGTAGGTTGGGGAAAATGCATGCTGTTTTGGGATGGGTGGAGGGGAGAGATGGGGAGAAAATTTGGAAGTCAAAATCTTGTGGAAGTGAATGCTGAAAACTAAAAATAAATAAATAAAAAGAAAGTTGTGGCTCAAACAGATGTGTGTGTGTCTGTATCTGTATCTATGTGTGTGTATGCTTACCCAAAGATGATTGAAGGTTAGAAACAGAAGTTTAAGATTCAGGAGAAAATCAGAATCTCAACTTATAATTTCTAAGGAAAGTCCCTCTTTCTGAATGAAGAAATCTTACCAGGAGTGCCTAAAGGAGAGAGCACTTCCAGGGAGACCTTCAAATAGATTTGATTCTTTTCCTCAAGTATCCCTTAGTGGTTCACCATAATTGTGGCAGTTAAAAAGATTCAAGAGACTAGTTTCTGGGTAATTTATTAATTTTATTAATAAGGCTAGCATATTTATTATTAGAGGGATGGTCATTTGGCTGTCTCTCTTAGACCAAAGACCATCCTGGGAGGGCTTAGGGTCTATATGTTCTTTTGGAAGAGGAGTAGCAATCAGCTCTGATTGGTTAACAATTAACAGGAGAAAGAATATTATGGTGAGGGACTGAGAAAGACATAATGTCACCTTTGAACAGAGAGACTATCTCTATGCCCAGACCACCCGTAGCCTTGGGCAATCTATTCAAAAAAATTGTGCCCCACTCAGGTCTGAGCAGAACACAATGGTTACTTCACCTGGGTGGGGTCTTCAACAAGAAAGTTAGTTCAGTGTCATTATCAGCAATGTCCTTTAAGAGACTGAACTTCTTAAAATCAGAACTTTAGAAAAAGGGAGAACCCTGGATCTCCCCAAATCATTGGTTATGAATAATCATTTCTCTCAGTATATTGTGGAATGATTAGAGTGGAAAGCCAAAATATCTATAAGCAAATGACATGAGTGATCCACAATGAAGTATAATCTGTTAGAGAAGGCATGACAATGAACCAACTGGTAACAAAGATCATCGGAAAGACAGGTAGTCATAATGTGCCATAGTTTGACTCCCAGTATCATTCACTCATTCACTTAATATTATTACTTGCCTGCTGTGACTCCTGAATCAGGAAGCAGGATGGACATTGGGGGAATCCATTGATTATCTCAGGAGGGAGATCCCAAGGTAAAAACTCCAAGGAACATTGTAGCCAAGTTTCAGAACTGTCTTGTCAGGGAAAGAATACTGCAAGTTGTCGGAGAGAAACAGTTAAGGGAGCAGGGGTTCACTGTCAAGATTGTGCAGGATTTGGCAGCTACAACAATGACGTGTTAGAGGTCATGGAGCATCATGTTCCAGGGACAAAGGATTTTGGACTACTGCCAGGAATCACTTACCTGGCAAAACTGGGCATAATATATATATCAAGGGAAAAGGAGGTCATTCAATGAAATAGAGGGATTTAAGGTTTTCATAAGGAGAAGACTTGAATTAAACCAAAAATTTGACATCCAGTATCAAGACCCAAGAGAAGCATAGACAAGTAGAGAGGGAAAAGAGAACATGGGAAATTCAATAGAACTAAATTATTTATATCCATACATAGGACGATGATGCTTGTAATTCTTACAAATTGTATCACTAGCAGTGCAACTGGAAGGAATATACATAGACAAGGTGTGGGTATGGGGTTAATTTGAAAGAATGACATAACAAAATTAGGGGATGAGAAAGAGGAGTACAATGGGTGCAAAGAGAGGGGAGAGATGGAACAGAATAAGTTATTTCACATGAAGAGGCTTGGAGGACCTGTTGCAACAGAGGGGAGGATGGGAAGGTGGACAATGAGCATCTCTTGAACACTGCTCTCATCATTTGGCTTGAGGAGGGAATCATGTGCACAGTCAGTTGAATATGGAAGTCTATCCTCCCTGTTAGGGAAGTGGGAGGGGAGGAGATAATGGAGGGCAGATTGGGGGAGGTGGTGAATGGGGGAGGGGCACTGGTGGGGATGGAGAGAGTAAACAGGAAGAGGGGATGGGATGGGAGGAGGTACACAGATAGTGATCGTGACTGTAGGTGTGAATGAAAAGAGCTCTGCCATAAAACAGAAGTGGATGGTAGAGTATATTGGGGACCAGAGTCCTATAGGAGCACACACACACAAGGAGTAGAGATGAGAGCCTGGAGCAGAATCTATTGTGCTTCAGCTGAGGTAGAGGAAGCTGGAGTGGCAGTCCTGATCTCAGATGGGGAAGAAGCAAAAATGGACCTGATTGGGGGAGATGGAGAGGGAAACTGCATCTTGCTAAAAGATACCATAAACAAAGAAATATATACCACTTGATAAATATACATATATATATATATGTATATATATACCAAGTGGTATAGCATCTCAATTCTTAAAGGAGAAGTTAAGTGAATTACAGAAAGAGAAAGATGGTAAACTCAATAAATCCAACCAAAAAAACCCAAGAAACTTAAGAGGTAAGTAGAATAGAAGAAAAGTTAGATATGACAGACTTTTGGCATGATTTAGACATAAAGGGTGACACCATAAGCAAATTAGAAGAGCAAGGAATAGTCTATCTGTTGGATCTGTGAGGAGGGAAGGAGTTTGTGACCAAGCAGGAGAGAAAGTTATAATTTTGATCATATTAAATTGAGAAACTGTTGTTCAGGCAGGGCCAATATGGCCAGAATTGGAGGTGAGCAGAGGACTAGGAGATGGTCTTTGCAGCAGATGTCTCTGATGGAGGCCTCATTTCTCAATTATGTAGAGAACTCAGTCGAATTTACAACAATACAAGCTATTCCCCAATGGTTAAAGGATGCGAACAGGCAATTTTCAGATGAAGAAATCAAAGCTGTCTATAGATATATGAAGAAGTGCTCTAAATCACTTTTTATTATAAAAATGCAAATTGAAACAACTAAAGTACCACCTCACACCTATCAGATTGGGTAATATGACAAAAACAGGAAAATGAGAAATATTGGAGAGCATATGGGAAAATTGGGACACTAATGCATTGTTGGTGGAGTTGTGAACTGATTCAACCATTCTGGAGAGCAATTTGGAACTATGCCCAAAGGACAACCACACAAAGAGTTTGACCCAGAAATACTACTACTAGTTCTGTATTCCAAAAGTTCATACAAAAGGGAAAAAGGACCGACGTACAAAATATTTATAGCAGTCCTTTTTGTGGTGACAAGGTATTAGAAATTGTAGGGATGCCCATCTGTTGGGGAATGGCTGAACAGGCTGTGGTATATGGATGTGGTGGAATGTGCAATGGGAAATGAAGAGTAGGGAGATTTCAAAGAAACTTGAAAAGACTTGCATGAATTGATGCACAGTGAAATGAGAGGAGCCAGGAGAATATTGTACACTATATCAGCAACACTGTGTGATGATCAACTATGAATGACTCAGCTCTTCTCAGCAACACAATGATCCAAGACAAGTACAATGCATTCAGAAAGGAAAATGCTATACTTATTAGATAAAGTACTGATGGACTCTGAATGCAGATCAAAGCACATTTTTTCACTTTATTTTTTCTCACTTTTTTTTCCCTTTGTGTTTCTTCTTTCACAACTATGACTATTATGGAAATATTTTTACATCATAGCACATGTATAAACAATATCAAACTGCCTGCCATTTTCAGAAGAGGGGAGGGGAGGGATTAGGGAGGGAAACAAATATGGAACTCAAAATCTTGTAAAAGTGAATGCTAAAAAGTTTTTTGACATGTACTGGGGAAAATATTTAAAACCTCAAAAAAGACAAGAAAAACTCATGATAAAGAAAAAACTCATCATAAATATCTATAGTCCAGCAAAACCACATCCACCATGACCAAAAATGTATATTCTTTCAACATTTAAAGTTCACTACCACTTTGACAAGAGGTGATTGGCACATTTCATTTTCACTCTCCTCCCTTTCATTCACTTCATTTTCTCTTGGGTTGTTATTTAATTACTCCAAGATCTATTCCCTACAAAGCTGTTTTTCTCTGTAATGTGGTTGTGAATGTATGAATTATCCTCCAAGTTGGGCTCCTTTCATTCTGTACCAATCCATTGAATTCCACTCCAAACTGTCCATTTGGTTATTTTTTATAACACAATAATATTTCATTCCATTTATACCATTTGGGGCTATTATAGAAAGAATTAATATAAATCTCCTTATAAATAAAGGTCCTTTTCTTCCTTTTTCTATTTTCTTTTAGGGATAAGCCTAGTAGAAGTATATCTTAGTCAAAGAATAAACATACGTTATTTTTGTGAGCTCTTCCATGGTCTAATATCAATTGATTTATTTTTGAGGCTTTGATGATAGCAATTTTGACTTTATTGTCTTCTGAGTTTGTGTTTTGATCTTCCCTGTCATCATAGTAACTTTCTATAGTTAGATCTTTTTCTGCTGTTTGCTAATTTTCAAGTCTATTTCTAGACTTTATGCTAAAGTGAGGTTCTCCTTCTAGAGTGGAGGGGGTACTTAAACTTCAGATTTTTTCGTGCAACTGATAAACATACTTTATTAATGGAGGGGGTGTGGTGGAGATAATTCCAAATTGCTTTCCAGAATAGCTAGACTAATTCACAGCTCTACCAACAATGCACTAGTTCACCTGTTTTCCCATAGCCCTTCTAGAATCTGTCATTTTCCTCTTTTGTCATCTTTGCCAGTCTGATGAGTGTGAAATGGGACCTCAAAGTTGCTTTACTTTTCATTTCATTAAGTGTTAATGATTTGGAGCATTTTTTTAATATGGTGGTTGACAGCTTGTATTTCTTCCTTTGAAAATTGCCTGTATATCTTCTATCTGCTTATATCTTAGGAAAGGACAATTATTCTCATAAATTTGAATCAGTTCTTTATATATCTTGGATATTAAACCTTTATCAGAGAAACTTGCCGCAAAGATTTTGCCCATTGACTTGGTTTCCCTTCTAATTTTAGCTACATGAGATTTGTGTGTGTTTTAGAATGTGTGTGTTTATGTGAGTGTTTGTGTGTGTTTGTGTGTGTGTGTGTATGTGCACATGTTAGAATAGAATATCAGCTAAGGTTTTTCCTATATTCCTACATTCAGGGCTTCTATAGGTTTTGTCCGTGAAAAAGATTGGTTCACTCTCCATCTCCAATCTCCATTGGAGATTTTTCTGTAGATGAGTCATTTAAGAGGCTTTTCTTTGTAAAAGTCTTCTCTTGTATGAAGGCTTATGCAACATTCAAAAATGTTTTAATTTTGTTTGATTTTATATAATCAAACTGTCCATTGTATCTTGTGCAAATTTCCTCTATTGCTAGTTTGGGTATGAACTAAATTCCCTATCCATAAATCTGAATGGTAATTTCCTTCCTCCTCTGATTTGTTTATGATGCTTATGATGCCATATATCCATTTGGATCTTATCTTACTTGGTATACAGTTTGAGTCATTGGTTTAAACCCAATTTCTGCTACATTACTATCCAGTGTTCTTAAGAATTTTTGATAAATGCTGAGTCCTTCTCCAAGTTACTGGGGTCTTTGAGTTCATCAAGCACTATGCTACTCTGTTTTTTTGCTTCTGTATATGGCATACCTAACAAAGTAGGTTCCACTGATTGCACTTCCTATTTGTTGACTAGCATCAAATTATTTTAACCTTACTTTGTCATACATTTTGAAATCTTGTACTGATAAATAGATCTTCCCAATTTTTTCATGATCACTGTTGAGATTCTTGACCTTTTTTTCTCCATGTGAATTTAATCTTTTTTCAATCTATTTCTATGAAATATTCTTTGGATATTTTATTAGAAAGCACTGAAAAAGCAAATTAATTTAGACAGTATTGTCATTTTCATTATATTGATTTTACTGATATCTTTTTGAATTTTGTGTCAATGTTCAATGGGGTATTTTTCTATCTCTGCTTTATTTTTCACTGGTTTAGGTTTGAAGATCATATTTATGTCCTAGAAAGAGAATGAAAGGATATCTTCTTTATTTGATATTAGATTGATATTAGAATTATTTTTTTAGTTATTTGATAGAATTCCCTTGAAAAATGATCTGGTATTCTTGTTTTGGTAGTTCAAGCCAACTTTGGAAAGTGGCTTATTCAATCTATTTTTCTGATATTGAGTTACTTAAATAGTTTGTTTCTTTGTTAATCTGTGTCTTCTATATTTTTAGTATGTATTTATCCATTTTTCTCTAAGGCATCAGTTTTATTAACAGATAAATAGATTGTTTCTGAAAATTTCCTCTATTTCTTCCTCAACTATTATGCGTGCTTTTTCATTTTTGACACATTTTGATTTTCTTCTTTTTGAAAATACCAGGTTAGTGAATATTATAACCATCTTATTCACTAAAAATCCTAGTTTTATTTATCAGCTCAGTGGCCATTTTGCTTTCAATTGTGTTAATCTCCTATTTAATTTCAATAAGAATTTCTATTTTGATACTTAATTAGAGATTTTTAATTTGTTTTGTTCAAAGAAAAGAAATTTATGTGATATTTTATGCTAGATGCTCAGGATTCAAAGAAAAAAATGTTTGTTAAGGGTGTCTTAAGAACCTACTTAAAAGTACCTACTTTGAAGTAGCACATATCCTGTTAATTAAACTTTCTCCATTAATAAAACTTCCTTTTGCTTACAGACGAGGCATCAATGCTGGTTTATTGACCTAGCCAGTCTAAGAGATTTCCATAAGTTTCTGTATGAACACTTAAGCCGATGGAAGAAGTATAGTGCCTCTTTCCCCTCCAACCCAAAAGTTTACTCAGACCCTTTGTTCAGTAGATGTTTTCTGATATAATTTATGAAAATTGACTATCATCTTAATTAATAATTGAAGGTTATCCTTTACTTCTTAATAAAAAACTACTTATGATAAAATTCAGATTCTTGGTTTTATTTTTCATTGAGCAGACAATGTTTTTGTTTTCTAGTTTTTCCCTCACTTTGTATGATTCATGGGAATAATAACTTGTAAATACATCTACCAAAAAAATTTCAGACCCCAACCCAAGCAGAGAATCATTGCCCTATTGCTTTCTAGGGCTTCAGCCAGTTCCAGGAGACTGATTAGCAATGTTTCTAAACATGAAAAGCCCTGTAAATGTTTTACTGTGGGAAATGTTTCAACTAACTCTCACAGCTTATAGTTCATCAGAGAGCTCATTACACAAGGAGCCTTTTAAATGAAATGTGTATAAAAAGTTTCAGTCAAGGACCAGTCTTTGTCATGCACCGAAGAAGTATCTAGGGGACAGAGAGCCTATAGAGGTCTTGAATGTGGGAAAAGCTTTAGTTGAAATTCCATTCTAATCACACCTCAAAGAATATACCCAAGACAAAGGTTCTACAAATGCCCTGAGTGTGAGAAAGACTTCAGTAATAGTTCAAATTTTATTGCGCATCAAAAGACTCATGTGAAAGAGAAACTCTATTGATGTGATATACACTTCATCTTTGTAAAGGCTAGCATCCTGACATACACAGGAGGACCTGCTATCACAGGTTCTTAGATCTGCATTTATAAAAGGAAAGCAACTTTTGAGGGATCAACAATCACTTTAATCAAGCACATATATCATTCACTTAGTTCAGAGAAAAAAGTCAGTACCCTGAACTTCAGAGAAAATATAGAGAAATCAAAATCAACAGACTATCTTCCAACTATCTGACATAAGCAAAACATACATCACAGATCAACAGACAGATCCAGCTGTCTGACCATTACATACATACATAGTTACTAGAGAAAGAAGCACCAACATCAGGGTTTTCAAAGCTGGTGGCCTCCTTAGCATCTGTCCAGACTCTGTCTCATCTGGCCAAACACTTCTAAAGAGTAAGCCCCAAAGTAAAACCTCACCTCAGAGTCTGTATATACTTTTTTAGAGCCAGAGGGCATCACAACCCTTAAGAAACAGTGCCTCATTGACAAAAGGTATGGGCCTTCCTACAAATCTTCTCTAATCAAACTCCCCTTAATGGGCAGGCCCATTAATAGGTGGGGAAGATCTTTAATCACATTATTCAATCAGAGGCAATTGATAATACTAAAACAAAAAATGCATTATCAATACAATCTTTCAATAGGATAGAGAGGGAAGATAAGCTGGGGGAGAATATGAAATGAATGAACATGGACAGAATCATGATGGAATTTTGGGAACTGAGTGACCTCCACTTTCTCCACCTTGTGACTCAAGTCTGGTGCTAGTACAATTCTCTTTCTATTCAATTGGTCCAGTGTGTTTTCTGTCTTGTGAGAATATTTAATTTGTGTATTGGGTATAGTGAATACACAACTGTGTATCCAATGAAGGGAATTGTGAGAAAACTTAATGACACTGTTTGAACATAGGCATACATGACTTGAAAGTTGGAGTATCTCTACCTGTTGCTTAGACACCCTTAACTAAGGATCTAGGTTATCCTGACCAGAAACCCAGTCAGATTCAAAGATCAATGCAAGAAATTTTCTTGCAGTTATAAATCTATGTGCTATCTGAAAACTGGTCTTGCACTACTTAATTATTTGTTGTTTCCTTGTTGCTTTGATTGAATACAGACACTTGGGAGGAGTGGGACAACTCTTTTTCTGATTTCAGGGAATTGCACCTGTGTACTCTCTTCCCTCTCAATCCTCAAAATTTATTAATCACCCTCCCAATTTGGGAAGTCCTTAATCTTTTCTCTAATTAAAAATCAGATTACGTAGAGGATTCTGGGGAGATGATGTAGCATGAAATTCCAAGCTCTCAAGAAAAGTAGTATTACTGGGTTAAAGGGTATGCAGAGTTTGACAGCCTTTTGGGCATAGTTCAAAATTGTTCTCCAGAGTGGTTGGATCAATTCATAATTGCACCAACAGTTCATTAATGTTCCTCTTTTTCCATGTCCCCTTGAATATTTATCATTTTCCTTTTCTGTCATGTATGCCCATCTTTTTGTTTAGATCATTCTAAAATAATTGACTCACTCCTGTGCCTTTTATAGACTGCCCTAATAACGATAAAGCTCTTAAGAGTTACATGCATCATCTTCCCATAAAAGAATGTAAACAATTTAGCCTTATTAAGTCCCTTATGATTTGTCTTTCTTGATTACCTTTTTATGCTTCTCTTGAGTCTAGTATTTCAAAAGAAAATTTTATATTCATCTCTGTTTTTTTCATCAGAAATGCTTGAAAGTCCTCTATTTCATTAAATACCTATTTTTTTCCCCAAAAGGATTATGCTCAATATTGCTGGGTAGGTTATTCTTGGTTGTAATCCTAGCTCTTTTGCCTTCTGGAATATCATATTTTAAGCCCTCTGCTCCTTTAAGTCAAAACTAGTAAATCTTGTGTGATCCTGACTATGGCTTCATGATATTTGAATGGTTTCTTCTTGATTGCTTGAAATATTTTCTCTGACCTGGGAGCTCTAGAATTTAGCTATAATATTCCTGGGATTTTTCATTTAGGGATCTCTTTCAGGAGTTAATCAGTGGATTCTTTTGATTTCTATTTTACCCTCTGGTTCAAGGATATCAGGGCAGTTTACTTTGTAATTTCTTGAAATATTATGTCTGGGGTTTTTCTTTGACCATGGCTTTCAGGCAGTCCACTAATTCTTAAATTATCTCTTCTGAATCTATTTTTCAAGTTAATTGGTTTTCCAATGAGATATTTCACATTTTTTTTTAATTCTTTTGATTTTATTTTATTGTTTCTTGATGCCTCATGGAGTAATTAGCTTTCACTTACCCAATTCTAATTTTTAAAGAAATATTTTCTTCAATTAGGTATTGTACCTCTTCTTCCACGTGGCCAATTCTGCTTTTTAAAGAGTTATCTTCATAAATATGTACCTCTTTTACCAAATTGTTAAATTGGCTTTTCATAATTTTCTTTCATTACTTCCATTTCTTTTCCAAGTTTTTCCTTTACCACTCTTATTTGATTTTTTTCTTTTAAATAGTTTTATGTTTTCCAATTACATGTAAAGACAATTTTTACATTCATTTTCAAATAAAATTTTGAGGTCCAAATTTTCCCCCTTCTTGCCTTCCCTTCCTTCCTCCAAGAAGTTCAGCCATTTGATATAGGTTATATAGCACATTATTTTCAAAACTGTCCTGCTTTTTGTGCTTCCTTCTCAACTTTACCAAAAAAGTGATGCAACAGTCTTCTTTTTTTTTTTGCATCACTTTTTTTGTGACTTTTTCTTCATTTTAAACTTAAATACAAAATGAGAAAAAAAATAGAACATTTCCATATACACAGCAGAAGATGAGAGGCTTCAGTATAAAACAATAAATGTTCATCTCAAGAAAATCTATGTAAAATTACTATACCTTGTTTTTAAAGCTACCTGGGTTTTCTTTGCTTCTTTCTAGGTTTTCTTTTGTTCTCTACTTTTTACTTTATTTTTTGCCTCCTTCTGCCCCCACCCCACCTTAAAGAAGGTTACAATTAAACACAGATGTGTATACATAGATGATAGAGATAAATACATAGATATCTACAAACATACACATATAGATACATATACACTTATACACAAATGTGTAAGACCATACTGGGCATATCTCCACTTATCATCTCTTTCTTTGGAGGTGGATAGCATCTTCCTTCATAGTTCCAATTCTTTCAATATTTTTTATTTTGTCAGTTGCAACCACAAGAGATACTATTCCTCTGGGCCTCTGCACCCTTAGCACTGCAAGTAACTCTTCACCCTGGGTGCCTAGAAGTGAGTATGGGTAAAGAAGTTACCAAACAGCACCTGGTCTTGGGCCCAGTGCTAGCACAGGGGTCCCTTGCAATCTTTTTCTGACTAGTTTTCTGATCCCTTACCATTTCTGGCTTGAGAGCTCCTGAAGGTACTGCTTCACAATTGGTCTACGAGTGTTGCTCCAGGTGGCCTCTGAGCCAACTCCCCTTCCTATATCATAGTCTTTTCCTTCTGACTTCCTAAGTTCTTCTGGGCTGTAAAAATGTCTCATAGTACCCTTTTGTTGGCTCTGCCTCTCCAAAATTCAACTTGAGGCATTATTTTGAAGTTGTTTGGAGGGGAATGTTGGAAGAACTAGTCTGTAGTTTTCCTCTATCACCTTGGCGCTTGCCCCTCAACAACAGTTTCTAAACATACAATTTTGCCCAACCCCATTGCAGAGCTAGGCAGGGATCAAGTCTTGGGAGAGACTTTGGCTACACAGATACCCTAAGCCTTGTAAAATTGGAAGAGAACAAGAGAATGGTTTTAACCATGATTTGGAGCATTGACTGTAGGTTTGAGTAGGTTTGGAGACGATATCATCAAGGACCCCAATATACACAGAAGGGCCTGCTATCACAGGTTCTTAGATCTACATTTCTAAAAGGAAAATAACTTTTGAAGGGTCAACAATCACTTCATTCAAGCATATGTAGCATTCAATTGGTTCAGGGGAAAAAGTCAGCATCCTTAGCTTCAAAGAAAATACAGAGAAATAAAGACCAACAGACAGTGCTTCCAGCTGCCTGACCATAAGCAACACATACATCGCAGATCAACAGACAGATCCAACTGTCTGACCATACATACATAGTTACCAGAGAGAGAAGTACCAACATCTGGGTTTTGAAAGCCGGGGGGCTGCTTAGTGGCTGCCCAGGGTCTCATCTGGCACACAAACCTTCTTCCAAAATGTAAGCCCCAAAGTAAAACCTCACCTCAGAGTTCTTACACATTTTTCAGAGCCAGAGGGCATCACAGCCCTTGAGAACCAGTGCCTCGTTAGAAAATTAACAAAAGGTATGGGCCTCCCCTAATCAAGTTTTCCTTAATGGGCCAGTCTATTAATTTGTGGGGAAGATCTTTAATCTCACTAGCATTACAGAGACACAATATTCAATCAAATGAGCAAGTATTAGTTGGTGGCCAAGACAGAGTTTAGTATCAGGAGTATCGGGTACGCAAAATTAAAAACTGATTTTAATTCTATTTTACTAAGACACAAGCTAGATTTAATATTACCTTTTGAAGTTCCTTCCCCTTGCAAACTTCACCCACCACCTACATCCTGGAGGATGTTTTCCTCTACATTTTTCACTGGCTGCCTGAAATCCTTTGGCCTGTTGCAGGTGGTCCAGGGTCCACAAGTTGTGCAGGCCTGACCCAAAAGGTCAAATCTCATCAATTTAAACTATTGTAATAACTCCCATCACCTACAGACTAATCCCACTGCCTGGAAAACTTTGTTTTGTGACTTGAATCACATGTCTTAGCTATGGTTAAGGGGGTTTAAGCAGGAGAGGTCCCAACGATGTAATCTCAATTCTGACTGTGTCATTGATAGCTAATCAGAAGAAGAAATCTCATATTCAAGGTTTCATCATTTTGTTAATTGTTATCAAAGACCCTGTCAGCCCTCACTCAAGGTCTTTGGTCATCAACAGAGGCTATTGACCCAATTTATTGCTAATTGCTAGCCTAACTAGCAAATGAGTCATGCTTGGAACTTTGTCTCTTAGAATTTCTCTCGTGACAGGGAGCAAGTGACCTCTGAGGTAAAGAGCTAAGTTGGTAGCTGGAACCAGAAATCTGAAAACCTTTTCTAAAGCAAAAGTCAAGTGAGCAATCAGATCCAGGCAAAGGGAAGAAGTGCTAGATTCAAAAGCTCAAAAGCCAAAAGTTCTATGTCAGAGGACTTACCAGCAATTGTATTAAACCTGGGAAAATCCCAATTGGTTTGTACTTGTTGGTTTAAAGATGCAGAGGAGTTGTTAAATTGGATGAGTTCTCAAGATGGTCTGCCTTAGTTTCCTCCTTAGATGGACAGTTCACACTTCCTGTTTTCAGAGGCAAATGAATGGCATATGCCTTTAAAGGTGACTAAAATCTTGAGGAGCAAAATGTTTTGTGACAATTGCAATGGATATGACAAAGGGTTTCTTTTTTAAAATATAGATCAAGTGCAGGTCTTAGAGTCAGGAAGACCATAGTTCAAATCCAGACTTAGACACTTAATAGCTATGTAATCCTGGGCAAGTCACTTAATCTCAGCCCCAGTTTCCTCATCTGAAAAATAGGGATAACAATAGCACCTACCT
Organism: Notamacropus eugenii; assembly: GCF_028372415.1. NCBI lineage: Eukaryota > Metazoa > Chordata > Mammalia > Diprotodontia > Macropodidae > Notamacropus > Notamacropus eugenii. The sequence continues at coordinate 149,104,174 of NC_092876.1, read as the reverse complement.
TCTAGGATTGTTGTATCAAATGAGATAACTTTTGTAAAGTGCTTTGTGTATCTTAAAGTGTATACATACTGGCTATTATTAAGCTCCATAGGGTGCAAGAAGAACTTTAAAGAAGTAAAATAATGATAAAAATGATTTCTTTCTTTCTTTTTTTTTTACTAAGAGTTTACTCAGAGAAAAATTCAGGATTTTATTTTAGTTGAAAGAATAATATCATTATAAGGTTATATCAGAGATGCAAAGCCAATCTGACTTGTTATCGCTCCCTATTATCATCTCCTGTGATCTTTGGCTTCATTAGTGAGCTACTCTGGTATGAAGATAAGCAGATCTATGACTAAAAATTCTTCTTTCTGCAGCAAATTCAGGTGGGTCAGGAGTGAAATTAGGTGTCTATATAGTACCACTCTTATGTCTGTGTATGATTGAAATAGAATGGAAAAAAGGTCATAGGAACTGAAGAGGTTGAGAAACTGGAAGGTATTTGAAGATAGCAGGCATTAGGATGGTGAAGACTGTGAGCCAATTATTAGATTTGTGTGGAAGGAGGGAAAACTAGTTAAGAGGCCATATATGTGGATGAACAATATGAAATGAACTTTCAGGGAGCTGATGTGGCTGCTCAGTTAGAGTAGCAGTTAGTGAGTAAGAAGAGTTGGAAAGTGGCATCTAGAAATAAGGAGTAGACCAACTCTTTCTGCTGGCTTCATACATCAGAGGTTTGAAAAAAAAAAAAAAGCAGCTAACCTTAGAGAGAGTATCTAGATCTTCAGGAGAAAGCTTGGTTTCAATGAGCACCCAAAAATGAAAGATGATGTGAGGAGATTTTGGATCATAGGATCCTAGATCTAGAGCTAGAAGGCACTTTGTTGGTTATGGTTCAATGCCTTCATTGTACAGATAAAGAAATAAAGGCCTAACATTCAGAAAGACTAAGTGATTTCTCTGGAGCCACATGGGTATTAACAAAAACCAGAATTCAAACTCAAACTTTTGACTAGAAATACTAAGGTCTTTTCCATACCACCATAACAAAGAAAGGTCATAGAGAGTGCTATATAAAGGGAAGGTAGTAGAGGATATGACTGGGACAGAAGTTTACTTTGTAGGGGAAGATGTGGAGAAAGCAGCAGTAGTAGCAGCTATAGCCAGTGGGGAGCTGCCTTCTAGGTGATCCTATATGGTAGGAGTCCTGAGGCAAAGAAAATCATATTGGTCTACCTCTAGCTATGAGGGGAATTTTGATTCAGAATACACAGATATCCAGTGTACTTATTAAGTCAATCATCAAATGAAATGTTTGGAAATCATTTAGCACAGCACCTGGTACACAGTAGGTGCTATATATTATTGTTAATAAGAAGGAAGAGAAGGATACTGGATGCACTGAGTCCAAGAACAATCTCTCCAAAATATCTCTAATTCCCCGCCCCCTTCTTTCTCTCTCTGACATGGTCAGATGATCAGCCTGCCTAGAGTCCCATCAACCATCTTGGTTGTATCCATCCCTTATTTCTCTTGTTCCTCCATGTCCCTTCCCCTGGGGTTTGGGTTTTGTTGCCCTTGTTGTTGTTTTGGTTTTTGTTTGCTTTAGACCCTGAACCTTCCTCTGTATTAGACAAATGCTGCTAATGACTGAGACAGAGGACATATATACTCTTAATGTTACCAACTGATGATCATTGCTACAATATATTATACTACCTATAGTAAGCTTTGATCAATATACAGACTAATATTCTTGTTTACAAATATAGCCTTAGAACTAGATGACTCCTGAGGTTCCTGCCAGTGCTGAGATCCTGTGATCACCTGAATCATGCTCAAGCTGTGAAGACAAAAATTAACAGGGACTGAACCCTGTTCACTGAAAAGCTTGTAAGAGAGCTCCTAGAAGTCTCACCTTGATGAGTTCACATTACCTTGCCCAGGTCCCATCTATCCTTCGGAAGAGAAAGAACTCGAGGGTGTGAATATAGAAACCTTTTCTTTTATCTTTGAAAAATGATAGAAAACAGAAGTGTGACAGGATTAAATAAATACAAGTGTCCCACGTTTCAAAAGAGAGAATAAGGTGAATCCTACCAATTATAGCTGAATGGGCTTTACGCTGATACTTGACAAAAATCTAGAATGTGTTGATATTGAAATAGTTGATGAGTACTTAGAATGGAAAGAAATTATTGCTGAGAATCAACATGGGTTCATTACAAATTATCCCTAGCAGACTAAATTTACTCCTTTTTAAAATAAAATTACTAATGTGAAAAGATAAAAAAAATAATAGTACTTCTGATTTCTACTGTATTGATTTTACAATGTAATTGATTTTATGCTATACTGATTTTTATGATTGTTAGTATCTGTCTGAACTCACTTTGCTCAGAAACATGGTCTTTCCTAGTCTGAATTAGTTTAAAGGTATGGTTGAAAAGGAATGGTATCATCCCTCATACAGTTAGCTCCTGGAATATCTGTTTTTTGTCAGCTTGCCCTGGTGTCACCCCACAAAAGAATTGTCATCTGTCCTTGCCTGTCCTTGTATAGTTAAGTGAGGTTTGCTCTTTCCCAAGGGGACATCAAATCTGGTGATTATGGTCCCCTAACAAAGATTACAAGAGGCAGATAAGTCCCATAAAACAATGAACATTGCTCAATTGTCAAAGGGGTGTGATCAGCCATACCTGAATGCCAACCCACTTTTCTCAGTGGTGGTGTTATTGTTCAGTCATTTCAGTTCCATCCAACTCTTCATGAAAACCCCTTTGTAGTTTTCTTGACAAACATACTGGAGTAGTTTGCCATTTCCTTCTTCAGCTAATTTTACAGGTATGGAAACTGAGGCAAACAGGTTAAGTGACTGACCCACGTTCACACAGCTAGTAAGTGTCTGAAGTCATATTTGAACACTGGAAGATGAGGCTTCCTGACTCCAGGCCTGGCACTCTTTTCACTGTGTCACTTAGCTGCCCTTCCCCAGTGTAGCCAATTGTAATGTTCCTCAACTACCCAGACATCTTCCCAATTTCCTGGGTGTCAGTAAAGAAGATTCTCCTCTTCTCATTGAGGTCACTGGTTTTGCTAAGGTTTCCAGAGTTACCCACTTTGTTAACAGGTATACCTTTCACTATTAATAAAGTGATTTTTCTCAATTAGTATCTTAGTCTACTTTTATTGTATTTACTCACCACATTACACTGATAGATTAGCAGAATAGCAAAAATATAAAATATGGGTCTTAACAAAGTATGTTGCAAAGGCTCCCATGATATTCTTGTGGGGAAAATGGAGAGATTGGAAGGACTGGAAGAAGACAAATAGATTCAGATCTGGCTGTATTACTGGAACCAAAAAATATTGATTTATGAATTGATTTCAGCCTGGTAAGTGGTCTTAAAAGAATGCCTCAGGCATTCTGTCCTTGGTAAATCTATTCTCCAGAACACTTTAACTCTCTGGATATGTGGGTGTATATTATATATAAGTATATAATACATATACTATATACATTGGTAGCTAGAAAATGGTTTTATATATCCAAATATATATATGTATATATATATATGTATATAAATACCGCCATGATGGATTACAAATTTCTGAAGAATTAAAAGTTGCCACCCAAAGGGCAAAGGAGAGACATCATGGTAGGTATAAATATGCTGCAACCTATTACCAACCAAGAATAGGTAAGCATAAAGGATGCCATCACAGAGACCTATGACTAGAAAAGAAGATGACGTGGCTATATAGCTAGAACGACAATGCTGCTATACACACAATGCCAAGAGAACAAAAGGAAAGGCACAATTATGTGAAATGGATCTCCTGTGGAAAATTTACAGAAGGACCTAGACAAGAGCTATTTAAAGTGGGCAGGCATAGATAGATTGAAATCCGTAAGAAGTCAAGAAATAATTATTAAGCCCTTACTATGTGCCAGGTACTGTGGTAATTACTGGGAATATAAAGGTAAGAACAAACATAGTCCCTACCCTCAAGCACCTTACATTTTGATGGGGGAAGATAATACATACAGAGGAAAGGCAGAAGCAATCAATCAGAGAAGGAAAGATTGCAAAATCAAAGGTTATTTTCAATGTGTGAAGTACAGAAGTAAAGTTCTAGTGGTGGAATGAGCTTCCAGGGTGAAGCAGTTTATGGGACACTGTAAAGAAAGTACAAGAATCAAAAGTGTGAACTGGAAGAGATAAATGGAAATGAAATATAAATGAAAGATTAAAAATATATAAGATTACAGATAGATTGAAATATGTACATATATAGAGAGAATACAAAGACATATACAAAATAATTTTACCTAAAAAGATAAATTTTTATCCAATCCAAAATGTTTTAATGTTTTTTTCTACAAACATCTTTTTAATTCAGTTAAAGAGATTAAAGGTTTGTCTCTTCTAATCCCTGTCCCATTAGTGGGGAAAAGAATCCCAACACTGTAATGTATTGGTTCATTAATATTCCCATTTTGGTGGGGTTAGGAAGGGGTGTTATGTTAATAGACTTCTGAAATGGTGTCAGCATCCAAGGTTCCATTACTATAGCAACCAAGAATAATGAAAAGACTAAATGTCAAAAACATTCTACATTGCCATGGCAACAATCAGCTGCTTTACAAAATGTGTTTACTGTTCCACTATGGTCAGCTCTGAAGACACCCTCAGCTATGGAAACATTCAAACTGAGGAGAATAGAGTTCAAATTTACTGACACCTCAAGAAAGCCTGGAACCCTTCAAGAGATGAAAGCAATTTGTTTCACTGTCCATCATATAAGAAACTCAGATTGAGTCCATAATGGATTAAAGTTGTTTTTTCTTTAAAGGAATTCAAGGGAACAAAAATATTCACCACTGTTCAAATAAGTATTCAACCTGTTTGTAACTGAGGAAATTGAAACATGAAGTTTATAGTATTTCTGCATTGTCATTTCATGCAATTTCAAAGCCATTTCACTTAGCTTTCAAAAATGTGGAATTTGCAATATTGAAAACTAGAACTTTTTTTTGAAAAGCAGTAACACAAGAGACCATGTACATGCCATGTAATATGGCTGGACTTAGCAAAAATAAAAAATAAAGAAAATGTATTTTCAGTCTCCTCCCCCGCCCCTGAAATTCACCTTGACAATCCCTGACTTTGAAAGAGGCCTCCTGGTTGAAAAGAAAATAATCCCTCTGTGAGGACCAGACATTCACTCCATTAGTAGACAATTGTTCGGTGCCCAGCCTAAATCACGCCAGTCCTCTGGTAGTTTGATATTAGAATAAAACAAGACATTGGAAGAAAGGCTGATCTTTTTCATCTTGAAAGGTCTATGATTTTACCCCATCCCACCCACCACCCCCAGAACTGGTTCTTCAGCAGTCCTAGGAGTCATACTATTGGGTGTTCCCTTTTTTTGCATATACATAGATTGGTATTGGCCACATTCAGATATACCCTTTAATTAATGCTTTATGAGAATGATAATGATAGAAGCTTACTGGGTGTGATGACACACCTGTAATCCCAGCTATCTGGAAGGTTGAGGCTGAAAGATCTCCTGATAGTTCTGAGTTGCAGAGATGAGGGATGGGGTGGGGGTGGAAGAGAAGGGAGGAGAGAGACAGAGACAAAGAGGCAGATCAAGAAAGGGATGAGGAGGACCATGAGAGGAGAGGAGAGAGAAAGTAAGGGATGGAGAGATATCACTGGTGTCTTATCCCAGTTCTCAACTTGAGTAACAAGTAGCCAAGACATGATGTGTGGGAAGCAAACTCTTTGACCAAAAAGCCCTTATCCTTAGGGTCATAAATGACTGGGGAATCTACTTATATGTCTGGGGATAATGATGACTCATTTTATGATTTCTATTTGTTTTACTCCTTTTAATATAACTTTGTAACATTATGAACTACAAGTTTGCAAGTGAAGAATTAGTCTTAGGACGCTGGGGAGAATAATGTAGACAGTTTTCCAGGTTTCCTATGAGCCAAATGAATGAAAAAATTATCCAAAAAGTAGCATGAGAAAATCTCCAAAATAAGCAGTTGCATTCTAAATTTGTCTTTTCCAAGCTGAACATCTCCAGTTCCTTCATCCAGTTCTTGGATGATATAATTTCCTTTTTTTTCTTTTTCTTTTTTAATTAATTTATTTAACTTTTAACATTCATTTTCACAAAATTTTGGGTTCCAAATTTTCTCCCCATTTGTCCCCTCCCCCCACCCCAAAACACCAGCATTCTAATTGCCCCTATCACCAATCTGCCCTCTCTTCTATCATCTTTCCCTTCCCTTGTCCCCATCTTCTCTTTTGCCCTGTAGGGCCAGATAACTTTCCATACCCCATTACCTGTATTTCTTATTTCCTAGTAACAAGAACAGTACTCGACAGTTGTTCCTAAAACTTTGAGTTCCAACTTCTCCCTATCCCTCCCTCCCCACCCATTCCCTTTGGGAAGGCAGGCAATTCAATATAGGTCATATCTGTGTAGTTTTGCAAATAACTTCCATATTAGTTATATTGTGTAAGATTAACTATATTTCCCTCTATCCTATCCTGCCCCCCATTGCTTCTATTATCTCTTTTGATCCTGTCCCTCCCCATGAGTGTTGACCTCAAATTGCTCCCTCCTCCCACTGCCCTCCCTTCCATCATCCCCCCCACCCTGCTTATCCCCTTCTCCCCCACTTTCCTGTAGTGTAAGATAGGTTTTCATACCAAAATGAATGTGCATTTTATTCCTTCCTTTAGTCGAATGTGATGAGAGTAAACTTCATGTTTTTTCTCTCACCTCCCCTCTTTTTCCCTCCACTGAAAAGTCTTTTGCTTGCCTCTTTTATGAGAGATAATTTGCCCCATTCCATTTCTCCCTTTCTCTTCCCAATATATTTCTCTCTCACCCCTTAATTTCTTTTTTCTTAAGATATGATCCCATCCTATTCAATTCACTCTGTGCTCTGTGTGTGTGTGTGTGTGTGTGTGTGTGTGTGTGTGTGTAATCCTACCAACTACCCAGATACTGAAAAGTTTCAAGAGTTACAAATATTGTTTTTCCATGTAGGAATGTGAACAGTTCAACTTTAATAAGTCCCTTATGACTTCTCTTTGCTGTTTACCTTTTCATGCTTCTCTTCATTCTTGTGTTTGAAGGTCAAATTTTCTTTTCAGCTCTGGTCTTTTCATCAAGAATGCTTGGAAGTCCTTGATTTCATTGAAAGACCATTTTTTCCCCTGAAGTATTATACTCAGTTTTACTGGGTAGGTGATTCTTGGTTTTAGTCCTAGTTCCTTTGACTTCTGGAATATCCTATTCCATGCCCTTCGATCCCTTAATGTAGAAGCTTCTAGATTTTGTGTTATCCTGATTGTATTTCCACAGTACTTGAATTGTTTCTTTCTGTCTGCTTGCAATATTTTCTCCTTGACCAGGGAACTCTGGAATTTGGCTACAATGTTCCTAGGAGTTTCTCTTTTTGGATCTCTTTCAGGAGGGGATCGGTGGATTCCTTGAATACTTATTTTACCCTCTGGTTCTAGAATCTCAGGGCAGTTTGCCTTGATAATTTCGTGAAAGATGATGTCTAGGCTCTTTTTTTGATCATGGCTTTCAGGTAGTCCCATAATTTTTAAATTGTCTCTCCTGGATCTATTTTCCAGGTCAGTTGTTTTTCCAATGAGATATTTCACATTGTCTTCCATTTTTTCATTCTTTTGGTTTTGTTTTGTGATTTCTTGGTTTCTCATAAAGTCATTAGCCTCCATCTATTCCATTCTAATTTTGAAAGAACTATTTTCTTCAGTGAGCTTTTGAACCTCCTTTTCCATTTGGCTAATTCTGCTTTTTAAACCCTTCTTCTCCTTGTTGGCTTTTTGGACCTCTTTTTCCAATTGAGTTAGCCTCTTTTTAAAGCTGCTCCTCAGTGTTTTTTTGGTTCTCCTTTAGTAAGTTGCTAACTTGTTTTTTAAGGTCTTCTATTTCCTGAGCCAAGTTTAAGTCGCCTTTGGAGGGAGGGCCCTTGACTTCCTCTGACAGTATGCCTTGTTCTTCCTCATCCGAATAGATGAGGGGAAACACCTGTTCCCCAAGAAAGTAACCTTCTATGGTCTTATTTTTTTTCCCTTTTCTGGGCATTTTCCCAGCCAGTTACTTAACTTCTGAGGTTCCTCTCCACACCCACCTCCCCTCCAGATCTGCCCAGCTAGTGCTTGGGGGCTGAGATTCAAATGCTGCTTCCCAGTCTCAGGGCTTTGGGCAGGGGTGGGGCTGTATTCAGTGTGAGATTAAGTTCAGGTGTTCAGGTGGGGGCAGGGCCTCCACACGGGGCTCAGTTCCCTAAGGGGGTTTATGTGGAGACCTTCAACAATGGATCTGGGCTCCTGCCTGCTTTGGGAGCCCCTGTCTGCTGTTGCCTCCGCTGCTGGCTCCCGAGGGGGCCTGAGTCACGGGGATACCCTGCTTCCCTCTTGGCTGGCCAAAAAGACCCTCTCACTGACCTTTGGCACCTGTGGGTGGAGGGACCTGCGCTGCCACTGGAGATTCTGTTCCTGAAGCCTTCTTGGATCAGCTCCTCTCGGTGCTGCTTGGCCAAGGCGGGACTGGGCTCGGCTCCAGGTCTGGTGCAGGAGAGACCTTTGGTGTCGGTTTTTCAGGTCTCTCTGGAACAGAAATCTCCTCCATTCCATTGTTCTGTGGCTTCTGCTGCTCCAGAATTTGTTGGGAGTTCTTCTTTACAGTTATTTTATGGGCTGTGGGTTAGGAGCTAGCATATGTGTGTCTTTCTACTCCGCCATCTTGGCTCCTCCCCCAATGGATGATATAATTTCAAGGCAGTCCTAGGTTTCAGGAAAGTGATACATTTACTTTTCAGATTTTATCATATTTTAAGTCAAGTGCCTTGATTAAAAATAGAAATAATGTGAATCAAATACATTAGTAAATATGCCTATGTAATTGCTCATATCTTTCCTTTAATTTGATTTTATATTACAGTATGATATGCACAAAAAGATTTTCTGGATGATCAAAATTCATTCACCAACAGTTTGAACAAAGTGAAAACCCTTAAAGGAATTCAGTGCCTCACTATTTCTGACATAATTTGAAAGGGGAAATAAAAATCAATCATGCTGTCTATAAATAATTGTGGAACAAAAGGGTAATCAGAAAAGCAGCATAATTTTATTGGCTGTTTGTATTACTGGAGGGCAAGAATCATGTAATTTAAACTCAGCTGAGAGACTATTAATCTGTAATATTAGTTCATAACATAGTTCAATCACTCTTACAACTTTTTAGACATTCTAAGTAATGAAGGGCAGACTCATTGTTCAATAATAATTCTCATGGATAATACTACTTTAATGCTGAACCAAAGAGTGAATGAAGATTGCTTCTTGTAGAAAGAGAAAACATTGGTGAATTGCTGCTTCCCAATGACTGTGCTTATAGGATGAGTTATCAAAAAGCTTCCTACTTATCCCGAAAGATTCAACAATGGCATGTTCTGATTAATTTGATAGTCTCAATAATAATTACCATATTTGCCGAATATGGATGATCAGTTGTCAAAAAATCAATAGATGGGGAGAAAAGACAATGTCAAAATTACACTTGTACAGAATTTTATAACTTTTTTTAGTACATTCAGAGGAGCTGTGACTAGTAGCCAAGGGCTGCTGTGACCAATGTCTGCTCCTTTCAGTGGTAAGGTCTAGGATATGTGCTGTCACAAATCAAGTGTTTAGTGCTCCTGGCATATACACTACCCAATAACAGGAAGTATTCAGAATTATCAGCCCAGCTTCTTATGTCTCTCACACTATCTGAAACACAGCCTGATGTCTTTCTTTTTCTTGGCCTCATTAAAGGAGCCATGCCCTGGCTACTTCTTAAACAGTGCTATTCAGTGAATGGGCATTACCTCAACCTAAGTGAGTACCTGCAAAGACCTTGTCCTAAAGGGCCCAAGGTCTCCCAGTTCATCTGGGTCATCTCCAGTCATCCTGATGAATATCTGGTCACTGAATTCAGATGGCTCTGGAGGAGAAGTGAGGCTAGTGACCTGCACAGCCCTCCCTCACTCAAAACAAGTGCAAGTCATGTCATCATTTCTCTGATGGCATGGTCTTCTTCAACAAGGAAGGACAAATATAATGTAGAGAGTATCCTCTGACTCATAAACCTAGAAGTAGGCTATACATATCCCCTCAGGTCTTTAAGGGTACTCCTGAGGGTTTGAGGCACCTATTTTTGAATGTCATTGGCATTTCCAATGTATTCTCTCCAATGTTTATCACCAGTAACTAGGATCCCAGTTCCATTTAACAAACAGATATCAAGTAGCTCAAAATTATGGAGCATCTACTGCATACAGGGCCTTTTGCCTGACACAAGGGTGAAGATTATAGAATTTAGACCTCAAAAAAATTTAAACCTTAGAAATAATTTGCTCCAATTCTGTCCTTCGTACATTAGAAAACAAGCTCAGAGGAATTTGTTTGAGGTTATAGTTGAGATTAGGTTTGAATTTTGCACAACAAGTGGCATAAAATAAGGATATAATGGGCATCTAGGTGGCACAGGGCATAGAGTACTAAGCCTAAAGTCAAGAAGACTCATCTTCCTGATGTCAAATCCAACCTCAGGCTGTGTGACCCTGGACAAGTCACTTAAACCTATTTGCCTGTATCACCAAGGCAATATTCACAGCATTGGTGGTGACTATGAATATGCCATCCATCATAGTAGCCAAGAAGTCAATAAACATTAGCACTACAGGGGACAAAGCCATTCCCAAACCTCCCCCTCCCAACTCCTGCCCACAAACAAACACCAGCCTAGCTGTCTGCTTGCCTGTGTCCTCTCTCTCTACCCTAACTGCTCTCACTCATTTCTCAGTTCTGCTCCATTCTCCCTGCTCCACCCATTCAGCAAGCTCTTCCTACCACATGTGACTTAGGTTTCCATGTGATTTAAGCAGGTCACATGGGCCTATTAATGAATGGGAAAAAAATCTTCCCATTTAAATTACCATTACATTGCCTCAGTTTCCTCATCTGTAAAATGAACTGGAGAAGGAAAGGGCAAAATATCCAGTATCTTTGCCAAGAAAACCCCAATGGGGTCATGAAAAGTCAAACACAATTGAACAACAACAAAGCACATGATAAATACTTTTTAAAATTTCTTTATTCAAGTAACTTGCCCCAGGTCCCATACATAATGTAGCATCAGAATTCAAACCTAGGTTTTCTGACTCCAAATCTAATTTCTGGGGTTTTTTTTATGAGATGTTTTGCACATGTCTTCCATGTGTTACCTTTTTCAAGCAACTAATTTAAACCTTAAAATTTCCTTAAAGTCAAGCATGACATCCACTTTAACAAACTTATAAGATCTTTTGGCACTCTTCCAGTCACATCACACACACCACTACTTTTTACTCTTAGATGTTGAAGCCTCTGAGAATTGTTCCCTTAATCTGACACTACCTGAATGCTGAGGAGTTGGTCTTTGTCACCCTTCCAACAATATCATAGGATCATAGCTATAGAATTGAAAAGACCTAAAGGTGATCTAATAAAACTTTTCATTTCACAGAGGAGGAAAATGAGACCCCGAGAGAATAAAAGACATGCCAACATCATGTAGTTAGTAAGTAACAAAAGCAGAACTGGACTTCAGCCTACATCACTCTGCCTCTCATGATCACCTATTTTGTCTGAATATCAGGCTAGCCATGCACCTAGTAACTAAAACATTATGTGGCCTTCTAAAAATTGTTCAATACTACTGATTAATGCCAATAAAAAGTTTGCCTACTTTTATAACTTGGCCAAGGGCAGCTGTGACAGCCAGACCAAATTGGCTAATACTTCTTTACAACATGGTGAGCCTTGGAAAAAGGAAGTAATTATACTTCCCTAGAAGTCATAGTTAGTGATGGATCAAGGGGAAAATTCTCTGATCTCTAGCATGCAGACTCAGATCTGGAGGGAATATACACATTCAAATGCAGGCTGATGATTGGAAAGGAGCCCAATCACATACCCAGACCCAAAGGAATGTAGGAATTGTTGGATCACTGCATACAATAGTGTCCAAATTACTTGGGGCAAACAAAAATTTTAATATAGTTTCATTTTGTGACAACAATGGTCATATACATACATATATACATATACATAAAGTCTTCTTTGGCAATGAAGGACAAACACTACATACATCTATATCTATCTATCTATCTATATCTATATACATGTACTGACAAACATCTGATCTTGATGAGTTGAAATCACATTGAACTAATCTCACCTTTAGTCAGTTCCCTTTTAGCTAGGCTTTAAATTTTGTGCCATACAGCTGTCTTTCATTGTTCTGTTTTGTTATATTTTTAATTCTGTGGTTTTGAAGAATCAATATTTACTGCAAAGAAAGATTAAATAAATTGTAGCTCTTAAAAAGTACACCAGATCATTTGCAAAACTAAACAGATATGGCCTATATTGAACTGCCTGTCTTCCAAGGGGAAGGGGTAGAGAGGGAGGGAGCTAAAGAAGTTGGAACTCAAAGTGTTAGGACCAAATGTAATGTTCTTACCACTGGGTAACAAGAAACACAGGTTAAGGGGTCAAGAAAGCTATCCGGCCCTACAGGACAAAAGAGAAGACAGAGACAAGGGCAGGGAGGGAGGATAGAGGAGAGAGCAGATAGGTCACAGGGGCAATTAGAAAACTTGGGTCTGGGGGGGAGGGGGAAAAAAGGGGAGAAAATTTGTAACCCAAAATTAAAAGTTTAATAAAAAAAAAAAAGTACACTTCAGTGACTATTAGAGATATTGTAACAACTGTTAGTGTAGAAAGTCAATTGTTTCAGGGAGCATTCAAATTCATAATGAAATAGGATCAGTCAGACTGAAGCACAGATGATTTTTGCAAAAAGCCTAATTAATCCTCAGAATATAATCAAAGACCTTCAGATGGAGACCTGGCAGCTTCAAATATAGCAGTAGGAGCAATAATCCACAGTTTGGAGTAAGCTTCTTGAAGTTAGAAAACCATCAAGAAAAACAATTAAGAAAATGCTAACTGCAGCTATGAAGAAAACAAAACAAAATACGTCATCTGCAGAAAAATATAAAGATTGCAGGGCTGAAGATGAGAAAAAAGTTAATTTTTAGTTATGAAATTGACTTTTTCCCTGAAGGCTATACCAAAACTATTAGCAGGAGAAAGCAAAGTGTGATCTGTAAGACTGGGGCATCTTCATTGCCGTAAAACTTCTATATCAAGCTATATTTTAGGGATATTTTGCTTCCAGTGAGCCTGGAAGTTTTATCCCCATTGAGGAAAGGAAAAACTCGAATCAAGAGATTGATATACTGAGAAACAGAATTATTCCATAGTTACAGAAGTTCCCAGATGGAAATGTAATACTGCAGCACAACCCTTCACCATGCTATACATCAGAAAAGGTTAAGAAATTTTTCTAAGTAGTAGAGATAAACATACATCCATGGCTTAGGAAATTTGTAATTTAATCTCCTTTGAAAACCTTCGAGATGTAATCAAGGATAGATTTTAAAAAACGGCCTTTTATCAAGGGTATGCTTAGTTCCAGTGTAACATGTAGTTTTATCATGAAGAATCAAAGAATATGTGTCAAAATCTTGTGGACTTAATGCCATTTCATATAAAATAAATCATTATAGCAGAAGGAGGATATAGTCCATATATAGTTTCTTTTTCAGTTGTAAAGTATATTGTACAAGTGAAAAAATTTAATTATTTTACTTTGTCTCTATTAATTTATAGAACACTGTAAAACAGACCTTAGTGTCAGAATTTCTCACCCCTGGTTTCAGGACCCCTTGACCTCTGCCACTGACATGCCCTTAGACCTCAGAAAAAGTAATCTCTGAGGAGGATAGGTGACATGCTAGCTACAGCACTGGGTCTTCGGTCAGAAAGACCTGAGTTAAAATCCTGCTTCATATATTGGTGACTTGAGTGATACTGGTAAGTCCATTAATCTGTTTTAGCCTCAGTTTCCACATCTGCAAAAAGGAAATAATAATAGCACTAATTTCATAGCATTACTGAAAAGGTAAAATGAAATAATAAATATAAAGTGCTTTGCAAACCATGAAGCACTGAATGAATATAAGCCATTATTATTTTTCTCAGATAGTTTCCACTGCTTCTGACCATGTTTTGTCAATACTGCTCTCCTGAGTGTACACATAAATCTTCAGGCAATGAGTTCAGAAACATCAAAAATAGCACTTCAGGGAGAAAGGAAACACATTTCTGATAATCTTACTCTGAAAGAAAAAGTAACCAGGATCATATATAAACATGTCCACAGACTTAAATTGCTGTACACCATTTGTTTAAAGTGTCTGCTACTTTAAGTACACTGGCTACAGCTGTCCCTTCCTATAAGGAAGTGCCAAGAAAATAAAGAAGCTTATGGGCAGCTGACCTCCGGAGACACGTCAAGTTGGGAGTCACCCCTGCCCTAACTTGTTGCTGCCTTCCATTTCCACATCTCATTGGGCATGATGCCAGTAGCTTAGTTCAGGTGATTCAGTCCCTGATAAAGATAAAGAAAATGAAGACTCCCCTACTGGCATGCATCAGGTCACATAGAAATTTGCTGGCCATGCAGTGGTTAGAACTTGTCTAGTACTAGCTCCTAAGGGTCTTGCTTTTATCATTACACGGAAATAATTCCTACCTAACTTTCCAGCCAATCCTTCTACTTCTATGTCTCCCATTTGTTCAAACTTTTTATGATCCCTTCCCCAAAGACAGCAAATCTTGTTAGAAGGGAGGCCAATGGGGCTTTAAGACTGAAGAAATTATTGAATAGAAGACTAAGACTTAGGAATACCTAGATTTAAGTCCTAACTCTGATACATACTAGCTATGGGAACCTGGCCAAGTTGCTTAACCTCTCCATAGCCCAGGCAATTCTTTAAGAGTATGATAATGTTTAATATAAAATTTTGGAATAATCTCTTTGTTCTCTCTGAAACAAACTCAGAGAATGCTTCTTCCTATGTCAGCAAAAGCCAGCCAAGGCTGACTCTACACTCCTTAGCAGACCTTTAACCTAAGACACTATATCTTATTATCCATAAACATATACTATGTTTGTTATGGCATATTAGTGGTAAAGAAAATATAGACATCTTGGGTCATAATTTCTATGTGAAATTTTGTCAAACTCTGTTATCTTATTGTATTTACAGCCTATGCAATTAAGAAATTCCTTTCTAATGGTCTAGTTAGTCACTTATGGAGATCATAAATCTGAAGGACACAGAACACTTCTTTGTCCTAAAATATATTTAAGGCTGCCCAATTCTTTGTATCAGTAGCCAGAACATTTCTGGCTCCATAATGCATTATGTTACTGTTTTCTTTAATAGGGAATTGATCGATTAATTAATTAAATCATAAAATGTATGCATTTAGCCTGTTGCCTTTTCTCTAACCAAGTTTTCAGGTCAACAAGTATAAGTTGTAGAGAAGGTGGTGACCTGCATTGGTAGAGGGGGTTCCTTTACTTGAGAATTCCCTATACCGCTAAAATTATAAATGCAGTCCCTATCTCTATCCTTTTTACTAATCTAATTAAACACTGTAGCTATGAATTTAAGCCACAAGAGATTTATATACATTTAGGATCTAAATGAAAAAAGGAGTTCTTCTGTGGGATGGGTAGGAATATGTGAACTTGGGATGGAGAAAGGCTCTGCACCTCCATCTCACAATGCATTTGTGTGAGTCACCTAGTACACGTGGGAAAAGCTGCTTCTTATGCTTCAAGGACTGATGATAGAAAAATAGATGCCATCAAGTGAGAGGTCATTCTATAATGCTGAAGGGAAAAAGGGACAAGTAGCAGTAACTCATGAATCCTTGCTGAAGACATCAAGACAGTGATTTGCTGTCCTAAAATAATAGGGCTGTCTCCTATTTTCCTAGGATATGGAATATGATGGAGAGCATTACACAACATTTTCAGACTTAACAATCACAACCCATTTTTAGTAATTTATGTGGGGACAAAGGATATCACTGGAAAAAATTTAGAAACCATTACTTCTAGGATTATAAAGTCCTGTGGGGTGGGGTGGGGTAGAGGTGGGGAGGGAGGAAGGGGGAGAGAGAGAGAGAGACAGAGAGACAGAGAGACAGAGAGAGACAGAAACAGAGACAGAGAGATACCCCTTGGGTGTATTGGTGGTGTTTTTATCAGTCCTGCTAACTTCAAATGAGAGATTCAGAAGAAAAAGAAATATTTGGAAAATGAAAAGAAGAAAGCTTCTGAGCCTAGGATTTCGATTTGGGGAGCATCATTTAAAATACAGGAAAGATGGCAGTTATGATGAACAGTAAAACATTTTGCTTCAATTGAGCAAAGAAGATTCTAAACCAAAAAAATCAGGAAGGAGAAAATATCTCACAAAGATTACAAATCTAGTACCATAGAAAATAACAGGTATACATATTTGACCAATATAAATATACTGTTATAGTAAGAAAACTGAAACCATCTACAAACTACCTCAGCCTGAAAAAGATTCTTTGCTAAGATACGAGTTGTGACATCCAAGAGCAATACCAGTTTAGTATATAAATTGATTTTTATATTCTTCTCATTTATAACATTTTACACAGATCTCTTCTAACTCTAAAATTCTATTTTGTGATTATTTTAACAGGTATGAAGAAAATAAGAAATTTGGCCAGTAGCCCAAATTTGACCAGAGATAATTTAATAACCCCCGACACCATTGCCTCCAATCATCAGAAATATAAACAAAATTTCAGCTTCACTCTGAAGCATAGAAGGATGTGAACCAACAGACTCAAAGACAATTTTTTAAAGTAGGTGTTAATTATTTTTTCGTGGGTGAACATAGCTTCCATGCATTTATAATCCCATAATCCATCAATGTACATTTATTAAGTGCATACTAGGTGCCAGTAGTGGATACAAATACAAAAGTGAGGCAGTATCTGGTCTTGGAGCTTAACATAGTGGGAAATAGTAGCCAAAGACAGGTATTTTTGGTCTGGAAAGTAACAGAGACTGAGTCAAGCCATAAGGAAATTGATTGTCCATGTCCTTTTTAGTAACAATGGTAGTATTAATTTGCTTATTGTTTCCAGGACAAGAATAACAGTTGGAAAGGGGAACAAAGGAGGAGAACATGTCAATGCAAATGACTAGATGGTAATACCTAGTGTCCTAGTAGATGGGTGGCTCAGATTATATAATTCTAGAAACTGAAGAAAATGAGATGCCACATTGGAGTAGCTGGCTTATGCTGGATGCCATCCATTTGGTTAATATAGTCATTGACTTCATGCATCTCATTAAGAATATTGCTGATACATGTCTAAAATGATGAATAATGTTAAAATTGTGTTACAAAGGAAGGAGAGTTTTCTAATTTAGGAGACAAGTCTAATTAGTGACTAGTGCTAGGGACTTGGAGAACTGGACTTCAATCCTATCTCTTCACACTTATTAACTATATGACTCTGGGCAACACATTTAATCTTAGCCTCAGTTTCCTTCTCTGTAAATGGAAGTGGTAATAAATATAGTATACTATTGTTGTCAGGACCCCAATGAGATAGTGTATATAAAGTGCTTTACAAATCTTAAAATCACCATATAAATGTCAGTTATTATTATGCTGATACTTTGCTTTGAAAAGGTTTATTGGAAATAAGAATGCACATTAATTTGTTCATACAAAACAAATGGGAACATGTTATGAAGTGGAGGAAGACTGAAGTATCAGTACTGATGTTCCATTTCTTCAATAACAGATAAAATGTGAGCAGCTATTTGCAAAAGGATTAATCCCACTCAGGATTTTTAAAAATGTGCCCTGCACATAGTAGGTATTCAGAAAATACAGAATTGGATCATAAAAGGAATACAACATTTCCTGAACTGTTAAAAGATTGTTTTAAAAGCACTTTAGATAACTTGATTTCTATTTAATGTTTCATAAAATAAAAAGGTTAGTTAATCTTTTAAGAGGAAAACATTAAAGCTAATTGGATTTTTAAATTTGAAAAGCCCACAGGGAAATGCTTCTCTTGATTAAAAAAGTTTGGCCAGCTAAGAGCAGGGTAATTAACTACCAGATCAAATCTGGGTTAAACAAGTTCTGAATTTAGAAGAAACACACACACAAAAAAATTGAAATGCATTGAAGCCTTCTAACTATAAGTGCCAGATTAAGTCTTGTTTCATGTGTAGGCATAAATTTTGCTCCCAGATACTTATGCGTAATTCTCACAGAATGCAACTGACATTTTTCATGAACAATATTAAATTGGTTATCTTAGTTTTAGCCTGGTTAAGTATATGCAAGCATTTAACATACCAAATTTAATTAGTGCAAAGTGACTATGTCCATGAATTAGTGGGGTACACTGGAAGCATTTTATAATGCATTACCGACTTTAATTAATGTACATTGTATAGAATGGTTCAGCACCATGTAGTCTGAATACTAATTACTTTATATTCATAGAACACCTCTCTTACAAAAAAGTACAAGTGCTTTACAAATATTGTCTTGTCCCTACACCAGGCGTATTGGAGTTACTCCTTTATTTGGAAAAACATATTCAAGTCAAATATTATCACAATGAAAATGAAGACAGCAAAATCAGCCACAGAAGACAAAGTCCTCTGCCTAGACTCCAAAATTCCTTCTAATTATTTTAGTTTGTGAACAGATGACCATGTCACATGAGCAGTGAGCAATGGCGATCAAGCATACTGGAAGGGAGTGGATTGAGAGTAAAATTCAGTCAGTCAATAATAAACAGGTATTTATTAAGTGCTTACTATGTGCTAGACACATAGTTAAGTGCTAAAGCCCTAAAAATACAAATAAATACAAGCAAAAATGAAGATGACTGAGTCCTTGCCCTCAAGGAGCTCATATGCAATTATATGTCAGAGACAAGACTTGAATGTACACATTCCTGATTCTGAGTCTGGCTCTGTATCAGTAAGCACCCCAACATACATAGGGGGGCCAGCTACTACAGGTTCTTTGATCTGCTTCTCTAGAAGGAAAGGTAGCTTTTGAGGGGTTAACGGGTATTTTAATCAAGCACAGATATCAGAGAAAATAAAAATAAAAATTTCAGAGAAATCAAAAATCAACAGACAGTGCTTCCAAACTGCCTGACCATTAACATACATACATCTTTACCAGAGAGGGAAGCACCAATATCTGGGTTTTCAAAGCCAGGGAGGCTGCTTAGCAGCTTCCCAGACTCTCATCTGGTACTCAAACCTTTTTACAAAAACTAAACCCCAAAGTAAAATCTCACCCTCAGAGTATTTATAAACTTTTCAAAGCCAGAGGCCATGACCCTCTAACCCAGTGCCTCAATAGAAAAAAAAAAAAGTACTTGGGACCCTCCAGCAAAACAGCTCCCCTAATCAAGCTTCCCTCAATGGGCAGGCCTATCTATGGGTGGGAAGATTTTCTTTAATCACATTTAAATAGAGGCATTATACTTCTTGATTAAACTAAAACAAAAACAGCAAAAGATCCTCACAGGCTCTCTACTGTACTTTATGCTGCTTGTGACCATTAATAAAGGGATATTATGAATATGGAAAGTGATCAGGCCACTATTCATTGACCTGGTCAAATCATCTTTTCAAATATTAGGATTTAGGGCTCAAAGGGCTCTTGGAGATCAGCTAAACCAATCCCTCATTTTACAGAAGTGAAAAGTGGCATAGAAAGGTTTAGTGATGTCTAAGATCACTTCTGCTTTAAGTAGTACATCTAGCATTCAAACCCCAGTCCTTTAATCCCCCAAATCAGTGTTCTTTTGCTTCACTATTGTTTTCTGCTCTGGCTGCTTTGATTTTGGAGGAATAATCAATATTCCTCCAAATTTTAGCATGTTCATAAAAGAGCAACCCAGATGTTGGGATGGCTCAAAACTATGTTATATGAGAATCACTTGAAAGAGTTGGAGATGTTTATCTGGTAAGAGAAAATGTAGACCTGGGGGTGGGGGGATTGGGAATGAGACATCATCATTACAAGTCAATTTTGCAGGGATGACATGTGAAAAAGATCATATTTGTTTAATGGATATGGGATAATTAGAACCAGTGAGTAGAAGTTAGAAGGGAACATCATGGATAAGCCATTGATTTTTCCCAATGACTGCTATTTATTTAATGGATTAAAAAGTTTCATTTTCATCAGTTGAGACAAATATATTCCATTTTTTATACTTTAGAAAAAATAGGCTACTCATACAATTGGAATTTATTATGTTGCTCAAAATCCTTTTATTTTTTTTGCCATATACAGTTAATGTAAAGTTCCCAGAAGCATGTTGTGCAGCAATTTCATTTCCTTGAGTTAAATTAAAAAGAAGAAAAGTTATATTGATCTTTTTTGCTTTTATTGCACATCATAGTCATTTCTGAGTATATATTCCACCGCTGGAATTGCAAAAAAGAAAAAAAAAGTAAAATCCATTTATGCAGTGGCCATGTCTGACAGTCTGTTTCCTGTAGTATCATGTCCCTCTGCCAAGAGGAGGGAGCTATAGTTCATCATCTGTTTTCTAGGACCAAGATTGGTTATTACAGTTACTCAGAGTTCATCTTACTTTAGTATCCTTTTCATTTGTGTCATCATGTATTTTGTTCTTCTAGTTCTACTTACTTCCCTCTGCACCAGTTTATACAAATCTTCCTATGTTTCTTTGAATTTCTCATATTCATCATTTCTTCCTATACAGTAAGATATCAGTACATTCCTATGCCACAGTTTCTCCTGTTTATGGCTTATCCAATTTATAGGTACCCACTTTGTTTCTGATTCTTTGCTACCACAAAAAGTGCTGCTATGAATATTTTCATATATATTGAACCTTTATTTCTGTCTTTCGTCTCCAAAAGATGTATGCCCAGCATGGGACTGCTGAGTGAAAGAATATAAATTATTTAGCCATATTTCTCACATAATTCCATATTATTTTTCAGAATGGTTGGATGAATTCACTTCTCTATTAAGAACTTATTAATATGCCTGTCTTTCCATAACCCCACATTGTTTCCATTTGTTTTTGGGTCATCTTTGCCAATTTACTGAGTATGGGGTAAAACTTTAGAGCTGTTTTAATTTGCATTTAATTTGTGATTTTGAGAATGCTTTTTAAATAGTATCATTGATAATTTGTAGTTCTTTTAAAACCAAAGTGTCTGTTCATACCTTTTGGCCACTAATGGGAAATAACTTATGGTCATCTATTTGTATTGATTATTTTTATGTTGATATCCGATTAGGTGAGGTAAATATTTTTCCCTACTGGTTTTCTTATTCATTGGGTCTCTGCTCCCCTCCCCCTCAATTACCTTGTATTTATTTTGTATAGACTTATATATGTCAAACTTTGGGGAACCTCTGCTGGCCCTAGAGGAATCCATCCCCTCCTAACTTGAGGGGCCCCTCTCAGCTCCAGACCCATCCACGTAGTGTTGAGTTCAGTCCTGGAGGGAACCTGGCCTCTAATCATCAGTCAACTAGCATTTATTAAGTGCCTGCTGTGTGGCAGGTATAGTACTAATCCCCTTTAATGAGGGAGGTGTAAATTACTTTTCTCACACTCTTTGGCTTGCTAAATGACCCCTCTGGTGATAATTTACTAATAGCTTTGATTGTGACTCATGTCTAGGAATTCTCAATGTGGCAAATTAAAAAGAAAAAGGTACTCACAGTACATTATAATGGGATAGGCATTTTTCCCCCTACATACAGAAGAAATGCTAATAGAAAACAAACAACTCACAATATGAATTAAGAGAACAAATTAAACAAGGATTGGGTAGCTTTAACAGTTATACTCTCTTAGGAGGCTGACACTTAAAACTTCATCAAAAAACTAAAAGTTTATAGAATACTGGTTAGGTTTTTTCATTTCTCAGTTCTGCACTGTCCAAATAACTCCCAGAGTCCATGTTTTCTTTTAAATTGGGCTAGGTTTGGGACAATCTTCTTGTGAGTCATTCTTACCTAAGAGCAGAGAAATAGTTTCTGAGGACTCTTCTTATTTGTTACCAGTCATCTCTAATCTGATTGGGCCTGTGACCTCTGGAATTTACAAAGTCACCTCCAAGCTTGGATGGGTCCATCTTGGGTTAGAGCCTAATTTGCTCAAGATCAGGAAAAAACAAACACAAAAGAAGTAGCCCTAATCCAAGCTTAGATTTGTCTCTGAATGACATATGCTTTAAATGCCATGTTCTCACAGCTGCTTTGGCTGGAATGGTGACAGTGAAGCCCATTCACCCTAACCCTACCACATCATGAGAAGTGACTTGAAACAATACTAACATGATTCACAACAAGGAGGAAAGAAATAGGCATTTATGAAAACACCTATTGTGTGCCAGGCACTCTGCTATCTTGTCATTGCTGTTATTGTGTAGCCGACGGCTACAGAAAGACTGGGGAGGTGGGAGAAGATAGACCAACTCTGTTTATTGATCTGAGGGTCAGGGTATTTATAGACAGAAACTGCAAGCCAACGTGACATTCTGCTTTGTCTCCTGCCCTAGGGATTTAATCAGTCTTTTCTTAAAGACTGTGAGCCTAGAGGGCATCTATTTTACATATCCCTTGTTTTCCGTAATTCTCTTGTTTGTCTCTTGGAGACAGCAACCTGGGGGTGGGGGGGCATGGAGAGCCATTCAGGATGATAATGAGCACAGTCTCAAAGAACAGTTTCTCGGAAGGTCTATCCTGATTCTTGTCAACTGCACTCTACTCTGGCCCTCAACAATTCCCCCTTTCTTTTGTTGTAACACTAGACAAGGTACTTGGGTTTCAAAAACTTACCCATGAAAGAGAAGGCACCTATGAAGAGGTGGCCACAGAGAGAAACAAAGGGATAGAGGTAATATAGATATGAGCCAATGGAACAGGGATGCAAAGAGATTTGCATTAGCAACATAATCCCAAATCGTGCTTACAGCTTCCTCGGGGTCAAGATTTTCCTTGGAGGCCTGATCTATATAAATCATGTATGGTGTGATAATGTTTAATATAACATTTTAGAATAATCTCTTTGTTCTCTCTGAAGCAAACTCAGAGAGTGCCTCTTCCTATGTCAGCAAAAGCCAGCCAAGGCTGACTCTACACTCCTTAAGGAGACCTTTAACCTAAGACACTATATCTTGAATAATGAGGCTTTCCTTTGTATCTTATTATCTATAGACATATACTATGTTATGGCATATTAATGGTAAAGAAAAATAGACATCTTAGGTCGTAATTTCTATTGAACTTTGTTTACCCTTTCCTATGTCAGTTATCTGTTTGGGGCAGGAAGCCTGCCACTCACTAGTGGTGGGATTTCCTTCTTTATCACCGAGACATGTGTTTACCCAGCTGGAATCCCAAGGCCTGACCAACATGACTTTGTTAATTGTTCTCTCTTACTGAATTTATGGTTTGCTTAATTAGGAGAGTTCCTCTCTCACGGCAAAATGTATATAAGCCAGAAGATTTCTGCACTGGGTAGCCAGAACATTTCTGGCTCCATAATGCATTATGTTACCGTTGTCTTTAATAGGGAATTGATTAATTAATCAATTAAATTATAAAATGTATGCATTCAGCCTGTTGCCTTTTCTTTCAAAGTTTTCAGATTAACAGGTGGTATTATAATGGACAGGAGTAACACAAATAGAAATGAACCTATAATCACATCTTATGAACAATCTCGTTTCAAAAACATCAACTTTGTTTCCCACCACCACAACAGTTTCCCTTAAAGTATCCATCAAATTGTATGTATGGATAAACCAATTGATACAGAGGAAGCCAATGCTTCCACAAAGCTTATAATGCCTAAAATAATGCAACTTCTACATCTTTTCTGTCTTACTTTCAACATTAACTGATTAAAAGTTTGATCAGATACAGACAGATACCAGCCTTCACTTTTGATAGGCATTAAAGCAAACCTAGGACACATAATTACAGATATAATGCTAGTGTTAGTTGTATGAAAACCAACGTATTCAGTGATAGTACAATTAAAGCATGCTATTTCTCAATCATAAAAGCAAAAATTCTATCTATATCAATTTGTTTCCCAAAAACTTTAGACCCATATGCTACCATAATTACCTCCTCTATCTTCCCTCCCTATTTTACCACCCATAACCCAAGGTGGATTATGTACAAAAAGTCCATCTATCTTCCTCTCAATCAGTTCATTCTGCTGCAGTGGTCAGCTGGAGGGTGCCCAGAAGCAGAATGAGTGTCTTCATTGTCTGGTCAGTCTGACGACGGGTTCGTTGTGGTCTTGGATTTTTTTTCTTTCCTCTTTTCCTCGATCCTTATCTTCTCCAATGTATGGCAGAGGCCGGATGTTTCTTTCTGGTATCGAGATAATTTCTTCACCATTTCCTGTGAAAATACAAGCATACCCTTGCCCCCATGTTAACCCAGGGCCTGTCTTTGTGTTGCTCCATTTCACCTTCACTTTTTTCCAATCAGTGAGGTGTGTTTTGCCTTTTTGAAATTTTTGAGCAGGCATAAGTATCTCTCTTTCTGGTGTCAGGGATACAATACCATGTCAACTCTTCTCCTTATTCTTTTGCCTTCTTCTCCCCCTTTCTTTTGTTTTGAGGAGAGTTTTAATGTCATGATTAGTACTTTCTACAATGGCTTGACCAGTAGGATTATATGGGAGCCATTTCTATGCTGTATTCTGTATGACAGACAAAACTTAGTAAAGGCTTGACTAGTTTAAGTTGGACCATCATCTGTACGTAGAGTTACAAAACACCTGAACAGATGATCAATAACAAATTTTGTTGATTCCCCAGTCAGTGGGTGGCAATAGTATGACCTGAATATGTGTCTAGTCACATGAAGGTATTTATTCCTTCCAAATTCTGGGATGTATGTAACATCCATTTGCCATATTTCAAGAGGATTGCATCCTCTAAGATTGATGGATGTATTTGATGGAGCTGGCAAAAATGGGATGCAATGTGGACAAGACATTACTACAATGCTTCTTGCTTGCTCTCTAGTAATATGAAATTGCCTGTGAAGCATGGAAGCTGATGAAATTGGTTGTAGGAATGCTGTGCTTCTAAAACTGTCAGTGTGAGCAAGCTGTCTGCTTGTCTATTTCCCTCTGAAATAGGCCCTGGCAGTTGTGTATGGGATGGGACCCAAGATCTTTTGGGGTAAGGGATGAAGTTCTCAGCTTCTGAAATTGCTTCTTGCTGAGATTGGATGTAGAGCTGTCCCTGCCTTGATAGGTCTTACTCAAGGGATACATAGCTTGAGCAGTTATCTGGAAGTTGCTGGCTTGCACTCTGGAAAAGACAAACCTGGAATGGAGGTTAGACAAATAGTTGCTGAGGACTCTTCTTTTTGCTACCAGTCATCTCTGATCTGATTGGGCCTGTGACCTCTGGAATTTACAAAGTCACCTCCAAGCTTGGATGGGTCCACCTTGGGTTAGAGCCTAATTTGCTCAAGATCAGGAAAAAATAAACACAAAAGAAATAGCCCTAATCCAAGTTTAGACTTCTCTCTGAATAACATATGCTTTAGAAGCTGAGAACAATGAAGTGACTTGCCCAGGGTCACATAGCTAGTAAGTATCTGAGGTAAGATCTGAACTTAGCTCTTTCTGACTCCAAGTCTATTGTTCTATCTACTATTCCACCAATTATATTTTAGTGAAATAAATTCAATTAAATATGTATCATTTATTTTTCATTTATGTGACATTTATTTTTCAAAATCTTGGTTTTACATCTTGTGATATGGTGATTTGGAGGTTTGGTTCCAAATACATTTCATTTTGATATATACTTTTAATGGTTGTCATAGCTAAAGAAGATACCTCACAAATGTGCGTACATCCAAATGTTAGGAATGCATCCTTGGCTATATTTATTAAATCATGTAGTGAAGTTTGGATGAAGACCATCAGAGTTACACAGGGTTAGCAGTTAACCAATCTTTACTACTACTTATAAGAGGAAACAATTTTGGGGTGAGTGTAGCAGGTGGGAGAATTTAGGGAGGAGCTTTGCCCTTGACTGAAGGGCAGCACCCAGTGGGATGGCTTGGGGACCATATAACAGTACTGCTACTACAGTTGAAGGTCCAGATCTCCTCAGGGCTCTAACTTCTGCTGAGTTTCAGACAAAGAACCAGTACATTACTAGTAGGAGACTACCCTATTATCGACAGGGGAAGCTGATGATATAGTTAGAACTAGTGGAATGAGAGTATATTTTTTAAATAATTTAATAAGAAGTGGTGAATATGGTGCAAGGACATAGGGAACTTACCTGTGCCACTATGCCATCTAGAAAGAGGCTTGGCCATGGGATGGGGAAGTAATGCCTAGTCTTGGTTTATCAGCCTTAGCACACATGTATGGTTGGGATCTGGGACCATACCATTCAAACCAGTTTTCACTGGCTCACAAATCACCATGATCATTTTTAAACTGTCTACCAAAGACTTTTGTTGAACTATATCTAGTAAATTTCCATCTTCCTTGATGGCAATCATTTATTCTTACAGACAAATCAGGTGTTACATTTTTATATTTTTAACAAAGTTCAAAATTCACCTAAATTTTTTTTTGGGAAGATTGTAATACAGGTTAGAAATTGTTTCCATTTTAAAGAGTATAGATATGAAAGTCTTTACAGGTAATGTGCTTATCTCATATTCAGTAACCCATATAGGAACAATTAAGTGTACAGGAGGAGAGGGTGGCCAGCAGTGAGGAAGGAGTCAAAGATAACAAGGGAGTTGGTAACTGGAATTACTAGAAGAAATAGTGTTTCCCTTGAAGAAATGGGAAGTTTAAAAGAAGGGTGGTTTAGGGAGAAAAATGTGATGAGAATCTGACAAAAAAAAAATCACAATCCATCCATGAATGTTCATCTAGTGCAGGTTCCTCTATCCCACCAAAAACAAAATGCGTGATGGGCAAGGGGGTGTACTTTTTCTCCTCAGCCACTACTCTGGAGTACAGAGCAGTCTGTATGTGTGTGTGTGTGTGTGTGTGTGTGTGTGTGTGTGTGTGTGTGTGTGTGTGTGTGTGTGTGTGTGTGTGTAAAGTTTTCCAAAGGGCACCTGTACAGCTGCTCTGGGTGTCCAGGTTGCAAAGTAAGTATAATGGGACAGGTTTGTAGCTTGCACAGTCAACCTCAAGGGTGGCCAGCTGCTAGAAGAAGCAGAGCTGGGAAGTATTATAATAGGTAAGGAGGATGGTATATTGTGTTGGAAACAAGCCCAACAATTGGCTATTTTAAGAAGATAGGATGTGACACATCTTCCCATTATCTGATGATTTACCCTTTGGGGTCATTACATGGCACAGCAGGGATGGGACCCACACTTTGGAGATCAATGATATAGACAATAATTAAATCCATTTCAAATAATTTAAGCAATTAAGAAGCCTCTCAAATTAATTTTATTTATGTATAAGATTGTACATACATTATAGCCTCTATAAACTTTGAGCCTCAGTTTTAAATTGTACAAAAAAATAGGACACATGCTTCTATGCTTATAAATTATAACATGGTAGCAATCTAAATGTAAAATCCTGCCATGTATCAAAAGTTTCCTTCTTACATGGAAATAAGTTGCATTATATGCATGAAAGTCTATATAATGTATAGCATACAAAAGCCTGCATTCAGGTACAATTATGACATGCAGATTGTGAGTGTGCATTATCCTCTTAGAAGAAGCATGGTGTAGTCATGGACCAGGAAAAGGACTTGGGAGTCAGGAAGGCTTGGATTCAAATTTACCTTAAACATTTATTAGTTGTGTGGTACTAGGCAAGTCATTTAACTTTTCTAGGCCTTAGGGAATCTATGATTCTAAGATCTATGCTCCTTCATATAAACATCAAAATGATGGTGTTTATGGTCAATAGGACTTGTACTTGGAGTTATTTTGGTCATTTGTGTGGAAGTCAGTTTATACATTCTAGCCTGGTCCCTCTAGCAATCAATGACAGGTAGACAATAAGCCCTTAGGGTCAGAGGTTCTGTCTGTATCTGTGAAACAGAACTAAGCAAAGTGACCCATAAACTGAGACTGAATTGCAATCGTGCTTAATTCATAGCCTCACGCTTCAATTAACTTACATGGTTTATATATACTTACAAACTTCTCAGTAATAATTTGTAAAAATAACTCAATTGATAAGAAATATGCACACATTTGAAAAATGGAAACCTAAAAGTATTATCTTTCTGATTTGACCTAATAATCTAATATCCAAAGAAACTCGACTATGTCAAAATAAGATTTGTTACAAGAATGTTATAAAGAGT
The DNA here is from genome assembly GCF_028372415.1 of Notamacropus eugenii. Classification (NCBI taxonomy): domain Eukaryota; kingdom Metazoa; phylum Chordata; class Mammalia; order Diprotodontia; family Macropodidae; genus Notamacropus; species Notamacropus eugenii. The sequence continues at coordinate 149,075,731 of NC_092876.1, read as the reverse complement.
CTTTAGTGTTGAAATTTTTAGGGCATTAATCTGTGCTTACTGAGATCCTTAATCTGAATTTAAAAATCAGATATTTCCTTTCCAAGAATTTATAGTAAGTTTCAAGTGATAATAGAAACCATGAAACTGATTTGCAGGTTTTAAAACTATTTTTTGAACTTACTATTTTACATTTTTCAATAACCTTTTTTTTCTTCTTCTGACTGCTCCCTTCCCCCAGTTGGGGGGGTGGTGGAGGAAGTAAAATCTTTTTTAACAACCATGCACAATCAAACATAATTGATTGGAAGCTAAGGGCTCAGGTGCAGGATCTTGACTCCACTATTGTTAACCTCATTTCCCACAGATTAATTTTTCAGAATGCAGAGTCCTAGGCCCTTTGTTTCTCTTCTTTCTACTTAGTCTTGCCTATCTTTTCTCCATTTCATTATTCATTAACATCTTTACTTAGGGGAAGAAAAAGGTGAAACTCAAATCATTCCTCAACTTTGTGGAGCAAGGACTAAGATGAGATATAAAAATTGTCGATGCATCTAATTATCTATACTATTCCTCTTTCTTAATAAAAGAAATTGAGCATTGATTGCATTTTCAGTAGAGCTACAATAGTTATTTGATTAATTGTGTAAGCTGATTGTTTATAATGCATATAGTTCACTCCTATATTCTTCTAAATTTTGGATAAGACCAGAAAGCAACATCTAATACTTGTTGGCATAAGGTAATGTCTTGCCACTTATACTGGATGCAGCGGCAACAAAGCATCAGTAATTATGTCCATAGGGAAGATGTACAATTTGTATCCCATGTCTTTGAGGTTGACAAGGTACTTAGTTTCTTATGAAGAAGTAAAAAAAGTTGCAAATTCTGAAAGAAATATTTTTTAAAAATGCATATTCTTCCAAAGGAAGACAGAGATGTTACCTCAGATCACAGCCAAATTAGAATTTACATAACTATATGATTAAGACAGAGAGGTCCATGGGAGGCTATGTGTAAATGGAAAGGTGGAACTAAAGCAAAACCAAAAGTTGCCAAAGCCATTCTTTGTAAAAACAGATTATATGAAAAAATTGGTATTGTTTAATTGTGGGTGCTGCATTTTAAGAAAGTCATGGACAAAGTGGAACAGATGTAAAGGAGGACAACTATGGCTCACAATGGCATGATGAGGAATAGCAGAAAGAACTCTGCATGTTTAGCCTAGAAAGAAAAGGCTTAGTGGGGATATGATCTTTGTTGTTTATGGATCTGATTTTATTGACAGAAAGAAATCCCAGTATGGAAACCAGTACCAATGTAGGTCAGTAATCGCTCTATAAATTAGTGTTACAGAGATGTCTGGAACACTGTGGAACACTGAGAGGTTAAATGATGACACCGTTAGAATGTGTCAAAAGAAATACTCCAAGGCCAGCCCTCTATCTGATCTGGCTGTTCTCAAATGAAGGTCTGTCATATAGGATTAGACTTAACCTTTTAGATACAGAATTAAGAACTGGAATCAATGAATGAGAGTTACACTGAGTTCAACTCCATATAAGGAAAAATTTCACATAGAGGCTAAATAACCACCTGTCAGAGATGTTGTAAAGAATATTCTTATATTGGGAAAGAGGTGGGTTAGATGACCTCAATGAACCATCTACCTCCCAGATTCTACTGTTTTACACTGAGTAGGGTTGTTTGGAAATAAGTATTCCAGATGTGTGTCAGATGTTATCATGTGGTTAAAATTAAGTTTTAGATTGTAAAATAACCAGTATTTGATTTGTAGCAGTTTAATTGATTAATTTTGCTTGAAGAAATGTATTTAATTAAATTTACTTAATCACTCCAGAGTATTTAAATATGATATTGCTGCTGACGTTGCAAATATCTTCAAAGGGAAGCTGGGGAAAAAATATCTACATTCAAATTCTATTCTACAGTTTCCAACTTTTCAAAAAAAAGTTCAATCCATAATGTAAGTACATTGCCATCAATAGCAGTTAAGAGAGTGTGACTCCATCAAGTTTTCTAGCCATTATCATCTGGAGGAAGAAAATAGCTTAGTCCCACCTATAGATTTTACTCACCTTCAGTGGTAAAAATTACTAGGTAACCTTCCTCTGAAGTGTCTTTGCCTCAGGTGAAAAATTTCTAGTTATATCTCTGGACACTATGTCATAATCTTTTCTTATGTCAGATCATTTAACTAGGGTTGGAAGGTATCTGCCAGGGGAATATGGCATGAGATAAGGAATCCAATATAAGTATTACATCCAATTTGCCTTTAACTGACATAAAAAAAGTAGCATACAATAAATCCTATATTCTAACTCAGAAAACTCCAAATATCAGACTTTTCTTTACTAAGAGTTTTGCTCAGGTCTGGCACATATAAAGAACACATCAATAGCAATCAAATGCTTTGTATAAGCTTATGTGGTATAGTAAATTTTAATCAATAATTTCATTATGAGGCATACTTCTAAAGCATGCATATATTATACATACTAAAACATTGAATTCTTTTTCTAATTCAGAAAATATTATATAGTTTTATCTAGTGCCAAATTAACATGCTTTGTATTCAGCATATTTACATTCACAAGATCATAAGGAGCATAGTTATACCTCAAGACATGAAACTTCTTACTAAAGTTCAAATTTGGGTATTTATAATTTTAAGAAATGCAAATTCATTAATGTCTTACTTATCCAGAAAGCAGACCTCGTTCATGTGGGGAATAGGTGGGAAAATTACCTTAAAGGAAAACCATTGTTACAAAGCCATGCATTTTTCTTCACAGGAGAGGTATAGAACTATCCTTAGGTCAGAGGTAGCAGCTTAGAATTATATGTAAAATTAAATCAACCTTTGATAAACTGGGGCAGCAGACTAGAAACTACAAGGGCATGGTGCTACTGGAAACTGAAGCACTAAAAAAACCGCTGAGCTAATAGCCAGGAAAGAGACAGCACCACTACATATACCACTAACTCATTCAGGTATCACTTGATTACAGCACAGTTTAGAATGATGACACTGAGTCAATAATGAAAAAAATTCATTTTTTTTGCAATTCATAATTTCACTCCATAGAAAATTTCCCAGGAAGGAAACTTCCTCTGCCAGTGCAGATCAACAACTGTTCTCCAAATTTTAGTCTATCATAAGAGAGTTGTCTAGGGTACTCAGAGGTTAAGTGCTTTGCCAGGTGTCACATAAACTAGCATGTCTGAAGACAGAATCCAAGTCATCCTGACTCCAGTGCTGGTCGTCCATGCCCTATGTCATGCCATCCCTTGGTGCATCAGTAGAAGATTAAATTATATTCAGTATATTCAGAGCATAAGACAATATATATGAAAGCAAAGAAATATGTAATAAACTTTAAAAAGATTTATATTAAGAAGGTCAACATAAAAATAGTCTGGTGCTTAAAGGAATAAACTTCATTCATCCAGAAAATTTACTTATGAGAGACGCCTGAAATGTTATCAGATAAATGAGGTATATAGTATTGTCCTTCATTTTAAAAGATGTCTCCCCTTGATAAAGGTGGGGGGAGTGAGGGATTTCGGTTACTTTCTAAGTTACATTTGATATTTACTTTCCAACCAATGTTAAATGTAGATAAAATTTCAATTTACCTCAACTTAGTGATAATTAAAATAAGCTCACCTAAGCTTTCAAGAGAAACTGGGTAAACAAGGAGCAATGTGTCTTAGTGAGTAAAGTACTGGATCTAGAAAAGGACTGAATCTCAATCCAAGAAGACCTGAGTTTGAAGCCAGTCTCTGACATTAGTAGCTGCATGAGCTGGACAAATCACTTAATCTTTCTGAGCCTGTTTCCAAATTTGTCAAAAAGTATCTATGCTACCTACCTTACATGGTTTCTGTCATGCTCAGATGAGATAAAACATGTAAAGTCTTCGCAAACTTTAAAGAACTATGTAAAATCAATTCTTATTAGTAAGCTAGAGCAACAAACTAGCAGATTTTTGCTATTTAGCCTTGCTCTGGTTCCTATACAAAAAGCAAAAAGGTTTAAAATTTGGGAGAAGGAGCCATGTTCATCATATTTGGACAAATTTTAACAATCCATTGCAAAACATGCACTGTCAAATGCTGGGTGTATGAATAGCCCTAGCTAGGAGGCTTTAGTTAATTAAGATTAGGAAAGATTACTGCAAAAATAGATAAAACCTCAAAATAACTCATGGTTCTACAAGGTAATGAAATAGTTTTACTGAAGTACTTTACCAAGTAATTTTGTAACTAAAAAAAAGGGATGGGTAATGGAGGGTTAAATAATGTTAGGCTTGTATTGCAAAATGAACTCTTGAACAACAACAACAACAAAAATGGAAGCTCCCAGTTTCATATATAATCTGCTTTTTTGTTTTTCTTTGCATATTGAAATGCTCACGTTAATCCATGTTTAAGTTCATAGTAAAAAAAAAAGTATAAGGTTTCACAAGTCAATGGCAAAATAATTACTAAATAAATTTCAATTAACCACATATATGTGATCTTGGGCAAGTAACTTCCACTTTCCTGGGCCTCATCTATAAAATGAGGGAGCTGGACTAGATGGCTTCTAAGGTTTCTGCCAGCTCTAGATCTATGATGCTATGTACAAATCAAACATAAAACAACCATGGAAACATGTGGCTGTTAAAATAAATCTTGCTTCCCAACTGTTATTTGTTAAATATATGTGTGTGTGTAAAATCATGATTGCTGCAAATTAAAATGCTTACATAATAAACATTCTTTTACCTGGTATTCTCATTCACTAATCAGATCTCTTTCTTAACTAGCTCTGATTAAGCCAGAGTTGGGGAAAAAGCATGATAGTTCAAATAGTCTCCCATGGCAATAGCACTGGAGTAAAAAGAGGAATATAGAATTGTTTCCTCATAAACATCCAAAATAACTGTTGTTTGCTCCCCCTACTTCCCTGAGACTTTCCAAGACCTTCTTGCTTTTTTCTAAGGAAAAGAGAGGAATTTAAGAAATCCCAACTATTTCTGATTTCTCTTTTTACACTTTACGTTAACAGATTATGATAAGTTTTGCCTATTTTAAAAAAAATCTACATGGTCTATTTTCTTCTAACAGGCAAGGTCAGTAAGCTTTGGTTATGTTATACTTTGAACAAAGTTCCATGGATTAGGTACTTAAATCATTAAATCACCCAAGCTGAAGACTTTGGTATATATAAAAGTATGTCTAGCAAGTTTTTGTGACTCCTCAGAGTAAGCTTAAGTTGTCCTCAGCATTGTTTAAGTGTTATTTCAATACCTCAAGGATTTTTAATTTCCCCAAGTTGATCCTTCTTCTACCAATAGGTTGCCATATCTTTATAACAAAGTAGATCGTCTGTGGCCATGCCTGTTGTTTTGTATTAAATGATATTTTTTTCTGTTTTCCACATTTTAAAAGAACTGGTAAGAACATGTGCATAAGCATGTATGAATCATGTATGTAAACACATGTAGGTATGCATTTACATACAAATAACATATCTTGATGAATTTTTGTGGTAGTTCTCTGTTAACCATAGTTTTCCATTAGCAAGTACCAATCTTTCCCCAATCATGCCAGATCTCAGAGTTTATTATAAATGTCTTTTGGAATTGAAATAGCTCTAGAAAGAGATTGATTCTACTACATGCTGTTAATATAAGTAAGTAGAAAACCAGGGGTCCCTGTATTTATTGAATTGAATCACCTGGCAGTAAAATTCAGTCAATGCCTTTGGCATTGGTGATACTTCTTCCCACTCAGACCTGTTGCTATGGTAGACCTGCACTTCATCTGTGATTTCATCTGGAGCATAATCACCACCTAATATGTAAATCTTATCTTCAATGCCAACGGCACCAGCATTAAATCCTGCACATTCAAAAGATCCTTCTCCCTTCCAAACACAAGTGTCTGGACAGAAACTATAAACCTTGTAGGTAGAAAGGTCACATATGTACAGGGTGGAATTTACTGGCACTGCCTTGATTAATGTTGCATGAAAAAACTGGCCAAATTCTGCTACCAGTTCAGACCACTGGTCAATTGTGACATTATATTTAAAAAAGCAATCAAGAGACGGATTAAAGGCATCAGTAATCTCTACTTCAGATCCAAGAACATAAATCACATTTTGGCATGCACTTGCTTCTGGATAGTATATGCCTCTAGGCAACTGGCTTACAGAGAACCACTCTTTGGAAAGAGGATTGTAAGAGTCAACATCCAACAGACTTCTAATGTCCTGAGCTCCTCTAGTCTTTCCACCTATAACAAACAATTTATTGAGAGCCACAACTGATGTGTGCATGGTTCTTGGTTTTTTCATTGCTGATACTAAGAAGAAATCATTTTTGACTGGGCAGTAGCACCAAGTCTGATCAGTTGCATCATGATATGACTCAGCAATATGGAGTCGAACAGTTCTGCAACATTTCCCTTTGCAACCACCTGTCATGAATATTTTCTCTCCATAACTAGATAGACTAGACCCAGGCAAATCAATCATGTGAGTCTGTGGCAGCACTTTCCATTTATCTGTTTTGATATTATAGCAAAATGTGTGCTGGTTTTCTCCTGCTTCTTCAGTTTTGTGAACAAATATATATTTTTCAGTTGTGGATGGACGTGCATCTGGAAAGAGTCCACTGGAACGTTGCACACATTTAATTGCATCCCTGACTGCATCAAAGCACTTGGTGCTTCTGAGTAAATGATCTTCAGAGAGCAGGCAGTCCTGAAGAGTCTCCTCAGATAACTGATGTAAGCGTACCTTTTTCATCAAATGAGGCAGATGCTTTTGCCTTGACTCTAGGTTATGTTTAGTCCAATTAAGAACTGCTTTCAACACAGATTCTTCTTCAGGAACATTTAATTCATCTGCTTCCAAACATTTTTGCAATACTCCAAAATTAATCTCTAAAAAGTCTGTGGATTTAAGTAGTAGAGAAAAGTGATGCTGTACAAATTGGAGTGCATGGTCAAACAAATGGGAAGCACCGTAGCTATCTGATAGTGATAACAACTGTAAACAATTGACAAGATCAATACTTTTTATTAAAAAATCACTGCAAGCTTTGGAAAGGAGGGAAACTTGAAGAAATGATGACAACTGGAAGAACATTTCCACATTGTCATCTGTTATTTCTGTTTTTCCAGTATAGGCATAATCAAGAAAAGCTTTCACTGCTTTGGGGGACAAATTACTAATGATAACACTCCCATCATCTCGTTCTTTCATGTTTACTTCAAACATAGCCCTGCAAAAACAAAAGTAAATAATAAGAATGGTAAATAATATTTTCCACCTTTTTGCCTTTATACTGACCTAAAATTAAAGAGTTTTAGTCATAAGGAATATAATTGTAAACATACTGGTTACACATAACACATAAGTAATTTGAATGCACACACTACCTGGTGCACAGTAGGTATTTAATACGTTTACTGGATGATTAAATTATTTGTCCAAACATATATATATATGTATGTATGTATATGTGTGTAGGTATGCATGTATGCATATGGGGTGTGTGTGTGTGTGTGTGTGTGTGTGTGTGTGTGTGTGTGTGTGTGTGTGTGTGTGTGTGTAAGCCTGGCACTCTGTTAATGAATTTTTTCAACTATCAACTCAGGACTATTTAGTAGGATGGTATGTTGAGAAGCAGTGTAGTACAGGGGGGAAAATTGGATTTGGAATTAGGAGATCTGAATTTGACTTTTTGCTCTAATTCTAACTAATCTCCTCAGGTTTTCTCTTCAGTTTTTATTTTCCCCAAGGACAACACACTGAAAAATGGGAGTAGAATTTGTCCATATTACTTGAATATATGTCCTAATGGATTGATGGCATTGATATTTTAGATTTTATGCCTTTCTATACCCAGACCAGATGTAAACTTCTTTCCATTAGGATTGTTCAGGGAGAAGATGGCTTTCTCTAAATACTATAAGGGGAATAACTGGAAACAGGAATCAGATTCAAAATGACTACATGTGCTTTTTACAATCCTCTCAACAGTGTTAAAGTTTAATCTAGTATCGTGCTTCCTTAATAAAATAAAGGTCATCCAATGAGAGATCCCTTGGGTCTCCTCTTCCATCATTCATCTAACTCTTTGAACTTTTGTAGTTATCAACTTTGTACTTGGCATGGGGAATGGTAGAGGTGTCTTTTCCCAAGGTTGGAAATGCTCAATATGTACAGTGGCCAAATAGTGTAAGGATAAAGACTTTTATAACTCAATGAAATACTAAGAAATTAGATGCTTGTTTCAATCTAATGTGGGTGAATCTGTTAGTTCTTTGATTTTTCTTTAAAAAACATACTTGCACATTATCTGAGAAAATGAGAAGTAAAGAGAACAGCAGTACACTAAAAAATTTAAAAAGTAATAGATATAGCAGGAAAAAATATCAGAAAGATAGTATGTAGAGGATGTGAATTGCTATTTCAGAGGGAAATTTTGGGGGAAGATTTATTATTATTACTGGTGGGAAAATACAGAGGAACTACTCTTCACTGGATAGTGTGTATGTGTGTGTGTGCACACACACACGTGCACACATGCAAGGATAGGATTGGTCAGGGGTGGGGAACTTGTGGCCTTGAGGCCACATGTATCCTTTTAGGTCCTTGCGTGTGACCTTTTGACTGAGTCCAAGTTTTACAGAACAAAACCCTTTATTAAGGGGATTTGTTCTGTGAAGTTTAGATTCAGGCAAAGGGCCAAACTTGAGGACCTAGAGGGCCACATGTGGCCTTGAGGATGCAGGTTCCCCACCTCTGGGACAGGCCTTGAGAGGAAAGGTAGATGAGAAGTAGATTAAATAAATGAGAATTCAGGGTTATTTACATATTGTGAGACATATAAATGATACAATATAATTTCAGTAGAATTCTATTTTTTATAGAAAAGGGATAAGCAACTGGATTGTGTGCTAAGTCTTATTTTGTTCATTTATCAATGCCTGAGGAGAACCTATTTGTTAGATTTACATGCCCTCTAATAGCATCTATTGGGAGCTGGCTGAATTTCAGATTTAGGAATTAGGAAGGCATACCTTTAATAAATAAGGTCCTGCACTTCCAACCTATTAAAGATGGCAAATACCACAATATTTAACCTGTGGGAAACAAATTATCAAGGAACACATCATCCTATGATGAATAGAAGATATATTTAAAACACTACGAAATGTTGACTTCTTAATATGAATTATCTACATTATCCAGAATTTGAAATTTGAGTCACAAAGAAACTGTTTACCTGAAAAAATCACTGCATGCGGCTAATACACAACGATGGCATGGGATTATTTCATCTTTTACAATTATCTTAAAATCATAAAAGACATTCTTCTCTCTAAAATTCTGTAGTACATTTAAAATTTGCTGCCCATGTTCTTCAGCCACAAGAGAGTTACTTTTCTTATCAGGTGGAATTCCATTACACATGGCCCATCTAAGAGAATTCTGTGAGCAGTCCATGGTTAATTTAAACTGTCCTTAGAACTAAAAAGGAAAAAAAAAAGCTGATTAATTTTCATGATCAAATACCTCAGTTTTAAAAGTTGTTATTTATTTTTAATTGTATGAAAAGTGCTCCTGAGAACAACTGAAAGTTAATGAGTATTTTACTAGTTAAAACATTTAATTGTAAAATTCTAGGATTTTTACATTATTTTTTTCTAAAATATTAACATTATCAATAAAAAAATTAATGTTCACATCCCATGTTATGTCAAGGGACAAGTTTGCACAGATATAGCATTTTAACATTATGATAGTAATGAAAATTGAACATGCAGAGATGGCAGAGTTTCCTCTTCTTGAAGGTTAGGGATATAAGTATATTCATCTTAAAGATGTAGTTTCAATATGTATAGAATGCACGTAGGAAACTAGGTGGCATCCTGGAGTCAGGATGACTGTCTGAATTCAAATATGGTCTGTGATACTTTCAGGCTATGTAATTAGTAAGGTTAAGTCACTCAACTCCTACATCAGTTTCCTCATCTGTAAATTGGGAATAATAATATTACTTACCTTCCAGGACTATTGTAAAGGTAAAATGAGATGTTTGGAAATCACTTTATAAACATAAAAGCACTATAAACATGATAACTGTTGTTAATCTATATTTCTTCTTCCCCTTTATAACATGCCTTGATATCATCCTCCAGGTGAAGGTGACCCTTCTTTTCTCACTGGGTCAGCCCTTCCACTTGTACCTTGATCCCACTCCCCCTTGGGGATGGCCCCAACAATCTGTGCTCTAATCTTCAATCTCTTTCTGCTGTCTCATTCACCACAGACAACAAACACTCTGAGGTGTTTTTTTCCATCCTTAAAAACCCTCACTTTGTTACCATTTCCAGAGTCTATCATCCTATTTCACAACCTCCTCTCTTTCACAACCAAACTTCTAGAAGGAGTTGTCTGGATTTGCCCCCATTTTGTCTTCTTTCACTCACTCTTTAAGCTTTTGCAGTTAGCTCCTGACTTCATCACTTAATTGAAACATCTCTCTCCAAATTCACCAATGATAATGTAATTGCCAAATCTGATTACTTTTTATTCAATTCTTTTCTTTTAATTTCTGCATTTGATGCTGCTGATCATCATCTCTTCTGGATGTTCTCTCTTTTCTGGGATTTTGCGACGCTGCACTCTTGTGGTTAGCCACCTACCTTCTGACTGCTTCTTACTCATCATTCAATTTATTATTCTTTTCAAACTGGATCTCTTGTAATTACCTCAAATTCAAGGTATCTAAAACAGAACTTATGCTATGTCCCTGATAATTAACATTCTTTATAAAGTTGGATTCCTTACTCTCACTCACTCAATATATACAAGAAGTTGTCAAGAACTGTCAATTCTCCCTCTCTCATATTTGTTTCCTTCTCTCTACTCATCCATACACTGCCCTAGTTCAGGTCCTCAGCACCCCTTGACTGGACAATTGCAACGGTCTCCTAAATAATCTCCTTGCCTCATCTTTATACCTGGTCCTCTACACAAGACTTGAAATAGTTTTCCAAAGACACAGGTTTGACCATATCATTCACTTGCTTAAAAAGGTTACAATGTTTCTTAATCATCTCTAAGCTCAAAAAGAGTCTACTCTGTTTGGCATTCAAAACTTCACAAACTGGCTGCAACCAAACTTTTCAGGATTATAGACATTATGTCCCTTCATACACTCTATGGTCTAGCCAAACCAGTCTTCTGGTTATTCCTTGTACGTGATATTTTGTCTAGCATATCCATACATTTATACAGACTGTACCTACCTGCAGGGATACTCTCTCTCATCCCCAACCCTTTAGAATCTTGAGATTCCTTTAAATCTCAGCTCAAGTGACATTTCCTACATGAAATCTTTTCTGAAAGTTTGTGTCCCCACACTACCAACTGTCCCTCCCCCTTTAATGCAAAAAACTTTGCATTAAAGTAAAAAAAGAAAGAACTCACTGATCAACTCCTGAAAGAAACCCGTTGAGATCAGGAAAGCTTAAGAGGCAAGGTAAGATTTTGTCAGCAGTCACATAAGCTCTGCCTTGTTTGACTCTAGATTGTTTTTGTAGGCATAATTTGGAGACTAATTGTCCATTTGCCATTTCATTTCATTCCTTCCATGTAGTGGAAAATTTAGAAGCTCTAACTCAAAAGCCCATGCTACCATGTCATTCATTTTACTGGGCGAGGGGTGGAAGGGCTTCAGAGAGACTTGGGAGCTGGTAGCTAGGCAAAGAACCCCTCACTTGTGGCTCTCTGTCAGTACTGCCACTGTGTATTGAAGCAGGTACAGCAAAAAAGAAGCACTGGACTAGTGCAGGATCAGCAAGAGGAGACAAAGAAGTGTGGTGGAGACAAGATGAAGGAAAGAATATGTGGAAATGGCTGATGCAGGTGAAACATCTTCGTTGGGGTGAGACCAATGGTTTCTGAATCCCAGGGCTTCCCTCTTTTTCCTTTGAGTGATTATTGAGACAATCTTGGTGAATTCTGAACCCAAGATCCTTTCCTTTCTTTTCTTCATTCTTCACACCTACCATCATTGAGATGGTGTGGGGGGGAATGGAATCAATGGGACAAAGCAGGCTTCCCCATTTCCCCAGTTTTGCTATTAAGTTTTTTTCCTTATAATTTCCTCTGTGTTCCCTGTTATGAGCTGTTATATTATTTCACGACCATAATACATTTGAACATGAAAAAGAAAATGATCTAAGTCTTATGAATGAGGTGGGTTGGTCATACTGGAATTGGAAATTTCTCAAATATAGGATGGGAATTCAAAGCAGAAATGAGAAGTTTTCTTCCTTTTACTAATTCTAGAATATATTCCAGGTCAAATGCTTAGATTTATATGGTTACAGGATCATCAACACTGACTCAGGAGTCCTGGGGAGCTCATAGCTGGGAGTAGTTATAAGGGAGGCCCTCTGAGAAGCAGCTGGGATACAGGAGTCTGGAAAAGCAGGCAAATGTAAACTATAATCTCTGACAAAGATCACTTGGCTCGTGGCCTGATCGTAGTGCCACCTTGTGGCAAAAATATATACTGCACTTCCTAGCTGGTTAGTTAATAAATTGGTAGGTTACCTGCTTCTCTTTTAAGTAGAAAGCAGGGGAATGAACCCGGTATGGGTGGATACAGCTTCTGTAATACCATCAAATGTATACTTAATCCACCTCATCCATTAGATTAAATTATTTTTTTCTTGAAGAGTCAACTAGACAGTGAAGTAATTTGTATACATTATATATCTACGCATGTATGTATGGATGTATAATCGATATACTTTGTCTTTGTTTGTTTGTTTATTTGTTGCATTCTCTCTGCTGCCAAACTCCAAAGGACAGCAAGCACTTTTAAGCTGGCAAAAGGGTTGCTCCATACAGTACTCTTTTGGGATAAATTTCTTTTAATGCATTAAATTTTGAAGACCCAGAAATACAATTTAAATGAAATCTAAATTATCTTGAAATTTAAAAGTACTTTACACTTCGCTGCTTTAAGCTTGAACACTGGATTCAAGGGCACTGAAACATCAAGCATTAGTTTCACATTGTCTTCATTCAATGAAATAGAAATAGAAATGTGAGCAGAGTAAAATAAGCAGCAGTCCAGGGAAAATAAGGTATATAAAGGTAGTTCATAATGGCAAGCATTCTAGGTGTCTGGCAACAGAAAGACAAATTAGATGAACAGGTTATCTTATGGGCGCTTTATAAAAACAGAGAGCAAGTACCTCAAATGCTACAACGGAAGGCATGTTTTAGGGTGAGAAAAAAAGACCTCAGCTTAAGGCACAGAGAGAAATATCAAGTCTAGTACAACAGATATACCACAAAAGTGTTTAACTTGAGGTTTATGATTTGTGTAAAAAATATTTTGATAGCTGTATTTGAATATAATTTGATAGTAATACTCCAAATAATGCAAATCTAGCAAGAAATTATAAATCATCTTTAAAATACTGTATTATTATTTTAGCATGGTTATCACTACTGTGAATGATTTTCTCTAGTGACAGGTAAGCCAGGGGATACTGCAGGCAGGAAAGTGAGAAGCACAGTTTCCTATAAGCTATCGATCATCTAGGGCCAACTGTGTCTTAAATATCTCAAATAGTTTTTATTTTTCTATACAAAATTCAAAGAAAACTAGGCAGGGACCAGGTACAATTAGGAAGTAAGCAAATAAAGCTTTCAGTACCTCCTTTCTCTTTCTCATCCCTTTTCAAGGGGGTATGGTAAGGCTCAAACAAGACAATGGATGTAAAGCATTTTGCAAACCATAAAACACTATGTAAATTCCAGCTATTATGATTATGATTAGCCTTTAGCCATAAGACCTACACATCTGGCGATGACTTTGTTCCCTGAACTTTCTAACTGCGCTCCCACTGAACTTAAGCAGTGCTTATAGAGTCATACAGAGGTGTGTGGTTAAATTTTACCAACTGGGCTCTAAAAGAAAAAATGCATGCACAGATACTTTTAAGTTTAATCTGCATTATTAACACTTTCTTGTTAAGTCTAACAAAAAACAAAAACCTTCATTTGTAGTGATTGCTAATTTCTAAGCTATAAATACTCATACTGAAAAATTAACTACGGGCTCCCTCGAGTCTGTTAGAGCTGGCTGCAGCCCAGTTTACCTGTTCTTCACTGGGAACACAGCCTTCTTACTAGAGATGAAAGGAAGACAAAAAGTAAGAAGACTTCCCTAAATAAAAGAACTTGCACATTGGGTAGTGATGGTGCTGATGGTGGTGGTGGTGGGGAGATATATGTAGAGGATGAGAGAATTTCAGAGAATTATAGAGGCTAGAAAAACAGGAATAATAATAGTAATAATGATAACAGAATTTATTATTATTATTGTTATAGAACATCTACTATGTAGCAGGAACTATGCTAAGTAATTAACAGATATATCATTTGAGCCTCACAATAAGGGAGGGAGGTGCTATTGTTATCCTCATTTTACAGTTGAGGAAACTGAATCAAATAGAATTTAAGCTTTTAAAGTCTGGCTCAAGGTCACACAGCTAGTTAAGTGTCTGAGGCCAATTTTGAACTCAGGTCTTTCAGACTCCAGGCACACTCTCCACTCTCCTACCTAGCTGCCACAGGAAGTCCTACAGCAGAAGCAACCAGGGCAGGAGACAACTGTGTACGTAGTTATTTGTATAAGCTGAGACAGGAGACCAAGACACAGGAGAATCAATTTCATAACAAGAAAGAATGATGGGTTGATAGTGAGAAAATCTGGGTTCTCGGCAAGGTTGTGGCACTAGTTTAGTGACTGGAAAAGAATCTTAATTGCTAAGGCATAGCAATCTCTTTGTCTATAGTTCTACTTACTATCAAAACCAAACTTTCCAAATGAAAATACTACATTCTGGCTATTCTTCTCCTATGCATTGTCTACTTCTACTACAATCTAAGATCTCTTCACAGGAAGTAAAATGGATAATTTTGATTACATGAAATTAAAAATTTTTTGCACAACCAAAACCCATATAGTCAAAATTAGAAGGAAATCAGGAGACTAGGGAAATTTTTTATAATAATTTTTTTCTGATAAAGGCTTCATTACTCAAATATATGGAGAAGTGAGCCAAATTTATAAAAAAAAAAGTCATTCTTCAGTTGGTAAATGGTCAAAGGATATGAACAAGCAGTTTTCAGATAAAGAAATGAAATCTTTCACTACTGACTAGAGAAATGCAAATTAAAACAACTTTGAGGCACTACCTATCAGATTAGCTAGCATGACAGAAATGGAAAATGACAAATGCTAATAGAGAATTTGGAAAAATAAATTAATGTATTGCTGGTGGAGTCGTAAGTCCAAGTATTCTGGAGAACAATTTGGAACTATGACCAAAAGGTTATAAAACTGTGTATACCCTTTGACTCAGCAATACCACTAGTTCTGTATCCCAAAGAGATTAAAAAAAAAAAAGATTATAGATCCCAAGGTTAAGAAGCTGTGATACAGAGCATATCCGTGTCCTTTAGCCAATGGCTAAGCTCTGAGCCACAACTTCCTCATCTGTAAAAAGGATACAACCATTTATACCACCTACCACATAAGGTCATTGTGAGCATCGGTGAGATAATGTATAGGGTTATGGAACAAGATCAAGTACTTTTAAAAAGATAAAGTGTTGCTATTGAGTCCCTCCTATTTTCTTTCTTGTTTCTACTCCATTTTCTCTCACTTTTCTCCTTTCCCTTTTATACTCTTGTTTTTCTCCCCCCACCTCAATTAACTATAACATATAACTAATGTTTAATGTGCTATCTTTCCTGAATAAAGTGTTGAGGTGAATTAATTATATTTCTTCAACAAACAAAATTGAGTGTTTTTTTTATACAAGGTCCTAGATTGATGCTTTCCCTGCCTCTGTAGCCTTTGATAGAGAAATGGTTCCTGCCTTCTTGATCTAAACAATCAGATCTCAACACTTTTTCAGTTTTAAAAGTGTGTCTGCTGTGCTCAAAGCACTAAAGGGACTAAAAGAAAAGTGGAAGACAATTCTTGATCTCATGGAGCTTATAGGAATCATATTGCTCAAAGTCTGTTTGCCCATGGTAATTTTTATCTTGAAGTATTGTTGCCCAGATGGAACTGATAGGCCGCTTTTTTCTCTATTGTTCCTTCTATTCTTTTGGGGAATCAAAGATGGAGATTTAAAGGATTATCTCTACCTAGAAGACAGAAGAACAATCCTAAAGACAACAAGTATGGGAATATGAGGCAAAGATAGTTATGTCCTTATTGATTAATTTCTATTTTTAAAAATATTAAAAATATCTGAATTATGCCATGTGATTATTTTTAAATTAATTTAGATTGTTGGAGAATTCTAACTTCTGAGTCATAGTAATTAAAGACAAAATTATTTTTCCCAAGTTTGTGCTCAGTGTAAGAAAGGGACATTTACTATGCCATGTATTAGGCAGATATGAGTAACTTCTAACAGACATACAGAAAACATTACTAAGGCTCCACATTTTTTCGTAAGAAAGCCAACTTATTTTAGGAATATAATTCAAAACAGTAATAATCAGTGATTTTATCTATGTGGGCAACCCCCTCGTCCCATCTCAATCCCTCTCTACCTTAGTAGGTGGCTTCATCAGTTGCTATGGCTATAAAATTTTCATTACCTTTTGGTGTATCTTGTGGTGATAAGATTCACTGAACTTCATTAGGCTGGTCCTTGAATGGTAAACATTGAGTTCTTTGATAGAACTGTACTTTAAGCCTTGAGGGCTTGCTAGAATCTGCCAGTTTTTGCTTCCTTACTATAATTTTTGAGAACTCAGTGTAGCATGTTTACATGACATAAGAAATCTAAGCTCTGCATAAGCCAAATGGGGTTCTCCTAGTTGAAGGATCATAATGGTCAATAACTACTTTATTTTTCTTTTCTTCCCTTTAGCTCTGGAACATCTCAGTAAAATTTCTGCTTCTATAAAGTAGTAATCATTCTTACTTGAAAGACTTTCATTCTAGACAGATCACGCTTCTTTAATCTTTAAGAGATTCACATTGTCATCTATAAAATGAGCTAATTGGACTAGCTAATCTCTAATGTTTCTTCTAGCTCTAACAGAATTTTATTTTTCTGTAGTATCCAAATTAAACAAAAAATTTTATTTACTGAATATTTAGTACATGAACAATCATGTGGGAAATATAACAATGGGGAAATAAAAGAAATACAATTGAAAAGATCATTTCCCTCCTCCCAACAAATTTATGCTATGGTTGGAGCTCCCATTAAATAAATGATCAACTTCTCAGGAGATTTGAAATAAAAATTATTCCTTATAAAATAAAATTCAACATTTTTTTAGTAAAAAAACTGAAAAGGAAAAGGAAGAAGGAAGAGTAATAAATTTCTGTATTAAAGCTTGAATAACATAGTAGGAACAATCCTATTATAAAACCAGTACATCAATCAGCAAATGTTTATTGACCCCCCTTCTAAGAGGGACGCAAAGCAATATAAGATGTGGTCCTGGTACTTAAGAAGCTTACAATTTAGATGGAGAAACAAGACATCAATTAACTGACTGACAAGTATTCTTTAAGCACTACTACGTGCCAGGCACTGTGCTAGGCACTGGGGATACAGTTATAAAGAAAAAAAATAATCTTTACTCATGAGGAACTTACATTCTAATACAAATGAAAAGTTAAACAATATAAAATTCATACGATAGTTCAAGATTAACAATAGAAATGATGACACAATGAGTAATTATCAAATGACTGGTAAAGAAAATGTTAGAAGATTACTTTAGGCAAGGATGGTTATGAAGACTTTGTAGAAGAGGCAGGACAGTCAGGGAAGAGAAGGCAGAATGATTTCAGTCTTATATTGTACAATTTAAATTCTACTTTTCCTTTAAGGTCTAAATGAAAATTTTCTGTTACCATGAAGAGTGTCCACTTGAACTAAGTCTTATAATGAGCTTTTCCTCTGGATTTTTTAATAGGTTAGTTATCCAATACTATATAGTGGAAAGAATTTGGAGTCAGAGAACTGGGGTTTGAATCCCAGCTTAGGTCCTTATTACTTATGTGACTTTAGATAAAATCCAACTTTCCAGGATTTCAATTTCCTCATTTATAAAAGAAAGAGATTGGACTAAATTATTTTTAAGGTCAATTACTGATCTAAATCCTATGATTCTACAATTATCAGAGTTGGGCTTCAATCTAGGTCTGAACTTCAAATCAAGCACTCTTTCCACTATATACCAGTGTCTTTCACCAATAAGGTTATGATCCAGGGCAAGTAATAACCTCTTGGGACCTTAATTTTATTTGTAAAATGAGAAGGTTGAATTAGATGGTCACTATGGTGCCTTTTAACTACCAATCATCAATGGACTGTATGTTAAGTTCTAGAGATACAAATATAAAAGTGGATCCATCCCTTCTATCAAGGAACAAGGAGTGTTCTCAGCCTTAGTTGCCATCTCTGTAAAATTAGGGGTTTGGACTTAAGGGCTTTTGGATATCCTTCCAGCTCCAAATGTATGATTTATTATACTGGAGGAAAGGATGCAACATTTTCACAGATGGCTAAATTCTGGCAATATACAAAATAAATACATTATTAATAAATATTCTAACAACTAAGCGAACCAGGAAAGACTTCCTGAAGAAGGTGGCATGTGAGTTAAGCCTTCAAAAGAACTAGAAATTACAAATGGATCTGATGAGGGCAAGCATTTCAGCCATGGAGGTTACAGATGGAATAAAGAGTAGATCAGCTTTTCTAGAACCTAGAGTTTGTGAAGTGAAATAATGTATAACCAGCCAAAGCAGATAGTCTGTGGACATATAGAGAAGGGTTTTTAAAATGCCAAACAGAGGAGTTTTTACTTTATCCTAAAGGCAATGGAGAGTCACTGAAGCTTCCTGAGCAGGGAAATGACATGGTCAGACCTGTACTATAGGAATATCACTTTGGCAGCTGTGTGGAGGATGGGTTACAGGAGAGGAAAGACTGGAGGTAGGGAGATAAAGAATTTAGGGGAAAAGTGATGGTAGTTTGGACAGGAAAGATTTAGTAGAAATACAGAAAAAGGGATGAATGTGAAATGTGCTAAGGAGGTAAAATATATAAAATTTGGTCACTGATAGGGTTAGAGTGGTAAGAGAGAGTGAAGAATCAAAGATGACTTCCAGACAAACTGACCCAAACCTGGGTGACTGAAAGAATGGTGGTGCTTAATAGAAATAGAGAAGTGGGGGATGATAGGTCTTGGGGAAAGATAAGCTCTCTTTTGGAAATCATTAGTTGCAGGCAGTTGGAGATGTATGATTTGAGCTCAGAAGAAAAAATGGGGGCTTGATATGCAAGAGATGATAACAGAGATAACAGAAAACTGTGGGGATGATAATAGATTCATGGAGGCTGATGAGATTCCTGAAACAACATACAGAAAGGAAAGACAAGAAGGTCCCGGACAAAGCCCTGATATTTGCTATAATGTGATATGAATAATGTATCTGAAAGGAAAACAAAGAAGTTGTCTGGCAGGTAAGAAGAGAACTATGATAGAGAAGTATCATGAAAATCCAGGGAGGAAAGTGTCTAGAAAGAAGTGTTCAGTGTTGAACTCTAAGAGGTCAAGAAGACTAATTTTTAAAAAGTAGAGGACTGATAAAAAGCAATTGAATTTAAAAAATGAGGAGAACACCAGCGACCTTTAAGAAAGCAATTTTAGTATGGGAGTGGGGAAATAAGCAAGCCAGACTGCAAAAGGTTGATAAGTGAGTGGGAGGTGAGAAAGTATAGGCAAACAGCTTTCCCCCTACCATAGCAATTTATTTATGAAAGGAAGGAGAGAACACAAGAGCTTGAGGGGAAAGCAGAATAAAGTGAAGGTTTCTTAAGGATGGGGAAAATTGGATATGTTTGTAAGTAAGAGGGAAAGAGCCGGTAGGTAAGGAGAAGTTGAAAATTAGGGAGAAAGATGATGAAAGAGGGAAGTCCTTGGAGCAGATAGGAACAAGGACTCCAGGAGAGGGGTTTGCACTGTTGAAGACAAGGGCTAATTCACCTTCTCAGATTGGAGCAAAGAAGAGAATAAACATGATGCTGAAGTGATTCAAAGTATAAAATTGGGAAGAAAAGCCTCCCCAAAGGATGACCTGATTTTTTCAATGAATTATAAGGCAAGGTCCTCTGCTGAAAAGAAGGGCAGACTTGGTATTGCGGGTGGCTTGAGGGGGAAAAAAAAAGAATGTTTGGAACAGATGTTGTGAAGAGTATGATAGAGAGCTGATTAGAGAAGCATTAAAGAAATTGTACGTGGCTGTGAGGTTATATAACACAAATATTGTTACATCTACATTACATAACATAAATATGCAATGGACCTAGTGATATGACATTTTCCAGTGGTGTTAGAAGGTGGTCTTAGGAGTAAATCAGAGTTAGGACGTAGAAACGGAGAAGTGTAAAGGTACAAAGAACACCAAAGTATACCAGTGACAGAGGCACACATGTGATCAAGGCAATTAGCACCTTTGGCATTGTAGGGTCCTGATGTCCTTTTCTTCTTAAGGTGCTCTCGTGATGCTTTTTCAAAGGTATGGTGATTTAGCTGAGTCAGTCACCTAGTTGGGCTCCCTGGTCTTGTCCTTCTTGGAAGCTCAATTATTAAATGTCAGCATATTCTTGCATCTTTGACTAGCTCATTTCTTCACTGGCCCAGGGCAAGGATCCAGACCTTGGATCCTCCTCCACTTGACTTTCTTTACTGGATATGGTATCTTCTACTTGAGGAATGATTTCTCTGCTGGAATATGCCACTGAGGGGTTAGGTTAGGGGAAAGGAGAGAAATTCCCTCCTCAACCTAATACCTTTTAGTGCAGACACAGGAGAGCATAATCCATAAAGAAAGTCTTTGATTTAAATGCTCTGAGTAAGGTTAGCTTAGCCCTGGGGTGGGGAAATTTGCAGGGCCTTGAGGCCATACGTAGCCCTCTAGTTCCTTGGGTGTGGCCTTTTGACTGAATTTTTACAGAACAAATCCTTTTATTAAGGGGATTTGTGCTGTGAAGTTTGGATTCAGTCAAAGGGATGAACTGGAGGACCTAGAGGACCACAGGTTCCCCATTCCAGGTTTAGGCAATGCTAAACTCCTCTTCTCATTTAGAGAACAATTATTTTCTTTTCTTTGGGGGGGAGGAATAGGGTTAAATGACTTGTCCAAGGTCATGAACTCTGGTCCTCCTGTCTCCAGAGCCAGTGCTTTACCCACTATGCCACCTGGCTGCCCCTTCCCATTTCTTAAAGGGGAAAACAGGATATGGACTGTCTTTGCACATTAAGATATTATCAAATTAACTTAATATTAAGTTGATATTAACACATTAAGTTTGTTAACATTCTTAGCTCTGCTACTGCACCTTACTGTGATTACAGGAAATCCTCTCATTACTTCAGGATTCTATCCTACATCTTTATAGTCCTCCGTGCCTATAAAAGTGCTTTGTACATAACAAAGGTTTCATCTAATATATGTGCATACGTGTATGTGTGTATGTAAACATATATGTAATGATGCAGTGTGATTTAATGAGGTTATAGAGGAAAGGAGTCAAAAGACCAGAGTTTTAGTTCTAATCTACCATTCTTTAACTACCTGTGTGACTGAGTGAAAGGGGGGGAGGTAGTATAAAACAAGATTCGGGTTCTTTATGGTAATAAAATCTCCATATACATACATATATATTTGCATATACACACATCATTTGAGTAATCCATTTCAGAGCCCTTTAATTTAAAAACAATCCTGTTTTCAAAAGAATTTTAGGAGATTTACATCCAATATAGAAATGGGACGATTAAGTATAAAACAAAAATTAAGTAGAAAAAGGAAATAAAGAACACTTAGAAGGAAATGAGCTTGAGATGAACCCTGACTACAGAAGTAAAATGAAAAAACAAAGGAAAATGACACACAGCAATCACTGGCTGACAAAATAAATTACACACAATTCCTAGAAGAGAGTTTTTCGTGAAAGTTGATGAACTTAAGGAGGAATTTATCTCATGCAAAGGAATTCTATGAAGAATACTGGAAAAGGACTCTACTTCTGGAAGGCACTGCTATAATGTTCAAAGGGATGATTCTGGCATTTTATAAAAAGGTCGCGGGCATAATTTAATTCGAAACCGATGCCTCCTTTGCTGGCCAGGGCCCCTCAAGCTCCCTTTGACATTCCTAGGTCAGGGTGGAAAGCTCTGGGAGCCCGACGATGCCTCTAGAGACACCTTGCCAAGCCAGAGGGGGGAAGCTCACGGGTAAACGCTTCCTCTCTCGAGTTAAAGGGAGTCTGGGGGAGGAATATCGGCAGCTCACAGGGAGGGGCCGGGCCACCCCCATCGCAGCATCTTTTCCGAGCTCTCCCGTACCCCAGGGTGGCCGCCTCCGCCGAAGGGGAGGGGGAAGGAGCGCCCTCTCGGCCCGGGGCGGCGCCTCCCCAGGACCGGGATCTGCCGGGGAGCCCTAGGGGCCCCGGGTGGGTGGAGGAGTCCACAGCCCCCGCAGAAGGGAGGCGTAGCGCGAGGCAGGGGCCAGGCCCCTCTGCACGGCCTGAAAAGCTCCCCTTCCCTCGGAAGCCCCCGGCCAAGGGGGGCTTCCTCCTCCCCCTCACCTGAGGGCAACGGGGCCCACAGGGGCTCCCTGCAGCCCGCTCGTCCCCTCAGGCACCACAGATCATCACCCACCTGCATCTGCAGTCTCCGCTCTCCAGCTCGGCCCGCCCTAACTCCCAGCGGCTCTACTGCTATTGGCACGGCCGCCTGTCAGGCTTGCTCGTCCTAGCTCAGGAGTGGTGCAGTTTCCTTGTGACTTGGCTTCGTCCCACCTCCAGAGCTTAATAGCGGTCCAAGAAGCACCGCCCTTCTCCGGACCCTAGGAAGTTACTGCAGAGCAGCGACGTTTTCCTCCTGGCTCCGCCCCCTGGTCCCAGCTGTTTTCCTCCGGAGGAGGGTACGACTTGACGTCACGCCCACCGGCCACGCCCTTAGGGGCGGTGGGGACTAATTAACATAGTCTTTACGCTGACGTTCGGAGGCCCGGAGTGGCTGTGGGGCCTTGCGTTCGTGCGTGCGCGCGCATGCGTGGGTGCGCGCCGCAAATGGTTCCGTGCGCTCGCGCTTGGTGGATGCTTCACCCCATGGAAAGCGTGCGCTGGGCTTTCCCGTGCGCCGCCTGGCGCCCCAGCCGGGCCGAGTGGCTCCTGGCGGCGCGTGCCGTGCAGCCCGAGGAGAAGGATCGCATCGGCCAGTTCGTCTTTGCCCGAGACGCCAAGGCAGCCATGGTACCGACCAATCTTTGCCCTTTAAGACACGGAGTCGGTGTCGGGCGCGGTGGGCCCCCAAACTAGAGCCCCCTTTTCTCCCCCTCCCCCAAGCTGTCCCCATCGCCCGAAGCCACTGATTCAGCACCTGCAGCCCTCGCCTTGAGGGCTGGAAGAGACCTTTTCACAGAAGAGGAAACTGAGTCCGGGGGAGTGGCCTAGCCTGGCATTAAATCCCGAGGTTTCCCTTATACCCGCTGCTTTTCCGGACGTCTTTTTATGTTGCCTCGTACTTGGTTCCCAAAAGCCCCAGGTTGTTTCAGGGTCCGTTGGCTTGGACAGTTCCCTTCACCGTGCGCCCCGAAGGGTAGCTTACGTCCTGTTCCTGCTGCTCCTGAGCTCTCCAGGCTTTAGTTCTCATTGGCAGATGGTGTTGCCCAAAGGGGAAAGGAATCGTCCCCTGGCGACCAGGTCTTTAGCAACAAACCTCTGAAACTTAGCTAAGGCAGGCCCTTGGAGAACTCGTTCTGTGATGGAAGCCTTCCTGCTTGGTAGAACTGACCGAGCTTCCGTTCAATTAGACACTTTTATTAAGCCTGGCTGCTATGTCCTGAGGATGCCTAGAAAGGAAAGGACCTCTGGCCTCATGGAGCTTACTTTATGGGAGAGGGGGAAGGAGGATACATGTAAGGTAGAAAAGTAATTACAAAGTAACTTAAGGAGAAAAGTTACTCAAGACGTTAGAAGTATATAACTTGTAACAATGTTTCAAATGGCATCCCCTCTGCCTTACACAGCACCAAGTCCTACCAAGTCTAGAATTCTGGAAGACATTCCATACAGGGGGTAGGAACTTAGTTATAATCTCTAGCACTAATTCTCACTCGATTGAGTCTTTTTGTACCTCTGGCAGCAAGGATGCCAAACACCCCCCAGTGGCCTTAAGGACCTGCCCAGCACGTGCTGCTGGAGTTGTGTGTAGGGTCCAAAGAGGGATCTCTGAGGAGGAAGAAATGATTTAGGAACCTAGGGGTGAAGGTTGAGGTTATCTTTCTTTTAGTATTTCTAATTAAAATAGACACCTAGCCAAAACGGTTTGATTGGATTAAAGAGTGGGAGCTGTAGCGGGAAGGAATGTGTATTAAGGCTGGAAAAGTTAGGATGGGGCCAGATTGTAAAGAACATTAAATGCCAAACAGTTGTTTATTTTTGATCGTGGAGGAGATAGGGAGCTACTGGGGTTTATTGAGTAGAGGGAATATTGTGGTCACATCTGTTTTGGGAAAGTTTGGTAGCTTTGTGGAGGGTAACTTGGAATCAATCAATAAGTATTTATT
Organism: Notamacropus eugenii; assembly: GCF_028372415.1. Lineage (NCBI taxonomy): Eukaryota > Metazoa > Chordata > Mammalia > Diprotodontia > Macropodidae > Notamacropus > Notamacropus eugenii. The sequence continues at coordinate 149,051,006 of NC_092876.1, read as the reverse complement.
AAGTTCTTATTGTGCTCCTGGCACTGAGCTAAGTAATGGGTATATAATAAGAGGCAAAAGATAAACCCTGCCCTCCAGGGACTATGATGTGGGGCAGATTCCAAGGAGGGAGACCAATTTGCAGGCTATTGAAATAGGCCCAGCAACAGGTGATGTGGTCTTGAACTAGGATGGGGAAAGAAGAGGACATATGGAAGAGATGTAGAAATTCAATAAAAAAGACACAGTTTGGCAAGTGATTGAGTATGTGTGAGAATGAGGAATTGTGGATGATGCCATTTAGTCAAATAAAGGTAATAGTGAACTTTTGAAAGATAGTACTTTTCAGACTGTATGTGGTACTGTCCTATGTTTGCTGTATTTTGAGTGAGAGGACTTTGTTTTGAATCTTGGCTCTTTCACTTAATACCTGTGTGACCTTGGGCAAATCACTTCAACTCTCTGGGCCTCAGTTCCTCTATCTAAAATGAACATATTGAATCTAATAACCTCTCTTGCATTTTCTAAATCTCTAGTCCTGTGTAAAGTGCTTAAGATTGGATATTTTTTTTATCCTATCCTGTTATTATTTCTGTTAGTTTTCATAAGAAGCTTGGTATTCTATCACTGCATTAAATCATTATACAATTAATACTTATTGCTAGTCAGATATTGTTTCAGGACTTTTTTCTTCCATGTATACCTAACCCTTGAAGTATTATCCCTAATTGGAGGATGGAAACCTTTCGATTTAAAATCTGTAAAATGTATTTTGTCATATATTTGTGTATCATTTTTAAAATGTTCATTGCATAAGAAAGATTCTAATTGGTTTAATGGCAACTATAATATGGTTACCACATTCTGTTTTCATAGATGAATAATTTTCCATTGTTTAATGACTTTTTTGTCCTAGCTCTTGGCAGAAAGTATATTGTAATAAAATTAATGTGTAAAAGCCACAGAAGTTTTTCAATTTGGAAAGATATCTATCTAGAAAACTTGGTTTAGTATTGAAAATGATTAATGAAAATTATTATTGAGCAGTGCAGTGTATCATAAAGAAAAAATCAGCCTGTTCTGTCAGTGAAGTATAACTGAGTTAACATTGACCTAGTAATTGATCTATTTTTCCTGACTGGCATATTTCAGTTCTTTAAGGTTTTTTTTTCTCTCTTTAACTTTGACAATCTAAAGTGTAATTAATTATAATATCATATTTTGCCTGACCATATTGAAGGGAGCCCGCATTTCTAGTGGTGTCGCTTATCTTTAAAATTGAATATTTAAAATAATAAATAGAAAATTTTAATACAAAGTAAAAAATAAGATATTTTAATATAATAATGTGTATTCAAAATAATTCTCCTTGGTTACTTTTAAGTACCTGGTTATTTACTTATATTTCAGATATATAAATAAATATTTTTGGTTATTGTAAAAGCAAGGACCCCGACATACACAGGAGAGCCTGCTGTACAGGTTCTAAGATCTGCTTTTCTAAAAGGAAAGCAACTTTTGAGGGGTCAACAATCACTTTAATTAAGCACATGTATCGTTCCCTTAGTTGAGGAGAAAAAGTCTGCACCCTGTACTTCAAAGAAAATACAGACAGAGAAACAGAGGCCAACCAACAGACCAGCTGTCTGACTGTAAGCAATGCATATATCACAGATCAACAGATGGATACTTGTCTGACCATACATACATAGTTACTAGAGAGAGAAGCACCAACATCTGGATTTTCAAAATACATGGGCTCCTGCTGCCCAGAGTCTCATCTGGCCAAACAAATACTTCCAATGAGAGCAAGCCCCAAAGTAAAACCTCACCTCAGAGTATTTGTTCACTTTTCAGAGCCAGAGGGCATCACAACCCTTGAGAACAGTGCCTCATTAAAAAATTAACAAAAGGCCCATTAGTGAGTAGGGAAGATCTTTAACTCTTATAATTGCCATTACAGTCATTTAAAAATAAATTACTAAAATGAAAGCAGAGGATTCTAAGAACATATTATGTATTAAAAACAATTCAGTGATAGCAAATAGGAAGAACATTATGGAAGTTTTCTCACAAAATTCATTATTAATGCTTAGTGTCTTTAGCTTTGTCAGTAATGTAAAATGTTTATTAATGATAATAGTAGCATTTATTTAGAGTGTTAAAGTTGGCAAAGTGCTATACAAACATTATCTCATTTTATCCTCGTAATAAACTTGTGAAATAGGTGCTGTTATTAACCTTATTTTACAGGTGAGGAAGCTGAAGCAAGCAGAGGTTAAGTGATTTGCTCAGAATCACATAGCTTTTAAGTGTCTGAAGATGAATTTGAACTCAAGTCTTCCTGATTGCAGGCACACTACTCTGTTCGCTGTGCCACCTATCCTAGCAGATAGCATTTTAACAACAGAAAATACCAATATGTGACATGGGGGCATTTGACAGAATTGTTAAGTAGGCATTTTTATATACTTTTTACAATATCGTCAAATTCACAGGTAGGTCGACTGATGATGAGGAAATTAATTGCAGAAAAATTGAGCATCCCTTGGAATAATATACTCTTGCAGAGAACTGCAAAAGGGAAACCAGTCCTTGTGAATGACTCATTCAGTACTCATCCAGATTTCAATTTTAATATCTCACATCAAGGAGACTATGCAGTTCTTGCTGCTGAACCAAAGCTACAGGTTGGAATTGATATCATGAAGACAACCTTGCCAGGTAATATTCCATTTTATAGTAAAATTTACTTATTCAATGTTTTCAGATTCCTTCATCTTAACAGTTGAGTGATCTTGGAGAAAGATGTTTAGTATAGTTATTGTAAATCTATAAAAATGTTCCTTTACTTCCTAGTATGTATAAAAATATTGATAGAGCAGAAAATAAATTCTAGAAAAACAGCTTTTCAAAAAGTGATTATTGTTCCTCTGAGGAGGAAAAAAAGAGTATATTTGTATTTATACACATTCCTTCTTAGGTGATCCCAATATTAGATGACTCACTACAGCCTTAGCAGTGTTTATTTATTTATTTTTTTCCCTTACTAAGTTTAAACAAGAAGTTATTTCAGTTCTTTGGTCTGCGATCTTATTGATGTCAGTATGTACCAGTACCATCTGTGCATGCTTTATCTGGTGCCTCTCTCATACACCTCTTTCTGTACATCTCCACAGCAGAGATGTAAACCCTCTGAATTTTTTTGTTGGAGCTCTTCCTCTAATTCTTTTGACATTTTGTGAGAACTAATGGAGCACATGGCTGAGCATCTTTCACCTTCAGCCAGCTCAACTTTTATGTTGGTATGTTTGATAATGTTTGTTATTTTGCTTTTGACTGTAATTCTTTGAGTGGGTATAGATTGTTTCATTCCTTGTATTTGTATCCCCACCACCTGCCACAATGCCTTGGGCGTAGGTGCTTAAAAAATATTTAATTCATTGGTTTGTACTATGCATATTTAGGCTTATTATACCTTTTGGTATTGCCCTTTGGGTGCTCTGTAGTCTTAATTCTTTGAAAAGATGGTATTCCATGATTTTAGCTGAAAGAATATTAATGTTGAAAAAAGGACATTTGTTTCAGGGAGAAACTTAGAATCACTGAAAGTACTCTACAGTTTTCCTAATCAGTGCTTGTTGACTTTGACTTGTTGACTAATCCTATCTAGCCTACCCTTTTCTTTTGTTAAATTCAGGGACAGTTCCATAATTAAATTCTCTTGTCCATCTTAATGTGTATATCTGAGAAATAGTTACTGATTCGTGACTTTTAACTTTCCCAGGTTTCATAACTTCATCTAGAGGTATATTTTTTGTAAGGCCCTAAAATATCGTCTAGATATCATCAGTAACTTCTGGCTACTACTTTGACTAGAGGTAAAGTTTTGCATAGTACCTTAGCCTGCCAATGCAATTCAAAAGTTGCATCAAAAGAACTTCAAATTTTGTAAAAGAAGTTTTTGTGAACAGCACTTTTTAAGCTAGATTTAAGAAATAGATGTATTAAGTTTAATTTACCCTGGCAGTTTGCTGTTCTTCTCATTTTTTTTGTCACATTTGTTCTGTGTTCAATGAATAATCAGTTTCTTAAAAATAAAATACTTAAATTGTAAGAATTTTGTCCCAGTCCTTGTTAATCTTATTAACAATTTTCCAAGATTGCTCTGTAGATTGTACATATCTTTGCTAAGAAGGCATCCTCTTTGTTAAACATTTTTTTCATTTCCATCTAGATGGGACATGTATCATTCTTCTGAGATATATAACTGCATGATTTTGGCAATTTTATATGTATGGAAAGAAGTACCATCTTCCAAAAACAGTTACAGTTGTTTATACTTGAGTTTTCTCTACCTGAGCCCAATACATGCAACCTAACATGTTTTTGACTCTTCACTGAAAGAGGCAGAATGAAAAGGGCATTATTGTCAGTCTTCCCAGGTTGATCTGTTTGAACATATTTGCCTCCCTTTCTACCCTCTGTCTACTTTTAATGTGCCTCTACTTAGTTTCTCTTTCTTTATCAGAATAAAAACTTGGTAAGGTAAATGAGAGGATGAATTATGGGGAGGAAATCTAAGAGGACAGTGACAAGAGAAGTTTTCATTTTCTAATTTATGCTGTGTCAAGCTAAGTATTAAATATAATATTTAATAGAAATAGTAGTTTATTGGAAAGAAGCCCAGACTTATAGCATCAAATCCTACTCTCCTGCATCTGAGGGTAATGATCACTCTCTCAAGGGTGTCTTCAGTTAAAAAATTCTAGCATAACTATCTTGGGTTCTAGTTTATCTCGTTTCTAGGATTGAAGTCAACTTTGGATCAGTTAGGATTCAAGATGAGTTATTTCACAGGATTGTAATTGTTGAATAAACTGAATAGTTTTATTAGACTATTGTGGAACTGAATTTTTTTCAATTCTTTTGAAGATCATGCCAGTACCCATTTAGCTCCTTCATAATGTGTTTGTAGATTTAGAACTAGACTGCTATAATCTCCTTGCTAGTATTTTTAAAAATTTTGCATCAAGATTGATTAGGGAAATTGGTCTATAGTTTACTTTTTCAGTTTTAGCTCTTCCTGACTATAATGTTAATTATTCTAACACCTCTCATCCTTTAATGTAGAAACTGTTAAATTCTGTATAATCCTGAATATGGCTCCATGATATTTGAGCTGTTTTTTTTTCTGGATGCTTGCAATATTTTCCCCTTAATCTGGGAGCTCTGGAATTTGGCTGTATTTTTCCTGGGAATTTTCTTTTTAAGTTCTCTTTCATGAGGTGTATGATAGAGTCTTTCAATTACTATTTTACCTTTAGATTCTCAAATATCAGGGCAGTTTTCTGCGATAATTTCTTGCAGTATGATGTCCAGGTTCTTTTTTTGATCATGGCTTTCAGATAGCCTAATAGCTCTTACATTTTCTCTCCAGTCTGTTTTCTAGGGCAGTTGTATTTCTAATGAGCTATTTCACATTTTATTCTGTTTTTTCATTTTTTTCATTTTATTTTATTAATTTCCAATGTCCCATGGAATTACTAGCTTCCACTTGTCCCATTCTAATTTTTAAGTAATTATTTTCTTCAATGATCTTTTGTACTTTCTTTTCCATTTGGCCAATTCTACTTTGTAAGGAGTTGCTTTATTCAGAGAATCTTTATACATCTTTCTCCCTTTTTTGTGCTTTTTTTTTTTTACCAAGCTATTGACTCCTTTTTTCATGATTCTCTTGTATTACTCTCATTTATTCTCTCAATTTTTCTTCTGCCTCTCTTATTTGATTTTTAAAATCCTTTTTCAGCTCTTTTAGGAGTTCTTTTTGGGCCTTGAAGCTCACCTGCATTGGGGCCCTAGGGTCTTACTGCTTGTCTCCTCTTGGTTTGCCTGAATGTAGCTTGTGCTTTACTGCATTACCCTTTTGCCCTAGTGAGATAGACCTTTCCTGCTGACCTTCTAAGTTGCCTCAGCCTGGAAAGTTGTTTCACCCTAACCCTTTGTTGATTCTGCTACCTCTGAATTCATTTTGAGGCTTTATTTTGTAGTTGTTGGGTGGTGAATTTGTGAGAGTTCAAGTGAATTCCTGCTTTATTCTTCCATCTTGGCTGTGTTTCCTCCTTATAGTTGTTTTAAGTGGAATTTTCTTTTTCTTATTGCTGGGTTTTTGGTTTTTTTTTTTTAGGAATATACAGAATTTTATGATGATATGCATAGATTTATTTTGTAAACTAAGTGAATCAGTGGATAGAATGCCAGACCTGGAGTTATTCAGAAGACCTGAGTTCAAATTTGCCTACAGACACTTATTAGATGTGTGATTCTAGGCCAGTCATTTAACCCTGTTTGCCTCCGTTTGTTTCTTCATTTGTAAAATGAGCTGGAAAAGGAAATAGTAAGACCCTCCAGTATCTTTCCCAGAGAACCCCAAATGACATTATAAATTGTTAGTCACACCTGAAACAATTGAACAACAGCATCTTTATTGAATCTATTTTTTGAATGTTTATCAAAATTTAAAAAATGAACTATCACATTATCCACAAATGGAGATAATTTCACCTTCTCATTGCATCTGTTTTTCACCCTTAATTTGTCTTATTGCTGTATAGCAGAATACCAGATTATAGTGGAGGCACTGAGCATCCTTGCTTTAATACTACTTCTGGAAAAGCATTTAGTGTTTCTTTGTTAAACAATAATGGCTGATTATTGATTTTAGAATACTATTTATCATGTTCAGATAATATCTTTTTGTTCCTGTTCTTTTTAATATTTGACTATATTTAGCTCTCTTGTTGAAGTCTTTTTCTGTGTCTGTTGATATAATCATGTGAGACTCATAAATATTTATTAATATGATGTATTACTTTTATAGTTTCCCAATTTTAAAATCCTATCCATATGATTTTTAACATAATGTAGTCTCTTTGGTAGTATTTGTTGAATATTCTTACGTTAGTATTCATTAGCGATTTTGACCTAAAGTTTTAATTTTCTTGGCTTTCTCTTTCTTTGGGGATCAAGATCATTTTTGCCTCATAGAAAGAAAGCTCGTCTTCCATAAAACAATTGTGAAGAAAGGATTAAAAACATTCTAGGCTGGAGAAAAAAATGGTGCTGAGCCACAGGGTAAAATGGAGAATTTGGGCAGGCAGGTCAATGTGGTGGGAAGAAAATTGTATGAGAGAAGTCTTTTGTGAAATGTCTGGAAAGGGAGGTTGAACCCAAAGTGAGAAAGGTTTTAAATGCCAGAGGTTTATTCTGGAGGCAATAGGACTTTTTGAGAAAGGTCATGATATGGTCATACTCCTACCTTAGGAAGATTATTTTGTTAGCTGTGTGCATGGAAAGAGCAGGGAATGAAAGCAGTTAGCTTGTTACCTGTTGCCAGCTACTAATACTGGAAAGAGGCAGCAGAAGAAAACATTTTTAGAGTTCCTGCTGTGTCTCAGAGTACTCTAAATACAAAGACACAAATGCAACTGTTCCTTGCTCACAAGAAAGTTGGTATCCTAATGCATTTTTAAGCTCTAATAGAATAGAACAGCCCTAAAACTGTTGGAATGCCATATACATGTGCATACAAAGAGGAAAGGGGAGTAGTATTTTGTGAACCATCCTGGAAGTCTGAAAAACCTAAGTTCAAATCCTACCTCTTATGCGTACTGTCTGTGTAACATTGGTCAAGTCTTATAATCTCTGATCCATGCAGTCTCTTAAGACAAGTTGCTGAGAAGGTGCCGTCTTACATTGATAGAAGTAGTTTCCTTGCTCAGGAAGTCCCTGTCGAAATGAAATTACAAGTTCAGTTCCTATTCCAGTCTCCTGTTCAGAGGGAAGTGATGAGGATTTCAACTAAGATTGTGAATTTTCTAACTAGGTTAAAGTGTCCATTATGCAATTGATGATGTGGACCTGTAGATCAAGAGAGAAATTAGGGAACTCATAAAATCACCAAAAGAAGAGAAGTGCCAAAAGATTGTAAGATAGAAATTTCATTTCTATAAATAGGTACAGCAGTTTTTTTCTTTGCCTGAATTCTAGGACAATCATTAAGATAGTGAATGGTACAATATTTAAGGAACAAATTGAAAAAGGCAATAAGTGTAAATGTGAAGATACAGGATCCCTATATTTTAGGGATTTTTTTTTTTGGTGAAGAAAAAAAGTGGTAGAATCAAGTAGGTGAAAAGTTGTGTTTACTGTTCCTCCTGATGTCTTAGTTCTTATGTTACAGTGTTGAAATTATATCATTGCTATTATTCATATAATATTTTTTCACCCCTGCAATAAGGATTTTGTTTACCGAACCTTCCACAGTGTGGCGCTGTTGCTCTTTGAGTTTACCTACAAAATAAGCCCTTTTTAGAAAAAAAATCCTCTTGGTTTTACTTTTATTTTTTTATTGCATGTGGTTGCCTAATCTTGTATGTCATTGAGTAAATAGGATGCCCTCTATGTATGTGAAGATGCTGTAATAATTTAAGCTGTATATAATTATTTGATTGCTTTCTGATGATTGTGCTAGATTGTATTGTTAGTTTTTATTAGTAGCGTGCATATATTTTGCAGAATTTTCCTTGACTTCCCCAATTGTTTTTTTAAAACAAATCAAATGGTTTCTTGAAAGTTATAAAATAATAACTTGAAGATTCCAAAAAAGAAAAAGGACACTATAACCAACAACATTCTTGACTTTTGTTTGAGCCTCTTTATGCCTCTTGTGCAAATTCCAGCTTTATCTTTCTAGCACATGAAATTTGGCATATCTGAAACAGTATTTACCAGCTACTGAAATCAGAAGCAAGGTTATCTTGTCTTTCCATTTGTGCTAGTGATATCACAAGTTCTTTCAGACATTCAGACAAAAACTTTAGCATCATAAGATTTAGAGTTGAAAGGGGCTTTAGGAGGCTGACTATTCCAATGCACTCACTTTCTAGATGAGACCTGGAGAAGTTAAGTCCTAGGTCATCCAGGTAGTAAATGGCAGACCCAGCTTCTCTGACTTTAAATCATGTAGTTAATGCCAATGTAATTTTTTTCCTTTTTCATTTTTTTTGACTTTCAGTTTAAATAATTCAGGATTAAATTGCTTTAATAGCACATTCTATTTTTTTCTGATTTTTATTCTTTTTTTTTTTTTTACTAACCCTAATATTAGTTAGGTTTAGATGATAATGGTCTGACTATATGTAGACAGACAACTCAGGTGTAACTTGCCCATTAATAACAAATCTTTTCTTGTCTGTTAAAACAGAATATATTTCATTCTATATATTGTTACTTGCTCTTCTCCAGAACATACCAAGTTTTTTTCAAAGAAAATATTGATGTTATGTAGGTGTGAGGCTTTACCGTAATCTACAAATCTTTAGTCTCTTTTTTCTCTCCCTTCTTCCCTCACTCTTTCTCTTCTTCCCTCTTGTCCTTATTTTCTCCTCTTCCCTCCCTTTTTCCTCTCCTTTCCTCTTCCTTCCTTCCTTTCTTCCGTCCGTCCATCCGTCCTTCTTTCCTTCCGTATTAATTGTAGGACACAGTATAGATTAAAAAAGAAAGGAGATGTTATGTGTTCTAGGGTTTGCAAGTTTATAGTCATTTTTTAGAAAGGAAGTTGTCTTTTATGTCTTTTTTTTTTAAATCACCTTAGTTTCCTCCAGTATCTCTCTGCTTCACCTTCCCAGACATTCATCCCATAACACAATTTTTATAAAGACAAAAGAAAAAGAAGAGGAAAAATCAATATTAACTGATCAACACACCAAAAAAAATCTGAAAAATTAATACAGAGTGCAACACTTGTAGACTTTCCAATTTTGCAAGAGTGGGATGAGAGTATATTCTCATATCTCTTCTTTTGAACCATGTTTATTCTATATGGTTTTGCTATATTGACTTTTGATTTCGTGTGTGTGTGTGTGTGTGTATATATGTATGTGTAAGTTTCCATTTGTGGTTATGTAGTTCTTTCCATTTACATTATTCTATTCATTGTGTATTTTATTTTCCTGGCTGTTTTTACTTCGCTGTACATCAGCTCACGTAGCTTCTTTCCATGCGTCTTTTTATTCATCATGTTCATGATTTCTTAAGGCACAATGATATTTCATTGTGTTCATGTACCATAGTTTGTTTAGCTGTTTCCCAATCATTGAGCATCTGCTTTGTTTCTAGTTCTTTGCTGTCACAAAAAGTGCTGCTATAAATATTTTGGTGTGTAAGGATACTTCCTAATTATCATTGGCCTCTCTAGGGTATAGGCCTAATAATGAAATCTCAGGATCAAAGAATATGGATATTTTAGTGACTTTATTTGCAAATTTCTTTTTCAAGTGGTTGTTCTGCTTTATCAGATAGGGAATTCTTTTCTAAGTAATTTATGTTTTCTACTTTATTGAACATTATATTCTTGAGTTCCATTACTTCTGATCCTCCTTTATCTAAGCAAGTCCATTGATCTACCTTTCTTGCTCTCTCTTTAACCATTAATAGTTGTGATGGCTGATGCTTTGTAATATTATTTGAGGTTTGGAGTCCTATTCCCCCATTGTCCCTATGTCTTTTCATCATTGCCCTTGATATTCTAGATATTTTATTATTCTAAATAAATTTTGTTATTATCATAGTTTCCCTTCTATAATTTAATTGATAGATCATTAAAGTATGAATTAACTTTGATAGCATCATTTTTATTATGTTGGCATGACTTAGCAGTGAATACTAAATATTTCTCCAACTATTTAAGTTGCTCTGGATTTTGTTATTATTATAATATGGAATTTTAGTTGATTTTTGAAGGTTAATTTTTGTAGCCTGAAACTTTGCTGAAGCTATTAATTACCTAAATTCGTATCTTTGACGTTTCCCTAGGATTTTCTTATTACACCATTATGCCATCAGCAGATAGTGATACTTTTATCTTTCCTATATCTGTCTTTATACCTTTAATTTCTCTTGTTGTTATTAAAGCCATTACCAGTATTAGATCAATTAATATTGGTTTTTTTTTTTTTGGTTTTAGAAAGATACTGGTTTTTGTATATATAGTGTAGGTCTTTTAGCATAAATGAATTTTGTACTTTTTCAGCTTTTAAAAACTTATTCATGAAATGTCCTTTTAGATTTTTTAAAAATATGATTAATTCTGTGATTTTCCCCTAGTATTGTTCCATTTTTGCATCTCTGATATAAATTCAACTTAGCCTTGTATGATTTTCTGTGTATGTGCACATAGGTGTTTAGATGTGTACATGCATGTGTGCATATATGGTGTGCATATGCATACTTATGTGTATTTATATATTTGTGCATTTACATTATTAATGTATGGATGTGCTGCAGATATGCATGTATATATAGGTATATATCTGTGTGTGCATGTATATACACACATATGCATGTGTAAACATATGAATAGGTGTATATTTATGTGTATTTATGTGTACAGATAGCTAACTATACGTATGTGAATATATATATGAATATTTTATAAATTAAGTAGCAGTCTTAAATACAAAGTTACAAGAGTCAGCCCCAAAGTACCAATATTTTACACTAAACATACTGCAGATATTGACAAAATAATTTAATTGTAGTGTTCTCATATTCTTTCTTCTTTCTGTTCTTATGGTGTTTTTACATTACTATAATAAGTGGATATGTTAACAATTCTTGTGTAGCATTGCTTTACATAAGAATTACCATATTTCTTTGTATTTCTTATTTTTAATACTGCAATATAATTTCATTACATTGATATACCAAGTAATATAGGGGAAGAAATCCTGTCTCTGGAAACAAAGGATCTGTGTTACAGTTATGCTACTGATTCACAAACCTGTGTGACTTTGAATAAATCACTTAATGATTTGATTTTAGATTCCTTACCTGCAACATGATAGGGTTGGACTATCTGGCTTTTAGGTCCTTTCTAGCTTTAGAGCTACGATTATTTGATTTGTTGGGCTGTATTGGAATGAATATAAGGGTGTTTTTTTCCACTTTAATTATAACATAGCTACAGATTTTTATATCTAATTAGTCATATGATCATCACATGACAGAACTTGAAAGGGATTTATCTTTGGAGTTAGAGGACTTGGATTCAATAATCATTTAATCTCTCTGGGCCTCAGTAAAATTAGATGATTTGATTAGATCTCTGAGGTCTTCTTAAAAGAGCTATATTTATGATGTTATGATCTAGTTTAATACTTTCACTTTATAAATTAGGAAGCAGATGTTTGACCTCTTTTCCTTTTTTATTTAATTTGTGATTGTATTTTCAGTTTTTTTCAGTTTTTTTTAGAATTTTCCAAGGATTCTTGAGCCACAGTCATAGTATGAGATCCATAAGAAACCTGAGATAATAATCTTATTTCAACTCTTTAATTTTAGAGATTGGGAGAATATGACCTGGAGAAGTTTTATGACTTACACAAGATTACGTAGCTAGTTAATAACTGAGCTAGGACTAGAATTTAGTTTTCTTAACTCTCAACCCATGCTTTTTTCCCTTTTTACATTTGATCATTATGGAACTCTAGGTGGTAGTTTTGTTGTACGATTCATGCCCACAAAGTACATTCTTTTGAACCATATAGTACTCACATATGTTCCATTATATTCTTTCTGTCTTTAGTTATAGTCAGTAAAGCTGTGAACATCTTCTTCCATATTCCTTATCATCCTGTCACTCACATGCTGTCTGTCACTATCTTCTCCACTCCAGTTTCACAGGATGGAGTGGCTTAATTCCTTATCAAATCTAAGCCCTCTACTTGTTCAAGTGATTTCATTCCATCCCATCTCCTCTCAATAGATTGCCTCCTCTGTTATCCTCATTCTTTCACTTATCTTTAATCTCTCCCTATTGGCTCATTCTCTGCTTCTTACAAACCTGATTATGTATAACCCATCCTGGAAAAAAAAAACCCTCACTTGAGCCTTCCTTCCCTTCTAACTATTGTCCTTTATGTCTTTAGCCATTTGTAGCTGACCTCCTTGAAGAGGCTTGTGTCCTCTTTTTCTCCTCTCATTTCTTCTTTTCCCCTTAAAATCTGTTTTTTACCTTGTCATTCCACCAAAACTGCTCTCTTCATTGTTATTAATGATATATTAGTTGCTAGATATAATGATCTTTTCTTAATCCTCATTCTCTTTGACCTCTCTGCAGCCTTTTACATGGTTAAGCTCTCTCTCCTCCTTGGTATTCTCTTCTCTCCAGTATTTCAGAACGCTACTCACACCTTATTCTCTTCTTGGCTGTCTGACCATTCCTTCTCTGTCTCCTTTGTTTGGTTTTCCTCTACAGGTGTCCCTCAGGGTTCTGTCTTGTGCCCTCTTCTCTGTATTACTTCACTTGGTGATCTCATCAGCTCTCATGGATTTAATTAACATCTGTATTCTTAATGATTCTCAAATGTATTTTCCCTGCCACAGACTCTCCACTGACCTCTAAACTCACATTTCTAATGGCTTTTCATATATCTTGAATTGAATTTCCAGTAGACATCTTAAAGTCAATATATCCAAAATGGAAATCATTATCTTTAACCCCTAAACTCTTTCCACTCCCCACTCCCCAATCTATTATTCTAGAAGGAAACACTATCCTCTTAGTCCCTGAGGCTTATGAGCTAGGAGTCATCCTGTATTCCTCACTATCTCTCCCTTCATCATAATCTTTTTGGCAAGGTCTATTGATTTCACTTTTGTAACACCTCTTTTTTTTAAAGTATTTTTTCCAATTACATGTAAAAATTTTTAATATTTTAAAAATTTGAATTCTAAAATCTCTCCCTCTCTCCTCCACCCCTCATTGAAAAGGCAAGCAATTTTATGTAGATTATATATGTGTAGTCGTGGAAGACATATTTCCATATTAGTCATGTTGTGAAAGAAAATGCAGACCAAAACAGCAACACCAACAAAAAAAACAAAGTTAAAAAAAGGTGTGCTTTGATTTACATTCTTACTCTCTCTGTTCTTTCTTTGGAGGTGGATAGTTTTTCTCATCATGAGTTCTTCAAAATTGTCTTAGATTATTGTGTTACTGAGAATAGCTAAGCCATTCATAGTTGATAACTCATCATACAATATTGCTGTTTCTACGTACAATGTTCTCCTGGTTCTGCTCACTTCATCTTGCATCAGAGCATTCCACTCATTATTTCTTATAGTACAATACTGTTCAATTACAATCATGTACCACAACTTATTTAGACGTTCCCCAGTTGATGGGCATCCCCTTCCCTTCTTTCGTTTTCCCTTTTCTTTCCTTTCCTTTCCCCTTCCACTTCCCCTTTCCCTTTCCTTTTCCTTATACAGGAGTGAATTGATTTACTTCTGAAGGAACTGAATGAAACACATCCATATTGACATTTTCTCTGCAAGTGAAACCAGAGTATTTCATCCAGTCAATAAGCATTTAAATACTTACTATATGCCAGGCACTGTGCTATGTTGCTGGGACACAGAAACAAAAATAAAATAGCTTTTGCCCTTTAGAAGCTTGCATTCTTGGAGTTATGAAAATTTAAGCCAAATTGAAGTGTGACATATAAGTTCTCCTTAGAAAGACAAATAAGAGTATGTGGAGTTGGCTTCTTTGGGCTTCCAAAAGCAAACTACAGGACTCTTGAATCTTAGCGCTCTATTCTGCAGTTTCCAGCACCCTCCTCTAATACAGTCAGTAGGTCTAGCAAACAAGAAGCATTTCCGGACTCACCTTTGTGATTTCATCCCAGTGGAAACATTTGGAAATTGCACAATACTACAATATCTTAGAGCAATTCATGTTTTAAGCTTCTGGGGAAGAAAATATAGTAGCAATGTTTGCTGATTATTTGGAGATGGCTTAGTGTATTTGCAATTTGACTAATGCATTTTTTATTGCTCTAGATAAGAATCTGCATAAGGAAATGTATTTAGGACAATAAAATCACTTTGAAAAGTCCTAAGTCTCTTTTTTTGCTTGGGAAACTCTTAATCTTAGCGATAGCAAAGACAAAGTTTTCTTTTGTTAATAGTTCACAGCCATAAATTTTTTCTTGAATTGTGCAGGAAAAACAAAAGTACAGAAATTCTTGTACCTGATACTTAATCACAAATCATGTTTTATTATAATCTGTTTATTAAACAGTATAAGTACAGTACAGTACTAAAAACAAAGCATGTGAGCTGTGATGTGCCACTAAGGATTCTATTGAAATCTAAAAAAAAAAAAAAACCTTGTTATCAAAAATATGGATAGCTCCAAATAGTTGACTATTTTCTGCTACAGAAAACATTTATTGCCAAGGCCTACAAAATATTGGTATTCCTACGCTATCTTGTGTATTTGTGTATGTGTATGTGTCTCTCTGTCACACACACACACACACACACACACACACACACACACACACACAGGAAGTATTCTGCAGTAATCAAAAATCTGTTGTAAGAATGGTCTTAAACTCTTTCCCTGGTTGTTTGGCCAGGTGACTATTCTCACCCCCTTTGCATTTATGGTTTAAGTCACCCTCTGGACAAATTTGGAAGAGCCCTTTATCTGGGTCCCTCTATTCCCCTGTGTAAAAAATTACCAGAAAAACCAAATAGACTTTGGTTTCAAAGTCCTCAGAACCTGAACTCCATCATTCTTTTTTCTTGGTTCTTTTCATTTTCCCCAGAGTTTTTGAATTTGAATGCCTTCAGAAGTTTTCTAGTCCGAATGGCCTGAAAAAGAATCCCCTGAACCATCACTGACATGTACCTATACAGCTTTGCTTGATACTCTGACTGGTAGAGTACTCGTGAAGAAGACCACCCATTCAACTAGTACTGTATTAGGACATTTTCTTGTATCGACTTCTACATGTTATTTCAGAATCTACTTTCTGGGGACAAAGGAAAAAAAGCATAATATCTTTTCCACATGGTAGTCTACCAAAAACTTGAAGATGTCTCGTATATTCTTAAAGCTAAACATCCCCATTTCCTTGAGCCAATGTTCATATGGTATGTATGACCTTCTGTTTTCTTGATTTCCCTTTGATGAGGATGCTTCAGTTTGTATGTAGTACATGTTATGTTCAATATGCAGTACATACATTCAGTATGCAGTACAGCATGGGTTATTACCACCTTCGTTTTGAAAGCAGTATCTTAACGCAGCCTAAAATTGCAGTGGCTTTTTTTGACTGTCATGGTACATTATTCTTAAGAGTGGGTTTTGAAGTCCATTAAAACCCCCCAATTTTTAAAAATTTGAATTATTAACTTGAATTATTTTAACTTGAATTCATCTAACCATGCTTTTCCCTATACTGTTGTTTTTAATCCATGTACTTTAAATTTACCTCTATTAAATTTCATCCATTACATTCATCCCACTGTCCCAGCCTATGGAGATTAAAAAAAAAAGAATAGGATCATTGATTTATAGTTAGAACAGATATTAAAGGTGACCTAGTCAAACCCCTACATTTTACAGTTGAGGAAATCAATTCTTATAAAGACAGAAGTTCAGTGTTATAAAGACATAAAGTGATAGAGCCAGGATATGAGGCCAGGCTCTCTGATTCTAACTCTTTCATTCAGTGTTTCGTTAACCCTCTGAGCTTTGTGTCTGTCGTCTTCAGATTTGATAAACATGCCATCTATTTCTTCATCCATGTAAAGGATAAAACTGAATAGGACCAAAGAGTGATCTTTGTGGTACTCTGCTTTAAACTTCTCACTATCATAGATTAATCATTCTTAGAGTTCTTGTCATTAAGTTGGTTTTAAATATATACACTGCACACTAGAAATTTCTCTCCATTTTGATCATAAGGATAGCATGACACTTTTGCCACATTCCTTGCTAATATCCGATTGTATTATATCTACAGCACTGTTTTGGGCTACCTGTCTAGTAATGGTATCATAAAAGGGACATGAAGTTCTCCTGGCACTATTAAACCAGTATTAACTCTCAATGATCCCCATTTTCCATTCTAAATTCTATTAAAACATGCCTTTAACATAGGAATTCTTAACCTTTTTTGAGGGGAAATCATGGATCCCATTGATAGTCTATTGAAGTCTGTGACACTTCAGAATAATGTTTTTAAGTGCATAAAATAAAATACATAGGATTCCAAAGAAAAGCAATTACATTGATATAACGTTATCAGAATACATGTAAAAAAAAAAAAAAACAGATTCATGATCCCCAGCTTAAGAACACTTGTTTTAATGATATGTTCTAGAATTTTCTTTTTTATTCTTTTTTAAAAATTATTTTATTTGTTTTCAGTTTTCTACAATCACTTCCATATGTCTTAGATTTTTTCCCCCTCCCTTCCCCTCCTGTGTTCTAGAATTTTCACAGAATTTAAAGTCAGAATAAATTATTTGCTGTTAGCAATATGTGCAGTATTGTAGTTCCTCTCACATTTTTCATGATTTTTCAGATTTCACCAATAGCAGCACAGCTATTACATCCAGAAAGTATATCCATACCTAGGGAGTATCGTAGTCCATTCAGATGGCTCATGAAAATCAGAGATGTTCACTTCCTCATTGAACTCCTTATTTACTTTTTTTCTCTTCAATTTTATGTCTAAAATTAGTTCTTGATAAAGAATACAGAAGCAAAATAAGAATTGGATAGTTCAGCCATCTCTTAGTAATCATTTATGCTTATCTCCTTACCCATGACCAGTGGCCCTTCTAATTTTTCTTTGACCATTTCCCCTCTCCTACACAGCTATAAAAACCCATTTTGTTGTCATTAGCGGTTATTAAATCAGTAAACATTTATTAATTGCCTGTTATGTGACAGACATCTTGTTAAGCAATGGAGGTAAAAAGAAAGGTAAAACAAACAAAGAAACTTGCCCCCTACTTATGAGGAGCTCTCAAACCAGAGAGGGAAGACAACATGTAAAAGACTACGTACAAAGCTATATACAGGAGACGTTGGAAGTAATCTGGGAGAGGCACTACAGTGAGGGGTGATTGTGAAAGACTTTATAAGGTGGGAGTTTAAGGGTCTTGAAGGAATCCATGAAGGCTAGGAGGAGAGGATAAAGAAGGAGAGTGTTCTAAGCATGGTATAGAAAATTCCTGGAGTCTAGAGATAAAGTTTTTTGTTCTAGGAATAATAAGACCAGTAACACTGGACCAAAGGGGAGGGGTGTAAGGTGTGTGGGAAAGGAGGCAGGTTATGAATGATTTTGAACACCAAACAAATAATTTTATATTTGATTCAGAAGGTAATAGGGAACCACTGGAGTTGACTGATGAGGGAGGTGACATGGTTAAACCTGTGCTTTAGGGAGATCACTTTGGCAGTGGAGTAGAGGTTGGACTGAAGCAGAGAGAGATTTGTGGAAGGCAGACCAACTAGAAAGCCATTAAATATACTAGATGTGAGGTGATAAGGATTTGTACATGGGTGGTGGCAGTGTCAGAACAAAGAAGAGGGCATATGCAAGAGATGTTACAAAAATAAAATTGACCCTTAGCAACAGATAGGATATGGGATGGGTGAGTGAGAGAGTGAGGAATCAAGCATGATAGGTTGTAAGCCTGGGTGATTTGAGGGGATAATGCCTTGGACAGTAATAGGGAAGTGTAGAAGGGGAGAAGGTTTTGGGGAAAAATAATGAATTCAGTTTTGAACATGAATTTAAGATGTCTGTAGGATATTTAGTTTGAGAAGTCTAATAGAGAGTTGATGATGTGACGCTGGAGGTCAGCAGAGATATTAGGGCTAAATAAGTAAATTTGAGAATGCTGATGATCATAGAGATGATAATTGAATATGTATAAGTTGATGATAACACCATGTGACATAGTACAGAGGGGAGAAGAGAAGAGGGACAAGGACAGAGTCCTTTGAGATACCTACTGCTAACAAGCTTGAACTGGATGAATATCCAGCAAAGGAGAGTGAGGAGTGGTCTGATAGGTAGGAGGAAAACCAGCAGAAAGTTGTATCCCCTAAACTGAGAGAGTATGTATCAGTGCAGTGATGGTGATTGCCAGTGTCAGAGCCTGCAGAGAGGTCAAGATAGATGAGGATTGAGAAAACCCTATTAGATTGGGCTATTAAGAGATTGTTAATTAGTAACTTTGAAAAAAGCAGTTTCGTTAAATGATGAGGTTGGAAGCCAGGCTGTAGAAAATTAATAAAAGAATCAGAAGAAAGGAAGTAAATCTTTCACCCTTCTCAAGTTGTTTAGCCACAAAAGGCAGGAAAAACATAGGAAGGTAGTGGGGATAGATGGATATTTTAGAGGATAGGGGGAGAAATGGGCACGTTTGTAGTCAGGAAGGATGCAGCTAGTAAACAGAGATGATAGGGGTATTGGTCTGCTGAAGAAGACAGAATGGAATGAGATCATTTGGGAATGTAGAGGGGTTAGATTTTACAAAGAAAAGTACCACCTTTTTCATGAGATAGGGGTGAAGGAGGAGATAGTGGCAGAAGACTGCAGTGTAAGATGAGGAAGAGTTTCTGGCAAATAACTTCAATTTATTCAGTAAAATATGAAGCAAATTTCTCAGCTGAATGGGTTGGGAAGGAGGAGCTATGGGAGATTTGTAGAAGGATAAAAAGGTTTGGATGAGCCATTATGATGAGTAGAATAATAACTTAATTAGGGAGGTTGTATTGATAATGTATTTTCTGCTTATGAATGCAATGAAGATCATTCCCATTAATAGGCCCATATGACCTGCATAAATTACATGGAAGCACAAGTCACATGTAGTGGGGGGAACTTGCTGAATGGGTGGAACAGGAAGGGTGGAGCAAAACTGGGAGGAAATTGGTGAGAACGGTTAGAGAGGAGGGAGGAGAGGACATAGGCAAGCAGACAGCTAGGCTGGTGAGTGCTTCTTTGTTTGTGGGAAGGCCCCAGGAGGGAGTGGGGGAAGGCTTGGGAATGACTTTGTCCCTTGCAGTGGTAATGTGTATTGACTTTTTGGCTACTATGACACATTTGGCTTTCTGGTGTCTGAATAAGTGTTTTTCTTCTGCCTTCTATATGGAGAGTCTGTTATACTTTGTGATTCAAAACTACGCTGGCATATTCATAGTCACTGCTGGTGCTGTGAATATTGGCTTGGTGATACAGAGGTATAGGATTACCTTACAGCAGTGAGTGTCCACTTGAGTTTTGTGACATATTCAGTGTGGCAGTTGCATGATTTTTTTTCCATTATCATTCAGCATTTGTGTGGGAACAGAGACATTATGTGGTTTGAGTGGTCCAAGGCAGAAGCTTAATCAGGCAAGATGGGCAATATGACAAGAGGGTAAGGAACTCAAGAGAACAGGGTAATATAGAGTTGAACTTGTTTCGTGAGAGGTCAAGCTGATGAAGGGAGGAGAGTGTAGCCAGCACCAGGGCAGTAATCTGGGAGAGAACTGAGAGATTGAAGGATTGGAGGTCTTGATATGAAGAAAGAACTGGATTTGGAGTTGTAAGGCAGAGGGAGACGTGGCATAGCTAAAAGATTGTGATAAGCAGAAAGGATTTTGAAGTTCACAAACATTGATGTGAAATATTTGTTAGTGATGGCAAGATTGAAGGTATGACCATCATTGTTACCACTGTATGTGGCTGAGTTGGGGTGGAGGAATAGGACATGTGAAATGAGTAATTTGAGAAACTGTGAAGTTACAGTGTTTGAGGGAGTATAACTATGTTTGTTGAAATTCCCTAGTGTGAGAGCAGGAGTCAGGAAGGAGAAAGAACAAGCCAGGCATTGAACTTATTGAGGATAGAAGGGCAATAGCTACCAGAATGTTGACTGGTTGGTAGATACGGATTGGGTGAACCTCAAAGGAGGAGAGCTTACTGAGTCCTGGTGGTAGTAAGAGAACCTGAAAGTGGCAGTGGGAATCAAGTGCAAGGGAATGAGTGGAAGTCCAGCCATTACTAGAAAGGGCAACCAGGGATGCTCTTTGGGGGCTGAAACAGAAGATACTGAAAAAGGAAAAGATTGAAGATGAAAGCTCATTTTGTTGCCCATGGAATAGGCATTCCACAGTCCATAGCTGAAAGTGTGAGTAACTTTGGAGTGGGAAGTGAGGAGCCTTGGAGACAGGGGCGGGGGGGGGGTGGTGGAGAACTTAAGGGGAATAGTAATACATGATCAGGCAGTAGTACATGATCATGAATAATGATCCATCAGTGTTTGGAATGCTGGAAATGTGGACAGTATGACCTGAGGGGAGCTTGTTAATAATTATTAAGGGAAAATTTTAGGTAGATTCTTCAATGTCCATAGTGGGATTTTGGCTTCAAGCAACACTTCATTACTCCTGACACTATTCTTATGGTGTTACTCCACAGGAATGCTAAAACATTGAATTCGTTCTGTTACCTTCAATCTGCCTGTATCCTCTTTAACTGTACTTATTATATATTTGCAATTCACATTGTTCTCTTTAGACACTTCATATTTTCTGCCTTGGAATCTTTTGGTTTTTGTAATTCATGACAAGTTTCCATCCCTCTTAAGTCTAATTCCTCTATATAATTTTAAATTTTATGAACCTAACCATATTTTCTCTGAATTCTTGGACACTCATTTTCCTCCAAAATACATGTTCTTACTTGCGCAATTCTATTTCATCACTCTTCTTAAATGTCTTTTGAATAATGTATACTCTTATGTTACCATGTTTCAGTTCTAAATTATATCATGCCAAATCTGAGGACATTTAATTCCTTGAATTAAACTTTTTGGCTTAATTCAAGGAATTAAATGGCATCAGATGGGGCCTGATATAGTTTAATACTTATACTTTATGCATTTATGTCTAGACATAGGTGAAGCTGTTTCAATACAGTCCTTCTTTCTACATCTTGTCTCTTGTGAATTACTGGGCTTATCCACTAATATCCTTTTTCCTGTGTCTTGTTTGCTGCTCTGTATTTTCCACTGTCAGATATGTACTGCCCAAATCTTCCTTTATTTTCTGAACCCTCTTCCTTCAGTTGTTAACAGTGCTTAAAACCTGTTCCCCTTAAGGACTTCAATTTCTTTACCAGGAGTTTGGAATATTTGTAATAAGAGTCACTGGAAGTGGGTGATTGTATTGCTCTTTGACAAGCCTTTGTTGGCTCTCCACTATGTCCAGAAATAGGCCATGGGAAGATAGCATTATTCCTCATGATTTGTATAACTTATGGCCACCCTGCTGCTCTCCATTCACCAAAGCTCTTATCTTCTTCTGAGTAATAGTGGAGCCACTTTAGCTGCTGGCATTTATCTCATCATTTTCTGTTTTGGCTCCCCTTTAGTGGGGTGTCATTCTAGCAGAGTCATAAGTTCACACTAGCTACCTTTGTGATGGAATGATCTTTGGTTT
The DNA here is from genome assembly GCF_028372415.1 of Notamacropus eugenii. Taxonomy (NCBI): domain Eukaryota; kingdom Metazoa; phylum Chordata; class Mammalia; order Diprotodontia; family Macropodidae; genus Notamacropus; species Notamacropus eugenii. Next base: position 149,028,661 of record NC_092876.1, on the reverse strand, counting down.
ATTTTATTGCTTTAAAATGTTTTATTTATATATTAATTTCCTTTTTGCAGTCTTTTTTCCACTATTTCATTTGAGTAATGGAAGAAAAAGCCAGAAAGGAACCTATTTTGAATAAACTGTTTAGGCTATTACATAATAAAATTGTAGGGAACAACAGTGAAGTAGACAGTGGTAATATTTCTAGACATCATATTGGAAAATGTTTCCCAAATGTTAAAATAGCTAATTGTAATCCCAGATTTTCTCAATTGACAGGCCAAAGCTCAATTCCAGAATTTTTTCGCATTATGAATAGACAGTTTACAGAGAGAGAATGGGAGACAATCAAAGCTTTTGAAGACGAATGGACTCAGCTGGATACATTTTATAGGCATTGGGTATGCTTTTATTCTGATTTTAATAATCAAAATTTATTTAATAGAGACCCCATTATTCCAGATAAAAATTGGAAACAAAAGTATTTCAGATCATCAGAAGTTCGACTATTACTTGATTTAAGTGAGTTATCAGTTGTGGTTTTGAAATTATTATTTTATGCAGTATTTTATGGTTATAGAATTTGGTACCACAACATTTGACCAGTATTTTGTTGAAGAATGGAGATTTTGCATTATTAAAGATATAAAGTATGGTGTACTATATGTCAACATTTCTAAATTTTTTTTTTCATGAATCAAATGAATGAAATCTAGGATATGTTTAACTCTGTGCTGTTTCTATGGGAGCAGGAAAACACTCTGTAGCAATATGTTTAGGGGAAAGTGATGTAGAGTCATAGAACCAAACATGTAAGGCCTACAGATTTTATATTGTTTGAAACACTTTATCTGCCAAATGCTTTAACTGTAACATCAAATCTTTTGATATTTTAGGCACTAAAAGAAAGCTTCTTAAAAGCCATTGGGGTTGGAATAGGATTTAGTCTACAGCGAATCGAGTTTAATATATCCCCACTGCATCTGGAAGTAGGCAAAGTATATAGAGAAACAAATATGCTACTTGATGGAGAAGAGGAAGAAGAATGGGTATTTGAGGTAAAGAAATAAATTTTTTTTCCTCAAGAATTTTCACATTCTTAGTATGTTTTAATTAATTTGAATTGCCATATGTATATTGAATATTATATTTCACTTTCTAAAAATAAGTACATTATAACTTCTGGTAGTTTGAACTAAGTATTTCCACTGCTGTACCTATCACTCTGTTGTTAACGTTTTTCACTCTGGCTTTTCTCTGCTTATTCAGTATACTTAAATTGCTCTTTTTAGAGGTAACCATCAACCTCCTAGTCATACTACCTTAACCCCCAAAACCTCCAGTGACTCCCAAGACAAACTGTATTCTTTTCTTTTCTCTAAATACATATAACACTTGTGCCTGGGACATGTAAGGTATTAATGAAATGTTTGATTAAATAATTGTTCCTATAGGAATGTTATGATTAAAATCAAGGTAAACTGAGGCCCAAAGTTCCAAGCACAATTAATTTATTTACAAAGTGCAAATTTGCTAATGAACAGGGTCTCAGGCCCCTCTGAAAAGCTAAGACCCCAAATGAGGGGGGCAGCTCTATTTTATGGACAAAAGGAGGAGCATCCAGAATAAAAGGCAGCATCATAGACAGGGGAAACAGTATGATTGGTTACAGAGTCTGTAGCATCAGAGGCCTGAGGAATAATATTATTCAGTAGAAATTAGGAATAAGGGGCTAGCAGCAATCCCTTTCTATCCTGTTGTCTGAAGTGTTCATTGTTTAAATTGACCTGTAAGGACAGACTACCTTGAATAACAGATCAGACTCCCTCATATATTCCTGCATTCTTCAAGGGTAACATATTTCCTTGAGGCAAGAATATAAGAGAATTTAACTCAAAGAGAGTGAGTGGTTTACAGGAAAGCTGACTTTCCAAACTTAACTCTGAGACAAATGAAACATGACTTAGGCACAGTTACAAAAATGTTGACAGTGATACAGAATGAAATCATTAACAAAATAGAATCAGTTTGATTTTCCTAATTTTCAGGAGGAAAAGACTGTTGTTGAAGATACATGTTAAGAATGGGGAATATCATCCAAAAATGGCATAGTAAAGGCTTTTTATAATGAATAATTTGATGTCAAATCATAATGATTTTTAACCAATATAAATAAAAATATGAAGAGAAAATGTGTTCCTTTGTGGTTTGCTTGTTTTTTAGAGAAATATGTATTTAGGTTCTGATTATAATTCCATATGGGCAGCTAGTGGTGCAGTGGATAGAGCACCAGTGCAGGAGTCAGGAGGACCTGACTTCAAATCTCATGTCAGACACTTGACACTCACTAGCTGTGTGACCTTGGGCAAGTCACTTAACCCCACCTCGTCCTGGGTTATCTCCAGTCATCCTGATCTGGTCACTGGATTCAGATGGCTCAGGAGGAGAAGTGAGGCTGGTGACCTGCACAACCCTCCCTCGCTCAAAACAAAGTCAAGTGCAAGTCACGTCATCATTTCTCTGATGGCATGGTCTTCTTTGGCAATGAAGGATGAACACAGACACACACACACACACACAATAATTCTGTATAGAATATTTTCAATTTGTCTCACATAATAGAAGATTTAGAATTAAATTTTCAGAAAAGACCTAATGTCTTTTTGTATGTATTTTTGTATATATTCATAAATGTATTAAAATCTCATCTCTGGAATCTAAAAACACACTAAAACTTGATGAAATAAGACATATATTTATAGTGACACTAATTTTCAAGCCACAGTCTTATGAGGAAGAATGGTTACTTTCCATGGTCCATCTTAAAGTGTTTTCCATGACCAAAGTTTAGAGAAGTCACTTGTGGGAATAATCTTTTTAAAGTTTACACCTGTCCTCTTGTGATTCTCCATATACTTATTTTGATATGTTTTTGAATCTGAAATCTCTTTAGTATAGTCTCTTCCTCTACTATTGTAGATTGCAACTCTTGTTAGAAGTTCTCATTTGATGTGTTTCTTATCTGTGTCATTTTATAAATCCTCTAGAGAATATGTATACACTGTACTGGAAGGGTTTACTCTAAGTGTGTATATATATAAGAAATCAGTTATTATCTCTTTCTCTTATTATATGCCCTTTACTTCTTCTTGATAGCCATTCACTTTGATAATTGTATACCACTTCCTGTATGCAAGTAATCCTTAGAGATTTTCTTCAATCTTTATAGTTATACTAGATGTATTTTCATTGCTGTTTGGATAATTTGCAATTTTAATCCCTCTTAATATCCTGAAATTTCATAATTTACAACCATATTGCATTGTTGGGAGAATATTGATGATAAAATATGAGTTTGGGTGTCGTGCTTTTCCAGTGTGACTTACACTACTCAATTCTTCCTATTAAATTCTCTGTGCAGGGTAGTGTCCATCTGCAGAGCCTGTTGAAGATGAGTGGACTAAATCAATTGCCTTTTCTGTATAATATGCGTTTTTCAACTACTTGTTTTTTCCTCTATGGATTGCTAGGCTGATCTCTTTTGAAATCTGTTCCTCTGATACAGGAACATGAGGTACAGTTTTCTAGAGATCAGTCAATACAGTTAACATAGCATCCTCTGTAAACAGGAGTGTGTGTCACCATTTTTAGGCCAACCTTCCATTGGATATTATATAGGATATCATACATAATAATGTTGAGCACCTTTAGGAAATATATATTTCTTTGTTTTATGGCTTGATAATTAGAGAATTATTCAACAAAATTTTCTCTCTGTCTTAGGTTCTCAGTCTGTGCTTTCAAGAATCCTTGTTAGGGGAGAGTAAGTCAGGCTTTGTTTTGTTTTATCTAGTCAATAAAAATTTAATTCAACCCATTTATTAATCACCTATTACGTACAAAGCATTATGTCATGATCTGGATATAGTGAACAAGAAAGATACCAGTTGACTGTGTCTGAAATATGACTGGCAGTGAAAAGAAAGAAAAGAAAGGAAGAGGATAAAATGACTTCAAGTGAGTTTCTGTTCAAGACAGTATCTGGACAACAGCTAAGTTCAGCTACTGTTTTTATTAAGCTATTTGTAGACATCTAATAATTGAAAGCCATTGAAAAAGCAATTCTAAATAACTAGAGAAAAAGAAAGAAAATGCACTGTGTTAAAGAAATTTGCTTAAAAGGTCCCAGTGAAAATGCTTAGCACATTGCTGACTATGATAAGTTATCCGTGAAAATTAACAGTAAGAGTTACAGAATTGACAGTCCATTTCAGCCAAGAGGTCAAGATGACTAATCCAGTGTCTTGCAGAAATTTTGCTTTCTTTGTATTTTTGCTGATGGCAGGATATAGCTACTACATCCACAGAATGCATGTTGGTCTCCATATTGTAAGGTGATATTTTTAAAGTATATTGCAAACCTGAAAGTGCTATGTGGATGCAGTATGCTGTGATGGTTGATAGTATTATACTAAAGGAGATGTGAAAAGGCTGAGGGAGCAGCTTTATCCTGTAAATTAGCAAAAATGGAATGTTCATGAAATAATGGAAGAAATACTTAGAAAACAAAGGAAAAAGAACCCAGAGAGGTATAAGGGACTTAAAATTTGTATTGTCATGTTGGATTTTGAAGGAATTTGAACCTGTGAAGATGTCTGATTTTTCCAGGGCTAACTGATACAAAAGAAGCAGGGGAGAAAGAGATATAAGGGATTAGGGTAGGTATAGAACTATATATGCTTGGTAGTAGTTGGTGTTCATTATTTTATATGATGAATTAGCAATCAGTAAACATTTATTAAGTACCTACTGTGTGCTAGACTCTGTTGTAGGCACTAGGGATTAAAATAGAAAAAATAAAATAATCATTATTTAAAAGTTTACATTGAGTTTGGTTGTTAAATTGGGTATGATGTTCTATCAGTCTGCTATAGACTGAATGTTAAATTACTCTATGTCAGATGAGTGTATAATAAAGAGTTCACGTTTCTGTATGTCTAGAGTTACTACTGAGCCGGGGTGGGGGGTGGGGAGAGGTGTGGAGGGAAAAGGGGCAGGTGGGGTAAGATGAAATGACAGGAGTTTATAGTAGGAATTTATACATTTATGTGTGTATGTGTGCATATTACATATATACGTACACACATATATGTATGTGTATACAAATATATATATACATATACACATACCAACAATTTTGTATTTAATGCTTTAAACAGAAAAATGTTTTAGGATTGGAATTTTCTCACTGGACATTTTTATAATGTCTACATCATATGGAGCACAGTTCCAGGCCATTGCTCGGACCTGAAATAGCTTTATTTGCAAAAACATTAATTCTTAGTCTTCCATCTACATATCTTAAACATATATCTTACATTTCTCGATTTTCCAGAATTTTTCTATAACTTGCCTGAACATTGAATTCATTGCTATAGAAATATTACTCTATAAGGCAAATACCATGTAAACCTTAAAACCCCATATAAGTGAGTTATGAAAAGATGAATATTATGCCTTAAGGAACTTTCTGCATTTTTCATAGGCTGTTGCTTGCAATTTCATTTATAATAAAAACACCTTAAGATTTACCTTTGGATGGGAAAGGAGATCATAAAAAGGATGTTTAAAATGAATGGCAGCTACATCATCCTGGGTGGTGGGGGGAGAGAAGATAAAAATGGAATGTTTGCTCTCTTGAAGTTGTTTTTAAACTTATATCCCCATATATACTGCACTTTTTTTTTGTTCAGTAAAGATTGTCCTAACAATGAGTCACCATTTCATCATTTTTAGTAATACTGAATAATGTTAGATAGCTATATTATTGTATCTGAAATACATTTTAAATGATTGTTTAAATTCAAATCTCAATCATCATCTATCTTCAAAAAGTAAAATAGTCTTTCTGTCTGCAAGACTAGTTAAGCTAACTGTGAATAAAATAAATGAGCTCAAACTGGCAAAGTAAATGGGATTATTTTAGTTCAATTTCAGTTTTAGTATCACTACTTTTTATGGACATAAAATCACATGGTTGGAAGAAGAGACCTTTGAAAATAAAGGCCTTAATATTTTTCAGATGGCTTTACGTTAACCTTTTGTGCAATAACAATGAGAGTCTACATTAGCAGTTAACATTGGAAAGTCGCAACTAATAACAATGCAGTACGTGACCTCCTTAGGTTAATAACAGTTATTGAATAATATCCTCTCTGCATTTACTTTTTAAAATTTCATCCATGCCTCCAACAAAGACTGAGTAGACAAGATGAAATTGACTTTGGACATCAGAATACGATTGTATCTTAACCCTCGGTGGTAATAAGAAAAATAGATAAATTGAGCAAGGCATTTTCAGTTTCATAAGAGAAACTGGATGATTATTTTGAAGAATTCCTTTGTATAAAGTAAGTAATAGACAAGCAAGAATTACTGGTTTGTGTAATTCTGCACATGCATTTCTAGCAAAAATATATCTCTCTGTCATTATAGTTTTTTAAAACAGTGTTTTAAAGATAAAAAAAATTGCTTGCCTTGCTCCAAGCTTTCTAAAGCCAAAAACTTTTTTCAGAAATATCTCATACTCATTCTTAGTTCAAAAGATATTTTATCAGCTAATAGACAATTGTTATACTTTTGCTCAAAAATTATTTTTATGTAAAAAAACCCTTAGACAATTTCCTTAATATTAAATAATAATCATATGACCACATTTTAAAGCATTTGCCTTTTTTTGTTTATTTAGGCCTACTAAAATATTCTTTAAACGTACCAGGTATATGAAAAAGAGGTAACTCAACTTTGTGCATATCTCTCAGTTTGAACAATTATTGCTTTCCATTTATATAGATTATTTTTGTTTCTAGTATATTCTAGAATAATCCTGACCTTTTAAACAGTAAAACTGAACAGCTAATTTGTGATCTTTTTTGATCCTTTACATTTTTTATGATATAATAATTTTCTGTGTTTTTTTTAAGAAAGACTGCCATGTAATTTTCCTTGTTAAGCCTCTTTCCTTTTGTTTCTCACTTCATGATATTATTAGATAGCAAAAGATAAGGAAATGTTAAATGAAAAGAAGGAAGAAGTATAGAAAATCTTTGCTCTTTTTAAAGCAATATTTTCATATGTAAAATGAAAGTCTTATAGAATCGTGCGTTGGCTAATGGTTTTCAAAAAAAGTTCTATTTCATTTTTAATAGTCTTCTTTAGTTTAGATATTCATAATCTTTTCCCCTTATATTCTCAACATCTGCTGTTTTTAATTTAAGCTGTTTGTTTTTCAATATTATGTGTGGGAATTAAACAAAATTAAGAGCACATCATGATTTTTAATTTCCATTTTGTTTACATGTTGTAGTGTATTTAACCAAATCTCGTCAGATGAGTTACTGTGATTAATAATAATAATGTATACTATTAAAACAAGCATAGACAACTTTAAACTTGCAATAAGATATATTTATTTGCCTTTTCTAGGAAAGCAGATTGGATGAGTACCATCATATTGCAGTTGCTCTTAAGAAATCAGATGGATTAAGACCACAGAATCCTCAAGTAAAATATTAAATCCTTTTTATACAACTTTAAACAGCATCAATTAGTATTGATTTTTATTCTCTTATTATGGTAACAAATAATTGTTTTATGTCAGGTTGAGTGTAACTCTTTTACAATTCTAGGATTATGTTTTTCATTAAATTTCATTCTTAATGCTTCTAATCAAGGATTTTAAATAGAATATTTACCAAGTAATTCATGTTTGAATACATATATTTTGGTGCTTCAAAAAATTGTTAATTAACCTATAACAACATCATATCCTGTGACTACTATTTCAGGACCTATAACACTGAATTCTTATCTGTTAAACTGACTGTTTTGATCATAATAGTCATTTAATTGAAACTGGGTGGATAGTAAGCAAACTAATATTCAGTAGAAGTAGTGAAATATTCATTGGGAAGTGGGAAGATAAGATCTGAAATTATTACAAATGCTACTGTGTTAAATGCAGTGGACAGTTAGATAATTGCATTATATTGCTAATCCTAAATTCCCCAGTTACTCTGTTCCCTTTCCTTAGTTTTTTCAGTACTCTTCAGTTCAGTTTAGTGAAACAAACATGTCTTTATCACTTTTGGCACTTCAGTGCTACATTTTCAGTGATGAAAATGATACAGTCAGTGCCTTCAAGCAGTTTATAGTCTTATTAACAAGGGGATGGGGGCAGGGTGCAGGATAAGGTAGACAAAGTCCATTAACAAAGTAGCATCATCATCATCCTATGTAAAGGTAATCAGATGAAAAATTTTCTACCAGCGATGCCCTAATCTGAGCATCGTATTTCTCCCAGTTTTTAAACTTTGGCTCTGTATTCACTGCGCAATAAAGTACAATTCCCTGAAATCAGAACATGCATCTTAGAAATTTCTGAGACACTGACCCCACAAAATGGGACTCCAGATAGCCTTACTTACTGTGCAGTGAATACAGAGCCAAAGTGTCTTATTTTTTCTTAATTATAAAATAGCATGGATTTAAATAGTGTTTCATAAATATCTTCATTTTTTTTTAGGTTTTTTCTCAAGATCATCCTGAGCTAACTGTGTCACAGTTCACTTTTTTGACATTTGAAGATTTGGTAGCATCTGCTGTTCCTTTGACCCCAGAAGATCCTTCTTACTGGGACAACTTTTGCTCCAGACAAGAGGAGCCACTTCGAAATAGTACAAGTTTTGGTAATACTCAAGAAACAAAAGTGAAAAATGAAGACTTTGTAAAATCCCAGGGTTACCAGAAAATAAGTAACTAAAGGACTCAAGTGGTGTTTCACCAAGTTGGACCAAATTCTTGAATGTAAAAAAGAGCTGTGAATGTAATATGTGATATAGAAACAAACCTCTGGTACTACTAATACCAAGATGAAACAGTAATATAAGTTCACTGTTTGTATTGCTGCAACTAAATGACTTTGTGTAAATTGTTTAAAATAAGACACTTTGATCAATAAGTAAGCAAGTATTCATTAAACACCTACTATGTGCCAAAGAAACAGAGTATTATCTGCTAAACATCCAAAGAACACTATTCAACAACTCTGTTTTCTACTGGAATGAATAAAAAATTTTACTGTTTTTGTAAATAATATCATTATTTGCTTTTAAGTATCCTCTTATAAGTCATCATGCAAAGCATATAGTAACAATAGAATAGTAACAATAATTTTCATAGTAAAACAGGTTTTCACAGTCTTTACATATTTTCCAAAGAAAGACGTCAAAAATCAAGCTATCTTGGCACATCTGCACCTTTGTTCCTGGTGTTTTCCTATCTAAAGTACCTACCTTATAAGATTCTTATGGGTTTAAATGGTGTAATGTGTGTAATGTGTTTTGAAAATTTCAAAGTCTTATTTTCATGCCAGCTCATATTAATTTACGTTAGCCATCTCTACTTTTTTCAAGTTTTTATTACTTTAATTTGTGTTTTTCTGATTCTTAATGATTTTGAAATATTTTTTTTCAGATAACTTGATAGTTTGAATTTTCTGTTTTATAAAATGTTCATATCCTTTACTTATCTAATAGGGTGTCACAGTTGAAATTTAATAAAAGATTAAACTGAAGCAAATCTCAGAGCAAAATAACATTTATTAGCAGGGACATGCTACCTGTCAGTAAATGGGTCTGTGGCTTGCCTCCATTTATGCCAAAAACCGTGAGGGAAAGAACAGTTCCCTTTAGAATAGAGCAGGGTAGATGACTTCATGGGATCAAGGGGAACATGATTGCTTACAGAGCTCAGGTGCAGGGAACAACATGAGTGGTTGGAAGTTTAGTAATGGGGACTAACACTTACTGTCTCATGAAACTAATAAGTGCTTATTGGTTGAGTCCTGGTGCAAGATAGCAGCTCAGAGTTTTGGACAGCAAACCAGACACTCTTGAAGGATAACTTTGTGAAGTAAAGATATCAGGCCTGACCCCCTTTCTTTCATGCACATTCTCCAAGGTTAGCAAAATTGACAAAGAACCATGCCTTAAACAGTTATAGGACAAAATCAAGTACTTGTAAACTGGTCCTGTGTCAGGATCACTCTTAATCTTTTCAAGATTATCTTTTCAAGAGAATGTTTCTTAATTTTAACAATTGCCTTTTGTTCTTTAATATCACACTTTTGATCAGAGGTCTTTAACGCAAACATTTTTTTTCCTCCCAGATGATTTTTTTTAATGCCTGCATTGATTCTATTTGTGTAAAAAGTTCCATATTTTATATGATATAACATATTAGTATAATCTTCATTACCTATCTGTATGAATTGTTTCTCATAATTGTGAGAAATAACTTATTCTCCAGCTTTTTATGTGTAATTTACATATTTTACAACTTACAAAATTTACAGAAATTTACAATTTTATGGTATTGTTGTTAATGTCTTTTGCTGACTTGTAATTTATTATGGTGTTATGGTATTATGCTGGTTCAAATCTTGCCAACTTTCCTAACAGGTTTTGTTGAATAGGACTTCTTTATTCTTAGGGTGTGAGGAGAAATGGGCAGCTCATTAAATGTGAGACTGCTATAAGCATTTGCTTCTAGATTTGCTTATACTGTATAATCAGTTCTGCTAATCTACTTTGTATTTTTCAATCTAGCACCACATGGTTTTGTTCATTTAGGAGGGTTCTTCAGGACCTGTAATTTCATAATGACCAAACTTGAACCAAAGAAGAGAAACTTGGAATTGTTCATTGCTTTCCATTAGTGGTTGGTATTGGAGACAGACTGGAGGATGTGATGAGGGAAGATGAATTCAAATCTCTGGAATGACCCCAGCAGAGAGAGTCATACCATACCTAAGGAAACATTTTTGAGGAGTTATATTACTGCTTAGACTCTCTAAATTTGAGCCCACATTCTCATGGATACCTACATGTTTGTAGAAGAATGTGTCACTGACTCTGGGAGTGGTGTGGTGTGGATATTTTTATTTCTTTTGTCATTTTAGTAAATACACTTTTCTAAGAGCTAGTTATCTGGCTAATTGATATCAGTTGGTAATTTGGGAAATAAGTATATTTTTAGGTGCTTATGAGCCGTAGCAGTAGAATGGACATTCCCTCTATTAGACCCCATCATCTCCTCATGGTTAACCCTGAAGGTAGATACATTATTGCCTTAGAGGCTTCACCCTCCAGTGCCAGTGGAGATTGGAAGGGTAGTTCCAGAGCATGAGCTACATAAATATTGTTAGATCTTGGTTTTATATACATGCCTTTGATCATTTAGGGGAATGATCCGTCAGTTATTTTGCTTTTTAATGTTTTTAACATGAGTACTTCATTTTGTTGATCTCTTGATAAAATGTTTTTGTTTACATAATATTGTTTATTGTTTTGTAATAATGCTGAGCCATCCTGTATTCTCAGTAGAAATCCAAGTTGGTGTCTATTCTCTCTCTCTCTCTTTCTCACTCTGTCTCTCATTTCTTTGCTGACATTTTATTTATAATTTTTGCATCAGTATTCATTAATGATTTTGATGTGTAGTTTTCCTTTCTCTGCTTTTTATTCCTTCTTAGGAATAAAATAAATATCAGGAGCATATTTATTTCAGGAGTTAGGTAGAATGTCATCTTGTTTGATTTTTGAGAACAATTTGTTTATCAAAGAATCATTTGTTCTTTAAATGTTTACTAGAATTCACTTGAAATTTTTCTGGACCAGGAATTGTTGTCTCCCACCCACTTCCTTTGGAAGTTCATTTATAGCTTGTTCAGTTTATATTTCTAAAATTGGCTTTTCTAGATTGTGGATTTTCTGCTTTGTTAATTTTTGTATTACATTTTACAGAAATTAGCAAAAAAACTAAATAGAATGTTAAATGGAATTAGCAGAGAAATATACACATGTATTATGCATGTGTGTGTATGTAGTCTAGATCCAAGAGTTCATCAGTGGAGAGTTGATTGTAATACATTCCTTTTTTAAATAAAATTCTTTTCAGTTATAAAAATCTATCCTCCCTATGGAAATATTAAAGAAAAACAAAAACTGGTGATAAATATAAACAATCAAGGAAAAATTAACACACTGGCCATGTTCAAATTTTTTTTAAATTCTGTACCTTGATTCCTTCATTTGTCTGTCAAGAGATGACTAATATGTTCCATCATGGATCCTCTGGAATCGTCATTGCCTTGATCATAGTTCTTAAGCCTTTCAAAGAAAGTTATTTTTTCTTTACTTGTTGTTATTAAGTTCATACAAATTTTCCCATGTTTTTCTTGAAACCATCTCCATCATTTTTTATAGCACAATAGGATACATGACATTCATATATGATAATTTTTTCATCCACTTCTAGCTGATAGGAATCCCTTTAGCTTCTAGTCCTTTGTCATCACCAAAAAACAATAAATAAAAGAGTAGCTATAAATCTTTTTGCACATAGTAGTCCTTTCTCCCACTTTTTTTTTGGGGTGTAGACCTAGTAGTATTATCAGTTCCAATGGGTATGCACAGTTTAATGATTTTGAGGCATAGTTGCAACACATTTCTAGATACTCTCCCTGGTCACTGATCAGTGTGCCAGAGGCAAGACTTGAATCCAAGTTATGTTTTCAAGGACTGCCACAAGCCACTATATTGCATTGACTCCTTTTTTTGTAAATGATTATCTGTTCATTTATATTTTTATTTTTGTGACATAGTAGTTTCTGATAATTTTCATTATTTCTTTCCCATTTGATTTTTCACATTCCTCTTTAGTTTTTAATTAATTAGTTAATATTTCTACCCGTTTAAATTGTATACTCAGTCTGTTATTTTCTTTTTTATTAATATAATTGTTAAGATAAAAATTGTCCTCTAACGACTTTTTACCGTCTAACAAATTTCTAAGTTGTCTCATTGTTTTCTTTTTAATATAATTTAATTATTTCTATGATAATAATTTAGGATGTTAATATTCTCCTTTTAGATCTGTATCTTTCATTTCCTTATTTTGATCATAATTATTTTTATCCCCAGTGTTTAGCATATAGTACCTAGAATATAGTGCCAAGTATATAGTAAGCACTTAATAAATTTATGTTGATTGTTCCTTTAAAGATTTACCTAATATTAATACCTTTCTGTGTTTATGAATTCTTTATACCACATGTCCTGAGCCGAGTATGGATGTTAAGTTATGGTGTTAAGTATGGATATTCACTTTGGAGAAATAGGTTTGTGTTTGAGTTGCTATAGCCTCCTTTCAGAGGGTTGTGTCCCTCAGGTTCAACAAGAGGAATGATTTAATGAATCTCTCATAATTGGAGTTTTTATATCAGGAAGTAAAGTTGCTAAAATATCCCTATAGGAAGTTTGTGGTAGAGGGCTTTTAGCCTGATTGTGGGGCCCTTGGCCTTGAGGTATTCTGAACACTTGTGGGCTAATGGTTGGGCAGTTGTGTTTAGATAATGATGCAGGCCATTAGTTTTTATTTCTTTACCTGGCAAGAAAGTGATAGTTGCTCTTACCCAGAGACTTTGAGAGTGAAGGAATGATTTAGTTTTTGCCATAACATGTGATCTGTTTTTGTATATATCATGTGATGCTGAAAATGTTTTGTTTTTTTTTTGTTTAGTCACCTAAAATTATTGCCTTATCATCTAAGTGTTTTCTTATTTCCATCAGACTTTCCTTTATATAGTCAGGTGCAATGACATTTAGTGAATATATATGTGATGTAAATTTTCATCATCTAGCATCAATTTAAGCATAATAGTTTCTCTTTTTGTCTGTTGTTCCTGTTTCTGTTTTTGCTCTTGCCTTTTCTGAAACAATTATTTTAATCTACTGCCTTTTTAATTTAGAAGAATCATAATGAATTTTATTTTGGCTTCCCATTTTTATTCTGAATGTGTCTGTGAGAAGTTAGGAGGCATGGTGGATAGAGTGATAGGTTTGGCATCAGGACCTGATTTTGAATCCAGCCTTAGAGGCTTCCTAACTGTATGACCCTGGTTATGTTGTTCCGTCGTTTAGCAGTACCTGACTCTTCATGACCTCATTTGGGGTTTTCTTGGCAAAGATACTAGAGTGGTTTGCCTTTTCCTTTTCCTTCTCCATCTTATATTATAGATGAGGAACTGAGGCAAACAAATTTGAACCCAGGTCTTCCTGACTCCTGGCCCAACATCTATCTGTTGCACCACTAGTTGCCCTATGACCCTGGGCAAGTCACTTAATTTGTTTGCCTCAGTTTCCTCATATGTAAAATGAGAACAATAGCACCTACCTCCTAGAGCTGTTGCAAGTATCAGATGAACTAATAATTTAAGTATTTAGCACAGTGCCTGGCCTATAATAAGTGCTGCATAAATGCAAGCTGTTGTTATTAATGTTTCAAATATGGTTTTTGTACACGGTAAATTTTGTTTTCTGGTAAAGCTGCTGCTGCTGTTGTTTTTTAAGTATGGTTTTTGTGTGCAGCAAACATTTGAGTTCTGTTTTCCAATTCATCTTGCAGCTCGTCCATTTTATAGGCAAAATAATGACATTAATATTCAGGGTCATAATAATTTTACCTTGTCTTAAAAGGCTTCTGGCAGCTCTCTTAAATACAAGTTGTATGATGGTATAAATGACTAACCAGACACTAACCAAGGATAAAAGGAGGTTTACTTAGTTTTTAATGATAGTGTTGTTGAATGCAAGGCAAGAATATATGCCAGTAGCTGTGAGTTCATCCTTCCCCATGACATTTCTCCTCATTGGGACAAACCTCAAGTGTTGGCAAGTGTAGTCATTATGGAATGTGGATTTTGCCAGGTCCATGGAGGTTCAGAGAACCCCATACTGGGTATATTTATATTTCTGTCAGATTCCTAGAAAATGCATCACCAATTTGAAGCTTTTTTTTATGTGTGTATATATATATATATATAAACCTTCTTGCTTATCCTGCCTGTGTGGCAGGGGTTACTGGTCTGCAATATCCCCTAATTCTCCCATGACTTGTAATTCTGTCTACTCCACAGCCTTAGGACTGCCTTAAAATTTTATATTCTCTGTAAAGCATCTCTCTCTTTTATGTATAGTGCTTGTGACACCTCTACCCCTAAATATTTATAATTTACTTCTTTTAAATAGTATGTCAGGGGTTGGCATGGTATAACATAGAGTTTTCCTTGAATGGGTTTTAAATTCCATTTCTACCACATATTGGACATGTGATCCTAGTTAATAAATAAATGCCCTGGCCACAGCAGAAGAAAGGCCCTGATCAACATCCAGGTAGGCCTGGCCCAACCTATCACCCAAGCAGCTTGAGTGAGTCTGAACTACAACAGGAAACACAACTAAACAATTCCTGCAAAAGGTGGGACCTTATTTTAGACTCTACAACTGCTTATGACCCTCCATCCTTCAATAAATTTCAGTAACTCCCTGTTACTCACAGAATCAAATATAAAACCCTCTTATCTTTTAAAGTCTTTCAAAACCTAGTCACTCCCTACTTTTCAGACTTCCAACATATTCTACATATTCTGTGGTCTCATGAATCTAGTGGCACTGGCTTCCTTGCTATTCCTTTAATACAGTGTTCTACCTCCCCCACTTGAGGCATCTTCACTGTCTATCTTCTGTTCCAGGAACTATTTCCCTCCTTATCTTTGTCTCCTACTTTCTCTGACTTCCTTCAGATCTCAGCCAAAGAGTCTTATCTTCTGCAAGAAGTCTTTCCTAGTTCTTAGCCACTGTTAACCTCTAATTTATTCTGCATATATCCTGTACATAGTTATTTGCATGTTGTCTTCCCCTTAGATTGTAAGGTTTTTGAAAGCAGGGACTTTAGACACTTAGTAGCTGTATGACCTTAGTCAAGTCACTTCACTTTGCCTCAGTTTCCTCATTTTTGAAACAGGGATAATTATAACATCTACTTCCCAGGGTTGTTGGCTCAAATGAGATAATGCTTGTAAAGCACTTGCACAGTGCTTGGCACATAGGAAGTGCTATGCAAATGTTATTTATTATTAGTTATTATTAATTTCTTCCATTCTCTAATTTATGATGTATCCTTTTATATCCAAATCATGTAACTATTTGGAGCTTATTTTGGAGTACATTGTGAGATGTTTATACCTAGTTTCTGCCAGACTGCTTTCAAATTTTCCAATAGTTGATGTCAAATAATGAGTTTTTGCCCCTGTATCTGGGAGCTTAAAATTTACCAAACACTACTACTACTGGGTACCTTTGCTTCCGTATATGGTATAATTAATCTGTTCCAATGCTCAGTCTCTCTGTTTCTTAACCTATACCTTGTTATGATAATTACAAATTTGTAATATGGTTTTTTTTGTAATATAATTTGATATCTGATACCACTAGGACCCCTTCCTCCTAATATATTTTTTTAATTCCCTTGATATTCTTGACCATTTCTGCACATGAATCTTGTTATTATTTTTTCCAGTTATTTGTTGTGACATTGAATAAGGAAATTACTTTAGGTAGTGATATTGTTTTTATCACATTGGCTAGGCTTGTTGATAAACAGTTAATATTTCTCTAAATTTCTGTTTGTCTAAAGACTTTTTTATAATTTTATTCGTATAGTAATAGTTCCTGTGTGTCTTAATAGTTAAACAGTATTTTGTATTACATACTAGTTATTTTAAATAATGTTGGTGATTTGTATGGATTTGTATGGATTTGTATGGATTTAGCTTATATCCTGTAACTTTGCTAAATTAATTATTTCAATTAGTTTTTTGGTTGCCTCCTAAGTGAGCCATCTTAGATCATCTGCAGAAAGTGATTATTTTGTTCCTGTTTGCCTCTCCTTATCCTTTCAGTTTTTTTCTCTTATTGCTATAGCTAACATTACTAGCTATATAATACATATGTATGTAAATATAGATATATGTATTGTATGTGTATACATGTGTATATGTATGCATATACATATATATTCAATAATATATTGAGTAGTAATGGTGATAATAGACATTCTCATTTTACTTTGTTCTTATTGGAAAGGCTTCCAGCTTATCACCATTACAAATAATGTAGGATCTTGGTTTTAGATATATACTACTTGACATTTTAAGGAAAGTTCTACTTATCCCTATGCTTTCTAGTGTTTTTGAATAGGATGCTTGTTAAATCTTGCCAAAAGCTTTTTTGCAGATATTGATCAGCAAATATTGATCTAATCAAATTATTATTATTATTATTTTGGTTATTAATATGATTGTTTATAATTTTCCTAATATTGCACAAGTCCTGAATTCCAAGTCATAGTGTACGGTCTTTGCGTCATGTTGCTATAGTCTCCTTGCTATTATTTCATTTAAAATTTTTGTTTCAATAGGCGTATTGATCTATTGCAGTTTTCTCTGTTTTGACTTTCTCTGGTTTAGGTTTCAAGACCATATGTATATGAGTAGAAATTTAGTAAAATCCCCTTTTCCTATTTTTTTCCAGTTTATATAGGGTTGGAATTATTTTATTTTAAATGATTGGTAGAATTTGCTTGTAAATTAATCTGGTCATTTTTTTTTCTTGTAAGTATATTTGTGGCTTGTTCAATTTTTTTCTGTTAGAGTTTTTAAAGTAATGTATTTCATAATCTGCTAATCTGAGTAATTTATATATTTTAGATATTCATCTATTTCCTTTAGATTGTTAGTTTTATTGGCAAATAGTTGGATAAAATAGTGTCTGATAAATTATTTCTTCATTCATAGTATAAGCATGTTTTTCAATTTTTACTATAGATAATTTGCTTTTTCTTTTTTAATTGTTAGTTAATTCTTATGTATTATGTTATTTTCTAGTTTTATTTATTCAATAGATTTTTTTTGTTTTGCTTTTAGTTTTGTTAACAGAATGTTTAGTTTGGTGCTTAATTGGAATTTTTAATTTGTTGGTTTTAAAGTTTGTTTTTACTTGCATACATGTCACATTTCTTCATCTGCTCTTTTTTTCATTTATTGAAAGTGTTTAGAGAGGTAATTGTCCTCTAAGAATTCCACTTGCTTCAAAAACTTTGGGTATATTGTCTCATTGTTAAAATTATTTTAATGAGATTATTGATTCAATTATTTGTTCTTTGACCTACCATTCTTCAGGCTTGATACTTAATTTCCTGTTATTTTTTTTAATCTTTGCTTTAGAATCCCTGTGTTGGAGGTAATTTTGTTGCATTATTGTCAATAAAAGATGATTTAGTGTTTTGGCTTTTTTGCATTTGTTTGTGAGGTTTTTATATACAAATAAATGGTCAGTTTTTGTGAAGGGTCTAACAACAGCCAAAATAAATATATTCTTTTCTGTTCCATTTAGTATTCTTCAACTTTTATAAACATGTTAAATTCCCTTATTTCTTTTTAAAAATTTATTATTGGTTCAATTTATTTAGATCTGCTTTACTATTTATTCTCTATAAATCATTGAGCTTTTTCTTTAAAAATTCAAATGCGATGCTATTTGGTGCATATATTTTTAATATTGATGTTAATTTTCATGATAACTTTTAGCAAAAGATAAATTTCCCTTTTAATCTCTTTTAATTAGGCTTGGTTTTGCAATTACTTTTTCTAAGAGCATAATTGCTATACCTGCCTTTTTAAATTTTAGTTTAAGTATAATAGATTCTCGTCTCTCCCCTTATTTTAATTCTAGGTGTTTCTTTCTATTTCAGCTGTGTTTCTTGTAAACAACATATTGTTAGGTTCTGGTTTCTAATAAATTCTCTTAAATTCTTTTTTTAGTGAATTCATCCCATTCACCTTCCTTCATTCTATTCTCTTTGCTTCCCACTTTTTCTTTAATATTTTTTTTTACTTCTGACTCATCTTTCTCTTGATCTTTCCTCATTATGTACTTCTCCCCATTTCCCTTTAACCCCTTTCTCCCTCTTCCCCTGTTGGGTGAAATGTATTTCTTTACCTTATTGTGTGTTTAATTGTGTATTTTTCCTTCCTTTTTGACCAGTTCAGATGAGAATGAGGTTCAATTTAAACTACTTTCCCTCCTCTCCTTGTATAAACTTCTACTTGGGTATCCATTTGTGTAAGATAATTTTTCCCATTCTTCTCTCTTTCCTCTCTCTTCCAGAATATTCTTCTTTCCTACCAATTTCATTCTTCTTTTAAGATCATCAAAACATAATAGAATCTTTCTAATGAAACTCCCTCTAGGATCTTTAATAATGATAGAGTTCTGAAGAGCTACATAGTATAATTTCCTTATGTAAGCATGTGAACAGTTAAAATCTTGTTTATTATTGTTTACTCATTGGTGCCGATTTATCTTTCATCTGACTTCTGTGTGAGTGTCAAATTTCTTCTCATCTCTGGTCTTTTCATCAGAAATGCTTAGAAGTTCTCATTTCCATAAAAAAATCCATTCACCTCCCTCCACTCCACCCGAGGCTTTTAATCAGTTTTCTAGGTAAATTGTAAGCAGATCACCTTCTAGAATATCCTCCCAAACTCTCCCTTCCCTTAAAATGGTGATTTACATTGGTAGGCCAAGCTAATATAATAAAAATGACAATTATACCTAAATTAATTTACTTATTCAGTGCCATACCAACCAGACTACCCAAAATATTTTATAGAACTAGAAAGAATAATAAAATTCATCTGGAAGAGCAAAAGGTCCAGAATTTCGAGGGAATCGATGAAAAGAAATGCAAAGGAAGGTGGCCTAACCATACGAAATCTAAAACTGCATTATAAGGTAGCAGTCATCAAAATAACTTGGTACTAAGAAATACAGTAGTGGATCAGTAGAACAGGTTAGGTAGGCCAGACACAGTAGTCAATTACTATAGTAATCTACTGTTTGATAAACCCAAAGATTCCAGCTTCTGGAATAAGAACTTAGTATTTTACAAAAACTGCTGGGAAAACTGGAAAATAGGATGGCAGAAACTGGGCATAGACAAATATGTTACACTGTATACCAAGATACAGTCAAAATAGGTATACAGTTTAGATATAGAGGGTGATAGTATAAGCAAATTAGGAGAGCAGTGAATAGTTGATGTCTCAGATCTATGGAGAATGGAAGAATTATGACCAAGATATAGAGAACATCATGAAATGCAAAATGGATAATTTTGATTGAATTAAAAAGTTTTTGCATGAACAAAGTTAATGCAACCAAGATTAGAAGTCAAACAGAAAGATGGGAAACAATTTTTACACCAGTATCTCTAATAAAGGCCTCATTTCTAAAATAGAGAACTGAGTCAAATTTATAAGAATACAAGTCATTTCCCAATTGATAAATGGTAAAAGGATAAGAATAAGTAGTTTTCAGATGGAGAAATTAAAGCTATCTATAGTCATATGAAAAAATGCTCTAAATCACTATTGATCAGAGAAATGCAAATTAAAACAACTCAGAGGTACCACATCATAGCTATCAGATTGGTTAACATGACAAGACAGGAAAATGATCAATGTTGGAGAAGATGTGGGAAAACTGGAACACTAATGTGTTGTTTGTGGAGTCGTGAATTGATCCAACATTCTGGAGAACAATTTGGAGTAATGCCCGAAGGGCAATAAAACTGTGCATAGACCCAGCAATACCACTACTAGGTCTGGATCCCAAAGCGATCATACAAATGGGAAAAGGACTCACATGTACACAATCATTTATAGCAGCTCTTTTTGTGGTGGTCAAGAATTGGAAGTTGAGAGGATGCCCATCAATTGGGGAATGGCTGAACAAGTTGCAGTATATGAATGTAATGAAATACTATTGTTCCATAAGAAATGATGAGTGGGTGGATTTCAGAAAACCTTGGAAAGACTTACATGAACTAATGCTGAGTGAAGTGAGCAGAACTAGGAGAACACTGTACACAGTAACAGCAACATTGTGTATGACCAACTTTAATAGACTTAACTCTTCTTAGCAATGCAAAGATCTAAGACAATTTCAAAAGACTCACGATGGAAAATGCTATCCCCATCCAGAGAAAGAACTATGGAGTCTGAATGCAGATCAAAGCATACTATTCCTCTCTCTCTCTCTCTCTCTCTCTCTCTCTCTCTCTCTCTCTCTCTCTCTCTCTCTCTCTCTCCCCTCACCTTTTTTTCTTCTTTCTTATGGTTCTTTCCTTTGGTTCTAGTTCTTTATAACATGATGAATGTGGAAATGTGTTTAATATGATTGTACATGTATAACCTATATCAGATTGCCTGCCATCTTGGAGAGGGGGGACTGACAGGAAGGGGAGAAAATTTAGAACTTAAAATCTTATAGAAGTGGATGTTGAAAACAAACAATAAATGAACAAATAAATAATTTTTGGGAAAATAAAATGGTGACTGAAAAATCTTACATGATCCTCACTTTTTCTCCTTAAAAACTGAATTCTTTCTTATTGCAGTATTTTTCTTCAGCATTGAACTTTACAATGATGTCTAGGCTCTTTTTTTGTTTATACTTTTTAGGTAATCCAATGATTCTTAAAAATTATTTCTCATGAATTTATTTTCCGGGTCAGTTGTTTTTGCTGCAAGGTACCTCATGTTCTTTTTTTCAGGCTTTTAAATTTGTTTAAATATTTTTTGATGTGTCATTAACTTTATTTTGGTCAATTCTAATTCTTAGGGAGTTATTTTCTTCAATAAGGTTTTCCTTTACCAAATTGTTAATTCTTTTTTCATATCTTTCTTCCATAGCCCTCATTTCTTTGCCCATTTTTTGTTCTACTCCTCTCACTTGCTTTTCATAATGATTTTTAGCTCTTAAAAAAAAGTGAAGCAACAAAAAATACTGTTTTGATTTTTCCAGGAATTCTAGATAGACTTGTGTCTAGGCTGCATTTTCCATAAGATTTTGTTTTCTATAAGACTTCGAGTCATTTTCTTCTTCTGAGCTGAGCTTCCCTTTCACCGTAATATTTATGTTGGGGTTCTTTTTTTTTTTACTCATTCTTCCAGACTACTTCTTGATTTTGGATTATGTTTGTCCTGGGCTCTGTGCACTTCTGAGGAAAATGTCTGGAGTGAGCTTCTGTTTTCTCACGTTCTTCAACTGTTTTCATAGCTTAGTCTGGGGCCTAAGAGCTTTCAGTGCTTCCAAAATCATGGGATCTATGGCAAAGTCTCTGCTGCCTGCCTGTTCTGATCTCTGCAAGTTATTTACTGAGGTTTGGGTCTGTCAGCTTGTCCATGATTGGGAGTTTCAGTAGGGTGCTGCTAGACTAATCCACTGTCAGAGCTAGGAAGCTCTGTAGATTCAGAGTTATTAAACTCTAGGCACCCCTTTGTTATGGAATTCTTGTCCTGTTTATTCTTCTACACACTTTTTACCCTAGGCTGGAGTCTAGAATTGAGTTCCTACTCTGCTTCTGGAATCTAACCCACCTAGTTACTATTTGATTCTGAACTTGTTCCTAGCTCGGTAAACAGTTAAGGCTTACTAGCAACCTCTAAATCTGATCCAGAACTGAGTAATGGGGGACAGAGGTACCAGGTGGCTTCTATTCATTCACCTTTCTCTAGTTAAGAAATTCCCTGCTCGGGTGCTTCCTGTCCTGATGCCCAGTGTCACCATTATTTCAGTGCCTGGGCACTATAAAGCTCCACATATGGCCTGCTTTGGCAAGACCTGACTCCAGTGTCTGCATATTTCTCTCTCTAAGCTGATCAGGAGTGGAAAAATGAGTCACTGACGTTTTAAAAAATTTCCCATTGGGGTGGGGGTGGGGCAGAGCCAAGATAGCAGAGTAGAAAGATGACCTGCTCTAGCTCTTCCTCCATAACCCATAAAATACCTGTTTAAAATGACTCTAAAAAATTCTAGAGCAGCAGAAGCCACAAAGCGACAGAATGAGAGTTCTAGCCCAAGGCAGCTTGGAAGGTCAAGAGGAAGGGTCTATCACACTGGGCTCAGAATGGAGCACAGTGTAGCCCTGGCTGTACAGCAGGGACAGAACTGAATCAGGCTTCAGGGTGTGGAATCACGGGTAGCAGCTGCAGTTCCCAGATTTCTCAACCCACAAACACCAAAGACAGCTTCAAAGGTTGGTGAGAAAGCTCTTTCACCTGGGTGAGAGGGGAGTGGGGTCTGGCCCTAGCCCCAGCCCAAGTGTGGCAGCAGCCATTGTGGCAGCAGTGTCCACTTTTGGAGCCCTTGACTTAAAGACCCTGGGGAAATCAAATGGCTGATCTGGGTCACAGTTCTGAGCGACGGTCCTGGGGTGATGAGGAACACTGGCATAGTGGAGCTGATGGAGACTGGAGTGGGAATCCTCTCAGATCCTGAGGAGGAAAGAGTGCTTGTAGTTGCTTGCAGGCCAGGAAAGGAGTAAAGTCCTCTCCCTTGATTGTGCCACCTTGGAGGAACTGAAAACTTACAGGTCCCTAGAGTATATTCTCCACTTGACAAAGGACTCAAAAGTAAAATAACACCCCCCAAAAGGGAAAAAGTTAGACTATAGAAGGTTACTTTCTTGGTGAAAAGGTATTTTTTTTTCATCCTTTTGGATGAGGAAGAACAAAGCATACAATCAGAGGGAAGCATAAAAGTCAAGACTTCTACATCTAAAACCTCCAAAAAAAAATGCAATAATCTCAGGTCATGGAAGAAAAAGGTGTAGGAAAATCAAGTAAGAGGTGTAGGATAAATTGGGAAGACAAATGAGAGCAATGCAAGAAAATCATGAAAAGTGAGTCATGTAAAGGAGATCCCAAAAATACTGAAGAAAATAACACCTTTAAAAGGAGACTAACCCAAATGCAAAAGGGGTACAAAAAGCCAATGAGGAGAAGAATGCTTTAAAAAGCAGAATTAGCCAATGGAAAAGGAGGTTCAGAAGCTCACAGAAGAAAATTGTTCTTTAAAAATTAGAATGGAGCGGATGGAAGCTAATGACTTTATGAGAAACCAAGAAACTATAAAACAAAACCAAAAGAATGAAAAAATAAAAGACAATGTGAAATATCTCATTGGAAAAACAACTGACCTGGAAAATAGATCCAGGAGAGATCATTTAAAAATTATTGATCTGCCTGAAAACCATGATCAAAAAAGAGCCTAGACATTATCTTCCAAGAAATTATCAAGGAAAACTTCCCTGATATTCTAGAACCAAAGGGTAAAATAGAAATGGAAAGAATTCACCACTCACCTCCTAAAAGAGATCCAGAAAGGAAAACTCCTAGGAATTGTAGCCAAATTCCAGAGTTCCCAGGTTAAGGAGAAAATATTACAAGCAACCAGAAAGAAACAATTTGAGTATTGTGGAAATACAATGAGGATAACACAGGATTTAGCAACTTCTATACTAAGGGATTAAAGAGCTTGGAATATGATATTCCAGAGGTCAAAGGAGATAGGATTAAAACCAAGAATCAACTACCCAGCAAAACTGAGTTTAATACTTCAGGGGGAAAAATGGAATTTCAATGAAGTTGAGGACTTCCAAGCATTCTTGTTGAAAAGACCAGAACTGAATAGAATATTTGACTTTCAAATACAAGAATCAAGAGAAACATGAAAAGGTAAACAGGAAAGAGAAAGCTTAAGGAACTCATTAAAGTTGAACTCTTTACATTCCTACATGGAAAGATGTTATTTGTAACTCATGAGACCTTTTTCAGTATTAGAGTAATTAGTATTAGAGTAATATGTGTGTGTGTGTGTGTGTGTGTGTGTATGTGTGTTTTCCTTAACCAAACTGTTAATTCTTTTTTTCATATCTTTCTTCCATAGCTCTCATTTCTTTTCCCATTTTTTGCTCTAATCGTCTCACTTTTTTTATAAGGATTTTTAGCTCTTAAAAAAAGTAAAGCAACAATTGGGCTGGAAATCTCTTTCATTCTGTTGTTTTGTGGCTTCTGCTGCTCTAGAATTTGTTTAGTCATTTTTTTACAGTTATTTTATTAGGTATGGGGGAAGAGCTAGAGCAGGTTCATCCTTCTACTCAGCTATCTTGGCTCTGCCCCCAGTCTTAACCTTTAATGTGCTGATATTAAGCCTAAGCAGAAAGAGCAGTAGTCATCTGTTTTCTGTCCAAGTTTTTAAGTATCTTTTGTTAAGGCATTGTGTTAGGCACTATGGATACTAAATAAAAATGGAAACAGGCTCAGCCCTTCAGGAGCTTACATTGTAACATGGAGTTAGTACAAGGACATCCTTGGGAGACTCCTTCAAAACTGACCAAATGCTATTATTAAAAGTGGTGCTGCCCTCATGGATATCTTTTTGACTAATTAGACTACAAAACAGAATTCCAATATGCAGCCTCACTCATGAGCTTTGGTTCCATAAGGTGCTAAATTTCCTATTTGATTGGACCAATCTGCTAAGTACCCCTTTATTGTACATATTAGGTTATGGAGGCTATATGTATGACTGATGTTGACCTGTCCTTCCTTTACTATTTCTATCCAGTTATTCAATTTTTAGAATGAAGATGTCAAGTAATTCCTTTCACTAAACCCTGAAATAACTTGGCCTCTGGGAACCAATATAGCATTTATTGACTTGTGACTAATCAGATTCTAAAGTCAAGTGATAAAAATTGATGTTTTTGTCTTTTTATCTTCTTAACTTGGTTTCTGTGAATGTAAAAATATCTTATCAACTGTTTCAATATAATTGGTTTCCTTTGCAATTGTATAGATTTTATTTTATGCATTTAAAAACATTCTGAAGAAAGTATCCAAAGAATTTGACAGACTGCTAAAGGATTATGTGACACCAAAAAGTTTAAGAACCCCTGCTCTATAGGAAACATTAAACTTATAAAGAGATTGCACATTTTTGGGTGCAGAGTTAATAGTCCAAATTGAGATTCTGAATAATTAAACCTTCAGGAAGAATGTGAGTCTCTTATCCATCTGTTTTTTTTTAAAATTATCCTTTATGAACAGAACAGTTAAATTTATCCTGCTTTTTGCAAAATTATCACATCTAGTGATATTAAGAAATTATGTTGCCTTATAAAACATCACCTGAGTCATATGAATTTGCAATATCAAAGTGGTGACTATATTTTTATTTTAAAATTCAAAGAGAGAAGTTATTTAGAAAAAATATTATGAGTTATATATTCTAGGTGAAAGTAGATACTTGGATAAATTCCAATATAATCCCAATTTGCTCTGATACCCTAAAATACACTGAAGGCTGTTATTTGTAGTAATGAGATTATTCTTCTCTCAGAATGCCTACCTATTATTTAAAAGAGAAATTAGTGTGACCTGAATATTAAAAATCATTCCCTTCAAAAATTAAGAAAGAACTATATCATATGTATTTTATAACTGTGTCTAGGAGGAAGATTTCTTAACCTAAGAAGGGATAGGGGTGATTTTGAAAGATAAAAGATAATTGTGGTGAAATTAAATTGGGAAAATTATTAACAAAATCAATGCAACTAGTGTAAAAATAGAAGCTATTGATTGGGAACAATCTCCATCAAAGTTCTCTGAATAATGTTAAGTATCTTAGTGATGTAGGGAACTAAATCAAATATTTAAGTTTAACAACCATTCTCCAGTGGTTTGAGAGTTTAAGAAAACCAAAAGGAACCATATAAAAGATTGCCTCAAATCACTGATACTAAGAAAAATACTAATCAAAGCACTCTGAGATTTTTTCTGGATTCACACAGAAAATTGGCAAAGATGATAAAGATAGAACTAATCAGTGTAGAAGGCATTATGGTCCTGGTAGAACTGTGAATTGGTCCAACCATTATGAAAAAGGAATTTGGAAGTTTGCTTTAAAAAAAGGTTTACAGTAAACTTATTCACACCTTTTGAATCCACTGCTAAAAGTATTCCCCAGGGATATCAAAGACAGATCCCTTACGTATATGTATGCATGCACACATACATCTATGTGTGTATGTATACATATGTAATATATATGCATATATATGCATACATATAATTGGTTATCATAATTGCAAGGTTTTTTTAATAGTAAAACACTAGAAATAAAATATATCCCTATTTATTGGGGAATGTACAAACAATTTTTGAAACATGAATTAATGAAATATTTCTATAAAAATAATAAATATGAAAAATTCAGAGAAGGATAGGAGACATGGATGAATGTAGAATATAAAGCAAACAGAACCAAGAAAACAACACGCATAATAACTACAAACATATGAGTGGAAAAAGCAATAACAAAACCAGAATTGAATATTGATATTAAAATGATTGAGTTTGGATACCAGTCCAATCCAAATGCATTTCTCTCCATTCATTGTAGAAATTTGGGACTGTACATGTAAAATATTCCATATGCAATCACATTAAGTTGGTAATGTATAAAAAGCTCAAGAGACATAGTTTCTGGGTAATTAATTGTGCTAGCAATAATTAATAAAAGGATCAGCAGCACTGTCAAATGCCAAAGTCCCCTCATGGAATTCACTTATATTCCCTTGGAAGAGTGGGTGTTCCTAAGGTTGGCAATGGTTTCTGATTAACAGTTAATGAGAAAATTAAATATTTTAATGAGAGGTGGACCTATTTTAATGAGGGGATGGAACATGACTGATTACTCAATCTTGGACAAAGAGACTTATCTGTTAGGGCAGCCTAGATAAAAGGGGATCCACCTCTGCTCAGACATGGCTGAGTAGAACAAAATGGGCTAGAATTCACCTTACATTAAAATTATTTTGAGGTTCTCTAGTAATGTGGGGCAACAACTCCTATTCAGGATTGAAAGGCATGTACCCCAGGATTTGAGCAGTGCCATCCATCAATAATGTCCTTCAGATTCTAGCGTGGCCTAGTAGATAATGAGGATCTAGGAAGGAGAAAATTCTGCATCTTCCCAATATTAACAATTTAATAATAATTTTTCTCAGATTGATGTGTGGCTGCTGAATTATTTTTCTTCCCCTTTTCCATTATTATAAAAAAGGCTCATTGGGTACAAGATACATTCAGAAATGAAGGTGATGTAAAGAGAAGACTTTTTTTTCAAATTATATTTGACTATTTTTCACATTTATTTTTTCCGATCTCATTGCTTTTCATTTTATATTTTTTGATGTTTATTTATTTATTTTTAGTTTTCAACATGCATTTCCACAAAATTTTTGGCTACGACTGTCCCCATGTTATTTTAAATCTAGAAACATTTGCCTAAGATACTTTCCTTCAATTAAAATTTAATTAGTTTTAAAACATTCTACTCTACATGATAACATTTCAGATATTTAATATTTGTATTTAGGTTTATAAAATCTTTTATTGATACACTTATGATAAAATTAATATTATTAGAATAGCTCACATTTATATAACACTTTAAGATTTACAATACACTTCTCTTATAACCCTGTGAAAAGTGGATAATGTAAGTATTATCCCATTGTAAAGATAGATAACTAAGGATGGAGAGGTTAAGTGAGTTGGCCAGGCTCACATAGTTAGTAAAGATCAGAACTGGGACTTGGATCAAGATGATATGACTTAAGACCAGACTGCTTTCCCTTATGTTATAGCTATGTAATCCTTATTAGTGAGAATCAAGTCTATTGAAACATACCCTGGAGCCCTTTGGTTGATGCTTTTGCAGACACTAAAACAGGTTTATCAATACTCAGTATGGCTTAGGTTCTTAATCAGATAAATCAGTAAATCCCAGGACTTTGTCACTTTGACGTGATTTTCAAAGCCAGCCTCAGGAAGCCTGCTTTGCAGTAATAACACTTGAGGGTCACACAGTCACAGATAATTGTATTAGGTTTGCACCGCAGTAGAAAACTCACAGTTCCAATATCCAGCAGGAGAAGATGGAAAAAACAGTTGTAGCCATTGGTACCATGTCAGGTTTGCCTGTTGGTCTCCTTGAGTTGTGGATTTATGGTGAGGCTGCATGATACATTGAATAGTATGATGGGTCTCAAGGCAGGAAGACCCACATTCACATACTTGGTGTCTGTGATCCCGAGCACATGGTTTAACCTCTCAACTTCAGGTTCCTTTTCTATGATAGCTGTAGAGCTGACCTCCTGAAAAGGCCAAGGTCTCCCATTGCATCCTGGGTCATCTCCAGTCATCCTGATGATTATCTGGTCACTGGATCCAGACGGTTCAGGTGGAGAAAGTGAAGCTGGTGACCTTGCACAGCCCTCCCTCCCTCAAAACAAAGTCAAGTGCAAGCCGTGTCATCATTTCTCTGATGTCATGGTCTTCTTCGAAAACGCAGGACGAACACAACAGCTTCCATATGAGATAAAAAGCGCTTTCCAAATCTAAAGGAGCTGTGTGAATGTCAGTCATCTTCAGTTAATGTACCCAGTTCTTCAGGGTGTCTCAAAGTTTCTAGCTTCTTTCTGACCTTGTTTTCTTTTCCTTCTCTACAGCTTCACTTAGTGATTTCATCTTCTCCCATAGATTTACTTACTATCTTCATGCTGTTGATTCTCAAATGTAGTTTCTCTGCTGAAATCCAATCTTGCATCTCCAGCTGCCTTTCAGACATCTCAAACTGGATGTCCAGTAGACATAAACTTAGTATGTTCAAAACAGAACTCATTATCTTCTCCCTTCCCTCCTCCCCTCTTCCCTATCACTGTAGAGGGCAGCATTATCCTCCTACTACCTCAGGCTAATCTAGGAGTTATCCTTGACTCCTCACTACCTCTCACTCCCCATTTCCAGTCTGTTGACAAGGCTTATTGATTTCACCTTTGCAGCATCTCGCAAGTGGTCCCCCTTCTCTCCTCTGATGCTACTAGCCCTTTAGTGCAGGCCCTCATCTCCTATTCCCTTGGCTATTACTATGGCCTCCTGGTGGGTTGATGCAGGTCTCTCTCCACTCCAATTCATTCTCTATTCAGACACTAAAGGGATTTTCCTAAAATATGATCACTTCTGATCATATCATGTTATGCTATACCCCCGTCCATCCTCCCATCTTTAGTAGACTGTAGTGGCTTCCTCTTGCTTCTGGGAGCAAATACAAAATGCTTGGTTGGGCATTCAGAATCCTTTATAACGTCCCCCCCCCCCCCCACCTTTCTAGTTTTCTTACATTTTACTCCCTGATATATACCATTTTATCCAGTGGCACTGGCCTCCTTCTAATGATGTTTAAAAAGTTCAAGAGACAGTTTTTGAGTAATTAATCATTTTATTTATAATGCTCACATTTTAGCGTTCCTGAGGGTGACAATCAACTCTGGTTAACAATTAATGAGAGAGAATGAATATTTCTATGAGAGGCGGACCTGCTCTGATGGGGGTAATGTAACTTTGATCATTTCATTTACTTACAAATCACCCCCACCCTCAGAGAAATCTAGAGACAGGATCTATATTGCCCTATCCAAGCCTGAGTACACCAAAATGAGCCAGGAGTTTCACCTTAAATTAAGGGTGGGGTAGCTATATCTAGACTGAGGAGAAGGTTAATTCTATCAGTCCTGTCTTTCCTGAGCCTTGAAATGAGGACTTTAGAAAAAGGGGAAGAAGCCTGGATCT
This sequence comes from Notamacropus eugenii, assembly GCF_028372415.1. Taxonomy (NCBI): domain Eukaryota; kingdom Metazoa; phylum Chordata; class Mammalia; order Diprotodontia; family Macropodidae; genus Notamacropus; species Notamacropus eugenii. Next base: position 148,998,183 of record NC_092876.1, on the reverse strand, counting down.
CCCTAAATCATCGGTAATTTATTATTTCTCCCATGGCTGTTTCACAAACAGATCACTCTATCTCTCACCTCAAGGCATTCTCCGGCTATCCTCCATGCCTGGAATGCTCTCCCTCCTTTACTCCAATTACTGACCTTCCTGGTTTCCTTTAAGTCCCTATTAACATTCCCCCTTCTATGAGAAGCCTTCACCAAGCTCTCTTCCAGCGCTTTCACTCTTTTATTAGCTTCTATTTATGCTATATATAGCTTTATTTGTTTATCTGCATGTGCTTGTTGTCTCCCCCCTTAGACTGTAAGCTCTTGAGGGCAGCAAGGACTGTCTTTTGCTTCTTTTTGTATCATCATTGCTTAGTACAGTGCCTGACGCACAGTAGATGCCTAATAAATGTTCATTGAATTGAATTGTTCATTATTGTCATCTTTTTAATAGGTTTCATTTATGAGAAGCAGCATGGCAAAACTGAAATTACAGTCCAGTTTAAAAAAAACGATTGGCATATAGTAAGTACTTAATCAATGCTTACAAACAAATGGATATTTGAATAATATTTCACGGTTTTCCAGATGTTTTCATATGTCTCATTTGATCCTCACACTCACCATGTGAGGCAAACAGAAATCATTAATTTCACTTTAATAATGAGGAAATTGAGGCTCAAATGAATTAAATCACTTGCCTAGAGCGTCACGACTAGGATTTGTCAAAACTATAATTAGAATCTTCTGAATCTTAGTCCTGTACTCTTTCCCCATGCTTCCAGGTTAAGTTTTAAATGCTGACAATTAAAGAATAGTGTGATAGCAATTTAGATAAAAAAACAAAGAGTATACACCATATTAAAGATTAGAACACCTGGGCTCAAATTCTTGTTCCTGCCACTTCCTTTCTATGTTCTCTTGGACAAGAATTTCACTTCTTTGGGTCTAATTTTTCTCATATCCAAAATGATATTATTCAACTAGATGTTATCTACCAGTTTTCAGTGTGTATTGTTCTGAAATAAAGCTTAACACGTGGTCAGTAGATTAAGGCTTTTATACTCCATTATGTCTTTAATACCACTTGAAACAGAAATAAAGATAGTTGTAAAGTTGCTTTGATCCTCCATCTGCAATATTTCTCACATCCATTTCCTCTTATTTCGCATGGTAACCATACTTGTTCAGGCCTTCATCCCATCTCATCTAAACTATGACCTTCTAACTGGTCTTTATTTTTCTAGTGTATCCTTTAATCCCTCCTTCATAGTGCTGTGTGAGGAAGTACCATACTAAAACATAGCTGAAATCATAACAGTCCTCTATGTCTTCGTTGACTCCCCATTGCCATCCCCCCAAAAAGGATATGCCCCTGTCCCAGATCCTGACTCTATCTTCTCAGTCTTATACTACGCACATTCATATACTTTGTAGTCCAACCAAACTGAATGGCCCTGTCCCTGATTCTCATTTTTTCCTTCTTTGTCTATTTTGTTCCCCCTATGCCTAGAATTCTACTCCCTCTACATATCTCTCTCTATCCCTTCAGGACACGATCCAGAGGTTACTTCTTTTTAAAATTCTTCCCTGATCCTATGTCTTCAAATTTTTTTATTGTATTTTGCTTAGGTATCTGTTTTGTACTTCTCCACTTCACTTATATCCTAGTTATGATGTACTGACTCTCCTTGCTAATAGATTATAACTCTTTTTTACAAAATGTTGTTTCTTTATTTAATTCATAGACTTTAGGACAGTGCCTTAGACATAGCAATTGCTTAATAAATATAGAGTGTCCCAAACGTCTTAAATTTTTAGCATAGCTTGTAACCTACAATTTCTAGGACATTCTATATTTGCTGAATTCAACTGTTATATAAAACATTTTCTTCCCTTCCCCTCACATTAAAAAAAAATCTCATGCTTTTCATGTTACTCATTCCTCATTTATATTGTGAATGTGCCTAGCAGCAGAGATTAAACATATTCCTATTATATTAGAGGTGAGCATAACTTGGTTGTTATTCACTAGTCTAAGAGCTGTTTCTAAAAGTGCCCTTGCATGGAAACTACATTTTTTTTAAAAAAAGAAAGATTTATAATTGACTCAGAGGTTTGAAAGGACATTACAGATTCTTTAGTGTAACCCCTTTCCTTTACAGATGAGACAGATACAGAGATGAAATTCCTTGTCTAACATCATGAACTGTTGGCAAAGTTAGTACTCTTTCAGTTTTCTTTCCGTTGGACTATGCTTTATCCCTTAATTATGAATTTGTAACATACTATTTATTTTATTGGAAAAGGTGAGGTAAATCAACAAATAGCTTCTTGCTCCGAGAGAATGTCTTGCTTTTGCCTATCATGCCATCAAACACAGGATTCAAGGAAGCTATGCTTACCCTCCAAAGTCATCCCTTTGATCCTCTGATTATCTTATTCTCAGTAAAGAGAAAGTTTAGTTTTTTATAGTTAGAGCAAAGTTGAGAGATTTCTGGCCAAAGAAGCTTGGTTGGAATGTTTAGGAAGTTTGAAATGAATTATTACCTCAACTTGTTGTTGTTGCCTGGTCTGGAGCTGTGGTTTCATCCGTGTGTAGAAGCACTGATGTGGAAATTTCTCCATCAGTACACATTAGCGATTGTCTGTAACTTACAGTCTTTGTACAGTTGCCTGGGACGTTGAGAGGCTTTGAGTCAACAAGCATTTATTAAGCATTTAATTCTAATGGAGATAATGTAAATGACTATGTGTGTATAAAGTAGATATGATATAAATGGAAGGTGATCTCTGAATCTAACTAGTTATCCGGGCAGTGGGGAAAGGTCTCCAGCAGGAAGTGAGATATGAGCTGAGTCTTAAAAGAATCTGGGGAAGCCAGAAAGTTATGGGACATTACAGGCATAGAGGATTGCCAGTGAGAAGGCACATGATCCGGAGATGAAATTTCAGGTAGAAGGAACAGCAAAGAGGCCAGTGCCAGTGGATTGTAGAATGATGAAGGGGGATGAAGTCTAAAGCAAATGGAAAGGTAGAAAGGGGCCAAGATATTAAGAACTTTAAACACCAAATAGAAGAGCCTATCTTTGATCCTAAAAATAATAGGGAGTAATTTTTGAAAGGTGTGTGTGTGTGACATGGCCAAACATGAGTTTCAGGAAAATTACTTTGGCAGCAGAGTGCAACAGGGACTTGACACAGGGAGACCAACTAGGACCCATTACATTAAGGTATGAACTGATGAGAGCCTACATCAGGGTGGTTGAAAGAAGGGAATGAATACATACACACACACATACATACATATGTACATGTATACAGGTATGTACATATATATGTATATATCTTAGGGTCCCACAGACAGTATGAATTAGAGGCAGAACATGAACCCAGGTCTTGCTGACTCCACAGCCATCACTGTATCTCCTAGGTAGCTAGGTGGTTCAATAGGTAGAGCGTTCAGACCTTAATCAGAATGTAGGTCTCTGCATTCAATTCCATCCTCAGATAGTAACTAACTGGGTGACCCTGAGCAAGGCACTTAACCACTCTGTCTCAGATTCCTCATCTATAATACAGGGATAATAAATAACACTTCTCAGGAAAGCTACTGCTGTTGATGCTAATACTGCTATAGATTTAGATAGATTAGATAGATAGATAGATAGATAGATAGATAGATAGATAGATAGATAGATAGATAGATGGACAGATAGATAGATAGATAGAATACTGTACACATACCTTTCCTCTCATACTATCTAAACAGAAAAATGAACTTAGGGAAAGACTAGTGTTACTATTATTTTCTTTTTTTCTTATATATTTCCTTATATTCTCCATCAATCTTATACTAGGTGCAGTGGGAGGATTAATGGGACTTTGAATATCACTGCTTCTGTTCATACAATAGAATTGTCACCCTCACCCTGACAAACTGATCACAGATGACATTCAGGAAGTTGGACAGCCCATCCAGTGATGGGTAGCACAGTGTTCAACTCTCCCTTTGTCAAGAAGCACTGAAGTAAGACAAAGTAACTTGTTTATTGTCTACTCTTTGAATCCTGGGATTTGATGTTCTGAAAAGCACCTCTGTAATCCAAAAGAATTTCTGAAAGTATTAATAAAGCTCATAAATCCTAATGAGGCCAATTCTAGAGAGCAGGAGAATTTAAATAAAATGTGTAGAAAGAGGACTGTACTCAAAAGATTAATTGTGAACGCAGACAATGCATGCTGCTTGGATCTGTGCTTTCTGTACTTGAAGAAGAGAAGAATAAAAGAAGAAATCATTTATACTTTATTGCTCAGATTTTCTATCTAGAAAGTTCTGATAGAATGGAAAATATTGTTAGTATTAGATATTAGCACATGCGTTATTATTTCATCTGTTTCATATTGTATTGGTCTTTTTTTCCCTTTTGAGGGATTAAAGGTGGTATTTTAAATCAAAATAGTATTCTCTAAATACAACAGCTTCATGGAAATATAATTGAAAAACCTTTTCTTTTACGTTTGATTCTTTTTTTATAAGTTCAAATATAACTGGACCTTTCTTCTATTCTATTTTTATAAAGTAAAATGCATTCAATTTATGCATCATAAAATTGTATATATAAACAGGAGAAACAGAAACATTGTGGTGGTGATGGTTGTATGAGAAACCATTATAGAATAATGAAAAATACACTAGATTTGAGAGTCAGAAGATTTGGATTGGACTCGACCAACTGGTTGTGTCACTTTGCTTGAGTAAGTTATATGACCTCTCTGTACTTCAGTTTTGTTGTTTATAAAATGATGGCATTAGAGTAGATGATCACTCAGATTTTCTACTGTAACATTCTTTGATCATATGATGTTGGTTCTATTCCAGTGAAGAAACATGCATTTATTTAAGCACTATGTGCTTAATTGAAGCTAATTTCAGGGGACCTTGGAAAGGAAGACAGGTCTAGAACAAACTATAGAAATCAGAGCTGACATTAGTTTGTTCAAGATGTAGGCAGCAGCCCCCATCTACAATATTCCCAACCTTATGGCTGACTTTTATAACCATATCTGCAGTATATTTCAAATAATTAAGCCTCATCCACTAACTAGTCAGTTAGTTCCTAAAGTTCCTCATTGTCTTTAGAACTTTAACAGCTCAATGATTTCTAATGATCAAGGAAGGAAAGGAGTCATGGATATTTCTCTTCTCTGGTGGGAATAGGAGTTTAGGAATACGGTGGCCACATTCCAAGAAAGTGATACATTGCTCCGATTTTTCTTGTGGAAACCTTAATCTCACCAAAACCACCTTTCACACTTGGAGTTTTCAGTAAAACAATAAAGTAGGAGCAAGGAATGCCATGGCTTTAAAGGAGCAAATGAAATATTATGGTCAGTTTCAGGACTATTCCTGGCATTACTTTAGGATGTTTTTTTTTTTCCCTGTGGAATGATGAAGAAAACCTGGTTAGAGATACAATTGGAAAAAAAAATAAATTTGCTATTTATACGGAGTTGGGTTGGGAGAGAATTAAAGTTGTGATATGAATGAAAACTTGGGGATGGGGTGAAGAGAAGCTAAGCCATTCAGTTCTGAGCTCTCTGGGACCAAATATCCTAAATCTTCACTCTAGGCATTTTCCATCTGACTACAGCTGGTCTGCCCTCCAAAAATGGACCTCCAGAGACCATACCTAAGAAGCAGTAAGCCACTGAGCTTTGAACTCTCTAGGACTGTATTTCTATTCCCTGGCTATTTTCTACCCTGCCTGCATGCCCCTTACTCTCCCCTTTCTATATCTTGCTCTTAGAACTGTAATAATGTCATTGCTACCTCTGTTTCTGAAAAGGGTATGTCACTCCACTTGCCATCTGTAGCCCACAGAAGGCCTGGCTTGAATCCTGATAGCACCAGGAAAATGAGAATAACAATGTGGAAGTGAAAAATGAGGAGCTCATGGGTTCAGCAGCAAGGAGAAGCTTTAAAAATGGCCATTTTAGAGGGATCTTCCAGCATCATTGATAATCCACACAGGGACTTCAGAAGGCCTAATTCTTATTCAGACAACTAGTTACAGATAAAGGAGTTCATTTCTCTTAATAACCAGGTTCATATCACTCCACTATTCAGATGAACAAGCACGGTATATAATTTGGCTGCCTGGAGTCCAAAAGTAGTCTCTCCTATAGCTGAAATAAACAGACACCCATTGTTTACCTTGTCTATCACAGATTCCCTGTCCCTCTACCATCCCTTTAACTTTTCAGAATACAATACTATTTACCACTACTCACCTGTAAGTGTTGCTGCCATCTTCACATTAGAATATCATACCACACTGAGTGCACAAAGTTGTTTAGAATGACATTTCTCAAAATAATTTGTCCATGGCCCACTCCTGCACTATGTTGATGGAATTTATAAATGCTGATCCAGGGAGACTAAGGACATGTAGTACCCTTAGCATAAAAGTGGGTGGGGAAATCTTAAAATAGAATTAAATTTATTTTCATACTGAAAAAATATCACACATAACATTTTTATATATGCATGATGATTAGTCTTTTAAAGTAAAATGCTTCAAGCACTGACATTTCTTAATAGAATTCCTATTTGCATTGTGGAAAACAGTTTGGCAAACACTGGTTTAGGAATCTAGATAAGTTGAGATTCATGAGAAGAAAACTGAGGTTCAGAATTGTTGAATCAGTTAACCAGGGTCACAGGGCTAGTAAGTGACAACTTAGCTTTTTAGATTCCTTAATAGTTTTCCATTATGTCCATCAACAGTTATTTATTAAATTCCTACTATGCATGAGGCTATGCTAAGAACTAATGAGGGGCAAAAATGAAATAAAGTTATACCTTCTGAATCAAGACTTTCTCCATCATGGTTTCTATATATGACAAGTCTACATAAGAAACTAAATGGTTCTATCAGTGTTTTGTCCTAGAGGTTAAGAAATTGCTTGTCAGCACTTTAATCTTTAAGGTGTTATTCCTTCTGGACAATGACCCCAGTCAGGGAGAACCCCACGAATTCCATGTGGAAGGCACTGAAGTTATATACATGCCACCCAGCACAATGTCTTTCAGCCTCCTGATCAGGGGTAATACAGACATTTAAGGCACCCTACAAATGCTGCTTAATGGTTATTTTTTAAAATGTCTTTTGTTATACATGGAATATGTTCAGTGTTATTCTCCTCAAATTTTCATATTTATTTCATAGTTTTAATTTTTTCATACAGCATATTTACTTAACATTGACCTACTTATAGCCTATAACCATATACTTAACTCAAACTTTAGAGTAAGGTGATATAAATACTCCATAAAAGAAAAACAAAAAATTCAGACTTCTTCCCTGGTATGAAAGGAGGGCCAAAAAATTTTATACGGATTTTTCCAGATTATAGGGTGACATACCCCTAACCCCCATGATGTGGAAGCAATAACTGTAATCTCTGTCCTCAAAGAACTTACATTCTATGGGGAGAAAGGGAGAAAAACAAATATATATATGGGTTTTTTAGGTGAGGAGGAGGTAATGGGAGAGGCAGTAGAACCTGGATGAGATCAGAAGGTAGCATTTGAGTTAAGCCTTAAAGGAAATTGGGGATTTTAAGAGACAGGAGAGGCAGGAGGACATTCCAGACGGGGGAGGCAACAAGAGCAAAGGCACTGAGAGATATGATCTGGAGTATCAGACATTAAAGGAAGTTTTTAGACGTGGGAATCTGATGTGAGAATTTATTTTTCTTGACTGCATTTTTCTTGCAAAGATTTGGTTTTTATTTTTCTCCCAATGGGAAGTGGGGTAAGAAGGAGAGAAAATAAGTGCTTGTTACCTAGAAAAAAAAGTCCAAATGCTTACTTTAAAAAAGCTATTAATAAGAAGGCCAGGGTTACAATACTACAGAGTGTATGAAGGAAGTAATAAGGCTAGAAATTAAGGCCAGATTGTTAAGAGCTTTAAGTGCTAGAGAACTTTGCATCTAATCTTAAGGTAATAAGGAGCTGCTGGAGTTTATTGAGTAGGGAAATGACAGGGTTTGATGTATACTTTAAAAAAATCACTGGCAGTTCTGTGGAAGATACTGAGGAGCAATATTGCCTTCAGTCCCAAGGGATCAGAGCCCCTGAGAAGCAATAGTGTTTGCAGCTACAAGGGATCAGGAGGCCTTCCTTAGTAAAGACCAGGAATACAGTGACCACATCTCTCCCTGGTTCACACCACTTTGGAAGAATTGAAAACTTTCAAACCCCCAGAACTAGATCTGAAATCAGCAGTGCAAAAAGCCTGAAGCTTGGGACAGCAACTCTATCCCACCAACACACTGGAAAAATCCCAATTTAAATATATAGTTAAAAGTCTAGAAAAAAGCTAGAAAAATGAGCAAACAAAAAAGAATCTCACCATAAAAAGTGATTATGGTGACAAGGAAGATGAAGACACAAACTCAGAAGAAAATGATGTAAAAACAGTAATAAATAAAAATAGTAATCTAGTACTTAATAAATCCCAAAATATAAGCTTTTGGGACTAGAACTCTCCATTTCACAAAAATTGCTGGGTAAACTGGAAAGTGGTTTGGCAGAAACAAGGTATGGAATAACATTTCTTATCATCTCCCAAAATAATGTCAAAATGTGTAAATGATTTCTACATTAAGGTTGATATCCTACATAAATTATGGAAACATTGAAAAAACTGACCTCTCAGATCTATGGATAAGAAAAGAGTTTATGACTAAACGATAGAGAATCATTGGAAGTGAAATGTATAGTTCTGGTTTGATGAAATTACAAAAGGTTTTGCACAGACAAAACCAATGTAGCCAGAATTAGATGGAAAGCAGGAAACTTGGATGTGTTGCAGAGTGATTTTACAGGAAGTTTCTCTGATATAGATCTTGTTTCTCAAATATACAGGGAAATAGGCCAAATTTCTAAAAAATAAGAGACATTCCCCAATTGATAAATGCTTGTAAGGTAGGAATAGGCAGTTTTCAGAATAAGAAATCAAAGCTATTAAGAATCACATGAAAAAATGTTCTAAATTACTATTGATTAGAAATTCAAATTAAAAAACTGAGATACGGCCTCAGTCCTATTGGATTGTCTAATTTTACAAAGATGGAAAATATTGGAGATTTGAGGGGATGTGGGAAAACTAGGACACTAATGAATTGTTGGTGGAGCTGTGAACTGATCCAACCATTTTGGAGAGCAATTTGGAACTATGTCCAAAGGGCTATAAAACTGTGCATACCCTTTGACTCAATAATACCACTACTAGGTCTGTATTTCAAAGATATTTAAAAAGAGGGTGGAAAGATCATATGTACAAACACATTTATATCAGCTTTTTTTGTGGTAACCAAGAATTGAAAATTGAAGGGATTCTTATCATTGGGGAATGGCTGAACAATTTGTGGCATATGAACATGATAAGATACTATTGTGCTATACAAAATGCAAGCAGGTGGATTTCAGAAAAACCTGGAAAGACTTAAATGAACTGATGCAAAGTGAAGTGAGCAGAACCAAGAGAACACTGTACATAGCAACAGCAATAGTGTAAGGATGATCTACTTTGAAAGATTTAATTGCTCTGATCAAGACAATGATTCAAGGAAATTTCAGAGGACTTGTGATGAAAAATGTTATCCACCTCTAGAGAGAAAATGAACTCTAGGTTGGAATATACTTTTTTTTCACTTTGTTTTTCTTGTTTTTATTTTGTTTTCTATATCTGCAACATGATTAATATGGGAATACCTTTCTTTAACTTCACACATATAAATAGTGTCATATTTCTTGCCTTTTCAAGGGGTGGGGTAATGGCAGGATGGATGGAGATAATTTGGAATTCCAAATTTAAAAAAGATGAATGCCAAATATAAATAAACAAAAAACTAAATGAATGAATGAATAAGAAAGCCAGACAATTATACAGTTAATAAGTCACAAAATTTCAGAGTTTGAATGGACCTATTTGATTTGACATTTGTGAAAAAAGAATCCTCACTACAGCATCCAAGAGAAGGGAGCCTTCCAATCTATTTAAAGACCTCCATTGGAGGGGAATCCACTAGACTCACATTGACCCAATAATACCACTACTAGGTCTGTATTCCAAAGATATTTAAAGAGGGGGGAAAGAGCTTATGTAGATATTTAGAGCATTAGGCCTAGAGTCAGGAAGACTTCAATTCAAAATTGGCCTCAGACACTTATTTGTTATTCGACCCCAGGAAACTTACTTAACCTCTCTTTGCCTTTGATTCTTTATCTACAAAAATGTAAATAATAAAAACACCTGCCTTCCCAGTGTTGTTGTGAGGATCAAATAAGATAACTGTTGTGAAATACTCAGCATCATATCTGGTACAGGGTAAGCACAGTTTAAATGCTAGTGATTTTTAGGAAGATCTGAGTTCAAATCCATTCTCAGACACAACTAGATGTGTAACCTTGGTAAATCACTTAACTTTTATCTACCTTAGTTTCCTTGTGAGAAATGAAAGAAGGAATTCTGTTTCCACAGGATTAACACTACTGTCAGCTTTTCAAAAGTGATAACAGGATATAAGTCAGGAGTGACTGGTTCTAACAGGAGTTGTTACCTAGCAGAACCAGGCTCTGATCAAGTAAAAGGTCAGAAGCTTGTATGAATACTTAATGAGCTCCTCCAGGGTGGAGCTAGATAAATATATATGCAATGCATGACAAGTGAGGGGAAACATATCTAGGAGAAGAACATGGAATGGGTGGTTCAGGAAGTTGCATCCAGCCAATGGGGAACAAGGGGCGAAATTCAAATTGGGAACAGAACATAAATAGCCTTGCTTTTGTCTGAACAAGTGTGCTCCTTTAGGGGAATGTAAAATACAATAAGAACTTTCCTGGCCTCAACAACAAATAATGTTCTCTCTACAGTGAGAACATTTCTCACATCTTCAACTGTATGAGGATAAAAACAGTATCTACCTTCCAGAGCTGTTATAAGATTAAAATAATGTATTTTTAATGTGCCTAGCATACAGTAAGTGATTAATAAGTGCTTGTTTCCTTCCTTTTTATGTGCTCCAGAGGCAGTTCATTCCATTTTCCCCATAAGCTGCAAAGAAGCAAAATCTTCCAATTAACTCCATTTTTTAATAAACATGAATACCTGAATTTACCCAAAGAGTTCAAGAAGTCCCAGTCCCTCAAATTAAATATGCTCCAATTTCATGCTCTAAACTTTTGTCTCAACAAAGAAGAATCACAAAGATCTTTTACACCTGTCCCTCTTTTATAGTTACTTTTCATAGCCTATAGGGAGATGGCAGATTACAACATCATTACCCAACTGAGTGAGAACAGTTCAGTTGAAAGACTTTAATGCCAGCTAGCTAAAAGCAACCTTGAGTTGGACTCAAGGACTTTCCTGATTTCTTGTGGTGAAGGACAGTTGAGGAGCGGCAGATCCAAAAGCAGAAAAAGATAAATCTCAGGAGGCCTGAGCTACAAAATTTTGTTGTTATACTTTGTAATTCAGGAAACACCAGAATGCCTGATTTAGAGAAATTTCTGTAAAAGAAAGTGACACTCTTTCTATACTGGTAATGGTAGACTCCCTTGAATAGATTATTTGAATGTATGAAATAATTGTATTTATTGCTAACTAATTATAAAGGTATTTAGTATTCACAAAGAGAATAGAAAGTGGTTTTTAAAACTATATATGTGTCTATATGTGTGTATATGTGTAGTATATATATATGTACGTACATATATATATACGTACATATATATATGTACATATGTATGTATACACATGAAGATGTATATGTGTGTGTATTTGTTGAATAGACCTAAATTAAGCCCAATGGGAAAAATTGATTACTTAAACAGCCAACAACGATCTAGGCACTCAAAGTCTTTCACAGTCTAATGCCTATCTATATTTTCCACCTTTTTATTCATATTCCTTACCTTCATGAACTCAGGGTTCTGGCCAAACAGGACTCATGCCCTTTCCTGAATTCAATAGGCTATATTTCAGTAGGTAAGTGGCTACCTCCATGAATTTATAAAATCTGCTTCTACTTGTCTGGAATGTGTTTCTTCTTTGTCTCTGCCTCTGAGAACCTTTATCTTCCTTTAGAGTTTATCTCAGGTGCCACACTCTCTATAGAACTTTCCCTAATCTCCCCAGTAGCTTAATATTCTTTGGCTCTTCTACTTACCTTCTCTTAGCACAGTGCCTGGCACACCATAAGCACTTAAAACATACTTATTGATTGATTGCAGATTTTACAATTTATCTCTCTTTCTTCCTCCCTAACCCTCACCTAGCAGAATGTAAGCCTCTATCTTTCTAGTCTCAATACCAAGTGCAGTGTTTTGTAGTCATTGATTAATAAATAATTATTGAATCAAATTGAAGAAAACTCCACAGTCACATATAGGGATATAAAATATCAGACTGAAAGGAGTATTACAATAAAGTTGGGAGAAATCTTACAGATCATTTCTGATCCTAAGTCTTTATCTTGCAAAGAAGGAAACTGAGTGCCAGAAAGGTTGAATGATTATCCAAGGTCACAGACACAGCTCTGTAGTTGCTGAAGTGAACTTGACAGTGTCTCCAGGTTCAGATCTCTTTTCATACCAACATGTATGCATAGCACACACACATATGTATATATACACATACATATACATATATAAGGATATATACATACACATACACACACATACATACACATACATACACATACATATACATATACATACATATATATATCTCCTTCTCACTGAGGTGCTTCCAGCTTTGAGAGTCTGTCATTATCTAATACTCAGAAAATTTCTTTAAAACCTTTATCTGGGCCTCAGCTTTCTCTCCAATTAAAGCAAGTACCTCTTACCAGCAATTCATGCCTGAAATATTATAAAGAATTTTTAGTGATTCCTTGAACCCTATGGAACAGAAGAAGATAATGAAAGCAGAGAAGGACTGCTCTTGAAAAGAAGGGAGGAAATTTTCCTCAGAGATAGACATGGAAACAGTCTAAGGCTTGAGCTGTATTTATTATATGCTTCCATTCCTCCACACATTTCCAGGGTAGGAACAGTAAGAGGGCAATTCAGATAAGTAGTTGTTAGCAGAGCATCCTAATATTTTCTTATTATGTAGTAGATTGGATCTGGACTTGGAATAAAGAAGAGCTAGGTACAAATCCTGTCACACTTAAATTTGACAAATATAAATTTCTTTAAATATAATTAGTATTTACCTCACAGGTTGCATCAAAACTCAAATTAGATGTAAAAAAATTAGATGTAAAGTGCTTTGCAAAAGTTAAATTGCCATATAAATACTATTGTTTAAAGTTTATTAATAGCTATTACCCATTCAGCAAACAGAAAATTAAAAAAATTTTTTTTGAGCGTTCTATTGAGTCTCTTCTAAGTGAATTTTTCCTACAACAGAGGGGGCTTTTGTATTGAGTGGAGAACCCAATTTCTGGGTGATCTTTTCCATTTCATTCCAGTCCTGTAGTTTGTAGTAGTTCTAGTGAAACAGAAATAACAAGATCTGTTTCTGAGATTCCTTGCTATGGAGACTCGACATAATGTAGCTCAGAGATTCATCCACAAATTAAAGTTGAAGAATTACCTGGAGAACTGAAAGACTGAATAATTAACCCTTGCTAGGTGGTGCAGTGGATAGAGTTCTGGGTATGGAGTCAGGAAGACATAAGACACTTTTAAGCTTTGTAGCCCTAGGCAAGCCACTTAACCATATTTGCCTCAGTTTCCACATCTGTAAAATCAGTAGGAGAAGGAAATGACACACCATTCCAGTTTTTACCAAGAAAACCCCAAAAGGGGTCATGAAGAGTTGGACATGACTGAAAATTACTCAACAATAGCGAAATATAAAATAGTATTAGAAATAGTACTTGCTAACCATCCCTCTATTTGTACATTGTCTCTCCCACTAGACTGTGAGCACCTTGAGATCAGAGGCTGTCTTTTGCTTTTCTTTGTATACCAATGCCTGGCACATTAGGTGTTTAATAAATACTTACTTACTACTGAGTGATTTGAATCCAAGTGTTCCTGACTCTGAGGAAAAGATCATCTAGGGAAGATGAGAAGACATTTATTTCTCTTTAGTTCAAGCATAGTATTTTGGTTTTTTCCCCCACCCTCAGAGGTTTAAAAAAAAAAAAGAAAAGAAACTTCATTATAGTATAATACTATGAGGTTATTTTACACAGTGGAATACACATTTGTATTTGTGTGCATTTATGTAATATGCTTTTATTTTCACATATTACACTATAAACATCACCCTTAATGTGATTTTAACAAAGTGTTTTAAGTTGTTTCCTTCAGTTAATGACTTAAAAAGAAAAATGAGGTAAATAACATACATTTACTAGAATGAGCCATTGGAGATCTGAATAAAGGATCCAAATATTTTTGTCTTAATATTCCCATTCATGCAGATTTTCCCAGTCAAATAAACTGTGCACATCTCTCTGTGTAATCAAGAAACTGAACACCAGGGGCACTATTTCCACATGTAGCATCCCCTATTTGCACATGCTCACACCTCAGTTGGTTGTTAAAAAGCAGACACCAGTTCCCCGAATGTACATTTTTTGTAAATTTCAAAAATTGTTGCTATTGTTCCTAAGCTCAATTACTTCTCCAGCATAAGGCACCTATTTATTAAATACAAAGATGACACCAAATTCTGGGTTTTATAAATAAAAATCCTCTGTGTATTGGGTTTTTCAATGTATGTATTTCATACACTGTGCTCCTCATAGCTCTTGAAGTCAGGAAGACCTAGGACAAACTGTTATCTCTGATAAATACTAGCTGATGAGACCCCAGATCAGTAACTTAGCCACTTTGGGCTTCTAGAAACTCTCTGCATCAGGAGTTCTTTACTTTTTGTTTGTGTTATGGAATCTTTTGGCAATCTGGTGAAGCCTATGGACCCAAAGAATGTTTTTAAATAACATATATAGAATTACAAAGAAAAAATCATATTGAAATAGTTATCAAAATGTTTTTAAAAATTTCACCCCCTGAAATCTCTATAGACTTTTTGGTGTCTCTGGACCTTAGATAAGAATCCCTGCCCTAGGTGTACCTTCTAAGGCATAGTCAAGTTGTTTTGACAGAGGGAGTTCCCAAGCTGGAAACATGGTTTCTCCTCCACATTGATGAATTCTCCCAATATCTTAATTCTCAAAAGTAGAGAAGGGAAAGCAAGGGAATTGTATTATCTCATTTGATACAATAACTTTGTGAGGAAGATGCTATTATTCCCATTTCACATTTGAAGAAACTGAGGCAAACAAGTTAAATGACTTGCTTAGGGTCAAACAGGTAGTTAATGCTATACTATGCCTTTCTGGCTGCAGCCTCAGCTCTCAATCTACTGTACCATCTAGATGCATCAAGGATTAAATTATTGCAGATTTTCAAAGGACCTACTAGGAAGTATAGAAAGTCACATTTTAAAAAGCTATATAGTACAAATACTATCAGTACTATAGTACCATCTATGTTAACTTAGACAGATATAAAGAAAAATATAAAAGTGACATATTGCAAAATTGCTTACCCACAGGGTTTTGATAAGCTAACTTAGGTAACTAGAATTCTGGACAAATCCCTCATTCAGGGGGGCGGAGCCAAGATGGCGAAGTAGAAAGACGCACATACACATAGCTTCGAACCCACAACCCATAGAATGGCTACAGGGAAGTAACTCACGGCGAATTCTGCACCCAGAGGCCACGGAACATTGGAGTGAGGGAGATTTCTGTTCCGGAGAGACCTGCAAACCTCTCACGGGGGGTCCTTCACGCTGTGGACTGGGCGCCGGGACTGGGAGCTGAGTGCAGCCCTGCTGCGGCCGCGGCACCGAGAGGAAAAGATCGGAGCGGGCTTCAGGGACGGGATCTCCAGTGGCCACGCGGGTCCCTTCACCCACAGAGGGACCTGCAAACCTCTCACAAAAGGTCCGTTGCGCTGCAGACGCGGAGCCCAGCCCAGACCTGCCGCGGCCGCGGCACCAAGAGATACAGATCTGAGAAGACTTCAGGGACGGGATCTCCAGTGGCCGCACAAGTCCCTCCACCCACAGGTGACGGGGGTCAGTGAGAGAGTCTCTTTGGTGGGTTGAGAGGGGAGTGGGGTGCCCCCATAACTCAGGCCCCTCCCCCCCGGGGAGGTAGAAGCTGAGAGGCGGCTGCAGACCGGGGCTCCCCAAGGGGGCAGGAGCCTGGATCCATTGTAGAAGGTCTGTGCATAAACCCCCTGAGAGAACTGAGCCTGAGAGGTGGCCCTGCCCCAACCTGACCACCTGAATTTTATCTCACACTGAATAGCAGCCCTGCCCCCGCCAAAAGCCCTGAGGTTGGAAGCAGCATTTGAATCTCAGAGCCCAAGTGCTGGCTGGGAGGATCAGGAGGCAAGGTAGGTGTGAGGAGAATATGCAGAGGTCAAGTCACTGGCTGGGAAAATGCCCAGAAAAGGGAAAAGAAATAAGACTATTGAAGGCTACTTTCTTGGTGAACAGGCATTTCCTCCCTTCCTTTCTGATGAGGAAGAACAATGCTTACCATCAGGCAAAGACACAGAAATCAAGGCTTCTGTGTCCCAGCCCACCCAATGGGCTCAGGCCATGGAAGAGCTCAAAAAGAATTTTGAAAGTCAAGTTAGAGATGTAGAGGAAAAGCTGGGAAGAGAAACGAGAGACATGAAGTCAAAGCATGAACAGCAGATCAGCTCCCTGCTAAAGGAGACCCAAAAAAATGCTGAAGAAAATAACACCTTGAAAAATAGGCTAACTCAATTGGCAAAAGAGGTTCAAAAAGCCAATGAGGAGAAGAATGCTTTCAAAAGCAGAATTAGCCAAATGGAAAAGGAGATTCAAAATCTCACTGAAGAAAATAGTTCTTTCAAAATTAGAATGGCACAGATGGACGCTAAGGACTTTGTGAGAAAGACAGATATCACAGAACATAGTGAGAAGATTGGAAAAATGGAAGATAATGTGAAATATCTCATTGGAAAAACAACTGACCTGGAAAATAGATCCAGGAGAGACAATTTAAAAATTTTGGGACTACCTGAAAGCCATGATAAAAGAAGAGCCTAGACATCATCTTTCATGAAATTATCAAGGAAAACTGCCCTGAGATTCTAGAACCAGAGGGCAAAATAAATATTCAAGGAATCCACAGAACACCACCTGAAAGAGATCCAAAAAGAGAAACTCCTAGGAACATTGTGGCCAAATTCCAGAGTTCCCAGGTGAAGGAGAAAATATTGCAAGCAGCTAGAAAGAAACAATTCAAGTATTGTGGAAATACAATCAGGATAACACAAGATCTAGCAGCCTCTACATTAAGGGATCGAAGGGCATGGAATAGGATATTCCAGAAGTCAAAGGAACTAGGACTAAAACCAAGAATCACCTACCCAGCAAAACTGAGTATAATACTTCAGGAGAAAAAATGGTCTTTCAATGAAATAGAGGATTTTCAAATTTTCTTGATGAAAAGACCAGAGCTGAAAAGAAAATTTGACTTTCAAACACAAGAATGAAGAGAAGCATGAAAAGGTGAACAGCAAAGAGAAGTCATAAGGGACTTACTAAAGCTGAACTGTTTACATTCCTACATGGAAAGACAATATTTGTAACTCTTGAAACATTTCAGTATCTGGGTACTGGGTGGGATTACACACACACACATGCACACACGCACACATACATAGAGACAGAGTGCACAGAGTGAATTGAAGAGGATGGGATCATATCTTAAAAAAAAAAATGAAATCAATCAGTGAGAGAGAAATATATTGGGAGGAGAAAGGGAGAAATGGAATGGGGCAAATTATCTCTCATAAAAGAGGCAAGCAAAAGACTTATTAGTGGAGGGATAAAGAGGGGAGGTGAGAGAAAAACATGAAGTCTACTCTCATCACATTCCACTAAAGGAAAGAATAAAATGCACACTCATTTTGGTAGGAAAACCTATCTCACAATAAAGGAAAGTGGGGGATAAGGGGACAAGCAGGGTGTGGGGGATGATAGAAGGGAGGGCATGGGGAGGAGAGTGCAATTCAAGGTCAACACGCATGGGGAGGAATAGGATCAAAAGAGAACAGAAGTAATGGGGGACAGGATAGGATGGAGGGAAATATAGTTAGTCCTATACAACACAACTATTATGGAAGTCATTTGCAAAACTACACAGATTTGGCCTATATTGAATTGCTTGCCTTCCAAAGGGAAGGGGTGGAGAGGGAGGGAGGTAAAGAAGTTGCAACTCAAAGTGTTAGGATCAACTGTCGAGTAATGTTCTTGCCACTAGGAAATAAGAAATACAGGTAAAGGGGTATAGAAAGCTATCTGGCCCTACAGGACAAAAGAGAAGATGGAGACAAGGGCAGAGAGGGATGATAGAAGAGAGAGCAGATTGGTGATAGGGGCAATTAGAATGCTTGGTGTTTGGGGGGGGAGGGGATAAAAGGGGAGAAAATTTGTAACCCAAAATTTTGTGAAAATGAATGTTAAAAGTTAAATAAATAAATTTAATTAAAAAAAAAATCTCTCATTCAAATCCCCCATCTGTGTCAACTGTAGTGCTGTCCTTCCAGTCCCATAGGCTGTAAACTTTGAATCTTTCTGCATTACATCAGATTTCCAGATAGGATTTAGAGGTGACAGAGTAAGGTTAGCAATCAGATATTTTCATTCTGGTCACAAAAGTTTTCTTTCCACCTTGTTTTGTGTGTGTGAGTTGTCTTTAATCCTTAGATGTTGATCATATTTAAATAGAAAGTCAGAGATCTACAGATATGTCTAACTACTACTGTGTGAGCTAGAAGACTTCTCAGTGCATCATGTTCTCTTCTCGCCCAAATCAATTCTCCCTCTAAAGTATGTAGCAAAGGCTACTAAAGCATCACTTCCTTACCAAGGATGCCGGGACAGTCAGCAGATGTTAGGAACATGCCTCAAATTTCTGTGGATGCTAACCCTTGGTGGGTCCAATGAGCAGTGCTTAGAAACACCATCAGTATTTGGTCCAAGATGGGAGACTTTGGGGAAAAAAAGTCTGTATTGACTTTGATAGGAGCTTTAGGGCCTTTGCTTGGGAAGATTACCCCATACTACATCAGCCTGCTAGGTGCTTTCTTAAATAGCCACTTGTCACCGGGGCAAACTTCAAAAATAAACCTGCTAGTCTGTTGGCCTTTTTTTTCAATTGATTGTCAAGGCAACTAACAAAACATGGTAGCTGATGAAGGATACTTTTTAAAGATTTCAATTCAGGCACTCCATGTTTTCTCCCATTCCTTAAGGTCAGGAATTCCTTCTTTTTTCTTTTTGTTTGTGTAACCCCAGGACTTAGTACAGTACCTGGCATGTAGCAAGGCTCTATTAAATGTTTGTTGTTTGATTACCAAGCATGCTAAGGTAAGGTTCTTAGCCAGGTAATTCATCCTAGACAAATGGGCTAAAATGAAGACTGAATTATTTC
The DNA here is from genome assembly GCF_028372415.1 of Notamacropus eugenii. NCBI lineage: Eukaryota > Metazoa > Chordata > Mammalia > Diprotodontia > Macropodidae > Notamacropus > Notamacropus eugenii. Next base: position 148,978,627 of record NC_092876.1, on the reverse strand, counting down.
ATAGCCCAATCTCAGAGAGAATTCATTCAAAAAGCATTTTTAGAATTTGGTAAACATCTCTTGTGTGCTAGTCACTGTATAACAGAAATTGATTTCATTTATTGGTCATGCATATTAGCATATAAGTTAGAGAAGCAAGAGTTATTGTATCAAACTAGAAAATAATGAAGCTATATTAGTTTTGGGGGGAAAAGGAACATTTTCTTTGGCATGAAGCCATTCCTAATTCCCTTCCATTTCTTATCCCAGCTACTAGGGTCTTCTCCTCATATTTGCCTTACATATAATTTGTGTATATTATATAGCTATGTCAATATAGACATAGTTGATATATGCATATGTATGTGTGTATGTATGTATTTGTTGTCTGCCCCAGATAGAACTTAGGAAATGTTCCATTTTTATCCTTATATCCCCACAGTCTGGCACATATAAGTGTATAATTAATGTTTTTTTGGGGGGAGGGTTAACTTATGGATGTCCTTACAATGATTACAGTACTGGACTTGGAGACAGGAAGACTTGGGTTCCAGAATTTATCAGTTATATATTCCATGGGCAAGTCAATCATCCTCTCAACCTTTCCTCTGTTATTTCATCTGTAAAGTGGGCATAATACCTATAGTACCTAACTCAAAGAGCTATAAAGAACAAATAAGGTAATATACATAAAGTTCCTTATAAACCTTAAAGGACATAGAAATATCGATTTTTGTTGTTGTCACCATCATCATCTTCCAGACATTCACTCCCAACCTGTGATGAGTTTGTTTCCATCACTGATGATTCTAGAATTTGGGAGAGTCAAATTGGGAGTTGCTTTTTTTTCCTTTTTTAATCTAGAGTCACATCCACCCCATTTTAGATAAGAGGAAGCATGAAAATGACTGGTATAGATTAGATCTTATTGCTGAATGTAAAGGCAGACAGACTTAGTTCCTGTCTTTGTGGCAGCTTTTCTTGAGAACAGCTCATCTATTGAAGAAAAGGTACAGGGGCTATTTTCATTTTCTTTTCACTATCTTCTTTCTAAGTGCACATTTTCTAATTTCTCCTAGAATGATTTTTCAATTTAAAATGTTATGAGACAGTTTAATGAGAACCCAGCTTAAACTGTACTTTACTGTGGGCTACAGAGTTTTTACTTAATGGAGTAAAGGGTCAATTTAAAATAAAATGATCAAGCCTTTCAGAAAGCCCACAACAGAAGGTGACCTTAGTCTCCTGCAGAGAAATTAGATTCCCTATTTGATATCTTTGTGTTTTATTATAGGGGAAGTGAATATATTTAAAAATAAATCTTTTCTTTCTGTGTTTCCCCTTGCCCCTGGGTCGCCTTTCTCCTGAAGCATCATAAGCCCCTTTGAAAGGCACTATTATAAACAGTGGCAATTTTATTGATCTCATTATTTAGCTAATAGTTCGGATCTAGACTTTGAATTGGTAGGCAGGGTAAGGGGAGTTACTATATAACTGCTTAAATTGTCCTGTAATTTCCTCTTTCAGTTGTCTTTTATGCTCTAAAAAATCCATCTGAAGACATGGTAAGGAATGATTGTGGTTCCAGAAGTAGGAAAAACCTTTAGTCTCAGTAGAGATAAAGAGGAAGATGGCAGAGTAGAGGCAACAACCTAGGCCAACTCTCCTAATATTCCCCTCTAAACAACTTTAAAATAATGCCTCAAATTAAATTCTGGAGTGGCAGTCAACGAAAGGTCAAAAGGAGACATTTTCCCAGTCTAAGACAACTTACGAAGTTGGCAGGAGAAGTCTATGACATTGGGGTAGGGGCCAGGCTAGAATACACTCTGTGGCAAGACCAGTGGTGGATATTAGAGGTGGGTACAACAGTAGTAGGAGTAGCAGCAGCATCAGGATTCTAATCTCAGAGATGGAAAGGGGGGTAGGACAATTGGTCCTACCAGAGATTGCAGGGGACCTCTGCTAGCCCTGAGTGCAGAGCCTGGTAATATTTGGCAATTTTATTACCTGTACTCAGTCCTGTGTCACAATTCCAAGGTAGAGCAGTGTGCAGATGGTCAATCACAGGGGAGTGAGGGCCCTAATCTTAGTTCTGAGGTGGAGGGGAGTGCCAATGAGTACAGCTACAAGGGATCAAAGGTCTTTCCTGGGTAAGGATCAGAAAGCAGATCAGGAGAGCAGTGATTATACCTCTTCCTGGCTCACACCAACTTGGAAGCACTGAAAACTCTCAGAGCCCCAGAGTCACCTCTGAAAACAGAAACACAAAAACGCTGGATGTTTGGAACAGTGCTTTGCTCCCCTAACCAGGTGAGCAGAGCCTGAGTTGATTATGTGCGTATGGTCTCAGAAAAAAAAGGATAGCCAAAAAAGAAGGATGTACTGGGAGAAGGGGGAAAGGAGAGGAAAAATGGGGGAAAAATTTTACATAAAAGAGGCATACAAGGAAGAACTTTTACAGCGTAGGGTAAAACTGGGCTGAGGAGACAAACAATGTTTGAACCTCACTCTCATTGGAATAGTGCTGGGGATGGAAGCTCAATTCCATGTGGACAGTCTCAGGCGGGTAAAGGTGGGAACTTCTAAATCTTAGAGTTCTCACGAGGCCCCCCAGGAAAATGACTGGGAATCGAGGTGAACCGAGCTATCTCGTGTATTTCCGCCTCTTCCCGTGAGAGATGTGATGGAAGAGAGCTCTTCCCGCCCTCGAGATTGTCCTGGATCTGGGCACACTATTGTTATCTAACAGCACGGTATTCAGATGCAAACTATACGGCTGGAGAGCTTAAGTAGGATCAGGAAAGCCTGAAAGAGCTCTTGGGCGGAGGGGCGCGGAGCGGACAGGACAGAAGGCTCCGCTTTTCCTCTTTCTTCTCTCCCTTCCCCCTCTCTCCCCACTTATACTTCTACTTCCAATCTCTTATTGTAAGATCTTTGCCTCCTTGGGAGATCTTTCTCTCTCCCTCCTAAGGAAGAATTCCCCTGCACTTGTAACTAGACCCTGAAATAAAGCTCAACCCTTGTTCGACTCTGGAACGTCCTTTCTCTCATACGAGCATCCGGTTTGGCCAGCCGAAGACCTCAGATAGAGGTAAGGGAAGACTCGGGTAGCCCTCAGGCCTCTAGGCCTGGCAGAATAGGTTCAAAGAAGGATATGTATACACATATGTATATGTATAGAAATCTATACCCAGAAGCCTAAAACAGGGAAATAGGAGGAGAAGGGGATAAGAAAAAGAGAGAGAGGATGATATAATAAGAAAGGTGCATTAAGTAGTCAGTAGCAAAAGAGACTTTTGAGAAGCAATAGAATACAAAGATAAAGGGATAAGCAAAATAAAATAGGATGGAGAAAAGCATGCAGTAATCCTGTGAATGTAATTGTGAATGTAAAAGGGATGAATTTACCCATAAAATGGAAGTGGATAGCAGAACGAATTGGAAATCAGAATCCTACTTACAACTCTTGTTGCTTACGAGAGATATACTTGAAACAGAAAGATATGCAGAGTTAAAATAAGGGACTGAAGGAGAATCTACTGTTCTCAGTTGATGTAATGAAGGCAAAAGTAGCAATTATGATCTCAGACAAAGTAAAAGCAAAATATAGTCCCAATTAAAAGAGATACTCAAGGAAACTCCATCTTGCTAAAAGGTATTATAGACAATGAACTCATATCAAAATTTTTTACAAGTTTCTCTGATAAAGGCCTCATTTCTCAAATATGTTGGGAACTGGGTCAAAGATATTTACTGACTTGCTATTGACTATAAAATTAGATATAACTTTTGGTATATTTTGATGTAATATTTGTGGATATATATGGTCTGCCATATACATACCTATCTGTAAATATTGAATCTATATGTATATGTACATATGTGTAAGAAAAAATGTGTGACATATCAGTGAATCTGAATATTAAAGCAAATACATAAATATGATCTGATAAAGATCACTGAGATTTGGAGATGGGACTCAAGATAAAAAGATTTTGGTGAAAGGGTAGACTTCATTTAAAAGAAACAGTTGATAGAAGAAACAGGAAACATTATACTTCATGAAGTTATGCAACCATGTGGAAATTTTTTATCCTGGACATTGAGGACAGAAAAATAAAAGTAATTGTATTAGAAGACCATCTTCTCAAACAAACAAAATAGATAGTGGAAATTGAAATGGAGACAGGATGTAGTTATGATGGAAGGTTGTTCTTTGATTACATGGACATTTGTTGGAAATCTCACTCAACTGAATGCATACCATCTGACAAAATAATGATCTGTCTTCTTTTAAGAATCATCTTTACTGAAATAGATGCAATGGGGGAAATTATTACCATTTATTTCTATGCAACCAGAAATTACTGGTTACTGAAAATAGTACACATCTCACCATAGAATTCTACTACTCATTAAATTCTAGTAACTCCCTGTTGCCTCTAGGATGAAATACAAACTCCTCTATTTAGCATTTAAATTTCTTGGCAAGCTAGCTTTAATCTATTTCTCCAGCTTTACAGGACATCACTCCTACTTTTGGTCCAGCCAAACTGGTCTTCTCACACTTAGTAGTCCATCTCCAAGCCATCTCCTTTTCACTGGCCTTCTCTAATGCCTATAGTCTACTTCTTCCTTAGTTCTCCCCATAGAATCATCTCTCTTTTCCTTTCAGATGCAGTTCAAGTATCACCTTGTACATGAGGCCATTCCTGATATCCCCCACATGCTAGTGCTTTCTCTCCCAAACTACCTTGCAGTTAACTATTTTGCATTTGCTTATATTTTTTCTTTATATTTTTCTGTATATATTTATGTATGTCCTTGTCTCCATGAGAATGCAAGCTTATTGCAAGCAGAGATTGTTTCATTCATTATGTATGTTGGAGCAAATATAAAATGTTATCTGACATTCAATTCTTTCATAACCTAACCTTCTACCTTTCAAATCTTCTTACACTTTACTCTCTGACAAGTTCTCTTCAATCCGGTGACACTAACCTCCTGGCTATTTATGAACAAGACACTCTATCTCTCAGCTCTGGTATTCTCTCTGGCTATCCTCTATGCCTGGAACATTCTCCCTCCACTCTGATTGCTGACTTCCTTGGCTTTTTTTTCAAGTCCTAATTAAAATTTCACCTTCTACAAGAAGCCTTTTAAATTACTCTTAATTCCAGCATCTTCCCTCTGTTATTTATTTCCTATTTGCCCTGTAAATAATTTGCTTTTATCTGTTTGTTTATATCTTGTCTCTCCATTAGACAGTAAGCTTTTTCAGGGCAGAGACTGCTTTTTGCCTCTTCTTATATACCCAGTGCTTAACACAGTGCCTGGTACATAATAGGTATATCATAAATGTTTATTGATTGCTGCATATTAGGTATTTGATAAATGTTGATTGGCTGAAATGGAAGTGATGGGTTTGAGAGAAAGAGATCATGTTATCTAAAAAGTTTAGGTTTCCTAAAAATGGGGGTGCTTGGCATAGTCAGATATATTTTCTACAGTTTAGGGAAACAAATTTCAAAAACATCAGAGATAATGAGTATGACTTACAAAGGATGGGAAACTAGGGTCTGTGTTCTGTGATGATGAAGAGTTCTGTAACTTACTGCTGAGCTAGAAAAGATGATGATTCATAGGATGTTACAAAAGTAAGCTATTGGACTATCCTAGGCTCTTTTCCTTTATGGCTTTGCTCCCAGAGGTGGGAGAAAAGACAACTGCCCTAACTTCCACTATGAAGCATTCAGCACATGTCCTGTCTAGGGAAACCTGAGCCTAGAAAGGGCTTTCACCACTCGTCTTTGATGTTTTCTTTCTTTGATTAGGTGACATTGTGAGTTCACAAGGTCATATTCCACTAGCATTCTGGTGATGGTGGTAGCCTCTTGTGTTAGGCTGCAGCACCTTCAGGAAAGGCAAGCAGCAGAGGAGGATGCCATGGCAATTTTTGGACAGAACAACCGCAGAGGGGCTGATTCTGGTTTGTTTTGACCAACGGGTGATCTGAAGGGAAATGTGAAGTGCTTAATTGTACATTACAGGAGCAATGATCAGTGTCAGGGTTAAAATTTTCCCTGTGAAATTGGGATGGATGGTTTAACGAGCTTAAAACAGAAATGAAGATTAAAAACCCCCTACTTAGAAAAAGAGTCCTTTAGCAATGAACTTGGGCTAGCCACCTCGTGAGTTGGATATAGCAGAAGAAGTTGTATATACCCTAGCCCCTGAAAGTGCCTCCAGCCCTTACTATGTACCAGACTTCTGTCTTATTTGTCAAGGAGAATGATCCAAGCAGAAGTAGAACTGAGAGAATTGAATTCCAAAATAGAAGAAATCGTAAACACCTATTTGTTATTATTGATATTAAGCCTTTGGTCTGGATGAAACATCATGGGGCATGGAAAGAATGTCCAGATGTGATCACTAATCTTTAAGGAATTGTAGAACAGATGAAATACAAGAAAAATGGAGGCACATAATTGTTGCCTCAGTTTTTAGAACCCTTTTACAATTGGCTGATGCATCCTCTTATAGGCTCTTTTTAAAGATGCACATTGAGTCTGAAGAATTCAGTTTAGTTATCAGATACATATTTATTAAATGCCTAATCTATGTCATGAAATGTACTAGCTAGGGATGCTAAGATGTAATCATTTATCTTCAATAAAATATGAATGCAATGACAAGTATCCAGGCCCAGCAAAATCTCCACATCTCAATGCCATCAAGATGTCCTTAATCATCTTAATAGAGATGGGTTGTGAGTTGGAAGAAACTCCAGAGATCATCAATTCCTACTTCTACATTTTACATGTAAAAGAGGTGCTTCACTCCTCAACTTCAATAAATTTAACTAACAAGATGATCTATGTCCTCATACCCTTATCAGGTGAGAACTCATCTTTGATTGAGTTACAGAATTCATAAATCAACCAAAGGTACAAATAGGGGCAAACAAGTCCTTGATCAGTTTGAGAGGAGTGAAAGGCTAAGAGCCATTGGATGAAATCAGCGATGACTGATGGCAGGTCAGGGACAGTGTTTGGTAGCTGTATCACTTCTGGAAATAAGAAGGGTGCCAAGGACAAACTAGACACATTTTGAACAAAGAAGACTTTGGATGCTATAAGGTTCTGACCCTTATCTCCTACCCAAGCATGTTCCAGGAAAATTAAACCACCACAAACTCCCCTTGGACCCTGATAGAAACAGCTTAGGGTCCTAAAGAGCCTGGAGAATAGCAGTGTCCTCCAAACCACTAGACCTACTTCTAGCTTAGCCTTTGCAGCTACCATTGAGGGAAGAAATCATTGTGGAGAAGGACCCACCTTCTTCATCACCAACAACTGCTAATCAACAAGCAGATTGGCAAATCTTGGTGTAGCTATATCCCTCTGAACTTCTAGTCCTTCCAGCCCAGCCCGCACAGCCAAGAACATCCAAGGAGATAGCTCCAGGGGAGAGACCACCAACTGCCAACCAACAACTACCCACAAGGTAGGTAGGCAAGCTAACTTAAATGAAACATCAGGCCACCCCAGGGAAATACAGCAGGTACCACACAGGTCAAACAACCACCTTGACCACTATCATTCATCTGATTTATAGAGACAGCCCAGGACCCTGAACCCAAAGGCTTTTGGAAAAGCAGTATTTCCACCACCATCATCATGGGAAGCCAACCCTGTGGAGTGGCAGCCTGACAACTTCTCCTCTAGATGCTACTATGAAGGTTACTCAAAATCCAGAAAAGAAAGGTATTGTCACTAAAGCCTTTGGCATTGCCAAGTGGTTCAACCTCAGACACTGATACTGTTTTATCAGTGGAAATGACCTTTACCATTGTACCCTTTTCCATCTGTCTTGCAGGTAAATTGTTCCATATGTGTTCTCTCCCTTATTAGAATGTGAACACCTTAAGAGAAGGGACAGCCTTCCTTTTCTATTTGCAGGCCCAGCACTTGGCAGCTAGGTGGCATGGTGGATGGGTTTAGGAATTCCTGAGTTCAAATCCTGTTTCAGACTATTATTAGTTGTGTAGCCCTGGGCAAGTCATTTCACTTGTTTATATCAATTTCCTCAACTGTAAAATGGGAATTATAATGCCCACCTCCCAAGGTTGTTGTGAGGATCAAATGATTTAATAATATTAAAATGCTTAGCAAGTGTCTGGCACATAGAGTTATATAAATATTAGCTATTATTATTATTAATAATACAATGCTTTCCAAATAGTAAGTGTTTAATATATGCTTCATTCATTCATTCATTCATTCATTCATCAACTTTGTACCTTTTCAGGCAGAGTACTATATGGGATCTCTCAAGGGTCCATCCAGTTCAGTTGTCCTGTGGTACTTACTATGGAATTCTTGACTTGATAGAATATATTCAACTAAATAAATCATTCTAATGATAGCAACTTCCACTGCAAAGTAGAGATTCCATACTCTAAGTAAAGAACTCATTTTCTCATAGTGACATAAAGGGAAGGGGGGTAGAGAATTCAAGCAGATGACATACAAGTAAAAAGCACTTTTGTAAAAAAGAGTGAGACATATAAATTGTTTAATTTGATGCCTTTTTAAATGAATAGGGAACATAAAATACATCTAATAAACACATCAAATGATCAAAAATACACTTTAGTTACATATTATGATTAGTTACATGAAAGAATCATAATTAAAGGAGGAAAAACTGAGAGAAGGAAAAGGAAAACAAAATGTGCGTGCGTGCGTGCGTGCGTGCGTGCGCGTGCGTGCGTGCGTGTGTGTGTGTGTGTGTGTGTGTGTGTGTGTGTGGAGGGGGGAATGCAGAAAGGTTTCTATCAACATGAGAAGAATAGATCCAGAAGGTGGCAATAGAGAGATATGTACAGACTAGGATAGGAGGTAGTGGAGAGACAGTGAAAGAGAGACAGGAAGGACTTCTTTAATCTCTGAAATGAGTTGTGTTGGTTGAAAATAAACCAAACCTGTCATACACTACTACTATTCACTTAAGCTGTGGGCAACAGAGGGATGTTTATTGTCACTGCTCTTACAAACCTTAATCAATTCTTTTTAATACAACCTTTGTGTGAGAGACTCCCTAGTGACATGATGGGTTTGGGTGTCATTTTCTTTTCATTTATTTGGTGAGTAACTCCCACTCTAACAATCTGGACATTTCAATATGTGACACCTTTCCAGGGAGTAGTTACTAATCCTCCTCTTCATCATCATCATCATCATCATCATCATCATCTTCATCAATCATTTATATAGTACTTTAAGTTTTTGCAAAGCACTTTGATGATATTATCAATTAATCAGTAAACTTCTGAAAAGTACCTACTGAGTACCAGGAGCTGTGTTAAACTCTGGGAATACCAAATAGTCAAAAGACAGTCCTTGCGCTTAAGGAGTTCACAAAATAACAAGCACACGTACAAACAAGTTATATATGGAATAAATAGGAAATAATTAATGAGAGGGAAAGCACTAGAATTAAGAAGGGTTGGGAAAGGTTTTATGCAGAAGATGGGATTTTAGCTCTGCAGCCCTTAGTTTCTTCAACGATATAATGAGGACATTTCAAAATACTAAGACCTCTTTGAGCTCTAGATCTTATGATCCCGTGACCTAATTCTGACTGCCACTGATTATGTGACTGATTAAGGCATTTAACTAGCCTGTGTGTTTCTCAGTCTTTTTAGATGCGAAATAGTTTTTCTAATGCAAGCAAGAAAGGCCGCATGGAACATGAAAGAGATCAGTGGCTCCAGGACCAAATTCTGCCTCTGATATTTACCAGTTGTATGATCTTGGTTAAGTCACTTCATCTCTATGGGTCTCAGTTCCTCATCAATATGAAGAGCCTCTCACACATGGCACCTCCAGAATGACTACACTGATTTAAGGTATTCTGTGTGTCCATATATATGCAAAATGATTGCTCACAACCCTACTCCCGCCATAGTTCAAAGCAGAGACATTTCATGACATAGCACAGCAATAAGGTTTACAATAAACCTTCCCCTCTATAAACCTGGGGACCATTTCCACAAATACATACATCATCACTTGAACAATGAGAATACATAGGTATACCATGTGATGGGCCCAACTATTGAGAATATATGTAGACAGACGACTCACACCTTTAATGTTGTAAGGTAACTGATTTTTTTTTTTTTGGTAATGAGTCAACAAGCATTTTTAAACAGCTTCTATATGCCAGGCACTGAGATTAAAGACACCATAAATGAAATCATGCCTATTCACAATGAATTGACATTCTAATGGCAACAAGGACGTAAAAATACACAATAAATGTGACTCAAATAAATGCAAACTAGTTGGAATTTAGGGAGGAGTCTAGCCACTGAAGGGATGAGATCAGACTTCACATAGAAGGTTGTGCCATCTTGAGCACGTCACTTTGCTGGTACTGTAGTACGAACTGAAAACTGCTTTGGTAGCTCGGTAGCTGAGACATCTCTGCAGAGCTGCTCCAGGCTCCTATCTTAGGTCATCCAAACCATCTTAGCTTCATTCTGCTAGGGTACAAGGGCAAAAATCAAAACTTCTCTCAGCCTCTCTCTTCTTTACTCATAGCTACCCTACCCATAAAAGGCCAGATAGAGTGCCTAGTGCTAAGATTAGACCTTTTTATTTTTGATCGAAGCCTTCAATAATGAACAGATTGGTAAACTGAGTCAGGCCATTGTTCTTTATCCAAGTGATAGCATTGTGGTCTTTATTATGCATATCTATTCACAGCAAGCCTTATTTTTGTTGTTGTTGTTTTTGAGGGGAGGAAGACAGGGCAGTTGGGGTTAAGTGACTTGCCTAAGGTCCCACAGCTAGTAAGTATCAACTGTCTGAGGTCAAATTTGAACTCAGGTCCTCCTGATTCTAAGGCCAGTATTCTATTCACTGCTTCATGTAGCTGCCCCAAAGCCTGACTGTTTTGTTGGATATTTTGGTCGCCAAAAACTACTAGTTTCCCTATTGTAAAATGGATGATAAGGTATATTGTTGGATTACTCTCCTCTGAAGTTCCGTCAGTTTTAAATCTGTGATCACATGACTTCGCTCAAACAGTTTCTGCCCCGTGGAAGTTGACAGCATTGTTAGACAGTTAAAAATCAATTAAAATAATAGAGTACTAGAGGTTTTAGAACTGAAAGGGAGAAAAGACACTGGATAATTTTTACATCCGCTGAAATAAGACAGGTGCCTGGTACAACCATTGATTTGCATATTATTATAACCAAGGAAAGTTGTAAAGACTAGTGGGAACTGCCTAGTGATCAAGGGCTATGCAAATTGAAGGTCCTGGAAATCCAGAGACAAATTATTTTGCAAACTCTAAGTGAGATGTTTATCTGAAGTCTATATATTTTACAGAAACTTCTCTTAGATTTAAAAAAAAAAAAAACCACAACTCTAGCCAGAATAAGAGAATCTAGTCACCACTAAACTTGATCCCTGTCCAAATCCTGCAAGTGGATCAATAACAGCCATAGGGTATAGGTTGACTGGCCCTGTGAAGGATGGAGTATTTCTAGGCAAAAGGAATTTAAAAGTGAGTCAAGTGGTGATACGGAAAGAAATATAAGAAGACTTTGCTATGGTATGAAAAATTGGAGAGAAGAGAAGAAGAATGAGGGAAATAGGAATTAAAAAAGGAGAATGAGTTTGGTTAGATAATTGGACAGGTTTTACTATCTCTACTGTCTCTGATTTTATATTTCAAACTAGAATTTTTGAAGAAGTAGAAAATACCAGCATTACTGGTTGAGGGATGAAGTGCTTTGACTTTTGTGACTTTTTAGCACTATGATTTTCCTGATCAAAAAAACTAAAAAGTAAAGGGGATCCAGAAAAATAACAAGTGGAGTGAACTTGCACTTGAAGAAAATCCATTTTTTTTCTTTTTGCTATATGAGACCTCTTGTTAAAACCAGTTACTTTAGAAATAGGGTTGATTTATGTTTGTGTTATTATTTTACTCACAGCTCTCCTCCAGTTAAGTGGAGAAGCACATGATGAATTTGGCAATGTTGAAAACCAATAGCATCACTGGAAAATATCTCCACTTTTACTGTTTTAGAAAAAAATAACACTTCAAATAATACATTTTTTTATCTGTGCAGGAGTAAGGCAAGGCTGAGGTGGATAGAAAAATGGAAATGGGAGGGAAATGGGCAAAGTTCCAAAGGAGGTATTTACAAAGAGCTTGATTCTCCAGAAAAGGTCTGAGAGTTGGATAGTTGGATTAGAACGTCCATACTTCTTCCCTAATGAGGCCAACTGAAACAGCAAGTTCAGAACTTGCCACCTCTCTTTACTTTTGGAAATGGCCTCGGAGATGGTATCCACAGTATGTAGGGCTGAGTGTGATAGTTCAAAACTCAGAGAGTGGTCCTGCTGGCTCTATAAATACACAGCCTCGCTGAGCTGAACAAAAAAGGCTGCCTTTCTGCACAGCTTTTCTGACCTTGTGGGATTTTTTTTGAGGGGGTTGGAGCTGCCTTGGAGCTGCCAACATAATTCTTTGGTTGAAAAAGCAGTTCTTTAGGAGAAAGTCTCAGAGTTTGGTAGCCCTGAAATTACCTACATCTTTCAAAATCAAAGTGAGCTAGGGAGAAATTAAAATGACAGTTTTAGCAATGACATTCAAAATTCTGTGATTAAACCTTAAACTATGTTTCTAGGCTTATCTCACATAATTCCCCTCCTTATCTCCTATTCTCTAAACAAAACTGATTAATCACTGTGTTCTTCCATGCAACAATTCCATACTGGTGTGTGTGTGTATGGGACCCTACTGTATCTTGCCATCTCACCCATTCTGATGTTCAACTTAACTTTGATGCCCATATCTTCTGTCACATCACCAGATTTAGAGCTGGAGGGGACCTTAGAGATTATCTAATTCAACCCCCTCAGTATGCAAATGTGGGAACAGATCCAGAGAAATGAAATGACTTCAGGATCACACACAGCTGAAGTTTGGACTCCAATTCAGATCAACCAACATTTATTAAGTGATTATCATGTACAAAACAATGTTAGATGCTAAGCATATAAGGACAAAAATAATCCAAACCTGACCATTCTTGACTTCAAGAAGCTTATTATATCCTACTGTTCTTCTGACTCCAAACTCAGTGCCTTTCTTTCCCTCCCTCCCCTTTCCTCCCCGACCCATCACACTTTGAAAGTCATTCATCCTTCATCTAAACACATGGCGTTTCAATACATCCTTATTAATAGAAGGCTTTGATTCAGGAAGACCTAGTTTCAGGTTCTGCCTCTGACATATACTAGCTGTGTGACCATGGATAAATCACTTAACTTGGGGGTGGAGGTGGGGGCAGGCAGACTCTCTAAGAGAATACATAAAGTTAAGTTACAAACAAGTTGACAATCTTAATCAGTAAAGGGAACTTCTACATGGCCAATTCTCTATGCTGCTGAGATTACAAGTCTGACAAAAGAAATCTTTTAAAAGTACTATTTTGAATTATACTTATCAGCATATTTTACCTCATCATACTGAATTGGAACTCCTTAAAGACATTTAGTAAGTGTTATTTTTCATTGATTCACATCCTCTCACCAAAACAGAGGGGGAAGAGAAGGAATTAAAAAAATAACTGCTGAATGAATAAATGTTAGATGAATGAGTGAATGAATGAATGAATTGGATACCCACTGTTTTAAATACTAAGTACTGTGTTGGAGAATGGGTTGGAAGGTGTGATGGGGAGGGGGCAGAAAAGAAAAAAGCGTTATCCTCAAGGATCTGGCAAAGCAGTAGAGCATGAATATTTAGAGAAATTGAGAAATTTTGGGGAGATAATCTGTATTTTCCATGAATTAAATTATTTTTTGCTGAAACTTCAAGATGTCATTATTTCCTTTTCTACTGGAGGCTCTCTCGAGTTTCTAACCTCTGCCCTATATGACCCCTACAATTCAGATAGTGATCATTAGTGTCCAAGAACCTGCTTCCCCATATACAAGGCAATGAATAATACTTCTGAAAGCTTTAAGGTTTTTCTATGCTATGCAGTGAGGTGTAGTTAAATCAAAAGGCTTGAACTTATTTTATTACTGAATGAAGCATAGTAAGTTGAGCATGACTTTGAAAGGTTATATAGTCCATCCTTCTAAGATGACACCTGAACATAATTTTCAAAATCTTTCTGGTATGCTGCACTGTTAAGAAATAGTTACTACCCTTAACATATGGAACTTTCTTATGTCTTAAGATTATTTCCTCTTATAGCTTTTGGCCATGATCAGCTATATAACCTTTCATATTATTTTGAATTATGGAATCACACAGAACTATAGAGATATAAGAAATATTAGAGATCACAGTTCACACCTGATGGAATGCTTTATAGTTTATAGCACATTTTCTTTATAACTTCATGAGGAGGCAGCATAGTGTCATAAGACAAACTCTGGCTTTACAATGAAAAAAACCTGGGGTTCAAATCCTAACTTACTAATTATCAATGTAACCTTCGGCAAATCACTTTACAAGTCTGGACCTCCATTTTTCATACTAGAAAATGATAAGTTTGGGACTAGGAACACTTGAAATTCCTTTCCCCTCAATTTCCCTTGAAATTAAGAACACAAGATAGGCCGTACAAATACTATTATCTCAATCTTTCTCTTAATTAGACAACATATATGTATAAGGGGGAAGCAGATATACTAATATAACTTCTTGTTTAGTGTCTAGCACATCAACTGACTGATAAGTGGCAGAACTAGCGCGCAAACACAGATCTCAGAGGACTTCAAGTTCTGTACTCAATCTTTTATACCAAGCTGCCTCTCATCTACCATGACTCTTCATTTTACAAATGAGGAAACTGAGGCCCAGGGAAGTGAAGTGAAGTTGCAGATATAAAGAAGTGGGCTAAAGAGATCTGCCCTTGTGGGAAAGTTAATATTGTTCTTGGATGTTTCTGAGTGTATTTTATTGTACCCTACTGTGTCAAGTATTCTGAAACTCTTCATCATTGGGGTCAATACATGAATCCCTTCTATAATGTCTCCCACAATCAAGTCATAAATATTCTCTGCTAGAAGACCTCCAATGAAGGACAAATTAAGACTTCAAGGAGTCTAATTTGACATGGTCTGCAGTTATTGTTATTCTCTCCCTTCTCTAACTAGTTAATAAATAAAGTAATAATAACAGCCAATACATCATCTCTGAAGTCAGACTCCTTTTGTTTTTTCACCAAACCTTTGGAGAGACTGGAAGATGAGTTGGAAACACACTCCAAGGAGCTATGACCATGGCTGGGAGACTAGAGGCTTTGAATTGGAAGAGTGACCTTGAAGTCAGAATCCTTATGGGGGTGGGGAGAAGATATCTATATATCTATACTTACATCTCTATCTCTATATATCTATCTCTCCATATCTACATATCTCTATCTCTATATATCTACCTCTCTCTCTCTCTCTCTCTCTTTCTCTGTCTATCTATACTTAGTTCCCACTTAAGAGTAGAAAGGTTCTCTCAATGCTACATATATACCACAAGGAAGTCAGTGACAAAAAGAAAGGTCCAATATACACCATGCATGGTAGCCATCTTTACGGTACCAAAGTAATGGAAGCAAAGTACATGAATGCACGTTGACTGGGCAATGACTGAACAAATTGTAGTACATTCATATATTGGAATATTATTGTATTGTAAGAAATAATGAATATGATGAATATGGAGAAGAACAAACTTACTTGAATTGATGCAAAGTGAAATAAACAGAACCAAAAAAGACAATATGCTAAATGATTAGAATATAAATGGGAATTACAACCGCAAAACAATGTGAATGTTGCAAAATTATACAAAACAAGGTTGACCTTAACAAAGAGATGAGAAGATACTTCCTTCTACTCCTTTGCAGAGGCAGAGGGAAGGCACACCCATAGGTGCATAACAATGTATATAATGTCAGATTTCTTTCAATATTTTGATTGATTTTGCTTATTTTTTCTTTTCCTTATTTTTCTTTCTTTTCTAAAGTCTTAGGTATAAGGGGTGGCTTTCTGGGACAGGAAAGAAGAGGAACACAGGGGAAAATTTTAACAATTTAAAAACAAAACATGTCCATAAAATCTGTTTTAAAGAAAAGTAGGAAAGCCTTTGCCCAAACTCTGGATGTTGTGACAGATTCAAGTTTTTCAATGGTAAGTACAAGGAAATGGTCCTCTGATCTTTATTGAAAGGTATTCACAGAATCTTGGTGTTTGAAGAGACCTCAAACTCCATCCAATCAAAACCAGATTTGAACATTAATTCCTTCTATATTGTCTCCCACAATCAACTCGTAAATATTCTCTACTAGAAGACCTCCAGTGAAGGAGAAATTAAGACTTCCGGAAGGAGTCTAATTTGACATGGTCCTCAGTTATTATCATTCTCTCCCTCCTCTAACTAGCTAATAAATAAAGTAATCATAACACCTAATGCACCATCTTTGAGGTCAGACTCCTTTTTTTTTTTTTTTTTTTTTTTTTTTTTACCAAGCCTTTGGAGAGAATGGAAGATGAATTGGAAACACAGTCCAAGGAGCTATGACCATGGCTAGGAGACTAGAGGTTCTGAAAGTAAGTATGGGCAACCACACCAGGCATCATACTCTATCACTGTGTATATCAAAGGTGCCTGCAAAAATAATGGAAGGGAAGGAGCACAAGGAGGTGCTGGTGTCTACTGGGGACCAGACCATTATCTAAACGTAAGTGGTACACATTCTGGGTGACAGAGAAACCACAGAGCATTGTTAGAAGTAGTTACCAAAGGAATTGAGCAAACAAAAACCCCAAATAAGGACAAACTTACTGGGTACACAGATAATCAACTTGTTACCAAAGGTATGAATGAATTGGACTGGCAACTGGAAAAAAATGGCTGATAAACACGTGAAATAAAGATGTTGTCCACAAAGACCAATTCACTGAGCTGGATAATATGACTCAGGACATGAATGTTGAGTGGAAGTATGTACCTTCCCATTCGAAAATTGAAAGCAGTGCTGAAGCTCAAAGATTAGCTAAAGAAGCAACTAGAAATTCAGAAGGCTCAATCAATACTAATCAGTCTCTTTACCTGATCCCCCTCCTTGTGTTGTAGCTTTGGCTATCTTTGGTCATTTTCTTCGTTTGCTTTCTTGGTTTTTCTATATGCTATTTTAATTTTTTTTTCAATAATATCAATGAAATACTATATACTATACTATAAGCACACTATAAAAAACTTTAGAAATTGTTCACATGTACTAATAATAAAAGGAGAAAGGCAGATATCCTTATCTCTGTCAGATCCAGCTGAACTCTTGACTTGTCAACTCTTTTTCCAAACCACCTAGAAACTAATCTAGACTGCTTGACTGCTCACGTGACTTTGGCATAATGGGAGTTACCAACTTTTCCTTTAGGTAAAATAGATTGTGAAACAAACCTTGCCATCTGCCCTGACACTGCTTTCTAAGGACTTCCTGGCTTTATCATTTGCCCTGCTTATATGCCCTACAATATCTCAATATCATCTGACCTTCCAACAATCTAAAAATTTTTGGGCAATGCAAACAGCCCCTCTGTTGCATTCTTATTACTTTTGGACTTATAACTTTTAAAAGTCTTTTCATTTACCCAGCAACTGAACTCTCTAATATGTTGTCTTTCCCCCACAAAGTGTGAATTTGACCATAAACTATCTTTTTGTCGTTGTGGTCCATCTCTAGTACTGAGCATAGCACTTAGAACTTAGTAGGAATAGTACTTCAATAAATGCTTTTTTTAATTAAAAAAAATAACAGCTAACACATATGTAGCACTTATTATGTTCCAAGCTCTGTGCTAAGCACTTTATATTTAACCATTTGCTGTCCTAATCCCTTCAATTCCCTCTAAGAATACTAGCATTCCATCACATTCATGTATTATAACTTGTTCAGCTATTCTCCTATTGCTGGATATAGCCTCTGTTTCCAATTCTCTGCCATCCAAAAAGAGCAACAACAAATAAACAAATTCTTTTCTTTCTTTGATCTCTTTGGGATATAGACCTGGTAGTGATGTCACTGGCTCAAAGGCACAGTTTAATAGCTTTTTGGGCATAGCTCCAAATTGCTTTCCAGAGAGGTCAAACCAATTCACAGCTTCACCAATATTAAAGAACTATGTATTGCTTTTCTTTGCATTGAACAGTCCATCCAATCTGGCCTTTTTGTTGTTACTCATTCATAGTTTTTTGTTTCTAGTGTTTGTGCCTTTATATAACCATATAATGTAATTTTCCCTCCCTCAACCTCTTAAAATCAGTTTTTCCTTAGCTAGCAAATGGTCAAAAAATATGAGGAATGTATGTTCAAGGGAAAAAAATCAAGTTGTCAATAAATACGTGGAAAAAATGTTCCAAAGCATTAATAGAGACATGTAAATTAAAGCAATTCTGAGGTTCCATCTTTTACCCATCAGAATGGCAAAAAAAGGCAAAAGGCAGAGATTGCTAGAGACGCTTCCAATAAACAGGTACACTAACACAGTGGTTGTTTTTTTAAATAAGTTTTTATTGATATATTCTGAATCTTCCATGGTCATAGGTATCCCAAGTATCCTTCACCTGCCCCCTCCAAGAGAGCCATCTCCTATAATAAAGAGAAAATTTTTGAGGGGGAAAAAGCCAGCAGAACTGATTAATACATTGGAAAAAGTCCCAAAACATGTGCAATGTGTAACATTTGTGGACTTTCCACTTCTTAAAAGAGGTGGGCTGGGGGTGTCTCTCATATCTCTTTAATGAAGTCCTGCTTTATCTTTTGTTACATTTACTTTTTATTTTTAGGTACGTGGTTCTTTCCATTTATGTTATTTTCCTGGCTCTGCTTACTTGACTCCATATGAGTTCATATAGACTTTCATAAAATTCTCTATTCACCACATGTCATTTTTTGCAGCTTAGTAATATTTTATTCTGTCAATGTGCCATCATTTGTTTAGCCATTCCATAAATGATGGGCATCTGCTTTGTTTCCAATTGTTAGCTATAACAAAAAGTGTACCTGTAAATATTTTGTTGTATTTAGGGACTTTCTTCTCACCAGTGACTTCTTTAGGGTATAAGCTTAATAATAAAGTCTCTGGTTTAAAGGATAGGAATAATTTCATCACTTTATTTGCATAATTTCAAATTGCTTTCCAAAATGGCCATACCATTGACTATTGCCTTTTTGAAAATTTGCAAATTATGAGATGAAACCTCAGGATTGTTTTGATTTTTCATTGCTCTTACCATCATCATCATCACCATCATTGTTGTTATTATTAATGTAGAGAATTCTTTCTTGTGGTTGTGAATATTTTGCAAATTTTAAAAAAACGTTCATATCCTTTGATGATATATCTATTGGAGAATAGCTATTAGTCATATTGTTGTATGTATGCATGAGTGTATATGTGTGAGTGTGCGCTAATCTTTGATACCAAATTATGATTAGAGAAATTTGATGTGAAATTTCCCCCCATGCAACTACTTACCTTATCCTAGGTGCATTAATTTTGTCTGTGTAAAAGATTTTCAGTTTCAATTAATCAATGTTATTTTATGTTTTGTAATTGCCTCTATCTATGGTTTGGTTAAGACTACATGTCTTGTTCATAGCTGTAAGAGGTATATGATCTGTTCCTCGTATATTTTTTAATAGTATGATCTTTAATTTTAAGGTGAACTATCCACCTAGAATGTACTATATAATATACCATAAGGTATTGGTTTAAGTCTAAGTAGTTGGAATAAGGAGTTTTTTCCTAGGTAATTAATGTTTTCCACTTTATCAGAACAGTGTTATTGAATTCTGATGTTTCTGATTTTCCCTTATCTAGTATATTTCTCTAATCTCTCTACTTTTTAACTAAAAAACATATGGTTTTTGATGACTGTTGCTTTATAACATATTTTGAGGTCTTTATGTACTATTTCCCCTTTGTCCCTATTTCTTTCCATCATTTCCCTTGATATTCTAGAGTTTTTCTTTTTCCAAATAAATTTTATTATTTGTCAAGTTATGTGAAGTATTCTCTTGGTAATTTGATTGGTGTGACATTAAGAATGTAAATTAATTTTTGTAATAGTGTCATTTTTATCATATTACCATGACCTAGTCTTTAGCAATGAATATTCTGTCAGTGTTTTAAGTTTTTTTTTTCATTTCTTTAAGAAACATTTTGTAACTGAATTTATTCAGGTCTCTTGTGTACTTTGGTAGACTGATCTCCAGATATTTTGTGTATTTTACAGTTATTTGTAATGAGATTTCCATTTCTAATATTGCCTTTTGTTTTGTTATTATTATATATAAATGCTGTTGATTTTAATGAATGTTGCTTGGATAAGTCACTGCAGTCTGGAGTGAGAGGAGTTTGTTTTAAAATTTTTTGAGTCAACATACACTATATTGGCCCATATTTCTTTGTGTGTTTTACCTTTCCATGGTTTAGATATGAGGACTATACTTGCATGATAAAAGGATTCTATTAGAGTGCTTTCTGAGAATAATTTGTGAAGAATAGGTACTAATTGTTCTTTGAGATTTTGAAAAAATTCTCCTGTGAATCTGTCAGGACCAGGAGTTTTTTCTCCTCTTGATTTGTTCCTTTACGACTAGATCTAATGTCTTTTCTGAGATTGAATTATTTAAGATCTCTAGTTAATCTTATAGTTTGGGATATTTTTTACAGTTTTTGTATTTTTTAACTTTTGTAGTTTCAGTCTTGTTAGCCTGTAACTATGTATAACATTTGATTATTCTTTTTATTTTTTCTGGTTTTGCTGTAATTTCACAGTTTTCATTCATTTTATTGATTTGATTTTCTGCCCTATTTTTAATTAGATTATCTAAGTTTATTAGTTTTATGAGTCTTTTCAAAGAACTAACTTTTACTTTAATGAATAATTTCTATGTTTTTTTTTTGTTTCCAATTCATCTATTTCTCCTCTATTTAAAAAATATATCTTGTGCCTTTTTTTTTTACTGGTTTTCTAATTTTTTTTTAGGTGTGCATTCAGTTCATTAATCTCCTTTTCTATTTTGTTAACTTATGTTTGGAGGGATAATATTTTTTCCCCTGAGGATTATTTTAGCTGCCTCCCAGAAATAATGGCATATGTTTTTCATCATTATAACTTTATTTTATATGATTATTAACTATTCCTATGATTTGTTCTTTTACCACTTATTATCTGGGATTTCATTGTTTTCTTTTTAAAAAGTAATTAATTTATTATTAGTTTTCAACATTCACTTCCATAAGATTTTGAATTTTAAATTTTTTTCCTCTCTCTTCTTCCCCACTCCCTCAAATGGCATGCAATCTGATATAGGCTCTATTTATACACTTGTGTTGAACATATTTTCGTATTAGTCATGATGTAAAGAAGAATTAGAACTAATGGGAGGAACTATGAGAAAAAAGAAACAAAACAGCAAAAGAAAAGGAGAGCAAATAGTATGCTTCCATCTGTATTCAGACTCCAAAGTTCTTTCTCTGGATAGGCAGAGCAATTTTCTACCATGAGTCTTCTGGAGCTGTTTTAAATCCTTACATTGCCGAGAAGTGGTAAGTCTATCAAAGTCAGTCATCACACAAGTGACTGTTACTGTGTACAGTGTTCTCCTGGTTCTGCTCATTTCAATTAGTATCAAATCATCTAAGTCTTTCTGGTTTTTCTGAAGTCTGTTTGTTTGTCATTTTTTATAGCACAATATTATTCTATTACATTTATATACAACAACTTGTTTAGCCATTCCTCAATTGAGGGACATAGGATTTCATTTTTAAGTCTCCATTTGGATCTATATCTTTTGTTTGTGGTCCCTGAATCAATTTCTATTTTTATTGTATCATGGTCTGTAGAGGATGTATTAACTATTTCTACTTTTTTACATTTGTTTATAGTATCTCTGCCCTTATACATAGTCCATTTTTATGAAAGTTCCATGAGATGCTGAGAAATATGTACTTGCTTTTGGTGTTCCATTTATAAGATGCCATAAAACTCTAGTTTTTCCAGCAGTTTGTTCAGTTCCATATTTTTCCTTTTGCTTATCTTTATGATAGACTTACCCAAAACTGAGAGAGGGATATTGAAATCTCCTAACACTTTTGTGTTGTTGTCTATGTTTTTTTCTAGGCCAGAGAATGTTTCCCATATGAATTTGGATAGGAAGGCATTTGAAGCGTTCAAGTTTGTTACTCATATTGTTTGTTTACTTTCAATATAATATAGTTTCCTTGTTTATCCCCTTTTGGGGGGGTATTTGATTTTTCTTTATCACATACCATGATTTCAACTCTTGCCTTTTTGAATGCACTTGAACTTTTTTCTTCTCTCCATTTTATTTTACGTATGTCTTTGTTTTTTAAATGTTTCTTACAGGCAACAGATTGTGAGGTTTTGTATTCTTAGCAAATCTGTCACTTTTTTTGTTTATTGGATTGTTGAATCTATTCATGTTTAAAGTGATGAGAGTTAAATTTATATTTTTCTCCATCTGATTCTAATATTGGTTTTTTAAAGTTATGACTTTTTTCTCTCTTCTGCCCTAAAACTGGTACTATGTTCTAATAGTTACTTTCGCTTAGTCTTTTTTTAAGGTGGCTCTGTTCCTGCAGGCTCTCTTCCCCTCATTTGATTGCCCCCTCTTTCTTATTATTTTTTTCTTTAGGGTTTTGCTTATGAGTTCCTTTTTTCTCTCCTGCTTTTATCTGGTTATATAATTCTTCTTCCTCCTTATCCCCTCCTATTTAGTCAAGTAGATTCCCTCTTCTTCTTGTCCCCTGTATGCAGTTCTCTTTCTGAAACCACAAGACTAGCCCTAATTTGACCTCAGCACATCACACATAACTCTCACCCTGGACTATTCCCATCCCTCTTTCATGTACCCTCCAATGTTGTAATGTAGTCCCAAACACAAGAAAACAAAACATTGATTCACCCGTAGACAGGGTGTTGCCAGATTCTGCCCATAATGCCTCAGACTTGACTCTTCACTGTTACCTCCACAGAACTTCTATTTCCGCTATCTCCTTGCATACACTTACAAAGATGTTTCCAACTTGCCTCTCTGCTATCACTCTGCCGCTGTTGTCCTTGCTTCTGCATTTATTCACTCCTAAATTTGTTGTTTGGTGTGTTCAGGAAGCAAATACTCTCTTCAGTTTGGTTTTCCTTTCTAAAAATGCTTCAAGTATCTCTTGATTATTGAACATCCATCTTTTTTTTCACTTATAGCTAGGCACAGATTTACAGGATAGGTCACCCTGGATGGCATCCTGAGCTCAATTGCTCTTCAGAACACATTGTTCCCTCTTGTGTTTTCTAGTAGGAGCAGAGTAGTCTTATGTTATTTGAATTTCCTTTTCTTTGTATTCTATGATCTTTCTCCTGATGGCTTGTTGGTCTTGTTTTTGAATAGAATTATTAAATTTAAATACTATGTATCTCAGAATTTGTAGCCTAGGATTTTTTTTTTCTGGTAGTGATCTGTGAAACCTTTGAAATGATATTTCATTTTTTGCATTCAGAAGTTTTAGGCAGTTCTCTTCTATTATTTCTTACATTGTGGTATTAAAGTATTTTTTTCCGTTATTATATTCTTTTGGGAGACCTATGACCCTTAGGTTATCTCTACTTTATCCTATCTTTGAGAGGAATCTAGGGTGTAGTAAGGAAAAGCTAGTACCTCTGTTGTAAGGGCTGTAGAACCCTCTTCAGGGCTGCTTTCCACTTTTGGTTATCTACCTGATCCACCTCTCACCTGTGACTCCAAGAAGCTATAGCATGCACAGTAGCCACAATCCTTAAACCATCTAGAAAAACATGCTAATCCAGGTTAAGGGTAACTGAGGGGTCTCAGATTCTTCAGTGACTTAGGGGGATGTCTACTCAAAGTGTATGAAGACTTGCCCTGGTAGAATGAGTGGATGAGAACAATTTGTTCCAACTGTCACGAAGGCTGTCTGTTGCTGCTTAAGCAAACTTCTACAGCTGGTACTTTCAAGGCAAAGGAAAGAGAGAGGGTTGAGTTTTATTGAAAGCCCCTTGTCAGGGGTCTGCTAGAATAGTTGGTAGTGTGGAAAGTTGGAGAAGGCTGCTGAGTGAGCTCAGGATCAGTGAGTATCAGTTGAGTTTTAAAAAAACGTTCTTTTGGATTTTGAGTGTCCTAGTCTATGGAGACAACTGAAGTTTCTTTGGGGAATAATTTCTATTTTAGAGAGATTTGAGAGGTCATGGAGATCAGAGAAAATGTCTAGTCCTCCATTTTGTTGCTCATGTCACCCAACACCACTAACACATTGTTGATGGAGCTATGAGTTAGTTTAGTCATTCTGTGAAACAATTTATAACTAGGACCAAACAGTTACTAAAGTTTGCATTCATATATGTTTTGATCCAATGATATAACTTGTCAAAGACATCAAAGAAAGAAGACTTAAAGCCTAATAGATACAAAAACATTTATAACAGTTCTTGGTAGTAGTTAAACATGTTAGGGTATTTCAATGTAATGGAATGTTATTGTACAATAAGAAATGACAAATACAACAGTTTCAGTGAACCTTAGAAAAAAACCTATGTGAAACAATTCAGAGCAAAGTGAAGACCAGGAGAACAATGTACAGCAACAACATAATAAACAACTGCAAAAGATTTAAGAAGTAGGATCAAGGTATTAACCAGCCACAGTTCTGGAAGATGGATAATGAAGTATGTATTGGTAAATGCTTAACAACCAGCTTTCAGAAAATGTAGGCCACACTTTTAAATTTAATTTGCATTATTAACATCTTACTTTCAGTTTCTTAAGATAATTGGCAAAACAATAAATCAAGCCCTGATTTGTAGCATTTGTCAATTTCAGGGTAAATGTTCACACTGAAAATTTAATAATTGAGTCTTTTCAGTCTGTAGGAGCAGACTCCAGAACACTACTGATTCTACCCACCCCTTGACAAGAGTAGTGCTAGACTCAAGATGAAGAATAAGACACATTTTCTGACACATATGTGAGAATTTGTTTTGCTTGAATAGGTATATGCAACAAGAGTTTTATATCCCACTCATACCCTTCCCATCTATAAAGAGGATGGGAGGATAAGGGCAGTAGAAAATAAAAAAAAGGAGGAGGGGGAAGAAAAAAGGAAAAGAGGGTCACTGAGGTACTTTAAAAAAATGTAAATAGAAAACAAAAGGAAGATGTAAAAGAAGCAGAGACAAGCAGGAAAGGGTTAAAAGATACAGTTTGATTTTTATTTTATACTAAAGAAAAGCAAGCTATGTTTAAGAGTGATTTGTAGTTTCATGAACAATTGTCTTTTTCTGTTTACTAATTATATGAAAATATTCATTTTATTTTATAAGTTCAGAATAAAAATACATTTTTTTCCTCTCCACCTTCACATCCTTAAATTGCTTCAGACTCATTAGATGTCCTTCAAGGCTCAGCTCAAGCATTACCTTGTTATTTCTTCCAGTTGCCAGTGCATTCTCAACCTAATCACCTTTTTTTGTTAACTAATTTTGTATCTATTTTTACTCTATTTTGTGTATCATATACTTTATTTCTTATTCTTTTTCTTTTGTTTTTCTCCTTTCTCTTTCTCTCTCCTCTCTCTTTCCATATATGTTCATATGCATCTCTCCCTTCCTTTTTTCTTATAGGTATATGTATATATGTGTGCATATATATATTGCAACAACACATGTGTATAGACATATGTGTGTGTGTGTGTGTGTGTGTGTGTATATATATATATAATATGTGTGTGTGCATTTGAGAAAGAGATAGAATCAGAATCATCAAATCTGAGAGGTGAATGGGTCCTTTGAAGCCATCTGGTTCAACCAATACATGAAAGAAACTCCACTATAACCCACTCAGAATAAATACAAAGTAGTTTAGGGAGGGAAGGAACTAGCACTTGGCGGGGATTAAGTAAGGGTTGATTTAGAAAGTAGTTCTTAAACTGAGTTTTGAATGACTTCTATGAAGCTATTCTAGTGGGTGGAGATGGGAAGGAGAGTATTAGGCAGGAGAGATGACCTGGACAAAGGACATTGAATCTGTGTACGAAGAACAGAAAGACTCCCAGTTTAGCTAGACTGTAGCATTAGAGAAGGGGAATAATATATAATGAGGCTAGAAAGGTAAACTGAAGCCAGGTTTTAGAATTCTTTAAAAACTGAACAGATGTGTTTATATTTTATCTGAGAGGCAATAGGGAACCATTGGAGTTTGTTAGGTAGGGGGGTGACATGGTCAAACCCATATTTAAGGAAAATCACTTTGGCAGTTGTGTGGAAGACAGGTGAGGTAGAGGAAGGGGAAGAAGAGGATGGGAACCTGACTCAGAAAGACCAATTAAGGCTGTTGAAATAGACTTGGTGAGAGGTGATGAGGGACTGGTTATGTGAGCAGAGAGAAGGTACAGAGTCTAGAAATGCTGTGGAGGTAGAAGTGCCAAGATTTGGCAAATGATTGGATTTGCTGAGAGTGAGGAGTTGAGGATGATACCAAGGTTGGAAATCTGGAAGACTGGAAGGATAATGGTATTCTTGACAAAAATAGAGTTTAGAAGGGCTGTTTGGGTGGGAGAAATATAGCTGAAAATAACTTATTTTTTTAAAAGAAATATATGTTTTTAGGTGCATCCAGGACAGCCTATTTGAAAAATTTATGGAGAGTTGATAGTGAGGTACTAGAGCTCAGGGAAGAGACCAGGGCTAGAATAATAATTCTGAGAATATTTTCAATAGAGGTGATAATTATATCGATGGGAGCTAATCAGAAGCCAGATTTCAAAGTTCTGAGCAGTGAGTGAGATGAGGAAATGGGTACAATCAATATAATTAGCTTTTTTCTAGAAGTTTGGCTGAGAAAGAGAAGATAGAGACAGGAATATTGCTTGAAAGGAAGATAAAATGTGGGGAAGATTTTTTTAAAAAATATGTTTATTTAAGGATAGGGACTAGAAGGCCAAGAAATTGGTAAAGGAAGGAAAGTATAGGGATGATTTCAAGAGATTTTGAGAGGAAGAGAAGGGGAGAAGAACACATGTTTTGTGGCCCCTATTTTCTTAGTAAAGTCTGGAACAAGGGCTTCGAGATGAGAAGGACTTGAAACGTGATAAGAGCAATATCCTAACCCTTTGCTTGCAAGGAGTTTACATTCCACAAGAGCATATCAACATAGTACTGTGTCAAATACCTCACCCCTCTGTGTCAAGTACACATATGACCCATGACACTCCTGAGCGTGGTCCAAACCAGTTTAAATGTAATTGGGAAACATTTTAAAAATAGATAAAAATACAGTGAAACATAGATAATAGTACATTTTAAAACTAAATCAATATGAAGCCCTCAAGGATCCTTATGTATGGATTAGTGAACCTCTTGTTTCTATTGGAATTTGATAGCACTGGTATAGTGGATAGAAAATGGCTTTAGTGTCAGAAAGATGTGAGTTCTGAGTGTGATGGATTTGATTTTCTAGCACCAGAGATTATATTTAGAACCAGAAGGGACCTCAGAATCCGTCTAGTTCAACTTCCTCATTTTATAAATGAAGACCTAAACACCCAAAGAAGCAAAGTGATTAAGGCCAAACAGACGAACCCAGGTTCTAAAAGTCCATATCCTGTACTCATTCTCCCATCCCACATTGCCTGTTCATCTCATAACACCTGAGACTAGCATGCCACTTTACATTATACATGTTCTCACATACAGAAACTCATTGAATCCTCAGAAGAATCCCATGAGGAAGCTAGGGTAGGTATTTCATACTCTAATTTATGGATTTGAAAGGGGAATCTCAGAGTTAATTTAAGTAACTTGGCAAGATCACAAAGCCAGGAGGAGAAAAAGTGAGGCACCATCTTTCAGCATATTGGAATCAAACTACCAAAAACCATTGTTACCTAATTATAATGCATCATGCTTTGAAGCAAACTTAGCAAAAACTTACCTCATTAATCTCATAGAAGTGGTGGTTGTTTTTGCTTAACTTTTTTAAAAATTGACGTAAACAAGACTTCTACTGGAGAGGGATTAGGGTATATAGGGAGCCATGGTATGGAAAACAAATGCTATAAAGAAAAGTTTTACTTTTTAAAAATGGAATAGTTAATCTATTAGGTTCATCCCTCTATGACTAAGACTTGTATAGTTCTTTGATGTGATACCAAAGCAAAGGAAACCTCAGCAGGTCTTCTTCCTTGAAGTAATACTTCACCAATCTTTTAAAAATTATATTTGAAGCTCTTAATCAACCCCTCATTCCTGTTTAATATTCTTTCCTCATTCACAGAATTCAGTTTTTGCTTCTTTCTTTTTTTTTCAATTGCCACTTTCTGTTCTTTTTTCTTCCCTAGAGGTAGTATAATCTCTCCTTTACTACTAGACATCTGCCTTTTCCTACATATAGTGCCTTTGGGAATTCTGTTGGCTATCCAGTGGTGATACTTTTACCTTCTCTAACATGTCTGGGTATTTTTTAATATTTACTGGTTGTATGTGGAAGTCAAACAGAGTTGGTCTTTTGTATTTGAATGATTTATTGCACATCTTATGTGTGCTCTAGACATTAAAGAAAAAAGATGCAATATTCTGTAATGACATAAAAGTCAAGAAACTTTAGTCAACTAAGCAAAGAACTGGGACTCAGGCAGCCTTTGATTCTAATTCTTTCTCTGTTAATAACTTCACTGTGTAACCTTCAGAAATCAGTATACCCCTTTCATTCCATCTCTGTAAAGCAGATATTAATGACCTACTTAGAAGAGTTATTGAGAAGACAAATTCATGGAAAGGACTGGAAGGCCTTCAGCAAGTTATGGTTTTTATAGAAATGCTTAATAATAAAGTAATTTAAGTGTCTCCTAACTTCTCACGACACCCATTGATTTGGAAATGTCACTGAACAGCTTAGTACAATAATTGATATCTAAGTGGTATTTGCTGAAAGGACCACTAGAAGGATGTAAGTTAAAATAATTTGCCAGAATGTTAGTCCTACAAATAATGTACACTTAGGTCAATTTAATTCTTTGTTTCTATAAAGAGATTTGCAGGGCTACATGTAAGCCTAGAGAGCTGGTCCACCTGTACCTAAAATTTTTGATGGTGTCCAAGTTGGACCCGAATTAACTCGAAGTAGGATATCAGACTGGATAACCTTTGGGGAATTGCAAAGTGCTTACAGTGACCCCCAAAACCACCTGCACTCTTCTGGTTATGTTTCAAGGCTATGGAGTGATAGAATATCATAGAATGGGATGCCTCTACTACTCCCTCCAAGAATTAAAGTTACAGTCCTCCAAAAAGCAAAAGAAAAGGCAGATGGCAGAGGCTGCCAGAGGGCAGGGATTGGCTTGCTTTTTTGTATTTATATCTTTCATGCTTACCAGAATGCCTAGAACATAGGAAAAAGTTAACAAATGCTTTGTGTTCCATAAGTATGAATGTATATATGTATTGTATTATATGTATACATTCATCTATCTAATCTATGACTCCACATTTGTGAACATGTGTGACCAGAAAGGTAGTCGTGCCCTTAGCAGAAGTTTGGAGGAGTCTTGGTGAGAAGATGGTGAGTTTTTGGACAAATTCAGTTTAGATAACCATGGGACATCCATTTGGTTATATACAGTAGACAACTGTAGATAACAAGGGACCAGGGTTCAAGAGAGAGATGAGATATGAATAAACAGGTAATATGAACAGAGACAATGAAACACATGGGAACTGATAAGCTCATCGAGACAGGATAATGAAAGAGAAGATGACCCCCCAAAATACTGAAGTCCAACCATCCGTGGGGGTCAGGATATGGATGTGAATGCAGAAAGGCAAGGAAGGAATGTTCAAACAGGTAGTAAACCAAGGGAGAGCAGTGTTACAGAATCCAAGAGAACAGAGAGTATCCAGAAGGATAGTATTTTTGGCGGTATTGAAAACTTTAGAGATGAGGGAATGGAATCTATATCAACATCCCTGACTTTTTTTTTTAAAGAATAACTAGAAACTGGACAGAAGATGCAAAACAGGGTAGGTTAGTGTTGGTCTAGTGGAAATAGTATAGGATTTGGAGTCAGAGAACTTGTATTCAAGAAGCAATGTTGAGTAGTGGTTAGAGGATAGAAGGTCTAGATTAAAATCCCAAGCAAGGGTAGGCTTTGTTGGAAGGTAAGGGAGGAGTTAGAGAACATTTTAGAATCATTGTGATATATAATTAAAAGACAAAAATAAAATTTAAAAAATGATATGAAATATTTTAAAAATATATTTTAAATTATTTTTAAAAGCCTGCAATACTTTCTACGTGTTGCACACAGTTAATTGTGACTTGTCCTTGGAAATCACCTCTAATTGTCATCTCGCATCCATTTCAATTTGTCTAAAATAGTTCCTTCCATAGAATTTATAGTATTATTCCTCAGAAAAACTAGTCTAGGGCAATTGGGAGATATAATGGGAAGACAAAAAGAATGATTGAGCCTGTGGTAGAGTTTGAGTCCAGGCTACTAAAGTATAAATGTGGTTCGACACATCGAATCTGTGTACTCTTGAGCAGAGAACTGCCATTTTGAATTTCTGTGGAAGTAAAAACAAAACAAGGAATTTATTAAGCATTTTTAAGTGCCTGCTATGTGCCAGGCACTATTCTAAGTACATTACAAATATCTTATGTGACCTTCACAACAACTCTGTGAAGTAGGTGCTGTTACTCTCACTTCAGGAAACTGAGACGATAGAGGTTAACTAACTTGAGGGCTATAAAGCTTGTAAGTATCTGAAGCCAGATTTGAACTTCGATCTTCCTGACTCCAGGCACAGTGCTCTATCCACTGTACCACTTGATAGATGCCTTGCTGCTCACTTGTGGCATAAACATGATTAAATTTTAAGGCAGGCTTTTGATGAGAAAATTAATCTCTTGAAGGTTAAAACTACAAAATAAGAACTGAAATCATTAAATGACAACTTCTGTTGATTCATTTGATGATTCACTCATTTAAATCTGTTATTACATGACTCTAAAACAGCATTAATCTGCCAAAATTTAGAATTGATGATCTTGTGCCCCCACGTTCATTTTTAACTGAAGAACTAGATCATTGGCTCATCTTTCTATATGTAGGGCCTTTTACTCAGCCACCTGTGTTCCCATGGCATTCAATCTGGAAGTCTATCATGAGCCATCTTTGTTAAGTAACCTACCTGTCCTGCATCTAGTGCCCATCATAAATGAATTTCTATAGTCTATCATCTCTGACCTATATAATTCTTCACTCTTCATATGGGAAGATTATGTATGTTGTTCCATCCACGGCATGCTGAGGGACCTCAAGTCTCTCCTCTTTGCAGAGGTCCAACACTCCAATGTGTAGATGCTGATGGGCAGCACCATAGGTTGGAATTTTTTGCTTTGCTATTTCTCATTACTTTACCATTTACTACAGCTGTGCAGATGCAACTGTAACAGAGATTATGGTGTTTAAATCCATAGGCATGTAGAGATTACTTCTCATTCTAAACATAAGAAAACTGAGATCAAAAAGTGAAGAAACTTGCCTTTTGTCACATAGATAATAAAGTAGAACTGGAAATGGGAACTAGATGATCAAATTATAGATTTAGAGCTGGAACTATAGACACTGAGTCTAATTTGCCTGC
This sequence comes from Notamacropus eugenii, assembly GCF_028372415.1. Classification (NCBI taxonomy): domain Eukaryota; kingdom Metazoa; phylum Chordata; class Mammalia; order Diprotodontia; family Macropodidae; genus Notamacropus; species Notamacropus eugenii. The sequence goes on along the minus strand of NC_092876.1, from coordinate 148,946,857 downwards.
CTAATTTTATTGATGAGAAAACTGAGACCTAAAGAGATTAAATGACTTATATACTGCTAGTAAATATCTCAGTGGGATGTGAACCCGTATCTCTCTAATTCTGACCCCCAACCTCCAGCTACTACTCAACATTGCCTCTTGAACATAGGTTCTCAGACTCTGAATCATATACTCTTTCCACTATATCAGAATTAAACCAGGCTGTTTGTATCTTCTGTCCAGTCTCTGACCATTCTCCAAAAACCAGTGACTCTGATGAGTAGATTCTGGTACCTCCTCCCTCTTCAAGTTGTTTACATGATCCTTTCAGGACACTTGTAACCCACCAAAATCTTTACTGCTTTGTATTAAAGAATGAATACTGACAGTTTTTTGTACTAAACATTATGTACTAAATCATGTGGGAGGATTTACAATTATTACAATTCTTCAGAGAAATTCAGGGAAATCTGTGCTAGTGATGAAAATATACCTCAAGTGAAAGAAACATCACTTTTTTTTTTTGGTGGAGGTGTCCTTTCACCTTCAACTTGGGAACATATATAGGGAGGGGAAGTCTCACATGGTCACTTGCCAAGTCACCCTTCAGACTGCTGATCAGTGGTACTGGTAATATTTTATGGCTTGTGCTTAGTTTGCACTCTATGCCTTTCTCGGGTTCCTATGTCTACAAGGAGGATAGGGTTGGATAGTGGAGCAGAGGATTGAAAATTTTTCTAAATCTTGTTTTTAACAGCCTTGAACATACCTCTGGCCTCTACAGGAGAGGAAACAGCTCAGTTAAATTTTCTGTTCCTATATCCCTTTCATCTACAATAGGAGCAGTGACTGTCCTATGTGTTCTGGAAAGCTTGGTTACTGTTTTCAGAGTTGAAGAGACTGATTATAAATGACACAAAATAATAAACCCCACAAATATAAGCATGAACTAGTGTTAGACAACTTGTCACTTAGCCTTGGGTGATAGTGCATGTGATGATCAAGTTTGAGGACATAATTTATCAAATGAAATGGTTATTTAGACAGGAAGAAGATCAGAAACATTGCCACAGATCTTAAGGAGGAAAAAGTTTCAAAGACGATGGTTATGATCAATAGGTTGCATCTGCCTGGAACTCACATATCATCAGTACCCTCTGCCCCCTGACTGGAGGACAGTGTCGTGGGTTCCAGGGACTCCTGGAAGAGGCTTACCATAGTTTTTTCCTCATTTCCCACCAACTACACAACGTCACAGAAAAGTCTGGATTCAGTCAAAGGGCCTCACTTGAGGACCTAGAGGGCCTAGGCAGGTTCCCCACCCTTTGGCCTATCAATATTCTCCACCTTGGAAATTTCACTGACTCTCATAGTTTAAGCACCACTCCTATACAGATGACATCCAAGTTAATATTTACTATTCTACCCTTTCCTCTGAGCTCCACATGTATACCTTCATCTGCCTTAAGGACATTTCCACCTCAATATCCCATTGTCAATTCCACATAACCAAACTATTCCTATTATCTTTTCCACTAAACTTGTTACTCCTTTGTATTTCATTATTTCTGTGTCACCATCATTCGTTCAGTTTCTCATATCTGCAATTGGACTTATCTTGGACATTCTCCTTTGCTTCACATTCAATGTTAATTATTTTATTGATTTTAGTTCTGGGAAATTTTTTTTTTCCATTTTAAGTTATTTTTAACTGCTAATTACTAGAGGAAAGTGTAAAGGACTTTTAAGTAACACGGAGAAAATGTTATAAAATTACAGAGTCTTAAAAGTTAAATATGGTTTTCTGTGAAAATTTGTACAAAGAATTTTCTGCCTCCCTCGTTCAGTCCCTCATTTCCTTAATAACTTCCAAATTGGTCGTCCTAATTTTAGTTTCTCCACTTTTCAATGCTTCCTACTGCCAGATTAATTTCCCTTCAACCACAGCTTCAGCGGGTCTCTCTCCTACTGTAGAACTTATCTAGAATTTATCCCTGCCGAAAATTTAAATCCCTTAATTTTCTCTTTGTGAATTAAAAAAAAAATGCTTTTAATTTGACACACCAGTAATCTTTCAACAAACAACTCCCCATAGTACTTTGAAAAGAAAGAAGTGAGGAGGGGAGATAGGCAGGGAAGGGAAAGGGAGAAAGGCAGGGAAGGGAAAGGAAGAAAAGAGGAGAAGGGAAAAGGAGAGGAGAGGTAAAACATCTAAATAGTGATTTTGGCTGACAGAACAGGTCAGTCTTCATATTTTATTTACAATTTGTTAACAGAGAGAAGGATGAGTGTTTAATACAGTTATCTGGAACCAAGACAGTCCATTCTGCTTGAATGGAACTTTGTTATCTTTACTTATATCTCTCTACAGAAATTAGTCTTATTGTTGATTTTCATCTCTCCCCCCCCCATTTTCACTGCTACTACCCCAGTACAGGATTGTATTACCAATATCTAGACTATTGCTAGAGCTTTCATATAGATTTTCCATCTTCTACTCTCTTTTCATTCCAACCTATCTTTCAAACTATTTGTAGAACACTCTATATATCTATTCATATCCTTCCTGTGCTCAAAACACCACACACTTCCTCGGTTAGCTCCTGAGCAAAGTTCAAATTCTTATGTCTGGCATTCAAGGCCCTCCTCAACCTCATGCCACTCTATATTTCCAGGTTTATTTCACATACTACACTTCTATACAAACCCTATTTCAGAAAAAATGGATATGTATTGAACCTTCATGCCTCATGCTTTTGTTCGGGTCTCTTTGTATTCATGCACTGACCCCTGCTTTTGCCTTAAATTCTTTCATGTCTTTAAACTAAACCCAACTAAAATATCATCTCTTCTGGGGAACCTTCTCTGATCCCCTCTTCATTCTCCCTCACCATGACAATGACTTTTCACTTCAGATCTCAAGTAACACTTTCCTTGTACCTCTCCAAATGCACTCTGCTTGTAACATTGCATTTTATATAGCTCTTAGTGTTGGTGTCTTGTGTGGTATCTACTACCCTGTAAATTCCTTGCAGACAGTAGTCATATTGAATTTTCTAAATTATATACCTTCCCATCTCCTGGAGCATCTAACATAATGTTCTACCAAAGTTTGCCTTTAATAAATATCTACTATTGCAATTGTTGTAAACCTGAAGTGTAACAAAGTATAATTATTATGCTATGGAAACTGGTGTTTTAACAAGAGAGACCCAAACAATAATAATTTACGTTCTTAGGGCATTTGTAATGTTTGCCTAGCTGTGGTCACTATGGCCACTTCAATGGAGCCTAAGATTGTTTTAGGGCCTTTTGGGGGGAATGGGAGCTTGTTAAAAATATTTAGCAAGGTTTCCACATGTCTTTAGATCTTTATCCATACCATTTACTCCAGTCATCATTCTCAATCTTCTCATCTTTCTCCCACAGAAACCCTGGGCTCTGATATTGGGACTACCTGGGACACACTGATAGGTGAGCTTTTGTTTCATCTTGCCTATCATCCTGCTTCCATGTCCTCATGCAAGTTCTTGGCCATTTCCAAACAGTATCACCATGTACACAACCCACTGCTTGTCAGTTTTCTAGCACTCCTTTATGTATTATTTTCCTATATTATAATGTAAGCTTTTTAATAGCAATGGCTGTCTTATTTTTTGATATTTGCATGCCCAGAGCTTATCACAGTACATGGCACTTTGTAGATGCTTAATAAATACTCATTCATTCATGTAAGTTCTTTGTATGTAGACATGGATTAATTCATTGTATTTTCATCACCAGTACATAGTGTCTGGCATATATGAGTTTCTTAAAATGGTTGTTGAATTATTGATTGCCTAACTAGCACACACTTGACTGTTCATGTTGAGTTTGCACACAACTAAACCTCTCAGATCTTTTATTCAGATGAAGTTTTTTAGATCTATTCCACCACCATTTCATATGAAGGAAGATGATTTTCTTAGCTGAAATGTTAGACTTTACATTCATTCTTATTAAATTTCATATAATAAGATTTATTCCAGTGTTTTAGACTCTCAAGATCTTATTTTGAATCCTGGCCCTGTTATTATCGTTCTTAGCTTTGAATTATTTGCAAATTTAATGAGATGCCATTTACACCTTTATACAAATCATTGATGAAAACATTAGACAGGACAAGGCCAAGGATGGATACCTCCAAGTTGGCATTAAACTATCAAGTTCTATATTTTGGGTCTGGCCATTTGGCTATTTCAGAGCCAATCTACTGTATCACAATTATTTGCTGTTAGTCTCCAAATTGTTTGCAAGAAAGGGATAAGATACTTGATCAGATACTTTAATAAAATATAGGCAAACTTAATTTGCAGAATTCCCAAACCCTCAGTCTAGAAGCTTGTATCACCAAGACAATATTCATAGCCCTGGGGGAGACTATGAATATGCTGGTGTAGTTCTCAATAGCAAAGTATAACAGACTCTTCATATAGAAGACAGAAGAAAAACATTTATTCAGACATTAGAAAGCCAAATCCCCAAACCTCAAAGCCAAATCCATCATAGTAGCAAAGAAGTCAATACACATTATCACTGCAGGGAGTAAAGTCATTCCCAAGCCTCTCCTACCTCTGCTGCAGCTTTCTCACAAGCAAACACTCATGAACCTGGGCCTGGCAACGAAAGTCTGTGTCCCTTCCCCTCTGCCCCTACAGGACTCACTCACCTCCTCCTGGTTCTGCTCCACCCTTCCTATTCCACCTGTTTGGCAAGTCCATCTCACCACATGTGTTTTAGGTTTCCATGTGATTTAAACAGGTCATATGGGCTTATTAATGAATGGAAAGGATTCTCCCATTTAAATTGCTATTACAAAGCCCTGACAAAGAGGGAAATGAGTTTAATCTGGCATGACCTGTTTTTCACAATGCCAACCATGTTGGTACTTTATGGTCCCCAGTTTCTTTACTAGATGTGCCTAAGTCATCCATTTAATCTAATATTCTAGAATTTTGAAAGATATTGAAATCAGATTCATTGGCCTAATGTTTTTAGACTTCAATCTCTTTCTTTTTCGAAAAACAGATAATGAATAGTTGGGAGGACCAGAAAAGGCCTCTTACAGTTCTGCAATACCTGTCTTCTTATCCATGATCCTTTGAACATCATATAGAGTAACTCAAAATTCACATATGACAGTTCATCTAAGTCTGGTGATTTGAACTTATCATGGGCAGGTCTCAACATTCTATGGATCATTGTTGTTTTGTCCTTTCTGGTCTAACAAGCCTTCTCCTTGACAACATAAGGAAAACAAGAGTTGATCAATGGTAACTTCTCTTCATCTTTTGTTATAATCATTTTATTCATCCTGAGTAGCAGAGGAAAAAAAACCTAACTCTTCATTTCCCTTAGTTTCCCTTAGCTCATTCTAAGCTACACATGTCCTAGAACTATTTTTATAGGACCATGCCACTCTTTTGTGGGCATCCTCTATTACCCACACTTACTAATGCCTTCTCTGCAATGCTTCTAAAAAAAATCAAAGTTTTTAGTGAATTCTCTATGCATCCATAGACAGCATCATGTCTCCTTTATTCCTTATCGTCTGTTTCTTTTCATGTCTAGTTTCCTGTTCCTTCTGGGGAAACTTCTTTTGTGGAATCTTAGTCTGTGGCATTCTACCTCTCTTTGCTCTGAATTCTTTGAAACCTTCTCCCCCAAAAGTTGAATGTTTCTCAGGCTACTCCCAGTTTTCCTCTCCTCTTTCACAAATTCCAAGATGGAGTAGTCACTTTCCTGAAAGTTTCCTATCATTCCTGCCCTAGCAACCATTTCTTCCTTGTTACGCATAATGGAATGCAGAGTTATTATTATTTGCTGTTGAAGATACATTTAGCATTTAAAGAATGAAATTATTAGTAAGGTAAGCCTGAAAATTGGTAGCTACTTTATTTTTGGCATAGAGAGTAAGTGTCATCAAATGTCTGATTAATTAACGTCCTCCATCACTACTCTGGCTCCCTCGTGTCAGGCTTATGAGCTCTTCTAATCTCTTTCTCCCTTCAGTTAAGGTGGTCTGTAGCATGTATACTTTAATGACATTATTCTATTTCTGCCTCCATGGATCTCCCAAATGCTCTCTATCATGCTTTATCCATTGGGGTTTCTGCATTTTCTCACATGGGGAAGAGAATAAGTGTTTATTATGTCTACTGTGCACCAAACAGAATGGTTAGTGCTTTACAATATTATCTCATTTGATCCTCACAACAATCCTGTAAAGTAAGTGTTGTTATCTCCAATTTACAGTTGAACAAACTGAGTCAGACAGAGATTAAGTGACTTGCTCTGAGTGAGACAGTTAGTGTCTGAGGCCATATTTGAACTCAGGTCTTCCTAACTCCAAGACCAGCACCCTATCTAGTGCCTTCTAAACAGAGTACACAGTTTCAGAGACAATATTTTTTGAGTACCTAATGTATGTCTGGAATTATGCTGGGCAATATGAAGGACATAAAGATATGTCAGCCACAGTTTCTGCCCTCAAGGAGCATCAAATATAGCGTAAGGGTGACAGACCAAGGCAGTATATGGTGTCGTCTCAATTAGGCTAACTACCACGTTGTAAGATTTCGTGAATGTGGAAGCAGCATTCCTTTTCCAGTTTCAGTCTTGAGAAAATTCTAAACTTAAGGGGGCGTGACAATTATATAAGCTGACTTCAAGTGCCATATCATAAAATGTAACTTTTAATTACTTTTGCAGTTTGTACTCATTCTGTCAGTGTCAGGTACTCCCTTCCCCCTTTTGTACAAAGATTAAATGATAAGTGGTGGCAAGAGACCATGACGAAAGAACTCTTTTGATTAATGTTCACTTACATGGCATGAGAACAAAGACTTATTTTTTTTTATCAGGTAAATGCTTTTGAACCTGAGCACATTTTATTTCCTATTGCACATGAATCATTTTTCCTGCTACATACAAATTTAATCAGTGTCAGTCAGTTCTGTGGATGGATGGTTGATGTAATGATAAATGGGAAGAAAAAAGAACTTAAATGAAAGCATTGGCTTCTCCTGGCCCATAGGACAAAATAAGTATGTCCACAAATAGCAGTCAGTCAACTACTATTCCTAATACGTGGGTCCCTTGAGTTACCTTGTGGCACTAGCATCCATCATAGGGTATGATCATATTTAAATCTGTCATCAGGGGCAATGGAAATAGAGTTTTTCATTTTGGAAAATAAATGAATTGAATGTTTTTGAAAGTGACCTGAATCACCATGGTCATGATAATTCTGACTCTGTATACAAAGTTCCCCCAAGGGCTCATCATTTCTTTTTGTATTTCTCTATTATCTTGAAATCATATCCACTCCTTTCTCTCAATTTGGCATTTAAAGCTTGTCATGATCTGGCCCCTTCCTATCATTTCAGTTTTGCTTCTTTACTGCATTCTACCTACTCTGTACTTTAGCCATACTGTTTCTCATGTATAATATTTCATATCTCTTCTCCTTGCTTTTGGATCTCCCTCCTAATGGGTAACCCTACCCATGCCTAAAATGTTCTCTCTCCTAACCTCAGTCTCTTAGAATCTTTGGCTTATATATTATCTCCTTCATTAGAATCTAAGCTTCTTGAGGTCAGGAATTTCTTTGCATTGTCATTGGTTGTCATGGTGCCTAGCTCACAGTGAGCACCTAACCAATATTTGGAGATTGACCTACTATAGTCTGCCTTTTTACTGGCACTTTCTGAGTTAATCACTGCTCTACCTCTCACCTATCTGACTTCAAAAACCATCATTTTGATTCCTAAACTCTCCAGTGGACCATTTTTTAAAATGAAGAATGAACTACTTATGTTCTTCTTCAATACAAAAGCCAACCTTTCCTTTATTTAATAATTCACCCTTTCGTGGTCACAGAAAAAGTACAAGACTAGGTGGCAGAGACATGGTTTAGAGTCCTAGCTTTGAACCCTGGTTGAGTCACCTAAGCAAGCCACTTAAAACTCTTTAAAATTATTTCATGATCTATAAAAGTGAGAAGTTTGTACTAGATTATCTCCAAGGCTCCTTTGAGCTCTAACATTCTATTAAGTTAGTATATGTGATTGTTCGCAGAGATAGCAACATCAGAAATTCAGAAGCAGGATGAAGAGTAGATGAGAAAAGGGGTGATTCCCAAGTAGTGACTTAAAAGAAGTAATCATGAGATTGTTGCTGATTCAAGCATGATGCAACAATCAACCCTGAAAAAGTAATAAATAGGATATCATAAAAGTACAGTGCAGTGAGGTCTGCGCCAAAGTATATTGCTTATGAATAAGAAATCCCATGGATTACTCCACTGCTTAAGAAGCTGTGTAGTATATAAAAGGCCTACCTCAGAGAAAGGAGCACATAGGTTCAATTTCCACGTCTGATAGATCTCTCAGGCACTCCCTGTCTGCTCCTTCCAAATTAACATAAAACCATTAATGACACTCTTTGGGTGCAGCAACCACTGGACCATTTTTGAAACCACTCTTTCACATTATTGTTTAGCCCAGATCTTCATCTTTTCCTACAAGAATAGCATGAGGTATTTTATAAAATGTTTGTTGAATTCTTTGCCAAAATCTAGGTAAACAATATTTGTAAAATCCCTTTGATCAACAAGTTGAATGATCCTGTCAAAAGAGAAAATGAGCTAAGTCTGGCATGACCAGATTTGATGAAGTCATTCTGGCCTTTTGTGATCACAAGTTTCTTTTCTAAATGTTCACTAACAATTTGTTTAATCATACATTCAAGAATGTTGTCAGGAATCAGTCAAGTTCACTGAGCTGTAATTTGCAGTCTCCATTTTCTTTTCTTTTTTGAACAACATCTAACTTTTTTTCAGTCTTGAGTACCTATCTAACACTACATGATCTTTCAGATGTCATTGACATAGACTTGTCAATCAGATCTGACAGTAAATGTTCAAGGAGGCAATAGAAGTTCATTACATCCTTACTATGTGCCAGATATTGTACTAAGTGTTAGGGATATAAATACAAGCGCAAAGAAAGACATATCTGCTCAGTCAGGAGGGGAGTGAAGCATGGCCATCCTGGGCCCACCCCCAAAATGGAGGCTCTTCCAGAAGGAACTCACCAATGGAAGAAGAGATTGGCATGGTGAGGGTATATTCCAAGGTGAGAAGATTCTGAGCACTGACAGAAGTTCAAGGGGTAAGAAGGAAACTTTGTCATGGTGGCTAAGTGCACTTTTGTCTCCTAAGGTTATACGGTTCACCAGGGCCAGGAGATCCAAATTCAAAAAGTCTAGGTAAGTAAGTGTTCTTTTTTTTCATGTGTATGTGTGTGTGTATGTATGTCCATAGTTCAGACCTATTATTTCATTGGAATTATGAACTCCTGGTGATCAAATTCCACATGCAGCTGGGTAATGCTGTAGATAGACAGCTGGGCTTGGAGTCAGGAAAACCTAAGGTCAAATCTGGCCTTAGACATTTACTAACTTTGTGACCTTGAGCAAATCACTTAACCTCCGTTTACCTCAGTATCTTCAATGATAAAACTGGGATAATTATAGCACCTACCTTGTAGGATTTGTTTTGAGAGTCAAATGAGGTATTATTTATAAAACACAGCGTAGTGACATCTTAGGTACTATATAATATTACTACTACTACCACTACCACCACTTCTACCACTACATTACTACCACTCTTCCTCCTCCTCCTACTGCAGAATCACAGAAGTGCAGAATTTTAGAATGTAAATGGACCTCAGTGACTATCTAGTTCAATCCATACCCCAGTGGAAATCTTATTATAATATACCCAACAAGTAGGCCTAAGCCTCTTCTTGAAGAACTCTGATGAGGGGAAACTCACTACTTCTTGAAATATCCCATTTTATATCTGGATGGCTCTAATTTGGGGGGAATTTTTCCTTTCACCAATTTGAAGTTCCATTCTTAACTTCTACCAGCCCTTCACATACTTATAGACAGATGCCTCTTTTGTGTCTCCTCTTTCTTAGGTCAGACATCACTAGTTCTTATTTATATGTTCCAAGGACTTAATCACCCTGCTAGATGCCTTCTTTTGGATTCTATCCTTCTTAAACTGTGATGTCTAGAACTTAGCATAATACTGTTGGTGAGTCATATCAGGGTACAACATAGAGGTGCTATCATCTCCTGGTTCCTTAAAGATTTACCACCCACAGTCTGAACCTGTATTATTAGGTTCTTTGACTGGCATATGACACTGAAGAGTCATGTTGAACTTACAGTCCACTAACACTGCCAGCTTTTTTTTAAACAAACTGCTATCTAACCAGGAGCCCCTTTTGGGTCTCCATTCCCCTCATTCCTTTAAATGTAACTTTGTAATAAGTTAAGGAATATAAGAGTTAAAAAAAACTTTTTTCATGTTGTTTGTTTCAAGCTTTAATATGTCTTAAAATGCAAATCATCCTTGAAAGAGTCATAACTTAAGCCTCTGTAAGTAATGTAAACGTCTGGAGAGTGAGGTACAAAGATCAGGTATTGTTAGAAATATAATCAACTGGTCCACCAACAAACAGATATGGAAGGAACCACAAGAAATAATTTCTCTGGCTTAAGAAAAGGAAATTTGCAACCTAATTTCAAAACTATATTTGTCAGCTCTTAGCATTATCATCTAAGTGGTGCTATGGATAGAGCATTTTCATTCATTTTCATGAGTTCCAATCTGGCCTCAGACATTTACTAGCTGTGTGACCCTGGGCAAGTCACTTAATCCTGTTTACCTCAGTTTCTCACCTGTAAAATGAGTTGGAAAAGGAAATGGCAGACTACTCCAGTATCTTTGCCAAGGAAATTTTACATGGGATCAGGAAAATGACTAAATAGAAAAAATAAGTTCTTTCTTTGAGGTCTTTGCTGGCTTAGAGAGGTTATAGATGACATGTTACTTAGACAGCAGAGGTTGTATCCTGATTAGCTGAGAATGCCTCATAGTAACTTCCTCCACTTCTGAGATCAAAGCTTATTGATATTTCTCTTTAACTCCTAAGAAGACCCCTTAAACTTAGAGTCAGGGATCATAGACATAGATATAAAGCTAGATAACTTAGAGTCCCTTAGGGGACTCAAAACCCTCATTGTACACATGAGAAACCTGAGGCTTGTAGAGATTAAATAAAAGATTATAAGTGGCAGATTTGAACCAGGCCCTCTGAATCAATACAGTAATTTTTACCCCCACAACATAATGCTACCTCTCCATTGAGAGGCAGCATGCCTTTTAAGATTCATGTTATACCAATGTAAATGGTTCTTATTTTCACCAACAAGGTTCAGGCTCTGCTGTACAAAGAGCTTCCAAATTTGTCTTTGTGTGATTCGTGCTTAGGCCAAATTGCATCCTTGTGATAGGTCTCCCATGGTGCAGGAAGAGAGCTGAAGCAAAGACAGAACTTAAATTGGAGCTCCAAAATAGCTCCTGTTGCCCACTCTATCTATCCTACCGCCCTTCTGTCACTACTTGTGGTTTCAGTGCTTCATAGGGAGAGGTGTAGGGAACACATGAAGAACTCGAGACAAAAACAAAGCTGAGGAAATGGGGGGCTAGGGGATGTCTACTGGCTTTCAACACAAATCTGAGGCTAAATCTATCATCTCTCTGAATCTCTCTGTCCCATACCTGTAAAATGAGATGAATACTAGGGAGCTTTGTCTCCTGTGCTTCTGCTTCCTTTACTCTGTATCAGTTCATGAAGTTTCCCCCAGTTTCTTTCAGTCTTTACTATATGTTGTTTCTTCTAGCACAATCTTGTGGTATATTAAATACCACAATTTATTCAGCCATTCTCAAGTCAATGAGCATTTACTTTCCCTCCAATTTTTGCCATTAAGGAAAATATTGCTACAAGTATTTGACTTTTTTGGAGTTATGTGCCTGGTAGTGGTATCATGTCAAACTGACTTGTATTTCACAGGTCTCAGTCCTTGAGAGATGTTATTCTTCTTTCCCAACCACAACAAGCTTTATTTTAAACAAAAGCTAGGCATTTTATTGTTATTCCGTGAAATAGTATATCTCATATTCTGTTATATCAAGTGAATTATGGTTCAATATGTTCAATAACAATAACACAAAAACCCTCTTGGCCAGAAAAAAAGGATCACACATTCTGGCTGTTCTAAAAGCTCACAGACTGCAAAGTGCATTTTGCGTCAGGTTTTTTTTACATAAAAGTTAAATTTCATGACAAGTCAAAAATAATCATAAGTATTAACATTTGTCCATTTGCTTGTGAAGTTTGCCATCTGGAATAAACACACACACACACACACACACACACACACACACACACACACAGATACTCTTTCAAAAAGAGCTTTGTGAAAAGCCAGATAATGTTATTTCAAATTTTCTGAGTTTCATGGAACAACATATCATAAAATGTACGATTGAGGTGATCACAGTATGGAACGATGGCTAAAAGCATAGAATGATAAAGCTAAAAGAGTGACCATTTCATCAGTGCCCATTTATACAAATAAGATGCTTCCTAAACTGTACTAAAACACATAAGTGCTTGTCATTTTCTTATAGATTCACAGGAAATAGCAGGACTCTACTTGGCTGACAGTTGGGTATCTCTAAAGTGGATCTACCTCAATCTCACATTCCGTCTTTTCTTTACTATCCATGGAGTTGTCTAAGATCAGACCAGAATTCCTGCCAAAAGCATAGAACTGAACAGTAATTATAGCACTATAAAGCCAAAAGGAAGCCTAGAAATGCTATGCAGATGAGGATCCCCAAACCCAGAGAGCTGAGGTCATTTGCACAAGGTCACACATCAAGTTAGACAAAAGAGTCAGAAATGAAACCAGATCTCGACTCCTAACACATACCTTTCTAGTCTACTACACTGACTAGATTCTAACATACACTAGGTCAAACCTGCCTTGTGCCACACATTTGAAATCTTAGGGTTATAAAGTTCTTTATGATGTCTTGGTAAAATACTCAATGTTTCCTGTAGCGGTATGATCAAAATCACCCTATCTAATTTCAGCCTTGACAGTTTGGACTACATGATCTTGAAGGGTCTTTCTTGACTGCTGCCCTTGTTCCACAGACTCTTGCTGGATCCTCATTTGAAGTCCCAGATAGGACCGGGGAGGCTGACCCTTTTTCCTGCCATTCATCTCTACAGTCCCCACTCTTTCTTCTCAGTTTGCCTCTCTCAACTTGTTTGTTACTTTAAGAATTCCAGAAACAAGTCAATTCTGATTTCCATTTAAAAGGCTGTGATAATCCAACATTGCTTTCAGAAATGAGAGGGATATGCTCGTCTCTTTGGACTACAAAGTTCAAGATACCTTTCAGTTCTCAAACCCTAAGTAAGTAATACTTTCCCTTTCTGTGAGGGTCCTTGAGGAAGAGCTCAATCTGTTTTAAAATGCAAATAATACTTTAGAAAACTGTAGCCACACCTTCTCTATGCAAAAGTGTCCAGAGTTTAATTCCCAGTTCTGTCCTGCCTGTGGAATCTTTGGCCAACAGTGTTCTATTGATTCAACTTCAATGCCTACTATTTACATTCCTACAGGAGAAGGAAGGGAATATTTGTTACTTACATAGTATTTGTTAAAAATGCAGATGCATATTCATAAGTTTCAAACAGGTTTCTTTCATACCATCAGACTTTTCTTTCCATTAATAAAGGCAAATGTTTTCTTTGAAGAATAGTTCTTTGAGGAAAGAATGTCTAACATCTGATTGAAGTTGGTAAGATTCTTTGAAATCACAGAGAATTATTTGTGGAGAGAGGACATATTTTTCCTTTATTTCCTAAAATATGGGTGTCCCATAGAAAGTCATAATAGTTAACAATTCTTGCACTAGGGGTGATCACTATAAAGTGTCCATTGTAAAAAAAAATTCATTTGAGGTAGAAATGGAAAGAATGTGGGGAAGCACCTTAGAACTCAGGAGAGAGGTCCTCTGGTGGCAAGACTCCTAAGTAGCAGGAGGATACTCATGGGGAGCTCTGGGCAAAGGGAAAACAAGCTAGGGCTGAGAGGAGCTTACCTGGGTTGAAGCAGCAGGGGATAATTATTCTAGCTAATTTATTGCTAAGCTTAGTTGTTTCTGTCACCTGAAGGAGTACAAGCACTATCAGAGCTCCCTAAATCTGAATACCTTTGGGGCAAAACTCTAGTCATCAGTCCTAGTTGTGGCTTTGGCCATGTATCAGGGAGGACAATTATATTGCATCTGGAAGGAGAAAACCAAGATGGCGAGGTACCCACAGACTATCGTATGTAAGGATTGTTTAAAGAAATGGAATATTGATCTTGAAGAAAAGAAGGTTCAGAAAGAACATGACAGTCAAATTCAATTACCAATCAATCAATCAGCAAACGTTTACTTTATGTTCATTACTGGGGATAAAAAAAAAGAAATGAAAGTGTCCCAGCCTTTGAAGAGATTCTTGAAAGGGAAAATAATGTATTCATATGTAAGTATAAAGGGGGGACTGTCCAAGAAGGGCCCAGTTCTCGGAGACTGTATCTTCTGCTTTTTTCCATTCCATGCAAAGGCTTGGTGAGTCTGCTTCTGGAAATGTGTAATATGTCAAAGCACATTCAAGAACTTATTGGCTGTTTCCTGTCAGTTTACTTCATAGTGATTGGTTACCGAGTTAAGTGGGCATACAGAAGGCCTGCTGTTGACTGCATTATCTTTCCACCTGGACAATAAGTGGCAGTGAACCAATGGTGCCTCTATTATTTTTGTCTCTGTATTATTTTTTCCTGGTTATCACGGAAAATAGTATTAGAGAAGGAAGAAACCAACTTATGACATTGTGGACTTAGAAAGTTCTGACAAGCTATTAAAGGAACCCTCAGCAATCAGAGCTGATAGCAGACAGAGTAAAGGCTGCTAAGGAGCCAACACTGAGGAGCAGCCTGCTTAACCTATCATTAGTAGTGAATCAGCTCTACAGGTGAGATACCTTGTCTTGCAAGCAAAGAAGTGACTTATCCATCAACTATGCCACAAACAGAAGTGAACTTGGTGGTGACTCCTTAAAAGCAGAAAAGGATTTCATTGGGCCAGGCAGTTCCTAGCCCCTACAAGAGGACAGGGAATGTTTTGTAGTTAATGATTAAGCTTAAGTCTGCTTTCCCCAGGGACTGAATACATATTGATAGGGGAGTGTATATCTAGCTTTGGGGGGTGTTGGGTACTTTGGTCCTTGCTATACACCCTCAGTATTTGTATCTTTGTAAAAGCTATTTGAAATTAATTGATTATTTTATATTGGAGCGATCTTCTATTAATATTGGCATAAATATACTGGATTGGAACTTATGAGCATTCATGTTAGAGAAAACTCCCCAGACCCTTAGAGCTACTCCTGGAATCTTGAAAGGAGAAATAACTGAGCTCTTTGGGGATCCAACCAGCCAGTGCATGTTGGAATTGACAGATTAAGACCCAGGCTGTGTACCATACCCACACATGTGTGAACACATATATATATATACACATGTGTGCACACACATACACACACTATCTATCTATAATATATGGAAAAGAAATACAAAGTAGGTTGGAGAGGGAGGGCACTATCACCAGGGGTGGATGGGTAAGGTAGGATCAGGAAATCCTCTATATAGAAGACTGCTTGAGATGAATCTTGAAGAAAAAAAAGGATTCTAAGAGATGGAAGTGAAGACAGAGTACATTCTGGGCATGAGTCTATTTGCCTAGACTATAAAGTTAAAGAAGGGAAGTCATATGTGATGAAAGTTAGAAAGGCACATTGGGTCCAAATTGTTAAGTGGCTAATAGTTTATATTTTATCCTACAGTTAATAGGGGTCAAGTAGGTGGCACAGTGGAAAGAGTACTGTGACTGGATTCAGGAAGACTCATCTTTGTGTGTTCAAATTTGACTTCAGATACTTACAGCTATGTGACCCTGGATAAGTCACTTAACCCTGTTTGCCTCAGTTTCCTTATCTGTTAAATGACCTGGAGAAGGAAATGGCAAACTATCTTTGCCAAGAAAACTTCAAATGGGGTGACAGAGTTAGATACAACTGAAATGACTGAACGAAAACAATAAAGAGTCAATAGAGAGCTACTGAAATTCATTGAATAGCAGAGCATGCCAGACCTACACTTAAATGTTATTTTGGCATCTATGTGAAGAATTAATTAGAGAAAAAAAGACAGGGGAATCAACTAAAAAGCTGTTTATAGTAGTCTAGGCTACAGGTTAAAAGGATCTGAAATAAGATGGCTGCTGTGTGAATAGAGAAAAGAAGAAGGGTGTGAGAGACGTAATGGAGGCAGCTAGGTAACAGAAACTGGAGCAACCAACCTGACTTCATTCATTCATTCATTCATTCATTCAGCATGTATAAAGTGCTTACTATATACCAGACACTATACTTTAGCACAGTGAATACAAAAGAGCCAAAAGATAAGCCCTGCCTTCAAGAAACTTACAATCTAATGGGGGAGACCACATCCAAATAAAGACACACAAAGCAAACTACATGTAGGATAAATAATAAATAATTAAAAGAGCTAAAGCACTGGAATTAAGAGGGGTTAGAGAAGGCTTTCTGACCTGAATTCAAATGCACCCTCAGACACTCTATAGCTGTTAGACTTTGGGAAAGTCATTTAACCTCTGTCTCTATCAGTCTCCTCATGTGTAAAATGGGAAAAATAATAAACATGTATCTCCCAGGCCTATTGTGACCATAAAATTAGATAATATTTGTAAAGTGTTTTGTAAAATGTGAAGTACTATATAAATGCTATTATTATTATTAGAATGGCAAGATTTGACAAGGGACTGGATATATAGGTTGAGAGAGTTAGAAGTTAAGAATAACGCTTAAATTGCTAACCTAGGAAATTGAAAAGATAGTGATGCTCTTGATAGTAATATGGATGTTACAAAGGGTAGAAGGTTGTAAGAAAAGGTAATAATTATTTTTGGTCGAAATGTTTAATTTGAGATGTGCATTGATCATTTATTTAAAAATATTCAATAGTCAATTGATAATGAGGTATGAGAGCTCAGGAAAGAAGATAGGGTTAATTGTATCAATCTCAGAGTCATCAGCATAGAAATGACAATGAAATCCATGGGATCTAATGCAGTCACCAAATGAGTGAGTGTAGATTTAGAGAAGAGGGCCCAGAAAAGAATGTTGGAGCATTTTTATAATTAAGATTTGAAATGAATGAACAAGCAAAGGAGACTGAAAAGAATCAGTCTAACAGGCAGAGGAAACATGCAAGGGTGTTGTCACAAAAGGAGAAGAAAATGTGAGCAAAAATAAGATGGAGATAAATTCACAAATAATAATTAGAACTTTGTTAAATCTATGAGAATATGAATTATTCCCCATTGATAAATGATCAAAGGCAGTTTTTCAATGAAGGAATCAAAGCAATTTATAGTCATATAAAAAAAAGATGCTCTAAATCATTACTGATTAGAAAAATGTAGATTAAAATAATCTTGAGATATCATCTTACACTTATCAGATTGGCTAAAATAATAGAAGGGGAAAGTGACAAATGCTGGAGAGGATGTAGAAAAATTGGTACATATCCATTGTAGGTGGAATTGTGAACTCATCCAGCCATTTTGGAGAACATTCTAGAATTATGCCCAAAGAGTTATTAAACTACCTATACCCTTTGACCCAGTAATACCACTACTGGGTTTATTTCCAAAGATGATTAGGGGGAAAAACCTATATGTTCTAAAATATTTATAACAGCTCTCTCTTTTTTCTTAATAGTCTTCCCCCCCCCCCAATTACATGTAAAGATAGTTTTCAGTATTTATTCTTGTAAGATTTTGAGTTCCAAATTTTTCTTTCTCCCTATTTTCCCTTTCCCCTCCCCAAGACAGCAAGCAATCTGATATAGGTTATACATGTACAATCATGTTAAATAGATTTCCACATTAGTCATGTCATAAAAAAAGAATCAGATCAAAAGAGAAAAACCACGAGAAAAAAAGCCAAAAAAATAAAAAAAGTAGAAATAATATGCTTCACTCTGCATTGAGATTCCATAGTTCTTTCTCTGGATGTGGTCAGCATTTTCCATTATGAGTCTTTTAGAATTGTCTTGGAGACTTGTATTGCTGAGAATACCTAAATTTATCAAAATTGATCATCGATCATTCCACAATGTTGATGTTACTGTTACTGTTCTCTTGGTTTGGCTCACTTCACTCAGCATCGCTTCATGTAAGTCTTTCCAGTTTTTTTTTGGAAATTCTCCTGCTCATCATTTCTTATAGCAAAGTGGTATTCCAACACAGTAATATACCACAACTTGTTCAGCAATCCCCCATTTGATGGGCATCCCCTCATTTTCCAGTTTTTTGCTACTTTGACTATGTTGGAATACCACTGTGCTATAAGAAATGATGAGCTCAGTGATTCTGGAAAAATATGGAAAGACTTGCATGAAATAATGGAGAGTGAAATGAGCAGACAAGGGGGACATCGTATATAGTAACAGCAACATTGTCTAAGGATAACTTTGAGTGAATTAGTTATTTTGTCTATTATAAATACCCAAATTAAACATAAGGGACATGTGAAGAAAGACACTATATGCATCCAGAGAAGGAACTGATAAGTAGAAGTATGTATGGAATATTTTTTCTTATATGATATACCTAATTGTGTCTAATGGTAGCCATCTGTGGGGGGAGGGAAGGAAGGGAAGAAAAAAAGAAAAAAATACATGATAATTTTAAAGGAATAACAAGTTATGCATTGTGGATTGACAATTTCATCTACAATCATCTTTTTTATTTACCAAGTTATAGAAATGCTTGTTTTATTCCATAAATTCAAAATAAAAATTTTTAAAAAGGGGAGAAGAGAGAGTATCCTGAAGAAGAATCTGATCACTGACTTCACATGCTGCAAAAAGATGAAAGGTGAAAAAAAAAAGCTATCATATGTGACAATGAAGAGATCATTGGTCTATTTGGAGAGAACAATTTTAGGTGAGTAATGAAGTCAGAAATGAGATTGCAAAGAGCTGACAAGTGAGCAAAAGGATAAGTGGAAGCAATGAGCCTAGATAGCTTCTTATAGGAGTTTGACTGTCAGTGGAAGAAGAAACATATGATGGTAGTTCAAGGGGATGGCAGAGCCTACTGAGAAGTATTTTTTTAAGGTTGTAGAAAATTTACTTGTATTTGTAGGTGTCAGAGATGGAACCAGTAAATAACGAGATATTGAAGATTAGATAGGAATACTGATTGTGGGGGCAATATGGGAGAGAAGAGAGTAGTGGATAGGATAAAAAGTATATGTGGGAGAGGTTTTTATGAACATGATGGAGTACATCAGAAAATTCTAAGCTCTCAAGATTGCCTTCCACAAAAGAGATAAAATAATGCCTTAGGGTGAAGACAGAGTGGTAAAAATAAATAAGAATATGGGCAGAACAGAGATCTGAAGAAAAATCCCAGGACAAAGTTTTGTCCCTGTGAAGATTAAACACTTCCAGACTGGTGACAGCTTAAATAACAAGCTGCAAGTCCTAGGGTTAGCTGGGTTGGGGGACTGCCTTGGCCCCAGCCACAGGAACTTTTACTCCTGGGACAGGGAGGGAAGTTGGGCATCTGAACCAGAAAAGACTGAAGGAACCTTTAGTGACAAAGAACACCACAATCAACTGTGCTGCAAAGACACAGCCCAAGGTGGGAAGAAATCAGCACACATATTGTGAGTACAGAAGCAGAAGGGCAGGGACACTGTTGGTTGTGGGCACTTACAGGAGGCTGGAAGTTTTGGTTTGAGTTCCAGGCCAGAGAGGAGAACTGAAGGGGGATCTGAGGCTAGAGGCATCATCCCCCATACTCTAGAACTAGGGATGATACAAAAACCAAGCTACTACAAGAAAAACAACATACAGGCAAAGCAGAAAGAATTCAACCACAGAGAGTTCCTACGGGAATAGAGAAAACTGGGGTTCACCTTCAGAGGAGGATACTGAAACGAAGGAAATCTTCTGCCCCAAAGAGTAAAGTTACATGGTCACCTGCCCAAAAAGAATTCACCGAAGAACTTAAAAAGACTTTAAAAATTAAGTGAGAGAGATTGAGGAACAAAAAAGAACAATTAAGGAAAAAAAAAACAAGATTATGAAAAGTAATTTAACCAATTAGAAAAGGGAATCTGGAATCTTAAGGAAGAAAGTGACTCCTTGAAAATCAGAATTGGACAAGGGGAAGCCAGTAAAGTTAAAAGAGATGAAGAGATGAATAAAAAAAATAGATGAATAAAATGAAATATAAAGAATGAAAAAGTAGAAGAGAATGTGAAATATCTCATATTAAAAACCACTGATCTGGAGAACAGATCAAGAAAAGAAAACCTAAGAATAATCAGACTACCTGAAAGCTATGATTAAAAAAAAAAGAATCTTGATACAGTAATACAAGAAATAATTAAAGAAAATTGTCCTGAAGCAATAGAACAAGAGCGTAAAATAGAAGTACAAAAAAAAAAAATCCACCAATTATCACCTGAAAGAGATTCCATGAGAAAAACCTATATGAATATTATAGTCAAATTCTGAAACCCCGAGCTCAAGGATAAAATATTATAAGCAACAAGAAAAAAACCAATTTACATATGGTGTGTTGTGTGTGTTTGTCTTTTGTTGCCAAAAAAGACCATGCCATTAGAGAAATAACGACGTGACTTGCACTTGACTTTGTTTTGAGTGAAGGATGGCTTTGCACGTAATCAGCCTTACTTCTCCTCCAGAGCCATCTGAATCCAGTGACCAGATATTCATCAGGATGACTGGAGATGACCCAAGATGAGGCAATTGGGGTTAAATGACTTACCCAAAGTCACACAGCTAGTGAGTGTCAAGTGTCTGAGGTGAGATTTGAACTCAGATCCTCCTGACACCTGCACTGGTGCTCTATCCACTGCACCACCTAGCTGCCTTCACATATGGTGGTGCCACAGTTAGAATCACACAAGACCTAGCAGTGGTGACATTAAAAGATCACAGGTCTTGGAATACTATATATCAGAAGAACAAAAGAACTGGGGTTCTGGCTAAAAATATACACAGCAAAACTAAGCATAATTTTGAATGAAAAGAAAAAAGACACTTAATGAATTGTCAGACTTTCAGGACTTTGTTAAAACAAACAAGCAAACAACAAAACGTGAACTTAATAGAAGATTTGACATACAAGAGCCAAGAGAAACATAGGCTACATACCAAAGACCAGTGTCAATGGACTCAACAAGTATAGACTTTTATGTATGTAAAATGTAAAAAATACATCTAAAATTGTTATTAGTAATTGGGTAGTTTATAAGAAAAATTGGGGTAGACCTGAGTATGATTTGACTTCAAAAAGTAAACCTGTTCAGGAACAGGTAAAAAGAGCAATTATCTTATAAAAATGAGGTGCAAGAGAAAGAACCAAAACAGAGGAATTAGATGGGGGAAGAGGGTTATTATTTCTGGAAGCCTATTTTCATCAGGAATGGGTCCAAGGGGGAAAATACATACATACATCTATATCTATATCTATATCTATATCATCTATATCTATATCTAGAAGAGTATAAAAATCTAAATTTAGAAAGAAATAAACACTAAGGGGTAGGGAGGTGGAGAGGATCAGGGAGGGATCTTTAGAAGGGAGGATGAGAGAATGACTTAGAGGGGGATATAGAAGGGTGTTTAGATTAATTGGAATGGGAGGATAAGGGAGGAATCTTTAGAAGGTAGGGTGAAGAAGTAGGTCAAAGGGGCATACAAAAGGATGTTTAGATTTATGGGAATGAGAGAATAAGGGAGGGATCTTTGGGGGGGGGTGTAGGTTAAGTAAAAGGACAGTAAGGTATCAAGTGGTAGTAGAGTAAGGAGCTAAAAGAGATAGGAAATGAGAGATATGCACAAACATAAAAACAAAGATTAGAAGTAGAATCTGTTAGGGAAAGTATATCTTTACATATGCATGTATATGTATATATAAATATATATGTAATTGTAGCCTTCAGTTGGGGGGAGAAGAGAAAAAGGGGAAAAAAGAGCAAAGTAGAAAGTATATAGCAGGGAACAAAAGAAAGCTTACAAGGAAGCAAATAAAAGATGGGCAACTCTCAAAACAATGCATAGTATTTATTATATAGACTTTAAATGGAAATTTATTGCTATGTATTTTGAATCCTCTCATGTTCTACTGTGCACATGATGCTTTTTTCTTTTCTTATTTTATATTTGTTTTAATATTTAAGTTTACAATATGTTTCTTTTTCCTTTCTTGTGTATTTCAGTTTTAGTATTTAAGTCCAAAATAAAAAAAGACAAATAAATCAAATGCAAACAAAAAAAAATATATGTGGAGGCCTTGATCTTGGGTAAGCAGAAGCACAACCTCCTCATCAGAGACCAAGGGAAGACGAAATGGAAGATGATGTCAAACAGTTCTGAAATGTAGAGAAAAGGAAAAAAGGGAACTCAGGATGGATGGCTTCTATGTTCTTGGTAAGGTATGCAAGGAGGTCTTCAGCTGAGAGGTGAAAGGAAGGGGAGATGTGAGAGTTAAAGAGGAACAAAAGTTCAGCCTCTGTGGAGAGGAGGGTAGAGAATCAAGGAAGGTGAAGTTGCAGTCCGGGAACAGTTGGGACCAGGCATCTCTATTCCCTATCCTTATTTTTTCTTGTAATACACTTCATTGACCACTTATTAATATTGGTCTGTTTTCTATTCTATGCTTTATATAAAATTATTCTATTAAATAGAATTGTGGAGTCCTGTTGTGTTTTTTTGTTATAATTGTTTGATATCTCATAATTTATTGGCATACTTTAATCGTTGGTCCCTTCTATTGGGTTGGATGGTTGATTGTTCTTCATTCCTGAAGATGACAAAAATTACATCACTGTGTTGAGGTCCCTGTATAGTACATCTGACTGTGACTGATCAAATCAATACAAGCTTAGAATACTCTACCACAGATTGAGCACAAATAGTGCATTTGAAAATGTGGAGTGGAGATGGCTTTAAATTTGCTCTTCTCATGTTTTTTCTTGTGCTACTGCAATTCTGCTTTGCTCGTAGAACAAACTGCCTTCTTTGATATGGCATACCAGGTGCAGTGGCTCTGAGTCATGAAGAGTTGAATTGAAATTTGGCCTTGGGCACTTATTAGTTGTGTGATCTTTGGACAAGTCACTTAACTATGACTCATTTTCCTCATATGTAAAATGGTGTTACATCTCCTAGCTACTTTGAGAATAAAATGAGATATTTGTAAAAATGTTTAGCACAATGCCTGACACCTAGTATTTTGCTTAATAAATGCTTGTTAAAAATATTTTAACTAGGTTTTCTTTACTCTCAAATATTTATTTATTGCAGTTCATTCTTACCTGGACTGCTTACTTTTCTCCCCTTTATCAGTCTTTGTGATGCATTAGCTTTGCTTCCTGTGATGAATTTCATTTCTCTTTGAAAGCTTCTCTCTTTTCTGATGTGCTCAAGCTTATCAATTACTTTTTAAAACTGTGATACCCAGAATTGAAAAGAGCACCACAAAAATACTCTAATCAGACCATATACAGCAAAACTATTTTCTCCTTGTTCCCGGAAGATATGCCTTTCAACGTAGCCCAAGATGGCATACTTTCTGGAAGTATTATATTCAAACTGCTTTTTTCATTGTATTTTTTTATGATAATTATAATAACTAGATTATTTTTGTGCCTTCTTTTTTTAAAATGTCAGTTGGCTTACAGAAAGTGTACGATTTCTTCTAATGTTTTTGTCTTTTGGTTTTGTTCTGTCGGTTTTCCTTCCTTTTCTGAATTTAAATATTTTAAACCTGCCAGTTTTTTTCCAGATTATTTTTTGTTTGGGAGTGATGCTCCATTATTTTTTCCCCTAAATATTCTTCTTTCTTTTTTACCATTTTAATTTCTTTTTGTGAGCTCTGATTTTCACCCTCATTTCTTCTAATTGTTCTATTGTTTTTCTGAACCATTCTAGGAGTTTTTGTTGTTTTCCTATTATAATTTTTGGATGTTTGTGATGGCAAGTGAAATAGGATCTTTAACTGTTTTTGTTTTAGTTTAATCAAGTGCCTGATTGACATTTGTCTTTATCCATCAAGAGTCTTTCCTAGGAATAAAGTACAGAAATAAAAGTTTCTTTAACTAGAAACAGTATATGTATTTGTATTGTTAATGTGATTAAAGATCTTCCCCACCCATTAATGGACCTGCCCATTAAGGGGAGTTTGATTACGGAAGATTTGTAGGAATACCCACAGCTTTTGTTAATGAGGCACTGATTCTCAAGTATTGAGATGCCCTCTGGATCTAAAAATGGTATAAAAAATACTGTGAGTTGAGGTTTTACTTTGGAGTTTAGTTTTTTGTAAGGTTTGAGTGCCAGATGAGGACTTTGGGAGGCTGCGAAGGAATCCCCCAGCTTTGAGAACCTAGATATTGTGCTTCCCTCTCTGGTAATGATAGTCAGACAGCTGTACCTCTCTGTTGAATTATGGTTAGGCAGAGGAAGCCATGTCTTTTAATTACTTTGGGGCTTACTGACTGGAAGTGTTTGTTTGGCCAAATGAAAACTCTGTGAAGCCTCTAAGGAACCCCACAGCTTTGAGAGCCCAGGTGTTATGCTTCCCTCTCTGGGAACTATGAATGGTCAGGAAATTGGGGTCCAACTGTCTGTTGAATTTAGGCAGAGGAAGTCATATATGTTGACTTCTAATTTCTCTTTATTTTCTTTTAGGTTCAGGGTGCCTACTCCTTTGAATTAGGTGAGTGATATATGTACTTGACTAAGGGATTGATACATGTACTTGATTAAAGTGATTGTTAACCCCTCAAAAGTTGCCTTTCCTTTTATGAATGTAGATCTAAGAACCTATGATAGCAAGCCCCCTTCTGTATGTTGGGGTGCTTACTGATACAATGTTTCATAGAACTGATTTTTCTCCTTTCATAGCCATGAAAGGGATTTGGGAATTATGTTCCTCTACTCTGTTATATGCTTTAATTTTATTTAGTAATTTGGTAAAATATTCATTTTTCCTTCCTTTATCAGTCCTTGTGATGGTTATCTTGTGATTTTCTTCTTGTGATGAATTATTTTCTATTTCCTATTATTTTTATTCCTTTACAATTTTGTGTACTAATTGTCATTTTCAGGTAATGGAAGGACACTGGGCTTAGAAACAATCACTCAATCATCTTGTTGGAAGTTTCCTTCATTTTTCCTTTTTTTTTCTTAAATAATCTTTTTCCACCTTTGGATACCTTTTTGGCTGTGTTTGAGTGTTGTGTTGGGAATGAACTTAAATTCAATCTTTTACATGACATTCTTGTTTGAAGCACCTTCTCTTCTGTTCCAGATACCTTTGGGATCAAGGCTAGCAGTACTGGGCCCCTCTAATATCCATGAATGTGTGTTCTTCCCAATATATGGTTAGGAAGCTGAACAAATTCTGGAAATTCCTCCATTAGAGGATTGGGGATGGGAGGGGTGTTCCAACTAGATCACTGCTAAGGGAAGACTCTGGGAAACAGTGGTAGATTCAACCAGTCCCACGCAGAGCGAATAATTCTAACATGGTAGTCTATGAGCAGGAAATAGTGAGCTGACTGCTTGTGCTTGTTATTTTTTTTCTGTAGGGATCACTTCATGAATATTTTCCCCTTTTCTTCTTGTTTCTTAAAAATTACTTTATTTGTTGAATTCTGTGATATTTTAAGGATGCAAGATGAAGTCCTCTATATCATTGAATGACCATTTTTTCTCTTGAAGTATAATACTCGATTTTGCTGGGTAGGTGATTCTTGGTTTTAATTCCAGTTCTTTGACTTCTGGAATATCCTATTCCAAGCCTTTCTATCCCTTAATGTAGAAGCTGCCAGATCCTGTATTATCCTGATTGCATTTCCACAATACTTGAATTGTTTCTTTCTGGCTGCTTATAATATTTTCCCCTTGACCTGGGAACTCTGGAATTTGGCCACAATATTCCTAGGAGTTTCTCTTTTTGGATCTCTTTCAGAAGATGATCAGTAGATCCTTTCAATATTTATTTTGCCCTCTGGTTCTAGAATATCAAGGCAGTTTTCCTTGATAATTTCACGAAAGATAATGTCTAGGCTCTTTTTTTGATCATGGCTTTCAGGTAGTCCCATAATTTTTAAATTGTCTCTCCTGGATATATTTTCCAGATCAGTTGTTTTTCCAATGAGATAATTCACATTATCTTCTATTTTTTCATTCCTTTTGTTTTGGTTCGCCACTTCTTGGTTTATCATATTGTCATTAGCTTCCACTCCACTCTCATTTTTAAAGAACTATTTTCTTCAGTGAGCTTTTCAATCTCCTTTTCCATTAGGCTAATTCTCCTTACTAAAGCCTTCTTCTCCTCATTGGCTTTTTGGACCTCTTTTTCCAATTGAGTTGGCCTATTTTTCAAGGTGTTATTTTCCTCAGCAATTTTTGGGGTCTCCTTTAGTAAGCTTCTGACTCTCTTTTCAAGCTCTTCCGTGGCCTGGGCCCATTGTATATTCATTTTGGAGTTACTGGATGCAGAGGACTTGACTTCCTCTGACAGTATGCTTTGTTCTTCCTCATCCAAAATGATAGAAACAAATACCTCTTTCACCAAGAAAGTAACCTTCTGTGGTCTTATTTTTTCTCCCTTTTTGGTCATTTTCCCAGCCAGTTACTTGACTTCTGTATCTTTTGTCAAGAGGAGGGTCTTAGTGCTCCTGTTCATCCCAGGATCGTGCTCAAGGCTGAGATTTAGATCAGCTACTCAGTTCCCCCGGAGACTTTATGTTCAGTGCTCCAACAATAGAACAATGGATGCCGACTGCTGCCTGCCTGCTGTGGCTTCCAGAAGCCTCTGCTGCCCAGCCTCCACTGCTGCCCTGGGCCGGGGCCAGGGTTAGACTCTGCTCCCTTCTCACTCAGGTTGAAAAAGCCCTCTCAGTGACCTTTGGTGCCTGTGGGTTGAGGGATGTGTGAATCACTGCTGCTTCTGGGAATTTTGTCCCCGAAGCCTTCTCTGGTCCTGCTCCTCACAGAGTCATGGGGCCAAGGCTGGGCTGGGCTCCATTCTGCATCCAGCATGACAGACCTTTTCCATCAGCCTTCCAGGTCACCCTGGGCTGGAAATCTCCTGCACTCCATCTTTCTGTGGCTTCTGCTGCTCTAGAATTTGTTGAGAGTCTTTCTTTATAGGTATTTTATGGGCTGTGGGGGAAGAGCTAAAGAATATATGTCTTTCTACTCCTTTATCTTGGCTCCAATATCTTGGCTCCACCCTCTGAGCTACATTTTCATCAGTAAAATGGGTATGATGATTGTATTGCCTATTTCACAGGACAATTATGAAGGTCAAATAATATAATGTATGTGAAAATCGTCTGTCACCATAAACTGCTCTACAAATGCAAACTCTAAATCAAAGTCTTCAATCATTCTTTTAGGAACAAGAGTTCCTGTGTTTCAGGAATAAGAAGTTCCTGGGACTTGATTAAAAAGAGATGGCAATTTATAAATAATTGCAGTGAATAACAAAGACTTTTAGAATTTGTACTGGGGAATACAAGTGTGAAAAAGAACAGTGACAAATGTAACATGTAATTAACTACCTGCCAGTTTTTTGAATTTAGAATTTAGGAACAAGAGGGGATCACAGCTGGTGCAGAGGATGGCTAAAGACATGTTTTAGATATGACTCGAGAATTTGTTTCAGCAAATTATACATCAATTAAGGTGTATGAACTCTAGCCCCTGACACAGAGCCTTGCATACGTATTGTGTATGTCATAAATATAGGGGAGCTGAGTTGAGGGAATGATGACAAAGCAGTGCATACTGTGAAAGAAAAAAAGAGAATTATATATAACTTTGAGGGTGCAAAGAGGCATAAATCTTCAAAATACCCCAAAATATGTTGTGATAGGTGGACCAATTTGGGGCCTCAAATGAAAGGAGAATAGAAATAGCGGAAATGGGGATATTTTGAAGATACAGATTTTTCTGAGATAGAAAACTCAAGGAAACCAATTTACATGTAGAAAGAGTAAGGAAAAAAGAAACCTGGTGAAAAGGGTAAGATATATTTCCCAAAAGAGGAAGGTAAAATAGGTAAATGATGAACAATAAAAATTTGAGATTAATGAGTATATGACAATTGCTGTCAAAATATTTTTTTTTGCCCATGGGGGTGAGAAAATGATTGTAGTCACTTTGGGAGGTTGTATTTTTTTTCCAAGTTGGGTAATTCCAAGTTCATATCTAATAACATTCATGGCTTTAATCAAGTCTTTATACACTGCAGACAGTTATATTAAAGGAAAATGACAACCAAAGAAATTAGTCATTTGGAAAAACTAATATAATCCCCTTTTTTCTGTAAAAAAATAGAATATCCTAAGCATGGTAGAGCGGATAGAAAGCTGGCTTTGAAGTCTCAAAATCCCAGTTTCAAATTCTACCTCTTATACACTAGTTATGTGATCCTGGGGAAGTCACTTAACCTTTCTGTCCTACCAGGCAACTGTTTAAGACTAAGTTTCAGAGAAGTTTCTAACCCACAAATTTGGAGGGAGTCTCTTCACTTGGGAGTTCCCTACACCAATGAAATCATAGGTCTAGTCCCTTGTTTCTAATTAGCATCCTGTTGTAACAAAGAAAAACAGGATAGAAAAAAATGATGATTTTTATATTATAGATATGTATATATATATATTTCTCCTCAATTCATACATGCAATTTATTTGTATAATATTACTTTCTTTTAGCAGAAAAATTAAGTGTAAAAATAAACAACCCAAAGAAAAAAAGAATAATGAAAGTAAACTTCAAAAATACAGATAGTATATTTGTAATAGAGAGACTGAACAATTAGGGCCCAGTCCTTAGTTCATGCTTAATATGCTCTGTCAACTGCTAATTCAAGTGTAGTCTTGGTGAGCTTGCTTTTGGAAATATGTGAAAGGAGAAACCTTTCCTTTCTTGATTCAGAGTATATGAAAGTATTATTGACTTTTCTACTTGACTTATTGCATCTTGATGATAGGCTTTTAACTGGCTGTTGACTTGAAACTGAATATGTTACAAAAGGAATGAAAAAAGATGGGGAAGAAGAAATGATCTGACTCCAGCTGGGTCATCTGCACCTCAGCTCAATTACAATGTAGCTACAAACACATAGCATTGCTGTTTCTTTTATCTCTATTTTGTTGCTTTTTTCTTCCTGGTATTAGGTAAATAAATATCAGAGACAGAACAGAATAGATTATAACCTTGAGAACTTTGAACAGTTGGAAGATCCACCAGCAACTATAGTTCATAGAAGAGATTGCTGTAGCTGCAACATCTATGTCAAGTAAGGATCTTTCCTTGAGAAGCTTTGATCTGCCCAGCAACTGAATTGACCTGGTATCCAAGAGGCCAATCCTGGAATTGATGGAGCTACTCATCCATTGGCTATGCCATACCCAGAAAGAACTTGGTCAGTGGAATGTTTGTTATTATCATTTTAAGTCTGAGTTTGCTCTCACAATGGAACAAAGTATAGAGGAAAGCAGGCTCTCAGTTTAGGAGATTTCTGTATTTTAGGTCTTGCTATATCTTTTTTAGTAACTATCCTTTTTTTCAAAGCTAATTGATATTACTTGAGTTGATTGATACTGAGGAAAGATCAATTAGTCAAAACAATATTGGGGCCGTAATCACTGGTTAGTTGATGATTTGAGGGATGATTTTAGAGGACTATCAACTGGCAGTGATATTATGGGAAATATACTGTATTGTAGATCATAAATGATGAGGGCATTAGAAAAGTATGCCCAAACCACTCAGGGTTACTTCTAGAACTCTAAAGACAGTAGCTTTACTCTAAGGACCTCACCTGTTCATTCATGAATGGAATGGGAATGGAGCCCCAGAGTCAATGTGCTCCATATAAATAATTTTATAATAAAAAACAAAAACTCTTGTGAGGACGAAATTAAATAATGCATATGGAGACATTTAAGAAGTTGAAACTCTATGGAAATTTGTTGTGATATTAGATAAGTTCCAACAAAAGGCAACTATGTGGAATACAACAAGATAAAGAAGTTAGGTTTGCTTCTTGATTTCTCACAATCTTAGAATGAGATTGGATAATACAAAACCCAATTAGATATAAAAATTTAAAAATATAAAACAAAAGGAAAAGGTGGGGCAGGAGGACTTGAGAAATGTGTATTTCTGGGACTAGGTTATTTTTAGCTTCGTTGAAAAAACGTTTCTGAAAAGGTTTCAAAGATATCTTGCTGTTTTGTTGTTCCATTAAAATGATGCCTTTTGCCCTTATATCACCTGGCCCTCATTCTCCAATTCTGGGTTGTTCAAGAAATTAGAGAAGAGTGGAAAGCTGTTATTCATTGGAAAATTTGGACTGCTATGGAAAAATCAACGTTTGGAACATATGATGATCCTGTAACCAGGTTAAGTGGATTAAACAGTTGTTTGATGAATAAAATGAGTATAATCATTGAATAGCAGGCATGTAAGTATTTCCTTGAAGAAATTGAGGCCAGAGCAAGATTAGCTGACATGAAGTTACCTGTCCCTAGTCTATATTTTCTAAAATATTAAACGGAAAATCTGTATGTGTGGGTAGGTGTGAGCATATGTATACGCACACAGATATACATACATATGCATACATACATGCACATATATATACACATATATATTTCATCTAAAGGTAAAATGACTACATATGTGTGTTTATTGTCAGTGAATTTTCTTGGAACACTCTCCTATAGAGGCAATGCAAGTATTTGAAGACTAGATTTTCCTCTTTAAAAAATGCCCTAGAGCTTTCTATCCTTTTACTGGGTTGAATGTAAAGCAACTATTGTTTCCTATCCAGAAAATTTTCCCAAGAGAAGGGAAGATGTGCTGCAGCTAAGAGACCAAAGCTTCTAGCTGACTTCCTGAAGAAGGGAACTTATAAGATAAAAGGATTATTCTTACTGCAAGAACAACAATTGCTACCTTGAAAATAATCATCAGGTCTCAGAGAATGCAGCCCGTAGTGATTATGGAAGATCTACGTGTTTTTTTTTTTTAATGCCCAACTGGACTCTCTAGACACATAAAAATCATGTTCGTCCATTCCAATTTTCCTCTCTGGCTGGAGCCAGAAAATCTTTGGTGTGGAAAGATGATCTGACCCATGGCAAAAGATGATATGCTAGTGTGTGCCTAGAATTGAAAAGAAAAAGCTATTTTGGGTGTATCTATTTCTTCTTTAGTTTCTGTATTCATGGAATTAAAGTTTTGAGGTACCTATTTTGAATTCCCTCTTCTAAACAGTTTCTATGTTATTTCCTTGTAGCTCTTGTCCTCTGGCCCTTTCAGTTTTAGAAATACCAATTCATGAAATCGATAAGACAGAAGTATTGTCTCACAGCAAGAATTCTATGTTCCCAATTATGCAGTTCTTTCCTATTTTTTGACTTCCCCATGATATTTTTCCCATTTGTCATGAAATCTTTCTTTAGTTCCACACCCTTCCAGTTTTCTGGATGCCAGTTGTCTCTAGGAGCTCTGAATTCATTATGTTTCTTGGAGTTTGCAGCATAAGATTTTTTCTGTAGGCAATCTGGAGATTCTTTCAATTGGCACTTTGTTTTCTGCATTCAGAAGTTCTAAGGACATTTTCTTATATTATTTCTTGCATTTTGATGTTTAGTGTTTTTAAAATTTGATTTGTTCTTCTGGCAGATGTATAATATTTAAATTATCTCTATCCATCTAGTGTCAAGATCAGTATGTTCTGCCTGTATGGAGATTGTTGTTAGGGTTTTTTTTTTTTTTTGCACTTTTGCCTTTTATTTCTCTTCTTCCAGATTGTCTATCTCTGTGTTCCATATCTTAATCCATAGTTTTCTCTTTTGTTTCTTTGGTGAGATTTGTTGCTGTGGATTTAAGTTTTTCTATTCTGCTCTGTTGTGTAGAACATAACTTTTGCTTTCATCATTCTTACCTCTCTCTAAGGTCATGCAGGAACTTCTAGATGTGATTTCATGCTTTTGTAGAATCCACAGTGTCCTCTGAGTCATTTGGTTTTGATTCATTTTCCTTTGTCTTACAATGTTTATTCGTAGACATTTAGACTTAATTAGATGATCTGGAGGCCATCTTCTCTTCTGTTAATATCTACCCTCTTGGTGTATGTGATTGTGCACAGTCTTTAACAGAATTTTCTTCTTCCTGAAATCATTGATGCTTTATGGAAGCCTCCCTAAGGATTGGGTTTCCAAGGTTTCTTAACCTCCTCCTACACTGTATGCTTCACATTTTACCAGCTTTGATATCTTCCCTAAGTAACTTTTAGTGAAACAGAACTGGTTCCAACTGAATTGTAGTCCTCCGTGCTTTAGGCTTGGTGGATCCACACACATGCTGGAATTCTGATGCAGATCATTCCTCAGTTCTCTAACTGACTAATGTTGAAGTTTAGAGAGTTGTCACCCTGTGACACTGCTGTCCTGAGCAGAGAAAATTTCTGACTTTTTGTTTTCCACT
This sequence comes from Notamacropus eugenii, assembly GCF_028372415.1. Taxonomy (NCBI): domain Eukaryota; kingdom Metazoa; phylum Chordata; class Mammalia; order Diprotodontia; family Macropodidae; genus Notamacropus; species Notamacropus eugenii. The sequence continues at coordinate 148,914,205 of NC_092876.1, read as the reverse complement.
ATGCAGAGTAAGTACAGTGTGGGGGAAAGAACTGAGTTCTACTGTAAACCTGAGGGTCAACTTGTATAGCCCTACCCAAACATGGAGAGCGGGTGCTGAATGAGTAAGACAGAGATCAAGGATTAGCTTTTGCTATTAGTTCATTAGATTGTTGCCTCTTAGGTGTCTTAGACTATGAAGACAGCTGATGTTGCTTTATCACTTGTGCATAATTCTTTTGGAGAGGTTTGAGAGGTTGTGAGGATCAGATATAGGGTCTAGTCCTATGTTTTTTTTATCACATGACCCACATAAACCATGACTTTATCTTCATTTATTTCTAGATTTATAGAGTACCTATTATGTACTAGGCTTTGGGAAGACACAAAGATAAATAGACTGTGTCTCAGCTTTCAAGGAGTTTATGATCAAATTGCAGTTATATTTGTACATATACATATAACTACAGTGAATGTATGAATAGGGTTAGTGTGTTTGTCCTTCATTGCCAAAGAAGACCATGCCATCAAAGAAATAATGACATGACTTGCACTTGACTTTGTTTTTGAGTGAGGGAGGGCTGTGCCGGTCACCAGCCTCACTTCTCCTCCAGAGCCATCTGAATCCAGTGACCAGATATTCATCAGGATGACTGGAGATGACCCAGGATGAGGCAATTGGGGTTAAGTGGCTTGCCCAAGGTCACACAGCTAGTGAGTGTCAAGTGTCTGAGGTGAAATTTGAACTCGGGTCCCTCTGACTCCTGCACTAGTGCTCTATCTACTGCACCACTTAGCTGCCTCCATGAATAGGGTTAGGGATTAAGAGAAGTACAAAGTATTATAAGTGCAAATGTGGAATAAATCACTATTAGTTGGCTGGATCAAGGAGGACTTTGTGGGAAAAGGTATGTTTTTCCTAGGTTTTGAAAGAAGGGCAAAGTTTCAATAGGAGGCAAAGGAAAAGGCATTCTAGGTGTAGAAAAACTATTGAGGTTTAAACCCAAGCGACACCAAAAACTCTTGAGATTTCATAATGTAGTGTGGTAGAACCATCTCAAAGAATTCAGTCAGACCACTTCTAATCCAAGTATAGGCATTTATTGAGATTAACACCTCTCATGAAATGGGCTAAGCTCCAAGAGAAACTAGTAACCTCAGAGAAAACAAGATGGATTTTTATAGGGTAAAGTTGCAATTACATAACAGAAATTTAGATAGAATATAGAAATATGATTAATATTAAAAAGTCAGGAGGAGTTTGTTAAAGGATTAGGTATTGGAGGAAGGGTGCCATTGATGGTTTGGTGGTTAAACATTCTGGTCGTGCTGCCCTGCAATTGGCTAGCTATTGTGGTCTCGTCTGGTCAAGATGGATATTTATGTATAGTGGTCCTGTCTTGAGCTAGATGGATGATGTGATCATAATTGAATACAAGAACGTACCTGTTCAAATATGTGGGAATGGGTCTGTTGGTAGTAGCTAGGTAGAGTCAGTGGCTGGTTCCCATCACATGGACACACTTGCTGTTCTAGTGAGCAGTGAGGCATATATAAAGAAGTTAGGACATTGGCAGGGAGACTAGGTAGGTATAGGAGGTCTGTAATGAAGTTAGAATATTGGGACTGGGGACAGCTCTATTATGACTCCATCAAAAGAAATGAATAAATGCCTAGAAGTGGGAAGTGGAGAGGATGGTTATGGGATACCAAGTAATATAGTTTGGTAGAGGTCAAGAGTATTTGAGAGTAAAGGACAAAGTAAGTCTAGAAGGACAGATTGTCAGATACCTTAAATATAAGATTAAGATCATAGATCTAGAGCTAGATGGGACCACAGAGACCATTTAGTCCATGCCCATCATTTTACAGGTGAAGAAACTGAGGACTAAGGAAATTAAGTGATTTGCCTTAGGTACACAAGTAGTAAATATTAGAGGCAGGATTAGAACTCATGGCCTGACATCCAAGCTAGTATCTCTTTTCACTGTACAATATTGTTTTTTTCTGAAGTTGAGACTTTTTTTGAAGTTGGCAGAATACTATTGATGGATTTTGAGCAGTGAAATATTGTGATTAAAATTCTGTATTAGGATATTAATCTAAAAGTATGGATATATTAAAAGTGAAGGAATGAAGAGAAAAAAAGTTTCAGAAGATATGGTAATAGCTATGTAGGAGGTAATAAGAATTTGAACTGGGTTTATAGCAATGGATATGTTAAGGATATGATATGAGATACTACAAAGAAAGGTTTTATAGTACTTAGAGTGTAGTTGTATGTATAAGACAAGGAAGAAGGAGGAATCACATAACTCTGAGGTTACGAGTTTAGGAGACAGAGGATAGTTGATGGAAATAAAGAAATCAAGAAGCTGAACAATTCAATGAATTCCATTTCATCATGTTTAACGTGAGGTGCAAGTGGAATAAGCAAATGAATGACTCTATTAGGCAGTGAGAAATATGAATCTGGAACTCAGGAGAGATGTTAAAGCTAATATTAGAGATTTGAGAATCATACATGTAAAGGTGATAGTAAGAGCCACATAAGTAGATAAGACAACTGCAAAAGAGAATGCAAGAAAAGAGGAAAGCCAAGGGCAAAGATTTGGGGAATGCTTAAATAGCTTGCAACCTGCTTAATCAACTCTACTTTGAAAGCTGAGTTTCAAGGGTTTGGGCTAGCATCACTAAAAGCCCCAAGTCATGAGAGTTTTATTAGAATAACCAGAGGAAATATTAGTTCAAAGTAAAAAAAAAGTTTGTTTAAATAGCATAACAACAACAAAAAATGACAAAGAAAATTCCCTTCCTTCCCTCCCTCCCATACTCACAGCACATACATTCCAACAGGTTACCAAGGCATACACGTGGAAAAGGCATAGGTGTAGATAACTCTTATGACTAGGGTAATCTATATTAGAAAGGACATATGTATAAGGAAGAGATTAGGTCGGGAATTACATGTAGCCAGGGCAATTCATGCTCCCAAGGTGATAACTCTGCTGGAACATCTCTCTGCGTAAAATGCTGCTGCTGCTTACTTCTTCCAAAGCTACTGATCTGTTATGTGCTGGTCTAGCTATAAGCTAGTCATTCATTTTTAGGCTATTTTACCCTCCTCTATCAACTGACAGTCCTCCACAGTACTGTCATCCATTCATATTTCTGCTAGGTTGTGCTCTGTCAGTCAGGTATTGCTCCTACTGCAACAAATTTGAATCTGCTGTGTGTCTTCTTCCTTATTGGGTAAGACGTTTAGTTACAATTTTTGCTAATAATCCCATGGGCTAAAATAGCTCTGTTGTCATGTAGACCCACCCAACCAGTCAGAGAAACCCTTAAACAATAAATCTGTCTTTTGAATTCCTTTGCTTTTGCCTGAGCAGAAATCCTTGAACTTGGACAACTATTTGATTAAAGGTGGAAAAGATTGAAATGAACGGCTTAAGTCTGGCAAATTTGTCCTTTTCTGTTGTCAGTAAAGTCACTGTTCTTAAATGTAACTAAGTTGGTAGTAGAAGGTAGCATAGCCAGGAGCTAGGAAAAGAGTCAGAGAAGAAATGTCCTGAGAGGCAGTAGAAGGAAAAAATTGCAATCAAAAAGTCAAGAGAGCAGAGATAGTTCAAGACAGGCTGGATATAGGAGATCCACAAGGGCAAATGTGGAAGGAGACTGGCAAAATCTTTGATTAACTGTGTGACTTTAGAAAAAACATGTAGTCTCTCTGTACTTCATTTTTTTTCATAAAATAAGGAGATTGGACTACATAATCTCTGTGGTTTCTGCTGATTTAAATGTATAATCCTCTGAACTTACAAATGAGAGGGACAGAAACTGGAGACAGAGAGAACAGTAAGGAGATGATTGAAACACCCCAGGTAAGAACTGATGAGACCCTGCATCAAGGTATTTATATTAGATAATTTCTTCCAAGGTACTCAGAAAAATCTGAAAATTATCTCATTCATGCTTACATTGTCACTTTGAAAGAAGTGGAGGAGATGCGACTAATTCTTTCATAAGAAGGAGGAAAGCAGGCATAGTGCCATATGAAGTCAGTTGAGTACCCTCACAGCTGTTGCTCTGCATTGAGCAGAGGCTTGCATGCTAACCAATTCACTGCAGTAATAACTGTCTCTGGGCCTTGGGTATTTTAATCAGTTGTGCTACTGGGAAAAATGATTCTGAGAAATAACTTCACATTGAATGCAGAGCTTGCCATATCATGAATAAAAATGAAGTGTGTGCACTGAGAAATATCAACTGTACTGATGGTTTCCCATAGGAAACAGGGAGTAGGATGGCTCATTGCTCTATATGAGGAAATGGTTCTTAATTAATGGTATGGCAGAAACCATATTTGATAGGAGCCAGGATTCTAGTGCTTGTGTGTGCATGTGTGTATGTTTATTTACAAGGTAACCTTGGGAAAGTAACTTAACCTTTATGTGTCTTGAATCCTTTATTGTTAAGATGATTTCTAATGTTATCTGAGCAAAACCACAACGTTATCTAGAGGCAGAGACTGTGGAACCACAATGTCACAATTGCAAGGAGCCATCCACTCTAAGTCAAGCTGTTGCTGCTATTCAGTCATTTTTCCAGTGCTATATGACTCTTTGTGACACCATTTGAGGTTTACTTGGCAAAGATACAGGAGAGGCTTGTCATTTTTTTTCTCTAGCACATTTTACAGATAAGGAAACTGAGGCAAAGTGGGTTAAGTAACTTGCCCTGTACCACTTAGGAAGCTGGATCTTCCTCACTTCAGGTCTGGTACTATATCCACCGTATCACCTGGATGCTTCACTAAGACATACACACTTGGAAATCGTTTCTATTATGTCCCAGGTTGAATATCAACCTCTTGTTGAAAACTTGTAGCAAAAGGGAACATATCACCTCTGGAGCAGACCATTCTAATTTTGGAACAACTCTAAATGTTAAGAAATATTTGATTTAAGCCAAAATACATCTTTTTGCAACCCCTACTTCTTGCTCCTAGTTCATCTTTCTAGGGCTAAGCAAAATAAATCAAATGACAACCCTATCAAAATACTCTGTCATCCAATGAATTAACCATACCTCTTACTTTTATGTCCTCATCCAAGCTACTGATAAAGATCCTGGACTATAAAAGGCTAATGACAGATCCCCAGGCAGCTTCCTTAGAGATTCTCCTCACATTCACCTCTCAATTTAAATCACTCAGCTAGTTCTGATCTAAGAAATTATACCGTCAACTAACCCATTTTTCCCCATGTTGTCCACAAAGACAGTGTGAAAGACTTTGCTAAATACTTTGCTGAAATCCTGGTATACCAGAGCTATGGAATTTAGGCGTTGGAGTGGCACTTGATCTGAGCCTTGATGAGAACTATAGATTATAAAACGAAGTTTAGGAGAAACTTCTAGTTATAGGGGAGAGCTTATCCTGTAAAGGGAAGAGCAAGTACATGGATTTGGTGGGAGCATCAAGTATGTAAAGAAGAGTAATATATAATCCACCTAGAAAGATTAGCTGGGGCCATATTGTGAGGTTTTATATTGCTAACAGGAAAGTCCATATATTATCTTAGAGGAAACAGAGAACCACCGATACTTCATGAGTCGGGGAGTAACCTGGTCAGATGTGTGCTTTCAGAACAACAGTTTGACTGTGTGTAGAGTGGAGGGTGAGAGAAGACAAACAGGAGCTAGGAAACTAATTAGAGGCTTTTACAGTTGGTCACATGAGAGATGATGAGGACCTGAACTAGGGCAACAGCTGTATGAGTGGAGAGAAAGGATTAAGGATAGCTAGATGCTCCCTAAGTATCTCCTCATTTTTTTGGTGTTTTGATTTGATTCACCATTTATTAAGCACCTACCTATTCAAGGCATTAAGTGCTAGACATACAAAATCAAAAAGAAAACAGATGCTGACGTTAAGAAGCTTAAATTCACTGAGGTGTTAGATAAAGGAATACAAAGTGATTTCAAGAAGAGAAAGCAATAAAAACTGTTAATCATTTTTGTTCTCTCCTATTCAGGTCAAATATCAGTCTCCTTCACAAGAAAAATATTAAAAAGAAACAAAAGAAGTGTTAAGTAGTTCATCCTGCTTTCCATTATCTGTTACAGTCATTCCAGCCACCCCAGACACTGCTCTTATGTCTTCTTTTATTCTATTCTTTTAAAGTTAATTTTTTCTATTAACAAAAATAAAATTTCTTTCCCATCTACCTGCCTTTCCCCAATGGAAAAGAAAAAAAGAAAATAAAAATGCTTACAAAAATATGCACAGGGAAGAAGACAAATTGCCACAAAAGAAATGTTGGAAAATATATTTCTTCTTTGGTATATTGAATTCATCACCTGTCTGTTAGGAGTTGGAGCTCAGTCTTCATTATCTGTCTGATTAGGCAATACATTGATCAAAGTTTCTAAGTCTTTCAAAGTTCTCTTCCTCCTCTTCCTCTTTCTTCTTCTCCTCCTCCTCTCCTCCTCCTCCTCCTCCTCCTCTTTCTTCTTCTCCTTCTTCTATGTTGCAGTTATAACATATTCTCCTAATTCTACTCACCTCAGTAATATTAGTTCATACGAGTCCTCCCAAGTTTCTCTGAAACTGTCCACTTGGCCGTTTTTTATAGTGCAGTGGTATTCCATCTCACTGGTATACTACATGACTGAAGATGTGGGAAGAAGCGGCAGTTATGAAAGAAATTGAATGCCAAAGGATTTGATATTTAATCTGGAGTTTTTTGATTAGGGGAGTGGGTCAGACCTGCACTTCAGGAAAAATTCATTTGAGAGCTGAGAGGATAATAGACTAGAACGGGGAGAGACTTGTTGCAGGGAGACCAATTGGCAGGCTATTACAATAAGCCAGATATAAAATGTTGTGGGTCTATACCACAGTGGGGTGAGCCAGGAGAGAAGCAAGCACATATGAGAGGGACAGTGAAGGTAGAAATAGCAGAACTTGTCAATAGATTAGAAATGAAGGGTGGGAGTAAGGAGTCAAGGATGACATGTAGGTTGAAAGCTTGAGTGATAGGAAGGATGGTAGTGCTCCCCCTATATGTAATAAGGCAGATGATGAGCTTAATTTTGAATATGTTGACTTTTGTCATAGTTTTTGTTGACTTTTGAATATGTTGTCCATGGGACATGCCAGGTCAAGCTTTATAACATGCAGCTGGAGATGTGAGACTGGAAGTCTGGAGGAAGATTAGGGCTAGATAAATAGACATGAGAATCACCAGCATAGAGAAGATATTTGAATTTATGGGAACTGATGAGATCATCAAGGGAAATAGTATACAGGAAAAAGAGTCCTGGGGCACATCCATGTTTAGCCAGAGTAATCTGGATGAAAATACAGCAGTAGAAACTGAAAAAAGAACAGTGAGACAAGAAGGAAGAGAATCAGGAAAGATGTGTCACAAAAAACTAGAGAGAAGAAAATATAAAGGAGAAAATATCAAGTGTTGAAGGAGGGAGAGAGGTCAGGAAGTATAATGTTCAAGAAAAGGTCTTTAGAGTTGGCGATTAAAAAGTTATTGGTAACTTTGGAGAAAACAGTTACAGTTTAATAATGAGATCAGAAGCCAGACAGAAGAACTGAAAAAAAGAATGAGTGGAAAGGAAATAGAGGTACCTATTGTAAACGACCTTCTCAAGTAGTTTAGCCATCAAAGGGAGAAGATAGGGGAAATAATTAGCAAGTATAAAAGAATCAAGGGAGGGTTTTTGTTTTTGTCCATGAGGAGAAAGGAACATGTTTATAGTTATTAGTGAGGAACCCATTGGGAGGGGATAATGGAGAGAGCTGGAGAAGGAATGGCATGGGGTGATTTACAAATATAAAGGGATTTACCTTGGCAAGGACAAAGACCACCTCTTTATGTGAAGCAAGAATGTTGGAGGAGAGAGTGACAGAAGGCATCTGAGTAATGTTGAATAAAGAAGAGTGATAGAGAGGAAGTTCTCCGGGGATGAACATATTTTTTTTTTTTTCTTCAGTGAAATGAATCAAGGTTTTCAATTGAGAAGGTGAGGACAGGGAAAGCCATGGTAAGTCTGAGAAGGAATGGAAAGGATTTGAAGAGCTGATGTGATGAGTGAAATAGTGAGTCAGTTAGTGAGAAATAAAACTATTACCTTGTTGCAATGATGGCCCAGTTGAGATAATAGAACATAAATTTGCAGCAGACTCTGTCGGCATGGTTTTATGATTTTCTTCAGCTCTATTCACTAACAAGTGAATAGGAGTAAAAGCAGCACATGTTAAGAGTAATTCGGAGTTGAAGTTAGGTGGGTTAAGATTGGTTATATGATAAGGGGGCAAGGAAAACCAAGAAAGAGGAAAAGGAACTATATGTACAAAGGTATTTATGACAACTCTTTTTGGGGTGGCAATGAACTGGACTTTAAGAGGATGCCCATAAGAAGATGTTCATAAATTCTTAAATTTCATTTTCAAATCACAATCTGTCATCATTTCACCTCTCCTTCTCCCTAACAACCTCAAACACTACTCTTTATTTCCACCAGTCTTTCCATTCCTTTGTTATATCCGAGGCCTTCATCTCTGCACTGGAAATATTCTCCCCCTGTTTCCATTTTAGACCCTTTATAACTCAATTCAATTCTACAGTCTTCTCTCTTTGGGGTTAGGCCTGGCAGTGGTATTGCTAGATCAAAGGATATGGACAAGCTTAGTAACTTTGGGGGCATGGTTCCAAATTGCTTTCCAGAATGGCTAAACTAATTGACAGTTCCATAATGGTGCATTAATGTGCCTATTTTCTCATAATTCCTTCAAAATTTGTCATTTCCCATTTTTTGACAACTTTGTCAATACAAGGGATGTGAAACAGCACTTCAGGAATACTTTAATTAACCTTTATCCAATTATTAATGATTTGAAACATTTTTCATATGAATATTGATAGTTTGGATTTCTTTCCTTGAGAGCTATCTGTTCATATCCTTTGATCATTTCTCAATTAGCAAATAGTTCTTATTCTTGTAAATTGGAAGTAGTTTCTTACTTTTTTTTTGGAAATGAGATATTAGAGATAGGTGTTGCAAAGTTTTGTTTTTCCCCTGCCTAGTTAACAGTTTCCTTTCTGATTTAGCTTTGTTGGTTTTGTTTGTGCAAATCTTTTTAATTTTAAGTAATCAAATGTGTCTATTTCACCTTTTGTGATGTTCTCCATCCCTTGTTTGGCCAAGAACTATTCCTCAGTTCAATGTTCTGAAATGTAATTATTTCTTCTTCTTCTCCTTCAAAATTATGGAATAAATACAATTAAAAAGATGATTGCATATCAAACTGCAAATCTACTATGTACAGCTTGCTATTTCTTCAAAATATGTAACAAAATTATAATGTAAATTTATTTTTCCCTCTTTTTCCCCTTTTTATTCCCTCCTCCTTGATATGGCTATTATTAGACACACACATACATATATCTGCAAAATTATTCTGTACATGCTTCTATTTATCCATTCTTTTGCTGAATGCAGATAGCATCTTTATTCATTATGTCCTTTATAATTTTTTTGGTGTTTATAATAGTCAAAATAATTTATTCACTCAAAGTTGTCCTTAATATTGCTGTTGCTGTATACAATGTTTTCATAGTTCTAGTCATTTCACTCTTCGTTATTTAGTGAAAGTCTTTCCATGTTTTTCTTAGACCATTGAGCTCATCATTTCTTATAGCTCAGTAATATTCCATTACAATCATATACCACAACATGTTCGACCATGCCCCAACTGATGGGCATCATTGTCTTTTCCAATTATTTTCCACAGCAAAGAGAGCTGTTATAAACATTTTAGATCATGTGCGTTCTTTTCCTTTTTCCCTAATCATCTTTGGAAATATCTAATAGTGGTATTTCTAGGTGAAAGGGCACAGATAGTTTAATAACTCTTTGGGTATAATTACTGATTGCTCTTCAGAATGGTTGGATCAATTCACAATTCTACCAACAATGAATTAGTGTCCCAATTTTTTCATACCCTCTTCAGCATTTGTCAGTTTTCCCTTCTATCTTTTTGGTGGTATAAATGATATCTCAAGCTTGTTTTAATTTGTATTTCTCTAATCAATAATGATTTAGAACATTTTTTTCTATGACTATAAATTGTTTTATTTTCTTTATTGGAAAACTGCCTGTCCATATCCTTTGACCATTTATCAGTTGGGGAATGACTCATATTTTATAGATTTTTATAGATTTTAGAAAAGAGACCATTATCTGAGAAACTATAAAATTTTCCCATAATTTTCTTCTTTCTGATGTTGGCTACATTTGTTTCATTTGTACACAATCTTTTTAATTTTATGTAATCAAAATTATCCTTTTTGATTACTTTGATTGAAAACTTTGCTTTCTATCTCTTATTCAATTATAAATTGTTTGCCTATCCATAAGTCTCATAAGTAATATGTTCATTATGTACTTATCTAATTTGTATGGCAGCTAGGTGGTACAGTGGATAGAGCACCAGGGCAGGAGTCAGGAGGGCCTAAGTTCAAACCTCACCTCAGACACCTGACATTCACTAGCTGTGTGATCTTGGGAAAGTCACTTAACCCCAATTGCCTCATCCTGGGTCATCTCCAGTCATCTTGATGAATATCTGGTCACTGGATTCAGGTGGCTCTGGAGGAGAAGTGAGGATGGTGACCTGCACAGCCCTCCCTCACTCAAAACAAAGTCAAGTGCATGTCACGTAATTATTTCTTTGATGGCATGGTCTTCTTTGGCAATGAAGGATGAACACACACACATCTAATTTATTTATGATGTTTCATTTTATGTGTAAGTCAAATATCTGTTTGGACCTTATCTTGATATATTATATAAGATGTGGTCTGAAGCTAATATCTGTCAGACTACTTTGCAGTTTTTCTACCAGTTGTTTTGTTTTGTTTTTTTTTTGTTTTTTAATTTCAAATCATGAGTCCTTAGCTGGGTAACAAGGTTCTTTGGGTTGATCAAACATTAGACTATTAGGTTTATTTGTTTTTCCATTATTTACACCTAATCTGTTATACTAAGTAGCTTGTTTGGATGATTACAGCTATGTAGTCTAGTCTGAGATCTGGTGCCACTAGGATCCTTTCCCACCTACTTAGTTTTTCATCCTTTCTTTTGAGAATATGACCTTTTTCTCTTCCATAAAAATCTTTTTTTTCTAATTTCATAAAGTAATCCTTTGGTAGTTTGATTTTGCACGTAATAAGTAAATTAATTTAGATTTTAAAAACACTTTTATGATATTTTCTTGGATTATCCATGAACAATTAATATTTTTCCAGTTATTTATGTTGACTCTTATTACCATAAAATAGCTTTGTAGTTGCATTCCTATAGTTCCTGGGGATATCTTAGAAGACAGACTTCCAAGTGTTTTGTATTTTCTATAGATATTTCAAGTGGAATTTCACTCTCTATCTCTTCATGCTGAATTTTGTTAGAAATAAACAGAAATGTTGATGGCTTATATGGATTTATTTTATATCCTGTAACTTTACACAAAGTATTACTTATTTCAATTAATTTTCAGTTGACTTTGGCATTCTTTAAGCCAGCACATCATTTACAAAGAGAGATAATTTTATTTATTGCCTATGTTTATTTTCTTAATTTATTTTTTGGTCTTATTATTATAGTCATTATTATAGCCCTTCATCCAATGGTAGTGGTAACAATGAATATCCTTACCTTCCTACAATCTGAATGGAAAGGATTCTAATTTAAACTCTTTGCATATGAAGCAAGATAGCTATTACTTACTATATTAAGGAAAGACTCATTGATTCCATGTTTTCTAGTTTGTTTTTATGAAAAGAAGTGGGTGTTGCATTTTTTCCAAAGCTTTCTGTGCATTTGTTGGCATAATCATGTAATTTCTATTGTTCTTATTATTATGGTCAGTAACATTTGTAGTTTTCTTAATACTGAACCAACTTTGCATTTCTGGAATAAATCCAACTTGGTAATAAAATTAAATATTTGTGACATGTTGTTGTAGCCTTTTGCTAATATTTTTATTTCAGTTAGGGATATTGCTTTATATTTTCCTTCTCTGTTTTGACTATCAAGGATAGGAGTAGAGATTAGGGGCAGATTAAGTGGCAAAGTGGGTAGAGTATACTGCATGGAGTCAAGAAGACTTGAATTCAAATCCAGGCTCAGATATTTACCAGCTATGTGATCTTAGGTAACTCACTTACCCTGTGTCTGCCTCACTTTCCTCATGTCTAAAATGAGAATTATAATCTACCTTCCAGAGCTGTTGGGTCAAATGAGATAAGAATTATAAATCACTTATCAGAATGCCTGCCATATAGTAAGTGCTATATAAATATTACCTATTATTATCATAATTCTGGAAATAATTTATTAGAATAGTTTCTTTTCCTATTTTGTAAACATTTTGTACAATATGTCTGATAAAATTCAATTTTTAAATCTGTCTAGATCAAGGGTTATTTCTTTAATTCTTTTTGGGGAATTCATTTATGTATTGGTCAGTGTTTTTCTGAAATTTATTTTATTTAGGTCCTCAGTTGTTTTCTTAATCTAGGTATTTTATGTTCTGCCAAGCAATCATCTATTTCACCTAAGCTGCTGGTTTTAATAGAACATAGTTGGACAAATGAGTTTCTAATAATTCCCTTTATTTCTCCCCTTTGTTATGAATTTTTCTCTTTTATTTCAAATACTGGTAATTGGGATTTCCTCTCTCTAATTTTAATTGTTTATCTATGATACTGGTTTTTTAAAATCAGCTCCCCTTTTATCCATTTTTTCAATGCTTTTATATAGCTTTAAAAAATTAATTTTTCATTGGATCCTGGGATTTTTATTCTGGTATTTTAAACTTTTTCCATTTTTAGCTTCATTTTCAATTTATTGATCAGTTCTTTTTTTAAATGAAACTATTTAGAGATTTGCATTTTTCCCTAAAGAATGGCTGAATCACCAAAATTTTGGAATTGTCTCATTTTTGTTATTATCTTTAATAAAATTATCTATCACTATTTCTATAATGTTGCCCACCAATTCTTTTGGATTACATTATTTAGTTTCCAGTTAATCTCTTAACTTTTCTTCAGTAGCCTTTTATTAAATGTAATTTTTACTGCATTGTTCTCAGTAAAGTTAAAAATATCTATTTTGAACGTATGAGGTATTTATAACCTGAAACATCATTTTTTGTTAAAAATTTTATGAACATCTGAGAAACATGTAATTCTTTCTACTGCTATTCAGTAATCACTTGAGAACTCTAATATATTGCTTTTGTAAAATTCTATTCAGATCTTGAATTTATTTCTTCTTTATTTTTTCAGTTTCTAGTTGTGAAAGAGGTAGACAGTTCTCTTGCTACTACAGTTTTAATATAATAATACAGGTTTTATAGCTAATATTATAGATTTTTCAGTACAAAGCAATAAATTTTCATTTCAAGAAAACCTGTATAATGACTATTACACATTATTTTCAAAGTTGGCCATCTTTTCTTTGTCTCTTATGTTTTCTTTTTTTCTTTGCTGTGCACTTTTTACTTAATTTTTCCCCCTTTCTACCTCCCCTACCCCCAAGAACGCTGCAATTAAGCATGGATATATATTTTATATATAGACTTGTACATACTTATACATAGATATCCATAAACATACACAGCCCTCCCCCATGTGTGTTTGTGTGTGTATACACACAGATACACAAATGCATATACATAAGACCATATTCTACTCATTTTCACTTGTCATCTGTTTCTGTGAAGGTGGACAGTATCTTCCTTCATAAGTACAGGTCTTTCCATATTTTTCTAAATCTATCAGCCCATCATGTCCTACACCAGAACAGTATTCTGGCCCAATCATATTATGTCTGGGAGACTGTCTATGAGAGCCTCCCTCCTCCAATTTTCTGCATTCTCTTCATTTTTGTCTACATAGGTTTTATTTATACAGGAAAATTTTAATTTAAAATAATCACAATTATCCATTTTATACTTCAGTACTGCTCTAACCTTAAAATATGGTTTAAAGTCTCACACTACTGAATCTAATTCCTTCATATCTTTTCCCTCTAGTTTCCTTGAAGTTCTTGATCCTCTGCTCTTCTAAATGTACCCTGTTATTTTTTTTCTGACACAGTAAGAAAATTTTTAGTAATTTAATTGGGATGGCATTACATAAATAGGTTATTTAGGTACGCTTGTCATTTAAAAATTATATTAGCTTTCCCTACCCATGCACAATAAATATTACTTCAATTACTTAAATCTAACTTTGTATAAATGGTGTTTAATGTTTATATTCATATAGTCCCTCTGTATGTTTTGGCAGGCATAATCTCAAAATTTTTTATACTGTCTAATTATTTTGTATGGTCTAACACTACTGATTAATATAGCTGACACATAGGGTAGTTTCCTGATTTTCCTCATTTGATTAAATCTGATTTTCGCTTTAACTTTCTCTGAAATCATGATTACAATCCCTCCTTCTTTACTCCTGACTTTTATTTTATATTTGTGTATGTCTGTCAATGCATTTCCTGAAACCAGCATATTGTTGAGTTCAAATTTTTAATCTGTTATCAGCTTCCATTTTATAGACAAATTTGTTCCATTCATATTCTAAACCATGATTACTTCTTATATATTTTCCTCTTTCTTATTTTCCTTCCTATACTTCTCACCCTATTCTTATCCCTTCTCACTTCTACTTTACTTCTACCCACTACCTTACTGTAATGGTAATTTAAATGGGAAGATCTTTCTGATTCATTAATAGGCTCATGCGATCTGCTCAAATCACATGAAAGCCTGAATCACAGGAGTCTGTGGTGGGAGGACCTTGCTGGATGGGTGGAATAGGAAGAGGTGAAGCTAGAACAGACCTGAGAGGAAATTGGTGAGAACAGTCAGAACTGAGGGAGAGAGAGGAGGCACACAGCAAGGCTCATTAGGGTTTGGGGGAGGAGCCTATCTTGGGGAAGGCTTGGGGATGGTGTTGTCCTCTACATTGTTATTGTGTATAGATTTTTGTTGCTGTGATGGATTTGGCTGTCTGGTATCTGAATAAATGTTTTGGCCCTGTCTTCCATGTGGAGAGTCTGTCGTATTTTGAGATTCAGAATTGCTCTGGGATATCATGGCCACTGTAGGTGCTGTGAATATCATGTTGGCACCACACTTGCCCTCCTGTTTCTTAACTTCCCCCCTCCAAGTATTTTTCCTTTATCCTCTCCCTCCACCCAATTCTCCTACCCTCTTATTTCTTTCTGAATTTAAAAGATATTTTTTTACTTCTCTAAATATATACGTGTATATATATAATATACATATATTTATTCCATTACTCTTAATCTATACATCCTTCTAGACCCCTTATCCTATTCCCTATTCCTCCCTTGTTCTCTCCCCTTTTCCCTATCCCCTTACTCTCTTATTTCTTTCTGAATTTAGAAGACTTTTATACCTTTCTATCTACTTTATCTCTCTCTCTCTTTTCTCCTTCCATCTATCCATTCATCTATTCATCTGTCTATCCATCTGTCTATATTGTTCCCTCTTTAACCCATTTCTGATGAAGGTAAGGTTCCAGAATTACCCACCTTCTCTCATCTAATTTCTCTGCATCAGTTCTTCCTCTTGCACATTGTTTGTATGACATAATCACCCTTTTTACCTTTTCCTACATCATTTTACTTCTTAGAATCACATCATAGTCAGCTCTATTCCATTCTTTCTTTTGAACTGCCCAATTACTAATGATAATCTTATACATATATCTTACATTTCCAAGTATAAAAAGTATACAATTTGTTCTTATTGAGTCCCCTGTAATTAGTCTTTGATGTTTATCTTACATTTCTCTTGGATCTTGCTTGTAAAATTTTCTATTAAATTTTGGTCTTTTTGCAATAAAATCCTGGAAGTCTGGCATTTCATTGAATTTTTTTTTTTTTGAGGATTATACCTAACTTTGTTGGGTATGATATTTTCAGCCATAACCACAGTTCTTTTGCTTTTCAATATACAGTGTTCCAAGACCTGTGGTCATTTAGTGTAGCTGCTGATAGGTCTTATGTAATTCTAAATGTGACTTCAACATATCTGAATTTTTTTTTCTTATTGTTCATAACATCTTCTGCTTAACCTGGGGGTTTTAGAAATTGGCTATGATCTTCCTGTAACTTTTCCTCCAAGGGTCTCTTTAAAGTGGAGATTAGTGGATTTTTTCTATTTCTACTTTTCCCTCTTGTTCTAACACTTCAGGACAATTTTCCTTAATTATTTCTTGTATTATTGTATTGATTAGCTTTTATCATAGCTTTCAGGTAGTCTGATTATTCTTATATTATCTCTTCATAATCTGTTCTCCAGATCAGTTGTTTCACTTTCTCTTTCTGTTTTATCATTCTTTATATTTGGGTCTTATTTTCTTTTTGTCTCTTAGAACTTCACTGGCTTCCCCTTGCCCGATTCTAGTATTCAAAGAGTTGTTTTCTTCCTTAAGATCCTGGATCTCTTTTACTAATTGATTTACTTTCTTTTCATAATCTTGTTTTTCTTGGATTGTTCTTTAAAAAATTTCCCCTCAATTTCTCTTATTTGATTTTTGAAGTCTTTGTTGAGTTCTGCTGTGAATTCTTTCTGACCAGGTGAGCATTTGACATTATTCTTTGGAGGTGGGGATGGCTTTTTTTGCTTCAGTACAATCCTCTGAAGATAAACCCTGATCTTTTCTATTCTAGTAGTAATTGTTTGTGGTTGGGGGTTCTTTCTCTTTTGCCTGTTTATTTAAAAAAAAATTAGCAGCTCATTATTATAATTACCTCTGATCCTGGTATGTGGGGGATGGTACCTCTGGTCCTTTGGTGCCTCTCAGGTTCTTCTTGCTGTTGTTTTTTGAGTTTTGTCCTGAGCCCAATCTCTGTTCCCTTTCCCTCCTCCAGGTCACATCTATGGCACCCAAGCACACTATGCTTCCTGAGAACTATCCAGTGACTATGAACTCCCCTCTGACCTGAAACCAAGACCAAGAACTGAGCCCTTCTGGAAATGCTCACAACCAGCAGTATCCTTGCCTCACTGCTTCTGCATTCACTGAGCATGTGCTGGTTCCTTCTTGCCCTGAACTGTTTGTCATAGGTTAAATTTGTCACATTTGTCCATTTTTCCCAGAACCTAGTTGGACTTGGTGTCCTTTGTCAGTACAGGCTCCCTCAATTTTCCCCTACGCAGACACCTGACTCCCCCCTCACACTGTCTGGGAGGTAAAAATTCCTGAAGCTGAGATTGAGTTTATTTCCTAACACAGCTGTCCCCAGAGTTTGCCCACATGCTGTTTCAGTGGAGCTTAGTCTGGAGCACTTTGCTTAGCAGAATCTCTGTTCTCAGATCTTTCTTTGGATCTTCACTTGTCCCAGGAGGAACACTGTTCTGCTCCAACTCTTGTTTATTTTTTCTCACTATCTCCATGCTAAGGTGCTATTTTGTCTTGTTTTTGGAAGAAATTTGTAGAGCTTGGAATTTTCTGACCTACTCTGCCATCTTTCCAGAATCCTCGCAATATTGTAGATTTAATATAGTCAAGAGGTAGTTGGTATAGCAATGGATAGGGTACTGAGGTTAGGAGGACCTGAGTTAAAAATCTGGCCTCAGACATTTACTTGCTGTGTGACCCAGGACAAGTTACTTAATTTCTATTTGCCTCACTTTCCTCAACTATAAAATGGGGGGGGGGGGTACTCTTCACAGTATTGTTGTGAGAATCAAATGAGATAGTATATGTAAAAATGCTTAGTGCCTGGTACATACTATATAGTGTATACAGCAGATAATATATAAATGCTGATTCTTTTCTCTTCCTCTCTACTCTTTAGTTTTACTATTTCCCTCCCATGATTTTGTTTTTTTCTTTAAGTATTTAGATGCCATAACATTCATTACACGCCTTTTAAGTATCGATATTAACTTGTTTATTGTCATCTTTAAGAAAATACAGTTTCTCTGTTGATCTCTTTTAAACAAGTATTATATTCTGCTGTTGCATTGTCCAAAATCATTAATGCTCTTTATTTTGTAATTTGCACAATGAAAGGCTAAACCAATAGCACAGAATAAATACACAACATGAACTAATATACTTATTTAGGGCGAAACAAATTAACAAAGAATTATTTTATGGAGATAAGAAAACAATAAAATTCATCTGGAGAAAAAAATCAAGGGAAAGAATAAAAAAAGAAGTGGGAAGGATCTCAAATTAAACTAACCCTTTCACTTAAGACTTTTGGTCTAGCCATTTCTTTCTCATTTTAAGCTTGCAAATTTGACTCTTTAAATCCAAATTAGGACTTTATGCTTATGTCTATTTAATTTCATCTTATTAGGTATTATAATACATAATCAACTCAAAACTGTCACCCAACAAGACTCTTTTTGGAACCTAGCTCTATTACTCCAAAGGATGGCTGCCTTTCCCCACCTTTATATCATCTCAAAATTCAATAAGCATGCAATCTATGTCTTTATCCAAACCATTAATAAAAATGTTAAACAACCAAGAACAGATCCATGGGCAACTCTACTGCAGACCTTTTACCAAGTTAGTTTGAATTCACCCATTCAACCAGCCATACAAATTTATCTAATTGGATCATCTAAGTCACATCTTTTCTTCTTTTCTAAAAGATTAGGATGAAATATTTGCTCAGAAGTTTTCCTAAAATCTGGGCAAGCTATAGCAATCTCCCAACCCACTAGCTTTGTTACTTTGTCAAAAAAGAAAATAAGGTTAGCTAGCTGCTATTATTTGAAGTCTTTCCTATTCTTGACCAGATTTCGCATTTCTGGGACAGTCTTCTACAACTAAGATTTTAGAAAAAGGAACAAGAAATGGCAAGCAGAGAATAAACAATTGTAGTTATTTCTCAATCCCTATCTCCCTCCTCCAAGAAGTATATTATAACACAACAATCCCAAAAAATTCATGGCCCATGCAGGATTGATGGATTTCCAGGATGTAGCATTTAACCATATAGCTATGACTATTGCTTCTCACAATTTTCAGTAGCCACAAATATGGAGTGTGGCATTCTACAAATCCCAGGGAATCTTCTTTCTATTAGGGAAGAGACTTTAAAGATTTTCTTGAACAGTTCCCTCATTTTACAAAGCAGGAAAATGAGGTCTAGAGAGGTTAGGTGACTTGATCAGGGTTACACAGATAGTAAGTGTCAGTACTGGGATTAAAACTGACTCCACATTGACTATTCTTTTTGCTGTACCTTGGTTTTCTCTGGAATTGCTTAACATATAAAGATCTAATCAAACCTTCCCAGATCAAAATGCAGATGAAATGAAATGTTCTAGTAAGCTTATTTTCTGATTAAATAAAGGCCAACCCTAACCCATTTTGGGTTCAAGTCTTATTGATTTTTTTAAAATGCAGTTTTGTACACCTTTGGGCTAGACTCAATTATGTCCCCAGGGATATCATTGGAAAATTCATCATTACATCCTACCTCTTCAGTAGCCTTATTGTCCTCTATTCCTCAGATAAGAGAGCTGGAAGGCAGAGCAAAGCCTCCAAAAGCCTCCATTTAAAGAGGGTTCCAGGATGGCCATCTCTTTATTTCCTACCTGCCTGGATTCCTTTGGAGTGGGCTCCATCATTTCCCCATTCTGTCTGGGTTCTTCTGCCCTTCACCCCCACCTTTTCAGATTTATTTTGTGTGTTGTCTTCTGCAAGATGGTAGGCTTCTTGACAGCAAGGTCTGTCTGTCTTTTTCATATTTGCATCCCCTGTACTTAGCATAGCATCTGGCACATATTAGGCACACAATAAATGTTTATTGAATGACATATCTCCTGTCAGAGAACCAATGGATATTGTTACTATACCAGAATTTCCAGCACATGTGAAGGAGCCTGAAGCTACAGATTATGTTTATCTACCTCTGGGTGTTGCTTTTCTCCAAGTTGATATATTGTTGAAATTTTTACACCTATCTTTGCTTTACGTATTATTGTTATAGTGTTAATAAATTATATAGTCAAATGTAGATATCTGTAAGCATATGAGACTTGATGCCGAAAGAGGGGAGTTTATTTTTATTTTTTTTAAGAAACTGGGTTTCAGCTTGGAGCCAATTAGCTAATTAATGAGAAGGTTTTATTTTTAGTAATTTATATCAGAACATATGCCCCAATTGCCTTGATCTTGATATGAAAGAATTAGTACTCTATGGATTCAAGTATCAAGCTGAGGAATGTGTTTGGTGTGTTTGTCTCCAAAATCTCATCAGAGATATTGTACTCTTACCTTGCAACACATCCCAACTCTTGTCCATAGGACTGATGTGTCAGGACAGAGACTTGCTACAGGTTCATAGAGCACAAAACCTTGGCTACACATGTAAGAGTTTTGTTCCCAAAACTGCTCTACCTGGAGAGCTGACCCCTATCCTGTTCTACCTGGAATCTCTCCCATGAGACCTCTACAGATGGAGGCCAGCACAACCCTGTTACATATATTTTACTGTTTCAGAAAATATGACACACTAAAAAAATGCATGCCATTATCTTGACAAGTAGAGGGAACTCATTGGAATCTTGGCATCTTAGCTGCATGATTTAGAGCATATTATCTCATTGAATTTCAGTTTGTTTTCATCTATACACTGGTGATAATACTTGCTACCACAGCTATTATGAGGATCAAATGAAATAACTGATGCTAAAGAATTTAGCAAACTGATAAGAAGTGTACATAACTGATGTGACAAAGAATAAAATTTAATTCAATAAGAATAAATGTTAAAATTTAAAAAAGGAAAATGAAAGTTATAATTCTACTCTATATACTGCTGTGGTCCAATCACTTTTGGAATGTTGTGATCAGTTTCTTGTGCCACAGTTTGAAAATGTTTTTGATAAGCTGAAGAGTTTCTAGAAGAGGGCAACCAGGATAAGAGATTTCAGTTCATGTCATATGAAGATGGAGTAAAGGAACTAGATATCTTTAGCCTGGGGGAGAGAAGACTTAGGGGGAGCTTTATAGGTTATTTTAAGTATTTGAAGGGTTGTCTTGTAGAGGAGGCATTCTGAAATAGGAGCAATGGGCAAAAAATTAAAAGAAGACAATTTAGGCTTGATTTCAGGGGGGAAAACCCTTCCAAAAATGGATGAGTATTCCTCAGAAAGTGTTAGTTTTTTCCACACTGAAGATTTTTGGACAGAGAGTAGATTCTTACTTGTTGGATATGGTATAGTAGGATTTCTTATCTGGGTATAGATTGAAATAGATGGCCACTGTAGTCCCTTCCAATTTTGAAACTTTGTAATTTGGCAATTTGGGGAAATCCTCCACTAAACTTCTATTCTGATATCTCATTGAATTCTTGAAAGGTTTGCAATGGGAGGGCAAGATCTGTCATTTTATGCCGTGATGGAAATACTTGGGGAGAGAGATGTGGAGTACACACAGCAGATGATTGTGTGATTGACTAATTCCTGAGTTCCAGCCTGGACAAATGTGGGAAGGGGCATCACTAGAGAGTCAGTAGTCTTACCAGGTGATGAGTTAATTTTATTTATATTTTTTTCCTCCATAGCAACTAATGAAATCTGTACTAGTAGAATGAAATAATCCCACCAATGGAATCACTGATCCTTGAAAGATGTAATAAAAGAAAAATAGCCAGACTCATTCATGCTGGTTCAGAATTCACTCACCAATCCTATCCTTCAGTGATTCCTTACTAGTCTAGGCACATTGGCTAGACCTTGTCTGATGGTGTCCATTGCATAAATGTGTTGTTCCATGTTTAGTTTTCAGATTATAAAATATAAATTCTTCTAGCTTGGAATGGCTTCCTTCAAACTTACTGCTCAACTACATCTGTGTTCTTCTTCAAAACACAACTAAATTATTGAGGCAGATAAGGGGTGCAATGGATATAGCTCTGGGTCTGGATAGTCAGGAAGCCCTGAGTTTGAATTTGATCTCAGAAATGTGCTAGCTGTGCTATCCTAAGCAAGTGACCCTTGTCTACTACAGTTACATCAACTGTTAAATGGGCATAATAATAGCACCTACTTCCCAGGGTTGTTGGGCAGCTAGGTGGCACAATGGATAAATTCTGGGCCTGGAGTCAGGGAACTGATCTCCCTAAGATCAAATCGGGCCTCAGGCACTTGTTAGCTGTGTGACCCTTAGCAAGTCATTTAACCCTGTTTGCCTCAGTTTCCTCATCTGTAAAATGAGTTGGGGAAGGAGAATGGCAAATTGTTCCAGTCTCTTTGATAAGAAAATCCTCAAAATGCGGTCACAAAGAGTTGAACATGATTGAAACAAGTGAACAACAACAAACTTCGGGTTGTTGTGAGGATCAAATGAGATAATGTTTGTAAAGTTCTTAGTATAGTGCCTGTCACGTAGTAGATTTTTTTATATAAATATTTATTCCTTTTCCCATAAATATTTCATTAATTAACTATTTATTGAGTGCCTTTATCAAGCAAATTTATTTTTTGAATATTTTGTCATTTTTCCCCAATTATTTATAAAAACAATTTTTAACATGTTTTTTTTAAATTTTGAGTTCTAAGTTTTATCCTTCCCTTCCCTCTCCTGAGACAGTAAACAATTTGATATAGGTTATACATGTGCTATTATACAAAACATATTTAAATATTAGTTATGCTAAAAAGAAAACACCGACCAAAAAGTAAAATTGAAGTGAAAAATAATATTCTTTGTTCTACTTTCGGATTCCATCAGTTCTTTCTCTGGAGGTGGATAGCATTTTTCATCCTGAGACCTTTGGAATTGTCTCAATTCATTGTATTGCTGAGAACAGCTCTCATGACCAGTTGATCATCATATAACATTGCTATTTCTGTGTACAAGGTTTTCCTGGTTCTGCTCATTTCACTTTGCATCAGTTTATGTAAGTCTTTCTAGCTTTTTTCTGAGAACATCATGTTTGTCATTTCTTATAGCACTAAGATAATATTCCATTACAGTCATATATCACAACCTGTTCAGCCATTCCCTAAGTGATGAACATTCTCTCATTTTCTACTTATTGAACACCACAAAAAGAGCTGTTATAAATGTTCTTGTACAAATAGGTCTTTCCTCTTTTTATTTATCTCTTTGGTATACATATCTAATATTGGTTTTTCTGGGTCAAAGGGTAAGCACAATTTTATAGCCCTTTGGGTATGGTTTCAAATTGCTCTCCAGAACAGTTAAATCAGTTCACAGTTCCAGCAGTAGAGGGAATTTTAAAATAATAATGACTACAGGGCTTGAAAATAATTTTTCTTAAAACTCTGTAACATAGGTAGTATAAAAATTATTATCATTTTTATTTACTATTATTATTAGTTTACAAGTAAGAAAACTGAGGATCAGTGTGGCTACATGGCTTGTTAATAGTCACAACCTATATATAGTAAGTATAGTAATGAGGATTCAAAGACAAATATTAAGACTCCAACCCAAGTGCTCTTTAAGATACTCCATTCTGATATTTGTCTATAGGAACTTTCAAGTCCAGTAGAGGAGAAAAGATCCCAAATCCATGTGATAAGAAATATAAGTTCCAGAAGAAAAGAGCAATTCAAGTGCTGTGAGTGTAAGTAAAAGGGAAGAACTGCTTCTTGGGGATATCAGAGAAGGCTCCATAGAGGAGGTGTCATTTGAGTTCTACCATTAAGGATGGAGAGTATTTGAAAAGGCAGAGACTAGGAACCTACCATTTCTGGCACAGTGAAAAATATAGATAAAAGTATGGAGGTGGGAAAGCATGGAACTCTTTAGACAATGGGGAACAATCAATTTTGATCATAGTATACATTATAGAAAATGGGATGTTATTGATTGATTGGCTAGAAAAGTTAATGGGAGACAGAGAGAGTCTAGAATGACAAGATATAAAGCTTTGATTTTATTTTGCAGGCAGTAGGAAACCAATAAAAGTATTTGAGCAATGCAATTTTCCTAATTTAACCTTCTCATAATCCCTCTTAGCTGTTGTAGTCTCTCTAGGTTTGCTATGTAAGTTTTTCATTTAATTTTTTTGTGCTTACACTCTGGTTTTCATTTATACATGCTTTTTCCTTGCTGTTAGATTGTAAGCTCTTTGAGGACAGACCTTTAATGCTTTCATATTGTGCACCAAGAAGCATTTTGTAAATGCTTATGACTCAATGAATACTTAAGACTGGCTAAAAACTGCTAGAGTATATTGATAGCCAGTCTTTTACCTCTTAGGGATAGTCTAAAGATTAATGCTTCAGCAAAATTTTAATCAAATTTTTAATTAAAAAGTACATGAAGCTTAATTAGATTATTGTCCACATTCCCAGTTTAGCTAATTCATTAGATTTTTTTACATTA
The DNA here is from genome assembly GCF_028372415.1 of Notamacropus eugenii. Classification (NCBI taxonomy): domain Eukaryota; kingdom Metazoa; phylum Chordata; class Mammalia; order Diprotodontia; family Macropodidae; genus Notamacropus; species Notamacropus eugenii. The sequence continues at coordinate 148,889,775 of NC_092876.1, read as the reverse complement.
AAAAGAATTATTTTTCAAAGAAAATTCCAAAGGGCAATACTTTAGTACAATATGTTTTTGAAGTACATTGAGATAGCTGAATTCAAGATGCCAATATAAATAAAAATTAATATTATTATTAGAAAAGCTGCTGTCAGATTGATTTGCTTTAATATTTGAGATGGAAGATAGGATATAGAAATTCATCAATAATGGCTTATACTTTCATCAGTTCATTTTCATTGTCTTCCCCACTTTCCATAGCTCCTGTCCACACAATAAATATCAGCATAAAATCATATGATCTGGAACAGTATGTGGATTTAGAGTTCATCTAGTCCAATCTTCTCATTTTACATATAAATTAACAAGCATTTATTCAGCACCTGCATACTATGTACCAAACACTGTGCTAAGTCCTTCGGAGGTCACACAGTAAATGACAGACCCCAGATTGGAACACAGATATTCTAATTCCAAATCCTGTGTTCTTTCTATGGTTTCCTTTCCATGAGGGAAAAAAAATTCAATAGACCTCTCCTCATTGCCCTACCTCCTGGCTGTCACATGACCACAGTTATAAATCCTTTCCTTTTTCCTTTTATTTAGTTGATTCAGTTTGGGTTAAAAAAAAAATCAATTCAAGTCAGCGATTACTTATTGCAGGCCTGTTATATGATAGGCCCTTGTTTTGCCCTAGCATGTGCCTGAGTAGATTACCCTCAAGATGCTCCTTCCTACTTTTTCTCTTTAGGAATGCATTTCTATATGACCTGAAGTGTTCTGAAATTGATGGTCTGGTTCTGAGATAACTCATTCTTGAGGTCTTATCCTAGCATGTTTTATAGGCTTTAGCTGTTGTTCATGGAAATGGAGGTCCCAGAGAGACTCAGGTAGACCAAGAATAATTGAAGAGCATTTAAAATTATGTTTTTTGTTCCCCAAATATCTGAGAGTGAGCGACTGTATCCAAAAGATAGAGGACATGCCCAAAGATCAAGACGACCTTGGTACAAATCCCACTTTTGACATATATTTACAATGCCACTATGGACAAATTATTTAACTTTTCAAAGGCCCAGGCAACTTATAAGATTATATGTTATACACAAGTTACAGATCTGCACAGATGGTGGGTGTTTTCATAATAAAAATTTTCTGCTGGAATAAAATCACACAACTGAAACTCCTCTCCACCAGCAAACAAAAACAAGTGTGTGTATGTATGTGTGTGTGTGTGTGTGTGTGTGTGCATGTGCATACACATGAAATATATATATTTCAAACTGCAGAAACCATAAAAATATTTTAGAGGCATTTAGACATTATGTATACCAATCAACAGAAATATATCATTCATTAAGAGAACCTACAGATGATGATATATTTTTTAATGTGCCATACAGAATCAAAAGCATATCATTTGTTATGTCCTTCTCGGTCTCTCTGGGGCCTCCAGCTTACCCAGAGTTCCAAAATCTCTCTAGGACAAACTGAGGAGTCAGTCCTAGACTCAGTGCCCTACTGATCACACAGACTAGCACCTTAGAAAGATCAGGAATGTTTATTGTGAAGTGCAATGAGCAAAGAGATATAAAACACACTGTTGCTACACAGCCCAACCCAAAGAACAGAAGTCAGCAAGCTTCCATCATGACTTAGAAGAAAGGATATGTAAAGCCTGTGGGAAAGCATGACAAATCAGGGTCTCCACAGAACAGCCACAGGATAGTTGTTGTATCTCCAATCAATGGCCTCCAAGTTTTGACCACTCTTCCTCCATAATACCTTTCTCATCTGGCCCCACTGCTGCACCCATCCCTCTGCTTCTGACTTTCATTTTCTCTCACCTAGACTATTACAATAGTCAACTAATTGCCATCCCTGCTTCACATCTTCACAATTGTTAAAGTAATAATCCCTAAACCACAAACAGATCTTATCCCATCACTGATATCTCAAGAAGCTTAAAGAACACTCTAATATTATTGAGATAACATTAAGCCCAGTGTTGATAGCCCTTTACAATTTGGTTCTAACCAGTCTTGCTAGGCTGATTATACTTTATTTCCCTTCCTTCCCTCTCTCCAAATTGACTTAGTTACCATTTCTCATTCAGGACATCCCACCTCCAACAATGGGCTTTTGCACAGAATCTCCCCAAAGTCTGGAATACTTTCCCTCTAAACTACAATCTGTGGGAAATCCCTAGGTTCAGCTCAGTTGTCATTTTCTACATGAGACCCATGTTTCCCCTTATCATTAGTGGTGTTTCCCGCATTTGCTTAGAATTTATTTTATATTTCTATCTGAGTATATGCTCTTTGTACTCAGTACAGCATAAGCTCCTTAAGAAAAAGGACTAATTTTTTTTGGTCTTTATCTCCAGTACCAGAAAATATTCACTAAAGTGGGTTGAATTCACTAAAATATTTTACTAATTATATATATTACCATAAAAAGAGTTAAACGACTTAGGTATAGAGGGATAGGAAAAATTAATGGCTTAAATGTCATAGTGGTGTCCATGAAATATGAAAAGACTCAGAAGGCCCCCAGTGACTGCTAGGAAAGATTTGTGGAAGGATATGCCCAAGAATCACAAAGGATGAAGAGATATGAGTGAGTTAAACTCTGCAAGAGCTATAGGAAATTCCCATTTGAAAGAAATTCATGGATTTTACTCATTCATTCAACCAATCAATGAGTTAGTCATTTATATGAATTTAAGGATTTGAAGAAGCACTCCCTGGAAAACCCTGAAGAAACAAAAGATTATGCTTACTAATTTCTAAATACTTAGTCTAGAAGAGTCGGATTTAGGACAATCAGACAGCTCACCAAGTTTTTTTTCATTGTGTGAGTAAGAGCTCTAGGCTGGAGAGTACCACGGCCTGTGACTTTAATTTCCTTACAGCTACCATTTCTTAGTGGTTTAGTCCTCTGGAGGTAAGACTCCAGGCTCCATTCAATGGATGAATCTATATCTATGTATGTATCTATATACATATCTACATTTGTATCCATATCTATGTACTCATGTATCTATGGATGTATCTGTCTCTCTATCATCCGTCTATCTGTCTATCTATATCCATCTTGTTAGAAAGAGAAAGAAAACTTGTAGCCTTGATCTAATAACAACTGCAGTAGCCACAGTAACATCATCAGTAATAACGAAAATGATGATAATCATACGCATTTAAGTACTTGCTATATGCCAGGCATTGTAAACACTTTAAACTTTTTATTACCTCCTTTGATCCTTACAACAGCCCCAGGAGGTAAGTACTATTATCACCCCCTCTTATACAATTAAGGAAACAGGCAAACAGGGGTTACTACTTAGAGATTAGGCAAAAAGCTACTAAATATCTGAGACTGGATTTGAACTCCAGTCTTCTGACCCCAAGCCAATCACTCTATGCACTAAACTACTCAACTGTAATATGCAAATTCACTTAAAAAACAGTTAAAATGCAGTCCAAAATAAGTGTAGATGGTGTCTGAGGTGTTTCCCCAGAAGGAAACCCCAGACCCTGGAAAATATGTTGACTTTTCCCAGTCATTTGTTGAAAGATCAGTGCTTTCTCCTTTCTCCTTTGCATAGGACGCATGTGTCCCAGAGGTAATTACCTAAGTATTTTAGATCTGCAGTCTTGGGTGTGGAAAATATGTTCCACTTGCCTCTGTTTAATTCTTTGTTTGATCAATCAATGATTGTTTATTGCATTCTTATTACTCACCCAGTCCCTAAAGGTACTGTGAATAAATGAAAAAATACAGTCTCTGCCCTTTAAGGAACTTATTCTCTAAGACAATAAAAGATGAGAAGTAATCTGTTAAAACTATTTCAGCCAGTTATAAAAACAAACCCAATCACTGACTTACTACAGGTTGTCCCTGTATTCTTTTGTTCTCTTAAACCTATGGTGTTCTTTAGAGAAAATAGGCTGGAATCCTGCCTTTGTCACCATTTGTGTGATCTTGGCTGAAACCATTCTTTTTTGTGAGTTTCAGTTTCCCATCTATAAATTAACAGTATGACCTCTCAGGCCCTTTGTAGCTCAGTGATGCAATGAAGGAATTCATGATCCTGCTGGTGGCATTTTTAACCCAGTCTTCTATGTGCTAACAGGGACTTTGCATCATTTCAATGCCCTTGCCCCCACCCAGGATTACTAAATGCTGGATTTGGAGTCAAATGAGCTGGATTAAACTTCATCTCTTCCACTGAATACCTCTCTATGACCTTGGACAAGTTAGTTTTCCTTTGGGAGCCTAGGTTTCTTCATCTATAAATCATGAGGATGTACTACATGATCTCTAAAGGTTCTTCCAACTTTAAATCTATGACATTATGGCAGCTGGGTGACTAACTGGATAGAGCGCTGGTTGGAAGTCAGGAAGACTTTATCTTCCTGAGTTCAAATCTGGTCTCAATGACTCAATTACCCTGGGCAAGTCACTTAACCTTGTTTTCCTCAGTTTCCTCATCTGTAAAATGAGCTGGAGAAGGAAATGACAAACCTCTCCAGTATCTTTGCTGATGGGATTGTAACAAGTCAGAACTGAGCAACACTATTATTCTTTTGCTTGTAAAGAAGGCATGACTACAATGTTGTGCGTTAGAGAGAGATTCTATGTAGCAGGGGAAGTTGGTCCCACGAATCTAGCCACCCTTACATTTCCCTACAAATGAAACTGAAATTTATTTCCGCTTTTTGAACATTCATCTCCCTATTTGCTAGTATCACCTATCCTCTGAATTTGGGCAATAGATTAAACAGGATGATACTATTGTCAAATTTTTCTTCAGGCAGCATTAGGAATTTAAAGGAAGCTGATGTGCAGTGCTGATTGGTGGCAGCTGTTCAAGCTTCTGGCTGCTTATCTGGAATTGTACCTTATAAAGCTTCCTCTCCTTCTGAATTATGAATATTACATTTCCCTGCAAGGTGACAAATAAATTCTCTTCTTTGCCCCAGAGTATATGAAATTTTTATGTAAGAGATCTCCTTCATAGGGGAGGTGTTTGTGTGTCTTTAAAGTAATAAATGGCACTTGACACTTTAATGCCTGCAAAGTATTCTAGATACATTATCTCATTTGGACCTTAGAACAACTCCATAAATTAGGTAATGTTGGTATTATTAGCCCTGTTTTACAAGTAAAAAATTGAGGCTGAGAGATGTTACATGATTTCCCCAAAGCCACAGAACTAATAAGCATTAGAGACAAGATAGTGAATGTAACCTCTCACTGATCATCAATTTCTCCTGGATAGTCTGGCTACTACCCCAGGGCTTAGCCTTAGAGAGGTCAAGAGACTCACTCATGATCACACAGCTACCAAGTGTCAGAGGTAGGACTGTATCCTAGATCTTCTGAATCCCCACTGAATATAGTTTTTGCATACAACATGTTTCAGAGTTTTTATTTAAATGTCTAATCTCTGTATTTCTTATTTCTTTACTTAAATTGGAAGTAATTTTATCTCCAGAGGGTAGGTAGATGATGCAGTGGACAGAATGCCAGCCTTGGAGTCAAGAAGACTAAATTCAAATCTAGCTGTGTGACCCTGGGCAAGTCACTTAATCCTGTTTGACTCCCTTTCTTTAATTCAGTATTTTTGCCAAGAAAATCCCAAACGGGGTCATGAAGAGTTGGGGACAACTGCAATGACTAAGCACTTTTATCTCTCACCTTTGTACAATTAATCCTCTATTTTATCCCATTTTACATTAGACATCTTATTTTTAAAGTATTGCATCATTCATTATCTTTATCCTCACCCTGCACAACTGGGGACTTATAGCTCATCTGTTAATACCTCTAGGTTCCTCTCTCTCCTTTTTTTTTTTTTTCCAACTGGGTTTGTTGAGATATTTCTCCATGCTATCCTTCTCCATCTGATATTCAACTTGTCAGTCAGGATTATAGACCTGGCAGTCAGAGATGGATAGTACGGCATAAAAATATTCTGTTCTTTCTCTCAGTCCTCAATCATGCTGCTAGTAAATGTTACAAGAAATCTGACAACAGCATCGGTAGGAGCCATGTTGCCATATAGGACGTGGCAGGCAGGGAGTAGTAGAAGCAATTTCCTTATTGCTGTCTCATCAAGGAGATGTCACCTTTAGTATCAGTGTGCTACATTTAGATTTAAATGGCATTGCCATTGGCTTGTTGCTGAATGTGTCCTGAGCTGGAACAGTTGGTGCAAAACCCTCTAACCAATTTTCAAAATGTAGCAGTCAGTGGAATTTGATACAACTACCAGGGGTGGGGAACCTGTGACCTTAAGACCATATGGGGCCTTGAGGCTGCACATTCCCTAGATAGACTAGTAATGGGATTATATGATGACCAAGAGCCCTTACTTCTCTGAAGTCAGTCAGTTAATAACTCATTTTTAAGTACTCATTATGTTCCAGGAACTAAGTACTGGGGATACAAAGAAAGACAAAATCACTATCCCTGCCCTCCGGGAGCTCACATTCTCCTTCTAATGATAATGTATTGGGACTTTTGAATGGGGTCACCTTGGTGGCATGTTTCCCTTATAGAAGCCAAGGGTAGAGAGGGAGGGGCAGGAAGCAAAGATTTAGAAGGACCTGGTATACCTGGCACTAAGAATATAGGATATTTTGGGGGCTAAGTCCTAACTACAGTTATCCCTTCCACATCACAGTGGTTAGGGGCTCATGCCCCATGATATGGAAAATCCCAGCACAATTTTTTTGGCCCTCTCTTTACAGCAGAGAAGAAGTCTGAATTTTTTCTTTTTTTTTTAATGGGATGTTTACAGTACCTTATTATAAAATTTGTGTTAAGTATTTGGTTATGTTATCTGCCACCCTTCATTTATCCTCTGTGGCTTCTGGAAAACTCACTCAAAATTCCCACTTAATTTCTTATGCCATTGAAACTCTGATGGGGAAAGCCATGAGGTGGAAGGGATAACTGTAATTTGTAGCATTACTGGAAGTTCTAAAGTTCCTAATTAAAACTTCCCCAGGAGAGTTTACTTGTGGGAGGAAGCTTAACTCCTTTCAGATTATGAGGCATGGATCCCATTCAGTAAGAATCAGAGTAAAAGTGTCAGAAGTTATTCCTGTGCACCATGTCAGAAGTTATTTCCCCCTTCAACTGTGGCCAACAAAAATATTCTTCCTCTCCTCAGAAGTTTCTGCGTAAATTTTATCCTGAGAATAACAGCAGCCACCAAGGCTCCAACTTGCCTTGGATTTAGCCCTGAGAGGATCATGTCCTTTACATACCAGAAACAGAAATCTGAAGGAATATCATGCTATCATAGATTTTAGAACTAGAAGGGACATCAGAGTTCATCTAGTCTAATCCTTTCATTTTTACCTGTAGGAAAACTGAACTCCTAAGGGACTATTTGACCTGCCCTAGCTCACAGATGTGAGTATAGAGTGGCCTCCAAAATAGCTCCCATGTGGAAGGAAAGATGAGTAAGGATCATATGATCTAAGTCCTTCACTCAAACAGACATCATTAGTGTTATCCTTGTACCCCTGCAAGGAAATGACAAGTAGTTGAAAAAGAATTGGACTCAGGATCAGATCTGGTTTTACTTTCTGTTTTTGTTACTTACTAGATGACCCTGGGCAAGTTACAGCACTCTACAACTCAGTTTCCTAAACTATAAAATTATGAGTTTGGAGTTAATTATCTCTATGATCTTTCTAGCTCTAACAGTTGTGACATGAATGGCCTGAAGAAACTGTTGGGATTTTCTCAGATCCTTTGGCTTAGAACTTTCACCAAGAAAATCTGAGGAAATGGTTTTATGGCACTGAAACTAATCTCCCTATTTATTTCAAGCACACATTTCAGAATATGAAAGAAAACAGTTTTATTAAAAGGAGGAAAATACAATTGAGACCCTTGAATGAACAACCATTAGTACCAGAGATATACAGAAATTCCCAGTTACTTAGATCTTAGATTTATGACTGAAAGGGACCTCCTTTGAGTCTTAGTTTCCTTATCTGTAAAATAGAGTTAATACTTTCACTTCTACTTTATAGAACACTACGGAACAATCTTTTAAGGACAAAAACGTGCTATTATTTATCTCTTTTATAGCCTTTTATACAGAGTGGATGCTTGATAAATACCATTAGTGTGCCCTTTCAATGAAAGAAAGGAAAGTGTAGGTCCTATTTTCCATTATCTTTTTTCTTCAATAGAACAGCAAAAATTTCTCATGTCTCACCTTCCCTAATACCAAAGAAAACAAATGTGTGAGTTTAACTGGTTCGACAACAGATCAGAGATGATATTTTTCTTAGTGGTAGAGTCTGGGCCCAGTTGCTGACCATAGCAATTCAGAGATCTCAACAGGAATTGGTGTCACTCAAAGCATTTTCTCCAGGTATGAAGGAGGGAAGAGGATAATCAGCCTTGAACCTCAATTGTAAAGCATTTCAATTCTCCTCTAAAAAGGCTGGTTACCTATTCCCTCTAGGGAAGAGTCTGTTGGTAGTCTGCTTCAGCAACCAAAAGCCATTATTTTCAGGGAAAATATGATTGAAATCTCTGTCACTGTCATTTCAGTCACATTTTTTCTTATTCATTCCTCTGTGAAAGATGGACAATTTCTAGTTATTATCACCCCATATGCTAGTGTTGTTTCCCACATGTACAGGAAGAGTTACTAAATGAAGTTAGAAAAAAATGACATCTTCTAAAAAGCAATGGTTTGGGAAGAATGCCTTAATTGCTATCAATTGCCTAACAACGACTAATCCCTAAACTTCCCAAAGGACAAGAAACATTTATTAAATACCAGCTTTATGTCAAAAACTATGAGGAGTGCTGGGAATGAAAAGATAAAAGCAAAACAGTCCCTGTTCTCCAGGAAAATGCATTCTGATAGGAAAGACAATATGGTTATAAGTACACATTTATAGCTGTGCCTTGGTTAATTATTTCCTGTTTTTCCTGGATATATTTTGCATCATATATTTTTTACTTGTTCTCTCCCTTAGATTGTGAGATCTCCCTGAGGACAAGTATTGCCTTTTGCCTCTTTTTGTATCCCCAGCACTTAGCATAGCGAGTAGCACACAGCAGTTGCTTAATAAATAATTAAATCAATGTTTGTTGGAAAAATAATGTGCACACTTATAAATAAATATCTGTATACATGTACACATATAAAAGATATGTAAAAAAAATCAAGGCGTTAGCAGATAGTGGCAGGAAGGATCAGGAGAAGCTGAGCTTTGAAGAAAAATAAGAATTCTGATAACTAGAGATTCCGTGAAATAACATTCCAGGAACTCTCTAGTAATGGAAGACAGCTAGTGCAAAGGTACAGAAACCATAGAATGAATGCTGTGTAAGGACTAGCAAGTAGTTCAATATGGCTATGACTATGGCTAAGCTGAGGAGATCAGAAAGCAAATAATTTTCTTAGAGTGCAGTTCTGACCATGTTACCTCTCCTACTCAGTAAACTCCAATGGCATCCCCTGTTCCACTAGTATCAAATATAAATTCCTCTGCTTGACTCTTTATAACCTGCTCCTTTCCTTCCTTTCTAATATCCTTAAAATTTATTTTGGTGACAAAGATACTAGAGAGGGGCAGCTAGATGGCACAGTAGATAGAGCACTGGTCCTGGATTTAGGAAGACTCATTTTCCCCATTTTAGATCTGGCCTAAGACACTTACTAGCTGTGTGAACCTTGGGAAGTCACTGAGAAGAAAGGCAACCTACAGTACCAGATTTCAAACTATATTACAAAATGGTCATCATGAAAACAATATGGTACTGGCCAAGAAATGGAGTGGTAGACCAGTGGATTTAGAGTAATAAATGATCATAGAAATAGAATGGTAGATCAGAATTTACAGTAATAAATGGCCATAGTAATTTAGTATTTGCTAAACCCAAAGATCCAATCTTTTGAGACAAAAACTTAACTATTTTACAAAAATTCTTGGGAACATTAGAAAGCAGTTTGGAAAAAACTAGACATAGACCAACATCTTACACTACATACCAAATTAATGCCAAAATGGATACATGATTTAGATACAAAGGGTGATGTCACAAGCAAATTAGGGAGGCATTAAAAAAATGCATATGTCAAATCTATGGATAAGGGAAGAGTTTATGATGAAGCAACAGATAGAGAGGATGATGGGAAACAAAATGGATCATTTTGATTACATGAAATTTAAAAGTTTTAGCATGAACAAGAACTAATGCAGCAGAAATTAAAAGGGAAGCAGGAAACTGCAAAAAATTGCATCAAGTCTCTCTGATAAAGGTTTTATTTCTCAAATATGTTGGAAATGGGTTCAAATTCATATAAAAAAAGGAGACATTCTCCAAGTAAATGGTCAAAGGATATGAACATACTGTTTCCAGAGGAAGAATTCAAAGCTATCATTAGTCATATAAAAATGTTCTAAGTTACTATTAATTAGAGAAATGCAAAAAACTCTAAGCCACTTTCTCACACTTATCAGACTGGCTAAGATGACAGAAAAAGAAAAGGACCAATGCTAGGGGGAATGTGTTAAAATAGGAACACTAATGCATTGTTGATGAAGTTGTGAACTGGTCCAATCATTTTGGAAAACAATTTGGAACTATGCCCCAAGGGCAATAAAACTGCATACTCTTTGACCCAGAAATATCACTACTGAGTCTGCATCTCAAAGATATCAAAGAAAAGGGAAGAGGTCCTATTTGTGCAAAATATTTATAACAGCTTCTTTTGTGGTAGCAAAAAATTAGAAATTGAGGGGATCCCCATCGTTGGAGAATGATTAAACAAGTTGTGGTATATGATCATAATGGAATAATATTATGCTATAAGAAAGGTCAAATAGCATAGTTTTAGAAAAATTGATGCAAAATGAGGCAAGCAGAACCAAGAGAACATTGTTCACAGTCTGTGTGTGTGTGTGTGTGTGTGTGTGTGTGTGTGTGTGTCCTTTGTTGCCGAAGAAGACCATGCCATCAGAGAAATGATGACATGACTTGCATTTGACTTTGTTTTGAGTACAGCACTATTGTCATAATGATCAACTGTGAAAGACAGCTACTCTGATCAAGACAATGATTCAAAATAATTCTGAAGGAACCATGATGAAAAATCCTATCCATTTCCAGAGAAAAAACTGATGAACACTGAGTGTAGATTAAAGCATACTTTTTTCACTTTAATCCTTTTGTGTGTGTTTTCTTTTGAAACATGGCTAATATGGAAATAGGGTTTGCATTGCTTTACTTGGATAATTGATATCATTTTGTTTGTCTTCTTAAGGGGTGGGGGCGCAGTAGTATGAGGGAGGGAAGGAATTTGGAATTAGAATTTTTTAAATCAAATGAATGTAAACATTTAAAAAATGTAATTTGGAAATATTTAATGAAATACATAAAATATATTTTTTTAAAGTGATAATTTGTAACTTTGAAGAGAACAGTTTAGTTGAATTATGGGGTCAGAAGGTAGATTGCAGAGGTTTAGAGGAGAGAGTAAGTAGAGGCATGGGCTGTAGATGGCTTTCTCAAGGAATTTAGTTGAGAAAGGGAAAAAATGATGTATGACAATAAATAGTTGGGAAGGTGAAAAAGATATAGGATGCTAAAGTAGCTGCAATGATTTTATGGTGTTTATTTTTATTTTTAAATATTCTTTTAAAATTTTTTGGAGTTCCCAAATTCTCTCCCTCCCACTTGCCTCTTCCCCACTCATCAATAAGACAAGCCATATAATATCAATTATACATAAGAAGTCATGCAAAGTCTATTTCATTATTAACCATATTGCGAAAAAAAGCAAGAAATGTAAAGTGATAAAGTATGTTTTGATCTGCACTCAGAGTTCATCCATTCTGTCTCTGGAAGTAGATGGGTATTGTAGAATTTTTCATGATGAGTACTCTAGAATTGTTTTGGGTCATCATCTTGATCAGAGAAACTAACTCTTTCACAGTAGAATTTCATTATAAGTGAACAATATTCTCCACAGTCTGCTCACTTCACCTTCCATCAGTTCATATGAGTCTTTCTAGGTTTTTCTGAAACCATCCTGCTCATTGTTTCTTATAGGTCAACAGTATTCCATAAGTGATTTTTTTAATGAATGGGGAGACATTGACATATTTCTGACAGCAGGAGAAAGGTCAATAGCTAAAGAAATATTGAAGATTAGAGAAGAACTGGGAGATAGATGGTGTTGTACTCTAATAGAGCTTGGTCAGAGGAACAGTGAATATCCTGTGTCCTGCAGGAGCCTGGCCTTTGTTGGAAAGAGGAACCCAAAAGGATTAAAGTGGATGTTACCATTTGGAAGAAAAAAATGAAGTGAGGCCATCATGTATTGAGACTATTTTCTTCAGTGACTTTTTAGTTAATTTTTTTTCAAATGAAGACCCTACCTTTTCTCCCACTGATTTCTCCCTTCCCCCATTAAGTAAGAAAAACAAGATTTGAATGACTTTATATTGACTTTGAATTGAAGTATATAGTGTGAAGAAACTTTTATTGCAAGTATCCGTTGCTTTGATAGCTTTAAAAAGCTAATTTGCATAATGTTAGAATTATTAGAGCAACACATAACGTTAAAATTACCAGAGAGGCTGCTAGTACAGATGAGGATGTAAGAGCTAAATATCCTGATATTTTAAAAGCAAATAATCAAAGAAGGTGGATGAATTGATCAACAAAATTTTAATGTGGATAGAACAGGCATATTCAGAGAGAATGCGCTTCCTGAAGTCAAAGAAGTGTTCTATGAAAGAAAAAAAATCAACATATATTTGAAATGTCGAAGGATTGCTTATCATGTTTATTAGGAAGTTATATAGAAGGGAATTTTAAATTAAAAGCAATACTTATTTATCAGTCTCAAATCCCCATACTCTGAGATGCTCTAACCATTGATTGCTTCTGGTTCTTTGGAAGTCAAATAAGAAATCAGGGATGACTAAAGCTCTTTCCGAGGACAGTTTCTCCAAATATTTTAACCCAGCTGCTAAAAAAATACTTCGAAGATAATAATATCTTGTTCAAAGTATTACCTATTTTAGATATTGCCCCAGGTCTTCCTAATTACACTGTTCATTCTGTGAAAATGTGAACCTCCAAATTTGCTGAGATGTAGATAAAGCTATCTGCACCTATCAGGTCAGAGTGGATAAGGACTTAAAGAAAGAGAAAGTTTGATCTGTGCTGCTAAAGTAGTTTAAAGGATAACAATTTCATTGTCAACATATTGTGAGTATAGGTTTACATTTAGGCATGATATTCTATAATTTAAATTTTTAAAATTTTATTTTCTATACCTACTCTGTTGCTTTGTAATAAATGAAATAGAGCCACATGTTTTTATGATTTACTTTTTACATTACATTAATAAACAGATTTAAAACTAATTTTAAAAATTGATTATTTCCATTGTATTGGAATAAACTAGCACGTTTACATAAGCGTATAAATTCAAAAAGTACAGACAATTTTTTCGTACTAAGATTTAATAATATTTTCTTTCATATTATTGTAGTTATTATACAATATTGTTCTATCAGTTCTGCTGCTTTATTCTACCTAAATTCATAAAAGTCTTCCAAAGATTCTCTGAATGTTTTTGTATTTATTATTTCTTAGGACCCAATAGCATTCCATTCCATTTATATTTGTTCATCAGATCCTCAGCTGAGGTCTTGTGGAAGCAACATAGTACAATGCAAAGAGTTTTGGCTTTGTTGCTTAGAGGACCATGGTTCAAATCCTGCGTCTGACACTATCTGTGTTCACTTTCAACAAGACAACCTCTTGAACCTACTTTCCAATTTGTAAAATGAGGGGGATGGGCTAAATAGCTTTTGATTGTCTTTCTAATTTTAGTTCTATGATCCTATGATGAATTCTCACTCTTTCTATGTTTTATGCTCCCAGGAAAAAAAGTACTGATGATTTCAATGCAAAAGTGCAAAAATGCGAAGATGGACAGAAATATTTTGGAAAACATGGTCCATGAAGAAAGAATCAGAGAGGACAAAGATGTACGTTCATCCCTCATTGCCTATGAAGACTATGCCATTAGAGAAATAATGACATGACTTGCACTTGACTTTGTTTTTGAGTGAGGGCTGTGCAGGTCACCAGCCTCACTTCTCCAATGCCATGTGAATCCAGTGACCAGATAGTCATCAGGATGACTGGAGATGACCCAGGATGAGGCAGTTGGGGTTAAGTGATTTGCCCAAGGTAACACAGCTAGTGAATGTCAAGTGTCTGAGCTGAGATTTGAACTCAGGTCCTCCTGACTCCTGCACTGGTGCTCTATCCACTGCACCACCTAGCTGCCTCAACAAAGATGTATATTATACTGAAGCCTTATGTCTTCATAGCACTAACATTTTCTTTGGGAAAAGAATTAGTTGTCGCTAGACATGATGAGCAACAGATAACATAATTAAAATAAAATACATTATATTTTAAAAGATGAAAAATTGTTATTTATATGAGTTATTCTTGAACTAGATCTCTGTATATAGTCATTCCATCAATTTGTCAGATCTCAGGTCAAAATTGCTTAAAAATGAAGGAATGAAAATGAGAAAAATATATTGCTTGGAACTGATATAGCTCCATCCTGAACTACATAGATGAGTAAATGGCAATAAAAAATGGGAAATGGACATTAGAAATGGCACCAACAAATGATACCAATTTTATTCAGTTATTTGACCAATGTAAATCAATTGCCAGTGATGGAATAAAGAAGCTCCAAAAGAACCTTAGTTGGCAGATATCTAATTTGCTTTCTGAAAGGTAACACCAGGTTAGATTATAAATGTGTTTGTAAAATCTCTTAAAAAGGATGATGGATGATTATGAGTAGTATCATCTCATAAAACAGAGAGAAATCGTAGAGGATAAAACCAGTTTAATGAAGTTTGGCAAGACATTCAACTAAGCAAAGTCATCTCAAGGGCATTTTAGGATAAAACAGGATAGAAGAAAAAAGAAAATATTTGAAAAAAATATTATAACAAATTCTTTTTTTCCCTCAAGGACAATGGACTTGGACCCTAATCTCAAAGTCCCAATTGTGCTTGCAGGGAAAGTCAAAATGGCACTAGAACAAAGTTGGAACAGTTGCTAGATTGTACCAAATATATATTTAAAACTATTAATTTCTGTAGGTATTGGATGATCAGTGTATAACATATATGAAGATGGGGAAGACATCAAGGAAAAGGGAAAAAATTGACCTTAATAATAGAAAGAAAGTGACCAAAAACAATAACTGTTGATGCATACAGTTGGCACTCAAACACTGTACCACTATCCATGTGAGGAGCATACTTACTGTGGAGGACACATGATCTTCAAAGAACAAGGATGTGCAAAGAGAAGAGAGGCCTAGTGTCAGGTGAGCAAATTGGAGTCAAGAAGAAGACAGCAAGAGAATTCAGAAAAATGACTGAGGTGACCTGAAAGGATCATTGCAGCAGGTGGTTAGATTGATGTAGAACCCCAAGGGAAGGGGCCAGGACTAGATGGAGATAAGGAGTCACCATCCAAGCCCCAAACTCTTTATTTTGCTAGGATCTCACTAAGAGGAATTCTGAGTCACTTTTATAGCACAGAGCCCATCTGAAAAAAAGAGCCTCTGTTTGTTAAGGGCTCATATATTAGTCCCTTTTGAATATATTACTGTGTTAAAAACCTATATTATCCTTGATACCCTTGCTAGCCTGAATGCTTGCAGGATAAGTGAGGACCTCGGACCTCTTAGGAGGCTAGGGAAAAAAGCAAGGTGCCAAGGTATTTCTCCTGAACAGTCAGGGATACAAATAGACTGTGTCCTTCAGATGATCTTAAGCCTTTTGTCAGGGAGCCCTCTGACACCAAAGGAAAATGAATAGGAAAAATAAATCTTAGATTTATTTCCCTATGAACTGTTTATCATTCTCTCTGGTTTCCAGTGAAATTTTGAAAATAAACAACAAAGACTTTGCATTAAGAAGCTGCATTTCTACCCTAATTATAGAATCTCATTGGAGATCTGCATCTTCTAGGAAACTCTTCAACCTTCTCCTACAAAATATGGGTTAATGTTGGCCCTGTAAGGTGATGAAACCTGTAGGCCAACAACTAGCCAACTTTGGGACCTTGGGTAAGTTACTGAACAACTGTGGGCCACAGTTCTCACTCTGTCTAAAATAATGGGATTTTAAATTCCACAAATATTAAGTACCAGCTGTGTGAAGATCACAATCCTAGGCACCAGGTAAGATACTAAGTTTAGAGAACACAAATTAACTCCTCCACTCAAGTAGGGACATGTTGTTGCATTTGTTCATTCTTTTTACTTGAAGAGGACCAACGATATCACGATGTTGGAGTCACAGATAGCAAGACAATACAAAGAGAAAAGATTCAGTTTTCAGCATGATGCTGCTAGATTGTTCAGGTTTCACAGGCAATGAAGTCTTTGCAACAGCTCTGTAGACCTTGTTTGGTATACAGTCTAATAAATCTCCATGCTTTTTATCAGTTTTCCAAGTGTTGAGCTAGGTGTGGCAATGAGCACATCAACCTCATCACCTATATAGACATTCCTGGAAAGTATTCTGCCAAGGTAAGCATTCAAAATTTTTCCACTTACTGTAAGCAATGTTCCACATGTGTATGGTGCACTGCTGGCTGGTGGAGAATCTGTTTTCTTGGTGTTGTCAGGCAAAGACTAGCACAAGTGGTAGAGAATTAACTCATACTTTCCTGCATATCTCAACCTCAGAGGATGAAGCGAGTACAGAATCATCTGCAAGCAAAAAGTCACTCACCAACTCTCCCTCTGCTTTAGTCCTGGCTTACTGCCTTTTCAAGTTAAAAAGTTTACCATCAGTGCTGTAGCTCATCTTGATGCTGTTTTCATCCTCATTGAAGATATCTGACAACATTACTGAAAATATAAGGCCAAAAAGCATAGGAGCAAGCACATAACTCTTCTTTACTCCACTGGTGAGTGGCAAAGTAAGACAGCAAAGTCCTTCATCTAGAATCCATGCAAACATACTATCATGAATAGGTGTACAAGGCTGATGAACAATTCTGGGAAACCAAATTTCACCATGATTATCTACAAGCCTTCATGGCTGACAGCATTAAAAGCCTTGGTCAGGTCAACAGACATTGTTCTGTTCTGTTTCTAGCATTTCTCCTGGAGTTGTGAGGCAACAAATACCATATTGATAATTCCTTGACCCTTTCTGAAGGCTCACTGTGTCTTGGATAGATGACCATCATCCAGGTGAAGGACTAGCCCATTGCTATCAATGACTAAGAGAAAGGACCCTGTCTGCCTCTCTTCCCCTCCACTCATGGTTGTTACAGGAAAACTTGCTTCCTTTTTCTTTATAGAGATGGACAATGGAGGCAGCCTTAATCTCCTAGTGTCCTAGGACACCTAGGGGTGGCCTCACAGCCACATATGGTCCTTTAGGTCTTCAAGTGTGGCTCTTTGAATCCAAACTTCACAGAACAAAGCCCCTTAATAAAAGGATTTGTTCTATAAAACTTGAACTCAGTCAAAAGTCCACATTTGGCCTTGAGGCTGCAGGTTACCCACCCCTGTCCTAAGGGTTAAATTCCTCCTGTCATATAACCAGGAAGATTTCAGTCAGCTTCTGTATGAGTATTGAAACCCCTTATGTGTGTATCTATGCTGCAATGGAATCAGCTCCAGGTGCTTTGCCACAAGAGAGGAACCTAACAGCATTCAATACCTCTTCTTCAGTTGAAAGTTACTGTAGAGAGGGATTGACTTCAATCTGAGGTTTATGACAATGGCTTCAGCCTTGATTGATGTTGGTATGTTGAGAACACCATAGAACTGTACAGGCCATCTCTTAAGGATCACATTCTTATCATTAATCAATATGGCTCCATCAGCACTGAGTAGATGAGATGCACCAGAGATCTTAGGCCCACAGATAGTCTTCAGGGCATCATAGAGACACTTGATTGTTTCTCTTAGTATAAAACTGAACATCCTTTGTCTCCTTATTAATCCAAGAATCCTGTAACTCTCTAAGCTTCATTTGTACATTATTTTTGGTGAAATTAAATACTACCCTTTTAGACATGGACAAATTGTCTTGCTGGTAAAAACCTGTACGTTTCTCATTTTTTTGTTTAGCAGCTTCTGAATTTCCCTAATATTTTCTTCAAATTAGTCTTAATGTTGGTGAGTGTTCTGGTCCAAGAAATGCAGTACACGAATTCTCTGATTTCTGCCCACTATTTCTCTACTCCGCTGTTGTTAACTCTGTGTTAACTCAGCTTTTGTCCAGGTCAACAACAATTTGTTCACTCATGGCAAAGATCTCTAATCTGTTGACATTTAGCCTCCTGACAATCTTCTTACCTTGGAGCTGCCACTTTTATTGAAAGCAAAAGTTTAGCTTGGAGAAGATAAGTCTATAATCGGTATAGTACTCTGTGCCACAGATCACCTTTGTCATTCTCACATTCTGCCTGTCTCTTCTTCTTACAGTGACATAGTCTATTAAATGCAAGTGTTTTCTATGAGTGTACATTTTCTTGTATTGAGGTAAATGGAAGACAATGCCATTAGCGAAAAGAATGTGACTATCAAAAGTCTTCAATAGTAAGTGACCTTTACTACTGTTATTTCTGACTCCATTTCCTCCAAAGGATTCCCTGACATATATGATAGTCTGTGCCTACTTTGACATTAAGGTTGCCCAGAATAACTAGCTTGTCCTCTTTTGGTACATTGATGACAAGTCTCCAGGTTTTTATAAAATTTTTCTTTGACCTCTTCAGCGTTCATCATTGTGGGAGCATATTGCACTGATAATGATGGTGTGGTACTTTCCTGCGAATGACAGTTGAATGGACATAAACCTGTCATTCCCTCCTTTTGGGAGGCACTAGCTTGCTGACTAGATTAGATCTGATTGCAAATCCTACACCACCTTCATGGTACACCTTGTCACATTAGCCACTCCAGAAAAACGTGTCCATCTACAATTTCAGCAATCTGGCTTTCATTTGCTAACCGTATTTCAATAAGTCTGCTATTTCTGTGCGGTACCTGCTGAATTCTCTCTCAACAAGAGCTATTCATCCTTTAGGTTTATTGGATTTTGTATTATTCATGAACATGTGCACATTCCACATATCAATGAGAAGTAGAAAAAATTTTGAACTTTATTTGTGTTTTGACTACAGGATGGGAATCTTGCCTACTATGGTAAGTAGGTTAAGGTTGGGTGAAACAATTTTTAGGGTACCTTTTCTAGCCCCTCCCTAATGTCACAAGGTGGGCAGTGCAGTCCTTACAAAGCTTCTGAGACACCTCTGGTGCTACTGAATCCCATTGTTACTTCAGTCCGGTGAGAAGATGACTCTATGCTTTGGGCGACCTGTGTATGGGGTTGTACTATAGTTCCCAATGTATCTGTACCTGCTGCTTCATCACTTGTTTATCAGCACAGGACTTCAAAGTTGGTAAAATAGTAGAGAAAATATTAAAATAACAATATAGTAAAAAAAAATAACATAGTAAAATAGTGGATGATGGGTAATGTCTTGACTTGTGTATTAATTGTATCTAAGTGAGGCAGAGTTGCACAGTTGTCAGCCTCACTCTCTGTTCCAGTCATCAAAGTTCATTGGAAGACAAAAATCAGGATGACTTGATGACTCAGGATGCAGAGGATGATGTTGGCATCATCAATGTCTGACTAAACTCTAGGCACTCCACAGTGCCTGCTTCTACTGCCTTTATGGCTATTGGAACAAATTTTCTCTTATATGACCATTCTATTGAAAGCAGACTTCACATGCATCTTCCTAACTAACCTGTGGATTTGAGATCTATCAGTTATCTTCAACCTGGTTTAGCCCATCTGGCAAGATTGTTTTATCAGGGTGTGGCAGTTGCGCATGCTGCAGCTTCTTGAAACCACAGGTGAAAGTTAGGTGACAGGTAAACACCAAAAGTAGGTGAGTGGTCCCAGAAATAGTGAGTAGAGCTTGGCAAACAATCGCATCAGAGGGACTGATCCTCCCTGAACACTTCATACACCATAGCAGGGACATGTGATACATACACAGATACTATAGTATACAATATATGTTAAAATTCATCAGAAATATACAAAATATAGTACTAGATAAATTTGGTGACAGGGGACAGGAAGGAAAGGAAGGGAAAGAAGAAAGGATGAAAGGAAAAAAGGAAGGAAGGAGAAAAGAAAGGATGATGATCTGGGGCATAAGCATAAATTTGAGGTGTTGCTGCAACATCCAATTTTGAATGTGGGTTTGAAGCTCAGAGGAGCTATGGGAATGAGTTAAGTTTCCAAGACAGAAAGAAATATATTTTGTATATTTTGTATTAAGAGAATTTTGTATTCTCTGACTCTTCAAATCCACATAATTTAATAAATAGGCAAAAAAAGGAAACATCTGTCACAGATATAGTTATTATTTTATAAACATTTGAAAAAAAATTCTGACCACCAATATCTCCCTGTTGAACAGAACCCTCCTTGGGAAGCTATTTTCAGATGAAATTTTATAGTAATCATGAAACAAAAGTTGAAGAAATTCTACAGCATTAAAATTGGAGTGGGGTTGGGGAGACGTAGTAAACTCATTTTCTTCTCTCCATCAGTCCTCTCTCTTTGCCCTTGCAAGAGATTCTTGAAAACTCCTCTGGCCTTGACCCCCAGTTCTGATCTCATATTAACTCCCTCACTTCTCAATTTGGCAAGAAATACAAACTCTGAGGGTTTTTACTGATTTAGGTCTCCTTGTAGGAAGCCAGCAACAACTTTACCTTGGGGCTATTACAATATCTTACGGTGTCTTTATTTTTATGGGGCATTGATTTCTTCTTAATTCTATCCTATTCCCACTGAACCTTTCCTTCTTTAAAAAAAAACAAAACACTTTTTTTGGTTACATTTTAAGTTTTAAACTGTCCCTCTGTCTCCCTCCCCACCCCTCACTAGAGAAGGCCACTATTTGGCACACGCGAGCGCGCATGCACACACATGCACACACACACTCATGTAGATTGCTAGGTAATGGAGAGAACATGAGACTTGGAGTCAGGAGGACCTGAGTTCAACTCTGGTCTCACACATACTTGGCAAGTGACTTAACCCTGTTTACCTCAGTTTCCTCATATGTAAAATGAACTGGAGAAGGAAATGGCAAACCCTTTCAGTATCTCTGCTAGAAAACCTCATATGGGGTCATGAAGAGTCAGACGTGACTAATTAACTGAACAATTATCTATCAATCTGTCATCTCTCTGTTTATCTAATCATACTATGTATACTTCCATATGTCAGTTCTTTCTCTGGGGGTGGACAGTCCCTACTCTCAAGGAGTTTACAATCTAATCCAACCACTTGTGAGAATGTGCTACATGAGGGCACTGGGTGGCACAGTGCATAGAGTTCTAAATCTGGCTTCAGACACTTAATAGCTGTGTGACCCTGGGCAAGTCACTTAACCCTGTTGCCTCAGTTTCCTTATCTGTAAAATAAGCTGGAGAAGAAATGGCAAACCACTCCAGTATCTTTACCAAGAAACCCCCAAATGAAGTCTCAACTGGAAAAAAAACAAACAACTGAACCACAATAATTTTATTCCATAGCCTTAGGCAGGGACATGCTGAAGATAGCTGGAAATGGTTCACAAGAACAGAGTTTTACATTTTCATTGTGAGCATTTATACACCTCAGAAATCAACAAAGGCTACAAATCATGGCTTGATTTATTGTTTTGTTGATTGTCTTGAATTAATAAAGTGATGGAGAACAAGTTAACGATGAAGATTAAACTTAAAGGAGGATATTCCAAACCCTCCTTCTCTCCTCTCAACCTTCAAGCTAAGTGCTGGGCCTGGAGGCAAAAAGATCCGAGTTCAAATTTGAAGTCAGATACTTACTAGTTATGTGACTCTGGGCAAGTCTCTCAAGCTTTCTTTGCCTCAGTTTCCTCAACTGAAAAATGGGGTCAATCAGAGCATCTATCTTTCAGAGTTATGAGGATCAAATGAGATACTTACAAAAAATGCATAGTATATATAGTAGGCGTGGCTTTCTATAGGGATGAAAATGGTGTGTTTCCTTATCAGTTATCTAGGATTAGTCATTGCAATCTATTAACTTCTTTCTAGTGTTATTTATATTAGTGTAGTATTATTTTTTAGTTCTGCTTTTTTCAGTATGTATCACTTGATAATCTTTCCATGTTTCTCAGAATTCCTCATATTTTTCAATTCTCATGATATAATAATATAACATTGCATTCATCTGTCACAATTCATTCATTTTCAAATTAATAGGTCCCCATTTTGTATCCAGTGTTCTTTTGATCACCACAACATCTCACATTTAGGTGATACTTTTCTTATTCTTGGTCATGAAGCTAAGAAGTGAGCGACCTGATGTCACTTCTAATCTTTTGAGAAAGAGTTCAATTTCCATTCTTCTAGACTAGGGGTTCTTAACCTGAGAGCTGTAAACTCAAGTTTTTAAAATTTATATATCTTAATAACTGTATTCCAATATAATTGATTTCCCCTGTAATCATATTTTATTTTATGCATTTAAAAAATTATTTTGAGAAAGGTCTTTAGGCTTCTTGAAATTGCCAAAATCTCAAAAGGGGTCCATGACCCAACAAAAATTTATGACCCCTTGAACTAGATCTTCTAGGTCATCTCAGCCCTGATCAGTGTGCTTTCACCGTTCCACTTCCCCACTTAGCAGCTTGAAATACTAACAATGGAGAAACCAATGCAGAGGTCCAAATTACAAAGATTTCAAGATCTATTTCTTTAAATTGTGAATTTTGATAATTGTTTTGATTAAAAATAGCTCTCTTTTGAGAGGTAGGCCACTTGTTTCCCATCAACATTCAAATGAAAACTCAATTAGTCCTAATCTCTTGGGAAAGATTATTGTTCTAGGTCATGTGATATCTCATGAGACAAATGTGTTGAAATATTTTCCAGAGGGAGACCAAATGACAGAAAACATATTTATTGGGATTGTAGACTTCAAATTTATCCCTCAAGCAAGTTGAAAAAAAGATATCGCCAGGGCCTAAGATTTAACTCAGCCTAGACTCCTGCTGGCTTGGTTTTCTTTTAACACTAGAATTTTAGAATCTACAAGAAGAGCAGCACTGATCCAAGGTTCTCTAAGTATAAACTTTTAGATGCTCATTAAGTATTTTAGTTTTTTAAAGCTATCTGCTGCATGGTTCATGTAGGACCAAAGTTTAATGGGTCACAGGTCTCTTATTCATCTTGTCCAATATAGACTCTCCTTGAAAAAACTATCCTCCTTAAATGTTAATTTTTATATAAGTTTACTAGCCTTGTCCTTTGGCAAGTATCATAGAAAATAACTTTATTCCAAAATGTATTCATATGCTATCTATGTAAGGATTACCTCACATTTTAGAAGATGAATATTTTAACATGAATATCCTCACCATAGTATATACTAGGGTAACTTTCTAAATCCCCATATCAAAATAGATGTAGAGACAGAGCTGGTCTTGAAGCCAGAATGACATAAATTGAAGTCCTTCTTGAGACCCATAAAGGCCATGTGAGTCTGGGCAAGTCATTTAACGTCTGAATGTTCTAGTCAAGTAGCTAAGACTGTTGTTCTTTTTTTTAAATTAATTTATTTTTAGTTTATAACATTCAAGTTCCACAACCTTTTGAATTCCAAATTTTCTCCCTCTCCTTTTCCTCCCTTCTCCTCCCCCCACTCAAGATGGCATGCAATCTGATATAAGATCTATATATATGTATATTCACATTAAACAGATTTTCACATTAGTCATGTTGCAAAGAAGAATTATAACCAATGAAATGGACTATAAAAAAGAAGAAAGAAAATAAAACAAATAATCTGCTTCCATCTCCATTCAGATTCTGTAATTCTTTCTCTGGATTTGGATAGCATTTTCCATCATGAGCCTTTTGGAGTTGTCTTAGAACCTAGCATTTCTAAGAAGGGCCAAAGAGTAAGTTTCAGAGAGGACACTGACCTGTATTGGGAAAGACAACTTTCAGCTGGATGCTTCCAGTATCATTGAAATCAACCTCTATCTTGGTCCAATCAATTACTATCCTTAAGCTGTTTTACTATTCCTGTATTTTCTCATCTAATTTTCATAAATCTTATATAAATTTGGACTCCTCTTCACAAGACCTTCTGGCTCATATCCAGGTACAAGTTAACAACTTCCCTGCTTTCACTGGACCTTACAAAACATGACAAATTTCTACTACCTCTCTTCTTCCTTTGCTCAGCTTGCATTAGACAGATGAGAGGCCTATTGTAAATGAATAAGTCTTTAACGATAGAGAATATTATCCTGTGCCCTTGATGTGATAGTTGCGGAAATAAATTTTTTTTTTTAGGGTAAAATTCAAACAGTTCACTTGAGATTGAAATGAGCTTAGACTATATGTATAAACATACACTAACATATTGTGTATCAGTTCACATTTTCTGACCCTTCCCATCCTCCCACCAGTTGATAAGTTAAATACTGTGGAAGAAAACAGCTCATAATATGCATTTGCCTAAAGTCTGTGAGAATCACATCTATGATTCTGCAAGTACTTACTTGAAGATAGATTCTCACATCCTGCTAAACAGAACTTTCCCTGACAAGCAATTTTTAATTCACATTCAATGAAAGTCACAAAACAAAGATGAAGACATTCTACAGCAAAAAACAAAACAAAAGCATGTAGTTTTCAGTTATGGTATCTGAATTGTTTACCAAAAGGGAAAAATGATAATGAATATATATAGCCTCAGGGAAAACTGGACTTTTCTAAAAACTAAAAGCCTTTGCTCCCTTTACCTGATCAAAAATTCTTATTTCTTAGACATCAGCTAACATAGTAAGTTATGCAAGAGAATCAAGGGAGACCAAGGATACTGTTATAGCATTCATTCCTAGGGTAAAACAGGAGAAGAGTTAAGTGGTTATAGATTTTCACAATGGTTATCAATATTTACCAGCTAATCAGTCAATAATTAAAGAAATTAATTCAGATTATTCACTGGAAAGTCAAATACTAAAGCCCAAGCTTGAATATGTTGACAACATAACAAGAATGTTGAATGCATTAGAAAAGACCCTGATGTTGAAAGATTGAAGGCAAAAGGAAAAGGAGACCACACAGTATGAGATGGATAGAAAGCATCATGGAAACAACAAGCATGAAGTTGGTATATTAGCAACCACACTAACACATAGGGTGGGCCGTTAGGTTCTTTGATCTTTCTAAAGGAAAGACAGCTTCAAATGGGTCAAACAATCATACTTTACAGATAAATAGAAAGAAGTGAATATCCAAGAAAGAATCCAATAGACAGGGTTCTATCTAAACAATAATACAACCACCTACATACACCACCAAAAGTTCCTTCTCACAGGCGAACTCCCAAAGCAAAATGCCAACCTCCCAGAATATATAGTAAAGACATGGCCCCTCATTGGCTCAGAGCCAGAAGGCACAAAACCTACTTGACTCACCACAGCTGTGAATCATCAGGGTTCAAAGGCGATCAGTCCTTCAGATGTTTACAATTTAGCCTGAACCTGGGAAACTGAACTCCAGAAAAAACAAATCCCATTTTGCTTAGGCTTACACTTGGACAGACTTTCAGACATAGTGGAGGGTAGAAGGGCCTGGTATGCTATGGTCCATGGGGTCACAAAGAGTTGGATGTGACTGAGTAACTGAACAATGACAAAGTTTTCCAGCTAAGGAAATCAGATATTGAGAGATTATGATTGATTTGTCCTTCATTCTCACAGCAAATTTTCCATAAATTTCTAATTAGCACTGTCCATTCCTACCATCTAACACCATGCTATCTCCTAGCCTACTCAGCTGTTGGTCCTAGTGCTGATCCTGAAATTCCTGTCCAAGGCCCATTTTTCTCACCATCTCAGACAATAATAACATGGGAAGATATGGTATCCATCAGATTTATAGTTGGAAATGACCTTAGAGATCATAGAGTCCACTTATAAATAAAACAAAGTCCCAAAAAGAAGTGACTTGCTCAAGGTCATGCAGGTCATATCATGTCAAAGCCAAAAGTTGACCTGTTTAATCCCTAACTAATCTTTCTCTTAGGTTCAGTGTGTTGGTTTAAAAAATATTTATCTGATGTGGTTGGAATAGAAAATATCCTCTGATATGTGCTGTGGGGCTCCAAGTCAGCAATCCAGAATTGGGTTAGAATCATTTTAGTATGAGTATTGTTGAGTATGAGTATTTTTAGTATGAGCAGAAGTCAGCCTGCCATCCTGGTTTAGAGAACCTTAGAACTCAGATAAATTTTAAAGGATATCTTTCTCTCTCTCTCTCTCTCTCTCTCTCTCTCTCTCTCTCTCTCTCTCTCCTTTTAAAACCCAGATCAGAAGCTTGGCATATAGCTGAAATCCACATTTTGACTGGGGCAACTGATGAACAAAAGGCAGTTAAGATAGTAAAAAGACTCAAATTTATGCAGAAAAAGTTCACCAATTTCAAGCAAAGAAACAAGAATTTATTAAGTACCAACTATGTGCTAGCTACTGTGCTAATCACTTTACAAATATCCCATTTGATCCTTATAAGAGCTCTGGGAGGAAGGTGCTACT
Source organism: Notamacropus eugenii (assembly GCF_028372415.1). Lineage (NCBI taxonomy): Eukaryota > Metazoa > Chordata > Mammalia > Diprotodontia > Macropodidae > Notamacropus > Notamacropus eugenii. The sequence goes on along the minus strand of NC_092876.1, from coordinate 148,863,045 downwards.
ATTATTCTCATTTTACAGTTGAGAAAACCCAGGCAGGCAGGAGTTGTGACTAGCCCAGCATCATACATCTAGTAAGCATCTGAAATTGGATTTGAATGTTTTCTCCTGACTCTAGTGCCCGTGCTTTATCCACTGAGCCCCATAGCTGTCTCATATTCAAATATATGAAGTGCTGTCATGAGGAAGAGTATTTAGGGTTATCCTCTGCTTTGCCCAGCACTAGGTGAAAAATACATGCTTGTTAATTTGACTTAATTTGATTTGACATGTGTGGAAGAATGAGCTTTCCATCATCCTGTGAAGGTTATTTGCTGGTTCAATGCCAAATAATCCAAGAGAGAAGACAATCAAACACACGTTAGAATGTTTCATTTAGAAGATCCCAAATACACAAATATAATATTTATAAAAATCTGATTACTTGATTGTAACTAGATTAATAATTGATTATAAGCAGATTTCACCTAATAAACCATTAGCCACTAATTTTTAAGAAGATGAGACCTCTTTAGTTTACCAGTATCCCTGGTCTCAAATGGTTTTGAGCTGTGAATTTAATTAGCTAACTGTTTACTCTAATTACTTTTGAAAACTTTAAGTGGAGTGACAGATATCACACCTTTTGAGAGTGACTATCACTAGAAATGAGAATTCACCAAGGAATTTCAGGATATTTGGATGTTATTAATACATACTTGTTAGCTTCAGTAAGCAGCAGAAGATAATTATGAAGCCTTTTAGTTCATGGCCTTTAACACCTCGGGAAACAATGGGAAGAATGCATGAACGTATATATATATGTATATATATGCAATTAGAGACATTAGGAAAATCTTGCTGTAGAGGTTCAGATATGCTACTTTCCACTGGAAGAGGAAGAAGAGTTGCTAATGTTTACTGGCTAATGAAAATGAATAATCATTCATAGTCTGTGTTTTCTATTCCTGTGCTTCCGCAGTACCCTGCACACACTGAACTAATACATGCTTTTTGGCTCACCTAATCTGTTGGTGCACTTGGGCATGTGGGCCAAAGACAGAGGGGTCTAGAGTCAGATAGGAGGTGGAGCCTGTGAGCCTGGAATGAGTATTCCAGGGCTTTTCACATTTACATGGTTTGTACGTTCACTATTAGCAATGGGCTGGAAACACTACTCCGCCAGTCAAAAGACTCTTCCCTTTATCAGACCCAACAGCAAGCAATGGAAAAAGAAGAGAGAAGAAAGAAGTGTTTATCTCTCATCTGCCTTTAGAAAATATGCATTTTCCAGGACATGGATGGAAGTCAAGGAAAAAACTCTCTGACATTCTTGTCAGAAATGCCATGTGACATTGTAAGTGAGGAATTCAATTTATTCAATGAGCATTTATGAATCACCTAAAATACTGATGACAGTGACTAGGGATACAAAGAAAAACCCCAAATAGTTCCTGCTTACAGTCACAGTCAACGTTGTTAAAGGGCTTAATTCTTTTATTAAGGGGATTTGTTTTGTGAAGTTTGGATCCAGGCAAAGGGCCACCCTTGAGGATCTAGAGGGCCACATGTGACCTTGAGGCCACAGATTCCCCATTGCTGTTGAGACACTGTGCTAAATGCTGCAGATACAAAGAAAGGTTAAAATAGTAGCTTCCCTCAAGGAGCCCACATTGAATTAAGGAGATGACATGCAAAGAACTTCAAATACAAGAATATATGTGTGTATATATACATGTATGCATATGTGGGCTCATGTATATATTTACAAATAGAGACGCATACATATGTGTGTGTATTTATGTAAATAGTAAATGGAAAAGAATCACAAAGGGAAGGGTGGGAGGAGAGAAGAAAGGGCAGCCAGGAAGGTCTTCTCCAAAATTTGGAATCTGGGCTGAATGTTGAAAGAAGTCAGGAAAAGCAGGAGCCTGAGTTGAGAAGGGAGAGTACTCCAGGCACTGCTTTCAGCCAATGAAAAAGCAGGGAAGATAGAAGTTCGAATGGGTTTGAGGGTAAAATATGTATAAACCAGGAAATATGGAGAATTTTTTTTCTAAACTAGGACTGCAATTTTATTGATTTAGGAACCCCTTCTATTAATGCAGATCAGCAACTGCTTGGCAATTTTTAGTCTTAGATCATTGCTTTAGGGTACTGAGAATGACTTTAAGTGATTTGTTCAGAATTACAGACGGTACCTACCAAAGGAATGACTTGAACCTAGGTTTTCCTGGCTCTTAAGTCCATTTCTCTTTCATAACCAAGCTGCTTCTCATAAACACAAAGAACATACACAATAATATAGAGTACTTTCAAGAGGAAGGAAATAGACTATTAATCATTTAAATAGTTTTCTGTTCCTGATATGAGATATATTGAAGGTTGTCAGGTTACCTACCGCCTGAAAAAATCATACTTGAAATACATTTTCTAATGATTTACTCAGTTTCATTGTCAGTATCCTAAAAAAATGGGATATTCTGTTTTCTAACATTCTTCGAAGTGAATAGCAAGTTGGTAGTTACACAATGGGGTAGCTGTATTATGTATTCAAGGAAAATAGAGAATTTAATGGAAAGATCATGGCTATCATGCAGACAGTTGACACTACCTGAAAGACCCCCCTATGCATTATTAGGAGGCATAAGAATACTTTTATCTGTGATAGATCTCACACTCTGGCATTTTCGGAGTTATACAAAGGAAAGCCACATTTTTTGTGTGTGTTCATTGTAGCAGTTAGAATGTTCTGAAAAATAAAGAGCACTTCTCAGTATCAATAAATAGTGAAGTCCTTTTCACTTAAAAATATAGACAACTTACTGAAGGCAAGTGCCTCTTATCTGGGCTGAACACAATAGGTTTAAGGGAACTTCAGAGAGAACACAGTAAGATAGAAATTGGTCCTCCAAAATGGTTGTAAGAGCAAGTGTCTCCATATATTGCTAAAATTCGCAAAAATTCTTTAGTAGGGCTAGGAAAATGAAAGGAAGACCAGGTGGAGAATCTTTTACATTGAAAATATTGTGGCTAATAATATTGAACTGTCTTACAGAATTATAAAACTAGAGATTGTTGCTCCATGTTATTTTTGGAATAGAGGGATATAAAGTAGAAAAAGTAAATTGGAGCTAGATCAGAGAGAGACTGGACCTACTGAGGGGTTTAGGAGTTCTCTTTTAGGTAATAGGAAATTATTGAAGATTTCAACCAGGAAAATGATGTCATTTTAACTATATCCTAGGAAGCTTAATTTGGAACTATAGTATCAGATGGATTGGATAGCGGTGAATAGGGAAATTATTCTGGAGGCCTTTATAATAGTTTGGAGATGAAAAGGGGATGGATAAAAGATACAACAATAGGAATATAAAGGAAGGAACAGCTACAAAAGGAGAACAAGGAAGAATAGGAAATGGTTTATGAGGAAGAGGAAATCAAAGATGACCCCAAAGCTTACAGAATGGAAGAGAAATGATTTATATATATATATATTTAAAATAATAAAGTCAGGAGGTTTAGCCAATTTGGAATGAGAGGGTAGGAAAGAAGATAAGAAAATTCAATTTTAGGTTAATTTAGTGTGAGATGCTGATGGGTCATTCAAGTATAGAAATATGATAACAATTAGAAATATGAGACTGGGTCCCTGAGAAGAAGTCTCAGCTGAAGATAACTCTTCTTGAGGTCAACTGTTAATTGTGAAGATCATAGAATCGTGGGTTTTTCAATTGGAAGATGTCTGAGAGGTAATAGAATCCATTTTGCTCATTTTACAGATGAGGAAACTAAGGCCTGGATAGGTTAAATGACTTGGCCAAGGTCAGGTATTAAGTGACAGATCTGAGATTTGAACCCTGGGTCCCTGATTCCACATCCAGTGTTCTTTTCCTTATAACATTTAGCTTTATTCTGAATTTGAACATATAAATATATTTGAATCTCATGTCTTATATTTCTTAAAGATCCAACAATTTTTGTGCTCTCTAAGTCATGGTTGTCAATAAGGCTTATGCAATGACTAAATTTTTAAGTGTTAATACTCTGATCAAGGCAGAAGGCCTTAATTAAAAGATTTGGTACTGGGATATATATGAAACAAACATTAATAACTTGATAAACAATTCTTCCTTTTTTTACAGATTTTTGCCAGACCAAGACTCTTTAAAGATGCTGCTGCTGACAGCTATTTTCTTGCAGAGAATTACCATTATCACAAGTCAGGGAAAAAGATATGTGGAGGAGGAAGGCAGCGGCTGTTGCCAATAATCCTGAAGAGGGCACCATCCCCTCTCCCACGTGGAGGCTGGTTATAACAAGCTCATTAAAGTAGCACTAGCCCAAGCTTCCAAATGTTTCTAGTTAGGGCCTGATTGTGTTCAAAGGGAAGAAAGAAACTTTAGGGGAGGCCTCTGTGTGGCAGAGAAGTGTGGCTTTGAGGACTCTGATTATTTGAGTGACTTTGGACTGTGGTGTGTGTGTGTGTGTGTGTGTGTGTGTGTGTGTGTGTGTGTGTGTGTGTGTGTGTGTGTGTGTGTGTGTGTGTAGGGGAGAGAGTCTCTTGCAGTGCAAGTGATTAGAGATCCCAAGGCACAGAATACACAGTGTTGTTGCCGTTGTTTTAGTTGTGTCCAACTCTTTGTGACCCCATTTGGTGTTTTCTTGTCAAAGATAATGATGTGACCCCATTTCCTTACCCATCTCATTTTACAGATGAGTCAACTGAGGCAAATAAGGTTAAGTGACTTGCCCAGGTTCACATAGCTAGTAAGCATCTGAGATGAGAAATAAATTCATGTATTCCTGACTCCAGGCCCTGTGCTCTATCCACTGAAGCTCTTTACCAAATGTTTGTTGAATTGGCTGGGCAGTGACAGACAAATTATTAACAAAATTTTCCAAGCCTTTCCATATTATCTCAGGTAAGCTCAAGTCAGTTAGTAGGACTTTAGCATTCAGACATCACTCTGGCGATAAAGACAATGGTGAGATAAAGATGAAACATTTCTTTCTAGAGTCAATAGGGAGCCCCTCGATTTTATTGATGGGGGGAGGTGACATGGTCAGACTTGTGCTTTAGGAAAAACACTTTGGCAACTGTATGCAAGATAGATTGGATTAGGGAGAGACTTAAAGCAGAGAGACCATTTAGAAGGCTTTTGCACAATAGTTATCTGAGAGTCTCATTCAGATATGGAGGTGGAACCAAATATAGTAGGCAACTAATTGGATATGTGGATATTTGGTGAAGGACAGTGAAAGTTAGAGATGACAGGTTGGACTTGTGATAACCTTGATGACTGGTAACCTCTAGAGTAAGAAGGAAATTTCAAAGATGGGTGGGTTTGAAGGGGAAAGATAACGTAATGACTCATGACATACAATTCATAGGTCAACCATGGCTATACATACTATATAATTCTGTCTCACTCACAATGAAGAGGTGGGTAGGGTTCTTGCTCACCAGACACTGCCCCCAATTGGAGATCCCTCTACCCCAAAATGCTTGCTACGACCATTTAATGATCTGGTAGAAGGAATGGGGATGGAATATTTTCCCAGTGGCATCTGTGCAGTTGCTGAAATAGGGGTAGTTTTGACTATAATTGCCCTGAAGGACCAACATTAGTCTCAGTAAGGTGATGGGGAGATCAGGAGTTTGTATAGCCGGGGATGGAGGAGCAGAGTGTTGGCATAAGGATAGATGTGGTTTTATTAGAGATAAGTACCATGATTGACTCTTTCTCCCCTATGCTGCCTCCCCTCATCATTGGTTGACTACATGTTCCTTGGTATTGGGCCAGGGACTTTCTGATGTAATACCATTACCCTTTCACAAGGTCTCCCCAACAGCTCCCACTTTGTAGACCACTGCTCTCACAGATCTTTTCTTGGAGCATGCCAAGGAAATGAAGAGCACTGTTTGGACAACTATGCAGCCATGGACCTCCACCCCACTGGCTAATATACTACTAGCTGAAAAGAAGAAAACCAGTCTGGATCAGTGATTTCCCCAGGTAATCTCCAAACCTTATTTTATTCAATAATTTCAATTTCTTACTTCACTAACCTTTATAGTTCTCACCAAAGTGCTAAGCTGCCCAACTGAATTGACCAGCTCTATTCTCAACCAATGCATTATTGTTGTGGTTGTTTTAACTAGTCAAATACTGTTGCTCTGGCTTCCATGGCATATTTCTATTTTTGTTTACATCCTGTCCAATCATACACCAGGAAACTGGGGCCTAGCTCATAATCTTGCCATTTAATTTATTGATATATTCATGTAACCCTCCTGCCCCTCTCTACCTTTTCTTCTAGTTCTGGGAAGAGTAACCAAATCAATATTATTATTACTGAAAGGATGCAACAATACCTTATTGTTATACTCATAAAATTTCCCAGATCAAAAACTCCATTCTCTGAACACCAATTTCCCATGTGTCATATATTTCCCTTTAAACTATAAACTCCTTGAGGGCAGGAATCATCTCACTTTTATACGTATATCTTCCATGTTTTGCATCATTCCTAGCACTTGGCAGTTGGTGGCACAGTGGATAGAGCAGTGGAACTGAAGGAGTAAGACCTGAGTTCAAATTTGGCCTCAGGCATTCTCTGTGTGACCCTGAACAAGTCACTTAACTTTTGTTTACCACAATTTCCTCAACTGTAATATGGGGATAATAATAGCACCTACCCCTCAAGGTTGCTATGGGGATTAAATGAAATAAAATTTGTAAAAAGCATTTAGTAGAGTGCCTAGCATGTATAGTAGGCGCTATATAAATGCTTCTTTCCTTCCTTTCCCTTCCCTTTTCCTTCTCCCCTCCCCACCCCAAGTCAGGCAGACTCCAACACTAGCCAGTTCATCCAGAGAGAAAGTGAAATATAACAGGATCCTTAGTTTTTAACTTTCTTTGAAAACCTGGTATATAAAGCTCATCTAAGGGTTATATGAACTACCTCATCTTATCTGCTTGATCCAAGTACAAATGGCTTTTTATCTGATTGGTATTTTGCTAACAGTGTGCTAAATTCATGAATTTTCTTCTTAATTCTTAATCTTGCAGGTACTTACATTTTTGGGGGGAACTAATGTTGCTACAGAGTTTTTATAAATCCTCTTAGGTAATAAATTCTTCAGGCGGAAAACTTCCAGCAGGTGGGCATGAGGGACAAAAATTCTTGAAAGTGACTTCAAAGATTACTCATGGCTCCCTGATACCAAATATAATTTAGGATGAGTTACTCAGTTGGTCATTTTTCCATCTTTCTTATTTAGCTTCATATAGACACAAAAGCCAACAGTTGGCTGAGGACCTTTCCCTAAAGGGGAATGTTTATTCCCTCTTCTGTTGTTAGATCTTGGTTGGTTGAATCACATACATGGAAAAAAAGAAAAACAGGCAAATTCCCATGACCCAAGGCCACTCCCTTCTTCCAGATGGAATAGTATATAAAGTAGCCTGGAGGACTGGACTGTTCTCTGGGGTGGTTGTTCCTGCCAAGGGCATAAATAGACACAATTCATCAGTCCTTTGGAGCTTAATTAGCCTTTATTCTATGTACTGAAACCTATGTACTTTTCAAGAGAGAGGAGAAAGCTGTGTGGTATTTAGCATTTCATTGGCAGCAGATTCCCTAAAGTCTGACCAAGGAACTTCTTCAGCTATGATTTCCCAGAATCAGAGCTTATTCTTTCAGGAAAAGAAAGAAAAAGAAAGGGGAAATGATGAAAATGATGATACAAAATATACAGTCTGGATCCTGGTGTTTTATTTTGTATTAAGTTATAACCTCAGAGAGGTTCCAAACCTTTAAACCCAACTGGGTTCATAGCTGGTTTGTTTGGTATTTTTCATGTAGGAAGTGACCTAAAACACATGCTTTAAATGTTATTTTTTTTAAATGCCCAATTCAAACAAACCCCACACAAATGTCTGTGGGGCAAGACATAGTTAGAGCAAATACAATTCTTATTGCGTTGCCTAAGCAGTGAAGTACACAATTCCCTTGAAAACAGTGAGCAAACTGACTAAATTGAACCATTTCAAATATTTTCTTTTCGTGGTACTAAGGCCATGCTCTGCATTTCTTACTGAATGACTGTCACTGATCGCATCCAAAGCCCTGGAGACAGTTCCAAAGTGGCAAAGCTACCTGAAAGAAGTTCTTGCTCCTAGAAAAGCAAACACGTCTCTGGCTTATTGGAGAAATAAAGCTTTATGAGAGAAGTGACATGACAACAGTGTTTCAAAGTCCTTGACAATTCACCCTTGAAAAATAATGTGGGAAATTAGAAATAGGAGACTTTTCCTTCTCTCTGGGATGGATGGACTTGTATTTATGATTTAGGAAAGTTGCCCTTATTTTCTATGCCATTCGTTTGGCTATTATACACTGCTTTGTACCATTACTACCTTTGTCCTACATCCAAATCTAGCACTTTTTTCCATTGGTCCTTTGAAAAATCTATTAACAGGCATTAATATCTTATTTGCTAGGCACAGATTTCAAAAGCAGATCTTAATAAGGATAACTATGCCTGTGTGTGTATGTGTGTGTGTACGTATGTGTGTGAAAGTCTCTAAAATGATATGCCTGCCTGAATAGATCTTTATTTTCATTAGTATTCATTCATACTATAGCAAGGTGATGTGTGCCTCACGGCAGCAGGGGACTCAAGGGCAGAGACTTTGCCTTTCAATATTTTACATCATGGACTTTAGTCTAATATTTTATGTCTTTTTTTGTTGCAGTCTCTATTCTGTCTCTCTCCCTCCCTCCAATGTTATTATATTTAAGCACAGGAAAAGTCAGTTAATTCCTTTGGAGCATTCTGCTTGATTTGTACCAGCTCTTTTATTCCATCCTAATGCGTAGTTTATTACAATGGCTTTTTTCTCTTATGGACGCATAAACAACACAGCATGTCAGGTGAAATGGATCATATTCTGCCTAAAGTTAATGGAAGAATAAATGCTTGAGGTGTTTTCAGGTATAAAATCATAATAAAGAAAATAAATAACTCTAGGAAAAAGCAGTGTTTTTGGTCATTAAAAAATCTATCACCTTTGTTTTGTCCTTAACTGGTGATTGTAAAACGGGCTGAAAGACACCTTGAGAAGCCATTGATCTCTTTCACCATATTTTGCCGGGGCCTCAGGAAACCTTTCAATAATATAGAGAAAGAAGCTACATTGACTTCTTATTGTAATGTAAGGTAATAGAATGGTGAGAGCATTAGACTTGGGGGCAGGAAGACAGGAGTTCAAATGCTGCTTCAGGTACTTACTGTGTCATCATGGGCAAATCACTTTTTCCTCTTTCTGCCTTGTAGCAAATATTTCTGATAAGGGCCTGATATGTTGATTCTAACTACCACTTTTGCCCAATCCGCTCTCCCATCAGTTTCCCTCCCTGCCTTCTCTTATCACCCTTCCCCACTACTTCTCTGTAGGGTAAGAGATTCTACACCCAAATGAGTGCGTGTTATTCTCTCTTTGAGCCAATTCCAATGAGAGTAAGGTTCAAGTAATACCCTCCCCATCTTTCCCTCCACTGTAATTTGTCTTTTACACCTCTTCATGAAAGGTAAAATTTATCCAATTGACTAAATTGAACCATTTCAAATACTTTCTTTTCATGGTACTAAGGCCATGCTATGCATTTCTTACTTCCCTTCCCTTGGCTCACAATGCAATCCTCTTTCACACCCTTTAATTTTTTTTTTTTTTTGGATATCATCCCATTAAACTCAATTTATACCTGTTCCCTCTGTATACTCTTTCTAACTGACCTAATAGTGATAAAGTTCTTAAGAGTTACAAGTATCATCTTCCCTGTATCTAGATGTAAACTGTTTAATTGAATCTCTTATGTTTTCTCTTTCTTGTTTCTTGGTTAAACTTCTCTTGAGTTTTGTTTATGAAAATCAGATTTTCTGTTCAGCTCTTGTCTTTTCATCCAGAATACTTGAAAATTGTCTATTTCACTGAAGATCCATTTTGTCCCCCTGAAGAATTATACCATTTTGCTGGGTAGTTGATTCTTGACTGTAATCCTAACTCTTTTGCCTTCAGGGAAGCCATATTCCAAGACATCCTATCCTTTGATGTAGAAACTGCTTAATCCTGTGTAATACCCACTAGGCCTTCATGATATTTGAATTATTTCTTTCTGGCTTCTTGCAATATTTTCTCCTTGTCCTAGGAGCTCTGGAATTTGGCTATAATATTCCTGGAGGCCAGTGCTCTATCCATTGCACCACCTAGCTTCCTCAACAGAAAGTTTTCAAAAGAAGAAACAAAAGCTACACACAATCATAGGAAAGAATTTTCCAAATATGTAAGAAGAAAAATGCATATGAAAATAATTCTCTAATTTCAATTCACTTCTGTTATGTAGGCAGAAATGACAAAAGGAAGATGGTACTCATTGGAGGACAGGCATCTCAGCACACAGTAGAACTTTAAATTAGCCCAACTGTTCTGAAAAACAATTTTGAATTATACTAGAAATGTTATTAAACTATACATATCCCTTGATTTAGCAATATTACTACTTTGCATATACTCTTAGGAAAAAATGCAAAAGGCCCTAGATATACAAAATTATTTATAGCATCAGTTTTTGTAGTAGCAAGGAACTGAAAACCAAGTGTGTACCCATTGATTAGGGAGTGGTTAAATGGTTTTATTCAGTGCCTAAGACTTTTGAAGTTGTTTGTCTTTACATTGTATAAATTGTTTTTCTTCTACTCATTTCACTTTGCATCAGTTCATACAAATCGTCCCAGGTTTCTCTGAAAACATCCCTTTCATTATTTCTTACTGTACAACAGAATTACATTACATTTATATAACATAATTTTTTCAGTCATTTCTCAATTAATTGGCATCTCCTCAGTTTTAATTCTTTGTTACCATGAAAAGATCTGCTAGAAATATTTTTGTATGTATGGGTCTCTTTTCTCTTTCTTTGATCTTTTAGTCTTTTAGATTAGTAGAAGTAGTAGTAGTACTAGTAGTAGTAGTACTAGTAGTAGTAGTAGTAGTATCAGTGATCAAAAGGTATGTGTGGTTTAATAGCTTTTTGGGCATAGTTTCAAATCACTTTCTAGGATGACAAACAATGAATTAATGTATGTGTTTTCCCATAGCCTCTCCAGCATTTGTCATTTGTTTTTTTGTCAACTTTACCTACCTGATGGTGATATATCAGAGCTGTTTTAATTTGCATGTCTCTAATTATTAGTGACTTGGGAACATTTTTCATCTGTCTATTGATACCTTGGATTTCTTCCTCTGAGAATTGCCTATTAATATCCTATGACCATTTATCAATTGAGGAATGGATCTTATTCTCATAAATTTGACTTGGTTCATTATATATCTTGGAAATGAAACTTTTACCAGAGAAACTTGCTGCAAAGATATTTTTCAATCTGCTTCTCTTTTAATTTTAATTACATTCATTTGTACAAAAAAAAAATCCCGTTAATTTTATGCAATCAAAATAATCCATTACAGGAGGTAATCCTGTGAATTTCTATAGTACAGTATCTCTGGTCATAAATGCTCCTTTAATTTGTTTACGAAGTCTTTCTCAGTGTCTAAGTCATATACCCATTTGGAGCTTGTTTTTGGCATTGTTGTGAGATGTTGGTTATACTTAGTTTCTTTAGGATTAAAGATTTTGTACAACCCATGAGATAAGAATGAATTTTGCATTTTTAAATAGTTAAAAAAAAGCAAAAGAAACACATTTTGTGACACAAAATAACATGAGGCAGATGAGAATTATGTTCTTGTTACCTGCTCCTCCCCCTTTTTCCCCCTTTTGTTTTGTGGACATATTTTCACACTCCTTTTATGTGAACTAATTTTCCCCATTCTTAGTCTCCCTTTCCCTTCCTCCCAGTGTATTCCTTCCCCCAACCGTTTTCATTCTGTTTTCTTTAAGAATATCAAAGTGTCACAAAAATCTCTTCTAGACCCTCTATCTAACTAGACATTCTTTAAGATTCCTTATGGTGATGGCATTGAGGAAAAATATATAACATCTCCTCCTATAAAATTGTAAACAGTTTAACTTTGTTTATTCACTTATGATTGTTTACTCATGTTTACCTTTTAATGTTTATTTTGACTCTTCTGTATGGCAAATTTTCTATTCAGTTGTGGTCTTTTCATTGAGAATCCTTGGAAATTTTCTATTTCATTAAAGATCCTTTCTTTTCCCCTTATATGATTAGACTTAATTTTGCTGGGTAAATTATTCTTGCATGTAAACTTAGATCTTCTTACCTTCTGGGATGCCATGTTCTAAGTTCTTCACTCCTTTATAGTGGTGCCTGCTACACATCTATGACCTGACTATGGCTCTTTAACACTTGAATTCTTTCTTTCTGACTGCATGCAGTATTTCTTCTTTGACATGAGACCTCTGGATTTTGGCTTCAATATTCTTGGAAGTTGTAATTTTGAGATTCCTTTTGGATGACTAGTAGATTTTTTCAGTTTCTACTTCATCCTCTGGTTCTAAGATGTCTAGGCAGTTATTTTCATGAATTCTTGAAATCATATCTTTAGGCTATTTTTTCTCTTTGGTCATAGTTTCCAGATTGTCCACTATTCTTAAATGATCTTTCCTCAATTTACTTTCTTTTTTTTTTTTTCCTCAATTTACTTTCAAACTCAGTGGTTTTTGCTATGAGCACAGTGAATAGAGAACAAGAGCTGTGGTCAGGAAGACCTGAGTTTAGATTTGGCCTCACACACTCACTAGCTGTGTGACCCATTTAACCTTTGCTTATCTCAGTTTTCTCAACTTCAAAATATGGAAAATGAGAACCCCTTTTCAGGGTTGTTGTAAATATTAAATGAGATAATATCTGTAAGAAGTGCTTAGCGTAGTGTCTAGCACATAACTACATACATACTTATTTCTCTCCTCCCTCCTTATGGGATGTCATTGTTTTTTCCCCCAATATTTTGACTGTTTTAATATTTCTTGATTCTTAATGTAGTCATTAGCTTCTATTTGGTCAATTCTAATACTTAAGGGTTTAATTTCTTGGGTAAAGCTTTACGTCTCTGTACAAATTCCAAGCTAGTAATTTTTTTCATGTCTTTGTCATAAATATTATTTCCCTTTTCATTTTTTCTCTGCAATCTCATTTGGGTTTTAAAATCATTAAAAAAATTCTTGTTTTCAACTCTTACTTGAATGCTTCCAGGAATTCTTGTTGAACTTGTACGTAAGCTGCATCTTTCTTTGAAACTTTGCTTGTAGAGATGTTTTAATCATTCTCTCCAAGGTTTGTCTTGAGCTTTCCTGTTGACATAGCTCTTTATGGTTTGTTTTTGTTTTTGTCTCTTTGTTTTGTTTGTTATTTGCTCATTCTTCTAACTCCTTCTTGACTTGGGTTTTAGTCCTGGGCTTTGTGTACTTCTGTGGGGAGTGTCTGGCCTGGACTTCTGCCTTCTTGAGTACTTCTGTTACTTTCACAGCTCAGACTGGGGGGCCTGCAAGCTTTTGATAATTCCCAAAGTGATGTTATCTGGGGTGAAGTGTACTAGTTGCCCTCCTACTCTGAGCTACACAACTTCCTGATGCAGGTTCAAGTCTGTTAGTTTGTCTCTAGTTGCTAGTTTCAGTAGACTGCTGATGAACTCAGCCACAATTCACCTTCTTGGGGGCTCTGCAGCTTAAGAGTGATTGAACTACAGGCTCCTGTTTAGTAAGAGACTCCTACTCTCCTGCTTCTGTGATCAGAACAACACTACTGTTTGTTTCTGATCCTGTTCCTTGCTCAGAATATATTGAGGGCCTATGGGCAACTACTCCTCTCCATTGCCTCTAGGTGCAGATTCCTCCCTCAGTCCAAATGCGGACTGGGTAGTGGGCAATAGAGCAGCAAGATGGTACAGGTTCTGGCATTGAGCTAATTTAGGGATCCCTTGCAATCTCTTCCTGCCCTGATACTTCCCACCTTGGTGTCACGTCTTGTCCCGCTTTCAGTCCATCAACACTAGAGTACTTTGCATGTGACGTGCTCCTGATAAACTCTTTGTCCAGTGTCTGCAGATCTTTCTGTCTCCTTAAGGAGATCTGAGCTAGGAAAATGACTCATTGCGACCTTACCTTATATTAACTCATCAGAATTTGTTCTGGTATATTTTCTAGGTGTTTTGTGGAGGAGATTTGATGGGAGAGCTGGGTTACACTTCTTCCTCCTACTTTTCATTCTTTGAGATGAAACCTTTAGAAAAAAATTAGGCTACAAAATAAACCCACACAATCAAAAATATTTCTTAGTAACTGTAATGAATCCCAAGAAGAAATAATATAAAGTGAAATTTCACTCAAAATAACTGCAAAATGTATAAAATATTTGGGAGTCAATCTACCATACAAGACTCGATACTTACATTAATTCAGTTACAATAGGTTTTATTAAGAAATAAAGATTAATAAATATCTGGTGATATAACGCTTATGGTTGGGCCATGCCAATAAAACAAAAAATAACAATACTATCAAAATTAATTTACAGATTAACATAACAATCAAGCTATCAGAGGATACTTGACAGAGCTAGATAAAATAAAAATAAATCCAGTTGCAAGAATATAATTCTAGCTTCTGTAGAGATGAAAATAGATAGGAATGAATGCAATAATAATCAATACCATTTGGTATTTGTTAAACAACAGAGGTAGTTCAGGGGAATAGACTAGATTTTTTAAAAATCCAGTATATGACAAACCTACAGATATAAATTACCTAGGTAAGCACTTGGGGCAACTGGTGGCACATGGGATAGAGTTCTAGGCCTGGACATAGGAAGACAAGTTCAAATCCAGCCTCAGACACTTTCTAGTTGTGAGACCCTGGGCAAGTCACTTACCCCTGTTTGCCTCAATTCCTCATCTGTAAAATAAGCAGAAGAAGGAAATGGTAAACCACTCAATGTCTTTGCCAAGAAATCCCCAAGTGGGGTCATGAAGAGTTGAACACCATTGAAATGGCCATACTACAAAAACAATCAAGTTACTGGAAACAAAGTGGAGATTATCACAATATGAATGTATTGGAATTTTTATTTTATTCTGCCGTAAGAAATTGCTAAAATGAAGAATTCAGGGGGAAAATAATCCTTATTATCCCTTTCCTGTCTGTACCTAAGCCTCCTCTAATGCTTTGAGGTAAGGGACTTACGCATCTTTGTATTTCCCATATCCCTAAGAACCTTGTACATAGATCATCTCTGATGGTATAGTCTTCTTTGGCAAGGAAGGACAGAAATGATGAGAAACAAAATAGCTACAAGTGCAACCTAGTAAACATATGTTCATAGTCATGTCATCATTTCTCTGATGGCATGGTCTTCTTTAACAATGAAGGATGAACACAATCCTGTGAGCAGACGCAGCTGGCTGAATGGGGACCCAGCTAGCTGAGTAACTCAGCTCCTCCTCTCCTACCTACCTCCCCCTCCCCTTCCTTCTCCTCTCCAAAAGAAGGTAAATTTGGATGGCCAAAAGATGCCCAGTTGACTGGGTTTTACTGGCTAGTTTCTCCCCTCCCCTCCCCTGAAACCTTAAATCTACTGCACTCTGAAGCTGGGATGCCAATGGGCTCCTGCCTAAGGGCTCCTCTGGACCCTCCTAGCTTTAGAGTGATTATCAATAGTAACTGTTGCTGTCTCCCTCCCAGCCTTATGTCTTTCTTTTCTTGACCTCATTAAAGGGGCCATGCCCTGGCTGCTTCTTAAACAGCCCTATTCAAGGAATGAGCGTTGCCTAAGTGAGTACCAGCAAAGACCTCGGCCTAAAGGGCCTAAGGTCTCCCAGTGCATCCTGGGTCATCTCCAGTCATCCTGATGAATATCTGGTCACTGGATTCAGATGGCTCTGGAGGAGGAGTGAGGCTGGTGACCTGCACAGCCCTCCCTCACTCAAAACAAAGTCAAGTGCAAGTCATGTCATCATTTCTCTGATGGCATTGTCTTCTTCGGCAATGAAGGATGAATACAATATATAAAAAAAATTCATATCTTTGAAATACATGTAATTCTCTGTTGCTGTGCTCCTTCTATTAGTCTCTCCCATTCCATTATTTCTTTCTGGATGCTTTGAACAGCATTCTATATACAAAAGACATTAAATAAATGGTGGTCAACTGGCTGACTACTCTTAAACATCCCAGATAGATTTAAATGAAGGTAGTATGTTAAATGCAACATTTCTTGAGGTGTGTGTATAGTATCTTTGTGATGCCCTAAATCTAGCTGCCCTAGTTCAGGAAAGCCCATTCCCTCTTTCTCACTAAAAGAGAGTTCAGTCTCAGCTACTTTTTGCTTCAAGTGATCAAACATTTTCACTTCACATTCATCTTACATTTTCATTAAAAATGTTTTAAAAAGTGGCTCAAGATGTGAATTGTCTCTTAGGTATTGGGCAGAACTAGGACTGAATTTTTTTTTTTTTTAGCAAGTATCATTTTTAGTTATTATCGGCTCCCAGGCCAGACATCAGGATGCTTTTGGTCAGAGATGTTTAAGGTTTGAACCCAACTGTGTGAAGGGTCAGGTCAGGCCCACTTTGATCCAATGGTGGTCATTCTACCCTGAGAGAAGACCTCAAACCATGAGTCAGATTCTTTCTGAAAGAGGATTCCCCCACCTTTGAGGAATCAGGAGGTTTAATCTCCATGCTTCTGACTATAGACTCAGCCGTGGGAAGTTTCTCTCTTTGGATTGATTTTGGGAAGTTTAAGTCCCCAACCCCCATAAAATTGCTTTAGACAGATCTTTCATTTTAACTCTTTGGATTGTTAGTATGTGTCTCATGTTTCTCCAAAGATCAATAAGGAGACAAAAGGAATAACTAAATAGCTTTGTGTTTTTGGAGCTAAATAAAAGGTGCACATGTAGCATACCCTTAATTCCACCATTAGAGATTTGTCCTTTTGAGTAGAGAGTTTTTCAGTCTTTTATTAAAATGTGAACACTTCTGGAAGATGTTCTTTGGTAAGTCCTTATAAATATATCACATTAATGTGAAACAGCTATGTATTTAATTCAATGATTTAGAAAGAATGAATTATGTGGAAGACATAATAGTAGGTGCTGGTGATGCAAAGATAAAAATGAAAGGCTCCCTATCCTCAGGATTATATTCTACTGGGGGTTACTGTATGCACAAAAGTAGATAAATGCAAAACATATATTGAGCAATTTGAGGAAGAAGAAAATGTTTCAGATGCTTTTGTTGGATGATGTCTTGACTTGTGCATGAATTACATTTAAGTGAGGCAGAGTTGTGCAAAGTCATCAGCCTCATTCTATCTTCCAAAGTCATCAAAGTTCACTGGTAGGACAAAAGTCAAGATGACTAGAGATTGCCCAGGATGCAGTGGATGACCTTGACATGATTAGATGTTATGATGATGATAACAAAAAAGTTAAGGAGAAAAGAGGAATAGGAACAGATGGAATTGTAAGAGATTGTGGTCAAATAAAAGAATTTCCAAGTTCTGGATATGGTGGTCAAGCACTTGTGGATGATATAGCCTGATACCCTTGTGTATGTTTGAGGTGAAATGCATTGAAGACCCCGTGGCAATGGGACTTCAAGAAGGCCTGGGCAGGAAAGTAGTTAGTATGTGATAGTAACAAGAATAAAACTAGTTTTCTGACCATAAGGTCAAGACTCATTCAGTCACATTATGCTGGTTTTTTCATCCATCAAAGCAATAATAATGAAGAAATGGAGATAAAGAGATATTTCACATTGACTGACTTTGTTGCCTATTCCAGACTATAAAGATTGTATTTACGCACAATAAAATCTAGGGAAATATTGCAATGATAGCTATTCAAATGTTTTACAGTTTAAAAAAGTGATGATTAAGGGGAAACTTTTATCAGATGAGTTAATATATGGAAAGTGTTCTGCAAAGCTTCAACAACATATAAATATGAACTATTATTACTTAGATATAATTTGCTGAAATAAATTTTATATACATATTAAATGTAATAATGGTTGATTGTTGTCCTTTCTTCTCAAAGAGGACCAAAATGACATCACTGTGATAAAGTGAAGTTTCAACGTGTACGACTGGTTGATCAGACCAACATGAGTTCGGAGTGCTCTACCACAGGTTAGGCACAGATAGTCCATGTGTACATTTGGGGTGGTTACTCCAAATTTGCAAATTCTGTGTTTCCTGTGTACTGTTACAATTTTGCTTTGCTCACAGAGCATGGCACCTTTTCTGATGTGGGCACACCATGCTGAGTGGTCCTGTGCCAGTGTCTCCCGTGTCCCACAATCAAATCCAAAGTTCTTGACACCTTGAGAGTGTCCTTGAATCGCTTCTTCTGACCACTATATGATCACCTGCCCCATGTGAGTTCTCCATAAAATATTCTTTTTGGCAAGCATTCATTTTGCATTCAAACAATGTGGCCAGCCCATTGGAGTTATGCTCTCTGAAGCATAGTTTGAATGTTTAGCAGAGTAGTTTGAGCAAGGACCTCAGTGTCTGGCACCTTATCCTGCCAGGTGATCCTCAGAATCTTCCTAAGGCAGTTCAAATGGAAGCTATTCAGTTTCCTGGCATGGTGCTGGTAGACTGTCCATGTTTCACAGGCATGCAACAATGAGGTCAGCACAACTGCTCTGTAGACCTTCAGTCTGAAGTGGCTCACTCCAAGTCTCTACTCAAATTCCATCTTCCGTAGCTTGCCTTTCCTGGTCTCCTTAGATGCTTATGTCTTCTCCTTAGAGACCATCTTCCATTTACTAGTATGTTCTTGTTTGTAGTTTAGTCATTTTCAGTCATGTCTGACACTTTGTGATGCCATTTGGAATTTTCTCGGCAAAAATACTAGTGTGATTTGCCATTTCCTTATGAGGAACTGAGATAAGCAGGAATAAGTGACTTGCCTAGGGTTACGTAGCTAGCAAATATCTAATACCAGATTTAAACTCAGGAAGGTGAGTCTTCCTGATTCCAAGCCCAGTCCTCTATCCAGTGTATCACCTAGTTGCCTTACTTTGTATAATTCTTATATACACCTTGTTATATACATGTTGACTTAGAATGTAACTCCCATCAGACCATAAGCTCCTTGAGTGTAGGAAGAGGGACGCTCCCCTCATTGATTCAGATCAATGTCCTTTGCCATCTTTCTGAGGGGCAGAGTGGAGTTGGTGAGAGAAAGAGAGTGGGGAACTCTTCAGGCTTTTCACTGCTTTGAGTTTTCAGGTCTGTTTGGGTGCTTCTGGCTTCAAGCTTTCAGAGAGAAGATGGAGGATGCTAAACCCACTTCAGGTTGCTAAAGGAAAAGGTTGCTGGTGAAAAAGTCAACATGAGAGCATCTGGTGGTCTCCATTATATCCCTAACCCCAGCTTCCTACGCTAGAAACTTTGGGGAAGTTTTCCTTGGGTGAGATCAGAGACTCTCTTAGATGAGCTGTTACCTCCCTCCTAATAGGAAAGTTCCTTCACTTTGAATATCTGCTATCTATTCTCCTTCGTATATTTTCTCTGATTTCTGTTTTTGCTGTGGATTTGGATAAAGGGATTTCTCAGTTAATTGCTATGCATGTTTTTCATTGTGGAATTAGTATTTGGTGATGGAGGAATCAAGCCTTGCATATAAAGCTTGGAGTCCTGTTTCCCCCATTACTGAAACAACAATTTGCAGGTAACTTTAACCTACACTAATCATATTCAATGTACAATTCTAGCCGGTACACCCTCTGTCTGAGGAGAGCAGAGTAGCTGAACTTTTTGCACAACCTCCTGCTTCTACTCCTGACAGGAATTAAAAAAAAAAAGTCTTTGGAGAAGAGGCTAGAAATGTCTCATCTCCCTTCTTTTAGCCACACAATGATATCCTTATGCTACATGTTGGGGGTGGGGGGGGGGGGGTGGGTTGCCCTTGCTACACACACACACGCACACACACACACACACACAATTAAAATAAAATAATTCTAAAGTGAATAAATTTTAGAATAAGGGAAGTGTATTTTCATGGGATTAGAGAATTTTTTTTTTAGCACGTCCTGCAAGATGCTTGGAAAAGCTATCCAAGGTTCAACATAGACTGTGGCTCCAAAGTCAGTCAAAACCATAGCACATGAACTCCACTGATAATGTTAACTTTTACTACTCAGCCAGAAAACACCATTAGTTCAAGACAAAGGCATATAATGAAGTAGTATACTAAGGAAAGGAGAAATGGAACACCATAAAGGTCTGGGTGATTTCCTCCAGTTCTTTAAGATCCTCAGTCTAACTCTGCAAATCAATGGATGGGGGAAGGCAAGGATGACAAACCAACAAACAAGGCTACCTATAGCAACTACTAGACATAGCACCTAATTTCCTCAAATGCTTTGCTCCAGGTCTTCCTTGTCTGTCTGTCTGTGTGTCTGTGTCTCCCTCTCCCTCCCCCCTTCCCCTCTCTCCTGTAGCTGGCAACAAACCTAATAATATCTGACTTTTCTATACCCTTTAAGGGATGTGAAGTGCTTTGCAAATATTTTCTTATTTTTTCTTCACAACAACCCTGGGAAGGAGATGGTATTTTTAATCCTCATTTTACAAATAGAGAAACTGAAGAACCAAGAAGTTGAGACTTGTTTCAGAGTCATATTGCTTGGGCCTGAGACAGGATTTGAATTCATCTCTTCCTGACTTCAAGTTCGGTGCTCTATCCACTAGCACACTTTGAACTGCTCTACGTATGAATTTCAATGAATGATATATAACATGTGGATGCTGGTTCAGGGCACACATGTGTATGTGTATACTGCTTTTTACGAATGTGTTATGTTTTCACATGACCTGTCTGCAGATAAATTCAGAGGATAGCTTTTGAAGTAGGGGTATTTTGTGTAAGGGCAGCAAGGTGGCTCAGTGGATAGAGCACTGGGCCTGGAATCAGGAAGATTTATTTTCCTGAGTTCAAATTCAGCCTTGGACATGTACTAGCTGTGTGACCCTGGTCAAGTCCCTTAACCTTGTTTTCCTCAGCTCCTCATCTGTTAAATGAGCTGGAGAAGGAAATGACAAATCACTCCTTCACCAAGAAAATGGGGTCACAAAGAGTTGGACATGACTGAAGCAACTCAACAACAAAAATTTTGTGTAAATATTCCAGCTGAGACACTACTCCTAGAGACGGAGAAAGGGTAGTAGCAGCAGCAAACTTGGATACAACATATTTAAGAGGAGGCCTAATTAAAAGAGGAGCTGCATGAATAAAATGCTCAAAACTTTTTTGATTTGCTAAGTCAGAAGTCAAGTGGGCAGCAAGATGCTACTGCAAATTAACTACATTTAGGATTTCAGAGTGAATCAGTTTTCACCAAACTAGAGGAGGAGAGGTCAGAGAGCAATTAATCCTCCCACCTGTCCTTCAGATGAGGAAGACAACCTTAATTAGGTAATGAATAGTTCTAGATTAAAGTCCATGCCTCTAAGGACAGCCTGGCAAAGAAGACTGGGCAGAGAAGAAAGCAGGGGAGAGAGTATTTGGGAACTTTCCACATGGCTGATTGGCAGAACCTGAAATTGTAAAATATTTTTTTTATATCTTCTGTGAGACTTATCATATCCTCTGTTATAAAAGAAAGAGTAAGTAGGTAAGAATCCCATAGAGTAGATTTGATTATTTTTAACATGGTGCTCTGAAGGATTATTTTAAAATTATTTTTATTGAGTTATTTTTCATAAAATTTTTTGTTAATAAAGAGCTTGATCTGATCAAGAATTCTGTGTCTTCTGAATTTTTCCATTAGTGTCCTCCTTCTGGAGGGAAGCAAAGACTGCTCAATGACTAGATACACAACAAACCTACTGGTAATCCTGATTTAAAACTGGAAGAGACAAAAGAGATCTAGTCCTTGTTTATATAGGTGAGGAAACTGAGGTCCAGAGACAGTAAGCAATTTCCCCAAGGTCACACAGGACATTGTGAAGCTAAGATTTAAATGCTGGAGTAGCTTGGTTTCCTATACCACATTCTAACTTGCCTCTATGCCTCTCTGTGTCTCTCTATCTCTCTCTGTCTGCCTCTTTCTGTCTCCCTTTCTCTGTTTCCCTCTGTCTCCTGTCTCTGTCACAGCAAGTACCTCATGCTGTTCTCTCATTGTTTTGTGTGTGTATATCTTCTTCCCCCAACTAGTATTGGTATCAACTGTTACTCCCAACATGGATCACATATTTTATTTCTTTTCTGTTCCCCATAGCATCTAGCACAACACTGGGCAAATTGTAGGTATTCAATAAATGCTACTCAATTAAACACATATGGGATTATAAAAGCCAGACATAACCCTTTATAGGCAGTCCTGATAGCAACCTTTACATGTAGTTACAAACTTTTGGTAGAAAGTTACCCCTCAATTAGCTTCAATTCAATTCAACACCCATATATCAGAAGCTTACTCTATACAATGAGCTGCACTAATCACACATGAGACACTGCAGTAGACACAGGGGATATGGGGAGGAATGTTGGTCCCTCCAGTGGATTTAAAGAACTTGCATTTTACTAAGGAGGAAAGAGCATCTGCACAAATAATGGCAGATAGCCTAGAACAGGGGCAGGGGAGAGTGCCTAAAGGGATGGCTAGAAAACTTCTAGAGAAGGAAGTGTGAGCATGATTATTATCTTCTGGTATACGAAGTGCTCTTACTTGGAAGGAGGGATTAGATTTGTTTTTCTTGGACCTAGAGGGCAGAGCTAGAAGCCAAAGGTGGAAGTTATAAGGAGATGTGGGAGGAAAATGGGAATCACACTCATTTCACTATATCTAGATGGCCTAACAATGTAGAAATTCCCAACGACCTAGTGGTCTAATAATAAAACCCCAATCCCTCTGCAAAAATGGTCTCATTTTCTAAGGCAATTCTGAGCAAAGCAGAATTGCAGTAGTACACAGGAAACATGAGATGTGCAAATCTAGGGACATTCTCCATCCCAAATGTTCAAACAGACTATTTGTGCTAATCTGATATAGAGCCTGTCAAGTTCACATTGGACTGATCAGTCACAGTTGAGCACACTGCTGATCCTAACATGTCATTGGCCCTCTTGGAGTACAAAATATAAACAATAATAACTATAACTACTTGCTGTTCTTGGATGAGAGACTCTGTGATTTTGCCTAAAATAGGACTGCTTCTCCAATTATAAGTGTTTATTTTCTTCCGCTTGTCTTCTGCCCTTGATAATATTTTCTTATTCTGATAACAAATCTTGTCAGTTGCATTGTAAATATTCCTCTTCCTCTATCAATCCCTCTCTTTCTGTACCCTTTCCTCTCCTGTGAAATGCTTTACTTTTCTCATAATAAATTGCCATAGTATGCTGCTTACTGGCTGTGTCCTCTAAGCAGATCTGAAGGTTTATAAAAACCGAATCTGTACCCCAGGAATCTGAATTTCTATTAGCCAGAGTAAAGTTTCCTTAGCATGTTAATCTCTTTACTTTCAGTCTGGACTCCTGTCTTTGACCCACAGTCTTTGGACCCTTGCTGACAGCTGTGCCTCTTCCAAGAGGATGAGGGAGTTCCCCAACAGAGACAACTTTAGAATTGATGTAAGGGGGAAAATTGTCTAACAATTAGAGCTATTAGAAAGTAGAATGGGCCATCATGGGAATTAGTGGTCGGTAAATGCTGGCAATAGAATTTGGACAGTGATGATAGAGGTGATAGGTGGAACCGCACAGGAGGAGAGACTGCTGAGTTGGCAATGGCATTGGGAGGGTCAGGAAGTGGCACTGACAAGTAAGAGTGAGTATGCCTCTACTTATTCCTGGTTTATTGAGTATGGAGGGGCATGAAAGAGGGAGAAGCTGGTACTGGGAAGAGTAGCAAAGGTGATCCCTTCAGGAGAAATGAATGCTTTGTGAAACATCAATCAGGTAAAGCCAATAGGTAAGACTGACAGCAATGAAGTAGTTAAGGGTCTAGAAAGTTACAAAATGAACTCAGAATACGTTAGGAAACTTTTTCACTGTTTCAGGGACCATTTGCTTTAAAAATTAGACTAGGAAAATTCTGCTAACACATTTTGTATTATAATTAATTTGTTTTGTATAACTCACTGACCACAATGATTTCATTTACTATTAACAAGGGCTTTATTCATTGCTGTCAATGTGCCACTATAATCCAATGGTAATTCAATCATGTGCCGTTAAAGTGGAATATCCATAATTTTTTTAGTAGCCCCTTCCACTACCATAATATCCTTTAGGGATTTTCAGCTTCTTCAGCTCACTTTATCTGACACATCTTTCTGGTTCTTAGAGATACTTGTATAACATAATAATAACAATGAATTGCACTTCTGAAGTTCATTGACAATTTATGAATCCCAGGCTCATAACCTCTCTTTGAAGCAAGTAGTACAAATATTTTACCAAGATCATAGGTATTGAAATTGATAGCTCTACAGCTACTAAATAATAAAAATTAGCATTTCTGTATACATTTACCTATATGATCTCATTTAATCCTTTATAATAAATAAATAAAATATACATATAAGTAAAATAAATATTTGCAACAGATAAACAAATCAAATCCTTTATAATAAATGGCCCTGTAAGTGGTATGGCTAGTTATTTCTGTTTTATAGATGAAGAAACTTGAGGATCTGAGAGGATTAGCTTTAGGCTGAGGCAGCTAGGTAGCACGGTACATAGAACGCTGAGCCTACATGCAAGAAGACCTGAGTGAAATGCTGCCTCAGACATGCATTAGCTATGTGACCTTGGGCAAGTCATTTAACGTCTAACTGCTTCAGTTTCCTCAACTCTAAAATAGGGATGATAGTAGTACCAACCTCACAAAGTTGTTGTGAGGATCAAATGAGATCATATTATCATAGTACCTGGTACATAGCAAATTCTCAATAAATAAATATTTCTTCCATTCCTTAAGGTCATATAGATAGAATACATATCAGAGGCAAAATTAGAAACATGACTCTTTCCACCTCAGTGTACCATTTCCCTATTCTGTTAGTTACTTGGTTCTGGAGGCATTTCGTCTTTTCAATTATCTAAAAAAAGGAACCAAAAACTGACTTCAGAATCAAAGCATTCAACCTGTGGTACATTTCTAGCCCCTAGTTCTTCTAACTTCTGATTACTACCTGCTAAAGCTCTCCTTTGCAGAAACTGAGGCATCTCATTGACTTCAGAGAGTTGAATGCATGTTCAGCACTGTGGGGAAGGAAATTAGAGGTCAAAGGGAAAAAAAAGTGCAATTTAACTAATAATAGAGTTTTCTAGAAGATATTAATTTCCTGCCCCAGAGAAAAAGCACATTTTAAGCCTGAAAAATACAACTTTCAGAGAATCATTAATGACACCTAATTGTGTGTGTGTGTGTGTGTGTGTGTGTGTGTGTGCGTGCATGTGTGTGTTTCCCTGTGGGAGAATAATGAAGTTTAAGCCAGAAAATGGTTGGCATGTGAATCCTACTGTCTTCAGAGGATTATCATGAGCAAGTAACTTCACCTTTGTTGAGATTAAGTTTCTTCATCTGCTGCTCATAGTTGTTGAGTGGATTAGAGAGGATAAATACAGAAAATACTTTGCAAACCTTCAAGTTCTATGCAAATGCCAGTAGTTATCTTGAAGTGGCTAAAATAGAGCTGTTTGGTGTATGGAAAAGTAGAAATAATACTCATTTGAGACCCTATTTTCAAATAAATCGCATTCTGACTTTTTCTCAGACTCCTTTCTCATCTTTATCATCACATCTGCAGCAGCAGCAATTAATTTGGGCTCTATTGTGTCTCCTGTCAGGATTTAGAAAGCATATAAAGGACACAAATTTTTCCCAGGTACCTAATTCAGTTCCCTAAGTGTGATATGCAGATGGCCATTTTTATCCTTTAATCCTGCCATATGTAAAACTTTCATGGGCTGAATGGGAAAGAAGTAGAGGTGGGTAAAATGCAGGAAAGACCTGTAAGGCATGCTTTGGTTGCAGTCCATAATAGGTCATACCATACAATAAGAAGCTCTTCCATCTTCTTTGTATGGATAGTGAACCTTGATATTGGTTAAAATAATAAAATAAAAAAAAGGAGAAGACACCAGAAATAATGTCTGGATTTATGTTGTTCCACCACAGAGTCATAGCTATGTACTTCTTACCTGCTTGCTTTTTCTTCTTTATGTTGACTTCTGTTAGACTGCCTGGTGTCCCCTACCCTTTGTTCACACACATGTATAGTTGTTGGGAAGAGGAAATGGAAGGAAAGTTAGCTATGCCAAAACTCAGGTAAGTTTTGCTACACAGAATTTCATCCTGCTGCTCCCATGGTTTCTTGTTCTATGCTAGTATATGCTGGTATTGAGAGTACTAACAAGAAAGCCACAAATTGACAAAGATAAACACCTATGAATACCTCCTTCAAACCACAATGCTCAAATAACAGAAAGAGCTTCATGGTAAGAGACCTGGTTGTTCGAAACATATTCACTTTAAACAAAACACAATACTTGCTGTGAAATCAGGAAAGCTTTTATTACTTTTTATGTTCATTCCCCTTGAATGAATGGGTAGTTTCTAATGGACTGCTACATTTGTTTAGACCAATGCAAGGCTTCTTATGCTGTTCCCCATTTGAATTTCCCACCTTGCTCTCCACTGGCCAGTATTCCAGGGTCCACCACACCTCATGTTGGCCACATTCCTCATTTTCTTTATACAATGGAATGATATAAATTCTTTTAAAGGAATTACCTTAAGTGATGTACAATCTTTTTGGTGTTGAAATGAAAGTTTGGTTAAAGAGGCAAACATTAAGTGATATCTTAATTGGATAGGTGGTAAATACAATAAGATAAGAGAGTTGACAAAGTGTCCATTGAAATTATGACCCAGGCTTTAATTTAATTATGACCCAGGTTTAACATTAACATGTCATAACATGGTATGTGTCCATAAAATATTAAGAAAAAGTTCCATTATTCAAGATAGTGTCTCCAGTTAAGGGTCTCATAAAGAATGCTCTTAAGTTAGCCCCATCTGGCCTTGTTGACATACAAAGAGGCATTCTCTGAGTTTACTCAGAGAACAAAGAAGCTATTAGGTCCAGGCTCTTCTTCTGGTTGATTAGTTCAGGTTCTGGCCCTTATTAAGGTTCAAAAATGACATTAAATGATTCTGCCTGGCATTACAGATATTACATATTTTCTGTGGAAACATAAGTTCAATCCATCTCTTACATTGATGTTGTGGCTTTCATATGTCTAAGCATCCATATTTCCCATGATAGTCCATGATGCTCCTGTAATGCTCTAGCAGTCATGGTAAGGAAACTCCTTCTACCAATGTCAATGGGCACTGGTTCTGCAAATGATAGTTTCAGAGAATTCCATGGGGTCACTGAGAGCTTAAGTGACTTGCCTGGGTGTAAGACTAGGTAATTCTGATGCAGAGGTCCCACACTGTCCCTTTGACTCTTTGGTTGCTCTGACATACTCCAATAGAATTACAACCATTTGCTGAGTGAAGTGAGCAGCAGAACCAGGAGAACATTGTACACAGTAATAGCAACGCTGCGCAATGACCAACTTTGAAAGACTTAGCTCTTCTTAGCAATAAGATGATCAAAGACAGTTCCAAAAGATTCATGACAGAAAATGCTATCCACATCCAGAGAAAGAACTATGGAATCTGAATGCATATTGAAGCATAATATTTTTTCTTTTTTTCTTTCTCATGGTTTTTCCCTTTTGTTCTGATTCTTCTTTCACAACATGACTAATTTGGAAATATGTTTAATATGAATATACTTGTATAGCCTATATCAGATTGCTTGCTATCTTGGGGAGGAGAGAGGGAAGAGAGGGAGAGAGAAAAAATTTGGAACTCATAATCTTATAAAAGTGAATGTTGAAAACTATCTTTACATGTAATTGTGAAAAAAATATTAAAAGGGAAAGAAAAAGGATAGCAATCATTTGGTTTCCTCTTTAGCGACCCTACAGCAGTTAGGAGTTGTAGAGGGAGTCTTCCTACAAGTGGAAGGATCAACTGGAGGGCACTTCCACTCCATCATTATGGTTCACCAGTCTTCTACAAGTTCACTAATGATGTCAATCAGTATATACAAAAAATAAGTGGTTATTTTGTGCTGGACACCAGTATATACAAAAAATAAGTGGCTATTTGTGCCAGACACTGTATCTAGCTTAATGCTAGATACAAAGAAAGGCAAAAGACAGTCTTGCCCTTGAGAAACTCGTAGTCTAATAGAGGAGACAACATGCAAATAACTTTATACAAACGAACTCTATGCAAAGTATGAATAATAAACAGAGGATAGGTGCTAGAATTTAGAGGGATTGGGAAGGCTTCCTGTAGAAGTTAGAATTTTAGCTGGAACCTGAAGGAAGCCAGGGAAACGAGGAAGTACAGATGAGGAGGGAGAACATTCTAGGCATTTTGAAGAGTAACTCCTACAAAGAAAAAAAATTATCTGTCTCCTTTTGAATAACATAAGATGATGTTTGCTTTTGAAGCAGTCGGAAGGGCTAATGTGGTATGTACTCATTCTGGAAGTCCCATTAAATACAAATGAATTCTTCACTCAGTGCCTATTGTCATTCTGTAGGGTTTTGAATGTTCTGCTGGGTTCTAAGATCTCAGTGGGGGAAAAGTAAGGAATTTATACTCTGCTTTCTTTTTCAATTAAAGGAATAACTACTCTACTCCTAAACAACCCTCTTCCCCCCACCCCCCCCCCCCCATGGAAACAAACAGACCCATGGAAAGATATTAAAAAGAAACTGGATCAGATTGATTCTGGGACCAGGTTTGGAAGAAGGGGCTTAGGCAAAGGAGAAAGGGAGACCCAAAGCATAAGGGTTACTTCCTGTATGATTTGTATTTATTCATCTTGGTATGATGTCTAGCCTTTAAGCTTCTAAATAGCAACTTTCCTGCTTGTCTTTGTGTGTACCTGTTGTTTAACTTAGTGTATTGCACATAGTTGGGACTTAAGAAATGTTTGTTGAATTGCAAAAATAAAAATGAAGGAATAAGACCTACTTCCCATTAGAAATACCAGGATTAACTTAAAGAATCACTATAAACACATATAATTTTCCTTTGTTATTTTGTTTTTCTTCAGTGCATCACTGAAGCATTCAGCAGTAGTAAAACCCATGAAAATGGTGCTTTTTGTAAAGAGTAATGCAACCAGGCAATTGATATTTATTAAATGCCAAGCCACCTCATATAACGGGAGGAAGTAAAAGGCCTGAGTCTTCCCCCAGCTGGGTGGCTGGTAAACAGTGCAGGTAGGAGAGGCAGAGACATTAGGAAACCA
Organism: Notamacropus eugenii; assembly: GCF_028372415.1. NCBI lineage: Eukaryota > Metazoa > Chordata > Mammalia > Diprotodontia > Macropodidae > Notamacropus > Notamacropus eugenii. Next base: position 148,833,666 of record NC_092876.1, on the reverse strand, counting down.
GAGGAAGACTGTCTGTGGACAAATTAAGTAGACAGATTAAGTTAACAGAATACATTTGGACCCAGGTATCATGTTCCTTTTCTTGCATTCCCTCCTTTGCCCTATGATTGAAGGAATGAACGACTGCTGGTTACCAGTTTGGTGATGTAGGTTTGCAAGAAGGGTGCTTCAAAGAGTAACCAGTTTGGGCTGTGCAACTAGTGGAAAATGATTGCTTCTATCTACGTGCTAGGCTAAGAAGAAAGTTTTGTCTTTCTTGATCAGGTCCCTGGTCTCTCCCATGTGTGTGCCTCCATCTCAATTGGTCTGAGCATTCATGAGTAATTCTTTATTTCTTGTATATTGCATCATTATGTACATCAAACAAAAGAGGAAGCCAGCCCTCAGAGGGATTGTGACTAAGTTTATGTAGTCTGTAAGATGGCAGAATTGGGACTCTCTCAAGTCCTAGTCCAGTGAACTCTCTCCACTGGACTCTCTCAAGTCCAGTGTACTTTCCATTTTACTCCCACACTACAGTATTTGTTTCTATTTAAAACTTTAAATATACTTTTAAATGATTCTTCACTATAACTTTGCAGAAAAGCCTAATTTTAAAAACTGAGTGAGAGAAAACTACCCTGCCCAGAAATAATGTGCTAAAAATTAGTTTTTCCCATAGCATGCTTTATAATTTGGAAGATATTGCTCCTTAGATCTCATTCCCTGCTCTAATTGAGAGGCTGTACTGCATCACCACATGGCTTTTATTTCTGGTTATTCCCATGGTAACACAGAACTCTTCCAACATAGATGCAGTTTGAGCTAATCTTTTACTGAGAAAGAACACAAGGAACACAAAAGATAAAGAAAAAAACTCTGCTTCTGATGATCAAGTTTTATAAGATTCAAAAATTAATTCATGCACTACTTTTTTAAATGAGCAATTTCCATCCTAGGCAATTAAAGGGGTGGTAGGACAATATTAGTTTAACCCAGATGGCTGAGTTCTAAATGGTTCCAGAATCAGTTACTAAGGATTAATTGATGACAGGGAAGGAACTTGAGAAATTATGAGGTTCATTGCCCTTTCTCCCAGCAAGAGTTCTTTAAATTATTCCTACTTTTCCTACCCTGACTTTAAAGAGACATAGAAAAACTACTAGTACATTGATTCCTGAGGGAAATTTAAGAATCTATACTGGTTCATGTTGTCTTAGTATCCCTGTGGTCTAGCTCAGTAGCTTGTACATAATTTAAAAGTTATTTTTATCTAACCTGTGATTTCATCTGTATAGGGAGCTCTGAGGTAAGGAACTCTCTCTACCCTGGCAAAGTAGCAACTTCTCTGCAATTAACAGCCCTAGACTTGCCTGGAACTCTAATAGAGTAAATGTCTGCCTCAGGTTACCCATTTGGCATGTATCAGAGGTAAGATTTGACCCCTACTCTCCTTGATGAGGTCAGCTGTCTATCCTCTTTTCTACATTGCCCATCTTGCATATAACATTCACTTATTAAATGATTGTTTAATTGGATTACACATACTGTTTGTGAAAACAAACTCCGGAATCTGAAATAGTCTTAGAATGAAATTTATTAGGTCATTGGAGGGGGGTAGGGGAGAGACAGACAGACAGACAAAAACACAGAGAGACACGCACAGAGAATCAGAGTGTAATGGCAATCAAATTAGGATCTTTTGCTGTTTTTGTTTTACTGAAAGTGCCTCTGACTGAATAATATGTTTGGGGAGGATCTTTCCCACCCATTGATGGAGCTGTCCATTGTGGGAAGCTTGATGAGGGGAGTTGTTTTGTAGAAGGGACCCAAGTACCTTTTGTTCTTTCTACTGAGGCACTGAGTCAGAGGGTTATGCTGTCTGCCTCTAAAAAGTGTATAAATACTCCAAGAGTGAGGTTTTACTTTGGGGCTTACTGACTGGAAGTGTTTCTTTGGCCAGAGAGACTCTGGGAAGCCATTAAGGAGCCCCCCAGCTAAAACTCAGAAGTTGATGCTTCCCTCTCTGGTAACTGTGTATGTATATAATGGTCAGACGTGTATATATGTAATGGTCGGGCAGTTTGGAAGTGCTGTCTGTTGATTTATTTTGATTTCTCTGAAATTTTGATTTTGATTTTCTCTGATACCTGTGCTTGATTAAAATGATTGTTAACCCCTTGAAAGTTTCTTTCCTCTTATGAATGTAGATCTAAGAACCTAAGGGGCCCACCCCATGTATGTTGGGGTATTTACTGATACAAAGAGAGAGACAGAGAGAAAGGTATGGTTCCCTTCACAAATCTTTGTGAGTTTACATTATATAGAGTTCAGGCAAGGGTTATAAGGACATTTGCTTGATTGGTCTTACATAAGAAGTAGGTAGTCTCCAAGAGAAAGGCAGTTTGAGATGTATGTCAGCAGATAAGACAATCTATTTTAGGTAACCCAAAATACAAGCTTTGGTGGGACTCAAAACAAGACCTGAGAGAACCTAAAACCAGCAATGGGTGTGGTCTAAGTGTTCCTTTCAACCATCTGACTGCCCTGGAGCATCCCTGAGGTCAGTATGACTTCTACAGTAAGCTTTTTGGGTCAGACAATTTTCTAGGCACATAAAGCTAGGTTCAAACAATATTAATAAATGATAAGTAATAATATACAGAATAAACAAATGGAAAAATGAAAATGTTAGGAAAGATGAAATGATAAAAATGAATGGCAGATATGCAAGGAAATTCAGAATTAGAAGGGATCTTAACAGGTCATCTATTCCCAACCTTTCACTAGCCCAACCCATACATAAAACATCCTCTGCAAATAATCATCCTGTCTCTTTTCAAACTCCTCTAGTGATATAACACAAAAAGCAAGCCATTGTCTCCAAAGCAGTACATTCTATTTTTTCCATGTGTAGTAATTAGGAAGTTTCCTATACATGGATTCAAAATCTATCTTTCTGTAATGTCTGCATTGACTATAATTATAATGCCTCTCCCATACCAACTCTTCCAACACTTAGTCAACAATTGTGCCTCCCCCATCGCAAGTCTATTTTCGAAGGTAAACATCCCCATTTCCTTCAATTGATCCTCATTTGGAGTAATCTTTAGTACCTTCATTGCATGCAGTGCCCTGCTGTATGTACACTACAGCTTGTCAATGGCCTTCCTCAAATTTGGACTCAGAACTGACTCCATTATGCCGAATGCAACTTGACCAAGGTAGAATGTAGCAATATTAGGAGATGATAAAGCTATCATCACCTTCATTTTGGATAAAGTGCTTCTATTGATGTACCTAGGTTTGTTTTAACTTTCTTGGTCACCATATGATACTGTGGGTTTATATTGATTTTAAAATTTAACAAAATTCCCACATTTTTCTCACATGAATTGCTCTCTAGATGTATCTCCTTCACTCCATGTGTTGTGCAATTGATTGTTATTGTGCAGTATTTTACATTTACACCAGGCCTTCCCATGGGCATGTCAAAAGACTTTGGGTGGCCCAAAGTCCTTTGGCAGGCTGCAGGTTATACAGACCTGGTATACACCTATATAATCTAATCTTTTTAACAAGTCTATTATTCTTCTATGTTCAAATTGTTTGGGATCCCAATTCAGTTGCAGAGCATATTATTTGATTCTCCCAGATTGGTATCAATCAGAGATTTGGCATCTCTATTTTCATTGGTAAATAGAGTATGTCACTGGTAATGTCATTGGTAAATGTCATTGGTAAAACCTTTGAACAGAACAAGAATGACAACTGAAGCCTAGAGATCTACTTCTAGGTTGGCACTGGTACATTGATCAATACTGCTTGGGCCCTCTTTGATGTTTTTCATTGGAGAACCAGAAAGGTATTTGCTATTCACAAATCTGGCCAGATACTATTACCCAAAGCTGTCTCTGTCTATTTGAGATTCTAAAAAACTGGGCAGGTCATTAGGAAATTCAGACTGATGTAGACTTGTGTGATAATATTAATATCTATCAGGGTTCCCTGATCTCATGTATAGGTTAGAGTGAGTCCTTTCCCTAAAATGAAAGGGAGCTGTCCCCAAGGTCTGAACAGAGACTAAGACTCAAGTGTGGTCCTGAGTTGACAGAGCTTCCTGCTGTCTGTAGGCCATGCTGGTAGCTTCCTGGTTGCCTAAGTGCAAGAACTGGTGGGTGTACCAAGACTTGGAGTCACCATATCCTACCTTGCTGATCTCATCCCTATGGAGCCTGAGTGAGGCTGTAGCTATCTGACTTAAGTGCTATATTCTAGTCAAATATCCTGTCTATGTTATAACCTAGCAAACTTCATTTTGTTAATTGTTGAATGATCTACCAGTATCTCAATTCATTTCAATATTATATTGAAACTTCCAGGGGAGTAGCTTGATTTAGGCTACCATGTGAAATGAATGCTTGCTTTGGTCATAGGTAAATCATCTAAGCTCCCCGAACTGCTTGCTCTATAAGGGGGAATAGTAGCACTTGTCATATCTATGTCATAAGATTTTTTTTTTGAGATGAAAACATTTTGTAACCTGCAAAGCACTATCTAAATCTGAGGTAGTATTGGAAAAATTAAGTACACTACTTTTAGGATTCAGACTTAGTGTCTTTGGCATATGAGGAAGCAGATTTGGTTATTAACCATATTTTAAGGTTTACAAATGCTGTCAAGAGGAAATATAGAGCTATTGCTAATAATATATTATATATTGGTGTTTTTCACTGAAAAACCAGCAAGGTTTTTGCTATTCATGAATCTGGCCAAAAATACAACTAATTTTATGTTTCAAAGATGAAAACATTATATGTTATTCTATGTTATTCCTGTATATACAAGCTCACAATTATTAAACTATGTCAACTAGGTTCTAAATACTTTGAGATGCTTTTTATGATTTTTTAAAAAATTAAATATTTTAAGAAACAGAATTAAATATCAATGCAAACAACTAAATTTACTTAATAACTACTTATAAATGAATTAATTTGGATGTATATATATATTTTTTGAGACAATCAGAGTTAAGTGGCTTGCCCAGAGTCACATAGCTAGTAAGCATCTGAGGCTGGATTTGAAAGCAGATCCTCCTGACTCCAGAGCCAGCGATCTCTCCATTGCATCCACCGAAATGCCTCAAGATGTGTATAATATTATACTCCACCAGAAATTTGGAATCCAGCCCTAACTGTCATTCTCCCTCATCCCAATGACTCTGAGGTCTCTGACAAGGTGAGCCTTTTGTCTTTTTTTGCTGAGAACTAGACCCCCAGACTCCTTCCTGCAAACTCCTTGCCAGGAAGCACTTCTTTTTGTGCTGTCATTCCCTGTTAGAATATAAGTTCCTTGAAGGTACGGACTGTCTTATTTGCTTGTGTTTGTATCTGTAGCACTCAGTACAGTGCGATCTAGTGCTACCTAGATATACTTAGCAAATAGTAAATGCTTAATAAAAATTCTATCTGTTTATTCATACTATTTGAGTATAGCATATACTCATTTTTTCTGATTCTGCTTTTTCCAATTTATATTATTTGATAAAGGTCTTTACTTTCCTTATACTTGCCATTCTTAATTGCAGTATATCTCATTATATTAATATCTCACAATTTCTTTAATGTTTTTGTCTTTGTATCATCCTTAGCAATCTAGTACAGTAATTTGAATATTCTAGCCTCTCAATAAGTATTTATTGAATTGAATTGAATCATAAAACTCAATTTTCTTCTGTCCTGATTTCCAAATGCAGTGAAGAAAATGAATTTCATTAAAATAAGCTCTTAATACATTTTAAATAAGTGTAAAATGTGCACATGTATCCTATATTTTGGATGGAAAATTGCAAATACTGTTTAAATACTAGTTTTAATTTTAGCTATGTTAGTCTCAGAAAACTTCTGCATATTCTCTGGAGGTGACCAAGGACATCTGTTGGTACCTGTTGGTGGTTATTGGTGTGAAATGATTTTAAAACTAACCATGAATACACAATGTGGAAGAGAGAACATGTAGGATTCAGGAAAATGAATATGTACCTTGAAAAGTTCTCAGAAGTTTTTATAAATTGAGTAATTTCAAATGCACTGGAGAGAGAGATATTGACTACTTGCATGAATTTTAAATTTTGATATTAAATGAGACCTGTTACTCACAGAAATGAATTATCCTTTCAATGATACAGTGTATAATTTGTTTCATTTTTCTTACCCTGGATTATTTATTCTCCTGTCCTTCAATAAGTACTCAATAGGTCACCCACTCAGTGTTTTGGGGGTTGTCTCTAGTCTTTTGACATTGTATAGTTACCAGTGCAGAGCAAATGATCTTTCCACCATTTCTATCCCTTGTTCGCATCTGCTACTTTCTCTTCTAGTCATATGTCTTCTCTGATGAGATCTTTTCATAGTTTCTATTGTGTAATTCTTCCTTAGTAATGTGTTGCAATCTATTTGTATTTACCATGTATCTATTCATTGCCCTCCGACTGACTTTCACATTGAATTCTTTAATGATAAACAGATATTCAAGATCATTGGTAGAACATGAGTCTTCATTTCAGGAAGATGCTTGAAGTCATTAAAAGGATGACACAATGGTCAAAAACAAGCCTGTGTTTCCTGTCTTTTAATTCTGGGCCTAGTTCACTAACCATGTACAGTATCTTTTTAAGATATATGTACTGATAAAATAAGTGCCTCATTGAATAAAGTAAAAAATCACCTTGAAAAGATCTCACTCTGAATTTTATGTTAATATCCTATAATAATGGCAAAATTCAATATTCAACATGCATTTCTTAGTACCTATTATATACTAGACACAGTGTTAGGTACTAGGGATGTAAAGGTTGAAAAAATACAAGTATTTTGTTCACTCTATTGGGATGTGGGTAATAATAATAGTTTAAGAATGCTTAGAATGATCACTCCATCCATTAATGCAGCTTTAAATTTTTTACTTTAGGAAACAGTCTTTGTGAATTTCCATGGTTGACAAAATTCAGCACCTATTGGTTAGACTTCTGCTGAGGAGCTTCCTCAAACTTAGTGATATTGGCTCTCTCACAAGAGACCTAGTGTCATCAGGGCTGTATTTGTTAGAAGCTGGCTAGCCTTCAGGATCTCAAGCTTACATCCCACTATCATGAAGCATTAGAAGGGTAATTCAGTAGAGGATTACTTTCTGTAATAACAACATAGATAACACTAATGCTATGTTCTAATACCAGTATAAGTCATATGCACCAGTTTCTGTAAAATGATGGGTTCTGACTTAACAACTGTAAGATCTCTTCCAGCTCTAAATTTCTGAGCCAATGATGATCTCAGTTGTTACTGTTCTCCAAGCTTTTAAATGATTTTAAAATTTACTTATATATGTGCCCTACCCATGTAAAATATGTTAAATACATATAGGTTATCTAAATGCTGCTTGAGAGAGGAATGGATAAGTAAGATCTGAGTTTCTAGGTAACTGGGGGAGGGACTGGAAACTTCCAGAGCATTGAGTGGCTAGGCACTTGGCACTCTTTCTTCAGTCTCAGAGGAAGTACTATGATAGAATTTTACACACATATATCTTAATAATCCAGGACTGTGTAGGTTCACTGCTATTTCTAAAAGAGGAGTGTTATTCCAGGCTTACATCCGCAAGTTGAATTCCTTTCAACAAACCCTGGTAACAGAAAAGATCATCACATACAGCAAATAGTGAATAAATTATCCAAGCAAAACAGCAAACAACAATCAGAGAAGTTTTACAGGTTAGAATATACCAGAAAATACATAAAAGTGAGTGAGTTCTCCCACTGGAAGCACAATATCTCACATCAGACCAAATGAAGACTCCCCTAAAGTCTCTAGGGAGGCAAACTGGAGATCAAGGAGGTATTGAAATAAAATATAATGGTAGGTAGGGGATGTTACATCTCCTGCTGGAAGACGATAACTTTCTCCTCCCACCACTTCTAGCAACCACTGCTAAATCTCTTGTGGCACCTGGAATTTTAGGATTTTTTGACCTATAAAGCTAAGCTTTTACACAATAATTGCATGATTCTCCTCTGGGGAGAGAGAGAAAGAGAGAGAGGGAAAGGGAAATGGGCGGAGGGGGGAGATAGAGAGGAGAAAGGAGGGTAGGGAAGAATTTAATGGGGACCACTTGCATGTAGATTGTAGAGGAACTCATAGCTCACTAATGAATATGACAATTTATTTTAAAATGTTATCAATATAATGAAAATAGAATTCTTAGCAATAGCAAGTATACTATTCTTCCTATAAACAGGGTTATTATGAAAATCAATCAATGCCTCAGTGCTTGTCTTAAGCCCAGGGGGCAGCTACCTAGAAAAGAGAGAGGGAGAGGGAGAACATATACACAAGAACAAATCTTAGCTTGCCACTGAGCTCAGCTCAGCACAGATCTAATGCAGCAAGAAAGATGAGAAAGTTAAGGGGAGTGGAGGCCTAGTGATCTAGGTTACTAGAAAGAAAGGCAAGGCCCAGAGCTCAGGCAAAGGCTGCCATCTACCCAAACCTGGAGGAGAAAAAAAGTGGGAATGGAAATATCAGGCGCTCTCTACTCCTAGGAGGTCACAAGCAAGAGAAAAGAGAGGCTTGAATGGATTATAGCTATCACACAAGTCCTATTCTTTTGGTCACATAAAGGGAAGGGAAAAGTAGAAACAGTGAAAAAGTGAGAGTGGTCAAGAACCCCAAACTCATGAAGTCATGCATGTCACTTCCAGTTGAGAAAGGTTACATGATTCTTGGTCATGAGTCTTCCCAAAGCTATACTCCAATTCCACTTCTTTGGAGGTAAAGCAGTGGCTATTTATAGTTGGAAGTTGTGCCACTATTAGTTATTTAGACTCTGTTATATGAATATAAAGGTTCTTGAGGACCACTTTTCCAAATTAAAAGCATTCTACTACATTGATTACTGGAAAATTGTCTCTGCAATATCGTGGCCAATTGGGGAGAATTCCTATACCTACTGGAGTGAAACTTGTGGGAGGAGAGGGCCAGGTTATCCAACCATTTCTTCCCAGGAGTAGGGAGCACCTGAAACTCCCATCCCTACTTTTCCTCTCCTCTAGGTGTGAGTAGATGGCAGCATTTGCCTGGGCTCTGGACCTTCCCTTTCTTTCTGGTAGCCTGGATCAGTAGTCCTCCATTCCCCTTAACTTTCCAATCTTTCTTGCTGCATTAGATCTGTGCTAAGCTGAGCTCAGTGGCAAGCTAAGATTTGTGATCTCTCTCTCCCTCTCTCCCTCCCCCTCTCCTTCTTGTCCTCCTCCTCCCTCCTTCCCCCCACTCATGTCCAGAGCCAGAAGCCCTCATTGAAGGACAATCCCTCTCATTAAGAGGGCTGACATCCGTACTACCACTTCTGACTACCACTTACAGAACAGGCAAGTCAATTGGGCAAGACACCTTGAGGTAGAGACAAAAGGTAGTCAAATAACTACCACTATCTCTCTTCAGATCTTAATGAAGATAGTCAAAGACTTTAAATCCAACAACCTTGGGAATAGTAGAACCATCTCCTTCTCACCATCCTAGACTACAGGCCCTGATTTCAGTCCGTTCCCTTCCTCACCCAACTGTCATCCAGAGAAGCAACCCTTGTTAAGATCAGACCTGACAACTGCCTCTTTGGGGACTACAACCCTTGCCTCTTCAATAGCCACAGGTACTGAAGACCTAGAAAAGGAAAGTGCTTAGCTCCAAAGTCTTTGTCACTGTTGAATGGCTCCCCATAAGAAACAGATACAGTTTTATCAATGGAAATAGCATTACAAAAGCTATATTGCTAGCTACTATGCCACTGCTTCTAATGACATCTGGACCACTACATTTGGAATGCAATTGAAACATCTTACAGATTAGAGTACCAGTTCTTTAGAAGAAGGACTGCTTTTCTTTTCTCTTTGTATCCCATCACTTAACAGAATGTTTTTTCCATAATAAGTTCTTAGAAGATATTTTTTCATTCATTCATATAGTAGATATAAATTGTAAACTATGGTACTATGAGTAGTAATGAAGCCAAGTACACAGTTATAAGGTATTGGCTATTAACTGTGACATTACCAAGGTAAGCAGGGAGATGAGGATACCCCACAACATTGGGACAGATAAAAAACTTATCTAAGATATTCTACTGCTCTTATGTATGCCTTCCCCACCCTCATTACCAATAGTAAGTCACAATGAGTCACTGAGAAATACTCACCAAAGTCATTGAATCCTTCCATTGGTGCAATAGACTTCTTGTGAGCAGGAACAATTTATCCTATTTCTTTGGTACCTCTGTATTTTGTAGTGAGCCAAATATACACTGCATATTCAACAAGTACTTTTTGACTGATTGTTATGTCCTTGAATTTTGGGAGCCTTTTCGTTTATAATAGTGATAAAATTTCTCCAAATTATAATACTGTTGAGGAAACATCAAGAGACAAGAAGTCCATCAAATAGTTAAACTAGAGTTCAGTGACCATTTATCTTTCAGGGACTGCTATCACCAAGGCAACATTCTATCTGTAAAAGTTCAAAAAACATATTTAACCCTATCTTTCATGCAACTAAGTTGAAAGCACCATCTGTATGCAGGTCCAATCCAATGATCCTAATTACTGAAGACTGTGGCTATTCACAGTGATGGATTGTGAAAGATCATGTATCCCATTAAGACATTCATCTCACAATACTGATGTCTAAATAATTGAGTAGCCTTATTCTAGTGGGAATATAGATGACCTTCATAGAATATTTTAGATATACAGACAATTTAGGCTCTGCAAGAGTGGATCTACTCACATTTAGTTCTTGTATTTTTATCATCCTTATTTCCTTCACCTGATAAAAAATTTTCCTTCTGCTCTCCCAATTCAATTTCTTTGCTCTCTTTTCCAGATAATTAGGCATTTTGTGCTATAAATATTACTTCCCATGTGTATATATGTGAAAAATATCCTCAAAACTCATAAGATGAAAACTAGGTATATATATATATGTGTGTGTGTGTGTGTGTGTGTGTGTGTGTGTGTGTGTATACATACCTATGTGTATATATATATATGTGTGTATATATGTATGAAGCCAACTGATTGCCTGCATGATGGTGTAGGCTGGACAGTTGAATTTAATAAATAATTTCTCACAAAACTCATGACTAGTAGCAAGTCACCTTTCATTTTCTAGTTAGCATATTTATTGAATTATTTGAATCTTATGATTTAGAACTATATATTTCAGTATTATTCTTATGTAAAGGCCCCTGGCTATAAGTACCCAATATAGATATACAAAATTGTTAAGCAGAATATCTTCCATACAGAATCATTTATCTTTCAAGGCAATTTCCAAAGCAAGACTGAGATCCTTATTTGTTTTATGTACTTCGTTCAGAAACTAAATGATAGCGTTTTAAGGAAAAAAAAGGATATTTAGTTGTATCAAATACTTCTTTGCTGAAAGTAAAAGGAAGGTCTCTATCCTCATCCAAATCTATTGTCTTGCTAAGTGGAACTCCTGATGCAATTTCCACAGATCACAATTGGTGTAATGAAAGTGTAAGAGAGTTGGAAGGAATTTTCCCCACTCTAATTCAAATAGACTTCAAGGAAAAGCAGCCTGAGTTGAAAAAAAAAAAGATTTAATACCAAGGAGCTTTTCTATCTGATTGGTGTCTGAATCACAAAAAAAGACTTTGACATCCCCAGGAACCATGAGTTTAAAGACTTGATGAACAGTAGTTGTAATTTAGTGGAAAACTAAAGGATGACAACAATGGAGAATGAGAAGATAGAAGCTCAGACACCAACAGGTGGAAGTAATGTGGAGATAATAGACCATCTGCATACCTTCCAGCAGTGTGCATCTGAGCAGAAAGGAGCTCACAATCTAATAACCTCACCAGACCAACAGATGACGTTGGTGATGTTGTGGACAATAACCCATAGCATTGGACACACAGAGGCTTTAGAGTTGGGGGCGCTGCCCTAGGAACATTGGTTGCCCTTATTATGCATGTTACCCTGGTTATGTGTGTTCCCCATATGTGTGCCCTCTCTGTGAGATTTATTTGGCTCTCCTCATTCCTTATGTGCATTCTCTATCCCATCTTTGATGCAGTAGCCTATGGGAGAATGTCATGTCCCCTTGTATGTATAGAGAAGGGAATTTTATTTGTATTTCATTTTGATGTGCAATTTAATTAAACATTTTCTTCTCATCTGGTTAGTGTGGTGAAGGAAATGATGGTTGGGGGTTATAAACTGTAGTTGTGAGTGGATGTTGGCCCAAAATACGCCTTAAGCCTAGGGAAACTCTCAAATGACCTATGGTGGGGTGGGAGGGAAGGCTGTTAATTTTATCCTACCTTTCCTGTTTCCATCTTCCCATGATTTCTTTAGGACTCAGTAAAGTTCTGGTAGTGTTACTGTGTATATATTTTGCCTAACAAATACAATAATGCCTTCTGATTTTTCACATAACTAACTTACCTCCCTTAAGTCATTCAATAAAGATTTGTTAAGCACTTACTATGTGTCAGGCACTATGCCAAACACTGGTGATACAAATATAAAAAAAGTCAGTCCCTGCCCTCAAGGAACCTAACAATAGAATGGTGGACAACATACAAAAGGAAGTTGAAAAGCAGGATGGTGATAATGAGCTATCATGTAAGTCATGCTAAAAAACTATAAAGGAATGCAATGAAGAGATGGCTAGCCTAGGTGACCTCTTTGAATGGAGCTTTTTCAAAGGTCCCAGGGACAGAGAATATGATTGAGTATGAGTACTAAGGCTGATGTGTTCTTCCATGGTGATGAGATTTCTGGTGATTTGATGTAGATGTTTAAAGACGACAGATAAACCATTAAAATTTTTTAAATTAAAAAAATGTACATTTTAGCAATGGAGGTAAAACTTTATGAATGCTATTTTCATGCCTTATTATAGTATGGATGTAAATCAAAATTTTCAAAGATTATGCCAGCAGAATCTAAACTCTAGTAAGTCTCATCAAATTAGTAAGAGCATCAAAAGCAGGTATTTTGGTGAGCTATATGTGTGTCATCTGACATCCAAACTAAGTAAATTTGGGGGGTTTCTTTACTAGATAGTTGGTCTCCAGGTGGTGAGTTTTGGCTACAACAATTCATGAAAATCATACATAAAGACGTGTGTGTGTGTGTGTGTGCATACGCACATGTTTGGGGTGTGTATGTGTGTGGGGATGTCCATTCTGCATTAGTGGAGAAAATGCCCATTCCAGTGAAATCATGAATCCTTGAGAGCTTTTAATATTGGCACGAAAAGCTTTTGAAGATAGATTATATGCTTCTCTGCCTTCTAAACAAAGTTTAATGAACACAGCATTTTTAAAACAAAGCAAAACACCTCAGGACCATCAGTATCAGCATCCATTACAATGAAAGGTTTTAAAAATCATTTAGTCTAAAGCTCTCATTCTCAAGATGAGTAAACTGAGACCCAGAGAGATCAAATATCTTGCCTGGTGGTGGCATTCAGGTGGTATGAGGCAGAGCTAGCTCTTCTAACTCCAGATCCCCTCCTCTTCTCACAGTACCACACTCCCTTTTTTTCTTAAGGATTAATGAAAGAAATGTTTGTTTGTGATTACACCAAGAGATTCAGAAAAGAGGTTATTAGATCTTAACTCAAAGTGATTCAACGAGGGAGAACCCATTACTTCCTGAGGCAGCTCATACCAACTGTTGGACATCTGTAATTATTGGAAGTTTTCCCTTACATGTGGCAAATTTATCTTGTTATAAATTCCAACATTTGCTTGTGGTTCTGCCCCCTGTTGTTAATCAGACAAGTCTAATCCATTTGCAGTATGACAGATTTTAAGCACAGGAGGACAATCGTCAATCATTTTTTTCCAAGCTAAATGCCTATATTGGCCATATGGCAAAGCTAGGGTCAAGTACATTTTCCAAGGTATAGTGACGTTAACAGACTCTGTACCACTGACTCATCTCCACAGAACTTTCTCTATGATGCCATAGTAATCTCTTCACCCTGGAAATTCATTCCCCCCGGACAACTTCTCACTTCAGAAATATTCTCTGCCCGTAGTCTCAACTTCTATTTGGTTGGTTTCTCAAAGAATCTCCAATTTCAGGAGAAGGACCAGGCTGAAAATGTCTTCATCTGTCTCCAAGTTGCATTGTTAACTCGTCTTCACAAGATTTTTTCTACTATGGTCCACTTCCCCGGTACCTTCTTATCCTCCTCCTTCTTTTTAGCTCCATTTTATGCATAGTCTTTCTCCATTAGAATGTAAATTTATTGAAGTCAGGGATTGTGTTTCTGCTTCTATTTATATTCCCAGCATTTAGCACAGTGCCTGGCGTATATAGTAAGAGCTTAATAAATGCCTCTTGTGTTCGTCCTTTGTTGTCGAAGAAGACCATGCCATCAGAGAAATGATGACATGACTTGCACTTGACTTTGTGTTGAGTGAGGGAGGGCTGTACAGGTCACCAGCCTTACTTCTTCTCCACAGCCATCTGAATCCAGTGACCAGATTTCATCAAGATAAGTGGAGATGACCCAGGATGAGGTAATTGGGGTTAAGTGACTTGTCCAAGGTCACACAGCTAGTGAGTGTCAAGTGTCTGAGGTGAGATTTGAACTCAGGTCCTCCTGACTTCTGCAGTGGTGCTCTATCCACTGCACCACCTAGCTGCCCCAAATGCTTCTTGACTGAATGACTGACTGTCATCCTATTGTATGATGTGATCTCTAGTCTCACCATTCTGCTTTCTTTCCTCTGGATAAATTCTAGTTTATCAATGTACTTCCTAAAAAGCAACACCCAGACCTGAATATGACACTTCACATATATTATATTATATCAGGATGGAGTACAAGTGTACTATAACTTTTCACTTTCTGGAGACTGTCTCTCTTGCTGTGTTTTAGGATTGCCTTAGCTTTCCTGGCTGTACATGGTTCTATGAACTTAGATGGTGATCTTGTAGTCCACTTGAGCCCCTAGATCATTTTCAGTTGAATTGTTAACTAGCCATGTTGCCTTCATCATTTTCCTATGCAGCTGACTTTTTAAAAACTAATTCCCTATATCTTTGTATAACCTAGAGGAAACAAGGTCTGCTTTAATTCATGTACCTGTCTCAGAGGATTACAGATTTTGAGGATAGAAAGGCTTGGACCTGGTGTCATCTGTTGCATTTCAGGGACAGAAAACACTGCATGATGGAGAGTCTAGATAATGCTTTCTGATGCTTAGAATACTAAATAAATAATCCATGCAAGTTTTTTTTTCTTGCATATGTTCTCAGTACACTCCAGAAAGGTCATTTTAATTTTGTATTCCTGACTTCAATCCTGTTTTACAATTTGACATTTTTCTACTGTAATTGGTTTCAGGGAAAAACAACACAAAATTCTAACTTGATAAGAAACCAATTAATGCTGCCGTCCAGTTCCAGTACCCAAGATTCCCTTTTCTGCTGTCCTTCTTTGAATACGTTAAATTCTTTTGAAAGGCACAGATTTGAAAGTATACTATACCTTTCTTTGGTCTTTCTATGTCAAAAGCACTCAGAGTATCTCAAGTTTGCTTTGGTAAGGGTCTCTTCCCTCAGGACTTTCCCTGTTCTGAATCTTGAACTATAAGTCTACTTAGAAGGTCTACAGTCAAAAAGGGAGCAAGGAAAAAGTTCTTGAGTAATAGAAGAACATGTTCAGACTTGAAGATTATTTTACAGTTGTCTAGAGAATGGATTGGAGAGAGGAGAGACTGTAATTTGGGAGTCCAACTAGAGGCATAAGGATGGACATCTTCTCCAAACTTGAATATTCTTATCACATAATGGACCTTATGAAGTATTTAATATGTAGACAAGATGATTTATGCCCTAAGGTATGAATTAATTTGACTGAATCAAGAGAAGAAAACAATGTGATTGCTGAAAGGATTATCCATGCCTGTTGGGCATATGGGGAGTTCAGTCCAATAGTCAGTAGAAGACTTCAGTTCTAAAGTTGAGGATCCCAGTTTAATCCTGGATCATAAGAGAGAGACACTCTTGTTGAAGGGAAGAGAAAAGAGAATTTCTCCTCTTTCTCTCTGTTTCCCTTCTCCCCTTCCTATGTCATCAAAGTAACCAATAGGAGATAATATATCCAAACTGGAGCAGAGTTAGACCTGCCAAGGATAAGAATGAACAAACACCAATGTAAATGGCAGAGAATCATTGATTGGGAAACAAGTCATTTCAGGAACAGGAAACATCATGAATGAAGCAATAGAGATCATAACAGTTGGAGAATTTTTAGAGGTTAGAAGATTCACTGGCATATGAGATATAAAATCAGATAGTATGACCTAAAGCTGGAAATGTTTGCTGGAGTCAGATTGTGGTGAACCCTAAGTGTCACACTAAAAATATTCTTATATACACTTATAAAATGTGTATAAATGTATTGCTGTTGAGCAAAGGAGATTCATTGAAAAAAAATTAAACAAGAAGTGATTTGATCAGAAGTGTTTTCATCATAATTAATGTGGTAGGTTGAATTGAAGCAGAAAATGACTGTAGGCAGAGATTGATCTTTCTAACACTCAGATTAGTATTTTTTTTTAAAGAGAGAACAGGCAGCCTAATATTTCTCAGAAAAATCGAAGTTGCCAGAAAATTCTTCTATATCCTATACATCACCAAACAAATGGAAGACAGATACTTAGAGTGCATAGTTTTCCCTTATAAACTGAAGGCACTAGAAAAAAAAGGATTGAGACGATGCCCTCCTCCACTTTTGTTCTTTTATCTCCAACCTCTAGTAAATGGCACCCTTTTGGGGACCTCCTCCCTAACTATAAAAATAGCACCTTTCAGGAGAAGATGAAATTTACCTTTACTGATTATTTGTCACTTACCAGTCTTTAACTCATCCATCCTTTTACTCTTCTTCCTCACCTACTTTTTCCACACTCAATAGAATGTTAGCAAATTGGAGAACCTAAGGAGCTAGTACCCTTGTTGCTCCCACTTGCCATTGCAAACACAAATAAATAAATAAAACATTTCCACACCAGAATTTCATTTTGGTGCTGTTTTCCTAGGGTACTGTGGAGAGAATATCTACTATTTGTTAAATATCCCAAGAAAATTATGAATTTACTCCATGAACACTGTGATCTCCTTTCAGGAAGCCAGCCTTCAAATAGTCTGATGAATTAATCCTCTTGTGTGGACCATATTCAGAGAAAGAAATCTGTTTAACCCTGGTTTTGTCAGATTCTAGAAGAATCATAATAAAAGCTGGTAACTTTTTATAGTAAATTCTAAACAATGACATCAATCAATAAGCATTTAGTAAGTGCCTACAAGTAACGCTGGGCATATAAAGATAAAAATGAAACAGTTCCTAAACTCAGAGCTTATATGCTCCTGGCTGAGATAAATATTCATATTAGGAAATATATGCAAAATTAATGCAAGGTAATTTGGGGGAAGAGCTATCAAGTGCAGTGGGGATCCAGAAAGGCTTCATGCAGAAGAGAGAATTTGAGGGGAGTGTTGAAGAAAACTGGATATTCTAAGAGGTAGAAGTGAAAACAGGGGCATCTAGATGGCACAGTAGATAAAGCATTAGGCATGGAGTCAGGAAGACTTGAATTCAAATCTGACTTCAGACACTTACTAGCTATGTGACCCTGGCAAGTCACTTGACTCTGTTTGCCTTAGTTGACTCATCTGTAAAGCCAGGTGGAAAAACCGTTCCAGTGTCTCTGTCAAGAAAATCCCAAATGAGATCAGGAAGAATCCAGCACAACTGGAATGACTGAAGAACAAGAAGAAGTGCAGAGAACATTCCAGGCATAGGGAAACAGATTTCAGAGCCATAAAGATGAGAGATGTGGGCAACTAGCAGGACAGCCCAAGGGCTATCTCTGGACTCTCTCCAATTATCAGCACGCGGAATGGAGAAATAGCATATCCATGAGCTGTTCATAGTATAGGCAGAGGAAGGCAGAGTTATCTCTACTGAGAATCATAGAATATAAGAACCTTTTTTACGGGGCTTCAGAGATTTTTTAGTAGTGTCAAAGCCAAATAGAAATGAGAGCTATAACATCATACATAAAGATACCTGTGGGTGCATATTTACTTAGAAACCCACATATTAACATTATTCTAAGTTTTATTGAATTTTCATTGATTTTGCAAAATAATTCCCAATTACATTTTAATCTGATTTTGCCTTATTCAAGAGTTTTGTGTGCCTCTCGAGGCCATGTGTTTGATACCTCTATATCTAATCTCTTTATTTCATAAATGAGGAAATAGTACCAGAGAAGGGAAATTTCTTTACAAGGTCATGCAGCTTGTTAATGTCAGAGCTGTTACTACTGAAGTCCCTTTCTCCCTGGTCTCTGTTTCTACTGTTCCCAAACTATACTTTACTCATATGAAAATGAAGTTCTTCCTGGCTACAGGTCCAGTATTCTTCTCTTGTACCACCTAACTTATCTGCTATGCGAATTTGAGCTAGTTACAGCTTCTCAGAGGGTTACTTTGCTCATTTGGAAAATGAGTAAGGAAACTGCACCATGAACTTCACAGACTATTGTGAAGAGGATCACTTCTAAAGAAGTGTGCAAAGCACTAAGTGTGAAGCTCTCCCAGGCAATGCAAACTGGTAATGTAAGGATAGAGTCAAAACCATCCTATTTTTGACCAGGTGAGAAACTTTTTTGGTTCAATCAAACAATCAAAACTGAGTCTGAACAGAGGCTGAATACCAACTTGAACTAATAAAAATCATCATATATAAGAGACTAGGCAATGCTCTAAGGAATTGGCATAAAAAGGATAAAAAATTATCACAGAATGGCAGGGACATGTTCTAAAATCTAGATTCAGAAGTTTGGGAAAAGAATACCATTTCTAACACACGCTTAAGGAACAAGGAGATGAGCTGTGGCAGAGAAGAAAGACAGAAAGGAGAGTCATGGCCTTTACAGATACCTTGGAGTGAAAAACCCAGGAGAAGAGAAATCCCCATTTTCAATTCTATCCCCCAACTTGCTATTCTGATGATTGTCTATCCAAAGATGGTATAATATAACCTATTTCATTGTCCAAATGTTTCCAGCAAACTAAATTGTGTCTTGACCACAAAGAGGTCGAAGCCTAACTATTGACATAGATATAAATGTAAGCTAAGGCAGAGAGCCCAAACTTATCCTAGGTGTTAGGCACTTTCTAACTCCAAATCATTTTCATCTAAAATAAACTCCCTAACTCTAAAGTCAAGAACAGGACCAAATGATGCTTAGTGGTTACTTTATATTCCCTTACACTTAAAATTAACTAGTTATTATAATAAGGTGTTACATTTGTTTTCAGTTCTCCTACAAACTATCACCCATATTATCTTACTTCCATTAAGGTAGATATTTCTCAGAAAGTAAGTTCGTATTTTTTATTGAAAATTTTGATTAAGGATTTCATTTGATTAGTTACTTTGGCATTCTTTTGTATTACATTGGGAAAATTGCCCAGTACCTTTCTCCCTCATTCAATGAGTTGAGACACATCAGAAGAGGGGAAAAAAAGTATTGGTGATACCAGACAACTGCTTAGCAATCATTTACCCATCACCTATAATTCTCAGAAGCATAGAGTACAGAGTAATGATATGCTCAACTGGGAAGACCATAGTCTTTCTCCTACTCTCCTGGCTGTCCTAACTAAGATAAATCTGAAATACTATGTTTACTACTGGGCTTTGTTTTAGGAGGGACATTTAAAATGGTATTTGTCCAGGAAAGGACTAAATTATTATTAGGGGTGTGTGGAGTGCTCAGGGAGGACTAGCACCTCTGATATGAGCCCTTGCTCATATACCTTTGGTGTCTACTTGATTCACCCAACTCTCACTTGTGACCCCAAAAAGCTGTAGCCTTCACAGTGGCCACAGTCCAGTAAACTGTCTTGGTAGATAGGCTAAACTAGATTGAGGGTAACCACCAGGTGTCAAACCTCTTGGTGAGTTAGGGGGATGTCTACCCCAACCATGTGGAGATTTATCCTGGTGGAATGGGTAGATAAGATCAATTTGTTCCAACAGCCATGAAGGCTATGAAGCAGGTGCTGTGGAGCATTTAGAGCTTGGTTAGACATCAAAGATGCCAAGGCTATCCACCGCATTCCACACCATCACCAATTCTCTTGATTTTTGTCCTACCTAGACTTTGATGACTCACAAACAGAGTGAGACTGATGACTTAGTGCAACTCTGCCTCACCTAAGTCCAATTAATAAACAAGTCCAAGACATCACCTTATGATGTCATTGGTCCTCTTTGAAAATGAAGGATAAACAACAAGAAGAACTTGTTATTATTATCATTAATGGGAATGGCTGTTCAGAACACCCTTGATCAATTGATTTTCACCTTATGTTGATAAAATTATCGAAAGTAAAGAGCAAGGAACACTTAGAGCCTTGAAGAAAGTGCTCAGACAAATCTGCATTCTGTTCCTCTTTACTAGATCGGAAGAATGATTGGATGGTAATGGATCAGTTATAACCCTGCTCTACCTTTGAAACAGGAAATATATTCTTAAAGGAGTTAGTTGAAATTGGAGGCATGATAAAAGCTCTGAGGAGTCTGACCTGTAGCAGTAAAAAAACAAACTGTATCCAACCATGGGGAGTTGAGCTTGGAAAAGTTGTAGGCTGAGGAACCAAGTTAAAAGACCAAACATCACAACAACAGATAGGGGGAGAGTGTCACACAGTACTGGAGGTGTGAATAGGCTTATGTATGTCTCTCTACCAACATTGTCTCAATGCACTAGACTTTTCAGAGTGATTCTTCTTCAGAATGTAAAAGGAACAAATATAATATGAAAGGGAGTTTGTTGACAATGGTGAAAATATTCAGTTGTCTACCCGTGAATCCCTTGTCTACTCATCCTCTCTATTTTTTTTTATACTCTATCATTCTTCAACCCATAGTCTTCCTCGTCATCTTTCTTCTCTGCTCCTATTTAAGCACTACAATATCCTGCTGGAGGAAATTCTGCAACCATGCTAACTTGATCTACTAAAATTTCATGTCATCTAATCTGGACTGAATCCTCCCTACTTCGCATCAATATTGTTATTCTTATTGTCTAGCATGTGCCCTGCAGCAGCTGCTCCAAAACTTCTCCTTTCTCCTTAAGTACCCCAACCCAGCTTTTTAAAGTGCTAGGCTTGAAATCCGAAAGATCTGGTTTTGAATTCTACCCTCTGTGTACACTCACTAACGTGTGTCTTTAGGTAAGTCTCAACTTCTCTGAGTTTCTGTTTCCTCATCTGTAAATTGGCATAATATTTTTTCTTTAAATTATTTAGATTTGGTACTATTATTGAAAGAAAGCATAACATGAGTTTTAACGCCAGAAAATTACTCCCTTCCAATATTCCTAAGCTAGAAACATGAGCTTGAAACTGGCATACCTCATTTGTAATAATTTCTTTTTGGCAATCAATTTTATTATATGTTTGGCAGAAAATGAGGAACAATATTGCCACATAAGTCTTTCTTTTGTTTGATTTTAAGTTCTCTTTACTAAGAGTTCAAGAAGCATTGAGAGAACTTGGTATTCTGGACAGTCTGAAGAATGCACTGAAATCAGACCAGATATTTGTACTCTAACGATTTTCTTAAGTCAATAGAATTGATGTTTATATTGTGGAGATCACAATTGTTCAACTGAAAATGTCAAACATAGGTCATGATAATTTCACACATATTTTATTCTGTTCCTTATTAGCTACTATGCTTCCTTTGTCATTTCACTTCTTTTTTTGTGCCATGATTTACAACCTTTAAAGCTCTATATGTCAATTACTAGTACTAGTATTACTACTACTACTACTACTATTACTACTACTACTACTACTCCCTCCACCACTACCAGCACCATCATCACCACCACTACTACTGCTATTGCTGCTGTTACTGCTAGTAATGACTAAAAAAAGTGAAGGTGATCTACCAAAAGTATCTTTCCTATTTCATAACTCAAAAATCTCTCTATGGCTTCACCTTTTCTCTTTTTTTGTTCTAGTCTCTGAGGAAGAGATGGTCCTTCTCCATGCAAAGTCTACACTCACTATTTGTGCCCTAGATGCTACCCATCTCCTCCCAGCTTCTCTGAGAACTTTCTTCATTGGTAATTTCTTTTGTTGCTTCTTTAGTTTCTCATTCCAAGTTGCCTAAAACTATGTCCAGATCTGTACCACGCTTAAAATAAAACAAAACAGAACAAAACTCTATACTTGACTCCATCGTCTCCTCAAGCTGTTATCCTTGTATTTCACGTCTATTTCACTGCCAATTCCTGAGAAATGGTTCTGTACAGTCACTGCCTCTGCTTTCTTACCAGCTCCTCAGTTCCTTGCAACCTAGCTGTTGACCTCATCACTCTCTCAAAGGTTACCAGTCAGCTCTTAATTGCCAAATACACTCTTCTTTTCTTAGTCCTTACCTTCCTTTGCCTCTCCTTTGCTTTTAATTACTTTTTCCTCTTACTGAATTCTCTCTCTTCCTTGGCTTTTGTGAGACTTGTCTCTCCTGGTTCTCCTTTTCTCAGTAATCCTTTTTAAATTTCCTTTGTTATTTTTTTATTCTTATTCCCATACCCCTGACAATTGTGGGCATCCCCAAGGCTATGTTGTGAGCCATCTTTTCTTCTTCATCTAAGTTCTCCTTTGTGATTTAACCCTAATAGGTTCAATTATTACTACTATTCTTATTACTTGCAAACTGACATATCCATTTCTAATGCCTCTCTCGTGAACTCTAAACTCACATTGCCAATTTCCTGATGATATTTCTACCTGAATGTTAAGTTGGCATTTCATCTTTGATATGTGAAAAAATGGAAATTTTTACTTTTCCTCAGAAACTTGACCACTCCTCCAAAATTTCTCTATTTCTATTGAGGATTTTGCTAGGTTCCCAATCACCAAGGTTTACAACCATGGAACAATCCTAGACTTTTCCCTCTCCCATATCCAATTAGCTGTCAAGGTCTGTTGATTTCACCTCTACCTCAAGCATCTCTTGAAAATTCTTTTCTTATTCCTCTCTTACCTGGACGATTGTAATGATCTATTAATTGATTCCCCTGTATCTAGTTATCCCTTTCTACAATTCATCTTCCACACAGTTGCCAAAATATCTTTTTAGGCATAAATTCACCATAACTTCAATGATTTTTGCATCTAAGATAGCAGAGTCCACAACCTTCCCCAGTCTGGATTCAACCCATCTTTCTAATTTTATTTTACATTATTCTGTTTTTTTGCAGTCCGTATGCTTGCCCAGTTGCATTACTAGTTTTCATCTGAACATTTCATCTCTTGCTTCCATATATTCATACAAGTTTAAGCCACCCACCACCCCCTCTCCCCATCATGCTTGGAATTCCTTCCTCAACTTAAGCTTGACTTCGATTTCTGGAAAAAATTCTAGAAAGATTCATTAAAGAAATGATTGGAAAACATCTGGAATGATTACAAGGAGCCACGTGGTTTCACTGAGAATGAGTCAGACCACACTAACATTTTCTTTTGCTTTTTAATACTCTTAGTAAACTAGTACGTGAGAGGAATGCTATGGATATAGTTTATCTATATTTTTAAGCAAATTTGTGCTAAAGTAGCTTATACTATTCTTATGGAGGTGATGAAGAGATATGAATTATATGATAATATAATTAGGTTCAGAACCGTTTGACTGGCTGAATTCAAAGAGTAGCTGTTAAACGATCAGTGTCAATACAGCAGGACATATCTGACAGAGTATATCAGGTACCTGTGCTCAGTGCTGTGTTATCAACAACTGGATAGAAGATAGATGGCATACTCATTAAAATTGGGAATGACACAAAGCTGGGATCATAGCTGAAATACTGGAGGACAGAGCCAGGACAAAAGATATGTGTACATGTTTTATTATGCATATATGTTTCTATCCCATATATACATATGTGGGAGTATATGTATATTACATATATAAAATTCAATGGAAATAAATATAAAATCTTTTATTTGGTACAAAAATCAATTTTGCAAATATAAGATGGGGGAGGCATGGATAAATAACACTTGTACTATAAAAATATCTGTGGGCTTTAAATGACTGCAAACTCAGTAAGAGTCATCAGAGTAATGTTATCTTGGACTACAGTAAGAAGGGCTTAGCTTCCAAGAATAGGAAGGGGAATAGGTTAGCTATCTTTTGCCCTTATCAGACCATATCTGGAGTACTGTGTTGGATTCTAGCTGTCATGCTTTAAGAAGGATTTTGATAAGCTAGAATGTCTAGAGGTGGTCAACCAGGATGGTTAAGGACCTTGGCTCCATAACATATGAAGAATGATTGAAGGAGCTAAGTATGTTTAGCATAGAGAAAAGAAACTCAGGAATGACATATCTACAAATGTTCAAAGAATTGTCTTGTGGAAGACGAATTTACTTGTTCTGTTTGGCCTTAGAGGACAGAAATCATGAGTGGATATGAAAAAGAGGCAAATTTAGGCTTGATGTTATGGAAAAAAAATCCTGATATTTAGAGCTCTGCAAAAGTAGAATGGTCTGCCTCCTGAGTTAGTATTTTCCTCTTCCTTTGAGGTCTTCAGGTAGAAGCTGGGTGACCACTGGTCAGGGGGAGCCATAGAAGAGTTTTCTGTATAGGTTGTAGTAGACTTATGGACCTTGGAAGTTTCCTTCCCACCCTGAGATTCTGTCATTCCTTTACCATTTTGAGGAGAAAACAGTGTCACAGTTTTTATAGGTGAAATTGGTAATTAGCCAAACTGCTTAAAATAAAACCACCAACTCTTTCCCCACCTCTCTTACCCTCATCTTTAATTCCACAGGAGAAAACATAATTTCATCTAGAATTTGGAGGTTCTTTGTCATTTTCTTCCCTTCTCCCCTTCCCTTCTGTAATTCTGAAAACTAATCTTATGATTTTGCCTGCTTTCACTTTCTTTGGTTACATGTATTGCATGACAAATTCCATTTCATTGTGATCTCTCTTCTGAAAAAGGTAAAGAAACATCACTGAAAAATTCTTTTGGTGTAATAATTTTTAAGGATCATTTGTTGAGAAAAAACAAATGACTCTTGAAAGGCTAAAATATTATCCCTTTCAATTCTGCAACTTCATAGAAAATGTCCTCTGATTAACATACGATATATTTGTTCATAGTTTTCTTTGTAAATTAGCAATAATATCAACCTTACTGTTCTGTTTATGTTTTGGCAGAAGTGAAGTTTAAATTATGGCAAAATTATGGCAAAAAATTATGGCAAAAAATAAATACTTATTAATTGATAAGTAATGAATGCTTTGTGTTGCCAGAAAATTCTCTAACGTGGCTTTTCAAGAGAAGGAAAAATCTAGCAACTCATATTAACTAATTCTATTTGAATGGGTACATTTAGATGCCATTGCTGTTTTCTACATTTCTGAAGTCCAAATTGCCTTGAATTGAATCAGTGTTGTCTCTTGCTCAGATTGATATGTTCTACCATTTTTTCCTTTTGTTTCAAGGTCTTTTCACATGGATTAAAGAGATGTCCACAATCCATTCAAAGGAGATAAATGATTTTTTTATTCCCCTTTAGAATGAATTCTTTGGATTTTCCTTAGCACCAATTGAAATGCCAACTGAATTGATGCTTTCTTAATTAGAGAAAATATACTCTAGTTGCTTTTTTTTTTAAACTCCCCTTTCTCTTTGAAGAGTCTTTCTTGAAAAATGATTATTTCTCCTCAGAAGATAAAGGTGTTTTGAGTTCATTGCCTAGAAAACAGATATTTCAAAATGTTGGAAGTTGCAGATATAAAATCTAGCAGGACAATATGACTTGTAAAGACGGGCTGTTCAGGACCAATCAAAAAGAAGCCAGAAATATCAGTGGTCTGGGTCACAAGCTCAAAGTGAGCTTCATATCTGGCAGGTAACAAACCATCTCTTACCTCCTTTTCTTTATACAGATTGTCTTAGAACACTTCAATGTACTTCACTCCCAACTCTTTGAATCTCTCAAAGAATTCAAAGATCAGCCCACATGCCACCTCCTACAGGTAGCCTTTTTGATTTCCCTAATGGTTAGGCACTCTCTCTCTCTCAAATCATCATGTATATATTTAGTTCTCTACATATCATATACCCCTCATAGAATGTAAGACCCTTGAGGGTCAGGGATCAGTTTTTGTTTGTTGTCTTGTTTGTATCCTTAGCATTTAACACATTGCCTTACACTTACAAAGTGCTTAAGAAATGTTTCTTGGATTAAGGATTGAATTAGAATTGTTATGCTGCACAAAATCTAACTTTCTTCTGATAATTAATGCATTTACATATAAAAGCTTAAAATCTTTGTTTTATTTTTTAAAATGCTATTCTTTTGGTTCTCTATTCAGGTTTTCTTTTTCTTTTTTTTCTTTCTTTTTTAGACTAGCTCCTCATAAAATAGAACTAGCTTGGGTTTCTTTGGACTTCTGAGGGCTTTTGAGGATATTACTAGGAACATATATAACTCAAATCTTTATCTTGGGTTTAGGAACCTGGAAGTCATGTGTGCTCATGGTTTCAGCAGGGAACCTGCCTCTATGTAGAATGACAGTGAAGGATCATGCAAAGATAGCACTTTCAATCCTAACTCTAAAAGGACATTGAAGACTTTTCTGGTGCTAAGGTAAAGATTGGGTTATTTAAGCACCAAACAATACACTTGTCCTTTAAGAAAAGTATTCTTTCCAACCTTGTATTAATTACTCACATTCTGATTTATTGGGTGAAATTCAGATGTGATTAGGTGGTAGGATGTGAGGGTTCCATTCTATCTGGTATGTTATGGAGCACAGAGGTATGATAGCAGTGTCAGAGAGAGGTTTTCCTTCCTTGATGATTTGAAAATGGAAAATGCTCAAAATAGGAAATTGCATTTGGACATGTATCACAATATCAGCACTTAATGGTTTCCACGTGCCGTTCCTGGAATTATGGCTTGTTGGGTAAGCAGTGTCTATACTGGCCAATCCTATGCTCAACACTAGATAGGTGGCACTGAATCATTGATTAAGATTGGTTACCTAGATCCAGATTTAATACATATAAGCAGAGAGATCAAGAGAAACAAAATGGAAGTAAATTGCTGACCTAGAGAAAAATCAAGTAAGGATGTAGTGATATTTGCTCTTCTTTATTCCTCACTTTTTATTTCTCTACTACTGGAAAACCTCTGCCATTCCCCAAGGCCAAGCAAGCCCTCAAAGAGACTTAGACTGCAGGCAGATAAGACCTACTGGGAAGTTGTCTATTTAAACCACTTCACCTGGAAGGCTGATTCAGCATGAGTATTTGGGTTCCTCGCCATTCCTCTTCTCACAACAGTCCTAGGAGATAGAGCATGTACTTATTATTATCAAATTTTTACAGATGGCTAACCTCACTGAGTCAGAGAGATTGAGTGACTTGCTCACTGACACCCAGCTAGAAAGAATTGGAGCTGGTACTCAAACATAGGTCTTCAGACTACTGAATCCAGTGCTCTGTCCATTACTCTGTGCTGAAGAGCCATTTTCTTCCCTCTCCTCTTCCTAAATAGAAAATCAAAGAACAGTTAAGGTTACCTTCTATTTTTCTTTTGCCAGTCCTGGCTTCTGGGAGAATTGTAGTTAATGAGGAATAAATCAAATCAGTGTACTGCAGCTAACACCCACGGGCACTTCCCTTTTCCCTCCAGTTGCTATCTTTCCTGTTTTTTGGAAAATGTATCCTTCCATGAGTCAAACACCAGATACACTAAGAAGTGAGTGCTCCAGGCTGTTATCATAATACAAAGATAAAGTCACTGTTATAGGAAATAGAATTTCTTATTAATAAAAGAGGCCTAACACTCAGCGGGATAAATTCCCAATTCTGATCAGCTACCTAGTGGTATGCTACTCACACCTGAACTCAATCAATAATTGAAAGGTAATTTTTCACTTGACCAATATGAAACCAATTAAGCCTTACCTTAGAGGAGGACTGTTTTTCATTTTTTAACTATTCACAGAGGAAAATCATCTATGGCATCCACTCCAGCCCTATCATTACAATCTGATTGGGATGCTAATGCCCCATGATGAGTTCTTACTCGATTGTGTTCTCTCTTAACAAGGTTATAGCAGAAAGACACAGCTGGTGAGCCAATGATAGTAAATCAATTGAAGTGCCATCCTTTCCAGATGTCTAGAGTTTTCTGCAATTTTCTTGTAGGTAGAAGTCTTTTGAATTTCTTTTTTTTTCCATCAAATAACCCCTCCCCCCCTCTCTGGGCAGCTCCTCATATTTTGGTTCTTGTTTATTATGCTTAGATTGTGGTTTATTGTGCATATCTCTCTTATCTTTTCAGTTTGGATTGCATGCCCCTGGAAACTGTGTCTTAAATACCACTTCATCTTTTACCATGTCAAGGATGGTGCTGTGTGCAAAGTACGTGAACAATCTTATGTACACATATGTCCATTCCTAATCCTTAGTCTCCTCTTCTTCCAATTTACCTTGTACTGGTGCTGCATATATTTGTATATACTTATCTATGTACCTGCTTCAACCTCACTCCCACCCTGTAGAATATGACTTCCTTCAGTGCAAAGGGCTGTTTCACTTTTGTCTTTGTATCTGCTGTGCCTGTCACATAACAGATGTTGAACAAATTCCTGTTGATTGATTGTATATACATGTATGTATATGTATAAACATTTGTTGAACGAGAAGTGAGGGGGTGGTCATCAGCAAGTGATGCTGTTTGAGACCTTAGAGGTAGGGCAAAGAGTTAGACAATGGGGTAGTATAAAGGCATTGAGTGCTGACTGGTGAGGGGAGGGGGACGACACAGAATGGAGAAATAGGATAACACTGCACACATTTAGTTGACATCACAATTTTGCTGAGGACTAGCCTGAGAACCATAAACAGCACTCAAAGTCTGAAGTAAAACACTTCTGCTGATAAAAGGTCCATGACCTATGGAAGCCAGAAAATACGTATTCATACTTAGATGACTAGCTTTCTCCTATAAATTTGTTATTTTATTGCAAAAAATCTTCTTGGGTTTTTCTTGCATTGCATCATCCAGTTTCAAAATTCTTTTTGTCTTATTTATTTTTACAACACTTTGGTTTTTCTAAATTCCAAAGAACAATACCACCTCATACATTTTTGTATTACAAATTTATTTTATGTGAACTCTTTTTTATACATTCCCTCTCTGTTTGCCTCAGATGCTTTTTCCTCCAGGGACTTTTAAAACAAGAAGCACTGATTAAACACCCACTAGTTCCATGTACTATGACTTTGATTTTCACCTCCCAAGTTCATCAATGACTTCATTGGTCCATGCATTTGAACATGCCCCATAGATTGGGAAGTTGCTGGCCATGTGAATGTCCTATTCTATGCAATTTGTTTTCATGTTCCTCACATAGCTTTGAGGTTTCTGCTGTATCCAGGAACTCATATACCATATCTATCTGGCTAATTCTGGTTTCTATTGCCAGCAAACTTCCCTCTCTTTTGGACTATTGTGATCTCCTCTACAATCTCATCTTTGCAAACAAAGTTGCCAAAGCAATGTTTCTGATGTGCAGCTCTGATTATTTAACTCTCCTGCACAAAGCCCTTCACTTGCTCCCTATTGTCTATTGGGTAGAATATGAACTTCTTAGTTTGCTTTTTATTCAAGGCCCTCCATAACCTGGCCCCAACCAATCTGGCTAGCCTTGGTCCCTATTACTCACTTACTTTAATATGCTTCAACAAATGTTCAGCTTCCTGTGTGTGCCAGCTACTTTGCTAGGTGCAAGGGACTATTGTTGTTCATCATTTGTTCTCAAAGAAGACCAATGACATCAGTAGGGTGAAGTATTGACTTGCAAATGAATTGGATTTAAGTGAGGCAGAACTGTGCAAAGTCATCAGCCTCGCTCTCTCCTCCAGAGTCATTGGAGTTCAGTGATCAGAGCTTCTAGGGAAACAAATAAAAGTCACCTCCTGTGAAGAGTTTACATTCAACCACTCCCCTTCCTGTACTCTGTGTTTCAGCCAAATCTTGTTACTTGACTGCTTGCTTTTATGCTTGCTATGCCCTTGGTCTTTTGCCACATCTTTATTAAAAATTTTCCCTCCCTTTAAGATCTAATTTAGCTTTTACCTCCTCCATGAAACCCTTCATGAAAGCACAGTGCTTTGCATATATTAAGTGCTTAATATTTGTTGAATTAGAATTGATAGGTACTGTAGGAAATAAAGATGCACACGACAAAGTCCTTGTCCTCTAGAAGGCCCTAGTCTAGTAATGGAGCTAGTCAGGGGCACAAATAAGGGTGCAATACAAGATAGAGAATTAAAGGTCTAAACCTTTAGGAGAGCTGTCTCTTCTGAAAGGAAAGCTCAGGGGCATGATTGGAGCTGGCCCTTAAAGGAAGAAGAGCATTTTCAATAGATGGAGATAGCTGTGGGAGGGGGCTTTAATTAATATTATTGTGATTATGATTTTGAGATGAAAAATAGTCCATAAGAAGTAAGATTTGTAGAGGGAAGACATGATTTTTCTTAATCCTCTAATATTGTTATGGAGTCCTCTTCTGTCATCATGGCTTACATGACTCCAAAGACAATGCTTTTGGCACGGCCAGCTTTGTCTGTCAGCTGCATTCTTGATTGCGAAGACAGAATCCAGTTAATTTGTTTTGTTCTGATCTAAGTGAAATTGTTCACAAGTACTTCTGTTTAAAAGGGCTAACATGAGAAAACAAAATTGTTTACACTAAATTTGATTGCTCTGTGGGTTTTATGGGTAGAATTTCATCTTAGAAATAATTCCTTCTTGGACACAGAACCATTTTGTAGATTAACAGAAGACATATTCTCTCCTATCCCTCTCTCCCTCCCTCCTTCCCTCCCTCTCTCTCTCTCTCTCTCTCTCTCTCTCTCTCTCTCTCTGTTTTTGAATATTAGTACCAAATGCCCTCCTATAAGATGAGTGGAGTTCAATTGAAGTATAGTTGTAAATGTGAAACATACTTCATCATGATGATTTGTGAGAAAGAGAAAAGGATTCAGGACCTTAGAAATGGCAGGGCTCTATGTGTGCAGTTCAGACAGAATGCAGTTTTTAGAATTCCCCCTGGAGATGGAGAGAGTAGGAACACACATCTGCTTGTGATGGAATGGATATAGTGTTTCATCAAATTCAGGTAGCATGAGTTGAATTCAATTCACAAAATATAAGAGGACAGCATGACAAGGTGGCTTTTAATCTTATTACATGTGAGGGAGGTACGAGCCAAACTGGAAGTTATAGCAATTACTGAGAGTTTTGATTTACAGAGAGGGTGACAAAAAAAGTCATAAAGTCGATTCCTCTCTCCACTGGCTGCCAACTACCCTTAGTCTCAGTGTGTCAGTGGTTGAAGAGGAGATGGCAGAAGGGTATAAGTCTGAGCAGTCCATCTAGGACAAAGACTGAGAGGCCCAGAGAAGAGCGTAGGATTTTAATTCAATTCAACAAAGAATTTTTTTGTTTTTTGGCAGGGCAGATATAATTAGCAAAGAAGGCAGTCCTTGTGAAGGACTTGTGAAGGAAATTTCCTTGAATTC
This sequence comes from Notamacropus eugenii, assembly GCF_028372415.1. Taxonomy (NCBI): domain Eukaryota; kingdom Metazoa; phylum Chordata; class Mammalia; order Diprotodontia; family Macropodidae; genus Notamacropus; species Notamacropus eugenii. Next base: position 148,801,935 of record NC_092876.1, on the reverse strand, counting down.
ATCAATATAATTAAAGGTTCTTAGTCTTAGAGATTACATTTGTTTAAATCAAACCAAGAAACATTAATTGTTTGCTATATGCTGAGTTTTCTGTGTGGTACAGGCGGAGACATAAAGTTGCAATAAAACACAATTCTAACCTCATGGAGCATTTAGTCTAGTTGAAGACATTGGGTGAAGGGGGAAATGAAGGAAACAGAGAATGGCATATAAATAGATAGTTGGCATGAAAAACAATAAAAATATATTAGAGAAGGCTGAGGATGGAAAAGTCATTCATGGTTGGGAACATCAGGGAAGAATTCCTAGAAGCGCTAACCAATTGGCATAATGGATAAAATGATATATTTGAAGACAGATAACTCTGCTCTAAGCCCTTGTTAGCTGTGTGACCTGTGAGTTAGATGATCTTAAATCTAGAGTGGGAAAGTATCTCAGAGCTTATCTTAGTTCAATCCACTCATTTGACAGAAGAAACTGAAGTCCAAAGAGGTTGTAATATTTGACCATGTAGAATTTGGATCCTTTGGTTACAGAGCCAGTGTTTTAGAGCTCCAAATCACAGATTCACTGTTGGAAGGGATCTTAGAGGTCATCTCGTTCAACCTTTTCATTTTGAGAATTAGGAAATTGAGGTTCAGATACTTTCACATGGTTACATAGGTTGCAAATAGCAGAGCTGGGATCCAAACCCAGGTTTCTAACTCAAAATGCAACATTCTTTTCACTATAACACATTACTTCTCTGAGGTTTAAAGTAAAAATCACAATTTAACAAGTAAAAGCAAGTCAGGAAGAGGGAAGCACAGGAGGAAAGGTATTGTTATAGGAAAGTAGAGTCCATTTTCAGAGGACAAAGAATTATCCAGTGTGTCTGGAGTATAGACTATTGGAGGGGAAAATAAGCCAAAGCTAGAAAGCTAGAACAGGGTCAATGCCATTCTAGGATGGCATTGAGGGCCATCAATGCCTGGCAAAGGATTGTAAACTTTAATCAAACATCACTGGAACTGCTGATGATTTTGGACCATGAATTTTATATTCTCACTTTCAGAGGGTTATACTATAGCAATAATTTTTGCTTCCTTCAACCTCTCTTTAACAGGCTTGTTTGTAAGGTAGGTTTTTATTGCCAAGTGATGTGATTGATCATATTCTACTGGCATTAGCCAATTTTAACCAGGAATCCTGAGGAGTTGATTTTTGAGACTTTCTCCTTCTCCTTGGTGATTTTTCTGAAATACTACAATTCTTGTCAACAGAAGGAATCCTTAGGGCTCAATGGATGTCATTTTAAAAAAAACAAACAAACGGATCTCCCCTCACAACAAGCTAAAATGTAGAAGTTTGCTGATTGTCCTCCATACTCCAATTTCTCTTAGGCTTTTCCTCAATTTCTTGAGTTGAAACTACTCCATGCTATTTTAGAGATCTGGACTTGAAAATGAGCACTCCAGTTCCTTGTGCTTTCGAATAGGGAAAAAAAGACAAAAAATAATAAACCAGCAGTGCAGTCCAGAATTCTAGAGTGATGCTATTTATTGTTCTGATAATTCATATAACCTCCTTGGCAGTTTTCTAGGATGGAAATGGTGACTCAAGTTGTAAATATAAAGGAAATGACTGCTTGAATAACAAACAATAGTTCTTCTGGAATCTGGTGGGAAAAGAATTTTATCATCAACTCCCCAAACAAAGGAGACTATGCCCACTTTGACCAACTACCTTAGTGCTAGCTCAAAACATTACTACAAAGTTTGCCTTGGCCTGGGTAGGCTGAGGGGGTATGGAAGAACCTCTTCTGGAATCCTTTATGGTTTTTCCTGAAAGTCAAGGACACTGAATTGTTGAATTCAAATGAGTCATGGTTTGAATAATTTAAACATTTCTCCCATAGGCAGAAGATATCTGAGTTATGTAGGTTGGCAAATGGAACTTTAAAAGTTGGTGAAACTGAACAGTGAGTGATTTTACTATTCACATGCCCGTGGGCCATATAGTGGAAGGGAAGGCAAAACACTGAATCAGTCCTTCGATTTCCTTCTAGGAAATACTGATCCCTTCTTCTTCTTGCATCTTCTTTGCCAATTTTTTTTTTTTTTTTGAGGAGAAGTAACACAGGAAAGAGGTATCTAGGTGGTGCAGTAGGTAGAATGTCAGGTTTGGAGTCACGATTTATCTTCCTGAGTTCAAATCTTATCTCAGACACTTACTAGCTGTGTGACCTTGGACAAGTCACTTCACCCTGTTTGCCACAGTTTCTTTATCTGTAAAATGATCAGGAGAAGGAAATGGCAAATCACTTCAGTATCTTTGCCAAGAAAATCTCAAATGGGGTCACAAAGGTCAGGCATGACCAAAATGACTAAACTACAATAATCCATGAGAAGGCAAAGAGGTAAATGCTTGGTTTTGGGGTATCAATGTTTTTCTTTTTCTTCTTCCTGTCCCCCGTTTAGTTACTTCCAAGACTGACACCAAATCCAGGGATTTTCCATGATGGAGTTTGATGGAATGTTTCTTTGGATCACAGCTGTCCAACTTTTCCCAAGAGACACTTTATTAAGGACAGATTTGGCAATAATAGGAATTGGGGGAATTTGAAACTTAAATATAATAACTACCTGTCATGACTGGTTAAGAATATGACAGGAATGCCACTGTGCGGTGATATTGCCAATGAAACCACACTTCCTTCCTCACTTCTGTGGGTAATTAAAGCCAGCTCGCACAGTCATTGTTCTCTTGAATCATACCTCTACCAGGTCTTGCTTGTTGACCTCTTCCCTGGGATTGGAGGCACCACATTCTACTTTCCAAGACTAGACCTCAGGGTTTAGTTTACATTTAAAATAAAAGCCCCTTTTGCATTAAGAAAAGGGAAAAAGATAATTTGGACCTTCTAAGATTGCATTAAGCTTATAATGGGGAGAAATATGAATTTTTTATTTTCTTTATGTAACAAAAAGTATTTTCCTCCCTAAGATAGAGAAAGGTTTTTTTTATGAATGCTAAATACACAGGAAAGAGGAAAAAATGATTCTGTAGGGTTGATTGTAAGGTCATTGGCTTTGTAGTCAGAGGACCTGGGTTCAAATATGGACTCTGCTACTTATGACTTGTGTAACATTGAATAAGTCATTTAACTTCTTCAGGTTTTTGTTAATCTTACCATAAGATGAGAGAGATGTATCTGAGAAAAGTTCAATTTTCTTCCAGTTATCTGTCATATAAATCCTTTGAAATGAGTATTTTATAGAGAGGTGTTGTTGTTAAGTCATTTTTCAGTCATGTCTGACACTTTGTGTCCCTATTTGGCATTTTCTTGGCAAAGATACTGGAGTGGTTTTCTATTTCCCTCTCCAGTTCATTTTTCAGATATGGAACTGAGGCAAACAGTGTTACCTAGGGTCACACAGCTAGTAAGTATCTGAGCTTTTAAACTCAAAAAGAGGAGTCTTCCTGACCTCAGGCCTGTCACTCTATTCATGTACCACCTAGCAGCTGCCTCTTTATCTTCTGCTTTCTAATACATTAAGTCTCTGAGTTGTGTAGTATTTGGGATAGGACGGTTAGTCCTACTAGCATGGCACCTTGGTGCCACATAACAGGTTAAGTTGGCACACCCAATCAAATTTAGGTAGAGCCTAAATTTGGTAACTCAGTGGAGCAGTGGATAGAAAACTGGGTCTAGAGTTAAGCACACTTGGCCTCAAACATGGCTTCTTACACTTAGCTTTATAAGCTTGGACAAGTCACTTAACCTTTCTTTATTTTGGTTTCCCCATCTGTAAAGTAGGGATAATGATAGCATCTATCTCCCAGGGTTATTCTAGGGATAAAAGGATAGAATATTTGTAAAGCACTTAGTGCAGTACCTGGCACATAGGAAGTAGGCTTTTAATAAATGCTTAATGTTTCAGACCATCAGATTCAAGTTTTATTTGTTTGTTAGAATTGTTTTTGGTTTTTTTTGAAATGTAATAGGCACCCATACATCTTAAAAATCCAATAAGCTAATAATTAATAAATAATCCAATAAATTAATAATTGAAGTTTATAAGAATAATATAAAAGTAAAAATGATATACAGCATAACTCTCCCTTTGAATTCATCTACTGAAAGAATCACCTTATGGGTATCTAAGAGTTTCAGAAAATATGTCTGACCCCCTTCTGACCCCTTATATTCTTTTATAATTTAGACCTGATGCTTACAATGCCCCAGGTAGGACTGAGTTAAGGGGCAGGACTAAGGACTAGCTGTGGTCAGGACAGAAGATGACTCCTGGAGTCCTCCCAGACTGTGGACTCTGCCACATTTCCTCAGTATTGTGGCTGTTTTGGGAGTTTATTCAAGGATTGGATGTGATATTAACTCCAGCTCCTCATCACACCTACTTCAACGTTTCTACTACTGGATATGGAGTGAGAGAACCTGAGTTTAAAATCTGACTCTGCTAATTACAATCTGTGTGACTTTAGACAAGTTTGTGTCTTGTAGCGGGAAAAGGGCTGAAGTGAGGAGATTTGGGTTTAAATCTTGCCTCCAACACTGTGTGACCATGGGAAGCAACCTCATTTCCCTGATTATTTACTCCTCTGTAAAATGGAGATCATGAATCTTGCATTATCTGTTTAAATGTGAGTTTATTACTTAGCTTTCCCGGTTCTCAATTTCCTCTCTCTTAATCAAAGGTTATACTAGGTTAAATGCTCTTAATCTGAGTTTGTGGATGGTTTTTTAGAGATATATGCATATGTATATACACATATGTGTGCATGGATATAATTTATGTAACTAGCCTATCTATAGATATCTTTAATGCATTTTACAAATATTATCTAATTTTCTCTTCACAATAACCTGGGAGGTGGGTGTTATTACTATTCCCTTTTTTATAGATGAAGATGATGAAAAAAGTTAAGTGACTTACCCAGAGTCACACAGCTAGGAAGTATATGCAGCAGGATAGGAACTCAGGTCTTCCTGACTCTGGGTCCAGGATTCTAACCACTATGTCAATTAGATGCCTTGAACCTGAATGGGGTAGGGTGAAGTAGGGTGGAGGGATGGGGAGAATCACTTATTTTCATTAACCACTAACTGAAAAATGAGCATTTCCTTCAATTAAGAATGTAGATAATGAAACATCCCTCTGCAAAGGGGATGGTAGACTTCCCTAGACTGCCAAATGGGTCCCAGACACACACAAAAAGATGATCCCTAAGGTTTCTAATTCAAAATCCTATGCCTTATGTCCTAACTGCAGCTCAGGTCAGCTCTAAGCAAATATGTAAGACAGTCAAAGTTTTTCTGTTCCTTTCACTTCTCTTTTCCACATCATTCTTATTGACACCCTAGGGTGTCATTCCTAGGGTTCTACAGTTAATTATGGCCCTGTGCCTTCACAATGTTCCTTCCCACCCCAACCCCCTTCTGCCCCCTTGAGGCATTGAACACTCCGTCTTGATGGATGCCAATTCCCTTAATCCCACCTTCCCTGAGGTACCTTAGAGCCCTGTTCCACTTCAACTCTTAGGCCCACTAGCTCCTTCCTGAAAGCTATCGGAATGATTTTCCTTGTAATTGCTTCCAAAGGCCTTATTACATCCTCTCCCATTTTGGCCTCTAGACTCTCAGGCTGAGAGCTCTGAAGTTGAACCCCACCGTATGTTCTGTATCTCTTAATTAGATCATGATTTCCTTGAGGGCAGGGACTGAATTACTTTTCCCATTTGTATTCAGAACACTTAGTACATGCTTGGTTTACAAAGTAAACATTTAATAATTACTTTTCTTCCATTCCTCATTGTCTAGGACCCCAAACCACATTGTCCTCTCCAGTCCACTCCCTACTTGCTTACCCTCCATAGACAGTATCTCATTCATTGGACTTTTTTATCCCGTCAGTGCTTACCTTACTGGTGGAAGAGGGGACTGCTTTTCTGGTATGAAGTGAAGGGATTCTACTTTTTAGAAAGTACCCCCAACTACAAGGGAATGGAATTAGGAGACAGTAGGCTTGAGTTAGCATGATGACCATGCAAATGGAGAGGAGATATTGCCAAGCTAAGATCCACAAGTCTTAGTAATCATTTGAAGATGAGAAATGGGTAAATTAAAAAAATCAAAGATGACTCCAAGTTTTTGAGCCTTAGTAATTGGGAGTGTGGGCAGCATCGGGCTTTAAGTATTGGATGGAGTCAGGCATACTTGAGTTTGAATCCAGCCTTTGATATCATCTATGTGAGCACAGGGAAGCTACTTGCCTCCCAGACTGTTTCTTTATTGGTAAAATTCAAATCCTAGTTGCCACTTATTGACATGTTAAGGTGTGCAGAGTGCTTTATAAACATTTCATAATACTACCTGCAGAGTCCATATCATGAGGAGTAAATAAAATAATGTACATACAGCAAAAAGTTGAAAGTGCTACGTAAGTGTCAGCTATGACTATTAATAGAACTCAAGATGTCAGAGGAAGGGGAATATGCAGGGCTGTATTGTTTGAGGTGCTGGTAGAGAGGTCCAGTAGGCAGATGGTCATACAGGGCTAAAGTCCTAGCACCATATTCCCCACAAGGCTTACTCAGCACTAAATACTATTTCATTCGTAGGACTGGATATATCTACCTGGATTTACCATTTGCATGATAAACTTATCACTGTGACTTGACCATAGTAAAGCCTCATTGAATTAAAAGAATATCACAATAAGACTTCTAAGTTATTGGCATGAATGAGTTGATCAATTTCTCCCTCTAGCTCACTGGTTGTTGTATGACTATGCAGAATGAAACACATGATAAGTAAGATTTGATTAGCAAGAAACCAAGAGAATACTACCAGAGGCTGGCAGGGCAAGACCAGAATAGGGCGTTTTAAATTCCTTATCTCCATAAACCACAAAACAAATGATTGTGACTTTCCACTCTTCCTAAGTGAGCTCCATCCCATGCTTCTCTTTTGTTATTTCTTAAGTCTAGTCTGCCTTGATAAGAGGAAAACCAAGATAAAGAAGAGAACTAGATTCAGAGACTACTGATCTCCCAATATGCAAACAAGAATCTTCAGTGATGCCTTCAAAACTATAGATATTTCATAAGTCAATCACATAATTTGAAGTAGCTTTTTTTTTTAAAATTAGATGGACATTATTAGGAGAAACAGGAGGAAGATATCAATTCAAATTTCCTTGGGTGGCTTTATTAGAAGGACACATACAAACTATCCAAATCATTTTCCCTCAATGCCTTTTTATTTTTAAGAAGGTAAGCAAAATTATTGTCAATTAATTGCTGATTTTATAGGTATGATTATTAGTTTTATGTAAAATTTATTATGCACCAGTTGTATTTTTATGTGTTCTCTGTACTTTATAGTAGATTGGGGCCAATTGTATAATCATTGTGTGTATGGCACGTTTATGCCTGTTTTATAGTACTTGGAATATAAATTTACTATTTAAAATTATTATAGAAGTTACATGTCTGCATTTATGAGTCTGTGCATTTTCTACTATAAATATGATTGATTAAATGCTGGGTCTTTGGTTATTAAAGCAAGCAATTAAAACATTACCGTAATTAGAAAATGCAGACTGCTTTATATTCATCCACTTTATGACATGTTTGTGTTGGGTTGAAAAAACTTGGCTAGTGATGTAAATCTCACAAAAATTAGTATATTATAGTGGGAGGAATAAAAAATCCTAAATACAAAGTTGTTTGGCATCTTAAAAATCATCTAGTCCAGTCCTTTCATTTCAAGTGGTTTGTTCAAGGTCACAGAGGCATTAAGCTAGGATTGAAACCTCAATTGTCTCACTCCAAATCCAACACTTTTCTCACTGCAAAATGCAGTAAAGAAACTTGGTTTCTAACTTTGCTAGTTAAATACCATTGCTTTGTGAGCACCCTCTCTGCCATTGCAGAACATATGTCCATCTCTGCCTTATCATCCTGTGATAGTGTTGACTACGTCTTATGAAAGGAGGAAGTAGTTCCTCCTCCCCTATGCCAACCCAAGAGCTTTCTGGTGTACTTAAATTCTTCTAGGTCAGGGGTTTTAACTTTTTTGTGTGTGTTATGGCATTGACAATCTGCTGAGATCTCTGAAGTCCTCAGAATTGTGTTTTCAAATACATAAAACAGAATTACAAAAGAAACCAATCATATTGGAATACAATTGTTTATTTATAATTCATCTGTCTATCTATCTATCTATCTATCTATCTATCTATCTATCTATCTATCTATCTATCTATCTATCTATCTGTCTGTCTGTCTGTCTGTCTGTCTGTCTGTCTATCTATCTATCTATCTATCTATCTATCTATCTATCTATCTATCTATCTATCTATCTATGCATCTATTTATCTGGTGTGTGTGTGTGTGTATATGTATGTGTATGCATATACACCCAAGTTCCCAGGCCTCAGGTTAAGAACTCATGTTCATCTAGGTCTTTTTCCCATTTCGTTGACTTAACGTTTGGCTTTCATGTGTTCCATCCATAGTGAAAAAGTGCTGGACTTAGAGTCATCAGAGATCTGGGTTTAAATATTGGCTCTTATTATACTTCTGTGCCACTTATTGTACTTATTATTGTACTTATTGTGTGACTTTGGGTAGGCCACCATTAGGAAACCAAAATCTCAGTTTCCTTATCTATAAAAAGTGGATAATAATAGTTGTGGTCCCTTCATCTTAAGCTTGTGAAGAAAACACTTTTGAAATCTTAAAATATATATATGAATATGGGCTATCATTACCTCTATGTGACTGTCATCTTTTCTTGTCATACATACCTATAATAATATCTTTTAGGACACTTTTCATGTCTAAGTCATTGTTGGTAATATTATGAAGCCTATCTATATCCAACTGATCCAAGTCTCTCCATTGTTTACATCCCTGCAGTTCTTTGGATCATATTTGAATGTGTGAACCATATTTTTAAAATGACACATAATATATGCTTAATATATTGTTGAATTAAAAAGAAGAACATTTTAAAGTTGGGAAGGCTCTTATTATGCAGGTAAAGAAGGGAATAAATCACATAGGTAGCTAGTGACAAAGTCCCAACTAGACTAAATATTCCCAACCCCATTCTAGTGGTCTTATCCATCTTAACATCTGTTTTGAATTTTTTCTTTCTATTTTGGCACCTCTCCCAAAAGTTATTTGACTGCTAGTAGAATCAAAAAAGAGGTTTGTTCAAAAAATTTACCTTAATGGCCCTATGGTATATATCCAAAATCTCTTTTAGCCTCTCTCAGTTATTTGTTTACTCTTGGAGGCAGAATCACTGTTTTCTACGTTCTTGTCTAAGTCCTTCCATAAAATCTCCATTAAAGATATATTCTTTACATATCTAAAGATATGTTAGGCTCTTGAGTGGACATGCCTTATTCACAAGATATGACCAGATGCTTTTTTGTTCAAGTCATGTATTTTCACTTCTTTTATACAAATTATCAGTAAAATACTTTCAGAATTTTCTGTTCCTTTGAAATAAGCCTTAGCTAGACAGCTCTTCATAGTTATTGGCAACATGACTCACAGGTAAACAGTTACAATTTGTGTCCACCATCAAGTACCGGTTCAGTTGATACATGTCCTACATCCATTCTGTTGGTACTTGCTAATCAAAAATTGGATCCTCTCAGCTTTTCATAGAAGTCTATCCAAAGTCTCAGTGAACCTTGTGGTTTCCCCATTTCTAGACCATGGTAAATGCCAGGATTGGAATTTGTTGAGCTGCTGGAAGCTGGAGGCATTTCAGGATGTGTGAATTTTAAGTGAAGAAGCCATGGAAATTTCCCTCGCTGGTGTAGTAGAACTTTGATGGATAAATTATTTGAGAAAGAAGCACCTTTTATAAAATCAGCCATATTCAAAGCAAACAGACAAAAATCTTCATAAATTATAGAAAGTAGCACTATAAAAATGACTTTGAGGCTTATCTGTCACTTGCATGGACCCAAATGAAGGTAAACTGATGATGCAAATGTAAGTTGTGAAGACTTAAAATTTAATCTTCTATTCTTATCTTTAAATTTTGGCATTCTTTGCCCTCACCCTTCCTTACCCAGGGAATCCTTACTCAGCACCCACTCATCAAATGCCTAATACTTAAGGTTCTGTGTCAAACACAGGGCTTTGACTTGATGTCAAAAGTTCTAGATTTAAGTCCTAGACTTAAGTCCTACAATTAAATTATTTTATAATGTTGAAATAATCATAATTGCTCTGAGTTTGATTTTCTTTATTTATAAAATGGGGAAAAATGTTTAGTTCTGATTCAGACCTCTATTTCACTGGAGTGGGAAACTCATTCCATTGAAGTAGAGCACCAGAGTCTTAATTGCCTGAGGCACTAAAAGGCTAATTTGATCTACTCATCATCACATACCCAGTATGTATCTGAAAAAAAACATGACCAACCCAAGGAGATATGCTCTCTGAAACAGAGATTGAACGTTTAGCAGTTTAACTTGAGAAAGGACCTCAGGGTCCAGTGCCTTATCTGGCCAGGCAATCTTCAGAAGCTTCCTAAGGTATTTCAAATGGAAATGATTCCATTTCCTGGCATGGTACTGATATAATCTCCAGGTTTCACAGGCCTATAACAATGAGGCTATCACAATGGTTTTGTAGACCTTCAGTTTGGTAGACAGTCTAATACATTTTCTTTGATTGTTCCATATATAGATGGTATGGTGTTGACTGGTAGAGAATCTTTCTTTTCTTGGTGTTAAGTATTTGTCCAAAATTATTATAAAGAGCAGAGAATTGATCCATACTCTGTTGCATCTCAGCTTCAGAAGCTGCATTGAGTGCATAGTCGTCTGCAAACAAAAAGTCAAGCACCAACTCTATAAAAGGACTTGAATTTAGATGTTTTTTAGGCCACCTCTTTAGTCATTGTACAATACTACTTGCATAATCTACCTTATAGGGTTGTTGTGAGGAAGGAACTTTGAAAATAGGGAAGCAGTCATGATACAGAGTAAAGAGCCCTGGATTTGGAACCTGAAGACATGGACTTCCACCCATGTCTCAGTTTCTTCATCTGTAAAATGGGAACAATAATATATCTGACTTGTCTTTCTCATAGGATTGTTGTGATTGATTGCAAAAATCAATGTGATGTATGATAGGGATCTTTCATTTGCAGTCATGTTAATTCACTTGTGCTTTCTCTTCTGATTGTTAGGAGCTCAGAAGCTTTCATTTCATATATGTGTACACTAGAAGGTCTCATGATGCCACAATACTGTTATCAGGTTGTATGCATGCATGTGCATGTGTGCACATGTGTATGTGTGTCTGGTTGGGGAAGGGGAGAGACATCAGGATGCCTGTTGCATGAGGTCATTTTTTTTCAAGCTACATGCAATTTGCCAAATATTTGAGCCCTGGGATCTTTTCTCACACGTCCTACATATTATCTCAGCTCATTTTCATTCTCTTGGTCACACTTGATTTTAGCCATTAAGGAAGACCTGATTGGCAAAGTAAAATAATAAAAGTAGATGACATATATGTATACATCTATATGTATTCCTATATATAGCTGTCTATATTACTTAAACCAAATGTTTATATAAACATATGGGCATATAGTTTTATATTAAATTATATAAATATATACACATATATAGCATATGTGTACATATTTACATATACAAACATAACATACCTTTAATATTTGCAATGTTCTTTATAAAATTATTTCATTTAAGCTTCATAATAGCATTCTAAGGCAAGTACTATAGTTATTATCATAAGCATTTTACAATCAGAAAACTGAGACTGAGCAAGCACCATTGTACAGAGGTCACACACCTAGTGAGCATTGGAGGCAGGATTCAGAATCAGCTCTCTGCTAACTCATGGTCCAACACTCTTTCCACCATACTGGATGCATCTAAAAATTATGACAACCTAAAAGCAAATGACCACTCCAACCTTCAGAATTTATGATAGATAAGAAGTGAATGCTATATACCCTCATTTTGGAGAATGCAGATTTGATCCAATGATCTGAAATGCTACAAGGCAAGTTTGTTCTGGAGAGATGAGATGTTCCTAAGGACACAATTCTAATATGTACACAAATGAATCTGATGAGAAAGAAAAAGGAGAGAAGGTAGAACTATTCTTTTACTGTTTTACTTTGCTTTATCAAAGTGAATGATCTCCAGATTGGAAATAGGCATATGATAATAGGTAACTGAAGCCAAAACAGACAAATAAATATAGCTCCCCTCCAAGAATACAAGTCAATAGGTCTGAGCACACCCCATACCAACCCTTGTGGGTGTAATTGTTAATCCATTATTGATAATGTTTGAAAAACTACAGAAAATAGGATATTGTATCACAGGAGAAGAAACAGTCAAATGTATTTCCAATTATCAAAAAAGGAGAAGAGATACTATCTTTAAATCTGTATCACTTAATTTGATTTCGGGGGCATATTTCTAGAAGATATTCTTAAAGGGGAAGTATATTAGAACATAGAAATGGAAGTAGTAATAATTAAGAGCAAGAAAGAGTTTATCAAAAATAAGTTATATCAGACTACTCTAATTCAAAAAATGCATCATTATTAGATTGGCAGGTAGATAGTGGTCAAACCAATGGCATAACAAACATGGATTTTGTAAAGGTATTGGGTGAAATCTATCCCTTGTGGTCAACATGGAAAAAATGTGAATTGAATGAACTACATTTAACGAGTGAAAATTAATGTAGCTATAGGAATATAAAAGAATGTCTGCAAGTGCATAGCAGAGAACAAAAGAAAATCACAAGGAAGCAAAGAAAAGATGGATAGCTCTGAAAACAATATATACTATCTCTTATTTAGGTTTTCTTGAAATGGAATTTTAATGCTGTATTTTTTGAATTCTCTTACATTTTGCTGTGCACATGCACTGTTTTTTTTTCTTATTTTCTATTTACATTTATAATATGTTTCTTTTACTTTTCTTATTGTGTATTTAAGTTTCAAATTAATTAATTTTAGAAAAAGAATGTCTATAGTGGAGAACTCCTTAGCTCTCTTCTATTTACCATTTTCATCAGGGAAAAGCCTCCTGGCTTCCTTCTAGTTCCAGCTAAAATCTCATCTTCTACAGAAAACCTTTCCCAATTCTTCTAAATTTTAGTGCCTTCCTTCATTTAATTATTTCTTATTTATCCTGTATGTAATTGGTTTGTACATACTTGTTGGCATGTTTTCTCTTCCATTGGATCGTAAGCTCCTTGAAGGCAAGGACTCTTTTGCCTCCTCTTTTATCCTCAGCACTTAGCACACTGCCTGGTACATAGTAGGTGCTTAATAGAGGTGTATTGACTGAATGAAAGCACATATAGCATGCTTATCAAGTTTCTGTACGGCACAAAACCGAGGGTTTTGCTAATAGATGGAAAGAATTACAGAATTGGGATCTGAACACATTTTGAATGTGAATGATATTATAGGTCAAACTGAGTAAGATGAAGTTTAGTAGAGAAATAAATATAAAGTCTCTCAAGTGGGTTCAGAAAATCATCTGTACAGTGACAGGCTGTGGGAGGAATGTTAAAATGGTCTAGGGATTTTAGTGGACTGCAGAGTCAATGATTCATCAGAGTAAGAGGACTGATGAAGTTAATGCAATCTTAGACTATATTAAGACAGTCATAGTTGCCCTAATTAAGGAGTTGATTATCCTGCTGTGCTTTTTCCTGGTCAGACCACATCTGTAGTATTGTGTTCTGTTCTGTGTGCCACATTTTAAGGAATATATTGAATAGCTGTCACATACCCAGATGAGGGCGGCAACCATGTTAAGAAGACTGGAAACAGCCCCATGTGAAGATTGATTGAAGTAGCTGAGTGTATTTGACCTAGATGACAGAAGCTGCGTGAAGGACAAGATTACTGTAGTTAAGTGACTGTCATTTGGAAGAATGATTAGACTTGTATTACTTAGCTCTCATGGCTAGAACTAGGTTTAGTAGGAGGATGTTAAAAAGGCAGATTTTAGCTCAATATATGAAAAAAACAAAACAAAACAAGTAGAGCTTTTCCAAAGTGGGATGGGCTGCTTTAGAATGAAGGGAATTTCCTACCATTGGAGATATTCAAATAGAAGACAATGACTATAGAGGTTGGGGCAGCAAGGCGACATAATACATAGAGTTAAGGTTTGAAATCAGGAAGACCTGAGTTCAAATGTGGCCTCAGACACTAGCTATATGATACTAGGCAATTCAGTTAACCTTGTTTGCCTCAGTTTCACCACTTGTAAAATGATGTGGAGAAGGAAATGGTAAACCACTCTAGTATTTTTGCTAAGAAAACCCCAAATGGGGTCATGAAGAGTTGGACACAGCTGAAACGATTGAACAACAAATTTGAGATGTTTAACTATGAATTCTACTATTTGACTTTGGAAGTCCCCCCTTAAACCAATATTTTTTTAAATCAGTTTATGATATCATGATTCTACGTGTTTCTCCTAAGGACTGGCCAATTCATCTGGCTCTTTGATGCTCAGTGTTTTATCAATCACTTCAATTATGTTTTTCTGATCACTTAGCACTTTTTATAAAACTGGGAGAAGTAGCTATGATATAGAATCAAAATCACAAAAATTCCCAATAGCCAATAAAGCTGCGCTTAATATAAAAAGAGAAAATTCAATCACAAAACTAGAGGAACAGAATGGGAGAAAAAGATGTGATAAGGACACACTCAATCTTATTAATATCTTAAAGTACTGAATTCTGTTCATGACATTTTTAGGAATGTCACTGTTAAGCTGGAGTTCATCTTAAGGAGAATGACCAGGACTGGGAAGATCTTTTCTCATTCATGCCCCATGGGGATTGACTGGAAGAACTAAGGGTATACAGCTACCAGTGATATGCTGCTAAATATTTGACAACTGGTTCTTTGGGAAAAACAATATGCAAGACATATTTTTAAGCATTAATATTTTTACCATCACTTCCTTAAGACTGGACAATAAACAAAATAATAGATCAAGTCCTGATTTGTAGAATTTACCAATTTCTGAGGTGTAGATTCTCACACTGAAACTTTAACAATAGGTTTTATGCATCCATTTTGAGCTCATCCCAGCACGTCCAGCAGGCTGACCACGTTGTGAATAGTGTAGTCTTTGAGGATTAAAGACCAGACATAACTTCTATCCAAAACAGGTAAAATGGGGATAACAATGAACATTCTTCCAGTGGAACTGGACAATTTTCCCAGTATTCTCTCTATTGTACCTTTTTTTCTATTGATATAGTTATTTCAAAGGCCACCAACCTCAAACAACAGTAGCAGTATCTACAAAACAATAGCACTGAGAGTTTAGATAAGATATCCCTTTGATTTTAAAGGAGCTTTTATTGTAGGAGGGAGATAAGACTCCAACACAGAGAAGTATAATATATATTACCCCCTCAGTATATTCAAAGTACTACATACTACTTAATATAAATTCTGCTGATTGTCTTGGATGTCCTTCTTACACCTTCCCAATAATAAAAGGAAAACCTTTTGAAACAATGAGCTCATAAATACCTCAGGTTGCCTCAGTTTGAAATTGATTGCAAAAATCACAATTTATGTAGTCTATACCCTCTTTAAAAATCTTAAATCAGCTTTTCCATTTTTAAACCATTCCAGGACAACTATGTAGAGAAGACTAAAGGTGCTTAAATTAAAAAATAGAAGAATACACATGGTTAAAACAAATGGGTTTGTTGCTACATGGTGCTAATATTGAGCCTGCACTATTTCAGTGAATTCCACAATATCTCCTGTTCACAATACTGATTTTCCAAGGATTTTTGTAAGGGACTTCATTAATTCTGAGAGTCTTCCTTGGTATATATTTTGAAATTGCTTCACAAGAGTTTTGAAGTATGTGTCACACCGTTGATTAATTTTTCCTCCTTTTCTAGTCATACTTACAAACGCTGAATAAATAACATTCATTTTCTCACCTTCAAAATGATTCCTTTTTAAATACAAATGCATGATATATGGTAAATTATGCTAAAATGGCTTCCAGGTTTTGACATACATCACAAAATAGTAAATGCAAAGATTCAAAGGCACCCTTGTTTTTTTCAGCTTTCTGTGAAAGAGTATTGATTAGAGAATGAGGATTATTTTTTTTCTGTTAGATTTATTTCATTTTAATTGTGAAATTTTTGTAGTAAATAGGTTTGTCCCATTTTTTCCACCTGTACAGAACTTTGAGGTATTGAAAGTACTTTGTAGGGCTTGGAATCCCGTCCTGAAATTGAGGGCAACACCAGGGGTGGTCTGGGGGCTGAGGCTACCATGGAGCCAGAGCTGTTTGGCCCTTTTTGCAGCAAATCTGTAGAAACAGGGAAATGTTTCACATCTCCCTTCTTTTCTAGAAGAATTAGCAACCTGATCCCTCTGCCTTCTGTAAAATCTGCCTTCCCAACCTGAGTAGTCATTGGCATAGGAACTATTCCACAGGGGAAGAGCATTCCAGTAAAGAATAGTAGAAGGAAAGGTAGATTTGGTGATGGAAGACCTGTGTTCAGCTTTGCCACTACTCCTTGTGTGACTTTGTCACTTAACCTTTATGGACTTCAGTTTCTTCCTCTATAAAATAAATGCGTTGAGCTAGATTACCTCTAAGGGCCTTTCCAACTCTAAATCAGTGATCCTATCATTCTTTTCAGAAAGCTGCTATTACCCACTGTGCAATGCAGTAAGGTAAAATACAGGACTGTTGACCTCCCAACCACTCCTTTGGTGACATCAGTGATTTCTCTTTTTCATATGTTCATTTTAATTAATTAATTAATTTTTAGTTTTCAAACATTTATTTTCATAAGATTTTGAGTTTTAAATTTTCTCCCCTTCCTTCACTCTCCCCGCCACTTCCCAAGACGGCATATAATCTGATATAGGCTCTCCATATACATTCATAGTAAACATATTTTCACATTAGTAATGTTGTAAAGAAGAATTAGAACCAATGGAAGGAATTGTGAGAAAGAAGAAACAACGAAAAGAAAAAGAGCAAATAGTATGCTTCAATCTGCATTCAAGTGCCATCGTCCTTTTTCTAGTTGTGGATACCATTTCCTATCATGAGGCTTTTGACGTTACCTTAGATCCTTCCATTGCTGAGAAGAGCCAAGTATATCAAAGTCAGTCATCTCATAATGTGGCTGTTACTGTGTACGATGTTCTCTTGGTTCTTCTCACCTCACTCTGAGTCAATTTATGTAAGTCTTTCCAGGTTTTTCCAAGATCTGCTAGCTCACCGTTTCTTGTATTTGTCTACCACAACTTGTTCAGTCATTCCCCAATTGATGAGCATTCCCTCAATTTCTGATTCTTGGCCACCACAAAAAGAGTGGCTATAAATATTTTTGTATATGTGGGTCCTTTTCCCATTTTTATGATCTCTTTGGGATACAAACCTGGAAGCGGTATTTCTGCATCAAAGGGCACGTACAGTTTTATAGCCATTTGCTCTCCAGAGTGGTTGAATCAGTTCACAACTCCACAAATAGTGTATCAGTGTTCCAATTTTCCCACATCTTCCCCAACATCTATCATTTTCCTCTTTTGTCATGTTAGCTAACCTGATAGGTGTGATGTGGTATCTCAGAGTTGTTTTGATTTGAATTGTTGTAATCAACAGTGATTTAGAACATTTTTTCATATGACTGTAGATAGCTTTAATTTCTGCATTTGAAAACTGCCTGTTCATATCCCTTGTCCACTTGTCAATTGGAAAATGACTTGTATTCTTATAAATTTAACTCAATTTTCTATATATTTTAGGAATGAGGCCTTTATCATAGATACTGGTTGTAAAAATTGTTTTCCAACTTTTTGCTTCCCCTTCTAATCTTGGTTGCATTGACTTTGTGTAAAACCTTTTTAATTTAATGTAATCAAAAATTATCTGTTTTTCATTTCATATTGTTCTCTATCTCTTGTTTGGTAATAAATTCTTCCATTCTCTATAAATCTGACAGGTAAGCTATTCTTTGCTAATATTATCAGCATCTTTATCTAAATGATATATTCATTTTGACTTTATCTTGATATATGGTGGAGGATGTTGGTCTATGCCTATTTTATGCCATACGATTTTCCAGTTTTCCCAGTAGTTTTTGTTAAATGGTTAGTTCTTATCCCAGAAGCTGGAGTCTTTGGGTTTATCAAACAACAGATTACTATAAATATTGACTATGACATCAATGATTCTTAGTGAGTCCTAAAGGGAAGGGGGGCTGGATCATCTCTTAAAGCAGCACAACTTATTGTGGCAACTTGTTATAGAAGTTGATGTTTGGTTGATTGTTGTCCTTCATTCTCAAAGAGGACCAAAATCACAAAACCTTGTTTGCCTCATTTTCCTCATTTGGAAAGTGAGCTGAAGGAGAATATGGCAAACCACTCCAGTATCTTTGCCAAGAAAACCCCAAATGGGGTCATGAAGAGTCAACTGAACAATAACCAATAAGTTACCAGGGAAAGTTGTCCATAGAGGCAAAATGTTGCAGTGGAAATAGCTACGTTACCTTAGGCAATAACCTCAACCATAAAATAGGGATAATAATAATGCCTATTTCACATAGCTGTTGAGAAGATCTAAAAAGATAATAATCATAAAATTCCTTGAAGAATGTCTACATAGCAGACTGTATAGAAATGCTTAGCTCTTATTCTTATTTAAGGAGGGTAGATGAACCTGTGTATTGTTCTCCAGTTAAAGTCACCTTTGAGACTGAGGAAACAAAATTGTGGTGTTTTCTTTGTATTTCCTATCAGTTACAATAGAATGAACAAAATGATTCTATTTGAAAAGAGGATTCCTTAGAGATTTCCTGTCAATACTTCGAATTCTCATAAGACTAACCCCAGAGAAGTACATTTCTCACAGGAATGAACCTGATCTTTAGCAACTTCTGTAACCCCAACAATTGCATAGTTTCCCCATTTCTATTCTGCCTCAGAATGCTATTTATTAGTCATGTGATATACCAGAGGTGTGAGGCATGAGGCATAGGCTAAATGGGGGGCACCAGATAAAAATGTAATTGGAAATCACATTCCCTAGTTCAAATGGGCACTCTTCCAATTTGTCTCTTTGTGATTCTTATTTTGGTTGCCTCCTAAATATTCATTCAGGACGTAGCTAGTGCTCTTATTCTTGTCACCTGACAGACCCATCTCTTTTTCAAAAATCCCAGAGCTGTAAAAGACATTGTGGATAGTGAGTCCAAAACTTTTTCTTTTCAGATGAGGAAACTAAGACTCTGAGACATTAAATAACTATCCCAAGGTGACATAGAGAGTTAGTTAGAAGCACTGGGATTTGAGCCCCAGTCTTCTGACCTTGATCACATAACACATGTTATACATTTCTCTGACTAAATCTTTTTTACCCTTTCACTTAATCATTACCAGTAATGTGCTATTTTCTGCTTATGTTCATTTTGTATTTCTCTATTGACCTTTGTGTTTTTACATATCTTAATTCTTCTTAGAGCACAATGTTCAATGATTCAGTCATGTAGTATCACTGGAAAAATACTAGTATTAAAAAGATCAACATTTGTAGGAATGAACAGCTTGAGTTTATGGAAAGCACAGTACAATTTTCCAAATGCAATTCAGTCTACTCTCTTTGGACTCTTTCATTCTGGGCCCAGTGTCCTGTCCATCTGTAACACCTGACTAAGATATACACATTAACAAATCTCATGGTATAGTGTTGGCAGTCAGCCGGATGCCATGATCCATTCTGCATTCTAGCAGCTTTTGAAAACTACTGCTACCCTCTGATAAATTGAATTTGGAACAGATTGTTCTTCTCTGTGGGTGTACTGGGATGTTCCATGTATTTTCAGAATTATAATTCTAATTTCAAGACCATATCATTCTTGAAACTATTGTAGTGGGTCTTGTTTGGAAGTTGAAACCTAGTCTATAGAATTAGGAATGAGGAAGTCACAGCATCTCAGAGCTTGATGGGACTTTCAGAAGCTATCTAGTTCAACCCAAATACAAATGCTCAACAAAGAGCAACTAGTTAGAGTTCCAGAGGAACCCACTACCTATGAAAATAGCTACTTATACTTTGGGGTAAGTCTAATTAATAGATTTTTTCCCCTTATGTCAAGCCTCAATTTGCTTCTTTTCAATTTCTACTTGTTGCTCCTCTAGGATCAAAGAAATATGTCTAATCCATATGACAAACTTTCATATATGTGAATGTAGCTACCATGATCCCACTGTCTTCTACAGGGATCTTCAGTGAATCCTCATATGACATCATCTCAATGTTCTTTACCATTTCCATTGACTTCCTCTCCATCCTATCTTGGTTATCAATGTCTTTCCTACAATGGAGGGTCCAATATAGATTGGTTTTATAGAATGACTTCAATTTACTTTCTTTTTAGAGAAGAAAATAAACACAGCCTGGTCTTTGCTTGTCTATGTGAAAGTATAGCCTAAAGGTATAAGAAATTGTGCCTCTGCCTCTGGTGACAAAGTGCACTTAATTTATGCCTCTTATGTGAGTAAGGATTTTCTTATTCTTAAAACAGGAGCGCAGGGGCATGAAGGGGGCATGAAGTAGCCATGTTAGTGGATCTCATCTAGTAAAATTCAAGATAATAGAGATCTGGCTATAGCAATGAGTTTGGTTTAGAAGAGAGGAGGAATCTTTTTGACTCTTGGATGAGTTCAGGCTTTCCAGATTTCTCTCCTTTTATTACTGAAGAAAATCCTTTATTCTCCTATGTTGTAACTAGAGATTCTTACATCTAGGAATGTGCTGACATGTGACCATTCCAGTGCTCAGTTGAAGTTTATTGGTATCAAAGGTAGATTGGGAATTAGGAAGCCTGAGGACATGAGAGATCTTGGTAAAAGGCAACAGATTTTGGGGAAGAGGTGATGATGGTGAGCTAAATACTGAACTTATTGGAGAGTGGGAAGAGTGAATTGTAGACCTATTGATAACAGCAACAACTTGGACATTAAAGTGAACTTCTTTGAAGTAGTTTCTGAGTGATGGTGAGAGAAGGTCATAAAGTGACAATGGAGTACATCAAGTACACCAACTACTTTTCCCGACTCTGTGTCAGTTGGTATGACAGAAGGAGCAAACAGCTTTGGAGATGGTATCAAGAAATCTGGAACTAAGAGAAAAGCTAGGAAGCCCAAAATGGAAGGTTTGTTAGGGGAGAAGACATACCACTCTTTTGTTCCTGTCTCTTTAAGAAAGAGAATTGTTTAGAGAGTCACAGTTTTAATTCCCATTCTCTCTGGAGTCAGTGAGAGAGCATAAGTTTATCTTTGATCTATGATGATCTCCTAGGAATTTGCAATGAAATGGAGAGTTTTAAGAGCTGTTTGTAAAAAGATTGTTTAATTATTTGTAAAGAGACAAATGATTTGGCATCTGTGAAAAGACTGTTTTCCTATCATATCTGGAGACAGACTGAGATAACAGAGAAGAGAAACTTTTCTCATGAGAGGACTGGATTTAACTTTTATATTGCAAATAAATAAATAGAGGATTCTTGAGAGATTTTGCCTGTTCTCAAGGAATTGAATGGTGGGACAGTGCTTCAGAAGTGAGAAAAAAAGACAAGTGAGAGTGACGGCTTGAAGTTGTGAATTTTCCCAAAGATAAAACAATAACACAATTAGGGATGTCTTTGTTATTAGTAATTTAATTTTTAATAACTCATAATTCAGCAACATTAATATTTAATTAATCCTAGAAGATTAGGGATATTAACATAGTAATAGGGGCAACTACTAATAAGAAAATATGTTTTACCAGGTAACTAAATAAATAATTATTGATGGACCTAGGGCAAGGACATCGAGATTAAACTGAGCATACCTCTCATTTATTCTAGAATTTGGGATTATGATAAATAAATGTGGGAATTAGTCAAGTAGCAGGCTGAGAGGAGATAGATAAGTGAGATCAGTTGACTCAGTATAAAACTTTTAAAATAAGGTAATAAATTTGAGTTGGCAGGGAACTTGGAAGTCATAGAGTTGAAGTCAGTCAACAAGTATTTATTAAGCACTGACTATATTCCTGACATTGCACTAAGCTTTAGGGATACACAGAAAGACCAAAACAGTCCCTGCCCTTGACGTTTCTTCATTTCAATTGCAGATACAAAATATTCTATCTTTCTCTCAAGGTCCAATTAAAGAGTCAGCTGTTCCATGAAGCCTTACATAGCTATCTCTGATCCCTCCTCAAATTTCTCCCATCCTTTTGCCTAGAACTTAAAAAAAATTAATTTAATTTCAGTTCTGAATTTTATTCCTCCCTCTTCCCTCTCCTGTACCTGCCAAGAAGGCAAGAAAAAAAAATACATCCATTAAAACATGTGTAGTTATACAAAACAAATTCTAATATTAGCTATGTCCAGAAAATAAAAATTCTGGGCCTTTTCTTTTCACTTTTCCCTCTCTTTTGTACCATGGTTATTTATATACTTGTTCACCCTTATCTCCTGTTAGTTTGTATGCTCCTCCAGAGCAAATTTTCCTATCTATTTGTGTATTCTAGTGGTTATCACAAAATATATAATATGTACTTAATAAATATCTGTTTTTTAATTCAATGTATTGAGTCTGAGTGCCTTTAGTAACTGACACTAGAAAATTTCTTTGAAGACATCACAGATTCTCTTTTTCTCAAGATACTATATTTGTTGTTTGCTACTCTTATTTCACCCATTTAATTTTTGTGGGGTTTGAACCTGTGATTTCACTGATGTAGGGAACTCCCAGTATGGAAATCCTTTCTAATGATGCAGCTCAGCAAATTGTCTATAGAGTTTTAAGCAGCATGTTTGGGACATAGTCAGAGGTGTCAAAGGCAGGACTTTAACCAGATCTTCCTAACTGGAATACCACACTACTGTGCCATGCTACCAAAGCAACTGCCCCCTATCCACACAGTGTGTTAAACTGTGGCAACTCATTAGTGATCTTCTGCTAGGACTTTGATTCAGTGGCAAGAGCATAAGCTTAGGAGTCTGAAAACTTTGGTTTTTGTTCTAACTTTGCTATTAAGTAAATAGGAAAACACTTAGGAAAACATTCTATTATCTTCATTTTTTCCTATGTCTACAAAGCTGCCCTGAGAGTCAAAAACTGCTTTCTGTGAATGAATGAAAGATGACAACTAGGAAGAGGAAATATGGCTACTCTCAAGTAGGGAAGAAAAAGTGTTATAAGATTTGCTATAACAACTCCTTCAGGCAAAGTGTAGAGGAGAGTAAATGCATGTTCTTGGCCCAAGCAACATAGAATCTGTAGGAGATAACTTTGCAAGGATCACAGCAGAAGTAGAATCAGTGGAACTATGAACTCAGATATGCAGAATACAGAAGAAAATTCCTTCAGGTTTGATCAAGGTTATGAGTGCCAGTTATTAGATGCAAATGAGAACTTTGAATAAAAGGGAAGAAATAAGGGGGTTGATGGGTTAAGGCAGGATTCCAGGGACAAGAGAGGCAAGGGAAGAAGGAAAAAGACCATTTCATTGGTATGTCCTCTATGTCTTCTGTAAGGATGAGAAGAAGAAACAAGACAAAGAGAAAGGATGGAAAGGCTTTGTGTGGTGAGGGAAAAGGAAAAGTACTTCTAAACTAATGAAAAGTTTTCCTGACAAGACAGACTAGGGGGATTCTGATTCTCATTTCATTTCTCATGTATCTTATTTTTAGTAGTTTTAAATTTCTGGGTGGGGAAGAGAGCAATAAATCCCAAGATCTAATATGAGTTCTAGATTATTAGAGAAATTGAACTTATTTTGCAAACAAGCATGCTAGGCAATGTTCTGGATGCTGTGGCTAAAGAGGCAGAAAGAGAAAGTGAAGCCAGGGCAGAAGGAATTGTTTGTAGAGCACTCAGGAATGAAGGAATCGGAGGTCACAGGGAGAGAGGAAGGAATGTTACAGTTCTTGATCTTGGGAGTGGAATACTGAGAAACAATGGTGAGATCAAGAACATGGCTTTGACTGCGTATGACTGAGGTGGAGTGAAGGTGTAGACTATGAGCATTTAAAAAAATGAACTCTAGAGTATTCAAGGGAGAATAAACATATGTATATATATATAAACCTCCAAGAATAAGAACAAGGTTTAGGGTAGAGAAGAGCGATGATTGGTAGATAGATGGGCTTGAAATTGGGAAGACATAGGTTCTAATCCTGACTCAGACACTTAGCTGTATGACTATGGGTAAATCACTTAACCTCTCACAGACTCAGTTTCAGTTTCCCCATCTGTAAATTGAGAATAATGACAGCACTTGCCTTACAGGGCTGTTGTGGAGATCAACTGAGACTGTGAATGTAAAGTGCTTCACAAACCTTAAAGTACTAAAGAAATGCTAGTTATTATTAGGATTTCCTTGAGAAAGGAGAGAGAATGACCTGGGAGTCCATAGATCACTGCTGCCAGGATCTGCATGTGGTGACTGTTTAGTTAGGATTGAGTATTTCAGGTGAAGAAGGCAAGGTTATGGCAATTCCTTCCATCATCTCTCATCTCTTTAGTGAGGAAACAAAATGCAAACTGCACCATAAAAAAGAGATGGGTCCAGCTGGTTTAGCTTCAAAGGTTCAGAAAGAAACAGAAAGGGAAACAAATGAGTTGGCCGTAACTGTGTAAGTAACAAAAAAGGGAAGCCAGATTGTAAAATCTTCAAGGACTAGGGCCATGGCTTATTCATATTCTTTAATGCCCACAACAGCTAATGTTGCGCTTTATACATGTAGGGTGATTTAATAAAAGAAGGTTTCGGGAAGAAAATACATAAGGGACAGTATAAGTGATTGATTTCAAGTTATAGTAGGGCAATATGAGTACAAAAATAGAACCATAGCTTGAGATGAACAAGAAAGAAGGTATGCCTAGGAATTAGCAGGGAAAAGATATACAAGGCGGATTTATTTCAGGGGCTGTGACCTTGAACATGTCTGAGGCCCAGAGGCAGAAGGTTAATGAAGGAAAGAATGTGAAAATAGCACCGATGGGGAAAAGGCACAGAGGACACCTTTGCTCGTTTGTTTGCCCAAACAGGACTGACGTTTCCCCTGACATCTCATTTCCTATCCAGCTGTACTCACTCTGGACTTCTTTAGTTTCTCTCCATGCCCTAGGAAACTTATCACTGGGAAATCTCATCGTTTTCTAAGGTCCTATCAGCCTTTTCCTCATACCTCTTCAGGACCGTTTGCCCCTCTGCTTAGAGAGTGGAGATGTAAACTCCATTTAAGGAGAGAGAACAGGACTGACATTTCCCTAGATATCTCATTTCCCATCTGTCAACTAATTTTAGATTCTTCCACCATGCCCTCATGCCTCCAGTTATACCTTCCCTTCCCCAACATCCCCCTCCCCACTTCACCTTCAACTTTCTTTCATATGTTGGTTTCTCCCTTTAAATTATAAACTCCTTAAGGTCAGGGACTGTCTTTGTTGTTGTGTTCCCAGAGTTTAGCACAGTGTCAGGCACATAGTAGGCATTCAATAAATGTTTATTGACTCTTGACAACTTGCTACTACACTAGTATCATTATTTATGATTTATAACAGGAAGAGAAATAAATTATTAAAGAGAGACATAGACCTTGGAAAGATAAAGAAAGATATCTGTCAAAAGAGGGAGTTCAAAGGAAGAAAAAAAAATCAAACCTATTTTGATCGAGATAAATAAAACATAAAGCGTAACAGCCTGAATATCAATATATGTGGCACTGAGTAATAGTTGGAAGAGGACCAGACATAATGAGGAGATGGTTTCAAATTCTACCCCAATACTTATTAGTTATGTGAAAAATCATTTGTTCTCTCTGAACCTTAGTTTACTCACCTCTAAGAAGGTGATAGTAATACTTGTGCTGCCTGTTCCACGGGGCTATTTCAAGGAAACAAAGACACTGGACATTAATATAGAAAAGTCTCATTGAGAAAATTCCCTCTACCAATGCATGTTCATACCTTCTCTGCAAATTAGAATTTTAGCCAGTTGCCTGAACTAGAGGACTCTCAGGTTAAGTGACTTGCCCAGGGCAACACAGTGTCAGAAGAGGGATTTAGACTCAGATCTTTCTGGCTCCAAGGCTTGCTTTTTGTCTGCCTTTGGCATTGTCAACAAGGAACTATGTAAATAAATATGATCTATCATTAAAAACATAGAAGGCATAGACACAAATAGCGGAGCTCTAGAGGACTGTGTAGGCTTTGCTGGAGTATTGGTAGATTTTTTATCCTTTCGCTTCCTAGTGGCTAATAGAAATGTAATTTAAAATATGCTAAAATGAGGTACTTCTATGTTATATTTTGGATTGTAAAGCAATCTTTGTTTTTTAATGTTATATTCCATTTTTATTTAGATGTCATGAAAATGAGATAAATTATAAGGGAATATGAGAGCAGATTGCGGTTCAGAAGAGATCCGTTTAATACAGAAGTGTCAGACGTGTGGCCCACTTGTGGCACTGAGGCCAGAAGCACTTCTGAGAGTAACCTGAACCCGAAGAAAATATAATTGGTAAATATTTAACAAAATAAATAAGCATACAATAGAACACAGATAATGTTAACATGTGGCTTTCCAAGTCAATAAGCAGCCAATATATACAGGATTTAGTGTCCCTGTTTCTCTGAGTTTGATATAGTTGTTCTAGGAAAATCCCTCTAAGAGATAGGGCCTATTTTACTTGGTCAAAGAAGAATTGAAATTGTGAGCTGGATTCTTCTCACCATCAGAATTGCTTCAGAATAAAATGGAGAATAAACCCGTAGAACTGCCAGGCCTCTAGGGGCAACCTTAGCAAAGCCTTCTTTTACAGGGTTTCTTTAGAGCTGTCTAAGCCAGCTGCCCTCCCCTGGACTTTCTTTGGCCTGGGCCTGGATAAACAAATTATTTCTAAGTAGGAACTATAATATTAAGATCAAAAGAATAAAGTTTAGTAGAAATTGCCCATCCCTCTCTTGTGGCCACTTATGCTTCTCTTTAGACAGCAGCTTGGCTTCCATCAGGAAATCTGCTGTAACTTCCTTCTTGTGCCAAACCAGCCCAAATCTTTTAACTGGCACAAGCTTTTAAATAAGTCCAACTGAGGGGGAAGGCCTCTGATGAGTAGTTTCAGGCATGGGTGAGTGATAGCATGAGAACTAGAAATATATTCACACAGGAATAGAAATATCAATACTTGGCTCCAAAATGAAATTTTTTGAAAAAATTTTATTACAGTCTTTTGTTTTTATGTCAAAGTCATTTCTGGAAATATGCCCATTCTCTCCCTACCCCCAACCCTGATCCCCATCCTTTGGTAGGCTGAACTTTGGAATAAAAAAAATAATAATAAACATTCAACATAGTAAACACAAGATAATTTGTTTAGCCATACTTGGGCCAAAAAAAAAAAAAAAAAGCCCATGGGAAAGCAATTGGCTTGGAGACTCCTGGAAAAATTCCATAAAGGAAGGTACTTCCAATGCTTCACAAAGACCATTATACAATATTCTGTCCTAATAGTCCCTGGTATCTCTGTCATAAAGATGGGGATGTATTTCATTATATGTCCTCTGAGTCTATTGTTGGCTTCTCAGTTACTCAGGACTCAGCTTCCTTCTAATGATCTTTTTTATTTGCATTGTTTCAGTCATTCGTTCATTCGGTTCTCCTTACTTTGCACTCTATCCATTCATATAGACTTCCCCACATTTCCTTGAAGTGTTTATATTTCTTATTACTCAGTGATATTTTATTCACACACCAGAAGTTATTCCTTCTGCAAATGATGCGCATCAGCTTTGTTTCCAATACTTTGCTGTTACAGAGTGTTATGAATATTTTGGCATAAGTGGAATCTCTGACTCTATTTTTGACCTCCTGGGAATATATGCCTATTTGTGACAGAATTGCCATTTTAATTATACTTCTTGTACAATTCCAAATTGAGATCTAGAATGGTTGGAGCGATTCACAACTCCACCAACAGTATATTTGTGTGACTGTCATTCCAAAGTCTGCCCATCATTAATTATTCTTGCTTGTTCTGTTCTTTGCTAATTGAGTAGCTGTCAGGTGAAACTTCAATTGGAATTGGCTTTTTTCTTACTTATAATGATTGGAAGCATGTTTTCATATTGTCACCAGAATTTACAATTCTTTGGAAAACTTCACATTCTTTAACCACTTACCTATTAAGACTGGCTGTTGGTCTTATATTTTGGATACCAAACATTTATTAGTGATATTTGATGCAATTCTCCTTCCTAAATGAGTGCAATTCCTTTATATTTTCTATCCCACTATGCCAATAATTTTGATTAACCCAGAAACAAAGGAAAGTTAAATCCACTTAGATAGCAATGAACGATTAAGAAATTAAAAATACGCTTTCATGTGTCTACGTCTAGATAAGCCCACGAGGATGGGTTGAGGCAGGTTTGTATTTTAAGTTTAAAATATTCAAATGTCATCACAGAGAAAGCAATAAGAAAGCAGTGAACTAAATGATCTAAGGAGAAAAAGAGATAAAGGGGAAAATTAGGAATACTCCTCAGTCAAATGTTATCTTTTTAAATTAGTTACTCCACTGTTTTGGTTTGGTTTGGTTTGTTTTAGGGACAGATAGGTAGCCCAGGAGATGGAGCACCAGACCTGAGTTAGAAAGACTCAGCTTTATGAGTTCAAATCTGGATTTAGATACTTATCAGTTGTGTGACCCTGGGCAAGTCATTTGACCCTGTTTGCTTCAGTGGACTCATATGCAAAATGAGCTGGAAAAGGCAATGGTAAATCACTCCAGTAACTCCACTAAGAAAATCCCAAATGGGATCATGGAGAGTCAGATAGGTGAGAAAAATAACTGCTGATTTTTCTATGGTTGTCATTCCTGTAAATGTGCCTTTTTCTGTCAACTTTTTCCCCTTCTTTAAGACCTTTGCTATTGTTCCTCTCTTTCATGCTCTACTGACGAGTCTCTTGTCTTTCAGATGTTATATTTAGTATAGATCTATGGCTTTCAAGAGATCAGAATGACTAGATGAGACGTTGCCACAAGACTCAAAGAAGACACTAGCTGGTCTTATTCTCTTTTCTCTCAGTAAGCAACTCACTTTAGTCCCTAGACTGAGCCTGGGGACTGCTCACATTCAAAGATTTCAACCCACAAAAGGAAACTGCTGAGGTGAAATTCCAAAAAGGCTTTGAAATGTACATCTTCTCTACCTTTCATTTATTCTCTCCACTGGCTAATTATTTCTTCTTATAAAATCCTGACCATTGGCATCTAGCACTGAATTTCTGAGTATCTCCTTCTTTTAAGATCAATCAACAAGCATTTATTAAGTGCTTACTAAGTGTCTGACAATGCTAAGCACAGATGATATAAGTAAAAAAAAACAGAGTTTAGGATTAAAGGGGCTTAGATTCTAATGGGGGAGACTATATATACATATACATCAGAGAAATAGAAGATAAAATACAGAGTAGGTAAAAGGTAATTTTAGGGGGATTGCCCCTGGGAAGGGGGGAGGGTGAGAGAGAGGATGAAAGGAAAGGAACATCAGGAAAGACTTCCTTGAGAAAATGGAATTTGAGTTGTCTCCAAAGAAAGCCAAGAAGCCTAAGAGTGGGAGGGTAGGAGGAAGAACATTCCAGACATGGAACTGACTTTTTTTTGGCTATTTTGACTAATTAGTCCAAGGTCTTGGAGACAGGAGATAGTGTCCTGTGTTTGAGGAAATGGCAACAGGCCAGTACAGCTAGATTGTTGAATTGGCTAGAAGGGAGGAGAATAGTCAGTCAAAAATAATTAAGTGCCTACTGTGTGCCAGGCATATAATGGCAGAGGTTTAGAAATTCAATTACAGGTTCATTCTATTCACTGTAATGAGATACCAATGCCTTTGAAAGTATCGCCATATAGCAAAAAACTCACAACCAAAACTTGTTTTCACTGACTAGAGCTCAGGAGCTTATACTATTATAGGTCACATTTTTATAGCACTTTAAGGAAATTAAAAATCTCCCCATAACAATTCTTTGGAGTTTGATATTATAAGAATAAATCCTAAACTACATATAGAAAAATGGAGGTACTCTGGTTGAGGTACTCATGGTCACAAAGCTCTTATTAGATTGAAGTCTTAAATCTAGGTCTCCACAGTATGTTCAAAGCTTTTTCTGTGATGACATTGTGTTTTTGTCAAGTACAGAAGTTTCTACATGGAAGCAGAGAAAAAGGAAAAATGATCTTCCTCAAGAAAATGAAAGGAACTTTGGCCATTCTAGTATGTGCTGAACCTTCAAGTCAATTAATAAGTATTAATTGCTCTCTGTGTGTTAGTCAGAGAAAGGAAAAAAGATAAAATAGTCCCTGCCCTCAAGTAGCTCACATTCTGATAGGAGTGATAATGCACAAATAAGTAGGTACATGTAGAGAAGAGGGAAAGTAAACTTACAAGGGAAGCCACCTTTTCTCCCACAGGAGTGTTGCATATCTAATGGTCAATTAATTAATAGTGCTCATCCTACCCTGGGAACAGGTGTCCCTAGGATACTGCCAAGGTATCTAGGTGGCTCATTGTGGAGTACTGGACCTTGAGTCAGGATGAGTTCCAATCCAGCCTTAGACATTTGTTATCTAGATGAAGCTGGGCAAGACACAACCTTTGCCTGCACCAATTTTCTTAACTACAACATGGGAATAATTATAGCACCTATCTCCTAGGATACTAAAGATCAGATGAGGTAATATTTGCAAAAGTACTTGTCCAAGGTCTAGCCCACAATAGATGCTTATAAATTCTTGCTTTCTTCCTTCATTCTGAAAGGTGAACCCTAAATATGAGGCTTAAAACCACAATCATTTTGAGCAAAGTTAAAAGAAAGCATTCATACACAAACTCTGAAGAATCATATACTATGTGCTGTATTTATATAACATTTATTACATTAAATACATGATTAATTTTTGTATCTCCTTTTGTGCCTGCTATTATTCTATACAGTATAATTCTATAGAGTATTCTGTAAGGATTTAATAAATGTTTGTTGCTGTTGTGGCATGTTGGATTATGATGGTAGTGTAATCATGGTCATTCTGTCCAAAGTACTGGGAGTGGGGGTGGGGTTGGGGTCTGTGCCACAGTTCCCTTTCTCCGTAATGGTCAGAGCATCTGGCCCTCAATGAATAATACAAAACAGCACAGGAAGAGATCATCTGTCTGTTGTGGATGACTCACATTGCTCTGTCTGAGCTTTAGCCATCTGGACCTTGTTATCTATAATGAATTTTTTTAAATAACAAATGTTTAAAATACTCAGTATAGTTATTCATTCTGTTGATTTTATTAATAAAAAAACACACTGGCTAATGCATTAATCTTTTTGATTGGAAGAGAAAGAGGTAAGGCCTTATTCTTAGAATCTTAGTAATCATATATTTGTTGACTTGAAATTTAGGGGACAATTTTAAAAAATCCTGTCGTTGGAAATTCTAGATATTTACTCTGTTTCATTTCATGTCCCATTCACCATTTAAAAAATACCAACATTAAATGATCATACTCCCAGGATTGCTATATGTCCATGCTTTGGTTATTCTGACAGCATCCCAAGTCATTATATAACTTCTTAATGCTATCCATCTTACCCGCTTCCCACACCAATGGATTTTATTGCCTATTAAGTCATTTCCCTGTTTCCTTTTTTTTTTTAATTCATAAGGAGATATGGCCTAAAAATTCTGGTAGTTTATTCATTGCTTTTGATTTCTTCTAAAATCCCCTTGCCCTTCTTTCTTCTGATTTCTCACAGATAAATAGTTTTCCTCCCTTCATTTATTTATTTATATATAAGGTTCATTCATTTAAAAATAACAAAACTATTGTGCTCTCCCATTTAGATCAGTCTGTTTTTATTATCTCTGGCCACATCACCCTTTCAATATTCTAAGCTGAGACTTTGACTGGGGTGTGGATGCGGGGAGACTACAGCAGACACTTACACAGTAAATATCACCAATTTGCAGATTTACAATGAGCTGTTTTTAATGAAGGAAAGAAATATTTGTGATTTTCAGCTCATGGTAAATAAATTCTAGTCTTAAAGATAAAAACCTTGAACAACCACATTTTAATACCATGGGATGAGGTGGGGGGAGGGAGGAATCTTTTGAATTCATATCACAGTGACATCAATTAAACTCTCAGATAGACATAATGGCTTCATGTTGATCTTGTATCTGAAATAACTACTATAGAACTTGAATAATTGTTGATTGGTTGAAGGCAAAATCAAAAGTAAACGTCAAGGTTAGGATCTTATACCTATTCAGGTAGCAATGTCATATGGAAGAACACAGCAACAACTCCAAAATTGCCTGACAATGTAGGTTTATAAGCCTTTTGTGAAGGGTAGAATCATAGCACCATGGAAAGAGTCCTGGACTTGAAACAAGAAGTTTTAAATTCAAGTCCATGCAAGGGCAGCTAGGTGGCATCATGGATAGAGCCCTGGGCTTGGAATCAGGAAGACTCATCTTCCTGAGTCCAAATCTGGTCTCAGACACTTACTAGCTGTGTTGGGCAGGTGACTTCACCTTGTTTGCCTCTGTAACTCATTTGTAAAATAAGCTGGAGAAGTAAATGGCAAATTATCTTTGCTAAGAAAACCCAAAATTTGGTCATGAGGTTTAGGCGTGACTGAAATGACTCACCAACCACAAAGCCAGGTTCAAATCCAAGCACCACCATTTCTTAGCTATGAGAATTTGGTCAAATCACTTTAGCCCTCTGCATCATTTGTAAAATAGCGGTATTTATAATTTTTCTTTTCCTTACCTCACTAGCTTCCTGTAGGGATTATGTGACACAAAAAATGTCAAAGCATTCTCTAAAACCCCAAAGTAAGATATTATTATGACTATAAGCATTGAAGGAAGAGGCTCATGACTATATGTCCTTTTCCTACCTTTTCCCCCCTTGAGATCATTGCTATTGCCTATCTCTTTTCAGGGAAGCTAGGTGGCACAGTGTATAGAGTGCTGGCCTTGGAGCCAGGAAGGTTTATCTTCCTGAGTTCAAATCTAGCCTCAGACACATCCTGGCTATGTGAGCCTGGGCAAGCCATTAAACCTTGGTTGCTTCAGTTTCTTCATCTGTAAAATGAGTTGTCAAAGAAAATGACAAACCACTTCAGTATCTTTGCCAAGAAAACCCCAAATGGAGTCATAAAGAACTGGACACAACTGAAAGATTACTGAAACAACATCCTCTCTCTGGGAGAAATTATCTTGTAAAGAGTTGTTCTGAAAATAGCAATATTAGAAATGTCTCTTAGAGAACGGTGCATCAAGATTCCTTGTGGACATTCTTGATTCTAGGGAAAATCACTGATCATTCTTTTTGCTTCAGTTCATCAGTCTGTGAAATGTCAATAGTTGGACTATTGTGTTTTTGTTTTTTCCTGTTTGTCCACTGACGAAGGTAACTCCATTTATGAGTGATTATAAGAGCTTTCAGCTTGGAATTAGGCCTGGGAGCAAATCCCAGTCTTGTTATCTCCAGTACATCTTATCTTGAGTAAGTTACCCCTTATGTAAAATGGGAAGGTGAGACTAGATGAGGTCTAAGGTCCATTCCAGCTCTAAGTCTTGGGTCCTGTAATTTATTACCCATAGGGCGTATACACTATAGTTTTTGTGTAATGGGGTAATGGATTTGCAGTAATTCATTTAAAAAATTATTTACCTTAAACATTAAAAAAATTGAGTTTCTAATTCTTTCCCTCCCTCCCACTCTTATGAACACACTGAGAAGGCAAATTGTCAATTACATATGTGAAATCATGCAAAACACATTTCCATATTAGCTATGCTGCAAAAAATGAAAGAAGTATATTTCTGTCTGCATTCAGAATTCATAGTTCTCTCTCTGGAGGTGGATAGTATTTTTCATCATGAATCTTTCAGAATTGTCTGGATTACTGTATTGATCAGAGTAGCTCAGATAATTATCATTTAGATATTACTCTTATAGTATGCAATGATCTTGTTCACTTCACTCTGCGTCAGTTCATGTAGGTCTTCCCAGGTTTATTTGAAACTATCCCCTTCATTAGTATGCATTCTTTCAAATCATCTACCACAACTTGTTCAGTCATGCCCCAATGATTGGTACCTTCTCAATTTGCAATTCTTTGCCACTAGGAAAAGAGTTGCTGCAAATATTTTTATACATATAGGTCCTTTACTTTTTTCCTTCATCTCTTTGGGATACAAACCTGGTAGTGGTACTGCTGGATCTAAAAGCATGCACAGTCTTACCGTCCTTTTGAGCATAGTTCCAAAATGTTCTCCAAAATGATTGGACCATATCATAACTTGACTAAAAGTGAATTAGTGTCCCCAGTTTTAGACATCTCCTTCAGCATTTGTCATTTACCTTTATGTCATGTTAACCAATCTGATAGGTATGAGGTGGTACCTCAGAGTTGTTTTAATTTGCGTTTCTCGAGTCAATAGTGATTTAGAGCATTTTTTCATATGATTATAGATAACTTTGATTTCTTCTTCTGAAAACTGCCTATTCATGTCAATCATTTATTAATTGGGGAATGGCTTGTATTTTAAAAATTTGTCTCAGTGCCCTGGTTGATTGGTTGTTGTCCTTTGTCTTCAAAGAGGATCAAAATAACATCACCATGATAAATTGAAATTTCAGTGTGTTCGACAGCAGCTGATCAGACCAATATGAGATCAGAATGCTCTACCACAGATTGGGCACAGATAGTCTGTGTGAATATTTGAGGTAGCTATCCCAAATTTGAACATCCTACATTTACTTTGTGCTGTCTCAATTCTGCTTTGCTCAAAGAGCATAGCACTCCTTCTGATGTGGGCACACCACGCTGAGTGGTCCTGTGCCAGTGTGTCCCATGTTGCACAGACTGTCAGTGTAACATATATTTGAGAAGTGAGTCATTTATCAGAAAAACTAGGTGTAAACCTTTCCCCCCATTTCCTGTTATCGTTCTAATTTTGGTTGTGTTTGTGCAAAGCTTTTATAAATTTCATGCAATCAAAATTACCCATTTTACTTCATGTGATCCTCTCTTTGTCAGGTTTGGTAATAAACTCTTCCCTTATCCATAGATCTGACAAGAAAAATCTTCCAAGAGTCACTAATTTACTTATAGTAATAGCACCCTTTCAATCTCAATCATATATCCATTTTGATCTTATCTTAGCATATTGGTCTAGGCCTAGTTTCTGCCAAATTGCTTTCTAGGTTTCTCAGTTATTTTTTTGAAATGTTAAATTCTTCTATCAAAAATTTGCATCTTTGGGTTTATCAAACATTAGATTATTATAGTCTTTTCCTACTGCGTAGGCAGCTAGGTAGCTCAGTAGATAGAACTCTTGGTCTGGAGTCAGGAAAACCTGAGTTCATATCTGGGCTCAGACACTATCTGTATGACTCTGGGCAATTCATTTCACCTCTGCTTGCCTTAATCCCCTGGAAAAGAAAATAACAAATCACTCCAGTATCTTTGCCAAGAAAACCTCTTGAACAAGTATGGTCCATGGGGTAGTGAAGTCAGACACAACTGAACAATAACAATTGTTTATCTAATCTATTCCACTGATCCAGGACTTAGACAGCATCAAACTGCTTTGTTGATGACTACTTCATAATATGTTTGAAATTTGGTGCTGCTAAGCTACCTCTCTTTTTTCTTACGTTTTTTCATTGATTCCCTTTATTTTCTTGACCTTCTGTTCTTTCACATGAATTTTGCTACTATTTTTCCAGCTCTAGAAAATAATCCTTTGTGAGTTTGATTGGTATGGCACTGAATGAGTAATTTAATCATTTTCATTATATTGGTTCAGCATATCCATAAGCAATTGACATTTCTACAGTTGTTTAGATCTTTTTATCTTGTAAAAAGTATTTTGTAATTGTGTTTTACGTAGTCCCTGGATTTGCCTTGGCAGGCAGACTTCCAATTTTTATTTTATTTTTATAATATATGTTATATAAATTATATATTTTTAATTATTAAATTATGTATAATAATATATATAAATTAAATTATATATTATAAATTATATATATTAAATAATATATTATATAAAATATTTATTTTATATTGTCTGCAGTTACTTAAAATGGAATTTGTCTTCTTATCTCTTCCTGCTATGTAGTTTTGGTAATATATGGACTTGCTGATGATTTATGTAGGTTTATTTTATATTCTGCAACTTTGCTAAAGTAATTAATTGTTTGAACTAGTTTTTTTAGTTGTTTCTCTAAGAATATAATCATATCATCTGCAAAGAATGATAGTTTTACTTCTTTGTTATCTATTATTATTTCTTCAATTTCTTTTTCTTGTCTTAATGTGATTGCTACCATGTCTACTACAATTTTGAGCAATGGTGTTGATAATGGACATCTGGGGCAGCTAGGTGGTTAAAGGATAGAGTGCTTGACCTGGAGTCAGGAAGATTCATCTTCCTGAGTTTGAGTCTGGCCTCAGACACTTACTAGCTATATGACCTTAGATAAGTAACTCAACCATGTTTGTCTCCATTTTCTCATCTATAAAATTAGGTGGAGAATGAAATGGTTAAGCACTCCAATATCCTTGCCAAGAAAACCCCAACTGAGGTCACAGAAGGTCATACTCATCTAAAAATCAACAGCATCAACAAAATGGATATCCTTGCTTTTCATTCCTAAAATTATCAGGAAGACTCCTAGTTTACCAGCATTACAGATAATTGACTTGCTCTTGGTTGTATTACTTTTTTTTTTTTTGCACTGAATGTGGTGACTTTATTGATGGTACACAATACAGGACTCTAGGCTTCTCCCCTCTATTATAGGGGTGCTTTAGGACAAGGATGTGAATGGGACATGGGATCCCCAGTGTAGGAATGTAGGTTAGGGAAGAAGGCTCCCCAGTGGTGGAACTCCTTTTTTGACTGGAGATCCATGGCTTTCCACTTTACTCCTTGGAGGCCATGTAGACCATGAGGTCTACTACATGGTTGCTGTATCTTACTCATTGTCATACCAAGAAATGAGCTTGACAAAATGATAATTGAGGGCAATACCAGTGCCAGTATCAAAAACAGAAGAGTGGGTGTTACTGTTAAAGTCACAGGATACAACCTAGTCCTCTGTGTAGCCCAGGATGCTCTTCAAGGGTCCCTCTGATGCCTGCTTCACTACCTTCTTTAGGTATCAAAACTTTATTTGTGTTATAGAAGGAATTTGGTAGGGCTTTTTTCAAATTTTTTTTCAAACTTTTTTTCAGATAGTTTATATAGTATTAGGATTAATTGTTCTTTAAATGCTTGTTAGAATTTACTTGTAAATCCATGTACTCATGGGGATTTTTTCTTAGGGAGCTAATTCATGGCTTGTTCAACTTATCTTTCTAAAACAAGGTTATTTAAACATTACATTTTTTCCCCATTGATTTGGGCAATTTGTATTTTTTAAACTATTCATCTACTTATCTTAGGTTGCTAGTTTTATTGATGTAAAATTGACAAAAATAGCTTCTATTAATTGCTTTAGTTTCATCTTCATTGGTGGTGCATATATACTTTTAATTTTTTTATACTGCTAATTTGGTTTTCTTTTTTTTAAATGAAAGTAACCAATTGTTTATTTTTAAAATAAAATCAACTCCTAGTTTTATTAGTTTAAAGTTTTTTTAAAATTTTTAATTTTATTACTCTTTCCTTTAATTTACAGTATTTCTATTTGGATGTTTAATTGGAGAATTTTAGTTAGTTCTTTTTTTTATTTTTTAATTGCTTTCCCAATTCAGTGATAGGCTTTCTCTTTTTTATTCAAGTAAATACTTAGAGATATAAATTTTCCCCTGGGTACTGCTTTGGCTACATCCTACACATTTTGAGATGTTGTCTTATTGTTAGTCTCTTTAATCAAATTATAAATTTAAAAAAAAATTGTTCTTTGATTTAATCATTCTTTAGGATTAGATTATTTAATTTGCAATTAATTTTAATTTATGTTTCTAAGTCCTTTATTGATTGTAATTTTAATCACATTTTGGTCTGAAAATGATGCATTTATTATTTCTACTTTTCTGCACTGGAATTTTGTTGTGAAGTTCTGCATTTTGTATTTAGCCCTAAGACATGGGCAATTTTTGTGAAAGTGCTTTATGCAGATGAGAAAAAGGTATATTCCTTTTTATCCTCATTCAGTTTTTTCCAGAGGTCTATCATATCTGACTTTTCTTAGATTCTACTCATTTTCTTAACTTCTTTCTTACTTATTTTCTGATTAGATTTATGTAGCATGGAGAGGGGAATGTTTAGATCTCCCACTAGTAAAGTTTTAGTGTCTGTTTCCTCTAGTAACTCATTTAACTTTTTCTTTGAAAATTTGATGTGTATATGCTTAGTATTAATATTATTTCTTTTTCTATGGTGCCTTTTAGAAAAATATAATTTTCATTATTATCTCTTTTAATTAGGTCTATTTTTTGTTTTGCTTTCGCTTTATCTGATGTCATGATTGCTGTGCCACTTTTACTACATCTGAAGCATAATGAATTATTCTCCATCCCCTTATTTTAATTCTGTGTGAGTGTCTTTCTTTTTCACATGTGTTTCTTGTAAGCAATATAGTTTTGAATTCTGGTTTCTAATTCATTCTGCTATCTACTTATGTTTTATGTGTGAGTTCATCACATTCACAGTTATGATTGCTAAATGTATATTTCCCTCTATCCTATTTTCTTCTATTTGTCTTTCTCTCCCCTTTTACCCAGTCCCTCCTCAAAAGTCTGTTTTGCTTCTGATCCCTCTCTTTCTTGTTGTACCTTTGTTCATCTCCCCTGTCCTTTCTTTTAACCCCTTCTTCTGCTTCTCTGTTGGTTAAGATTGATTCCTTTTCCCAGGCGAATGTGTATATATATTCTTTTTTCTTTGAACTAATTCTGATGAGAATAAGGTTCAACTATTGTCCACCACTTTCCCCTCCACTGTAAATGCTCTTCCTTGAGTGCATCTTTTATATGAGATAATTGTCCCTATTCTTGTTCTTCTTTTCCCTTTTCCTCAGTACATCCTTCTTTCTCACCCCTTCATTTTTTTGGAGATCATCCCAACATATTTGACTCACATTCATGTTCCCTGTCTGTGTAGGTTCCTAACTGCCCCAATAATGATAAAGTTCTTAGACGTTCTATTTGTATTGTTCTCCCACATAAGAATCTAAACAATTTAACCTTACTGAGTCCCACATAATTTCCCTTTTGGATTTGACTTTTTATGTTTCTCTTCAATCTTGTGTTGTAAAGTCAAATTTTCTATTGAACTCTGATATTGTCATCAGGAATGCTGGAAAGTCCTCTATTTCATTGAATATTTATTTTTTCCCCTGAATGATTGTAGTCAGTTTCTCTGGGTAGGTTATTCTTGGTTGTAGTCCTTCCTTCTTTGCCTTCCAGAATACTATATTCCAAGTCTTTTGATTCTGTAATATTACAGATGCTAAATCTTATGTGATCCTGACTGTAGATCTGTGATATTTAAATTGTTTCTTTCTGGCTGCTTGCAATATTTTATCCTTAACCTAGGAGTTCTGGCATTTGGCTATAGTATTTCTGGCAGTTTTCATTTTGGGATTTCTTTCAGATGGTTGGTGGATTCTTTTGATTTCTATGGTGAACTCTAGCTCTAAGGTGTCAGGGTAGTTTTCCTTTATAGTTTCTTGAAATATGATGTTTAAGCACTGTTTTTTTAATCACAACTTTCAGGTAGCACAATAATTTTAAAATTATCTATTGTTAATCTATTTTCAAGGTCATGCTTTCTAGATAAAGTATTTGACATTGTCTTCCTTTTTTTTATTCTTTTGATTATGTTTTATTACTTCCTGATGTTTTGTGGAGTCATTATCTTCTACTTGCCTAATTTAAGTTTTCAAAGAATTATTTTATTCAGTAAGTTTTTGTCCTTTTTCCATTTGGCCAATTATTTTTAAGGTGTGATTTTCTTCAGTATTTTTGTGCTCTTTCATTAAGATTTTAATTCTCTTTTAATAATTTTCTAACATCATTCTCATTTCTTTTTGCCATCTTCTCCTTTACCATTCATTTCAGTCTTTTGCTCTTCCAGGAATTCTTGTTGGGCTTTTGTCCAATTTGCATTTTTCTTTGAGGCTTTATTTATACATGACTAAGTGGTTAAAAAAATAGGAGTAATTGTTTTTCAAAAGGAGGAATGAAAAAAATTATAATGAGGATTGCTCCAAATCACTTCTAGTAAGGGAAATATCCATCAAAGTAACTGACATTTTCTCTCACATCCATAAAGTTAGTAAAAATAACAAAAGAGATTAAGAGTCAGTGATATAGGGGCTGAAAAGATGTGCACATACATTCTTGGTAGAGTTGTAAATTGGTTCTACTTTTGTGGAAAACAATTTAAGCTAAAACATGACTAATATGCCCATACTCTTTGAATCAGAAATCCCACTGTTAGACATATTATGAAAGGCATTCAAAGAAAGAAATACAAATATAGATAGCCACACTTTTTGTGGTAGCAAAGAACTAGAAACAAATATCCACTGAGGAATGACTAAACAGATTGTGGTACACAAATGTAATGAAATATTCGTATACCTTTAAGAAATGTAAGTAAATATGAAGAATTCAAAGAATAATATTAAGGGAAAAATTGGGACTGATTTAGAGTGAAGTGAGTAGGGTCAGGAAAACAATATGCACCCTGCCTACAATAATGAAAATGGAAGGAATTTAAAAAATGAATACTGTTTAATTATATAATGACCAAGCTTGGCCCCAGAGAAGAGTTGAAAAAATACATCTCTTTCCTTTCTTTAAGTA
Organism: Notamacropus eugenii; assembly: GCF_028372415.1. Taxonomy (NCBI): domain Eukaryota; kingdom Metazoa; phylum Chordata; class Mammalia; order Diprotodontia; family Macropodidae; genus Notamacropus; species Notamacropus eugenii. The sequence goes on along the minus strand of NC_092876.1, from coordinate 148,760,926 downwards.
TGTGGGAGACTATGGGTGTGGAACAATTTATACTGTCAGATGTGGGTAAGATATTGGTTAGCTTTTCACACCTGTTTTTTCCTTTTCCTTTTTTAGTCTTTGTTACAGTATGGTTTACTAAGTAAGGGAGGAGAAAGGAATATGTCCGGGAATTCTAAGTGATATAAAACTAAAAATAATTTTAATGATCCTAACTAAAATAATTTTATGATATCCTAATCTTTTCTTTGATTTTCAGAGGCCTAAGCACTTAAAGACATAGTTCACATCATAATCACGTACATACTTCTGCTCTTATGAACCTCTTGTTTAGCATCGATGTATTTGCATATTATGTATTATATTCTCAGTGGGCAGCTAGGTGGTGCAGTGGATAGAGCACCAGTGCAGGAGTCAAGAGCACCTGAGTTCAAATCTCACATCAGACACTTGACACTCATTAGCTGTATGAACTTGGGCAAGTCACTTAACCCCAATTGCCTCATCCTGGGTCATCTCCAGTCATCCTGATGAATATCTGGTCACTGGATTCAGATGGCTCTAGAGGAGAAGAGAGCCTGGTGACCTGTACAGCCCTCCCTCACTCAAAGCAAAGTCAAGTCCTCCTCCCTCCTCCACCCAAACACCCATCAAGAGAGGCCTGACTCCTAACATGACCTTTAAGGCCACCACCTAGGATCAGAACCACTGCAGATGGGGGTTCATCTGGGATCCAGACATACTGAGTGAGGGGCAGCCACACCAAAGGACAGGAAGACTCATCTCATTGATTTTAACAGTCTTGTGTATCGCTAAAGGCATCCCAGTTCACAGATTTTTCAAGGTCCTAGGCAACATTAATGGGATGAGAACGTTGTGAATTAAGGAATACAAGAGGGAAAGGGGAAAGTAGGCACCTGCGATAACCAGCTAACTCCATGTATGGATCAAGGAAGAAAGGACTACTTGCCAAATGCCACCTCTTGAGTCTGTGGTACAACCAGGAATAGTAGTGTGTCCATCCAATTGAAGACCCCCTGAAATTTGGTCTTAGTCAAATCCTGGAGAGAGACCACTCTACCAGCATCAGAGGACCAGTGGACCCCCTTCTGCCACTTACAAGGAAAGGTTTTGTGTAACCCTGAGGACAGATGAAGGGTTTATTAATCCTGTGAGGAAGACTGCTATTGTGGGCAACTCCAGTGGCCAATCAAGGGAACTTACATACTCAGGATGATTTGATTAAGGAAGTGGGGTACCCTGTTAAAATATGGATAAACATTACAAAAGAAGCTGCTCTACAAACTGTTGAGTTTCATGCATGTCATATTATAGAATGTAGAGAATTAAATAGTGAAAGACAATTAAATAGTTATGACAAGTACTTGTGTCCAGAAACACAACCTGACAGCAGTGGACACTTTAGCCTGGGGACCTAGAGGGAAACGACTTGTTTGATCTGGAATGGTGTTTGGTTCACCACAGCCTGCCAGAGGTGGCCAGCTCCACATTCTGAGGGAAAATCACTACAATTAAAATTGAACATGTTCAAGGGAGCAACCAGGCCCCACTGTCAAGAGTGAGAATGTAATCCTGTAATTTTTAACTATAAGAAACACAGATTGGGATATGAATCAAACTTTTGGGTTTGGAATAGACATGATGGGTTGAGGTCCAATAGCAAGATTTAGGATAGTGGTTTGGAACCTGGAGAACCAAGGAGACCCTAGTGTAGTCATGGTGTCCCCAGGGCAAGACTGAAAACCCCTCAATGACCCTGTGATTGTGAGGATAAAAAGATGTTGCATCTTCATTACCAACAACACTGGTGGGTGGAGGGAAGCATCACTAAAGCACTGCAAGATCTAGAGGTTCTCGTTGAGGAATTAGCAAAGAACTCTGCAATAGATAATCCATCAACAGGATGATTTGGCAAATGGAAGGCAGTGGTCATCCCTATCACCACTTCTCTGGTAGTGGTAAAGGGGTATTGACAGCTGTTGACTGTTGCATAATACCTTGTGTAAGGGGGTTGGTACAAAGGTTCATTGAGAGAGTGGCAACAAAACATGGACCTGCAGGAGCTCAGCCACATACTCTAGTTCTACTAGAGGAAGAGAGAGAGACAAACACTCATTCTGACAAGAAAAATGAAATCGTTATCAAAACTAGATGCTTCTTATAGTACAATGAAATGAGATGCAGACACAACAAAGGATAGATAAAAGAAAAGGGGGGAATTGTGGAAAATACCGTTGGGGATGTTACCTCTGCATAGTACTCATCAGGGAGTTTATGCCTATGTGTCAATCCAAGAAAGTATGCTTAAAAGAACATGCATAGGAACTGAACTGATTCAAACTGGTTTTGCAGTCCAACATGTTCGCTTACACTTATGACAACGAGAACTATGACCAAATAAGGTATAAAGAAGGGGCAGGGTCACTGAAATGTGGAGAATGCAACATGTGAACAGGGGTGGAGACTGTGGAGAAGAAGGTGTTACGCATTCTGGATAGGCTGTAAGCCCTGTGGTACCCAGTCAGTGGGGAAACAGGAGGGAATTTCAAATCAGGAGCAGGGAATAAAAAGTAGTCTTTGTCCTAATGGATGCACCTACTTGTTGGTCACCTGCTCTTGCAAGAATGTTAAAATAAAAATCCTTCCTGACTCAGTAAAAAAATATTTTTGGTGTGAGCATTTATACTTCAGAAATTATCAGTGCTACAAATCAGACCTTTTTTTGGTTGTTCATTGTCTAAGACTTTTTAAAAAAGTGATGGAAAAATGTTAATAATATAGATTAAAATGAAAAATGTGTCTTTTGGTTGTTGGTGTTGGTTGTTAAACATTTACCTTCATACCACTGCTTATATTCCTATTCCTGATCTCCATGACTAAGGGCTACTCAGATTTCTAGAATTACTGTTTTAAATAGCCAATGTCTAATTGATCCCAAGGCAAAAGTGTGCTAGCCATTTGCCTATAGATTGGAAGGTAGACTGGTTGAAAGAGAGAAATGTGAAATATGCTAGAAAGGAAGACTGGAATCAGATTTCAAAGAACCTTAACAGTTACTTATGACTTGTAACTTACTTAGTGGCAATAGGGAATCACTGAAGATTCTTAAGAAGGGGAATGACAAGGTTAGGCATGGGTTTAGGGGAGATTGTTTTGGCAGCTGTATGGAAGGAGAATGGATTAGAGTTGGGGGAGTTTGCAAAGGGAACAATTAGGAGCTATAATAGTCCAAGCAAAAGGGAATGGAGAAACAGCATATTGATGGGAGAGTATACAGAAGTAGCATTGATAAGATTTAATTACTGACTGAGCAGAGTGCCAGGGAGAGGGAATTGCCAAGGATAGTCCTTAAATTACAGATCTGGGTGACTGTGCGTGAGGACAGGGGCGAGCTTGATGAAGCTATGAAGACATGATGAATTCTGTTTTGAATATAATTGTGTTTGAGACAGAGATGGGATATTCAAGGAGCGATAGCTGTACGACAGTGATGCAGGGCTGAATTTCAGTTGAAAGCTTAGCATGGTGTCTGGCACATAGTATAGGCTTAATAAATGCTATATGATTGAGTAATTGACAGGATCTATAGGTTTAGATTTCTCTAAGGAAGAACTGTATATAGAGAAGACAGGTTCCAGTACAGAATCCTGAAGGATACCCATATTTAGGAGGTAAGAGATGGATGATGGATGATAATCCAGCAAGAGATGAAAATGTTTCCAGGATCACAAACTTAGTCATTGACAGCAACTAATTAGGTTTGTTTCTAGGTTTGGAATTTGATAACCATGTTAAAACAGTAGTTCTCAAAGTATGGTCTGGGGATCTCTGAGTGTTCCCAAGGTCCTTTTGTGGAGTTGTTTTTGATGTTCAGTCATTTCAGCATGTCTAACTCTTCATGCCCCCCCCTTTTTTGGGGGATATTTCTTGGCAAAGACACTGGAGTGCTTTGACATTTCCTTCTCCAGATCATTTTAAGATGAGGCATTGAAGAAAACAGGGTTAAGTGACTTGCCCAGGGTCATACAACTACTAAGTGTCTGAGGCTGGATTTTGAACTCAGGAAGATGAGTTTTTCTGAATTCAGGGGTGGCAATTTACCCACTCTGCCACCCACCTGCCAGACACTTTCATTTCTAATATGCATGAGTATTAGTAGCTATAACCTACTTAAAGAAAAGCTCTTTTCAGTCTCCTCAATGATTTTAAAGAGTGTAACAGGGTTCTGAAGCCAAAAAGTTTGAGAACTGCTGTTCTAGACAACCAAAAGTTGCCCACATGATGAAATGCCAATTTGGAGAGCATTTTATATGGGGCAAGACTGGTTAATCACTACTTTCATTAGGCTTCATTATATGAAAAGAGCAAATGACTATAGCTGTCCAACTAAATAGTTGGAATAACTCTGACTCCTATGTGTCAGAATAACCTTGAAGGACTGAATTGAATGAATTTGCAATTATTACACACAATGACAAAAGGTCATAGGTACAAAATTCATGAAAAATAGATGAGGTGTAGATTGGCACCAGGTGTATGTGTCTGGTTCCAAGTGACAGGAAATACAGTAATGAAATAAATAAATAGAAGATCAGGGAAATTTCTTGCTGGCTAGCTGGACCCACTGCCAAAGCACCAATAATATTCTGATCTAATAATTTGGAGGCAGTGTCAAAAGATATAAGGAACAAAAATAATAAGTGATAACTTCTTGCAATTTCATTTGGGGATTAAGGATATGTGCTGAATGCACTTACTTCTCTCATTTTTATAAATGGCAGCTTAGGAAGATCAGAGTTCAAATTTGACCCCACACATTTGCTAGCTGTGTGACCCTGGCCATGTCACTTATCCTTCATCTGACTCAGTTTCTTATTGGTAAAATGGAGATAATAATAACAACTATCTCCTAGAGTTGTTGGAAGGAATCAAATAAGATGATCATTGTAAGGTACTTAGTACAGTGCCCGGCACATAGTAAAGTAAGTACTACACAAATGTTAGCTATTATCGTTGTTGTTACCAAACTCATGCGTCTTGAAGAATTTCTATTTAACTTTCCATATTTTCAGTGGTCCCAAGAAACTCTCTTTTTCCTACCTACCCCCACCTCCAGTCCCTGCTTAGGCAACATAAGCATCTGCCTGTGGCAAATGTTTTCTCCTAAACAGATGCCCATAAAAACAAATAAGATGAGACCAAAATAAAGAGACTGAGGGAATTTTTTTGTTTCAGGGCATTATTGGGTGCTTTTTAGGCTTTGGATGAATAAATTTAATGGACTTTACTTCAGGGCCAATAAGTATTTCACGAATGTGCCCAGGGTCTTATGCCAAGATTTCATAGATGAAGACCTACGGTAGGACTCAGAGACCTGGGGGAGGTCTTTCTGTTTTAAAAAATGCCATATAATGCTTTGTCAAAATGTAAATTCTTCTGGGAGAGAATATCATTGAGGGAGGGGGGGGAGAGAGAGAGAGACAGAGAGAGAGAGAGAGAGAGACAGAGAGAGAGAGAGAGAGAGAGACAGAGAGAGAGAGACAGAGAGACAGAGAGAGAGACAGAGAGAGAGACAGAGAGAGAGAGAGAGAGAGAGAGAGAGAGAGAGAGAGAGAGAGAGAGAGAGAGAGACAGCGTGAGCATTTAGTAAGTGCTTAATATATGTTGTTGATTTGCAAGTGAATTGGATTTAAATGAGGCAGAACTATGTAAAGTCATCAGCTTTACTCTCTTCTGAGTCAGGGTCATATGAGTCCAGTGGCAAGATATAGATCAGGATGACTAGAGATGACCTCAGATGTAATGGGAGATCATTGACTTTTTAAGCTAAGGTTTTTCCCAGGTTTCAGCTTGTTTATGGCAACACCCATTCAGTGATTTAAGGAGAGGTAACAAATGAGGCAAAAGATGACTTAGTTTGTCTACTAAAAACACAATCAGATTGAAAGACCCTCACAATTTATGTCTAGAGAAGAAATAATTGCTATTTACACTCTGAGCCATCAAAACCCAAACATGACCAACTGACGCTTGGTCTGGGACCTATTGTTGACCAATCAGAATGATTTGGGTTTAAGTCATATTCAAGTAACTCCATTCCAATACCAGTGGTTTTTTTCAAGTTCTGCTTCTCCAGTGTTGTATTTCAAGAAGTCATAAATGAAACTACCTGGGGCAAAAGAGTTAATTGTCCCATTTAAAAAAAAATGATGGAATATGTAAGGGAGAAAAAAAATCTAGTGTGTAAATCCCAAGATATCTTGTGAGGTTTTAGTGATCAACATTTATATTCCTTTGGGCAGAACACCCACAGGTAAGAGTATGATTCTTCCTGTGGATTGAGGGAGAGAAGGGAGAGAGAGAAGGAAGGAAGGAAGGAAGGAAGGAAGGAAGGAAGGAAGGAAGGAAGGAAGGAAGGAAGGAAGGAAGGAAGGAAGGAAAGGAAAGGAAAGGAAAGGAAAGGAAAGGAAAGGAAAGGAAAAGAAAGGGAGAGGGAAGGGGGAAAAGAGGGAGGAAGGAAGAGAAAGAAGGAGGGAAGAAGGAAGGAAGGAGCATTGCCCAACTGGAACTGGCTAGTTGGGTACCCAATGGGGCAGCTACTGCTACTCACAGATTGTTGTTTGTCCTTCATTCTCAGAAATGATCAATGACATCAAGAGGCCAATGTCTTGACTTACAAGTGAGTTGAATTTAAGTGAGGCAGAGCTGTGTTACTATATATTAGACACTGTGCCAAGCACTGGGAATACAAATAAAAGGGGACAAGGTAGTTGTTTTTCCCCATCAAGGGACTTACATTCTAATAGAGTAGAATTAGAAATAACAGGGAGCTGAAAAACCAGGAAGGGGCTATACGATTCAGTAGCTGGTGTGGATATGTATGGAAAATATCATGAAGATTTTATTACTGGCAAGATGAAGCAAAGTCTCACCTACTGAAGCCTGGAAGCATGTCAAAATTCTGGGATGGGAAGCAAGGTGATGGATATGGAAGCAGCATAGTAGGAAGTTGGCTGAGAAGTTTAGCTTTAAAAGATTTCATATCCTTTCCTGAGGCCAGAGAGAGAGAGAGAGTAGAAGAATATTGAGATCTCAGGCAGGATGGAGGGATTAAGATTGTGCACAATCCAGACCCCAGCTTTTCCTCCATATGCTCCAAGTAAATTAATACCAAGAAAATGTCTGTCTAACTTACCACCTGTGAATACACACGTATGTCAAGGTAGCACTTCAAAGTTTCTACATCCTTTTACATTTCTTATCTAATTTTATCCTCACCACAACCATGTGAAGTGGGTGCCATTATTATCTTTATTTAATAATTAGCGGAAACTAAAGACAGTTGCCCATAGTCACAGAGCTAATAAAATCTTCTTGACTCTAAGTCAATGAACTCTCTGATGTGGATTCAAACAGTTCCCTAAGAGTTAAAAACAATATTAAGGGTTGACTTCGTGAAGCCCCTAGTTTATTCTGTAATGTGAAGGGGCCCTCATGTCCTTTCCTCCCTCAACTTGAACCTGTCCCAAAAAATTTTGCTTTTGTTTCCCTTATGAGGTGTTCCCTGGGTCTTTAACCTTACCCTCGGTCCTCCACCTCTGCCTTCACTCCTTAAACCATAAAACTTCCCCCTTATCCTGGCCTTGTTTCCCCCATCCTGGGTCCTAAAATTTCCCCTGTCTCCCTTATCTTCTGTCTCCTATCCTGTCATCCATCTTCCTCTTGCTGTCCCTGATTGTTAACTTTCATAAAAATATCTAGAGCTACATTACTATTCTGAAACCCCTATAAAGGTATAATTCCCCCAAATATCAGGGTCTCACTTAGCTTTTATTGCTAGGAGTCCTATACTGCTTTTGTGTCAATGAAGCTCCTAATGGCTACAGAGAAGGTCTAAGTAAATTCATTCCCATCTGAACCAGCGCTCCCATCTCCCATCTCTCTCCTCAACATATCTGTTATACCTACATAAGCATGTATGCTGCCTATAAGAATTTAACTACTAAATCCTTCCCCTATAACCTTAAAATGATGACATATGATTATAGTTCAGTTTGAAATTCTATTTTTCTAGCATCTAGAATTTTGTACCTCAATAACATTTTTTGTTTCTTAAAAACACTTAAAATCCATTTACATTATTTGAATGTCAAGTAGAATTTCAACATTTTTAATTTCCACATTTTTATCACTCAGCAATTAGAGCAATCACAATACCATTGATGCCAACCTTTATTCTCATCATACAATAAAGTCAATTGTCATATTTCTATATACAGTTATAAATGTCTTAGTATTTAAACTTTGTTCACAATTTGTAGTACCTTCTATGCATTCAGGTTATCAGTACATGCAGCATGCACAGAATCCTTGGAGTTTATATGTTTTACAAAGAAGCTTACAAAAGTAACATAATATGACATCTCTTGCACATAATTTAAGTTTTTTTCAGTTATTTTTGTTGGTATTCTCCTTTTAAAATAAATCTGTTGATGCCTTTAGTCTTTACATGATATTAATTTCTGAGTATAGTACTTCTCCTACCTAATGAACCTTCTCTTGGAGCAAAGATTGAAATCAAACAAAATAATAGTTACCAAAAAAGCAGCCAATGTATTATCCATGCCCAATAGCACATGCACCATCTTGCATCCATAGTCTTCAGAGAAAGAAGACAAATTTCTTTTCTCTAAAACCAAGTTTGTTCATCATTGCTGTCTGTTCATTAGGCAGCTAGGTGATGCAGTGGATAGAGCACTGATCCTAAAGTCAGGAACTGAGTTCAAATTCATCCTCAGACACAAGGTGTGTGATATTAGGCAAATTGCTCAACCTCCATTTCCCTCAGTTTCTTCATCTGTAAAATAAAGTTCATAGAATCTACCCTTTTCCCCCAAGGGCTATTGCGAAGATCAAATGAGACATTTTTAAGGCACTTAGCACAATACCTGGCACATAGAAGGTGCCTTATAAATATTAGTTGTTAATGACAGCCTCAAAACATGAAGTGTCATTTTGCGGTTCTTTCCACATACATTGTTGCAGTCATCACAGGTATTTGTTTCCTGGTTCTGCTTACTTCACTGTGTTGACTCTGAGTAATATAACGCCAAGTGATTTTCCAGGATGGTTGAACCAATTTACAAATAGTGTGTCTGTATGTATGTTATATCTTTTGTTATCTTTGAAAATTTCCAGTGTATTAAATGAAATCTTAAAGTTGTTTAATTTGCATTTCTTTTATTAGTAATGCTTTGAAGCAATCTTACATATGATTATTAATAATTTCTAATCCTTTTTATCAAGTTTCTTCCTCTCCTTTGATGACTCCTCTGTTGGAACATTGTTTCTGGCCTAAGACTTAGGTTTCAGTTCCTTATATATTTTAGATAGCAGACTTTTATCAGAGATATTTGATGCATAGATTTCCCCCCAATAAATGTTTATCTTTTAATTCTGTCTGTATTGCTTTTATTGATGCAAAACTTTTCAACTTAAAGTTATCAAGATTATCTATTTTACCTTTTGTGATCATCTCTAACCCTTGTTTTGTTAAGAATTCTCCATTTAACTGAAATTATAAAAGACATTTTCAGTTTCTTCCCTTTTGGAAAAAAAAAATTATGTGACCTATAATTAAACTGCCTATTTTAAACTTATTATAGTATATCTTTGTTGATCTAAATGCATTTATTGACCAATTGCTTTCTAATTTTCCTAATTAAATTGTATTTTTTTTTTTAGTTCTATAAATTAAGCCTTCGGTAGTTTGGTTGGTGCAGCACTAAACTTTTAAATTGATTCAAATGGTATTTTATTGCAGGTCAACTATGAGCATTTTATGTTCTTCAAATAATTTGTCTTTATTTTCATTGAATTTTGGTTTTATGTCTTCAGTGTCTCTTGGTAAATGGATGCCCAGATACTTTACACATTTTGTAGTTATTTTGAATGGTATTTCTCTATTATTTCTTACGACATTTTATTATTGCTAAACAGAAATACTGATAATTTTTCTGGATTAATGTAGTAATTAACTACTTTGCTAAAGTTATTAGTCATCTCATTTTGTTTCTTTTCTAATTCTCCTTTCTTCCTTGTTTCCTTCCTTTCATACATGTTTATGAATGCAACATGGTGTAATGGAAAGAGTACTAAATTTGGAATTCAAGGACCTGGGTTCAAGTCTCACCTTTTCAATTTACTACCTGGGTTCTTGAAGCAAACCATCATGTTATCTGCAAGTAAAAACTCTTGGATTCAGGGACCTGAGCTGTCTCCATTAGGGTGTGAGGGGAGATGGTGGTCAAAGTGCTAGTGTTGATGATAATTCAATCTGCCTGGCATATGCTTCCTTTCATCTCTCCTTCATGGTGTCTTGCTGCTTCAGCAAGCCTGGCTGGCCCTCTAGCCCCTGATTTTATTTTGGATTTTTAGTGCCTGTGTTTTATATGAACTGGGGGCAGGGAACGGGAAGGTCTTTGCTTTTTATAGCACATCTGCTGAGGCAGTGAGGGTTTCAGGTACTCATTGGAATCTGAATGAAGAAAAATAGACAGAAGTTGAGACATCCAGAAGTTCAGGGCCTCAAATATTATGCGCATATGTGCCCCATATTTAAGCAGCAAACAAGGATAATTAAAGATTCTAATGCCAAGAGGTCCATTTTACCTCATAGGCATCATTCTTGTTGAGATGAGCTAATTACTGGAATAACTCTGAATTAGTATATATTCTGAAAAAGAAACATGATAGATAAAAGAGACTTGAGTTGACATAGCATTGTAGGTTTATTCATGACAGGAAACCCAGAAACCATATAGGAGAGAAGAAGCATTGTGCAGAATACTTGGAAGAAGATCAAGGGAGGAGGAAATAGAAGTAATTTTGTCAAATGAATATAGTACAAGTCACCTATTTAGAAAGAAGAAATAGAAGAGGAGTCTAAGAAACAGATTATAAGTCTGTCATAGAAGAATTATCAATAGTGCTGGGAAGCCTTATATAGAGTATTGAACTCTTATAGGATAGTAAGTTTTAAGAAGGACATTGATAAGTTACCAGGTGCTTAGAAATGGGCAACAAGAATGATAAATGGTCTTGAGTCCATGGGATATGAAGATCAGTTGAAGGAACTGTTAGATTTAGCTTGAAGAAGAGAAGACTTGGGGGGACATGGTGGCTTTCTTCAAGCATCTGAAGGGCCATTACACAGAAGAGGGATTAGATTTGTTCTATTTGCTTCCAGAGAGCAAAACTGGGAATAATGGGTAAAAGCTGAAAAGAGGCCATTTTAGGTTGGATATCAGGAAAAACTTCCTTTCTTTTTTGGGCATCAAATAAATGAGGATTCTCTCTCTCTCTCCTCTCTCTCTCTCTGTCTCTCTCTCTGTATGTGTGTGTGTGTGTGTGTGTGTGTGTGTGTGTGCGTGTGTGTGCGCACGCACACGCAGTTAAGATGAACTGGACAGCTGCTGGTTTCTAAATCTCAAGTTCTATAATTTTGAGACTTCAGTTATCTAGACCTCATCTACATCATTCAGACTGTTTGTCTTTCCATCTCTCTGTCTTTCTCTGTCTCTCTCCATCTCTCTGGTTCTCTCTTTTTCTTTCTCCCCGGGGATGTGACGTTTTAGGAATGAATTTTCTTTTTACGTTTAATAAGATGGTGAGTATCCAGGGTAAGGCAATCAGGATAGTGAAGGGCCTTTGATCTCATGTTATATAAGGATGAATGGAAAGATCTATGACATGAGAGCTATCTTCAAATGTCTGAGGGATGGAAGAGAGATATTTGACTAATTGTGTTGTTCTGTGGTGTAATAGAGGGTAAAATTAAGATTAAGAAGATAGAAATTGCAAAGAAGTAGATTGAGACTTAAAGGCAGGAAAAATTTTCTGACAATTAGAATTGACCCAAAAGGGAATAGAATTCTTCACGGGGAATCTTCTAGCATGAATTGTTTGACCAGACCACTTTGTGAATATGTTATAATGGGTAGGCTTCACAGAGGGATTGGATTAGATGGTTGCTGAGGTCCTTTTCAAATAATTCCATAATTCTGTGATTGTGAGAATTGGCCCTATGATGAGCATATAACTACTGTCCAAGGACCATTATAGCTATGTTGTGAGTGGTTCATCACCAGGTACGTCACAAGCCACTGATTTTTTTTTTAAATCACAGAAACTATCAAAAAAATTTTTATTGAGTAATAGAAAATCTTTCTATTCAGTTATAGAAATTTTCAGGAAGACTGAGATCTGTGTTAGTGAATAGTTTCAATACCAATGAAATTATCATTCCTTGAAGTATTGAAGTAGATTTTCTTATTACATTCAGGTAATTATTCTTACTTCTTAAGATCTTTTTGGTTCTTAGATTTGTCATTCAATGTGTTATCTACAAATCCCTGCTTTGAGTTATATTCAAATTTGATAAATATGCTACTTACATCTTTATCCAAATGAACAATAAAAATGTTGAACAGAATGAGACCAGAGTTATTGTCACATCATTTGTAGAGGCTTGCTTCCAGATTGTCTTTTAATCTGCTCAGAATCCATCCATATCAGGGTTCCTAAACCTGTTATTTGAAAACTATTTTTAAAAAATGTATGTGGTTTACTGTTTCAGTATAATTTATTTCTTTGTAAACCCATGTATTTTATTTTATGCATTTGAAAGTATTATCCTGAGAAGTCCTTCATAGGTTTCAGCAGACTGACAAAGAAGTCTACGATATGAAAAGAAATTTAAGAACCTTTGATCTAAATGTACTTTTATCTATCTCACATTTTTCAATTGCATGTTACAATCAAAACAGCACTTGTTCTAGAGTCAGAGTAATCATGTCTTAATTTAATTCTATAGCTAACTATCTGTGTGATCCTGGTTAATTCATCTAAGTTTCCTTGGGCCTATCATCCAGGCACATTAGGTTTACATCATTCCCCTGATGTATATTTCTAGTAGGTTGTTGTCGTTTTCAAAAAGGACCAATGAAATCATGGGGTGATGACTCACATATGAATTGTATTTAAGTGAGGCAGAGCTGCCAAAGTCATCAGCTTCACTCTCCCTTTTTAAGTCATCAAAGTCCAGTGACAAGACAAAAGTTGTGGTGACTGGTGATGACCTGGGGTGTAATGGATGATCTTGGCATTTTTGATGTCTGGACAAACTCCAAGCACTCTACAATACCTGTTTCAGTTGTTTTCGTGGCCATTGGAACAATTTGTTCTCATCTACCCACCCATTCCACTGGGAGAAGTCTTCACATGCTTGGGGTAGACAGCCCACAATTCATTGATGGGTTTGAGGCCTGTCAGTTACATTCAATATAGTTTAACCCCTCTACTGAGACAGTTTACCAGGGTATGGACACTGCTCATGCCACAGTTTCTTGGAACCACAGGTGAGAAATGGTTGAAAACCAAAGTTGGATGATTAGACCTGATAAGAGCTCAGAAAGTCCTCACAGCAGAGGTAGCAGTCTTCCCTTAACACCCTATACACCCCAACTAGTACCTATTGACAGATGAAATGAGTTGAACTTAGCTTTAACCCATTTTTGATGAATGAACCATTTTTTTCGTGTTATTGCTGCTTCCTTGGCAAACCAGATTATTGGTAACAGGCAGGAGGGACAGAGTATGAGAGAATTCATTTCCTCAACCCCCTCTTCATACCTAAATAAGAGTTATCTAGCCTAAAAAGGGGAAGGAGAGAAAAGAAAGGGAACAACAATAGATGTGCATAACAAAATAGCAGTTTACACAAGGGGGAAAAGGATGAGAAAATCAGTAAAAATATGGAGGAAGAAGGATTGGATTTCAACATGATGAAAAAATACATGGTTTACAATTTGCTAAAGAAAAGTCACAAGAAAGAAATATCATATTATCTTTATAAGTTGCCCAAAGAACAAAGAGCAAAGACATTTAAAATTGAATATTAAATACTTTGAAGGAAATAAAAGGTAGTTTTATATCAACTAAGATCTGGTTTTGTCTTATAAAAACTTTGATAGTACAAAACTGAAACAAAGGAAAAATTGATAAGAGAAGTCAATAACTTGGCAATGGATATTTTGAGTAAAGGAACTGAATCAATGGGAACTAAAATATCAAGAAAGACTATAGTTAGGAGTAAGTGAAAGTACATGCAACAAAAATAAAATCAAAGGACACCACAATGAGAGAAAAAAGACTTCAAAAATTTACCTAAGAAGGTGATCAAATTTGAAGACAAAGCTCAGAAGGTAAAAGAATAATTCTAAAAATCTTTGGATTCCCTAGAAAAGAATAGTAACTGCGATTTCCCCAGGAAATTTGGAAATTGTCCAGAAGTAGAAAGAGCAAAAGACAGATTACAAATAAGTAAAATTTACCTCAGAAAGAAACATTTGGTTGAATTTGTTCACACATGTTGTTATCAAGCATTAGGTTTTAATTAGTAAAGAAGATTTTACAAGTCACTAAAAGAAAAAAATGACTTGCAAAAAGTCAAAGGGCTATAGGGGCCAGAGCTAAAATGGTGGAGTAGAGGCAGAGACTTGCTAGAGCTCACCCCTCAACCCCAGCCAAATACCTGTAAAAATGACTCTAAACAAATTCTAGAGCTTCAGATACTACAGAATGATAAAGTGAAGCAAATCTTCAGCCCAGGACATCCTGGAATGTCAACAGGAAGTGTCTATTACACCACACTGGGAGCAGAGCACAGTCCAGTATGGACAATACCAGCACAGACGGGACCTGAGCAGTTCTCATAGGGACTGAATCTCTGGCACCTGTGGCAGTTTCCAGACTTTATGACCCCAAAAGGCTGAGAACAAATTGAAAGGTCAGTGGAAAAAACCTCTCGGACCTGTGTGAGAAACTAGAGTGGTCCAGCTCCTACAAGTGATGGAGGTAGAGGAGCCTATTTCAGCTATAGCAGCAGCAGGGGTGGCAGCAGCAGCTATTTCTAGTGCTTTAGGCCCACAGATTGTGGGGGAATAGATCAGCTGACAGTACACCCCCCATCTCCTCTGAAAAAAGAGAACTAACTTGACAAAGAGCTCAAAAGTGAAGTAAATGGTTGGGGAAATGAGCAAAAACCAGAAAAAGAATCAGACTGTAGAATCTTACTTTGATGACAAGGAAAACCAAAATATAAAAACAGAAGAAGACAACAAAGTCAAAGTTCCTACATCCAAAGCCTCCGTGAAAAATATGAATTGGTCTCAGGCCATAGAGGAGCTCAAAAGGGATTTTAAAAATCAAATAAGAAAAGTAGATCAAAAATTTGGAAAAGACATGATAGTGATACAAGAAAATCATGAAAAACAAGTCAATTGTTTACTAAAGGGGACCCAAAAATGTTGAAGAAAATAACACCTTAAAAAAATAGACTAACCCAAATAGCAAAAAAGATCCAAAAAGCCAATTAGGAGAAGAATGTCTTAAAAAGCAGAATGGGCCAGATGGAAAAGGCGGTCCAAAAGCTCACTGAATAAAGTAATTCCTTAAAGATTCGAATGGAACAGATGGAAGCTAATGACTATGAAAAATCAAGAAATTATAAAACAAAACAAAACAAAAAAAAGAAATGAAAAAATAGCAGTGTGAAATATCTCATTGGAAAAACAACTGACCTGGAAAATATATCCAGGAGAGACAATTTAAAAACTATTGGACTACCTGAAAGCCATAATAAAAAAAAAAGCCTAGACATCATCTTTCAAGAAATTATCAAGGAAAACTGCCCTGATATTCTAGAACCAGAGGGTAAAATAGAGAATGAAAGAATTCACCAATAACCCCTTGAAAGTGATCCCAAAAGGAAAACTCCTTGGAATATTGTAGTCAAATTCCAGAGTTCCCAGGTCAAGGAGAAAATATTGTAAGCAGCCAGAAAGAAACAATTTCAGTACTGAGGAAACACAATCAGGATAACACAAGATCTAGCAGCTTCTACATTACAGGATCAGAGGGCTTGGTATATGATATTCCAGAGGTCAAAGGAGCTAGAATTAAAACCAAGAATCACTTACCCGGCAAAACTGGGTATAATTTCAGGGTACAAATGGTCATTCATCGAAATGGAGGACTTCTAAACATTCTTAATGAAAAGACCAGAGCTGAATGAAAATTTGACTCTCAAACACAAGAATCAAGAGAAGCATGAAAAGGTAAACAAGAAAGAGAAATCATAAGGTGCTTACTAAAGTTGAACTGTTTATATTCCTACATGGAAAGAAACTATCTGTAACTCTTGAGACTTTTCTCACTATTAGAGTAATTGGAGGGATTACATATATATATATAGATAGAGGACACAAGGTGAGTTGAATATGAAGGAATGATATCTAAAAATATTAAATTAAAGGGTGAAAGAAGAATATTTTGGGAGAAGGAGAAAGGGAGAAATAGAATGGGGTAAATTATCTCTCACATAAAAAAGACAAGAAAAAGGTTTCACAATGGACGGAAAGAGGGAGAAGATAAGAGGGAAAGAGTGAACCTTACTCTCATCAGATTTGGCTTAAGGAGGGAATAACATGCACATTCAATTTGGTATGAAAATCTATCTTACGCTCCAGGAAGGTGGAGGGGGGGGATGATATAAAGGAGGACAAATAGGAGGAGGGGATTAGAATTAAATGCTTTTGAGGAAGGACAAGATCCAAAGAGAGAATAGAATAAATGGGGGGCAGGATAGGATAGAGGGAAATATAGTTAGTCTTTCATATCATGACTATTATGGAAGTGTTTTGCATGACTACATATGTATAACCTATATCAAATTGCTTGCCTTCTCAGTGCGGATGGATGGGGAGGGAGGAAGGGAGAGAAGATAGAGCTTAAAGTTTTAAAAACAAATGTTAAAAATTGTACATGCAGTTGGAAAATAAGACATATAGGCCATGAGTTTTAGAAAGCTATCCAGCCCTACAAGAAAATAGAGGGGAAGGGGATGAGAGAAGGAAGAGGTGTGATAGAAGGGAGGGCAATTTGGGGGAAGGGGCAATTGGAATGCATGATCTCTTGGGGTGGGCAGGAGGGAGAAATGGGGAGAAAATTTGGAACTTAAAATCTTGTGGAAATGAATGTTGAAAACTAAAAATAAATAAGTTAAAAAAGAATTAAAAAGTCAAAGGATATTAAATGTCACTATTCCAGAACATTCCCAAGTCATTCTAGTAATAATATTCACATATTTAAGAATATATTTTCAATTGTTCATAACATTCCTGAGAATTTCACTGAATCAACACGTATTTATAATGTGTACTAGGTAGATGCTGGGCATACAAAGACAATGAATTAAACAATTTCCATGTTTAAGGTCTTTTCTCTTGATGGAAATCATTTGTGTATGTAAAATCATATTCAGAATTAATTTAAGTATAGTAAATACAAAAGAAATTCAAGGAGGCTGCTTGTAGTTGAGGGATCAAGAAAGGCTTCCTATAGAAGGTTGTGCTTGAGCAGAATCTTGAAGGAAGTTGGAGATTCTAGGAGGGGTAAGGGAGGAAGGAATGCATTAGAGACGTGGTAATACAGCCAATAAAAGGCTTCAAGAGAGAGTGTCATGTGTGAGGAAAAGAAAGAGAAGGCTAATTTGGCTATGTAGTAGAGGCAGTTAGGGGAGAAGTAATGTGCAATAAATTAGGGGAAAGGGAAGAAAAAAAGAAATTTACATGATAATTTTGTTATATATTTGAAAGTAACAGCAAGTTGTGTATAGGAGATTTGCAGTTTCATGTGCAATCATCTTTTTTATTGTACTATGTTATGGAAATGCTTGTTTTATTCCATAAATTAAAGAGGATAAAAATGAAGCTGGAAAGATAGTTTGAGGCTAGGTTGTAGAAGGCTTTGACATCAATATAAAAGAATTTAGATTTTATTGTTGAGGAAATATGGAGTCATTAGAGTTTACTTTTGTAGTGAAGTGAAAAAATCAGATTTGTACTTAAGAAAAAAACATTTTGGCAACTATATAGTGAATGAATTAGAATGGAGTGACACTTTACACAGGGAGATCAATTCAGAGACCACAGCAATAATCATTAAGATGATGGCTGTGTGAGTAGAGAGAAGAGATATAATGCAAGAGACACTGTAAAGGCAGAAATATATAGATTTGGCAACTGATGGTATAGGTGAGGTGAGAGACAGGGTGGAGTCAAGGATAATGATGAGGTCATGAATCTGGGAGATCAGAAGAGCAGTAGTACCTTCAATAGAAATGTAGGTTTGTAAGAGAGGTGGGTTTGTAGGAAAGTGAGGAATACACTGAGTTCTGTTTTTCACATGCTGAGTTTGTCATCAAATAAACTAGTAATATGGGAATAAAGCTCAGAGCAGGGACTGAGGCTATATTCATGGATTTGTGAGTTGTCTGTATAGAGATTAGGAGGTGATTGATCATATAGGCAAAGTACTTTGCAGATATTAAAGTACATCATCACAACCATGATTATAAATTCTTGTTTTAATAATTATAATCATTTTATTATTAAGAACATCAATATTATTAGCATTGTGTTAATTGTAATAATCAGTTACAATTATTCCATTATTAATAATGCTAATATGATTAATAATATAATTATAATAATTTTAATCATCATTGTAAGACAAGATCTAGATTATTGTTTTTAGCTTGCAGCATTATGTTTTGGAAAGGACATTGATAAACAGAAGAGAACCCAGAGAAAATCAGCTAGGATGGTGAAATGTTTTGAGTTCATGCCACATGAGGACATGAGGATTGTCTAAGGAACTGGGGATGTTTAGCCTGGAGAAGACAAGACTCAGGGGGAACATGATAGCAGTTCTCAAATATATTTCACATAGGTCAATCATTTAATAAATATTATGTGCCTGCTACGTACCAGGTACTCAGATAAGTGCTAGGGATTCAAAGGGAGGCAAAAGATGGTCCTTGACCATGAGAAGCTCATGATTTAATGGGAGAGATAACATCTAAACAACTCTGTACAGAGCTATAGAAAGGATAAATAGAAAATATATTTAAAAGAAGTACTTGACTTGTCCTAGTTGGATCCAGAAGATTGTTGTGTTCATCGTTTGTTGCCGAAGAAGACCATGCCATTAGAGAAATGATGATGTGACTTGCATTTGCCTTTGTTCTGAGTGAGGGAGGGCTGTTCAGGTCACCAGCCTCACTTCTCCCCCAGAGTCATCTGGATCCGGTGACCAGATATTCATCAGGATGACTGGAGATGACCCAGGATGCAATGGGAGACCTGGGGCCCTTTAGGCCAAGATCTTTGCAGGTACTCACTTAGGGTGAGGTAACGCCCATTCATTGAATAGGCCTGTTTAGGAAGTAGCCAGGGCATGGCCCTTTTAAAGAGGCAAAGAAAAAACCACATCTGACTGGGAGGAAACAGTTACTATGGACAATCACTCTAAGGCCAGGGGGGTGGTCCAAAAGAGCCCTTAGGCAGGAGCCCAGTGGCATCTGAGCTTCAGAGTGCAGTAGGTTAAAGGTTTCGGGAAAGGACAGGATAGGAAAGGGATAGGAAGGGAAGGAAAGGAAACTAGTCAAAAGCAACATAGGGACATTGTAAAGTGACAAATTTAGTCCTATGTGAAGTAAAACTTGCAGTGAAAACTAAATACATAATGAGCTTCCTTGGGAGGCTCTAGAGGTATTCAAGCAACAGCTGGAGGAGCACTTGACTGATATCATAGAGATTTTTTTTTATAGGGATGGGTTGGCCATTGAAATCTGTTCCAGTTCTGAGATTCTGGGATTGTGTGAGAAGACGATGATTTGAGACCCAAGAGCCAGCAACAGAGAAAATGGGGAAACCTCAGAATTTCTTCACGTTCAGTGCAGGGATTAACTCAATCCAATCTCATCAGTGTTAATCAACACAATCCAAGAAATATTCTCCACAGACACAAGGTAAACAAATAGATAAAAGGAATAAGCACTGTAAATATTTCTGGAAGACATGATGGTTTATTTAGAAAATCTAAGAGAATCAATAACAAAAAATTAGGTGACAACACAAGAACTTTAATAAAATAACAGGATACATTACAAATCCACAAAAAAATTATTTCCTTGCTGTTCCTCAAACGTGGCCATCTGATGCCTTTGTGCCACAGCACTGGCGGGCCTCTTGTCTTTATATTTTAGGAACTTAAGCTTCCTTCAATACATAAAGCTGCTAAGAAGCCTTTCCTGATCTCCTTTCTTCCCCCAGTTAATAGAATGTTCTCCCTTCTAAATTATCTCTTCTTTACTTGGTTTAGATCTTATAACTCACTGGAAAGCATAATTTCCATGAGGTCAGGGATTGCTTCATTTTTTTCTTTATATACCCAGTGCCCAGCGTATAGTAGTTTCTTAACACATCGAATCGAAGTAAATTTGGGTGAAATTTGGGATTTGTCCAGTTGTTTTAGAAATCTATATGGAACTATATATATTTCAAAAAAATGTGTACATACTCTTTCATCTAGTACACTAGATACTAGGAATGCATCCCAAGGAGACTATTGAAAGGGAAAAAAAGATTATATATACAAAGATATTCCTAGTAACATGATACACAATACAAAAAACAAAAACAAAAATTGGTTGCTATGAATCACATATGATTCTGGAAGTCCTCATTACCTTGGATTAAGTGTATGGTGTTTTTGTAATCATAATTATGAAAATATAGCTTGAGTCTCCAGATAGACTAGACTGGAACAACAAATCAAACAATGAAGCAAATGAAACCAAATACTAATTTAAGTCACTGAGAAAATGAAGCAGGAGAGTTACTCTCAAGCCTCTTTATAGAAAGAGGCACAATGACCTCCATATTCTCATTGCTCCCAAGGAAGGGCATATCTTTCAGTCAATGTGCTTTGGAAAGTGAGGATGTATTGCACATTTCTCTCATATCTCTCTTTTAGCATACTTTTAGGCATCATAATTGTTCATTTTATCATCAGCGTTGTTATTCACTACTTCATAAAGTTGCTTTTTGTACTCTGCTGGAGCTGTCATTACTTGCTGTGACCCCCTTATTGTCAAAGGGGTGGATTATCATTTATATTTGATACTTCTTTAAGTCAAAAATGCCTTGGGTGGGGAAATTATTTTCATATTTCCAACTCTATTGACTTAAAACACATCCCACTTACAGATAATGATCATTCTTTCTTTACTTCTTTTTTCCCAAACTAATCAAAATCAACCCCCAGTTTCCATTTCTATATCAATTAGGGCAGGTGGATTTTTTTTCTGTTTCTATCATGTATCGGGGATGTTACCCAGGTCATACAAATTGTGTTGAGTCTTTAATGAACTCGAAGAACGTACAGTCACAGGAGGAGGAAGAATAGAGCTTTAGATTTTACCTTGTAATCCTCACCTACCACCATGGCCAAGATCCCTCACTGCCTCACTTTACAAGAATAATAGTACATGATTTCATAAGAAATAACAAAAAAAGCCATACGGAAACATACATATGAAAATGAGAACAAGCATTTATTAAGCACCTATTATGTGACACTATACAAGCACTTTACATACTGGCTCATTTAAATCAGGAGGGGTATTGAGTGCTGGAAACATAAGCCAAACAATAATATACACACTAACTACAAATAATTACTGAAAAACTATGAAACCAGCAACAAATTGGTATTGTATGCCAAGAAAGAAGGTAAAAAGATGATTATAATAAACAAGGATAATGTGAGTATTGACATAATAAGGTCAATGTGTACATCGTATTGCATGTGTTCGATGATTGCTAAGCAACATGATTACAGACATATAGTGATTTGTTGTCCCTTGTATATTTTTTAAATTTTTCATGATTCTTGTTATATTTTATATTCTTGTGTTCCTAATGTATTTGAATATCTCTACTTATAAACAGAAGGAAAACAAGAAAAATATTTAAAAGGAACAATATAAGTGCTTACAAATCACTCCTTCAACATTATGTTATAGATTTCTGCCAAGAGCCAAACCTATCATTTGAAGGTTTCATTAACTTTCCCTTTTGGAAAACAGGACATTTTTCTAAATCTTGATCTGTGATATCTCTGCAGTTCTCCAGAGTTTATCAACTATCGCTACAACGTGATTATTTTGGATTATTCATCTAAATTCCTTGTCTGCCTAATTGTGATAGTGAAATATGGCCATAGTAGTTGAGGGTCCATGAGGAGAATGGAGGAAGTTATTTAGTACCAATTACTATTTTCAGTATCTTTTTTAGTTTTACTGTTCTGTGTTTCAGATGAGTTAGCCTTATGTCCTCTTTTCCCAATCACATTAAAAGTTTTCATACGACCATATTTTATGTGAATAAAATCATTTCCATCCCAGATAATACCTATGTTACCAGGCTGACTAGCCACTCACAAATGCTAAAAGAATATTTCTTGATTGATTTTTACAAAGAAGAACTGGCTCAAGAATTAGGGATGTCTCCTTAATTTAGAGCCAACTTCCTGAATCATATTTAGTAAATTCTGAGTTCTAGTTTGCCAGGCCATCTCAGAGAGCAAATGTGTGATGATCCAGCCAGCTGGAAATTGATTTTTTTAAATTTCTCTGTTCAGTGGAGGTGAAATGGGAGCTGCAATTTCAAACATGTTTA
The DNA here is from genome assembly GCF_028372415.1 of Notamacropus eugenii. Lineage (NCBI taxonomy): Eukaryota > Metazoa > Chordata > Mammalia > Diprotodontia > Macropodidae > Notamacropus > Notamacropus eugenii. The sequence continues at coordinate 148,738,280 of NC_092876.1, read as the reverse complement.
ATATGATAGAGGTTATCAGATATTTAAAATTTAACTAATCTGATATTTAGTGGCAAAAAGGAGGTTTCAATTGCTAGGGAACTGAGCCTTGAATTAAAACTTGGGTTAATCAAATTGGCCATCTGTTTCCATATCATCTGGGTTTGCACAAGATGGAAACATCTGCCCCAATTTTTCCATCTCTGAAGTGGAAATAAGGACCTCAGTTCTGTAACAAGTACATTGGAGACTACAAGGGTAAGCCCTGATACTGAAGATCAGGAGGAACACAGCTTTAGAGACTGGAAGTATGGCTTCTGTCTTTCATGTCTTGCTTTGCTTCTGATTCATGATGTAACTGGAATGGGGACTGACATTCACTGTCAACTTGGCCCAATGACTAGATTTGGGAAAACAGATGTTTAATTCACTTCTCTCTGTAGTGTTCTTCCTCTTAGTTGGATAGTTGAAGGCTGTACAATAGACAGACCACTGAAAAGCAATTAATTTACAGGATTCAAGTACCAGATTGAGCCCTTCATGTGTAGTATGAAAATGAAGATTGGGAAGATATCTAACTAAAACTAAAAGCGAGTATTCCATCCTAACAAATGGATAGATTGTCAACTAGCCCCAATTCCAAATTCTGTTATCTAGTACCATTTTAGATATAGGAAATGATACGGGATTTACCTACTACCAAAAATAGACACTAAACTGTATTAGCAGAGAGAGTTCCCTGCATTGAGAAAAACTTGGATCCATCATATATTCAAGTAGATGGTTAGAGCCATGATTCTGGTTCTTCTGTAAAAAGTTAATGAATACAAGAAGACATTTGCTTCACAAAAAATTGTTAGTCTAACAACATACTTATCAATACCACCTTCTATGTGTATATCTAATTAGGTTTTACACCAAATGGTTAAAGTAATGCATGCCTGCAGGAAACTCCTTCAGTGTTTCATTCCCAAACAGAAGTTTCCTAGTTCCTCCAGTTCTATTCCCAAAAATGGAAATAAGAAAAGAGGTTAAAGTTGATCAGATTTTTTTAGGTTCATTTTCTGATTTCTCTTGCATCCTGAATTAAATTTCGTATTTATATTAATTTTAAGAAAGAGGTAAACTTTGTCCTCTACCAAAAGAAACATCTATTTGGTAGCTAAGAGATAGGGAGGAAATTTCAAGGTCCTGCTTCAGCAGGAGACATGCCAAACTAATGGGGGAGATGAGGTCAAGGTATTCCCTCAATGGCGCTTGCTTAATAAGCTTCATGCATATTAAGTGACACACCCTGCTTAAAGTTATCCTTCCAAGTTCTGATCATGTAATCTATGTTGAAGTATGTTTGGGAGGAGAGAACATGCCAAGGAGTGTTATGTAATGGGAGTGTCAGAAAGTGTAACTTTAAGGAATATGGACCAATCCTGACTCTGAGGGGAGGTCTGAGCACCCTAACAGTATCTAAACTTGTTTTTGCTTCTGTGGCATGTCCTCTGTGAGTAGCACCCATGTCCTGGGACATGTAAGATAAATTGCCTTCCTCTGCCGACTCAAAGGAGTTATTTTCCTGAGAGTGGCATGTTTCCAACATAAGTCAAATTAATTTAGGTTCACACTAGTAGATTGGGCTTTTATTAGAAAAAAAATTAGCTCCCTAATCACAGGGAGAACTATTTTGCAGACTAAACAAGTGATTATTTCTGTAAGAATTTATGCAAACTGATATGCAGGTGTCAAATTCTTGAATTCAACGTGCTTCTTTAGACAAAATTATGAATAGAAATTGTTTTAAGTCAACAGTATCTCTTGTATATATATATAGCTTTCACAAGTCAAGTTCTGATTGATTAAATATTCAGCCTACCATAGCTGGATACCTCAGGCAAATTAACTGAAGGAACTCTACAGAGAAGTTAGAAGGCCTCATTCCTGATATATTGCCAATTTTTATTTCATAGTCATACAGATTAAATAGATAGATGAAAATATTAATGTCATTCATGATGATGACTAGAACAACTTGAGATTGATGAGTGGCTTCCATAAGGAATTGCCTTTGGTCTAGATGAGTTACAACAAAAGTTATTTATCAGGTCAGTAACAAGTATTTATTAAGTGTGTACTATGTGCAGAGTACTGGGCTAAGAGCTGGGTATGCAAAGAAAGGCAAAAAAAAGGACGTTGCTCTCAAGGTTCACAGTCTAATGAAGATTTCAACTAGGACCACTGGAGAGTTTTATATGTGGCATTAGAAAAATGGGGAAATAATCATTGGGGAAAAATTATTTTTTGCTCCTTCATCTTATCTATTCAGGGCAGCTATGTGCTTTATCAAAAGTATAGACCATATTCTACTTTTGATACTTTCATATTTTGGTGGATCTGTGGTTTCATGAGTATGGGTACTCTTGTTAGATGCTGAATGTTGCTAACATATTCCATTTCATACTGAATGATTCTTGTTCTATTTTCCCATAAATATTGTAGATTATTTTAACTTATTTCCATAACCTTCCTCTTGTTCTTATAATTTTCAAATGTACTCATATGCCATTCAGCTGTGATCTGCTGTTTCATTCTCAATATATCACCTGCCCATCTCCTTTTCCAGTCAGATGTTCCTTCTGTGATACCTTCTTTGTCATTCTTTGTGCGTGCATTGTTGGTATCCAGCTACCACCCTTTTATGTACACTCTTCAACTCTCTACTCCCTTTTAGATTAATGGTTTTATTGTTCTGAGATCATGGTGCAGTTATACAACATAACTAAGAGGTTATTGATATTAAGGAAATGTGCTGATACAAAACTGAAAACAAAGTAGATGCCAATCAATTGGTTAATGGCTAAAAACATTGGGGTATACAAATAAAATATTAATATGCTACAAAGTCTACAAAGTGATACATATTGAGAAGCATTTAAAGACTTACATGAACTGTTGCAAAATGAAGTAAGCAGCACTAGTAAAAAATGTATACAATAACTATGATAATTTAAATGGAAGAATACAATCCCAACAGTCCCAAAGCAATCAAACATGAATGTTGTGAAGTTATAAAGTACAATCTTGGCCCAAAAGAAGATATAGGAGCAGACACCTCCCCTAGTCCTTTGCAGAAGTCAGGATACATGAAGGTGGAACATTGTGTATAAGATCAAATATTTTCAATGAGCAGGTTAATTTGGCTGAAATTTTTTATTTTTAAACATCTCTGTTATAAGAGATGTCTCTTTCGGAGGGGGAAGGAAGAACATGGAGAAAATCTAGGTGACATAAAAACAAAACCAATAAAACTATTTTTTATAGAGATAGACTTTTGCATCAAGGAACACTCTGAGGTCTTTGACAGCACTGAGCAACCACCCACATTCAATTCCAGTCAAAAATGTTCTCTCCCTCCTTACTCTATTCTAGACCAAGGCATCCTTCACCCACAGTGCCTATCCAAATGGAAAAATTCTGTGAATACCTTGTAAGACATTTATTCTATGCCAAGTACTGCGACTGAGTGAACTGACTGACTAGTTGCATGTCATCATCTGGGCAATATATATCCTCTACATCACCTTTGTATTCTCAATGTGGAGATCATGTTAAACAATTTCATTTTGTGGATGTCACTAAGGATCTTTTGCGGCATTCTGGGACATCAAAATAATAATATCTCATGTTTATGTATTACTTTTAGTTTACAAATCACTTTGTTCTCAGTAGCCTTGGAGATAGACACTAAAAGTTATCTCCATTTTACAGATGAGGAAACAAATACAAAGAACAGTTAAATTATTGGCTCACTGTTCCACATTAAGATATGCTAGAATTAAGAATCAAACTTAGGTTCTCTAAAACTAAGAGCAAAAATGCAGCATTTCACATAACAATATGTCAGTTAGTGCAAAATCATTTTCAAAGAAGAGTATTTGAATAACTTGGTTGTCCATAAGGAATTGTTTTGCTTTTACTTATGCAGGATATTTTCCATCATGAAAATGAACACCTCAAGTGGACATGTTTCTTTCTGTTGACACTCTGCTTGATAGTCATACTCAATAATTTGTTTAAAATGTTATTTATCATATTCTCATCTGTCACATTCTCATATGATTTGGCCTTAAGCAAGGGAGACACATTATCCTATGAGAGTTATTCAGATGACGTTTATTCAACTAGTCAATGTGTGGTTTTCTTTTATTTAAGTTTGTTTCTATAAAAAAAGGATTTTTCTTCTTTTCCTCTCCCATCCTCCTCCTCCACCTCCTTCCTCTTCTCATCTTTCTCTTACTTCTTCTGCTCTTCTTCCTCCTCCTCTTCCGCCTAGGTGATGTCTCTGTTTCAGAATATCTTGATAATTTGAAGTTGCATTTCCTCGACCATTAATTTTTCTGAACATGTGTTTTTCTACTTAGTCAAAGTGCTTCTCTCAACTTCTATGATCATAGGACCTTGGGCTGGAATAAATTTCAGAGAACATCTTCAAGCCAAAGGTCACATAGAAAGGAGATAGCAGAAATCTGATTTGATCCCGGGACCTTGATCTTTCTACTACACCAAGTTGTCATTATCACATCTTCACATAGCATGCTGGGCACAGACATAATAGAGCCCAAATGCAATGGTTCCACTATTATTAACAGTAAGAAATATCATGGCAACAATATCAGCTGATTAGTTCAATTTGTTTATTTGTGGTTTACATTCTCTTTTTTTTCTACAAATGATTTCAGGATGAGAACTCTACTGCATGAAAAGTTCCCTGCAGATTGTTTTGACTTCTGGGGCTTTTTGTGGTTTTGTGAGATGCTTCTGCTTACAGCTTTTCTTCATCATTCTCAAAAAAATTTCAAAAATGAGCTTAGATTCTATGCTAGCATTTCCGTTGCCAGCTATGTCCCTCTACTTGGCATACTGGTGAATTATTTTCTGACTGAGGTAGTTTCAGGGATCTGTAACCATTTCCTATTTTTTTGTTGCCACTGTCAATAGATTATTTAAACAAGTAGGATTGGAATTACTATAATCATGTATAATATCTTCACATACTGGTACTTTCTTCAAATTTGATGTTTTCGTTGATCTTTGTGCCAATTTGCCAGTTATTTGATGGCATACAGGCAGCTTATTCTGAAATGGCTGCTCCATCTGTAACTCTTCACTTTTGTCTGTGTTTGCTGCAACTGTAATGCCTCATTTACTCTGTTAGAGAACAGAGGTCAGATTGGCTCATATTGGGAAAACTGCCTAGACCTTTCAGTTATCCCAAGCTGATCATTGCCCCACAAGCCTATCTAATTGACACTATTTTCTCTCACTTATGTTGCATGGCTGAGAATCATAAAACCCTGTATTAGGAGAAACAAGACAACAGTTTGCTCAAAGGGGAATGATGAGATGCAATATAGATATAAATAGATCTCAAACTATTACCAGTAAAGCTTTAAATGTAAGAAAGGTTGAAAAACATATCAGAAACTAGAAAATGGAAGTGGATCAATTACACAGCAGAAGAACTAGGTATTATTTTGGATAGAGTGCCTGGGCTGGAGTCAGGAAGCCTCATCTTCCTGAGTTCAAATCTGGCCTTAGACACTTACTAGTGGTATGAATCTAGGCAAGCCACTTAACCCAGTTTGCTTCAATTTTCTCTTCTGTAAAGTGAGCTAGAAAAGGAAATGGTAAACCACTCCAGTATCTTTTCCAAGAAAACCCCAAATGGGATCATCAGATATGACTGAAAAATGACTAAATATAATTAAGTAGTGAGAGCACAGGTAAAGGGTTGAGAGTTACTTGTTGATTGTATATCTACTGAATAATAAATGACTAGAGGAAAGCCTCCAGGGCACCAGGTGATTTTGCTATGAAGTTTTTGTAGAAAGATGAGGCAACATAACACATGGATATGGTGAGGATGAGGATATGTGGATGGATGGCATTCTACATATAGGGCTTTCCAAATGAATAAGGTCAAAGATCCATCAAAGTATCAGTTGTAAGTTATAGCCTGTTTCATTGTTTTATGATGTCATTTGGTATTCATTCAGTTCATCCTGACTCTCTTTTGGAAGAAAGAATTTATAATTTATTGGTGTTGGGATTCTAAGCAGTCTATAAGCTTTAGCTGTTTTTTATTTCTTGATCTTAAATCATCTTTTTCAACACAATATTAACCATTTTCCATTACATCCAATTATACTTCGAAGTCATTAGATATCAAGGTATGTGTTAAACTAGTTTGGAGGTTCTTTCAAGTTCTTTGAGGAATTTTTTATTTCATTTTTTCATCAGATTTTGGCACATCAGCTTTATGTATCTTTAATAAAAAACAGTTACTGTCCTCAGGGTACTAACATGGGGGAAGGAAGTTATAGAATACAAGATAACTTGATGAGAGAGAGAGAACTCTAAAACGAAAGACTTCCTGCAACAGGGGATTCATGAGCTGAACTTTAAAGGAAACTAAAGAGTCTAAGAAGTGGCAGGAAAGAGGGGGTGAATTCTAGTCCCATGGGACAGGCTATGTATAGGCATATAGTTAGGGCCAGGATTACTTTGGTCAGAGAAGAGCAAAGAAGCCCAATTGGGACAGAACATATATTGCATGAAAGGAAGCAATGCCAAATTAGTCTGGAGATGTAAAGTCATGGAGTTGATATTTTATCCTAGAGGCAATAGAAATCCATCCAAGTCTTTTGATCAGACGAAGATACAAGCCCTTGGAGGACATGCACTGCTCATTTTGAGTTTTACAATCACCATCGTCTAGCAGAGTGATTTAACATAGTAGCCCCCTCCCCAATAAACATTTATTAGAAAGTATTAGGCAGATTATTGAAGCAACTACATAGAAGATGGGTTAGATAGCAGAGGCTAGCAGCAGAGAGACCACTTAAGAGGGGAAAGGCCAGGGACAGGCCAGGGAAGAGGTGATAGAGGAATGAACAAAGGTGATGTCTATGTGACCGAAAGGAAGAAGATACATGCAGAAGGTTTTTTAGAGGAGCAGTTGACAATACTTGGTATCAAACTGAATAGTCAGGGTAATAGGGTAAAATGTTTAGAGTAACGCAGAAGCTGTGAACCTGGATAACTGGAAGGATGGTGCTATCTTCAGAAATATGAAAGTTGGGAGGAGGAGCAGGTTTCTAAAGAGCTTATACTTAAAGGGCACCACATAATTATAAGAAACTGTGAGGTATTGATTGTAGAATGCAAGGCTTGTATTCAAATACCTCCTTGGACACTGACTAACTATCTATTGAGGAATCTGCTAGTACAGAGGATAGGGCACTGGGCTTAGAGTCAAAAAGACTTGGAGTTCAGATTTGTCCTCTGACATTTACTATCCGTGTAAGTCATTTAACCTCTGCCTCATTTTCTTTAGTTGTAAGATGGGGATAGCAGCACCTACCTTGGAGGACTGTTTAAATGATCAAATGAAATAATTTTTGTAAAAGCACTTAGCACACTGCCTGGAACATGGCAGATGTTTAAATAAATGTTTTTTTTCCCTTCCCTTCCATATGAACTGAGCAAGTTGTATAACCTCTCTGGGCCTCAGTTTCCTCATCTGTAAAAGAAGAAGGTTTAGACTTGATGAAATCTTTGTTCCTTTCCAACCTTATTGCTATAATCCTATGATCAATAAAAATTAGTTGCTTAACAAACATGTACACATATAGAAATAGATAAATACATGTACTGGTTTTTAGTACTTGGTTCATTACTGTAGGGAGATGCTCATGGAAGTAAATGTTGCTCTGCAATTCTAGCCTTACAGAGATGTCTGAGAGAAGTTAAATGACTTTTCACAGCATGTGTCAGAAAGCAGGACTTGAATCCAGAGCCTGAGTCCAAGGCTATCTGTCAGCCATGATGGTCTGATTCTGTTAGTTATATTTACACTCACATATGCCCACATGTGTGTGCACACATGCACAGAGTTTCTTGAATTCTGTAACATCAGAGATAAACTTAAAAAAAACCCTTCTAATGATTCATGTAAGATGAGGCATAAAATGAACGTATGGGCTTGTTGAAGTGGAAGAAGGTGTTCATCCTTTTCATGAAAGATAAATTTAAATTCTTGTCCTTGAGTTTAAAGAATTAGTTGCAGAAGTACAGGATAGAAGAGCCATGACCAAAAAGTAGTTCATGTGGAAAAAACCTGCTCCTCCTCCTCCCAACTTTCAGATTTCTGAAGATATCACCATCCTTCCAGTTATCCAGGTTCACAGCTTTTGCGTTACTCTAAACATTTTACCCTATTACCCTGACTATTCAGTCTGATACCAAGTATTGTCAGCTGCTCCTCCAAAAAATCTTCTGCGTGTATCTTCTTCCTTTCAGTCACACAGATATCACCTTTGTTCATTCCTCTACTGTATTAAAAGTTTAAAATGAATTAGCAGTATGTGATGTGGCATCCATCTGAGCAAAGTCATTTTAGGTCCAGTAATAGCATCATAATGTCCATAGTGAAAGTGATAATCCTACTATAGTCTGTCCTGGCCAGACCACATATGGAGAACTGTATCAAATTCTGAGAAGTACATTTAATGAGATATTGACAGCTGGATTATGTCCAGAGTGAGGATGATTAGGAGGGTGAGAGAAATAGAAACCATGTTGTAAAAAAGATCAGTTCAAGGAACAAAAAATGTTTTGCTTGGAGAAAATAAAAAGCTTTAAAGAGGGTGGATATGACCTCTGTATTCAAATATTTGAAGAATGAAAAAAGATATCGGGAGAAAAATTGTCAGTCTTTTGAGTGAAGCTTAATTTAATCCTAATATATCAACCCAGAAATAGTATAAGGTTAAAATTACAAGTAGTCTTTTAGATAATAGTGTTTTATTTTTTGATGGTTATCTACCCCCCCCCAAAAGGAGAAATGAATTTTAAACAATAATAGTGAATAGTACAGCTTATTTATCTATTATATCATAGAAACCCTTATTATATAAAAATCTTTTTAGCTAAACAACTTTTGCAATGATTCACTCAGAACACATAGATATAAAATATTCATTAACCCAAGAAAAAGCATTATTTCTCTAAGTGGGCTACAGGTATTGGATACCTGTGGCTCAAAAATATATGCACATTCATGATATTTTTCTTAAAAGTCAGCAGCCAAGAATCTGAAAATACGTATGATAGTGTATAACCACCAAAGGAATCATGGGATGACCTTTTTGTAGAAGTCCATGTAATTGGGCTATAAATGCACAACAGTGAGAGCGTGTGTTTGCTTAGGTGATCCTGACACTAATTCAGAGTTCTAGCAGCATCTTTTGTCTACGTTTCTTTCCTTCAGCATGGTTGAGCTGTAATCTTTTAAATGGAGCTTTCCAGCTTCAGTAACTCTCTCTTGTTAGTTTGAGAGATTGGGAGCTTGTGGGTCTGGGTGCTTATTGCCCAACAGAGGTGACGTCTAAAAACTTCTTACAGGAAGTGATTGCTGCTAGGAGTTTGAGCCCAAGTCATTTCCAGAGCCCAGGTCTTGCCAGAAAATATAGACATTGAATGAATTAAATGGTATAGAATTGAGATGAAAATGAAATGCCTATCTAACAGGTCTACTAAATATTTCATATTTTGATGTTTTAAGTATCAGCCTCCTGGAATCATATAGTGGGAGTATTATATTTGATTCTTTAAGGATTTTGTGGTAGATAAAATAACCATGTAAAAATATATATATAATAACTTTTTCCTTATCTGATCTACTTTGTACATTGAATAAATATTTTTTTGGAAGATTCTGTTGATTCCTTTTAGGCATGAGCCAAGACTAACCTTTAAAACATTTTCTCTGGAACTCTTGGCTGACAGTGTAATAAACCAAAGTGTTTAAAGAGAACATGAACCCTCATGAACCAGGCTTCCCCAGGAAATGAACTTGATCATGGTAAGCCCAGAGCTGGGTTGTCTAAGTGAGAGAGGAGACCTATAGCCCTCTGAACTACTTTTTTATACATGGAATCTCAAAGTTAGAAGGACCTTTGAGGGAATCTACTCTAGTCACCACCTAAGACTTGACTTCCTTCTCCAATGTGTTTACTCTTTTGGGAATACAGTCTTTACCTTCTCTCTCTTTTATGGCATACCTCTTTTCCTGCCAACAGTCCCACGATCATACCTAAGTCTTTATGTATTCTGGAATAAAAGTCATCCAAGTATGTGTATGTTGACCATATAATAACAACACATGCACATACGCATACACATTGTTTACTACGTGTTCTGGTGTGTGTGTGTGTATGTGTATGTGTGTGTGTGTGTGTGTGTGTGTGTGTGTGTGTGTATGTGTGTGTGGTGTTACTAGCCAGGAACTGTGCTAAGTATTTTTTTTACAAGTATTATCTCATTTTATCCTCAAAACAACCCTGGGAGGTAGGTGCTTTTATTTCCATTTTACAAATGAGGAAACTGAGGCAAGCAGAGGTTAAATGATTTGTCCAGGGTCACATAGCTATAACATGTGTGAGATCAAATTTGAACTTGTATCTTCCTGACTTCAGGCCTGGTCCTCTATTGACTGTACCACTTAGCTTCCAATCATCTCACTTGTATTTCAACTATTTCTCTTCTATCTTTTCCAGTCCAAAGGTCACCCTGCCTGACAGAAAAGTGAAATATATGCTTTAGAAGGATTGTGTAGGAGGTTCAGCTTCCCAACCAAAAAACTTGAAAGTCTATATCAACAGAATACATGCTAGATCATCAATCCCTAGGATTCCCTTATTTATCCAAACCAAAGCATTGGCAAGAGTTTAACAGATATAGTATCAGTCATGGTAAAGAAAGGAGAGTATACAGGGTAAATGTCTAAGGCCACATTTGAACTCAGGTCTTCTTGACTCCAGGATCAGCATTCTATCCACTCTGCCACCTACTTACCTCATAGCTAGCATAGCTGTTTGAGGGGTAGGGAGGGGTGAAAAGAGAGAGGGGAAGTCCAGATAAATCTTTTCCCTCTTCCATCCCCTTGTTGAAAGTCCAAGGAAGAGACCACTTTGCATCTCAAGTGGCATTCGGAAGATAGAAACAGAAAGAAGAGGAGGTTTTATTCGTTCCTCTTATAGTCTACTGAGTGGGAAGCTTTTTCTCACTTAGTCACCCATCATCTCTGACATTGTCCTCCAATTAGACTCTTCTATAGGAAATTACTACATTATCTCAAAGCATAAGCCCTTTAGCAAGAAACCAGAGCATGTGTCACACCATAAAGGAGTGAGTATCCAGCTCTTTGACTAATACTCTAGTCTAACTCCTGCTACATGTATGAACATTAAAAAAATCCTAATGTTTGTATATGGTCTGCCTCCCTCCCACGTCTTTAAACAAAATATGCCCTATTGTTTCAAATGATCTTTGTGTGACATAATTTCTGTTCACCCTCTTCATATCTATTTTTACAGTTATTTTCATGTTGTTTTCCTTTTTTTGTGGTGCAGCATTTATTGAATTGAAATTGAAAAAATTGTACATATTTCTCAGCCTTGCATGGCATGTTATTGACTTTGGTACCTTTAAAAAGTTTCTCCATATAATAAATATTAACAAAGGAAGTCAAACCACTCAGATCCCAGACAAAACCTGAAATTCTTTTTTTCATCCAACATTTTTTAATTTATCTATTTTCAATTTTCTACAATCACTTCCATAAATTTCAAATTTTCTCCCCCTCCCTCCCCAACAGCATGCAATCCTATAAGGGTTCTCCACATACATTCCTATTAAACACATCTTCACATTAGTCATGTTGCATAGAAGAATTAAATTGAATGGGAGAAACCATGAGAAAAAGAAAACAAAACATAACAAAGGAGAAAAGAGTTGCTTTGTTCTGCGTTCCGACTCCATAGCTCTTTCTGTGGATGTGGATGGCATTTTGCATCATGAGTTCTTTGGAAATGTTTTAGGCCCTTACATGGCTGTGAAGGGCTAAGTCTATCATGTTATCTTCCTTAACAGACTCTGAGTTCCCTAAGAGCTTTTACCTTTCTTTGTATCCCTAGTGTTTAGGACAATGCTTGACACATACTAGGCACTTACTAAATGCTTATCGACTGACAATGAGGTAATGCATATGAAAACCCTTCTATGTACTGAAAAGTCTGATAGGAGTGAAAGGGGTTATTATTGCCAGTCTCTCTTTCCATTGGGTCTATTGACAAAACCCTTACCAGGATTCAATTCAAACGTGAATGTGCTCTAGGGGTGAAGGAAAAGGGGACAAATTTCTTTCTGGTTTAACCTGAGTTGAAAGGAAGATATAATCAGTGAGCCTCAGGAGGCTTTGCATGGTGACTGTTGAATTCTGTGTTCACAGAGAAGCTTTGCATTTTATAACTGGGATGTGACCATAGTGATTATATAGTCCAGCTCCCTCTTTTAAAAGGTGAAGAAATTGAGAGTTAAAGATGTTAACAATAATAGATGAAATTTATGTAGTGTTTCAAAGTTGGCAAAGCACTTACACTTTCCGAGGTAGATACTATGGGAGTCTTTATCCCCATTTTACAGATGAGGAAATTGAGGCTCAGGGAGGTAGTGTCTTGCCTGAGGGGACACTTAAGGAATCAAGATTAAATCTTTCTTACCCTCATGTCTGGTACTCAATCAACTATACCATTAATGTCTTGGGACTTTGCCAATGTCACAGAGACAGTTGAAACATCTCTTGAATATATCCACTTCTTTCCTTTGAAACGGAACGACCCTGATGCAGGTCCTCATCACTTTATGTCTGGTCTAATGCTTTTAGTCTCTTCCCACTCCAATCCATTCTCCATTCAGTCACCAAAGTGATTTTCCTCAAGTGGAAAACCAACCATATCACTCCCTTCCCTTACTCAATAAACTCTGATGGTTCCCTGTTGCCTCCAGGATCAAATACAAAATCCTATTTGGTATTCAAAGCCATTCATCATAGTCTACTGGCTTTGTGGGCTCCTTTCTACAGGAAGCCTTTCTCAGCTTCTCTTAATTCTGGTGCTTCTCAATTATTTCCTTTCTATAACTCTTTTGTGGAACTAAATATTTCTTTGCTTATTGTTTTCCTCATCAAACTGTTAGTTCCTTTAGGGTGAGGACTGTCTTTTGCATTTTATTTTTACTGTTGTACTATATGCCTGAAACATAGTAGATGCTTAATAAATATTTCTTGTCTGACTAGTGGAATTGGGTTTTGAAAGCAAGTCTCACTGAGCAGTTGCATAGTTCAGTGCTATTTGTACTTTACCATGCTGTCTCTCAAAGTCATTTTAATTTTTTTGTTGTTTTCAGAAGCAGTGACACAAAGAAAGAGGGGAAGAGAGAGACCATCATGAATAAAGTAGGTATGTCATCAAATTTTGCTCATTTGGGGCACCCACTCAAGTCATACGTGGCAAAGATTATGGCTTTATTTGTGCCATTGAACTTGAGTGCAGGGGGGCCTGGAAGTAATAATTTTGTGCCCCTCTCTCTTCCCATAGTGGAAAGAAATGGCCTTCTCATTTTCAAGCCACAGCAATTAGCTTGATCATATTCTACTGGATCAGACAGGCATGCATAATTCTATTAGTTAAAAAATAATCATCTGCAAAAACAACAGACTTCAAAGCTCAAGAGTCCAAATTTGGAAACCAAAGAGAGCTCCCGTATAATTCACATATCTCCATTTATTTCAGATGTTCCTGGGAAAACATTTAATTTATAAGAGAAGCGCGTAACTCTTATAATAGACTTAGCGAGTGATGATCTTCATTGACATATCCCAAATGTTACAAGCTACATCACCAGGTTCCCACCTGGACCAAAGAAGATGTATTGATGTAGGAATCAATTGGTGATGGGGTGCTATGGTAGGCGGTTGCTTCCTTTTAGTGGGGAAGTTTGTTTTCCAGTTTCTCAAGGTATGAAGGAAGGTGGACATTTTTTCAGTCTGGTCATTGCTAGGAGTTATTATGACTTTTTGGTCCCCTCAATAAAATGTTAGCTCACTGAGGGCAGAGACTTTGATTTTTATCTTTGCAACCTTAGTATTTAGCACAGTGCCTGCAAATAATTAAACAGACTTGTGAGTACATTACTGTGACTATTCCCTTTAGTTACAAGCTATTCATGCCTACCCATTCTGTGAAACTTTTATCCATAAGTCTGACACAGAAGTTATGCTAAAAAGGCATTCCTCAATTTTTCCTGGCATCACTAGGATAAAAATGGAGCATTTAGGCTATCTACCTCATATTCCTTATACTCTCTTTGTGACTAGCTCATATATATTTTTTTCCACCATAGATTTCCCTGGTGACATCCTGTGCTTCAATTATCTTTGTATATGTGTGTATGTGTGTGTGTGTGTGTGTGTGTGTGTGTGTGTGTGTGTGTGTGTATTCTATCAGAATGTGATCACTCTGACATTGTATCTCCATTGCCCTTTTAGAGACACTCATTACTGATTCCTTAGACACTACAGATGTTCCATGGCCTGTACTACATAAGGACACTGATAAAATGTTGTTATTAAAAAGTTTGGCTTCTGTGTCTGGGAGAAGTTTAGAGAAGTGTCATAATTTCTCAAAGACAACCCCACAGCCTTTCCCACTTCCCTCTTTGGGTTTAATTCTGGACCTAACTTGTTTCTTTGTTCTCTCTCTCCCTCTTCTTCTCCCCCTCCCCTCATTCTTCCCTCCTTCCTTCCTCGCTCTCTCTCTGTGTCTGTCTGTCTGTCTCTCTCTCTCTCATACACACATACTCACCATAAACACAATGTTATTTAGCTTTGTAATTGAAATAACCTTTAAATGTCTGTGTACAGTAAAACTATTAACTTGTTAGTATGAAAATAAAAACAAATAGTAAAAATTAACATTATATGATGGAAAGAGTATTGATGCTAGATTCAGAGGACTTGGGTTCAAATTCTTTCTCTGCCCCTGGCTATATGTGTGATCTGGGATGAATCACTTCCCACTCCTAGGCCTCAACTTTTGTAAAATGAAGAGCTTGGAGTGTATGCTTCATGAGATCCCTTCTAGCTGTAGTTCTAAAATTTTACGATACTAGAAGAAAGAATTTTTGCAAAGTGTCGTTTCCTTCTCTTTTGAGTATCACGTCTGTGTTTTTAATCTCCTAACTTCTAGCATCTCTATCCATAGGTGTCTCAAGTATCCCACGTTCCAAACAACTCATCGTCTTCCCCATGAATCCTATCCCTTTTCATGGGCAGTTAGGTGATGCAGTGGATACAGTGCAGGAGTCAAGAGGATCTGAGTTCAAATCTCACCTCAGACACTTGACACTCACTAGCTGAGTGACTTTGGGCAAGTCACTTAACTTCAATTGCCTCATCCTGGGTCATCTCCAGTCATCCTGATGAGTATCTGGTCACTGGATTCAGATGGCTCTGGAGGAGAAGTGAGGCTGGTGACCTGCACAGCCCTCCCTCACTCAAAACAAAGTCAAGTGCAAGTCCTGTCATCATTTCTCTGATGGCATGGTCTTCTTCGGCAACAAAGGACGAACATACACACATCTCTTTTCATAATGGTCCTATTTATGGCAATGATGCTACCAAAATCTAAGGCTTATTTGTCACTTCTCCCTCTCATTGTACAGTCAATCAATGACCAAATCCTGTCACTTTTTAATAGAATAACATATCTGGTTTCCTTCTCCTTTTTTACTAAAAAAATGAAAAAAGTTTTATTCTAAATCTAACAATCTCAACAAAAATAATTATAGACAATAAGGGACCCCAGAAAACATACATGAAAGCTAATTCTCTGGCCAGTTTTCTGTCCAGGTGCTTACTTAGTGCTGTCCTTCTTACGTGGAGGTTTCTTCAGTCTTCTAATATTTTCTATATCATTGTTTTCAGTGCCATTATTATAAATAATTTTCTTTTTCATATTACCCACTGTTTATTATGTTCCTTGACTCAATATCATTCTTTTGTAATATGATATATAATTTGCATAGTCATTCCCCAACAGTTAAACACACTGGCAAAAAGTATTGCATTAATTTATTCACCGTCTTTTCTTTTATATTCCCACTGCCACCAACTTAGTTTAAGACCGTATAAAATCTCATATGAAGTTTTATAATACTATGATGCATTAAATGATCTCCCTGTCTCCTGCCACTCTCTGAACCATTTTGTCCTATACATTGCTACCAGAACATTTTTTTCAGTTTTTGAACTGTGAACTTCTCACTCTTCTGATCAAAAACCTTTAACACCTTTACAATTGCTTCCCCCAAAATTTGAAACACCTTAGTCTAAAATGTAAGATCCTCTTCATTCCAGCTCCAATTTAACATACCAGCCTTCTCTGTCATTACTCCCTTCCATACTATATGCTCTAGTCAAAAGTAAATAATAATTATAACTACCTAAACATATTTCATTTTTCCCACCTTTGTGTCTTGTGCTTTTCATTTATGATGAACTCTTTCCCCTCAAAGCCCAGCTTTACTGTTATTCCCTAGGAGTATCCTAGCAAATGTCCTTAAAATCTGTCCCACCCCCAAGCAGAGGAGTAATATTATTCTCTGTATGTATGTGTCTCTGTCTTTGTCTCTCTGTGTTTATCTTTCTGTCTGTCTCTCCTGAACAGATGTCTCTTTCTATTCTTCCATCTCTGTCAATCTTTTTCTGTCTTTCTATCTCTGTCTCTCTCATATCTCTGTCCATCTTTTTCTCTATCTCTTTCTATCTGCTTCTTTGTCTCTGAAAGAGGTTCACCAATCAGCAGAACACAGCAGAATTGCCAAAGGTATCCTATTGGCAAGAAAATCAAGCCAAATGAATCCAAGGATAGAGAAGCAAAAGCCACAAAATGACAATGAGCACAGAGATCCCTGGGGTACCATGTACTCTGTAGGAACCTGAACCTCAGCATCATTTAAATACCTATGATCCATAACTGAAGTCCTTGGATTTTAAATTAAGGTTCATAGATGCCTTTTGCAATACTCAGGAAAAATCCCAATAAAACTTCAATGAAATTGAAGGTCAAAACTTGACACAAGTTGACAGATTTGCGTGTATGAATATATGACTCTCATTTATCCTCTTAAGACTTTAGAATATTTAACCATGGGAGTTCAAAATCAGCATAGCAGATCTCAAAGCAGAAGGTGAATTACTGAAAGATTGTCTATTCCAAACCATATCTCCCTCAGCTCCTAGCACAGAGTTCTATGCACACCAAAGGTGCATAATGAATGTTTGTTTTTCTTAAAGCATTTATTATTTTTCCTCAATTTGGCAAGTCAAGGGCCTAGGAAATTCATATTGAGAAATAAAATGTCAGAAAAACTGAGATAGAAGGACTAAAGAATACTAGGAAGTACTTTCCCCCAGCAAGTAAATAATTCCACAGTAATTCAAATATGTAAGTGATGTATGTATATATGTGTATACATTTTATATATATATATATACATCACATACATATGTGCATATATATGTATGTATATATGTGTGTGTGTATATAATTTTGATTTCCATCCTTAGAGAAGTCTAGATTGGGCTTAATCAATTGGCTGAATAGTTGATAGCTTCTTGAAGACTTTAACCCTTCTCTGCCTTAACTTCCCCCTCTATAAAATGGTGAAGGATTATTCCATGCAATTAAACACAGTGCAAAATGGCATAAGTTCACTTAGCCACCATTCTTTGGCCTCAACTAACACCCAAAGCAAATCTTCCCATGTCACATGGATTCACTGCCCAGATAGAAGCAAATGCTGCGTTTAGCTCTGTATTCTCCTACTCTGCTCAGCGTGGGAGATTCCATTGATAATTTAAAAGTTAGAGCAGGATGTGTAGCCTGGGAAGCAACATAAGGGGATTCCTTCACTTTATCTGTATTCAACGTAGCTTAGGTAGTCAAGAGCAGCAATCCACCAAATGTCCTCCTGGGTTGTAATAGCGAAAGAATTCACTTGGTCATGAATCAAACCTACTCTTGTTTTCCATTAGAGCTTTGTCATTTTTAAAGCTAAACCCAAGATTCCAATGATCTTATTACTATTCTCTCCCTGCTGCTATTCTCTTTTAATGCTACTCCTACACAACTTAATATATTAGAATCCTAAGGACTGCAAATGCCCACATCTGTAATTGCATTATTTTCTGTACTGTTCCACAACAGAGCCTCTGGGGTGAAGTAAAAGAACTAAATCTGTTTTGCAGAAACCACAATGGGTCTTACTTAGGAATGATATGTTTATATACAGTTCTAGTCAGGCTGTCTGAACTGATGAGCCTAAGCATTATATCATCAAGAACTGGAAATGAATGGTACTACTTTCGGCATGATCATGTAGTCTTATTAAATCACTTCCATAGCCTGTTGGTTTTGTTTTAATTTTGTTTTTTGCTCATAATAATAGCGTTCCCGTATAGTACTCAGCAGCTTTTCTTTTAAGGTACAATAAATCAATAGTCATTTATTAATAGTTTGCTACATGCCAGGCAGTATCCTAAGCACTAGGGGCATAAAAATGGGGAAAAAATCCTAGCCCTCAATGGAGGTCATTTTCTTTTTTTTCTTTTTTTCCCCCAATTTATTTATTTATTTTTAGTTTTCAACATTCATTTCCACAAAATTTTGAGTTCCAAATTTTCTCCCCATCTCCCCCATCCCCCCAACCCAAAATGCTGTGCATTCTGATTACCCCTTACCCCAATATATCCTCCCTTCTATCATACCCCTCCCTTCCCTTATCCCCATCTTCTCTCTCTTCTTGTATGGCAAGATAGATTTTTTATACCCCATTGCCTGTATTTCTTATTTCCCAGTTTCATGCAAAAACACTTCTTAACATTCATTCCTAAAATTTTGAGTTCCAACTTCTCTCCCTTCCTCCCTCCCCACCCATCCCCACTGAGAAGGCAAGCAATTCAACATAGGCTATACATGTGTAGTTTTGCTAAAGACTTCCATAATTATCATGTTGTGAAAGACTACCTATATTTCCTTCCATCCTATTCTGCCCCTCACTTATTCTATTTTCTCTTTAGACCTTATCCCTCCCTAAAAGTGTTTAGTTCTAATTACCTACCTCTTCTCATTTGCCTCCCTTCTATCATCCCCCACACACCCCACTTATCCCCTTTTCCCCTACTTCATTGTAGAGTAAGTTAGATTTTCATACCAAATGTATGCATATTATTCCCTCCATAAGCCAAATGTGATGAGAGTAAGCTTCACTTTCCTTCTCAACCTTCCCCTTTTCCCCTCCATTGAAAAGCTTTTTCTTGCATTTTTTAGGAGTGATAATTTGCCCCATTTCATCTCTCCCTTTCTCCTTCCAATATATTCCTTTCTCACCCCTTAATTTTATTTATTTAGATATCATTCCTTCCTACTCAACTCACCCTGTGCTCTGTGTGTGTGTGTATGTGTGTGTGTGTGTGTGTGTGTGTGTGTGTATAATCCCTCCAGCCACCCAAATACTGAGACAAGTTTTAAGAGTTACAAATATTATCTTTTCATGTAGGAATGTAAACAGTTTAGCTTTAGTAAGTTCCTTACAATTTCTATTTTCTGTTTACCTTTTCATGTTTCTTTTAAGTCTTGTGTTTGAAAGCCAAATTTTCCATTCAGCTCTGGTCTTTTCATCAGGAATGCTTGAAAGTCCTCTGTTTCATTGAATGACCATTTTTTTCCCTTGAAGTATTATACTCAGTTTTGCTGGGTAGGTGATTCTTGGTTTTAGTCCTAGTTCTTTGACTTCTGGAATATCTTATTCCAAGCCCTTTGATCCCTTAATGTACAAGCTGTTAGATCCTGTGTTATCCTTATGGTATTTCCACAATACTCAAATTGTTTCTTTCTGGCTGCTTACAATATTTTCTCCTTGACCTGGGAACTCTGAAATTTGTCTACAATATTCCTAGGAGTTTTTCTTTTTGGATCTCTTTCAGGAGGTAATTGGTGAATTCTTTCAATATGTATTTTCTAGACTATCAGAGAAATTTTCCTTGATAATTTCATGATGTCTAAGTTCTTTTATTGATCAAGATTTCAAGTAGTCCCATAATTTTAAAATTTTCTCTCTGGGATCTCTTTTCCAGGTCAGTTGTTTGTTCAATGAGATATTTCACATTATCTTCTGTTTTTCATTCTTTTGATTTTATTTTGTAATTTCTTGGTTTCTCATAAAGTCATTAACTTCCATCTGTTCCATTCCATTTTTTAAAGGATTGTTGTCTTCAGTGAGCTTTTGACCTCTTTTCCATTTGGCTAATTCTGCTCTTTAAAGCGTTCTTCTCCTCATTGACTTTTTGGACCTCTTTTGCCATTTGAGTTAGTCTATTTTTAAAGGTGTTAATTTCTTCAGTATATTTTGGGGTCTCCATTAGCAAGCTGTTGACTCACTTTTCATGATTTTCTTGCATTGCTCTCATTTCTCTTCCCAATTTTTCTTCCAACTCTCTTATTTGACTTTCAAAATCCTTTTTGAGCTCTTCCATGGCCTGAGACCATTCCATATTTATTTTGGAGATTTTGCATGTAGAAGCCTTGATTTTTAGGTCTTCCTCTGAAGACCTAAATTGTTCCTCCTCATCCAAAAGGATGGAAGAAAATACCTGCTTACCAGGAAAGTAACCTTCTATTGTCTTATTCTTTTTCCCTTTTTTAGACATTTTCCCAGCCAGTTACTTGACTTTTGAGTTCTTTGTTAAGGGAAGGGTATACTCTGGGGACCTGTAAGTTCTCAATTCCTCCAAGGTGGCACAATCAAGGGAGAGGAGTTTACTTCTTTCCTGGCCTGCGCTCTGGTCTGTGATCAGGATTCCCTTTCCAGAGCCTCCATCAGCTCCATCTCTCCAGTCAGCACTCCTCCTCACCCCAGGGACCCCACTCAGGGTTAAGATCCAGATCAACTGCTCAATTCCACCAGGGGATTTAGGCCAGGGCTCCAACAATGAAAGTTGCTGCTGCTTGGGGCCAGGGCTAGACTGCTGGGTTCCCTTTTCACCCAAGTGAAAGAGCTTTCTCACTGACTTTTGGTGTTTGTAAGTTGAGGAATCTGGGACCCACAGCTGCTGCCTGTGGTGTGGTGCCTTGAAGCCTGCTCTGGTCCTGTCTTCGCCACTGCACTCCTCTCCGTGTCTACCAAGAGATCATTTTCTAATACACATAGATGATATACAATCAATATGTACATACTAGATATTTGTTGTTCAGACATTCAGTTATGTCTCACTCTCATGACCCTGTGGAACATGATATATCAATACTATCTATAGGGTTTCTTGACAAAGATATTAGAGGGGGGTATTTTTCCCTGTCCATTGGATTAAGGCAAATAGAAATTAAATGATTTATCCAGGGTCACAAAACTAGTAAATGTCTGAGGCTGTATTTGGACTCAGATCTTCCTGACTCCAGGCCCATCACTTAATCCACTGAGATACCTGTAGATGCCTCCATGCTAGAGAAATATGGGGTCAATGAGAAGTAATCTCAGAAGCAAAGCACAATCAGTTGAGAGATCTGCCTCTTTCAAAAAGTAGGATTTAAACCATGTCTTGAAGGAAGATAAGGAAACCAGGAATCTAAGATGAAAAGGGAGAGCATTCCAAGCATGGGCAACAAACAATGAAAAACATTAAGAGATGGAATAATACCTCAGAGAAAGTGCAAGAAGGCTAGTGTCATTAAATTATAGAGTACAGGGAAGGGAGTAAAGCATAAGAAGTCCAGTAAGGTAGGAAGGGGCAATGTTGTGAAAAACTTTGAATACCAAATAGATGACTTTATGTTGATACTGGAGAAATTGGAAGCCATTGAAGTTCGTTGAATAAGTGGTGAAGGATGACATCTTAAGACCTATTACTTTAGAAAGATCACCTTGGCAGCTGAGTTGAGAATGAAATGATGAGAGAATCAAGGGAGAGAGACCAGTTAGAAGGCTATGGCAGCATTCCAGGCAAAAGTCACTGAACTGAGTAAATGTGAATCAAGAAAAGGGGTTGGATGCTAGAGATTTGGAAGTGGAAACTACAAAACTTGTCAAGTATTTAGATACATGAAACGAGGGAGAGGGAGATTAGGAATATAGCAAGGTTACAAATCTGGAAGTCCAGAAGCATGATAATGCTATTTAAAAGAAATAATTAAATTAAGGAAATGGATGGGTTTAAGAGAAAAGATTGTGATTTCTGATTTGGATATGTTGAGTCTAAGATTTCACATAGAGATTCACTTTGAAGTGCTCTGTAAACAATTGGTAAGGCAGGACTGATATTCAGGAAGATACTAAGGGTAAATATATAAATTGATCTGGGAGTCATTTGCATAAAAGTTATAATTAAACCAGTGGTAGCAGATGAAGAATACAAAAAAGAAAACAGAAAGAAAAAAAGAGTAGAGGACCTAGGAAAGAACCTTGGGAAGCACTTACAGTTATGGTGTGGGATATGAAGGTGAGAAACCAGCAAAGGAGATTTAGGGATGTTAGGTAGGAAGAGAAGCAGGAAAGAGTAGTGTTATAAAAGCCTAGAAAGGAGAGAATATCCATGAGGAACACTAAGGTCAATAGTCAAATGAAGTAGTTAGACTGAGAACTGAGAAAAAAAATCATCATGTTTGCCAATTAAGAGATAAAAAGATGAGCTTTACTCATCGGTCCTCTTGGAGTTTAGGTTTGATATCTAGAATACATGATTAGGTCATTCAACAGTTAACAACGGAGATTTAATTACCCATAACAGGGGAAAGATTTCCATTAAGGATATACATCAAAGACATTGTGAATTTACTTAGCTGACCAAAGGTCTCCTGTCTCTGAGTTGCCCCAAGTACTCTTCCAGCAAAATCTCAAAGGCATGCTAAAGTCCTTGTGGCTGTTTTGGCTTAGGTCACCTAGAAGTAATGTCAATTGTCTGAGCCCTCAATCCTTGGAGTCAATTAAGACTGGATGATTTTTGGTCATATTTCAAGGCAATAGAGAAAGAAACAATAGGGAGGGAGAGACTGGGGATTAGAGAAGGAGTTAGGATGATTAAGGTTGCAGTCTTCTGGAAAAGATGGGAGGAGATGGTATCAAGAGGACATGTAGAGGATAGACATTAGCATGGAGAAGGATCAACAGTATTCCCCTTGGTTGACTCTCCCGATCTGTGCCAATGGATGTTGCATGGATGAACTAGTTTTCTTTCCTTTAATTAGTAATGGATACAAAATTACGTTGCTACTTGAACACTAATTTGAACATCTAGCTTCTTAGTCATTAAATCAGAATACCCCAATAGATTTTTCTAGCAGAACAAACTATTAGGGAATTCTGAAGTGAACATTTACTGTTTCCATATTAATTTGAAGAATAATTAATCTTCTATATGCAATACAGATATATGAAACTGTTGTGGATGAGGACTTGCAAGTGAGAATAATCTCATTTTGTTGGCACAGTAACAAGAAAGGGCTCAGAGTACTTTGTTATTTTACTGAATCTCTGAGTGAGTTGCTATATGTTTAGCTATATGACGGGTGTTGGAAAATGATAATTTAGATTAGTAACAAATTGTGCTACCTCTTAAATTTGGGTTCCTGGGGAAAGGGATGAAAAATTCTAATTCTGGATTTCTGATTTTCAAGTTTGGTAAAAATGGCAGTATAAGTTAAAAGCCAAGTTTAAGGGAACTGAGATTCTGTATTCTCAAGAAGAAAATACTGAAGGAAATAGAAGGATATTACGTTCAATAAACATTTTAAAGAGCATATTTTATATGTCATTGTATTGACAATATGTATAAACATTAAAAAATGAAATAATTCCTACTGTCTAAAATTTACACTCTACACTCTATTTTGTATTTAACTAATGAAGAGTTATTTGTGTGACAATTTTTAGATTTAACATGGAATGAGCAATATGAGGTAGCAATCCACTCTTTAGCACCCAAACCTTCTCCCATGGCTATGTTGCCACTGCTACTCATTCTCTGAGTTGGCTTGCTCATTCCAACCTGCCATTACACTGTTATATCTACCTTCCCAGAGAAGGACAATTGCCATGCAATTACACTTCATATTCTGTCAGCATCCTAGAAGCAAACCTGTTCAGGCATGAAATTACCCCACCCCTGCTCAACACTTTAAACTCTCAAGCTCTCATCTATGCTTTTCCATTTACACAAATCAACCACTCACAATGATACTTCAAAATCTTAAACATAGTCATTTACCTAGCAACAAGGCTAAAGAAATAACAATATCACACGTTCATTTATTAAAGCAAATGCATGAATAATAAAGTACAACGTAATTCCTACATGAAACTAAGCTAAGCTCTTTCACCAATGCACTGTCTGTAAATAGGCACACATTTATAGAAACCTGACAGGGAAGCACATGGGAGAAGGTAACTCATTCTTCTGGACTAGAGATTTTGATATCATTGGTCCATTGAGGAAATTTCTATCATATCAAATTTCTTTCCTAACCATTGGTTCTCATTGCTCTGCCTCAAGGCACATTCTCTTATCTTTTATTCTTGAATGAAGGTAGCATATACTAATACCTTCAAGTTAAAATTATCCTTAAAGGGGTATTAGAAAAGTTTTAGACTATTGAATTCACCAGCAGTTTCCTTTACACTAGAAAACTTCAAACTCATCCGAATGGTTATCTCTGGGTACTGTGGACCATACCATCCAGATATTTGCTCACCAGGATACTGTCACCAAATCAGAACAAATCTCACAACAAAACAATTCAGGCTGATTCTCCGAGGGAGGTAAACCAATGTAACCAGCTGTCAAACCTACCTTTCTGTTTTCTTCATTTCCCTCTCAAATGCAAAGACCAAGAGGCACTTTAAAGAGGTTTCACCTTTCTTAAGCTTTAGAAGAGGGCTTCTTTACCTTTTTTGTGTAATAGACCCCTTTGGCAATTTGATGAATCCTAGATCTCTTCTCAGAATAGTGCTTTTAAATGTGTTAAATAGAATACAAAGGTTTAGAAATCATAAATTTTTTTTCATGTACAATTACAAATATCTTATACACAGATACAATACACAAATGTACTGAAATACAGTTGTCATTCTTTCTCTCTCCCTCTCCCCCTCCCTCTCTCTCCCCCTCTCTGCCTCCCTCCCTCCCTCCTATCTGTTCATAAAACCCTTGAACAAATTTTCTTTACCTTTAGGTCTACCTAGATCTTAAAAGAGGTAAAACCTCTCAGATATGCTTCTTGCTGCCCTCTTTCATTTGAGAGGTCTCAGTTTACTATTAACTCTCTGTTTTAATTCATTTCTTTCATCTAACAAGCCTCTCTATGATACAATCAGAAAGTCCCCTTTAATGCGATTATTGTCAACCTGAATTTCTCTTAAAGTTATTTCAAGGATGTGACAACAGGAGTTGGTTTCATTACATTAAAGCCCAAAGGCCTATATGGAGTTGAGATACCTCGATTTCCCTTAACAAAATCCTCTGGACTTACCATACAAATTATTTTGAGCAACCATGAAAACTAAGCTATGTAAGATGGCAAGGGTATTGTTTGTGTTTCACTATTCTAGCCCAAGCTCTTGACTATCTTACATTGATCTACTCTATTCAATTTCTTTATATTTATTTTGAATACACTTCTCTATGTACTTCTTGTCTCTTCTGATGGAACTGAAGTTTCTTGAGAATAGAAATTTTGTATTTTATCCCCAATGTTTCAATCCTTCCCATCTGACACATCTTTTTCTATTTGTATTCCCAGGGCTTAGTACTTAAATGCCTGATTGAATGGTATATATGAATGGCAGCAATCCTCTCAAGTTTTGAGACCCCAAACATTGACATTAAGAAGAGATTTTAACTGCAATAGTTTGGAGAAATATGGGAACGTGTTTTTTTAAACAGGATTCCCCCACCCCAGAAATCCTCTTCCTCTTTTAATTTAATATTTTGACCTTATAATTAATTTTGCTTCAACTACTTTAAGGCAATCCTATTCCCACAAACTTTCATTCCTAGCCATATTCCTCACTCCTGTTAAATCTTTCCCTGATTTTGGTGTTTTCCTTAAATTATTGATTTCCTTTTCTTTTTAAAACTTATTTAGCTATTCAAAGTTTAAAATCATCCCATCTTCTTTTGTTGTTTTTGTTTTTATGCACTTTTTCTTAAGAATTTCTTTGCTCTCCAGGACCCAAGATGGCAGAGTGATCAGTAAATGCTCTATTTCTCCCCTTATTGACCTTGAAAAACCCAGAGAATATCTCCCTAGGAAACATTGGAATAGTGGGATCAGGTGTAAACAGTCTCTTAGTTCAAGAGGCTAGGAAAATTGCAAAGGGGTGTCCCTCTTGCTGTGGCTGAACAGGATGAATGTAGGACTAGAACTATCACAGACAGTCCCACCTCAGCAAACCAGGAGGAGATCCTGAGCCCCAGGGGGGTGGAGCCCATAACCACCAACACTAGGACCTCAGGTATGCCTTAGGACAGCCAGGAGAATCGGGAAGACACTAGCACAGATAGTTGTTCACCAACCACTGAACCTGGACCTCTCCTGCTCTAGCACAGGACAGATCTCCTGCAGGCTAAGTCACCCCTCCCCCATACCTCACACAGAGAACTCCAGGGTAACTCTGAGGAACCGCAGAAAGACTTCACCTGGCCTCTGCCTTGTCACATCAGCCAGCTCAGCAACAGGTAAGTTGCAGCATCCTAGCTTCTAGCTGAAAGAACCAGAGGCTCAACACACAAAGCCTCAAGTTCTTGGCACAAGAACCATGGGACAGAGCCCCTGTGCCTCAGAAGCAGAGATCCACTTTAAAAGTGAGGAAAAACGCAATCATCATGAGCAGGAAGCAAACCAGATTAAAAAGATCATAGAATCTTACTATGAGGACAAAATCCAAAACAAGAATACAGAAGAGGTCAGCAGTGAGACCGTACCCATCTGAAACCTCAGAAGGGAATATGAACTGGTCTCAAGCCCAAAGAGTATTTTTGGAAGAACTCAAGAAGGATTATTAAAAGCCAAATTAGAGAGGAAGAAGAAAAATTGGTCAATAATTTTAAAAATACGAAAAAAGAATTCACTGAAGAGAATAGCCCCTTAAAAAAGAAAATTGGACAAATGGAAAAGGAAGTACAAAACCTAACTGGAGAAAATAACTCCTGAAAAGGAACAATTGAGCAAATGGAAAAGGAGATGCAAAAGTCAACTGAAGCAAATAATATATTAAAAATTAGAATTGGACAAGTAGAAGCCAATGGTTCTATGGGACTTCAAGAATCAGTCAAACAGAATATAAAAAATGAAAAATAGAAGAAAATGTAAAATATCTCATTGGAAAAACAACTGACCCAGAAAATGATCCAGGAGAGTAAATAGAAGAATTATTGGTCTACCAGAAAGCCATAATGAAGAAAAGAGCCTGGGCAATATCTTCCAAGAAATCATCAAGAAAAACTGCCCTGAGATCCTAGATCCAGAGAGCCAAATAGTCATTGAAGGAATTGACCGATCATCTCCTGAAAGAGATCCAAAACTGAAAATACCAAGAAATATTGTTGCCAAATTCCAGAACTATCAAGTGAAGGAGAAAATGCTGCAGGCAGCCAGAAAGAAATGATTCAAGAAACTACAATCAGGATCACACAGGACCTTGAAACTTCTACATTAAAAGATCAGAGGGACTGGAATGTGATATTCCATAAAGCAAAGGAGTTTGGACTACAACCACAGATCAATTACCCAGCAAAATTGAGCATAATATTTCAGGCAAGGAGATGGACACTCAATGAAATAAGGGATTTCCAGATTTTCCTGATGAAAAGGTCCAAGCTTAATAGAAAACTTGATCTTCAGATACAAGTCTCAAGAGAGGCATAACAAGGTAAATGGGGGGAAAAACTTGTTATTCAATAAGGACAAAGTGTTTACATCCCTATAAGGGAAGATGATACTTGTTTATCTAGAGAACTGTATATTTATTATAATGTTTAAAAGGGATATACATAGATAGAGAGAGTGGTTATAAATTAGCTGATGTGATGATAAAAATGTGATGTAAGGGAACAAAGGGATTGTAATGGTAGATTTGAAAAGGAAGAGGCAGAAAATGTAAATTACATCACAGGAAGAAGCACAAAAACATATTATAGTAGAGGGAAAGAGGGGAGGGAGATGTGCACTGTTTGACATTTACTCTCACCTGTTTTGGTTCAAGGAGGGAACAATAAACTCAGTTAAGTATAGAAATCTAACTTGCCCTATAGGCAACAGGAGGGGAAAGGGGAAAGAAAAGGGAGGGGGGGCTAAAAGAAGGAAGGGAAGACTGAGGGAGGTGGTGGTTAAAATTTAAAACTCTTTTGGGGAGGGCAAGGGAGAACTAAAAGCATAAATGGGGGGAAATAGGATGGAGAGAAAGACATAAATAGTAATCATAACTGTGAATGTGAATGGAATTTCTTCCATAAAAGAGAGACAGATAGAAGAATGGATTAAAAACCATAATCCAACAATATGTTGTTTATAAGAAACATATCTGAAACAGAGATACATGCAGGGTAAAGGTAAAAGATTGGAACAAAATATATTATGCTTCAGCTGATATAAAAAAAAAGCAGGGTTAGCAATCCTAATCTCAGGCAAAGCAAAAGCAGAAATAGATCTAATCAAAAGAGATAAGGAAGGAAAATATATTCTCCTAAAAGTCACCATAGACAATGAAGCAATATCATTATTAAACATATATTCTTCAAGTGGTATAGCATCCAGATTCTTAGAGGAGTAATTAAGGGAGTTACAGGAAGATATAGATAGCAAAACTTTATTAGTGGGGAACCTCAATCTCCCCTTCTCTGAATTTGACAAATCTAATCTCACAATGAACAAGAAAGAAGTTAAGGGGGTGAAAAGAATTCTGGATAAGGTAGATATGATAGATCTCTGGAGATCTCTGAATGGTAATAGAAAGGAATATACAATTTTCTAAGCAGTACATAGCACATATACAAAAACTGTCTATCACAATTCAGTGCAGAAAGGCAGAGATAGTCAATGCATCCTTCTCAGATCATAATGCAATAAAAATTATAGGTAATAAAAGGCCATGGAAAGATGGAAACTAAATAATCTAATCCTAAAGAATGAGTGGGTTAAACAAGAAATCTAGAAACAATCAATAACTTCATTCAAGAGAATGACAATAATGAGACAACCTATCAAAACTTATGGGAAGCTGCAAAAGCAGTTCTTAGGGGAAGTTTTATATCACTGAACACATACATGAATAAAATAGAGAAAGAGGAGATCAATAAATTGGGCATGCAGCTGAAAAAGCTAGAAAAAGAATAAATTGAAAATCCATAAGTAAATACCAAATAAGAAATACTGAAAACCAAAGGAAAGATTAATAAAGTTGAAATTAAGAAAACTATTGATCTAATAAATAAAACTAAGAGTTGGTTTCATGAAAAAAACCCCAATAAAATTTGATAAACCTTTGGTCTGTTTTGTTTTATAAAAAGAAGAAAACCGCATTACCAATATCAAAAATGAAAAGAGTGAACTCACCTCCAATGAGGAGGAAATTAAAACAATAATTAGAAATTACCCAACTGTATGCCCATCAATTTGACAATCTAAGTGAGATGGATGAATGTTTTAAAAAAAGTAAATTGCCCAGATTAACAGAAGAGGAAGTTAAATACTTAAAATCACCCCATCTCAGAAAAAGAAATTGAACAAACAATCAATGAACTCCCTAGGGCCAGATGGATTTACTAGTGAATTTTATCAAACCTTTAAAGAACGGTTAATTCCAATACTACAATATAGACTATTTAGGGAAACTGGCAAAGAAGGAGTCCTACCAAATTCTTTTTATGATAGAAATATCATTCTGACACCTAAATCAGGAAGAGCCAAAACAGAGAAAGAAAATTATAGACTAATTTCTCTAATGAATATAGATGCAAAAATTTTAAATAAGATATTAGCAAAAAGAATACAGCAACTTCTCATGAAAACAGTAAGTTATGATCAGACAGGATTTATAACAGAAATTCATGGCTGGTTCAATATTAGGAAACATCAGCATTATTGATCATAATGACAAAACTAGCAGAAATCATGATTATCTTAATAGATGCTGAAAAATACTTTTGACAAAATACAATGCCCATTCCTATCGAAAACATTGGAACACATAGGAATAAATGGAGCCTTCCATAAAATAATCAGCATTATCAAACTAAAATCATCAGCAAGCTTTATATTTAATGAGGAGAAGCTAGATGCATTTTCAATAAGATCAGGAGTGAAATAAGGATGTCCATTGTCACCATTGTTATTCAATATGGTACTAGAAATGTTAGCTTTAGCAACAAGAGAAGAAAAAGAAATTGAAGAAATTAGAATGGACAAAGAAGAAACTAAGTTATTCTTTGTGGTTGATATGATATACTTAGAGAATCCTAGAAAATCAAGTAAAAAACTACTTGAAATAATAAACAACTTGGGCAAAGTTGCAGGTTACAAAATAAATTCACATAAATCACCTGCATTTCTACATATTACTAACGAAGTCCACCAGCAAGAGATAGAAGGGGAAGTCCCATTTAAAGCTGTGGTAGACACTATACAATATCTGGGATTCTACCTGCCAAAACAAACCCAGGGACTGTATGAACACAATTGCAAAACACCTTTTGCACAAATAAAGTCATATCTAAATAAGTGGAGAAACATCAGTTGTTTGTGGGTAGGCGAAGCTAATATAATTAAAATGACTATTCTACCTAAATTAATTTACTTATCCAGTGCCATACCAATCAAACTACCAGAAATTATTTTCTAGAGCTAGAAAAAATAATGTCAGAATTCATCTGGAAGAACAAAAAGACCAAAATATCTAGGGAATTAATGAAAAGAAATACTAGGAAAGGTGGCCTAGCCCTACCTGATCTCAGATTGTATTCTAAAGCAGCAACCATCAAAACCACTTGATACTGGCTAAAAAACAGAGGGATAGACCAGTGGTATGGGTTAGGTACTCAAGACACAGTACTCAATGAATATAGCAATCTACTGTTTGATAAACCCAAGGACCCCAGTTTCTGGGATAAGAACTCACTGTTTGACAAAAATTTGCTGGGAAAACTGGATAACAGAGTGATGGAAACTGGGCATAGACCAATGCCTGACACCATACGCAAGAATAAACTCCAAATGAATACATGATCTAGGTACAAAGACTGATACAGTAAACATATTAGGGGAGCAAAGAAAAGTGCATTTGTCAGATTTATGGAGAACAGAGAAATTTATGACCAAAAAAGAGATAGAGAACATTATAAATTGCAAAATGGATAATTTTGATTCCATTAAATTGAAAAGTTTTACACAAACAAACCCAATGCAGTGAAGATTAGGAGGGAAGCAGAAAACTGGGAAAGAGTTTTTGCAATTACTGCCTGTGATAAAGGCCTCATTTCCAAAATACAGAGAACTAAGTCAAATTTACAAGAAAACAAGTTATTCCCCAGTTGATAAATGGTCAAAGGATATGATCATGCAATTTTTAGAGAAAAAAATTAAAGCTATCAATAATCATATGAAAAAATGCTCTAAATCACTATTGGTTAAAGAGAAGCAAACCAAAACCACTCTGAGGAATCACACCACACCTATCTGTAGCAGTAAGCATCCCAGCATACAGAGTGGGGCCTGTTATCACAGGTTCTTAGATCTGCATTCATAAAAGGAAAGGCAACTTTTCAGGGGTTGACAATCACTTTAATCAAGCACATATATCAATCCTTTAACCAAGAACATATACCATTCACCTATTTCAGTGGAGTCAGTACCCTGAACTTCAAAGAAAATACAGAGAAATTAAAAGTCAACAGAAATGACCTCCTCTGCCCAAATTCAACAGATATTTGGACCCCAACTGCCTGACCATAGTTACCAGAGAGGGAAGCCCAACATCTGGGTCCTCAAGCCAGGGTGTTCCTTATTAGCTTCCCAGAGTCCTCATCTGGACAAAAAAACACTCCCTGTTAGTAAGCCGCAAAGTAATCAACAGATATGACTTCCTCTGCCTGACCATAAATCAACAGACAGATACAACTATCCATCCATATCAGAGAGGGAATCACAACACCTGGGTTCTCAAAGCTGGAGGGCTCCTTAGTGGCTTCCCAGAGTCCTCATCTGGCCAAACAAACACTTCTAATCTGTAAGCCCCAAAGTAAAACCTCACCTTCAGAGTCTTTATACATTTTTTTAGAGTCAGAGGGCATCACATCCCTGGAGAACCAATGTCTCATTAACAAAAGTCATGGACCTTCTTACAAATCTTCCCAGGCTCAACAATGGGTAGAAAAGTCATATTCAAAGAGAGGCTTTATAATTCTTGATTATCCTAAAACAAAAACAGCAAAAGATCCTATTTTGCTTATCATTACTCTCCACCCTACCAGGTTCCTTAGCCTTACATATCTAAATGGTTACGGAACAAATAGGTATTAACGTTTCTTTAGTAAATATAACATAGTTCACATTTGGAAAATACATAACATAGCAACTTATTACCATCATGGCCAAATGACTTTAAACAAACGCAAAGTATGGGTGTGACATAACATCATTTTTTGAGGAGAGAGCAAGCATCTCCTCCTTCCTCAATCCCAAATAGAAATGTCTAAGCAAAGTCCTCTTGGAGGCATCTCCTCTCCACCCTGCACTTTTAGGATAGGCTCTAATGAGGCCTACTTTCAAGTCCTGAGGGGTGGCTGGACAACAAATCATCGGGGGGGGGGGGGGGGGGGTTCTTGGGAGTACATGGCACTTTCCCCCACCCACCATAGGCAACTCCACCCCATGAGTCCCAAACTGTCCCAGGAGAATGCTGCAAAAAAGCACACTCAGTGCCTTGCTATGCAGTCCCAATCTTACCCCAGGGCTGAACTCTGATCTCCTGTGGTCCTCTTCCTCTAGCAGGAGCCAGCCACTCCCAACTCCTTCCTGGGTCTGTGCAAACTCAGCTCTGGGCTCCCACTCTCGTTCCTCTCACCTCACCAAGGTCAGCACACTGGCTGTTCTTGGCTTCTGCTGGGTCACTCATCAGGCAGGCTTCTGCTGGGTCATTCAGCAGGCAATCTTCCAGTCCTGTTCCATGGCTCTGCATACAATACAATCTCAATACATTCACCCCTCCAGTACAATCCAGAGCTAGGCTAAATCACTCAAGCCCAGCCTCTGGCAACCTCCATATCCCGGGGTTCCACAGAATCATAACTACCTCAACTGAGAAACAACAAACAATTACCTAAGTCTCCATACTTTCCTTTTCATTTATGCAGATCCCATCCTCATTGCCATAATGTCTCAATAAACATCCCAACATACACAGAGGGGCCTGCTATCATAGGTTCCTAGATCTGCATTCATAAAAGGGAAGGTAACTGTTGAGGGGTTAACAATCACTTTTTAATAAAGCATGTGTATCAATCCTTTAACCAAGCACATATATCATTCACCTATTTCAGGGGAGTGAGCACCCCAAACTTCAAAGAAAATACAGAGATATTAAAAGTCAATAGAAATGGCTTCTTCTGCCTGACCATAATTCAGCAGACAGATAGAACTGTCTGACAATACCAGAGAGGGAAGCACGACATCTGGGTTCTCAAAGCTGGGGGCCCCTTAGTGGCTTCCCAGAGTCCTCATTTGGCCAGACAAACACTCTTACAAAAACTAGGCCCCAAAGTAAAACCTCACCCTCAGAGTCTTTATACATTTTTTAGAGCCAAAGGTCAGCACATCCTTTGACAACTAGTACCTCATTAACAAAAGGCATGGACCTTTCTACAAATCTTCCCAGGCCTGACAATGGATGGGAAAGTTTCTCTTCAGTCATATTCAAATAAAGGCCTTATACTTCTTGATTATACTAAAACAAAAAACAGTAAAAGATCCTATTTTACTTGCCATTACACTATCAGATTAGCTAACATGACACGACAGAAAGAAGATAATTGTTGGAGAAGATGTGGGAGAGTTGGAACACTAATTCATTTGTTGGTGTAACTGTGAGCTGATCCAACCATTCTGGAGAGTGGTTTGGAACTTTGCTCAAAGGTCTACAAAAATATGCTTACCCTTTGACCCAGCAATGTTGCTTCTGTTACTGTATCCCAAAGAAATCATAAAAATGGGAAAATTCACTCGAGCACGACCCGGACTGTTGGTATTTTGGGGTGCCCTTCACTCCTCAACCTCTTCAAAAGAACTATGGCATCACAATGCAGAATAAAGCAGAATATTTTCTCTTTTGTCATGTTTGATTTTGGTTTATCCTCATGAAAAAAACACTGTGAATGACTTAATTTGAACTCTTTTAACCAGTTTCTGTTATTGCCATAAAAATCTTTCTACGTAACCATTTTTTTTCTGTTATGCCTCATTTTTATGAGTAATAATTTGTGAGGGAAATGATGCCAATAGAAATTCATTAAGGTAAAAATTAGTCTGTATTCCAAATCAGATGGGTCAATTATGCCCCAGAGAACCCCATGATGGCTCCCCTTCCAGTGGCCATACAGGATCACTTCTGGGTCCATATATCCCGCTCCTTTTGAGTTCCTGAGATCTCTATATATTCACATATCTATTGGGCAGGATGTTGCCCATGGAAGCACAACACTCAGAAACTGACCTCTCAACACAAATTGTCTCATATTAAACCTATGTTGACATCCCACCTTCCATCAATGGTATATATACATCTCTTTTCCCCAGGGAGCAATCTTTAGTGGGACTTCTGATTCTCTGTGGGGGTAAGACCTCCTTTTTATTCCCAATATTTTAATTCCTCTCATCTCTCACTTCTCTTATTCTTCAATAGCTTTCTTCTTGCTGAGGAAGTATAGGATATGTCATCTGTTCACTATTTACCCATAGTGTTATTAATGATACCTCACCAATTCCTCTCTTTTTTGGGGATATTTTCCTTCTGCATTTATATACCCTCTTACTTTATAATTTTCTCCGCAATATATCTTTATTCCCCTATAAGGGTTGGGGTTGTGAGTTTTGCTCTATGGCATTTTAATTCTGATCTTCCACCTTAATTTCTATTTCTTTAAATTCAACTTACATAATTATCCCTTCATGTGCTTTAAAAATAAATATCTTGATGGTCCCTTTCTATTTTTTTTTTGACGTCAGGTAACCTTTCTCTTTTTTTTCATTTTAAAATAACTTCAAGGTATGAAGCAATTAATTTCAATGTTTTTTCTTTCCTTGGTACTTATTGTCTTTCTGTTGTTTGAGGGTTTTGAAAGTCAAATATTCTGCTTATATATTTTTTTCCTCTTTCAAAATTCCTTCAAATTCATCTTTTGTTGAATTTCCATCTTTTTATTGATGAATAAGCTAATATTTGCAGGATACGATATTTTCAGGTACAGTTTGAGCTCCTTTGCTTTTCAGGACAATCTGTTGCATCCCTTTCCACAGCATCTAATGAAAACAGAGTAATTTTATGTGGCTTGAATTTTCTTTCCTTTATATTTGAAAGTATTTCTTCTAGTCACTTACAAAATTTGCTTTCTATTGTTCAAATTATTAAATTTAACCGTTATATATCTTGGAATTTGAAATATAATTTTTTTGGAGACATTTTCTGGACTTATCAAGTTGATGTTTGTTTTCTGTATTTAGAAATTTGATGCAATTTATATTGTTTCCTGTACACTGGTTTTCAGTTGTCTCTGTGAATCTTGCATTAGAGGAAATTCGTTTGGAATATATAAAGATTATGTATCTTTAAATATTTTGCTTTTTGCTTCTCATATGCCAGATTTTCTTCCACTCTAGTGTTTTGGTATTCCAAATCTGCTATTTTATGTTTGATTCTTGGGAGAAACTTTCTAACATGGAATCATCCCTCCCCCCAAATCTACTAAATGATTTTTTAAAAATTGTCTGGTTTTATAATATGTATATTCATATATTCATCCTTTCTAAAAAAATTTATTCTTAATTTATGGAATAAAACAAGCATTTCCATTACATAGCATAATAAAAAGTTTCACTAGTACAATAAAATGCAAATTTGCTGTGTATAACTTGTTGTTACTTTTAAATACACAAAAAAGTTATCATGTAAGTTTATTTTTTTATTTTTTTCTTCCTTCCCTACCCTACCCTAGAAATGGCTACCATTAGACACAAAAAAGCATATATATATATTTACATATTATATATGCATATGTATATATGCATGTATGTAAAATTATTCTATACATGCTTCTATTTGTCAGTTTTCTTTTGATACAGATAGTGTCTTTCCTCATATGTCCTTTATACTTAATTTGGATATTTATAATAGTCAAAGTAACATATTTGCTCTAAGTAATTCTTAAAACAGCATTGCTGTTCCTATATATAATGTCCTCTTAATTCTGCTCATTTCTTTCTCCATTATTTCATGCAAGTCTCTCTCTGTTTTTCTAAGCTCGTTGAGCTCATTATTTCTTATAGCACAGTTTCCCATCACAATCAAATACTACAGCTTGTTCAGTCATCCACTAATTGATGGGTATTTCTTCAATTTCCTATTCTTTTCTACTGCAAAAGAAGCTGCTATAAACATTTTAGAACATATAGGTTCTTTTCCTTTTTACTTAATAATTTTTGGAAATAGACTTAGTAGTGGTATTTCTGGGTCAAAGGGTATAGGTAATTTAATAACTCTTTGGGCATAATTCCAAATCGCTTCCAAAATGGTTAGATCATTTCAAAATTCTACCAACAATGAGTCAGTGTCTAAATTTGTCCCAATTTATCCACATCTCCTCCAATATTTCTCACTTTCCCCTTCCATCATTTTAGCCAGTTTGATAGGTATAAAATGATATCTTAAGGCTGTTTTAATTTGCATTTCTGTAATCGATAATGATTTAGAGTATTTTTTCATATGAGTATAAATTGTTTTGATTTCTTCATTGGAAGAAATATTTATATTTTTACATATTTATATCCCATTTATATTTATTTGTTTTTGATATTATTTTTACTTATTTATGTATTATATTTATTTATATTATAATATTATTATATATTTGCACATACTTATATAAATTCTTTGACCATTTATCAGTAGGAAAATGATTTGTATTCTTATAGATTTGACAAAGTTCTTTCAGATATGAAACTGTTATTTGAGAAACTATCTATACAATTTTCCCCAATTTTCTTATGTTCTTCTGATCTTGGTCGTATTTGTTTTATTTATGCAAAATCCTTTCAATTTAATATAATCAAAATTATCCATTTTAAACCTAACTTTACTCCCTCTCTCTTGTTTATTCATAAATTGTTTACCTTTCCATAAGTCTCATAAGTAATGTATTCCATTTTCTTCTAATTTTCTTGTAATATCTCTCTTAATATCCAGGTCATATATCCATTTTGACCTTATTTTGGCATCTTGATGTAAAATATTGGTTGGTGTAAGATATATACCTGGTTTCAGCCATACTACTTTCCAATTTTCCTAACAATTTTTACCAAATAATAAGTCCTTATGCCAAAATTTAAAGTCTTTGCACTTATCAAATACAAGGTTATTTTGTTTAATGCTGTTGTAAATTGTATGTCTGCTCTCCTAGTTTTATTTATTAATTCAGTTTTCATTCTCAATCTTATTAATCTCACCTTTAATTTTTAGGATTTCCTATTTAGTGTTTAATTGAGGATTTTAATGTATTTTCTATTTTTACTGCATACCCAATTCATTAATCTGGTTTTTCTCTATTTTTGTTGCTGTAAGCATTTAGAGATACAAATTTTCCTGTAATCACTTTTGTGGGCTTCATTTCTCTTGTGAACCATTCTAAAATTTCTTATTGTTATTCCCTACTTTCATGATATTATATTTCTCGGGCATTGGCTCACTTCCAGTCATCATACAGCATTTTTTTACAAGAGATTTATAACCTTTCTGAGAGTTAAGTATTCATTTCTCTAGTTTGGTAGATCAGTGTTTTTATAAAGGATTATGGAAAACTTAAACCCAGTGTCCTTTCTGTTGATTTATCTATGTTCTGAGTTTTATTTCTGTTTGAAATCTTTGATATTTTAGTCTTTTTCCTTATTTTCACTTTATGGTTCGCTTTTAAAGTCCTCTTTCTCTCATAGTGGACTCATATAGCAAAGGGCCAGATGACAAAGCTCCACAAAACTCTTCCTACAGCAGAGACTTTTGTTTTCATTGACCTTGTCCCTGCCATTAGTGACCTCTGGTGGTACAGAACTGGTCCCAGATGGGTTTCTATCTGTTTTCCTTCAGGCTCAATGTAGCCACAAACTGGACCTTTCCCTCAGTTCCTCCTTTGACTTTTGTCCTTGTCTGACTGGGGTGAATTAGCACCTGCTAGTTTTTCAGGATGGAGGAATGGTGTAGCTATAGTCGGAGCTTCTGTATCCTGATCTTTAACTATGAGCTACCCCTGGAAGATGGTACCATGATTCTCCTAGTCTCCTCATTTGTCTGGGAAGCTTGTTGTGGGGTAGAGAGTGGTAGAAGCTGAGTTGTGTGTATAAATTTGTCATACTGAGAGCATTTTCCAATAGATTCCTAAGATTCAACCCATGGGTTGGTTTGTACATCTTTGCTGGGACCATGGAGCTTGATGAGGGGAGAATGTGCCATATAAGCTCTTTGAGGATCCATAAATGTTCTCTAATATGAATTCATAAGGATTTTATCTTGTTATTCTTTCTGTCTCTGCCTGTCTTTCTCCTTGCTTTCTTTCCCTGCTTCTGTCTGTTCCTCTATCTCTCTTCCTCCCTCCCTCTGTCCCTGCCTTATTCAGATGTAAATGCTCTCCATCTGTTATATAATTCATCTTTGTTTTTGGATAGTTAGTGAGGACTATGGACCATACCCAATCTGCCATCTTGTTAGTTCCCAGAAATATATTTCTTTTTTTAATGTTTGTCTTTTCAGAAAAAGTTTTGAATTCCAAATCTCATCCCTTCCTCAATCCTCTTTCCCCTCTCCCTGCCCTGAGATGGCAAGCAATCAGATATAGATTATACATGTACAATCATGTAAAAAATTTCCTTATTAGTCATTTTGTGCAAGATGATTCAAATAAAAGAAAAAAAGAATGAAAGAAAGAAAATTTAAAAAAATAGCTTGCTTCAGTCTGTATTCAAATAACAACAGTTCTTTCTCTGGAGGCTGATAGTATGCTTCAATTTTGGTCCTTTGGGAATTGTCTTGGATCATCATATTGCTAAGAATAGCTGTCTTCATTGAACAATATTGCTACTATTGTGTACAATGTTCTCCTGGTTCCATCCACTTCACTTTTCATCAGTTTATGTAAGTCTTTTCATACTTTTCTGAAACTATTCTGCTTATCATTTCTTATAGCACAAAAGTATTCTAGGAATATATTTCTAAGAGATAATGTAACTCTTTTTCTCAGAGTTGTAAAATAAAGGATAGAAAGCTCCATTTCTATGAAGATTGAAGGTACATAAGCTTGGTATTGGATAAGAAAATAATAATAATAAAAACAATTCAAATTTATATAATTCTTTTAGCATTTCAAAGCAATTTGCATACATATCTCATTTGTTCCTTACTGTAACCTTGTGAAGTAAGTGCTATTGTTATTCCGTGTTTTACAGATGAGGAAATTGAGGTTCACGACAGCTATGTGACTTGCCCATGGAGACATAGCTAGTAAATTTCTGACCCAGGACTTAAACCAGATCTTCCTATCTCTTAAGTCCACTGATCCATTCACTACAACACATTGTATTTCTCAAATGTGCTTCTTGTCTATGTTACTCTAAATGGACAAGAATAGTTTATGCTAGAAAAACCTACATGGAATTAGATTCTCTTTTATATGAGATCTGCAGAACTATTTCTTTCTCATTCAGACTGTTTTAGGTGGCACTATTAATCATCAGTTGATCTATATCAAAACTCTTTGGGGACTTGTTTGACATGACTTATTTATGTAAAATATATTTCTATTGCTTCTTACTTGGGAACCGTGGAGGAGAAATCCTTTTCTTTCCCCTCTTTAACTTCTCCATTTCCTTCCAACAATGGTATGACATAGGTTTAAGTTCTCCATAATCCTTTATGAAAACATTGATCTGCCAAATGTGAAACTCACCTCAGGCTACCTAGAGCATCATTTGCTTGAGCTGAGTTCCCTTCAGAACCATTCTGAGGAGCACTGATCCAGCAGTTCTTATCTTTTTTCTCCCTTCCATTCACTCTGCTCATCTTCTAAAATTATGTAACAAATATAATTATGTGATTCAAATGAAGACACATAAGGGTGATTCTAATTTTCAACAGGAATGTTTTGCCAACATAACAACTACATAATCAAAAGAAAACAAAACAAAATAAAGAGATTTATGGACCTTAAAGCTTTGTTGACATTCTTATAGTGAATTAGAAAATATCAATTAATACACTATTATTTTGTTATTACTTTCCTCTAAAGTTTTTCTCTGTATTTCCCCTAATTTCTGTACTCTGCCTAGTAAACACCTAATAAATGCTTGTTCATTTGAATTAAATTCTGAAAAGAATATTTTTTCCATTTTTCTTGATTATATTAAATGTTTTAAAACAAACTCTACACAACAAATACCTAAGTAATATTCATTTTGGGTACTGTGAGTGATTTTTTTATTTATCTAATATGTCAGTGTTTGATATTAGAGGAAGGAAACCTCGGACTGAGAAATTATGGAAACTAATACATCATTCATTCATTCAATAATCATTTAGAGAAATAATGCGGTCTATGGGTGGGAAAGTGCTGAACTCTGTTAGGCAACATCTGGTTTCAGATTATATTTGTCCAAAAAAAAAGAGGGGGAGAGAGTTTCTTTATTTCAATAACATACAAATCCTGCATGCTTCTTTTAGGTATTAATGGCAAGTTGTGTAATAGTGGACATTACGGAATTTATTTAGAATCTTTGAGAATTTCTGATAGAAGCAAATGTGTTTCCCAAAATTATCACTGTATTTATTTTTCACATATTATATATGTGTTCTCTATATATATTTAGAATGCATATTCATCTTTTCTATAAGTATTTAGATATGTATATTTTTCTCCCATGACAGA
The DNA here is from genome assembly GCF_028372415.1 of Notamacropus eugenii. Taxonomy (NCBI): domain Eukaryota; kingdom Metazoa; phylum Chordata; class Mammalia; order Diprotodontia; family Macropodidae; genus Notamacropus; species Notamacropus eugenii. Next base: position 148,697,131 of record NC_092876.1, on the reverse strand, counting down.
ATCTAAGCTTCTTCAGGGCAGTGATTGTTTCATTTTGGTCTTTGAATCTTTAGTACCTAGTAGAGAGTTTGGTAGTATGTGCTTAAAAGTGTTTGCTGATTGGTTGACTGATTGTGACCTCTCACTCCACTATATAATGTTTCCATGATACATAAAGAGGAGTTCTAGGCACAATAGGCTAAAGAGGTGCTTCAAAAAAGGAATTAGCCACATTTTTCATTCTTTCCATTCACTGATACAACTCTGATTGAATATTTTTGTCAAAATATTTCAGGTCAGTTGGGTACTGTTTAATAAACTGTTCCAGACCTCCAAAACATTCATAGGGATGATGTGAATTCAACTACAGGAACTAGAAGCAAAAATCAAACAAATAAACAAGAAATCCTAACCTTTTGTTATAAGGCTAAACTTGCATTTAAAAAAATCAAAGCTGTTTACTGTCAATATTATATATGGGTTGATCAGGGAGAGGGGATTCCACAACTATTCCATGATCAGTGGTATCAGAAGTGACCAGCAGTACACCTTGTGAGTCTTCCAATTGAATGCTTCTGGTATTTTTCCCCAGACCCACATCTATTTCTTTTATAGGCAGCTACATTTGGGAATGAATTTAAAGCAACAGTTTAAAACATCTATAAGACATAGGGAACAATTTTGGTTCTCACAGATCTTTTGCAGCACTCATAAGGTCTTCATGGAGTCCAAAGTTCAAACATAGTTTTAAATGTGATGCTCTTAATCATAATCAATTTTAATGAGATGCCAGGCAGAATTTAAGACAGGGCCACCCCTTTTTTTTGGCTGGAGGAAGGATTTTTTTTTTTTTTGTGGGGTATGCTTTTCATAGAACAATCCACAAACGATTGTGGAAGATGAGAGCTATCCCTTGTCCCATTAAAGAAGTTATATTTGGATCTCTCTATACTACTTAAACAAAACAAGGCACTTGGCAGCAAAAATAATTATTGAGTTTTTTCTGCAGGAAGCAGAAAATGTAGGAGTCACACATTGCCTCTGCCCTTTAATAAAGTGCCTAAGCCTTTCCATATTGGAGTATGAATTCATTGACTCATTCACTCACTCATTCATTTAATCTTTCAAGATCTACTGTGTTCTGGTTAGAAGAGACCTAGATTATTATTATTATTTTAAATTCATGGTATCATATTTTAGGGAGGGAATTTTTTAAATGGAACACATTCATCCCACAATAATAATAAGACTCAAACTCTACTATACTGCAGCACTTCAATGAATCTATGCTCTTATCAATGACCATAATCCACAGTTTCTCTTCCTATATGACTTTTTATCTATATGTGAGTATGAATTTTCTCTAGGGGCCCCACTCAGTTTGTTATTGTCCTTCCTTTTGATCTTTTAACATTCATTTAATACATCACCAGAACACCTCCTATACTGGCTCTTGAATCATATTTTTTTGTGTGTTGTTTCTTGATTGTCATTCATCGTTGCTAATATACCATTATATATTAACACTCACCACCCGCTTCTCCATTCCATTTGAATCCAAGGAGATTTTTGGTATTCTGTAATTTGTAGACATAAAGTCACCTAAAGAATATTGATGTTTACAAGTTGGAAGGATTTTTGTTTCAAGGAAAGGTTGGGGTCAGTGAAATTCTGCACATTTTCTTAAATGTATCCCAGTTGGTTCTCTTTCTTCTATTTAGTTCTGACTTTGCTTTACTGTCACAGGGCTATGCCCTCTGGCTCTGAAAAGTGTATAAATACTCTACATAAATAAAAACTCTGATGTTTTGCTTTGGGGCTTACTGATTGCAAGTGTTTGTTTGGCCAGAGTAGGACTCTGGGAAACTGCTAAGGAGTCCCCCTCCCCGCTTAGAAAACCCAGATGTTGGTGCTTCCCTCTCTGGTACCTATGGTCAGACAGTTGGACCTGTTTATTGATGGCCAGGCAGAGGAAGTCATGTCTATTCATCTTTAATTTCTCTGAAGTTCAGGGTGCCAACTCCCCTGAACTAAGTGAATGATATATGTGCTTGATTAAAGGGGTGATACATGTGCTTGATTAAAGTGATTGTTAACTCCTCAAAAGTTGCCTTTCCTTTTATGAATCTAAGATCCTGTGGTAGCAAGCCCCCCTGTGTATGTTGAGGCGCTTATTGACACACAGGACTAGTTGTATGGGCTGCCTAGTCAACTACATATTATACAGCCTGAACAAGAGGTTTTCTCTGACCACTTGGTTTTCCTTTGCAGATATTTGACCCCAAAATCTTTTGTGTTATTTTGGACATAGTTAAATGGTTCTGAAGTATGCTATTATCACAATGTCCTCCAAAAACATGAAGATAGAGCGAACCATAAGGAATCTTTTTTTTCCTTTGGACTTTGCACCAGACAATGGTGCATGATAATCATAGACACACCTTTGGGAAGTAAAGCTATCCTGTGATTCACTGGATATGAATAACTGGAGGATCTACATATACAATTCCTTCTGCTATTAAGGAATCTCTTATGATCTTAGTATACAAATGGGAAACACTTGCTGATATCTCAAAACAAGGAAATTATACTACACAATTCTCTAAGACCCCTCCTAGCTTTTTAATTTATTTTTTAAAAATTATTTTGTTTTCAGTCAATCACTTCCTTATATCTTAGACTTTTCTCTTCCCTCCTTCTCCTTCTCCCCTCCCTGCCCAATCCCTACCCGAGATGGCATGCAATCTTATATAGGTTCTACACATACATTCCTCATACATTACTATTAAATACATTTTCACCTTAGTCATGTTGCATAGAAGAATTAAAATCAATGTGAGAAACCATAAAACAAAACAAAACATAACCCAAGAGAAAATGGTCTGCTTCATTCTGTGATCCAATTCCATAGTTCTTTCTCTGGATGTGGAAGGAATTTGCCTCAAGAGTCCATTGGAAATTTTTTAGGTCTTTGCATTGTTGTGAAGCACAAAGTCTACCAGAAAAATTCCTCACACACTGTGGTTGTTGCTGTGTACAAAGTTTTCCTGGTTCTGCTCCTTTCACTTAACATCAGTTCATATAAGTCCTTCCAGGCCTCACTGAAGTCTTCCTGTTCATCATTTCTTATGGCACAATAGTACTCCATTACATTCATATACCATAATTTATTCAGCTCTTCCCCAGTTGATGGGCATCCCCTTGATTTCCAGTTTTTGGCCACCACAAAGAGAGCTGCTGTAAATATTTTTGTACATGTGGGTCCCTTTCCCTTTTTTATGATTTCTTTGGGATACAGTCCTAGAAGCAATATTGCTGGGTCAAAGAGTATGCAGATTTTTGTAGCCCTTTGGGCATGGTTCCAAATTGCTCTCCAGAATGGTTAGATCAGCTCAAAGCTACACCAACAACGAATTAGTGTTCCAACACTCCCATATCTTCTTAAACATTTATCATCTTCCTGTTTTGTCCTGTTAGCCAATCTGATAGGTGTGAGGTGGTACCTCAGAGTTGTTTTGATTTGCATCTTTCTAATCAATAGTGATTTAGAGCATTTTTTCATATGACTATAGAAAGCTTTAATTTCTTCCTCTGAAAACTGCCTGTTCATATCCTTTGACCATTTATTAATTGGGGAATGACTTGTATTCTTGTAAATTTTATTCAGTTTTCCATATATTTTAGAAATGAGGCCTTTATCACAGATACTAATTGCAAAAATTCTTTCCCAATTTTCTGCTTCCCTAATCTTGGTTTCATTGGCTTTGTTTGTGCAAAAACTTTTCAATTTAATGTAATCAAGATTATCCATTTTACATTTTATAATGTTTTCTATCTCTTGTTTGGTCAAAAATTTCTCCCTTTTCCATAAATCTGGCAAATACACTACTCCTTGCTCTCCTTATTTGTTTATCATATCAGTCTTTATGCCTAGATCATGTATCCATTTGGAGTTTATTCTTGTGTAGGGTGTCAGGCATTGGTCTATGCCCAGTTTCCACCACACTGTTATCCATTTTTCCCAGCAATTTTTGTCAAACAGTGAGTTCTTATCCCAGAATCTGGGGTCCTTGGGTTTATCAAACAGTAGATTGCTAAATTCATTGACTACTGCGTCTTGAGTACCTAACCTATTCCACTGGTCTACCCCTGTATTTCTTAATCAGTACCAAGTGGTTTTGATGATTGCTGCTTTATAATGAATTTGAGATCTCACAGGGGTAGGGACCCCTTCTAACTTTAACTCTTTTGTCCTATGAGATAATTCCAAGTACTAGGATGAAGTACAATGGAAGGGAAACTTTTCCTTTAAAAAGGGAGCTAGCAATGCCATCTGCTGGGAGTTCCTAAGAACTTCAATAGATGCTTTGTTCTGATGAAGGATGTCTCTTAGTGCATGAAGGTACATGACTAAAATTCTAGTATCCTCTAGAGAAAGTTTGCTTATTAATTGGGTGTCAGTATTATCTGAGAGCTGGGATAAGATTCTATTTGCTTTTCTTGAATTATAAATCAACTTTCTTCTTTCAGTTTCATGATCTATAGGTGGCATTGTAAGGGAAATTAATGGTAACACAGTGAAATTACCAGAGGTAGAGAACAAATTGGCCCAAGACATGAGAAATTTCCCATATTTACTCAGTCTCTTTATGTCATGTGAGAGCTTCTGACATAGTTTTCTTTTCTTTCCAGGGGTGGGCTGGAGCTGGCTCTCACATCATGAAAATACATTGTTAAATTTTCATCATGAACATTTATAGCCTCACAATCACAACTAACTCACAACTAAAGTCAGAAGTTCTTTTATAGTTTTACAGATTTCTAGACTCAATAAGATCTTAATAATGCAGCTCAAACTTAAAAATGTGTACATACTCTCCTCCCCCGCACTGTAAACATTCACCTGGACATGCCCTTTTTGATCTATAAATTTTTCTTATGTACAATAGGAACATAATAGAAAGCTCAGATAAAGAAAGCAATTATCATCAAATTGGATAATAGTAGTAGCAGCAGCAGCAGCAGCAGCAGCAGCAGCAGCAGCAGCATAGTAGTAATAGCAGTAACTAGTACATTTTTTGTTGCTTGATCATTTCAGTCACATCCAACTTTTCATGACCCCTTTGGAGTTTCCTCAGAGAAGATATTAGAGTGTTTTGTCATTTCCTTCTCTAGCTCATTTAGCAATGAGGAAACTAAGGCAAAAAAGGCTAAATGACTTGCCCAGGGTCACACAGCTAGTAAGTGTCTGAGACCAGACTTGAACTCAGGTCTTCCTGACTCCAAACCCAACACTCCTTGTCCTATTGCCACTCATGACTTGCCAAAGCCTACCACGTGTTACTCCCCATTATGCTCATATGTTGATATGCTATCACCAGATGTCGTCTCATAGCTACAACAACTAGGTTTACTGCAGATGGAATTATTGAATCTTATTCTGATAGAATATAAGCTGTTCAAGATCAGAGATTTTTTATTTTTTTGTCTTATACACTTACTTAGCATAATGCCTAAATGCAGTAAGTATTCCACAACTGCTTGTTAAATTAAATTAAATGGAATGGAATTTAACTAGGGTATTGTTGATTGAAGAGCAACCCCCTCATTTTTACTCAATTTATTGTTTATCACATTTCCTGCAACAATTATTCCATACTTCCTCTGTTCTCCTTTATCTCCTAGGCTCTCTCTATCTTCTCTCTCTCAGACTCAATCAAGGAGTTCACTTTCTACTTCACTGGAAAAAAATAGAAAGCATACATCATGAACTCCCCTTCTCCTCTTTATATTATGTTTTATTCCTTCTTCCTTTATTCTAATCTCTGACAAAGAGATGAGTCTTTTTATTATTAATGCCAACTCATGGGATCCTGAATTTAGTGTTGGTAATATCTTAGAGGTCATAATACCTAACCCTTTCATTTTACAGATAAGAAAACTGAGGGTAAAAGAAGAAAAGTGGACTGCATTTATATAGCACTTTATGGTCTACAAAGTACTTTAATATATGCCATCTCATTTGGCCTTCAAAATAATCCTTTGAGGATGGTATTATTATTACTATCCCTATTTTATGGGTGAGAAAACTGAGGCCAAGAGAGGTTTAGTAACCATTATACAGTCACACTGTTAGTAAGTGTATAAGGCAGCATTTGAATTCAAATCTTCAAGGCTAATACACTGTGCCACCTAACTGACCCTATGATCTTCTGATCAATTACTGATGAAATTTAGGAACTAGTCTCATAATTTTTGGTACTTATGAAAATTATTGATAATGGTTGTGAATGTAATGAGTTCCAGATTCTATGAATAGGATGAAAATGGCAAGCAATCATTGCAAAAATTCTTTTGAGAGTCATATCTGAATAGGTTTGGGGAAAAAATAAGGAAAGATGACAGAACAAGTGTAATGGGAGTTAAAAAATCTTCCCTGCTCATTGATAGGTCTCAGATGGAGCTATCGAAGGATGCTTGATTGAGGGAGACTTACCTGGGGGCTCACACCTTTTGCTGATTGCTGGTAAGGCACTGGGTCATGAGGGGTCATACCTTCTGGCTCTGAAAAGAGCATATATATGCTGAGGTAAGGTTTTGCTTTAGTGCTTAGTTTTTGAAGGAAGGTTTATGCACCAGATGAGACTCTGGGCAGCCATTTTAAGAAGCCCCTGGCTTTGCAAACCCATATGTTGGTGCTTGTCTCTTTGGTAATGATGTATATATTGCCTGTTGTCAAACAATTGGAAGCCCTGTCTGTGGATCCTACTTGTATTTTCTCTATTGGTATACGTGTTTGATTAAAGTGATTGTTGACTCCTCAAAAGTTGCTTTACTTTTAGAGAAATGGATCTAAGAACCTGTGCAGTAGGCCCTCTGTGTATGCTGGGATGCTTACTTCTATAAGTCAGGTGAAGGGATAGTGGAATAATTTCATAGTCTGGACAGAAAATCCTTCCTGCTTTAGTCTCTCTGGCTTCCATTCATTGTAGCTAATTGGGAGTTATAACCTTTCTAGGTTAACTGAATAGATTCAGTATATTCCAAGAGCAGGAAAACAAATGATATAACCACCCATTTCAAAATATACAGGGAGTCTAACTCTTGGCATGGAAGATGGAATTATTATATATTCTGATTTTAAGAATTTACTTTTCTGCTTTCATTCTTCATCAGTGATGCCTGATTCCACTTTCCTAATATAAGAAAAAAGTCATCTTTTTCACTTACTTTCCATATCCTTCTTTTTCTCAACCTGCTATTTTTGACACTTGGATTTACAGAGCCTGACAACTAAATAAATCAAGAAATAAAGCCTCAGTCTAACAGCCCAGCCAGGTGTACACTCCTGCCTAACTGAGTGGTGAGAATTCCATTATCAGAAAGGTGTGACGGTAATGAGCTTGGAGTTGCACATAAGATCAGGTGTTATATCAATAGTAATGCTGTAGAAATGAAGTTGGAATGATGAAAGGCCTGCAAACATTGATGTAAGAGAACATTGAAAAGGAATAAATAGCTGTCAAACAGATCACTGAGTAAGGGAGCATTATGAAAAGAGGCAAACAAACTCTGAGGGTCATCTGACACAGTACAGTGCATAAATGAGTAGAAAGCCTTGCAATTTGTAATTTTACAATTCCACAGAAGACAAAAAGAGGTACAAGAGATCTTTTTTTAGCCACCTTGAGTTCATTACCATCATAATAATAGTTAGCCTTTTTATAGTGTTTTAAGATTTGCTATTTCATTTGCTATTTCATGCACACACACACACACACACACACACACATATACACACACACCCGAACCCTATGAGATAGATGTTGTTATTATCCTTATTTTATAGATAAGGGAAATTGAGGCTAACGGGGTCAAGTGACATGCTCAACATCACACCACTGGTGTTTGAGACAGGATTTGAACTTGGGTCTTTCTGATTCTGATGCCAACACTTTACCTACTGCTGCATTGTACATAATAAGTACAAAGTATGTTTTGCACATTAGGCACATTCATCAATATTTGATGAATGAATGAATGATTGATTACCATGAGGAGAATGATGTTTACACTCTCTACTTCCAGATAGTTCTGAGGTCAAAAGGAAATATTTCAGGTAAAGTGCTTTATAGTCCAAAAGTGTTATATTTTTATGAGGATAATGACATTAATTCATAAGAGCATTTATGCAAGAGTGAAGAAGGAAGAGACAAACTTTAGGTGTATGTGGGGTCATAACAGGTAAAGTATATGTGTAGCAGAGAAAGAGATCTGGGAAGAGCAAAAGAGGCATTTTGCCACAGCTAATAATCTCAGGCTTAATGAGTACTCTTGAGATGAACACAACAGGTCATCTTAGCTCACAGGCAGAGAGGTGAGTTTCAGAACTGTCCAACAATGCTAATTTCCCCCTTATAACAAAGCATCTGAACAAGTGCTTAATAACTTTGAATTAATGCCCTGTGACAATTTCACAGAGTTCAATAGCTCTGCACATTTTTTGTTCCTTGCTGTGGTGGAGTGATTGTGTTTTCGGCTAAAGCGTAACAGGCACAGGGGGAGACTGATTCAACTGTGCATAAAAGCAACCATATAGACTTCCTGCAAGGGAACTCCTCCAGTGTGCCCACGAAGACACATGTTGTTCTGATGTTTATATTTGGCGGGCTGGAAAGGGCAGATACTAAATTCACAAAAAGAACAAAATAAAAGAACCCCCAGCCCATTCAGATCTCTAGCTATGGGACACAGTAGGGAGACTTGACTCACCCACCCCACCTTGAGATAAAAGCAACTTGACAGTTTTCCACATTCTCCTCCCCATTAGAGCTCCATTTAGCTCCCTTGTTATTCAAGAATATAACACGCCTACCCCCATCCCCATTTCACCCAACACATACATACCCACAAGTCACTTGAGAAACTTATGAAAGTCAGGTGCCCCATCAGAAGTCATCTTAATGATCAGCAATACCCTGGTCTTCACTACCCAAACCAGTATCTTCCTTGCCTGAGAGACAGCCTGGGATAGTAGAAAAAGTATGGAGTTTGAAGTTACAATTGGATTTGAGCTCTAGTTCTGCTACTACTTTAATCTCTATGATCCTCAGTTTCTTTATCTGTAAAGTAGAAACAATAATACCTGTGCAGTTGGGAAATTGCAAAGCATTTTCAAAGATCCCAGATTGCATCAGGATACATATCATCACTGGTCTTTTGTAAATCAATAGTCTTTCCAGAGATGATGCACCGATTCAAATTTTAATGGACCACAGTATCTTCAGTATCAAGATTGCAGATGGATGACTGTAAGTAATGCATGTTGAGTTGACTTTAGTCAAGGAAAGATATGAAAGACATCATGGCTAGCCAGCTAGATGGATTGATAGAGAGTAGTGGGTAGAAAACTGGCCTATGAATCAGGAAGACCTGGCTTTCAGTTTTACCTGTGACTCATATTAGCTATGTTGATCATGGACTGGGCACTTAATTTCTTAGTGCCCTCAGTGCCTCACAAAACAGCTGCAGATTTGCATTTAGAGGGAGTTTCCTCATTATCATGGGTCCTGACAGTATATGAGAGAGAGAGAGAGAGAGAGAGAGAGAGAGAGAGAGAGAGAGAGAGAGAGAGAGAGAGAGAGAGAAAGAGTGTATGTGTGTGTGTGTGTGTGTGTGTGTGTGTGTGTGTGTACATACTTGAGAAAGGAAGTATACAAGAAGACAGCACTCCTTGATACTGAACAAATGTTAGAATACCTAGAGGAAGGACTATAGTGAATTGGGCAAATCTTCTGTGAAGGACACAGATAAAAAACGCATAGGATGGGGAGACAAGGAGAGGTTACAGCTTACAACAGTGCAGGGAATATTGCATCTACTGAAGTGCTGAAGAAATATTTATACTATCTACCTTACATGGTTGTTGAGAGAATCATATGAAGTAAAGAAGTTAGGAGGCACTATCTACTGATATCACTTTATCTACTGACAAAATGCTGGACCTAGAGTCAAGAAGACTTGAATTCATTTTCTGCCCCACATACATATGAAGTGTGTGACTCTGGTGAAGTCATTTAACTTATAGTTGCCTCAGTTTCCTTATCTGTAACATAGAGAGAGTACCAGCACCAACCTTCTAGGCTCTTGAAGCTCTAAGATGACATACATAAAGCAATCTGCAAACTTTAACGTGCTACATAATGCTTCCTATTATTTCATTATTTAATGAGTTTCATCCAGAGTACATTACAGATGTAAGCCATTGTCACCATTATCAACAATGTTATTAAATGTATTTATTATATATTTAACTGTGCAGGGCACATGGCAAGGTACCTTCCATTGGCAACTTGACTTCTCAGGATCTTCGTAGCTCTAGAAGACTTTAAGCTGCAGCAGGACTTGCCAGTTACAATGGTAGAGAGAATTTCCTTGTCTAGTTTCCCTACACCAGTGAAATGCAAGCTGGTGCAGTGGATAGTGCCCAGAGTCAGGAAGACTCATCTTCCTTTATTCAAATCTGGCCTCAGACACTTCCTAGCTGTGTGACCCTGGGCAAATCACTTAACTGTGTTTACCTCAGTTTCCCCATCTGTACTTCAGAGTTATCCAGGAAATTCTCTACTCCCTGCAGATTATATGCTAAGGTCCCTTTAAACAGCTGGTGATTACAGCAGGCAATCCCATGAGATAACCCTTGAGTTTTTACCTCTCATTAGTCCCTAGCATTTAGTGTAGCAAGTTAGCTTGGGAATTTAGGGAAATGCTCATAGTACCTAGAGCCTTGGTTACTTTTTTCTCTCAGGATTATCATTTTTCTAATGCCTTAATACAAAACCTGGGAAAATCTCTTGATTGAAATATGCCATAGCTGGCATTGATTCCACCTTGCAAATTCTCCATCCATCAAGTACCAAAGGGAAAGCCATTAGTGACTAGGCAACACCCAGACCACAGTTGCATATTCCTGCAGGGAGCAGTCTTTAGTTTATCAATATTGCATATCCTGAATGAAGCATTTTTGCACAACAGCGTCTGTGGAACCACTGTCCATAGAAACAATTTCTTCCTTCCTTGTTGTTGCACTGTCAAGTACTTCCAAGTACTCTATTTCCTTCCCAGCCCCATCAGGATGTGATATGTTCTTATAATGTCAGCTCCACTTTCTTCCTATGGGGTAGCTGGCCCGCCACACTTTCAAATATCATGTTCTTCCAGTAGAGGTAGTAACCTGATACAATCCCTTCTCCATATCATCCAGATTTCTTTCTGGATGCTCTGGTTTTTTGACATAAGGAACCTCTGAGTTGCCATCCTGATTTGTCCAGTAATTATAGTCAGAAAGCTCAAGTTCAAATTTCTTCTCTGATATTTACCAGATGGGTGAACTTGGGCAAGTTATCTCACCTCTCAAGGCTATTTCATCATGTGTACAATGAGAGGACTAGACCAGATGATATTTAGGATTCCTTTCTACTCTAAAAATCTTGTGATTTATGATTCTATGACCTATGAGTTTACAGTGCTTACAGCGAACTGCCCATTGAGGAGGTTTTCTCATCTTGATGCCTATTTATTTGTAACACAGAAGTTTACTCAGCAAGAGACTCATAGTAGCTCTTCAGAGTGACTCATTTCTATTTCTCTGAAGCTTGACTTCTACACTGGGTTATAGAAGAATCAGTATCATTGACTCTGTATTGAGTCAGGGTGACTGCAATTTCACTTCAGACTGAAATTTCATTTCACCTCTGCTGTTGTCCCAAGCTTTCCACAACAAGCTAAAGCAGGGCTAGGGAACGTGAGGCCTAGAGGTCACATGTGACCTTCTAGGTCCTTGGCCATGGCCATATGATTGAGTCCAAGTTTTACAGAACAAATCCTTTTTTTAAGGGTATTTGTTCTGTGAAGTTTGGATTCAGTCAAAGAGCCATGCTTGAGGATGTAGAGGCGAGGCCTCAAACTTGTAGGTTCTTTATCCCTAGGGTTAAAGCATCCCAGCAGCAATGAACTATTGCCTAGTTGTGTGAGGGTTGGCAAGTCAACCCCATTGCCCCATTTTACCACCATTAGACTGGTAAAGATAGTTTTGAGAGAAGTGAAATCCTACGCAGATTTTCTCTTTTTGTCTAGTCTTATTTCATCCTTGTATGCCTCTTTCTATAATCACTTTTACTGTAGCCTTTCATTCTTCTGTTCACAAGCTACCTATGGACTATGCCCTTTCTTTGAATACTCCTTTTATTTCCTTAAACTAAATGAAACCTGGCTTTATTACTCTAGTGACACTGTATACCTCATAATACTTTTCAATGGCTATCAACTATTTCCTCATCCTTAACATAATTTTGCAACTAGAAGGGGTTTTTGTTGTTGTTAAGTTGTTTCAGTCATGTCCAACTCATATAAAAGTTATATCCTAAATAGTTTACATTCTCCAGTGACTTTCTATTGCTTCTAGTTCTCTCTCTCTCTCTCTCTCTCTCTCTCTCTCTCTCTCTCTCTCTCTCTCTCTCTCTCCAATCTATCTTTCCAAATGGATTTTGCATTACTTGCTCCCTATGCCAAACTCACCTTTGCACTTTTCCATATGAAATATAAAGAAATAAATATATAAAATATAATACATCCCACTACTGCATGACTATGCCTTTCCATAAGCTATCTCCCAAACCTCTTCCTTCTTACCTTCACTCGTTGCAATTCCCTCAAAGCTCAGCTCAAGTATCACTTCCTATATGAAAACTCTCCTGAGCCTCCCACTTATTAGTACTTCCCTTAAAATTTCTTTATGTTTGTTTTTATAAATGCATAGATTTACCTATCTGTATCCATGTTCTTTCTCCCTGTAGAAGAATATCATTTCTTTGAGGTCAGGAGCTATTTTATTTTTGTTTTTGTATCTTGAGCATCAAACACATTGCTTGCATATAGTAGATACAATGAATATTTGTTGAACTAAATCGAATTCGCCTAAATCTCTTGAAAGCATAATCATCTTCCCAGTCACATAGCTTCAAAAATATTCAGCATCCTTGGTGCACCTCTCTTTCCTTCCATTCAATTCGATGAACATTTTTATAGGACTAACTATATGCTGAACATTATGTTAGGTGCTGGAACTTGATACAAAAATCAATAAAACACTGCTCTTTTAGTTAAAAGAATCTGAGGTGAGCCATATACATATAGCTATTATGCAAAATAATAAGATAAATTCATAGGAAAGATATTAAGTATTTAATGATGACTGAGAAATGAGAGATCATTTTAGTTTCCACTACTACCAACAGAATTTAAATACTGATATGAATAGAGCCCTGATGTCACCCATTTGGTCAACGCTTCCAGAAATTATGTTATCCAAGTCTACACATCCTCTCTGATTATTTTCTGTGGCCTCATATAAATCTTTCACAGGCTGCCAATATGATGGGATCCCTCTTGACTCTGTTTGCTCCACTCAGCATCAGTTCATGTAAGTCCAGATTTTCCTGAAATTTACTTGCTCATCATTTCTTATAGCACAATAGTATCTCATTACATTCATATACCACAACTTGTTCAACCATTCCGCAATTGATTGGCATTCCCTCAGTTTCCATTTCTTTGCCACCACAGAAAGAGCTGATAAAAATATTTTTGTTTATGTAGGTCCTTCTTTATTTTTTTATTATATCTTTGGGATACAGACCTAGTAGTGGTTTTGTTGTATCAAGGGGTATGCACATTTTTATAGCTCTTTGAGCATAGTTCTAAATTGCTCTCCAGAATGGTTGGATCAGTTCACAACTCTACTGACAATGCAACAATGTCCTACATTTTCCTACATCTTCTCCAAAATTTATAATTTTCTTTTTCTGTCATATTAGTTAATCTGATAGGTGTGAGGTGGTGCCTCAGAGTTGTTTTAATTTCATTTCTCTAATCAATAGTGATTCAGAGCATTTTAATGTGGCTATAGATACTTTTAATTTCTTGAGAGGTCATGGTATTTCAAGATTCAAGCTGTATAGCATTACCAAGAGAACATTTGTGTTGAAAAGATCAGTCTTTTGAACAGGGAGCACTCAAGAAGCCTTTAAAGCACTATAAAATTTTCCAAATGCAATGTTGCTCACTAGCTTATTCTTATTAAATTCTGAACCTAAACCATTGCCCATCTGAAAAACTGTCCAAATTATATTACTAAATATAATGACCATCAAACCATGTTATATTGTAGAGTAGGAGTTGGCCAACTACAGTCAGTTGGCAAAATTCAACTTCTGTTTGTTTTTGTATGGCCCTTAAGCTCAGAATGGTTTTTATGTTTTAAAATACACTTTTATTGTGTTTAAAAAAATTTAAAAAGCATTCTTATTTTTTTTCTCTAGTGAAACATCCTGGGATGAAGGTGGGGATGGGGCATTGTTTGAAGCTAACTGGACATTGTTTAAGACTCTCCTGCCATAGTTTGCTGATCCCTGTTCATTTTTTCCTATATGGATTGTTTGGGCAGTCTTTTTTTTTTTAAAACATCATCTGTATTATTGAGGAACCCCTGTTACATTCTGAGACTTGATTCTATCAACATAAAGCATTCACAAAAAGGAGTATTTCTGCAACTTCACAATTTAGAAGTAATCCTTATTCCACTGAGATCTTAAGCAGGACTTAGTCCATAACAAGACTAAACTCCCTGTAGGACCATACATCCCTTCTTTATGATAACATCTGACAATCACTGAACATCCATTTCTATGGTTCCTTTTATCAAGAAATTTTGAACAATGTACAATAAACCTATAAAGGAAATATGACTTGCTGGAGATATCCATTAAGGTTGTATTTTATCCTAATTAATTGAAAATTTGTTTCCAGCCAACGAATAGTAAGTAACAAAGTAACAGTAAGATTTTTTGACCACTGCTGCAGGGAGACATTCATTCTCCCATGTTTTCCTTGAGGATACCATCAATACATATGTGTGTCATTTTCATAAAGATTTTATTAAAATGAGAAAGTTAGCACAGGAATAATTTTTACTGATGTTCTTTTGATTACCTTTTTAGAATATTAATTTTGTCCATTATCTTTCCATTGTTCTGGTATTTTTCCCTCCATGGGTATCTTATAAAATAATCCCTCAGAGTATTAAAAATGTTGTTGCCTCCAGCTAACACACCTGTGTTTATTTGGTCTGGTGCATCTACCGTTCTCCACTTTATTGTCTAAAATGCCATTTTCACATTTTTGTATAACACAATAGGGTCTGAAGTATTGTGGTTCCAGTATGATGGCTCCTTTATCACTGATGAGAAAAACAGATTGGAACAGAAAGATTGGCAAATTTTCTCTGTTTCATGTCTACTTGTTCTTCTGCCAGTACCATCTGTAAATTCTTTGGGGCTTTTGTCATGGTTATTCAGTTGTGTCTGACTCTTTGTGACACCATTTGGAGTTTTCTTGGCAAAGATTCTGGAGTGGTTTGCCATTTCCTTCTCCAGATCACTTTATGGATGAGAAAACTGAGGCAAACAGGGTTAAGGGATGTTCCCAGAGTCACACAGCTAGTAAGTGTCTGACGTCAGAATTGAGCTCAGGGTGATGAGTTTTCCTGACTCCAGGTTTGGCACTCTACCCATTGCACCACCTAACTGTCCAGTCTTTGGGGCTAATGTGGCTCAATTGAGTTTCATGTCAGGCTTCTTCCAGCCTTATAGTACTACTATTGCTTTTCTTTCTCTACAGTGTTTTACCAGAGAGCTTATATTCTAAGACAGCATTGTCCTTGGCTATCATCACTGTCGGTTTGGTAAAGAGATTAAGTGTTTGCTTGCAAGGACAGTTTCTGGGCAATTTTTACTTCTTCCATTTTACATGTATTTTATATGAAGCAAACTTTCTCAAGATGTTATAAAAATCAATCTCAAGATCTTTATATATATCTCTCTCTCATCTGTCTATCCATCTTTCTATCTGTCTATATGTATATACACACATACACACAAACAATGGTATAAATCCAGTTCAAGCAACTGGGATTGTTCTAACCTTTAGTTCCTCTAATTTAATATTGTTTTGACCTTTGCCCTAATTAGTCTGACTTGTATACAGATAACTAATTCTTATGTAACTCTTACTTCAATAATTAGACAGACACTCTAGATGTCAAGCAACAGTTTTTAAGAATTGAAAGGGCCTTCAGTGATCCCTAGGCCAAACCATACCTAAAGAAAGAATGTCCTCTACTCCCTCTCTCTTATATGGCCATCCAACGCTTGCCTGAATGAGTCCCATGAGGGAGAATCTGCTATCTCACAAGGTATCTTATTTCACCTTTTTATTGCTGAATTGTCACAGAGGTTTTCTTTACATTAAACCTAAAATAGTCTTGTTGCAACGTCTAAGCATTGATCCAAGTTCTACCCTCTGAGTCCAGGAACAAATCAAATCCATCTTCCAGGTGATGGCTCTTTGGAAGATTGATGATGTCTATCACGTTCTTTCTAAGTTTTATTTTCTCTAGACTAAGTAACCCTAATTCCTTAAATTGATGAACATATGAATTGAGCTCAGAGCCTTCCCTGAAGTTTTGCTTCTGGGTGCTCTCCAGTTCATCAGTGTTATTACTAAAATATGTTGCCCCCAAATGAAAATAATTCTGCCATTGTGGTCTGAGCATGGTAGAGTAAAATAGGACTGTTGCCTCTTTAAGCGATGCCTCTCAGTCCTGCCTAAAATCGTACTAGCCTTCTTGGCTGCCATGATCACATTTCTGACTCACATTGAGCTTGTGGCCTGTTAAGACATTCAGATCTTTTTTTTTCTTCAGAAAAGAACTAATGCTTAATCATGTCTCATATCTTTTATTGGCAAAGTTAATTTTTTTTAAACCTAAGATTAAGACTTCATACTTATTTTCATCTTGTTAAATTTGAACCATTTAAAAAAATCTGTCAAATCCTTTTTGAATCTTCATTTCTTCAGGTGAGTAAGCTCTCCCTTCTAGCTCTATCTTATCTGTAACCAGACTGTCTATGCCTTTATCCAAGTCAATGTTCAAAAATTCTTGTATCTTAAGATTATTTTTATTAATATTGACAATATCTAGCACCTATATGGCACTTATTATGTGCCAGGCAGTGTGCCAAGTGCTTTGCCATTATTACCTCATTTCGCCCTCATCACAACCCTGGGAAGTTGATGCTATTATTATCCCTATTTTACAGATGAGGAAACTAAGACAAACACCATTAAGTGACTTGTTCAGGGTCACACAGCCAATAGGTGTCTAAGGCTGGATTTGAACTCAGATCTTTCTGACTCCAACTTAGTGCTCTATTCATTGGGCTATCTAGCTACCCCTAGTTGTCACCTTTTATTTTATTTTTTAGTGTTTGCCTTATTAAATAGTTCCTAATTATCTGAGTAGCCTGCAAGCCTTTGGTCTCCTCTGTTTCTCAAACCTGAGCCAACATATTTTTCATCGTTTTCTGTGCCTATTGAAGTCAATGCATATCAAAGTAGCTTCTGATTTGAGCTAAAGGATCTAGTTATTCATAAAATTTGTCTTCTGGCATTAATATGAGCTTAATACTCTGACACTAACTTTTGAGACTAAATATTGTTAAGTACTTCAAAGTATACATGATCCCATGTTTTGGTACCTCCTCTAATCCTGACCATAGGCTTTTCATGCCTCAGTAGGAGTTATGGGAGCCAAAATAGTTCATTGCTTGGAGGCCAAACTTCTGGAGATTATCTTCTCCAGATTTAGTTGGGTATCTAGGTATCTCCTGAATGGAAAATCCTTATCAGGGCCTGCATTCAAATCCTCTTCAATTTCATGGTACCTGCTGGTGCTTCAAGTCAGGTTATCTAGGCTTCAAGAGTCTAGATCACCTCTATGTCCCGGCCATCAGAATAGTACGTCAGCATATATCTGTATTTACCATTTAGTATATGCCATACAATAGAGATTAAAACATTTGATAAAGGTGAATGGCACAGTGGACAGAACATTCACTAGTAGACCTGGTCAGAAAGAATTCAGTTCAAATATGACCTCAGATGTTTCATAAATGTGTGAACCTGGGAAGTTACTTAACCTCTGTTTCAGTTTTCTCATTAGTAAAATGGGGACACAGTAGCCCCTACCTTGTCGGGTTGTTGTGAGGCAAATGAGATAATATAAGGAAAGCACTTTACACATCTTAAGATACTACATGAATGCTACCTATTATTATTAATGTAACATCCTATTCTGATGTTCAAAACCAAAACTATGGAAGTACAAGAGAGGAAAAACTTGAATAGAGGGAAGTTCATGTTAAAAATACTTAAAAGGTTTTATTTCCACTGTTTGTAAAATGAGACAGTGAGATACAGTGTATAAAGAGCTAGCTTTGGGGTCAGGAAGACCTGGGTTCAAATCCTGCCTCTGGCTATGTGATGTTTAGAAAAATCACCTAATCCTTCAGGGCCCTAGATAACTCTCTAAGAAAATAAATTGAGAATTGCTGTACTATATTTGCATTGATTGAGGAAGTTCCTCAGATGGAGACCCTTCTATTAATAAAATCATAAATCCAGTTTAAAAAAAAAAGAGTCAATGAATGCTATGACAAAGCTTTCTGGAATATGCTACATTAGTGGTATCTAGAACCAAGGAAGTGACAATCTCACTGTTACTCTCCCCTGGCCAGGCTATATCCAGAGTATTGTGTTTAGTTTTGATATGTTTTGTTCACTCATTTTTCAGTTGTGTCTGACTCTTCATGATCATATTTGAGATTTTCTTGGCAAAGATAATGAAGTGTTTGCCATTTCCTTCTCCAGCTCATTTTTACAGATAGGGAAACTGAGGCAAACAAGGTTAAATGCCTTGACCTTGGTCACATGGTTAATAAGTATATGAGGCTGGATTTGAACTCAAGAAATGAGTCTTCTTGAGTCCAAGTTCAGGGCTCTATCTATTGTGCCACCTAATTGCCCTACCTAATTACTACTTTTTAAGAGGGACACTGACAAGATTCAGTGTGTCCAAAGGAGCATGACAGGAATGGTGAGGGATTGGGAAATCTTGCCATATGAGCAACAGTTGAAGGAACTATGCATATTTAATATGAAGAAATGAATATGGATGCTAGATAGTTGAAGAAGCTTCTAAGAGACATCTATTTTGGGGGCTCCAGAAAGAAGAATTCAGACCAATGGGTATATTTATGAAGAGGCAGATTTTAGCTCAATATAAATAAGAAACTCTTAATTAAATTCAGTTGAACAAATGTATATATTGAGGAGCACATGTAGCATGGGGATGCCATTGTGTGGCTTGAAGGAAGACAAAATAGACATCCCTAGCCTCTTCTCCTCCCAAGGGAGACTTTATTTGCTTCCAGGAAGAGAAGCAGGAGGTTGAAGCCAGAAACTTGGGCACTATGCTCTCCTCAGAGAGAAGGGATAGGAGGCTAGAATTATTTCTTTCTGCCCTTTTAAATGTGAGTCTAGGGGATGTAATTTTCAGGTTCAATTTAAACTTCTGATTTCCATTAATGGGGAATGGAGAGTCCTATACTTTACAATCAAGTTTTGAGTCTCTTCTCATCAAATATCAGTTCCACAATGAACACACATATCAACTAGCAAAGAAATCCATTCTATCAAGTCCACAGCAAAACAGAAATCCAAGAAAATATATGTAGGAGAATATATACTAGAAAACATAGAATGCAAGACCTCTTCCATTGAGAGTAAGGTAATTCAGCTGAACCAAGAGAAAGAGTCCTAAATCTTACCCAAAGGGAAATTGCCTGAAGTCTCTAGGATAACAAATTGGGGATAGGGATATGATAGAGACTGCTAATTCTTCTCAAGTTGGCATCTTCTTAGAGTCTTTTCTACTTTTAGCAACTTGAAGTGGAGTTGACATAAGCCTTCTCTCCTGAAGCTGGAAGCCAGAAGTATCTGAAGCCACTGCAGAACTGGAAGAGATTGGGACTCTCCTCTTACCTACCTTTGCCAACTCTAACCATGTCCTTCATGCAGGTATGGGACATTGATCTCCATCAATGAGAAGGGAGTCCCATATCAATGGGCTTTGAGACTCAGGTTACATGTATAAAGCACATATATGTCTTGAACATTGGGTCAGGCATATTGGGCATGTGTGGGCCAGTCCAATATGTTCTTAGCCCCTTGAGTTTGCTCAGTTTTTCTTGCTTGAATGGCCTGAAGTATTCTCTCCTTGATGCTTTGCCTACTGAAATCCTATTCATCCTTTAAATTTTAGCTTAATGCCACCTTCATCAAAAACCCTTCTTTGAGCTCTGTTGTCAGTAGGAATTTTTTTCCTTTTCATATTACACATAGAAAAGTATTTACAGCTCCTTGATGTAATTATTATGCACTATTTTATGTTTTTGTAATTAATTTTGCATGTGTCACATTCCCCTACTAGATTATAAGATCTACAAAGATAAGCACCAAGTCTAATCTAAAATGTATGTCTCCCCTGGAGCCTAGCAAAACCAAAGGGATTAGTAGAGATTTTTTTTTAAATCACATTTAAATAGTGCTATAAAGTCTACAGAACTTATTTTTCACACAAGGCTGAAAATAGTGAGTCATGTCATATTATGGAGGGCAGCCTTGAAAATCAGCATAAATAGTTTGAATCTATTTCACAATAGTATTCCATCACAATCACATACCACAATTTGTTCAGCCATTCTCCAGTTGGTGAACATCCCCTCAATTTCCAATTCTTTACTGTCACAAAAGAGTTGCTAAAAGAATTGTATATATAGATCCTTTCCTTTTTATTTGATCTCTTTGAGGTGCAGGACTAGTACTATTGATGGATCAAAGGGTATGCACAGTCTAATAGCCCTTTAGGCATAGTTCCAAATTACTCTCCAGAATGATTGGACCAGTACAGAACTCCACCAACAATGCATCAATGTCCCGAATTTTTCATATCTGCTCCAACATTTGGCAGACATTTTTTAAAAGAAGTAAGTATTGGAGGAAAATACGTTTGGTTTTAGACATTTTGAGTTTGAGATTGTGGTAGAAATTGAGGCATCTGCGTGCAGAATTCCTGTAGGTATTTGGATATTAAGTTTTGAATTTTAGAAGTAAAGTTTTAGAATTTAAAATTCCTAAGAATTAGAATTTTCTGGAAATATTGTGATTTTCTTCATCAGATACTGAATTTTCAATCTCTGCATATGACAATATGCACGAGTGCTTGAGTGGATATTCAGCCTATGAGTAAGTTGGGTTGTAATAGATGACCTCTGTGATCTTTTCCAACTCTTAGATTATGTGACTCTGTGATATTCTTGGGCTTCGTTTGACAGAGAAATCAGGAGTGATGGTGCTACTGATCCTTTTTCTAGGAGAGGTCATCCCGAGCTTTGGGTCACTAGGACACTAGTTGTGAGGCATAGGATGATAATGTCTGAAGTGTGGGTATGTTTGGTACTAGTCTCCCTGACATTTTGTTGCCCTAGTAACAAGATGTAGGAGAAGCCCTTGTTGAGCTCTACACACCCACTCAGATTCTGTTTTCTTTGTCAATAGAACACAGGTAGGTGGGGGAAGAGCCCCAGTCTTCCATGTGTTATGTTGCCTAGGCAATGGTACTGGCCTTCTTCATGTTCTGGGACTATGATAGCAGGAGGTAGGCAGGTGCACATGGGAACTCCATACACCCACCTGAGTCTTCCTGTCCAAGAAACAAAACATGCCAACAGCCAGTGCCTGGGTTAGTCAAGGTTCCAAGTAAGTAGGTTATACTCAGGTAAAGTAACACTAATTTCTGTTTTCCAATTCTGCTGGAAAAATAAGATGATGTACATATAAGTTTTGAACAAAAAAAGTAAATTTCCAC
Source organism: Notamacropus eugenii (assembly GCF_028372415.1). NCBI lineage: Eukaryota > Metazoa > Chordata > Mammalia > Diprotodontia > Macropodidae > Notamacropus > Notamacropus eugenii. The sequence goes on along the minus strand of NC_092876.1, from coordinate 148,675,269 downwards.
TAAATCACTGGCAGTGTTAGATATGGGGTCAGCAGGGACCTGGGTTTAAATTCTGTTCTAAACTTACCATCTGTGTGACCTCAGGCAACTCAGTTAAATCTCTTCCCCTTAAGGATCTCATCAGAGGGGAGCCTGCATTGAATAAATCTATATCTGCTCAGCTATGGGGCTTGAGGTTGTCAACAGGCAACCACAATTTTCTTGAAACTTACATGAAAACTGGATTTATTGCAAGAGAAATAAGCCTGCATGTGGAACCCAAATAGTTCACAATTCTTATAGAAGTGTACATTTTTATGACAGTACAACAAAGAGATGAAGAGGAAATACAAATCTCCACCTAAATGGGCATGGCATAGGAGAGGGGAAGGTGCAAAAGTGGGAAAAGGACAAAACTCCTCTTGAAGGGGAGGAGCAAGGTGACAGCAAAAGTCACATTCTTTTCCCTGGGGAACTGCTAGACCATGAAGATAAGAGCATCTGCTTATCTACAAGGGTCCCAGCTGCATAAAGAGTTTCTCAATCTAGTGCAGATTGACTGGCACCTGTCTTGATACACAGGGGTTTCAGTTTGGGATACAAATAACACATTTTGTCAAGTCCAGGGTGGAAGATGGAGGGCTTCATTCTTGATATGTTCAGGGCCTTCTGCATATTCTGGGTCCAGGGTTTCTGGACGACTCAAAAACACAAGTTCAGGGGACTCATTAACATCCTTACCAATGTGAGAAGAGAGGAAGTGACTTGCTCAAGGTTATACAATCAGGATGTGTACAAGATGGAATTTGAATCCAGGTCTATCCAAATTCTGAGGTCCATTCTATCCATTTAGACCATGCTGCCTCTCTAGAGATACTCTCATGAAAACCAGGACTGCAGGTAAAATGTCCATGTCTACTCTTTAATAATTGGGTAGGAGACTCTATCACAGGGGACTTCTGGAAGCCCTCAGTCACCTTTTTCATGCACCATGACTAACCTAGTCATTCCATTTCTGACATATCCTAGGATCAGATGTTTGGGAAGATCAACGAAATCTAAAAGCTGAGGCTTAACTCCTAATCATCACACTAGGATTTGGTTCCTGGCCATCTACAAGTCTTTGAAGATTGACTTTACAGAAAAGAAATTAAATCTAGTCTGTTTGCCTTAAAGGACAGAGCTAGGAACAATCAATAGATAATATAGCTAGTGGTGACAACACATCAATCATCACACAACTAGTGGACAATGCCCAAGGTCATACAACTAATGGACAATAGAGAGAGAAAGATAGATTTATTTCAGGTCAGTTCAGGCAAAAACATCAGCGATTAGAAATTTATTGACTATATTTGTTTAAGACAAAACTATTTGGAGGGTGGAGCTAGAGAAAAAGAGACTTGGTGTGTAGTGACAGTGATATTAAAAGAAGAAAAAGAAAAGAGCATCAACAAAACATTTTAAATACTTAAGAGACATTCAGGAGGGGACATGGACAAATATGACAGTTTTTTTATGCTTGTGTTAAATCTTGTATAAACTTAAAAAAATTTCTCCTGTTCTTCTTTGCAAATTGAAATATTCACATATTTAAATTCACAATAAACATCACTTTACTTTTAAAAGCAGTTAGAGTTATCTAAAAGTAGAGTAAAATACATCAGAAGATGACAGATTTCCCCTTACTGAGGGTTTTTAGCAAAGGTGGCTGTCCGCTTAACAAGTATGTCTAGTGAAATTCATGTATGTTTGTACTAGATGGACCCTGAGGGTCCTTCCAACCCAGAGAGTCTGTGATTCTGTGACCCTGTCTTTGCCACCACCATGAAAAGAAAGCTGCCAATAGTAAGGAGCAATGGAGAGCATGTGAGTCCCTTAAAGCTATGTGATCCTAAAGAGGCAGAAAACTGAAAACTCACATGTGATGGCACATACAGCTAATACTGTGATTTTCTACATTTAGGGTTTCTTAAATTTATATAGCCATTACAACCTACATCAGTTGTTCAGACCCAACCTCTGATTTTTAATGGAACTCTTTTATGGTAGATTTCTTTGGCATCTAATTTAGGAAGATTTCTTTGTGTGTTTGAAGTGCCATCATTATACTACGCATTAATATTTTATTTTGTTAGATTGGTTTAGAGTAGTGTTTTCTGAATTATATTTGACAAACATGCACAGCTGTGTTTACCCTCTGCACTACACATTGTGATGGAAGTAAAAATGAAATAGCAGGGCCTCAGTAGGAGGTGGCCTTCAGGCTCAACTGCCTTCTTTGAACCATCTATACCCTAACAGCCATCCAGGTTGGGTCTTCAAGTATTTGCCTTGAGTCATTAGATGTTATTTCTAGGGATGTCCAGGAAGGCATTAAAGAGGAAGCAGAAATATAATTTAGACCACAAGAGATGTTCATTACATTACCAAGAACTAGTATTCTCCTGCCATTAGGGGCAATGGAATCAGAGGTCCTGGGTTCAAATCCTACTTTGAAAGCAGCTCTTTCTGACTCTAGACTTGGTACCCTATTCACTGTACCACCTCACTGCCTCAACTTACCATCTGTAAAATCACCAAACGGCATAGACCAAATGTTTATGATTGCAAGGAATCTGGAACACTGGGTATCTGAGCATGTGATTCATGTCATCTTAATATGAAATGAAAATCCTATGAAATAAGGACACATATCCTTTTATTTATATACCATATAAACACTTTGATTAATTGATGTATTTTAACACATTAATATATGCTTACGTGCATATACAGGTGTACACATACAACTGCGCATGTATGTATACATGCACATATACACGCATATGTAAATTAAATATATATATAGTATTTACATATACATGTATATATTAATGTATATCTGCCTCTGCTGCTACTGCTGCCTCTCCATCCCCTAGTCAGTTAGTCAGCACCTCAAGGAGATCACCTTCTAATAGGAGAGACAAAATGTGTACCTGATATTCCAACTAGTCTTGACTCCTTTCTATTCCCAAATCTTCTACTATATTCATGAATTTGCATATGTCATTGTTCGGCCTAGAAGCCTATGGGCTACCTGAGTCTTCTTACCTTTTGCAGGTCTTCAGTGGCCAACCAGATAAACGTATCAAAAGAAGAGACTTTCCAGAGTCAAACAGGGTTAGGCTTTATTCAGGGTCTTAGTTACATATCCATATGCAGGGTGAGTTCTTCCCCAGGAGAAAGGAACCCTCCTCCTCCCAAGGAACAAGGATCATACAGCAAGAGGATGGGAGCGGAAGAGGGGAGGGACCCCCAGAGGGGACCCCGCAGCAAGAGGGGGGCCCTCAGGCTTTCCTGTCCCTACTTAAGCTCTCCCAGCCACATAGTTTGCACGTGAATGCTGTGTGTGCTCTCAGCCCCTAGCTAATTAACAACAGGTATGCTCAGACCACAGACCAATCTCAAGGGTGGGATGCTCTCCCCAACAAGTTTCCCACTGAGAAGAGGTGGAAATACAAGATAGCCTGTGTTTCACGCCTCAATTCCCAGCTGTTCCCTGGGGGGCCTAGTGAGAACTCTGAGGTTTAGAAGCCCTCACTTTTACCTGCCCAAAACCGTTCACGGGAAAACTGAGCTTACACCCCAACATGTCATTTCCCACATTGGAAAAGGGGATATCAGCAACTACATCTCTGGTTGTTGAGATAATTCAAGACCCAATTCAGGTGCCAGGTCACATCGTCCATGAGGCTTCTCTGATCCCTCCCTCTTCAATTTCTCATCTTTCTTTGTTTGAGTTCGATGCACTGGAAATATTCCAATTTATATTGTATTTGCTTGTGTACATGACATATCTTTGGAAGCTTACTGCCAAATGTCTTGTGGAAATAATAACAGCTAATATTTACTTAGCACTTTAAGGTATGCAATATACTTTACATATGTCATCTCACTTGATCCTCACAAAACCATGTGAGTTAGGTGCTATCCCCACTTTATATAGCAGAGGATGAGGAAATGAAGAAACTGAGGCCAAGAAAGTTTAAGGGACTTGCCTAAGGTCACACACTTGTAACAGTCTGAATCAGGATTTGAACTCTTGTCTTCTTGAGTTCAAGGCCAACCTTCTGTATATTGTACTGCCTAGCCACCTCTTGAAAATCACATTTATTTAATCTATGATATTTTTCTGACTCTCAAGCAACTCTAATTGTTAGAAAGTTGTTCTTTGTAATGTTCCAAAATCTGCATCCTAAACACTGTTCTAGTTACTGTCTGAGCAACATGAAGTCAACTGAATGGTATCATTCTTGTTCTGGATATTTTATTCTATTAATATAGGCTAAGATTTTGTTACCTTTCTTTGCATATACTTCACGCTGTTGAAAATTAATGATCTTTTTCAAAGGAACTTCTCCTAAACCTAGTCTTCTCATTCTGCATTTGTATGTTTGAGTTCTTGAAATTAAAGGTAAGACTTCAAATTTATTTCAATGAGTTCCTTTTGCTAGTTTCAGTAAATTCTTTGAGTCTATATTTTTTTGATCCATCTTTTTTGGAACATTGAGACAACATTCATCCTATTCTTATGTTCTGGTATATTCCCACAGTTCCTCAGAAATTTATCACAGAAGTTCCTATGATGATGATAGGAGAGTAAGTAGAATGAAATAAGGATCTGTAGATAAACCAAGACCAGAAAAAAGCAAAGAAGCAAGGTCAGGCAGAGGAACTGAGGAGCAGCAGGAAAATGACAATTTGTTGAATTCAACGTATGTTCCGCTAGATCATAATTTCAGTGGCAAGCTTGTGTGTGCCAGCTCTTTGTCTTCCTTATATTAAAGGAGTTGATTTACAAGAAATTACACCAAGAAACTTAAAGCAAAATTCCTACACCCACTCTAGATCTATATATATAGTTTGCACCTTTTAGTTGATTATAGTTCAAGACAAGCAATACTGATATGTTCAAGCATATATAAACTGCACAGAGAACAGCCTAGACGATTACATCCATACTTAAATAAACAGTGATGTATTTAAACCCTCATCAGGAAGTCACAGTTGCCTAGTTACATTGGCATTAAATGGTTTCCTCAACTCCTGAGAATAATTGAGACCCTCTCCCTACCTCCATCAGGCAGCTAGGTGGCACAATGGATAGAATACTGGTGTTGGAACCAGAAAGACTCATCTTCATGAGTTCAAATCTAGCCTCAGACACTTACTAGTTGTGTGACCCTGGGCAAGTCACTTAACCCTGTTTGGTTTGGTTCCTCATCTGTAAAATAAGCTGGAGAAGGAAATGGCAATCCACTCCAGTATCTTTGCTAAGATGGGGTCACAAAGAGTCAAACATGAGTGAAACAACTGAACAATAACCCTACACTCACCGCTCTGTAAAGGCTATATGGACATCCCTTTTATTGCAGGGGAATGAAAATAAAATGAAGCAAACACATTCTGCTCAGGGCATCAGATTAAAAGACTCTAAGATAAATTCATGCCATAGGAATTATGTATGTATGCTTAGTTCCATGCTTAAGAGTACATGAGTATATTTATATTTATGTATAGTTAGAAATACATTAATGCACAATGGCTCTGCTCATCTGACCATGTTCACCCTTATTCCATTGAGTAGAAAACTGTTTATTTTTCCTAAGGAGTGGCATCCAGGCATCAGTGTCCTCTAATCTTCTATGGATTAATTAATTAATCTGAAAATAATATGGAATGTTCAGCAGTAGCTTAAAAGTCAGTCTTATCCAACAGACTCATTGGTAAAGACTTTAACGTCTTTCTCAATATTTCCCTTGCCTGATATGTCCAAAAAAAGGAACAGAAAATCACGGAGACAAAAAATCTTTTTGAGCCTATCAACAAGCTTCATGGAGAACAAAAAAATATCATTTCCTATGTGTATTTATACATTCACCCAACAATTTATCATAAGCAATGAATGCTGCAAACAATGAATGCTGGATAGATGTTAGAGACATCATATAAGGACTACCAAAGGCATCCTTTACTTAACATACACGACATCTGTTTTTCAGCTGTTGGATGTTATTCTGATTGTGTTGAGGGGTCATTTCATTATAGACATCTAATAATGATGACTTCTATCTGGCATATAATAGGTGCTTGATAAAGGTTTGATTGACTAATTTTACTACCCTTCTCTCTGTCTTTTGAAGTCCTCACTTTCCAAAAGACCTAATTGATGTGCCTTCTGTGCCTTCAGGGGGGCTTCTGTGGTTTCCTTCTTTCCTAGCCGCCTGAAATAAGGTTTTCTTTGACTTCTTTTTCATTTGCACTTGTCTAGCTCTCCATTATGTAATAATTATGTAAATATTTGAACTCCCCATTAGAGTCATAGCATTCAGAGCTGGAAGAGACTTTAGTTTTCATATAGTCTGACCTTTTCATGGTTGTTGTTTGTCCTTGGTTCTTGAAGACCAATGGCTTCATGAGAGTGATGTCTTCACTTGTGTGTGAATGGAATATGAGTGGGGCTGGGCTGTGCTAAGTCGTCAGCCTCACTCTGTCTTCCAGAAGATGGAACTCCAGAGGTAAGACAAAGGTCAAGACAACTAGTGATGGTCCAGGATGGCACTTTTCATTATAAGTATGAGGAAACTTGGAAGGGAAGATAACTTTATGAAAGTCACTTAGGAAGTAAGCAGCAGAGCTAGAATTCAAAATTTCATCCTTCTACTACAAATTCTGACCTATTTCTACAAAGCCTTGCTTCTGGAGAACAGGACCAGTATCATATCTATCTTTGTAAATAATCAACACTGAACATAGTATTTTACATATTTAAGTGCTTAGCATTTTAAAATTCATCTGAATACTAGGTCTCATTTATACTGTGGTTTAAAATACCATCTTATTTGATGCTCTCAACAACCGTGGGAGTTGAGAGTTTGTGGTATCTACCACAAACCATGTGGTAGATAAGACATTATCTATGCACAGAATTCCCGATATGAAAGCTCCCTCCCTTGCTGAAAATTGGCAATATGTTTTTGGCTATATTGTGATCTTAGTTGCCTGAAGTTCTGATAAATGTGTATAATGAGTATGTAAAAATGGGTTTGCACCAGGATATGAAGGGTTTAAAAGTTAAACAGGGCAACTTATATTTGATCCTACAGGCAATGTAGGGGAGGAGTCACTGCAGCTTTTTGTGTAGGAATGACATAAACCTGTGCTTAACAAAAATTCCTTTGGCTGCTGTGTGGAAGATGGACTGGAGAAGGGGAGTTTTGAGGCAGAGAGATGATTTGGGGGGCTATCATCACAATTGTCTAGGTGAGAGGTGATAAGGACCTGAAAGGTTGGTAGCTTATGGCTGTAGTTGTGATAAAATAAAATATCCAGTGATTAGACTACAGACTTGGCTTTAGGGATGGAGAAAAGAGAGTAGATCTTAGGTTTCATTTGGAAGGAGTGACAGGATGGTAAATGGTAAAGAGAAAATTCCAGGACGGTGAACCTGAACAAGTGAGGCTCTTTGAAAATATGTCTTTATATTCCCAGCCCTTATTGTGAAGTTAACCAAAGGATAAACTACTTGTTTCTCTGCCTCAGTGACAGTGGGGCTGTTCTTTGGGGTAGGGGGGAAGAGCCTGTGACACAAACATTACTTTCTATTAGTTACTACATTGGGATCCAGGATGGCAAATCCCACAAAGCTCTAAGGGTCACAAATCTCAGGAACAATCATTTTTCAAAGAAAGCAAGGTTGTTTTGCCTTTTACAAGAGAAAAAATAAAATCAATCACTATAGTATCACAGAGCAGGCAGGCCATTATACAAGCCAAGAAAAGATGATAATAAATCAGCTACAACAAGAAATGCATTTACTTCCCCCAAACAAGGAAGGCTGGTGATGTTTGTGATGAACAGTGACTGAACGTCTCTCAGAGACAAAAAATAGCACTTGGATTCTTAACTGGAACTCTGACCTTCAGAGCTGATAAGCTAGATAAGAGTTCCCAGCCAAACCTCAAATCTGTTATGTCACCCTCAGATGAAACATTGCATTCCTTGTTGATAAAGAATAAAGTGTCCACTGAAAACAAGGCCAAACTGCGTTAGACCACACACAGCTCTAGATGGACACTGGGATAACATCAAGAAGCATTTGAAGCATGGTTCTACTCTTGGCTACCTTTGTGACCTTGGGCAAATCATTTCCTCTCTCCATTTACCTAATCTACAAAATGATGGAGTGCAATTCAATGATTCTCTAAAATTCCTTCCAGTTTTAAGTGTGATTTGGTGACTACAGGTTAGAAATAAGACAAGAATCCCTACCAGTGTCTTAGCCTAGATTGAAATCATAATCACCCTAATCTTGTAAATCAAGATTATATGTGTGTCTATGTGTGTTTTAAAGTGTACAGAATAGAAAGGAGGGAAAAGTGTCATTACTACCTCATATGTCCCAAGAAAAATAGGAGTCAATAAAGGTTGATATGTTATTGGTCACTAAAATGTGTGTTTTGATAGGACCTTACAGATCATTTCAGTCCAACCTTCTCATTTTTAGAAATGAGGAAATAGATTTCAGAGAGGCTATGTAATGTAATCTAGGTTTGCAGCTAGATCTGGGACTAAAAAACAGGTTTCTTCAGTCTCAGTTCAGGGTAACTTCTACTAATTGAGCTGTCTCTTGATATTTTTTCATCTATGTTTGAATCTTCCTGCCTAGAATTTTTATCTAGGTTCAAATACTGATAGGGTTTATAGTTTTATTTTTAATTTAGAATTAACAAGCATTTCTTTAGTGCTTATTATGTGCCAGGTCCTGTGTTAAGCACTTTACAAATATCTCATTTTATCCTTACAAGAACCCTGTAATATAGGTGCTATTATTATCACCGTCCTGGACTTGCTTGACTGAGTGATAGTGGTACGAACAGAAGCAGAAAAGGTGATATTGGAACAAAACTCATGAGAAATTTGATGAGGGAGGGATCATTTTCAGTTAGAGGAAACAGTGAAGATTTCATGGAAGAGGATCCTAATGAATGGGCTCTTGAGAGAAGTGAGGGATTTCAAAGGAACAGGGAGGGAATCCATTCCAGATATGGAGAAGAGTTTTGAGAAGCATAGGTATAAAATAGAGTGATTAGTAATTAGGTATGCTGATTTAGTTAGCTACCATGAGAACATGAGCATGTGAAAGAGAAGAAAGTGAAATAAAGCTAGAGCCAGACTATGGAGAGCCAGAATAAGGAGTTTATACAAATCAATAGAAATAGGTAGCTGAAAGAATTTGGGTCTGAATAAGACTTAGATTTCATTTTTCTTTTTTTATGTTACTTGTTACTTAGTTACCACAGGAACACCTAGCGAAGAAAAGCGTCTCTACCTATGCAGATTAACAACATTTCTTTAATTTACAGACTTAGACCTTCCTGGACCATTGAGAAGTTGCTAATGCCAAGGTCACACAGAGATAGAACTTAACGTCAGGTCTTCATGAGTCTTAAGGAACCTCTCCATTTCCTATGCCATGCTACCTCTCAAGGGACTAGCTTAGAGAATTACATTGGAAGTCTTCCTTGGCAGCTGCTTGAAGGCTTAGAAGGGGGTGAATTTAGAGGCTGAGAAAACGGTGAGGCAATTTCCTCACGATGATCCTACTCTAGGACCATCATCTCTTTTTTCTTCCTCACATTGGACTCACTTTATTCCTGGGTCTCTTAGCTCTTATAGGTGAGCTTTCTTATCTTGACAGGATCCAAACCTTATGTGATTTCCCAGAAATTTCCTGACTACATTTTCATTCAATATTCTCCTCCCTCTCCCTTTCTAGTATCTTTGTGTGTTGCCTTCTTCCATTATATATAATCTTCTTGTCAGCAGAGAATGCCTTGTTGTCTAGAATTTATATCCCTGCTGTTTAGCATTATCTGTCTGTCTATCTATCATTTGTCTGTCTATCTTCATCATCATCATCATCTGTCTATCCTTCTATCCATCTATCATTTATCTATCATCTACCTATCCTTCTATCCATCTATTATCTATCTATCTGTCTGTCTATCTGTCTATCTATCTATCTTCTATCTATCTAACATACAAGAATCCAAGTGAGATATAATAAAAGCTAGACTAAGGTCCTGTCAGTGACATTTGAAAGGAGCTTACCAATGTGAGAGGCATTGGAGAGAATGTCTCCAGTGCTCCTTACTGGACAGCAGGAAGTTACTGTGAATGTCACCAGCCTGCTTCGTCTCTAGTTCCCTTTCTATGGTTGGGCGTAAAATGTCCATCTCCCAGACTGTCAGTACAGTACCTTTTCAACAGTACTAAAAATCACTTACAAACTACAGTATGTGCCACAGGAAGGACTTGATTTCATCTCTATCAGCTTTTATTGCCCCTTTCATCAACCACAGGAAATTTTCCACTTGGCTACCTCTGCCCTGGCCTGGTCAAAGTAAACAGCAAAATAAAGCAGCATTTGCTACAAAGAGGCCCAGGCTTCCAGCATCTGCCAAAAAAATTGAGTGCTGGAAGAATGTTCCCATAAATATAGCTTCTGTCTGAAAAGACCCAGCACAACCTTCTTCCATCTCACGAGTTGGTCAAAGTTCACAGAACAGCAACACATATTTCCTTGGGAGTGAATAATTATACATGTTGTCCGTGTCACTTTCAACAGAATGCATACAAGTCGTGGGAATGTCAAGGCTGGCAGAATGCACTGGGGGGAATATTGATAACTCTAATAACCTCCTTCTCCCACCAGTATTAATACAGCTTGGACAGGCCAAGAATTTCCTGGGTCATTCCCACTGGGATAATGTAGTTCAAGTGAATTTTGTAGTTATTATTTGGAACAGTAAAATGATGTAAGAATAACAGTGAAAATTTAAATACATTTTGAATGATAGATAGAGTCCTGGAATTAGATTCAGAAAGACATGGATTTTAATACTACCTAAAATTTTTACTGGGAAGCTTGATAGCACAGAGTTATAGAGTTCCAGATCTGGAGCCAGGTCAACTCACATTCCTGGGTTCAAATCTGGCCTTGGACACTAACTAGTGATGTGATCCTGGGCAAGTCACTTAACCCTTTTTACCTCAGTTACATCATCTGTAAAATGGACTGGAGAAGGAAATGACAAATCACTTCAATATCTTTGCCAAGAAAACCATAAATGGGGTTATGAAGTATAGGGCACAACTGAAATGATTGAACAATGATGATATTATGTGCAAGGAACTGTACTAGGTACTAAGGGTGTAAAGACAAAAGTAAAACTGTTTTTGATCTCAAGGAATTTACATTCTATTGTCTTCCAGATCTCCATTCCCTAGAGCTTCATAGACTTGAGAACAATTTTCCTAGTAGCTAAATTAGTCTCTGGGATTAAGCTGGTGCCTAGGAACTTTCATTGTTTTTGCCTTTAAACAAGTAACAAGTTTCTCTCAAAAGGGAGCAACCATGGAAATGAACAGGAGAGTCTCTGGTCAATCCCAGATGCTCCTGATCTCAATATAAAAACTACATTTGACCCTAAATGCTCTTCTCTTGCATTTTAAGTTGTCTTCAAAATGGGCAATAATTTAAGAGAAATATAGATTTCATGGAAAGGATGATATTTCATTTGTGTTTAAAAGATGAAAATGAATTACATAGGTAAAGAGGAATGAGGACAGATAGTTCAGGTTAAAGGAAAAGAATGGAAGAATGAAGGAATGGGCTATAAAGAATTATTGTGGTTACTATGAGCCAAGGATTACATTAAGTGCTGAGGATACAAATACAAAAGCAAATACTGTCCCTGAACTCAAAGAGTTTACATTCTAATGTAAGAAATGCCGCATGAAGGAGAATAGTGATCAGGAAGGAGGCTAGGTATAAAAAGTTACAGGACTGATGAGTGGGCTCATAGGGGAATAGAATGACATATACTATCCAGAAATAAAGAAAGAATTCATTTGTTCATGATTCAGGAACATGAAGACACAAGAGTGCTTTTTATATTAAGGGCATAGAAAGTAACAAATTGGACTATATTATAGAGTACATGTAAAAGCATAATATAAAAGAAGGATGATAATGGAGACTGGTGAATACTAGGCTATTTTCTTGGCCTTGTTGTTTGCTGGTTGTTCAGTCATACAGGCATGTTCGACTCTGTGACCCCATGGACATTCATGCTAGACCCTTTTATCCTTCACTATCTTTTGAAGTCTGTCCAAGTTTGCATACATTGTTTTCGTGATACTATCTATTTAATCCTCTGCCATCCTTTGTTTTCTTTACCTTCAATCTTTCCCAACATCAGGGTCTTTTCCAATGAGTTCTGTCCTCTCATTATATGGTCAAAGTCTTTAAGTTTCATCTTAGGTATTTTACATTCCAGTGAGTAGCCTGCATTAATTTCTGTAAGTATTGACTTATTTGATCTCCTTGCTGTCTAAGGGACTTTCAAAAGTCTTCTCTTGTACCACAAGCATTAAATCTGTGGCACTTACCATTCCATTCAATTTTCACAGCCATACATTGCTACTGGAAAAAAAATAGCTTTGACTATCTCTGTCAGCAAGGTGATGTTTTCTCTTTTTGGTATGCTGTCAAGAGTTGCCATAGTTTTCCCACCAAGAAGCAAATGTCTTTTGATTTTATAGCTGCAGTCACCATTTGCAGTAATCTTTGAGCCTCAGAATATGAAATCTGACACTGCTTCCATTTTTTCTCCCTCTATTTGTCAAGAAGTGATGGGACCAGTTACCAAGGTCTTAGTGCTTTTAGTGCTAAGCTTCAAGCCAACTTTTACACTCTCCTCTTTCATCCTCATCACGATGATTCTTAATTCTGTTCATTTTCTGCCATCAAAGGGATATCATATGCATATTTGAGATTGTTGATATTTATTGTAGCACCTTTAATTCCAACTTTTGATTCATCTAGCTTGACATTTCACATGATGTACTTTGCATATAAGTTAAATAAGCAAGGTGACAATATACAGCCTTGTTGTACTCCTTTTCCAATCTTAATCCAAACAGTTGTTCCATGTTTGGTTCTAAAGGTTGTTTCTTGGCTTATATACAGTTTCCTGAAAAGACAAATAATTTGATTTGATATTCATATCTTTTTGGGGACATGCCTCATTTTGCTGTTTCCCACACAGTCAAAGGCGTCAATATAGTTAATAAAACCGAAGTAGATGTTATTTCTTCAGGAATTTCCTTGCTTTCTCCATAATTTAATGGCAATTTGGGTGCAAGTTCATCTGCCTCTTTTGAAAGCCAGTCTGCTCTTTTGGAAATTCTCAATTCACATATTTTTGAAATTTGACTTGCAGAATCTTAAGTACAATACAATACACTTAATACATACTTAAGTACAGTACATACAATAATGAGAACAATTGTTTAGTAATTTTAACACTTCTTGGCATTGGCATTCTTTAGGATTGAGACTTACACTGATCTTTTCCAATCCAGTGGCTCATGTTGCGTTTTCCAAATTTTCTGGAATGTTGAATACAGCAGGTTAAGAGCATCACTTTTAGGATTTTAAATAGCTCATCTGGATTTTCCATCACATCCACTAACCTTACTGTTAGCAATCTTTCCTAAAACTCATTTGATTTCATTCTCCAGGATGTCTGGCTCTAGATCAGCAACCACATCTTTTGATGTTAAGACCTTTCTTGTATAGTTCTTTTGTGTATTCTTCACATCTTTCTTAATCTCTTCTGCTTCTGTTGGTTCCCTGCCATTTTTGTTTTCTACCATGTCTATTTTTACATGAAACTTTCCCTTGATATCTCTAATTTTCTTGAAGAAATCTCTTCTTTAACATATTTTTTCTATTTCTTTGCATTGCAAATTTAAGAAAACTTTATCCTTGCTTTCTTTTTTTCTTCATTATATTTGGTGCATTTGGATTGTTGCTACTTTTATTATGTTTTACTCATTTGCAGGCAGTTTGGTTATTCTGAGCTTATTTTCTTTCATTCTGCATCATTTCATATCTTCCAATTTTAAAAAAAGTTTTCAAATTTGTTATTTTATGGCACAATAGAATTTGATCAGATTGATATGTCAATATTATACACTCCATTCCTCAGTTTATTGATATATGGATTATTTCTAGATTGGCGGTGTATTAGTGTACTTTTGGGAATATTAGTATACTACTGGGAATATTTTCATACAGATAGGTTCCCCTTTTTTATCCCACTTTTAATTATACCCTTAGCTTATAGTCACTGAGTGAAAAGTGTGCAAGAAAAATACGGTTATTTTAAAATTCACTTTACAAAATAGTTATCTTCATTCAGTTAAGAGTTCAATAATGTTGCTGACTGAATGAAAAATTACTTCTAAAGAGATGCACTATGATATAGTAGAAGGGATATCCAGAAATCCAGAAAAATTGGGTTTGAGGCTAGCTTCTGCCAATGAATTACAGTATAACCCTGGCAAAGTCAATTAACCCCTTTGAGCCTCATTTTCTTCTTCTATAAAATGGGACTATCAGGGTCTACTGATGAGATGAAAATAAAGTGTTACAGGGAAATTAAATAAGTCAGTTAATACATTTTCTGTCTTGCTCCTGCTGTGGTCCATCCACCAAACCAAACCTCCAGAGACCATCCCTGGAAGAAATCAAGTAAGATGCTCAGATCTAAACCCCTTGAGACCAAGTCTCCTATCTTCACACCAACCAATTTATATATAATTTCCTAGACATTTTCTACTTCTTGACCTAGGACAAGTAATCAAATCAATGCTACCCTTTACGCTGAAAAAGGAGAGTCAATTGACTTTACATTTATCAGACCAAAAGCAACTTTTCCTGGCCAAAATCCCTATATATATATATATATGTTGTCTCCTCCTATTAAAATATAAAATCCCATGAGGTCAAGAACTGTCTTGTTTTTGTATTTGAATCTCTAATGCTTAGCACAGTGTTACTACATGTTAAGTCTTTAATGCAAGCTCATTTATTCATTCATTCATTCATGTTTTAGAGAAGGCACAAAAAAAAGGCCACAATGGCTTAATTGAAGGCATCCAAAAGAATGGGATGCATGAAAAACAAGGATATAAAGACAGACAAATTCTTCATACACTTCACACTTCAAATGTAACCAGGACATAACTGGCACTTTCAAACCTGGGCAATTCTTCAATC
Organism: Notamacropus eugenii; assembly: GCF_028372415.1. Taxonomy (NCBI): domain Eukaryota; kingdom Metazoa; phylum Chordata; class Mammalia; order Diprotodontia; family Macropodidae; genus Notamacropus; species Notamacropus eugenii. The sequence goes on along the minus strand of NC_092876.1, from coordinate 148,660,115 downwards.
TCCCCAAAACTAAGTTGGGAATAAAACTTCCAAAATAGGACTGGAAAGGTCCAGGAATAAGATAGTGGAGAGGTCTCCAACAAGCATTGAACGTAATGATTTTTAGTCCAATGTAGAAAGATGGAATCCACATGGTATAAGACTCCTGGGTACATGCTTCAGGTCAGCCCAAGAAATTCTTAGTAGTTCTGGAGTCATGTCCCAATTTGGGAATCATGTCAGCTCCTGTATCCAAGCTTCACAGATGTTTTATCGGTAGAGATCTCACTCAGGTGGATTCAACTGGGTCCCTAGACCTAAGGAAAATGGCAATAATTGGCTAAGAAATTGGAAATTTATAGCTGGGAAGATACCAGACAAGGAATCAATCCTTCAGGAAGCATTTATTAGACATCTACTTTGTGCCAGGTGCTGTAGCAAGTGCTGGGGAGACAAAATGAAAGGGGGGGCAAAAACAGTTCTTGCTCTGTAGAAACTCATATTCTAATAGGCTAGATGACATGCAAACAACAAACAAACAAATTATTCTGTACAAATTGGAGGAAATTCAGAGGAAAGGCACTACCCCCTAAAGGGGATTATGAAATGCTTCTTATAGAAGGAAGAAATTTAACTGAAGATCCAGACCTTAGAAGTCCCAGAAAAACTTAAGAGCAAAAGTAAGGGGGTACCAATTGGAAGGAGTATATATAGGTGACCTATTTGAGAAAAGGCCATACAAACATCTTTTTTCTCCCTTAATTATAAAAGACACTTAGCAGACTTTCACTGTTAACCTCAGGAAGTCATGGTAGAGAGAGTTCAAGATATTCTGTGAGTTATTTAGATGAGGTTTTAAAAGATGTTTCAATTATTTTTTTCCCACCTTCATTCAATATAACTTAACCTCACTCTGCTTCAATTTTCTCATCTATATAATGGGCCTAATATTTACCCTACATTCCTCACAAAACATTCATTAAGAAAGAGCTTTGCTAACAGACTGGGGGTAGAGCCAAGATGGTGGAGTAGAAGGATGCACATACACCAGCTCTTCCCCTACAGCCCATAAAATACATGTAAAAATGACTCTCAACAAATTCTAGAGCAGCAGACACCACAGAACGACAGAGTGAAAGAGATTTCCAGCCAAAGGCAACCTGGAAGACCTACAGGAAAGGTCTATCGCATGGGGCACGGAGCACAGCATAGATCAGCCTTTGCCATGAGGCACTAGGAGGGACAGGACCAGAATAGACCTTGGGGGCAGAATCCTCAGATCGCTCTACCCACAAACGCCAAAAACAACTTCAAATGTCAGTGAGAGGGCTTTTTCAACTGGAAGAGAAGGGAGCAGGGTCCTCCCCTAGTCCTGGCCCCAGGCAGCGGTGGTGGCAGTGGTAGCAGCAGTGGAAGTGTCCATTTGAGGAGCATTCAGCTTAAAACCCCTGGGGAAATTGAGCTGCTGATCTGGGTCTCAGCCCTGAATGGTGGCCCTGCCCTCTGCCTAAAGCCCCAGGGGGAATTGAGCAGCTGATCTGAATCTCAGTCCTGAACAATAGGCATGGCAGAACTGTCAGAGCTGGAGACAGTTTTTCAGTGGGAATTCTACTACTCACAGATTCTGGGCACAAAAGTTTTTGGTTGTTCCCAGAACAGTGCGCAGGCCATTAGAGGAGTAAACTCTTCTCCCTTGATTGTGCCACGTTGGAGGAACTGGGAACTTATAGGTCTCCAGAGTATATCCTCCTCTTGACAAAGGACTCAAAAGTCAAATAACTGACTGAGGAAAATGTCCAAAAAAGGGAAAAAATAAGACTATAGAAGGTTACTTTCTTGGTAAACAGGTATTTTCTTCCATCTGTTCAAATGAGGAAGAACAATGCTTACCATCAGAGGCCTCCAAAATAAATATGCAATGATCTCAGGCCATGGAAGAACTCAAAAAGGATTTTGAAAATCAAATAAGAGAAGTGGAGGAAAAATTGGGAAGAGAAATGAGAGGGAAGCAAGAAAATAATGAAAAACGAATCAACAGCTTGCTAAAGGACACCCAAAAAATGCTGAAGAAAATAACACCTTTAAAAACAGGCTAACTCAATTGGCAAAAGAGGTCCAAAAAGTCAATGAGGAGAAGAATGCTTTAAAAAGTAGAATTAGCCAAATGGAAAAGGAGGTTCAAAAACTCACTGAAGAAAATAGTTCCTTAAAAATTAGAATGGAGTAGATGGAAGCTAATGACTTTATGAGAAACCAAGAAATTACAAAACAAAACCAAAAGAATGAAAAAAATAGAAGATACTGTGAAATGTCTCACTGGAAAAACAACTGACCTGGAAAATAGATCTAGGAGAGACAATTTAAAAATTATGAGACTACCTGAAAGTCATGATCAAAAAAACAGCCTAGATATAATCTTTCATGAAATTATCAAGGAAAACTGCCCTGATATTCTAGAACCAGAGGGCAAAATAAATATTGAAAGAATCTACCAAGATCCGAAAAGAGAAACTCGTAGAAATAGTGTAGCCAAATTTCAGAGTTCCCAGGTCAAGGAGAAAATATTGCAAGCAGCTAGAAAGAAACAATTCAAGTATTGTGGAAATAAAATTAGGAAAACACAGGATCTGGCAGCTTCTACATTAAGGGGTCAAAGGGCTTGGAATAGGATGTTCCAGAAGTCCAAGTAACTGGGATTAAAACCAAGAATCACCTACCCAGCAAAACTGAGTATAATACTTCAAGGGAAAAAATGGTCATTCAATGATATAGAGGACTTTCAAGCATTTTTGATGAAAAGACTAGAACTGAATAGAAAATATGACTTTCAAACACAAGAATCAAGATAAGTATGGAAAGGTAAATAGGAAAAAGTAATCGTAAAGAACTTTCTAAAGTTGAACTGTTTACATTCCTACATGGAAAGATAATACTTGTAACTCTTGAGACTTTTCTCAGTATTTGGGTAGGTGGAGGGATTATACTCACACACACACACATACACACACACACACACACACACAGCACAGGTTGAGTTGAATAAGAAGGGATGATATCTAAAAAAATAAAATTAAGGGGTGACAGAGGAATGTATTGGGAAGAGAAAGAGAAAAGTGGAATGGGGCAAATTATCACTTATAAAGGAGACAAGAAAAAGCTTTTTCAATGGAGAAGAAAAGGGAGGATGTGAGAGGGAAAAAGTGAAGTTTACTCTTTTCACATTTGGATTAAGGAGGGAATAACATGCTCACTCAATTTGGTATGAGAATCTATCTTGCACTACAGGAAAGTAGGGGAGAAAGAGACAAGTTGGGTGAGGGGGAAGATAGAAGGGAGGGCACATGGGAGAAGGGAGTAATTAGAAGTAAACACTTTTGGGGAGGAACAAGGACAAATGAGAGAACAGAATAAATAGGGGGTGGGATAGGATGGAGGGAAATATAGTTAATCTCATACAACATGACTATTATGAAAGTCTTTTGCAAAACAACACATATATAGCCTGTACAGAATTGCTTGCCTTCTCAGTGGGGATGGGTGGGGAGGGAGAAAGGGAGGGAAGTTGGAATTCAAAGTATTAAAAATGAATGTTGAGAATTGTTTTTGCATATGACTGGGAAATAAGAAATACAGGTAATGAAGTATAGAAATCTATCTTGCTCTACAAGAAAAGAGAGAAGACGAGGATAAGGAAAGGGTGAGGGTGTGATAGAAGGGAGGGGATGTTGAAGAAAGCAAGACATCAGAATGCAAGACATTATGGGATGGGGGAGAGGAGAGATGGGGAGAAAATTTGGAACTCAAAATTTTGTGGAAATGAATGTTGAAAACTAAAAATAAACAAACATTACACAAAGAAGTCAAAAAAAAGAAAGAGCCTTGATACCATTAAAGCACTAGGTTCATAGCTTTAGAGTTGGAAGGATTGTTAAAGGTTATTGAGGTCAACCCCATCATCTTACAGTTGAACAAACTGAGGCCCAGAGACTGACTTACCCAGAGACTTAAAGAGTATCAAATATGATCTGAACACTTATCTTCATGAGTTCAAATCTGACCTCAGACATTTATTAGTTGTGTGACCCTGGGCAAGTCACTTAATCATATTTATCTCTGTTCCTTATCTGCAAAATGAGCTGGAGAAGGAAATGGCAAACCAATCTAGTATCTTTGCCAAGAAAACCCCAAAGGGGGTGGTGAAGATTCAGACAAGACTGAAATGACTGAACAACAACAACAGACTACTACAGTAATTGCCTAAGTGGTACCCACAGTTCTCCTTTTCAATCCATTTTCCACACAGTTGCCAAATTAATATCCTTAAAACAGACATATGACTATGTCACTCTTTTGCTGAAGAAACTCTAATGGAACCCTACTATCTGTACGATAAAATGGAAGTTCCTTTATTTGACATTTAAAGTTCTTCACAATCTGATTCCAATCTATCTTTCCAGATTTATCAAATTATATATTACTCCCTCTCATGAGGTACTTCATTTATTTTCTTTTCCCTCTACATTACATTCCATCTCACACCTCTGGGTATTTTCATAGGCTATTTCCCATGACTGGTATGTTTCCTTCCTGTCTTTGAATCCCTATATCTCTTCAAGGCTCAAGATAAATCTAACTTCCTGATCACCCCTATCACAGTTCTTACTGATCTGGCTTCTGATTCAACATTCAGGAGAAAGTACTGAAATCACTTTGCATTAACTGTGTAACTTATGACTATACTTAACTTTGAGCATTCTGTTTCCCTATAAGTCTTAAGGAACTTTAAGGTCAGGAACTGTCTTATCTTGGTCTGTGTGTGGCATTGTGGAAAGATCATCATTGTATGAGTCAGAGAATCTGGATTCAAATCCTCACTGATTTTTTTTTACTACCTTTGGGTAAAGTTACCTCCTCCTTCCAGTTAATTAGTTTTCTCATTACAAAACAAATGAGTTGAATTCAATCCAGTTCTTGTGACTTGGCAGAAAAAATTAGTTAATCTTTAGTGAGAAAACAGTAACCCCTACAAATCAGGTCTCATTCTTTTTGTTTTATGATTGCCTAGACTAAAAAAAGCATTAATAATTAAAGTGTTAAAGTGAGGCCAGATTTTCTACCTCTGGAGATCCCAGTTGGTAAACATTTACCAGCACTCCCTTGTATTAGAAGATTCTTGTTGTCCCTTCAAGCTTTAAATCCTGTGCACATATAGAGAAAGAGATATTTGGTTTTAGATGACACATGCTATTGACATGTCCTGCTTTGTTATTTGTGAACATAGCCCTTTGGGATATAATACTCTTACAAGTAGAGTAGTTCAGCTTCCAAAGCACTATAAAACCCCTAGCTTTTTGCCCTAAATTAGCCCTAAATGCCATTGAAAGTTCAATAGGAAGGAATGACGAGACTGAAATGATTCAAAATTGGTAAAGGATAACCTTTACCATACCTAGTTCACAACAGAGAAGGAGAATTTGTATACAGCTTGGTAACATTACTGATTAAGCCTTTGAAGCAAGATTATATTGGACATGCATAATGATATATCAAAGAATAAGCCATAAATACATATTGTGAACTGGAAAAATGAGGCAGCAAAATGTACCTCATTCTCATGCAGAAAATATTAACCAATTGCAGATATATTGAAAAAGGATGAGTCATGTGGCATGAGCTTGGAATTCAGTTTGCATCAGAGCCTAACGGCCAGACTTTTGGAATTTCTCAGATATAGCCACTTTGGATATGTCCCCTGTGTCCTGGATGGCAATATTCTGGATGGCGAAGTTGGCAATTATAATGATGTTTAGAAATAGGAAATTTTGGGTTCAGATGGTTTTCTAACTGGAGAAATGAAGGAAACAAAACATAGAATCCAGGGCTGGAAATGAGAAAGTTGAACTTCTGGAAACCATGCTTTCCACTGATCTGTGCCCACTTCACCCTGCCCTGCTTCATTTTTTTCTGTGAAAAAATGGAAATAATCATAATTTCCTTCCCAGAGGAAATCTAAGAAAATAGAATGAAAGGTTTTGGGGATTCTCAGAGGAAATAGGATATAAATCCTCCTACAAACACAGAGTAAGGTAGAGAGGTGTCAGCAGCACCTTACCAAGTTTATGCCTGTACTAGAATCAGGCAAAATTATCTTCCAGTAAAACATTCATATTTAAGAATTACATGTACCATAAAAGAAAGAGTGCAGGGGAAAAGAAAAATCATCTGTGACACCTTTGAAAAACTCTTGTGTGACTCAGGTGTTACTTTCTTCCCTTAGGTGCTCATCGCCTGACAGCAAGCACCTCATCTAACCACCTCCTCCTACTTAGTGGCCATTTTGAAGCTTCAAAAACAACAGGGTCCATCACAGCTGGCTCTTCTTTTCCATCATCACTTACAAACCCTTAATCCTCCGCAATTCAATGCCCAGAGCCTGAAGCCAGTTGAGTAAACACAGAACCATATGGACATGACTTGTTAAATAGCCTGGGTGTCTCTTCTCTCCCTTAACATTTGGAGAACTAAGAACAGAATTTCCCTGAACTGTTTTAAATGACTGGTTTGACATAAGCAGAAAAGAAATAAAGCCATCTATTAAAACCATGTGGAAAAGACCTTGGATCTTCATCTCAGGGATATTTAGCTCATTTTTTGTTTGTTTGCTTCTTATTTTTTCTTGCTTTGCTCATTGGAATCTAACAAGTAACTTTCTCAGGCAGGCTGGGGATTGAACAGACAGTCTTAGGGGGATTAGTTAAGCAGAATTTGAGTTAGACTCTGCTAAAATGAGAATGCCCACCTGAGGGTCATTTTACCTCCCCTTTTCTTTGCCTTCTCATCCTCCTGCTACATCTGTGGTCTTCCTTATTCCCACCTGCTTTGCATTCAAATTATGGGGGATCTTAACAGAATGCTAAGACTGTACTCACTGCAAGCCCAGATTGTGATTTTTAAATAATCTTACGGAATTGTTCTGAGGACATACATTAGGTTATGTTGTCAATATTTTTTTCTTTGGATGAGACTTAGCTGGCATTCACATTTATTTTTTATGTGTATTTTATTGTAAATATAATGCATTTTGTGAATTTGTATGAGTCATTTTCAATCACTTGACAGGTGATATATTAAAAAGTTGTTTCGCAAGGACAGAACATAATACATATTCAGTCATCTGGTGTAGCCATCTGTGTGAAATACGCTACTGAGTTTGCCATCCGGGCTTTGATTCATATTGATTCATGGGACTCTATGACAAGTCAGTTATAGCAGAACCTTGTCTAGTGAGCTAAAGATTATCTTTTAAAAGAGAAGCTCAGGCCCAGACACACTGATTTTTCTGTTTTCACAATTATGAATAGGCAGAATCTAAATTAACAGTCCAAAATGGACTTGGATTCAAAGGAGCAGGTTTTGAATCCTGGCTCTGATCTTTTCTATGTGTACAATCTTGGAGAAATGAGTTACACTCTGGGGCTTAACTACTTCATCTGGAAAATGAGGTGGCAGTTCCAGGATCCCTGGATTTCACAGTTACAATGGAACTCAGTGGCCACCTAATGTAGCCCATACTTGAAAAAATATTTTCTCTGCAACAGATCCAAAAAGTAGTAATTCAGCATTTACCTGAAGACCTTCATTGAGAGGGAGACAATACATTCATGGGGCAGTCTATTTCCCTTTTGAATAGCTTAAATTGTTAGTAAATTTTTTCTTACATTAAACTTACATTTTCTTTTTCTTTTTTTATTGGCAGCTTCTCTCTGTTGTTCTAAGTTTTACCCTTTGGAGTCAAACAGAACAAATCCAGTCCCTCTTTAAAGTGATACACTTCAAATACTTGAGAAGAGTTATTATACTTCACCTCTCAGCCTTCTATTTTCCAAGATAAACATTCCCAGTTCCTCTCTGAGGATAAGGCTCTTCACCACTATGCTTTCTAGATTACCAGTGCCCTCTTTAAAAATGAAGTGCCTAAGAGTGAACACAGTATTTCAGTAATTATCTGACCAGAGAGGAATATAAAGAGGATGTTTCTTCCTTTTTCCTGGAAGCTATGCCTCTCTCTTTTTAAATTTATTTTTAATTTATGGGATAAAACATTTCCATGGCACAGTATAATAAAAAGTTGATTGCCCATGAAACTGCAAGTCTATTATGTATAATTTGCTATTCCTTTTAAATATATAAGAAACTCATATAAATTTATTCTTTTTCCTCTCTCTCCCCCACTCTAGAGATGGCTACCACTAGACACAAATATGTATATGTGTAAAATCATTCTATGCATACTTCTATTTATCAATTCTCTGGATGCCTCTCTTCATGCAGCCTATAATCACATTAACTTTTTCTGACTGCTACATCACTTTGTTGATTTATTTTGAATTTACAATCCATTAAACCCCCAAATTTTGATTATGTTATATGGTCTCCAGGCTCATTTCCAATTCTAAATCCTACAAGCCTAAGCCTGGTTTGTGCTATTATAGAAATGGATGGTTAGCCTGGATTTCAATCCATTCTCATATCCAGAGTAGTTCAAGATAAGGTTTTATAAATCATATCCTATAGGCTCTAGGTTCTGAGACAACTTTGAGCAGTCCTTCAACTCTATGTACCCAAAGGAAGCACTTATGCCATCAGTTTCTACAGAATTTGCGATGATGGTTTCTTTACAAAAATATTTATTTCATTAAATATTTCCCAATTATATATACAAAAATTTAACATTCATATTTTAAAATCCTGAATTTCAAATTATCTCCCTTCCTTTTGCTCGCCCCCAACCACCACTTGAGTAAGTAAGGAATATAATATAAATTATACATTTGATTATTATATCATGCAAAACATATTTCTATATTAACAACGTTATAAAAGAAAATACACACAGGGCAAGAAAAATAAAGTAATAAAAATTTCAATCTGCATTCAGAGTTGATCAGTTGAACAATTAATATTTCTTCAGTTGTTTAGATGTCTTTATTTGTGTGTCCATACAATCCCTGGATTTGAGTTGGCAGGTAAATGCCCAAGTATTTTATATTGTCTTCAGTTATTTCAAATGGAATTTCTCTTTCCATTTCTTTTTGATGAGTTTTGTTGGTAGGATATAGAAATGCTGATGATTTCTGTGCATTTATTTTGTATTCTGTAACTTTATTAAAGTTGGTAATTGGCAATTTTTTAGTTGATTCTCTAGGGTTCTCTAAGTATAATATTATATCATCTACAAAGAGTGACAGTTTTGTTTGTTCAATACCTATTTTCATTCTTCCAATTTCTTTTTCTTGTCATCCCTATAATTAGCATTTCTAATACAATGTTGAATAATATTGGTGATGATGACTATCTTTGTTTCACCTGTGATTTTATTGAGACGTCTGTCCATTGATCCCCATTATACATAATGCTTGCTCTTGGATTTAGATAAGATGCTACTTACTTTAAGACAAGGTCTATTTATTCCTGTGCTTTATAGTGTTTTTAGTAGGAGTGGATGTTGTATTTTGTCAAAGGCTTTTTTTGCATCTATTGAGAAAATCAAATGATTTTTTGTGTAATTGATATGGTCAATTATGCTTATTTTCCCTTAATATTGAAGCACCTCTCCGTTCTTAGTATAAATCCCACCTGGTCATGTAAATGATCTTTGTGATATTTTACTATAATGTCCTTGCTAGTATTTTATTTTAGGTTTTTGCATTAATACTCATTAAGGAAATTGGCTTATAATTTTCTTTCTCTATTTTTGCTCTCCCTGGTTTAGGTATCAAAACCATATTTATATCATAAGAGGAATTGGATAGTGCTCCTTTTTTACCTATTTTAAAAATAGTTTCTATAGTAGTGTGATAAATTGCTCCTTTAATGTTTGATAGGATTCAATTATAAATCTGCCTGTTCCTGAGGATTTTGCCTTAGAGATCTCATTTATAACTTCTTTAATGTCCTTTTATGTTAATCTGAATAGTTTATACTTTTGCAAAGATACATCCATTTCAGATTGTCTGTTTTACTGGCATATAATTAGATAATTGCTAATATTTTTTTTTAAATTTTAATTTGTGGTGCATTCACCCTTTTAGTTTTTGATACTAGTAATTTGGTTTTCTTCTTTCTTATTTTTTAACTTTTGTTTAATATTTTATTTTTCTCCATTTGCATAAAAGACAATTTTTAACATTTGTTTTTAAAACTTCTCTCCCTTCCTCCCTTTCCACCCCTACTCCATTAAGAAGGCACGTAATTTAATATAAGTTATAAGCATATAGTCATGAGAAATATATCCATTATAGTCACATTGTGAAAGAAAACATAGACAAAAAAAAAAAAATCAAGAAAAATAAAGTGAAAAAAAAAAAAACCTTGTTTCAATTTGTATCCAGATACCATCAGTTCTTTTTCTGGAGATGGATAGCATTTTTCATCCTAAGTCCTTCACAGTAGTCTTGGATTGCTGTATTGCTGATAATCTTACAATATTGCTGTTGCTTTGTATAGAGTAAATTTCGTTTTCTCTCAGCCCATGAAAGATTTTCCAGGTTTTTCTGAGACCATCCTGCTCACCATTTCTTAAAGCACAATAGCATTCCATCATAATCACATATCACAACTTTTTCAGCTATTCCCCAATTGATGGACATCTCCTCAAAGTCTAAATCTTTGCCCCCAGAAAAGAGCTGCTATAAATATTTTTGTGTACATAGGTCCTTATCATTTTTGGGATTTTCTTGTATCTCTTTGGGGAATTAGCCCATGACTCCACCAACAGTGAATAAAGTCTCATTTTTTTCCACATCTCCTCGAACATTTGCTTTTTACCTTTTCGGTCCTATTAGATAATCTAGTAGTTTGGAGATAGTAGTTCAGAATTGTTTTAATTTTCATTCCTTCAATCAATAGTGAATTAGAGTATTTTTTCACATGCTATATAGCTATACAGAGCTCTGATTATTTCAACTGAAAACTGATCATCTTTTGATCATTTATCAGTTGGGGAATGGCTCTTCTTTTAATAAATTTGACTCAGTTCTCTATGTGTTTGAGAAAAGAAGCCTTTATTGGAGAAAGTTGGTTCAAAGATTATTTTTCCACAATTGCTATTGCTAGCTATATTTTCCTCCATCCTATTGCCCCACCCCATTTGTTCTATTCTGTCTCTCCTTTGACGTTGTCTTTCCTCAAAAACATTTTGCTTATGACTACCATTTCCCCCAATCTGCCCTGCCTTCTATCACCCTCCCCTTCTTTTATCTCCTTCCTCTTCTACTTTCCTGAAAAGTAAGATATATTTCTATATCCAATTGAGTGTGTATGTTATTCCCTCTTTGAGCTAATTCTGATGAGAATAAGGTTCACTCACTTTCCCTCCTCTTCCCCCTCTTACCCTACAATTTTTCTTGCCTCTTTTATGTGCCATAATTTATCCCATTCTACCTCTCCTTTTCTCTTTCTCCTAGTACAGTCCTCTCTCATCCCTTAATTTTATTTTTCACACATCATCCCTTTATATTCAACTCACATCTGTGCCCTCTATATATACTCTTTCTAACTACCATAATAACGAGAAAAAACTTGTGACTTACAGATATCATCTTCCCATGTAGGAATGTAAACAGTTTAACCTTAATTAGTCCCTTATGATTTCTCTTTCCTGTTTACTATTTTATGGTGTCTTGAGTCTTGTATTTGAAAGTCAAATTTTCTATTCAGAGTAGCACTGATCTTTTCATCAAGAATGCTAGAAAGTCCTCTATTTCATTGAATACCCATTTTTTCTCCTGAAAGATTATACTCAGTATTACCAGGTGGGTTATTTGGTTGCAGTCCTACATCCTTTACCCTCCAAAATATCATATTCCAAACCCTAGGATCCTTTAATGTAGAAGCTTCTAAATCTTGTGTTATTCTGACTGTGACTCCACCATACTTGAATCGTGTCTTTCCGACTTCTTGTAATATTTTCTCCTTGACCTGGGAACTCTGCAATTGGCTATAGTGTTCCTGGGGGTTTTCATTTTGGGATTCTTCCAGGAGGTGATCAGTGGATTCTTTCAATTGCTATTTTACCCTTTGGTTCTAGACTATCAGGGCAGTTTTCCTTGATCATTTTTTGAAAGATGATATCTAGGCTTATTTGTTGATCATTTCAAAATTATCTCTCCTGGATATATTTTCTAGATCAGTTTTTTTTTGTTTGTTTGTTTTGTTTTTTTGTTTTTTGTCTCAGAGGTAAGAAATACATTTTATGAGAAAATTACGGGAGTTGTCTGCCAAAGAGAAAAGCAAGAAGAAGGTTCCCCCAAATCAACTTTTCATACCAATTGGATGTCAATGGGGAGGAAGAGTTTCTGTGCTCCTAATCCTGTGGAAGCTTCATGAGAAGACATGAAGAACTATTCAATTCCTTCTTGTTTGTCTTTGATAGCGACCCTGAATCACTCCTCCAGCAGGGAGAGCTCACTGATAAGATCTGTGATGGCATTCGTGAAAGCTTCCTGGGGGCTGTAGTCTGGAGTGGTCTGTACACAAATGATGATTTTGTGTTCCAGTGGGTGGGGGACTTTATAGCCTGCAAACAGGACCTGAGGGTCTTTCAGTAACTGTGACTTGATGATGTTTCCCAGCATGTGGTCCTCCTTGTTGATGGCGAACAAACAGGCATTAGGCACTTTGGTGTCCTTGTTGATGGTGATCTTCTTCTCTCCTTCAAAGAGGAGGAAGGACTTGAAGGCCAGAGGCACGTTCATTCTCTGCCACCGCCACTACTTCGGGGGCTCCCCAAGGTCAGTTTTTTTCCAATGAGATATTTCACATTGTCTTCTATTTTTTTGTTCTTTTAGTTTAGTTTTATTGTTTCTTGATTTATCATAAAGTCATTAGCTGCTATTTGCTCCATTCTAATTTTTAAGGATTTATTTTCTTCAGTGAACTTTGTACCTTCTTTTCCATTTGGCCAATTCTGCTTTTAAAGGTATTCTTCTCCTCAATGACTTTTTGGACCTCTTTTATCATTTGGCCTAGTCTGTTTTTTAAGGTGTTATTGTCTTCAGTATTTGTGTCTCCTTTACCAAGCTGTTGATTTGTTTTTCATTATTTTCTTTAATCATTATTATTTCTATTCCCAATTTTTCATCTCTCTTACTTGATTTACAAAATCCCTTTTGAGTGTTTCCATATCCTGAGACTAATTCATATATTTCTTGGAGGTTTTGGATGTAGGAGTTTTGACTTTGTTGTCTTCTGAGTGTGTGTTTTGATATTCCTTGTTATCATAGTAACTTTCAATAGTCAGCAGTTTTTTTTCATTACTTGCTCATTTTTCCAGCCCATCAATTGACTTTTAGTTCTCTATTAAAGTGAGACTCTGCTACTAGGGTGGAGGGTGCATTGTCCCAAGTTTTAGGGATTTTGTGCATCTGTTTTCAGAGATACTTCAAGGGATCTGTAAGTTTTTAGTTGGTATATACAATCTAAGGACAGGTGTTTGCCATTCCCCTTGCCTGTGCTTTGGTCTGTGAGAGACCATGAGTATTCTTTTCTTCCCTGGAACTGAGAAGAGGATCACTATCTCTGCTGTGGCCACAACCTCTGCTGTGCAAGTAGTGCCCTTTCTCACCCTAGGACTGTCACTCAAGACTCTGACCTAGATCCAAGTGTGGGCAAAGCAACAGAGTCCTCTCTCAGTGCCTGCAAAAAGACCCCTGTAATAATCTCCTGACCAGTTGCTTGACTCCCTTACCATTTCTGGACTGAGAGTTCTCTTAGTAGCCACAGTTACTGCCATGGTTGCTGGTTATTAAGTCACTCCTAAGGCCTGCCCCTGGTTTTCTGGGACTGGGGCTGTGCTAGCATAGCCTTCACTTGACTGTGCTGCATTTTTGCCTAATTGGGACAGACCATTCCAAATGACCTTCTATGTTGTCTTCCGGGACTGTAGGCTGAGAGTCAGGAAAGCACTGCTGCCACTATTGATTCAGTCACTCCCAAGGCATGCCCCTCAATTGCTGTGCCCAGGTCTCTGTTGAAATAGCCTGTGCTGGCTTGTGCTCCTGTCTCAACTTGGTGTAACAGCCTTTCCTATTGACCTTCCAAGTTATCTTAGTCTGGAAATTTGTTTCATTCCATCTTTTTGTGGGTTCTGCTGTTCTAGAATTTGTTTGGAGTCATTTTTGAAAAGTATTTGAAGGGATTTGGAGGAGAGTTCAGGTGAGTCTCTGCCTTTACTCTGCCATCTTGACTATGCCTCCCTCTTCATTTGAAAAAAGTCAAGTTAATCAATAGCTTATCTATTTTCTTTTTTCATAAACTAGCTCCTAGTTTTATTTGTTAGTTCAATAATATTTTTTTTTTACTTTCAATTTTATTAATCCCTCATCTGATTTTCATTTTGGTATTTACTCAGGTATTTTAAATTTGTTCTTTTTCATTTTTTTTATTGGTATGCCTATTCCATTAATCTGTTCTTTCTTTTATTAATGTATGTGTTTAGAGATATAAAAGTTCTCCTAAGTTCTGCTTTGACTGCATCTCAAAAGTTTTGATATGTTATTTTACTTGTTATCATTCTCTTTAATGTAATAATTAATTGTTTCTATGCTTTGTTCTTTGATCCATTCATTCTTTAGGATTATATTAATTAATTTCCAATTAGCTTTTAATCTGTGCTTCCACAGTAATTCATTAAATGTAACCTTTATTTCATTATGGTCTGGGAAAGGGTGCATTTAACATTTCTGCTTTTCTGCATTTCATTGTGAGGTTTTTATGTCCTAATACATGGTCAATTTTTAAATTTCTCATGTAAACTGGAGAAAAGGTAAGCTTCTTCCTATTACCATTCAATTTTCTTCAGGGGTTTATTGTGCCTATTTTTTCTAAGATTCTATTCATTTCCTTAATTTCTTTACCATTTATTTTATGGTTCCACTTATTTAGCTCTAAGAGGGGAAAGCTGAGGTGTCCTACTAGCATAGTTGTACTATCTATTTCTTCCTGTGATTCATTTAGCTTTTCTTTTAAGAATTTTGATGCTATGTGATTTGAAGCATATATGTTTAGCACTGATTATTTCATTGTTTGTTGTACCCTTTAGCAAGATGTGGTTTCCCTGCTATCTCTTCTCTGCTTTGTCTGAAATCATGAGTGCTATACCTGCCTTTTTAAACATAGCTCCAGTATAATGGATTCTATTCCAGCTCCTTATTTCAAATCTGTGTGTGTCTCTGTGTTTCAAATGTGTTTCTTATAAGCAACATGTTGTCAGATTCTAGTTTCTAAACCATTCTACTATTTCTGTTTTGTGGAAGGATTCATCCAATTTACATTCGCAGCTATGATTACTAACTGTGCATTTCCCTCCATCCTATTTTCTTCTGTTTAGCCTTCTATCTCTCTCTTTATCCTCTATTTTCTCTCTTTTTATCATTTTCATCCCTCCTTTAAAGTCTATTTTGCTTTTGACCATTACTTTCATTTATCTGCCTTCCCTTTTAAAATTTCCCCTTTCTTTTATTCCCCTTCTCTCCTAACTGTTATATGATAGATTTCTATGCCCAACTGAGGGTATGTGTGTATGCATACATGTGTACTTGTGTGTGTTTCCTTCTTTGAAACCATTTAGGTGATAATGAGGTTCAAGTTTTGCCCACTCCCTCATTTTCCTCTCCAATATAAAAACTCTTTATCATGTACCTCTTTTATGTGAGATAATTTCCCCAATTCTTCTTCCTTCCTCCTTCTCCCACTGCATCTCTATTTTTCATATCTTCATTTTTCCTTTTTTAAAAAAATTTATGTTTTATACAAATAAAATCACTTTAACAATTGGAGAAATATTAATTGTTCATGGGCAGGAAGGGCCAATATAATAAAAATGACAACTATATCTAAACTAATTTATGTATTCAATGCCATCGCATTTAAATTACCAAAAAAATTTTACCAAATTAAAAAAAAATAACAGCAAAATTCATTTGGAAGAACAAAAAGTCAAGCATATGAAAGGAAACAATTTTTTAAAATGTAAAGGAAGGAGGTTTAGCAGCACCACATCTTAAACTATATTATAAGGCAGTAATTAACAAAACTATATGATACTGGTTAAGGAATAGAAAAGTAGATCAATGGAACAGAGTAGACATACTATTTATAGTAGCAATGAACATAATAACCATGTATCTGACAAGGGTAAAGACTTAAGATTATAGGATAAGAATTCATAATTTGGCAAAAATTATTGGGAAAATAGGAAAGCAGAATGGCAGAAACTGGACATAGACTAATATCTTACACTACTTACCAAGATAAGGTCAAGATGGATATGTGACCTAGATAGCAAGACAAATATTATAAGAAAATTAGAAGAACATGGAACATATTACTTATCATACTTATGAAGAGGCAAACAATTTCTGAATATGTAAGAGACAGGAACAAAGTTAGCTATAAGATGGATAATTTCAATTACATTAAATTTAAAAGTTTTTGTATAAATAAAACAAATATAGCTGAGATCAAAAAGAAAGCAGAAAACTGGGAGAAACATTATAGACACTTTCTCAGATAAAGGTATCATACCTCAACTATATAAAGAATTTTGTCTTATCTATAAGAACAAGTCATTCCCTGAATTGATAAATGGTTAAAGGATATGAACAGGTAGTTTTTTAATGAAGAAATCAATACAATTTATAGTCATGTGAAAAAAAATTACTCTAAATCTTCAATTTTTTGATATCATCCCAACAAAATTGACTTACTCCTGTATCCTCTTTGTATGTAGAATTCCTAAGAACTATAAAAATTCTTTGATGACATATATATGTGTGTGTGTTTATGTATGTATATATATGTATGTATGTGTATGTGTATATGTAACATCTTCCCATAAAGAAAGGTAAATTGTTTAATCTTATTGAGTCCCTTATGATTCCTTTTTCATATTTACCTCTTCATACTTTTCTTGAGTCTTCTGTTTGAAAGTGAGACTTTCTCTTCAGCTCTGATCTTTCCATCAAGAACACTGGAAAGTCTTCTATGTCATTAAAAATCAATTTTCCCCAGAAGAATTATACTCATTTTTGCTGAGTAGATTATTCTTGGTTGTAATCTGAGGTTTTTTGCTCTCCAGGATATCATTTTCCAGGCCATTCACTTCTTTAATATTGTACCTGTTAAATCTTGTGTGATCCTGACTGTGACTTGATGATGTCTGAATGGAGTCTTTTCTGACTGCTTAAAGTATTTTCTCTTTGACCTGGGAGCTCTGGAATTCGGGTATCATATTCCTAACAGTTTTTGTTTTGGGATCTCTTTCAAGTGTTGTTCAGTAGATTATTTCAATTTTTCTTTTACCTTCTGGTTCTGGGTTATCAGTGCAGTTTTTCCGTATAATTTCTTAAAACATTTTGTCTAGGCACTTCTTCATTATGGGTTTCAGGTATTCTAATAATTTTTAAATTATCTGTTCTCAGTTTATTTTTTCAGGTCAGTTGTTTTACTGATGAGATATTTTACATTTTCTTTATTTTCCCCTCTTTTTTCCTTTTTCTCTTGATGTCTCATGGAGTCATTAGCTTTAACTTATTCAATTCTAATTATTAAGCAATTACTTTCTTTTTTGAGCTTTTTGTGTCTTTTTTCACTTGGTCAGTTCTGCTCTTTAAGGAATTATTTTTATCCATAAAGTTTTGTACCTTTTTTTCCATTTGACTATTTTTAAGGTGTTATTTTCTTCAAGATTTTTGTACCTCTTTTTACAAAGCTGTTAATCATCTCTTTATAATTTTCTTCCCTCATACTATTTTCTTTGCCTAATTTTTACTCTACTAATCTTATTTCATTTTGAAATTTTTTTACCTTTTCTAGAAATTATTATTGGGCGTGGCCACTGTGTTTTGATTTCCAGTCTTTTCTTTGCTCAAGAAGGGTGTCTGATCCATTTGAGTAACAAGCACTACTGTTCTTCAGGTCCTCTGTTCCCTTTTGACTAAAATTCTTCTCCACCCTTGAACTGTGAACTAGAAGTGGATATAGGCAATGGAGTTGCTGAACAGCTGAATGGTGTCTGGTCAGGTGTTTAGTACTAGCACAGGGGGCCAATATAATCACTTTCTGATCAGTTTCCAGTTTCCAGGCCCTCTTACTGTCTCTGGCTTGAGGTATTCTGAAGCTGCTGCTGTTTATGTCACTACCACCTAGTCCAACTTCTGACCTTTCAGCCACAAGGATGCTGGGCCAGCCTTCACCACCATGTCACAGATCTTTCTTTCTGCCTACTAAGTTTGTCTTGGTTTGGAAGACATTC
Source organism: Notamacropus eugenii (assembly GCF_028372415.1). Classification (NCBI taxonomy): domain Eukaryota; kingdom Metazoa; phylum Chordata; class Mammalia; order Diprotodontia; family Macropodidae; genus Notamacropus; species Notamacropus eugenii. Next base: position 148,641,823 of record NC_092876.1, on the reverse strand, counting down.
TCACACTGACCTGTGTTGGTTCTGCTCCTCCAAATTTTAAAGTTGTTTGAACAGAAACGTTGGGAGAGGTAACCATCTTGGTTCTGCTCACAGAAGTCCTACTGTGATGTTTTTGATAAATTGCTTTCTAACATCTTTCATATGGTTTTAGTCCTCTTCTCAATTGTTAGCTAAGATCAGGGATTTTGTTTTGTATTTCTTTTGTACAACTTCTAAGTCTATAGTATAGGCTCTGAAAATGCTACAATACTTATTTTCTGATTTCTCATAACATTTTCTTATCTAGAGTTGTCCTACGTAATTTCTAATTTTGTAAGTTAGAACCAAGAACAAAGTCAGTCTTATTACATTTTGTATTCCTTTTTCTCTTAACTATTATATTATGCCAAATTTATATGATAAAATTGCTGGTTCATTGCTCCTTTTTAAAGTCATCTTTAAAAGTTATCTCTTGACCAGTAATATCATTACTAGGTCTTTTTACAAAAAAATAATTAGGGGGAAATATTTAACACATGCATTCTTTAAGATTGGTTTAGTTTACAATTAATTTTTTTTGCTTATCTTTCTATGGCCTTTTATTATATATAATTTTATTGCATTATGATATAAGAAGGATGGATTAACTATCTCTGCCTTTCTGAACTGGATCGTGAGGTTTTTATGCCCTAGTATATGGTCAATTTTTGTATATGTGCCATGTACCACTGAGAAAAAGGTATATTCCTTTCTATCCCTATTCAATTTTCTCCAGAGATCTATCTATCTACCTTATCCAGAATTTTATTCACCTCTTTCACTTCTTTCTTGTTTATTTTGAGATTAGATTTATCAAGTTCAGAGAAAGGGAGGTTGAAGTCCCCCACTAGTATAGATTTGTTTTCTATATCTTCCTGTAACACCCTTAACTTTTCCTCTAAGAAATTGGATGCTATACCACTTGGAACATATATGTTTAGTAATGATATTGCTTTGTTGTCTATGGTGTCTTTTAGCAGGATGTTGTTTCCTTCCTTATCTCTCTTTATGAGATCTATTTCTGCTTTTGCTTTGTCTGAGATTAGGATTGCTACTCCTTCTTTTTTACATCACCTGAAACACAATATATTCTGCTCCAACCTTTTACCTTTACCCTGTGTGTAACCCCTTGTTTCAAATGGGTCTCTTGCAAACAACATATTGTTGGATTATGGTTTTTAATACATTCTACTATCCATATCAGTTTTATGGGAGAGTTCATCCCATTCACATTCACAGTTATGCTTCCTATCTGTCTTTCCTTCCATCTTCTTTCCCTCTGTTCATGCTTTTAGTTCTCCCTTCTCCCTTACCCTCCACCATAGAGTTCTAATTTTTGACCACTGACTCTCTCAGTTTTCCCTCACTTCTTTCAGTCTCCCTTCCTTTTAATCTCCTTTTCCCTTACTACTTCTTCTCTCCCTTTTAGCTTTCCCTCTCTTTTTCTTTCCTCCTTCCCCTCCTATTGCTTATAGAGCTAGTTGTATTTCTATATTTAACTGAGTTTGTTGTACTCTCCTTGAATCTAATCAGATGAGAGTATCTCTCAAACAATACTCATCTCTTTCCCCTCTTTCCCTCTACTGTAATATATTTTCGTGCCTCTTCCTGTGATGGAGTTTTTCTTTTTTCTGTATCCTCCTTTTCATATCTCCCATTACAATCTCTTTGCACCCTTAAATCACATTTTTATCATCACATCATTTACTTTAGCTTCTGCTTGCCCAGTTCTAATTTTTATCAAATGTTTTCTTCAGTTAACTTTTGCATCTCCTTGTCCATTGGTCCAATTGTTCCTTTTAAGGAGTCATTTTCTCTGGTTAGTTTTGTACTTCCTTTTCCAATTGTCCAATTTTCCCAGTTAATTTTTGTGCTTCATTTTCCATTACTCCAATTTTCCTTTTAAATTCTTCCATGATTTCTTTTTTCATATTTTTAAAATTATTGGCCAGTTTTTCTTCTACCTCCCTAATTTGGCTTTTAAAATCTTTCTTGAACTCTTCCAAGAATACTCTTTGGGCTTGAGAGCAGTTCATATTCCCTTCTGAAATTTCAGATGGGAGTACAGTCTCAATGCTGCCCTCTTTGATATTTGTGTTTTGGTCCTTGTTCCCATAGAAAGATTCTTTGGTCTTATCTTTTCTGGTTCGCTTCTTGCTCATGATGATTGCCCTTTTAAATGCCCTGGCATTTAAAGTGGATCTCTGCTTCTGGGGCACAGGAGGCTCTGTCTCACCATTCTTGTGCTTAGAACTTGAGACTTTATATATTTTGACCTCTGGTTCTTTCAGCTAGATGCTAGAATGCTGTAGCTTATCTGGTGCTGAGCTGACTGATGTGCCAAAGCAGAGGTCAGGTGAAGTGTATCTGAGTTTCCCTGGATTTATCCTGGAGCTAGCTGCATTAAGTGTGGGGGAGGGGTAGTCTGGCCGTAGGAGGTCTCCTCTCCTGAGCACAGGCAGGCTCAGTGTTTGGTGAACTTGTGTTTGTACTAGTGTATTCCCTATTCCCCTGGCTATGCTAAGGCATGCCTGGGGTCCTGGTGTTGACAATTGCAGGCTCCAGCCTCCTGGGGCACAGGATCTCCTCCAGGTTTGCTGAGATGCAGCTGTCTGTCACTGCTCTGTTGCTCCTCTGGTCGCCTTCAGTCACAACAAGAGAGACACTCTCCTTTGCAATTTTCCTAATCTCACAGGCTAAGAGATTGTTTACCCCTTCAGTTGACCCCACTGTTCCAGTATTTTTCCTGGGGAAATATTCTGTGGGTTTTTCAAGGTCAACAAGGGGAGGGGTAGAGCATTTACCAATCACTCAACCATCTTGGCTTCTAGAAGTGCAAGTAGGTGACTTACAGACATTTAAACTCTGGGCTGATAGTCTCAGGAGTAGCTACTGCAGTTACCTTTGGGCTTTGAGGTTCTCTCTTGCTCAGTTCCACTGGACTCCCTTCCTGGGCTAATATGTTTGAAATTCCCCAGTGCGGCTGCTGCTTTCAACTGCCCAGGGCTTCCTGCTCAGTTTGCTGTGGCAGGATGGCATGCTGATACAGCCTTTGCACTGTGCACTTCTCCAGCCTCATGCAACATATCCTTTTTCATTGACCTTCCAGTCTGTCCTATAAGTTGAAAATCTGTCACAGTCTGTTTCCTATTGGATTCTGCCCCTCCAAAATTCATTCAAACTCTCTTTTTAGAGATATCTGAAGGAGTTTATCTTAGAGCTTAGGTGAGTAGCTGCTCACACTTGCTATTTTGGCTCTGCCCCCAAAAAATCTGATTAAGGAAAAATGAAAAGAACCTATATGTTCTAAATTAGTATATATTTAGAAGGGTAGCAAGTTGTACATAATAGACTTGCAGTTTCATGTGCAGTCATCTTTTTAAAAAATGTAGTTTTAGAAATGTTTGTTTTATTCCAGAAATTAACAATTAAATAAAAATTTGAAAAATATAAAAAAGTTATCTTTTTTTTCTTTTGCTGTATATCTTATAAATTGATAGATTTTCAATATAAAAATTATGGTAGTCAAAACAAAGTAAAGTCAAAAACAAAATAAACTAAGGCAAATAGTTTCTGGAAGACATATGATTAAGTTCAATAGGAGAATGACAGTTCTTAGCTCTTATTAAATTTTATATATACCTAGGATAAATAGGACATTGGCAGGTAAAGGCTAAAATATTACAAATGGCTTTAGTACCTGAATAACTCAACTATTCAGACATGAATTTCCCAAGTTCCTGAAGTTTTACATGGATCTTCTTCTCTAAAAACAAATATAAAAGAAATAGAAGGTAGAAAGAAGGAACATGCATTTATTAGGTGCCTACTACATGACAAGCACCATGCTAAGTGCTTTACAAACATTATTTCATTTAATCCTCACAATAACCCTGTGTGGTCGGTGCTATTATTATCCCCATTTTGCAGTTGAAGAAACTGAGATAGAGAGTTGACCTGAGTTGCCCAGAGGCACATACCTTCATAGGCAGAGAGTGAAATATGGTGGTGACAGTGATGGTAGTAGTTGAAATAAAAATAACAACTAATATTTATATAGTTTTTGCATACAAATCACTTTGTAAACCTTATGGTAATAGAACAATATCACATTTTATCACAAATGATGGCATTTAAATTCATCAAAGTGAAGCAGCTAGATGGGATAGGAAACAAAAACAAAAAAACACATTTTTTCTTTTCCTTCCTCCCTCACTCCTTCCTTCCCTCTCTTCCTCCCTTCCCTCTCTTCCTTCCTTCCTTCCCTTTCTTCATCTCTTCTCTTTTATGGGGGGGAAAGAAGGGAAACTTGAGCATGTTTTTAGGCAAATGGAAAAAGGAACTGATGGGCATTCATGAATGAGAAGTGATGAATTGTGGAGTAAGATCTCAGAGGAAGCAGGAGAGAAGTGGGATCAGTGGCACAGGTGAGAGGAAGGAATTTCTTTTCCTCTGGTCAGTAGAACGAACAACAAAAAAGATTAATAAAGATTTGAAGAGCAGAGTTGTGAAGATGAAAGTATCAATGTAGTATGGTTTCAGTCTCAGTGGAGTATAAAATAAAATCATCTGTAGTTACTATCAGGATGGGGTGGGATACAGTGACAAGGGAGAGGAGGAAAAAATTGAAATCATTACTCTGAGGAATAACAAGACATTAATAAGGATATGGCTGAAGAACTATCAAGCAGTTTTCAATATCCAGGCTATGTGTAGCAGCACCATCCTAGGCTCTGGACTAAAGCCATGGTGGTCTTGGAGGCAGCAATATCCAATCTGTAATCCTGCTTCCAATGTCACTATGACTTTACTCCAGTTCTAGGGACTCTGATACCTGTTTCTAGAACTGAAAAGGATTATGAAAAGGACTGGAATAAAGCCCCAAGCCCATTTTTTTTTCAGGGCCACAGAGCCTTAAAGGGAAGAGGAGAAACTAATCCCTCCGGTACCCAGTTTAATTCATGATATCAGTGTTTTGGGTGAAAAGAACCTTTACTTCTTCTGGACGTAGTTGGAAAGAGAGAGATAGACAATTCCAAGCTTATAATTTTTAAAAACACACCTTGTTTACATTCACATGGTAGGGAAAGACAGAATGTCTTCTCCTAGAAGCACATCCCTGGGATATTTCACACATATGCCTCTACCTTAAGTGATCTGAGCATGCACAAGATCTCCTTACATGTGTAAAATTGGAATAATAACACCTGCCTGCCATGGTTGTGGTGGGGATCAAATAGATGATATTTAGATGGTATTTGTAAAACACTTTGTAAACCTTAAAGGACTATTTAAACATTATTACTGTTATTAATTCTCTCTCCTACTACCTTTCCTCTGTCATCTCCAATTTATCTTATATATATCTTGTTTGTACACAGTTGTTTTCACATTGTCTTTTCCATTAGATTGTAAGCTCCTCAAGAAATGGGACTGTTTTTTGTATCCTCAGTTTTTGGCATAGTGCCTGACATATAGTAGACATTTAATAAATTTGTTTATCAAATTGACTGACTGTTGACACGTCCCCACTTTCTATTGAAATTTAAAAAACACACATTTGTATTGGACCAAGTTAATATAGTTTTCTGACCTCTTTCAGCAGCACCTTGATACTCAGAAGGAGAGAGAGAGAGACAGAGAGAGAGAGAGAGAGAGAGAGAGAGAGAGAGAGAGGAGTATGAGGTTTTCTAGGGTTGGCGATTGGTAAGTTAGAAATAGTAGTTAGTCAAGAGGACAAGATATTCAACAGTAGAAAGTAGTTAATCATTAAAATTTCTGATTATAGGTTCAAGATTGTGGAGACAAGAATGTCAAATCAGAACATGGGTGACAAACTGGAAGAATGGAAAGGGATGGAAACACTAGTGGCCACATGAGAAAAGAGTATGTTCAAGGTAATGGTAGAGTTTGAAGGCAAGGAAATTATGGTCAAAGAGGGCAATTCCAAAATTCAAGATCATGTAAGCTGAGCAATTTAAGTGGCTATTCAAGTATAAAGCATGATCATTCTTGTTTATAGCAAAAGTAGAGCAAAGGTGGAAATCATAGGGGTATATGAGGTAAAGGAACTTAGAAGCCAGAATATCAGAAGGATTACCATTGTGAATACTGAAAACACCAAAGATAATGAGGAAAGGAAAACTAATACAAATCCCAGGACTTTGCAAAAGGTGGAATAGTTAAACATCATCATATGGTTACAATGAGGTCAGGACAGGAGTGATCTAAATGATGTCATGAACTTCAAAGGAATGAGAGATTGCTAAGTAACAGTGGCAAGTAAATGCATTGAAGTGACATGGTGGGGGGTGAGGAGAAGTATTTTAACTGCTCCTCGTGAACTTGCAAGAGAAGAAGGAACAAAAAGCTTTTAAGGTTAATGAGCGTCCTAAGATGCACACCTATAATGCCTGCTACCAGGAAGGTTAAGATTGGTAGAATGCTTAAGTTTGGAAATTTTGAACTAAGGGGTAAAGATAATGGAGTACCCACACTCATTCTGGCACCAGTATGTGAGTGGTGGAGTTGGGACTTTTGGGGGTGGGTAAATATCAGGCTTACTAAGAGAGGTTAGCAATGAAGCAGGTCACAGCTTCTTTGAGGATCAGTATTGAGTGTCAACTATCCAGTCAGTGTAAGTAAGGGGGAAACAAAAGGATTCCAAACTGCCAAACAGGTTTCAATTAATGTCAAGATTGAGAAGGGATAAAAGGAAGTTTGTTGATAGGAAACCAGGAGCTCCAAAAGATACAGTTGAAAGGATGAGCAGATCTCTGTTTGTCATGTCTCTTTCATAAAAGCAGAGTCAATTTGGGCAAAAAATAAACCTGCTTTGAGTTTTCTGGGTGTTTGCATTCCAGATTAATGAGTGTTATCAGTATAAAAGTGCTTTGATGAACCAAGTAAGATATTCCTACAGCAGTGAACTTTGAGCCAGGACTATAGAAGGAGCAAGGCCACCCACTACTTGTTAAATTCAATAGAACCTGTAGGCCCCACAGTCAGAGGTCTGAATTGAAGAGTAAGGAAAAAACTTAATGGTCTTCATTTTTCATGTTTTCTAAGCTATGCTAATTTGTGTTTACCTCCTTTAGGCAAATTCTTCAAAAAATGTTTTCTACTTAAAATATCCACTGGACTATTTATATCTGGTACAGGATTCGGGATTTCTGAGCCTGGATTCTCAGGAGTTATTCCAGATTCAAGTCATAAGCACCTTTCTCCACCTCCCTATAATGCTAATGAGAGTTAAAGATCTTCCCCACCCATTAATGGGCCTGCCCAGTAAGGGTAGCTTGATTAGGGGAGATTTTTTTGTTGTTGGAAGGCCTACACCTTTGGTTAATTTCTAATGAGGCACTGTTTCTCAAGGGTTGTGATATCTTCTGGCTCCAAAAAGCATATATATACTCTGAGGTGAGTTTTTATTTAGGGGTTTAGTTTTTGGAAGAAGGTTTATGTATCAGATGAGACTCTGGGCAGCCACTAAGAAGCCCCCTGTCTTTGAAAATCCAGATGCTTATGTTTCTCTGCATATGTATTGCTTACGGTCAGGCTGTCAGAAGCCCTGTCTGCTGATCTTTATTTCTCTGTATTTTCTCTGAAGTTCAGGGTGCTAACTCTTTTTCCTTGAATTAAGTGAATGATATATGTTCTTGATTAGTGTAATTGTTGACCCCTCAAAAGTTGTTTTCCTTTTAGAAAAGTAGATCTAAGAAACTGTACAACAGGCCCTCCTGTGTTTGCTGGGGTCCTTGCTGTTGCACTCCCCTCCCTCCACTGAACCCCAAGCAAAGCACACATGGGGGTCAGATTTGACTAATGCAAAGATCATTTAGGCTGTCTAGAATCACAAGGCCTGAACTCTAATCTTGACTCAGCAACTTAATAACTTAGTGGCTCTGGACAAGTCACTGCATCTCTCTTCACCCTCTGTGCCCGTATTAGTAAAATAGGATTGGCATAAGGACTGGATTTATGTTTTCACTGGAATAGGGGTCTCTCAGGTGAAGAAATGCCTGTCAATACAGATTGGCTTCTTCTCTAAAATTTATAATCTTAGATCACTGAGAGGTTAAGTTACTTGCCTAGGGTCACATATCACATATGTCAGAGGCAGGACCTAAAGGCCACCTCTCTATTCACTCTCAGTTACCTCTCAGGATGTTATAAAATAGAAAGAATAATGGCTGACACTTCTATAACATTTTGAACTCCTCCCAGTGCTTTACACACATTATCACTTATGACCCTTAAAACTCTGGAAATGGGCACTAACTAGTATTAGCCCCATTTTATAAATGGAGAAACTAAACCTCAGGGAGGCTAAGTGATTTGTGCCCGTGGTCACTTTGACAGTAAGTATTTGGGGCAGAATTTGAACCTGGACTTCTTAACTTTACTTCAAGTACATTTCCCACTAAGCCATACTGCCTCTCAGGAGGTATAATATCTGCCATACATACCTCAGAAGGTTATATAGCAAGGGTCAAATTAGATAATATATGTGTAAAATGCTGTTTTGGATGGAAAGAACTATTTAATTTTTTGATTCAAGAAAAATCATAGTTAATCATGGGTTAGTTTCTATAATATTCTAGGAAAGGTAGAAAGTTCACAAATCATTTTTTACTGAAGGAAAAAAAAATGTAACCATCAAAATACATAAAGAAATATGAAAGTTGCCTGCTGGTAGGAAGAAAGGGAAGGAGATAGACATAAAAAAGAAAAGAAGGCCTAGAATTGAGTAGACTGCAAATACTTCCCTAAAGTATTTCAAACATCATTTCAGAGATGTTCTGACTGCAAAGGGAACCTAGTGAAGCTCTTCTATTGAGAAAGGACGAAATCACAGAACATCACTTTCATAACTTTGATTTCTGTTTATAATGTGTGCCTTTTTGGGAGGGAACATGGAGAGGAAGGATTTACAGATATAATCTCAGGTGAAATATGATGGTTTAACCAAATTTGAGTAGTGTCTATGTTGTTTACCAGGAAAAGCACTAGCCTTGGATTCTGAAGAGATGGTTTCCAGATGCTGATTTTACACTTGATCTTGATTGCAAGTCATTTCACATATCTGAGCCTTCTTGTCCTCAACTGCGAAATAAGGAGACTGGGAGAGATCATTCCAAGGGTTCTTGAAAATTCTAAAATTCTCTAAGTCTATTGAACCCATGGCATCTTAAAATGTTCTCTCTAATGGATGGTAGCAATGGAGAAAACAGATCTTCCCTTGGTTCCTCCTGCCCTTAATTACACTCTAGTATTATTATTTTGGTATATACATAATTTCATGCGTACATTTAATCTCCTCCAATAGAATACAAGCTCCCTGAGGGCAAGATCTGTTTCATTTTTGCCTTCATATATCCCACATAGCACAGTTAAGGGCATATAGTAGATAATTTTGAAAAGTTCATTGATTTATTGACTAAATATGTGATATAAAATGTCCTTATCCTGTTTCCTTACACTGCTAGTATTATTACATGCAGTCCACATTATTGGGTTACCACGTGATAACTTTCACTAAATTGTAATTTATTATGTTTGGGAGTCCTACTTTGGCCAGTTTTTTTTTCTGAGTTCTTACAAAGATCAACTGAAGAGTTTCTACTTTATAGGCATTATGTTTGTTTAAGTTTATTATGTATATTTATATATATTTAATTTGGCAGCCTGCTCAATACTCATATAGCTTCTTTATGAAAGTTGCATGTTTATGTATAAGTGAGCTCTTCCAAGGTGCAGCCATGTTTTTTTATAATCAATACCATCATCATTATTCATAATAATAATTCACATTTACATAAATATTTCATGGTTTTCAAAACCCTTTCTTCATAGCAACCTATAAGACCAACGAATCTTCAAGTAGAATTTGTATGACTGCTTGTTATAATGTATGTAACAGTGAGAATTCCCTTTGACTATGAGTTGAACTAGATGGTCTCTGAGGTCCTTTCGAACTAACAAAATCTGTAATTCTGTAAGCTCAGTGTTGTCAGATAATACTAAGAGAGTCCCCCACTCCCCAACCTTCATCAGATTCTATGGGTTTTCAAGATGAGGAACTCCCAGTGTAGAAACATTTTCCACTAATGTAGTCAGAGTCATCTAGGTGACAGTAAACAATGGATACAGCACTGTGTCTGAAGCTACAAAGACCTGAGTTCAAATGTGGCATCAGACACTTACTGGCTGTGTGTGACTCCTGGAAAGTATCTTAACCTCTATCTGCGTCAGCTTTCCCAATTGTAAAATAGGGATAATAATAGCAGCTACCTCTCAGGGCTGTTATGAAGATCAAACTGAATAATATTTGTAAAGTGCTAAGCACATTGATCTTGGTACATAGTGGCCACTTAATAAATGCTTGTTTCCTTTTCCTTCCTTCCCTCCCTCCCTCCTTTCCTCTCTCCCTTCCCTCCTTTTACCCTTTCTTCTTTCCTTCTTTCTTTCCTTCCTCCTATCCTTCCTCACTCTCTTCTTTTCTTCCACCCACCTTTTCTTCCTCTCTTTCTCTCTCCCTCCCTCCCTCCCTTCTTTCCTTCCTTCCTTCCTTCCTTCCTTCCTTCCTTCCTTCCTTCCTTCCTTCCTTCCTTCCTTCCTTTCTTCCTTCCTAATGCACCCTGACAGTTTCTCTCAGTGTACTGCCTTAGGGAATTATATAGGGCATTGAGAAGCTAGGTGACTTACCTGTGGTTACATAACTAGAATACATTGGATTTAGTAGTTGAACCTAGATCAACCTAACTTCAAAGCTGGCTATCTGCTATGCCACATGGTATACTAGTATGACCATCTGATTTTAGATAGTGAAATTGATTCAGCAAGTCTAGCTTATTCACCTATGTGTGTGTATGTGTGCATACATACCAACACACATATTATATATATACATTAACACATATACATATATGCACATATATCAGAACTGGGGCTCAAAACAATTCCAGGGCTCTTTCCACTGTACTATACAGTATCACTTATGACATAGTCCTGTGTTTTGAGAAAGTACATTTCCATGCAACTTGCAGTATCCAAGAGAAACTACTTTCTAGCAATCTCATTCAGTTAGCAATCACTGGGAGGGGGGGGGGTCTCCTGATCAGAGGTAATACAGTTTCATTTTAGATTCAGTTTCACATCTGAAATTCCCTTTTATATTCTCAGAATGAAAATCATTTTCACAGAGGAAACACCATAGGGCAGGATGAACCTGATACCAATTGTCAATTATAAATCACTGCTCAGAGAGCACATTTGTATTGATTGGAGTTAATACTGGAATCTTCTGTTTTAATTACATGTGTCAGAAGTAATTTATCAGCACTTTAATAAACAAAATTGTAAGCCATCAGTAGATAGTTTTGTGGACCCAAAGGGTATTGTAAGCCCTACTTGTTCTTTTGTGAGTTATTCACCTTGGTGGGAATTTAACTCCAGTTTTGTTAAAAGGTCTCAAAGTAAAAATCCTGCATATTGATGAAGTGGAGAGGCAGTGTGGTATAGTAGTAAGGATATTGGACTCAGGGCATGTGACAATATGACTCTGGAGATGTCACATTCCCTTCTTGCACAACAGTTACTTTATCTTCAAAAGGAGGGGCTGTATTAGATTATTTCCAAGGTGTTTTCCTAGTCTAACATTCCCATTTGAATACTGTTATTGTTAGTATGGGCAGCTAGGTGGCACAGTGAATAGAAAACGAATGCAGGAGTTAGGAAGACTTGAATTCAAATATGACCTCAGATACTTACTAACTATGTGACCCTGGGCAAGTTACTTAACCCTGTTACCTCAGTTCCTCATCTGTAAAATGAACTGGAAAATAAAATGGCAAACAGCTCCAGTATCTTTGCCAAGAAAACCCTAAATGGGGTCACAAAGAGCCAGACACAACTGAAATGATTGAACAACAATAACAGTGTTGTTATCATGTTTACCAAAGGTCAAAGAGATCTGAAAAATCATCAGTTTGATTTGTTCTCCTTGAATATTCCCTGGACCTCCAGTCAAGGGACAATTCAACAGAAAACTAAGGAGTAGGATCTTTTGGGAAGGAATAGGGGCAGGTTGCCTAGCTCACACCTACTCTAGCAATTGCAAAACACCAAATAATGACCAAGAATTCCAATAAGAAGATAAAGTAGCTTTTTTTCAATCGCAGGACTGAACATAAAACCTACCAATAGCCCATGAGCAAAAAGAAAGAGGGTTGTAATCAAATCAGCAACATGGCAGTAAAAAAAGAAAAAATCTGCCATTATGATCAGAGAAAGGTCAGACATCATGAAACCTGATGGACTTTCTATCCTTAGGCACCAAGGGCAAAGAGAACATCCATTGTAGTCATCAACCCATGGGCTGTGGATTAGCATAGCTTGGATGCCTTAGAGAACAGCAGTGACCAATGTGGACATCTCTGTGTTTGATCAGGACACTCAAGGGCTCTGAGACCCCTAGCACTGTGATCTGAAAAGACATAGAAAGCCCTGAAGATCCAGTGCTCTGAACCTCAAGGAACGAGGGGACCTAACCCTGGAGGGAAGATTTCATCACAGAAATCCAGGTGACCTGGGGTGAGACTAACCAGTGCTCACCACCCCAACCAAAAAAAGGGATCAGTAGGCAGAGCCTAGCCCAAACACAAAACTGCAATTTCATAACCAAAGCTGGAGATGAGTAAACAAAAAAAGACACCAAAGTATCAAAATTCTTGCAAATCTAGAGCTCTCCAAGATAAAAGGAGTGACTTCATTAATAACTGCTAATAGAGACTCAAAGGAAAAAGTGTTTTCCACAAGGATACATAAATACCTAAAAGAAAGTAATAGATTTTAAAGGCAATAAAAACCTCAAGGGAAATAATAATAATAGTAGTAGCTAGCATTTAAATAGCACTTTAAATTTCCAAAGGATTGTATGTGTGTACATATGTATACAAACATACATAACTTGATCCACATTCTTTGGTTCTCCTCCTATCTTCGTGACTGCTAATAAATAGCTTAGAAGGGAAATTTGCAAACTTTACCTGTTTAATGAACCCCTTAGAAACTAGAATAGACCAAAGAGAAATTAATGACTCCAAAAGGAGGCAAGAAATATTAGAACAAAACCAAAAGGTGGAAAAAATAGAATATAATTTAAAATAATATGAGACCATAAAAACCTGATCCTAGGAAAATGGTTGAGAGATAATTTATAAATTGTTGGACTCCATGTAAACCATGAGCAAATAAACGTGGGCATATTTAAGAAATCACAAATTAAATTCCCTGATCAATTACAATAAGTGAAGATAGAAGGAATCCATAGACAACCTCTCTTTCAGTCTCTACTCTTCATCTGTAACACGGAGATAATATTAGTAGTGTTGAATCAAGCTCCTTTATACCCTAATGGTTATAAAGCATGATGGGAAACCACATAGACTTTAAGATGAGTATTTGTATAGAATCCTATAAATGTAAGACTGGAAATAGTCAAGTGTGGTCAATTCTCCTTCCTCAATACCTCACATTTATCCCTTTCTCTTCACTTGCATAGCCATCAGGTTTGATCAATCACTCACCATCTGTGTCCTGGACTACTGTAATTACTCCCTATTTGGTTGCACTACTTTCAGTCTTTCCCCCTGTCCTGTCTATCCTCCACACAGCTACTCAAGAGAAATGTAAAAACACATACCTGCCTATTCTGCTGTCCTATTAAAAAATCTTCAGTGTTGGCTTCATAAAACTCCACCCCCACCCTGACATTTAAAGTCCTCCACAAAATGACTCTCACCTACCTTTCCAGTTGTTTTATATTACTCCATTTCAAACACTTTCCATCCTAGTTTTAAATTGATCTGCTAATTTTTTCTTGTACCCTATCTTCTACTTCCATGTCTTTGCACAGGCTTTCTCTCATATCTAGAGTGCTCTTTCTTCATTTACTCCTCTTAAAATCTCCATCTTCCTTCAGAATATGGCATAGATTTCATTTTAATTTATCTCTGTAGGTACGGGTATCATGTTCCTTCTCCCTCCTCTCCACACATGTAAACCCAAGGATAGGAATTCTATACCTAGTACAGTTCCTTAAACATAGTAGGAGAATAGTAAATGTTAACTAATTGAATTAAATTCAATTGGATTGAATTGAATTAAGTTAAATTGAATTGAAGGCCTCTAAGAGATAATCTGGCTAAAGCTCTTCATTTTACAGATGAGAAAACTAGATCTGAGTTGAAAGTATTTAGGATTTTACAAGTCAGTAGAAGAGTAAGAACTGAAAATCAGATTTCCAGACTCTTACCAATGTTGTTTCCCCTGCACCACTCTGTCGAAATCAGAACAAACAAACAAGAAGCTTCTTTATCTCATGATTATGCTTTGGAGGTACATAAAGCTACAATAGAACCAATAGCCAGGCCTCAATTATGACATGCTTTTTAACAACCTGATTCCCTTTAATCATTGACTGATGTATTGCCTTCTGTGAAAAGATCATAATGCTTGTTATTCCTTCCTTTCAAAGAAGGTATTTGAAAGTTTTCAATATTAAAGTCTATGAATCACTTTGAAATCTGAGGATGAAAGATGGCTAATAACTTTAAGGACCACTTAATGTATTCAAAATAACTACTCTATCTCAAAGATATGAAATTAATCTTCTAGAGTTTTGAAAGATTGAAAAAGTTGCATGTTCATGGGGTAACTCATGAAGGGAAATACAAGTCTAATTGAAAAATTAAATAAAAATGAAATGCATTTCAATTAACTATACTTCCATAGAGCAACAATAATTTCCTATACTATATAAATGATCCTTTTATATTAATAGTTATAATTTAACTATTAGATCTGATGATTAGTGTCTCTTGTCTCCTGTTTCTAAAAATCTAACTGATTTTACCTCATGATATCTATTTTCTAATGTTTTTGAAGAAGTGCCAGCTTCCCCCAAGATTGTGGAATCTGATTTTATGAGTTCTATTTGTACTTCGTTTCAGGGGTAGAAGGAGAAAGAAAAAAACACAAGATTTGTTGGCCTGTGTAGTATGGAGATGATTTCATTACAGGATGGTCAGGGTTCCAATAGTGAATCATTGGTTTTCTACTGCCTCTTTACTCCAAAGTTTGATGTATCTGCAGTATCAATAATGTATGTACTTCCTCCCATAGTACAGACTGAAAACCTTTGTAGCTTTCCGTCCTCTGCAATTCTTGACCATGGCTTTCTGCAATCTTCCAGAGAAGATCCAACCAAAGTATTGAAGGACAATCCCTAGTTCTATGCATATTTTGTAGCTATTAGGACAACGTTTGAGGCTGTTAAGCACTTTTCATTATATATGACTGACTCACCATCTTTTCCAGTAAAAGGGTGTAGGCCTTTGGAAGTTCAGGCCCTAAATAGGACCACTGTGGTGGTGGTCAAATGAGAAGATGCCTTTATGAGATTGAAAAAGTCTCTCCCATTCATTACAAAGGAATCACCTGGAGACAGCTATGTGTTGTGGAGGATAGAGCTTGGAAGGTAGCAATTATGAAGACCTGAGCTCAAATCTGGCCTTAAACACTTATTAGCTGTGTAATCCTGGACAAATCAATTAACTTCTTTTAATCTTGATTTCTTCATATGCTAAGCGGGGATAAAAATAGCACCTATCTCATAGTGTTGTTACGGAAATCAAATAAGATAGCACATATAAAGTGTTCTGCAAGCCTTAAATACCATACGGATTATTATTACTATTATTTATATAATACTTAAAGGTTTGTAAAGCACTTTACAAATATCTCATTTTTTTCCTTATGAGAGCCCTGGGAAGTAGATGTTATTATCTCCATTTTACCGATGAGGAAACTGAGGCAGACAGAAGTGATTTTCTCAGCATCAGAGAATATGAGACTAGATTTGAACTCAGGTCCTCATGATTCCAGGTTCAGAATTCTATTCACTGTGTCACCTAGTTATCTATTATTATTTTCTGTGTTTAAATTCTTGGCTGTCAAAGATCAACTGTCTTAGGTTAATCATACATATCCTTGATGATACAACTCTTTGCAAGCCGGGTCAGTATTAGTAATATGATTAATTCCTGCTTACATCAAACATTTTTTCTGTTGTGTTTAATTACGTAAATTTTTATTATTTGTTTGTGTGTTTTTGAGATTACAGTGTTCTAATTACTAGGTGTGTGACCCTGAGTATGTTACTTAACTTCTCTCAGTCTCAGTTTCTTCAACTATAAAATAGGGACAATAAAAGCAGCTTCCACTAATAATAGCAGGAATAAATGATATCATATGTATAAAGAATATTTGAAAACCATGCAATACTTCACAGATTCTAGCTACTATTACTTTTCCTTTATTTGCAGCCTCATAGCATTCCTGGGAGAATATTGCTTTTAAAAGGTGGTCCTCTTGCAAGAGGGAATAGCTTGGCATCATTTAAAAGATGCTATTTATTAAATTATTTGAATGTGATTTCTTACTATTTAATTCTGGGTAGAACTTATTGCCTATTTCACTACCAGTATAAGAATATATATATATATGTATGTATACACACACACACACACACACACTTATCTCATTAATTTCATATCTTGGAGACAGACTAGTTATTTTGAGTACATTAAATGTTGCTTACAGTTATTAGCCATCTTTCATCCTCAGATTTCAAAGTGATTCAGTATTACTGTACACAAAGGTATGCAGAATTCAATTACTCTTTTCTCTAAATTCTCTGCCTCTCTACAGCCCCTCCCCCATCTATTGAGAAGGGAAGAAATAGGGTAACATAATTTTTAAAGTATTTAGGGATTCGTATTCAAGATGTCTTATAGAGGGCAAGATTCTAAAAGAATGAAAAGATCACAGATGGCACGTTTTCTTAAATGACAAAGAAGATGTCATCAACTGCTAATCAATATGTCTACAGTTTTATTTCCATAAAAACTCTAAGAAAATGATGTAGGCATACAGCTAGCGTAACTGTGATGGAATATGAGATGGGAATGGAAGAATTTTCAGACAGTTTTCAACAACCAATCATATCATTACAGTCATAATACTCACTGAAGATAAGTGAATATGCTACTGCATGCTACCTGTTAATTATTTTAAAAAGCATTTAGCTCAGTGGAGAAAAATGCAGCCTTAAGTGCTCTTCTCAAGCAACATGTATCCCTAAAATATGTTAAATAACATAAAAATATGTTAAAATAATATATATGACTCTGTGGTGGATTTGGTCACATTGTTCAATGACTTGGTGAATATTGATGCCATGAGCATACAAGGATTAAAAATGTCCTAAATGAAGAGGGATTCCAAACTGAACGTAGAGTTCTCTAAGTGCTCCCATTTGCCTCTATAGTAATTTTATCCAGTTCCAAGAGGACATTTGAAATCCCTATTATATTTCTTAAATTGACTATGTCATCCACAATTGAAAATCAAAGTGGATGAAAAATAAATATTATCTAGGCTATGACATCCAATTGAAACTGTAGCCTATTAGGTGAGTCTGTTTACACACACACATACACAACTGGTGGTGAAATGGTCAATAAGCTTGAATTAAATTAAGTAATGTGTATTCAACCTGGAAATAGAGGTTGGGAACAGTCTGTGAGAGGTTCAAATTCCAAATAAAGGAATTTGTATTTTATTCTAGAGGTAAAAGAATCCATGGATGCTTCTTAAGCAAGAAAATGACTTGGGCAGTCTTAAGGAGATTATTAACTTGCTAATTATGTGGAGTAGTGAATGGAGAGGGTGATAAGGAAGATGCTGAAAGACAAATTTAAAGGTCATTGCCATAGTACAGGCAAGAAGCGATGAGGGAATGTACTAGAGCAGTTAAGATACGAATGGGTTAAGACTGGTGTCGGATGAGAGATATTGCAGAGGTAAAACTGACAAAACATAGAAATTGATTGAATATAGGGAAAACATGTCATTTGGTTTATGCTTACCAAGAATATTATAAGGTAAAATGAATATGGTATTGAATGAATGAGGTAAATGAATAAAGTAAAATGTGCCCAAGGAAATTAATTTGTCTCAGGGTATTTGATAAAATCAACTGCATCAAACTCCTTCGTCCTCTAAATTTCCACCTCCCCTCCAACAATTGTCTCCTCCACCTTCGATTATTTTAGCCAATCTGATAAGTGTAAAATGGTAGCTCAGGGTTATTTTCATCTGCATTTCTCTAATTAATAATGATTTAGAGCATTTTTTATGACTACAAATGGTCTTGATTTCTTCATCTGAAAACTGCCTATTTATATTTAGCTGAAACTTTGTCTTTCATAATGTAATTTATTTCAAGACTATTAATATAGATGTGATTTAGACCCTCTTGGAGCATAGTTTCATTAGCCATAGGGTGGAGAAAGTCCATTAAGATTACTAACAGTTAAACTAATATTTTTAGTAGCTCTAAGAACTTTGTGTGCCCTCTCTGTCCTCTTTGATAACATTCTATCACATTCACTGAAGAAATAGATAGAATAGATATGTTTTGCCTTTTAAAAATTTGTTTTGGGGTAGAGCCAAGATGGTAGAGTAGAAAGACACACATACTCTAGCTCTTCCCTCACAGCCCATAAAATACCTGTAAAAAATGACTCTGAACAAATTCTAGAGTAACAGAAGCCACAGTAAGACAGAGTGAAAGAGATTTGCAGTCCAAGGTAATCTGGAAGGCCGACAGGAAAGGTCTTATCACATGGAGCACAGCACAGAGTGCAGCCCAGCTTTGGCCATGAGGCACTGGGAGGAATAGGACTGGAACAGGCTTCAGGGGCAGAATCCCCAGCAGCATTGGAGGTTCTAAGAACTCTCACCCCACAAACACCAAAGACAACTTCAAAGTTCAGTGAGAGGGCTTTTCAACTGGACAAGAAGGGAGCAGGGTCCTCCCCTAGGCCCTGACCCCAAGTGGTGGTGGCAGTAGGGCCATGTCAGCAGAGGTTGCAGCAGAGTCCATTTGTGGAGACCTCTGTCTAAAGCCCCTGGGGGAATTGAGCAGCTGATCTGAATCCCAGCCCTGCACCTGGCCCTGGGGTGAAGAGGAGGAGCTCTGGTGTAGTGGAGCTGGAAGCAGCTATAGAAAGGGAATTCTACTACTCACAGATTCTGGTCATAAAAGTTTTTGGTTGTTCCCAGTCCAGTGCACAGACCAGGAGAGGAGTAAACTCCTCTCCCGTGATTGTGCAACCTTGGAGTAACTGAGAACTTACAGGTCCCCAGAGTATACCCTCCTCTTGACAAAAGGACTGAAAAGTCAGATAACTGGATGGGAAAATACCCAAAAAATGGAAAAAATAAGACTACAGAAGGTTGCTTTCTTGATGAAAAGGTATTTTCTTCCATCTGTTCAGATGAGGAAGAACAATGCTTACCATTAGAGGCCTCCAAAATAGATATGCAATGGTCTCAGGCCATGGAAGAGCTCAAAAAGGATTTTGAAAATCAAGTAAGAGAGGTGGAGCAAAAATTGGGAAGAAAAATGAAAGCAATGCAAGAAAACCATGAAAAATGAGTCAACAGCTTGCTAAAACAATACTGAAGAAAATAACACCTTTAAAAATAGGCTAACTCAATTGGCAAAAGAGATCCAAAAAGCTAATGAGGAGAAGAATGCTTTAAAAAGCAGAATTATCAAATGGAAAAGGAGTTTCAAAAGCTTATGGAAGAAAACTGTTCTTTAAAAATTAGAATGGAGCAGATGGAAGCTAATGACTTTATGAGAAACCAAGAAATTACAAAACAAAATGAAAAGAATGAAAAAATGGAAGATAATGTGAAATATCTCATTAGAAAAACAACTGATCTGGAAAATAGATCCAGGAGAAACAATTTAAAAATTATGGGACTACCTGAAATCTATGATCACAAAAAAGAGGCTAGACATCATCTTTCATGAAATTATCAAGGAAAACTGCCCTGATATTCTAGAACTGTAGGATTCCTTTCACCTAGGAACTCCTTGGGTAGAGGGTCTTGACCAGCAAGACCTTCATCTCAGAAGCAATGAAGGAGGCAGGAGGCAGGATGTAAGGCAACTCTGTTTATTCAGATGAGAATCAGGTTATTTAAGGGCTGTAACCACAATCACGTGCAGGCTGAGCTCATCCCATTACTTCACCATCTCATGACTTACCCACGTCCTTGCACCTGAAGTTTATCTTGTTCCTGAAGCTAGTTCCTGAGTTCCCAGACCCAATTGCAACTTTTCTGCAGGAACATCAGGTTCCAGGGTCATGGAGAGCTTCTGCCAGGGTTTGAGTAAGCACAAGTCCCACGGGAACAGGCTTTGCCTCAGCTATGGCCTTGATCACAGGACTCACACTCCCTTTAACACTCTACATAGAGCCAAAGGGCAAAATCAATATTGAAAGAATCCACTGGTCATCTCTTAAAACAGACCTGAAAAAAGAGAAACTCCTTGGAATATTGCAGCCAAATTTCAGAATTTCCAGGTCAAGGAGAAAATACTACAAGCAGCTAGAAAGAAACAATTCAAATATTGTGGAAATACAATCAACATAACACAGGTTCTGGCAGTTTTTACATTAAGGGATCAAAGGGCTTGGAATAGGATATTCCAGAAGTCAAAGGAACTGGGATTAAAGCCAAGAATCACCTACTAAGCAAAACTGAGTATAATACTTCAGGGAAAAAAAAATGGTCATTCAATAATATAGAGGGCTTTCAAGCATTCTTTATGAAAAGATCAAAACTGAATAGAAAATTTGATTTTCAAACACAAGAATCAAGAGAAGCATGAAAAGGTAAACAGGAAAGAGATATCATAAAGGACTTTCTAAAGTTTAACTGTTTACATTCATACATGGAAAAATAACTTTTGTAACTCCCTGAGACTTTTTTCAGTATTTGGGTAGTTGGAGGGATTACACACACACACACACACACACACACACACACACACACAAACACACATACAGAGTACAGGTTGAGCTGAATAAGAAGGGATGATATTTTAAAAAATAAAATTAAGGGGTGAGAGAGGAATGTATTGGGAGGAGAAAGAGAGAAATGGAATGGGGCAAATTATCACTCATAAAAGAGGCAAAAAAAAGCTTTTACAACCAAGGGGAAAAGGGAGAAGGTGAGAGAGAAAAAGTGAAGATTACTCTCTTCACGTTTAGCTTAAGGGGGGAATAACATGCTCACTCAATTTGGTATGAAAATATATCTTACACTACAGGAAAGTAAGGGAGAAGGGGACAAGTGGGGTGAGGAGGATGATAGAAGGGAGGGCAAATGGGAGAAGGGAGTAATTAGAAGTACACTTTTGGGAAGGAACAAGGACAAATGAGAGAATAGAATAAATGGGGGGCGGGATAGGATGGAGGGAAATATAGTTAGTCTTACACAACATGACTATTATGGAAGTCTTCTGCAAAACCTTACATATATAGCCTAAATTGAATTGCTTGCTTTCTCAGTGGGGATGGGTGGGGAGGGAGGAAGGGAGAGAAATTGGAATTCAAAGTATTAGAAATGAACGTTGAGAATTGTTTTTGCATACAACTGGGAAATAAGAAATACAGGTAATGGGTTATAGAAATCTATCTAGCCCTACAAGAAAAGAGAGAAGATGGAGTTAAGGGAAGGGTGGGGTGTGATAAAAGGGAGGACATGTTGAAGGAAGGGGTAATCAGAATGCAAGGTGTTATGGGATGGAGGGAGGGGAGAGATGGGGAGAAAATTTGGAACTCAAAATTTTGTGGAAATGTGTGTCAAAACTAAAACTAAATAAATAAACATTTAACAAAACAAATTATGAAAGAAAAATTAAAATAAATTTGTTTCAAGAATTCCATTGGCAAAATATTAAGACTTAGTGGCTAATCATTTGATAATAAGACTTTTGATCTTAGCTAGTTTATTTCTTAGATGCCAGATACTGTCAATGCTCCTATTCAGTTTTTGTAACTTTGCAGGACCTATCAGAGTTTGTGCTCCTAGCAACAGGTCTGAGGTCCCAGGGTCATTTGCATACTATCATAAAGTATCAGAGTACTACTTTTAGGAAGAACAATTGTAACGGTAGTAATAATTCATTCATATTCTTCTTTCAGGTTTACAAAAATACTCCCTTCAAGAGCTTCTACAGTAGGTTATGCAAATATCACCATTTTTACATATGAGAAAACTGAGGATCAGAGAGTTAAGTGATTCACCCTTGTTTGCAGAGCTAGCAGGTCATTGAAGCTTTCAATCTACTCCTTCAATATATTATTTCCAGTTTTATGAAGGTCCTTAATGTCCTTTACCACCTTTTCTCTCACTTGGTCACCTAAAGGTTTCTGCTTTAACTCTCACTTAACTCAGAAATGGAACATCCATGCTCTTTGTATCTCTTTTCTCTTAGGCATACTCCTGCTAACAGCCCTATATTTAAATCTCTGGTGACCAAAATAATGAATATTTTTACTAGCCTGCACATCCTGAATTACTTTTCCTTATTTGATCAGACATGCTCAAGTTGACCTTTGCTCTGTATTACAAGGCTTGCGTGTCCACTCTCACATTTTCCTTAATAGTATGCATAAGCCTCATGGGTAGCTCAGTGCCAAATGCCAAGAAAAGTTTTTATTTCCACATTAGCAAGAATCACTACTCCAGAGCAATCCTGAATGAGGTCCATACACAGTTATCAACCTATTCAATTGTTCTTTTCTTTGTTAAACAGCCCTTAGTCCTAAGGCAGTGTGGTAGGGGCTTACCCATACAAATCCTTACATCCACCAGCATGTTCTGAGTCACAGTTGGACATTGGGGGATTTCCAGATCTATCTGACTCCATGACAAGGAAGAAAACCCAGGGGAAGAGCAAAAGCATCTCTTTTATTTGAAAAAGAACTCTTTTCTCCCTGCATCTTTAACAGAGATCCTTAACTCCCAGGAGAAAATTAGGTAAGTTTGTGATGCCTTTACTCTATGTCCTGTGGACTCTACTGAGGATAGGTAGAACCCATCTAAAAAATTACTTTATTTCCTCACTACAGAACTCCCATTATCACAGGTGTGTGATCACCCTCCCTTTATCAACATGTGTGATCACTTTCCCTTTTCCATCAAGGCTCAACACACTCCCTGAGAAATCATGTCCAAGCTCTACTAGAAGCATCAGCCCATTATGTAACCAGTTCCTTACTGGGAAAGTTCAGTATTTAGTCCCATAACAAAAATATTTCACTCAGCAGAAGACCTATTTTCTTAGATGATGAGGTATGTCCGCTATTTTCAGAGGAAGTTAGATGAAAGTTCTTATGATCTAGAACCCCTCCCAACTCATTTTACACATGTGAAAATTGAGGGCCTGGTAAGTTTGACTTGCTCAAGGTCACATAGATGTTAAGAACAAGAGGTGGGATTCAAATATGGCATCTAGATAGTATAGTGGATAGAGTGTTGGGTCTTAAATTATCTTAATGAGTTTAAATCTGACCTCAGATACTTATTTGCCATTTAATAAATTGGGCAAGTTACTTAACCCTGTTTGCCTCAATTTCCTTGTCTGTAACATGAGCTGGAGAGGTAAATGGCAAATCACTCCAGTATCTTTGCCAAGAGAATCCCAAATGGGGTCATGAAGAGTTAGACATGGCTGAACAACAACAACCACCACCGCTGACTCTGGAATTTAGGTCCTTCTACTGGACTATGCTATTTCCCCTTTTCAAGTTAATTTATATTATGATAACTGAAAGAAAGGTGAAATGGTGAAATGTTTGGTAAGATATATAAATAAAAAGCATAGTTCAGTGGAATGACACCTGAATTTGGGATCAAGAGAGCTAGATTTTAGTTCTGATTTTGCTGTGAACTAGCTGTACAATCTTTGGCATTACTTAACCTCTCTGGGCCTCAGTTTTCTCATTTGAAGTAATATTAGTAACTGATATATGTATCATTGTTTAAGATTTATGGTTACATTTTATACATTAACTCATCTGAGCCTCAAAAGAATAATATGAGCGAGGTGTCATTATTATCCCTGTTTTACAGATGAGTATTCTGAGTATGGCCACACTGTAAATAAGGGTCTGAAGTAAGATACAAACCTTTAGTCTTTAATGCTTTCCTTTTGTTAATTATTTCCTATTTATTGTGTATATAGCTTTCTTTGAAAATACTTGTTTTCGTGTTGTCTCCCCCATTGCATTGTAAACTCCTTGAGGGCAGGATCTATCTTTTGTCTCTTGTATCCCCAATGTTTAACACGATGTCTGATGCATACTAGGCACTTACTAAATATGGATTGATTGATTGATTGACTACAGATTGTGTCCTTTATCCACTACAAAACATTGCCTGAGGGGGCATGTATGAGCTCTGAGGTCTAAGGTCTCTCTAAACTCTAGGATTCTATTTCAGAAACATTATGGAAACCTATGTAATGGCTCAGATGGATGGTTTGAAAATTGATTGCCAAACAACAGAACAATCTCCCAATGTTTAATCCAATCCTGTTATGTCTAGTCAATATATCCAGACTGCATCTGTTTATAGTAGTTACAGAGATGACTGAAATACCTGTTTGCTGATTTTGTTTGTTTGTTTGGTGCCTCATCTTTCTGCAAGATCCAGTCAAATTAGTGATGCTATTTTCATAGATGTGGCCCATGTTTTGATGATCATTGTTAAAGCAATGCTGAGAACAACATGGATAGATGTTGAGAGATCAATTTTGATGGCAAGAATAATAATGAAAAAGTTAGTGTATGATTTTAAACTTATTTAGTCCATCAGCACTCATTGGGATTTTTTTCAGTAACACAATATCAATGGCTCCATTTGTATCATAATCTTTTCATATAAAAACAACCCAGCTGCAGTTGAAACATCTCATAAATCTCATGAATAATAAATTTGTGCACTTGCAGTGTTTTCCCTACAAGGTTGCCAAAGCACTTCACAATCAAATACACTATTATTATCATTGTTAAGCATGGGAGGACAGTGAGATTTAGAAAGCTAAATATAACGCCCAAGTTTACGTAGTCAATCAGTGGCCGAGGGAGAATGGAAGATATCCTTAGCCCTCATCCTGTGTTGTGACCTAAACATAGCATTTCATCTTTACTAAATTTATTCAGAAAATTTTCATTCATTATCTGCTGGCTGCTGATGTGTCCAGAATACAAATCCAGACTATTAAGTAGCACAAAGTCCCATGCACAAGCACCGAACTAAATAAACCTTGAAATTTCCAATTTCTAGACTAGTATATGAAAGTTGCAGGGTTGGTGAGAGTTGGGTGGGGTGGGGTGGAGTGAATGAAGGAAAGGATGACTTTCTTTGCTATAAAAATCTGAAATGATATAGACATCCATCCTCTTCTTGATTGTTTGATACAAGTTAATGTCTAAGACTGGTTATGCTGAAGGGAATATAATTGCCTAAGGGAAAAGAGCAAAGATGTACAGTAAACAAAAGCTTATAATTAGGGTATATATTAAGCAAAAAGTTGAGGTTTTTTAGAGGGATAGCAAAATGGTGTTATGGGAAGAGTGCTAGGCTAGGAAATAAGAGACTTGGGTTCGAATTTCACCTTTATTCCTAAATAGCTAGTTCACCAGTCTGGCTAAGTCACTTGGTTTCTATGGATTTCAGATTCTTCATTTGTAAAATGATTTCTCCAGGTCCAGATTTTACCATTTCACTCCCTTGCTCAATAATCTTCAGTGGCTCCCTATTGTCTGTAGAATAAAATACAAATCCCTATGTTTGGCTTTAAAAGCCACTCATAACTTGTCCTCAACTTAACTTTCTAGCACTGATATATAATAAACTCCATGTGTTATGTTTCATACTCCATGGTGTAGTCCAATTGACTTTTTATCTGTTCCTCTCACACATATTGTTACATAAAATACTTTGTATTCATTATGCATATTTTTATATGCACATGATACCTGTTCCAACAGAATGCATCTTCCTTGAGAAAAAAGATTGTTTTTATTTTTACTTTTTATTTAGTATTTGTATATCCAGAGTTTAGAATAATACCTGGCATATAATATGTCTTAATAAATATTTGTTGATTGATTTATTGATTGATTAAAATGAGAAGATTTGACTAGATAACCATGGAAGCAAAGATTTATGACTTGAAGGAAACTTTGATGTCATTTAAGTTCAACCCTATCATTTTGCCCTTAAGGAAACTGGGATCCAAAGAGTTCAGTGACTTACCCAAGGTCATACAAGTAATAAATTGAAGAGTCAGAATTTGAATTGGGATGTTCAAAATTCAAATCAATTAATCTTTCTATGATACTAAGATTGTTGAGATTCCTTCCAGCTATAATACCAAGCCTAGATTATGACATCCCATTCCTTGTGTAACAGGTCCACTGGCCCAACAGAAAATGGGGTTCTTACCTTCTGCCCCTAAAGGGCATCTACATCTATGGGCTCTTGATGACTAGGTTCAGTGCTGGGGGATATTGGCTGTATAGAGAAGCATTAGGCTCTGTTCTCATTTCCCTGGTTCTTTATATTTCCACCCCAAAGCCCTGGGAAAGATCACTTAATATTTAGATTTCTCATGTCTAGCATCATCCCAAGAGGGATTAGAAAGGCATTTGGTGTAAAAGATTGGTCAAGTAAATAACAGCTATTTATTTCTTCTACATAAAAGAAAGGCTTAAAACAAAAAAGAATCATTAGTGTATTTTGATAATGACTTAAAACACAATGTCGTAACCTTCATATTGTATTTCCCAGGAGATTAATACTTAGAATATGGTGTACTTAGTGGCATTTTACCTTCACTTTGGCCCTACACTACCTCTATGGACACAAATCTTTCCATACTCATGTCTTTTATATGTATGGACCAGGGCTAGGGCTCTATGTAAAAAATGGACATTTTCTCCTCTGAGAAGCATTGTATATGATGTAGGGGCACCTTGCACAGTAGAGTTGGTTCCAACCCAGGACTCCTGCACCTCTAACAGCCACACTTGAAAAATCCTTGTCACATGATAGCTGTTTAGTCA
The DNA here is from genome assembly GCF_028372415.1 of Notamacropus eugenii. NCBI lineage: Eukaryota > Metazoa > Chordata > Mammalia > Diprotodontia > Macropodidae > Notamacropus > Notamacropus eugenii. The sequence goes on along the minus strand of NC_092876.1, from coordinate 148,614,740 downwards.
CTTACGTTTAGAGGAAAACACACACAAAGCGGAAGACAGTAGTTGCTTAAGCAACACATGCTCTAATTTGCATGAGTAGGAGCCCATGTGGGTTCTAAGGGAGAGAAGCACATCCCTAACTCAGGGAAGTCTTGAGTCCCACATAAGAAAATAGAGGAAGAAGAGAGCCAAGGTGCATTCTCCCTCACATTAAAGTCTGCTGAGAGGATCTGACCTATTGGCCATGCCCCAGTAACACAGACATACCTTGCCACTCTCATAGGAACTAAGAAACTAATTGAGGAATTGCTTCATCATCTCAAAATGCAAGTCCCTTAGTGCTGAGACACATGTATATTACCAGAAGGGACCAGGGGAATCAAGTATAGCTCTATTCATGTTTTAATGAAGGATGCTTTAGTCAGAGCAGATTGGGAGAACCCCTGATTACAACTACTTACTCGAGTTCTCAGTACAAATAATAGTCCTTTATATTTTCTCTTAAATGTGACTGCCAACATTACATTTGGCATTTTCCCCATAAAACAGCAGTCCTAAAGTGCCAGATTGCAATACTACGATGGTAAGATACATAAAGGAGGTATGGAGACATATCTCTGCTTTTTAGGAATTAACCAAAAATGTATAGTGCAGACTCAGAAATACACAGCGGTTATTCTTTCTCTCCAACCTTAACCTAGACAATCTGTTCCCTGAAGAATTGTCCTTCCTTCCTTCCTTCCCATCCCTCTATATCCCTGTCTCTCTTTCACTCTGTTTCTCTCTCTTCTCTCTTTTTTTAGGTCTCTCTAATCCTTCTCAAGGTGGAAGTGCAGGGGATATTGATAGGCCAAATCCTGCTCTGATCATCAAGGGAACTTTGACTTGCTCAGTTTCAGACCCCCACCTCTTTATGCAATCTAATAGCATGCAGCTTCATGAGCCTCACCATATTAATGGTGAACTTAGTGAGAACAATCACAGCGTAGCACACTGTAGCTCAGAACTCTTTTGCTTAAGCAATCTACTGGCCTCAACCTCTCAGATAACTGAGAGATCTTCCTTTCTTTATTCAAAAGTCCTGAATAAATAGTGGATGGCAGATGCAGCCCATTCCAAGTCTCATACTGTGAGGCAGAAATGGAGTCTGAAGTTGAGTAGGGTCTCTATTGTTGCTCAGTCAAGTCCACAATTAGAGTCATCCAAAAATGGGATCATTTTCCATAGAAGGTAATATATTCCCTTTCCTTGGGAGTCATCAATAAAAACTTAATTGCAAAAGGGATTTTTTTCTTCTACAAATTTGACAAAATGGTCTTTGAGGATTCTTCTAGCTCAGATTCTATGATTCTTGCCAATAATCATGGACTGGTCACTATAATAGAAATGTCAGGAACTTTGGGAAGAATTAACAACTTTATTTTAGATGGAGTTCTTAACTCTATTGTGAGTTATGGACCTCTTTGGCAGACTGGTAAAACTTTGTATCCTTTCTCAAAATAATATTTTTAAATACATAAAATAAAATACTAGCAATACAAAGGAAACAATTATGTGGAAAATAGAATTATCAAAATATTTCCAGCAAAATAAGTTTGTAAGCATGAGATTAAGAACTCTTTTTGTTGGAGTTCCTGATAGACACAAAAAAGAGAAGTCCAGGCACAGTCTGAAATGTCTCCAAGACATAGGAAGAACAGATGTCAAAAAAATCAGAGAAAAGCTTGACAAGAGTTCAAGGTCCAATAGTTTCTAAGGGAAAAATGATTCACGTGGGATGAGAAATTCTCAAGAAAAGAAATTCTAATGACACAAATGTAAATGATTCTGATGAGTAAGAAAAAGAGAAGTTGTCTAAAGAATACAAATATTCTGTGAATATAAGTAAAATAAAATAAAAAAATATTTATATAAACTTTATAAATATAAATAAAGAAAGTATTCCAAGGGTCTAAATAACTGACTTAAATTATATTCATATATAGATACTATATTTCAAAGTAGCGAAAGAACAGACATGTATTGTCCCTATGTTTCTGGCAGATATCATTTTACAATAATGGTGACTGTGGTATATGAATGTAAAAGAATATTAATGCTTTATGAAATGATGAAAATGGTGAGTTGAAAAACTTACAAGCAAACATGAACTTGATTTTACAAAAGAGGAAGAAGGCAAATTCTTCAGATTATAGGATGATGGATTTGACTTCAATTTCTGACAAGAATTCTAAAATGTAATATCAAGAAGATGATTTTGAGCCATCATAGGTTCATTAAGAACAAGATACATCAAACTTCACTTACCATTACTATTCTGGTCTATCAGAAAATGCCGTGGTCATTGACTTCATGACATGGTCAAGTTTTCAACAGGTCATTTAACACAGTATGCCATTAAGATGTAGAGATACAAGCTAGAGAAAAACTGAATTAGATGGATTCAAAATTTGTTGAAGCCCCAGATCTCTGGAATGGTAACTGCCTCAAAGAGCATTAATTAATGGGTCACTTTGAATCTGGAGATGTGGAGGTGTCTGTAATAAAGTTCTCCAAGGTTCTGTACTTAGCTATATTCTTTTCAACATTTTATCAATTGCATAAATGACACAAGTAATAAGTTTGTGGATGACAAAGCAGAAAGAATTATTACTACATTAAGTGACCAAAACAGTATGTAAAATGTTCTCTAAAGGTTACAAAGATGAATTGATGTTAACAAGATGTATTTATAAGGGCAAATTAGCATATATTTTCTATGAATGTAATTCCTTGAAGGGAGAAATTATTTCATTTTCAGTTTTGTATCCTCAATGACTAACATAGTACCTGGCATACCATCAGTGCTTAATAAATGAACTGATTACTTGATATTGCTTGATTCCAAAAAATTCACTACTTATGTATATAATGGAAGAAATATGCTAGTCATCTGTTCATGTGAGAATGATGTAGTAGTCTTAGTGGAGTGTTCATTTGATAGGATTTTAAAATGTTATATTGCAGTTTCTTTGCATGCATTAATGGAAGTAGGATGTCTAGGACATGGAAGACTATGGTCCTATTGTACTCTGTCATGGTCAGACCACATTTGTATTATTGTGTACATATATTGAGAAACTAAAATGTTTCTTGAAGGAAAGTGTCAGAATCTGAAGTCATGCCATGGCATTAAAGGAATTAGAGATGTCTTACTAATTACAGATGTCTTACTTGAATAAAACATGGTATATGCCTTCAAATATTTGAAAGATTATATATGGAAAAGGGATCTGGCTTGTTCCTCTTAGATCCAGATGGCAGAAATTGAGGGCTATCACTGTGTCATAAATAGAATTGTGGTCTTGGAATCAGGGAGATCTTATTAATTGATCTCAAATAATTAATGGATATACACATATAATCATAGATCTACAAAGAAGACATAAAGAACCAGATGCATCTTCTCAAAATAAACAAACAAAAAATAAACCTGAATCACTGGTCCAGAAGGAAATATCAGATTCATAAGAAAGAGAGGAAAGGACCTAGCCACTAGAGAGATTGCAAGACATAATTCCACAACAGAGCCATTCTTGTGGCTTCTCTCTCAGAGGCACAGCTCTGCCTCACTCTTTAATGGGTTAGAAGCTGGCCCAATTCTTCATTATCAGAACAGAAGGGTTTCTTGTACCAGTTCCTAGAGGCATTGCCATTCTGCTGCTGCAGGATTGGAGTTATTATTCATGCACAGAACCTCTGGGACCATTCCCAGTTCTACTACTATCCCCAGCTGTTCTACAACAGTCAGCTGTGAGAGACTAGAGATGACTGATGAATGTTAATACAGTTTTGATTTGGCTAAGTGTGTGTCACTTTCCTTTAATGATAATCCTGATGCCCAGGGACAATCAATTTAATCCAATTCAATAAGCCTGGACCAGAGATCATGCCCTGGAATACTAAACCCTTTTAGTTTCAGACTTTTCATCTAGTACCTAGCACCCAGTGACCTGATTGGCAAGTGACTCATGGATCTCACTCTATCTGAGCAGATTCCATTCAGGCCAGGCCTTATTTCTCAGCAATTTTTCAATAGCTATAGCTGCCTTACCACCTCTCATCCTTCCCCCCAAACCTATACTTTTCAGTTTTGGAAATGCCATCAGATCTACACTCCCATTGCTACTATAAAGGTGGTGCCCCGTGGTCTCACTCAGAATCCTTGTATCATTATAAAGCAAAATAGCCCTCCCTGGTGATCACTCTTCTGTATGCATTATTTTCTTTATTAGATCATAATTTCTTGAAAGTGGAACTGACTGTCTTCATCTTTGTATTTGTATCCCCTGAACTCAGAACTGTGCTTGACATAGAGCATTTAATAAATGCTTTTTGATTCATATATATGACTAGTAATTAAGTGCTAATTACATATCAAGGCACTGGATGGTGGGATGCAAAGATAAACATGAAACTATCCTTGACCTCAAGGAATTTACATTATTTCCATATTGTCATGTCCCTGCTAGCAGTTTTTAAGCTTCTTGAGGATAAGAATTATGTTATCTTTCATCTTTCTATCTTCAGTGCCTGGAACACTGCATGGAATATAGTTGGAGTCAATCAGTGTTTGGTGAATTGCATCCTTCTCACTGGAGAGTTGGAATGTGAGCTCTTTTTGCTGTACTTTTCCTTTTCTAAGTTCTAGAAAGCTATGACTTTGGTGCAAAATATATTCTGAGCCACCAGCCTACAGATGTAATGCCAACCATCTAAATAAAGGATTATATCCTGCAAAGAATTCTTTCTTGCAGCCCAAATAACCCCACAAGCTTGCAAAGTCAGGGAATAAACGACAAGAAATGGGTCCCTGCTTGATAATGTCTTCAGAAAGAGAACATTGATTTTCAACGTCACATCATCAAATTGTAGCCCTTTTAGATCCTTCATGTCTAGAATCTGTATTCACCTGAGCAATCAATCCTATTTCTTTCTCCTAGAGACATTCTCATGAAGCCATAAAGAAATCATTTCTGAAATGAAGCTGAAATGGGGAGATTATATCGCGCCCCCTCCCGCCCCCCCCAATCCCAGATCTGCACAGAGAACAGTTATTCTGACAAATGCCTCTGGAATCAAATACATTGTATTGTGTCAATTGGTCTTATTTAGCTGAGAACTGATGTGACATTTTTATTCAGCACCAGTCCAGAAGTGACCACCAAACTCCCAGCTTTCACAGGTAGGAGAGATATATTAGTCTCCACCCACCCATGTCAGAGCTGGCAAAATTGTTACCAACCAAAAAATTAGAGAGTGAAAAATCAGCTAAGGACAAAGTAAATTGTAAAGGATTGCAGAGTTACAAATGATTGTAATTTCTGTTGAATGAAGCTCTCTAGGAGATACAAATGTTAAATAGAAAACCAAATGCATTTAAAAAATGTAACTAATCAAAATGAATATCTTTCACTTTTAATGTCAGCTCAACTTGAGCATGAAGATAGATTGAAGATAGGCCAATCAGAACCTCTAACTTTCCTAAAAACAAAACAAAAAAAAACAACAACCTTATTTTATAATTTTATAGTGTGTCTAAAGCCTAAAATGGAAAAACAAAAACTAGAAAATCCACCAACTCACTGAAGTTTCCTTCCAGCACAGTCTTCACATTAACAACATTTTTGATAGGTTTTACAGTCAGTTATTGGTTATGCTTCACCAGAGGAGACTCTAAGAGAAGAGTTATGAATCTTACTAGTAAGATGGCCACAGCTCCCAGAGAGGTCAAGTGGATTTACCAAAGACACAGAACAAGACTAGGACAGGGATTACAGATACTGCCCTCACTGAAGGACTCTTTCAAATTTAATGTTTTCCTTGAATTATGCAATCACTTTAAGAAGCACTAGCCCCAAAGCTGTCAATGTATGTTAGTCTAAATGCTTATAAAAGATCAGCAAATTTGAATATTTTGACATTTCTTGACAAAAGTACACAGATCTATGTATATATTATATATAATATTTGAAGCATCCATTTAAAAATCTATAATATAAAATATTTAAATATTATATTGATTCATATATGTTAGATGTGTATGTATTGTATGTAATACATATGTATTCCCATTTTATATCTGTAATACACATATACATGACTTCAATAATAATAGATGTCTTTTAGTTTTAGAGGTAGGCCAACTTAGGCATCAAGATGCACTGAAATGGACTGAAACAAATTTTGACAAATTGGACTCAGGTCCAGTAATGCTCTCATTCTTTTTTTTCTTCCAGAGCTACACAGTACCAGGGGATGAACACTGGATTTAAAGTCATAATAAAAAATTTGGGATGCAAGCCTGTCACATAAAAGTTTAGAAGATTTAGGTCTAGAAGCAATCTAAGAGGTATTCTAGCGATCCAGTGATACCAAACTCAAACAGAAACAAATCCTTATGGGTCCTATTGACTTAGAAAACCACCAATTAACATTATCTATATTGTATTTATATACATACATACACACACGTGTGTGTGTAGTAAATATTTTCCAGTTATATTTTAATCTGAATCTGACTTCCCTGGCCTTCCAGTTTGACACCTCTGTTCTACCTTAACCTCCTCCTTTTACTGATGAAGAAACAGACAGAAATAAGCAACCTCTCCAATGTCACATAATAAGGAGCGAGGGTTTGCACTCTGTTTCATTCTTCTGACTATAATTCTGTCAATGTTTCTTATATCATGCTAGGAATAGAAATTGTGGTGCAGTTACTCTCTGCTCTCATTAAGGTTTTTGTAAATATCCAATGAGCTAAGACAAGTGGGGGTCCTATTGTAAAGTACAAAATTGCTGTGTTAGCATTAGGTATTTTCATTTTCATCATCCATTTGATGAGTTACATGTCCCAAATGTATTCTATAAATAACTCATGACCCCTGGAAAACTTACTAACAAAATTTAAAGGGCTACTTTAAGTACATTAGGGAGAAGGGAATAGTTTAGATGTGGTTTTAGCAAGAAAGGGAACAGGGAAAGGCTGTTAATAAGAAAATTCAGGAACATGCTAGCATTTGTTCCTTTAGCTCCTCCCCCGTCCTTTACCCTAACCCATTTAGTTACCATAGCACAGCCTCAGGGATAAATATATTTGCCAATTTGACACAATCGCTATTTGTGTGAACAGCCCAGATGAAAGGGGGGTGGACCTAAATGTGGTGAAAGGACACCCTTAAAAGTTTTTGAATGTTGACATTCTCTAGCAAGCTCTGAGCTTCCAAAGTCTAGTGAACAACAAACACAGTCAAAAAGCCCAAAGAAAGGGATGTTGACGCACAACAGATTAATTGGGATGTTTTTCACAGAAACCATAGTATTTTGTTAATGTAGGCAGAAATATAAATCAAGAGAGCTGGACAGGACATTTATAATGGGTAGCCCAAAATCTTCATTCTTCATAGAAGGAAAAATGTCAGAGAGGGAAAATTACTTACCTAAGGTAAAGAAGGGAGTGAATGGCAAAGCCAGGAGACAGAAGTAGGTCTTCTGACTTCCACTTCTCTGCTGCCCAAGTACTGTACCATCAAGGCTCCTAACCTTTCTAGTGTCATGGGCTGTGATGGCAGTCTGATGGATGAAAGCTATGGTGAACTTCTCAGAATAATGCATTTATGCATTTAAACATAAAGTACATAAGATTACAAAGGAAACCAAATAATATTGAAAGCTATCAAAATCTAAAAAAAATTCAAGGATACCTGGTAAAGATGCTCATTTTGAAGGTTTGTATTTTATTTTATTCCCATATAAATTTATTTATTTTTGGTTTTCCACATTTACCTCCCCCAAAATTTTGAATTTCAAATTTTCTCCCTATCTGCTCCCTACCCCCATGACAGGACAGATTGTATTCTGATTTCCTTTTCCTCCAATTTGCCCTCCCTTTTATCATGCTCCCCTTATCTCCTTCCCTTCTATTTACCTGTAGGGTAAGATACATTTCCATACCCCATTGCTTATATATCTTATTTCCTAGTTGCATGTAAAAACAACCTCTCACATTCATTTTTAAAGCTTTGAGTTCCACATTCTCTCCCGTCCCCCCTCCCCACTCACCCTCATTGAAAAGGCAAGCAATTTGATAAATGTTATACAGGTGTGGTCATGCAAAACGCCTCCATAAATGTGATGTTGTGAAAGACTGTCTTGCCCTGCATTTATTAATGGATTTATTAAATTCTCTCCTTTGACCTGTCCCTTCACAAAAGTGTTTGCTTCCAATTACCCCTTCCCCTCATTTGCCATCCTTTCTATTATTACCCCCCCCTTTTCCCTTTCCCCCCCTGCTTTTCTGTAAGGTAAGATAAACTTCCATACCCAATTGAGTGTGTATGTTATTCCCTCCTGAAGACAAATCCGATGAAAGTGATGAAAGTTAAGGTTCACATTCCCTCTCACCTTCCCCTTCTTCCCCTCCATTGTAAAAGCTTTTTATTGCCATTTTTATTCTACCTCTTTCTCTTTGTCCTACTACATTCCTATAAACCCTTAATTTTATTTTTTAGACATTATCCCTTCATATTCAGCTCAACCTGTGCCCTTTGTCTCTCTGTCTGTCTGTCTCTCTGTCTCTGTCTCTGTCTCTCTCTCTCTCTCTATATATATATGTATATATATACACACATACATACATACATATATATACACATACACACACATATATTCCCTCCAACTATGCTGATACTGAGAAAGATCTCATGAGTTACAAATATCATCTTTCCATGTAGGAATGTAAACAGTTCAACTTTAATAAATCCCTTATGACTTCTCTTTCCTGTTTACCTTGTCATGCTTGTCTTGATTCTTATATTTGAAAGTCAAATTCTCTATTCAGCTCTGGTCTTTTCAACAAGAATGCTTGGAAGTCCTCTATTTCATTGAAGTTCCTTTCTCCCCCTGAAGTATTATACTCAGTTTTTCTAGGTAGGTGATTCTTGGTTTTAATCCTATCTCCTTTGACCTCTGGAAAATCATATTCCAAGACCTCTAATCCCTTAGTGTAGAAGCTGGTAAGTCCTGTTTTATCCTGATTGTGTTTCCACAATACTTGAATTATTTTTTTCTGGCTGCTTGTAATGTTTTCTCCTTTACCTGGGAACTCTGGAATTTAGCTACAATATTCCTAGGAGTTTTTGTTTTGGGATCTCTTTCAGGAGATTATTGATGGAATCTTTCCATTTCTGTTTTACCCACTAGTTCTAGAATATTAGTACAGTTTTTCCTTGATAGTTTCTTGAAAGATGATGTCTAGGTTCTCTTTTTGATCATGGCTTTCAGGTAGTCCAATAATTTTTAAATTATCTCTCCTGGATACATTTTCTTGCTCAGTTTTTCCAATGAGATATTTTGCATTGTCTTCTATTTTTTCATTCTTTTGGTTTTGTTTTATAATTTCTTGATTCCTCTTAAAATCATTAGCTTCCAGGGGATGCTCATCTATTGGGGAATAGCTGAATAAATTATGGTATATGAAGAATACCATTGTGTTATAAGAAAAGATGAACAGGAAGACTTCAGAGAGGCCTGGAAAGACTTATATGAATTGATGTTGAGTAAAAGGAGCAGAATCAGGAGAGCTTTGTACACAGCAACAACCATGGTGTGCGTGGAATTTTTCTGGTAGACTTAGTACTTCATTGTAATACAAGGACTTAAAATATCCCCAAGGGTCTCTTCAGGCAAAATGTCTTCCACATCCAGAGAAAGAACTATGGAATTTGATTGCAGAATTAAGCAGATCATTCTCTTTTGTATTATATTTTGGTTTGTTTTATGATTTCTCCCATTCATTTTAATTCTTCTATGCAACATGACTAATGTGAAAATATATTTAATAGGAAAGTATATGTAGAACCTATATAAAATTGTATGCCATCTCAAGGAGGGAGTGGGCAGGTAGCAGGGAAGGAGAGGGAGGGTAGGGAAAAATCTAAGATATGTGGAAGTGATTATAGAATGCTGAAAACAAATAAAATAAAAAAATAAAAACAAAGCACTTCATAAACCTTAAAGAACTTAAAAAATCATTAGCCTCAATTTGCTCCATTTAAATTTTTAAAGAATCAATTTCTACAATCAGCTTTTGGATCTCTTTTTCCATTTGACTCATCCTGTTTTTTAAGGCATTCTTCTCCTCGGGGGCCTTTTGAACCTCTTTTTACCATTTGAGTTAGTCTAACTTTAAAAGTGTTATTTTCTTTAGAATTTTGGAGGATTTCCTTTAAGAAGCTATTAACTTATTTTTTATGATTTTCTTGCATCACTCTCATTTCTCTTCCCAATTTTTCCTCTACTTCTATTACTTGATTTTCAAAATCCTTTTTGAGCTCCTCCATGGCCTGAGGCCAATTCCTAGCTTTCTTGGAGGATTTGGATGCAGGAGATTTGGCTTTGTTGTCTTCTTCTAAATGTATGTTCTGATCTTCCTAGTCACCAATGATGTAAGAAGATACTTACTCACAGAGAAAGGAAGAATTTATAGTCTGTTTCTTCTGCCCCCTCCCATTTGCTCATTTTCTTAGCCAATCACTTGACTTTTGAACTCTGTTAAGTAGAAGCCTCCAGAAGCAGCCTCTACTTCAGCAGTGGCTACAGCTGCCCTGGGGCTAGTGCAGGGGTTAGGTCTTGTCTGGGTCTGGGATGGACCACTCAGGAAGGTAAGAAACCCTTCCCAATGACCTTTGAAGCTGTCTTTAGTATTTGTGGGTTGAGAAGTCTGAAATCTGCAGTAGGTACCAGAGATTTAGTCCCCAAGGGTTTGCTCCTGCTCCATCTACACCAGTGTGGCCCATGTCTAACTATGTTTACTCCCAGCCTTGTGCAATAGACCCTTCCCATTGACCTTCCAGATGGTCTTGGGCCGAAAATTTGCTTCCGTCTGTCATTTTGTTGCTTCTGCTGCTCTAGAATTTGTTTAGAGTCATTTTTGCAGATTTTTTTGTGGGATTTAGGGGGAGAGCTGTAGCAGATCCCTGCTTCTGCTATGTCATCTTGGCTCTTCCCCTGAAGACTTGTATTTTAAAAGAGAATTTCAAATCTTTGTTCAGAAACACACAAATCCTTCACCCACCTAATTTCTCCTTTTAATGACATCTCTCCATCATTATACTTCTCAGTATTTCTATGGGAATACTGTACTGTTCTTTGCTCTTGTGAAGACCTTCTGCCCCAACATGTACTTTCTGATCCAGTGACACATGTCTTCTGAATGTTCTATGAACAAGACACTCCATCTCTAAGTTTTGTGCATTTTTTTGTTGTTCCCCATGCCTTGAATGCTCTCTGTCCTCTACTAGACCTATTTACTTCTATGGCATCCTTTAAATCTTGACTAAAATCTTATTTGTACAGGAAGCATGTTCCAACTTCTCCTAATTCCTTTTTCCAACTTCTCCTAATTCCTTTTGTAAATTCTTTCCTATTTATTCTGTGTATAGCTTGCTTAGTGTATATTTGCTTACATTTTGTCTCCCCCCATTAGATTGTAAACTCTTTGAGGGTTCTAACTGGCTTTTGCCTCCTTTTGTATCTCCAGCACCTGGCACAGTGCATGTCACACAGTAGTCAATTAGTAAATGTTTATCAATTTATTGATGAATTGACTATGTGGGTTAAGGAATTAAAAAGTCACTCAAATGGAGATTGAAGTGATGTTTTTTATTTCAATGTCAGCTGCAAATAGTTGCTGAACATTGTGTTAGATGCTGGATATCACAATAAAAAAAAACAAAGAGTTACAGCCAAAAGATACCTCAGAGGTCATGTGGCACAGTCCTCTCATTTTGCAAAATATAAATGAATGAATAAAAGAGGAAACTGAGGCCCAAAGAAGTAGTTAAATTACTTGCTCAAGTTATTTGCTCATTTATATATACAGTTCATAGTTAGCAGAAGAGGAATCAGATCCTAGGTCTTAATACTTTCTACCATGTCATGCTGTCACTTAAGTAATGAAACTTTTATGATACAAAAACCAGTTATCTATCTTTAAGATAGATGTTATGCACTAAAGAGAATGCCAGGTGTTCATCTGGAAACATGTGTGATGGGCTAGAGCAATTATGATTCTGTATAGGGAGATATTATGAGTAAAGTGAAGTAATAGTATCTAACAACATAAAAATAAATGACTGTATGGCTCTATCACATTCCCTGTATCTATCTGCCTACATCAAAACTTCCTCCCTTGACTCCCATTGATTTGTATCTAGATGATCCCTTGGATAAAATGTTGGACCTAGAGCCAGGAAGACCTGAGTTCAAATCCAATCTCAGAAACTTAGTAGCTGTATGACCCTGGGCAAGATAATTATCTTCTATCTTCTTCAGTTTCCTCACCTTATAATGGAGATATACAGGATATCTCCAGTCATCCTGATAAATATCTGGTCACTGCACACAGATGGCTCTGGAGAAGAAAGTGAGGCTGGTAACCTTACATAGCCCTCCTTCCCTCAAATCAAAGTCAACTGCGAGTCATGTTATCATCTCCCTGATGTCACAGTCCTTTTAGAAAATGAAGGACAAACACAATAGAGATAATAATAGCATATACTTCCCAAGGGTGTTGTGAAGATAGAATGAGATAATATTGTGCTTATATTGTGTCTGGCCTATAGAAATCACTTAATAAATGCTTGTTTCCTTCTTTTTCCTATCACCTTTTTGGAATGTAAACTCCAACAGGGCAGACACTCTCTCATGTTGAATTGCATCCCCAGCAACTAGTATAGTGCCAAGAACATATCAGGTGCTTAATAAATACTTGTGAATAATCAGGATTTGATATCTTCTCTTTCTTCCTCTCTTTCTCTATCTCTCTCTCATACACATACATAGACACACCTACATACATGCACTCTTGCACCCATACATACCATTTCCAGAAGTAATATAGACAGTATTGATTTGTTTATGTCTTTCAGAGGAAGAATTGTAGGGTGGTATATAAAGAACTAGGCTTGAAGTTAGGAAGATCTGGGTTCAAGTCCTACCTTTGAAGCATATAGGCTGTGTGACCTGAGGCAAGTCATGACTTCTCTGTACAGAGAAGGTTCAGAACTAAATTGATAGTAGAACTTATGAATCCAACACCTATCACAGAGAAGGTGGAAGGTGTTGGGAGGTAAAGATTAAATGGTATGGCATTTGGCAGAGCTAATGTTCATAGTGGAATGAGGAATGAGAAATATAAATAGGTCTAGCCACATTTGCACTTACATACTCACTAATCATCTATTCCAAACTGAATAGGTTAAGTACTCCAGATTGTGATCTCTGGAGGCCTCATGATTTTGTGTATGTATGTCTTTATTCATGCTGTTTCTTGTGCCAAAAATGCCATCCCTTTTCCTTGATACAATCCCATTGTTATTTCTTCTCCGTCTATAATGTTCTCCCTTCATCTCCATCTGTTTTTGCAAAGTCTTTCCTGATCTTGCCAAACAAGTTTTTTTTCCCTTTCCTGTACTCCTCTAGCACTTTGCACATTCTTATCCGATAGCACTTTTCACAGTCTGCTTCATATGTTTATTTATGTACATCTTATCTCTCACATAAGGTCTTTAAAGACAGGTATTAGACCTTATTTATCTTTCTATTTACCCATGAACCTGACATAGCACCTTGAACAGACTAGATGCCTAATTAGTGCATCTGAATTTTGTTGAGTACTTTGACCAGTGTTGATATTCACTGCAGAATCAAATAAATTCAAGTATTATAGTTAGCAATGGGAAAATTACCATTTTCCTCCTCAAGGAGCTAATATTTAAGAAGAAAATCATAGAATTTTGGAATAAGAATTATTTACTTTAATACCCTCCTTTTGAAGATGAAAAAAATGATACTCTGAGAAGTTAAGAAACATGACCAAATGTGGGTACCAGTGTCACATAATGGATAAAGTGGCATCAGTAACAGTCTCTTCTAGTTAAAGAAGATATACAATATGTAAAAGTGCTGTATTTCATTGTCATTTCTAAAAGTTTTTTTTAGTTGTGTTCAAGTCTTTGTTACCCCATTTAGGATTTTCTTGGCAAAGATGCTAGAGTGGTTTATCATTTCCTTCTCCAGGTCATTTGTATAGATAAGGAAATGAGGCAGAAAGAGTTAAGTAATTTGCCCAACATCATATTGGTTGTAAGTGTCCAAGGCCAGATTTGAACTCTGTAAGATGAGTCATCCTGACTTTGAGCCCAACACTCTATCCATTGTGCCTCCTACTTGCCCTAAGTGCTATATAAGATAATTATTGCTGTGGGTGGTGGTGGTATTACTATTATTATATTTAGTGCTCTTCTTGGTCATATGGCCTCTAGACAAAAGAGAATTCAGAATAATAAAGGTATCCCTCTAGGCATTTACTCATATTACAGGACTTCAAGCACCTTTCAATAGCTTAACAAATCTTTTTTACCAATAAAATTAAAATCCCCTATTCCTCTTAGTAAACAATTTCATGACTTGCTATAGATTTAAAAAATCATTCCCTGGTGACTCTGTCAATAAGCATTTTTGCAGCTGTGGCATCTTTTCCTTAGATGACAGAAATACAATGTGGAACAGGCCCATCTTCAAAGCCTTTCCAACCTGGTAGAACCTGACAGAGTTTGTCATGACGTGAATATCACCTTTGAGAACCCCATGTTATTTCTACTCTCAGATGTGGAGAAGAACACATTGGAGAGGGGTTATTTTCCGAATATAAGAGTTTTTCTTATTTTGTGGAAAGGGGAAAAATACTTGGGGCAAAGAGGAGAAAAAATGAGGTGTGGAAGAGTTAGACATGGGGAAAGCAGCAGAAATGACCAGAACATATCAGGGAACCTAACGAGATAAAGTTGAGTCCTTTGGCACCCACTTCATCGCTATCATTTCCCTTTTGCCTGTAGGACAAGGATAAAGGAATGGATGGCTGAAGTTGGAAAGAGCCTTCCATTCTTCTGGCTCTACCTGTGTAAACAAAGATAACAGCCTCTGTTTCATTGAAGCCCAGAGCTGGAATATTGCCATATTGCTGTAGGCTGACTGAATCCCAAACACCAACATATGCTCCTGTTTCAGAGCCCCATATGGAGCACAAACAGCTGACTGCGCTTCTATTTTTGACAATCTGTTCTTCAGTTGTAGCCACGGTCGCTGCCCAATCCTTTGAAAGAGACTCCTCCTTGTTTGAGAAAAGTAGCAGTTCTGCATTGATTATGGACACATTCATTCTATACACAAGGGATTAACACTTTAAATGGATACCAGAAGGGATCGCCTTCACAGCACCTGAAGTTTCCAATTGCCTACAATAAATACTTCAAGGAAAAGGCAGTAAATGGGATGAATTTTCTTAATTTCAACAAATGAATTAATAATGCCTTTATGTCAGTGACTTTATTGCCTAAACTCCTCAAGAGTTTTCTTCTTTATCTTTTGGAAATTGCATTTTCTCTTTTGACTATTAACAACTATATTATGTATGGTTTAATGCCAAATACAAGCAGAAATAATTATGATCATAAGAAGCATTTTGGTATTTTTAAAATGTTTTTCTTTTTTAAGATTTTTTTTATGATTTATTTATTTATTTTAAGTTTTCAACATTCATTTCCACAAAATTTTGAGTTGGTGTAAGTGCGTCTTTCTACTCTGCCATCTTGGCTGGTACTTTTTTTAATTTACATTTTTTGTAAAAATGGCTTGAATTTCTGTCAATGATTAACTTCTCATTGTGTTCAGATCAGAAGGCTGGCCATCATGGATTTTTTGGCTATGACAACTCATAAAACCATGAACTAAGGAATGGAAAGTTTATAATCTATGTTGTTAAAGAAAGCACCCAAACCAATGAAGTTACAGAATCTGTTGAAACATTGTTTAAACTTCACAGGCATGTGACATACTATGGTATATTGTTAATGTATTTTTGTTTAATTTGAAGATCTTTCCCACCCATTAATCTAAGTGACCTGCTTAAATCACATGGAAGCCTAAATCACATGTGGTAGGAGGAGTTTGCTGAACAGGTGAAACAGGAAGGGTGGAGCAGAGTTGGGAGGAAATTGGTGAAACCATTTAGGGCAGAGGAATGAAGACATAAGCAGGCACAGCTAGTCTTGTGAGTATTTGCTTGTGGGAAGGCCCAGGCTGAGATGTGTGTTGTGGGGAGAGACTTGGGAATGGCATTGTCTCCGGCAGTGCTAATGTGCATTGAATTCTTGGTTACTGTGGTGGATTTACCTTTCTTGTGTCTGAATAAATGTTTTTCTTCTTCCTCCTATATGAAGAGTCTGTTATACTTCACGATTCAGAACTGCACTGGCATATTCATAGTCACCCTCATGCTATGAATATTGCCTTGGTGATATATCTGTGTAACAGCAGGGACCCTGCATACACAGACAGGGACTGCTGTACAGGTTCTTTGATCTGCTTTTCTAAATGGAAAGCAACTTATGAAGGGTCAACAGTCTATTTTAATCAAGCACATATATTCACTTAGTTCAGGGAAAAAGTCAGTACCCTGAATTTCAGAGAAAACACAAACACAGAAATAAAGACTAACAGACAGGGCTTCCAACTGTCTGACTATAAGTGACACATATTTCACAGATCAACAGTCAGATCCAATTGTTTGACCATTACTAACATTTATAGTTACCAGCAAGAAAAGTACCAACATCTCGGTTTTCAAAACAGGGGGTGGGGGGCTCTTTAGCAGCTACCCAGAGTCTCATCTGGCCAAACAAACACTTCCAATGAGTAAGCCCAAAACAAAACCTTGCCTCAGAGTATATATATATACTTTTCAGAGTCAGAGGGCATCACAACCCTTGAGAACCAGTGCCTCATTAGAAATTAACAAAAAGTCAGGGCCTTCCTACAAAACAAATCTCCCCTAATCAAGCTTTCTTTAACGGGCAGGCCCATTAGTGGGTGGGAAAGATATTTACCTCTCATTAACATAATTAACATTGCAATCTGGCATCACTAACAAGATCTCTATTTGGAGGCAGAAAGGATTTAGAGGAAGAAACAGATATCCCAGTATGGGAGGATTTACCTTATTCCTTCCTAGCAAAGGAATGGGCTAAAAGCACTACACCTTGTGAAAACTGGGAACCAAAGTTACAGGAGGGAAAACCTAGAGATTTAGAAAGATGTTTACAAGGAACACTAATACAATCAAGGAAAAAACTGGCTGGGATGTGTAGAAGAGGCTGGATTTTACTAACAGGTTATTGTATTATCTGTAAAAGCAGAGGCAAACTGCTGAAGGAAAAAAAATCAAATGGAAAAAGAGTTAGTTTGCATGGAAATTCTCAATGTTCACATTCTCCTTTAAAAGAACAAGCTGCAGTGTCACAGGTGGAAGAAAAGGCTATTCACTTAGCTCAGGAGAAGAAGCAAAAGGCTGACAAAGCAAGCATGCAGCAACCCAGACTACTTGCCATGGAAACAACTCCCAGGATAGTGTGTGGGAGGAAATGTAACAAATTCAGAGGGGGAAAATGAAACAATACTAGAAGGGGAAGGCTTCTCAGGCAAAAGCATACCCTGTATTAAGGCAGAAACAGGAGCACCAGCAGGGCAGCACAGTGTTTTGGAAGATAATTGAGGATTCAACTCAGCAAGAGGTCACAGATATTTTAAATCAGTTCACCCAAAGTATTGGAGAATTGTTAATATTTTGGATGATGAGATCAGTGATGAAGGGGCCCAGAGAAGCATTGATAGATGTTGTGGATTGCTTGCAATTTATAATATTAGTCAGAATCCTTTTGCTCAGTAAGCTTTTAGACATTACAATATGCAAGGAGGTAACAATTTGACTAATCTTTTAGCTTTGGCTTCAGAAGGATGCAGTAAGCCATGTCTTATTAACTCTATGTGACCTAGTGGAGATAGACCCTGGTATTCACTTAAGGACTGTCTGAGAAAATTAAAGAAGAAGGTAATGAAGACTGCCATAATAATCAGAAATGCAGATGTGTATATGGTATGCCCTTCACAGTTTGCCACAGAAATATAATAGTGAGGATGGCTCCTCCTGTTTACAAGCACCTAGCTCTGACTTTAAAAATTGGGGAAATAGGGCACCCTTTTTCAGGGGTGCTGGACAAGATACCATTACCTTAATAGAAATAATCCAGAAATATGATGGGGCTTGGTTGGCAGTTATTGATTTAGTCAATGCTTATTTTATTATCCCAATAGATTCTAAACAATGGGACCAATTTGCTTTTACTTGGCAGAGATGACAATATACTTTTACATACTTGCCACAAGGATATCTGCATAACCCCACTATTTCTTATAGTACTGTGGTTGAACATTTGATGAATTAGAGCTACCTGGTGTACAGCTTACCCACTACATAGAGGATATTATAATGCAGGGAAAAAATATGAAAGATGCTGAGAAGAGTTGGACACTTTTAACTGAGCACATGAAAAGCATAGAGTGGGAAATTAACCCTGAAAATATTCAAGGACTAGTTCAAACCATAAAATTTTGGTGTATACAGTGGAATAAAGGACTGTGAGAGATTCTCCTACAAGACCAACAAGAAAGAGGTCCAAAAGTTTATTGGATATTTGAATATTGGTGACATTACATACTGCATCTAGGAAAACTTTTGAAACCTTTATATAAAATTATTGGGATATGAATTTGATTTGGAACTGTAGCAGAGTAAAGCTTTTGAAGAAGCAAAGGCTACTATATAATTTGCCCTAGATTTATGGTCTATGCAAAGTGCCCTTGTGGAATTACAAGTGACTGTACAGGATGAACATGCAAACTGGAGTTTATGGCAAAGACAACAAAGCTGAAATGTACTCTTAGAGTTTCAGTCTAGGAAACTCCCTTTATCTGGAGTTCAATATACCCCTTTTGAAAAGTAGTTGTTAGCTGCATATTGGGCTTTGGTAGAGATTGAACATCTTACTCTGGGACAGGAGGTAATTAATATTAAGACCTAGAATTCCAATTATGACCTGGTTAGTGATTACCTAAGCTTCTCACAGAATTGCACTTGTGCAAGATGCTAGCATAATTAAATGGAAATGATATATTAAATATATGATATGATATATTAAATTAAATTAAATAAATAAATATTAAATAAAATGATATATTAAAAATAAATATAAAACAGGCAAAAGTGGAGTTTCTGCTTATGTGAATCATAGATACTGAGGGAAATAATACATGCCTTGAACCAAAGCAACAGGGGGTACAGTCCTTGGTAAAATGGAATGAGGGATATGATAGATTAACTGAAGAAAAAAAGAGACATGCATCATTTATTGATGGGACAGCAAAATATTTTGACTACAAAAGACATTGGAGAAGGGTAGCCTATAACCCATGTACTAGACAAACTTTGGAAAGTACAGTGATAGGTAGTAGTCAATGTGCTGAACTTATGGCAGTAAATCAAGCTATCAAAACAGAACAAGGAGGACAGTGTCACGCATTCATTGATTCATAGGTGGTAGCCAATGGGTTACTATATGATGCTGATGTGGAAAAATCAAAATTGAGAAATTCATGGCAAACAAGTCTGGGGCAAAGAAGTATGGGGAGATATATGGACAATATCTTTGTTTACTAATTTGTCAGTTTTTCATGTAGATGCTCATGTGACCCTCACCATGCTAGAACATGAGTACAATACACATGCTGATTGACTAACAAAGATTGCTACTCAACATATTGTCCCTACTCTCACACCAACTGATCATGGGGTTCTAGCAAAATGGGTCCATCCAATACTGTCCATTAGGGGTCCAGACCACGCACCAGCAGGCACAAGACTGAGGTATTAGTATCTCTCATTCAGTGTTAAAGTAAGTAGCAGAGGAATGTTATACATGTCACTTGGAAAAGGAATAAATTGTCCCTTGGGTAGAAACTGGAGAGATAGCAAAGGGTAAAGTACCAGCCCTACCCCAATATAAAGGATGCAAATTTATATGTACTTGTGTTGATACCTATTCAGGTGGACTAGTGGCTTGTGCCTATAAGAATACGGAAAAACACTTGTAAAACTCTAAATACCATAAGTTGATATTATGGAACCACAATGCAGATCCAACGTGACAATGGGTCACATTTCGCAAGTAATGAAATGAAGAGTTATTGTGTATTAAACAATATAGAATGGATATATCATATTCCATATTATCCACAAGTGTCTGGGTAAATTGAAAGAATGAATGGATTATTGAAAGAACAGTTAAGGAAGTTAAGTTCTAATAATTATTATCAACATTGGAAAGATAATTTTTTCCCTGCTTTGCATAAGTTGAATAAAAGACCTTTGGGAGGAAGCACACCTCTAGCTAGAATGGTGACCCCAAATCTGAAAATTAGAAAACAACAAACACATAAGATCCCAAATGTTGAGTATTAGACTGTAAGATCAGAAGTCCCAGCACTGTATCAAGTGACACCTGGCTCAGCACGATATGATTTACATTGATTAAAGGACTTCTGATTGGATAGAAAAGAAATAAGAAAAATCTCTGTTGGAGTATGTATAAGAATCTCCAAAAATCATTTTGGATTGATATTACCTAAATCAGGATTAGCAGCTTGAGTAATACATGTACTGTCTGGAGTGATAGATTTTAATTATCAAGGAGAAATTATTATGACATTCCAAAATTTAGATGAAGAACCTATATAGTTTTGTAAAAATCAGAATAGTTCAAGTGATTATTACTCCTTGTGTAGTGCCAATGTGATATTCACAGTGCCTGTGGTAGCCATGAATATCCCAGCACAATTCCGAGTCATGAAATACCACAGACTCTCCACATGGAAGACAGAACCAAAACATTTATTCAGACACCAGAAAGCCAAATCTATAATAGTAACAAAAATCTATACACAATAACAATGCAGAGAATAACACCATCTTCAAGTCTTCCCTCTCTTAGACTTCCCATAAACCAGCTCCATTAAACAAATCAAAAGCAGGCCCCCTTGAACAAAATCACAAACAAGCTCCTTCACTCACACTAAACAGCTGCCTGCTTGCCTGTATCCTTTCTAACTCTGACTGCTCTGACCAATTTCCTCTCAGGCCTGTTCTAGCTCCTCCTCTTTCTGTTCCACCCTTCGTGTTCCATCCCACCACAGGTTCCATGTAACTCATACTTATGTGACTTAGATTTCCATGTGACCCAGGCAGGTCACATGGGCCTATTAATGAATGGGAAAGATCTTCCCATTTAAATTGCCATTACATGTGTCCCCAAGATCTTTCATATTCTTTACATAGGTTAGTGGGGCAACTGGTATCAACAAAATTTTAACAGGGATAACATGAAATAAGCATATAAAACAATATCTCAGACAACTCGTGTCAATAGAATTTTACAACAACATAACAGGGATGACACAAAATAAGCACATAAGATAATAACTTAGGGTGGGGCTTGAGGAAAAGCACCCCATCATTTCCCCCTCACATGAGTGGGGCCCAAAATCTTGGGGTGGGGGTAAAGGTCTCTTCTTCCTTAACTACTTCCTGCTGAGATTTGGCTGACCTCTGGAGTTGGGTTGAAGCCAGGTCCAGGGGTGATACTTCACAATTTTGGACAGGGGGTGACATCTGACTTAAGCAATCAGACATCTGAAGGTAGAGGGTACTAAGTCTGCAGAAAACAAATTTGACAAACAAGGTGAACAGACAAAAAAGCCAAAAATAAACAAAGAGACAATAGTCAGAAGCAGGGTCTATACAGGGTCAGTCATGCTTCTGGAGTCCAAGAAGCCATTATTATAGCCTCATTCACTATTGATTACTGCTTTCCAATTTGAAGTTCCAAGGTAACTATTCTGGCTAGTGGTACACACTCTTTAATACGAGCTGGGGCCTGGTCAACCCCCCATTCTTCCTGCAGGTCTGACGAACTTGGATACAATGTTTCAGGAGGATCTGCCAGGGCAGTTCTCATCTCCCTGCTAGGAATAAAATCAAGCCTCTTTCCTCGATCTATTTTATATAGTTCATTAGTTGGAATCCCATCTATTCCTCCAAAATCTACCCCTGCTCTCAATAGAGCAGTAAACAATTCATGTCAATCTATTCTGACTTTGAGTCCACTGGCTATTTATTCTTCTCTCTCAAGGAAATTTATCTTTTTTGCTAATTCTCACCATCCAAGGTACCAATTCTTCTCCCATCCTTTGGGTGAACTGACTCGAAATATCTGTGACCTCCTACTGAGCAAAATCCTCAACTATTTCCCCAAACACTGTGAGGGTCCCCAGATTCTCCTGCTTCCTTCTTCGTACTGGCCAAACCTCAGCCTCCTCCCAAGCATCCTCCTGGCCTGTATTTGGGTCCCAATGAAATCCAGCCTGTTCAAGGACTGCATTCACTTTCCCATGGTTAACCTTTCACCTCCTTCCATGAGCCAAACCAACAACAGCCTTTTCTCTCACCATCCGATACTTTCTAGCTTCCAAAGCAAGCTTCCAAATCTCTTCCAAAGGAGAGTTCAGCATAGAAAATTTCTCTTGCAAATCAACCAACTCCTTTTCCATCAGAGTCTTCTCCTCAGCAGCTTTTCTCTGCTTTTACATATAATCTGATAGCTTGTTAATAATGCACATTCTCTTCTACATACCCCTGCCATGTCTTTCCCTGGTTCTATTGTTATTTGCTGAAAACATCATTCTAAGTCTTCTGTAGCCTTGGTTCCCAGTTTTCACAGAGCCCTGTGCCTTTAGCCATTCTCTTGCTAGGGAGGAATAAGGCAAATCCTCTCACCCAGGGCCATTCATTTCTTCCTCTGTCTCCTATGTCTTTCTTTCTCCAAAGAGAGTTCTGACATTTCACAATCTCTTCCTTGTCACCATTTGTAGAACCAACGCAACATTCACAGTACCTACAGTGACCATGAATATCCCAACTCAATTCTGAATCACGAAATATCACAGACTCTCCACATGAAAGACAGAACCAAAACATTTATTCAGACACCAGAAAGGTAAATCCACCCTAGTAAGAAAAATCTATACACAATAACAATGCATAGAACAACACCATCCCAAAACCTTTCCCCTGCTAGGCTTCCCACAAACCAGCTCCATTAAATAAATCATAAGCAGGCCCTCTTAAAATCACAAACAAGCTTTTTCACTCACAGTAGACAACTGCCTGCTTGCCTTCATCCTTCTTAGCTCTGACTAGACTGACCAATTTTCTCTCAGCTTCATTCTAGCTCTGCATCTTCCTATTCCGCCCATTCAGCAAATTCTCACCACCAGAGGCTCTATGTGACTCATAATCATGAGACTCAGACTCAGACCCAAGGAGGTCACATGGGCCAATTAATGAATAGGAAAGATCTTCCCATTTAAATTACCATTACACCTTGTGAAACAATATCCCTTGTGAAAACTGACCTTCCTTCTGAAATAACTAGCAGAGGAATTGAAGAGTTGGGTTCTACTGATGGAATAAAATTAGGACCTAAAATATGAGTGAAACAGAAGCCAGATGATGTTTCAAAGGCTGTGGAAATGATAGCACATGGGAAAAATAATACCATAACTGTTGTTTATTCAGGCGACAGTACAATATTCTACCCTTAACTCATATAGTCTACTTTGAATGAGGCTATGATAGTGGGTTCATGGACTCCAGTGTCATGGATGACCCTATATCTACCCTGCTTCTGGTTATTGTCTCTTTGTTTCATTGTGACTTTTTGTTTATTAAATTTGCTAGATTTGTTTCCTGCAGTCTTAGTACTCTTCACCTGCAGATGCATGATTGCTTAAGCCAGATGTCACCCACTGTCCATGACTCTGATGTGACACCCCTGGAACTGGCATTGATCAAGCTCTGGATGCCAGCTAAAGAACTGACCTCTTGAATGGGACCCCTTGGAGGAAGGACAACTCTATGTTCAATTTTAGCAGGAAATACCTATGGAAGAAGAGACCTTCATCTCTTGCACCAAGATTTTAGGCCCAATTTAGTCGAAGTAGGGAATATTGGGGTGCTTGTGCTAAAGGCCCCCCTGATATTGTTTTATGTGCTTATTTTGTGTGACCCCCATTACATTGTTGTAAAGTACTGTTGACATCAGTTACTCCACTGATCTGTGTAATGGATAAGAAAGATCTTGAGGCCAAATGTATTGTTAATATATTTTTGTTTAAGTTGAAAGTCTTTCTCACCCATTAATAACTCCATGTGACCTGCTTAAATCACATGGAAGTCTCAGTCACATGTGATGGGAGGAGCTTGCTGAAAAGGTAGAACAGGAAGGATGGAGCAGAGTTGGGAGGAATTGGTGAGAGCAGTTAGGGCAGAGGAAAGAGGACACAGACAGGCACAGCTAGTCTTGTGAGTGTTTGCTTGTGGGAAGTCCCTGGCCAAGGTGTGTGTGTGTGTGTGTGTGTGTGTGTGTGTGTGTGTGTGTGTGTGTGTGTGTGTGTGTGTGGCAGGGAGGATTTGGGAATGATGTTGTCTCCTGCAGTGCTAATGTGCATTGAATTCTTGGTTACTATGATGGATTTAGCTTTCTGGTGTTGGAATTTGGCTTTCTTGTGTCTGAATAAATGTTTTTCTTCTTCCTTATATATGGAGAGTCTGTTACACTTTGCAATTCAGAATTAAGCTGACATTCATAGTCATTGGTGCAGTGAGTATTGCCTTGGTGATACATGTGGTATGTAAATGTAATAGAGAATGTTATTATGTTGTAAGAAATGAACATATAGACAGTTTCAGAGAGACCTGGGAAGACTCATGGACAAATAGAGTTTGAAGTGAACAGAACCTAGATAATGATTTACATTATATTGTCAATATTATAAAAAAAATCAGAAAGACTTAAAAACTCTGATAAATGCAATGATCAGCTATGATTCCAGAGCACTGATGATGAAGAACATTGCCTAATTCAGAAAGACAATGAAGAATAAGAAACACATTTATGAACTTGGCCAATGTAGGAATTTCTTCTATGTCTCTTTAACATAAGTTTTCTTCAACACAAGTTTTCTTCTTCTTCTTCTCTTTCCTCCTCCTCTTCCTCCTCTCTTATTCCTTTTCCTTCCTTCCTTCCTTCCTTTCATTCATTCATTCATTCATTCATTCTTTCCTTTTTTCATTCTTTTTTATTCTTGTTTTTTCAGAAAGTAGAGGGATATTGAAGAGAAAAAATAAATGCTCGATAATTGAAAAAATACTTTCAAAACATTACAAGGTATTTTCCTTGTGGGTAGGAAGGACAAAGATTATAGTTTTATAAACTAGGAAATGATACTTCAAGAAGCTGAAGGATCTACCCTATGCCCCAGAGATAGTAAGTAGCAAAGGTAAGACTTGAAGTCAAGTCTTTTGCTTACTACTTCAGTACTTTGAAAATACTATGCTGCCTCTGTCAGTAAATCATAGAAGTAAATGGGTAATTAAATTTCACCTAGTCCAGTCATTTCATTTTACGTATGAAGGAACTAAGGACTAGAGAGGTGAGGTCATTTATCCAAAGTCAGACTGGTAGTAAGTGAAAAAGCCTGGATTTGAACTTCTCTTTGTAACACTGAATTCAATGCTCTTTCTACTACACTGTCCTGCATCTAGTCCAATTCATTATACTCTAAGAAAAACAAACAAAAAAGGCAAACAGATCACATGAGTAATTGTTGGCGGGCAGGGCTACGTTTAGAACTCAAGTCTCCTAATTGTGATTTCTGCACATTTTCACTGTTAATGCTACTTCTAGGTCAGCTCATTTTTCCCTGAAGCAAATCATTTTAATAGATTGTTTTGAGATTTAAGAACAAACTATGTAACTCAGAAATCTTCTCTTTTGGGATCCCCAGTTAGCAAACCCCAGGTGTAGATGTTTTGTGCATAAGAATGGGAAGGAAAGAAAAGAACTAATAAGCATTGATATAAAATGTTTCAGATACTTTACTGTTTTACAAATATTGTCTCATTTGATCCTCAAAACAATCCTTCTAGGTAGATACTATTATTTTCTCATTTTGCAGTTGAAAAAACTGAGACAAACAGAAATTCACTTCACTTGCCCAGAGTCAGGCAGCTAGTAAGTGTCTGAAAGCTGATTTGAACTCATGTCTTTCTGACTCCAGCTCTCACACTGTGCCACATAGCTGCCTCCACTCTAATCCACTACACAAGAATCCATTCTAGTATGAGCCCTCACACATGTGTTTTATTTTTGTCAATTAGTCATATGATAGACAGTTTAAAAATAGAAATACACAGTATCAACAATTTTTCTTCTCTTAACTTGGAGGTTATCCTCCCACAAATATATACTCATTCCTAAGGAAGAATGGACCTTTGAAAGGATTATGTGTGGAACATCCACAAATGGGGAACCAATTATCTGGGCATGGGTATATAGAGATACGTATTCAGAGAACATGTGTCAACAGGACACGTTCTTGGAGGGACTCCCAATGCACATCACATTTTTTCTCTAGTTTGTCTAGATGTTCCTGTCACCTTCTCCACCATTTATTGGAGGAGGGAAGTAAAGGGTGTGGAAATGTGTATGAATAAGTATCTCCTCAGCAGATAAGGACCTACAGTTTTTCTGGTCTATGCTGTTGGACTGGGTTTTTTTTTCCCTCACTTCTTTGCCTCCATTATAGTTCTTAGCCAAAGTATTATTTTCACTGACCACTGAAAATCTCTACCTTATCTATTAGAGCTGTAGTGATTAGTCAGATTTTTCTCTGAAAGAGAAAGCTGTCCTCTATCAGCATTTTTAGTCAATATTTAGAAAGATTTCTTCAATTTTCTGAGTCAATTATCTCTGTCAGTCTGTAAAGCTCTCTATAGCTCTCTCTCTCTCTCTCTCTCTCTGTCTGTCTGTCTCTCTCTCTTTGTCTCTCTCTCTCTCTCTCTCAAAAATAGCAGACTCTAGATGTGACAATGACCAAGTGCTTCAGCTTAGCCCCAGGCAAACAGGAAACCTCCAGGACCAGAACTTCACATGCTTTAATGTATCCCTGAAGAACACTCCACTGGTCTTAGGACATGCCAGACACAACACTAGGATCCCAGCTCAGTACTAGGTAAGCTGCAAGACCCCTAAGGCCTCCAGCAGCACCAACCACCTTTCCACCCCCCATTTCAGCACAGCACCAGACATGAGGGTCCCCCATGGGCCTCAGGGCAACATCAGTGCAGCACCAGCTAAACAGACAGGGCCAACAGCCCCTGGCACAAGAGGTCCGAGACAGTATCCCCCCAATCCTAGAGCAGAGCTCTACTTTAAAAGAAAGTGGAAAAGGCCAAAAAAGACAAGTAAAAAACCAGCAAATAAAAGAGAATCCAAGCTTAGAAAATTATTGTGGTAACAGGGGAGACCAAGACATCAATTCAGAAGAGAGTAACAATGTCAAAACACCTACATGCAAAATCCCAAAGAAAAATGGGAATTTTTTTTCAGAAAGAATCATGGAGGAACTCAAAAAGGGAGCTTAAAATTATATAACAGGGAAAGAAGAAAAATTGGGAAAAGAAATGAGGGTGATATAAGAGAATTATGAAAGAAAGAATCAACAGTTATTGAAAAAAACACAATTACTTAAAAAGAAGATTTGGCCAAATGGAAAAGGAGATGAAGAAAACCACCCCTGAAAAAGTATAATTGACCAGATGGAAAAGAAAGTACAAAAACTAATTAAGGAAAACAGCCACTTGATAGTTAGAATTGAGCAAGTGGAAGCTAATGGTCAAGTATCAAATTCAAAAGAATGAAAAAATTAGAACAAATTATAAAATACCTCATGAGAAAAACAACTGACCTGGAAAATAGATCCAGGAGAGACAATGTCAGAATCATTTTACTACCTGAAAGCCATAATCAAAAGGAGGACAAGGATAGTATCTTTCAAGAAATTGTCAAAGAAAATTGCCCCAATATCCTGGAAACAGAAAGCAAAAATAGGCATTGAAAGAATCCACTGATCATTTCAGGAAAAAGATCTCGAAATAAAAACTCTAAGTAATATCATAGTCAAATTTCAGAACTATCAGGTCAAGGAAAAAATACTGGAAATGGCCAGAAAGAAAGAACTCAAATATCAGTGAGCCACAATCAGGATTACACAGGACTTAGCAGCTGAAACATTGAAAGATCAAATGAAAGGGACATGATATTCAGGAAAGGTGAAGGATGTAGGCCTTAGAATCACCTACCCAGCTAAATTAATCATAATACATCAAAGTAAAAAATGGTCATTCAATGAAATAGAAGGATTTCAAGCTTTCATAAGAAGACCAGAATTAAACCAAAACTTTAATCTCCAATATCAAGACCCAAGAGAAACACAAACAGTTAAAAAGGGAAAAGAAAACATAAGTGATTCAGTAGAGCTAAACTGTTTATATCCCTGCATGGCAAGGTGATGCTTATAAATCTTAAAAATTATATTACTAGTAATAGCTAGAAGGAATACACATACACAGAGGGTATGGACGAATTTGAGGGAGTGACAAAAATAATTAAGGGATGAGAGAGAAATACACTGCATACAGAAGGAAAGGAGAGGTAGAACAGGGAAAATTATTTCACATGAAGCAGTATGAAAGACATATTACAGTGAAGGAGAAGATGGGAGAGTGAGCAGTGGTGATGGGCATTGCTGGAACCTTACTCTCATCAGTACTGTCTCAAAGAGGAATAATATACACAGTCAGTTGAAAATAGAAATCTATCTTACCTGACAGCGAAGTAGGAGGGGGTGAAGATTAAATACAGGGGCAGAAGGGATTGACAGAAGGGGCAGTACATTGGGGGAGGTGGTCAATACAAGCAAAACACCAGTGAGGAGGAAAAAGGTGAAAGGAGAGAGAGGACAAAGAGGAGGAAAAATTGGATTGAGTGAAATACACACTTAGTAATCACAACTATGAATGTGATCAAAAACCAAGAATCCTAGAATATATTGCTTATAAGAAATGCACTTGAAGCAGAGAGACATACATGGAAAAAAAGGTACAGGGCCAAAGACAAAAGAAGGTTGTCTAGCAATACCATACCTCAAATTACATTATAAAACAGTAATCATCAAAACTACCTGGTACTCACTAAGCAATAGATCAGTGAGATCTATTGTTTAATAAACTCAAACCATCCAACCTTTGGGATAAGATCTTACTACTTGACAAAAGATGCTAGGAAAATTGGAAAACAATAAGATACAAACTAGGTATAGATCAACATTTCATCAGATACCATATATCAAGAAAAGATCAAAATGAGTGTATGATTTAGACATAAATGGAGACACCATAAGCAAATTAGAAGAGCAGGCACTAGTCCATTTGTCAGATCTATAAGGAAGGGAAGAATTCATGACTAAACAAAAAATAGAGATCTTTACAGAATATAAAACAGATAATTTTGATTACATTAAATTAAACAGATTTTGTGCAAACAAAATCAATGCAACCAAGATGGGAAGGAA
Source organism: Notamacropus eugenii (assembly GCF_028372415.1). Classification (NCBI taxonomy): domain Eukaryota; kingdom Metazoa; phylum Chordata; class Mammalia; order Diprotodontia; family Macropodidae; genus Notamacropus; species Notamacropus eugenii. The sequence continues at coordinate 148,585,241 of NC_092876.1, read as the reverse complement.
AGCAGAAAGCTGGGAAATAATCTCTATATCAAGTGTCTCTGATAAAGGCCTCATTTCTCAGATATATAGAGAACTGAATCAAATTTATAAGAGTACAAGCCATTCCCCAATTGATAAACGATTGAAACATATGAACAGAAAATTTTCAGATGAAGAAATCAAAGTTATTTATAGGCATATGAAGAAGTGCTCCAAATCACTTTTGATCAGATAAATGCAAATTAAAACAACTCTGAGGTACCAACTCATACCAATCAGATTGGCTAATATGACAAAAAAAGGAAATGTCAAATGTTGGAGAGGATGTGGGAAAACTGAAATACTAATGCATTGTTGATAGAATTGTGAACTCATCCAACGATTCTAGAGAACAATTTGGAACTGTGCCCAAAGGGCAACCAAACTCTTTAATCAAGCAATACCACTAATGTGTTTGCATCCCAAAGAGATCATACAAAAGGGAGAATGACTTACATAAGCAAAAGTATTTATAGCAGCCCTTTTCATAGTGGCAAAATATTGGAAACTCTGGGGAAGCCCATCAATTGGGGAATGGCTGAGCAAGCTATGGTCTGTGAAGATAATGGAATGCCACTGTGCCAATTTCAGAAACACATGGAAAGACTTGTATAGACTTAGGCAAAGTGAAATGAGCAGAACCAGGAAACCATGGTACACAGTATCAGCAACATTGTGTGATGACCAACTATGAATGACTCTGCTCTTCTCAGCAACACAATGATCCAAGACAAGTACAAAGGACTCATGAAGGAAAATGCTATCCACATCCAAATAAATAACTGATGGATTCTGAATGCAGTGTCAAGCATTTTTTTTTTGCATTTATCCTTTTTTGTGTTTTTTCACCTGTTGATCTTTTTTTTTCTTTCATCATTGTGACAAAATTGAAATGTTTTACATGACAGCACATAGTTAACCTATATAAAATTGCCTACCATTTTTGGAAGAGGGGAGAGGAGGGAGGGAAAGAAGGAGGCAGAAAAATTTGGAACTCAAAATCTAAAAATGAATCCTAAAAATTATCTTGATGTCTGCTTGGGAAAATAAAATATTTAAAACATTAAAAGTAAAATTCAAAACAAATTCATGGAAATATCAAATGTCCAAGTTAACATAATGAGAAATGAAAAATTTAAATAACCCAGTCTTTGAAAAAGTGGTTCAAAAAACCATAAATTAACTCCCAAAGGGAAAGAAACAACCCTGAGACCAGATGGATTTACAAATTCTATCAAACATTCAAAGAACAATTAGTTCAAATATTACATTAGTTGCTTGAAAAAAGGAGGAAAAGGGCATCTTACTAAATTCATTCTATCATAATAATATGCTTCTGATACCTATTCCAGAAAAGAATCAAATAAAGAGAAAGACTATTGACCAATATCCCTGATAAACACGGAATCAAAAGATTATCTAAAACCCATGGCCAAAACAAACAATAAACACAAACAACATCCAAATCTTCCTTTTGGATTTCAAGAAATCACTAAAAGCCAAAACTGCCTAGAAGTATTAAAGAAGAGGGCAATATGAAATTAGAAAGAATCCAAAAGTTGATTCCTGAAAGAAATCTCATAATGAAACCTGCCAAAAATGCCTAAAAATATATGCAACGTGCAACACTTGTGAACTCCCAGTTCTGCAAAAGGATGAGGTAGGAATAATATTTCATTTTTTTAAACTTTCAGGCCATGTTTATTCTTTATAATTTGTAACATTCACTTGTGTATGTGTGCCTCTCCTTTCTGTCACATTTGTATATTGTTTTCTTGGCTCTACTGCACTCTGCATCTGAAAATCTTCCCTTGCTGGGATGAGGAGGCTCCTTCGCCAAAGCCTAAAGCAGATCAAAGTAGGGGCGATCCGAGGCGGTGAAGATGAAGGCTTTCGAGGACTCCTCCTGCCCTGGGTTGATTCTGTCCTGCCCCGCCTCGGTGCCAGTACTTCCGCTCCCCGGAGCCCAGCTGCTGCTGCTGCCCCCGAGCCCACCCGAACCCAACCCACCATGGAGAAGACGGAGATGATGCAGAAGGCCAAGCTGGCTGAGCAGGCAGAGCATTATGACGACATGGTCACCTGCATGAAGGAGGTGACCGAGCAGGGGGCCGAGCTCTCCAAGGAGGAGTGCAACCTGCTCTCGATGGCCTACAAGAACGTGGTCGGGGGACGAAGGTCAGCCTGGAGGGTCATTTCCAACATCGAGCAGAAAACCGACACCACCGACAAGAAGATGCAGCTGGTCAAGCACTACCGGGAGAAAGTGGAATGTGAACTGAGATCCATTTGCACCATCGTCCTGGAGTTGTTGGGTAAGTTTTTAATAGCCAAGGCGATTAATCCAGAGAGCAAAGTATTCTACCTGAAAATGAAGGGAGACGACGTCTGGTACCTTACTGAAGTAGCACGTGGCGAAGACCGAAAACAAACAATAGATAATTCCCAAGGAGCTTGTCAAGAAGCCTTTGACATCAGCAAGAAAGAGATGCAACCTACCCATCCAATTCGCCTGGGGCTAGCTCTTAACTTTTCTGTATTTTACTATGAGATCCTTAATAACCCGGAGTTTGCCTACACATTGGCTAAAACGGCTTTTGATGAGGCTGTTGCAGAACTTGATACACTGAACGAAGATCCCTACAAAGACAGTCCCCTTATCGTGCAGTTGCTTAGAGACAACCTAACATTATGGACATCAGACAGTGCAGGAGAAGAATGTGATGCTGCAGAAGGTGAAGAAAATTAAAATTCATACAGGGTGTCATCTTCCTTTCTCTCAAGAAACCTTTTTACACATCTCCATTCCCTGTAGCTCCACTTGGATTTCCTATAGCACAGAGAATCCATCCATGTGTATGGAAATCGTTTATAGTCTTTTCACACTGCAGCTTTGGGAAAACTCCATTCCTTGTTTTGTATTTGTCCTGGCCTTTCTGGTGTGCCAATAGTGCTGTAGAAAAGTATTAATAGCTTCATTTCGTATAAACATAAGTAACTTCCAAACACTTCTGTAGAGGACTAAAGTATTTAGTATTTGATATTTAAAAATCTGAACCAGTTCTGCCAGTGACTGTGTTTTGTATTACAGTGAAGATATGGAAATGTAGTTAAATACAACTAACATGTTTTACATAGCTTCCTTGCCACCTACCCCCCATATTCTCACCTTATTTTTCAGGATTTTCCTTTCACCAAACAACTTTCACATGTTCTTATATGTTCTTTTTAAGGAGGAATCTTGGAAGTGTTGGGTCAAATGGAAACAAGTGTGGCATTTTAGAGTTCAGGATCACAAACTGAAATATGCCTCCTGTAACAGCAAGAAGTTTTCTTACTCTTTAGTTGCTGCTGTTTCATTTGACAATTTCCCTGTCTCAATAAAAGTTCACTCACACTCCTGCCTTTGTAGTTCTGGTGTCCACTTTTCTATGTAATAGAAGTACCATGTAACTACCAGAATACAAATGTTGCTTTTTAGCAAATTAAAGTGCATGTCATTTCTTAATACACTAGACTGGGGGAGACCATTGGAAATACACGAGTCCAGGCCTAACATTTTTATACTTTTTCATTCAGATTTGTGCTCATGTGAGAGGGTGTCACGTTTGTCCAGTGATTGTTACTTAGAAAGTTTGGACCACTATTGTGTGTTGCTAGTCATTGACTGTAGTCCCAAAAAACCCTTGTGAAAATGTTATGCCCTGTGTAACAGCAAAGTAACATAAAATAAAATTACATTTTATAAACCAAAAAAAAAGAAAGAAAATCTTTCCATGCTTCTGTGTATGCACCAAATTCATCATTTCTTAAAGAACAGTAGTATTCCATGGCATTGATGTATCACATTTTTATATCCTTTCTCCATGTAATAGGTATCTAATTGGCTTCCAATTATTTGCTATCCTAAAAAACACTGCTTAAATATTTTGATTTTATAAGAACTTTTGTCTTATTTATAGCTTCCTTGGGGTTTTAGGGGCAGCTAGGTGGTGCAGTGGATAGAGTACCAGAGCAGGAGTCAGGAGGACTTGAGTTCAGATCTCACCTCAGACACTTGACACTCACTAGCTGTGTGACCTTGGGCAAGTCACTTAACCCCAATTGCCTCATCCTGGCACATCTGCAGTCATCTGGATGAATATCTGGTCACTGGATTCAGATGACTCTGGAGGAGAAGTGAGACTGATGACCTGCGCAGCCCTCCCTCACTCAAAACAACGTCAAGTGCAAGTCATGTCACTATTTCTCTGAGGGCATAGTCTTCTCTGGCAACGAAGGACGAACGCACACATAAGCTCAGTAATGGAATTTATGATCAAAGACTATGGACATTTTAGTCATTTTATTTGCATTATTTCAAATTGTTTTACAAAATGATGACACTGATTCATGGTTGATAAACCAACATTTTTGCACCAATAATGCACCAGTGTACCTATCTTTCCCCAGTCCTTCCAAAATTGATTATTACTATCTCGGGTCATCTTGGTCAGTTTGTAGGGTATGAGGTGAAACTTCAAGGTTCTTTCATTAGAATTTTTCGTGTTATTATTGATGTAGAATCTTCTTTCATATGATTGTTAACACTGTGCAATTCTTTTTTGAGAACTGCTTGTTCATATCTTTTGTCCCTTTACCCTTTGGACTTTTGATAATTTATATCTATATCATCTCTGTTCACTGTTTATATATCTTGGATACAAAGCCTTTGCCAGAGAAATTTCATATAAAGATAAGTTTTTCATTGCATCATTTCCCTTAATACACTAGGTACCTTAATTTAGTTTGTGTAGAAGCTTTTTATTTTCATGTAATCAAAGTTATCTCTTCTATCTTTAATAATTGCTACTATTCTTTGTTTCATTAAAAATGCTTCTCCTACTCATAGTTATTATATATGTACATATGTACATACATAATTTTTCTTTTCTAATTTTTAATAAAGTTGCATATGCATTTAAAACATATGATAGGATATGTTGTGAAATGTTGATTAAAGTCTAATTTCTGACAGACTGCTTTCCAGTTTTCCTAGCAGTTTTTGATCAAATAAGAGGTTCTTTCCTAAGCATTTTATATTATCTGCTTCATCAGATATTGAATTATTGCATTTCTTTGTTTTGATTCTCCTTTGTCTTGCCCATTCCATTAATTTAGCTTGCTACCTTTTTTTTTTAGCAAATTACAAGATATTTTGAAGTGTTGCTTTATGATATAGCTTGAAATTGGAAGTGCTATATTATTATCGCTCTTGACATTCTAGATCATTAGTTTTTTTCCAAATCAATCATTATTATAATTATTTTATTAAGTTCTATAAAGTATCTCTTTGATAATTTGATGCGTGTAGCATTAAAAGTGTAAATGAACTTTGATTATATTGTCCTTTTTATTATATTAGCATGGCCTGAAGATGTTTGAAGGGAGGAGGGATATAAAAGGAATGAGCATTTATGTAACATCTATTGTGTGTTAGACACTGTGCTAAGTGCTTCACAGACATTTCATTTGAGCGTCACAACATCCCCATGAGGTAAGTGCTATTATTATCCCTATTTTACAGTTGAGGAAACTGAGGCAAACAGAAGTTACTTGCCCAGAATAATAGAGCTATTAAGTTTCTGATGCTAGATTTGAACTATATACTATGTCACCTAGTTGCCTGACTATTTTTTGTTTATGTTTCTCTTTATTACTGTGAGGAGTATTTTGTAATTGATCTATATAAATCTTTTGTGTGCTTTGGTATATTGATTTCCCAGATACTGTGTGCATTTTGTAGTAACTTAGAGTGGAGCTTGCCTTTCTATTTAGAGTGAATAAAACTCTGGTCCTGGAATCAAGAAGAAAACCTAAATTCAAATATGGTGGTAGACACTTTTAGCTGTGTGACCTTGGGCAAGTCAAATAACCTCTGTCAGCCTCAGTTTCCTCAACTGTAAAAGTGAGGATAGTAACTTCACCAGGTTGTTGTGAGAATAAAATGAGATACTCTTTGTAAAGCCTTTAGCACAATGCCTGACACGATATAAAATGCTTTTTCCCATTACTTTCCCCCTACTGTTGTCACTTGACTTATCATTATTATTATTTAAAGTTGCAATTGATTTGTGAGGATTTATTTTGTAGCCTGGAAATTTGCTGAAATTATTGATTGTCTCAATTAGTATCTTTGGTGATTCACAAAGTTTTTCTAACTATACCATCACATTATCAGCAAATAGGAGTAGTTTTACTTCCTCTTTATACCTTTAATTCTTTCTGTCATCTTACTGTTGCTACTACAATTTCTAGGATTACATAAAATGATGGTATTTTAGACATCCTTACTTATATCCATATTTATTAGAAAAAAAGTTCTAGTGTATCTCAGTTGTATACTTTGCTTCCTTTTGGTTTTAAATATTTTTATGATATTAAAAAATTCCGCTATGCTTTACCCTTTGTAGATTTTGGATATTTTTGTTTTAGATATGATTAAATATATTGGTTGTTTCCTATTGTTGAAAAATCCATGTAGCATTGGTACAAATTCAACTTTATCATATGAATACTTCTTGGATAAATTTACTATTGTCTATTTGACAGAATAAAATTTTTGAATCAATATTTATTCATCTTATTAGTCTATAGTTCTGTGATTTATGCTTCCTTGATTTAGACATTAGGACAATGTTTTTATCATTTACTTTTAAATAAATACCTTTTAAAAATCATAAAATGATTTTTTTTCAATTTTGAGAGTAGTTTACATAGAATGGATATTTATTAGTCTTTAAAACTTTGTTGAATTCTCCTGTGAATCCATTAGGACTAGAAATTTTTTGACAGTTCCATTATTGATAGTTCTATTTCCTCTTCTGAGATTGGATTACTTAAGATCTTTAAGTAGTTTTCTCTCAGTTAGGCACTGACATTTTGAATACAATCCTTTATTTCTTTTGTTTTCTCAGTTTTGATAGCATATAACTGTGTATGGTAATTTCTGATCATTTTTTTTTATTTTTGGTGGTTTTTTTTTGTGTGATTTCATCTTCTCTTTCATCATTTTGTTTATCTGATATTTTTGTCCTCTTCTTTTTTTTTCTTTTTTTTAAAATTTATTTATTGTACTTTTAATGTTCATTTCCACAAAATTTTGGGTTCCAAATTTTCTCCCCATTTCTCCCCTCCCCCCACCCCAAAACACCAAGCATTCTAATTGCCTCTATCACCAATGTGCCCTCTCTTCTAACATCCCTCCCTTCCCTTGTCCCCATCTTCTCTTTTGTCCTGTAGGGCCAGATAATTTTCTATACCCCATTACCTGTATTTCTTATTTCCTAGCAGCAAGAACAGTACTCGACAGTTATTCCTAAAACTTTGAGTTCCAACTTCTCTTCATCCCTCCCTCCCCACCCATTCCCTTTGGGAAGGCAAGCAATTCAATATAGGCCATATCTGTGTAATTTTGCAAATGACTTCCAAAATAGTCGTGTTGTGTAAGACTATATTTCCCTCCATCCTATCCTGCCCCTCCATGGCTTCTATTCTCTCTTTGGATCCTGTCCCTCCCCAAGAGTGTTGACTTCAAATTGCTCTCTCCTCCCATTGCCCTCCCTTCCATCATCCCCCCCACCCTGCTTATCCCCTTCTCCCCCACTTTCCAGTATTTTAAGATAGGTTTTCTTACCAAAATGAGTATGCATTTTATTCCTTCGTTTAGTGGAATGTGATGAGAGTAAACTTCATGTTTTTCTCTCACCTCCCCTCTTTTTCCCTCCACTAAAAAGTCTTTTGCTTGCCTCTTTTATGAGACATAATTTACCCCATTCCATTTCTCCCTTTCTCCTCCCAATATATTTCTCTCTCACCGCTTAATTTCATTTTTTTTTAAGATATGATCCCATCCTATTCAATTCACTCTATGCTCTCTGTCTCTCTCTGTGTGTGCATGTGTGTGTATATATAATCCCACCAACTACCCAGATACTGAAAAGTTTCAAGAGTTACAAATATTGTCTTTCCATGTAGGAATGTAAACAGTTCAACATTAGTAAAGTCCCTTATGACTTCTCTTTCCTGTTTACCTTTTCATGCTTCTCTTCATTCTTGTGTTTGAAAGTCAAATTTTCTTTTCAGCTCTGGTCTTTTCATCAAGAATGCTTGAAAGTCCTCAATTTCATTGAAAGACCATTTTTTCCCCTGAAGTATTATACTCAGTTTTGCTGGGTAGGTGATTCTTGGTTTTAGTCCTAGTTCCTTTGACTTCTGGAATATCCTATTCCACGCCCTTCAATCCCTTAATGTAGAAGCTGCTAGATCTTGTGTTATCCTGATTGTATTCCCACAATATTTGAATTGTTTCTTTCTAGCTGCTTGCAATGTTTTCTCCTTGACCAGGGAACTCTGGAATTTGGCCACAATGTTCCTAGGGGTTTCTCTTTTTGGATCTCTTTCAGGTGGTGATTGGTGTATTCCTTGAATACTTATTTTGCCCTCTGGTTCTAGAATCTCAGGGCAGTTTTCCTTGATAATTTCATGAAAGATGATGTCTAAGCTCTTTTTTTGATCATGGCTTTCAGGTAGTCCCAAAATTTTTAAATTGTCTCTCCTGGATCTATTTTCCAGGTCAGTTGTTTTTCCAATGAGATATTTCACATGATCTTCCATTTTTTCATTCTTTTGTGATTTCTTGGTTTCTCATAGAGTCATTAGCCTCCATCTGTTCCATTCTAATTTTGAAATGACTATTTTCTTGAGTGAGCTTTTGAACCTCCTTTTCCATTTGGCTAATTTGGCTTTTTAAAGCCTTCTTCTCCTCATTGGCTTTTTGAACCTCTTTTGCCAATTGAGTTAGCCTATTTTTCAAGGTGTTATTTTCTTCAGCATTTTTTTGGGTCTCCTTTAGCAAGGTGTTGACCTGCCTTTCATGCTTTTCTTGCATCTTTCTCATTTCTCTTCCCAGCTTTTCCTCCACCTCTCTAACTTGATTTTCAAAATCCTTTTTGAGCTCTTCCATGGCCTGAGCCCATTGAATATTTATTTTGGATGTTTAGGTTACAGAAGCCTTGAATTCTATGTCTTTCCCTGATGGTAAGCATTGTTTTTCCTCATCAGAAAAGATGGGAGGAGATATCTGTTCACCAAGAAAGTAACCTTCTATGGTCTTATTTTTTTCCCTTTTCTGGGCATTTTCCCAGTCAGTGACATGACTTCTGAGTTTCCTTTTCACACCCACCTTGCCACCAGATCTACCCAGCTAGTGCTTGGGAGCTCAGAATCAAATACTGCTTCCCAGCTTCAGGGCTTTTGGTGGGGTTGGGGCTGCTATTCAGTGTGAGATTAAGTTCAGGTACTCAGGTGGAGGCAGGGCCGCCACATGGGGCTTAGTTCCCTCAGGGGGTTTATGCTGAGACCTTCAACAATGGATCTGAGCTCCTGCCTGCTTTGGGAGCCTTTGTCTGCTGCTGCCTCTGCTGCTGCCTCCCGAGGGGGCCTGAGTTATGGAGACACCCTACTCCCTTCTTGGTGAGCCAAAAAGACCCTCTCACTGACGTTTGGTGTCTGTGGGTGGAGGGACCTGCATGGCTGTTGGAGATTCTATCCCTGAAGCCTGCTCGGATCCGCTCCTCTTGGTGCTGCACGGCCAAGGCAGGGCTGGGCTCTGCTCCAGGTCCAGTGCGTGACGGACCTTTCGGATCAGTTTTTCAGGTCTCTCTGGAACAGAAATCTCCTCCACTCCATTGTTCTGTGGCTTATGCTGCTCCAGAATTTATTGGGAGTTCTTCTTTACAGGTATTTTATGGGCTATGTGTTCGGAGCTAGCATATGTGTATCTTTCTACTCCGCCATCTTGGCTTCTGTCCTCTTCTTTTTAATCAGATTTTCTACAGGTTTATCAATTTTAATAGTCTTCAAAGAACCAATTTTAATTTTAGCATTTCTATAATTTTGGTTACTAATTCATCTATTTTTCCTCTGATTTCAATATTTCCAGTTCTATGATTATTTTAAGTTTGTTATACTTCCAATATTTTTTCAATTATAATCTTTTAAAAATTTTTGTAAAATTTTTATTTGTTTTAAACTTAAATACAAAATGAGAAAAAAAAGAAACATCACCATGTAAACAGCTGAACATGAAAGAATTAAATATAAAACAATAAATTTCCATTTCAAGAAAACCAATAAATATTACACATTGTTTTCAAAGCTGACCAGTTTTTCTCTGTTTCCTTTTAGGTTTTCTTCTCTTCTCTGCTATGCACTTTTAAATTTATTTTTCCCTTCCTCTTCTCCTTCCACTCTAAAAAAGGCTACAATTAAGTGCAGATATATATTCATCTACATAGATTCTATAAACATACACATATGTACACACACACTTATATACATCTATGTAAGACTGTGCTATTCTTATTTCTACTTGTCATCTGTTTCTATGAAGTTAGATAGCATCTTCCCTCATAAGTTCAAGTCTCTCTCTTTTCAAAATCAGCCAGCTCATCATTTCCTACACACAGCAATACTCCAACCCAATCACATCCTATCTGAGAGATTGTCTAAGAAAGTTTTTTCCCCCAATTTCTGCACTCTTTCTATTCTTGGCTACATAGGTTTTATATATACTAGAAAATTTTATTTAATTTCATCAAAATTATCCATTTTATACTTCAATAATGTTCTCATCTTACATTATAGTTTAAGATCTGATATTGATGGATCTACTTCCTTTATATCTTTTTCTCAGTTTTCTTTGAAGTTCCTGACCTTTTATTCTTCCAAATGAAATTTGTTATTATTTTTTCTGAGATTTTTTTTGGAATTTAATTGGAATGACATTGAGTAAATAGATTAGTTAGGTTAAATGATCACTTTTAAAATTATATTGATTTTCTCTACCCATGAACAATACATATTACTTCTATTATTTAGATGTGACTTTATATAAAAAAGTTCTTCATGTTTATGTTCATGTTGGTCTTGTGTCTGTTTTGGCAGGTATATGCTCAGGTATTTTTATATTGTCTAGCTATTTTAAAAGGTTTAAAACAGTATCGAATAATATTGCTGACTCACAGTGTAGTTTCTCTATTTTTCTCTTTTAATTAAATCTATTTTAACTTTAACTTTGAGATCATGATTACTACCCCTGCTTTTTTACATATTAAATGCTACTCTTACCCTTTATTTTATCTGAGTGTATATCTCTCATTTTTATGTTTACTGAAAGCAACATAATGTTGAATTCAAATTTTTAGTCTACTATCCATTTCCATTTTATGGGTAAATTCATTCTATTCACATTCTAAGCTACAATTCCTTGTAGTGTATTTTTCTTCATTATCCTCCTCACCCTATTTACCTTATTCTTCCTCATTCTTCTGCTTTACTTCTGCCTGCTACCTTACCCTCCTACTCTTTAACCTACCCACCCCTCAGAGTCTCTCTTTTATCCTCTTCCTCTACCCTATCCACTTGCCCTTATTTCTTTCTGAATTTAGAAGACTTTTATATATATATGCATGTATTTATGTAGGTATGCATGTATGTATATATGTGTATGTGTGTGGTCCCTTCTTTAATTCATTCCCAATGAGAGTACCAACACTACCCATCTTTCCCCCACAAGCTTCTTTTGTATTGATTTTTCCATTTATGCCTCATTTATACAATTACTCCTTTTTATCTCTCCTTATACAGTTTTATCTTTTAGAATAACCCAATTGCACTTAACTCAGCCTTCACCTTTCTTTCAAACTACCCAAATAATGATGACAATCATAAGAGTACTGCTAATGTTTTCACATACACAAAGTAAAAAAAAAGAATTAACTTATTGAGTCCCTTATAATTGATCTTTAATATTTATATTTCTCCTGGATATTCTGTGTCAAATTTTCCCTTAAGTTCCTGTTTTTTGTTTTTGTTGTTGTTGTTACAAAAACCTGAAAGTCTTTCAGTTCCTTAAATGTCCCCTTTTTTTCCATTCAGAATTATACTTTACTTTGAAGGGCAAAGTTTTGTTGTAACCTCAGCTCTTTTGCTCTAGAAAATATGGTTTCCCAAGGTAGTAGCTGCTAGCTCTTGAGTAATCCTTATTGTAGCTCCATGATACTTAATTTTTTTGTTGCTTCCAATATTTCCTCCTTAAACTAAGAGCTTTGAAACTTGGCTATTATATTCCTGTAAGTTTTCCTTCTGGGATCTCTTTCAGGTGATCATCAGTGGAATTTTGTTTTCCTATTTCTGCTTTGACTTCTTGTTCTAGAACTTCAGGGTAATTTTCCTTTATAATTTCTTGTAATATTGTATCAAGATTCTTTTTTTAATCATAATTTTCAGGTAATCCACCTATTCTTATATCCTTTCTCCTTGGTCTGTTCTCTAGATCACATGTTTTTTTGATAAGATGTTTCACTTTCTTTTCTTTTTTTTCATTCTTTTGATTTTCTTTTATGATTTCTTTGCGTCTTAGAATATCATTAAATTCCTCTTGCCCAATTCTAATTTTCAAGGAAATATTTTCTTTCTTAAGTTTTTGATTCTCTATTTCATGTTGGTTGATTTTCTTTCCATAATTTTCTTGAATTACTCTTATTTTGTTCTATTTTTTCCTTGATCTCTCATTTGATTTTTAAAGTCCTTTCTAAGTTCTTCTAAGAACTCTTTTTGTACTTGGGACCATTTGATATTTCTCATTGAAAAATGAGTGGTTTTTAAAGCTTCATTATCTTCCTTGAAATATGAACCCAGATCTTCTCTATCACCATATTAACTATCTATGGTTGGGTTCTTACTCCTTTGCTTATTCATTTTTATTTATCTGCCTTCTTACTGAGTCAGGAATCCTACATCTCTCTAAGCTTTGCTTATACTTTACTTTTGATGGAATTAAATGCTTTCTTCTTAAAGATGAAAGAACTATACTGCTAGTAAATGCTGTGGAGTTATCATTTTTTCATTTAGTAGCTTCTGAATGGCAAGATTCTTGCCAGAGTTCTCCTTAATAGGCTGATCCTTCACCTGGAACATGGTCATCTATCTGACAGCCAGTGTTACTTCAGAAAGGGCTGAGCAACAGTTCATATGGTATTTGCTGCCTGACAATTCTAGAAGAAATGCCTGAAGCGTAATAGAGATCTGTACACAACATTTGCAGTTCTCACCAAGGCCTTTGATATTGTAGTCGAGAGGGCTTATGGGAAATTATGTCAAAATTTGGTTACCCAGAGAAATTCATCAGTATTGTATGCCAATTTCATGATGGCATGTTTGCCTAGGTTCTAGATAATGGACAATACTCTTGTGCCTTCCCAGTCATTAATGGAGTGAAACAAGATTGTGTGCTTGCTCCCATGCTTTTTTAGCATGATGTTTTCAGCCATGCCGTCAAATGCTTTCAATAAAGATGAACATGGCATCAAGGCCAGCTACCACACTGATGGTAAATTCTTCAATTTGAAAAGGCTACAAACCAAGACCAAAGTGGAGATAGTGGTGGTGCATGATTTTCTGTTTGCAGATGATTGTGCACTCAATGCAGCCTCTGAAGTTGAGATGCAACAAAGTATGGATCAATTTTCTGCTGGTTGTGCTAATTTTGGCCTAATAATTAATACCAAAAAAACCATAGGTGCTCCATCAGCCGCTACCATACCATCCATATGTGGAACAATTGATTACAGCAAACGGAGAAGTTTTGAATGCTGTGGATAGATTTACTTACCTTGATAGTATACTTTCCAGGGATGTACACATTGATAATGTGGTTGATGCACGCATTGTCAAAGCTAGCTCAGTGTTTGATTTGAAGATCTACAGAGCTGTTGTATTGCTCTGTATTTACTGTTTATGCCTGTGAAACCTGGACAGTTTACCAGTGCCATGCCAAGAAGATGAATGGCTTCCATTTGGAAGATTCAATAGGAAGATTCTGAAGATCACCTGATAGGATAAGGTACCATACACTGAAGTCCTTCCTTGAACTAAAGTACCAAGCATTCAACCTATGCTTCAGAGACTGCAACTCTGATGGGCTGGCCACATTGTTCAAATGCAAAACCTACACTTGCCATACTCACACAGAGCAAGTGATCACATGGTGGTCAGAAGAAGCAATAACAAGGACACTCTCAAGGTCTCTCTCGAGAATTTCGAAATTAATTTGTCACATGGGAGACACTGGCACAGGACCACTAAGCATGGCATGCCCACATCAGAGAAGGTGCTGTGCTCTATGAGCAAAGCAGAATCAAAATAGCTCAAAGCAAATACAGGCTGCACAGATTGAGAGTAGCCACCCCAAACTTTCACATGGGCTATCTGTGCCCAATCTGTGATAGAGCATTCTGAATTTGTATTGATCTGATCACCCATAGTCAGACACATAGAAACTTGACTTTACCATAGTGATGTCATTTTGGTCCTCTTTGAGGATGAAGGACAACAACCAACTCATTTTTTTATTTATGTATTTTTTGTTTTATTTTGTTTTAAGTAGCTATTTTTCTAATCATGTTCTAGTCCTAAGGTATGAGAAATGATACTTCAAGTCTCAGGTCCTTCTTACTAATATTTCCGAGGTCTGTCCCATGGCCCATCCTTGGGATCTTCTCAGCCACACTGTCCTGCAAATAATCTTGATCCCTACAGTCCCTTCAGTGGCTGCATACTTCAGCTGTCCTCTCTGCTCTGGAACTGAAAACAGGAAGTCTATTCACTTGTAGTATCCATAGCCAGCAGGGCCCCTGCCCCTCTCCTATTGCACCCATCAGGTATGTGCTAGTTCCTTGTCCCCACAGCCACAGCCTCTGACTCTGGCATCCCTTGACAATGGAAGGTCCTTCAGTCTTCTAGTGCTCAGCCTTCAGACCCCCATACTGTCACTGAGATGAAAATTTCTAAGGCTGAGGCTGCCTCTCAACCCAGCTGCTCTCAGAGCTTATTGGTTGTTGGTTCTGCAGAGACGGCCTAGAGATTGTTTGCATTTCACTCTGGCCAAAGTGTACCCCTTGATGTTTACTCTTATCTGGAGTTTTCTCAAATTGTCTTAGGAGAACAACTGTTTTATCCGCATCTACTTTATCCCATGTTTATTTCTGCTACTTTGAGGTGATGTTCTGTCTTTTTTTGTGAAGAAAATTGGGAGAGCTGAAAGTTTTCTTACTTGCTCTGCCATCTTTCCAGAATTCTCTCTCCACTTTTCCAATATTTTAACACTTCAATTCAGCGTATTAATTTTTTTCTATTTTGTTAATGTGTATTGGTTAAGATTTTTTGCCCCTCAGATTTGCTTTAACTATATTCAATAAGTTATGGTATGTTATTTCATCATTATCATTCACACAATTACAGTTTTAATGCTCTTTGACCACTCATTACTTAGGATTTGGTCCTAAATAAGGATTTCAGTAAAAGCTATGTTTTTTCTTTGTGATTCCTAAACCAATTTCTACTTTTATTGTGTTGTGGTTAGTAAAGAATATATTTTCTCTTTTTGTCCTTTTTGCATTTATTTGCAATATCTCTGTGCCCCAATAAAGGGTTAATTCGTGAAAAATCCATATACTGCAGAGAAATATATTTATGCTTTTGCAGTCCCATTTTGAAGAAGCCATACATTTTTATCTCTAGTTTCTTCATCATTTTGATCGGTTCTGCGTTTTTCTTTTTGTTTATCTTTCTGTTATACTTAACCAAAACTGAGAGAGGGGCTTTGGAGTCTCTTGCCACTATTGTGTTAAAGTCTATGAGTACTTGCAGTTCAATTAATGTTTTCCTTATGAATTTAGGTGCTAAGATATCTGAAGCATACATGTTTAATATTAGTTAGGCTGCCTATTGTTCCTTCAACGTAATATGGTTACCTTGTTTACCTCTCTACCCCTCCTCACCCCTTTTTAATGTTTTAAATGTCTGCTTTTCATTTTCCTGATAGCACAATTTCAACATTCGATTTTTTGGACACGTTTGATCCATGCACACCCAAAACAGTCCAGACCCTGATTTTATTCTTTACTCATTAGTATATCCTTTTTGATTAGAAGTGTTTCTTATAAGAAATATTGTAGCACTTTGTGTTCTTATCCAATCTGGCACTTTGTTTGTCGTTGTTTTGTCTGGCCAGCTAAGTGGCCCAGTTGATAAAGCACTAGGCTTAAAATCAGGA
Source organism: Notamacropus eugenii (assembly GCF_028372415.1). Taxonomy (NCBI): domain Eukaryota; kingdom Metazoa; phylum Chordata; class Mammalia; order Diprotodontia; family Macropodidae; genus Notamacropus; species Notamacropus eugenii. The sequence continues at coordinate 148,569,067 of NC_092876.1, read as the reverse complement.
ATACTCATTTTCATCAGTTTAAATCCTGCCTCAGATACTTACTAGCTGTGTGATCCTGGGCAGGTCATTTAACTCTCTCTCATTTCCTCATCTACAAGACGAGGGAAAGAAGGAACAGGCAAATCCCCACAGTATCTTTGCCAAGAAAACCCCAAATGAGATCACAAGGAGTCAGACATGACTGAATAGTGTTGTTTTATTTGATTGTTCAATCCATTTACGCTTAAGGTCATGCAAATTAGGTTCATAGTTTCCTCCATTTATCTCTAATGTAATTTTTTTTCCAGATTATGGTTTTTTCCTCTTCTTCTGTAAAGACAGTGCTATATCCCCTTAGTTTTTTTTAGTTTAATCTATATAAAGGCAGCCACATTCCTACTAGTTCTCTTCCCCTCAACCTTGAGACATGATCCCCACCCATTTGTTAATCTTTACTCTGGCTTTGAAGTTTTATTTATTAATGACCATTTTTATTGTTTTTATCTAGTTATTTTTTCATCCATTAAGTAGTTTAGTAGAATTCTCTTCCTCTCCTCCCTTTCAATGCCTTTTATTTTTTAGTTTTTAAAAATCAAATTTTGACACTTTTTTTCTAAAAGAAAAAGCACTTTCCCCCCCTCATTCTCTTCATTATTTATCTTTCTCTCTATCCTAGACTTTTATTTTTGATTCATAGTCATTAAGTTTATTTAGTACTTCTTTTATTTCTGCATTCCTCATGGAATGAAAACACTTCAGGTACTTATTTTGGGTTCTGTCTTCTAAACAATTTCTTCCAATATTTTGTAAATCTTCCCCTAGGACTTTCCCTTCTTTCTGTTTTATCTCAAACTTAGAATTACCAGTTGTTAGTGGAAATAGAGAGGATGTTGCCACATGGTAGGAATCTTCCTGTGTTTCTGGCTTTGAATTTCCTTATTGGTCTTTCCCCTCTCCTTGGTAATTTTTTTTCATTTGCCTCAAAATTTCTTCCATGGACCCCACGATTCTCTGAATCCTCCTTCTCATCTAGGTAGTAGTTGTCTCTAAGAGTTTTGTTTCACCTTCTTATGTAAGATGAGTGATCTCTACAAGCAGCAAATTATTCCAGATAATATGCATTGTAAGGTCCCCATTTTCCTTTATAAAATATCTCTCATCCCATAGGAGCATTTATCAGTGATATCCCATCCCATTGCCAAAACAAAATTTGTCCTTTTCCATTCTTCTTTGGGATTTTTTCTTTCTGAGAGAATACAGGAGTTATCTTTTGTTGTTACCCTTTGAATAAATTATTTGCATATTCCTATTTTCTTAATTCTTCCTTTATGTACCTTCCCACTCTGTAATTGAGAGTTACAAAACATTGATTCATTTCTAGGAGGGATGTTGTTAGGTCAAGCCTATTTTGTTTCAGGCCCATTTTTACCACATCGCTTCTCATTTTTGTCTACTCATGTACGTTTAGAAAGAAATATCTTATAAGATCTCTTTGTTATTTTTCTCTTATTGACCTTGGTTACCATATTTGTTTATTCTTTTATTTCTGTTGTCTAAGATGTCTGAGAGTCAAATAATTTCTTTAGATTTAGTTTCTAAGAATGTTTTGAGTAACTCTCTTGATTGAACATGTATCTTTTTCACACATTTTTCATATAAAAAGTTCACATTTTCAGAGTAGGTCACCCTGTCATATCTTGACTCAAAGTTCATTGCTTTTTCAAAAACCTAATTCCATTCCTACCCCCACCTTTCCCAGCAAGTACAGATTACTCTTGTCTTATTTAAATTGATTTTCCTTTATTAGAGGTCATTCTGTTAGTTGCTTATGTAATTTATGGCTTCTCAATAGAGTTGTTAAATTTAGCCACTGTGTGTTAGCTATAGGTAAGTGTTACCTATGTGTTCTCTCAATTGAAAGTTTGTTTCCTGTTTTCAGAAGTTCTGGGCATTCTTTTATATCACTTCTTGCATGTAGTGTTCTGATTTTGTGTCTTGTGGTGTTTTTCTGGGACACCTTTAATGCTTAAGTTGTCTCTATATATCTTCTCTTCAAGATAATATGTAGAGAACTTTGTTTCATTTAATGCTATTGGCTTCTCTTCTTCTATAATGTCCTTCACTTAAACATGTGTTTGCATTTGTAACCAATTATCCTCTTTTGTTTTCTGGGCAAATCTTGCCACCTGTAGATTTCAGAGATTTTTTTTCCTATCCTTACCATTATTTCTGCCATTCAAGCCATAAATTCTGTTTTCACAGCATTTATTTTCTTCTAAACTATTGAGGAACATGCTACTATGTAGTTCCATGTTTTCTTGTGAATCCACAGAATCCTCTGTCTCGTTAGATGTTGTTTCATTTTCCTTTGTCTGGATGTACTTATTAAGATGCTTGAACTTTTTTGCTTGATTTGAAAGCCATATTACTTTCTGTTATTGATATATTTTATGTTTTTTTTTTTGTTCATGTGCAAGTTCTTTGAGATGCTTTTCTCTTGTAGGCTTTGGTAATTGGGGTATTTTTCCCATTATTTTCTCATATTGATCACTTTCTGACACATTTCCCTTTTATGATGGTGTACCTGGGGGCTGGATTTTATAGAGTTTTAGCTTTTTTTTGTTATGGGCAACCTTTCACTCATCTTGCTGACTGTGCCAAGTGCCTTCATGGGGGACAGAATTAGCATGCCCCACAGCCACATACTTGCCTAACCTTTTTCCTCGGTTCTGTCTCAGCCACACAGAAAACCCACAAGCTGTTATCACAGCTTGAGCACATTTCTGTGGTTTGGAATTTTAATCTCCAAAGTACTAGAAAGGGGTAGTATCAAGGTGTAGAGTTAAATTCTCTTACAAGTTTGGATATATGTCCTGCATAATTGTAACAGCAAGTACTCTCACACATCCAGCATAACCTGCTAGCACAGGTTCTTAGATCTGCTTTTCTAAAGGGGAAGCAACTTTTGAGGGGTCTTTAATCACATATGACCATAAACAACACCTATATCACAGATCAACAGACAGATACAACTGTCTAACCACTACATTCATACATGGTTAACAGAGAGAGAAGCATCAACATCTGGATTTTCAAAGAGTGAGGGTGGGTAGTGGGGAGGGTTCCTTAATGGCTACCCAGAATTTTATCTGGTCATATCACATGAAAATTATTCCAAAGAGTAAGCCCCCAAAACAAAACCTTACTTCAGAGTAAATATATACTTTTCAGAGCCAGAAGGCACAACCCTAGTGACCCAGTGCCTCATTAATTAAGAAAAAGTGTGGGCCTTCCTACAAAACAAGCTTCCCCTATAAAACAAGGTTCCCCCAATAGGTTCCACCTAAGGCCTATTAATGGGTGGGGAAGATTTTTTATTAACATAAATCTCATTAACTTTACACTAATTTCTCTATTTCCATTGATCTTGACATGAGCTTAGTTGTAGACAGAACCCTACTATCATATCTTGATCAAATTTCTGTCATTTCTATCTTCATGGTACCAAGAGGAAGCTTTCTATAATCAAGGTATAGAATTGGATTCTGTTACAAGCTCTTGGGTTCACTTGTGTGACCTTTCTGCTGGAAGTAAAGTGTTCAGTGGTGGAAGGTATGCAGAATGAGTTCAGAGGTAGAGATTCAGGATTTTTTTTACTTCTCTGCTATTAGTTCATTGAGTTTTTATCTTGTTTGGATTCTTGATGATGGAGACATACATGGAGACAGCTGAGACTACCATATCTTTCATGCATAATTCCTATTTTGGTGAGGTTTGAGGTATATTGAGGATTAGAGAAAATGTCTGATTCTTTGGCTTGTGTGTTATGTGACCTGGAAGTGTGGTGGACTTCTGGTCTTCTGACCTCAAGTTTCTCCTCACTCTAACCCATCCTCAACTTACCTGCAAAAGTTATTTTTCTAAAGCATAAGTCTAACCACCTCACTCCCTGCATTGTAGAATTCCAATGACTCCCTATTGTTTATACGGGTAAATAAAAACTCTTTTGACCAACATTTAATATCTTTTAAAATCTGGTCCCAATATTTATTTCTAGCCTTGTGATATGTTACCAGACTTTCCATAATCTTTGGTAGAGTTAAATTGGGTGTTCTGTTCCTTACATACGACAGGCCATCACCCATTCCTATCTTCTTTTACCAATTTCCCTTTTGCCTGAAATGTACAACTTCCTCATTGCCACTTTAGAATGTCTTGCTGCCTTCAGAATTCCACTCAAGCATAATTCTCTGTATTAAGTCTTTCTTGGTCTCTTAATAGCTAATGCTTTCCCTGCCAAAATAACTCATTTTAATTTTGTATATATTTTATATACACTTAAATTTATACATGTTATCTCCTCTAATCAAATATTAGCTCCTGGAGGGGCAAGGCTATTCCATTTTTGTTTTTATAATCTCAGCTAGTATAGAACTTGGCACATAGCAGCCTCATAGTAATTGCTTTTTTGATTGATTGAAGATTATAAGAAGAAAAAGAAGACTAATGATTATTTGGCCATTCAGTTATTCATTCATTAAAAATATTAAATACCTGCTTGTGAATGGCAATGTGCTAAGCATCAGGGTAAAGAGTTGCTCAATGCAAAGAAACATTGGTCTTAAATCCAAGTAAAAACTGTCTTTAGCATTTCTCAGATCTTCCATTTTAATAACCCTATCAAATAGGATATCTAGTCAGATTTGTTGATGGAAATATACTAGCCTTTTGCAACTATCTCTTCCCTTTCTTGATTTCACTAACAATTATTTTGATAATATGTTCTTGATTTCCATGCTGGCCACCCTTACAAAACAAAACAAAACTGAAGTGAAGTGTGTTAATTGCTGTCCATTCTGTAATTTTTTAAATGGTATTTCTCCAGTTCTGTCTCCAAAATCTCCCAAAGGTCACTGACAATAGTTCCAGTAATCATATTCATTATTTTTTGTACTCAAGAATGTAGTTCATTAGAGTCTGGGGACTTGAACTCATAAAGGGCAGTGAGGTAATCACATATTATCTCTATATTCATCTTATACCCTCCCTGGTAGCCAAATTATTCTGTTCTTTGTAGCCCAGAGATTATTTTCCTTGGCAGAAATAATAAACAAAATAAAAGTTGAGTAACTCTCTCTTCTATTCATATCAATTAATGTTGTTCTACAGTCCCCAAGGAGCAGTCTTATCCCTCTCTTTTTCCTAGTATAACTAAGAAATAATAAAAAATCCCTTCTCTGTTGTCCTTAATATTCTTGCCAGTTTTGACTCATCCTGTGCTTTAGTATTCCTTATACTGTTCTTACTGAACCATGCAGTGTTTTCATATTCATCCCTGGTTGCCTGCCTTGCTTCTATCTCCTATACATGTCATTTTAAAATTTAAGTTCATTGGTGAATTCCTTAAGCCCTCACATTGATCTCTTTAAGCTACTTCTTTTTTCCCTCCACATTGAACTTTTTTTTTTTTTGTATTTTTACCATTTCCTTCTTAAAAGTTTCTCATCTTTCCTGGACTGAATTTCTCTTTATCCTTTCAGAATATGGCATTCTAACTATTCTTTCTCTTACCCTTTTAAATACTTTCTACCAAAATGCAGGGCATGTGTCATGCTGTGCTCAGCTTTTGTTTCTTTATCTGTCACTAGTTCTAATATGGAATAGTCACTTCTCTTCTAAAGTTTGACTAGTAATTAGTTCTTCCTTTTAGCCGAGAGATCCAGACTAGCAGTTCCCCTCATAGATTCTTCTCCCTTTTGAAGGAAGGAATCATCATTAAAGATAGTCAAGACATGTTAGCCCCTCTGGGGGGCAGAGACTGAGAGAAAGAGAAAGAGAGAGAGAGAGACAGACAGACAGACACACACACGCAGTAATAATGGCCAAATAATCAATAGCTTCTATCATTATTATATTGGGTCTATATGCCAGACTGGCAAGGTTTCCTGAATTACTTGCCTCTTTCTGGTAAAGCGGTATGTAGCATATCCAAATTATAACATTACTTCTGTTTCTGCCACCAGTGATCATCACTGAATCATCCCCACTTTCTCTTCTGATTCCTGGCTTTCCTTAAATAAGTATATTTTCTTAATAAACAATGCTATTCCAACTCCAATCTCATGCTTTTGATCCTCTTTCTTTGAAATAAGGCATACCCAGTCACCAGTGCTTAATAAATCCTTCCTTCCTCCCTCTTTCCTTCCTTCCTTCTTTCCTTCCATAGGCCAGAGTTCCAAGCCTACATTTCTTCCAGGCAAACACTCTAATGAATGCAGGGTAGTTCATAGTCATCTGATTTGACAAGCCATAAGGATCTCTCTTCCACATCCTGGCTACATGCCCTGGAAAGAGTGCAAAGCTCTTGAACTGTCATTACAAGTTCGATAATTAGCTGCCTCATTACTCCTCAGCATAGTGGCCAAGGTCTGCTACTCATCCCTTCTTCTTCTTCTGACTCTTAAGCGATGATCTGTCACCTGACGGTAACTGAGTCTGTATTATCTTTATTGTAAAATCAATAATTTGTTACTCATTAGAGGATCCAAACCTTCTTCTTCAGGAAGTGGTTTCCATATGTTGCTTAGTTCTAAGTGCTGGATAAACATTCTTTCCATTTTCCCTTACATGAAATTCATCTACCTTCCAATCATCAGATAAGTCAATATTTCCTTATGACTCCTCAGATCCTTTTTCCTAAATTGTTTTCCCATTGAAGCCCTTTCATTTTTTAAAAAAGAAAAGCATGTAAGAATTGGAGAGACATTTTTGACCCCCCTTCTTCCCTCTTCACAAAAGAGAATAGCTTGCATGCTATACACAACAATTACACATTCCTGGCAGAAACATAATTCTCCACTTTATACAGAACACTACAAAATTCTTCTAGCTCTTCATAATTGGTTGAAATGACTTCATTTTGAACCTGGAGAATATATTTTTATAGAATCCAAGGGAAAAATGCAATCAAGGAAATGCAATAGGACTTGTAGCAGTGCTGAAGGTTGCAAAAATGTCAAGAATGAGAACTGAAAAAAGACCTTTGGATTTAGCAATAAGAATATCCTTGGTTACCTTTGTTTGGACACTTTAAAGATATTGGTAGAGGGAAGGAATCAAATTACAGGTAACTGAAGAGACTGAGATAAGGAAATGGGTGCTATAGCTATAGATTTCTTAGTCAAGAACCTGGAAAATCAAAGGGGATTCTGGGAAGGTGGTGGAGTAGGTCAGAAAATTCCAAGCTCTCAAGATTTTTCTTTCACAAAAAAGATTAAAATAGCACCTTAGGGTAAACAAAGTGTGGCTGGAGATAAATAAAAAGGTCTTCTTGGGACAATTTGAGATCAGAAGAAAAATCCCAGGATAAGGTTTGGATATCTATGGTATTATATAATACCAACTCAAATTTTACAATAAGGTACTGTAAATGCCCCACTAAAAGAAAAAAAAAATTCAGATCTTCTCTGGTACAAAAGAAAGGTCAAAAAATTTCCCACGGACTTTTCAGATTGCAGGGGCACCATGCCCCTAGTCGCTGAGATGTGGAAGAGACATATAGGGAGCAAAGTTCCAAGTGTGGATATATCACAGTCAGTTGACCTGTATCTTGACCAATGCCAAGTTGAACGCTGCTTGCCAGAGATGGGTAGCAGCTCTGGACAATTATGATTTCAGCATATGCCTGGTAAAGACTGTGCCAATGCAGATGCATTATCCAGAATGCCACAGAACACTAGAACTGTGGGGATACCAGGTCCTTTTTAACAAGCAGCATGTGTCTTAAACAACAAGCAGCAAGCCCTGGAGTTAGTTGTTTTGAGAGGCTGCTCCAGCCACGGGAACTTTCACCCCCGGGCTAGTGAGGGGAGTTGGGCATTTGAGCCTAGAAAAATTGAGAGAACCTCAGTTGATCAGGAATGCCAGACCTAGCTGTGTTATGAAGAGAGGCAGGGCCAGAAGGATCCAGCACTCTTCTGGTGAGTGCAGAAGCAGTGGAGCTGAATGTTTCAGACTGTGCACATTTGCTAAAGGCTGGAGATGTGGCTTTGGTTCTAGGCAGGGAGGGAGAACTGAAGATCTGCCACAAGAGGCACCATTTCCCATACCCCAGGTCTAGAGGTGATTACATTGAGCTATTACCACAAAAAAATACACAGGCAAAGGAGAAAGAATCCAACCATAGAAAACTATTATGGGAATAGAGGTGAGGGGGATCATCTTGAGAGGAGGATATTGAAACAAAGAACCCCCCAAAGAGTAACATCAAATGGCCACCTGCCCAAAAAGAATTCTTAGAAGATCTTTAAAAAAGAATGTAAAAACCATATGACAAAGATGGAGGAAAAACTAAAGAAAAAAATAAAAATAATCCAAGAAAAAAGGTTATGAAAGGAAAGCCAACCAATTAGAAAAGGAAATCCAGAATCTTAAGGAGGAAAATGACACCTTTAAAAATAGAATTGAGCAAAGTGAAGCCAGTGAAATTATAAGAGATCAAGAAGTAATTAACCATAATATGAATAATGGAAAAATAGAAGAGAAAGTGAAACATCACAATACTGAAAGTTATGACCAAAAAAAGAATCTTGCTGTAATAATTCAAGAAATAATTAAAGAAAATTACCCTGAAGCATTAGAACAAGGGCAGGGGGAGTAGAAATAGAAAATAATTCATTGATCATCACTTAAAAGACAACCTATGAGAAAAACTCATAAGAATATCATGCTTAAATTCCAAACCCCCCAGCTCAAGGATAAAATATTAAAAGCATTAAGTTTAAAACAATTTAAATATGGTGGTGCCACAGTTAGACTCACCCAAGACCTAGTAGCAGAGACATTAAAGGACTGCAGGTCTTAGAACATAACATTAAACAAAAAAGGAACTGGGGCTCCAGCCAAAAATATCACACTCTGGTAGGTTAAGTATTATCCTGAATGAAAAAAAAGGACATTTGATAAACTCAGATTTTCTTTAAAACAATCCTGAATGTAATAGAAGATTTGACACACAAGAACCAAGAGAAATATAAGGTACATACCAAAGACTGACTATAAAGAATTCATAAGGACAGACTGCTTACTTTTACACACACACACACACAAACATATTGTAATTGGGTAGGTCATAAACAAGGTCGAGGAAAACCTGAGTAGAATATGAATTTAAAAAGTAAAACCATTTAGGAACAGCTACAAAGAGTAATTATTTTATACAAATGAGGTGAAGTGGAAGAATTGATACAGAGGAATTAGATAGGGGAGGAGGGCTGGTAGTTCTGGTAACCTCCTTTCTCTGCGAATGGGTTTAAGAGGGATCAATATATATATATGTATATATATATATATTTAGAAGAGCGTAAAAAGTCTTCTAAATTCAGAAAAAATAAAAAGGTACAGGCATAGGGAAGGGGGAGAAGAAAAGGGAGGGATATTTAGGGAGAGGAGGAGGGAATAGGTAAAGGGGGTATTGAAGGGTGTTCAGATTTATGGGAATGAGAGGATAGGGAAGAAATCTTTGGAGGGGAAAAGCAAATAATAGGAGGACAAGGTAGTGGGTAGAAGTTAAGTAGAGCAGGCAGGAGGGATAGGAAATGAGATATGCTCAAACATAAAAAACAAAGATGAGAGGTAGAATATATTTGAGAAAGTATGTCTGTATATATATGTATCTATCCACAGCTACAGAGAAACATATCTAAACTTTATTGTAGCCTTCTAGGGGGTGAGGGGAGGGGAAAAAACACAAAGTAAAAATGTGCCCAGCAGAGAACAAAAGAACTCACAAGCAAGCAAAGAAAAGATAGACAATTTTCAACGCAAGCATTATTTATCATAGAGGCTTTTTTGAAATGAAAATTTATTGTTACATAACTTGAACCCTCTCATGTTCTGCTATGCACATGACATGCTTTCTCTTTTTAACTTTGTCTATAAGTTCTAATATTTAAATTTATGATATGTTTTGGTTCTTTTTTTCTATTCTTTGTGTTCTGATGTTTAAGTCCAAAATAAAATTTAAAAAAGAAGTTGGGAAATGAAAGGGGAAAAAAAGAAATAAAACAGTATCCAGAGGGTGAGAGGGGGTCAAGTCAAATGGTTTCCTAATATGGGGAAGTTATATGTATCTTTGTGTTCAGGTTTAAGGAGTTATTAGAGAGGACTTTTGAAGAAAGAGGGGGTCATAAACTCACAGGCACAGGTATAGAAGTTAGTCTGATAAATCAAGAGAGAATTTGCTGTGTCATGTTTCATGATAATGTGTTAGTTGTCTCTCTTTGTGTTGTCTAGCTTAAATATATGCCCCAAATATAACTGTCAGAAACATTTTACTGGCCTACACTCTCCCCTGATGATATGCTCAGTGGATAATAAATGAAATCAACCTCTTTGTTGCTTACTTGACAATAAATTATGATTCACCCTGAAAGAGTGGGTGAGTGGCTATTTGTAAGGTGAGTATTATGCTCAGGAAAGAGATGACCTAAAATTTGATAATAAGCTCTAATTGCTTTCCTTTGGAAATAAAGCCTAAGACCCATGCAGAGTTCCTTTTCTTCAGCCCCAGGGCAGAACCAAAAGATGCCTGTATGATTTTTTCCCCAAACTCATGACAAATTAAATATTTGCACAAAAAAGGAAAACACTTTAATAAATAGACTATTTCTGAGCTATATTCCTATTGGGAGTTTATTCATTAAGCGTAATGAAAATCCACTTAATTGTGCAAAACTCTTGAATTAATGAAAGTCTCAATGTGGTTTGTATACTTTTCAACATTAGAATAGAATTAACTCCATAAGAATTAATGAATTGCTGTAAATAGAATTACATTTCATTTCCTCAGAGTGAATGTAAATTATTTTTTTAAGAAAGCACTCCTGGGAGCCAAGATGGCTAAGAAGCCACTCTCACTCTCCCGTATTGATCTCTAAAAACCCAGAAAATATCACCCCAGGAAAAACTCTAGAATAGCTGAGTCACAAGAAAGATGGGGTACGGTAGTCTTTTAGCAAGGGAAACTTGGGGAATTAATGGGAAAGGTTCCTCTCACTGCAGTGGAAGGGGAGCAGTACAAAATGGGAGGTGCCCTAGCAAGCCAATGCAAATCTCACTTCAGCAAACCAGCAGGAGATCCTGAGCCTAAGGCTGTGGGGCAGGCAAGGGCCAACTCCAGGAACCCCTGAGTACCTTGGCACAGGAAGGGGAACCGGTAGACTATAGCAAAACCTCAAGCCTCCCTGTGCTTCAGCACAACTCCAAGTACATCTTCAGGAAGGCAACAAAAACCAAACTTTCTGGTGCTTCAGAGCAGCGCTGGTGAGCAGTCCTCCGGGGGGCAGAACACTCTACCCCATCCTGAGAGCTTCAGTGTTGTTGACTCCAGCCCAGCACAGGTAAACTGCCAGATCCCTATAGCCTCCCTATGTCAGCACCTGGGGCCCCAGCACACAAAGCAAGCAACTGATCCCTGGCCCCCAGCACAAGAAGCTTGGGTCAGCACGCCCCATGCTGTAGCAGGAGAACTCAACTTTCAAAGACAGGAAATAGATAAACATCATGAGCAAAAAGCAGAAACAGACACTGACCATAGATTCATTTTATGGGGACAGGGAGTATCAAAACATAAATTCAAAAGAGAACAATATTGTCAATATATCCACATCTGAAACCTCCAATATGAATTGGTCTCAAGCCAAAAAAGTCTTCTTGGAAGAGCTCAAGAAGGATTTTAAAAGCTGAATAAAAGAGGTAGAGGAAAAATTGAGAAAAGAAAATAAGAGGTAAGAAAGAGAGAGTCAATAGCCTGGAAAACAAAGGACAAAAATTGATTATAGAAAACAATTCCTTAAAAAACACAATTGGCTAAATGAAGGAAAAAGTACACTGAAGTGCTTTCTTAAGGAAAACAATTCCTTAAAAAGAAGTATTGACCAAATGGAAGAGGACATACAACTCACTGAAGGGAAGAACTCCTTAAAAAATAAAATGGGCCAAATGGAAAAGGAGGTACAAAAGTGAACTGAAGAAAAAAATTTGTGAAAAATTAGAATTGTGTAAGTGGTAACTAATGACTCTATGAGACATCAAGAATCAGACAAACAAAACCAAAAGAATGAAAAACTAGAAGAAAATGTACAATACCTCACTGGAAAAGAAATGTGTTTTAACATAAATACGCTAGCATGGATATAACCAAATGCTTTTTTATTCCTTCAAAGTAGTCACCTTAGGAACCTAAACACTTATTCCAAGAATAATGTGATGTTTAAAACATTTTGAATTCCCTATTTGAAATTTCCTTCAGGACCTGCATTCTTTTGAATAGTTTCAGTGATTTCAAAACTTGAACCCTTTTAGGAAAAAAATATTAATAGCTACCATTTATATCAGGCTTTAGGTTTGCTAAGTGATTTACATGCATTAACTCATTTGACCTCCCACAATGACTCTGTGACTTTCAGCTAAGGAAACTGATGCACGAAAAGGATAAGTGAGTTGCCTAGGGTCACACAGCTAGTAAGGATTTGAGGAAGGATTTTAACCCAGGTCTTTCCAACTCCAAGTCCCATACTCTATCCACTGTGTAAACAAGTAGTTTTTAAACCTTTAAAGTTTCCTGTTTAAATATGATCCAGAGGAAATAAAAGCTGAGATCTGAACACTGAAGTACTTAGTAATGATATGCAAAGTAGAATTTGAAAGGATGAAAAATTCCCTCTGGACAGTAAGGACCCCTATTTACTCTTGTTTACAGATGCCATGATGTTTGTGGCAAGCAGCTCTTTTTGTGGTGTCAAAGAATTGGATATTGAGGAGATACTCATCAATTGTGCAGTGGCTGAAAAAGTTATGGTATATAAATGCAACGGAATGCTATTGTACTATAAGAAATGGCACTAGGTAGATTGCAGAAAAACCTGGAAAAACTTGCATGAACTGATGTAAAGTACACAGAACCAGGAGAACACTGTACACAGTAAAAACAATATTATGCAAACGATCAAGTGTGAAAAACTTAGCTCTTCTCAGCAATTCAACCATACAGCAATATCACAGATAATTCCAAAGAACTCATTTTGGAAAATACTGTCCACCTCTAGAAAAAAAACTAATGGAATCTGAATGTAGATTAAAGCATAGTATTTTCATTTACTTTTTCTTTTTCATATTTTTCCCCTTTTTGGTCTGTTTTTTCTTTCATAGTAATATGGAAACATGTTTTACATGGTTGTACATATATGACCTGTTTAAAATTCTTACCTTTCTAGAGAGGGGGAGGAGAGAATGGGAGAAAATTTGGAAGTAATTTTTTTAAATGAATGTTAAAAAATTGTCTACCTATAACGGAAAAAAAATACTATTTGAAAATAAAATGAGACTTCCTGATTGAAAGGAAAGTTTTCTGCACTCTGTATAGACTCTCTGTGAAGGATTTAGGGAGGGTCTGGATCTGGTACAGCATCAAAAAGCAAGGTTATGTTGAGACCTCCCCCACTGGAAAAACAAAAAAAATATATTTATGAAATCATAGATTTATCAAAGGATTTACATTAACAAATGTTGTTTTGATTTTAAATACATAGTTATAAGCATTTAATATGTGAATAAGAAGAGAAAACATAAAAACAAACCAGCTATAAAAATATTTAAAAGGACCATAAATCATTTTACATTATATTTAATATTTTGTTATTATAAAAAGGAACCAAACGTATTTATGTTGCTTTTAGCAAAATAGTCCCAAATTTGTCTAATGTATTTAACATGGATTTTATTGTTGATTAATGTTATTTACACTGTTGTCAATCAGTCAACCAGTTAATAAGCATTTATTAAGGGTTTCATATGTTCCAGGCACTGTGCTAAATGCTGAGGATACAAATTCCTCAGCGGAAGAAGAAAGAGAGCCCTTGTTTTCAAAGAGTTCACAGTTTTACAGGGGTGAAGTGGGGGGAAACAGTACACAAAAGGAAGCTGAAAAGGGAGAAGTGGGGTGAAGTTGAGGGAGGGAGAGTGAGAGAGGTACCCACTGGATGGGGAGTATGCTCATGATGAAGTCCAGTCCAAAGGAGTGCAGTTACTTGGGAAATGAAAAGGTTCCTGTTCTGGGAGCCCATTTTAAATGGAGATTTTATGAGCAATTCTTTATGCCACTTTCCATTTAAGAAGAGGATACTGGGACTAGTGATGATATGTGAGCACTGAGGGTGATACAATCCTGCAGGATGATGAATTTCTTGATGATGTGGTTCTGGGAGGGATTATCATGATGCAGTCCAGTCCAAAGGAGTATAGTTGGATGAAAAATTAATATTGTGATAAATATATATTTTTATTCTTTTGATTCTGATTTTTTCACTGTTATTTCATGTCTCTTCTTGTATTATTTGAATTTTTCATACTTATCATTTCTTCCCATATAATTATCTCCATGTACCATGATTTGTTTAACCATTGTCAATAGTTGGGCACAAAATGTGTTTCTGTTGTATAGTTTTTACAAACAACACTACAAGGAATGTTTCTGTATAGATAGGTCACCCTCTGACCACTCTACATCCTGAGGGTATAAAACTAGTAGGGATCACTGTTTAAGAAGTTATAAACAATTTCATAACTTTTCTTGTATAATCCACATTGCTTTCTGATACAGTATGACATTTTCACAGCTCTATGTGGTGTATTAGCCTAAAATTTTCCCATAACTCTATAGACATTGAGCTTCATTATCTTTGACAATTTGATGGGTATACGGTGATAGATATCTCAGAATTATTTTAGTTTGTCTTTCCTTCGTTTTATGCAATTTGAACAAAGTTTCAAATAGTTGTTGCTAGCTTGTTTCTTCTTTCAAGTGTTGGTTTCTCTTGACTGTTTATTAAAGAATAGCTTTTATAGGTCAATTCCTTGTAGATTTTGAATGTCAATTTTTTTTTTTATCAGAAATAGTCAATGAAAATGTTTTTCCTTTTCTTATACTGGGCTCTTTGTTACTGGTTTTACAAAAACTTTCTATTTTTACATGATTGAATTATCCAATTTTGTCTTTTATAAACTAAAAGGCAAAACTATGAAGTCTAACATAGTTAACTTCCTTAACATATATTGACTCATGTTACAGGAAGCAGTTATCTGCATCTAGCATATTAATATTATGGATTCATATGATATATGGACTGAGCAACCCCAAAAGGCCATGTTATAGTGGAAAAGTAAGCCGATGACTATTAGTAGACCTAAATGTGCTGGGCCACGGGGACCTGGAGTGGCTATATAGCAGAGATTTATCTAAATAAATATCTGATCTGAAATGTAGCCCAAGTCTCATGGAAGAGACTTTCTGAGCAGTAGGTGGACAGTTGCAGCTGGTTGCTCCTTCTTTCTCCATACTCTAAGAGTGATATTGGGCAAGAATCTTCTACTACACATCAGGTATTTGTAGTCTAGGGGAATTTTGTTCATTTAGGTGTTCAAGACAAAAGCCCTTTTCTCTGGTTGCTGCAAAGAAAAGGCAACAGCTAACTCATTTTCAACCAGTTTGGCTCCCTCCTATTGAATTTTTATCAGACAATGGCAATCATGAACAGAGAATAATTATTAAAACAAACAGTTAAACAGTAAAAGGAAGGTTGTGCAGTTTATTCCTGGGGGATAAGAATGAGGGGATACTTAAATTCAGAAGCAAGAAAGAAATCATACCTTAATCAAAAGAATGATCTCTCTCATGCAGTCCATTCTTTGCAGTCTCTAGTGCTTCAGGCACTGGAAATCATGGACATGTTAGGGGACATAATTTCCCCAAATATCTACAACTCTGAGGAGATCTCTCATTTGTTGTTCACAAACTTCACTTTGCTTCTTTCTTCTCTTTCTCAAATTTGGCTTCTTCTTTCTTAGTCTCTCCCCAACCAATGTCACATATCACTACAGGAATGCTGAGTCATGAGTACAGGGATATCTCAGCCAATCAGGAGTGACATAAATTTTTATACACATACTTGTGTGTATACACACATTTATACATACAAACGTACATATACATATATACATGCACATAAACCTATGCATACAATATATATATATATACACACACAGGCATAAATAAATTTCTTTTCTATTAATCATGTATGAACAGTTATGTCAATGAATTTAAAGTAATCAATAATAGTCACAGAGTGGTGAATAAGCCTGTGTCAAAATCATACATCATGAAGTGTTAAGGTTAACTTGTATCCCAGGGGTCCTAATTAAAGAGGAGAAGGTGAGGGTCATGGCAGGGGAACTGAGAGCTAGCGATAAAAATAAAAAAACTTGAGCCTGAAGTAGGGTAGGGCTATTGGAGCTTTGTCCCATGGTGGAAAATTTTGAAGGCAGTAATAAGACCCTCCCCTAACAAGCATTTTCCCCTAGCAAACTTCTTTTCAGCAGCTGAAAATACAGAGACAAAGTCTTCTCTTGCTGACCAGCATCTGGCAGTCATGGATGAGTTGTACGTGGGCTTGGGGAGGTATGCTTTCTTTCCTCTGATCAAGCGCTCAACTCATGTCCCATTCTTCATTTCCATGCAGTGGCCAGTTCTGCAGTACCACAAACATTTCTGGTATCCTAACACATACCTTCACCCTTCAGTTACTGTCTTTTATTCCTACTCCACCTATCATACCTTGAAGCATCCTTGCCATAGGTTTCCTCTCCCAGACACCTTCTTGTACAAAAATTGGCAGTTATAGTTAAGAGAAAAATCTTTATTTCCAAAAGTCACTATGGTTTTACTGCAATAACTTTGTCACCCAGGTAGCAATATTTCTCTGTTCCATTAAGGAATTTAAGTACTTAGGTGAGTGATTGGTAGTAGTATGGATGATGGCACAGTAAAAGAGAAGAGCAAAGAGTTCTAAGGAAAAAAACAGACATTCTGGCACATGAAATTTGTGGAGGTTTCAAAAAAGAAGCAATAGTTGAGCTGCATCTTGGTGGAAGATACAGTTGAAAAAGCAGAGATGGAACTAAGGGAGGGCTTTTCAGGAGCATAAAGTAGTCTGCTTCAGGAAAGAATTCCTAAAGAAGTCCTAGACATAAGCAGGAAGCATGTAATGTGTATGGGGAGGTGATTGGTGGATGCCAAACAGTCTCACATGACCCTCCCTGATCCCTATCTAACTCCAAGCAATAGCATTGTAATAGGGCCTCTGGTCCTTTGAGTCCTTTACAAGGGAAATGCTGAACATCTTTAAGCCGTGCAAAAAGACTGGACAAGACATCAACTTTCCCACCATCCGGAATGTTTTTCTTAACCACCATACAACCACTTTTGGCTGCATGATTTATTTAAGGTTAAAGTGAAATGAAAAGAAAATTAAGATTTTCCCCCAAAATAAATAAACTTCAGAAGTGTCACTGACACCAGCAAACATTTAACAATGTTTCACAGTCACCATACATCATGGAAATAAAACCAAGATAAACAGTTCTCCCACAAACATTCCATGCTCTCTTGCTTACATCTTGAACTTCCTTAGGAGTCTTTTGCTTATACTCATCCCTACGTCTGGAATGTGCTAGTTGTCTCTCCTCCACTCCACCCCTCCCATAATCTCTGCCTATTTCCTGTTCAAATACTTCTCATCCTTTAAGATCCAGTTCAGATACTGGCATTTTCTAGAAGCCTCCTCTGATTTCCTGTCAGAAACTCAAGACTTATTTGTGTCTCTTTTTGTGCATAACAAATAGCAGACAGATAATGAGCTTTATTTAGGCTTCCTTTCAATCTCATATTGAGGAGTTTAGATACATGGATGTAACTGCTATTTTTTTTTTTTGCTTCACATGAATATATATATAGGAATTTTATACACAGATGTGTGTATAATACATACATACATATGTGTGTGCTTGTATATATTTATGTATGTACGTATACTTGTATACACACACACACACACACACACTCCATTCTTCTGATTCTGTCATTACCTCTTTTTCTGTCCTCTGTCTCTGTATGTCAAGCATTTCTGTCTCTTTTTCTGCCACTATCTCTGTCTCTTCTTCAAGAGCATTGCTTGGAAGCATTGAAATGATAAGAACTGTGTTCAGGATTACATAGACAGTATATGTTGTTCATATGCATATATTTAAATGTCTGTATCACCATTAATATCATAGATCTAAAGCTAGAGCTAGAAAGGTCCTCAGAGGCATTGTAACCCAATATATATTGCATATGTGTATGCATATATACAACTGCACATATGTATATATATTATGTAGATAATGTATTACTTCTATTCACATATGTAAACAGACATTATGTTCATATGCATAATATATGTGCATTTATATTTTGTATGCACATATGTATGAATGCATGCATGCATGTGTGGGTGCATGTGTGATTTCATGAGTCAGGAAAATTTAGCTATTATGAGTTAGAAGCAGATATTGAACCCTGATCTCTCTCATTTTCAGACCAATACTATATCCCCTGCACCTTGATGTCTTGCAATTATATTCATAGAATAATTTATTTCTTCCTTCTTAGTGTGACTTGTAATATTACTGTTCATATTGCTCACACTGCTGAAACTGTGTAAAGAAGAAGATTAATGAATAAATAAGACAGAAACAATAAGTGTCAAGGAGAAAAAGAGAAGTCAGTCTTATAGTATTTTTAGCCCTATATTCAAATTGACCCTGGGCCTGATCCAAAAGCTCCTCTCCCACTGAGGTTAATGAGGATTTTGACTCAATATTGTGGTCCTGGAAGCTCAGCTTGTTCTCAATTGGCAGAAACAAGAGCTCAATATATAAGAAGCAGCAGTCTTCCTTGTCCACATGCATTCTTTACCATTACACAAAGCCTTTCCAAATCTGCCCAGCCATAAATCACCAGAGAGGAGGATTTTTGTGAGAAAATAGCTCTATTTCCTTGTGTTGCTTAAATGCTTGAAAAACATTCTTATCCAATGTTCCTGTCTGCTTTAGATTCATTCTTGGAGAGGCAAATGAGCTGTTTGAAATTTTTAGAGTGGTAATACCCTTTTGGGATGATGAAGGATGGCTTTTCATTTTTTTTTTACAAGAAGGCTGAGACTTCCAACATATCAGCCTTCAACTCCACTGTGAATAGAAGCATGGATCATAAAAGTTATAGAGAGGGAAAATGAACACTTATGCTCAGTAGACTTTGTGATAAAATGACCCTTCCTATTGAGTTGGTGGGAATTGCCTAATATTATTCCCATGTCTGTAAAATTATTTCTGTTATGAATCTGCTTTGTCAAAAGAACAGGTAGGACACCTAAGGAGGATTCTTAAAAGGTAACCTGGGGAAATGATTGGGGTTGATGAGCTTGATGAAGAAAGATCTGAATGTCTATTGGATCCAGGATGTGACCAATAGCTCAGCTCTGCCAATGAGTAGGGGATTCAGTTTATTGCCTAAATGGCCAGATTAGGCCTAGGCACTAATAAAAGCAACAGGTGAGGGAATTAAGCCTCATTTAACAATAGAAGAGCAGGGGTGGAGCCAAGTTGGCAGAGTAGAAGCATGTACCTATTCAAGTTCTCCCCCTACAACCCTTAAAATATCTATAAAATGACTCCAAAGAAATTCTAGAACAGTAGAAGCCATAAAATGACAGCATAAAACAGATTTCCAGCCCAAGACAGTCTAGAAGATTGTATGGAAGAGTCTAGTGCACTGTACTTGGAGCAGAACAGAGACCAGCCCAGCATGAGCCACACAGGTGGGCCTGGAGCAGGCTTCAGGGCACAGGATCACAAGCAGCTGCTGCAGTTTCCAGATTTCTCAACCCACAAATGCCAAAGACAATTTCAAAGGTCAGTGAAAAATCTCTTTCACCTAGGTGAGAAGGAAACTCAGTGGGGCCCCAGTCCCAAGGCAGCTGCAGCCACTGGCCCAGCAGCAGTCACATCTAGAGCTCTCAGCCTACAGACTCTGGGAGAATCACGCAGCTGATCTGAGTCTCAGTCCTGAGTGGTGATCCTGGGATGAGGAGGAACACTGAAGTGGCAGAGCTGGTGGCTGCTGTAGAGAGGGAATTGCACTCATAGTTCCAGGGTAGAAAAGAGTGTTTTTGGTTCTTCATAGACCAAAGCATAGGCCAGGAGAGGAGTAAATACCTCTCCCTGACTATGCCACTTTGGAGGAACTGAAAACTTATAGGTCTTTAGAGGCATCTCAGAGAACAGCTACATAAAACCTCTGAAGCCTAGGGTAGTATACCCTGCACTTGACAAAGAACTCAAAAGCCTAGTAAATGCCTAGGAAAATATTCAAAAGGGAAAAAAATAAAACAATAGAAGGTTACTTTCTTGGTGAAAAGGTTTTTCTTTCATCCTTCCAGATAGGGAAGAACAAAGCATAAAATCAGAAGAAGACCAAAGCATAAAACTGGAGGAAGACAGCAAGGTCAAGGCTCCTACATCCAAAGGCTCCAAAAATATGCAATGATCTCAGGCTAGAGCTAAAAAAAGAATTTATCTCAGGAAGAGCTAAAAAAAGGATTTTGAAAATCAAGTAAGGGAGGTGGAGGAAAAATTGTGAAGAGAAATGAGAGTGACTCAAGAAAATCATGAAAAACAAGTCAGTAGCTTACTAAAGGAGACCCAAAAATGCTGAATAAAATAGTGCCTTTAAAAATAGACTAACCCAAATGGCAAAAGAGGTCCAAAAAGCCAATGAGGAGAGAATGGGCCAAATGGAAAAGGAGGTCCAAAATCACACTGAAGAAAATAGCTCTTTAAAAATTAGAATGGAACAGATGGAAGCTAATGATTTTATGAGAAATGTAGAAATTATAAAACAAAACCAAAAGAGTAAAAAAAAAATAGAAGACAACATGAAACATCTGATTGGAATAACAGCTGACCAGGAAAATAGATCCAGGAGAGATCTGGTCTACCTAAAAACCATGATGAAAATTATTCATCTACCCGAAACCATAATGATAAAAGAACCTACATATCATCTTCTAAGAAATGATCAAGGAAAACTGCCCTGATATTCTAGAACCAGAGGGGAAAAAAGAAATGGAAAGAATTCACTGATCACCTCCTGAAAGAGACCCCAAAAGGAAAACTCCTAGCAATATTATAGCAAAATTACAGAGTTTCCAGGTCAAGAAGAAAATATTGCAAGTAGCCAGAAAGAAATAATTCAAGTATTATGAAAATACAATCAGAATAACACAGGATTTAGCAGCTTCTACACTAAGGGACTGAAGGGTTTGGATTATGATATTCCAGAGGTCAAAGGTGATAGAATTAAAACCAATAATCAACTATCCAGCAAAACTGAGTATAATACTTCTAAGAAAAATGGAATTTCAGTGAAAAAGAGGACTTCTAAGCATTCTTGTTGAAAAGATCAGAGCAGAATAGAAAATCTGACTTTCAAATACGATAATAAAGAGAAATATGAAAAAGGTAAATAGGAAAGAGAAGCCATAAGGGATTTATTAAAACTGAACTGTTTACATTCCTTCATGGAAAAATTATATTTCTGACTTATAAGACCTTTTCTAGTATCAGAGTAGCTAGAGGGAACATATATACATAGTATGTGTGTGTATGTGTAGGTATGTATGGGTATATATGTGTATATTATGTATGTATAACTACGTATATGTACATGGGTGTATGTGGGTATGTATATATATATGTGTGTGTATGTATATATGTATACACACACACATAGACAGAGGGCACAGGGTGAGCTGAACATGAAGGAAGAATACCTTAAAAAAACAAAATTTACTGTTGAGTGGAATGTACTAGGAGTAAGGGAGAGGTAGAATATAGCAAATCATCTCACGTAAAAGAGTCAAGAAAGAGCTTTTATGATGGAGGAGAAGAGAAGGGAGATGAAAGGGAATAAATGAGGCTTGCTCTCATGGGATTTGGCTTAAGGAGGGAATAACACAAATGCAATTGGATAGGGAAATCTATTTTACCCTGAAGGAAGGTGGGAAGGGGGGAAAGGAAAGGAGAGGGTAGATAATAGGACAGCAAATTGGGGAAAGGGATAATCAGAGAAAAACTCTATTGTGGGAGGACAGGTCAAGGGAGAGAATGAAATAAATATAGGGGGAGATAGGACAGAAGGAAAGTGGTTAGTCTTTCGCAATATAACTCTTATGGAAATGTTTTGCATGGCTATACATGTATGACCTATATTGAATTAATTGCTTTCTTAATGAAGGTGGATGGGGAGGGAGGAAGGGAAAGAATATAGGGTTCAAAGCTTTAATAATGAATGTTAAACATTGTTTTGCATACAATTGGGAAATAAGATGTACAGGCAATAGAGTATAGAAATCTATTTTTCCCTACAGGAAAATAGAGGGGAGGGGAATGGATGAAAGGGAGTAATAGAAGGGAGGACAGATTGTAGGAAGGTGTGGGTGGGGTGCATGCTGTCCTGGGGTGGGAGGTGGAGAGAGATGGGTAGAAAATTTTGAATTCAAATTCTTGTGGAAGTGAACGTTGAAAACTGAAAAATAAATAAATTATATATTTAAAATAAATAATGAAAAGCAAAAAAAAAGAATACAATAGTAGAATAGGATGGAATTCCAGAGGATATTCAGTCCAAACTGTACCTAAATAGAAATAGACTCTACAATTTCCCTAACAATCCCTGATAGAAGACCTACTGAGATGGAAATCCATAACTTCTTTGGGCAGCCTATTCCACTTTTAGTTTCTTGGGAAGTTTTCCCTTATATTAAGTAACTTCCACCCATCGCCCTTTATTCTGTCCTCTAGGGCCAAGCAAAACAAGTTTTATTCCTCTCCCATTACATTCCAAGCAGTGAGAATGAAATTTGCAAATGAACAGAAGTATGAAAATATGTGTGGGCAACAGTGAGCATACTTGTTTTATATGTAATGCCAGTGAGGGGCTGGGGATTTGAGTAGATGCCGTGATTAGCTCAGATATGTATGGTCTGACCAGCAAACATTGGTTGAACTCTTGGTTTTTTTTTTTCCTGCTCCATGACAGCATCAGTAAACTGGGTGCTATGTCAATAAGAAAGGAGAGAGATCTTCCAGATAACCTTTTCCTCCTTTTTTTTTAAATGTGTGGCAAGTTCCTCTTTGGACTTTCTGGACTCAAATAAGTGGCTAGAGAGAGATGGCATTCTTACCTCCTGCTAGGCTGTGGGTGCTGTGTGAACACAGTTAAAGCTGGGGCTCAACTAGGAAAACTAAGCCGAGACTTTAGGCCCCTAACAGACTTTTCATCTTTGTATTTCTCTGAGCGCAGATGATTAAACCATGATCCTGAAATGGACATTTCCAACCTTGGAACTAGCCAAGATATATCAGCTCCTTGATCACTCAATTGAAGCTGACTGTCATTCAGAGACATTTCCATATTGGAGAGGATGATCACCTATATGAAGATGTGCCCAATCCCTGGCCTGAGCTTCCAGAAGTTATTGATATGGAAAAAAATTGTACTTTATAGAGCCAAGATGAAATATCAATTCAGTAATCCTGAAAACTCCTTCATGTTCTGATATTTAAGTTTCAACCTCCTAGAATAATAATAGTTAAAAATTACTGCTGCTTATTTAAGTTTTGCTGTTAATAAGCACTTGCAAGTCTTGTGGGTTTAACATTCCTTTTTGTGTATAGAGGAAATAAATAGCTATCCTTTGCCTGATTTTCTGTCATGCACTGAGTATCTTTCTACTCCTGAGCTCAGGACATAGGAGGGGTTATTATTGTTACATATGGATAATACTGTAGAGAGATAATATAGGACAGTTTAAAGAGAGCCAATCTTAGAGTTAAGGAAGAATTGATTATGGATTTTCTTTCCTGTCTAGTTCATTTATTTTTATACAGCCCATTGATGTGTATGTCAACATTTTCATTAAATTTCCTGAGCTAATTTTCCCAAGTAAATCAGGATCCATTATCCCTGTCCTATTCTCTCTATCTTTTCCCCTTCCCAGTAATTCACAAATACTTTGTCTACCATAGTGACAATCTTGTAGAAAGGCAAATAAGTACAGGTTACATTAAAATTCTAAGTTATATCAGTGATTTTAGTAAATGGGGGCCAAAAGAAGAATTTGATGTTAAAGTATTGTCATTGGAGAAGTGACTTTGATTTAAGGGCTAGTTTTATTTGCAGTAAACTATTACTATTATAACTACTATGTTACAAGATTTCAAGAAAGGCCCTTCCCACCCACTGTGTCTAAAATTTTCTCTTTTGTCTCTGATTCCATTAATATGACAATTATATAAAGAGCAATGATACTTTAAGCTGTCATGCAGGAGGGACTATGAGTGCATTCTATTCTTCTTGCAGGGTGACAAATCTCAGAGAGGGAGGGTGGAAAGTACTAAATATAAACTTTGTCTCTTTAGCAGTTTGTTATGTACAGATGAAATGACATATTGAGTATAGACCAATAGGGTCAGGTTGGAAGGTGGGCCCAAATTTCTCAGTTCAGCTTTCATTGTTGAATATTAGAAGGCTTTTTTCTCATGAGTACTTACAGGTTAGAAATGTGAGGTCCCTGTTTTAATCTTATTATTCACTAACTACTAAAATGCAGTCTGTTGAAACAGATCAAATGCTTAGCAAATCCTGAGATCTAAATTTCAACCAGTTGGCTTCATATGTCATTTGATGGCTACAGAGCATACACTATGAAACCAGGGTATGTTTCTAGAATTTATTGGGCCTTGTGGACAACTGATGGAGTAGTGGTATTCCATAGCCTGGAAAAATTGGCCAGGCCATTTGTTAAGACCATGTGTCCAGCCTGTTACTTTTTAGATACACTCACTGTCAGTTAGACCTAAACCATTGTGGACCACCATTTCTTCAGTGCATGACAAAGTCTTGTTTCCTACAATTATTATTTTTACTTCTCCCTAGCTTTTTATCCCAATTAATCTACACTTGAGTAGAAAGCAAGTCCTCTAATATCCTAGAACACTGCCAGCTATTCTGACAGTCAAGAGTTGTGTCAAGGGTACCTCTGTGAATCTCAGACAGTATTTTACCTTGATTTTCTTATGAATGTAAAACACTTCCATCCATATATGATTATATGTATTTGACTTTTGATTGTGGTTTTCTCAATTAAATTTAATTGTGAATTCCATGAGGGTAGGAACCATGTCTTAGTTACCGTTGCATCTCTCACAGTGTCCATTACAGTATTCTGCATATGATAGACACCTAACAAATGATTTTAGAAGAAAAACAAGAAGATAAGATAGTAGGGTGTAATAATGGCACTAACCTGTATTGTATCTTTTAATTTGCATTGAGAGAAAAGGAGAAAGATAAAAGACCACTGATTGACGTAGATTGAATTGTACTAACAAATGATAAATGGAAGACAGAAGTATCAAATTTGACTTTGGTTTCTATTTTCTTTGCTTAGAAGAATCATTCCTGAAAACTCATATGGATGGAATAACTAAGTTTCAAAGCTCCAAGTTCAAGGAGAAAATACTACAAGTGACTAGAAAGAAACAATTTAAATATTGTGCATATCTCAATAAAATATTATCCTGTAGTTAGGATAACACAAGACTTAGCAGTTTCTACATTAAAAGACTGAAAAGAATGGAACATGATATTATGAAGAGCAAAGGAAATGGATTTACAACCAAGAATTAGTTACCCAGCAAAACTGAATGTAATCCTGCAAGGAAAAAAATTGATTTCTAGTAATTAAAGGATTTTGATGCACTCTTGGGGAAAAGATCAGAACTGAAAATTTAACATATGAGAATCTGGAGAAACATAAGAAGGTAAAAATGAAAGATCAATTTTAAGAGACCAAATAGGGTGAAACTGTTTACTTCTTATGTGGGAAAATATTATCTTAAGAATGTTATCATTACTAGAGTAGCTTGAAAGAACATATATAGATATAAGGTTTGGGTTTGAGTTGACCATGGTGAGATGATACTAAAAAATAAAATTGGGAAAGAAGATGTCAAATAGAGTAATTATTCTATACAAATAAGGCATGAATAGGAAACCGGTACAGTGGAGGGCAGGAGGATATGGGATATGAAGGGCTGGTAGTGCTGCAAGCTTATTATCATCAGAACTGGGTTAAAGAGGTAATAGCATGTGCATCTAGAAGGGTATAAAATCTTAATGTACAAAGAACTGGAGTGAGGGAATGTGGTAAGAGAGGAATTTTCTTATCAAAACTATCTGGTACTGGATAAAAATAAGGTGTATCAATGTAGCAGAGTAGAAATTCAATATACAGTAATAAATAATTATGGTAACATTGTATCTGACAAGTGGAAAGATTTAACTTTTGAGGATAAGAATTCATTTTTTGGTAAAAAAAAATTGTTGAGAAAACTAGAAAGCAATTTGCTAGCAACCAGATAAGCACCAATATCTTACACTATGTACCAAGATAAGGTTAAAATGGATAAATGCTCTGGATAAAAAAGGAGATATTTTATGTAAATTAGAAGAATATAGAACATATTACTTATCAAATTATGGATAGTAGAAGAATTTATGCATAAACAAGAAAGAAAGAATATTATGCCAATGTAAAATGGATATAGTTGATTACATTAAAATTAAAAAGTTTTGTACAAATAAAACCAAAGTAGCCAAATCAGGGGAAAAAAATATAGACAGTTTTTGAGATAAAGGTCTCATATCTCAAAAATATAGAAAACTTTGTCAAATTTATAAGAATGAATCACCCTCCCCCAACGGATAAATGGTGAAAGAATATTAATGAGCAGTTTGGGAATGAAGAAATCAAAGCTATATTTTGTGATACAAAAATACTTTAGATCATTATTGATTAGAGAAATGCAAATTAAAACAATTCTGAGATATCATCTCACACCTATCAGACTAGCTAAAAGGACAGAAGGGGAAAATGACAAAGGGGAACGTAGAAGGAGAATGCAGAAAAATTAGAATATTAAAAGAACCTACATGTGCCAAAATATTTATAGCAGCTCTCTTTGTGGTTGCAAAGAATTGGAAATTGAGAAAATGTCCATTAGTTGGAGAATCGATAAGCAAGTTGGAATGCTACTCTGCCATAAGAAATGACAAGCAGCTTGGCTTTAGAAAAAAAATGGAAAGATTTGCATGAAATAATAGAATGAAATGAGCAGAACCAAAGCCATATTATATACAGTAACAACAATATTGTTGAAAGAATAGCTGTGAATAGCTAAGCTATTCTGAGTATTGTAAATATTCAGATCAATTACAAAGGACCTATGAAAGAAGATGCTATCCACCTCTAGAAAAAGAACTGATACATAGAAGTATGTATATTATGGTTTTTTGTTGTTTTTCTTCATGTGTGTGTGTGTGTGTGTGTTTGTGTGTGTGTGTGAAATCAATCTTCTCTGGGGTAGGGTGGGGAGGGAGGAATACAGTTCAGAACTTAAAATGTAACATTTTTTTTAAAGAAAAGAGTGACTCTTGGACCAGAAATGACTAATAGGGAATGAAAATGCAAAACAAGAAAATCATAAGAGAGCATCCAGTTGCCAATGATAAGTTCATGTCACCAGACTCAGTTAAACTTCCTTCCAAAAAATGAAAAGATCTAGAAATAATAAAAATATTAAATTAAATTGAAAGATCTGTTACATGGGATTGCTGAATCATTGTGACAGATATTTGAAGGGTTATGGAGAACAGGAGAGGGACTAAAGGACTAGGAGAGAAGTAAAAAATACCCTGATTTTCAAAAAAGTGAAGAGTCAAGTCTACAAATTAGGCTTCAATATGTGATGCGTTCAGAATATGCTATTAAAAGAATGATCATGCAAGAATCACCACATTTGTTATTTTTTGACAAGGTTCTTAGGCTAATGAATAATGGGAATGGTGAGGACATAGTTTGCTTAGATTTTCCCAAAGCATTTGATGAAATCTCTCAAGATGGAAAGATATTAGCTTAATGGAATTATAGTCAGGTAGGTTCAGAACTAACTAAATAGGCAGAGCCAAGATGGCAGAGTAGAAAGACTCACCTATGCTAGCTCCAAACCCACAGCCCATAAATTACCTGTCAAGAAGAGCTCCTAACAAATTCTGGAGCAGCAGAGGCCACAGAAAGGCAGAATGGAGGAGATTGCTGTTCCAGAGAGACCTGAAGAGCTGGCCTGAAGGGTCCATCGTGCACCAGACCCAGGGCGGAGCCCAGCCCTGCCTTGGCCTTGGGGCACCAAGGGGAGCAGATCTGAGCAGGCTTCAGGGACAGAATCTCCAG
Organism: Notamacropus eugenii; assembly: GCF_028372415.1. Taxonomy (NCBI): domain Eukaryota; kingdom Metazoa; phylum Chordata; class Mammalia; order Diprotodontia; family Macropodidae; genus Notamacropus; species Notamacropus eugenii. The sequence goes on along the minus strand of NC_092876.1, from coordinate 148,540,802 downwards.
CAGCCACGCAGGTCCCTCCACCCACAAGAGACAAAGGTCAGTGAGAGAGTCTTCTTGGGTGGCTAAGAGGGAAGTGGGGTATCTCCATGATTCAGGCCCCTTCGGGAGGGAGCAGCAGAGGTGGGAGCACACAGGGGCTCCCAGGGCAGGCAGGAGCTCAGATCCATTGTTGAAGGTCTCAGCATAAACCCCCTGAGGGAACTGAGCCCCAGTGGTGGCCCTGCCCCCACCTGAGCAACTGAACTTAGTCTCACACTGAACAGCAGCCCCGCCCCCACCCAAAGCCCTGAGGCTGGGAAGCAATATTTGAATCTCAGACCCCAAGCTCTGGCTGGGCCAATCTGGAGGTGAGGTGGGTGTGGAGAGAAAACTCAGAAGTCAAGTCACTGACTGGGAAAATGCCCAGAAAAGGGAAAAAAAATAAGACCATAGAAGGTTACTTTCTTGATGAACAGATATCTCCTCCCTTCCTTTCTGATGAGGAAGAACAATGCTTACCATCAGGGAAAGACATAGAAATCAAGGCTTCTGTATCCTAAACATCCAAAATAAATATTCAGTGAGCTCAGGCCATGGAAGAGCTCAAAAAGGATTTTGAAAATCAAGTTAGAGAGGTGGAGGAAAAGCTGGGAAGAGAAATGAGAGAGATGAAAGAAAAGCATGAAAAGCAGGTCAGCACTTTGCTAAAGGAGACCCAGAAAAATGCTGAAGAAAATAACACCTTGAAAAATAGGCTAACTCAATTGGCAAAAGAGGTTCAAAAAGCCAATGAGGAGAAGAATGCTTTCAAAAGCAGAATTAGCCAAATGGAAAAGGAGATTCAAAGGCTCACTGAAGAAAATAGTTCTTTCAAAATTAGAATGGAACAGATCGAGGCTAATGACTTTATGAGAAACCAAGAAATCACAAAACAAAACCAAAAGAATGAAAAAATGGAAGATAATGTGAAATATCTCATTGGAAAAACAACTGACCTGGAAAATAGATCTAGGAGAGACAATTTAAAAATTACGGGACTACCTGAAAGCCATGATCAAAAAAAGAGCCTAGACATCATCTTTCATGAAATTATCAAGGAAAACTGCCCTGAGATTCTAGAACCAGAGGGCAAAATAAGTATTCAAGGAATACACCAATCACCATCTGAAAGAGATCCAAAAAGAGAAACTCCTAGGAACACTGTGGCCAAATTCCAGAGTTCCCTGGTCAAGGAGAAAATATTGCAAGCAGCTAGAAAGAAACAATTCAAGTATTGTGGGAATACAATCAGGATAACACAAGATCTAGCAGCTTCTACATTAAGGGACTGAAGGGCATGGAATAGGATATTCCAGAAGTCAAAGGAACTAGGACTAAAACCAAGAATCACCTACCCAGCAAAACTGAGTATAATACTTCAGGGGAAAAATTGGTCTTTCAATGAAATCTAGGACTTTCAAGCATTCTTGATGAAAAGACCAGAGCTGGAAAGAAAATTTGACTTTCAAACACAAGAATGAAGAGAAGCATGAAAAGGTAAACAGCACAGAGAAGTCATAAGGGACTTACTAAAGTTGAACTGTTTACATTCCTATATGGAAAGACAATATTTGTAACTCTTGAAACTTTTCAAGGTAGTGGGTAGGATTACACACACACACACACACACACACAGAGCCAAAGAGAACAGAGTGAATTGAATAGGATGGGAGCATATCTTAAAAAAATGAAATTAAGCAGTGAGAGAGAAATATATTGGGAGGAGAAATGGAATGGGGCAAATTATCTCTCATAAAAGAGGCAGGCAAAGGACTTTTTAGTGGAGGGAAAAAGAGGGGAGGTAAGAGAAAAACATGAAGTTTACTCTCATCACAGTCCACTAAAAGAAGGAATAAAATGCACATTCATCTTGGTATGAAAACCTATCTTACAATACAGGAAAGTGGGAGAGAAGGGGATAAGCAGGGTGGGGGGGGATGAGAGAAGGGAGGGCAATGGGAGGAGGGAGCAATTTGAAGTCAACACTCTTGGGGAGGGACAGGATCCAAAGAGAGAATAGAAGCAATGGGGGGCAGGATATGATGGAGGGAAATAGAGTTAGTCTTACACCACACGACTATTATGGAAGTCATTTGCAAAACTACACAGATATGGCCTATATTGAATTGCCTGCCTTCCAAAGGGAATGGGTGGGGAGGGAGGGATGAAGAGAAGTTGGAACTCAAAGTTTTAGGAACAACTGTTGAGTATTGTTCTTGCATAAAACTAGGAAATAAGAAATACAGGTAACAGGGTATAGAAAGTTATCTGGCCATACAGGACAAAAGAGAGGATGGGGAGAAGGGAAGGGAGGGATGATAGAAGAGAGGGCAGATTGGTGATAGGGGTAATTATAATGCTCGGTGTTTTGGGGTAGGGGTAGGGGACAAAAGGGGAGAAAATTTGGAACCCAAAATTTTGTGAAAATGAATGTTAAAAGTTAAATAAATTAATTAATTAAAAAAAAAGAACTAACTAAATAGCCAAACCTCAAAGTAACCTTTCACAGTTTGATGTCAACATAGAAGTGTATCTCTAGTAGAGTGCCACAAATAGTCCTGTCCTGTTTAATGTATTTTTATGGGGGCAAGTAGGAGCCACAGTGTGTAGAGTACTCGGCCTGGTGTCAGGAAGACTCATCTTCTTGAGTTCAAATGTAGCCTTGCATACTTATTAGCTGTGTGACTTTGGCCAAATCACTTAACTCTGCTTGCCTTGGTTCTTTTTCTGTAAAATGAGCTGGAGAAGGAAAAGGCAAACCACTCTAGTATCTTTGCCAAGAAAACCCAAAATGGGATCATTAAGAGTCAGATGACTGAATAGCAATGCATTTAACATTTTTATCAGGGACCCAAATAAAGGCATAAAAGGTACACTTATCAAAATTATGTGGCAATAATCTAGGCAGAATAGCTATTATGATGGATAACTGAATCAGGATTGAAAAATATCTTGACACAGATCACTTGGCTGAATCTAATGAGATAAAATGTAATAGAAATCAATGAATAGTTTTATACTCGAGGTGAATATGTATGCCTCACAAGTATAATGTGGAAACCTAAACAGTAGTTCAAATGGAAAAGTTCTGGAGGCTCTACTGGATTGCAAGTTCAGTATGAGACAACTGTAGGCCTCAGGAGTCAAAAATGTTAATTGCATTTTAGTCTTCATTGAAGGAAGCATTGTGTCCAGCACTAGGGAGATGACAGCCCCACTGTTCTTTGCCCTGGTTATAAAGTGAATTAGATCTTCCCTGCCCATTAATAGGCCTTACATACCTTCTGTTAATTTCTATTGAGGCACTGGTTCTCAAGGGTTGTGATGCCCTCTGGCTCTGAAAAGTGTATAAATATTCTGAGGTGAGGTTTTACTTTGGAGCTTAGCTTTTAGAAGAAGGTTTGTGTGCTAGACGAGACTCTGGGAAGTCACTAAGGGACCCCCCACCCAGCTTTGAAAACTCACACTTTGGTGCTTCTCTCTTTGGTAACTATGTACGGATTGCTTATAGTCAGACAGTTGGAAGTCCTGTCTGTTGATCTTTTTGTTTGTAATTTCTGTTTACAGTTTCTCTGAAGTTCATGGTGCTGACTTTTTCCCCTGAACTAAGTGAACGATATATGTGCTTGATTAAAGTAGATTGTTGACCCCTCAAAAATTGCTTTCCTTTTAGAAAAACAGATCAAATAACCTGTACAGCAGGCCCTCCTGTGTATGCTGGGGTCTTTGCTGTTATACCTGGTCAGATTACATCCAGAGTATTAACTGTGTTCAATTCTAGATGCCATATTTCAGGACAGACATTGCTAAGTTAGAGGAAAGAGAATAACTAAGGTATTGAATGTTACTAAGGTCATTCCACATGAAGAGGAGTTGAAGGAACTGGAACTGTTTAGTCTGGAGAGTGGAAGATGTACAAAGTGCAGGGAGGAGCTGGGAATCTGTTAACTGCCCTCAAGCATTTGAAGAGATGTCCTGTGAAGAAGGAGTCAGACTTGCTTTGCTTGATTAAAAAACATAGGCTTAGAAGTAAAAGATGGAAATTGCAAAAACAACTTAGATCGCTTCCTGGCATCCCCATGCCAAAGTGAAATTGGCTGTTTCAACAGTTAGTGAGTTCCCCTTCACCAAAGAGGAATGACCACTTTCTAACAGTGTAGTCAAGGGCATTCTTATTTAGGAACAGGTTGGACTAGATACCCTCTAAGTTCCCTTCAACTCTGACTCTGTAAGTTCCTTGTGGATAGGGCTTAAGTTTCAGAGTTTTAGTATAATGTTACAATCAATAAATAGCTGTTGATCCATTCATGACATTTATTTTTACTTAATAAGAAAGAGGTAAAATACTTGTTACAGCAAAACTCCAACTAATGAAGTCAGCTATCACCTCAGCCCTTAAAACTAGAAAGCAATTAAGCTTTGAATTATTGCCAACTGTATAGAAGACTCTGGGTATACAAAGACAAAAATGCACCAGTACCTGCCTTTCAGAAGCTTACACTCTATTGGAAGAAACATCATGTACATAAATAATATATACACATATATGCAAATAACAAGTAAGTAGACAATAGATACCTCTGAGCAGCCATAATATATAGATTCTATAGTGGATACAGTGCCAATCCTGGAGTCAGGAAGACTTGTCTTTGTAAGTTCAAGTCTAGTCTTAGAGATTTACTAGCTGTGTAACTCTGGGCAAGTCACTTAACCCTGTTTGCATCAGTTCCTTTCTCCAACTCCCATTTTTTGCAGAGTAGTCTCAGTTCCTAGAACAAGGTTATATCTTCCTCTCAGGACATTAGAAATATCCTTAAAGAGTCAAGGGAAGATTCTCTAATACCTTTCAGTAGGATCCTTCTCTCCAAGAGTAATAGTTGAGGATCTGTTTAGCCAACCAGCCTCAAATAGTATTTAGAAAGAAGGTGATGTAATTTAAATAGTTGGTACAAAACATTCTTTTTAATAACACAATCAGTTCCTGCCTGCTGCATGTAATTTTTTTTCACATTCATGGAGTTTTTAAGAAGTTTACTTTAGGCAGGGGATGGTTTCTTTGTTAGCTTCTTTGTGGAGCTATGAGACTATAGACAATATGGTTTGGGCTCCCAATGCAGATGCTGCTGTCAGACTATTCAGGAAGTCTGCTAAAATCCCAGTGGGAAGTCCAAAATCCCTTAGGGCTCCCAAAGCTTTGCAAGTTCCTTCTCTGGCAAAGTGAAGGAGTAAACTTCAGCAAAGGCAGAAATAAAAGACTTCTTTCTCTCCCACTTCTCTGTGTCCTCCTCACAATGTTTGGCTGGAATATCACAGTCACTCCAATTCCTAAAATGACTCCAATTTTAACTAGTTTGATAATTTATGGACATGTTCAGGTTTCGTTTATTGGAACATGATTCTGTTCAAATTACTCTAATGCAGGTTTTACACTTAGTCTAAATCCTCTCATTGGCTATACAAATTGCTATGTCTTTGTTAAATAGCCTATCCATTTTATATTATGTGTTGAAGACATATCCTATACAAAGTTTCTGATTTCACAGAATTAATTGTATTTATATCTACAAAATGGGGGCAGCTAGGTTGTGCAGTAGATAAAGGGCAAGGCTTGGAGTCAGGAAGACCTGAATCCAAATTTGGCTTCAGATACTTACTTTCTGTGTAAACCTAGGCAAGTCACTTAGCCATGTTTGCCTCAGTTTCCACTGAATCAGTTTTCATTCTGCAAAATGAACTGGAGAAAGAAATAGCAAACCACTCCAGTATTGCTGCCAAGAAAATCCCAAAAAGGGGTCATGAAGAGTCAGGCAAGGTTGAAAAGACAGAACAATATCTGCAAAATGTTTTAAATAATGGTTATTAGTCCAAGCTTGAATACAGACATGTTACTATATTAAATTGACATTCATTCATTTAAAGAACAATCATAATAAAAAATGAAATAGTATTTGTCCTCGTGAAGGACATCCTACTTCATTGGAAGGAGGACCATACACAAATAAGAAACTAGAAAGCATATAAAACATAAAGACAAATAAATCAACTCACACATGGGGGAATGAGAAAAAATCTCATGAAAGAGGACTCACCTGATTTGAGCCCAGGAGGGAAATAAGGATTTCAAAGGGAAAAGGAAACATTCCATTCAGGGGCAACCTGAAAAAAGGCATGAAATCAGAAGGTAAAATGTCATGTAGGTGTAATAGCAAGGGGATTTGTTTGGTTGGAGAGTAAAGTGTGTGTGGGAAGGAAATGGGAAAAATCTCTAGAAATAGAAGTTGAGACTTAAATGTGAAGAGCTTTAAAAACCAAGTAGTAATTTGTATTTTATTCCACAGGGACCAAAACCAATAAAGTTCCTTGAGCAGGGGACATAAATGATATTCATTTCAAAGGATTCCACCTCAACGAATTCATGGTAATCTATTTCTGGATGTTATGGAGATAAGACATTATCCTTCATGAGTAATATGTTTTCATTTTAATGGTAACTTGTTGAAGAGAATGATTTGAACCAAAGGAATGACTTGTGTGACTTTGGCTATGTCACTTCACTTTTCTGGGACTCAGTTTCTTCATCTGCAAAATTATAGAGCTGAACTAGATGACTTCTGAATTCCCTACTAGCTCTGAAGAAATGATCCTATGAGGGTCTTGGGGGATGGACTTCAGTCAAGTGGCCCCATTGGGCAAGACATTTAGGAAGAAGAGAACCTTTTAGACCTCCTTAAGTCAGACAATGAAGACAAAAGTCTCTCTATTCATGTGCACAAACATATCATCTACAGAATATTTCCATGTGTGAAATGAGAGTTCCGAACAATGTTTTCCTGTTTAGATACCTGGTAGTCTGTATAATTGTCTCTTTTTTTGAATATTCAAATGTAGACTTCACACTGAAATATGAATATATGTATGTGTGCTGGTTTCTCAGGCTATATAAGGTACAGCTCCAAAATACTAAAGCTATTTTTCTATAAAGATCATAGAGAATAATTTGACCTTTAAAACTGATATAAATCGATATTGCAGCTATTTATAAATCCAATTTTAGAGCAATCCTTTGGTACCTCATATTTTCACCCATGAATAATTAACTTTTGGAAATTTGGCATATTTTAGAGACACTCTAGGGCTCATTTTCTTTCAGAATAAGTTTCTTCTTTCCTTGCTAATGCTTTGAGTGACATTTGATGTCAAGAAGTCATTTCAGAGCTAAGGAAAAGGGTCTATCAATATTTCCCACTCTACTCTTTCTATTTCTTTTTCAATGTCAGAGCCCATGTCATAGTTGTTATTTGTATTTCCAATTTTTATAGCATAGCATAGTCTCTCCGGGAGTCTCTCATATCAATAGGACTTCTCCTTTAAGTGAGAAACTCAATCATAATGTTCCCTGGTTATGGTTTATACAGAAAAAAAGGTTTGTAGCTTTATAAGTGCAAGGGACCATAGTATCCATCATTGTGCCTCAAAGAGCTCTATGTGTAGCATGGTAATACCTCCAACCAAAAAAAAAAATCCAAAACAAACAAAAAGGGAAATTTTGTTCAGTAATCGTAGTTGGTCAATAAACATTTAATAAGTACCTTCTGGGGCAGCTAGATGGTGCAGTGAATAGAGTACACTGCTCCAGAGTCAGGAGGACGTCAGTTCAAATCCAGACTCAGTTATCCTGAGCAAGCCACTTAACCCTATTTGTTTCAGTTTGTTATTTATAAAATGAGCTGCAGAAGGAAATGGCAATGCATTCCAGTGTCTTCGTCAAGAAATTCAGAACCTAAATAGGGCTATGTAGAGTTAGATGCAACTGAAACTGCTGACCAACAGTAACAACAAAGAAATGTTTTCTATTTGCCAAGCATTGAGGATACAAAGAAAAACAAAAGAACAAAATAACAAAACTTCTGCCCTCAAGGAGTTCACAGTCATAACTGGGGAAACAATATACAAAGAAAAATGTATAAATAAGCCATATGTAGGATAAATTAGAAATAGTCAGAAAAGGGAAGGGCACTAGGATTAAGAATGATTTGAAAAGGTTACCTGTGGAAGGTAGGGCCTTAGGTGGGACTGGAAAAGGGAGTGTACTCAAGAGATGTTAAGACTATAAAATCAACAGACTTTGACAACAGATGGATATTGGAGGTAAGAGGACCCCTAGGCTATAAGCAACAAGTTATTGGGAGGATGGTAGTTCTCTCAACAGTCATAAGGAATTAAGAAAAAAGATAGGACTTCTGAAAAAGATAAGGATTTCAGTTCTACAATATTGAGTTTAACATGTCTATAAAATATTCCATTGGTGATATCCAATATGCAGTTGGAGAGGTGAGACTGGAAGTTGACACAGTTGAATCCATGTGAGTTGAATTAGTATAGAACCTGCAGAGAAGAGGGCCCAGGACAGAGCCCTGTGGGATGATTACAGTTAATGGACATGAACTGGATTAACATCCAGCAAGGGAGTCTGATTAAGGAATTGCCAGGTAGGGGCAGAGCCAAGAAAATGTAGTATCAAGAAAAAAAATAGAGAACAGAGAGTATCAAGGAGAAAGGGGTGATCAATAGTGTTAAAGGATGCAGCAAGATCAAAAAGGAGGAAAACTGAGAAAAGACCATTAGATTTGGCAATTAAAAGAGTTTTAGTAGTTTGAGAGAGAGCAGTTTTTGCTGAATGATGAGGTCAGAAGCCAGACAGAGAGTTAAGAAGAGAATGAGAGGAAAGGAAATGGAGGTCCCTGTGTAGATTGCTTTTCCAAAGCATTTAGCTTACAAAAGGGAGGAGAATATGGGACAATAGTTATCAAGGATAGAAGGCAATCAAAGGATATTTAGGGTGGGCTAAACATGGGCACATAGGTAGGTAGCAGGGAAGCAGCCAATAAAGAGGACAGGACTAAAGATAAATGAGAGAATGAGAAACCATAATGGGAACAATCTGCTGGAGAAGACATGCTGCGATGGATTACTTATGAAGGTAGAAGGATTTGCCTTGGCAAGGACAAGGGCCATGTCATGCAAAATGAGTGAAGGAGAAAATAGTGGTAGAAGGCATTTAGGTGATGTGAGATGAAGAGAAGAAACCCTCAGTGTCAATTTTTACAGTGAAATGTGGAGCAATGGTTTTAGTCAAAAAGGAGGGGGAGGGAGAACTGGTGTAAAAGAATTGCCTTGGGGCAAAGAGGGCTCCAGATGAGGTTATGTAACATAAATTTATAGTGTACCCAGTCAGAATGGTCACAGAATCATAGGATCATAGATAAAGGGCTGAAAGGGGTCTCAGAAACTTCTAGTCCAACTTCTTCATTTTATAGATGAGGAAACTGAGACACAGTAATATTCAGTGATTTGCCCAAGGTTGCCCAACTTGCCCAAGTAATTTGCCCAGTTTATACACCCAAGTTTGGTGTATTAAGAGACTGTTTAGTATAGTGAATGGACTGAGAACTGGACTTGGCATCAAGAAGACCAGAGATCAAGCCCCACCTCAGAGAGTTACTAAATTTGCGACTCTGGGCAAGTCAGTTAAGCTTTCCCAGCCTCAGTTTCTTATCTTTTGAAAATTTCTAAAATTTATTTTATTTTTAATTTATGGAATAAAAACAAGCAGTTTCATAACATAACAGAAAACATTATTGTACTTGAAACTGCAAATTTGTTATGTACAACTTATTATTCATTTTAAATATGTAATAAAATTATCATGTAAATTTTTTTTTTACAAAAAAACTAGAAGTCAATGGAAAATTTGACATAAAAGATCCAGCCTCAGTTCCTTCATATTTAAAGTGATGATGATAATAACTACTTCATAGGATTGTTACAAGGATGAGTTGAGATAATGTAACAAGATTGGCAAGCCTTGAAACACCATATAAATGTCACCTATTATAAAGTTGTTCCTATCACTGTGCTACTGCATAATAAGCTCTTAAACTATTTATTTATTGATTTTTTTCTGCTTGATTCATTGACATGGGAAGCTCCAACTATGGAAAAACCTCTCCACCGATGCATTTATGCAGTTGATCTGTCACTAATTGTCTGCGAGGGTTGCCCAGGGTGGAATCTGTGTCAGAGGCAGGAACCCTGATCTTCCTCATCCCAAGGCCATTATTCAAACCACACTGTAACACACTGCCCCTCAACTATTATTATTAGGAAAGAAATCTGAGGGAATGTCACTGCTGTTATTACTTTAATTTTTGTGATACCTGGGATTCCCACTACGTCAGCTCTGTATCTTAATCCCTTTTTAACCTGTTCCACTCAGAGCACTTAGCATCAGAGAGTTAGAATTATTTAACATTTTTTAAAATTTTACAAATAGGTGTGAAACCAAGTCAGGCCAAGTGACCCAACTGATTCCCCAGGAAAAAGTGATTGAATTGAAATTAGAAACAAAGGGTCCCTCTTCACTATAGCTCTACTTCAACCACTTTCAAGTCAGATTGGTTATTTCTGCCTGTCATTGCCCTGGGTTGTCTGGAGAATCCAATTGTCTTAACTACAGAAGTAAATAGACCCATTTTGACCATTTATAATCCAAACAGTTGTGTGACTATCAATCCCAAAATGATTCCGTTTCAAGGGCCAGTCTGCTGCCTCCTCAGAATTGCCTAGTTTTTTTTTGAAGAACTATCATCAAATCCCTTCCTATAAAGGAAGTTTGCATTAAAAGTTAGGTATGTAAATTTTGAGTTATGGTCTAGAGATCTAAATCTGCCCTCTTGTTCAAGGAATAATAATAAAACCTAATACAAAGAGCATCTTTGTTAAGATTAGGACAAAGTTTCCATAAGCAGAGTTGATAGGCATCAGGCTGAAATGGATGAAATGAGTGCATGGCTAGTTGAGGCCAGGGAAGGGAGTTTTCATCTCAGCAACCTAGGATTCTGAATCACTGTGATTCTGAGTGGGGGAAATCCATAGGCCAGTGGATTATCATACCATTCCCAGTAGAAGAGTTGATTTATTATTCCTTATTCCATGCTAGGTAAGCCCTTGTGTTCTCTTGGGATGACTGGATGATATTGACAATTTCAGTTTCATGGGTCCTTTTCAAAATGGAGTCAGAACTAAAAAAGAAATGCACATTGTGTTAGTACTTTATTTTTATTATATGTCATCATGTGTATGACCTTAGGCAAAGCACTTAAACTTTCTGGGCTTAGTTTCTTCCTTTGTAAAATAAAAGTTTATATTGAATTATCTTTAAAGTGACTTCCAGATCTATGATCTAATAAATGAACTTTGCTTATATTTTTTTTAATGTGAGCAAATAAGATTTCTAATTTTCTTAATTTTTAGTTTTCCAAATTATTATCTTTGTCATTTATCAATGTCATTATTATCTTTGCTTCTGCTCAAGAACCCTAGTGACTCCCTATAAAGGACAGTTCATCCTGACTGTTACTTGTTTTTCTTTGAAGTTGGCATTCCTTCTTGACCCTTGGGTTCTTTCACTGTTTTTTACCATTTTTCCCCCCTTCATGCCTGGAATATACCATCTCCTCATGCCAGTCTCTTAGAATCTCTATTTTCTATTAAGGTATAAGTTCACATGCTACTTCCGAAAGGAAGTCTCTCATTCTCTTGGTAGTTCTTTTCTTTTCAAATTATTGTATATAAACTTAACTGCATCTATGTGGTACTACCAACTAACCACTCTATGTAGAATATATATTCCTTGGGGACACCAAATGTTTTTAATCTTGTCTTTGTATTCTTATCTAGAATTACACCTGGTATATAGTAGGTGTTTAATAAGTGCATAATGGTTGGATTTCTTTATTATCCTCATCCTCATCCACTCCATCATCATCATCTCCATAAAGATATGTGTGCACCCAATGGAAGGGGAAAGGAGAACTAACTTGCAAAAGGACGAGTAGGCTATGCTACATATGGTCATATGACTATGGACAACTCACTTTACTTCTCTGAATATCAGTTTCCTGACCTGTTAAAAGGGAGTAATATAAGTAGCATTATGTATCTCATAAAGGTTGTTGTGTGTGCATATATATATACATATATATATGAAAGTTTCCTATATTACTGTAAAATAGTAGTATTAAAGTGTAAAGTTTAAAAATTGGGAAAATGAGGCCTGAGGAGGTACTATACCAGACATTGATAAAGGCTAGAGAACTAAGAATGTTTTCTACATTTCTAGATACAAAAACAAATAAGAAAACAACAAAGAACAAACAATTTTATTTACAAATGCAAAAACCATTCTTAGTTCATTCACTGAATGTGACTGTGGGCTGAATTTGGTTCTCCCTCATGAGTTTGCCAACCCTTATGCTACACTGTTATTAATATGGCTATGTTTATATAAAATAGTCCTACATTATCCACCACTATACGCAATATAATTTTCTATTTCTATATCCATACCTATACCTAAGTATACTATTTTTTACTTTCTTTCATTTTTTTCTTTTATTTGAGTCATGTACAAAATCACTAATGTGGATATGTTCTACATAACTGCACATGTATAACCTATATCTGATTGCTTATCATCTCAGAGAGGAGGGGAGGGAAAGAAGGGCGAAATGGATAGAATTTGGAACTCAAAACACTAAGTAAAAATGTTTAAAAATTAAATATCTGTACCTATCTACAGTAGTGGGTTCTGGATCTAATTTCCCAGAGCAAGGCTACCTACATTTTCCCTCATTGTTCTAGGGTTTCCCAAAGAAGATCAGGTATCTTTCTCTAATGCTTTTGGTCTAAGATCCCATTTCTGTATGTTAACCACTACCATTAACTAGAAGCATCCAGTTTTACTCAGACAATTAATATATTTAGTTTTTAGAGAGAAACATTTACTGCAAAGACATAGAAAAGACTGAAGATACAATCATTTCCTCCAATACCTCAGGGAAAATTCTCTCCTTTACCATCTCAGGTCCTGGGGATAGAGTAGGTTCAAACCTCACACAGTTTCTACATTGTATTGGTCTCATCAAGTTAACTTCTAAGCATAGCCATTTGAGTCTTTGTTCATAGCCATCTGGCTTCTAGCAAATTCTGGAGTAATCTCCAGCACCTTAACTTCTGTGGACTTTTTCTCCTGACTTTTCAAAATTCACAGTGTCATAAGTGTAACTCATATTCCATATATAAGAAAGAAAAAATGGACACAACAGAAAAATAAGGAGAAGCAGGGCCATATATTCTTTACTTTCTTATATTTCTAGGTAGGGAAAGGCCCTAAGGTCTATTCCCCAAGCTATCAGAAGCTTATTCTTCTTTTTGAAAAACCAGTCACATAGAATAGGGTCAGTGTATTCCTGTTAAGGAGAGAAAGGCCTCAGGCTTTTAGAACAGTGGAAATTTTCAAGAAGTATTGCCCCTTAGCCAGAAAACACCCTGGTAGGAATGAGAATTAGGTGAATTAGTCCCTTTTGAATGCACTCAGATTCAAAGCCAGTCAAAAAGCCTCCTTTTCATCATGTGATTATCAGACCAGAAGAAGTTAAAAAAATATCTGAGCATCCTCCAAAGTCTACATAGAGATTGCATTACTCAAGCTTGCTGTTTATGTTTATAAGAACTGGACCCACCTACCTCATTTCATTTTAAAAGAGAAAAATACTCTATCTTTCTTCCCAGCAATTAGATATTGCCCTTAAATATCTGTCTTTTATAACACTCTTAGATTAAAGTTTCCAGGTGCTCTCATTCTTTTTAATGTCCTCATCCCCACTACATACACCTTACCATTGTATGTACTTTCTTAGAAGTCTTTGAAAAGTTGCTCCCTATACCTTTCTTTCTTCCAGTGACTAGTGCTGGAGGTCTTAAGATGGCAGAAAGTGTGATTGATGAGGTCATGAACTTCCTGATGGAAATTCAGGCTCAGGGTAACTGGCACAGGAAATATTGAGAAAGGATTCTAGATTTCCCAGCATTAAAGGTAGAGAGAGGGAGCATTAAGAGAAGGAGGTGGTAGGGTTAGAATGAGACATACTTTTTGGACAAGGTTGATGTAGGAATTTGTTTTTCTTAAGTATACACAGGTCTTTTGTTTTTCTTTCTTTTCAGTGGGATAGGTAGAAAAAATATTCATTCATTATTTATTTATTTATCCATTTATTTGTTTGTTTGTTTTGGGGGGAGTTTCTCATTTAGTCATTTGAAATACTGCAAAACAGGATTGCCTATGGAGTTTAAGAAGTGAGGAGGACTTCTCATTCCCCAGGAATAATTCACTAACCAGATTTTTCCTGTCAGCTTCTCTTGTCTGAAATTCCTTTAACATAAAACAACAACTTCTCTTCATAATTAGAAATGGAAGACAGGCAAATGCAGCTCCTTGGGAGAGTTAACACATTAGTGCTAGAAGCTTTCTATTAAACCTTTCCTAGTAAAGCCTAAGTAATGATATCCAGTCCCTCCTGTCGATGTTGGTAGAGGAAAGCATTAGAAAGCTGGAGGGCCTAAAATTAAGCTTTGGATACCACTGGGAGGGGGAGGAAGGAGAAGAGGGGACACTGCTAAAAACAAAGGTTTAGAGAGCCTCGATTTTGACTGGGGTTTTCGCTCAGCTTTGGTCCTGCTTCTCTCTTCCTGTAGATGTATGAAGGCTAATAAAAACTGTAAACTTGAAGGCACTTTTGATACTGCTGGTGGAAATTTTCCAATATATAGTACCTGAAACTTTTCCGTCTTCTATTTCTAAGTAAAATAAATTATAGCTGTTTGTTGAATCCATGTATGTATGAATCAGAACTATTTCTCGAATGAACAACAATTGATTATTAATTAGACTAATTGGAAAAATTGACATCTTCCAAGACACAATAGTGTATAGGAATACTTACTTTGAGCCTCCCTATTCCTGGCCCTTTGAAGCCTAGCCTTCTCACTGTGTCTCCTTTTCTATCACTACTCTTTTTTACACCTTTTTCTTCTTTTACAAGTGTAACATTTTTAAACTCCAGGGAAAGATGTCAAGCATCTCCCTCAGAAGGCTTTAATGAAAATGAAAGTGACTTCTAAAGCTCAGCCCTCTCTTTTTCTGGTCCCAAATCTCAGTTAAAGTTATGGTACATCTTTCTCGACCTCATTAACTTTCCACTTTCTGTGGCCCCCATAGCCTCAGGCAGATCTTAGATCAACTCTCAGTTACGCAAGTTCTTTCCTGGTCTAATTATTCTATCCCTATCTAGGGAACTAGATAATGTCATGAAATGCCTTTTGATATGAGGAGCAGTAAACCATAAAAGACCAAGCTCAGCAAAAGTCCTTAAATATACTTCAGGACCAATGATGTCATCATGATAAGAAATACAGAGCAGTTGATTTGATGGGGCAATACGATAGCACTTACAGGTGAGAACTTTGTGGATTAACTTACCTGTTTTCCAGCATGAGGCTACTGGAAGCCTGCACATAAAAGCATGAAAACCTGGGTTTTTTTTATAGCATTTCAAGATTGGTCACATCAATATAAAGCTTTTCCTTGGAGGTGGGAGAGTAGAAGGAAGAAGAGATGGTAATGAAAGAGAATAAAGAAGAGGAGAATGACAAGGAGGAGATGTTGGAAGGAAAATGGAGAATTCTAAAGAAGGATGGAAGGAGTAAGAATAAGTAGGGAGGAAGAAAAGAAGGGGAGGGAGGAAAGACAGAAAGAAGGAAGAAAGTAAGAAAGGAAAATGAAGAGGAAGATGAAGAAGAAAAGAAGAGAAAGAACGAAGAGTAGAAGGAAAGAATGATGATGAGGAGGAGATAGCAGGTGAAATAGGTCTGGTATTCCTGAGTAATATTTTTTGTGTGACATTACAGTGCTCAGCTCCCTGCAATCCTGGGCATAGAGAAAAACAAGGGACCATGCAAGTGATGAGCCTGTTACAAGCTGATAAAAGAATTGTCTTTGATAATGCTTTCTGAGACATCCACTTTCCCTTAATGCATGACAAAGTCAAAGGATGCAGGGACATAACAACAGGAACTCTCAGAGAAGGTGTCTTTTCTCATCCAGAGACCAAAAATATTAATAAAATGATAGCCTATTGTACAATAGAGAAAAGAGCAAAGTTAATGAGTGATTAATAATTATCTTTTGAAAATCTTCTGTGCCCAACACTAAGATAGATACTAATTGGTATATACAGATAGTATCTGGAATAAGCCCTATACTCAAGATTTGTTCATTCTAATTGAGCAGGTAAGACTTATTATACACAGGAAATGACTGGAAAACAACTTAGCATTTGCAGTTATCAGAGGACTAGGCTCAAATCCCAGTCTGCTATTTCCAAAGTGTATGACCTTAAACAAGTAAATTTACTTCTCTGATCCCCTTCATTTGTAAAATGTACTAGATGATCTCTATGGTCCTTTCCAGATCTAGATCCTACTAAAATGTGTTGGCTGTGAAACAGGAGTTCACAGAAGGGAGAGATCACTGGGTTGTTTTAGAAAAGTAAGACTTGGAAGTTTGGATAGTGGTGGTGGATTGAATCATAATACAGGAGGAAAGATATGCAAAGATGAAATTAGGGACTATTTCTAGCTAAGCCTAATTTCTGTTGCTCTGAACAACTTTTTTAGAGGCATATTTTTTCAGACCCTCAAAACCTCCGTTAACATGAACAGCTAAATTAATTTTTTTCAGACCCACACAAATAGCTCATGGCCCTCTTTTGGATGTGTTTCTGATGAAACTGTCAGGGAACTCCCTCTGTTAGAAAACTCTCTATTCCTTCTTCTTACTTCCTACACAGTTAACTATTTTCAATTCCTGCCACCTCCATATCTTCAGACCAGGTTCTAGCAGTACTGTCTTTTACTAAAATTAAAGGAAAATAAGGGCAACAGAGGTAGAGACAGCAAACTGTCTTAGGACTGGTCTTTGTCTCAGTGCTAGTGTTCTGACTGTTCTCTACTCTGATTTGTCCTTGCTTTCCCAGCTCTGGTGGATTTCGTGACTGCTGAGGACTTACTATCTTGCCTATTCTAATGCTCTTCTTGATCGTTACTATGTCTTATTGATGTGTGTTGGCTTCTATCGTTTTTCACTCTTCTGATGGCCTGACTACTCTGTGAATTTTATATTTGTCCTCATTTTTCAAGTTCCAGCTTCTCTCTTTCTTTCCTTTCTGTTGTCTATATCCCATAATGATGAGAGGATCATTCAGAATGATTTTGCCTGTTTCTAAATATTTTGGCACTCTGATGTTTCATTATGGTGTGATGGTCAAAAGACTGTTTTATGCTGACAGTAACAATTCAAAGTACTTTTATGATTCCCTGAAACCTATTTATGGACCAAAAACCTATGGTGCATCACAACTACTCAGTGGTGATGGAGCCACATTGATTAGTGATGAGGACATGACCCTAGAAAGATGGGCTGAATACTTTCATACTGTTATCAACAGACCATCACCAATCCAAATGTGGCCATTGACCATTAACTTCAGGTTGAAGTCAATCCCTCCTTAGCTGAACTTCCACCTGAAGAAGAGGTTTTGAGGGTCATTAGGTTCCTTTCCTGTGGCAAAACACCTGGTGCTGATTCTATTCCAGCTGAGATTTGCAAGGTAGGGGGAACATTGCTCATAGAAAAGATGACTGAAATTTTCCAGCTTATATGGCAAGAGGAGGCTATCCCCCAGGAGTTCAAGGATGCCTCCATTGTCCATCTCTATAAAGGTAAAGGGAATAGATCATCCTGTGACAATCACAGGGGGATCTCTCTCTTGGTCATTGCTGTCAAAATTCTTGCTAGAGTCCTCCTTAATATACTGACCCTTTATCTGGAAGATGATCATATACCTGAGAGCCAGTGTGGTTTCAGAAAGGTTCAGAAGAACAGTCGATATGGTGTTTGCCTCCCGACAACTCCAGGAGAAATGCCAGGAGCAGAACAGAGGTCTGTCCACATTTGTAGATCTGACCAAGATCTTTGACACTTAGCCATCAGGGCTTATGGAAAATTAGGTCAAAATTTGGTTGCCCAGAGAAGTTCATCAATATTATATGTCATTTTCATGATGACATGTTTGCCCAGGTTCAGGATAGTGGGCATGCTCTCGTGCCTTCCCACTTACTAATGAAGTGAAACAGGGCTCTGTGCTTGCTTCCATGCTTTTTAGCATGATGTTTTCAGTCATGTTGTCAAATGCTTTCAAAGAGGATGAACATGGCATCAAGGTCAACTACCATTGTGATGATAAGTAAGTTCTTCAATTTGAAAAGGCTACAAGACAAGACCAAAGTGGAGGAAGTGTTGGTGCATGATTTTCTGCTTGCAGATGATTGTGCACTCAATGCAGCCTCTGAAGGCGAGATGTAACAAAGTTTAGATCAATTCTCTGCTGCCTGTGCTAATTTTGGCCTAACAATTAACACCAAGAAAACACAGATGCTCCATCAGCCACCACCATGCCATCCATATGTGGAACCATCAGTCACAACAAATGGAGAACTTTTGAATGCTGTAGATAGGTTCACTTACCTTTTCAGGGTACTTTCCAGGGATGTGCACATTGACAGTAAGGTTGTCGCACACATTGCCAGAGCTAGCTCAGTGTTTGGGAGGCTCTGAAGAAAAGTTTGGGAGAGAAGAGGTATTAGACTACTACCACACTGAAGGTCTACAGAGCCATTGTGCTGACTTCATTGTTTTATGCCTGCAAAACATGGACAGTCTACCAAAGCCATGCCAGGAAACTGAATAGCTTCCATTTGAACTGTCTTTGGAAGATTCTGAAGATCACCTGGCAAGATAAGGTACCAGACACTGAAGTGCTTACTCTAGCTGAACTTCCATGCATTCAAACTGTGCTTCAGAGAGCGCAACTCTGATGGACTGGCCATGTTGTTCAAATACAAAAATGTATGCTTGCCAAAAAGATTATTTTATGGAGAACTCACATGGGACAGGCGATCACATGGTGGTCAAAAGAAGCGATACAAGGACACTCTCAAGGTCTCTCTCAAGAACTCTGGATTTGATTGTGTGACATGGGAGACACTACCACAGGACCACTCAGCATGATGTGCGCATATCAGAGAAGGTGCTGTGTTCTATAAGCAAAGCACAATTGAGATAGCATAAAGGAAATGAAGGTTGCACAAATTTGGAGTAACCACCTCATATATTCACACAGACCATCAGTGCCCAATCTGTGGTAGAGCATTCTGAGCTCATATTCATCTGATCAGCCACAGTTGGACACACTGAAACTTAACTTTGTCATGGGGATGTCATTTTGGTCCTCTTTGAGAACAAAGGACAGCAACCAACTCTGAAGTTTCATTATGCTATGAAGGTCAAAAATTACATCAAAGTAATGAACTGTCTGGTACATGATACCAAGAAGCAAAGGCTTAGGCAGAGTAAGGGTATGGTCTAATTATGTTCAGAAAGGCTCATCACTAGATGGGCCACAGGGTGCAACATTTTCCTTACGCTAACCTGTGAAAACAATCTATTATGTCATAAAATTGCTATGTTGTTTTTATCCACCCACACCAAATAGTAAATAAGATAGCAAGACTGACTATCCATCCATCCATCCATCCATCCATCTATCCATCTATCTATCTATCTATCTATCTATCTATCTATCTATCTATCTATCTATCTATCTCTGTCTATCTATCTATCTGTCCATCTGTTGGTCTGTCTGTCTGTCCATCTATCTATGTGTAATTAAACTGACCCTAGCTTTTAAAATCCTAAAGGGCCATAATTTTCTCTCTTTGTATTTCCGGTAGTACCAGCATAGATTCTCAAAAACACATTTGCTGAATGAGTGACAATTAACATTGTATTTCATGTCATAATAAAAAAAATGTTTCATGTGTTTCTAATGTAATCTCTGTATATAGAGAGATGACTTAACTCAACAAGCATTAATCAAGTGTCTCCCATATGCCCAGCCCTCTCCTAGGTATCATAGGGGATTAAAAAAAATGTACTATGTGGAACAATGGATAGCATGCTATTGTCAGGAAGATCTGAATTCCAATCTTGCCTGAAACACTAGCTATACCAAAAGCTTCCCATTGTCATTGCTAGACTGTAGCATTGGATAAGTCAATTACCATCCCAGCTTCAGATTTCTCATCTGTAAAATAGGGATAATAACAGCATTTACCTCATACTGTTGTTGTAAGGGTCCAAAGACATTCATTCATTCCTTCAGTGGAAATATTGTTTAATTTCAGCTGTCTTTCTCACACCACACAGTTGTGTAAATTGAGTCGCTGTCTTGCCTGTGGATGATTCTTTACGTTCAACAGATAAATTATGAAGCCAAAGGCAAAAATGTATAGTTCAGTGGATGTTATCCAATTTACAAAGTTCCCTGAAGGTATATGGGTTTCTTCAATAATACACAGTTTACATGGAACAACAATCAATCTGGTGGACACTTTTCTTACAAAGAATTTCAAATGTAAAATATATATATAAAATGCAGAATAAGCAGCAAAATACATTCAATATATAAAAAATGGGAAAAATATGGGCTCTATATTCTCCTGATTTAGGAAGGATATATACAATATTGCTGGTACAAAGGTTCTGAGTAAATGAATTTCCATACGTTACTCTGCAGCATTCTTTTTTCCCAAGATTCCATCAAATCTCACTCACCATGTGACTTCCACTTAAATCCTTTATTTTCTGGACAGATTTTGATCCAGCTGTAATTTTTCACCACAAAAATCCATTTGTGTGTAGTCTGTCCTGATTTGTATTACATGAGGTAGACTAGGTCCTTCAGAAGAGCCTTTTTGGAAGTGCTGGCTCTTTCTATCATACTGGGCTAACAGGTTCAGACCAAGTACTCAGAGCCAGATGAATTCCAGAACCAGGCCCAGGGGTTACATGGGTGATGACAACAATGACAGCAAGGATGAGAGCTAACATTTATGTAACCTTTTAAGGTTTGCAAAAAATTTTCACATATATTCTTCGATCTGATCTTCACAACATCCCTAGGATGTAGGCACTATTACTGATTCCCATTTTTATGGATAAGTACACAGATTGAGAGAAGTTAGTGACTTGCACAGGGCCACACAACTAGTAAATGTCTAAATCAGAATTCTAACCTGATTTTCCTTACTCAAGGAATACTCCTTCATCTACTATGCCATGTTTCTCCATACAGATGGAATGGAGGAGAATGAATGTCTTTGGGATGGCTCAGGACAAACCCCTTGGAAAATATTTATCAAAGGGTGTTCCTATTTACCATTATGTAGCATTTCATTAGAAATTCATTGTTGTGGCTCAGTTGTTTAGTCATTTTTTAATTGTTTCTGGTTCTTCATGATCCCTTTTGGGGTATTCTTGGAAAAGATGCTAAACTGGTTTGCCATTTCTTTCTTCAGTTTGTTTTACAGATGAAGAAACTGAAGCAACCAGGTTTAAGTGACTTTTCCAGGGTCATATAGCTACCTGGTAAGTGTCTGAGGTTAGATTTGAACTCAGATCTTCCTAACTCTAGACCCAGTGCTCTACCTACTGTGCAATCTAGCTGCCCTGAGACATCTGTTACAATTAGTTTAATATTCCTTACAAATAAAAAAAACAACCCCAAATGCATGAAAATGAATTAAATAAGAATTTATCTCAGCTCCTGAGGCCGTTGACAGTTACTGCTACTTTAGGTAAGCCTATATCAGTGACTCAATATGATTGGTTAAACTTTCTATATTCTTGAAAGAAAATTTTAGTAAAATATAGGGCATGAAAGGAGAAGTGATTTAGTTTATTTTGAAACATCTCAATCCTTTCTGAGATTCAGTATCTCACTTCTAGCTCCAATAAATGTCATATTCCTATTCTGTTCAATATCTGCTGGTACCTCATTTTAAAACAAAGACTTTATTATAGTAGTAACTTTGCATACTGGACAACATTCATGTAAAAACAGTCTTATCATAAGTAGAAATTGTAGTCAGGCTCTAATGATGAATTTATGTAATAATCTCCTCATTGATGGAGAGAATGATTTTTGTCAAGTCTACACAAGAATGGAGAATTGGGTAATCTTTCTCTTCATCAATAAGTAGAGTTATATAAATTTACCAGACTTGAGCCCAGTGTTACACACTGATCTGCCACTCTATGGGTCATTGGAACTTTCTATCCTTCATGTTTGTTTATTTGTTAATTATGGATCTAAAAGGATATGAGAAAGGGTAGTATCATAGATTTAGAACTGGAAGGGACCGCATGCATCATGCAGTCTAATCTCTTTATTTTATAGATGAAGAACTTGAAACCCATGATGATTAAATGACCAATTTGTCCAAGGTCATATAGATATTATCCATCAGAAAAAAGATTTGAACCCAGATCATCTGACTCCAGAGCAGCTAGTTGGCACCAATGAATAGAGTTCTGAGCCTGAAGTCAGGAAGACTCATCTTTGTGAGTTCAAATCTGGACTCTTACATTTATCAACTGTGTGACACTGGGCAAGTCATCTAACCCTGTTTGCCTCAGGTTCCTCATCTGTAAAATGAACTGAAAAAGGAAATGGCAAACCACTTCAGTATCTTTGTGAAGGAAACCCCTAATGGGGTCATGAAGAGTCAGACATGACTAAGAAAAATA
The DNA here is from genome assembly GCF_028372415.1 of Notamacropus eugenii. Lineage (NCBI taxonomy): Eukaryota > Metazoa > Chordata > Mammalia > Diprotodontia > Macropodidae > Notamacropus > Notamacropus eugenii. The sequence goes on along the minus strand of NC_092876.1, from coordinate 148,518,178 downwards.
ACTGAATTACAGAATAACATCTGACTCCAGAGTCAATATTCTTTCCAATGTACTGCCATGTCTCCTTTTCCTGGCTTTATGCCTTCACTTCCCCTTTTCCAGAGATAAGTGACCATATTATCATTTTAACAACCACCTCTTTTCTTCCTTACTCCTGTCCCCTCAAGAGTAATATGCCAAGTCAAGTGTTCTTTCCACGAAAAGAGCATAGGCAGAGAAAGGCATCTAGCTCTGATTTGGGTCTAGCCTCTGGTCATTAAGGACATGCTTCCCTTAGGAGAAGCTTAGCAGGTGCTGAACAGCTCTCTGACTGATGTCCCCTCTTGAAATGGACATTAAATGTGCCCCAGAAGTTCTAGAGGATATTTATTTTATCTCTAGGCTTAGATATATTTCTTTATGTGTTTTTTTCTTCACACATGACAGATGGAAGAGCACAAGGTAGGGAAAAAGCCCTGAGAGATTTTCTAATCCACACTCCTGCTTCCATCTAGATCAGACATGCCAAAGACAGGACTGCCTGAACCATGCTAAAACATAATTGGAAAATATTTAATAAAATAAATTAAAATACAATAAACTATAGATACTATTGCATTTTAAAACTAAGAGAATCCCTGACACAAGAATCTTATATACAGTTTAGTGACCCAGTCTCTCATTTCAGTTTGACATCACTGATCTAAATCATCTTGGGAACAGAAACTCTTTCTGTGGTGTATTTTGGATAAGAAGATTTTCTAGCAGCTTTTGAGAATGAGGGATGAGGCACAGCTGTCACTCTGGGGAAGTCCTAGTTACAAAGAGATATTTGATATAATTGCATTCAAAATAAAATGTTCACATATCCAGAAGTTCTGGAACAGAGTTAGTTTTTAATGAATGCTGGCTTTTTGGTTCCTTGATAAAAGGACAAAGGTCTAGAAACAGCAAGAGAAAATACCATTTTTTTCTGGAAATGTTCAGAAAAAAGAGCACCTGAACATGTACCCATGTTTTTATTTAAATTGCCATCATCCTTCAGACTCAGAATTTTATGGAGGAATATAATTCTCCGTGGCATCAACTTATAGAAATTCCCTTCAACAAGTGACTTGTGCTTTCATTCTTCTATAAATAATGAAAAGTTAAATATAGCAATAGGTAACAGGGAGGGGAAAATCCCAAAGGTGTGAGGAAGCAAGAAAAGTTGAATTTTTCAGCTAAATTTTAGATAAAACGGAGAGGAGGAAAGAAACAGAAAACAATAAAAGAAAAAAAACTCATCTCAACCTTGCAAAAAAGCAGTGGAGTGTGAAATGTAATAACCTTTTGGGGCATCAAAGGAGTGGGAAATATTTTTAAAGTAAATTTAATTGTTCAATAATACAATTTTTTCTCTTACTTCTTCCTTCCCCATTGGAAAAAAGAAAAAAACCCAAAACTTTGTAAAATATTCATAATCAAGCAAATCAAATGCCTACATTGGCCATGCCCAGGAATTAAAGGTCTCAATCTACAACCTGAGTCCATTCCCTCCCTCCTCCCTCTCAGGAGGTGAGTAGAATTCTTTATTATCAATCCTCTAGAATCAGTTTGTCCTTACGTTGAATGGATTTCTTAAATCTTTTAAAATTTGTCTTGTGATTTTTTTTGTTATTCTACAAGTTGTTTTGCTATTTTGACATATCACTCTGCCAGTATATATTGGTCTTTCTAGGTTTCTCTGGAGCTGTGCCTGTCATTTCTAAAAGCACGTTAGTATCTGGAAGAAATATGAGCTGATTTAGTTCAGTCAATAATGTTTTCCATTTGGAGATAGAAATGCAATAATTATTGGACTTCTTCTTAAAGCCTGTCCTAGCAAGTCTACTTTCTTGTGTCTATTAGATCAAGGAGTCCCCCAACACAATATATGTGGGACCCCAATCCCCGCATTGTGGAAGAAGAATGACAGTGTTGGAAAACTGGACAAAGAATGAAATTGGCATTGATCTATACAGAGTGGTAGATGAAACCATGATAATGAATGCATTTATTGAGAAATAGACATAGATGAAGAAAATAAATGACTCACTAAATGTAAATTAGAATGTGAGTATCAGTATTTACTTTGATAGAAAGGGAAGAAAATGCCTTGGTCATTTCTATGAGGAGACTGCCGATGTTTTAGTTATAACTTTAGGAAAGATGACTTGGAAAAGGACATAAGGAAAATATTTTCTAATATTACAACTATCCAGAAGTGGAAAGGCTGTGTCAGAAGATAACTCATTTCCTTACATGTACAGCAAAGGCTAGATAACCATTTGGCAGGTATGTTTTAGAATAATTTTTTTCATAAGTATAGTTTGTATTAGAAGTTCTCTGAGGTCCCTTCTAGCTTTGGAATTCAGTGATTCTGGATTCTAAATGACTAAATCTGTCCTTCCTTCTCCCCTTTTTTAATATCAGATTCAGACCCCTGGGGTATCAATCTCTATCTCATGCTCTTATTTAAATGACTTATTTTAAAAGTTGTTTGAATATGAGGAAAAAGCATATTTCCTTTGCCATTCCAGCCTGTGGAGAAATAGGAAAAATAGTGATAGAATAACCAGTTCTTCAAAAATATGAAATAATAATGTTTACCTTAAGGCAAAGTCTGTGACTGGTTATAATCAGGAAACATTACCAGCACATACCTCAAACAGGAGTATAATATGATGGACAAAGACCTCAGGCTGACTTTCAGATCCCTACCTAATAGATGGAGAAATTCTTCAGATTCATTTCATATCAGTCAACCCCTTCTTTCATTATAGGTGACAAGTAAAAATTATCCTATCATCTCTTACCAAACCAGCCTTGTTATTCTCGGAGGGAATTAATTTTGACAGGCCTTGGTCCCAGCTTCACAAATGTGCCCATTCAAATGTGTTCCATGTCAGTAGTGGAAAGCTTACACAAGAAGGATAGTGTGGACAAGGGGGAGTAGGGATGAGAAAAAGTCAAGCTTCATGAAAAATCTATACTCAATCAGCAAACATTAATTATGCTCCTACTATGTGCTAAGGTTCTGTGCTAAGTCTTAGGGATAAAAATATGAAAATATAAAATATAAAAAATATGAAAAAAGTCCCTGCCTGTAAGGACCTTACAATCTAATGGGGGAAAACAACACACAAAAAGAAACTGGAAAAAGGGACTGGGCAGAAAGATACCCAGCACAGGGGCATAATGGGAAAGTACAAATGAGTGTAGCCAGGTGGGAAAAGAAGATGTCTAGTGTGGGCACCTTTAAACATTGGTTTTGGAAGGAGAGCTCTGCCCTCCAATCAGAGTGGTCCGAGGGACAGAGGGTACTTATGATGAATGACTACCAAGACCGATGAAATCTTGCGGGATGACAAATTTCCTGATGTTGAAGTTATATCATCATAAAAGAAAGGACAAAGTTAGATTGGAAGTGGAGAGAGGTGGATTTTAAACATCTATTTTCTTCTCTGCTGCTGTCTTCATTCCATCTATAAGTGACTGACTAGGCATTCCTGACCAAAAGTGTCACTCTTAAGAATCACCAAAGCCAGAAAAAATGCCAAAGAGATCCTATTATTCTTTCCAATTCTTTTTTTTAGATCATTTTCAGTCACTTGAACAAGTTTCTGTCTTTCTCAGGCCACACATCTCTTAGGAATAGAGGTCAATCCTTATATAAAACACTTTATGCAGTCATACCTTAGACTGGGACTCTGTGAGTGTAAGTAGATTTAGGTTTTCCAATGGTGTGAAACTGACTCATTTTAGATATAAAATTTCTTGCAATAAAATTAAATATAAGGGAACAGGGCCATTCAGAGTGCTCACCAGGAATGTTCAGCCAAAACTGCGATATACAAAAGTAATAAAATGTTATTGGATATAAGAAATAAGCACTCACCGTTCCCATAGCTTTTCAAAAAGAAGTTCTTTTTTTTCCTCCTTGGTCACTAATTTCCTACATACATCATTTCCCCCATCAAAATCTAAGCTCCTAGAGAAAGGGACTCTCGATACTCTTTTATTTGTATCCTGAGTGCTTAGCACAGTGTTTTTCACATAGTAAACACTTAATAAATACTTATTTCATTCATTTTGTTGTAATTTGAGAAGCTTGGGGAAATGAGAAGATGTACATAGATTGATACAGAGTGAAATGAGTACAGCCAAGAACATAATCCACACAATGATTAAAATATAAATGAAAAGTCGAGTCAATTTCTTAAGTATTTATTTATTAAGCACTTACTATGCCAAAAAAAGAGATGCTTCCCATTACCAGGGAGTTCAAGGTTTAAATGAGGAAAGAACATGTAAACAACTATACACAAACAAGACAAAGGTGAGAGAAATTAGAGATAATCTTAGAGGGAAGACAATACCATTGAGCTAGATTGAGAACAATATTCACTTTTAGCTTCTGAAGGAAATCAGTTAAGCCGGAGACAATGATGAGGAGGCAGACAATTCTGGCCATGGGGGACAGGCAATGGGAATGCATAGAGATGATGTGTCTTGTTTGAGGAGCAAGGAGGCCAGTGTGACTGAAGTGAAGAGAAGTCCTAAGTATAGGGGAGGGATCAAGGTGTAAGAAGAATGAAAAATGTAGGTATGAAGAATGCATTTGTGTTTTGCTTTGAATCTTAGAAATCCAAAATGAGAAAAAAATATGCATTTTGGGGTGTATGCTTGTGCACATATAAATGTGCATGTATGTATGTAAACATGTATCCTGTCAAAGGCAAATGACATAGAAAATAGCTGTAACATAAGGAAAATAAAAGCAACTTACATATCTAAAATTTCACAGTATTCACAATCCAAGAAAAGATGTAATAATAAAGTGGATAGTCCCAGCTGTCTACATGAAAATATACAAAATGGGAGAAGAAGATAAACTAGATTCAAAGAGGCTGTTTTGAACTCATTGGTATCATGGATTCTTGGATAAAAGAAGAATGACTGAATATGATGCTGAAGTATACTTCATGTAAATAGAACAATATAAGGAAAAGTTAGGAGCAGAATAATTATGATGGTTAATATCTACCTAGAATATATATATATATCTATGTATGTATGTGTGTGTATATATATATATATATATATATATATATACATGTATAGGTACATATATACATATAATTTCATTTGATCCCCACATCAATCCCATGAGGTGGGAGAAAACTGAGATGGAGAGAAAAGTTTAGTGATTTGTTTAGGATCACACAACCACTAAGTAACTAATGTAGAATTCATACTTAGGTCTTCTTGAGGACAGGTCCAGAATTCTATCCGCTCTGCCACCTAGCTGCCACAACATTTTATATTAGAATGTCTAATCATGAGAGGAAATCTAAGTGGAAGAGGTGGGCACGTTGGTGAAGAGCATTTGGTTGAAGGCCAATAAAGGATTAAACAGAGAAGATACTTTCATCAGAGTACTCTTTGAACTAAGATCATTTTAGACAATTTTCAACACTCCATCCCCGGCCAAGAAGCTGTAATATTAAGCCCCATATAGCATTGTCTTCCATCATTCCCTGCTGTAATGTTTTGCAAATGAATTTCTATTAAAACCATTGTTACTCTTGGCTCTCATGTCTGTACTCTTTTAACTTCTTTAGTGTGGCAACGTTGACATTATTTGAACCAGTGGCATGAGACTCAAATTGAAATAGGGACCACTAAACCCTATAAAGGATCTTTGTGGGCTACATATTGATTTAAAAAAAAAACAGAAATATTTATGCATCTCTTTTTTTCTGTTAATATATGAACAAATTTGAATCATTTTAACATTTTAATCTGATTCAGGCCACACTCGGGAATGTTGTGAGCTACATGAGGCCAGCTGGCTACATGTTTGACATATCTGTTACAAACTTTTTGATAATTGTCAATAATCATGGTCAACTTCTTATCTATTCCCCACCTTTCAGAGTTAACTACTCTAGAATTTTCTTGGATGTTTCTGATTCTCAACTTTAGGAAGTATTCTTTCAAGATTCCTGAATCCAATCAGTGTCAGGTTCTACAAGTTATACTTAAATTTGCCATATAGGCAAACTAGAAAGTATCATGGATTTTTCTGTGAGTTAACACATCTGAGAGTAGCAATAAGGGACTATTTTTTTCAGGTACCATAACTAAAGTAACTTGGTTATATGAAAGTTTCCAATACATCAATAATTTGAAATTCCTGTCTCCTTTCCAAAGGCATGAAATTCTCCATGAACAAAAGGCTCCCTTTTCCCCCTTAGAGTCTATAGATTTTGCACAGAACTTAGCCGAAGAAGTAATATGTCCTATTCAAGAGGAATTGATTAAAGGAAATATTAAGAATATAGTTCTGCAATGGGACCTCCACCAAGGCAAGCACTTGGGATGTACATAGTGAAGTGGACATAAGCAGACAGAATTTAGCAATACCCACTTTCAGAATGACTTAAAGGGATTAGAAGGATGATCTGGAGGTTGAAGAGGAATAATGCTCTAAGGAAGGAAATTCAGAAGTGGAATTTACTTATCTCTCATGTGTACATAAATACACATGCACATAATGCAAATGGAATTCTGGAGAACCTGAGATCAATGCTGATTTCACTAGTATGCTAATCCACAACTGATCAGAACTCATCTATTCATGCCCAGACTTAGGCAATAATTTTAGAAAAGCATACGTGGGTGAGCTGAAGAACATTCTTAGTGGGGTGATGAAGATGGTGTGCAGACTGAAACAAAGTCGAACAATTAACAGCTGAAGAGATTGGGGATAGCTGAAGAAGAGAAGATTTAGGGAGAACATGGAGTATGATAATTAATTTCAATAATATGGAAAGGTAGTGAGGTAGGCAAAAGAATTTAAACTCTGGTTGACTCCAAGGATTGGGATCAATAAATGGAAATTATAGGGAACAGATTTTAGGACAATATAAAGGAAAACTTCTTAACAATTAGAGAAGTGCAAAAATTAAATGAACTACCTAGGAAGATAATAAATTTCATAGAAGTCTTCAAGTGGAGGCCATATCACACACTGAATAATACTGGGAATAAGACTTAAATTTTAACAAAAGTTGGGCTAGGTAGACTATGTTCAGTTATAAAATTCTACTATTTCTCTGCCACTCTCTCCAAAAAGATCTGTGGGTACCAGAAGAGAAAGTCCCTTCTCCCAATTTTTTTGCTTCTTTGTTTGGAATGTATGATTGCATTAACACTGGCCAGTAGGGTTCAACTCCAATAGAAAGGAAGGAACACTAATCTGTACATAAAGATCCCTATTGATACATAGTGACTTAATTTTAAAATGTAACATTACTTTTTGTGTAATTTTATTTGTTTTGTTAACTATTTCTCAATTATATTTTAATCTGGTTTAGGCTGCATTTGGAAGTGGTCCCAAGTTTGAAATCTTTATTTCAGTTATTAAAAAATAATCTATCAAAATACAGCTATATTATCATGCCCAGACCTTGGCATCACATTTTAGAGGGTCACCTGGGTGAACTGAAGAACAGCAAAACTGGAGTAATGAGGATGATGAGCAGACTGAAACAATGTCATACAATGGATGATTGATCCTAGTCATTAAAAACAAACAAAAAAACCTTTCTTTTCCAATGCAGACATGTAACTGGAGCTAATGGGCAGCAAACACCATATTGACTGTTCCTCAGACCTTTCTGAAGCCACACTGACTCTCAGGTAGATGGCTGTCTTCCAGGTGAAGGAGAAGCCTAATAAGGAGGACTCTAGCAAGAATTTTGCCAGCCATGATTAAGAGAGAGACCCTTCTGTGATTGTCACAGGACAATCTATTCCCTTTACCTTTATAGAGATGGACAATGGAGGCATCCTTGAACTCCTGGGGGATAACTTCCTCTTGCCATATAACCTAGAAAAGGGTAAAAGTCAGCTTTTGCATGAGCAACGGACTCGCTACTTTGTAAATCTCAACTGGAATAGAATCAGCACCAGATGCTTTGCCACATGAAAGGAGCTTAATGACCCACAAAACCTCTTCTTCAGTTGGCAGTTCAGTTAAGGAGAGATTGACTTCAACCTGAGGTAAATGGTGGCTGAGGTAAAAGTGGCTCCATCAGCACTGAGTAATTGTGATGCACCATAGGTTTTTGGTCCATAAATAGCTTTCAGGGAATCATAAAAGTACTTCGGATTGTTACTATCAGCATAAAATTGAATTTCATCTGCCTTATTGCTGAGCCAGGAGTCCTATGTCTCTGTAAGCTTTGCTTGTACTTTACTCCACTTTACTTTTGGTGGAATTAAATGCTGCCTTCTTAGAGATGGATGAACTATCCTGCTGGTAAATTCTGTGGAGTTCTCATTTTTCATTTTGCAACTTCTGTATTTCCCCATCATTTTCATCAAACCAGTCTTGGTGTTTGCAAGCTCACCCAGATGAGCAAATCCAGTGCTGTATACCGAATCCCTGAAAGCTGCCCACTCCTTTTCTGCTCCACTGTTGCCAAATGTGTGTTGGCTCAACTTTTCCTCCAAGTTAGCAACAAAGTACACTTACAGAAGAGCTCTAATTTGTTGACATTAATTCTTCTGGTAGTCATTTTGCCTTGGGGGTAGTGCTTTTGATGAATGAGAGTATTTATCTTGGAAAGGATAAGTACATGATCAGTCCAGCACTCTGCACCACACATTGCATTCATCACTCTCACATTTTATCTGTTTTTTCTTCTTACAATCACATAGTATATTAGATGTCAATGTTTGTTGTGAGGGTGCATCCATGAAGTTTCATTGCATTTAGGTAAATGAAAAACAGTATTGGTGATGAAAAGGTCATGAGATGCACAAGCCTTCAGCAGTAAATGACCATCACTATTGTTGTTTTCAACTCCATTTCTTCCTAGGACTCCCTGCCAAGTCTGGTTGTTTGAGCCTGGTCTAGCATTAAAGTCATCCAGAATTATAAGCTTGTCTTCTTTAAGCGCATTGATGATAAGGGTCTCTCGGCAGGGGATACCTATACCCATGCATTTATGTGTGTACCTATACTTATATACACATACATACACACACACGTAGATAGATAGATAGATAGATAGATAGATAGATAGATAGATAGATAGATAGATAGATAGATAGATAGATAGATAGATAGATGTATATTTGGTCTGGATCCATGATTTCATAGACATAGGAACTCTATGTGAGGAAAATTTCTATACAAATGAACCTGCAACTATTCTGCAAGTTAAAATCATAGAGAGTTGCCTGAGGTTCTGAAAAAGTAAGGTGGGTATATAGATGGATACATGGTAGATAAAAGAAAGAAGGAAAGAAAGAAAGAGAGAGAAACAAAAAGAGAAAGAAAAGATAGATAGATAGATAGATAGATAGATAGATAGATAGATAGATAGATAGATAAAAAAACATTTATTAAGCACTTACTACATGCCAGGCATCTTGCTAAGTGTCAAGGATATAAATACAGGCATGCAAGACAATTTCTGGCTTCAAGGAACTTACCTTACAAAGAAGAGAAGAGAACAAAACATAAAGAGGAACTGGAAAACACTTTGGAGGCCTGGTTTGGGACAAGATAAAGAGAATGCTAACCCATCAGAATCTTAAGGCACAGGGCTAGGGTTCTAGATGATTTTGGGGAGGAGATCAAGATAAAGACATGAGTGCAGGGAACAACTGAAGTGATTTGCCAAGAGTCATAGAACCAATATGTGTTAGAGGTAAGATTTAAACTACTACTGATAAAGGTTGCAAAGGACTTACGTGCTTGGCAGATGGTGGATTATTTACATCTATTGTCTGAAAACTGATCTATTTGTAATTTTAAAGCCTCATGACCAAGTTCACTGCAGGATGATTAATTTTGTTGACCACAGCAAATCTCAAAGACCATTGACTAAATTAGAGAAAAACAAGTTATCAGCTGCATTGGTAGAGGGAATACTCCACCAACAAACTTTCAGTTCTTTCAAATATTCCTTTAGATTATCTCTTGCAGACAAATAATACATTGCCAATTATTATACCTAAGATTCATCTGTCCATTGGTTTGCCCACAATGGTGAGGTCCTTTTGCATTTGAAGATGACAGTTCAGATATAAAAAAAAAAAACAACAAACCTCTAAAGTTAAAATGACTCCGTGGTGAAATCCATGGACAATCAAGAGTTAGGCCTGATAATACATATAGAGGAAAAAAGTAGATGATGAATGAATATTGCCTAGACTCTGAAATACAATATGTTACTTTGTACATATACATTGTATAGACTATATATTGTGCATTCTATATAGCAATATATGGCACAAATAATATATTATAATGCATTATGTTATACAGCATGCATACTGTGTGGCATGCATTGTATGTATATGGTGTGCCATATGTTATATATGTGAAGTAAACTATACAATGCATTATAATATGCAATATATCAATATGTACAAGACATCATATATCACATGTTATGTACACATGCATGTTTGTTATATAATACATATAATGTGCTCATTAAATGCTATATGTGAATATGTGTCATGTATAATAGTATATGTTGCATAGATATGCTTATATATGTAGGCACATGTGTATATATACATGCATTCTTACATAAATATGTTTAGTATATATTCAAAGGACCTTACGAATCTCCATTTTGCAAATGACCAAATCAAAGCCCAAAGAGGTAAGTGGTGTGCCACAGGTACTGAGTGGTGAAATTGAGATTTGAACTCACTTCCCTGACTTTAAATTCAGCATTCTTTTTCATTGCACTGATTTTTTACAATTAAATATTTATTTTTTAAAAAATGACAATAAAGGAAAACATGAAAAAACTTTTGTTGATCTTTCTCAATATCTTCTCATGAAGACTGGTGTCAGCTCTAGGCAACTTCTTCAACTGTAGTCATAACCTGCTTTGTTGTATCTTCCACCAGCTTCTGCATGGAGGATGCTTCTACTCACTGGCAGAGGCTGGATCCTAGCTGAGGATACTGGGTCCAGGCACTTCTATAAGAGACTGACCTCCCTTTCTGGAAGCCTACACACTTAAAAACTTCTTAACACTTAAAAAACATTCATGACCAGCAAAGCTTCATGTATGCACTAAGTATATAGAACTTTTCTCTCCACCATAGTAGGAAGGTTTTTTTTCTCCTTTTTATAATGCCTCTATCTTTAAGAAATTTAGTTTCTCTATATTTCTGTACACTATATGCTAGCCTGAGAAAGACACTGGTCTTTGTTCTCTCCCACCACTTTCTTCTGGCTCTACTGTTTATAAGAGTAAAGATAAGGAGGCCAAAACATTATAGTCTCTACTTTCTCCCTTCCTACTTCTCATGAAAAAGTCATGGAATATATAATGAGAGTAACAGAAGAGTCTCCTTAAGTATTAAATTTTTCGTCTGATTTTGTTTGCTTCACCGTGTATAGGTTCACATAAGTCTTTCCATGTCTTTTTGAAATAATTTATTTTCTCACTTCTTACTGGACAATAGTATTGCATCACATTTACATACAAATTATTCAGCCCTTCCTTTCTCAGTTAATGGCCATCCCTTTAGTTTTCAGACTCTGCCACCACAAAAAGAGCTACTATAAATATTTTTGTATCTGTAGGTCCTTTTCCTCTTTCTTTGCTCCCTTTTAGGCATAGGCTTTTATTGTGAATAATTTTAAATTGCAATCCAGAAGGGCTGTATTCATTCACTGGTCCACTAAGAGTATATTAAAATGCTAATTTTCCCATAGCCACTACAGCTTTTATTCTTTTGTTTTTGTGTCATCTTTCACAATATGATGTTTGCAAAATATAATCTCAGAATTTTTTTAAATATGTATTTCTTTAGTGGTCACTTGTGTTATTTTCACATGGTTATAAGAAAGCCTAGGTTCCTTCCCTTGAGAACTACCTGTCCATATTATTAGATGATTTATCAACTGAGGGATTGCTTTCATTCTTCTAAATTTGAATCACTTTCTTATAAATATTGAGAATGAGACTTTATTAGAGAAACTTACCACAAAGATTTTGTTCCAGTTAATCATTTCCCTTTTAATCTTAGCTTTGTTGGATTTGTTTGTGCAAAAACACTTTAAATTTTATGTCACCAAAATTATCCATCTTATCTTCTATAATCTTCTCTGTCACTTGTTAGGTGATGAACTTTTCTTCAATCCATAGATCATATAATCTTTCCCCATGTTTCCATAATTTGTTTATGATATGACTTTTTATGTCTAGATCACATATCTATTTAGAGCCATGTTGGCTCTAAATCTAATTTCATTCATATTACTGTTCAATTGTCCCAAAATCATTTCACATGGTAGATTTGACCCATTATGCTAGCCTGGCAATATTTACTTGGCTCTCAAATTTGTCATCAAATGTCAGGTAGAATCATATAAGTATGTCAAATCTTTATCCAAGCCATAGGCAAAAATATTGAATAGTACATGACTGAGAAGATGTCCCCATGGCATGCTGCTATCAATCACTAAAAAAAATCATGCTGTTAGTTACTATTTTCTATCAGACATTCTTCTAGATGTCAGGAATACTGACAAAACAAAACAGTCCTTGCCTTCAAGGAGTTTGAAATTTATCAAGGGGAAACACTAGATATCTATATAGCAGAGAGGATAAAGCACAGGAACTAGCATCAAGAAGACCTGAGTTCACATCTGCCCATAGACAACTTATTAGTTATGTGACCCTGGGCAAGTCACTTAACCGTTACATGCCTCAGTTTCCTCAGTGGTAAAATGTAGATAATCATAGCATTTTCTTCCCAGAGTTGTTGTGTTTGATCCTCACAGTATTTATAAAGTGCTTTTCAAACATTAAATATATAAAAGTTGTTATTAGTATTATTATAAGCATATATACATACATATATATGTGTACATATACATATATGTAAATATTTGCAAAATAGATGATTCAAAACTAATATAAGATCATTTGGGGTTGGGAAATCAACATTTCTCCAGAGTCACAGAATATTTTATTTGTGAAAACACTCAAGCCCAAGCCAAGTTGAACAGAAATCTTTTAGAGCAAATCCAACAAGAGGTCATATAACTTTTGATTGAATTTCGTTAGTGAGAGCTAGTTCATCTAGTCCTACAGTTCTCAAAGTATAGTCCAAAGAACACAGGAGTGTCATCTTCAAATTCTTTTAGAGAGCCTACAATGTCAAATAATATGCATGTATGTGTGTATAACAGTTATATAATACGTTAACATAGACTTTATACTGGAGGCAGCTAGATGACGATGCATAGAGCGCAGGGTCTACAGGCAAGAAGATCTGACTTCAAATTTGGCCTCAGACACATACCAGTGATGTGATCCTGGGCAAGTCACTTAATCTCTATTTGCCTAATCCGCTGAAGAAGCAAGCCACTCCAATGTCTTTGTCAAGAAAACCTCAAACAGGGTCACGAAAAATTGGACACGACTGAGCAACAATTATTACATTATATTTGCTGTTATAATATATGATATATACTGCACTAATATTGTTATGAAAATAAAAATTCTAAGACATCTGTCTATTAAAATATCCTCCTCTTTCTCAAGTACATATCTGTGTGAGGCTGGATTATCTTCTATTTGAATTAGAACGACATATGGTGACAGACTGAATGCTGAAGCTGATAAGAGAATTCAACTGTCTTCTATTGTCATAGATTAAAGAGATTTGCAAAAATATATAGAATGATGCCACTCTTCTCCCTAAATGTGTTTGTTTTACAAAAGATAGAGTTATTTCTCATAAAATTCTAGGGACTACTTAGATTATTTTAGCAGGCATAAGTCTCTCTTGTCAAACTAAGGTTAAAAATAAAATAATTCCCTGGGTCATTTCCATCAGAAATCTAGTTTCACCTGCATGACTCCAATCCAACCAGCCTTAAAAAATGGTGGAAAATATCTTTCTGCACAATAAAAATGTCTGAGATGGAGTGTAGTTTGGTGAAAAGGATGCTGTGTTGACCTCAGCCAACCTTTTTCTAGGAATTCTCACCGATTTCTTTGTAAAATAAAGGAGATGAGCTAGAAGATCTTTAAGATATTTTCCATGCAATATTGTGTGAAGAGAGAGCATGACTAAAGAGCCAAGCTTGGAATCAGGAAGACCTGGGTTCAAATTTTGCTGCTGACATAAAAAAGCTGTGGTGACTATGGACAAGTGACTTAATCTCTTAGTTCCCAGGACTACTCCCTAAGATTACAAGTTACAGATATGTTGCCTACTTGCATTGAGGTAGAAAGTTTCTTCAGTAGATTAAATCATTGGGCAAGTCCCGGAAAAAAAAAATCTGTGGTTCTTTACCAGATTGTGGAAAGGGAGGGGAGATGATTAACCATCAGAGAAACAGGAAAAGCATTGTATAAGAGGTGGCACCTAAGCAAAACCTTGAAGGAAGCTAGGAATTCTAAGAAGTAGAGATAAGGAGGGTATATTGCACAAAGCATAGGAGACAGCCAGAGACAGGAGATAGAATGTTACATAAGTGGAAATAGTGTAACTGGAAGCAAAGTATACATATGGAGTATAATGTGAAATAAATCTGAAACATACTATCTGGAGACAGATTGTGAAGGGCTTGAAATATACAGAGGAGCTTTTGCAAACTGTGGCCAAGGCCATAGTTTGCAGAAAATAGGGAGCCACTGATGCTTCTTGAGTGAAATGGAGTCTTGAAAGTTGTGATAGGAAGCAGTAGGAAGGGATCCAGACTTATACACACTTACATATGTCCATTATCTTTCCTCCGTTCCTCACCATAGTGAGGCCTTTTACAAAATTTAGGAGTATACCAAGTAAAGAATAGGGCACACATAATAATGTATAAATACATTTCTTGTTTTTAATTTCTCAATGATTCTTGTAGCTATATCATATCAATAATGAAATTAACAATTGATTTAGCAGTCATTCATTTTGGCTTAATTAATGCCCCAATATAATGTATCTCTCTATCAGTCTGTATGAATGAGGGGATATAGAAGGAGTCTTCACAGAAATCCTATGCTGATTTCCTCATTGAAGTGAGTGATTGAGTTCTTGAAAGTCAAATTAAAAGAGTACAAGTTCTGAGGCAGCTAGATGGTACAGTAGACAGAGCACTGTGGGCCTAGAGTCAGGAATACTTGAGTTCAAATCTGGGATCAGAAATTACTTGTGTGACCCCGAGCAAGTCACTTAACCTTAGTCTACCTCAGTTTCCTTATCTGTAAAATGGTCATAATAATAAATGCCTACTTCTTAGGGTTGTTGAGATTGTACTTAGCATAGTACCTGACATATAGTAGGTACTCTCTCAATGCTAATTTTCTTCCCCCTCTACTAATCAGAACTGCATCAAGTATGGACTGGATGGTGAACTGCATATGTTTTATGTGAGGACCTCCTTAAGCTCAGAGAGGCTTATTTCCAAGCTGATTGCAAGGTGATGAATTTTGAGCACACAGTAGTTCTCAAACACCAACTAAGTTACAGAAGAATACAACCTATTTCAGAAAAGGGAACACTAACACTAGAAATTACAGATCCTTGATGTCTCAAAGTGTGGAGAATCGCAAGCAGGGTGAATTATACTTTAAAAAACTGGTAGTAAGATGACCTTGGTATCTTTCACAAACACAGCTGTGCTTGAAGATGAGGCATGTGGTGAATCAGTATTTTTCCCTTTTGCACTCCTCAAGAAAAGGTCTGGTGAATTTTATGGCCATTTTGTGATGAATAGTTGAATGTGACCATGTTAAACTAATGTATTTCCATTAGGATGGATGTAAATCCACATTTATTTACAGACACAGACTCTCTTCTCCATTCATATCTACTGTTCTGCCAGCCTGCTGTCTCAGGGGCTCACTGAGGTAGTTTAATTTTTCTCTCAGAAAATTAGTCTTACTTGTTGCATGCAATTCATTAATATGCGATGACTATTAAATAAGCTTCTGGGAACACTAAACCTTTCTCCGGGAGGAGAGAAATTATCATCAACTGCTAGAGTTAACAAAGCATTTCTGAATTTCAAATAGCATGGAAGGAAAGCATCGAAAGGAACTTTGCAATTATTTACTAATAGTCACAGTTGGAGAAATAATTAGAATCGATTACCAGAAGTAAAGTACAATGGAGATTGTTGAAAAAATTTTCCTCTCAGCCCCCTAGCAACTTGTCAGCAGTGAATCATAAGGAAGATAGAACACCTTGTAACTCCCATAAGTTAAGCTTAAAGTACCTTAAACAAAGGTAGTCATAACTCACCCCAGGAAACTCCCAGTAGAGATTTGAGGAGAAAAAAATGCAATGGAATGGAAGAGGAAAGCATATTTACTGCCAATATAAGGAGGTAAGGCATAGGATAGGTAAAGGTAGGAGAAAGTTCCTCAAAGGCAAGATTTATATGATTCTGTCTTTTATCTGTGTCCCACCTCTGACACACCTTGTCTGTGTGAACCTGGACAAGTCACTGAATCTCTCAGTGACTGTCCAAGATTTAAGTTGAAGTAGGTGCCAACCTACATTAATAGATGGGATTTCCTCATCCAAGAATAGCCTGTGTTGCTAAAATCACAGTTCAGCTCCTAACTTAATATTGTCCTCTCTACATGGCTATCAAAACATGCGTCCAATGAGTGGATATTCAGTAATATTCTAGAGGTTGCCTAGCTTTGGTTTATTCCTTATCCAAAAGAATTTATCAAGAAAATAGAACAGATGTAGCGTTTAGGGAAAGATAGTATCATAGCAAGTCCTTTTGTGAAATAGGTGGACAAAGATGAAAGAAAAACTTTAAGAAACACTAAGCCAACAAGACTCACTGCACAAAATTACTAGATGCTCAATAAGTGTTTGTTGTACTAAAATGAAGACTGATGACTATTATTATTAACAATATTATTAGAAAAATAATATTATTAACAATAATGATTACACTGTTAACAACAATAATGAAATTGCCTGTCTCTTTCCCCCTCCCCAGGACCACCAGTCCTGATTCTATCCTGGCTTCCACAGGCAGACCTGAGGGGAGCAACTCTGGTGGAAAACAGACTCAGTATCTTTACCATTCATACTACCTCTACCTTTACCAAAAGCAACTGTTGAATGGATGCCATTAACGGACAGTTAAGCCCAAGAGCTCCAGAAATAGCAACATACCTCAAGCAATTGGTCCTGCTGCTAGCTCAGCTCTTGAAGCCATTGTTAAGGGTAGCAATTCCTGTGCAAAAGGGACCAGCCATCCCCACCAACTTCCTACAAACTGCCATCACAGGGCAGGTGAGGCACCCTGCAGAAAAGACGAAGCAGCATGTGCTAAGCTAGTCAAACTACCATTACCCCTCCTCAGACCTCAGATATCTCAGAACCATGAGCCCCAAAGTCCTGGAGACAGAAGTGCCTTCTAGACCATCATTCCTGTTTCTAGCCTGGCTCCAACAACCTTCAGCCAGAAAAACAAACTTGTGAAGGTGTGACCTGGCAATTACTTCTGAAAGTGCCAGCTTCCTCAACTTTCCCATCTATTGAGTCCCTGGAAAAGAAATTCTCGTTACCAACCCCTTGGAAGTGTCATGCTTCAGCAACAGAAATGGGTATAATTTTCTCAGTAACATTAAAGAATATGCATTTCCATCTGCTTCACTGCTACATTGTAAGTACTATGGTGCCTTCAGATCTGACTTACAGCTAAAATCCCTTTCATGTGTTATTCCCCTCCCCCCATTAGAATGTGAACTCCTTGTGAGCAGTAAATATCTTATTTTTCTATTTGTATTTCCAGCAACTTAGCACAGTTCTTGGTACAAATAAGTCCTTGATAAATTCTTTTGTTTCATCCATCTATTTCTCCATCCATTCATTCACTAGTTGGCCAGAAGCTCTTTTTAATTGTTCAGTCGATTGTGATGCCCAGACACTCTGAGACACAGAGGATATGAGAGGATAAAGACAATACTGTAGAAACATGACCCCCTCGAGTATAAAGCCATAGTAACCAAGTCAGTTTCTGAGCTCTTCTGCCCATATATTTTATTGTGTGCTGGCAATGGAAGACATGGATCTGAACAATTTTCCTCCTTGGGAAGACTTGGACAAGCATAATTTAGGGGTCAGAAGTAGCCATGTCCTTTATCAGGACTAGCTGCCTGTACAGCATATATCTACTGAGTTTCTAAATAGTGGTTAATTCAAGATAAGCATGCATATCAGTGTAAGCAAGACAAATTATGCCTCTGAGATTAGGCATAGTTTTTCTTTTCATGTTGAGGATGAGCTCAATATATTAACCACCATTCAAAATTTGCAAGACTGATTAGAGTTGAGGAAAGAACACTAAACTAAAAGTCAGGAGCCCTTACTAGTCACTCAGTGTCTGTGTGAGGTTACAAGATTTAACTTTTCCTAGCCTCAGAATCCTTTTTTGTAAGTCAGAGATAATATAAAGAGGCAATCAACTAATCAACACATTTATTAAGTACCTACTATGTCCCAGTCACTATGTTAAGATGTGGGGATATAAAGAAAGAGGGAAAACAGATCTTGCCCTTTAGGAGCTTATATTCTTGTGGCATAGTGGGAAAATGTGGTCCATGGTTGAATATCACCTATGAAACCCTACCAGCTACCTATTCACACTTTCATCAATGATCTTGTAGCAATAAGAGAGTAGGTGTATAAGTAAACAGTTAGAAGTTCTCTCAGTAGTCTCTTTTGGATATCCATAAAGTCTAAGATTCTTTTTTCCAATTCTTTGCTATTTTCTCTCCTTTAGACACCTACAATATCAGTCTCTCAATGCCCTCATCATTGTGCTGTTTGTAGTGTTGATTTCTTCCATATATCATGATCAAATCTGGCTGTTTTTCCCATCTTTGTTTTTTTTAGTCTTTTTGTTTTTGCTTTTCTATCTCCTCTATTAGCACTTCAGAAACTGTGCTGTTAGGTTTCAAGTTCAGGAGTTTCAGTCTTTGATCAAGAAAACAATTTTGTTTAAATGGCTTTTAGGGATAACCAGGTAGGGCAGTGGATAGGGCCCTGAAGTCAGGAGAATCTGAGTTTGAATCAGCTTCAAACACTTACTAGTTGTGTTTCCTTGGGCAAGTCACTAACCCCTGATTTCCTGGAATTTTCAAAAAAATAAAACTGTTTTATATATCTTTTTGACTTCTTTTTTCTTATTCCTCCCACCATTTTCATCCTTGAATGCCTTTGGGATGTTTGGTTAGTTAAATATCTTGCCATTTTTTCTTTAAATTATTTTCTCTACTGCTACTTTCTGCTTCCACAAGGTGATACTGTTTAGAATCTACCATAATTCTTCTCAGTAAGACTTTATAAGGAGCAAAATGGAGCCTTACAGACTTTTTAAAAAGTCTTTCCTATTCATACAACAAAATCATTTAAGATTCCTTGGAAGCTATAGCAACAGAAATAACCCTGTTTTATACTCTGATAATGGGTATCAGACAACACCTAAAACAGAATGATGTGTGCTTTCCAGAGATATTTTTCACTGTAATTTTCATGTATTGGAGGAGGTCCAGCACAAAATTCAGGTCAGAATTTCCTTATGGATCCAATATGGGGTCCTCTATTGTGGACAACATTGTACTGATCATATCAAGCCTGAAAAGATTGCAGACACTTCTGCAGAAATATGTATTTGGTCAAAGAAATTTGGCTTATCCATTCACACAGGAAAGACCAAGTGGATGAAAAATGTATATTGGTTAGATTTCAATATGTATTTGAGTCAACAGTCTATAGAGGTTATGCAACAGTACATATATATGAAACAGACAGTACGGATGGACAATGAGGAAGAAGATAAAAATGAACTGTATTACTTAAGGGATATTGAAAACCACCTTACAGGGATGGTCATATCCACCTCACCTACACAGGCATATTCACCCACAAATTGTCCGTTTCCATATTTGTTCAAGAATTCCAAAATCCCTTTTTGCAATTATAATATTTTTATCATTCTGTTTTTTCTTAATCCTTATTCCTAAAGCTTGGTACTTACTCATCAATTCCAAATTTATCCTTTGTTCTCAAAGATAAAATAAATAAATAAAATAGAGGACAGTTTTAAAGCCCATAACCTCCAGTTCCTCTGCCCTACAGTATTTTCCCATGGCACCACCTAAACTTTTGTTCTATTCCCTTTTCTTTACATTATTGACGCCCTAGTGAAAAAGTGCAATATCAAACTATCCTACACTCCCTAATCCTATGCTTCCATGTCCCATCAACACTTGAGAAACCCCCAAACTGGACTTCAACAGTCCACTTCCTTTGTTCCTGTCCATGTGCTACTGAATCAAGTGGAGGAACTCATGAAACTGTGTTGACTGGATCTATTGCAAATTTATGTTATATAATCTCAACTGGACCTTCAGTGTTGCAAAGTAATACTTCTCCTCCTCCCTAATTGATTCTTTGTCCCATTCACCACTATGACTATTCCAAATATTGTCTTTTCTCCTTAAGCTTCTCATAATTATCCTTACTCCACCCTCTAGACTTAGCACTACTCCACAAACTTCACTGAAAAACCTCTAGGCCATTTTCTGTGAACTCTCTCTTCTAATTTACATGCCTTTGGCACCATCCCCCACTTTTTAGTCCTTTACTCCTTTCTCTGATGAAGAGCTGACTTTTCATGCCAAGGCCAAAATGCAACATATCCAAAGAAGAACTCATTGTCTCTTTCCCAAACACATTCCTCTTCAGAACTTCCCTATACCTTTCAAACCCTCCAGTTGCTTAGATTTGAAACCTTGGTAATTGAGTCAGAATAACATTTGACTTCTCACTCTCATTCATCCCACATATCCATTCAGTTATCACATCTTGTAATTTCTGTTTCCACAGCATCTATTTTTCATATGTCTCCTTTCCTCAAGATTTCTAACTACCTACCTAGATAAAACCCTCATTACTTTTCAGCTAGATTATTGTAACAGGCTCCTACATGCCTTCCATGCTTCATTCTCCACAAAGCTAATGAAGTAATTTTGCTCAAGTGTAGGTCTGACCATGTTGTTCCCCCATTAAATAAATCCAGTGACTCCCAAGTACCTCTTAAAAAACTCCTCTTTTTTTCCCTTCTATCTATTCACAACCTGGCTCCTTCCTGTATTTTCTATCTTCTTATGCAATATCCCATGGAATAATCTAGGATTTGACCATATTCTCCTACTTGCTGCTCCACAAATGATTCCCTGTCTCTCAACTCCATCCCTCTGAATTGGCTATGCCCCATGCCTGGAATACTTCACTTCCTTATTTCTACTTTTTAGAATCCCTGGCTTCCCTCCTTAAGTATTACTTTCTTTCGGAAATCATTCCTGGGTCTCCAGCTTCTGATGGCTTCTCTTGAAAGATTATATTCTATATATTTTGCACATATCTTGCATATACTGATTTATGTGCAAATTGCCTCTCATGTTAGAAAATAATTTTCTTGATGGCAGTTTTTTATTGTTTTGTTTTTACTTTGTGCACAGGGACTGACATCTAGTCAATGATTAATAAATTTTTGTTCATTGATGGATTGATTTCGTGCAGCTGCATGAACTTTTTCATGGAACTCACTCGTGGATAGTATCAACAGATCTTCGGTAAGGACCACAGTTCTTACAATCTTCTGATGATATGGGGTTTGAGTTCCTCAGAATTTTCTCTATCTCTTCCAGTCAAATGATAACTATTAGATAGAATTTAGGCTGTTGAAAATACAGCACATAACAAGTTGAGTGAAGAAAGGGTTTTCTTTGATTATTAAGCACTGAGGAGATTTTTATTATCTCTGAGAGCTGTCCAGTAGAAAGAATCAGTTCAATGCACAGAAGACCATTTCATTCCAGACTTGTGGGAGCCACATTTGTAAGTACTCTGCCCTTTGTATGCTCTAAATATAAGCCCCTTCTCAAAGGGCATGAAAAAAAGATGTGAATAGCTCTCAGCATGGTGGGCAGACTGATGAGGAATAGCCTTGGCAATATAGTGAGAAAATGAAAGCCAATTAAGTAGGATAAAGTGCCTCTATAGAATCAAGGCAGATGAGACTTATGATTATAATTTGCTTCTCTTAACAAAGGCCAAACAGTGACAAGTTGAAGGGTAGGAAGTACCATCACCTTTCCATAGGAATCATCTTTTATAGGGAAACACCAATTAAGTCTTTCAATTTTCATTTTCTCCATTTTAACTTGGCATTTAGTTTCAGTTAAAACTGGCAGTTCTCTTACTGAGTGGGCCCAATGCTACCCAACAGATGGTCATAAATTTGGGCAATAGATGTCCATAAATTTGGACCAGTCTTTGTTTTGAGATATGCCAAACTGCAACAAGTTATATACTCATGATAGGGCTAAAATTGGACTCTAAAAGCCTGGTTTTCAAGTTCTTCTTGCTGTATTCTGGCTGTCAGATTAATGACCCATGTGAATCTTCTCACCTTTTTACACTGAGCTGAGAATCAAATCATAGTCCTGGGAACTCCTGAATGATTCTTCATGAGGTTCTTCCACCTCCCAAACCTCCCAACTTCTAATTCCTTCCCTCCTTCCTCCAAGGGTCGATGCATCTCTTTTGCATATACCTGTATACATGCATGCCATTTCCCTTAGTATGTCAGCTACTTGAAGGCAGGGACAATTTTGCCTTTTATTTTACCTTCCCAATGTCCAGCATAATGTTGAGGATTATAGATGCTTAATGAATATTTGTTGATTGACTGGTTGATTGACTCCTTTCCAGAACTATGAATGTGTTTGGGGGCCTGAAAACCACTTGCTGCCTCCTGCATGAACCAGCATAGTGCTCATGGATTCCATTAGGTTAGAATGCAGCTTCTGATAAGAGCAGATGTTAGAGAAAAACTTCAAATATGGCAAATGTTATGAATTTTCCAGCTTCCATCTCATGAACTTTACTTGTAAAATTTCATTCCAAGGAGATTTGTGACTAGATGATGAATTTTTTTTTGACTAAAGAAACTGATGAAGACTATCACCTCAGGTATAGAAGTTTTGTGATAGGCAGTGTTCAAGTCAATGAAATCAACCTTTGAACTTTGAAATAAATATATGATCTATGGTCCACTCAAAGTCATCAGAGATGGTAAAGAGGATAGAACAACCTTTACCACAGACATTCTTCAAGTCCTATAACAATTGGTTTTCCTATTCATTTTCTTTTGATTTTCACTTTCACCTTTACTTCCATAGCATGATTTTTCCTGAGAAAGAAAAGTTCTAGGCATTCATTGCATGAAATGAGAGATAACCTTAATTATAGAAATGCTCACTATAAAAGTTCCAAAAAGGAAGAGAGAACTGTGAATTCAAATAATTGTGGAAGTCTTTGAGTTATAAAAGTGGAAAGGAACTCTACCCACATCATGAATTCATCCACAACATCCCAACAATTGTTATCCCAGACTTTACCCTCCAGTAATGGCAATTCATTGTTTCCTGATGAAATCTATTTCACTCTTGTTCTGAACAGGCCCAGTATTACTGAACAGCCTAGAGAACTTTTTCCTATACTGAGGTAAACTATGGCTCCCTTTAGTTTCCATCTTAATTTAGCTTTCCTTTTGAACCAAGAAAACAAACCCAAACCTCCAAATGACAATCCCTCTGATATTTGTAGTAAGTTATGATGTCTTCCAAAAATCTTCTCCTCCCTGAGCAACCCAGGTTTCATCAACAAACCATTGTATAACTTATCATCTTATCATCTTGTATAACTTATCTCTTATCATCTTGGTTCAATTTCAGTCGTGTCTTACTCTTCATGAACTCATTTGGGGTTTTCTCAGCAAGGATAATGAAATGCTTTTCCGTTGCTTTCTTCAGCTCATTTTATAGTTGAGGAACTGAGACAAAAAGAGTTAAATGACTTGCCCAAGATCACACAGCTATTAAGTGTCTGAGGCCAGATTTGAATTTTGTCTTCCTGACCCCAGGCCCAGCACTCTTCCACTATGCCACCTAGCTGCCCCTAAAAGTGATACTTTACAGCACTGCCAGTGAGTTGCTTCTGTAACCAATGCAAGTTCCTTCCTAATTTGGAGTAAGTTCAAATCTTTATGGTGAACTGAAGACTGATTAGGCCCTGGAACTAAAGGTTGGATTCACTGAGAAGCGGAGAATGGTATTAGCCATAGCCTATTTACTGTTGATCCTTGGTATTGTTTTGTATTTTCTGTATGTGAAATGAAGGCCGTATCCAATATATATTGGTACATTAGATGATTAGAGAGCAGCTAGGATCCTCATTCTCCTTGGTTTCTCTGCGTGCCTTAACACTGCTGATCGTCTCTCCTTCAATGCTTTCTTCTCTAGGTTTCAGGACACTTGTCTTTTCTGATTCTGTGGCCTCTCTGACCACTCTTTCTTAATCTGCTTTGCTGGATCCTCATCCAGATCATATTCTCTAACTGTAGGTTCCCCTCAGGTTTTGTCCAGGGTTCTATTCTCTTCTCCTTTTATACTATTTTTCTTGATGATTTAATCAGCTCCCATTGAATTAATTACCATCTTCATGCTACTGATCTCAAATAGACCTAATCTTGCCACAAACTCTCTGCTACAGTCCAACATCATATCTCCAACTATCTTTTAAACAGCTTGAACTGGATTTCCAATCAGCATATTAAATTTAATATGTCTAAAACATGTCATTGTCTTTCGTCATGGGCCTCTTTATGTCCTACCTTCCCTGTTACTGTAGGGGACATCACTATAGTCCTAGTTCTTCATCTTCTCAAATCTAGGAGTCATCCTCAACTCCTCACTGTCTCTCATTCTACTATATTCAAACTGTTTCCAAGGTCTGTATATTTCCTCTTTGCAACATCCCTCAAATATGCCCCCTTCTCCCCTGTCATTGCTACCACCCTGGTGAAGGTCCTCATTACCTCCTGCCTGGACTATTGCAATAACCTGTAGGTAAGCCTGCCTGCCTGAAGTCTCACATCATTTAATCCATTCTCCATTAAGCCAGCAAAGTGATTTTCCTAAGCATAGGTTCAACCATGTCCAACCTACTCAATAAATTCCAATGATTCCTTATCACTTCCAGGATCAAATACAAAATCTCTCCTTGAGCATTTAAAGACATTGATAACCTAGACCCCTCCTATCTTTTCAGTTTTCACATGTTACTCCCCAGCACATACTCTTCAATCCAGGGACAGTAACCCATTGACTATTCCACGAATATGACACTCCAGTTTCGTCTTCTAGCTCCAGACATTTTTTAAATTAATTAATTAATGTTTAGTTTTCAGTATTCACTTTCACAAGATTATGAATTCCAAATATTCTCCCCATGCCTTCCTTTCTCCCACCTCCAACAAGTTATACAATCTGATACAGCCACTACATATACTTTCATATTAAGCATATTTTCATATCAGTCATGTTGTAGAGTTAGGGAGAATGGGAAAAACCCAAAGTAAGAAGAAATGAGAGAGAGAGAGAGAGAGAGAGAGAGAGAGAGAGAGAGAGAGAGAGAGAGAAAGAGAGAGAGGGAGGGAGGGAGGGAGGGAGGGAGAGGGAGTGGGAGAGGGAGCAAATAGTATTCTTCAATCTGCATTTAGACTCCATAGGTCTTTTTCTGGATGTGAATAGCATTTTCCATCATGAGTCATTTGGAGTTGTGGTAGATCCTGGCATTGCTAAGCAAAGATAAGTCTATCAAAGTTAGTCATCGCACAATGTTGCTGTTACTGTATAAAATGTTCTTCTGGTTTTGCTCACTTCACTCAACATCAATTCATGTAAGTCTTTCCAGGTTTTTATGAAGTATGCCTTCTCATCATTTCTTTTAGCACAATAGTACTCCATTACATTAATATACCATAACTTTTTCAGCCATTCCCCAATTAATGGGCATCCCCTTGACTTCCAATTCTTGGCCACCACAAAAAGAACTGCTGCAAATATTTTTGTACATGTAGATCCTTTACCTGTTTATATGATTTCTTTGGGATACAGCCCTAGAAGTGGTATTTTTGGGTCAAAGGGTATGTACAGTTTTAGAGCTTTTGAGCATAGTTCCAAATTGCTCTCCAGAATGGTTGGATCAGTTCAGAACTCCACCAACAATGTATTAGCATTTCAATTTTCCCATATCTTCTCCAACATTTATCATTTTCCTGTTTTGTTATGCTAATCAATCTGACAGGTGTGATGTGGTACCTCAGAGTTGTTTTGATTTGCACTTCTCTAATCAATAGGGATTCAGAGCATTTTTTTATGTGACTATAGATATCTTTAATTTCTTCCTCTGAAAACTTCCTGTTCAATTTGACAATTTATCAGTTGGAGAATGACTTGTATTCTTAAAATCTGATTTGCTTCTCTATGTAGAAATGAAACCTTTATCAGAGATACTGCCTATAAAATTGTTTCCCAGTATTCTGCTTCCCCTCTAATCTTCATTGTACTGGCTTTGTGTAAAAGCTTTTCAATTTAATGTAACCAGAATTATCCATTTTGAATTTCATAATGTTCTCTATCTCTTGTTTGCTCATAAATTCTTTCATTTTCCATAAATCAAACAATCAAACTATTCCTTGCTCTTCTAGTTTGCTTGTAGTATCAGCTTTTATGTCTAAACTGTGTACCTATTTTGACTTTGTCTTGGTATACAATGGAGGATAATGGTTTATGCCTAATTTCTCCCATAATATTTTCCACGTTTCTGAGCAGTTTCTGTCAAATAGTGAGTTCTTATCCCAGAAGCTGTATTTTGGGTTTATCAAATAGTAGATTACTATAGTCATTGACTGTTGTGTTTTGTGTTCCTAACATATTCCACTGATCACTATTCTATTTCTTAGCCAGTACAAAGTAGTTTTGATGATTATGACTCTGCAATACAGTTTAAGATGTGGTACGGTTAGGCCAAATTCCCTTGCATTGCTTTTCATTAATTCCCTTGATATTCTGAACCTATTCTTCCAGGTGCATTATGTTATTGCTTTTTTTTGAGCTCCATAAAGTAAGATTGATATAGCACTGAATAAATTATTTTAGGTAGAATTGTCATTTTATAAAATTAGCTCAGCTTACCTATGAGCAACTAATATTTTTTTCCAATTACTTACATCTCTTTGAGTGAACAGTGTTTTGTTCTTGTGTTCATTAATTTCCTAGGTTTGTCTTGACAGGTAGACTCTCAAATATTTTGCAATGTCTGCAGCAACTTTAAATGGAATTTCTCTTTTTATCTCTTTTACCTCTTGTTGTTCGGCTTTGTTAGTAATATATAGAAATGCCAATGATTTATGTGGGTTCATTTTATATCTTGCAACTTTTCTGAAGTTGTTAATTATTTCAAGCAGTTTTTTTTTTACTTGATTCTCTAGGATTTTCTAAGTGTACCATCATATCATTTACAAAGAATGAAAGATTTGTTTCTCCTTTGCCTATTCTAATTCCTTCAATTTCTTTTTCTTCTCTTATTGCTAAAGTATTGCTAAAGCTAATGTTTCTAATACAATATTGAATAATAGGGATGATAATGGACATGCTTCTTACATCTACAATCTTATTGGAAATGCTTCTAGCTTATCCTCACAACACATAATGCTTGGTGGTGGTTTTAGATAGATGCTACTTATCATTTTAAGGAAGATTCCATTGATTGCTATGTTCTCTAATGCTTTTTAATAAGAATGGTTGTATTTTGTCAAAAGTTTTTTTCTGCATCTATTGAGACAATCATATAATTTCTGTTAGTTTTGTTGTTGACACAGTCAGTCATACTGATAGTTTTCCTAATATTGTGAACTAGCCCTGAATTCCTGGTATAAATCCTACCTGGTCATAGTTCCAGGCATTTTCTCTGTTTCCCATACCTGGAATATTTTTCCTCTTCAAATCCATGTATTGACTCCTCTACCTTCCCTTAAGTCCCTACTAAAATCCTATCTGTTACATGAAACCTTTCCCAACCCTTCTTAATTCTAGTGCCTTCCTCCCCATTAATTATTCCTTTTTACCCTGTATGTAGCTTGTTTGTATATATTTGTTTGCATGGCATCTCCTTCATTGCTTTGTGAGCTCCATCAGGATGGTGACTATCTTTTGCATCTTTTGTATCCCTAGGACTTTGCACAAGCTTGGCACATAGTAGGGGCTTAATAAATGTGTATTGATTGATTGATTAGAAAATGGGATACATAGGAAATTACAATGTGTCAGAGTTGCCAGTCCTGTACTCTTCAGCTTATATGCTCCTTGTGGGTAGACAAGTCTTGCATATTTCTTTATTTTCTTACAGCCTATATGGGTACATAGGAGATACTCAGGAATTGATTCACTCCTTTATTAGCAGGACTATTGTCTTAACAATTGGTCAGAAGGATATTATAAGGGTCCCTTTTCTGGTAATGGGGGCAAAAGTCTATTGCATTGTCCATATTCAGATCTGGATCAAGTCCTCAGTGGTAGTCATAGGATAAAGAAGAGCTCTAGCATATCAGAGCTTGCAGATGCAGGAGAGCAGGGACCCTGCACACAGTTTCAGGGCAGAAGAGAATGCTTGTGGTCATTCACAGAGCAGAGCATAGGCCAGAAAAATAGTAAACACACCCCTCCTCAGATCATACCACCTCGGAAGAACTGAAAGCTTACAGATATCTAGAACTAACTCTGAATACAGAAAAACAAAAAGCCTAAAATTTGGGACAATACCCCCCTCCTCTCCAGAAACAGAATCTCACTTTAGCATAGAAGTAAAAGTCAAGAAATGGGCTGGTAAAATGAGCAAATAACAGAAAAAATTCCTACAAGGAAGACTGAAACACAAACTCAGAAAGAAGCAAAAAAAAGTCAAAACTGCCATATCCAAAGCCTCAGAGAAAAATATGAATTGGTTCAGGTCATGGAAGAGCTCAAAAAGAATTTTAAAAATTAAGTAAAAGAGGTCGAGGAAAAATTGGGAAGGGAAATGAGAGTGGTGCAAGAAAGTCATGAAAAAGAGTCAACAATTTGCTTAAAGGAAGCACAAAAAATATTGGAGAAAAAAACACCTTAAAATCAGAATAGGCCAAATAGTAAAAGAGGCACAAAAATTAAATGAAGAGAAGAATGTCCTGAAAAGCAGAATTGTCCAAGTGGAAAGAGATATTAAAAATTCACTGAAGAGAATAACTCCTTAAAAAAGAAATGGCCAAATGGAAAAGGAACTACACAAACTCACTGAAGACAATAATTCCTTAAAAATTATAATTGCACAAGTAGAAGCTAATGAATCCAAGAGACATCAAGAAACAATAACACAAAATCAAAAGAATAAAAACTGAAAGAAAATTTGAAATATCTCATTGGAAAAACAACTGACCTGAAAAATAGATCCAAGAGAGAGAATTTAAAATTACTGGACTGTCTGAAATCCATTTTCTATGAAAAAGAGCCTAGAAAACAATCTTCAAGAAATCTTCAATGAAAATTGTCCTGATATTCTGGAACCTGAGAGCAAAATGGAAATTGAAAGGATTCACTGATCACCTCCTAAAAGAGATCACAAAGTGAAAATTTCCAGGAATATTATAACCAAAATCCATAGCTTTCAGGTCAAAGAGAAAATATCACAATCAATGACAAAGAAAAAATTCAAAAATTATGCAATCAGAGTCAGAATAAGACAAGATTTAGAAGTTTCTACAGTAAAGAATCAAAGAGCTAGGATTACAATGAAGAATCACCTGTCCCACAAAATTAACTATAATCTTTAAAAGGTAAAGATGAATATTCAATGAAATTGAAGACATTTTAGCATTCCTGATGAAAAGAATAGAGCTGAATAGAAAATTTTACTTTAAAATGCAAGACAAGAGAAGCATAGAAAAGTAAACAGGAAAGAGAAATCATAAGGGCTTCAATAAAGTTAGACTGTTTACATTCCCACAGGGGAAAATGATACTTGTAACTCCTAAAATTTTCTCATTATTAGGTTAGCTGGAAGGTTTATTCATAGATGGGGGCATTGGTGTTATTTGAATATAATGAAATGATTATCTAATAAAAATAAAGGGTGAGAAAGAGGAATGCCCTAGGATAAGAGTAAAGGGAGCTGTAGAATAGGATAAATTATCTCATGTAAAAGAGGTACAAAACAACTTTTACAGTGGAGGAGAAGATAAGGGCAACTGGGGTGGGGGGGGGTGAGAGAATCTTGCTGTCATAATTGGCTTAAAAAGGGAATAACCCACATGCTCAGCTGGGCACAAAAATCACTTACGTTATATAGAGAAGTAGGAAAGGAAGGGTGGTAGGGAAAGAAGGGAGGGCATATTGAGATAGGTGAAAGACAGAAACAAAACATTTTTGAGAATGGATGGGATGAAAGAGAGTAGGATAAATGGTGGGAGAATAGAATGAAGGGATATCCACCATTAGTAATCATAACTATGAAAAAAATTAGAGCAAGTTTTCTGATAAAGGCCTCATTTTTCAAATATATAGATAACTGAATCAATTTAAAGAAATAAAACTCATTCCTCAATTGGTAAATGATCAATGGATACAAACAAGACAGTTTTCAGAAAAACTAATCAAAGCTATCGATAACATATAAAAATCCTCCAAATCACTATTAATTAAAGAAATGAAAATTAAAACAATTCTGAGCTACCATTCCACATCTATTAAAATGGCAAACATGATGGGAAATGAAAATGACAAATATTGGAATAGGTATGGGAAACTAATGCACTGTTGGTGAAGTTGTACACTTATTCAATCATTCTATTTAGTAATTTGGATCTGTGCCCAAAAGACTTAAAACTATGCATACCCTTTGATCATGCAATACTGCTACCAGGTCTGTATCCCAAAGAGATTAAAAAAGGAAAAAGAACTATATGTACAAAAATATTTGTAGCAACTCTTCTAAAGACCACAAAGAATTGAAAATTGAGAGGATGTCTATCAATTGGGAAACAGATGAACAAGCTGTATATGATTATGATGGAATACTATTGTGCTATAAGAATTAATGGGCAGCATCAATTGAGGAATGGCTGAACAAGATGTGGTATATGAATATAATGGAACACTACTATACTATGAGAAACAATGAACAGGACGACTTCAAAGAAGCCTGGAAAGACTTATATGACCTTATGCTGAGTGAAAGGAGCAGAACCAGGAGAACTTTGTACACAGCAACAACCACAGTATGCGTGGAATTTTTCTGACAGACTTAATACTTCATTGAAATGCATGGACTTAAAAAGTTTCCAATTTCTTGAGGCAAAACACCTTCCACATCTAGAGAAAGAACTATGGAATTGGATCACAGACAGAAATAGACCATTTTCTTTTGTATTATGCTATGCTTTGTTTTGTTTTATGGTTTCCCCCATTCATTTTAATTTTTCTATGTAACATGCATTTAATAGGAATGTATGTGTAGAACCTATATAAGATTGTATGCCGTCTCAGAGAGGGAGTGGGGAGGGAAGGGGGAATAAGGGGAAGGGAATAGAAAAAAAATCTATGATATACGGAAGTAATTGTCGGACACTGAAAATAAATAAAATAATTCAATTAGAAAAACAAAAAGAATTAATGGGCAAGATGCTTTCAGAAAAGTCTGTAAACACTTACATGAACTAACGCTGAGTGAAGCGAGCAGAACCAGGAGAACATTGTACACAGTAACAACAATATTGTGCAATGATCAACTGTGAATGATTTAGCTACTCTCAGCCATACAATGATCCAAGACAATTCCTAAGGATGCATGATGAAAAATGCTATTCATCTCCAGGGAAAGGACTGATGGAATCTGAATGCAGATCAAATCATAATTTTTCTTTGCTTTATTTGTTGTTTTTTATGTCTGTGTTTGCTTTCACAACATGACTCTCATGGAAACATGTTTTGCAGGACTGCATATGTGTAAGCTTTTTGCATTTTCATTGGCTTGAGGGAGGGGAGTGAGGGAGAAAATTTGGAACTCAAAATTTAAAAAAACAATATTAAAAATTGTTCTATATTTATTTGGTGGAAAAAAATTTTAAATCATTTTTAAAATATGTATAATCAGAAAGAATTTTGGAGATCATTTTATCCAACTCTTACCTTTTATAGATGAGGAAACTTGGTCTCATAAGGGTAAAAAGACTTGTCCATGTTCAAAACGGTAATAAGTATCAGATGTGATGGAAACAATAGACTTACCACTCCCCTATGAAAACTAGGCTACTTTTTCCTTGCAAGGTACTCCTCATTTCTCTCTGAACCTGACCTCTAATACTCTAGATGCTGTATCCCACCAATTCAGTCCCTTCCTTTGATTGAAAATTTCCAACCAGATCTTCTATTTTAAGGAAGGGTCCAAGACAGCCATGTCTACTTTTTCTCTTGACCTCCCACCTGAATCTCTAGACTTCTTTCTCGACCATGCCCCAGTGGCTTTCCCTTCTTCTCTTTTCCCTCCCTTCCTTCCCCATACAGCTCTACTTTTCATTTTCCTTTTATGTGCTTTCTTCTCCAATTAGAATGTAATATCATTAAGGGAAGAGAATGTCTTTTTATTTTTATTTGTCTTCCCAGACTTAATTAAGTTCCTGGTAAATGGAAAACACTTAACAAATACTTGTTGACTTGTTAGCTTGAAAAGATATTGATATAATCCTTGAGGTTTTGTTGATCAGTGGACTGAAGTCTCATAGTGTTGACTTTACTTCCTCAACACCTTAGTTAAAAATAGCCATGAAGACATTCTCCTGTTTGGCTGGCACATCACACAGGTAACTCAGGACGGGGAATTTCATGCAGTTGAATTAATTCAAGGTGCCTTCAATTTCAGTGCTTGTTGAATACCCTTCTTCTGCCATGGCTGTCAACTGTTTTTTGTTTGTTTGTTTGTTTGGTTTGGTTTGGTTTGGTTTGGTTTGGTTTTTTTTTTGTTAACTGTTGAATGACCTATAAGTGTCTCATTTTGCTTCAATATCAAAACCAAGCTATCAGAGGACTGGACTGAGTCATATATGTGATCTACCAACTAATCCACAAAGCCTCCTCCAGGTCCTCATAGCTGGTTTTTATTCAGGAAGTTAGGGAATTACCTCAACAATCCAATCCTTTAGCCTCTTGTCACATCTCAAAGCCACATCTCAAAAAAAGGTCTCTACTTTTAAAGTAAAAACTTCCATAACTTACTTGTAGAGAGGGGAGGGGGGCAGGAATGAAGGATTAGGGTGGTCTAATTTCATATCCTATAAGCTTTCCATTTTGTCTCTGGTTTTCCAATTTAAAAAATGGAAACTTTATATACTTATATGAATATAGATATAAACTCCTTGGTTATTCTGCAAGGTTTTAACCATATAAATATGTACACATGTACACACATATAAATGTATATTATCTCTATTATATATTACGCATATATAATTATACATACATGTATGTGTAGGCATATATGTATGCCTATACATATGTATATATGTAAATGTATACACACATACTCAAATATCTATAGGTCCACCTTTCACTCAACACTTACCTGTGATTCCCAGAAGTTGTAACATGCCCAACAGCCATACTCAATAGATGGAATAAGAAGGTAACAGACAGGTCTTAAACCCCTTTGGGAAGTTAGGGGGTAAACACCCAGGCATGTGAAGACTTCCCCTGGTGGATTGATTGGGTGAGAGCAATTTGTTCCAGTGGCCATCCAAGGTAGCTGAAGCAAATGCTGTGGAGCCTGAGCTTAGTTGGATGTTGAAGATGCCAAGGTCATCTCCATCCCAGGCCATCAGCAGCTGTCTTGATTTTTGTCTTGCCACTTGACTTTTGTGACTGTGGAAGTGAAAGTGGGGTTAATGACCTTGTGCAACTTTGACTTGCTTAAATCCAACTCATAAGCAAGTCAAAACAGGGTCCTATGATGTCATTACCCCTCTTTGAAAATGATCAACAACACATGATAGGTACTCCATCCAGATGCGGATTGCAACCTTTCTAAAACTTAGCAGATTTCTTTAAGGTGTGCTCCCATGAGTTATGTAGTAAAGCAAACTTTCCCTCTAGAGATAGCCACACATCTCTTTACCATTGACATGAGTTTTGATTACACTTGTGAGCACATATACTACCACAAGAGCGAGAAGGCAATGTAGTTTGGAACCAGAAGAAAGGAGAGAATGTCGGATCTAGAAATACTGACTTAAAATATGGGGAACAAAAGGAATTTCCAAGGAAGGAACTTCAAAAAGCCTTGGCTTCATCTAATAGATTGAGCTAGCCAGTTTCTCAGACTTCGAGAGGGATTGAACTCCTTTCAACAAGGAAGGAATACGATGTCCTGCCAGTAATTCAGATATCAGTGAAAGAAATGGCTACAGTTCAGGCTTTGGGTACAATGCGCTCTTCACTGTGCAAATGTACCATTGACTGCAGGTGTTGATCTTCTTGTCAAATCTGCCTGCAGAGTAGTCAGCTCTATGTGGCATGGTGACCATATGGATTAGGAAGAGAAGGTGAGAGAGGGCAGACCAAGCATGATGAGAGGCACCCTCAAGCTAGGACTGCCAGCCCAGTTTCAAATGTTTTTTTCTTGTCTTTGTGCAGAGTTGGAAGTGTGACATTTTAAAAGTTCGTTTTTATGGGAACAAATGTCAGGAGAGGTGAGTCATTCTAATATGTCTAAAAATAAGCCCTGGCTGTCAAAGGATTCAAAATTTTGCCCTCAAGCCTAGCTGGCAAGGAAGAGCCTTCTTGCCTTGGGCTATGCAGCTGCCAGGAGTAGGCCTTGAAATTCAAGGGGTATCTAAGCAAAGACATAGGAATCTTTGTGCCTCTAGAAGTAACTAATAAATAGAGCTTGGACTTTGGCTTTCCTTAAGGGGAAAGTAGGACTGGTGTGCCTGCCTGTCCTCCCACAACCCCTCCAACAATTGCTATGTGGGTAGTGATAGATATGCCCCCAAGGGAGTCAATAAATCATTTTTAAATGCACAGAAGAAAACCAAAAGAAGTACAGAAGGGGCAATAAAAATAGAGAAAATTTTCACTACCTGGTTAAATTACATACATACATATATATATATACATATATATATCTTTTTTTACAAAAATAATTCTATCTATATATAACAGAAGTTCAGTTTCTTATATAAACCTCTTCCTTACACCCCTTTTCTATTAAGATATTTGTGTTAGTGGATGATTCAGTTCTTGATAAAATATTTTTTTTTAATAAAGCTGAGTGACTGAAACTGCAGAAAAGAAGACAAAATGAAGGAACAGAAAATTCCATACAAGGACGAAGACAGACTTCCTAAGGGACTTTTCTTAGCATTGTGCAGCCTCCAAAAGAAACGCCATCACCCATGAGAGTTGACTTATGTCAACAAACAGCTATAGTGATGTGGGCTCAGAGAGAAGAAAGAAATTATATACAGACTTTGGACCAGAGTTATAACTGTGATTGGACAAGTGGGGCACTTGCAGAGAGAACCAAAATGTAGAAGGTAAGTATAGCACTTTTATTCCTGGAGCAGGTAGAAACAAATGAATTTAGCACTTGCTAGCCTTAAGAATTAATTAAAATTGAAAGCTATCAGATGATTGCCTCTTCCTCACTTTGACTCCACCATGGTCCTCCCTGTAATATCCATCACAGTGGGCTCCCCAACAGTTACCTCATGTGGGCCCATATTTGCATTAGGCAAAAACAAAATTGTTCTTTACGGTTCTGCTTAGGACTTACACTCAGGATGCCTCCATCTTCTACAGACTAGCACAGATCCTTCAAAGCATAGTGCCTAAAAGCAAAGAAATAGACCAAAGAAATATTGTGCAGTGGACAGAAATAACATGCCCAACTTCCTCTCCTATTTTCCCTTTTATATCCCTTCCCTCCATTTCTGTGTATGCCTTGTTGCTCAGAACCAGCGCAATTTCTCTTTTCCTTTCCATGTTATCTATGATCTTCTCTACTCCAAACACTCATGAACCTCTCTCTATTGTCAGAGCTGTCTTTCTGGAAAGCTCTCAATGCTCTCTGTATTGCTCCTTTTCTTGTACCCCATCCAGATTGTTTGCCCTCACTCCCTCAGCATCTTGCAAAGTTCACCCTCCATTATTGATTTTCCTATAAGAGCATTAATGTTATTGTTATTTAACCTCTTAGCTTCCCAATAGTATTTAAATGTTAAAAAGTAACTTCAGGTACCATATCCAACTCTTGGACAGATATCATGGGTCAGAGGCAGGCATTGGACAGTATTCCTTATTTCCCACCGAACAGACAAAGTTGTAAGGCCAGCCATGCTCCTAAGAACTATCTTGTGCCAATTTCCTATTTCTGAAATTCCCAATAAAGTAGATGCACTATGTCTTAGAATACTTAGCTTTCTTCAAAGCTCAGATCAGTTGTCACACAAGGGTTAGCATAGGGTTTGGTACAGAGTAAGTGTTTAATAAATGCTTTTTCATGCATGCTTTCATTCATTTGTTCACTACCCATGGAGATCCCTTTCCAATTTCCTTATTTATGGCTGTTATCTCAAAATATCTTCTACTTGTTTGTCAGAATCTATGTTGTATTCCTGCAGTAAAATATAAGTTCATTGAAAGCAGGACTTGTTTTGTTTGTTTCTGCATCCCCAGAACTTTATATAGTGCTTGGCAAAGAGTAGACACTTAAATGTTTGTTGAATTATTGCCTTTCCTTCTGAGATTTTCTTCCATTTAAATATATATTTTATATGTAGTTGTGTTCTTGTTGTCTCCTTCCTTAGAAGTAGAGCTCCTTGAGGGCAAGAACCACAATTTTGCCCTTCTTTCTATCTCCAGACCTTAGCACAGTGCCTGGCATATGAGAGGAATTTAATAAATTCTGTTGATTGCTTGGTTGTCCAGTGGATACTGAGCATGGCAATTTGGGACCAGGCCTTTGCCAACATGGATGCAGTGGATACAGCATTGGTCCTAGAGTCAGCAAGATCCGGCTTTGAATCTAGCCTCAGACATTTTCTAGTTACGTGACCTAGGCAAGTAACTTAACCCTGTTTTCCTCATTTCATCTTCTGTAAAATGAGCTGGAGAAGGAAATAGCAAAAATCTCCAGCATCTTTGCAAAGGAAATCTCAAATTAGATCACAATGAGTCAAACATGACTGAAACAACCAAATAAGAGATAATAACAACACTCTTTAGAAGCCTAGATATAATGATGAATGAAAGGACATAGTAGAAATGGTTCAACACATTATATTTATTACTTACTGAATACTTAGCAAGAAATGACCTGATAGCTAGAATTATGCGTCAGAGGCACATTATCTTCCGTGGACTAATATAAGACACAACCCCACACTACAAATATAGACCTTAAAATATTTTGGAGACCAGAACCAATGTACTCAATGTGAACCTGGCCATTGGATAGAAAGATAAAGCATTTATTAAAAACACACCATGTCCCAGGCATTATGTTGAACACTGGAAATACATATAGGAGCAAGGACTACAGTCTTTTTGCTTACATTGTAGCTTATGTTTTAATTGGAACAACAACACATAAATTGGACCTAGAAAGGAATAGGGCAAAGGGGTTGTCAAGGAGGAGAAACAGCAAAAAATGTTAGAAGAGTGAGTCCCTAAGTAAAATGAGGCACTGCTGGGACCCCTCTTGAAATAGTGCTATGGCTGATAGACATACCAATCAAGAGATCAGGGTAGATGTTTCTCCAGACTAAGAAGGCAGCTTACAAGGAGATAGAAAAGGAAGAGGAGAGGCCTCAAGAGTCAAATCCTGTGTGAAGTCAGATTTGGCTGAGGCATTAGCTGAATTGTTGTAAAATCAATCCACAAAATTGAAGAAAATTATTTTTAATAGACAATACAAAATGTCAAACACACAGAATGTTTAAGGGTAAATATAATGAAAAGTTTTTAAAGTACAAAGACTCAGCAGAGCAGATCAAAACCATATGGGAACAATATGAGGTACATGTCCTTTCTGTTGGCTTATCTGCTACTAGACTTCTACCATGGAGGCTTTGAGTGAGCTTACAGTGGAAAAGTTTACCTTCTAATAATCATATTCAACTATGAAATCACTTATTCTATCCATCTGTGCAATAGTCTACAGGACATCAAATGTAAAAGAAAAACTGGAGAATGACTTGCCCAAAGGCAAATTCTATCTGAATATTCTTGAAAAGAATGAGGAAGAAAATAAGCACTTATTGAACACCTACTATATACTAGATGTTCTTCTAAGAACTTTATAAATGCTATTTTAGTTGGTCCTTACAACAATCCTGGGAGGTAAGTGCTATTAATATATCTCCTTTATATTGAAGAAACTGAGGTAGACCTAGGTTTTGAGATTTGCCCAGGATCAAACAGCTAATAAGCACCAGAGGATTGATTTGAATTCAGGTCTTCTGACTCCAGACTCAACACTCTATTCATTATGCAATCT
This sequence comes from Notamacropus eugenii, assembly GCF_028372415.1. Lineage (NCBI taxonomy): Eukaryota > Metazoa > Chordata > Mammalia > Diprotodontia > Macropodidae > Notamacropus > Notamacropus eugenii. The sequence goes on along the minus strand of NC_092876.1, from coordinate 148,479,658 downwards.
AACTGAGAAAAATGAGATAATAACAATGCATATTTGTACAGTCCTTTGCCATTATAAAACATTTTACATATATAGTAATAAAGAATTAAGAGCTAAACTATAGGATTAATCTGTACTTGATCAAGAATGCTTTCTATATTCTCTTTCAAAAGGGCTCTAAAAAGGACTATTGAGTTCATCTAGACCAACCCCCTCATTTTTTAAATGTTGGACTAGATAGTTCCTAAAGAACCTATATTTTAAATAATTATTTGATCCTCACAATGACCTCGTGTTTCCCCCATTTTGCAGAGTGAAAAACAGGATCACAGAGATTAAGTGACGACCAAAGTGACACAAATATTAAGTGGCAGTCTGGATACGAAACCAGAGATCTCTTGCCCTCTGTTCCAGGGTGCTTTCCCTTCTATTGCACAAAGTCTAGAACCCGGAGAAGTGTATATCAGAGAAGGGAAATATAACTTCTTTCTCCCAAGCAGGGCTCCTCTAAGGGACCTGCTACGATTCTCTGGAACCCAGTTCTAGTTCAGAGACTTTGATGATCTAGCATGTAGGAAGAGGCTAATTCACTTCTGGCCCAGGTTTGGCTCCAGAATTTCACAGCATCTGCCACTCTGTCTTGTTGCTGTGAAATGGTAGAGAATTGAAAAAAAGTATTGGAAAATAAGCCTAAAACAGAATTTCTTCTATGTATGATGAGGAATGGGAGATGGAGGCATGGGAAAGAGGGTCAAAAAGAAAAAAAGATGCTGTTGAATTTACAAAAGAACCACCTCAATCTTCATGTCATTGTCAAAGTAAAACACATTTAAGTATCTTTCTGAGTTATATATTGACTGAATTGTTTTTTGAATAAGCAATTATTCAGAAACAATTCAAAGAGTGGAAGGGGTACACTTTTGTAGTCTCCTAAATTAAGTTCAGTCTAACTGTCCTATTTCCCATTCATCCAAAGTACTTTGTGTGTTATTAGACATTTCCTTGCACCTTTCTTATGATTTGAAAAGGTATATCTTAGAGATGAGAAAAAAAAACCGTTAATTTTTTTTTTTTAATCTGTTCCAGATAGCATAGAAAATTAGCAGAAGAGAATGGAAATAAACAGCGATAATCTTGTTCTAAGGCAGGCCTGGGCTTATGTGCAAGGTTGGTAGGTGGGTGAAAACACGATGTGTTTTAGGAGGTGCTGAGCAGATTCCTCTGTGCCCAAATATCTCCCACATACTCCTTAAAAGCCTCCAATTCAGTTTTTACATTGATTGAAATTTCAGTTAGAAATTATTTTGAGGTAACAGTGTTACATATTAAAACAGCAAAATCTTTGGGAAGGTTTATCAGTCATTTACACCTAGGTACAACTTAGTTTAACTTACTCCATTAAAAATATATTAAGAAATGTATGATGAGTGCTCTGTTACATGCTGGGGGAGGGACAAAGATTTGATAAGATATATCTCTGCCTTCACAAAACTTCTTGCCTAATAGAAGGATAGCATACTGAGTATAGATGGATGGGTGGATATAATGCAAATGACTATGGTAAACAAATTACAAGGAAAATGTGTAAAACAGATGCTAATAAAAATAATCCACACTTTGTTAACACCTTAAGGTTTGGAAAACACTTTATTTTTATCACATCTAATTCTTACAACAGCCCTGTGAGGTGGGTAGCACAAGCATTAGTGTCTCCATTTTGCAAATGGAAGTCAAATACATCTCTTTGACACGTAAAGACCCAAGACCAGCTAAGTGATATTTGAAAAAGCTTTTTCAGGTTGGGCATCTGGAGATGAGTATTTTAAGACCTAGCAATTGCAGTTAGTCACATTGCTTTTACTGTGTGCCAGGCTCTGTGCTCTGTCCTGGAAGGATGGAGGGCTGGGGATCACGAAGTGGAGAAACTAATCTTTCACTTAATTAAAAAAGTGATGTTTTAAAGCACTAAAAAAGTTACTAGATCAAGTTATACAAATGAGAATCAAAAACAATAGAATGCAATAAGTTAGCTAAATAAAAAATGTAAATTACTAAAGAAAGAGCTCTCTGTTTGATAAGAACTACAGGGAAAACTAGAAAGCAGTCTGAAAAAAAAGTTAGGCTGAAACCAACCCTTTATGGCTTATGCCATCATCTGCTATTCTAAATGGACACCTAGCCTTAATATTGAAGATCATATCATTGAAAAAATTAGCTGAGAAGCAGATCAAATAACTTTTACAGTTATGGGTAGGTGAAATATAATTAACCAATCAAGGGACGGAGGGAATTACAAAAAAATAGATAACTGATTACATGAAACTGAACAGCTTCTGCACAAATAAAAATAATGTACCTAGACAGAGGTAGGGAACCTGTGGCCTCAAAGCTGCATGTGGCCCTCTACGTCCTCAAGTGTGGCCCTTTAGGACCTAGAGGACCACATGGGACCTCAAGGCTTCAGGTTCCCCAGTCCTGGTAGGATAATAAAAGGAGACAAAGAATGGCACTGAAACATGGTATCAAACTCCTCAGATAAAGATCTAGATTTCATATACATATAGACACACATAGATATATCCGTATTGTCCATTTATATGTATGTATACAATCAAAAGTCATTCTCTAATAGATAAATAGTCAGACATGAACAAAGGTTCTCAAAAGATTTAAAAATTATCAATAACCATGTGAAAGATTGTTCCAAGACTGTTTTCAATGAGAGAAATGCAAAACAAAGCACACTTGTGATTTTATTTCATACCCAGTTAATTGACAAAGATGACAAAATATGGCACCAATCGGAGTTGGAAGAGCTGTGGGGGTGGGGGTATGCATCATAGAGAATTGCTGGTAGAATTGTGAATCAGTACAACTATTTTGGAAAACAATTAGCAATTATGCAAATCAAATTGCTAAAATGTCTTGTACCGTTTGACTCAGAGTTCCCACTATTAATCTTATGCCACAACAAGGTCACGGATAAGAAGAAAGTCCCCATATACCCCAAAATATTTACAGTAGCATACTTGGGGAAGCAAAGTTGATGTGAATTCACTGAAGAATGACTAAACAAATTGTGCTATATAGATGTAATGAAAGATTAGTGGGTTGTAAGAAATGATGAATATGATGAATGGAGAGAAATATGGAAAGATTTAAAGGAAGTGATTCAGAGTGAGGTAAGAAGAGCTGGGCAAACAATATACACAATGACTCCAGCAAAGTAAATAGAAAGAACATCCGTTAGATTTTCAAAAGTGAATGTTGCAAAAATTACAAAGAACAAACACTACTCCTGTCCAATCCTTTGCAACAATGGGAGATTCACTGGCATGGTACATGGCACGTATTTTTAATTTTTTTATTTATTGATACATTTTGCTAATTTTTTAAAGTCTACTTTTTTTTCTTTAAAATGTTAATTGATATATGGGATGACCCTCTGGGAAGGGAATGGGGAGGACAATTGGGAAAAGTTCTGCTGATGTAAAATACAAAAGAAATCAGTAAACATGTATCAAAATAACAAAACTAAAAAATAATAATGAATCTCTTAACCAAACCTTGACACTACTATAAGTAGTGTCAAGTATAATGTATAATTATAATTATACCTTAAGTATAATATAGCATAATGGAAAGGGTAAGAATTTGCAGAGAGGAAGATTTGGATTCAAACCCTGCATCTGATACTAGGTTTGTGATTCTGTGCAAGTTACTTAAGTTCTCTGTAAGGTACAATTCATTGGTACTATTACCATTGTAAGGTACAATTCAGCATGATCATGATGAATATATTAGCTGCTTTCAAATATTTGAAGAACTGTGGTGTATGTGTAAGGTTCATTAAACTTGACTAGGAAAATTCAGAAAGTAGAACTAGGATCAAGGGATGGAAGTTATGGGGGAAAGATTTCATCTCAGTATTAGAAGGCTTATTCCAACAATTGGAACTGTCCATGGATGGACTGGGCTACTCTGAAAAGCATGAAGCTTCCTGTCACTGGAAATGTTTCAGCAGAAACTAGTCAGTCACTTACCAGGAATATGGCAGAGGTGATTCCTGTGTTGTGTGGGAGAATGGCTTAAAAGACATCGAAGATCTCCCTTGAATGAGCTTCTATGAGAATTTCAAGAATTTTCTTCTGGCTTTTTTTCATATAGTCGTCATTTCTAGTTCTTCTACCATGCGGAAAGACAGTATGGTAATGGGTGGAGCACTAAACTTCTAGTCAGGAAGACCTGAGTTCACATCCTAGTTTAGATATTAACTGTATGTCTGTAGGCAAGTTACTAAACCTCTCCAGGCCTTGTAAACTGAGAGGGTTGGACCTGATGGCTTCTAGGTTTCCTTCTAACATTCCCTTTATGATACTATGATCTTTACCCTCCTAATCTCTTCAGAATGGTATTACTGTAGTGCTTCTGACCTGTTATTATTGATTGCAATTGATAGTGTCAATGTGACCTAAAACCCACTCTATTATTAAACTGAGAACTGGAAAGGAACTTGTTTTCCTATAACTTTATCCTAATGGGCCAAGATCTTTCCCCTGGAATTACCCAGAACAAGGTTAATCCCTCTTTCACATGACAGACAGTTCTTAAAGGTCTTTAACCTCAATGATTACATATTCAGTGCCTGTAACCCCCTCTGCTTTTCAATCTAAGCTTCAATTTTTCAAAGCACTTTTGACAATAAGTGAGAACTGAAATCATTCATTATGGGAATAGAAGCAGGTAGGGGTGAAGGGGAGGAGGTGGGAGAGAGGACAGGGGAGATACTCAAGGAATAAAATGGGAATAATACCTGGCTGTGCTTTCTTTTAAACCTGCAACTCCCTAAGCATAACCTGCAACTAAGAAATTAGAAACATTAAAGTGTTTCCAGGGGGTGTAAAGCTTTGCTTCCCACCTTCTCTGGGAGAGGAGAGAGAGAAGAAGCAAAACTCTTCAAATCAGGTTCAGATATCTCAGCCAAAATGCATTAACACAAAGCCTGATTCTGAGGCCCTCAGGAAAAAAACTCCCATTGACGTCAGCAGGAGATCTGCCTGTGCAGCAGCTTAAGAAGAAGGCCTGAAATTTTTTAACTGTGTTTCCTTAGGGCTCCCTGGATATAGACAGGAGGTATGAGGGGATCCTACCTCTGCTGGAAAGCTAGCTGACAGCTCAACACAGACAAGGAAATGAACACCTCCTGGATATTTTTCAAAGGCTGTTTGCTAAATTCCTACCTCAACCAAGAGGGAGATTGAGTGATGCTCTGCTGCTGCCTTCCAGGAGACAGACTCTCCTCTGAGGCCTGTGTGAGCTCTGGATTGTCAGCATTGACAGAAGTGGGTGGTAGAAATGACGTCTTATCCAACAATGGCTCCAAATGACGTGATTTGGTTCGGAATTCAGTGAGCAACTTCCCTTCCCCATTAAGGAGGGCAGCTTTGTTAAAGGGGAGAGCTATATTGTCCTGCTAAACACTGGATAAGAAGAGTATAAATCTAGAGCTCTTCAGTTTCCTCATCTGTAAAATGGTGGAGGGAGGAGAGCACCTACTTTACAGGGTTGCTGTGAGGATCAAATGAGATAATTACACAGAACTTAGCACAATGCCTGGCACATAGGAAGGGCTTTATAAATGTTGATGATGATGGTGGTGGTGATGGTGATGATGGATCTCTGAGATTATCCGACCTTTTCATTTTGTGGATGAGGAAACTGAGTTACACAGAGAATCATATGTTTTAGCCAAGGTCACACAGGTTCAGAGGCAGGTCCTCTGACTAAGATGTCTTTTCATTATACACAGCTCCCTCCTTTTATCTGATGTTTTGCTCTGGGATGCAGAAGCACCCATTTGAGCTGTATCTAGACATACCAACATTTTTTGTAGGAGGAAGAAGGCAGGGATTCACTTCAAACTTTTTTTTTTTAAAGTTAACTGTTTAAAAGGAAACCAAGTATTACACTGTCAGTGTCTTCATCTATTTCAATGGGTGTGGTGTGTTCAGGTAGCTGTAAGCAACTCTCCCTGAAGATTCAGGTGCTGGCCTCCAATCCTTGGCTAAATCAGCTCTTTCCCAGCTCCAACCAACATGCCTAATCCACAACACAGACAATCACACAGCTTGAAGATTATGAAAGGGTATTATATCCTGAGTCCTTCAGACTGAAAGGTAAAGAAAAGCTAATGGCAAAAGTCTCTAGCACTGATGATTACCTGAAAGCATCTCTTAAAAACTCACAGGGATACAAGGCTGCTCCCCTTATATCCCGCATTTGCTAGACTCAGGAGCATGTATTTCTAAATGCCTAAGTTTAACTTTTTTTCTCCTAAGTGTGGGGGCAAGTGTTGCTTATGTGATTTCTTTAACAGTAATAAACTAATGTCTTTGGGGTTTGCCAGGAAATCATAAAATTTCCAAAACAGGATGCATGTAAGACACCAAGCCTTCACAGAATGTATTTTAAGATCAAATACAGAAATTCATTTCAAAACCAACTCTTAGAGCATTTTGATGTGTGTATGTTTGTCATTGTACTATTGCCCTCTGACTTTGATTTCTCCTTTGAGCTCCAGTTTTCTCAAAGTTTATTTTTTGCCATATATCAAAATGAAACTGGACTTTTTGGTTTGGATTCCAATTGAACTTCAAAGCAAGTGTCTGTGAAAGTTTGACCTGGCTATTTCCACTTCCAGAAGACAACAAAGGGAGAGTCATTTGTCCCCAGCATGAATCAACTACTTTTCATAACTTCATGAAAGAGATTAAAGGAAATCAACTCTATATTAAAGAAATTGGTTTTCTTCTTGTTCATTTTACACATAGACCCTTTAATAAGAGTTTTTGAATAAAGACTGTTGCATGAATAAAAATCTTCACTCATATACAAGAACTTGTCAGTTTGAGAGCTGGGTTACTCATTTCTAAATATATACATCCCTGTTTCCTTTTCCCAAGCTCCCCCTGATAGAAATCCTGCCATCCTTGAATCATAGAACTTCAGAGCTTGAGGGGACCTCAACAGCAGTTTAACCCAAGTCATACCTGGAAAAAAGAATGCCTCTTCCCACATGGTATCTTTGCTTTAGAAACCCTAATGAAGACCCATTTAGGGCAGGAGCTCACTCCACTTCTGGGCAGTTCTCTTTCCTAGGAGGGGCTTCTTTTCTTCCCTCACATCAAACCTCACTTTGTGTAGCTCTGCCTCACTTAAATTCAGTTCACACACAGGTCAAGGCATCACCCTTGTGAAATCATTGGTCCTCTTCAAGAAGGAAGGAGGAACATCAACAATGATATCAAGCCTCAATTAGACTCTTTGAAACTCTCCTTTATAACTTCTAATTCTCTCCTCTAGGATCAAACAGATCAAGTTTTATTGCATTTCTGTGTGACAAGCCTTCAAATATTATTTCATGACAACTTGGACAAAACCCATGATTTTACCAGTGTGGCTAACTCCTGGTGAGGAAATTCTCTCTGTCCACATATCCTGAACACCATCCCTTCTATCACTTGTGGTCTTCGAAAAAGCACTGAAGGTTCTAAAGATTTCTTCCTGGTCACGCAGCTCATCTGCATCAGAACTAAGATTTGATCTCAAGTCTTTCAGATTTCAAGGACTCTTGTTTATTCAGTATACCATGTCTCATACACTGTACTATGCTGTTCAAGAAGATGATGACAACTTGAATCTATGTAGTGCTGTTGTGTTGTTGTTCAGTCATTTTGTTTCAGTTGTGTCTGACTTGTTGTGACCCCATTTTGGGGTTTTCTTGGCAAAGATACTACATGGTTTTCCATTTCCTTCTTCAGCTCATTTTACAGATGAGGAACCTGAGGCAAACAGGGTTAAGTGACTTGCCTAAGGTCACACAGCTAGTAAGTGTCCCAAGGCCAGATTTGAATTCACAAAGATGAGTCTTCCTGAATCTAGGTCCAGCACTCTATCCTCTGTGTCACATAGCTGCCCTGAAAACATTCACAGATGACTGTCTCCACAACTGTTCTAAAAAGTAGGGACAACAAATATTGTGATCGGCATTTTGCAAATGGGGAAATTGAGGCTTATAGAAATGATGTAGCCTACATTAGCTCACCCATGTGCTGAGATTCAAGATTCAAAAAGAGCTGAAATTCAAGCTAAGATTCTCTGATTCCCGAGCCAGCGTTATTTATAATGCTGTCTATACCATGCAGATAGCAATGATCTCATTTCAAGCCTGAACTCCCAATTTTTCAAATCTATCTTAGTCAAGTTTGGACCCTGCCTAGCCCTTGCCTACCAAACGCTCCCTTTTGATTCTTTGCTACTGCCATCTCCTGACATACTGTTGTATTTTTATTATTTTTATACATTAGTGTATCATATATAGTATATTATACATACAATATACATAGTGTATTATTATACAAGTAGTGTCTCAGGTTTTATAGCCAAACACTGCTTTCCTCACTTAGACTGACCACACTCTGAGATAGTCCCCACCCAAAGGTTATTATGACTTGTCAGTTCTACCTTAGCAATATCTCTTATTTGTGTTCCTTTATCTCCCAACATTGCTACCACTTTGGTGTAGGCCTTCATCACTTCTTTCTCCAACCCCAGTTCAGGAATATGACAATAGCCTTCCAGTTGGTACTTGCCTCAAGTCTCCCCTCACTCCTGTCTATCTCCCACTCACTTGTCAAATTAATCTTCCCAGAGCTTAGATCTCACCGAGGTACCAACCCCTCTACTCAATTCCAATGGTTTCCTATTACAGTCAAGATCAAAGATAAAATCCCCTGTTTAGATTTTAAAGCCCTTCATAACCTGTGCCCTTCCTAACTTCCTACTTTTATTACATTTTGCTATCTTGTCACACAAGGCACTCCATCTCCAGGTACTCATTTTCATTAGCTGTCCCAATTCCTGGAATGTTCTACTTCCTCAATTTTACCTCCTTGCTTCCTTCATATCTCAGCTAAAATCCCACTTTCTACATGAAGTCTTTCTTAATCTATTTTAATACTAGTGACTTTATTTTTAAAATTCCTATAAGATTATCATCAATTTATCCCATGTATTGTTTGTGCAGTTTGTTAGCATGCAGTCTCCCCCATTAGTGTTGGAGCATCTTGAGGTTTAGAACTATTTCTGCTCTTCTTTATATTACCAGAGCACCAGACAAGTGATAAGGGCTTAACGACTAACTCTTGGTTTCATGATTTGCTCCATTGTTCCATGGTTTTTAAATCGCAATGGCTTTTTGAACATTCACAGTGGTTTGCATCTACCCTACAGGTCACCTTCAAGATTCAGATCATTCTAAGGTCTATTTGAACCTTCTGTTTGACCCAACATTATTTTCCTTGCTTCTTATCCATTAAAGTGAGTTTATTCCTGCAAAGTACCTACATTTTATGTCTTCTCCTCTTCAACTCTTCCTAAAGAGAGAACATAAAACCCTCTGCACTGCCAATGACCAGCCCATTCCCCTTCATTCTCTCCCTATGCACACCTTTCCCTCTTGGAAAACTCTGTTTCATACTTGATATGCCTGATCTTCAGTTATTCCAAAGCACAGGAAGTACTTCCCAAGCTCTACCAATTAATCATTTTTTTTCTGAATAAAGAGGTAATTCACAATCTTACAGCCAATCCAAGGACAAATTTATTTTTCCTGTGCCAACATTTTTTTTGAATTTGCCCCCATCGTAAAGCTGAAATCCCTTCCCTTCCTACCTATCCAAGTTCCAATCTAGCCTGTCAAAGCAAAAACAATTCTACATTTGTGTCCAGCCCTTTGTCCACAATGCAAGTGATAAGTGTGATGTGAGGTTCAAATGAGATAATAGATATAAAGTACTTTACAAATCTTAAAGTGCTATATAAATTCTTCTTCTTATTATTAAGACACCAGACCTGTAGTCTGGTGATAACTTTATTCCTTATGCCTTCTACTAATCTTCTGCTGAGCTTAAGTAATGCTGAGCACTGTAGAGATATCCTGGTAAATGTGCAAAAAAAGTTTATAGATTTAAATTTAAATTTTAATATATTTTATTAACATTTTCTTAAGTGTAAAAAAAAAACAACAAAGCAGTAAACCAAGACATGGTTTGCATAGGTCATCAATTTCTGAGGTATAAATACCCATGCTGAAAATTCAACTATCTAGTTCTAGATGTTTCAAGTTTCCCCCTTATAAGTAACCCACACCATATATATTTCCACAGCATGAATCCAGTTCATATGATTTCAGCTTCTGTCTTTCTTAATTCATCAAAGTCCATCATGAAGTTGGAGAGTATTAAATAGAAGCTTATACTATCTTCATTCCAATTTCCATGATATTTCCTTGTCCTAGGACACAAGAGAGTAAAATAAATTTGATCTTAAAACAGTAGAATTCAATTTTACAATCTTGCCTAAACAAAGATTGTGAAAGATGGGAACAGTAAATGCTGGAAAAGTTGTGGAAAGGCAAGTGGAAAGTAATTTAGAATTATGTAAAAAAAAAACTGGCTATAATGTATATAATCTTTGACCTGGAATTCCAGTGATAGGAGTATATTTCAAGGAGGTCATTGACTAAAACAAAAGTTCCATGTACACAAAAATATTATAGAAACATTTTAGTGCTCTAATTCATTATTGAATAGAGAAATGAAAATTAAAACAATTCTGAGGTACCACCTGATACCTATCCAATTGGCTAAGATGACAAAGAAAGGAAGTGATTAATGTTGGAGTAGATGTGGGAGAATCGAAAAACTAATGCACTATTGTTGGAGTTGTGTGACGTGCTCAGGAGAGCAATTTGGAACTATGCCCAAAGGGCTATAAAACTGTGCATATCCTTTGATCCAGCAATACTCACTACTAGGTCTGTAACTCAAAGAGATGATAAAAAAAAGAAAAGGATCCTCATATGCCAAGCCTAGCGGCCTGTGGGCTACCCGAGTCTTCTTACCTCAGCTCCCGAGGTCTTCGGCTGGCCAAAACCGGATGCTCATATGAGAGAAAGGACGTTCCAGAGTCAAACAAGGGTTGAGCTTTATTTCAGGGATTCAGTTACAAGTGCAGGGGATAGGGGGAAGGAGAGAGATATCTCCCAAAGAGGCAAAGATCTACAATAAGGGCTTAGGAATAAAAGTGTAAGTGGGGAGAGAGGGGGAGGGGGGAGAAAGAGAGAGGAAAGTGAGGAGCCTAGTAAGCTCACACGTGGTCCTTTGCCCAAGAGACTTTTTCAGGCTTTCCTGAACCCACTTAAGCCCTCCGCCGCGTAGTTTACATGTCAATACCGAGCCTGTTAGGAGACAACAGGTGTGTCCAATCCGGGACAACCTTGAGAGCAGGGAGGCTCCACCCATCACGTATCTCCCGGGAAGAGGCGGAAATACCCGAGCTAGCCGAGCTAGCTCGGTCTGACCTTCTCGATTCCCTACTGTTTTTGGAGGACCTCGTAGGAACTCTAAGATTTAGAAGTCCCACTTTTACCTGCCCGAGACCGTCCACACGGAATTGAACTTCCAACCCTAGCACTCATACACAAAAATATTTATTGCAGCTCTTTTTGTGGTGGCAAAGAATTAGAAATTGAAGGGATGCCCATCAGTTGGAGAATGGCTAAACAAGTTGTGGTATATGAATGTGATAGAATGCCATTGTGCTATAAAAATGCTGAGGAGACAGGTTTCAGAAAAACTTGGAAAGACTTAGGTGAACTGATGCTGAGTGAAGTGAGAAGAACCCTGAGAACATTGTACACAGTAGCGACAACACTGTGTGATGACCAACTCTGATAGACTTAACCTACTCAGCATACAATGATCTAAGACAATTCCAAAAGACTCAGGATGGAATATGTTATCCATATCCAGAGGGGAAAAAAACAGACAAAACAAACTATGGAGCCTGAATGCAGTTCAAAGTACACTATTTTCTCTCTCTCTTTTTTCTCTCTCGTGGTTTTTCCTTTTGTCCAGATTCTTCTTTCACTACATGACTAATGTGGAAATATGTTCAGTATGATTGTACCTGTTTAGTCTACATCAACTTGCATACCATCTTGGGGAGGGGGAAAGGAGGGAGAAAAAATTAGAACTTAAAATCTTGTAAAAATGAATGTTGAAAGCTCTTTACATATACTTGGATATTTGGAAAAATACACTATTAGGGGAAAAAAAAGAAGGGTTTTTTTGTAATAGCAAAGAACTATAAAAGCAAAAACCCATAAATTAGAGAATGGCAAACTGTGGCACATGAAAATAAGGCAATATTACTTTTTTGTAAGAAACAATGTATATGATGAATACAGAAAAATATGGGAAGAATTACTTACATGAACTGATACAAAGTGGAGTAAAGAAAGTCAGTAAAATTGTACACAATGACTAGAATAATGTAAATGGAATAGACAACCATGACAAAATAGACAAAAAAAATGAATGTTGTAATATTGTAAAAAACAATTTAAGAGATTAAGAGGTACTTCCCCCCTACTGCTTCCTGAAGTGGGGGTGGGAGAGTCCAAACATGGAGTGAAGCTTATAAGGTCATACTTTTTTCAGCATATTGATTGGTTTTCTCTTCCATCTCCTTTTCTTCCTTCATTCCTTATTTCCAGATATTTATAGCAGTTCCCTTTGTGATGGCAAAGAACTGGAAATGACAAGAATGACTGTCATTTGGGGAGTGACTGAACAAGTTGTGATGTATGTTTGTGATGGAATACTACTGTGCTACAGAAATGATGAGCTTGATGATCTTAACAAAACATGGATAGATTTGCATGAAATAATGAGGAGAGAATGAGAGGAACCAACAGAACATCGTATATAATAACAGCAATACTGTTTTAAGAATAGCTTTGAGCAAGTAAGTCATTTTGACTATTATCAATACCCAAATTAACTATAAAGGACATATGAAAAAAGATACTATCTGTATCCAGAGAAGGAACTGATAAACAGAAGTATATATAGCATAATTTAAATATCTATATTTATATATGCACATATTTGTTTCTAACTGTAGCCCTCCCTAGGGTAGGGAAAGGACAAAGGAAAAAAGTTTACACCATAACTTTATTATATATCTTAAAGGAATAATAGATTTGTAGTTTCAAGGACAAACATTTTAAGTTATACTACATTATAGAAATGTTTGTTTTATTCCATAAATTAAAAATAAAATAAATTTTAAAATATTTATCATAACAGATAGTTCTAAGGAATGGGGAAGGGAAGGTTACATGTAGAAATTTAGGTGATATTAAAACAAAAAAGTCTACAAAAACAAAAAATATCAAATCTTGCCTAAACCACATGAATGCCTCCTTTCAGTTCTGGTTGACACTATAAAAATTAATGTTGAAGTAGATATTTAGAGAGGTTGATGAAGTAAAGCTGTGGTCTCAGCCTTCTAGGCTTATTTAGATCACAGGATCTAAGTAGAAAGGGATCTCATATAGTCCTGTTGGCTTGATGATTCCTACTACAACACCCCTAGAAAGTAGTATCCAGAGTACATATGAAGACAATGTTAAAAATGACAATATATGTTTATATATGCATACACACTATATTTGTCTAAGGAATACATATGGAAAATGAGCAGCATGGTATAGGTCTGGGGTTAAATCATAACAAGAAATACTTGTATAAAGTAGTTAGATAAGGCACAGCAGATAGAATTCTGAACCTGGAACCTGGAAGATTTGCATGGTACATGATTGTGTGACTGTAGGTAAGCTCTCTGAGCTTCTGTTTCTTCATCTGTAAAATGGGGATAGTAAGATTAATAATAGCACCTACCTATGACTTTTGTGAGAATCAAAGAAGGTAATAAATGTAAAGCATTTTATAAACCAGTAAAATGTTAGCTAAAATTATTATTAGAGATAGAGTTGAAGAATTTCTCTGTAGCCTTCAAAATAGGACAGATACTCAACATGTTAAATAGTTTTGATCCTGACTGAAGGTAAAAGAACAATTTAGGGGATATTTAAAATTCTCTCCCAGCCTTGTAATTATGTTACTGTGTGACTTTGTCACTTAAAGGATGATAGAATTCAAATAAAAGAAACAATTTAGATTTTGACAGCTTAATCCTTAAATACTACATTTTCATGCTGGAAATGTCCATTTTAAGAAGATTGCCTTATTGTTTTATAGCAAATGCATCTACTAAATGTTGCTTCAGATTTAAGATAGTTTAAGATAGTTTCACATTTATTTATGTTTTAAATTTATGGAATAAATAACAAGAATTTTCATAATACAGTATAATAAAAAAGACTGTACATGATACTACAAATCTATTATGTGCAAGTCACTATTCTTTTTAAATATATAATAAAGTTATCATGTATATTTCTTTTTTGTTCTTCCCCCACCCCAGATGTCTACCATTCAACCATGATAGCACAGTGCCCAATTCAGAACTAGAACTTAATAAATGCTTGTTTTGCGTCCCCCATTCTCTCAACAGAACTCAATCTACAAAGGTTCAGCCTCTGTCCTACTAAGATTGTGGCCCTAAATCTACAAAATATCCCCAATTGTACTATATTTGGATATCCTATCTGTTTCTAATGGCTAATAAGAGCTACCTGGGAAGAAATAAATACCTCAAATGGATCCCGAATTGGGTTTGTTGTTGTTCAGTCATGTCCAACTCTTTGTGACCTTATTTGGGATTTTTTCATTCAAAGATACGGGAGTAATTTTCTACTTCCTTCCTTCCTTTTACAAATGAAGATATTTAGTCAGAGTTTAAGACATTTGCCCAGGATCACACAGCTAGTATATATCTGAGGCAACATTTGAACAATGAAGGTGAGTCTTCCTGACTTCAAGTAAGATGCTCTGTCCACTGAGCCACCTAGTTGCTCCCCTGAATTTGGCAGTCACTAAGTATTTAGGATTTAGAGAAGTAAAAGGTAGCTTGTAAGTTTTCAATTGTTTGACTGTTATACAATGGCAAAGACTACAATTTTCTTACCTACCTGGAAGCTTTACCCAATGCCTACTAAACATGGAATATGAAAGACTTAATAACTTAGTTACATAATTTTTTCTTCCAATAATGAAATTTTATGAGTCCTTTATTATGCAGCAACTTTCATTCATAGATATCAAAGCACATTAACAATGTTTACTAATTAACCTTCTCTATGCCTCCTAGATTACCTCACTTCAAAGTGGACATTTTGTTCTTTCATTTTGTATTTCTTTATTCATCCTTTTCTATGGGGTGAATTCAATGTTTTATAACACATACGAGAAACTAGTGTCATTTTCAAGTAGCTCCAGTTATGCCAAATGAAGTTAAGTTTCCCACAAATGCTTAAATAAAGGTTAGTGATTAGTATTACTGAACTTGTTTGGCTTTGGGATAAAGAAAAATAGCTTAAGTGATGGTTTTTATTTCACTTCAGAGGGTTTCAAAAGCTTATGATAGCTAATGAACTTCATCAAATTTCTCATAAAGTTGTCCTCAGGCTACAGGTGGAAAACTAAGGTGTAATGAGATCTGAATCATACTCACCAGCAGAGAAGACAATATTGTATCTTCTTGGTCTTAGACCTACTATTTCCACCACTTGTAAGGCCTGGTCCTTGGTACTTACAATCTTTAGAGCACTCAGGTATCCAGCCATCACAGTGAAGTCCAGAAGATCTGAGTTCAAATCCTGTATCAGACATTTATTAGCTGTGGAAAATCACATAACCTTTCTATGCCCCAATTTTTTATCTGTAAAATGGGAATAATAATAACACTTTTCAAGATTATGAGGACTGAATGAAATAATGTATAACAGGTTTTTAATAAAATAACTTTAAAGTTATTTTAAAAAGTCCCCTTAAAGCACTATTTCTTTAGACCCGATAAACTCTTAAAGTCTCTAAAAAAAAATAAGGCATTATTAACTAGATGTAGAAACATTATAGGTGAACACACAGGACAAAGAAGAGAAAACCTTGACAAAATAAAATCCTTTTGAATTAGGATCAGAGAACTCTAATCCTTAAAATATTCACTCATACCCCTTGCCTATTGGGCTTTATGCTGCTGCAAGAAAGCACAAGTAGAAACGTAGAACTGTTCCCAGAACCTTTCTAGCTTTGGAAACTTTGGTAGCACCCCCATCCTACTCTTCTCTTGCCCCACAACACCAAGAAAGAATCATTTTGTTTTCCATATGGACCTAGTCCTAGGGTAGGAACCCTCAAAGCTTCAAAGACTTTGTCTGGTACAAAATCCTTACCCTGCAAAAAACATTAGATATGGAGTTGTTTGGTTGGTTCGTTGCTCTACCATGTATCAGGCACAAACAGTCCATGTGAATATTTGGGACAGATTTTCTAAATTTGTGCATCTTGTGTTTCTTTTGAGCTACTTCAATTCTGTTTTGCTCAAAGAGCACAGCATCTTCTCGAATGTGGGCATGCCATGCTGAACAGTCCTATGCCAGTGTTTCTCCCATGTCACACAATCAATACCAAAGTTCTTTAAGAGAAACCTTGAGAACATCCTTGTATCACTTCTTCTGACCACCATGTGACATTCACGATCAATGTTTCCATAGAAGGAAAGCAGGAAAGTCAAAGAAAGAACTAGAGCAAGAAGTTAGCATATATGGGGTAGCAAGTCTGGATAAAGATGGTTTTAAATCCACTTAAGGCTAATCCTGTCCTCCCCTAAGATTACATGAAAAAGGGATGTGATGTAGGGAACCCAAATCAGCTAATTCAGAAGAAAGCTTTGGGATTCTATCCGTAAGGGACAGAGGCAACTAGGTGCAATAGATAGAACCATGGGCATGGAGTCAGAAAGACCTGATTTTAAATCTAGCCTCAGATACTTATTAGCTGTATAACCCTGGGAAAATCAGTTCACCTCTGTCAGCCTCTGTTCTCAACTCTAAATTAGGGATAATAATAATAGGTTCCTGTGAGCACCAAATGAGGTAATATTTATAAAGTATTTAGCACAGTAACTAGAACATAGTAGGTGCTTAATAAATGCTGATTCCATTCCATTTTATCAATAAAGGGAAATAATCAGAAAGTGTGTGATGGGAAAATGTAAGATAAAAAAATTGACACAACCAAGATTTCAAAAGAAAAAACCCACATTATTAACAGACAAATTAACAAAAACGATGCTGAAATTAGGAGTACCCAATACACAAAGCTCTTTTAAGTAAATATTACAAGATAAAAGAAAGTAAAGTAATGCTTGATCAAAAAAAAAATAACTCATCCTATGGACTCCCAAGAAATTATGGAAAAACATCAATAAACTAAGAATTGTTTGAAATGAAAATAAAATCCATAAAAAACAAAGTAGGAACAAACATGTCAGAATTAAGATCTTTTAATTAAGAAAAAACTCAATTAGAAAATCAGGAAGAAATAGATTTACAATGGAGAGTTTCCTAATGAACCAAAAGAGAGATTAACAAATTTGGAATACAAAATATATAACTCGAAACCTGTAAGGAGAGAAGCAAATGACAGTAATATTAAAATAATAACACTTGATCTCTCTACAAACAAAAATGTTCACTTTGAATTCAGGTTGCACCAAAATAGCTTAAGAGTCATATGTATTCCAGAAAGACCATGATAAATTTAAAATTTGAAGACCATAATGCAGGAAAGAAAAAGAAATAAAATTGCCCAGTCTTCCCAAATATGGAAAACAAACCATAAATCCAAAGAATCCACAAATTGCCACCAGGAGGAAAAAAACCTTAAAAAAAAAAAAACCCTAAATGAACAACAACAAAACCCTTCTCTTTCAAACTGACAGACACACAATTTAACAAAATGGTTAGATTAAACAATTTCAATGACAAACAAAAAAATTCTGCATCAAGGAGAAAAACCTTCAAATATAAGGGAAAGAAAAATCAGATTATACAAGCTTATTGTGCACCTGCAAGAAAAAGCAAAAGGAATTAAATGAATTCAAACTATAATGCCAAATGATGCATCATGCAAATCTGAACCTAATAATCAATGAAAAAATGTCAATATTTAGGAAATAGATGCATTTGAAAAATTTCTGTGGACGAAGAAGTATATGTGAACATATCAGAAGAAAACATGATTATAAGGAAAGATTTGGTATATAAAAATGATAATCAGATACAAAGCATATTATCAAGTTCTTGAATGTACAGATACTTTTTAAGGGATATGAACAATTCTTATGGTTTTATCCCTTTATTAATAGATAGATAGATAGATAAAGATAGATAGATAGATGATAGATAGATAGATAGATGATAGATAGATAGATAGATAGATAGATAGATAGATAGATAGATAGATGATAGATAACTTTATAGAGGCATAATGAAAAAAAAACAACACTGGATATGGAGTCAGAGAGTTGGAGTTGGAGTCCCATATCTGCTGGTTTTGATTGCTGCATAATTTAATCAGCTAGACTCAATTACTTCATCTATAAAATGGAATGTGTCTGGGAGGAGGCTGAATTAGAGGTCACCAAGTCCTTTTCTAGATGGTTACATAGCTGAGGCATGGAGAACAATATGATCAGTCAGAAGTTGGGAATGAAGGACTAGAAACAACCCTTTTCTTCTATCTTGTGACTAAGAAGTATTTATTATTTGAGTCTACCTGCAAGGTTAATGATAGTGGCCAGATTTTGAATAACAAACTAGACATTCTTCAAGCATAGCTTGACAGTGTAAAGACAAGATTTCCTGATCTTCAACTGCATTCTTCAAAGATAACAGATTTCCTTGAGGCAAGAATAAAACAGTGATTAGCAGAACTGGATTTCTAAACCTAAATCATTACTGATCAGCTGAATTAACTGAATTTCTACACTAAGTTCAGAGAAAAAGAACCATGACTTAGGCAGTCACAATACAAAATAAATTAACTGTAAAATAACCTTTGCCTTACTATATTCCAAGTTCTCTGCTTCTTTAGAGGGATGGCTACTAAATTGCATATGATCCTGACTGTGGCCGCTTAGTACTTCAATTTTGTCTTTCCAGCTGTTAACAGTACTTTTCTTGGACCCCAAAATTCTGGTTTTAGGCTCTGATAGTGCTAGAAGTTTTCACTTGGGGTTTATTACAGGAAGGGAAAAAATTCTTTCTATTCCCAATTTGCTACTTAAATCTAGACATTTTTAAAGGACTTTTGGAAATATGATGCTGGGACTCTTTTTTTGGTAATGACATTGAGGTAGTCCAATGATTTTTATTTTTTTTCCCTTTGATCTTTTTCCATATCAGTTGTTTTTGCTAAGAGACGTCTGACATTTTGTTCTACATTTTCAGTCTTTTAACTTTGTTTTAATATTTCTGGTTGTCTTATGGAGTCATTGGTTTTTATTTGGTTCATTTTAATTTTCACAGTTTTTTTTCCTTGGGAAAGATTTTCTTTCTCTTATATCAAGCTGCTAATTCTTTTTACAACTCTTTCTTCCATTGCTCTCATTTCTTTTTCATTTCTCTCCTCAAGTGTTCTCTTTTCATTTATTAAAAAAATTCTCAACTTCTAGAAACTCTTGCTTTATCTTTCAGGAATTGTAGTTGATTTTTTGCTAAGCTGTTTTTCTCTGAGGTTTTGCTTGTAGATGTGCTGCAGTCATTCTCTTCTGAGTTTGTGCCTTCAACTTCCTTGTGATCATAATAGTTCTTTATGATAGAATTATTTTTTTTTTGTTTGCTCATTCTTATAGTCTGCTTCATGACTTTAGACTTAATGTTAGAGTTGAGTTTTGCCCAGCTTATGGAGGGAAAGTCTGTCCTGTTCTTGATGCTGCTTTCTTGAGGCATAGAATGCTGATTATTCCTGGCTGTCAAGGAAAAACTAGGTCCCTAAAAGCTTTTATTGCTCCTAAAACAGTCTGATCCGCTTATTTCTGCTACCTATTCTAAGCTCTGAAAATTGCTGACATGGCTTTGGGTCTAAGCAACAGTAAAGTACTGTTAGATTCTGCTGCTATCTATCAGCCAGCTGGAGAGCTCTATAATTTCAAAATAACAGAAATGTAAGCTCCCCTTCATTCTGGAATTCCTCCTCTGGTTTTTCTTCTTCAGGGTAGGCTAGATCCTGAAATTGAAACCCCCTACTTTTCTCCTTTGGGTCTGAACCACACCATGCTGCTACTTTTTGAACATCCTCCTTTCTCTACACATCATGCATGTTTTTTCTTTCCAGAAACCTTACCACCATGCATAGGTCCTCTTCTCACTATACCCTGGATCTGTAATGAGGAACTGGGTAGTGGACCACAAAACTGTCCATTGGCAACTCTCCATCACAGTGTCATGGTTTCAGTTTTGTGGTGCCCAGCATGGGTCTGGGACTCCCTCTTGCCTTGGTGCATTACCTCTCCCTGGGCCTTGGAGTGTTCATGGCTAAGATGTTCTTAGCTAGACCCTATTGTCCAAATTCTGTAGACATCTCTGCCTGTCTCCCTGGACAAATGACTCATTGTGGCTTTTTCTAGATTTCCCCTGTAGGGTTCAATCTGGAACATTTTTTTACCTCTGTTTTTATAGAGGGGAGCTCAGTTACACTGCTTCCTATAACTCTTCCATTTTGATTCACTCATTTTCTACTCATGTACCACCAAACCAAGGAATTACTATAATCAGACTACATGAATATATGTATATGTACATGAATAGATGTATTCATAGATGTATGTAATATACCAATTAAATAAAAGAGTTCCTCTTTACTGATTCATATACAGGCAAATAATTTATGCATAATGGAAATCATATCAAAAGTTGAACATATGTGGGTAGATTTTTTATTTAAATATTGCGGCTAAAACTGAACATGATGTGAGGAAGAATATTTGCCTCAGCACACTCAGATATGTACTCTCCATTCTTTATTGTTGTTACACAACATCTCTCTCATGCCCTTCTCTATTTCTTTCCTTTCAGTAGTAAGTTCAAAGAAATAAAAGTTTCCAGTTAATCAAAGCAAAGATTTTTCTTTATGTTATATATTTGAAGTTTTCTTCTATCATTTTTTAATATTAAATCTACAAAATTGCAGTATCTATCAGCTTTTAAGTTAACTTAAAATAGTTTGAAAAAATTTGAATTGTGTTTAAAAACCTCAGTTTAATCTTTCATTAAAAATTTAATATTTAAAAAATTTAATACTTAAATTTTAAAACTTTAAATTTAAAATTCTATTTTTAAAATTTACTCTTTTTCAATTTTATCCTTAGCTATAACACATTTTTTTAACCAATATAGAATCCTTAATAGCTAAATAGATTCATTTCATGAAATTATGTATTTCAGACACTATACTAAGTCCTAGGGTAGAAGCAAGGCTTACATACAAGACAATTTTGCTTTTCTGTAGTTTACAGTCTAGCAGGAGTATATGACACATATACAGACAACTAAAATACACAATAACATATGTTAAGTTATTAAAGAGTGTAAAGCAAAGTAAATTTTACTGTGTGTGAGATCCAATGGTAAATGTTATTGATATGAAGGATCACAGAAGGCTTCATTGACTAGGTGGCATTTGAGGTGGGATTTAAAAGATGGATAGGAATTCATCAGAGAAAAAGCATGTGAAGTATTTGTAATAGTGTGAACGAAGGTATAGACACAGGGGCATACAGGATGGATATAGTGTTTTGAGGATATAGAAAACGTCTCATTTTCTTTGGAACATATAGGAGCAACTAATATAAGATATGATTGGACAGGTAAGGTTAGCCAGACTATGGAGGACCTTGAATGTCATGCCAAAGTCCTTGAACTTTACTTGGGATGTGATAAGGAGTTGCTGAAGATACTTGAGTAAACTAGTAGCTTATCTGAAATTATGCTTATAAAAATACTTTGACAGTGAAGTTTATTAAATGTTTATATCTACATACCTGCCTTGCCATAGTATTATATCCAACTTCCGTCCTCTAAGTCATTAGATACCTGTGGACCTCTTCTTTGTGACGGCTACTTCATGGTCCCAACACAGAAAATTCAAATCATTAGAAAGTCGCATATTGTTTCCATACAGTTTGATTTGTGGGATGGGGGCTCTCTCTAAATCAGGGCTTCTTAAATACTTCTATTCCTGACTGCTTTTCATGTTTTGGCAGCCTTGGTTGATGTTTCACAGCCTGAGGGCATGCACACTGCAAAGTACACATGCTTTGTGTTCAGAACCAAGGCTACAGTGAAGTTGCATAATGCCAAGTGAGCAAGCACTGCCAGAAACACCTCAGATTCAATATACATTTGATTTTCAAATAAATTTTGGCTGTCACACATTCAGAAGCCTTTAATGTTCCCAAATTTTTCATGACCCCATATGGGATTGCAACCCACAGGTTGAGAAGGGCAACAGATGATATTTTGTTATGGCTAATATGAACATTAGTTTGCGAGGTAGTGTGGTACACTAGATAGAGCCTTTCATTTAGGATCAGAGGATTTAGGTTTGACTCCCAGAAGACTTGGCTTATACTCTCAGCTTGGTAATTTAGTATCTGTGGGATGCTGGGCAAGTCACATTATTTCTGGGTCTCAATCTTCTCATCTGTAAAATGGTATGAGGGCTGGACTAACGCCTCTGTTAACTCTAAGTCTCTATTTCTATGACTTTCTCAGCTCTAGATTTGTGATCCTATGAATTTTCTAGATGTATACTTTGAAGTAAAAAAAGAAAGTCACTTTGGAGGATTTTGGAACCTATATGGCCCAAGATTTAAAATCAGTCACTGATGTTCTCAAAAACCTTCCATTAAGATCCTCCTCCATTATTTCATTATGGAATGGAATTGGCCTTATAGACACAAAGGATAGAGAGGAGACATTTAAACTTTAGTAGGTCCTACCAACCTAGAAAGTCTTCAAATAAGGGTCAGAAGATGGACTGTGTGTATGACATCTGAGACCATCCTAGTTCAAATAGATTTGGTGCACAGTGTACGGTGATGATTTTTTTTTCATTTCCAGAACTTTCAAGTATGATCTGTCAAGCTGTAAAGAACATGCTACATGCCTTCTTGGAGGGACAATCCACAAAGATAAAAGCACAGATCATTGAAGAATTGAAATAGCCTTCAAGACATTCTGCTCATACATGATCAAGGTTGATTGTCCTGAGAGTAATATAAATAGAGCAAAATAGTTTTTCAAGGCTGGGTCAATAAACAGAGAACTTCCCATTTAGACTTCCGCTAAACTCATTTTTAAATTAAATTACAACATTGCACATACAGATAGTGTGCAATATCTAAAGAACAAACACATAACTTAAATGATAATTATGAATTAATAGTTAACAAACAAGGGTAGCTAGTGGTCTATTAGATTGAGTACCACGTCTAGAGTCAGGAAGACCTGAGTTCATATTTGACTTCAGACACGTACTAGCTATGTGACCCTGGACAAGTCACTTAACCCTGTTTGCTTCAGCTTCCTCATCTGTAAAATGATTTGGAGAAGGAAATTGCACACCACTCCAGTATCTTTGCCAAGAAAACCCTAAATGGATTATGAATTGGTAGACATAACACAACTGAAATGACTGAACAACAAACAGTTGATAAATGGTTATTAATGACTGCTATATGCAGTGCAAAATTCTAGGATGGGTACTGGAGGAGACTGAATTGTCTTTACTGGATTGGCAAGATTGCCAACAGACACCGATACCTTTTGCTCTCTCTTTGCAGCATTTGTAGAGCCTTTTTGAATTTACTGTAGCTGCAAAACTCAACATTAGTTACTAGAGAATCATTTTAGAATTTGGAAAGGAAGATGAAAAGAGAATGGACTAAAAAAAGACTCAGTAGGAAATGCTGTTCACATGGGAGGCACACAGGCTGTACTCCAAGGTAGGGTAGAAGTAATGGGGCTTCATTTGCCATAACTTATCCAAGAGTAAAAATTGGAAATGTGAGTCCTCAGGTATTAAAACATTTTGTACATCTGCCAAGATGAATTGCATCTCCAACCAGCAGTAGAATGAAAATGCTCTGACTATGCTTGGGGCATATTGCCATGGTCAATTTCATTATAAAAGAATGACCATCCCCCAAAACATCAGTAGCAGCGGTAGCAGTATACTAAAGCTCCAAAGGAATGAGTCTACAAAGCTGGGGAGCAGTAGAGAGTTTCCGTGGATGAAAGGTGAATTTAATAGTCATTCTGGAGAAGCATAGGCAGGCTTCCTTTCAAAAGGGTCTAAGTCACTAAAAGACCCTAAAATTATTCCTTTCCCTAGGAAAACTCAAAGCTATTGAGGAATTAGAATTCCAGGGCAGAATTTTCTATTACAGCTACAGATTTTTAATCTTTGTGGAGAGAAATATGGAGAAAGAGAGTGAGCAGAAGTTCTAGCAGTGACAGCAGTAAATGAAGGATGTTTTCCAGAAAAATAACTTTAAACCCCCTCCTCTTTTCCTTTCCTTGGCTCATCATTTGGTCTATTAAGAGAATCTCACAAGTAGTGTTTGAATTATACCTACTTAGAGAAACCACTGGAAGAGAGGTAAATTTGCACTACTTTTTATTTCTCCCTTTTTTTCACCTCATGCAACAGGAGGCATGGTTCATACATCAGTGTTTATTATTATAATTTTTTGTAATTATTTGTATAAATAATATTTTTATAGATAAAGGTAAAAATGTTTTATTTGTATACTGATATGGTGGATTTTGCTATTAAGAATGAAATATGAGAGGTGGGGAGGAGGAGGGGGAGTTCCAACTGGCTGAGAAATCACCTTTTTAGCTAACTTGTCAAAACAATCTGTGGTCTCAGAGTTAAATGGATTTTATTAATGATGTATATATTTAAGTTTTCTAACTTTGCAGAGAAGTCAGGATCATTGTCTGGGATGAACACCTTAAAACAATCTCATTATCTCCAAGCAGTGAGATCTCTGTTCACCTTCAGGTGTTCTCTACCCCAATACCATCACTATCTCCTAACCTCCACTCAGGATAGAAAGAAGAGGAAGAGAACTCTAGAGAAGATCATACCTTCAGTTGGCTTCAGTGAATGTAGATTGAGGGAGAATCAATTCTATCCACTGCCTTGAAGGTAGGGGAATGAAAATCCTCAACCAAACTTCCCTACACAATGAAGTCTATCTGCTAGGCATTCATCATATACAGTCAAAGCATAAGAATATGGCCAGCTTCAAAGTCCTGACAGTAATGCCTGCAGAGAAGTAGCAAGGGAATTCCTAGATCATGCCATGGAGCCAGGGGAGATAGAATCGATGTCAAAGTTAAACACAGTAGGCTGCCAGGTAATAGTCATGATGTCTCAGATAAGATTTCTTTTTTCAGCCATGACACAAGGCTGAGAGCACTGATTCCTAAATATGCCCCAATCTTAACGTTTTCACTCTCCTCTATTGTTCTGTTATCACTGAGGAATATTGAAGGTCAGGGGTTAAGGGAGAGGCAGGGAGGGGACAGGGAGCTTGAGGGTTCAGCCCATAGGTTGCTAGACCTGGAGCCAGAAAAACTGAGTTCAAATTTGTGCGAGCCCAGGCAAGTCACTTAACTCTCTCTTCCTCAGTTCCCTCAACTGTGAAATAGGGGTTTTAGTAGTGACACTTCACGGAGTTGCTGTGAAAATCAAAAGAAGTAATATTTATAAATGTGATTAGCACTGTGTGTCTTACATAGTAGGCACTATTATGCTTATTCCCTTTCCCTTTCCACGTGCCCTGTCTTCCCACTTTTATTAGTTTAAATAGAATTTTTTTCTGTGGAATTGACTATTTTGCATCATTAGAATCCCTGCATTTTTTAGAACTGAGAACTGACAGCTTTTTTTCTCATCTGAAAGTAAGAATTATAGATACTTTTAACAGTTAGGATAGTATGCAATATATCTTTTGTATCCTAGACAATCAGTGAAAATATTAAAAAAATGGTTTTGCAATCCAATCTAAATCTGAGCTGACGGGTAGTAGAAAACTGAAGTGAGAAGATCAACAGTTCAAGGCTTGGCTCAGCTACTTAATTGTATGACCTACTACAATTCATTTTGGCTTTCAGTAGCAGTAAGCACCCAATATACCCATGGGGGCCTTCTATCACAGGTTCTTAGATCTGCATTTATAAAAGGAAAGACATCTCTTGAGGGGTCAACAATTACTTTAATCAAGCGTATGTATTATTCACTTAGTACAGGGGAAATAAGGCATCACCCTGAACTTCAGAGAAAAGTACAGAGAAATCTAAATCAACAGATGGTGCTTCCAAACTGTCTGACATACATTACAAATTAACAGATAACTGTCTGACCATACATATACAGTTACCAAAGAGGGAAGCACCAATATCTGGGTTTTCAAAGCTGGGGGGGGGGGGGGCTCCTTAGCAGCTTCCCTGAGTCTCATTTGGCCAAACAAACACTTCCAGTCATTAAGCACCAAAGTAAAACCTCACCCTCAGAGTATTTATACCTTTTTATAACCAGAAGGCATCACAACTCTTGAGAATCAGTGCCTCATTAGAAAATTAACAAAAGATGTGGGCGTTCCTACATATCTTCTCTAATAAAACTCCCCTTAATGGGTTGCCCCATTAATGGGTGGGGAAGATCTTCCCATTAAGAAGCAAAATATTAACAATAAGCAAAAATGCATTACCAATACACTTTCTTAAATATAATTGTCTCATCTGTGAAGTGGGTATAATTGGAGGTAAGGTAGGTGCACACCCGTAATGTGGATCACTTCAGCTCAAGAGGTCTGACCTGCAGTGGAATAATGAATTTTCTCACTAAGTTCACAATTAATATAGGCAGCTTCCAAGTAGTTAAGGGTGGGAGTGGAGCAGACACCATATTGTCTAAGGAGGGGCTAACTCACCCAGGTCAGAAGTGGAGTAAATCAAAATTCTAATTCTGATTAGAGTGAAATCAGTAGTGGTGGCTTGTGCACTTTCAGCCTAGAGAAGATAGAGAGACCCAGTCCTCAAGACAGAAATGGGGATAAAAAGAGTAATGACCCCTAATGGATAAATATAGTGAAGGTGGATTATTCTACTTAATTTCAGATTGTTGACATCTACTCTAGTAAAGGCATTGAAGTTCTGGTTGCATGTTAAATTTATTTTCCTAATAATGAGAAAGGAGCAGCTGTCAGATTTTAGCAGTAGTCTAAATAACTACTCTTTTAAAAAAAAATAGGGGTCAATAAGAAAACCTATATCACAGGACTGTAGGGAAAAATCACTAGTAAAAGTTAAGTATAGACAGAAGTTCTTTTTGACATTTTAATACATTACCACATATTTGGAAAGTATCTACCTCATAGAAAGTGCTATGGGTGATGCTAGGAGCTCAAGATCAAGCTGAAAGACTGAAAATCTAGTTCATTTAAGTAAGGATTACCTTTTAATATGATCTTCTTTCTCTTTGGAATCTTCTTATTGTTCTTTTCCCCAGAATGATCAGAATGGGGCTTTTTCAAGGACATGTTAATGTAACTTTAAGTTGTGTTTGCACACTTGCTTTAGAAAGCAGTGCGGCCTGGAAGACATGTGATAGCTTCAAATAGCAGGATTGCTCTTTGTCATTTAATTTAATGTTTAGGAAATATGACAACTGAACACTGGAGGTGACTTTACATGGCTTACCCACCTGTGTTGAGGGTTAAAAGGAAACTGTTTCAGACCCAGACAGAAATTTTTCCATTATTTCCCACGTGAAGACACTCATTTTTTTCCTAATTGGGAAGAACTGAAGGTAAAGGCAAAGAAATTTCAACAAGGCAATTCACAGAGCAAAGAGAGTACCCTCTTAAGTGAAATTCATAAAAACTGAGATAAACAGGATACTGATGGGTTGACAATGGCATTCTTTTGCTCTCTGAACTCAAGTGGTTTTCTCTTGAAAGCTCAAACACTGGAAAGGGTGGCCCTTTTTGTTCCTTATAGAAACATCTTGTGCTAAGAATGCCTTTGTTCACCCAGCTGATGTTTAAATTAGAAATATCCATAATTCTGTTTTTGCAACACAGCATGCTTCTAGTAGATTTTTTTGTGCATGGAAAGAGAAACAATATTGAATTTCACTTTATATAGAAGGCACATGAGTAAGTCTAAAGTAAATTTCCCAATTCAACAATCCTTCATTAAGTGCCTACTAATATAGTATACAAAAGGCACTGTAAAAAATAAAGCTTATTAGTTTGTGGAGAAATTATTGCATAGCTATGATTTTATTATTTTAATTTTGGATTTGATATATAATTTCATTGGTATAGGAAAGACCCTTAGACATCTCCTCTACTAATGTAAACTGGCATTCTATATGTAACTTGAGTTACCTAGGGCAGTGAGATGTTAAGCAATTTGCCCAGGGTCATATAGGTAAAGATATCATACCTCCAGAATCTGAATCCACATCCTCCAGATTCCAAGGTCAGCTCCCTACCCATTATGCCATATTGCCTCTCAGTTTACATGTTTATAAAAAGTTATGCTTTCCTCCTTAGAAGGCAACTTCTCTCCTAGGGATATTGCCATGGAGACTTGGTTAGGTGGGAAAGCCATTACCAGGTGTCACCCAGAATCCCCCAAATTTCTAAGGCTAATTCCTCATGCCTCTCTTGCCAAGAGATTGTTGTTGTATTCATCTTTCGTTTCTGAAGAAGACCATGCCATCAGAAAAATGGTGACATGACTTGCACTTGACTTTGTTTTGAGTGAGGGAGTGCTGTGCAGGTTACCAGCCTCACTTCTCTTCCTAAATTATCTGGATCCAGTGACCAGATATTCCTCAGAATGACTGGAGATGGCCCAGGATGCAATGCGAGACCTTGGCTCCTCTTGCCAAGAGAGCAAAAAATGCAAAGGGCTAAGAGTTGCCCCTTTGACAGAAAGCACAGAAAGCAAGTGGAAGTAAGACTTTGGTGTGAAGAAGAGTGTTCATGGAAGTACAGAAAGATATATTCAGGCCGAAGAGCCAGACCATCCAGGAGCCTAGAGAAGGTAGATCCAGACCAGCAAACAGATTACTGAGACTACAAGAAGCAAAGTCCATGGTACTCATCTGTCCCCTGCCCACTTAGAGCACTGCCTGAGGAAGCTGGCTCTGCTTAACTGTCCAACCACTTTCTTCCTGGTTCCTCCTCTTACTGGTAGGAAGCAAGGGTAGGGAGAGGGTGGAAATTCCACCAGCACTGACTGTATATTCTAACACCAACTGCCACAATTTCTTATAAATGCTTGTTAAATTCTATGGTATTTGAAGTAGTGATCAGAGTGGTCTTTGGAATGTCAGGTTGAACTGTCATTGACTCTTCATGACTCTCTGGGCTGTACTGTCCATGAGACTTTCTTGGCAAAGATACTCAGTGGTTTGACATTTCATTCTCCAGTGAATTAAGGCGAATAGAGATTAAGTGACTTGCCAAAGGTCATACAACTAATAAGTATCTAAAGTCATATTTGAACTCAGGTCTTCCTGATTTCAGGCCAGAACTTTTTCTACTAAGCCACCCAGCTGCCTCTCAGATTGGGTTAGGGGACAGCCAATCAGAGAGACACATTCTACAATTTTAGAAATATCCCAAAGTTTGTTCATTCATAACCCAGGCTGATTTTTTTCTACTAAAATACATACACTCAATAAGAAAAACAAGCGAGGACAGTGAGATGTGGAAGGTGGTTTGTTTGTTTTACCACACATCCCTGCACACCCACGGCAAACACTTACCTAGATCTATACATTTGTAATAACTTCATTTATTTTTCAGGGGTTAATCTGTATCTAGAACAGACCAATTTTTGGTGAGATGGCTGATAGCACTAGATAAAAAAGCTAGTGCCCTGCACCCATGGATATTAAGAGACTCAAATGAGATAACATATGGAAAGCACTTTGCAAACCTTCAAGTGCAATATAAATGCCAGTAGTTGTAGTAATAGTAGTAGTACTAGAAGCAGTAGTCATAATAATAGCAGTAATAGCTGTGCTGTTGTCATTGCGATTATTGTGCTGATTTCTATCATGTAAATAATCACACTGAAATTTAGGAATGGGCTGTCATAGAGCAGTTGGGGCTGGCTTCCATACACCCTATCTATGCCATAAATTGATAAGTAGAAATGATGAGGTAATCACGTGAAGAAAAATCTTTACTGATTTAGAAAGAAATGCTCACAAAATTTTATAGCAATCAGTGACTTCATACTGAACTTTTCTTTCTGTCACCTCTGAATAACATAGCATTTAAATCTCACATAGCACATTCTTTGCAGGATGGCATACCAAAAGCATGTTGGACTAAGAGACAGTGGAGTCCTGGACATGAACCGTGACATCTACCATCTATGTAACCCTTTTCAAGTCGGGACGTCAGTTTCCTCATCTGTATAAAGAGAATAATAAATGATGTGGTATCCGCATCATAGGGCTATAGTGAAAATAAAACAAGATGTATGTAAAACATTTTTGTATATAAACACGTACAAGGGTATAGATGTGGGTGTGTATTATGTTACCCATGTGATGTGGATCACAGGGAGGCATGATTAGATATCTCTAATTTCCTGCTGTCATATTTCTCCAAGGAAGATTTTGATTTCTGTCAGGAGAAGAAACAGGTCCCCAATTGATAGTCAAAGGATATGAAGAGGCAGTTTTCAGAGAAAGAGATTAAAGCTATCAATAGTCATATGAAAAAATGTTCTAAATCACTATTGATTAGAGAGACGCAAATCAAAACAACTCTGAGGTACCACATTACACCTATCAGATTGGCTAACTGTTGGAGAAGATGTGGGAGAATTAGAACACTAATTCATCGTTGGTGGAGCTGTGAGCTGATCCAACCATTCTGAAGAGCAGAGAACTATGGAACTATGCCCAAAGGGCTACAGAAATGTGCATACCCTTTGACCCAGCAATACTGCTTCTAGGACTGTATCCCAAAGAGATCATAAAAATGGGAAAAGGTGCCACATGTACAAAAATATTTATAGCAGTTCTCTTTGTGGTGGCCAAGAACTGGAAATTGAAGGGATGCCCAGCAATTAGAGAATGGCTGAACAAGTTGTGGTATATGAATGTAATGGAATACTATTGTACTATAAGAAATGATGAACAGGAGGACTTCAGAGAAGCCTGGAAGGACTGAACTGATGCTGAATGAAATGAGCAAAACCAGGAAAACACTGTACACAGTAACAGTCACAGTGTGCAAAGACTGTTTCTGATAGACTTAGCCTTTCACAGCAATGCAAGGGCCTAAAACATTCCCAAAGGACTCTTGAGGCAAAATGCTATCCACATCCAGAGAAAGAACTATGAAATTGGAACACAGAATGAAGGAGACTATTTTCTCTTGTGTTATGGTTTGTTTTGGTTTGTTTTTTCTCATGATTTCTCTCATTCATTTTAATTCTTCTATGCAACATGACTAATGTAAAAATGTGTTTAATAAGAACGTATGTGTAGAACTCATATAACATTGCATGCAGCATGTCTCAGGGAGGGAGAGGGGAGGAAGGGGGAGAAAATGCAAGACTATGGAAGTGATTGCTGAAAACTGAAAATGAATTAATTTTTTAAAAAAGCAAAGAAAAAAAGAGAAGAAACAGGAAATGGGCTCCAGAAGTTGACCACTCTTTTCCTCAGAGAAAGGGTACTAGGCTAGAATTATAGATAGATAGATAGATAGATAGATAGATAGATAGATAGATAGATAGATAGATAGATAGATAGATGATAGATGATAGATTTAAATAGATAGATAGATAGATAGATGATAGATGATAGATTTAAATAGATAGATAGATAGATAGATAGATAGATAGATAGATAGATAGATAGATAGATAGATAGATAGATAGATATAGATTTAGGTATAGTTATTTATTTATTTATTTAGTTAGTTTTTAAGTTAGTTAGTTAGTCTAGGGATAATGATTTTCAAGTTCAAGCTGCTCTCCTAATCACTATTTCTTAACAGGGAAGGAGTATCTCCAAGTTACCTATCCAAAGGCTTGACTCCCTTCCCATCAAATACCAGTTCCAAGACTACAGCAAATAAACCCATTTATATAGAAAATAGAAATCAGATGAAGTATACACATGAGATTATGCAGATAATACACAAAGTGAATGAAGTCTTTCAACAGAAGAGATATCTCAGCACAATGAAGAGAGATTCTCCAACGTCCTGATGTGGTAAGCCTAGAATAGGGACATGATCAAGGTGCTAGCTCCTCTACATGTCAGCTCCTTTCCAAGGTATTTCTCTTTCTCTCCCTTCATGAACATCTTCTTGAAGAGAATCAGGAACCATGAGTCTTCTCTCGCAAAGCTGGAAGCCAGAAGATCAAGAACTGTTCTATTAAGCTCTGACAACTTCTCCCCTCCAGCAGGCATAGGGCATTGAGTAATCAGTCTCCACAATAAGCAGAGTGTTCTGAAAATGGACTTTAAGCTATAAATTTCACATGAGTTATTATTTGCCTCTCTTGCACATTTTTATGCATGTGGTGCATTTTAGCCATTCGGGATTTGTCATATCCATCTATTATCACGCAAGATCTATGAGTCCATGGACCATATCTTATCTAAACTTTTTATCTCCACACTCTACATTGCTCTGACCACAGCAGTCACTTAATTAATGTTACTCTCTTTATTTTAATTGAATTAAAGATACAGAAATAAAAAGCTGAGAACTTGGATGAGCAAACTAGGACTTTTTCTCTAATAAATTGTAAGCAGGCAATTAGGGATCTAAAATCAAAGATAAAATCAAAAACTGAAAGAACTTGCCTTAAAAGGTTTTAATACAGAGCTGGTCAACAAGTCAATAAGCATGGGTTGACTG
Source organism: Notamacropus eugenii (assembly GCF_028372415.1). NCBI lineage: Eukaryota > Metazoa > Chordata > Mammalia > Diprotodontia > Macropodidae > Notamacropus > Notamacropus eugenii. The sequence goes on along the minus strand of NC_092876.1, from coordinate 148,446,817 downwards.
TTATAGATAAGGTGGGAGTGTTTTGTGGAGTTGGTTTTCTTTGTTACAACAGAATACTCAATGCAGGTAACATACAGAAATATATCCGGAAATTATTCTGAAGTAAAAACTGAGAGGTATGTATCAATTATATTTCTTTAAAGAGTTAACAAAAAATTAATTTGTTTATCCAATATAATAATATATTACCCCAATATAATAATATAATATAATACCACAATAATACCTCCAAAGAATTGATGATGATGATGATGATGATGATGATGATGATTTGGTCTGGTTTAAGTGGTCTGATGGAACAGATATTTCCTCTGCCTGGAGATAGAATATCAGCCCCTGTTGCAAAGTACCAGGGATAAGACACAGCCCATGGACTCATAGATCTTACATGGTAATAGATGGATGTGACAAATCCTAGTCTGGTGTAGGCACTCATATATTCAAGGTAACAAGAGAAGGACTTGGCATCATTTCACCCTCTGATTCACCAATGAGAGTCACCAAGGATAACTAGAAAAAAGCGAGAAACTCTGGAAATTTCTGATTTTTATTTTCTTGTTTCTTTTCCATGAATGAAATTCTTAGAGTAGAACAGGGGAGACCATGAATTGAGGAAGAGAAGGAAATTCTTTTCACATGAATTTTCAGGGATACTCCTGAATGTTTTAATATTATCCCTAAAGGGATGCAAGGGTTTTTGTTTCCCTAGGGCAGGTTCATGGGATCAATGACAATACATATTTCACAAGTCAACTTTGCTCTCAATGGAGTATCAGCCATTCTCGCTTAATTAAGCATCCAGGAAGGACTACTGCTACATTGGAAAAGTAGAAATCATGCCACATGCTTCACCTACATAGACAGCCTGACAATTAAACAGCTGTGCTGATTCCAAGGTCCCAGTGTTCCAGCTGCTCAGAGCGAGCTTGGGCAACATCTCCTGTTACCCAATGGTACAATAAGGTAGATGCAAATGCTTCCTTTGAATTTGGAATTGGGATCCATTGTGTTTCAGTAATGTGAATGAAATCACATTCCCCCCTGGAAGTCAATGGCTCACCCAGGAGGAGAAAATCAAGAGGTTTGGTCAGAAAACAATTCCTGCTTCCATCAAGAGCCATTCCTAATATCTGCAGCTCTGTGTTCCCCGTTCCAAAAGCTGGCTTTATCTTATTGAAGTCTCCGGCTAAGACCTATCTAACCCTGGAATGTTAGTGAGGTGGACCCCAAAAATCTAAGAAAGACAAACTAAATTAGATCATGTGTGTCCACACTTTTATTTCTCTCACAAACTGCTTTGATATGCGTCACATGGAAGTTACAGTCCAGAACTAGAACCCCTAAGGGGGCCAGTCGAGAACTGGCTTGATTTGGGATTTGGGGGTACAGAGTTATATGCCTTTCAAAGAGTAGGTATTCCTAAGGGGTGCTAATCAGCTCTGATTGGTCAAAACACTGGGAGGTGGGCTATATTGAAATAAAGGTCTTGAGTACCTCATTTAGGTCACTTAATCCTGGTACAGTAACTTTTCAGTAGGGGCTGATATTCTATCTCCAGGCAGAGGAAATACCTGTTCTATCAGGCCACCAACCCCCAAACCCCACTATGCCAGATCACTCCCAGTCTTGGGCTATCTAGGCAGAAGAAGCTGTACCATCCAAATCTGGGCAGCTTCCAATGCAATCTCATTATCAATAACGTCCTGAAGAACTTTTCAGAAGCGTGCTGGCTGGGATAGGGGACCTTTAAGAATCATTTTTCACAGTGACTATATTGTGGGATACCATTACAATGATATTGAAAAATGCACTATTATAAAATCCAGTAGACTTTTTACTGCTATGATAATTTTATTCTACTTGGATGGACCAGGGTAGTACTTGTATGTCAAAAAATGGCCATTTCATTTGCAGGGTTTCAGAGTACATCTGAGGTTTATCTGATGCTAGAAAATAATGGGCCATTCTCTAACAACCTTCATTGAATCATAGATTTAGACCTGAAAGGGACCTCAGTAGCCATTGAGTTCAACTGTTTTATAGAACTGAGGACCAGAGAGGTTAAGTGACTTGTCCAAGATAACATAAGTAATAACTGTCAGAACAAGAAACTGAATTCAGGTCCTCTGTCTACAAATCCAGAATGTTTTCCACTGTTGCACTATTATTTCAGTCTTTCAAGTTTACAGTGCAGTTGGTAGAATGATAGACCCAGAGTCAGTCAGATCTGAGTTCAAATTCAGCTTCAGACTTGTCAGCTGTGTGGCCCTGAGAAACTCACTTAACATCTCGGGGCCTCAATTTCCTCAACTGTAAAATGTGGATATTAATAGCACCACCCTCCCAGGGTGGGGGTAAGAATGAAATGAAAATGTTTAGAATAGTTCCTGGTACATATTAGATGCTTAAAAACTACCTATTTCCTCTCTCCTTTCCTTTCCTTTTATTTCCTTATCTTTTTCCTTCCTTTCTTCCTTCCTTCCTTCCCTCCCTCCCTCCTTGTCTCTCCTCTCCCTTGTCTTCCTCCCATACTCCCTCCTGCCTTCTCTCCTACCTTCCTTTCCTATTTCCTTCTTTCTTTGCTTCCTTCCTTCTTTCTTTCTTTCTTCCTTCTCTATTTCCTTCCTTCTTTGCTTTCTTTCTTTCTTCCTTCCTTTCATCATTTCATGAGTATGAATACTCTCTCTTCCAAATGACCAAAAACAGAAGCTCTCCATAACTTGATCAATTGCCTTTAAGAGGAGCTAAGAATGGAATATTCACTGCATATTGACCAACCTGGATAAATGCCCATCCGAATTTTGCTAGATGAATTCTTGGCAAAGAAGCATGAAATCCATTACTGGCCTAAAATCAAAGCTTTTCTAGTAATAGTATGGGATCAAAGATTTAGAACTGAAAGTGAACTTTGATGTTAGCTAGTCCAACCCCCTCATTTTTCAGTGGAACAAATAGAAGTTCAGACAAGCCCAGTACCTGTCCAAAATCACAAATAGTATCAAATCCAGGTCATCTGACTCCAGATCCAGTTTTCTTTCCATTTTACTATGCCAAAATTTGTTCTTCATTGTCCTGGTCTTTGATGTAACAGAGTCAAATCCATACCACAGTGAGGCATCCAGACAGTTCACATGTATATCATAACCTCACCTCCCTGATGTCATAGTTCTCTTTGAGAACAGAAGACAAACAGCAATCTCTATGAGCAGCATTCACATTCACTTGTGAGACTGCTGAAGAGAAAATGAACAAATCACACAGATGAATACCTTCCTTCCATCACAATATCGAGTCTCAGGTAAAGTTGAAATAAACACTACCATGTTTAGAAAGGTGTGCAACGAAACTAGCAGCTTATGTGCAAGTTTTAATAAGTGCAATGAATTGACCTGTAATAGGTACATTCCTTTGGATTTTTCCATGTTGTTGGTCATGGTAACACAGCGTGCTCTCTCACCCACACTAAAGATAACTAGAAGATGACCTGGCAGAGTTGCTGAACTAATTGGCTTCCAGAAATACTGGATAGGAAATGATGAACTGGATATAAGTGTAAAGTTCCAGCTGCATCTCCATTTCTGTCAAAACTCACTGGAGTTTTTGAGTTAACTTATTCCTTCTGATCACCTCTCCTTTTTCTCGCTTTGACTTCTTTTCCTCTCTTTGACCTCTTTCTCTATGACTTCTTTTGCCTATTCTTTTCTTTTCTCTAAAATATTCAGATATTAAAGCAGAGAAGTCAAAGTTGAGAGGGAAATATCCTAACCTAGGCCTCTTCTAACCATTCACCTTTCTCCCTCTTGCTGCCTAGACTACAATCCATAATTCCCTACAAAAACTGCAATCTGTTTTTCATGATCTGGCTATCAGATGCAATCCATCTACTATTCAAATTGGTTACTGTTCAGATTTTCTTAGGGTTTTAGGGGTAACTCTGTGTGTGTGAATACTCTCCAATGACACACCACTGGAGCCCCTACCAGGGTGCTTCCCATATATACAAAATTAGACAATAATAGAATTAACTCTTTAACATGAAACATCTACTAAATGAAGCAAAAGCAATGATAATCATATTCTGTCTATAGAAGGAAAAAAAACAAGAAAAATCAAAACATGATCTAATATCCACAAATCTGAGTTATGCTATCTTACCAATGCACAGTTTCTATGCAAAAGAGTAGCCATACACATGCAAACTTAGCATGAGTGTACTTTGGTAATTTTGAACTTAAAAAGCTGGTAGCACATCTTGGAGCAACTGGAAATGTGGATCTCTAGCTCAAGAATGATACATATGTAGATTTGTGTATCATCTTTATAGGAGCAATCATTGAAACAATGAGAATGGATAGCAACATCGAGAGGGAGGAAGAAAATAATATGGCTGAGGGCAGAGTTTTGACAGATACACTTTAGGGGCCTGAGGAAAAATATGAAATATTGAATTCCCAGAGAAAGGAATTAATTTCTTATTGCTAAAGTTTTCTTTCCAAGAAAATGTGGAGCAGTAAGTAGGCTTGATAAAAAAGATTAGAATAGCTGCTATAGAGAATATAAGCAAGATTCAGTCAGTGATGAATAAAAGGATCGCTATGCTGCAATGAGGGCTCAAGAGGGACTAGATAAGGATGAATTTTTAGTGGACATGGTAGTTTCATGACTTCTCCCAGTAGTCTTTGGTATCTTTGGATTATAAGGGGAAAAAGTGGATGATAGCATTACAAATAGTAGTACAGAAGATAAAGGGATTCGAAAGTAGAGAACAATGAATTGTTGAAATGGCTGATCTTGCCAAAGACCTTCTTAAAAGGTGACATCTAGAGCTAGACGGAATAATGATATACATATACACATACATACATACATATATGTGCATGTATGTACATGTGTGTGTCTGTCTGTATCCTAAGATTACATTATACTGCCCTGTTTTGCAGGCACAAAAATTCTCAGAATGGATAGGAATGGATGTTTGGAGAGAATCAGTGGAAGGCAGTCTATGTAGGAGTTTTGTTCACAGAGATTTGGGAACTGAAACCAATTTGACTAATATGGTCTGTTCTTAGAAATATTCTCTCCTCCCTATGGTTCCAAACCTAAGGGGAACCTGCTGCTTTATTTCTATTGCCTGTGCTAATTATTTCCTTCCTACATTGAGTGTTCTGTTCATTTCTCTCTGTTCTAATTTGTTGTCCCAGATTCATAAAATTAATTTAGTGTACTAACCTTGCAAATATGGTTAGTAGGGAAATTTTGGAAATGGGTAAGAAGAACAAGTCTGAAATAAATGGCTTAGATAACATTCAGCATGCTACATAGAAACCAGCTTCAGGTAAAGATGGAGCTTCTCCCCAAAATTTGCCAACCCTTCAAGTGGGTTGTGATCTCTTTCTAAAGTGATACAAGGTTCTAAGCAGGAGAAATAAAGACCAAGGACAGGACAATCTGAAGTCTATTGCCTAGATAACTTTGAGTTCCTCTGTCCCCATATCTTCAGACAATGCTACACAATAATTTAATAGTACAATTAATTTTTTTGGTTGCCACATCACACTGTTGATTTATACTGAACTTCCAAGTCTACGAAGCATTCTAGACTTTTGTCACATGAATTGCCTTCTAGTCATGTCTATACTAGTATGCATTTGTGCATTTGATTTGCTGAACCAAAGTGAAGGACTATACATCGACCTCCATTAAATTTAATATGGTAATCTTCAGCCTACCAGATCAGACTGGGAAAAGCTTTTTGGATCCTGGTTCTATTGTCCAATACATTAGTTTTTACTCCCAGCTTGGCAGGATTCCTTTCCAAATCCAAGTAGGACTATATGTCCTCTAAGGTCCCTTCCAATTCTAAGATTCTGTGGTTCTAAGGAGTTGAGAATGAGGATGGTAGTAGTAAGCCAGAGATGGGGATTAGTTGAGGTAGGGGGTAATGGAAAGACAGTGGGACAGTGAATTCAACGGTAGTGTACAGTGCCCAGATGGTGTGGTTTATTATGGGGTCAGGATAATGAAGGGAGCAGAATAAAGTTGGGATAGGTCATAAATTGGAAAAACAGGGAGGCATTGGAGTCCATGAGGGTAAAATATGGGTTGGAGGGGAAAGGCAATGGGAAAAGTAGAAGGATAGATGAGGATAAGGAGAATGAATTTCAAAGTTCTGCATCATGGTAGTTCAGCAATTTGGAGTAGCGATGAGATTTAACATGTAATCATATGATTAGGGCAGAAGAAAGAGGTTATGAGGATCATAGGATTTGAGGAGGTTGATGACTTGCAGGCTAGATTGCCATGAGCCATCAATGTGAATACCAAAGCCACCAAGGAGGATGGCAGGGGATAGGTTTGAGGTGACCTACATGAATGGAGCAACATTTTTAAAGAGATTTGCTTACTTACCACTGGAGACAACACAGTGGAGGAGTGACTTCTTCCCTTCTCCGGAAAACTGTGATGAAATTAATATCCCATGTGGTCTTACTTACAAAATTAAATAAAATGAAGGCCAGAGCAGAATAATTTATCCAGCATCAGGGAGAAAATATAAAGCAGCTAATATGAATTGAATAAGCACAGAAATATTAGCTTGATGAAATGCCTAGCGTTTCAGCATTTCCTTTCCCCTGGGTGGTTCTCATAAGTATAGTTTTTTGTTATTTTACTATGAATGTAAAATAACTTTGCTCTATGAGACTAAGTGATCTCTTCTTTGTACCATAGCAATATAGATGTGCTTTCCCCTTAAGATACAGAAATAATCTTTGTGTGTTTCTTTTTTAGTTTAATTTCAGCCCTCAGCATGGACAGGAGGTTCATGTACTGGAGATCATTTCAACCTCCCTTCATCTGTCATACTCCTTGGATCTGGTCATGTCTAATGAAGGCAAATATTGTCTGTGATTCATTAACTTGTATGAAATCACGAAATGTAAGAGTTGTAAGAGATTTTATATGTTATCTTGTCCAGTTGCTTTATTTTACAAATGAAGAAACTGAGGCCCAATGACGTAAAATGGTCATGTAGATTTGACCCAGACCCATGTCTTCTGATTCCCAGATGTAGTCTCCTTATACATTATACCAATATAGACAAAGAATTCTTCATATTAGCCAATTATTCTATAAGTGATGTAGTTATAAAATCTAGAGCCCCTTGGAATTATGCTGTTAGCCAACAGACTATTACTTTTTGTAAGGATTCCCATGGCAAATCCGATCTTAAGGATTCAAATTAAAAAACAAAGAAACAAAAACCCAACCCAACTTTTTCTAACAATGAGAAAGCAGCAGAGCATCTGTTGTTATCTTAATAGATACTTTTATCTACGCAGACAAGACCACTACTAAAGGAAACTTCTCTTGTGCTAGAACGGTCAGTCTAGTTTGCTGCCAAAAGGGACCCTATATGTTATAAATCTCAGGGTTTTTGTGTATGTGTGTGTGTGTGTGTGTGTGTGTGTGTGTGTGTGTGTTTACTATCAGGAAATAGCATGCAAAGCCTTCTCACTAATGGTACTTTCCTCTTTTATTATTTCTCAGACCCTCCACCCTACTTTATGGATGTTACCCAAAGCATTCCAACATGCACATCAATGCTCTTGCTCTCTGGTTTGGCAGAAGGAATATATAATTCTATGATCATAGATGTGTTAGAGTAGAAAGAGACCACAGATAATCTCATGCAGTACAAACTGAGGCCTAGATGTTATGACTGAAGCACTCCAGATCTGCTAATGGACCTGTTCTCTCTGAATGTTGGGACTTTTTCCAATGATATACAATAAGATGTTTGGCAGAAAAAATGTCACTGATTTACATTCACAAACAAGTGAGACACACACAAGCAGAAAGAATGAGGTTGAAATGGAACTAACAGACACATGGCATTTAGGGAAATTTTTTGGCTCTATACATACACCTTCAAAATGAGTTCTATAAATTGATAATATAATCCTTAACAGTACCCTGAAAGATAAAAGGCTCACAAGTCTTCCTGGAGATGATGGAAATACCAACACACCCCAAAAGAGTCTCCATCAGAAGGAGGTGCTCCTTTTCTCAACATGAAGAAGTGACAAGTATAAAGAGGAGAGAGCTGTTCCTATTTTCTGTGAGGAGAAAGCAACTTTGAGAATTAAATACTCCTAGAAGATCATAGAAATTATGCTTATTAAATGCTTAATTATGCTTTTATGTTTAATTATACTAATAATGCTTACTTCCATCCTAGTCAGGTATAGTCTTCTAGCCTCTTCAGCTCCTTTCTTTAAGACTGGAGACAGCGTTGTGTTTTTGGAATATTTCATGGTCTTCTAGAGTTGAATGTCACTGTAGGTAGCCCTCTTCAAGGGACAATTATTTTTAAACAAAGTAGAGAAAAAAGAGAAAGCTGCCTGTTCAGCCTAGCCATTTAACTTGTGTCGGGCTTCTTTTCTGAGATGTATTGTTCTGTCTGCAGCCAAGAAGCAAATGAACACATTACTATGCTAACCCTTTCCAAAAAGATAGAAGGTAACTTAGTGTAAGTAGATCACAAACATTGCCAAAGATGGCTAAGCAGGGACAAGGCTGCATAGCTAGTGAAACTGAGACCAGAACCCAGGTCACTGACTTCTAGTCCAATGGTCACTCTTTCCACTAGATTTTAAAATATGTTTTCCTCAAAACTTGGGTGTAGTCAGAAAGGAATGCCTAATTAAACTATATCACCAAAAACCCTAATTTTAGAGATGAGAATTCAGACTAAGGTAAAACTAGACCCAAAGAATAAACAGAAGAGTGAATATTCCTCATAAGATCACAATAGAAATCACTTGGGCACTTCAAGGTTTACAAAACAGTTTCCTCATGACAATCCACGAAATGAAGAAGATCAGATATCTTTGGCTTCATTTTATACATTAGAGTTAATGTGTGGAGCTTGCAAAATGGTACATGTGAAGTACTTTGAAAAATAACAGTTTAAAAATATTGCTATCATTATTGGTTTTGTTTAACAAGTCAGTGTGGCCAGAATGATTCATCACCTTTTGGACAACCTTCACCTGACAAGCTGAAGCTCAAGTTAATCACGGTATGGTAGATTTATGGTATGGTAGTCAATGAGATCTGGGTTCAGATTCCCATTGTGCTACTTATTATTTGCATGTTTGGGGGCAAATCTTTTAATGTTGCTGAGTCTCAATTTTCCAGTCTGTAAAATGAAGGGATCAGACCAGATGACCCCTGAAGTCCCTCCTTGTTCTAGGTCTAGAAGGGGGTGGCAACAGTATTGTGTAGTTTGTGTTTGTTGTGTTTGTCCTTCGTTTCCAAAGAAGACCATGCCATCAGAGAAATGATGACCTGACTTTCACTTGACTTTCCTTTGAGTGTGTGCAGGTCACCAGTCTCACTTCTCCCCCAGAACCATCTGAATCCAGTGACCAGATATTCATCAGAATAACTGGAGATAAACTGGGAGAGTTAACATCCATTTATTGAATAGGCCTGTTTAAGAAGTAGCCAGGGCATGGCCCCACTAATGAGGCAAAGAAAAAGAAAGACATCAGGGTGGGAGGAAAACAGCAACAGTTACTTTTGATAATCACTCTTAAGACAGGAGGGTCCAGAAGAGGCCTTAGGCAAGGGCCCAGTGGTATCTGAGCTTCAGAGAGTATTAGGTTTAAGATTTTGGGAAAGCGGAGAGAAGAGAAGAGAAGGGAAAGGAAGGGAAGGGAAGGGAAAGGAAGGGAAGGGATCTACCAGTAAAACTCAAGTCGGGCATCTTTTGGCCTTTCAAATTATTGAGTAGCTGGCAGAGAGCTGGATGGAGTCAGGAAGACCCAAGCTCAAATCCGACCTCAGATAGTTACTAATTCTATGACCTTGGTCAAATTACTTAAACTCTCTGTGTCTCAGTTTCTTAATTAGGTTGAATTTGATGGACGCTAAGATCCCTTCCAGCTCTAACACTATGACCTTATGATCCCATCAAAGTTACATTTGTCCTTATATTACAGAACCATAGATATTCATTGTCATACATGACATATATGAATTCTAAGTTTTGTTTCTTATGATCTACTGGAACTTGAGCTTTGTGGCCAAGACTGTTGTGAAGATCAAATGGATTAACATAGGCAAAGGGCTTTGGAATGCTAAAGCACTATAATCTAGGCCAAATCTCTTATTTTACAAATCAAGGAACTGAGGTCCAGAATCCAAGTCACTTACTTATTGTCACATAACAAGTTTCTGAGGGATTCAACACTAGTACCTTAGTGATAGTATTCCTTACTCTGCCATACTGGTCCCCTTCTCCCGTTGGTGAATTTCTTTGGGGTCTTCTATTTTTTCCCCTTCTGGTCATGCTTCATTCTCTTCCTGGTTATGCTTCTGTCTATCATAGCTTAACAACTGGTCACTGGTACAGTGACTTCTTCCTCTCCTCCCCTTTTAAACTCCTTTAAAACTTGTCGTCTCTTCCCATTAGAACATAAGCTCCCTGTGGACAGGGGCTTTCTTAGTCTTACTTGATTTGTATCCCCAGTGCTTAACACAGTGCCTGATATGTAGTAAGTGCTTAAAGATGCTTGTTGCCTGCCTATCTATTCCAGATAGAGATTGACAGCTAGTATGACACCACAGAAATTGTTAACAGCAATGTAAAGAAAGATGTTCAAAGTTCAGACTCTCTGTAACTTTCTTTGAGATCAATTACATTGTGAGCTCCTTGAGGGTAAGGACTGTTTGCCTTATTTTGTATTCCCAGTGCTTAGCATAGTGACTGGAACATAGTAGGCACTTCATAAGTGTTTATTGCCTGATTTACTAAGATAGATTAGTGTAGGTGTAATTTTCTCCATTTGCATCGTTTGACTGAAACTCATCTTTCCAATGAGCTCTTAATTGTAATTATCTAATGAACTTTTCTCGATTCTCATCTTTACTGACTTCTCCATAGAATTCAACTCTATTGTCCCTTTTCTCCTGGATAATCTCCCATTTGGTTTGTGATACTCTCTTTAATTTCTTCTCCTCCTTGTCTGGCTGCTCCTGCTCAGTTTCTTTTGCTGGATCTCTTCCCATATCATACCCACTAGCTGTGAATGTATCCCAGCTTCTGTCTGGCCTCTTTTATCTTTTTTCTCTACACTCCCTTACTTACAATATCAATAGTTACCATAAGCTTAATTATTATCTTGATAGAGATGACTCCCAATTTGTCTATAATCCTCTAATCTCTATCCTGAGTTCCATTTCAACATCAGCATGTGCCTATAGATATCTTTCAATTTTACGTTCTGTAAGAATATCAACTCATTACTTTTTTCCCTCAAACCTACCCATGTAATTATTAGGGTCACTACCTCCTTCAAGTCAACCATGTTTGCCGTTTTATTGTCATCCTTGATTTCCCTCTCATTTTTAATCAATGCCAAATCTCGTTATTTTATCTTTAAAATGTCTTTCAGATATACCCCCATCTCTCTAGTAACACAGTCACTACCCTGATTTAGGACCTCATTACTTTTTGCTGGGACTATTACAATAGCCTTCTAATCAAAAATCTCCCTTTCTTCAGCCTTTTTCCACTCCAATTTATGCTTCACAAAACTACCAAAGTGATTTTCTTCAATCTGACCACATTATAGCTCTATTCAATAAACTCCATGGAGTTCTATTATCTCAGGGAATAAACTGCTGGTTGCCTGACTCCTTCCTACCTTTGTATTCTACTTACAAATTACTCCCTCCCACTCTCTGTACAGTGTGGTCATAGTTGCCTATTTGCTGTTTTTCACAGAAAACACTTCATCTCCTAACACCATACCTTTGTACTGATTGTCCCTTTATGTCTGAAATCTGCCATTCCTGGTTTTCTGCAAGACTCGGTTCAAAGACCACATACTGAAGGAGACCAATCCTAGTCCCTCCAGGCTACTAGTTTCTTCCTAGCCAAGGTTACCTTGGATATGTCTTTTACGTATCTATGTATGTACCTGTTGTCACTCTCCTTGAAAGCAACAACTGTTTTCCTTTTGTTTTTATATGCTCAGTTCTTAGCATAGTACCTGTCATGTAATAATCTCTTATGTGCTTGTAGTTAGTTGATAGGAATTTTTTGGATAACAACCCACTAAAATAGACACTGTGGAAGCAAATACCATTGAACAAGGTTGACCTTAGAGATGGATAACATAAAGATGGCGTAATTGTTGTTATTGTAGGAGCAGGACTTACAGTAACAGAAAAATGTCACTTGTTCAGTTCTTTCTCTTCACCCCTTACTATGCTTATAAATCTACCATCCATTAGTGCCTCACCTTTGTGTTGAGGTTGCTCTCTCCCTATAGTCCTCCTAAAATTCAAATATAACACATTAAATCTCCAACACTCTAGTGTGACTGACTTTATCAAAAAGGTAACAAGAAGGGTTAAACAACAAGGGAATAATACTAGCTGAGTGGCTGAGAAATAAAAGGGTTTTTTTTTTAGCACCTAACAGAGGAAAATTGTCTGAAGTTATCAGAACACTCAATACTGACTTTTAGCTAACTATTCAGGTAATATCAGCGAATTCTCAATATCTCTGGAATTGCGAGATTATTATTTAGTTAAATTCAATTAAGTAATTTTACAAGCATTTATTAACTGACTACTATGTTCAAATCACTGTGCTAGGCACTAGAGATTTTAAAAAAAGGTGCAACTGTCCCTGTTCTCAAGAAGCATATATTTTACTTAGTGGCAGTTGCAATATGTACACAGGAGAATAAATACAAAGTAGTTTGAAGTGAAATGGAGTACTAACAACAGAATGGGGTGGGGGAGATTATGAGTGGGAGGAGAAATCAGGTATGAACGTAATGAAGCAGTTATACCCAGAACCTATCTCAATGCCTGGAACATAATAGACCCTTAATAAAAGCTTATAGACTTACTGACTTAGTAAAGTCTTGAAAGATGATAAGGATTCTGAGAGCCAGTGATGAGGAGATTACATGTTGCAGGTATCACTTAGTAGGGGATGGTGAGTGCAAATACCCATAGGTGGGAAGTGGAATGTCATATTGAGAGGGACATCTAGTGGTTCAGTCTGGCTAGGAGCTAAAGTGTATAAATGTGGAGTGTTAAGGAAAGTAGTAAGGAAAACTTCAGGTAGGTTTATATCTGGCTTTGGACTTATATTGGGCTGTTTAATCCAGTTACATTTAAAATTATAAGAATTCTCTATCTATTTATAAAATTGAAATTTTTCAAGTTATGATTTTCCCCCTTTCTGTTGTAAATATAGTATTATGTTCCTTCAATTATTTTACTTCAATCGTTTTTTTTGTTTTGTTTTGTTTTCCCTCTTCTCACTGGCTCTATTCCCTTCACCTCTGATTCTTCTAGTTTGTTACACTTTTCCTTTAGGGTTTTATTTTTTGGCCCCTCTCCTGCTTTTGTCTGATTATTTCTACCCCTCCCTTTTATTCCTCTCAATTAGTCAGCTAGATTCTTCTGTCCTCTAACACTCTGTGTGTGTGTATGTGTGTGTATATGTGTGTGTGTGTGTGTGTGTGTGTGTGCGTGCGCCCCTTCTGGAAAAGATGTTTTTCATTTTTCACTCTCATTATCCATCTTCTTTTTTTGTTTATTCTAGACCCCCATTCTCTGATTCATAGTCCTTATCATGTTCTCTTTCTCTCTTTTCTTTGTATTCTTCATACAATCAAAGCTTTCAAGGTATCTGTTCTAGCTCCTCTCTCTAGGCACTTTCTGTCCCAGGGATTACTCTTTTCTACTGTGCCTCACAATACCATTTATATTGTAAGCATCAGAGAGGTCACTGCTCCATAGCAAGGTACCAGCCCCTTTCACCTACTTCCATTGATCTATACCCTTTCTTGGAGATTTCTTTTGTTCCCCTAAATTTGCCTGGAATTCTCCTCTCTGTGTCCATGATCTCCTACTCCTCCAGGTGCCAGTTGCCTCCAGGGGTTCCAATTCTACCCCTTTAGTAGATTTTTCAGGCACTAAAACCCCAAGGCTTCATCCATGTAAAGTCTTCATCTATGTAAAGTCTTCATCTCCTTTCATTCATCCATAAAACCCAATCCCAGCTCCAATGTAAGGCCTCCTATTCTCACTTTTTCAATCTTCATTTACTTTCCTGTAAACTTGTCTCTTTCTAAGATCACAGAGATGACCTTGACATCACTACTAGCCCTTGATTTGATCCTAGCACATCAATGCTCCATATTCCTCTGCTTCTCTCCTCCCCTTTCATGTACCCTCCTGTAGTTTCACAAAAGATGCAGTCACCTGTCGAAAGGATATTGACAGATTCTGTCCATAATGCCTCCTATCTGCCTCTTCACTGATGCCTTACCCTTCCTGGTGGGTTTCCTTGAGTGTCTGAGACTCCTCCCATGCTGGGCAATTCACAATTTACCGGTCTAAGTCTCTGTTCCAGTGGGTTTTGGAGGGTCAGAACTGCCCCCTAGATGGCTGTTGTGCTCTTTCCTCAGGCCTGGTGGAATGCTGCACAGCTTTCCTCATGCAGGGCCCTTTTCTGGTTACCCATCTCCCTTCCTCAGTTCTTTGGCCTGATGTCAGCAGTTCAGAACTACTAACAGTTCAGATCTTTGTTTGCAGCATTGATTTCTGGATTTCAGCCCCTGGCAAGCTTTTGCTCCTGAAGGGCTCTGGCCAAGTTGGCTATCAATGCCAGAGAAAACTCCTATAGCCTGGAGTTATGGTGTCTATGATATTAGGAAGAGGGAAAGGGAACCAGGGCGTAGGGATGAGTTAGGATGTAGATCTGTGTTGTGTCTTTGTTCTGTTAGTGTGGTCTCACTGACAGTAGCATGACACGTAGGGAAGTGTTTCTAAGTGAACTCAGGGTGAGTTCCTGGCTTTTTTAACCTTGTTTTGGATTCTTGATGTTCTAGATCATGGAAACAACTGAAGTCACTTTATTTTTGGCACATTATTTCTGTTTTGAGGAGGTATGAGAGGTTATGGGGATTGGAAAATCTGTCTTCCTACTAGCTATAACAAAAAAGCAGTTCCTTCTTTTTCTCTCTGTTTGTGGGTATTTCATGTATCTCCCTCAGAACCAGGGGACCTATGCTTTAGGGGAAACTGTCCCATACGTATGTACCAGAAATGTGGAACTTCTCTCATCAAGGACATATCACCCTGTATTGTTCAGTTGTGAACAAAGAGAAGAACTAGGGAACCTGAAGTTGGTCATGATCTTAACAAAAAGAAAATTGGCTCTAGATTTGCCTCATAAGTATATGTCTCAGAATATATCTGAGAATTCTCATCTTCTTATTCTTGTTCACACTTTAGTGAAGTGAGCAGTTTTTCATAATAGCTCTGTCCTTTAGGAACTTACACTTTGAAATAGGCAACATATTGCAAAATATGTAAAATAAATGCAGTTGAAAGCAGAAAAAAAATCAAACATGATCAAATCCACACTCATTATTCTCCTAGAAAAAGCTGTTCTTCCTTCTTAATTCAATTCAATTAAACACATTTACTAAATGTCTCCTACCGGAAGACAAGGAGCAGCATGGCGTGGTGGACAGAGGAATGACCTTGGAGTTAGAAAAATGTGAGTTCAAATCCTGCCTCTAATACATACTAGCTTTGAGACCACATGGCCACTTAACACCTTAGTAACCCCTGACAACTCTCTGAGATGATGAGTTATAAGCAAATTGTAGATTCATATCAATGAAGCAAATTTCTACTTTGGAAGTTTCCAAAGCAGTTTGACATGATAGGTTCTGTGATATGCGGTAAAAGATAACACAGTCCCTGCCCTTCAAGAACTTCTCTTCTACTACACAAACACCATGTGTGCATAGACAAGTTAAAATGCACTAATTTGAGGAGAGAAAACACTAACAACTGCAGGGATCAGGAACCTTCTCAGAGGAGGTAACTTCTGAAGTGAGCATTAAAGGTTAACTTAGGATTCTAAGGCATAGAAGTAGAAAGGGAGTGGAATGGAGAGAGAATAGAGGACAGATTGCATTATGGTGGAAATGGAATGTTCACCCTTTGAATACAATATGTCTGTTCTCTAAAAACTTCCATGTAGCAAAGGGATTCCATTCATATCCTCCCACCTTGCTTTGTTTCTGTGTACTTGATGATAGAGTTAGGAACTTTCCTTCACGTCTAATAAAAATGTCTGCTGCTGATATCCGCTTTGCTTTCAGTGAGCATGGAGGCAGATGGCTATGCTGACAAAATCTCTCACAAGCTTTATTTATATTATCGGAGGAGACAACTTTTAAGCTAATAACATATTTGAAAAAGTAAGTTTTGTCTTTTTTTAAGGTAGAGTAAAAGAAAATTTTAAAAGGCCCTTAATTAGTAAGGAATTTCTTCCTGGTTAAAAAAGAAACTTCAGAAAACCCTAAAAATTATCATTTAAAGATGTGAGCTTTCTATGTCTGTATAGTGAACTATACACAATTAAGAACCTCTAGCCAGTCTGCAAGATTTGTAAAGCTTTGTAAACACACAGACACACACACACACACACACACACACACACAGAAAGTCACAGACACACAAATGAATAAAGACAAGACTCTGAAAAGACCAATGAATTCTGGTTCTAATCTGCATTGGTACAAGAACTAAAACATCTAGCTTTATTTTTTTCTTGGATGAACAAAAATTTACATCAATTTACATCAATTATATCACTATATATATGTATCATACATAATTTATGCCAATTTATACTCTCCTAACCTCAGGGTAACAATTTAATAACTGTTTCTTAAGTACCACACATATATATGTATATATGTATGTATGTATATTTTCTATATACTTAGCTGTGTATCAGACTATCTCTATTCTTATGGAATTTTCAGTTTAATAGGGGTATATGGCATTCAAGAAAACAACACACATACATACATACATACATACATACATACATACATACATATATATATATATATATATATATATATATATATATATATATACATCTACAGAGAGAGAGAGAGAGAGATGTATATATCTATGTCTATCTCTGTACATATGTATATATATTGAAAAGTGCCAAAAAAAGTTGCATGAGGTCTGAGGTGGAAATTTATTACTCACTGGGGAGATCTTGGAAGGCTTCATAGAAGAGTAATAGGAATTGAGTTTTAAAGTCAGAAGGAATGCAATATGTAAAGGGAAGGGGCCAGACACAAGGCACAATGCCATTGAGGTCATGGTAGGAAAAAGTTGTAGGAGAGGGTTAGAGAAAGATGAGAAATTCCATCAATCTAAAATATTGAATACAAGAAGGGTGGTAATTCTGAAATAGTGATGAACAAGCAACATGGTGGCTCATTGTGGAGGACATTGAAAGCCAAGAAAAAGATTTTGAACTTTACTCAATAAGTAATAGGGAGCTATTAAGGACATTTAATCAAAACATACTATGATAGGAAGTATGTAAAAAGACTAGCTTGATAATGATATTGTGATATTGGTTGAAGGATGGATTGGAAAGGGAGGAGTATAGAAGAGGTAAAAGCTCATTAAAAAGTTATTTCAATAGCCCAAGTATAGAGGTTTATTTCAGAGGTGGTGGAAGCAAGAAAAAAAAAATTAAGAGACAGAGCCATGTATTGAAAGGAAGGAAATAAACATTTATTATGTGCTTACTATATGCTAGGTACTGTGCTAAGTACTTTACAAACATTATTTCACATGCCATTTATCTTGTGAGATAGGTGCTATTACAACTTGAATTTTACAATTGAGGAAACTGAGGCAAACAGATTAAGTGATTTACCCAATGTCACACAGAAAATATGATGTTGAATTTGAATGCAAGTCTTTCTAAGTCCAAATATATCCACTGGATCTTGTAACTGTCTATAGAAGAGATAGACTCAATAATCCATTTTTAAATTTGGGTTGGAAACTTTCCCTTATTTTGTCACTGCAAGTAGCTCTAGAGCCCAGTCCCCAAAACAGAACACCTGAGAAACTATGTTTGAAGGAATAAGATGATAGTAATTAGCCCCAAGACAGCACTTTCCTTCTCCCTGAAGGGAGATCAAATTATTCCAATGTAATATATAATTTATTATGTAATCACTGATTTGTCTCTTCCAAATATTCTGTTGAAAAGATTATACCAATATGAGAGCTCTCTGAAATGATCTGAAGTGCTCACTGGAATGGATCCCGGAAGACCTGGATTTGAGTGCTACCTCCGATACCTAGTCACATAACTCTGAGGACATCTCTGAGACTCAGTTTACTCATATGCAAGATGAAGACAGTAATACTTTCACTGAATACCTTTTATTACCTACTGAGTGCAAGGAAATCACTTTGTAAAAGTTGCATAGCACTACCTAGATGTGAGCTAAATTGCTACTACATTTCAATTGTGATCAAATTAGAAATACTATAACATCGGGGTTATATCCCATTGTTATATTGAGAGGTTGGTAAAATTTAGAAAATAGTAAGAATATAAAGCAAAAGTCGTAGGGTTCAAGATGAAAGTCCCTGGATTGATTTTCAGTGGGAATGAATATTTTGGAAAGGAATGAAAAGGAACAGAAAAGGGAGTCTACAAGTGGACCAGGTGAAAGAACCAAACTGAACCAGAGGGTAGAGTTGGAGTGAAGCTTATACATACACAAAATCTCCTAGAGAATTCTTGTGGACCTCAGAGATGGCAGCTACAGAGCACCAGTGAAAACAACTCGGGGCCCCATATTTAAGAAGGCCTCAGGATTTCACAGCAAGCAACTTCAGGACCCCAGGAGAGAAGAAATCAGGTGGCACAAAGGATAAAGAGAGGTGGGGGAAATGGTAGAGTCTTAAGAGCTCCTGCAGTCTTGTAGATAGAAGAGTAGCTGTGGCTGTGGAGATAGAAGAACAGTAAAGGACAGTCATGAGGTGAGTAGAGCAAGGTTCTTCTCATTGCTTTCCTACTCTTGTGAGGTTATTGGATTCAGCGATTCTTATGGGAATGAGATTTTCCTGGAAACATTAGGGTAGAACTTAAGGTCTGGAGATTTATATAGGGCCCTAGAGGAGACCTATATAGGGAGATGTTAAATGGACAGTTAGAGATTGTCTCTCTTGCAATCACAAGTGCAAAATTCCTTTCCAGCAGCATTTTTAACTCTTTATAATTTAACAATTAATCTAGAAGACTGTATCTATCCCTAGGGGAGGGAACAGCTCACTGAAGGATGTGTTCATCCTTTTATCAGTCTCAAGTGAAGGAATTCCTCTTTTTGTAGCATCATGAATCTGAAGGATTTTAAGTTCATGGGGAGAAGGTGGGATTGCAAAGAAGGAAGGAACATTGTCTTAATTATATGTGATTTCTTTTTGGGTTCTTTGTGCTTTTTGCATTCTATTCCTTACTGAATGTAGGCTATCTTATATCTGATCAATATTGTTAACTTGAATGCTTTCATGGAAGCTGAAGGCTCTTTCATCTACACCTGTGGAAACACAGTCTTCATTTTGGGGTTCTCTGGGGAAGTCCTAGGTCTTCTGGAATGGATTAAAAACAGTGATTTTGGAAAAATTCACAAGACTGAGACTGGTTCTTGAAATCCCATAAAATGAGCCCTCAGCCACAGGATACATTATCATTGCCTTTCTATGATAATATCACTACCCATTGTGACATATTTTCCTACCATCATTCCTTCTAGTTACAGATACGGATGGGACATTAGAAATATGAGAATGATGTAATAAAACTGCCTACCATGAAGGCAATTAATGTGTGACCTTGCTTCCTGGTAACTTGACCTCTTCTAAAACTGCTTTTGTTTCCTCCATTTAGGTGTGCGTTGAAGTCAGCTTTAACTGACTTATGAAAATTAATTGCTAAATTTTCTGTGCAACCAGTTACACTTTAAAAATTGTCTATCACTACAAATCAGTACTTGATTTATTGTTTTGCAGGCTGTCTAGATTTAAGAGAATGTTACTTATATGAAACAATACTATGTATTCTTAAATATATTCTTAAAACTGTATATGTATACATTTTTTTTCAGAGTCTAGGGGTGTTCAAGGAGGACTAACATACCTGGTGCAAGGGCTTGCTGAGCCCTTTTCAGAAATGCCCCTCCACATTTAAGGTCCACCCTATCACTCAACTCTCACCTATGGCTCCAAGAAGCTAAAGCATATGCAGCAACCACAGCCTGGTAAACCATCTTGGCAGATGAGCTAAGCTAGTCTGAAGGTAACCAACAGGCCTCAAACCCATCAGTGAGTTAGGGGATATCTATCCAAAGCACATGAAGACTTCACCCAGTGGAATGGGGAGATAAGAACAATTTGTTTTAACGACCACGAAGGCAGTTGAATCAGACACTGTGGATCACTTTGAGTTTGGTCAGATATGGAAGACACCAAAGTCATCCACTATATCCCAGGCATAGCCAGTCATCCTGACTTTTGTTTTGTCAATGACTTTGATATTTCTGGGAGAGAGAGTGGGTTGACTTTGTGCAACTCTGACTCACTTAATTTCAACTTATGAATGATTCAAGACATGGTCACCCTGTGATATCATTGGTTCCCTTAGAAAGCAAAGGATAAACAACATGAAACACTTATCAGCACCTTTGTATATTACTCTATAAACACTGCTTGATCTCAAGAGGAATGCAATAGAAAGTTCAAGGAATGAAGTAATAACCAGGCTGGTCACCTAGCGATGATAGGCAGATGCTGCTTCTGCTTTTGCTGCTGTTGCTGTGGCTGTTGATGATGGCGACGACGATGATGATGATGATTAGCATTTATAAGTTTTGCATAGAACTTATCAGCCATTATCTAATTTGAGCCTCATGACATTCTTGACCCCACCCCTTATCTCCTAATAACCGCACACAAAGTTAAATAGCCAAGTTAATCATAAATGGATGACTTTTGCAGGAATAGGAAAATACAAGCAAACAAACCAGGGAGCCCCATAAAGAAACTGGAAAACTCACAACGCAATGGGTAACAAGTCTAAACACCAAATGGAGGAAGATTGTCTAGGCTTTCCCAGAAGAGTCATTCCATTAAGATTTTACTTGCAGCATTCTGCTCAGAGTCACTATCCTGAGAACTCTCCTCCCAGAAGTACTGAGAGAAGGACCAATGTGAAAATCAGAGGCTTTGAGCTTCTCTCAATGGGAACATATAGGCAGCTGAATGGGGACATTATTTGAAGATGAACAGGGAGATGAGAGTCCCTTTGTACTCATCAGAACTCATCTGAAATATTGTGTTCAAATTGAGGTGCCACAATTTAAGAGGTGTTGGGATTGGAAGCTCAATTCCGTGTGGACAGTCTCGGGCGGGTAAAGGTGGGAGCTTCTAAATCTTAGAGCTCTCACGAGACGCCCCCAGGAAACGGCAGGGAATCGAGGTGAACCGAGCTATCTCGAGTAATTCCGCCTCTTCCCGTGAGAAACGTGATGGGAGAGAGATCTCCCCGCCCTCGAGATTGTCCTGGATCTGGGCACACCTAGTTACATAACAGCACGGTATTCAGATGCAAACTATGCGGCTGAAGGTTAAGTAGGATTGAGGAAGCCTGAAAGCTCTGTTAGCACGTGAGGAGCCAAGAGGACAGTAGGCTCCGCTTCTCTTCTTTCCTCTCTCCCCTCCCCCTCTCTCCCTGCTTGTACTTCTACTTCCAATCCCTTAAGATCTTAGCCTCCTTAGGAAATCTCCCCCTCTTCCTCCTAAGGAAGACTCCCCTGCACTTGTAACTGAGACCCTGAAATAAAGCTCAACCCTTGTTTGACTCTGGAACGTCCTTTCTCTCATATGAGCATCCGGTTTTGGCCAACCGAAGACCTCGGAGGTGAGGTAAGAAGACTCGGGTAGCCCACACAGGCCTCTAGGCCTGGCAAAGAGGAACATTAGTAAGCTGGACATTAATTCAATTCAGTTTAGATACAGAGGGAGCAGCTAGGTAATGCAGTGGATAGGGTGCCAGACCAAGAGTCAGGAAGACTTATCTTCCTGAGTTCAAATCTGGCCTCCAACACTTACAAACTATGTGATCCTGGGCAAGTCACTTAATCCTGTTTACCTCAGTTTCCTCATCTGGAAAATGAGCTACAGAAAGAAATGGCAATGCATTCTAGTGTGATTGCCAAGAAAACCCCAAATGGGTCGCAAAGACACAACTGAAATGACTGAACAACACCAACGCATTACACAAAGAGGTCCCCAGCTATTTACATTCTTCAAACTTCAGGAGCTTTGAGATACTGAGCAGTAACATCTTTCTTGGCCTTGAATTCAAGGCTGCATCCAGCTCCTAGTAGCTGTCAAACAATATTTTCTTCCAAACAGATGCAAACACCATCACTCCTGCCAATAATTAGTCATCTCTATCCAGATCTCCATCACTATCTCTGTAATCAAATACACCCACTCCCTTTTCCTAGTCTAAGAATCTAGTCTAGTCCAGATTAAATTCTCAAATTCCTAAAAGTACAATCTATCATTAAGTTATAAAGGGGAAAAATGAGAAACATCTCCTCTCCTCTCACTTAAATCTTCCTTTATATAGCTTTACAAGGACAAGATGGGGGAGGTTAGAAAGCAGTTGTTTTGAAAAAGATCTAGCATTTATAGTTTATAAGTTCAAAATGAGCTTGTGTGATATAGCATCAGAGAAAGTTAATGCAATCTTGAGACACATGAGAGATATCACTTGCATTAAAAGTAGGTGACAATTCTTCTGTACTCTGCCATCACCAGACCTCATCTAATATATTGTGTTTAGTTTGGGGTGAAGAACATTAGTAAGCTGGAGAATTTTCAGAAGAGAGCAACAAGAATGGTGAAGATCCTGAGGTCATTGGCATGCCAGTATTGGTCAAAGGAACCAGGCATGTTTGCCTTGGAGAACAGATGACTTGGTGAACATAATATATGTCTTCAAGTACATGAAGGGCAATCATCTGGAAGAAAAATCAAATTTGTCCCATTGGACAGAAAAAAGAGCAATGGGTAGTAGCTGCAAGTGCATGAATTATCACTTTGATGTCAGGAGAAAATGCTTTCTAACAATTAGAGATATCCAAAAAGTCAGGTGGGCTACCTGGAGCCAGAGGTGGCCTCTTTGGAGCTCTTCAATGAAAACCTGGATGACTCCTTATTGGATACATCTAATTAAGGTTTGCTTTTATGTATGGATTGGGCTGGAGGGGCTCTTAGGTTCTTTTCAACTCTCAAATTCTTTAATTCTGTGATTCTATGGGTTGAGTCCTACCCATCCATCACCTGAAGTATACATTAGCCCTTTTATGCTATTCTATTCATGCTTATTCTCCCCAAGCAATATCCCAAGTTCTCAGTTTTCTCCCTTCCTACTATACCTATGTTCTCATTTTATGGGATGGACTTCTGAACTATAATATAATGTTGATAGACTCCAGGCTATGCACTCTGTATACTACATATCTAACAAAAGCTGGTAATAATGTATTTGCAAGGTGTCTTACAGTACTAATCACAAAGCTTTAAAATTTGTATGGTAAGAGAAAAGAAGGAGCAGGAGGAGAATAGGGAGGAGAAGAAGAAGAGAGAGAAATAGATGCACATATGCATACATGCAGACATACACATGTGCACATACAAACACATACAGATGAGAGACTGGATGCCATAGATAATGCCTACACTTTAGTTCACAGAAAACAGAATCCAATAAAGGGGTCTACAATAAAGTCCATGGTGTCAGATATTTATGAATCTATTCTAGATAAGAAGCAAGGTAAATAAAAGAGATATAATTTGGCATCATATTTATGAGAGGGTAAAACCATATTGATTAGCTGAGATCACTCAAAAGTAATTAACTTTGTTAGATAAAAGCATTTCTTGAAGGAATTAATCAATCAGAACTTCTGGACTGTATACCTCCCTGAATCAGGCAAAGCCATTTTCTGATAGAGTGAGTTACATTCCAGGGGAGCAAAGGCAAGGAGCTGTATCAAAACTAGGAAGAGAGATTCAAAGAGTCTTGAAAAGGATAGTTGGAGCAAGCGTGACATCTCAGCACACAGACAAGGAGCAAAACTGTGGCAGATAATGAAGATATTAAGAAGGCTCAGCAGTTCTGAAGGCTCAGGGAATGCTCAACCAAGAAAAGATTCAACTTTTTATGCAGCTTCACCTCCAAATAATTGTTTATACATTGATACTATAATATAATCTGCTATATTATTATCCAAACATTTCTAGTAAACTAAATCTTATCTCTATTTCATATAATAGCTATAAATGTAAATTTAGGCAAGATCCCAACTTCTACTGGCATGTTATGAATTTCCTAAACTGGGGGATCAGAGTGATTGTGCCTAAAGCATCAAAGAATATACTACTACATGCACCCTTAGGGGAAGGGGATGAGATGATATTGCTCTGAGGCATAAACAACCTAATTGATGCAACGACCTGATAAAATGATCTCAGTGACTAGAATATGGTTCTTAAAGAGGATGGGTCAGGGGCAGAGCCAAGACGGCAGAGTAGAAAGACACACATACATTAGCTCTTCCCCCACAGAACCATGAAATACCTGTAAAGAAAGGCTCTCAGCCAATTCTAGAATAGCAGAAGCCACAGAACAACAGAGTGGAGGAGATTTCCAGCCCAGGGTGGCCTGAAAGGCCTATGGGAAAGGTCTGTTGCACTGGATGAGGAGCGGAGCCCGGTCCAGCCTTGGCCACAGCAAGGCATCAGGAGGAGGACCCAAGCAGGGTCAGTAGCAGCAGTTTGCAGATCCTTCAACCCACAGGTGCCAAAGCTCAGTGAGAGGGTTATTTCAGCTAGCTGAGAAAGAAGCAGGATCTTCCCATAGCTCCAGCCTCAGGTGGTGGCAGCAGAGGTGAATGGGGTGGCAGCTGCTTCCATAGCAGCCTGCATCCATTGTTGGATCTTAAACCCCTGGGGGAACTGACCGTAGCCTTATGTGGTGGCCCTGCCCCCACCTAATGCTGGGGGGTGGGAATTGAGCAGCTGGTCTTTATCTCACACTGAATGGTGGCCCTACCCCCCCTTCCCCCCACATCACTGCAGGAATTAAGCTGCTTATCTGAACCTCAAACCCCAGTGCAGGCTTGGTAGAACTGGAGGCCAGGTGACTGTGGAGAGGAAACTCTACTACTCACAGATTCTGGGCACAAAAATTTCTATGTTTCTCCCAGACCAGTGTACACACTTGACTGTGCTACCTTGGAGGAACCTTACAGATCCCCAGAGTATACCTTATTCTTGACAAAGGACCTAAAAGTCAAGTAACTGGTTGGGAAAAAATCCAAAAAAGGGAAAAAATAAGACTATAGAAGGTTACTTGCTTGGTGAACAGATATCTTCTCTCATCCTTTCAGGATGAGAAGGAACAATGCTTACTTTCAGGGAAAGACATAAAAGTCAAGGCTTCTGTATCCCAAACATCCAAAATAAATATTCAATGGTCTCAGGTCATGAAAGAGCTCAAAAAGAATTTTGAAAACCAAGTAAGAGAGGTGGAGAAAAAATTGGGAAGAGAAATGAGATGCAAGAAAATCATGAAAAGTGAGTCAACAACTTGTTAAAGGAGACCCAAAAAAATGCTGAAGAAAATAACACCTTTAAAAATAGACTAATTCAATTGGCAAAAGAGGTTCAAAAAGCCAATGAGGAGAAGAATGCTTTAAAAAGCAGAATTAGCCAAATGGAAAAGGAAGTTCAAAAGCTCACTGAAGAAAATAGTTCCTTAAAATTTAGAATGGAACAGATGGAGGCTAATGATTTTATGAGAAACCAAGAAATCAAAAAATAAAACCAAAAGAATGAAAAAATAGAAGATAATTTGAAATATCTCATTGGAAAAACAACTGACCTGGAAAATAGATACAGGAGAAACAATTTAAAAATTACGGGACCACCTGAAAGCCATGAACAAAAAAAAGAGCCTAGACATCAGCTTTCATGAAATTATCAAGGAAAACTGTCATGATATTCTAGAACCAGAGGGAAAAATAAATATTGAAAGAATCCACCTATCTCCTCCAGAAAGAGAACCAAAAAGAGAAATTCCTAGGAATACTGTAGCCAAATTTCAGAGTTCCCAGGTCAAGAAGAAAATATTGCAAGCAGCCAGAAAGAAACAATTTGAGTATTGTGGAAATACAATCAGGGCAACACAAGATCTAGCAGCTTCTACATTAAGGGATAGAAGGGTGTGGAACATGATATTCCAGAAGTCAAAGAAACTGGGACTAAAACCAAGAATCACCTACCCAGCAAAACTGAGTATAATACTTCAGGGAAAAAATGGTCTTTCAATGAAATAGAGGACTTTCAAGCATTCTTGATGAAAACACCAGAACTGGAAAGAAAATTTGACTCTCAAACACAAGAATCAAGAGAAACATGAAAAGGTAAAAAGGAAAGAGAAATCATAAGCAACTTACTAAAGTTAAAGTGTTTACATTCCTACATGGAAAGATCATATTTGTAACTCTTGAAACTTTTTTCAGTATCTGGGTAGTTGGTGGGATTATACATGCACACACATGCACAAATACACACACATACAGAGAGAGAGAGACAGAGAGACGGAAATTACAGGGTGAGTTGAATAGGAAGGGATCATATCTAAAAAAATGAAATTAAAGGGTGAGAGAAGAATACGTTGGGAGGAGTAAGGGAGAAATGGAATGGGGCAAATTATCTCTCATGAAAGAGGCAAGACAAAGACTTTTCAATGGAGGGAAAAAGGGGGGAGGTGAGAGGGAAAACATGAAGCTTACTCTCATCACATTTGACTCAAGGAAGGAATAAAATGCACACTCATTTAAGTATGAAAACCTGTCTTACAACACAGGAAAGTGGGGGAAAAGGGGATAAACAGGGTGGGGGGGGATGATGGAAGAGATATCAGTGGGAGGAGAGAGGAATTAGAAGTCAACATTCTTGGGGAGGGACATGGTCAAAAGAGAGAATAGAAGAAATGGGGGGCAGGATAGGATGGAGGGAAATATAGTTAGTCTTACACAACATGACTATTATGGAAGTCATTTGCAAAACTAGACAGATATAGCCTATATTGAATTGCTTGCCTTCCCAATGGGGATGGATGGGAAGGGAAGAAGGAAGAGAAGTTGGAACTCAAAGTATTAGGAATAACTGTCGAGTACTGTTCTTGCTACTAGGAAATAAGGAATACAGGTAAAGGGGTATAGAAAGTTATCTGGCCCTACAGGATGAAAGAGAAGATGGGGATAAGGGAAAAAGATGTTAGAAGGGAGGGCAGGTTGGTGGTAGGGGTAATTAGAATGCTTGGTGTTTTGGGGTGGGGAGAAAATTTGGAACTCAAAATTTTGTGGAAATGAATCTTGGAAACTTAAAATAAATAAATAAAATTTAAAAAAATTAAAAAGAAAAAATAAAAAGAAAAGAGTATGGGTCTACCTCATTTAAAATAAAGAAGTCATAGCAAAATGGGATTATGTATATATATGAAGTGATGCAAAGTGAAGTAAATAGAGTCAGGAAAACAATAGAAACAATCAGACTAATGGATATGGAAAGAAAAAATGAATGTTGTATAATTATAATGACCATACTTATCCCTAAAAAAGAGTTGATAAACATTACTATTCACCACTGTTTTCAGAAGTGAGAGATTTCTTCATATTCACCAATTCTCACTGCCAAACGATATTCCATAGCATCCATATACCATTAATAGGGATATAGTTTGTTTTCACCTTTTTGCCATTACAAATACTGATGCAATGAATATTTTTTTGGATATATATTTTCTTCCTTCCAATAACATCTTTTAAGTTTGGGGTACAAAACAAGTAGTAGAGTTATATGCTCTCATGTTATAATTTTTATTGCCATCTAAAATTTTTGGACTGATCCAGTCTTCCTTAAATGAATTAGTATCCCTCCCTCATTCCCACCATATCATGGCAATTGTAAAGTAGTTTTCTTTCTTTTGCCACAAACTCATCCAGAATGGCAGGGCAGTGTGAAGACTCCAGTACTGGGATGGAGGCAGAAATTGATCTCGTTCCCTTCTCTTCTCTCCTTTTGGCTAGTCTGCTTGACTGTTCACAGGGCTTGGATTAGATGTAGATCAAAGAATTTATTTCTCCCATTGAAATGGAGGATCAGTAGACCTTATCATGTGTCCTGCCTCTACACCCAGAGTCACCTGGCAATATCATCTGATCTCTGATTGTAACACAACTTGAACTTTTCCATGAAGACTTACCACTGTGCCGTTAGTAGTATGGGGCCTTTCTATGTAGTTGTCCTACAGCTAAAGTTTCTTTTATATGTTAATTCCTCTAAACAGAGTATAAGATTCTTGAGAGGAAGGACTGTCTAGCTTTTTCAGTTTTAGTTCCCAAAGCTTAGCACTGTTCTAGTAAGTATTTCATGAAAGTTTTTCTATGCATTATTCATAATAACAAAAAGTTAGGAACAAACTATATGACTAATAATTGTGGTATAGTTAAATGACTCATGGTATATAGAGATACTGTATGTAACAGAAAGCAGACCAAGAGTGTCTAGACGCAGAATCAAGAGAGACATAGCTTCAAAGCTGTTGTGAATCAAACTGAGTACAGAAGTCTGAGGAAAGTCAGCTGAATGAAATGCCCAGCAGAGATGGTAGATCTAAGGACGATAATATCATACCCATCTTCATGGTGTATATGAGGAGAGAAAGGACACCACAGCCCTGAGGTGCCAAAGGTATAAGTTGCCTTGGTCACTTATCTTCCTTATGTATTTTCTCTTATATTGTATACCATATAGTATACCATACCGTACACTAGTGCCCACTCTTCTTACTGGCACAATATGTTTTTGTAGAAAACTATGCCTAAAATGTATGGGGCAAATGTTTTGCTACTATTATTTGTGCTACACAAGTTCAGTAAATGCTTTTGCTTTGTGTAGTGTCAATTTACTATTAAAGTAGTAGGGGGCCATGAGTTAACATTTTAGGCATGTAGACATCTAGCCACCTCTCTGGGTGATCTAATTTGTGAGTAAGGGTTGAGGAGGAGTAGAAGCTCAAAGATGGGGAGGGGTGCTAGACTTATCACTACTTAAATACAATTATCTTTATTTGAAGGAATGGTAAATTACAAAACAGAGTTGTGTTATAAGTCTCGATTATTCTTTTATATTGCTTTGTTTTCAGAGTATGTTTTATTGCTAATGTATTTCTTAAAGTTTCTCTGTTTTATTAGAACAAAATTTGTTGTTGTTCAATCATTTTCAGTTGTGTCCAATTCTTTGTGACTCCATTTGGGGTTTTCTTGGCAACAATACTGGAATGGTTTGCCATTTCCTTCTCCAGCTCATTGTATAGATGAGGAACTGAGGCAAAAAGGGTTAAATGATTTACCCAGGGTCACATAGCTAATAAGTGTCTGAGGCCAGGTTTGAACTTAAGAAGATGAGTCTTTCTGACTTGAAGTCCGGCCCTCTATCCACTGGACCAACTAGATGCCCAAACAAAATTTATAATGATACAAATGTCTCATTTTGCAATTGAGGAAACTGAGAAGGAGAGAAGAAAAGTAATTTGGCAAAGAGCCCTTAGCTCCTCTGTGGAAGAGCTAAGATTTAACCTGGGATTGTGTTACTGGATCTAGTCTTTTCTGGTTCATCCATGCCTGGTTTCTCATAGAACTAATTTGAATAGTTACCTTGTCTCAAAGGCTAGGTTTCCTGATTATTATTCTGAATTTTCCATGTGAATTATGGTGAGCAAGAAAGTCCTACCAAAGTTGCAATTTTTTTAAAAAAAAGCACTGAAACTTGTGCCCAAATTAAGAATTCAAGCTCTATAACATTTTCTTTTAAGTATTTTATATCTAAATTTCCATTTAATTTTTCTCCTTTGTTTTCATATTTCGTATTCCTTAAAAGTTTTATTTTGAAAAGGAATCCATAGGTTTTTTTAGACTCCTAAGGGAGTCCATGACACACACACACACACACACACACACACACACACACACAGAAAGATTAAGAAGTTGTGAATTACAGCCACACGATCCATAGAAATTTAATGTGTTTCATTTAATTATATACATTTTAACCAATCTTAAAAAGAATTTGTTTTTAAAAAAATTGTGGCACACACTTTTCTACCTCCAAGAATATCTGTCAATAAGACATTGGGAGAGGAAAAGAAACAGAAAGAAAATATAAAAATATAGGAGAGCCTCAATTTTATAACTTACTAATATTAGAGGATTTTTTTTTCCTTTTAAGCAAAAACTCTAAGTGAATGGAAACTGTAATAACAGAAATTCCTGTAGTCCTTAGGGCAAAATAGCAAAACTCCATTATTTCCACTGATGAAACCATAATTGTTTCTGAGGTTGCACCATTTGATAGCACCAAGGACTTTGGTATAAAGAAATTTCCTGTATTTCCAGTAACTGTGGTTGATGAGGAGGCATTTGTGGGGCAGGGGATTGGGGTGGGGTGGGTGAACAGTTAGGAACCACCAGCAAAAAGTGCCAGGTCCCATCTCCGTAAGTGTTATCCCTCTAGACAAAGGTTACAGAGAGACTGGGATGAAGCATTACTACCATTCAAGACATTTTAGGGATCTCCTCCTTTGGACTCACCTTCAAAATGTGTCCCTTTAAATCATTTCAATAGTTGCTCTTCTTCAATCTTTGATGGTGGATTTGATCTTTGGAAAGAGCCAAAAGTAATTCAATGCCAACTGTGGTGGATGGTGTCCAGGACCACAGAAGTTCTGATGCAGCTGAGCAAAGAAGAGGGGTGTGCCTAGAATACTGTTGCCATGGAGGAGAGCTGTCTCAAACAGAAGACTTGGATGAGACAGTTAGTTCATATTCACTTCCTGCTCTCCTTTATAGTGTGTTCTTTGATGTAATACATACTCGTGTCTCTGGTTTTATACTGAAGCTGCTCCATCCCCCCTGCCTTCTGCCTTACTTTGGAGATTGGGATACCTTGGGCTCAATTCATGAACCCAAGCTTGACCATCTAAAGTATCATGTTTGCTGTCCAGAATGATGACTGAAGTCATTTTTTGGAGGGGGAGGAGGAGAAGGGCTTGGAGGACTATTCCAAAAGAGACTGTATGAGCTCCATACAGTAGAGAACTAGGCCTGGGATCAAGAAGACTTGAGTTTGAATTTGACCTTAGATAACTTTCTAACTGTGTAACCCTGGGCAAATCGCAATCTCCATCTCTATCTTCCTCAGTTCTCTCAACCATAAAATGAGGATAATAGCAGTACCTACCTCCCTGGTTTGTTGTGAAGATGACATGAGATAATATTTGTAAAGTGCTTAGCACAGTGCTTGATACATAGTAGGTGCTTATTAAATGCTTATTTCCTTCCTTCCATTTGACAGTGCTAAGGACTTTATGTATATGTGTATAATATATATGGTTTGTGACATCTATATTTATGTGTGTATATATATGTGTATAAATAGAAGTAAAGGTATCCGAACTCATACAGTCTCTTTTGAAATGGATCCCAGACACACAGCTGGTGTGCGAACCCTATGTTCAAAGTCATTATCTTTGACAGCAATCAAGATGTTGTGTGTAGACAAGCCAGGATCCTACCTTAGAGATGGAAAGATCTGGATTCAAATGGTGTCTTTAATACATAGTGGACATACGACACTGCATAAATTTAACCTCCTGGTTTTCTAGGCACTGAACCTAGAGCCCGTCAGTTATAAAAGTCTGTAAGTCACAACAAAGGTACTGATTTGCATCTATATTGTAGAAGGTTAAGAGTTGCTTTATAGGAGATTTCTCTATGTCAATAAAATCATAAACCTAGCCTACATATCTTGATATGAATTTGTGTAAAGCTGTGGGTATATATAATATGTAACACATATGTATGTAGATATATACTGTATAAAAGTATAGATATGTTTATGCATATATTATACATACATAGACATTTGTATAAAGGTATAACATATATGTGTCTATATGAACGTATAATATATCACTATACATATACACACATGCACACATTTAGACATGCCAATAATATGTAATATTTTATTTTATACTATATCTCAATATCATATTATCATATAATGTTAGTATAATCATATAACGGACTACTTGCTTATTTAGGACCTCCCCGGTAAGTTTAGGATAATTTATTATTCGTAAGAGAAGCTGTCTCCTACTTGTTATTTTGTTCATATAATCACACTCAGACCATTTGTAAAATGATCCTACAAAGGAATTTTCAACTAGGAGCTCCTCCCTTATAGCTCACATCTACCAGGAGAGGTGGAGAACACTGGGCTCTCCTGCCCCAACACAGAAAAGGATTTCATTCCCTACTCTAGAGTCCTGAGAGTGCAAATGACATCCCAGTTTCTCATTTCTGTGCATTGCCGATCACCCAAGCTTCTTAATGAACAAGCATCTCATTCTTCCCTGCCTATGCACATTTCTGCCCATCCCAAACAACCCAATCCCAGGAAGAAGAAATAAATAAAATGAAAAAGTCTTCCAGGGCTAATCCACATTGCAGAGTCAGATGCCCCTTTTTAGTATCAGTACCATGAATGTCAAGAAAGCCTGGGGAATTCCACAAGTGAAGATTTACCGGCTGCTTCCTTGCTCCCCGTATACATACTTTCTTCTCCACGTGGCATACTGGTAACTAGGAATTGTGCTTTTGGTTCAAAGCCACCTGTTTATGTCTATACTGAATTTCAGTTTTGAAATAAAACTCATAACTTCTACTAGTCAGTCAGTGTTTCCCAATTGCTTTTTCACGTCAGAGTATTTGTTGTTATCAACCTTTTTATCTCCTTTAGACATTTACAGCTGCTGCCTTAGACAACGCTCTGGAAAGTTCTTGACTCCTGTATTCTTCCGTAGAGACCCATGTTTTCTGAGCTGCAGTGTCTCAGAATCTTGACTAAAAGATCTCCTCAGGGAAGATCTGTTTTTCTACATGTCAGGCTGAGACTCACAGCTCCAGTTTCTTGACTTTCTTGCATTTAATTAAAGATTGCTAGCCTCTTTATATATCCCCTTCATTTTCAGAAGTTATATACATATTTGCATATATGAATGCATGTATATATGTGGATTTATCATAAGGCTTCAAAGCATATATGGCAAGGGGAAAAGGGGAGGGACAATATATATGTGTGTGTATACATATACATACATATATATGTATATATACATATGCATACGTATATATGTATATATACATATGCATACATATATATGTAGAGAGAGAGAGAGAGAGAAAGAGAGAGGGAGAGAGGGAGAGGGAGAGAGAGAGAAGGAGAGAGAATGCATAAACAATAAGTGTGTATATGTGCACATATGTGCATACACTTATATTCAGAATTATAGATTAAGAGCTAGGAGAACATTATCTATAATCTAATCCAGTTCTCTCATTTAACAGATGAAGAAAACAAAGAACAGAGAAGGGATGTGTCAGGCCAAAGGGAAAAGGAGCAAGTGGCAGAGTGAGAATTATAATCCAAGTCCCCTGCCTACAAATGTAGTGCTTTTCCCACTGTACCACGTTGGGTATATAAATGACACACACACACACATTTGTGTTTACATACACATTCATTTAAATATACACATAGAGGAATATGTACCTACACATGTGTTTGCATATAGACATGTGTACATATTTGTATGTGTACATAGATTACAAAAGTCTGGCTTTGAAGTCAAAAAGATCCCAGTTAAGACTTACCTTTTTAATACATTACCTGTGTGCCATCATGGTCAATTTGCTTTAACTCTTAGAATCCCAAGTATCCCCTAACTTTAAGTTTCAGATGAGTAGCCAATCTGCATCAGTGAAGAGTTTCTATACTGGAGTTTCCTAAATTATAGGTCTGAAGATGATGGATGGATGGTTGGATGGGTAGGGGAGAGAGAGAGAGAGAGAGAGAGAGAGAGAGAGAGAGAGAGAGAGAGAGAGAGAGAGAGAGAGAGAGAGAGACTCCTAAAATAAGCCCATCTCCCCTAATTTTGTCACCACATTGCTAACCCAAGCTATAACTGATACTACCTCTTTTAGCCTCTTCTTTTCTCTAATTCAATACCTGGATGGTAGAATACCAACCTCCTCTCAATGTCTTCCCCTAGAGGGCTTCCTCTAGCCTTTTGGACTCCTTTCACTCTACATTTGCTATTCTGCTTGGTGTCAACTCCATGGAACAAGATCCTCCCTGATGTCCACCCTACTCTATCCTCCCTCTCTTCCCTCCACCTTTCCTGCCTCCTTTGGTGTTGTCTCCTACCATTATATTGTAAGATCCTTAAGGTTGGGGACTATCTTCCTTTTTTATTAATTGTATCTCCAGCACTTAGCATAGTTCCTGACACATAGTAAGCATTTAATACATGTCTATTGGATTGGATTGGATGGCATTAGATAAATAGATTATAATAGTATAGAGATTTGGCATTTAAGTACCTAACTGTACTCCAGGCACCGTGCTAGTTTCTGGTGACATTAAGCCAAAAATGTCTTCTTGAAGTGTCTTCCTTTAAGAAGATTGTGTTTTATGGAGGGACACAGCAAGCATCTAAGTTGAATGGGGTTGGATCTGTGATTTAATTGGTGTAGGGAATACCCAGGTGAAAGGACTCCCTTTACAAATGCAAGTTATTATCCTTTCATGCAATTTATATCATCTTAAAGAGTTGCCTAGAACACTTAAAAGTCAAGTATCTTACCAATGTCACACAGTCTATACCTTTCAGAGGCAGGACTTGAACACAACTCTCCCTGGCTTCAAAGAAAGCTCTCTATTAACCACATTATTTACTTATTGTACTTAAATATATATAAAAAAATATAAATTAAATTGTAGATGTGGCTGAGGATACTAGCATGTAAGGGGATCAGGAAAAACTTTATATAGAAATATCCCTTGAGCATAATTTGAAATAAGTGATATTCTAAAAGGTAAAGGTGAGGAGGGAATGCATATATATATATATATATATATATATATATATATATATATATATCTATTTCTATGTCTGTATCTATCTGTTTACACACACATACACCCAAAAGCACTGAACAAAAAGAAAAAGTGGCTGTACTAGAGCAAGTAGGACTCTTTGGGGCATGTCTAATAAATAGTATAGCGATAATTCTGTTCATTGTCATGGTGTATTGATACTTCAAATTCCAGAAGTGATTTCTGAATCATCAAAAAATATTATTTTCTGAGAAGTTGCAATGTTAAATATTACTTATATTCTAATAAATTCAAGACATGTAATTGTAGAGCCATAATTGGGACAGGGGAACTGGGGCTTTGTCTCATGGTAGCAAAAGGAGAAATAATACATCTTCTTTAAGAACTTAGAAAAAATTCAATGTTGCACCATGTTACCAATGATTAATTAAAACAGAAAGTTCCAAGCAAACACGCTTCCTCCCTCCCCACTCCATCCCTACGCCATCCAGTGTTGACCTTGACCTCTCCTTGTTGAGTGACACAGCAAGTCACTTCAGCTTTCTCTCCAACTTTCAGTTTCTTCATCCATAAAGCAGGGATATTAAAAGTGGTTAAACAACAGCCTAGGACTATTACAGAGATCCAGTGAGTTAGTGTTTATAAGGTGCTTTGCAAACTTTAAAGAATTCCATAAATATCAGTTCTTTCTCTAATGAGACTCCTCCAGTGTCTTATATTCCTTGGTCTGGCTTCCAAAGTTTAGTCTATTTCATTCAACCCTACTATTCATTCTTCTGACCCTTCTCTCAGTCTAGTCTCTAAACCTAAAAACAAACAAACAAAAAAATCTCTTCCTTTCCTGCATTCAGCTTCTAGAACTTCATCTGGGGCAGCTAGCTGGTGTAGTGGATAGAGCACCAGTGCAGGAGTCAGGAGGACCTGAGTTCAAATCTCACCTCAGACACTTGACACTCACTAGCTGTGTGACCTTGGGCAAGTCACTTAACCTCAACTGCCTCATCCTGGGTCATCTCCAGTCATCCTGATGAATATCTGGTCACTGGAACCAGATGGCTCTGGAGGAGGAGTGAGGCTGGTGACCTGCACAACCCTCCCTCATTCAAAACAAAGTCAAGAGCAAGTCATGTCATCATTTCTCTGATGGCATGGTCTTCTTCAGCAGCAAAGGATGAACACACACAGAACTTCACCCACCAAATGAAACATTATTCAGTATAAAAAGAGTTTGCAAACTTCCTCAGTCCTACTATTTCTATACATAAGCTTCTAGTCATTGCCCCAAGTAAGAATTACTTACTCTCGGTGATGACACTTTATGATTTTATGCCCTTATTTGTACAATTCTTCCATCCAAGTCTTATCATGACAGGACATAAAAATAGCTCTGTGTTCTCAAAAACTATGCCAGAGAAATGGCATGCCGTGTCTAATGCATATTGGAGGTGTGACTGTGGGGAAGTATCTTGACTTCTCTGAACTTGAGCTTTGCCATCAGTAAAATGATTCTGTCTTCCTGATAAGGTGGTTTTTTGCTGTGGCTGTTGTTCAGTCATTTCAGTAGTATCTGATTCTTTGTGACTCCATTTGTGATTTTCTTGCTAAAGTTACTGAAGTGGTTTACCATTTCTTTCTCCAGCTCATTTTACAGAAGAGATAACCGAGGCAAACAGGGTTAAGTGACTTACTCAGGGTCACACAGCTAGTCATCTTCTGAGGCTAGATTTGAACTCTAGAAGATGTCTTCCCACTCTCAACCCCGAAAACAAATGACCAAAGATTCATGGAGGCTATGCAACTGCTGTTAACTCTTAACAGACCAAAGAGTTCACACAAGTTGTCTCAATCATAGTTAACTCTGAAAAATAAAATAAAAGCAAAAATTTAACAATGGTCATAAGCCCAGGGTCAAGTGTCTGAAGTCAAATTTGAACTCAGGAAAATATGTCTTCCTGACTTTCAGTAAGTATCTATTTGCCCCCAACAAGAGGGTTGTCAGGTATAAATCAGATAATGTGGATCATAGGTGTCTAACTCTTGAAAAATTTTGGAGCAGAGCCTGAACTGGATTAAAATGTAACTGGAAAATTTTTAACCTAATACAATAGAACATAAATAATGTGTAAATAAAATAAATAAATAACTTGTAGGGCTTTTTTTTTTAGTTAACATGTGGCCAACAAGGATGTGGTACCATGTCACTTTGTCACTACTGATGCAGATCAAGTCCTTTTTAAAGGATTTAAGAAGTCTCACAGAAGTAAACTGTGTGTCTATCACATAGGAACTTATTTAAGTTCTGTTTATGTCCACTGTGAGC
Source organism: Notamacropus eugenii (assembly GCF_028372415.1). Lineage (NCBI taxonomy): Eukaryota > Metazoa > Chordata > Mammalia > Diprotodontia > Macropodidae > Notamacropus > Notamacropus eugenii. The sequence continues at coordinate 148,409,448 of NC_092876.1, read as the reverse complement.
CCTTTGAGGTAAGTTGACTAAGTAGCCCATCAAATGGTACTGTTTATTGTCTTTGGCTGTACCATGAAAGTTGTTTCACTTTATTCATATCTTTGAAAAGAGTCTGTCAGAGGACCTGTCATAAAGTTGCAAATTCTTTATATCTTGTGTTGCCTCTTTTAATGAAAATATCAATATGGTTGTAGTTCAGTCCTGATCACCTTGCCCTCTTTCCCCAAGAAGTGTCACAATTCTTTCATTGGGCAAAAATTGAGAGTTCTAATAACTAATATAATTCCATATAATTACCAAGCAGTGTTGACAGATACTCACTATAAAGTCTCAGACTCACTCTGCTAGTTTGTTCATGTCCCATGCTGGCTTTGGACGGAAGAGCCAAGTAAGTGCTGTACTCTCCATGGTACTGATTCTCAAAAAGTCAGCATTCTATGTCTCAACCCTATCTATGAGGCTAAGCCAATTTATCATCAAGGAATGTTTAAATTTGTGGATCCACCAATCTGTGGAACTGATTGAGCTTGGAGCTCTTGGGCGCTGGAGAAATTTGCCTCTTTTTTGGTACTGGTTTTATTTTAATGATTGTTCTTTGCATGCTTTTGACCCAGTGGTGATGGCTCTTGGCAGAAATGAACAAAAATGTGTACAGCATTTACTATTAGCATAGACTTGATGAACAAATGTCACATAATAACAAGAAAATTACATGTAATGAAATGTTTCCAAATTTGGGGGAGTATGGAACATCCACCTCCCCCAAAAAAGAATCCATTGGAACCTAAGTGCAAGGCAATGAATAACTTAAGGGGTTGTTGTTGTTGTGCCCAGAAGTCACACACCTTTGAGTAAGCAGCAGAAAGCCCCACCCAGTGTTTGGCTCACCAATCAAAAGCTGGAGACCCTGGGAAAAACTCTGCTTCCATTGTTTATGTTCCAGGGGATGGACTCAGAATCTGGTAGACTTTAGAGGCTTGATGGATGTAGTGCAGAGAGTGGAATTTGGTCCTGGCTTTTCCTGTTTTTGATGGCAATGTCTTCCATACTTCTCTGGACATAGCTAGCTTATCACAGAGCAGAATAAGTGGACTCAGAACTTGACCCCAGGGACCTGCTACTATCCTTATGCCCTTCTGTCCTCTGTACTGAGGGGAGGGAGACTGGAGACACGTCTCTTGGCTGACACTATATCTGGATAATTAATTCTTCATTCCTCACCCAGCTCAAAATTTTCACTGCTCTGTTAGCAAAGGAGAAAAGGAAGACATAGATAGATAGGCATTTCACACACATAATTATAGTATCTCAGAGATGAATCCCTTTCACAACATCCCAGTATGTGGCCATGTAGACCTCAGTTGAAAGACTATAGAAAGGGATAGCACTATCTCCTCAGGTAGCCCATTATACTATTATATAACTCATTGCTAGGAAGTCAGACCTTAGTACCCTTTGATCCCTCTTTCCAAATCTTCACATATTGTGAAAGGGCTCAAAGAGGGCTGCTTTGAACTGAGGGTCATTTTAAAATTTGTGCATATTTTGGTGAATCATCATAGCTCCCAGATAACATCAACTAGTGACTGACTCTCTGATGGCATTAATCCCCATGTTTAACTAGACAGATCATTTGACAGAAGAAAATGATTTACTGGGACTGGTTTGAAATACTGGAAGGAGGTTAGACTAGATGCAAGGAAGGTAGGTCTTTCTGACTTGAAGAGCAGAAAAATATTGAAGCATAGCATTGCATCAACCTATAATAGTTTAGAAGCATTGTCTTCTCTAGAAGTGAATGGAATTATTTAACCTTTTGAGAACATTCCTAGATCTTTGACCCCACATCCTTTCCTCATCCAAATCTCAGTGAAGAGAGAAGAATTCACTGGGGATTTTCTTACTTCTCCTAAATGCTTAAAAACTCCTGGCTGTTCCTGTGAAGTTCTGGTATAGTCTGCAAAAGAATGATGTTTAAAAAATTCTCTTACTCACACATTAGCACTAATACACTAAGTACTGCATCACCTTAATGAGATATCTTGATAACGGAGGACCTACTGCACCCGTGACACACTAGAAGAATGAAGGATGCTTACCTCCCCTTGTTAGCAAGGGCTCCACATCCAATCTTGCCACCAATCCTGTCCATCTTCTCAGAGCCGAACAAAGTCTGTAGTAATGGCAGTCGTGGAAAAGCTGGGGGGAAAAACTTACTGAAGTTCTGAATGTACAGCCTGTGACAATAAACAGTGACTGTCATCAAAAAATATTCTGTCTACATTGTGGAGAGAAAGGACAGCTAAACTTTATACCAAAGGGACTTAACCAACAATTCCTGACCTCTGTGGATCCCCGGGTGATATAGATGAACACAATATCCTTTCTAGCAGTTAACCCAACTTTGTTTGAGTTAACAAATCCAGGGGACAGAGAAAGTCAGAGGGAAGGAGAGCATGGAGGGCAAGAAATAGAATCAAAATAAGAAGAAAATTGAGAACTGCTGCTTAGAAAAGGATAGACAAATGAACAAAAACCAACAGAACATGAAGAGATAAGGAGGACACACATGGACTTCAAAGTCACAATGCAGGAGTAAGGAAAAATCAGACATCATAATTGCCTGCTCTGAAGAGGCACACAGAGGGAATATGAAGATAACCCTAATATACAGTGGTTATTATTAGCTGGGCAGGGTGATGTAGTGGAAAGAGCATTGGTTTAGACTCAGATGAGCTAAGGTCCACTTTAGGATCAAAGTAAACTGTGACTGTGGGCTAGGCATACAAACTCTTTAAGCCTCAGTTTACTCATATGTAATATGGAGGAGATAATGTGCAAACTATTTTAAAGGGTTGTTGTGAGGAAAATGTCATGTCGCTTTTAAGGCATTGTGTAAATGTGAATCAGAGTACCAACACATATGTATAATTGTATAGTCACTGGGGTAGCTAGGCGGTTCAGTGTATAGAGTGCCAAGAGGAGAGTCACAAAGACTCCTCTTCCTGAGTTCAAATCCAGCTTCAGACACTTACTAGCTGTGTGACCTTGGGCAACTGTTTGCCTCAGTTTCCTCATCTATAAAATGAGCTAGAAAAGAAAATAGCCAGTATCATTTCCAAGAAAACCCCAAAGAAGATTCTGAAGAATCAGATGCAACTAAACAACAATAAACAACATAAAATCACTAGGGAATTGCCAATTAGAAGATTTAGAGTTGGGAAGAAAAACTTATCTCCCTAAAGAGGGGTAAAGCAGCCTGGATCAGAAAAAAAAGAGGCCAAAATACCCATGCTGATGAGCAGTGGGATCAGGACTGTGAATGACTGCTGCACTTCCAGCCCTGGGAGACCCAGCCAGATAGCTAGATGAATAGACAGGCATAAATAAATAATGAATAAATGGATGGATGAAGATATTTCAAAATGAATCAATAGATAAATAGGTAGATAAATGAGTAAATAAATAAAAGAATGAATAAAAATAAATGTCCCCTCTAGATAAGATGATGGTGAGGACTTGTGACCTGAAATAAAAAAGAAACAGTTGAACCTTAACAAGGCCTGGGCAACTGAGGCATTGACTCAGGTTGCCAAAATCTAGAGTATACTGACAGGGCCTATTATCCTTCACCAAGTAGAAACTGAGCTTAGTAACTAGATACTAGTCCCAAGGCTGGATTTGAACTCTGGAAGAAGTCTTCCCGATTCCAGGCCAGCATGCTATCCATTGTGCCATCTAGCTGCCCATTCCAGTCTCCAAAATTAACAAAATAACTCACTGTCAAGTATCTCCCAGCAGCCCCTCCATAGGAAAAGTAGAGGATAAAGTTGAAGTAGTGTAAACATCTTAGAGAGTCCTGTTTCATTTGATGGGGCTTATTTTGTCTGTATGAATTTAAATTATTAAAAATCATTCAATCCAAACCATGCAGCAGAAGGTAAAAGAAGGGCACTGATGATCTATTCAGTTTGTCTCCCTCTGAGAAGTGAAGGCAGCGCGCAGGTAGATCTCAGCAGGAGGTGATGGTTATGACTTTCTCCATCCCATAATGCTGTTCCCAAAGGGTGCTGCTGTGAGGTTTGATTTAGCCAAGAAATACGTTATGTAAGAGGACAGAATTTTATGGAAAACCTAGTATGTAATACAGGCTGGGGACATTCATTCATTCCAGGGTATCACCTTTTAATTTTAGCAAGATCAATTTCTTCACATCCTTGTATCCTCCCTGCATTTCCTCTTGCTTGATTAAAATGTGCGCCTCTTTTGCACTATCACCTACAATAATTGTGTCTGATATTTCTCATCATTGTCACCAACTCTACAAAGGGAAATCAGTTGCTTGGGTGCCATCCAAGCTCTCTGTGTTCTCCAGTTTACATCTTAATCTCCTAGTTAACTAAAGGTGGAAAGTCTGGTCAAATCAACTTCACCTCCACTAAACTCTCCTTAAAATATTTCCTTTCATGTAGTAGCTCTCATGCAAAATGGAAGATGACTTCTGTTGTCAGAATATGTTTCTGTTGCCTTTGGTTAATTTCATCAGTTGCTTAGGAAATCCTGGTGTCCTGTCTTTATCATTCTGACTTCTTAGAATGAAGATGTTGGATTCCTACACTTCTCAATTGAGTTTAGGGCCCTTTGGGTTGACAAAATTCTTAACCTTATATTTTTAGTAAAATCAGAGAATGGTACATAAAATGACTGGGAGATTTAAGGTAATATTTTTTCTCTGTGTATTAATAGTTGCCAGGGCTCTTAAAAACTCAGTAACAGGTGAATATAAATGTTATGCAAACTGTGAAGAAGACTACTTGATTACAGATGGTAAATATACTACATGTAAATTTGCCTTTTGTTTACATTTTGGGTTTTCTCCTCCACTCTCACCCAGGAGAATGCAAACTTCTTAAAGGGGAGACTATTTTGTTTTTGTCTTTTTTCAGCTTCCAGCACAGTATATGGTATTTAGGAGGTGTTCAATAAATTTCTTTCTGAATTGAATAAATTGCCTTTTATTAACTATGATGGGTCACAAAAAGACAAAATCAAAATTTAAAAATTTTGTTCTGCAAATGAAAGAAGCTAATTGAATCTGACCCTGGGTTGTCTCTGTAGCTGTTCTCTCACTGATGCTCTCTGCCTGGCTCAGGATGAGTCATGGTCTTGACATGGAGATCCAGTCTTTTACCACACAGTGAAACGTGTTTGTATTGTACTAGTTGCCCATCAACATGTACAAACCTTGGAAAGAATGAAAGTGAAAGGAAGAGACAGATGGTTTATCAGAATCTTTGACTGGTTGAGTAGGGAGGAAGCACTCTCTTCATACAGCACTTATAATTTACACTTTTTAATGAGCAACCCACTTCCTAACCCTAGCCTTAATTTAATAAATACTGAATCATATATAAAACCCACAACTTGGGTTTTGCTCTGTGTTTCTATAGTCAAAGCAGATTTGAGGATTGAAATAATTACACTGGAATTAAGGTACTGCCCACCCTCAGCCAGCATTTCCCAAGTCCATGTAAAACATTGTCTTAACCTTGGTGGTTTAGTTTTGTTTGAGAAGGAAGTTTTACTTTTGTTAATGATTTGTGGTTGTTGGTACTAAGTCACCAAAACCAAAAAACTATGAGACCTGCTGGCTGTAGCCATGGTCCGAATTCTCAGGGCTCCAAAGCATTGTCGTTACAAGTAATTTTGCCCATTGAGTCAAGGCTTCTTTAACCAAAGTAGGAAATCATCATGGCTGTTATTAATATAAAGCACTGTGCTAAGTACTGGGGACATAAAAACTATCTTCCACCCTTCTAGTGGTCTATCCTCCACTCTCAAAATCCCTAATTTTTTTCAAGTTTATCTTAGATACAATCTTCTGCATACAGCCATTACTGATCCCTCTTCAGCTGTTAGTGCTCCTTCCTCTAATGACCTTGTATATAATTGATATCTATTTTGTGTATACTTAGACTTGTAAATGTTGTTTTTCCCCAGTTAGCTCCTCAAGGGCAGGAACCATCTAACTTTTGTTGTGTCCAGCATAGAGTCTGGCACAAACAGGAGAAAAACCTTAATAAGTGTTTGATTGATTAATCGTAGAATGTAGAGTCCTAGATCATATAGTCTCTCCTTGTAACGTGAATATTTTCTTAAATATCTTTAGGAAATAGTTTAAGAAAATTTGTATAACATTGAAAATCTAGAGAGTGCCCAGATAAAGGCAACGAAGATTGTGAAAGGCCTAGAGTAAATACCTTATAAGGATAGGCTGAAGGAACTGGGAGTGTCTAACCTGGAGAAGGAGACCCATAGGAGGACATAATAGCTGCCTTCAAGTATCTGAAAGCTTGCCATGTGGAAGAAGGATTAGACTTTTCCCATTTGGTCCCAAGGCATTTAGTCAGGGGAATTTGGTATCTATATCTATATCCATACCCATATCTATTTCTGTATCTATCTGTCTGCCTGTCTGCATGCCTATTTGTCTGCCTATCTGCCTATCTATATAAATAGATAAATAGAAGTTGATATCTATCTCTATATCTACATAGATATAAAGATAGATCTATATGTAGATATACATATATACATACATAAATTATGTGTATATATACATGTCTATAGATAAGCATAAGTTTGGAGGAAGAGGGGAAAAGCTCCTGAACTGTAGAAGAATGTTTTCCTCACTCTCCTAATGAAAATCTTTGAGCAGAGTCTGGATGACTATGTATCAAAGTATGTCACAGTAGAAATGCCTTTTCTACATAAGTTGAATCAAATGGCAGCTATGGGCCTTTCTAGCTAATATTTCTTTGATTTTGTGGTCACCCAACTTCCACTTGATCACCTCCAGTGTTCAATACCATTCCAATTCTAAGTAAATTTTATTTATGAGAAGTTTCTCCTCAAATAGAAACAAAATATACTGCCCTGTAACCTTCTCCCATTAGTATTAATTGATTTTTGAGAGGTCAAGCAAATAGCTCTCTTCCACATAAAGAAGTGATGTAATGCAATGATTGGGATGGGGGCAGGGTGAGGCATTCCACTTACATTTGAAACCTGAGTCTAAATCTGGACTCATCTACTTAGCATTTATATGAACTTGGGTCTCTGTGCCTCAGTTTCCTTATTTCTTAAGTGTATGCCTTGTGTAGTGTATGGCTTCTACTACCTCTCTGACTATGGCATGGTGATCAAAGTGCTTTGCAATCATTAAAGTGCTATATAAATGTTGGCTCTTAATATTTTGACAACCCTCCAAAGTACTTAAAGACTGGGATTCCTCCCTTACCTCAGGGTTCTCTGCTTTAGCTTGAATATCTCTGGTTCCTGAAAACCATCCTCTCTTACAATATAGCATAGGACCCAGAGTTAGGAAGAACTGGGAAAATCCGTTACTCTCTCTGGGCCTCTATTTCCTTATTTGTAGAACAAAAAGGTTGAACTTAATGGCCTCTATGGTCCAGTCTAGCTCTAAATCTATGATCCTAGTCTCCCTCTTACCCTCCTATGGACAAACTCCTTAGTATGTGTCCTCACTAATATATGATTCTCAGAACTGAATATGGTATTTGAGTGTGTTCTGGGAGGGCAGAGTACATCAGGATAAGCAAATCCCTTGCCCTGGACACTAGACTTTAAATCATGCAACTTAAAATTGAATAAATCTCTAATCATATTGTCATGACTGGTAAAGAGCAGAGATACATATAAACAGCATGAAGCTGCATTAGCAATATGATTAGGATCATATTGAATTGAGCCTGCTGAGATATTCCAGGTTCAAGAACCAAGAGAACAATTTATATAATTCCAATAATATCTCTAAGACAAGCAACTTTGAAAGACTTAGGTACTCCATTTAATAACCAACCACAATTCCAGAGTACTCATAATGAAGCATGCTGTCCACCTCCTTATGGAGAAGTGATGGATGCAAGGTATGTTTTTGTGTCTATGTCTACGTCTATATCTGCATCTGCATCTGTGTCTGTGTCTATGTCTGTGTCTGTGTCTGTGTCTATGTCTATTTGTTCATAAATATAAGCAAAAATAAAAAAATTATATAAAAGGTCATATACATATATTGATGCTATAGATATATCCTATATAAATAGTGATTGATCATTGCTTTAAGCAGAGTTCCTAGGTCATTCAGGTATCTTCTATATTTTTTTCCCAAAGGTTTCTTCTTTTTGTTAAATTAGTTTTAATTCATGTCTTCTTTTTTTAACACCATAATCATTTTCCCTATTATCCCTCACTCTCCTCCCAGAGAGTCATCCCATGTAATAGTAAGTTTAAAGACAAAATTTCTTTTTAAAATAAGAGGGGAAACAATCAGTACAACCAATCAATACATTACAAAAGTCCAACAACACGTGCAATATACAACACTTGTAGACTTTCCATCTCCATAAAGGGGAAGGTTAGAGACATCCTCTCATCTTTCTTCATTTCCTTTTTTTTTTCAATCAAAGGGGTATAAAGAGAAGAAAAGCATTCATTAAGTGCTCACTGTGTGTCAGGTACTGCACTAGACACTTGATCTTCACAACAACTTTGATCTTCACAACAACCCCAGGAAGAGCTATTATCATCCTCTTTATTTTACAGTTCAGGAAGCTAAGGCAGACAGGTTAAGTGACTTGCCCAGGGTCACACAGATCATAAATGTCTGAGGTTGGATTTGAAGGTAGGTCTTGACTTGAAGCCCAGTGCTTTGTCCACTATACCATTTGCCTGCCCACTGAGAAGAAGAGAAGGTAGATTTTTATTAATTTAGAAGAAAATTTATAAAAGAATTCCTGACTCAGGATATGGCAAGTGTTGGACCCATGATCAACCAGATATATCTCTCTGAATTATCTGAGTTTGATAGTACTGAATTTTTCCCTGCTAGAGCATTTTATTATAGGGGGGAAGGGAGAACAGAACACAAGCTATCACCCACTGGGTGCCAGTAGGAACATCCAGAAGATGGAAGGGTGATTAAGGCAAGATTTCAGAGAGATGAAGAACTTCAAGAAAGGTTAAAATCCTTTGAACTTCGGAAAATCTTAGTAACCTCAAGGTTAGATCAGGTAAGATAATATCCATTAACCAGGTTATTGTGTCAAGAATTCATGATTTTAAAAAAATGGTTAGGAACTGCTTTCAGTCATCCAAAGTTCAGGGAATTTTAGCAACTTGCCTGTTGTTATACCACTATATTATTTGAACCTGGAGCTTCTTGATGCCAAATTCAGTCTTCCACACTGCTTCACAAATACAACTATATATAAATTTAAAAAACAACAACAAAGCTTCTGCATTAACAGCCAAAAGTTCGATTTTAGTTTGATTTTGGGTAGGAGAAAACCTCTGTCCTTCTTCCCTGTTGCCAGGCTGGTTGGTTGATTGTTCTCCTTTGATCTTGAAAGGGACCAAAATGATATCACTTGTTGGGGTCAAGGCATAACGTGTCAAACTGTGGCTAATCAAATCAATACAAGCGTGGAAGATTCTACCACAGTTCAGGCAAAAATAGTCTTTGTGCGTTGCTAGGTCACAGAGAAAGAAGAGACCAGAGCATTTCCTTATTTTAAGACTTTATGAGGCTTATAAAATTTATTAACTTCTATATTCCTTTGTGGATTAATCTGATGTTTTTACTTCAAAGGCCTTGAATTATAAAATGCTATTTGATGCTGTATCCACTGCTAATAAGACTTTATTCCCTTGATGCAGGAGATCGAAGTACTAACTTTAACTAGCATGTTTCATAATTCCATTCCAAATGAAAAGGGGGGAATCTTCTGCTTAGAATAGAAGCCAGTTCTGTGCAAGCCTCTATACACAGCCTTCATGATTAGTATGAGGTATTGGACCTACTGACTAGTCTGTCTAATGGCAAACTGGGTCACATTATACATAACTTTCCTTGCCCTTATTTAAGGAAGAATCAGTGTTATCTTACTTAGGATGTACAGCTTTTGAGAGGTGTACATCTTTAGGAAAAATAAAATTAAATGATATTTCAAAACATAATACATTAAATTATGTACTATTGTTGAAATAGTATATTGAATGTGTCATATCTGATGACATTTTTATTTAAATTTGATGTAGCTTTAAAAAAATTGAAAATAAAATATAATTGAAGACAGCTGTCATGCTTTGCCCCACCCCCGTCTTCTCTTCTTCCTGTCAAACATCTTTTAGATTCTTTATTCTCATATAACAATTTCCAGGATCCTTGACAGCCTGCTGGCTTTCTTCTGAATAAGCTCCTACATGTCAGCAGCTCTCTCAAAATGTGTTGTCTCAAATAAAATGCAAATACAGTTATAATTTGATAATGATGCTGATGATGGCCATCTTGTCTTTTATTTTCAAATACTTGGAAAAAAGGACAATAAGGGAGGTTTTTACTTGTCTATGCATATATCATAATTCCTGCCAACAATATAAAGATGATTTGAATGAACTAACTATGTCTGACATGAGGAATAGGAGACTTTAGAAAGACATGATAGCTGCCTTCATATATGAAAGGCTGTGTGGTTCACACGCAGTGTGGTTCAGTGGCAAATACTGGATATTGTCAGCAGGCCTGAACCTGGGCAAATTTTTAACCTTTGTGGGCTTCAGTTTCCTCATCTCTAAAATGAAAAGGTTGTGCCAGAAAATTCCTAGGTACCTTTTAGTTCCAGATCTATACATTCATCTATGAGTTAATCTCATCTTTCTTGGCCATAGGAGGTAGAATTTTGAACTATGGGTAGAAAGTATAAGGAAGTAAAATTTAAATATGCCAAATATATGTAGCTAGAATTCATATAGTACCTTAAGGCTTGCAAAGTGTTTTACAAAGATGATTTCCTTTTGCCTTCACAATAACCCTGGGAGGAAAGTCTTACCCTCATTTTGTATATGAGAAAACTAAGGCAGACAGAGGTTAAGTGAGTTGCTGAGGGTCAACATAACTAATAAGTATATGAGGCTATCTGTTTAAGGAAAAAAGAATTACAGGTGTGGCAGCCTAGAAGTGGGTTTAGTTCTGTTATTAAATATATAACTATCGTATAAAAAAAAACGCCAAGAGCATTTGCTCTTGTAATATCGGGACCACGATATCCACAGAAGTATAGGGTAGCGCACTTGTTCCCTTCCATTTTCTCTTTTCTTATCCTTAATCTTTATCATCATTCACTCTGTAAAAGCAGAATATTAAGCACAGCCCACTAACTTGTTTTATTTGTATCATTTATTGATTTAAATATTTTGTAAATGTAAATGACTTTGGACATTATAAGGTAAATAAAATGCGTTTCTTGAACAGATAGATTTGGACAGAATTATATAAATATGACACACAGATCATCACCTTCTATTTTATAATTGCCCCAGTCTACTGTCATTCATTTTCCTTGTACAAATTCACTTTGTTCTATACTCTGTAAATACATAGAAATGTTGCATAATGAATCATGCTATTTACACTGGGCATGACATACAAAGAGTAATTACAAATAAAAAAATACCCAAAATAATTCAAATGTGTCGACGCAAGAAAAGAAAAATACATTAGGTGTTCGTAGTTCTATAAATGTTTATATACTCATACATATGCTTCTAATCTCAAATTTCTAGTGACATAATACATATTTTATCATTTCAATCAGGAAATACTAATTTCTATTCCCGTACTACTAGAGAAGGGCAAAAAATATTTTTAACATATGAAACACTATCAGAAACATTTTTTGGAACTGTATAGGTTTACAGATGCATTCGTCTTTAGAAAACATAAAATTAAGTTAATTCAAAATATAAGCAATTAAATCATGCCATACAGATATATTAGTATATTGAATTGGTATTATTTGATAATGTTGTCATTTAAGTTTGACATTACTAGAGTTTAAAAAGAAATGATTCACAAAGTATATTTTGATCTTAAAGTGGCAGGTATATAATATTATTTACATGGTAAGTCAAACCAAAGAATTGGCCCCACAAAACTGCAGCAAACAAATTGGTCAGAATGTTGAAAGTAATTGGGGCATGGCTAAATATAAAAGAGCCTCATGCAGAAGAGACTAATGAAGGCTTTGCAATCATTCACCATGTATATTTCATATATGAGTCTGCAAAAAATATTGATTTCGTGGTCCAAAAAATTAGGTGAAAATGTATTGACTTTTTTTTAATCACAGGTTGAAATGAGCATATAATTATGCCTGATGCCTAAGTACTTTTTGGAAAGTGAGACCCTTTGGTTCTTAAAATGGTTAATCACAGTTAAAGTGTCAAAATTCAGGTAGATTATTTTGAAATAAAGAATTGTTATCTGCATTATTATGAAATGTACTTTGGGGTACATTTTAAAAAGCTAGAATAATTGGTTTTCTTTAGGGTGTATTTTTTAAAAAGTAAAATGGTTGGTTTTGTCCACTCAGTGGCCCAAATTTTAAAGTAATCAGGTTGATTCATGGAGCTTGAAAATTTAGGAACTTGTTGTGTCTAGTAAAACACTCAATATTTTTTGTGTTTTCCTTCCATACAAAGAAAATGACTGATTCACCATCTGGGAGAAAAACAAACAAAAATGGACAGCATTTTCTCTCCACTGATCACGTGTCCAGTGATACACTACCTGTCTTTCTTGGTACTAATAATCTACCCTGGTGGCATGAATTTGTAGTTCAAGCTTACTGATAATGTTTTAAGGGTCCAATTCTGCTCAACAGAAAAACTGCGCTGATACAAGTTGACTGCATGATACTTCCTCAGCAGAGTAGAGGCATCTCTGATCATATCTGTCATCATTTCATCTAAATTTCCTGTTTCCTCAATGTCTCATTATTAAAAGCACTTATTTACACAAAGGTGAACAAAAAAGAGTATAAGGTCTAAGGAATCCTTTTTCTTTCATTCTTAATACTGAGTTGACTTTCATTTCTAGTTAATATATTTTAATCTCCTAAAACCACTTTTTTATAGTTGCTCTGTTGATTGCAATAGGACTACTCAATTTCTCTTAATTAATAGAGATAATTTTCACTATGACTTGGAAGAAATGAAATATTGATATAGATAACCTATTTTTTGAAGAATGGAATGTTTTCTTTAATAAATTCCCTCCTCCCATTCCTGCCATTTTTTAACCTAACTTTTCCGGTTGAATTATTCCTAAAGTATAGAAAAGAGAAATTTCAATGCTACATCATGGGGAAGGAGTAGAGATTAAAAAGTTCTTTCACTTACTAAAGTGTACACTTCCAAAGAGAAAAAAAAGTCATTTTCTATATTTTCCTGGCAAATAGAAATGAACTCTTATAAAGCAGATGAGAGTTCAGTAGTCTGAGTAAAATATAAGCACAGTTTTTGCTGAAAACTCAAAAAGAATTGATTCAAAATTTACTTTTGGAGATTAAAAGTTAAAAATTCAATGTTTTTTGTTATTACTTCATTTCTACCTTTCTAGTGTTCAACCATCTTGATACAGAAATGAGAGTATTTGATTTTCCTTTCCAAATATGAAAATGCATTCATACATGTGTGTATATATATATGTGCATGTATGCACACACACACACACACACACACACACACACACACACACATATATATATATATAAAAAATCTGTCAGTGCCACTCTAGAAATAAATAATAAAAGAGATCTGGAAGATTTCTTTAAGTTGTTGCAATCCAATGTGCTTATCAAAAATAATACTACTATGCTGAAATATCTGATACTTTTTTTCCTTGCTATATCAGACACCTTGATTAATTCAGATTTTCCTGAAAACAAAATGTCTTTAGAATGGGGCTTTAGAATAAATGATTGTGTCGTAATTTTTTAAATCATCTGAGGGGAAATTGTGATAAAATCTTGTTCTTTCTATTAAGGTTTTAGAATATGGCTATCTATTTGATCTCATTAAGTGAGTCAAAACTAAAATTTGGTTATAAGCACTGATCTCTCTACAGGCTATAGCTACAAAGGGCTAGAGGACTAGGACATATAGAGTACATTGGATATTGCTTTTGTAACACATGAGGCTTCCAAGGTGGGACCAGGGATTTAACAACGCTCAAGGATAAAAGAAAGCTTAATATTCTGTAAGACATTGAGTTAGGAGAAGGTAAAGAAAGATGAGCTCAAAGACAGAACAAATGCTGCTCAAGTTATTCCAGTCAAGGGAACCACAAAATACCCATGCCCCATCTGTAACCATCTATAACCACCCCAATTCTCCTTACTAGAAAGTCATTTTGAGGAAAGAGTTCATTTTTTTCAGAAACTGCTTTCCTCTTTTAAACCTTGATAGTTTTGTACTACACTCTAATATTACCTATGAGAGAAAGATAGACAGATAGGGAGACAGAGAAATACAGGGAGAGAGAGATAGAGAGAGAGAAAAAGAAAGAGAGAGAGACAGAGACAGAGAGACAGAGACAGACACAGATTGTCAGTGGATACTAAAGGGTGAGGTGGGGGAGCTGTCCCTGCTCCTTCTTAAGAAAGTTTTATACGTTTAGTGAAATAACCCTGAAATCCTCCAAAGCTTTCTTTGTAAATGGCTCTGAGAACTAAGGCCTCAGTCCTCTCCATCAAGTACCATCTCCCTCCAAAATTGGTCTATGCCCAGGAACTCTTCTCATTTGGCTACTCAAAGCATGGAAGAGGTAAAGGCTTATTCTTCATAGATTTTATTAGTCACAGACCAATCCAACAGAATACCCAGTATTAGGAAGATTGCCATGAGGTCCAAAGGAGTTTTTTTTTTTTTTAAGTAACTAATGCCAAAGAAATAATTTTTCTTAGAAATATTAAAGTTTCATAGGTGTTTAGGTAGATGACTGCCTATAAAACGGTTAGATTTTTGCACAAATTAATAGCACTATAGAAGAGCAATGCTAAATTTTAGTGTAAAAACCAGAAATAAGTATGCATCCTTATAAGATTTATAAGTAAGTTAAGCTCTTAAACCTAGCAGTGGTGGTTGCAAAGAATATTTGAACCTATCTTTTTCTTCCTTAATATCTAGATAGACAGTTGTCTTTCCCTCCCAACAATGGACATATTTAAAAAAAAATAAAAATACAGATTTTTATATATTTCATTAAATTAAATATTTTATTGTTGAACATATTTCATTGATTTGGATTGTCCTGCTAAAATATACACTTGTGTGCAGGAAACAGACATTCTTTCCTTCAATTGCTTCTATACTCTGTTGCTAACTCTACCCAAAGTAGAAAACTTAAGTAATTAATCAGTGAAGTTAAAGTGAATTTTTGGCAGGAAGTATCCAGGCAATTCAGAGTCAAAATGACATTTTGTTGTGTGTGTGTGTGTTGGTTGGGGTTGGGGTGGATGACAGTTAATTTCTCTAGCTAACTTAGTTGCCTCAATTTTGGAGAGTTGTACATGGTATACTATGGGAAAGGTAATATAATCATATTGAGTTAAGGCCAAAAAGCTTTTAGAAAGAATTAGCTCATTTGTGTAGGACTTTTGTGCTCTAAGTTAGAACACATACGGACGACTATTACCATAGAGATCTCTGGAGATTTCCCTGGCATACATCACTTCTTAGAGATGAATTATAATCAACTTGGACTATGGATTCTGCTATGTGATGCATGTTGGACTATAGGAATAGTAGTGAAAAAATAATAATAGCTAAGTTATATAAAACTTAAAGTTTTCCAAATTGCTTTACACATGAAATATTGAACTTCTCTGTTGCTAAGAGCCTGTATTCTATCTTATCAAAGATAAATGCTGTCTTTAGGTTATGAAGCATAACAAATTCAAAGCAGCTAAATGATACTCACGTAGATATTAAGTTTCAAAATTGCAATTTTGCATTGTAGATATCTACAGTATTTAAAGCATTGATGGAAACAACATTAACTCAAAATTTTTTAAATAGAAATTTCATTGAATATGGTTGCCTGTTTGTCACACATTGGATACCTATGAAAAACATTCACATCTGTGATGAAAATAGCTTATATGCTGGTTTATAAGATATGGCATAGTGAAAAGTGTGCTAAAATTAGAGTCAGAAGACCTCAGTTCAAGTCCTGTTTCTGGCACTTAATAACTGTGTGACCTTGGGAAAGTCATTCTCTCTGAGTTTCACTTTTATCATCTATAAAATGTGAGGGGGGCTGGACAATATGGTTTCTTAAAGTCTAAACCAGCTCCAAAATTCTATCATTATATCTCAACTGTCAAAAAAGACAGCGAAGAGTTATCACATCTTTAGGTGATGTGCAATACTTAGAATGCAAAACTTTGGGTAGCATTTACTGTGGCCTCTCATATACCAGGAAATACATATAGAAGTCTGAACATTTTCAGCTTCTCTTTCAGTATTAGAGAAATTCGTTTTTGCAAAAGAAAAAAAAAAGTTTATTTTTCTCCTGACTTCATGCAAACTTATACTTCTGAGGTTACTCAAGTCATTAATTTAAAAGGATATTCACTCTCTTAGATTGCCCAATGGTGAAGAGTTCTATAAGTTCTGTTTAAAGTTTGTGTCAGAATCCACAAAGATGTACCTGGAGGAAGTAAGCAAAGTTGTGTTCCTACTCTAAAGGGAGGCTTCTTTGGGATTGGTCCTATAGAGGTTCCCATTAATTAAGAATTAGCTGGAGTCATGTCAGAGGCTCTCATGTGTTACTCAAGTAATCTACTCCAAAAATGACACAAACTTCATTTTATCAGAAATTTTACATGTTTAGTTCTTACTTAAATATTTCTGAACATTGTTAAATTGGAAAAGAAATAAAAGTCTGTAACATACGTCAAATGTTATTAGAAATTATTCTATCTGTGTTATTAAAAAATAGCATTTCCTATTTTGAGTCCTGGAATGTTGCTTAAACAATAGCATGGATTTATAGGATTGTCCTCATTATAAATTTCAAACCAGTCTCCAGGATACAGTGTTTTGCACTCTCACAAGATCTAACTATTCTAATGCAGCAGTTGGCGGAAGATAAGAAAAAGATCCATAATTCATAAAAATTCTGAAAATGAATCTCAAGATTATGAGATAATATTTGAACAGTAATGCCAAATGACCACAGTGTTTCCTGAGAAGGGCTCAAGAAATCCCACATTTTGATAAGCTTTAAAAAAGTGTGGTGGGGGGTTTTGAGGGGGCAGCATTGGGAGTGAAGTTGGCTGTTTGACAATACATTTTGGCCTAATGCATTTTTCCACTTTATAGCAATGATAAATTCTTCCTTCCTTCCTTCCTTCCTTCCTTCCTTCCTTCCTTCCTTCCTCCCTTTCTTCCTTTCCTCTCTCCTTCCTTCCCACCCTCTTTCCTTCCTTTCATTCTTACTTCCTTTCACCTTTTTTCTCTTTTCTTTCTTCTTCAATTTCTCTATCCCTTCCTTTTGTTTCTTTTTTCTTTCTTTTTCCCTTCCTCCCTCTCTCCCTCTCTTTCCTTCTCCCTTCCACCACTCTTTTCATCTTTCTCTTTCATTTGTTCTTCCATCTCTCCCTCTCTTCCTTCTCCTTCTCTTTTTCTTCCTTCCTCCCTACTTTCCTTCCTCTCTTCTTTTTTTCCTCCCCACTCTCCTTCAATTGAACAGTCTTTTTATCTTTTCCGTTCATTTGTTCTTCCATCTTTCCATCCCTTCCTTCTCTTTCTTTTTTCCTTCCTCCCTCCCTACCTTCCTTCCATCAGTCTTTTTATCTTTCTCTTTCATTTATTCTTCCATCTCTCTCCCTCTCTCTTCTCTTTCTTTTTTCCTTCTTTCCTCTCTCCCTTCCTTTCCTTCTTCCTTTACTCCTCCTTCCTTCCTTTTCTAACATGAGTCTTCTTGAAATAATTAGTAAGGGCTTCTTGGAATGCTTTGATAAGTAGAATGAGATAAAGGAAGGAGTACTACTAGTTCTGTAATCTTGGGCAAGGCCCATAACCTTCCTGAGCCTCAGGTTCTCATTTATAAAATGGAGGAATACCTGTAGCATCTGCCTCACTGGGTTGTAGCAAGGGTCAAAAGAGATAAGGTATATAAGGTGCTTTAAAAAAAAAACTAAACTACTGCATGGGCATCACTTATGAAATTTGTAGGACAATAAAACATGAAACCAATAAATCTACTTTGATTTTTAAAGGCTGTTTTGTCTTTAATTACTTATATTCCATTTCCATTAAGTAACTAGGATGTTAACATCACAGACTCAAGTTAAGGGCAATATTTGGGAGGCATATGGAAGTCTAAAATTCATTTGATCACATCTGACTTCTTTGTGTTTTATGGATCTGAATGAACCTTTATAAATCCACATGAATATATGAAGAGTAAAAAGCCACTTACTACCACATATCAGGATATTACCACTAAATAGGAGCCATACTAGTGCACTAAAGAGAATGCAGATTTAGATCCATTTCCTACCTGTGTGATTTCAAACAAGTCAAATTATCAAATATTGAGAAATTTCAACCTTCAGTGGTTCCCTGGTACTGTCATTTCTTATTTCTTCCCAATCATCTCTTCTTATTAATTTTCCTTTAAAAATAACTTTCTAAATTAACACAAAACAAATTTTCTCTCCTCATCCCCAACCCCATTGAATTTTTTTCAATTTTACAGTTAAAATGTTTTTTATTCATATTCCTTTTTTTATTTATTCTGAGCTCAGAGAATTGAATACTCAAGATGCATATGTATGTACTATATGTAAGAAATCCTTACAGCACAGGCGAACATACCCTGGACTTGGAATTTTTGCCACATACTGTCTATGCAATCTTGGTGATACCACTTAAACTCTATTTTTCTGCTTCCTCAACTGTAAATTGAGGGGTTTGTATCAAACTACATCTCAGAGCCTTTCTAGCACTTAATCTATGATCTCAGGAAGCAAGTTTCTACTCCTGCTCTCTTTTCAGTTTTTGGCATTCCATAAGAAAACTATCCTGTCAACAATATAGGCTCAAGTTGAAGACAATATCCAAGAGGCAGGTGAAAGCCCCTCCCCACACATGTACTCATACACATACCCAAATAAGTGTAACATGCTAAAAATTATTTCACAATCTTTGATTTAAATTTTTCAAGTCAATTCATAGAATTTGTTAAAACAAAAATCAACAATAAGAAAAAGAAAATTAGAATCTGTTATAACTAGACAGAAGATTAAGGGGCTAAAAGGACACTGAATATACTAAATTTGCTTATACAATGAATTTGCTTAAAGGATTTCTCTGAGATGAGAATTGGGTATCTGGAAAAATCTGAATGCAAGTGATCAACCTTTTAAAAACCTGTACCACATACTTATAAACTGTTAAAGCAGCTTGAAAAGGAAGTTCAGGCATGTGAAGAAAGGGAAAAACAGCTTTTAAAGATCCCTTTTCTTTCAGTACTCCACTGGCCTGTGCTAGTTTTACTTCATTCTCCTGAGGCATATAGCTAGGTATAGCATTCAGTTTTCTTTGTCCCATCGCTCCAGATGTTCTGACACTGATTTACCTTCACCACTGTAAGCGAGTCTAGCCTTATCTGCCACATTCACAGAGTTTCTATTTAGAGCTCCATGAACAACTAATCCCAGTCCTGATGAAATGTGCAGCTGCCAAGAGGTTGGCACTGCCTCCTGAGAAAGATGTGGGGCTTGTGAAGTTTGTGTCTTTGATATGGAGAGAACAATAGGCTAGGGAAACCATTTGGGTTTCATTAAACCAGTAGTGCTCTCCATGGGAGCTGCCACTCTCCTAAAACTCCCCACATCTTTTAAAAGGAAGAAAAAAAAAAGCAATAGCCTTGGTAGTCATTACTCATAGTTGCCTGCATCATTCCTTCCTCCGCCTCTGAACATCTTTCCTCATTTCATACATCTATTGAGTGTAGAACCATAGCTAGACAATGACACAAGAGGAATGTCATCAGGGAAAGCAGAGGTACCAAGAAACAGCTTTTCTCAGAGCTGTCATTACCGCAGGGTAGAATAACTCTCAGTCACTCTTGTACCATCTTTCATATCATTGAACCAATTCAAATTCCTCCCTTCCCCCACCAATGAAATCAAAACCTATCCCAAATGGTTTTGTTTTACATTTAGTTTTTTTTTCTCCTTTAGATTGTCAGTTAATTAATCGCAATGGCTTAAGCAAGTATTGAAAATTAGTATCCTATAAAAGTAACTTTAGTATCCTACAGTAACTGGGTTATCTAAGAAAGGTCAAACTGGTGCCAATGAATGGCCACTAATGTGGACTTGTTATTTATTAAATACTGGCAGTATATATAGTAGCTGATAAACATTCAATGATTTTTATTTAAAGAGGTTGTGAGCAGGGAAGATCTTGCGGAATTTCATGAGTGAAACAAAAATCCAATTCAATTTTTAGGTGATGAACCTTTCTTTCCCAGGCAAGATAATATTAGGCAGTTTATTTTCCCAGGAATGATGATAAATTACAATTCTTATACCCTGTTTCTGGACAGTACATGGACTTGCACTGGCCCATAGTCTCTTCTTTTCTCAGCTTAATGACAGGATGGAGAAGAGAATATGGAATTGGGCCAAACTAGCTTCACATTAGTTTTTGTTTTTTTTTAAAGCCTCAGCCTCCATTCTTTCCCTCCTGCCCAGAGTTATGTAGGATGAAGATAAATTTCTATGTTTATTTTTTCCCAAAAGAAAGCTTGGATACCCAAGTCACCTTCTGGCTTAGGGGTCTAAATGATTCAAGAATCATTATCTTTCATAGTTCTGGTTATCTTTGACACACTACCCCAACTGGATTAAAAATCAATACTAAGTAATAACAATCAAAACACCAGAAAGTCACCTGAGGCTTTCCTGCTTCCTCCCTTTTTCTCCAGCACTGCTTAAATAGGTAGTTATTCCTGTGTATCCATTTTTATGCTTTCGTTCGTCATCTAGAAAGACTTTCAGAAATTCACATCCTAAAGTCAGTAATCACAGATAGATAAAACACTTCTCAATCCCTAATTGATATCAATAACGACCCCTTAAAGAGTCACAGTGGAGAAGCAGATGGGGAACTGGCCTTGAAGTCAGGAAAACCTGGGTTCCAGTCCCACCTGCAACACACTGACTGTGACAATCTCTCAGTGCCCCAGGCAACTCTCTAACACTTGAAGTTGTAAAGAAGTTACAGATCAGCTTCCACTCAGATTCCCTTTGCTGATAAAATCATGAATCTGTTTGTTTGGATTTTTTAACGTACCTTTCCCATTCAACCTTTCCTCTCCCAAGAGCTTGTTCACCATGGACTAACAGTTTAGTTAGCTGTCACTGCAAGGATCCATCCTTGTTCCTATAAAATCCACTGTCTCATCAGAGTATCCATTGCACAAGTGTTCCTATTCTACTATGCATCTTCAACCTGGTTTTAAAACTTCACAGAAAAAAAATAGAGACAGAAATTGTGATATGAGATTCTCCATATGTTTGCTAGTTAGATCCGAGGAAAAATTATGCAAGGGACAATAATTACTTAGTAGCAGACTGGCAAATCAATGACATCTGAGATAGATTAAAGAGCTCATCTGCTCTGTTCTGTACCTCAGTTATTATGGCACCCTGGAGACTGTGAAAGAGAAATCTTTAAATAACCCACATTATGCTTTCTTATTGCTTTTGTACGTAGTTTCGGCATTTTCCAAGGATTTTAGTGGTTACCTCACACAGAAGTATGTTGCATGTATTATCATTACCATGGCTTAAGTTATTGCTTTAAGAGTTAGCATGAGAATGTATTGCTTGGGAATAAATTTTAGACATATGTACAATTTAATATTAAAAACACATAGTGACAATCGTTGCTAACTTGGTGACTTTCCATTCATTAATGTCAAA
Source organism: Notamacropus eugenii (assembly GCF_028372415.1). Taxonomy (NCBI): domain Eukaryota; kingdom Metazoa; phylum Chordata; class Mammalia; order Diprotodontia; family Macropodidae; genus Notamacropus; species Notamacropus eugenii. Next base: position 148,387,591 of record NC_092876.1, on the reverse strand, counting down.
GTATTCTTTATGAAACTTCTCATTGCAAATCCAACAATATCCATAAGCTCAAAGGTCTTTCCAATCTTTGTTGTGGTTCAGTAAACCTTGTTCTATGTTATATGCATTTGCTGTTAACTAAATATACAATCCTTTCCCGATTAAACCTAATAACTGTTATTAGGGAACAACAGTCTTCTCTTGTGTGTCTCAGTGAAGACTCTTGTCAAACATGATGATTCATGCTTAGAAAGTACAATCCCTGAATTGGAAACTGAAGTGATTCTAGTTCTCCTGGAAGCCATTAGATGAGAATCCCTGAAGCCAGAAGTGAAACACTTTGGGAAAATAACTCCAGTTGGAATGATACATTTCTTATTCATTGTCAATGTTTACTTTACCCCTAGTAATTCACTCAGTTTTCAAAATTTCATAGCTAATCCATGAGTGCTCTTCCTGACTGTCAACCAGACGATTCCCCTAAAATGGATGTGAAGTCTCATGAGGCACTTGACTGACACCTTCCATTTTGCATAGGTTGCCATGTACAAGACTATTTTCTGTTTACCAAAAATTTAAGGTGGATATGAACTAAATCCAATAGAATAGTCATATCAATCTTCTTATAGCTCCTTTGCCCTTCCAAGCCAAATGGAGTTTCAGTAAATGGCTAACCATTTATATTTAAAAAATTTTTAAATTTTTTAAGTAAGACAGGACATAGTAGTATATAAAAACATTATGACAAGGTAAATTTTGGCTACAATTCTGCTACATCTTTGATTAGAATACTACCAATAGTTAATTGCATCTAGCAACATAAAATAACTCAGTGCCCATGATATATAACCAAGTTTATATTAGTTTTATATATGATGTCAGTTTTTTTTTATAAAAGTGCAAAGACACATTTTAAAGCTACCCACATACATTTTTTCTTACTAAAAATAATATATTCATGTGGAAGTAGTTATTTTTTAATGTGGATAGGTTAACATGTTTCATGCCACATGAAGTTGCCTTTTTGTGTCAGATGATAATTTTAATATCTGATAACACAATGCCATTCTTATGTATATATTTTACAGTGATCCGCCTCAAATGATCTTTAATATACTGTACAGTTCACGTGCCCAAGTGGGTGTCCAGTATGTCACACAAATGGTTATTTCATCAGTAGCATAATACATTCAGGAGCAAATTAGAATTTTATAGTTTCTGATCCCAGGTCTAACCTCTCAAAATATTTGTCCTAGGCAAAACTAGGTACCCAATGGCCACTAGAAACATGTTTTTAATAGTCTATTGATGTAAATATACAAATAACAATCTACAATCTGTATTTCTGATTTGGATTTCTTGTTAACTAGATAAATCCTTGGTACTGTTCTGAATCAGGAGTAATTCTAAGGGAAAATTCAATGGAGCCATACGAAATGAATTAGTGCAAGGAAGTAGTTAATGAAATGAAAGCTGAAAACATAATATGTAGATGTGTACACATATGTATATGCACATATATGATATAACAGTGACTGGAATACTTCAGCAATATGTTTATTTTCGAGTGAAACTGTGATAAGTCTTATGCTCTACATCCTCTTAACAATTTTAATGTGGTATTACAGGCGTAAAAATATGGAATGAGACAGATAGACCACATATCAGTAATGCAGCAACAATAGATAGCGAAGATTGATACTTTGAGCAAGCGCCAGCCTAGCCCCTAATATCCTGGGCGAGATGTGGACAGATGAGAAAGAATGTTGGGAATATCTGATACTATCATGGAGTGACAATGGAGGAATAAACTGTAAATGAGGGGCTAAATGCTGATCAAAAGTGCACGCCAAGGCAGGCTGGCATTGTACCCTCTGGCACAAATCCAGAACATTTCTAATCCTTAATACCCACAGCACCTGTCCTAAATAGTATCAGGCAGCCAGATGACAGTGAATACATTTTTTTCATACTAAAGATAATGAACTTGAGTTGCTTCTTAGTATTTTACAATTTAGCACAAATTATTATGTGCAGTCTATAACGATGTGGTGCCAAGTATTCTTAAGATCAATTTTAAAATAAAAGTTGTGGCTGCGTTCAAGAAGCATTGTTTATTAGGTGCTAACACGTCCCAATAAAACATTGAATTTCAGATACCTTATTACTGGTCAACTCATGAGCCTTACACATTTAAAGTCATGACTTTCCAGCTTCTCCATTAAGTGCCAAACACTAAATTCACTCTCCAAATCATAGCTCTTCCACAGATCAGAGTCCCACAGGTTATAAGGGGAAAACTATGTAAAATCTAAACCATAATTGATTAGTGACAAATAGGATTTAAGTACAGAGGCAAGTGATAATGTTGGGAAATCTATCACAAGTTTTATTTCTCCCAGCATCTTCACCCAGAATTGATGTAGGCAAATTTGTTTCTAAGGGAACCATCTTTAATCATCTAGTTTCCATGAGGCAAAAGTACAGAACTTCATATTTTGAATCACTATCAATGATTTTTATTAATTACTGTTATTCAATTATATCCTGGGCATGCTCTATATGTTCTTTAGATATTTTGATGGATTGTGATTTTGCTAAATAATTGTTGTATTTCTGTTTGAGTATATTTCCGAACATTGGTATTATCTCCATGGTGATACTGACATCAATTTCTTACACTAAGGGCTATGATTATCAAATTTCTCCAAATTAACTCCTTGTGAGCACATCACACTGTAGATACTATCTTCTGAAAGTATAATTTTTACAAATAAAACTCAATATGTAACAAATGCTTTTAAAATGACTCTGCACTATAATAACACCAGATTTCTACAAGGGACAGTCAATTCCATTTCTATCTGATGTCCTCTGTTACATAGGAGATTCTGGGTGAAAAATCTTTTTTAAAAGGTGAAATGTCAGTGCACACATCAGGCAAGTAAATGTATGACATAGAGAAGCAAAGAGTCGCTCATCAAAATTCTTACCCAACTGTTTCAATTCATATTCCTAATTAGAAAAAATGTGGAAATTTTAGGCTTAATTGCTCCATAATAGAAATATACTGCTGTTCACAGTTTCTTAATTCCATGGCTATGAATGAATTCATAGATATTACTTACAGGACCTTGCGAAGACAGATAGAAACATAGGAATTTGAATAATCAATAACAAGACAAAGTAAACAAGGAGACAGTGAAACTGCTTCAGAACAGAGCTCCAAAGAACAAAATTAGATCTTGCTGAATGAAACAAAAAAAAGTTAAGTTCATATCCTGAGTATGACATAGCTACATGTATACACACATATAACTGGATCTATGCTAAATTCTTGAATTTGACATCCATGACAGAAATGTAAATGAATATAATAATATAGATTTCCATTATTTTTTTTTCTGTAAGTAAATCGCATAAACCAATGTTGAAATCAGCTGTTTGCCATAAAACGAGAGTTTGCACTATACAAAACTGTTTTCTCACTTGATCTCATTCTCCTTATTGGTCAATGGTTTTCCAGAAAAGTTTGGAATCTTCTTACCTACTGCTCCTTAAACCTATTATGGCCATTTCTCTGGATGTTTAGGGAAAATATGCAGCAAAAGGCAAAGGAATAGATGGAATGGATGCTAGAAGCTTTTTGCAGCCATATGGTGCCACACAAACACACACATACACATACACTTGAATATATATGTATATATACATATATAATTTATATGAATCTATGTGATAAATATACGTATGTATATACACACATATATATGATTATCTATTCATCCTTATTCATAAATGAAAATGTTCACCAATACATGAGAAAATCTAGTTTCCCTACATGAATATAAGAACTAGCATGATCCTATAATGAGTCATATTCTATCCTTAAGCGCCCGTATGCTATCGGGTAGCCAAGCTATCTCCTACTTTGGGAAGAGAGCAGCTGAGCTCTATGTCTACCAAGGCCAACAAGACCTAAAATAGGTCTGAGAGCCCTGACATGAGGGCTGTGGCATTCTCTCCTTTAGATGGGGCAAGGCAAAGCCCTTGTCCTAGAGGAGGCAGAGAACACAGAGAGTGGCAGGAAATATAGTCTCTCCTCTCCATCTAAAAGAGTGTTTTGCCAGTGTCCTTCTCAAGGGAGAGATTATAGCCCAACAATTATATTGACGATAATGATTACAAGACATACTTTGTATATCTAAAAGGACTTCCCATCCACATTTTTCTGACAACTTTTGGAGCATTTATTAAGCCTCATAATTAGGAAATTATTTTTTATATGAAGACAGTTTTAAATCTAATCCTCAGTTGTGCTACAGCAGTGACCAAATCACACTGTAACTCAGATCTCTGACCTAGAGAAAAGAAAGAAAAAAACACAACATAGAATTCAATATACCTTCATTACTAATCACTGCCAGGGGAAGGAGAGCAATGAGTTACCATGGAGTAAGGAAACAGCCATACATCACAATAGAGCTACAGAACTAATGATTTCAGATCACTAATTAGAACAGGGCTTTTGGATTTATCTTGATTCCAAACTCTGATTATGCTTGCAGCGCAGTGCCCCTGACTTTAGGGTAGGTCAGTAACAATGGAGATTTCTATTTTTTCATGCAGTCTTGGTGAGGGCAAAGAGGGTTCAATTTTAGGGAATCATGCGATAAAAGCCTGCAGGCTACTGCAGTGATTGTGGGCAGGGGGAATTCACCAGGTCTGAATACAGTAGACCTAGTCAAACTTCCATGATGGAAAGTCACTTACTGTTAAAAACAGCATCAATCAAACTATAGGTGAATTTGTATTTTTTTTTTATTTCTCCAAACCATACAATAGGAATTTCTGCTTTATGTTATACTAGAAAATAGACCAATTAAATATTGCTAATCTTGGCAAATTTAGAACTTCTCATTAATGCCCACATTCACTGGAAGTAGCTCACAAGAGTAGTAAGTAACCCTATTCCATTTTTACGAGGCAAAAATCTATCATCGTTCTCACTAACTCAGAAAGCAGGGAAATACAGAGATAAGGGCATTTAGTACATTATGTGTGTGCAGTGCTCTGCACACAGTAAGTACTTAATAAGTATGTTGTAGGGCATAATTTAGCAAGTCTCAATACCACCCACAAATTTTCTTTTTGTCAATTACTGAAAATTTTCACCGAGGAGGGGGAAAAGATTTCTCTTGTTTATTGTTTAATCAGCTTCTATGAACTCCACTTCTTTTAAATTTCACATTACAATAATTATATTTAAAAGACATCTACTAAGCAGACAGACAGGGTTTTTTGCACATATGAAATCCCCACTGAAGTAATCTCTATCTGATACTGATCTTTCTAAATAAGTGTAACCACATTAGCTCATTAGGTTAAAGTTAAATAATACACCAAATGTACAGTAGTATACTCTGAAAAGCTGGTTCAATTGTTATGTGAAATGCTATTATCCAGAAAGAGAAAGATGTATAAAAATAGGTAATATCCCTAAAATATTTTACTCAGTTACAATTTCTCTGGCTGGGAAGTTGACCAAACCTCTATGGTGTCTGTACGAAATGTCTCTTCCAAAAAATTATAAAATTTCCTTTACTGAATAACACATTGAATCTAAGGATGCAGACTCCGCACTGGCTCTCCTTTGTTTTTCAGTGGGTACAATTCTTAAGGTCATGTCACCTCATGGATATCAAACAGAAAACCCAAGTTATTTTTTAGGTTTTATTTGATAAAGGGACCATGATTATAATTTACGTTTTTAAAGTGACCAAATACCTCTGTTAGGATGGATGCATGTGATTCCCTTAATTGTCTTCCCCTCCAGGTAGTTTACTGACAGCTATCACCCACCTTGTTCTAGTCTTATTGCGTGACATTACACAGAGATTGTACTGCTTGCCCAGGATGATGCAGTGAAGGAGAAAGGATCTCTTCACTTTTCTGTCCAGACCCAGGTTCTGGGCTTGTGCTTTTGTGATGAGTCTTTGATCTGCAGCAGGTCTCATAGGCTTGTCTCCCGAAGGAACATGGTGCCAATGTTGTAAGAAACCTTCTTCATTCGAGTTGAAGAGATTGAGGGCTTTGGCTGCTTGGGACCAGTTGTGAGCTCCAGGAAGTAACAGATCCCAGGGATTTCCTTTGGAAAGTTGTCTGGAAGCTCTTCACGAGATCGAGGAATGAAGGTAAAACTATCTTCTCTCTTCAATAACCTGGTGACAATGGAAATAGAATGTCAACAAAATACCTAAGAAGGGCACAGACTTTGAATAGCTCATGCAGATCCTCCAGGGAGCCTATCTATCTCTGATGAATTTTCAATTCAATTCAATAACATTTTATTAAATTTCTACTTTGTGCCAGTACTGTGTACTGTTGGGGATATAAAAAAGGCAAAAAATAGTCTCTGCTGTCAAGGATCTTATAATCTAATGTAGGAGACAGCATGCTAAGACATGCATATAAGATAAATAGAAAATAATTAACAGACTGAAGGGATTGGAATTAAAATGGATTGAGGAATGCTTCCTGCAGGAGGTAGGATTTTAGTTGAGATTTAAAGGAAGCCAGAGAGGTCAGTTGTTGGAGTGAAGAAGGAAGGGCCTTTTAGACATGGGGAACAGGTCAAGAATGACCAGAGCCAAGAGGTGGAGTCTCTTTTTGTGGAATAAGTGTTTGTCTGCTATAATATCACTTGCTACTACTCCCTTCCTAATCAATAAACTGCAGTGGCTCCCAATCACCTTCAAGATGAAAGATAAAATCCTCTTTTGTCATTCAAAGCCCTTTATAACCTGGTCCCCTTCCACATTTCCAATCTTCTTATACCCTATTTCCCACCATATAATCTTCAGTCCAGTGACATTGGCCTCTTTGCTGTTCTACAGACAAAACACTCCATCTCTCTCCTCTCTAGGCATTCTCTCTGTTTCCCATTTCTGGAATGTTTTCCCTTCTCCTCTCTGTATACTGCTTTCCTCAGATTCCTTTGAATTCAAATTAAAACCCCATCTTTTATATGAAGCCTTGCCCAATTCCTCAACTGTAATGCCTTTCTCTTTTTGTTACTTCCTATTTATCCTGTACATAGTTTGCCTGTACACTTTTATTTGTTCATTGTTTCTCTACCTTATTAGACTATGAGCTCCTTGAGAGCAGAGATAGTATTTTGTCTCTTTGTATGCTCAGTCTTTAGTGCAATGTTTACTGATGAACTGTCTTACTATGATTGCCCAAGTTTTGTTCATTTTAAAATGTTGAAAACAAAACATTTGAAAAGTACTACTGAAAAGTATTTTTAATCTCTCCTCTGAAAAATTTGATTCTAGGAATAGTAAATAATTTCACATGCTCCTCCAAAATGGCAATTTTTAATAATAATAAACATTAACTGTATACATTTATACATACATGCATGTATACACACATATATGTATACATATACACACATATTCATATACACACATCTAAATCTTTAAAGCTGAGAAAGAGCTTTTCTATAACTAACCCTGTGAGGTAGATGGTGCAAATTTTATTTTACAAATGAGGAAATAGAGGCTCAAAGAAATGCTTTGAGAAACCTTTCTATTTGTTGATCATGTTTACTTCCCAGAGGGGTTCTTTTATGTTCTGAAGAATAACAATCACCTTCAAAAGCTTATTCTCTGGTGCAAATTCAGTCTTGCACAAATCATATACCTGTCTTTCTACCACTGACAGATAGGGGTATCAGGAAAAGACTGGAAAGCAGGACTTGAGTTGAGTTTGATATTTTTTAATTTACTGCACTGAGATTATCACCAAAATATATCATTGCCTATGCCTGAATCATGAAAATATGTGATGCATTAAACATTTCTGGAGAAAAAAAAAACAAATTGTATAAGATAAAAAAATCAGTTTCACAGAATAAAAAAGTTAGAAGGGACCTGAGAGACTATCTAATCCAATATTTTCCCTAAACATGCATTCTCTCTACAACATGGCCACCTCATCTCTGCTTCACCATAATGCAACAGAGCCCATTTTCGTTTTCAGTGAGTACCAATTGTTATGGAGTTCTTACTTATACCAAATCAAAATCCACTTCTATTCAGCTTCTTTTTATTGGACCTAGTTTATGCCTTCTAGGGGTTAAGCAAAGTGAACATTAGTTCACTTCCACTAAACAATACGTGGATGAAGACAGATTTCATGACCCCGTAACTCTTTTTTAGGCTGTTCTTACAAAGTTCCTTCATATAATGTGCCTCTGGCATGTTCTTCTTCATTCGAGTGTTCCTCTTCTGTTGATGCCATCCAAAACTAAACGGGTGATTCCAGATTTTGTCTGGTCATCAGAGAGTGTGAGGACTTATTCTTTTCCTTCTTGATACTGTAGTTCTCTTATTGTCACCTAAGATTTCATTAGTTTAAAAAAAATCCTTGTCTTCCTACTGACACATTTTGAACTTGTAGTCAATTAATCAAATCTTTCAGGTGAAACAAAAGATTTTGCTCAGCTCTGCTTCACTTAAACTGAATTCATGGGCAAGACAAGGTATCACCTTAGTGATGTCACTGGTCTTCTTGGAGAACTTGGGATGAATAACAACAACAAACACCCTCATGCCCTGCTGTTATTTCTCTTAAGCTCATCCTATACAAAGCCTTATTGGCTTTGGTCTTATGCCATTTTAACTTCCTTCCTCCCTTTTTCTCTTTGTTTTCAGTGGTTCACAGTAGATGTGTTAGACAGAAGACCCTTCTCACCTCTCTCAACACTTGTCTCCAAATCAGATTAAAATAAAATTGGGAAATATCTAACAAAATAAATAAAAATACAATACAACATAGATAATGTTAATATGTGGTTTTCTAAGTCAATACACTCACTGCTGAAGGGATCCTTATATGTGTTTTAGTGCCCCTTCCATTTGTTTTTGAGTTTGACACTATTGGTGTAAAGAACTCAGTGAGAAGCACCCTACAAATAATCAGATCACAGCCAGCTCTTCAATTTACAGCTTTACAGAGTTGTCTAGGGTCATAGAGAAGTTAACAGACCCTGACTTATGTAGGGTCACGCAGAAAATCTGTGTCAGAGACAGGTGTTAAACACTGCTATTCTAGACTCTGAGATAAGTTTTCTACTTTTCTGAACTGCTTCTCTTTCTCTCTGGCTCTGTACTATTTTCTCTACAAAGGCTACAGGGTTTAGAAATGCCACTTCAGACAAATGGTTCAAGACTAAATCTGATTAGTGGCTGGCTGTCATAGCTCCCAAGCTGAGATAAATCTAATAAGGACAAATTTATATTTTTCCACTTGGAAAAACGAAACCAACTTCGCAAGTATAATAGTATAGGAAAGTGTCTAGAAAGACATTAATCTAAAAAAATAACCTGGAGATTTTAGAGTACTCTAAATTCAATATGAGTCAATGGGGAGATATAACACCCAAGAAAGCTAATGCAGTCTTAGACTACATTAAGATCAGTGGATCAAGAAGCATTTACTAAGCTCCTACTACATGCTGGGCCTTGGTATAGGCACTGAGATACAAATACAAAAATATTAAACTATTCCTACTCTTCCCTGGAAACCTTTAGAGGAGTAGGATTATTAGGTTTTTGTCCAGTAGCTACTACCTAGCAGGGACAGCTAGGTGGTGCAGTGGATAGAGCACCAGTGCAGAGTCAGGAGGATCTGAGTTCAAATGTCACCTCAGATACTTGACACTCACTAGCTATGTGACCTTGGGTAAGTCACTTAACACCAATTGCCTCATCCTGGGTCATCTCCAATCATCCTGATGAATATCTGGTCACTGGATTCAGATGGCTCTGGAGGAGAAGTGAGGCTGGTGACCTGCACAGCCCTCCCCTCACTTAAAACAAAGTCAAGCACAAGCCATGTCATCATTTCTCTGGTGGCATGGTCTTCTTCGGCAACAAAGGACAAACATACACTACATCTAGCACAGTGACTTGTACATAATGGATATCCACCAAATACTGATGCACTGAATTGGCATTAATTAACATTTCTATAAGTTTAAATTCTTTAGGAGTTAGGAAGATTATTATAGGATTCATTAGTCATCAAATGAACTATAAGCAAAATCTCTTTTACTATGTTTCCTGAAAATAAAAAGAAAAAATCCAACAAACAGAAAACATGACTTAAAGATTTACATTCTTTTAAATGATTCTAAATTTCTCTTTCTTTCACAATATATTTTGACCTACACTCTTGCATTTTGCTGTAATGCAATGAAGAGTGCAATAGGATTTTCAGCTATGAAACTTCTACTCTTCTCTTTCTGCCAATTTCTCCTTAGAAAGTGGCATCAGCTGGTTGTCTCCCTTCTCCATGGCACTACACTTCTTCCCCCCACCCAGCTCTCTGTACTTTGGCAGAGAAGAAAATCCTTTTACAATTAATCTCTTCACACCTTATACAGAATTGGTAATCACTCTGCAGAGTCTATTTAGGAAGCACACAATTTTGTTATTGATAAAATTGAATAGAAATAATTTTCATTTAAGAGAGAGAAGGAGATACAAAGAGAAAGAGGAAGAAAAGAGAGAGACATAAACAGAAAGAGAAAAGGAGAAAGGGAGGAAGAGGAGATGAGAGAAGGGGAGACTGAGACAGAGACAGACAGACAGAGAGAGACAGAGACACAAAGAAACAGAGCACAGAGAGAGAATGGGAAGAAGGAGAATACGAGAAGAAAAAGACCTAAAGGGTAATCGAACCCAATTCCTGAATTTCTATGCTGTGTACAGTGAAGTATGCCTGTACTCCTGCAGTCTAGAAATGTAAATATTCAGTCTGAAACTAACAAGACAATTGGAGTAAACTGGGAGTTGTTTTAAATAGCACACTTGATGAAGAAAGATCTCTAAATCATGGAGAACAAATGATCAAATGTTTATTCAGGGACTGTCTATTTAGACACTGATCAGTTCAGACACCTTTGGTAGTCTCAGAAGCACATATGAAGTTGATGTTCCCCTGAGGGTTCTAGTGCTCTGTCTCCTAATACAATCCACACCTTCTGCAGCATAGAACTGATATGGAAGTTTAAATTCTGCATAAACATAAATTAATACCCAGGATGGCCAATTTGTTGATGCACAGTCACATTTAGCAGCATGCATTTTAAGTATTAAGAAGCCATAGAAATGCCAGTTTACTATATTCTTATTAATTTCTACAAACCTCAAATCTCTCCTTTAACTGAGGGGATTTTTAAAGAATAGTCAGCACCATGGATAGACCTACAAACATCAGTAGCATGAAGGCTATCACTACCCACATATCCACAGCCCTGAAGAACTAAGAGATACATGAAAATGGGTCTTCAATCATTAGGCTTGGCTTAGCTGCCATCACACCTGACAATCCCTAATTCCCCAGAGATAAAAATATCCTTGTAAGCTAGTAAACAAGTGACAATTATTATTTACTACAAATGGCTTCTGGGAGAAACTAGGCTGGACAAAACAACAAAAAGTCCACCTCCAGCATTCAGAATCAACAATCCTGAAGATGAAGTGAAATGTTAAAGCTTACAAATGTGATACAGATTTGTGTATTCGACTTTGTGCATGCTCCATCCAGTCTCTAAGTCTGAAATTTTGATGGAAATATGGGCTAAAAACTTTTAATGATAGAAAGTGATAGCAATATGGTGCAATGTAATGGATATTTCATAAGGCCTTGGTTTTAATTCTACTTCTACCAATTACTGACTGGCCTTTTGGCAAGCATTTATACTCTCTAGGTCTTAGTTTATTCATCTGCAAAATGACAGGGTTGGTCTCTATGATCTCTAAGGTTTCTTTCCTCTCTAAGTCTATGGTTATAGAGCTTCTGGACATGGACAAACCAACAACTACCTTCTTAGAACAACTGAACAGGTCTTGATCTAAAGGGTTTTTAGACTGGACAAAGAATCTACCGCCTTCTCTCCTCACTAAGCTTCCTAACCCAACAACGAGCTAAGACCCCTAAATTACAGCCATACAGCAGCTCAGACAGTTGAGGGCTATTTATTATTATTGGCTATTCCCCAACCTCAAATGTTATCTCCCTTTTTTCCAACCCCTTCAACCCAATAATATCAGATTCTATTCCAGACCACATCCCAGATCTATTTCCCCCTTCATCTGCGCTCTCTTGAATGACTGTTCCATAATCTTGCTGTCATCTATTTTTTGCATTTTATTTTTTTATTTTCAGTTTTGAATTCTTTCTCTCCCACTCTACCCTCTCTCCTAGCCACTAATAAAGGAACAAAAACAAAACCAATTGGAAATGTGTATAGTCAACCAAAGCAAATCCCTCATTAGCCAGTGATCTCTTCTTGAATCACTTTTTTTCCCATTCCTTTAATCTTTTGGCACTTGATGAGACTAGGTCACTGCCTATCTTCCATGCCATCCTTTCTAGCACTAGTTGTACTTTTTTATTCATATTCTTTTACCTAGTGATGGTGGTAGTAATGATGTAGAATGAGATTGCTTCTTCTTACTCCACCACTTCCCACTTCCAAATTCTCCCTTGAACACCATCTCTCAGCAACCTCTCATCTTTTCAGGTTTATTTGATACCAACTTATCACCCAATTCAGATTCTGATAACTGTAATCTACCCAGAACACAATCTCTCTTTGCTCTCACCCAGGTCATCATTTCTTATGTCATAGTAGTATTCCATCACAATCATATACCATAGTTTGTTGGCCATCCCCCAGCTGATGAGAATCCCCTTAATGTCAAGGGGTTTTTTTTTGCCACCATGAAGAGAGCTGTTTTAAATATTTTAAAACACGTAGGCTATTTTCCTTTTTTCCTAATCATCTTGGGAAACACACTTAATAGTGATACTGATGAGTCAAAATACAAAGTTTTGCATGAATTCCAGATTGTTCCCCAAAAGGTTGGATTAATTAAAAATTCTACCAATTTGAAATAGTGTCCCAATTTTTCCACATACCCTCCAACATCTGTCTTTCCCCTTCTATCATTTTAGCCAATCTGATAGGTGTAAAATGCTATCTCAAAGTTGTTTTAATTTGCATTTTTCTAATCAATAATTATTTAGAGGCCTTTTTTCATATGTCAATATATAATTTTGATTTCTTCTTTGAAAGACTGCCTGTTCATATCCTTTGACTACTTATCAAGTGGGGAATGATTCGTTCTTATAAATTTGACAGAATTTTTCATATATTGAGATATGAGACCTTTATCTAAGAAATTGCCTATTGAATTCCACCCCAACCCCAATTTTTTGCTTTTATTTTGATCTTGACTAGATTGGTTTTATTAGTACAAAATCTTTTTTTGGTTTAATGTAACTCAGATCATCCATTTTGCATCTCACAATGGTTCTGTTTCTTGTTTATTCATTAATTCTTCTCCTATCTAAGTATGATAACATGCTCTGTGTTCTTCTAATTTTCTTGTAATATCTCCCTTTATAATTAGATCATGGATGTATTTTGATCTTATCTTGGGAAACGGTATAATATATTGATCTGTGTCCAATCTCTACTTTCCAGCTTTCCCAACAATTTTTACCAAGTAATGAATTCTTATCTCAAAAGGTCAAATCTTTACATTTCTCAAACACCGTTACTATAATTTGTCTTTGTGCATTGTATGTATACTCTGTTTCACTGCTCTACCTTTCTATTTCTTAGGCAGTACAAGGTGGTTTTGATAATTACTGCCTTATAATATAGTTTAAAATCTGTCAATGCTAAACCTTGTTTGTTTACATTTTCATTAGTTCCTTTGACATTCTTGACCTTTTACTCTTCCAAATTAATTTGCTATTATCTTTTTAACTAAGTAAAATAAATTTTTGGTAATTTAATTGGGATGTATTGAATAAATCAGTTTTGGTAAAAATTATCATTTTTTATTATATTAGCTCTGCTGGACCATAAAAAATTAATATTTTCTAATAATTTAAATCTGACTGCATACAAAAAAGTGTTTTATAATTAAATTCATGCAGTTGCTATATTGTTTGGCAGACATACTCCCAGGTATTTTACACTGCCTACAGTTATTTTAAATGGGATATTTCTTACTATGTCTTCTTGCAAGATTTTGTTGGTGATATAGTGAAATGCTGATGATTGGTGTTAGTTTATTTTACATACTATTTGATAAATTATTAATTATTTCAATTAATTTTTGGGTTAAATCTTTAGGGCATTCCAAGTGTATCATCACATGAGCACATCACATTATCTACAAAAGTGATAATTTTATTACCCTTTTGCCCATTATGATTCCTTCTATTTCTTTTACTTCTCTCATAACTATTACCAAGATTTCCAATACAACATTGATTAATGTTGGTGACAGTAGGCATTATTTTTTCAACCTGATCTTACTGGAAATACATCTAGCTTATCCCCATTACAGAAAATGCTTGTTGATAGTTTTAGGCAAGTGCTTCTTATAAATTTAAGGAAATACTCATTTGTGCCTATGCTTTCAAGTGTCTTTAATAAGAATCAGTGTTGAATTTTCTCAAAAGCTTTTTCTGTATCCATTGGTATAATCATATGATTGTTTTTTTTATTTTGGGGCTTTTGTTATTGATATTATCAACTATGTTAAACCACTCTTTTAAAAGTAGAATTGACCAAATAGAAAATGAGGTCCAAAAGCTAACTGAAGAAAACAATTTATTAAAAATCAGGATCAGGCAAGTGGAAGCTGTTGAATCTATGAGACATCAAGAATCAGTCCAACAAAATCAAAAGAAAGAAAAAATAGAAGAAAGTATAAAATACCTCATTGGAAAAACAACTGACTTGGAAAAGAGATATACAAGAGATCATTTAAAAATTATTGGACTACCTGAAAGCCATGATAAAAAAAAAAGAACCTAGACATCATCTTTCAAGAAATTATCAAGGAATAATGCTCTGATAATCTAGCAAAAGAGGGTAAAATAGAAATTGAAAGACAACACTGATTACTTCTTAAAAGAGATCCCCAAATTAAAAGGCCAGGAATATTATAGCCAAATTCCAGAGCTCCCAGATCAAAGAAAGAATATTGCAAGCAACGAGAAAGAAACAATTCAAATAAGTATTGCTGTGGAGACACAGAATAACAGAATAATTAGCAGGTTCTATATTAATGGATTAGAGGGCTCAGTATATGATATTCTGGAGGGCAAAGGAGTTAGGATTACAACCAAGAGTCACCAACACAGCAAAACTGAGTATAGCCCTTCAGGAGGAAAAAATGGAATTGAATTGAATTCCATGAAATTGAGGACTTTTAAGCATTCCTGATGAAAAGACCAGAACAAAATAGAAAATTTCACTTTCAAATACAAGACTCAACAGGAGCATAAAAAAGTAAAGAAGCAAGGAAAATCAGAAGAGACTTAGTAAGGTTAAATTGTGTACATTCCTATATGAAAAGCTGATACTTATAACTCATAAGAACTTTCTCATTATTGGAGCAGTTAGAAGGAATAAGATAGATGGATAGATAGATAGCTAGATAGCTAGATAGATAGATAGATAGATAGACAGATAGATAGATAGATAGATAGATAAATAGATGACACAGGTATGAGTTGAATATGAAAGGGTGATGTCTAAGAAACAAAATTAAGGGGTAAGAAAGAGAAATGCATTGAGAGAAAGGAAAAGGGAGGTGTAGAATGGGGTAAATTATCTCACATTAAAGAAGAAAGGTAAAGCTTTTACAGTGAAGGGGAAGATGGGGCACATGAAGAAGAGTGAGTAAACCTTATTGAAAGACTTTTGATGAAAAATGCTATCCATCCCCAGGCAAAGAACTGATGGTGGCTGAATACAGATTGAAGCACATTATTTTACTTTATTTTTTGTGGGGTTTTTTTTTTCGTCTATGATTTCTTTCACAGAATGTATGATATGTATTGAATTGTTTGCTTCTCAACGAAGTGAGTGAAGAGGGAGGAAGGGAGAGAATTTGGAACTCAAAGTTTTGAAAACAAATGTTAAAATTTGTTTTTACATGTAAATGGGGAAAATAAAATACCAGATTTTTTTTTAAATTTCAAAGATAAAAATAAAATAACTGTAGACAACATAAAATATTTGAATATCTATTTCCCAAGAAAACCCAGGAACAATATGAATACAATTACCAAACACTTTTCATACAAATAAAGTCAAACCTAAACAATTAGAAAAAAAAACATCAATTGCTCATGGGTAGGTTGAGCTAATACAATAAAAGTTATAATTTCTAACTAGATCAATTTAGTTTTTCAGTGCCATACTAATAAAAAGTACCAAAATTATTTTATGGAACTAGAAGAAATTATACCAAAATTCATCTGGAAGAACAAAAGGTTGAGAATATCAAGGGAATTAAGGGGAAAATGCTAAAGAAAGTGGCCTAATCATACCAGATCTTGATATTAAATATTAATTATTAAATATTAAAAAGCAGCAATCATCAAAACTATTTGGCACTGGCTAGGAAACAGAGTGATGAATCAGGGGAACAGATTAGGCACACAAAACATAGTAGTAAGTGACACTACTATTTGATAAATCCAAAGATTCTAGTTTCTGGGATAAGAACTCATTATTTGACCCAAACTTCTGGTAAAACTGGAAAATAATATTACAGAAACTAAGCATAGACCAACATCTCAGACCCAATACAAAGATAAAGTTTAAAACGGGTACATAATTTAGATGTCAAGGGTCATACCATAAACAAATTAAGAGAGCAAGGAATAGTTTATCTATCATATCTATGGAGAGTGGAAGAATGTATGACCAAACAAGAGATAGAGAACATGAAGAAATGCAAAATGGATAATGTGGGTTACATTAAATTTAAAAAGTTTTTCCATAAACAAAACCAATGCAACCAGAATTAGAAGGAAAGCAGAAAGATAGCAAACAATTTTTACTGCCAGTGTTTCTAATAAAAGCCTCATTTCTCAAATATATAGACAAGTGGTCACAGGATATGAACAAAGTTTTCAGATGAAGAAATTAAAGCTATCTATAGTCTTAGGAAAAAAAATGTTTTAAATCACAGTTGATTAGAGAAATGCAAATCAAAACAACTCTGAGGTATCACATCACACCTATCAGATTTAACTAACATGACAAAACGAGCAAATTATACATGCTGGAGATATTATTTTCACATTTTTTTTTGTTTACTGTCTTTTCCCTTTTCTCTGTTTCTTCTTTCAAAACATGATTAATGTAGAAATATGTTTCGATGATTACACATATATAACCTTTATCAAATTGCTCTTCATCTTGGGGAGGGTGGAGGGAAGACATGGAGGAAGAAAAATCTGGAACTCAAAATCTTATAAAAATGAATGTTTAAAGTAATCAAGATGCAATTGGAATAAATAAAATACTATTTTCAAAAAATTAATGATTTTCTTACACTCAATTTTATTAATCTAACTTTTATTTTTTTAGGATTTCAAATTGGGTGTTTAATTGTGGATTCTTAACTTTTCTTTTTTTCTAGTTTTTTTTTTCAATTTGCACACTCAATTTTTTGGTCTACTTTCTCAATTTTATTACTGATTACTGCTTTTGCTGGATCCTACAGATTTTGATATGTTGTCTCATTACTGTCATTCTCTTTAATGAAATTTTTGATTTTGTGATTTGTTCTCTAAACTAGTTTTTAAATCTGTTTCCATATTCTATAATTGAATATAATTTTATTATACTGTGATCTGAAAGGGATGTATTAAATATTTTTGATCATATGCATTTAACTGTAAAATTTTTATGCAATAATATATGGTCAATTTTTTGTGAAAATTTTAGCACTGATAAAAAGATGCATTCCCTTTTATTTCCATTTGGTTCTCTTTATATATCTATCATATCTATCTTATATAAAATTCTATTCACTATCTTGAATTCTTTCTTATTTATTGCAAAGTTAAATTTATCTAATTCTGAAAGAGGAAGGTTAAAATCTCTCCCTATTACATTACTACTATCTATTTCCAACTAAAATTTATTTAGCTTTTCATTTAAAAATTTGGATGCTATAGCATTTGATGCATATAGACTCATATTGATATTGTGTCAGTGCCTATGGTGCCTTTTATCATATTGTAATTTCTCCGTTTATATTTAGCTTTAACTTTGTCTGAAATCATGATTGGTTCATTTTTTTTAAGCATCAGCTGAGGCATAATAAATTCTGCTCCAACTCTTTATTTTAACTCTGTATATCTCTCATTTTTAAATGTGTTTCTTGTAAATAACATATTGTCAGATTCTGATTTTTAATCCATTCTGCTGCTTCTGTCTTATGGGTGAGTTCATTCCATTCACACTCAAAGTTATAATTACTATTTGTGTATTTCCTTCCATCCTATTTTTCCTCATGGGGGCAGCTAGGTGGTGCAGTGGATAGAGCACCAGTGCAGGAGTCAGGAGGTCCTCAGTTCAAATCTCACCTCAGACACTTGACACTCACTAGCTGGGTGACCTTGGGCAAGTCACTTAACCCCAACTGCCTCATCCTGGGTCATCTCCAGTCATCCTGATGAATATCTGGTCACTGGATTCAGATGGCTCTGGAGGAGAAGGGAGGCTGGTGACCTGCACAGCCCTCCCTCACTCAAAACAAAAGTCAAGTGCAAGTCATGTCATCCTTTCTCTGATGGCATGGTCTTCTTTGGCAACAAAGGACAAACACACATTTTTCCTCACTATTATTCTACTGAACCTCTCTTTTTACCCCCTCACACATCTAATTTATTTCTAACCACTACCTCTCAGATACCTTTTTAAAAAGATTCCCTCCAATATTACTATTCCTTAATCTACCCACCGTTCTAAGAGTCCTTCCCTTATCCTCTGCCCCTGCCCTCCTACTTCTTGATATACATACCCTTCTAAATAGTTCCTCCCTCATTCTGTCTCCTTTACCTCCTATTTCTTTACATATTTAGAAGATTGATATTCTAGAGATGTATGTTATTCCTTCAATAACCTAGTTCTCATGAGAATAAGATTCTAGCACTACCAGCTCTCCACCTAAAATGCTTCCTCTGCAACAGTTCTTCCTTACATGTCTCATTGGTATGAGATAATTTCTCCCTTTTACCTCTCTGTACCCAATTTTATTTTTTAGAATGATCTCATAATACTAAACTCAAACCCATGCTTTCTATCTATGAATGCTCTTTCAAACAACCCTAGTAATGATAACATTTTTAAAAATATAGATAATATTTTCACATATAAGAAGTAAACATTTTGACTTTATTGCAGGCCTAAACAATTTACAGCTTGCCCTCAGGCCAACTGCAGCATGCCAAAGGATTTTAGATAGCCAGTAAAAAAAATATAGAGGATAATATCCTTTGAATGGAGAGGAAATCCTTTGGCACAAGCTGCTGAAGGACCATAAGAGGCCTGCAGGCCACAAGTTGTGCAGTCTTGCCTTATTGAGTCCCTTAAAATTGATCTTTAATGTTTGCCTTATGTTTGTCCTGGATCTTATGTCAAATTTTACACTGAGTTCTGGTCTTTTTGTCACAAATACCTGACAGTTGTTCAATTCATTAAATCTTTTTTTCAATCAGGATTATACTCAGTTTTAATGGCCAAGTTATTATTGATTTCAAACTCATCTCCTTTGCTTTTTGAAATATAATGTTTCAAGTCCTTTGGTCTTTTAATGGAGATGTTACTAGATCTTGTGTTATCCTGACTGTAACTCCACAATATTTAAATTGTTTTTTTTTCCTTGATGCTTGTAGCATTTTCTCCTTGACCAGGGAGCTTTGAAATTTGGCTACACTATTCTTTTGGGCTTTCATCTTCAGATCTCTTTCAGGTAGTGATCAATAGGGTTTTTTTTCTATTTCTATTTTACTCTCTCATTCTAGAACTTCAGAACAATTTTTTTTCGTGATTTCTTATAATATTGTAGCTAGACTTTTTTAAAATCATAATTAACTTTCAGGCAGTACAACAAATCTTTCCCCAAAATTTTATCAATTTATTTGTTTTCAGTTTTCAACAAACATTTCCATAAGTTCCAAATTTTCTCCCTCTCCCTCCTGCTTCCCTCTCCAAGACGGCATACAATCTTATATTTGCTCTATGCATACATTCTTACTAAATACATTTTCGCATTAATCATGTTGCATAGAAGAATTAAAACAAGTGGGAGAAACCATGAGAAAAACAAAACATAACAAAAGGGAAAGTAGTCTGCTTCTTTCTCTGTTCTGACTCCATAGTTCTTTCTCTGGATGTGGATGGCATTTTGCATCATGAGTCCTTTGGAAATGTTTTAGGTCCTTGCATTGCTGTGAAGGGCTAAGTCTGTCAGAAACAGCCCTCCTACACGGTGGCTCTTGCTTTGTATAATGTTTTCCTCACTTACTCAGCATCAGTTAAAATAAGTCTTTCCAGGTTGTTCTGAAGTTAACCTGTTCATTTCTTTTAGCACAATACTATTCCATTACACTCATGTACCACAACTTGTTCAGCCATTCCCCAATTGATAGGCATCCCCTCGATTTCCAGTTCTTGGCCACCACAGAAAGGGATGCTATAAATATTTTTGTACATGTAGGTCCTTTTCCCATTTTTATGATCTCTTTAGAATACAGACCTAAAAGAGGTATTGCTCAGTCAAAGGGTATGCAGTTCTAGAGCCTTTTTGGCATAGTTCCAAACTACTCTCCAGAATGGTTGGATCAGCTCACAGCTCCACCAACAATGAATTAGTATTCCAACATTTGTCATTTTCCTGTTTTGTTATGTTAGACAATCTGATAGATGTAATATGGTACCTTGAAGTTGTTTTGATTTGCATCTTTCTAATCAATAGTGATTTAGAGCATTTTTTTTCATAGGACTATAGACAGCTTTAATTTCTTCCTCTGAAAACTGTCTGTTCATACCCTTTGACCATTTATCAATTGGGGAATGACTTGTATTCATGTAAATTTGACTCAGTTCTTTATATATTTTAGACATGAGACCTTTATCAGAAACACTAGTTGTAAAAATTCTTTCCCAGTTTTCTGATTCCCTCCTAATCTTGATTGCATTGGCTTTCTTGGTAAAAAAACTTTTCAATTTAATGTAATCAAAGTTATCCATTTTGCAATTCATAATGTTCTCCATCTCTTGTTTGGTCTTAAATTCCTCCTTTCTCCATAAATCTGACAAATAAACTATTCCTTGTTCCCCTCATTTGTTTATAGTATCAGCCTTCATACCTAGATCATGTACCCATTAGAATTTTACTCTAGTACATGGTGTCAAGTGTTGGTCTATGCCCAGTTTCCCCCACACTGTTTTCCAGTTTTCCTAGCAGTTTTTGTCAAACAGTGAGTTATTATCCTAGAAGCTGGGATCCTTGGGTTTATCAAACAGTAGACTGTTATAGTCAGTGACTACTATGTCTTGTGTACCTAACCTATTTCACTTATCTACCCCTCTATGACTTAGCCAGTACCAAGTGGTTTAAATGATGGCTGCTTTATAACACAATTTTAGATCTGGTATGGCTAGGTCACCTTCTCTGGCATTTCTTTTCATTAATTTCTTTGATATTCTGGAGCTTTCGTTCTTTCAGATGAATTTTGATATTATTTTTTCTAGCTCCATAAAATAATTTTTGGTAGTTTAATTGGTATAACACTGAATAAGTGAATTAATTTAGGTAGAATTGTCCTTTTTATTATATTAGCTCAGCCTACCTATGAGTAACTGAAGTGTTTCCAATTATTTAGATCTGATTTTATTTGTGTGAAAAATGTTTTGTAATTGTGTTCATATAGTTCCTGGGTTTGTTTTGGCAGGTAGAATCCTAAATATTTTGTGGTGTCTACAGTAACTTTAAATGGGATTTCTGTTTCTATCTCTTGCTGTTGGGCTTTGTTAGCAATATATAGAAATGCAGATGATTTATGTGGGTTTATTTTAAATCCCGCAACTTTGCTAAAATTGTTTATTATTTCAAGTAGTTCTTTTTTTTTACTTGATTCTCTAGGATTCTCTAAGTATATCATCATGTTGTCTGCAAAGAGTGATAACTTAGCTCAGTACAACAATTCTTATATTGGCTTTCCTCAATCTGTTCTCCATATCAGTTGCTTCTTTCTTAATTGTATGCTTCATATTATCTTCTATTTTTCATTCTTTGAATTTGTTTTACTATTTCTTGTTGTCTTATGAAGTCATTAGCTTTTCCTTGTCCAGTTCTAGTTTTTAAGGAGACATTTCTTTTCTTTAATGTTTTAGATCTCTTTTTCTAGTTGATAGACTTGTTTTTTATAATTTTTTTGATTCTTTTGGATTGCTTTTATTATTTTTCCTAATTTTTCCTCTACCTTCCTATTTGATTTTTAAAGTCTTTTCAAATGCTTCCAAGAATTCGTTTCAGACTTGTGAGCACTTAACCTTTTACTTTGAAGTTGGAACACATTTTTAACTTCACTAGTATGAACCCAAACCTTCTCTTTCTCCATAGTAGCTATCTATGATTGGGTTCTTTCTCCTTTGCTTGTGCAGTTTTTAGAAGTATATTATTATAGTCAGGTTCCACTCCCAGGGTGTGTGTGGGATAATGCCTCAGTCTTCAGAGTTTTCTTGCTGTGATCTTTTGAGTTTTCTCTGGGGATCCATCTTTGGGTACTCTTCTGTGCCCCTGAGCTATGGCTAGGGCTGCTAGCCTTGCTGTTACTGAAAATGCTCTTACTCCCTGTGTTCCCTCCCATCACTAAAAACTTTAGCTCACCATTATGCTTCAGACCTGAAACAAGGGACTCTGTTCTGCACGTGCCCACAGCCAGAATGGCTTGTGTTCCTCTCTTTTCACACTCCCTAGAAAATGAGTTGGAGAAAGAAATGGCAAACCAGTAGAGTATCTTTTCCAAGAAAATTCTAAATGGGATCATGAAGAATCAGATACAACTCAAACAACTGACCAATTATATACGCATTTGTATATAAGTGTGTATATATAGATAAAAACATACATAAATATACGTACACATATATTCTCTAGTTGTAGTTTCTCCCCTAAGTTTCAGTCCCACATCACCAACTGCCAATGAGGTATTTCAAATCTGATATCCCAGAGACATCTTAAACTTAACATGTCCAAAATTGACCCTATTATATTTTCCTTTTTCCAGGCTTTCCTATTTCTATTGAAGACATCACCAGTTTTACTTTCATAATTCCAGCATTAGCTCTGACTCCTCACTCTTCATCCCCCTACACATCCTATCACTTGTCAAATCCAGCTGATTTACTTTCACTTTACAATGTCTCTCAAATTAAACCCCTTAGCTTCACTTTCACAACTATCACCTTAGTTCAGGTTTTGATCATGTGGGATCAGCATTATTGTACCAACATCCTTGTTGGTGTCCTTGCTTCAAGTCTCTCTTCCCATTCCAGTCCATCCTACACACTGCTGCCAAAATAATTTTCCTTAAGCACAGATCTAACCATGTGATTCCCCTATTCCCTCAAATCTATTCTTTCTAGAATAAAAAATAAATTCTTCTGCTTACCTTTTAAAGCCCTTTTTAACTTAGTCCCAGCCTATCTTTCTAGCCTCATTGACTATTACTTCCCTTCCTGCACTATGGGATCTAGACAAATTGTCTTGCCCTCTGTTCTTTGCATGCAAAAACCCATCTTCCATTTCCATGCCTTTGTACTTGCTTCCCACATACCTGAGATGCACTTCCTCCTTATTTCTAAGAGAAATCCTCTCTTCCTTAAGATGCAGCTCAAGCACCATCTTCATTATAAAACTTTTCCTGGTTCCCCACTTCTTACTGTATTTAGCCACTATATGTATATGTGTACTTGTTTGTATGCGTACATACACATATTTGTATTTCCTTTAGACTAATATGTATATATAGACATATGTTTGCATGCATACATACATGCCTTTGTATTTACTTTAGACATGCTCTATCTATCTCTATATATGTGCATATACATACATGTATGGATGGATATGGATATAGTGTGTGTGTGTATGTACACATGTACTTGGTGCTTTCCCATTTGTTGTTGTTGTCAATTCTTTGTTCTCAAAAGAGCCAGTGACATCAGGAGAGTGATATCTTGACTTTCAATTGAATTGGGTCATTGGAGTCCAGTGGTAAGATGTAGATCAGGATGATTGGAGGTAGTGGGGATACCTTGGGCTTTTTAAGCTAAAGTCTTTCCCAGGTCTCAATTTGTCTGAGGCAACATCTATTCAATAATTATAGGTGAGGATATTATTATTTGTGGTTGTTGTTGATCATTCTCAAAAAGGACCAATGATGTCAGCAGAGTGATGTCTTGACTTGAAAGTGATGCCATGATGGACAGGAATTAAGATAACTGAATGAAGAAGACCTTTGACAGATGGGAACACTAAGAGGAAAACCAACAAGGTGTCAAGTTTGGATTAAAGTGAAGGATGACATAGCAGTGATAGCATCCAGACTCTCTAAACTATGAGATACAGCAAGGTCTTAATGGATGCAAAAAAAGAATCCTGTGAAGGTGAAGAGGCTGTTTTATTTGAACTGCATGTTTCCATTGGTCTGGAACTAATGATCATATTTTGCAGAATTATAACTTTGATTAGCTAACTACATTATAATGTATATATATATATAGTAATAATAATTATAAATTCAAATACATGGGACTACTTCATGGAATTCATTATTAGCACTCATTGGGACCTAACAGTAGAGACTGTCTGTGGATTTCACAACTGGCTCCCTACACAGTGCCATCAGTATTTCCTAAGCAATTATGAACATCAAATCATATGACTGTCCCATTGCAGTCATAGATTTATATCTAGAAGGCACCATAGAGATCATTCAGCCTAATCTTATCTTTTTACCTGTGAGGAAACTGAGGCACAAAGGTGAAGGCACTTGCCTAAATCACATGGATACATGGTCAAGTTGAGGCTAGAACCAAGGTTTTCTCTGCACTGCACCAAGCCCAACAAGAAGAGGGTCCATAACATTAAGAGGCAACAAAATGTGGTGGAAATAGCACTGGACTTAGATTCACAATAGGCAACCAGACAGAATTTCATTGGCTTGATTAATATTTTACCACAGTAGCTGATTGTCTTTTATTAGCACATCATGTTGAACTTTTAAAAAAAAGGGGTTTGATTTTGGTTGCCTCACAATATGTCTTAGTAGCTATATAACTTTTGGCAAAATAGTTTTCTAACCTGGGCCCTAGTCCTTCATCTCTAAGAAAGGGGCAATGAACTCATGCTAACTAGAAAGGCAGTGTGACTATAGTAGAGGGCATTCTGCACTTGTAGTCAGGAAGACTTGAATTCATTTCCTGCCTCTGATGCTTCTTAGCTATGTCTCTGGGTCTCAGTTCCTCATCTGTAAAATGGACATCAACGTACCCATGGAACCTAGTACACAGGGTTGTGAGTCTAGTGTATCACATGCCTTGCAAACTATAAAGTACTGTATACATTTGAATTATTATTGCCTAATATACAGCATGGTATAGTGGGTATGTCACTGACTTCAGAGTGAGCAAGAACTAGATTAGAATATTCAGACGTATGACTGTGTGATCCAGGCAAGTCACTGAACCCTGTTTGCCTCAGTTTCCTCATCTATAAAATGTGTTGGAGGAGGATATGGCAAATTATCCCATATGTTTGCCAAGAAAATTCCAGACAGGATCATGAAGAGTCAGACATGACTGAAATGATTAAACATTAAAAAGCTCAGTTTTGCTGGCTTACATCAGCAAAGGGAGGTTTTGTTTTTTAAATCAGAAGGGTCTTACCTTAATAAAACTACATATATTCCTTTCCTTCCATCTCCAAATTACCTATATCATAGATTTATCATAAGGACCAAATGGGAGGATATATGAAAACAAGCAGTAGCCCAGGGCCAAAGCAAGATAGCTTCTTATGAGGAGCTGGTCACTTTTCTATACCCCTCTCCATCCCACCTGCCCTTCACTTATTAAAGGGTGTCAAAGCAGGCTTATGCTTCAGTGAACTCTTTTCTTCCTCAACACTAGCTCACATGGCGCAGCTCCCACCAGGCACTGGATACCCCTTCTTACATATATAAACTCTCTCCCAAACCTAGCCCACTCCTGCTCATTCCTGTTCCTTCCTGAGGTAACACTCAAAGCTCCACTCCAAATTTCAGACCCATTGCCTCCTTCATGACAGTCACTGGTCAAGGATCTCTTGCCCTGTCATTGTTCTCTAAAGTCTATCAAGTCTTACAATCCACCCTGGGTCCTGGGCCTTTCCATCTGCCCTGAAGCTGAATTCTCCTATATGTGTCATGCCCCTTAATTAGAATATGAGCTTCCTGAGAACAGGTACTTCCTCTCATAGAAGTCCAGTGGCAAGATAAAAGTCAGGACAATTGGCAGTAGCCTGAGATATGGTGAATGACCAAACTCACAGTGCTCCAAGGCACCTGCTTCAGCCTGGTCCATGGCCATTGGAACAAATTGCTGTCTTCTGCCTATTCCATCAGAGTAAATTTTCATATACTTGGATAGACATTCCTCTAACTCACCTGTGGACCCATTGATGAGCCTCAATCTGGTTTAGCCCATTGTCCAAGGTCGTTTTATTAGAGTGTAGCCACTACAAGCTCTTCAGGTTCTTGGAGTCACAGGTACTGACCTCCTGAAGCCCAAACCACAAAGACAATCTTTTGTACCACTGTCCATTTGAATTTTGTTTTGAGTTTTTGATTTGAGCTAATTTCTTCAGACCCTCCACATCCTGTCTTTTTAACATCATTATTATCTAGCTGTTGGACTTAACTTGGTAACACTGAAAATCTGACCCCAACTGATTTTTTTCATCTACAGTCCCATTCCTGTCACATTTCCCCAAACTGGGTAACTCAGTCAGAACCTTAGACACCTCCACCATGAAAGACCTTGATGGTCCTGATCCTGGTCACACTACAAACTCCTAGGTAAAATACTGTATAATAAAAAGTGTTCTTTGTATCCATGACATCTAAAACAAAATTAAATTAGTAGTCAAATTCACAAAGCAGGGTCATGTATTTTGTCAATTAGGAAGGCTAGTAATATTTAGAAGGATGGTAAAACAACAATTGTTATTCCTTATTTATAATGACACAGACATTGAGGCTCTGAGGTACAGTAGAAAGAGCACTGAATATAGAATCAGGTGTCCTGGATTCAAATTCTGACCCTTCCATGCGCTACATTGTGTAAATTATGTTGCTTCTGTAGACCTCAGTTTCCTCATTCAGGAAATGAAACTGGACTAGATAATTTCAAAAATTCCTTTTTAATTCCTAATTTAATTTAATAAACCCATTGCTTTATGTGATAGGATAAAAAACAAGCATACAAACACACCCACCTCCACTCTATAAAGTTTAGGGCTTTTGTTGTTGTTCAGTCACTTTTCAGTCATGTCTGACTCTTTGCAGCCTCCTTGGGGGTTTTCTTGGCAAAGATACTGGAGTGATTTGCCAGTTTCTTCTTCTATTCATTCTATCAATGAGAAAACTGAGGCACACAGGTGAAGTGACTTGCCCAGAGTCACACAACTAGTAAGTGTCTGAGTCCAAATTTGAACTCAGATCCTCTTGGTACCAGACCTAGTGTTCTATGTACTGAGCCACCCAGTTGTCCATTAGGGTTAGGCTGAAGTTACTTTTTTTCCTGGAAGTATTGCACAGACAGTCCTAGTGGATTTTGGATGTTCCCTCCCAAAATGCAGATTCTGGAAGCAGCTCTGTTTCCAGCTGACCATGTGAACTTGGATAATTGCCAGCCTCGCTGGGCCTCTATTCGATGATCTTTAAAATGAGAATAATAAAGTCATTTTACTTTAAGGAGAACTCTTTATGTTGGAGACATACTGAAAAGTTTAAAAAAAAAAGATTATACTAGGGTGAAGAATGTTTTAATGTTTTCAGTATTCCTGCATTGGAGTCCTCCAATATCTCATTGTGGCAAGAAAGCAGCCTTGAGTTCTCCAAGTCCATACAAATGAAACCCTCACTCTGACTGAGTTTTGATGAGAGCTTCTTCAACTATCATTCAGGAAGGATCTCAGTTGAGTTCTGAGAGACTCATGGATCAGGCTAGCTTACAGGTGTTAAAGTTTTTTTGGACCTGGGATGTCACAAAGATGTCAACCAATAGAAGGACTGGGATTTGCAGTTGTGGATGGGTGTGTCTAGGATATAATTCTAAATATTTAACAACTGACTCTTGGAGGGTGAAAAGGTATGAACAACACACTTTTAAGTTTAAACTGCATTGTTAACATTTTCTCTATGATTTTCTTATGTCTAGATTATCATTATAACAATAAATTAAGTCCTGATATGTTCAATCATTTTTTTTTGACTTTGTCAGAAAACCCCTCTGGGCTTTTCTTGGCAAAGATAGTGGAGTGGTTTGCCATTTCCTTCTCCAGATCATTTTACACATGAGAAAACTGAGACAAATAGGATTAAATGACTGGCTCAGGGTCACAAAGCGAGTAAAGGTGCCTGAGACCAGATCTGAATTCACAAAGATGAATCTTCCTGACTGGAGGTCCAGCACTCAATCCACTGCACCCAGCTGCCCTTCCTGGTATATAGCGTTTGCCAATGTCCCAAGTGTAAATTCTTATACTGGAAATTTAACAATCAGCTTTCAAGAACAGGTGCCAGATGACTCCAGTATGTTCCTGAATGTATCTCACATTAGTGAAACAGTATTTATTTATGTATGATTATTAGGGATATCATTGTTATCAAGAGGATGTGGTATACTTGAGAACTCTGAGTGAAGAGCAAATTAAAAGACCACTTGGTTTTGTGTGAAAAGAATTACTTTGAACCACAAATTTTGGATCATGCAGGGTAATTTTGAGGGTGTTGTGTTAGCTATGGATGAGGGATAATGACAGAATTATAGATTTAGAGCAAGGAGAGACTTTAGATATAATCTAATCCAACCCAGCCTTTTCAGATAGGAAAACAGGGCCACCCATTAGAAAATAAACTCATTGTGAGAAGTGATTGTTTTATTCTTTGCACTTTTATCTTCGTATCCAAGCAGAGTGCCTGGCACATAGCAAGCACCTAACAAGTACTTGTTGGTTACTTGGTTGAACTATGAGACTTGACCAAAGTTGCCTAGAAAGTAAGCGTCAGAGCTAGGGTTTAAATCTTTTCCCTGCCCTACTTTGTTTCCAAATGTCTGAAATAATTCTTCAAAAAGGACTTGAAATATATAAACATTATTTAAATCTGTTTCACTTCTTCTAAACATTTCATAAGGAAATCGACCCCAATGCACCTTGGGGAATGAGAGGCCAGTAAAAGTAGGGAGGTGGGGCAGGCAGGATTATATTTTGTACCCAAGGATTTAGATATCCCTTCAGTTCTCTTAATAAAAGCCTTGTTAAAGGGGCAATTATGTGGTAGAGTGGATTGAGGCGTCAGGAAGATCTGAGTTCAAATCTAGACCCAAACATGATGGTAAATGAGGCAAAGCTGTAATCTGTATGTTTTATTTTTATTTCATATAACTGCCAATAATACCTATGTCACCTATCTGCCAATGCCTTTTTTGCCATCTGTCTGCTAATCACACCTAGATCACCCATCTATCAATACCACCTATGATAGCAATCTCCACCTGCCACCTATGCAATGTAACTGTAAAGGCTGCCAATGTCATTTATGTGAAAATGCTACCTATGCACTATTTGTGCCTGACCTACGATAGTACCTTCTGAGCTTGTATTGATCTAATCAGCTATAGTCAGACATACTGTATCTTGACCCCACACAGGAATATCATTTCGGTCCTCTTCAAGCACAAAGTGTAAAAACCAAGGCTCAAATAGATATACCTTGAAAAGTGTTCTGAGGCTTAAATGAGATAGAACAGGTATGTTTAGAGCTCCAAATGTCATTTTTAATTTTACTCCTTTTCCTCTGAAGGGCAGAACTAGGACTAGTGAATTACAATGGACAGATAAAAGTAAGTTTTGGTCCAATATAAGGCAAAATTTCCTCCCAATTTGAGTTAAGTTAAAATGGAGTAGGTCTTCTCATTGTAGTGAGCTCCCAAATGAGTAGATGAAAATTAATATTAAGCATTTGCTATGTGCTAAGCAATTGATAGAATATGAAACGTGGTCTGGAGGGCTAACCCTTGTCTAGCTAGATATAGAGAGCTATGTTATTATCTATTCACTCATTCAATCAGAACCATAGTGGGAGCTGCAAAACTGTGTGTATTAATTCCATCAAGGCGTGGCCTCTGGATGTCTGATGGTCCAGAATAAATTGTGACAGGGTAGATGGTTTGCTGGAATGTGAAAGTTAGACAATTTCTAATGAATACTTTTTGTTGCTAGCATGTGCTTAGCAAGTGTTTGAGTAATTTATTTTAATAAAACATATTAAGAAGTAGAATACATGATTTGGGTAGAGTTGAACTACCACCCTTCTGGGATCCCATTTATTAGCAAAATCCTATGAATCTATAGTATTATCATCCTTGCCTCATCATTCTCATTCATCCCACATATTCTATTAGTTGCCAAATCTTGTCATTTCTTTCTCTATTTCTCTCACATATGTGTTCTTTATTTGCATAACCATCACTTTAGCACATGTTCTTGGAACCTCTTACCTGAATTATCACAACAGACTTCTAAATGAGCCTCCTTATTCAAGTCTCTCCCCACTTCAATCCTTAAGAAAGATATCAAAGTGATTTTCCTAAATTCTGATATATGACTTTGCTACTCAATAAACTCCAATGGCTGTCTATTACCTTTGGGATCAAATACAAACCTCTGTTTGATCTTTAAATTATTTTACAACCAGGCCTCTTCATATTTTTTTTAGTTTTATAATATCATTTTCACCTCCCTACCCTCTATGATCCAATAATACTGTCCTACTTGCTTATCCTCACATATGATTTTCTGTTTCCTATCTCCATGCATTTGCAATAATTGTCCCTCATTCCTGGAATGCTCTGCCTTCTAATCTCAGCCTGAGAACCTCTGATTTCCTTTAAGTCCCAGTTTAAGCCTCTCTAGGAGGCATTTTACCTTCTCCCCAACTGTTATGCATTTTCTAAGGCTACCTTCCCTTCTACTGGAAATATGTTTTATATGTATCAATTTATGTGCAACATATTGTCTTCTTTAAAACATGAGCTCCTTGACCACAGGGGCCATTTCTAGTTTTTCTCAGTGCTTCCTATAGTACCGAGCATATAGCAAGCACTGAATAAGTACTCATTGATTGCTCAGTCACTATGACCACTCCCTAGGTCTCTGGACAATATTCCTCAGACTCATTTCAAGGCTTTGCATTGCAAGAAACTGAATGACCAAGGAGAATTCTGTCAATGGCATACTTCTTCTTCATGGAAAGGCAAGGAAGCCAATGTCACTGTATTGAAGAGTACTGGGAAGGGAGTAAGGTGTAAGAAAAATGAAAGCGGGGGGGGGGGGGGGGTACCTTGGTTATGAAAGGCTTTGAAATCCAAACAAACCTAATGTCTACTTTCCCTGTTAGCTACTGATTCTACCCAGATCAGAGGAAATGACTGCCCTAAAAGAAAATATCAACAGTCAAAAACCATGAAAATTGACTAATTATTTCACAGGCTTCTCCTAAGTACTAAATTTTGTTAAATACTAATGTATTCCATGTATTAATATGCATAATACATGTATAACCTATATCTGATTGCTTACTATCTCAAGGAGACAGGAGGGAAAAGAGGAAAGGACAGAACTTTGGAACTCAAAACTTTTTTAAAAACATCAACAAATGTTAAAAATTATTTTTACATGTAATTGGGGGAAATTATATTTAAAAATATTAATGCATGTCAAAATAATGAATTTCACATTTAATGTATTCTTCAAGGGCAAATTGTAATAAACTATGTGGATTTGAAAAATACATAATTACCAAGAGTATCATTTGAACCAGACCCCTTAAAGGGAGAAAAAACACATTAGTGAAAAAAATTGGATATAAATTGAAAAAAATATGAAAATAAATTAAAAAACCATTTAAAACTAAATGCAGAACAAATGAATGAGCAAAAAGAAATGAGATTAGGGAATTCATGTTAATGTGGCCATTGTAAGCAAGACGAAGAGAAAGATACTTTTCTAATTCATAAGATTATAGTGTTAACAAATTTCAAGGTGAAAGAAAATTTAAGGATTATCTATTCTAACCTCTTTATCTTATTATAGATGAGGAAACTGAGTACAAGAGAAATGAAATAATTTGTCCAAGGTCATAAGTGGCAAAGTAAGGATTTGAACTAAGGTCCCAAGTTCATCACTCTTTCCACAACATGTTTGAGTCTCCATGTTCATCAGAACAAAATATTTTCTTTCTATCTAGTCCCTTGCTGTTGAATCACATCCAATTCAGTCATTAAATCCTATTGATTCATCTTTAAAAAAATACCTCCCACAGCTGTTCCTTCTTACTGCCAGCATCTCAATTCAGGCTTTTTTCACTTTGTACCTTTAATAGCTTCCTGACTGTTCTGTTCCCAATACTTACTTTAAATCCAACCTAGCCATCATGAGTAGAGTAATTTTCTTTAAGTATTACTTTGATCATTATGAACACTGAATGGTCCCCTGTTGTTTACAGGATAAAATCAAAACTCCTTACTTTACTATTAAAGGTCTTCAACAATGATACCCTACCTGAACCTCAAGTATCATCTACTATTACTCATTATCCAGAACCCTTCAATTTACTCAAACTCATTAATGTATTACATGGCAGACAGGTAGAGTGTCTTGTTTTATTCCAGAAATAATAGTTTAGTATAATGTGGAGAGGACTCAAAGGAGGGCAACCAGAAAGATGTATGACCTGGAGATTATATCATGTGAGCACCAGCTAAATGAACTAAACTGTTTAGAAAAAAGTAGAGAAGAGTTTGGGGCAGCTAGGTGAGACAGTGGATAAAACCTTGGGTCTGGAGTCAGGAAGACCTGAGTTTAAATCTCTCCTCAGATACTTACTAGCCAAGTGACCTTGGGGAAGTCATTTAACCCTGTCTACTTCAGTTACCTCAACTGTAAAATGAGCTGGAGGAGGAAATGGCAAACCATTCCAGTATCTTTGCCAAGAAAACCCTAAATGGGATTATTTTGGATACAACTGAAACAATTGAACAACAAAGAAGACTGAAGGGTACAAGGGGCATGATAGCTGTTTTCTGGTATTTGAAGGGCTGCCACAGGGGAAAAAAAAGATTATATTTGCTCTTGTCTCTTTGCCTCAATTTTCTCCCACTAGTCCGTTAAGCAGTAAGGTGTCAAAGTAATCTTTCTAAAGTGCACATCTGATCAAGCCACACAAAATGCCACCATCCCACACACTGCATCCCTGTGCAATAAACTCCAGTGGCTGTTACCTGCAGGATCAGATTTAAAATCCATGTGGCTTTTAAAGCTCTTCATAATCTGTTCCTATCTTCATTTCCAGTCACCTTAAACCCTACCCCCCTGCACATACTCAAAAATACAATATCACAGGCCCCCTTGCTGTTCCTCACACAATAGACTCCATCTCCCAATTTGGGGCATTTTCATTGGCTATTGCCTATGCACGGAATTCTCTCATTCTGCCTACTGGTTTTCTTGTATACCTTTCTAGATCCCCCATGGTGCTAGTACTTTCCTCCTATTGATAACCTCCAGTTTACCCTGTATATATCTTGTTTGTGCATAGTGTTTGCTTATTGTCTTTCCGCACTAAGCCCTTGGTAGTGATGTTTTTCACCTTCCTCAGTGCTCAGCACAGTTCCTGATGTATAGTACACACATAATCAATGTTTGTTGACTTATTACTTCAAAGAGGCACATTTTAGACTAATTGAGGGGAGCACTTTGTGGCAATCAGAGTGGTCCAAAGGTGTCATAGAATACTTTTAAAGGCAGTGCGTTGCCCCAGCTCCGTGATTGTAACTCTTTAAGCAAAGACTGGATGACCACTTGTTTTCCAACTACTGCCTTTTCACTCTTCCATTACACCTCCCAGGAGTTCCCCAAGGCCCACCCCCACAATCTATCTTAATACTACCCTTCTCTTCCTTTCCCCTCCTCTATCCATTAAGCTCCAGAGCATCCTAGTTCATTGTGATCTATCCTTTTTATAACACCTCTAATTACTTGCTCTAACAATTCTGTTGGCCATTACTCATGTACTATTCCCTGATACTGCTAATATTTTATTGGAATTTTACTTACATCTATAATTTAATGATAATAATGTATATAATAATGAACATGTTTAAATCTTTTCTCATCAACTAGATTACAAACTCCTTGAGGGGAAGGGGAAAATATTTGGCATTTTTTTTGTACTTCCTCCAGCTCCTAGCATGCTGTCTGACAGAAGAGGCACAAGATGGAGATTTATGGATTGAACTAAAGTGGATCAGGCTAACCAAAAGCAGTTTTAATTCTCGCTATAGCTCATTGCTACAGCATGTCTCAAAAGTCTTAGTGTAATTTTAAGTTACTGAAGCCTTTGGGAGACTTTGTATAGCTATTCTCAGCAGTATAACTAAATTACAGGGGTATTCAGGCAAAACACAGAAAGGGATATATTCAATACTGTTACTGATTAAATGTACATTAATCTTGAGGTTCTTTAAACAAACACTAGAGAGTATTAATCAATGGAAATACAAAATAAGACACTGATGGCTTCAGTCATTCCCCTTATTCTGAATCGTGCTTTCTTTCTTTGCCTATTGTATATTAACTTGAAGACCAAAGCCACGCAAATCACTATTAAAACCAAGTAATTATCACCTAATAGAAATCTTCTATAAATTTGGAGCATTTAGCTGAATTAGGTCTTGTTTCTGAATACTTTGTCAGGAAGTACTATAGATATTTTAAAATACACTGCAAATATCCTTTGTAAAATGTGCACAGTTTCAAATAAGTTACTTCCTAGCCCTGATACTGTGACTTACAGTTTAATCTCTAGAATCTCAAAGCCTCAAAAGGTTATTTGGATAGTAAGGGAGACTACTCACATTATGAATAATAAGAACACAAAAATGCCAGGCCTGACACATACACTGCATTTAGAGAGCTTCCTACAAATCTAACCAATTAAGTGCTTTTTCCATCCCAGTTTCCAGGGATTGTACTGGGTGTACCTAGACAGGTTTATTTACTGGACAAACAAATGAAAAATTTTAATAGTGTCTGAACTACCAGCCTAACTCTAATAATTCACTTGTGTGTTTGTGTGTGTGTGTGTGTGTGTGTGTGTATGTGAAATATCTCTGTCTGAAATGAACACAAAACTAATTTTAGGGGCAAGCAGTTTCAAAAAAAACCCCTAATGTCTAAATGTTGACAAAAAGGACTGAAGAGATTTTCTCTACTGTACTACAGAGTGCCTAGAAAAATTAAGGGATGGTACTTGCTAGAGAGAAGAACTAGATGGGCTAGAGATATTCTTAAGGGTCCCATGAAACCCCAGAATACTCAGACGAAAAGTATGTACTTTGGGACAATAAATTCCCCTCATTAGGAAGAGGAAAAAAATGAATCAGCAAAATAGAAACAATCTAAATTGGGCAAATAGCTTTTTCATTTTTTTCTCAATGTGACCTTTATAGCCACACTTAAAAGACAATATTAATGCTGCTCTCTGTAATTGGAAAAAATAAGGATATAACTCTTAGAGAACAGCACTATTTTTTCTTAGGGGAAAACATATTAAGTTATTTGTCTTAAGCGATTCTTTTTCTTTTAAAAAAATTTACTTCTTTTGTGTGTCTGTGAGAAATCAGATTATATGATCAATACAAGTAGATTGAAGACACCAACCACTCAATAAAATATCAACCAACAACCTTCTGTATATGTTTATGAAAAGAGAAATGCCTAAAACATTTGTGCTAAAACCACTTCTAAACTCCAGGCTGAAGGCTGTTATAATACAATTATTGAAACCTATGGAGCTGTGGATTTCTTCTGCCTCAATACTCAAAAAGAAGTATACAAAATATAATTTGTTACAAAATTGTTTTCTCACAAGAACCCTATGAAGGAGGTCATGCAAAAGGTGATTCAGATTTTGATATCTGCTCTCACTGAAAGCTATCAAAAAGTAGTTTTTAAGTTTCTTAAACTATAAATAGTCTGTGCCTTCTTGAATTTTTAGCCATTACACAGATACTTCACTACAAAGCTGAGATGTGTCCATGCAAAGTTTTGTGTAAAGTAAAATTCTGTATAGGAAATCTTAATTTCCCCTTGGCTTTCAATATATGTTAGAAATGCCATTCCACAGAATATATTTTTGACTCAGGACAAACAAAATGGAACTTGAGTATTTACGAGTTCCTGTTTTAATATTGGGTGACTAGATCACCTGAAAAATTGCTCCACATGATAAATTTTGAGTCCCAAAGGAACATGTTCAGAAAGAGGCCCTTAGATCTTTATTGCCTGTTAACAAAAAGCAATCCATATAATAGAAAGTCTACTTGTATAACATGCATCCATACAATTTTTTCCAAAATCATGTTATTACCATAATTGGAAAAAAGCAAAACAAAACAAAACTGTAGCCTCTTCTGAATATCATGATCCTGGTCATATCACATGCACTTTTTATAATGGTACCCTTCAAGTTTCATAAAACTCTGTCCTCAGCCCTCTGAGACGATGAAATAATTATATTGTTTTATATTAGAAGAAAGTGAGTCTCTAAAAGATTAACTGACTTGATTTTTCTAGTAGAATATAAATTCTTTGAAGGCATCTTTTGATTTTGTTTTTGTGTCCTGATTCCTTATTATGTGCTTTTTCACATAGTAGGAACTTAATCAATACTTGTTGAATTTAGTTGCCTGTCATCACAAGAGTATATGACATTCAGTCCTGGAATCCAGGGACATTGTGGACTCAAGTTCAAGGCTTCTATCACCTCTCACCCTGAGGTCTGAGGAAGGTATGGAGGACTGGTTATATATAGCTCATATTTATAACCCACAGAACATAAACGCAATATAAAACTAGTCCAAACTTTAAAAATGCAACATGTAACATATTCCTGTACTTGAAAAGACTATTGATTCTTGCTCATAGATGAGAAGAATTGGTTGGTACAAGCCATGTCATCATTTCTCTGATGTCATGGTCTTCTTCGAAAATGAAGGACGAATACAATGTTTGTAAAGTGCTTTTTCTCAATCAGCCATGTGAGGTAGGGAGTGTGTTATCCTCATTTTATGGGGATGGATAAAAAAAATAAAAGTCTTCTGATTTCTGGTTCAGGGCTCTTTCCATTATAGCATAGTCTATAAATAAATGTAATATTTGATGTAGTCATGTGTCTCTGGGAGTAGTTTGCTAATATTACTTTCCACATCGGCATAATTTGCTAGTTAGGTTAGAGGTGATGATATAGCTCCACTATGCTCACAAGGATAACTGCTTCCTCCAAGAACAATTTTGATGTTTCCAGCCTTCTGACTCAGCTTGAAGCTCATTATTCCTAAAGTCATTCAATCACATTCTAAGATGGAACTAATGTTTAGAAAAATTATTTTTTCTTATATTGAACCAAAATTTGTTTCCCTGTTTGTCTAATTTTGCTGTCTGCTGAACACATGTAAAACAGAACACTTTTTTGACATGATAACCCTTCCTTTTCAACATGATAACCCTTCAGATATTCCAATACTGTTAAATCTTCTTTTTTGTAGGCCAAATAATCTTTGTTCCTTCAACAGATAGCATGACAGATTTCACGTCCCTTCATCATTCTGGTTGCCCTTGTTTGAATTTATGTTAGTAGTTTGGGCTCCCTCGTCACACTAAAAGCTTGCAGTCTGAGAATCCAAAGGTTTTTTTTGTTGTTGTTTTTTTAATCAAATTACTTTCAGTACACATCTCTTCTGTTCTATACTTGAGTTGCTGACATTTTCTCCTTTAAACTATACACGGTATTTCACATTTTCACAGTTCTCATACTTCTCTGACCTCTCTTTCTCTGTCTCACTTTCTTTTTCTTCATTTTTGCATCATTTCTTAAAGATGTATGTCTCCCAAGGTCCTTTCCTGAACCACATTCTTTCCCTTGATGATCTTGTCCACTATTATACCCTCTGAAAAGTAGCTCATTTATCTTACTGCTCTTGAGTTAGATAACACCGGTTCTAAATGCTGTAGAGGCATGTATTCACTCTTGGGATTTTATTTCTAATTCCTGAACTATCAGTTCATTTTGTCTTCCCCCAAGCCAAATTAACTGTGAATTTTGTATAATGTTGCCAAATGTATTCCCAGATTAAAATGTCCAAAACTTAGACAAATCTTCTTGAGTTGCTCTATGATAAGGATATCCGGATCTTCTCCTCTGCCTCTTTATTATCCTATTCAGCAACCTCATCAGCTCCCATGGGATTAATTATCATCTCTATATATAGATATCTTCCAAACCTATAAGTCTAACTCTAGTTTCTCCCTGAGCTCTGGCTACTTAACTCAGTGTTGATTTCAAAACAGATGTCCTAGAAGTATCCCAAACTCAATGTGTTTCAAATTGAATTTATTCTTTTTCTTCCCAAACTTACTCCATTCATAACTTTTCTATTTTTGTCAAGAGTACCACCATTCTTATTGTCACCCAGGTTTTCAACCCTGGTATCAATCTATAACCACATACCTAATCAGTTGACAATTTTTTTTCTACTTCCACAGGGCTTCTTACATCTGACCCCTTCTCTTTACTCATACATCTACTCTTCAAATCTCTCCCCATCTCCAGTCTCTCTCCCCCACACCCCAATCCATTCTCATACAGTTGCCAATGTGATTTCCCTAAAGCTCAGTCTATTACACCTTCCTACTCAAAAATTTCCATTGGCTCCCTTTGGTTTCTAGAATCAATTCCTTTGTTTGACTCAAAGTATTTCACAATATAGCCCTAACTTTGATTTTTAATTTTATTATACTTTATACTTCTCTTTGTATGGTCAAGCTGAACTGGCCTTCTTATACTTGAGTCAAAGCCAGATCCACGACTTTTCACTGACTACCCACTATATCTGAATAGTCTGGCTCAAAGGGTTACACTGACCTCTGCATTTTGTACATTATGCAAAGCAAGTTCTTTCATAGAGCTAATTTATTAATATTAACGATATCTAGTTATCACATATTTTAAAATAATACGTTTGGAATTTCATCTGCTTATGATTATTCCCTCCCCCTCCCCCCCAAGGAGTAACTTGCAATTTTTGAGTACAGAGCTGCACTATACTAGATAAATGATTTGAATTTAATACATAGTTTTTGCTCCTTATAGTTCATAGCAATTAACTGAGCCATAGCAATTTATTGTTTTGTGTACCAATTATTTCTATAAAAAAAATCTGAGTTGCAGTGTAATTGAGTAGCCATGGTGGGTAAATTGGAATATATTCTCTCCTCAATTCTGTTTCCCTGAACTCCTTGTTTCCTTCAAAACTTTGCTTAAGCATCACTTTTTAGATGAAGACTTTTCTGATCACCCCAGGGGTTGCCCCCCATGACTGTGTAATAACTTTGTATATACTCATTTAGGTATATGTGCTCTCCCATGCCCTTCACTTCCCATAGGTTGTAAGTTCCTTAAGGCCAGGGACTATCTTTGTATCCATAGCACTTTTTTGGTGTACAGAAGACATTTTATAAATAATTGTTGATTGATTGAAATAAAACTGTACTTAGAGAATGCAGTTACAAAGTTACTGGTCATTAGTGGTGGTATGGTAGTGTCAGTGCATATAATTATGGTTAATAAGGAGGTCCTTGGGGAGTAGTGGAGCTGTCTAATTCACTATTACACTGAAATTGTGAAAGCAAACAAAAGCATAAATGAATAGAAGCCTAAAGAAATAGAGAACAGGCTTATCAAATTTTCAAGGGCACAAAGCTGAAATGAAACTCACTAGATGACAGTCAGGATTCAATAAGAACTTGACAACACCAAACCGAATATAATGAAACTTAAAAGTGGTCAGTCTGAAGCAATAATAATTGGGTTGAAAAAAATTTATCTCCACAAATCCAAAATGATGAATCAGAATTTTACTAAGGGATTTTAGTAGACTAAAAGCTCAATACAATTCATCAACATGACAAAATAGCTCCTCCAAAGGCTAATTAATGTTTTTAATGCATTGGGAATCTTCAGAGAATATGGGACTAGGGAGCTGAGAGTTCTACCATACTCTTCCCTGAGCAGACCACATTTGGAATATTATACTCATTGATGGGTCTCACATTTTAGGAAAGAACATATAGGTAATGGCAGTCAGAAGGGGTCTTAAGATCAAACCATATGATAATTAGTTGAAAGAACTTAAGATAATAAGATTGCAAAAGAAAAGAAATGTGTAAACAAGTTTGGTCAGAGATTGGCAGTTTCATGCACAATCCTGTCCTTTATACTGTGATTATGAAAATATTCATTTTATTTGGTGTTTATTGAGTTTATTGAGTTTATAAAAGTAAAATCAAAGGAAGAAATTGAATTTAGACTTTTTCTGCTTGATTAGAGATCTAGGGTCAATGGACAATATCTGCAAAGGGTCAATTTCAGGTGTAATGTGAGGAAGAACTTCCTAATGATTAGAACTATGTGTCAATTAGAAGAGATTGGGTTCCTCCTCACTATACTTATTCAATCAAAACCTGCATGCCCATTCATCAGAGATTTTAGAAAGCAGTTCTTCTTCAGACATGGGGTGGAATAAATGACATGTGTTTCTTTCAAATCAGAGATTCTATGATTCTTTCAACATGATCAGAATCAACTCGAATTATTCTAGGTTAACTGGGTTAGCCATGTGTTATACTTTGTCTGTGGCTACCAATGCCTGACTCAATCCTTTTGTAATCACATCTTTTTTATTGTATCTTTACCTTTGCTTGCTGCACACAATTTTTTTCTTTGGTTGTATGCTATAGCCTACTTAAACTCATTATGCCTCCATCCACTGCCTTTGGGTGGCATAGTTTTGGTTCTTCCAAGTGTGCCATCCTATACTTTGTACTCATGTAGCAATATCAAGGCAATATTGAAGTTAAAAAAATTCAACGTTTGTTTCTGAGAGAACCCTGAGGTCATTAAAAGCACCATGCAGTTTCCTAAAGGTAGTGTAGCCCCTGGGCTCATTTGGTAGAGAGAAAAGGAGGGCACCTGAGCGACAAAAAGAACAAGACCAAAAATGAAGTTGGCATAAGCTGTACAATGAGAAGGTACGAATGATAAAGGTGCATTTCTTCATGTCCAGCTTCCATTATTTCCTTAAAGTCTCAACTAAAATCCTACCTTTTCCAGGAAGCTTTTTCAGATCCCTCTTATTTCTAGTACCTGGAGGTGTTGAAGTTTGTTGCTGTCTTTTATTTCTGTAACAAAGAGTGTCTTCTATGAGTAGTGTTTCTATCTTTGGCTGATAAATGTGGTAAAGCCACCTTTATTTCCATTCATTCCAAAGGAAAAAGCTCTGCACTTTATGAACAGTTTATAAACTTCATGCTACTGGACCATGGAATTAAAGTCATGACTTCTATTAAGGATAATATAGCATACAATTAACTTCTGTTGATTACTTCCTATTTATCCAGTTGCAATGGTAATTTAAATGGGAAGATCTTTCCCATTCATTAATGGACCCATGTGGCAAGGCTGGGTCACATGGAAGTCTGAGTTGCATGGAGCTTATGATGGGAGGAGTTGGCTGAATGGGTGGAACAGGAAGAGATGGAGCTAGAGCAGAGCTGAGAGGAAGTTAGGCATGAGAGCAGTCAGAGCTAGGAAGGATGTAGGCTCCTGGTTGGCATGAGTGAAAGAGCTTGTTTGTGATTTGTTTAAGGGAGCTGGTTTGTGGCAAGTCTAACAGAGTGTTACCCTCTGCATTGTTATTGTGTGCAGATTTTTGTTACCATGATGGATTTGGCTTTCTGGGGTCTGAATAAATGCTTAGGTTCTGTCTTCCATGTGGAGAGTCTGGTGTATTTCGTGATTCAGAATTGTGCCAGGATATTCATGGCTGCCATAGGCACTGTGAATATTGCATTGGTGCTACACCAGTATATAGCTTCTTTACACATATTTGTGTGTGGGTTGTTTCCTCTATTAGAATGTGAGCTCTTGAGAGCAAAGTGTGTCTTTTCTTTTCTTTTTTTTCCCCCAGCACTTAGCACAGTGCCTGGCACATAATAGACACTCACTAAATGCTTGACTGACTAATGAGGTGCAGTCTACATCATCACAAGGAGTACTCCCCTCAGAGAGATTAAAGATCCTACAAAGTATGGAAATAACTAAGTTTAACACTCTGGCCTTCTCTTCATTCAAAGGGAATTGAGGGACTAAAACATATATTTCAGTAACTCAAGGCTTTTGTTCAAATTATACAGGTTAGCTCCCCCTTCATTCTTCTTTAGCTTTTGAAACCTGTAGGTGTTGTGGAGATCATAGAGCCTGGGAAGCTACAATCATCAGAAGACAGTAGTTTAATTAGATATCTCACCTGTAAAATGGCATTTCTAACATGGTCTCTTAGCTCCAAGCTGGGGCTCTTATTCAATTCCTGGCTGCATGACTAAGAACATTTCCAATAGCAGCATGGGCTTGCCAGCTGAGGTCTTTTACCCAAGTAGCAAGCATTCATCAATAGAATTAATCATATGAAATCTGAAGATCAACTGTAGCTAGAGATGGTATCCATTTCCTCAGATAAATTTGACAGCATTAATGATGGAATAAAGCTGCCCCCCAGTCCAATATTCTAACTTCCTTATAGGCTCCCCTGAACAGCAGGCCCACTGCCCCCACCTAGCCACTCACCCCCACACCTAACTTATATGCATCACTGCTCACTAGAATAGGTGTGTCCATGAACTCATATTTCTCACAAAACATCAAGCGTGTCCATGTGATGGGATCCCAGTCATTGCCTCTAGCTAGCCACTGCCCCCAGACCCACTCCTCATATTTCCCAAAGAAACAGCAGGTGTGTCCATGCACTCAACCACAACCACAACCATCTAGTCTCAGGCAGGACTGCAATAGCCAATCAATCAGCAGCACCACCAGGATGTCCAAGCAAGATGTGGATCCCAAAACAATAGAAGGAACTTTTCCTAAGTAGGCACCTGCACTGTAATAGCAAAGAACTGCCCTCGAGTGAACTTATGACATAGAGAGGCTTATTATAATATCATTATCATATACACATACTCCCCTAAATGGGTTTTTCCATATACATTCTGAGTAATCACATGTGTAGTTCCACTGTAGCTGGGACCCCTTCCCTATTACCTAATCCCTTAACAAATCCTCCTGCCTTTCTAATATTCATAAATCCTGGTGTGTAATTGCATCTTTACCCTATTAAAATCCATCTTACTTTCTCTGAATTTGATGGTTCTTCAGCCCACTTCATGAGAGGTGTCAGTCTCAATAAATGCCTATTCTTGAATTAGATGTGGTCTGAATCTGAATTCTTTGAGACAGTTCCAACACAACACATCTTGAAACCTTAACATTAAGAAAGTGTGTTGCAGTAGATATGCCACTGGACTTGGAGTCAGGAAGACCTGTGTTCAAATTCTGCCTTAGACCTTTACTAAAGAAAGACCCCACAACAGAGAGGTCACTTAAACTCTTTGCAACTCAATTTTCTGATCAACAAAATGAAAGCTGAACTCCATAGCTTCCAGAGTTCTTCCCAGCTATGACTCATTGATTCCCAGCACCTTTGTATTGACCATCTTCCTAGGTCTGGGATACTCTTTCTCTTCATTTCCTGGATTCTCTGACTTTGTTCAAGTCTCAGCTAAAATCCCACTTTCTTTAATAAACATTTTCTAGTCCCTCTAAATGCTATTGCCCTCCTCAAATCACCTCCAATTTTCCCTGTCTGTATATATGTTGCACATGCATAGTTGTTTGCATGTGGCCAACCCCATTAGAATGTGAGCTCAGTGAAAAAAAACGAATGTTTCTCTCTTGTATTTAATAACTTGTATTAGAACCAAGGTTTTTTCCCTTTTCTACTTTTTCATCCAGAAACCAACCAGTGTGGGGAATCTCTCTTAAAGATTTAGCCAGTCCAAGATCTAATCAGAAAGTAAAAGAAATTCTAAGTTTGGGCTAATGTCTATATTCCTGCTCATTTTATTTGCTCAGACAGGTAATATTGAATATGATATCTCTTTGGTCAAGATCTGGTCTATTTAAGTCATGAATCCCAAGACCTTCATTTTAATATAGCTCCCTTTCCTTTGTGTTAACCTCTCAGGAGCACCTACTCTTT
This sequence comes from Notamacropus eugenii, assembly GCF_028372415.1. Taxonomy (NCBI): domain Eukaryota; kingdom Metazoa; phylum Chordata; class Mammalia; order Diprotodontia; family Macropodidae; genus Notamacropus; species Notamacropus eugenii. The sequence continues at coordinate 148,343,163 of NC_092876.1, read as the reverse complement.
GAAGGGCATATGAACTATGAGAATACCACCATTAGGTGTCTTTGATCTGAGAGAGATGGCCAAGTGACCATCCTTTTATTAATAACATACTTGGCTTTATTAATAAAATAACTAAATTACCCAGAAACTATACCTCTCAAACCTTTTTAATTGCCAAAACTCCTTCACAGTATTAACTGGTTTTGCTTTTCCTGGTATCCCTAGGACTTAGCAGTGCCTGGCATATTATAAGTGCTTAATAAATGCTTAGCTAAGACTTTACTCAAAACATTCTAATACAACTATATTTTTCTTAATGATAAAGGCTTAGCAAGTTTGTGAATTGATCTGGAAAATGAAGATTTATATTATTTAAGGAAAAAATTAATATATACATACATACAGATTGAATATCTTTTAAAGTTTTCATCTGATTTTGTGGTCAGTATTCATGGCTAGTATTTAACAGAGATTTGAAAAGAGAGTTTGATGAAATGAAAAATGAACAACCTATAAAATCTTAAAGAAGATCATCTGCAAATTAACAAAAACAAAAAGCATTGGGTGCTAGGTATATTTTCACATCCGGATGATTAAAGAATTCCTTTGCATTTTTATTGGGCATATCATAAGTGAGAGTAATTAATTCTATCCTAGCAAATCATCTTATTATTCATGCAGATTCAAAACCTGCTCCAATTATCCCTAATATAAATCATTACTTCAATTCCACGGTCCAATGGTATGATGTTTATAAACTGTTCATAACGTGCAGTGCTTTTTTCTTTGGAATGAATGGGAATGAAGGTGGCTATAAACATCACTTTTATCAGTCAAAGATAGAAACACCATGCACAGAAGACACTCTTTCCTACAGAAATAAAACACAGCAGTAAACTTCAACACCTCTACAAGGAAATGATTCAGAGGTATATGTAGCAGCAAGATTATTTACTAACTAGAAGTCTGGATTAATGAAGACCCTTGTGGAAATGTTATATGCCCCAAATTCAAAGAAAAAGTGTATTTTCAATCCTCATTGCTAAAATGGTGCAAAATATAATGATACACTTTTAATATTAACTTGACTTCGTTCTAGTCTTTCAAGTAACCTTGGCAATGTATAAGCTTTACACATGTAAATTTCTAATGGATTTCTGCTTTTTTTTAAAATGAAAAGTAAATAAATATGCCTTAAGAATTTTAGCAAAATATCCGAAATGTGTTATTATTGTTTTATGTGCTATATATTATTGTAATATATAATTTTCACATTTCATAACTACCCAACATAATTTCCTTGAAACAGCTAAGACAAAGGCTACTTATTACCTCTAAGGCATCTATCTAGGTGGAACAGTGATACAGGATAGATGTCTAGACCAGAAGTCATTCAAATGTGGGCTCAGAACCTTACTAATTGTGTGATCTTTGGGCAAGTTGCTTATTCTCAATGGTAAAATGGGGACAATATTAGCACCTACCTCCCAGGATTGTTGTGAAGATCAAATGAGATGATATTTGTAAATCATTGAGTACGATGCCTGGTGCAGAGTAATTATATGTATGTGTGTGATTAATCATAATAAAAGATATGTCCAGAGATATTCAAATGATATTCATGTATTAGCGTATGCCATTTTGTACAATTTAAGGACATATCTAGTTAAATCCATTCTTTACCAATAATCTCCTTGAGAACATCATTGACATTCTTTTTTTCCTCTGTTTGAAGGTCTCTTGTGAAGGAGAAAGTACTACTTAAAAATGCAACATATTCCATTAAAAAAATACTTCGTTGTTTTTTGTTTTTATATAAGTTCTTTCCTCTAAATCAGTGCCTACCACCCAATGAAACTTTCTTTGTATCCTCTTAAGCAAAATCAATGAAATTATCCCCATACCTGACAACATATAATATATTTCACATTTGTAATCCATTTATTGACTGGAAGGAACAATGTATCAAAATAACAAAATTCATTTGGAGCAACACAATGCTTAAACTCTCAAGAAAGAATTTCCTTATTTAGAGTTCTGAAACTAATAAAATTACCAATTATCAAAATGAAACATATAAGAAATAAAAACACATGATCATATCAATAGACATAGAACAAGCATGGGAAAGCATATAGTACTCAATTATCATCATTAGCAATTTAATATATTATTTTTTCTAATATTATTAATCATTTAGAACATTTTTTCATATAGTTTTTTATCATTTACATTTTTTTCTTCTGAAAACAGATTGCTAATAGTCTATTACCACTTAATCATTTTGAATGGTACTTGGTTTTTACATATTTGGGTGGGTCAGTTCCACATACACATATGTATGTATATATATATTTAATATATATACATATAGATAATATCAGATTTTTATCAGTATTAATTAAAGCACATTTTGGCCCATTTGATAGCTATTCTTCTTATCCTAACTTCATTGATTTTGTTTGCAAAAAAAAAATTAATTTTATGTAGTCAAAATAGTCAGTTTTTTATCATCTCCATTATTCTTTGTTTAGTTAAGAAGTGTTATAAGAGGTAATAAGAAAACCTTCTCTCACTAATCTCTATAAAAACAATATGACTGAATATTTAAGTTTAACAAGGGGAATAAAATACCTAATTTCTGTGAAATTATCTTCTTATTTCCCAATAACTCTTAGGAAATAGTCTTTCCCCTTAATATTTTGTGTTTTTTTGGTTAATTGAATATTGAATTGCTGCTGGAGATTGCATTTCAAAGACTTGTTTAATCTAGTTCACTGATCTCTTTTACCATATTTTAACTAGTACTAAATAGTTTTGATGATTGATGCTTAATATTATAATTTTAGCCATGATAATGTTCTGTACCTCATTTCTCTTTATTTTTTTCCTTTGAAATATTAGGAACTATGTTCTTCCAAATGAGTTTTTTTTCTGATTTGAAAAAGTAACCCCTTGAAGGTTTGATTGGTGTAGTTTCAAATCAGTAAGCTAATACAGAGAGCATAGACTTTTTTTTTTATTATATTGGCACAATATAATCTTGAACAATAAAGCTCCAATTATTTATGTATCTATCTTATGTTATGTCTTAGCAGGATAATTCCAAGATATTTATAATTTATAAATATTTTGAAAGGAATTTCTCATAATTTCTTCCTGATTTTGTTAGTATTACCTAGAAACGATAAGTTTTTGGCATTTATTTTGCATTGTGGTCCTTTATTGTACTTAGTAAATATGTTAATTAGGTTTTTTTACTGATTCTCTGTGGTTTTCTATGTAAACCATCACGTTGTCTACAAAGGGGTTAACTGTATCTACTTTTTTAAACCAATACTTAGACCATTAGTTTCTTTCTTCCCTTATTGTTATAATTAGCATTTATAAAACTATCACAAATAGGAGAGAATCCTTTCCTTAAATAGGAGGCTATCCTTTCTCTTCTCCTTGACTTAGAAAGAAAGCTCCCATTGTTTCATTATTTTAGGCAATAGTGCTTCTTTGTTTTCAGTGTGGTTAATTGAATTTTGAATTACTGTTGGATATTTTTGGATATTTCCTTCTATATTTTTGGATAAATACTTGTTTCCTTCTTTTTTTATATCATTTTTTCTTCCTTCCCTCCTTCCTTCCTTCTTCCTTCCTTTCTTCCCTCCTGCTTTCCTTCCTTTCTTTCTTCTTTCCTTCCTTTCTTTCTTCCTTCCTTCCTTCCCTCCCTCCCTCCTTCCTTCCTTCCTTCCTTCCTTCCTTCCTTCCTTCCTTCCTTCCTTCCTTCCTTCCTTCCTTCCTTCCTTCCTTCCTTCCTCCTTTCCTTCCTTCCTTCCTTCTTTCCTTCTTTCCTTTCTTTATTCCTGAATAGAGCCCTAGGCCTGGAATCAGGAAGACCTGAGTTCAAACCTAACCTCAATCATTTACTCATTGTGTGATCCTGGACAAGTTATTTAACCTTTGCATCAATTTCCCATTCTGTAAAATGGAGATAATAATGACACTTACCTTCCAGGCTGTTGTGAACAGATAATGTTTGCAATGCACTTTGAAAACCTAAAAGTCACATATGAATGCTAGCTATTTTTATGGCTGTTGGTGGTGGTGGTGGTAGTAGTAGTAGTAGTAGTAGTAGTAGTAGTAGTAGTAGTAGTAATAGTGGTAGTTGTAGTAGGAGGAGGAGGAGTAGAGTTGGGTACTAACATTAGTACTAGTACTGTGGCACCCTAAAAAAAAAATCAGTATTTTCCTTACAATTTTCAAATAGAAAGTGCCAGGAGTCTTTCAAATGTTTTTTTTTTTTCCATCAGCCTGCTCAGTTCTATGATTTTTCTTCTTTTTTTTCTTTTGTTTCTATTTGATTTATTTATTTCTGAAGGAATAATATTAAAGTTACCTATGGTTATTATATTACTATCTAAATGTTTTTGCGAGTAGTTTTCCTTTTCTCTTAGGAACTTAACTATTATGCTATTTAGGGCATGTCTATGCAGTAATATTGTATCATCTATGGTGCCTTTCAGCTTGGGATCATAATCAACAAATAATCATTTTAAATTAAATAAACTAATTAAATTAAGTAGTAAATTTAATTCCAGTCACTCATTTGTCCTTTTGTATGTGTCTTATGTGTTTCTTGTAATGCATTGCAACAAATTGCCAAGATCTCTTGATTTATTTCTCTCCAATTCTTCCCCCTTTTGGTCTATTCTGAAATCTATACCTCCATTCATGAATCATGTGCTTACATGTTCTTTTTTCAAAGTAGTGTGTGCAATTTTAAAACAGAATAAATTGGAAATGTATAGTTTCATATAACATTGCCGATGGAGCAGGCATACAGATAGGTATAGGAAGAGGGGAAGGGAGAATGTGAAGGGAACAGATTCAAGGAGGGGTTATTCATAAGTCAAATAGCAAAGAGAAGGAGTACTAACTTAAAAATATACATGTCCTGTCCTTATTCTACCTATATAGGTCATATAAAATAAATCTTCTAGAGGAGGGATTTTCTTTTTTTTTCTTCCCCATCCTTCTGTTAACACAATGCCTGTATCATGCTTACTGTTCTTTTCCCCATCTTTCTTGCCTGATTATTTAATTTTGTGTGGTTCTGAGAAGCTTTTTTCTGATTAGCTTTACTCCCTGAGATATCAATTCACAGATGAACCAATTGCATGCTAAGAGAAATAACTTCCCAAGTTACAGAGTCTTGTCCAACTCTGTAACCTTATATTTATCATTTGCCTCTCCTATGTTACTACTTTTGGACTTAATGTCTCCTCTCCTTCCACAGGCCAGGTACATCGCAATGGTCTATGCATTCCCTGCCCTCACAGTGATTTATTTGGACAAGGTATGTACTATCCTTTTGAAAGAAATGAATTATAGGGCCCCTATCATAGGTACACCTCACCTACATGAGTGCATTTCCTCCACTGAACACAATATCTTCTACCTGCTTTCCCCACCTCAAGTCCTTTTTCTTTACTATTCTTACCCTATTCTATAACATATTTCTAGACAGATTAAGGAGAAATACAGATCATTTCCATATAACCCCTTGAATGTAGGTTTGAGAGGAGTATATTACTAACTTTCTTCTATAAAATCACTTGTCCCTACCACAGAAATTGAGTATTCAATTGGTGGGCTAGATTTTATTATGTGCCCAAAGGAAGCAAGAATCATCATACCAAGGGACATATTTTTTCCACTTAAGTTGCAGTGTTCCTGATAAGAAAAATCATAAATTTATCCTAGGGAATTTTTAAAAATTTTTCCATAGAAAAAAAGTATGTGACATTTTAAAAGTTCCCTTTTCAAGTGCCTACACATATGCTCATGTGGCAACATATTATAGTGGTGAAAGGGCATTTTTTTCATCTTCATCTTCATTATAAATATTTGCAAATTGATCACCAGGAAAATTATTGTATCCTATAAGTCATCATCTGTTTCAGAGAATGAAAAGATAGATATTCACCTCCATGTTAATATTAAACCATTCACAATATTTTTTGGTCTGGTTATCAAACAGTTTCAAATTTAGCTAATTTTGCTTTGATCAAATGTCATCTCTCCATTTTTGTAAATATCTTGCTAAAAATCTAAATGTGTTTTGTGTATCGAATCTCTCTGATCTATCAGTGAGGTTACTACACCAAAAAATAAAAAGGAGATAAAGTTAAAATTGGCATGATCTGTTGTTCACGATAGGAGGTGTCTGAATGGGCTTGCTATTGTATTGGGATTTTTTATTCTTTGAATGTTCTTTGCCTCCTCCTTTTCTGATTCTTTTTCCTTATGTGATTTGGATCTGTGATTTTCATTGGTGTAAGGGGTTCCTACTGTGGAAACTCCCTCTACCAAAGCAAATCAGCAACTTTACTGTAGCCAATGGTCTGAAAGCATTGCCTGTGGCATGGAGATGTGATTTGTCCTGAATTATACCGTGAATTTATACACAGGCAGGACTCAAACCCAAGTATTCTGGACTCTGAAGCTGGCCCTTTAAACACTATAACATGTTGCCACTTGATCCTATGTATAAGCATTTGAAAGGATAACTTTTTATCTGGTGATAAATAAAAACAAAATCAAATCTCTAGGATAAATTCGTAAAGAAAATGTTCTGAAGACTATTCCAGAAAAATCAAAATGTGAACATAGATTTAATAGGTAATTTAAAAAAATGCTTGTCAAATGATCTGATTACGAAGTGAAGTGATAAAGCGACTACCCATTTCCTTCATTCAAGCCTTAATTCTTTTTCAGGATAGTTTTCTCTGAGTTACTCAAATACGTTAGGTATAGCTTGTTTTCAGATTGAATTATTCATGCCATTGCCTCAATTTTCCACATTACTTTACATGTGTTAACACAGTTAGAGATGACCACAGGCAAAATCACAAGGAATAAAAGGTATAACAAATCAGGAATGTCAAAAGAAAGGAGAACATCGGGGAAATAGAAGATCATGAGGAGAGCTCGTTGGCACATAGTCTTTTGTGCCCAAGCCATGAAAACCAAATACCCGAAATTTGCTTTGTAATCAAATGTAGATGCAAGGAAGGCAAGGAAGATCTGCTCTCACTCTCTTCACTGAACTTATCTCTTTAATGGGAAGATTCATAGTAGACACAAAACTAGTGACAAATTTCAAAATGTCCAGATAATATTACCTGTTTCATGTATTATCCATTCTTTCTACAGAAGGACAATGGAGTTTTCTTATCCTATTAAGCCTAATAGTTTCATTTTTATTTCCACTTCTTATTTTCTCTAAGGAAGTGCTATTTTATATATCATATTTCCTTCCTTCCAGAAGTAACAATTTCATTTCATTTGTCCTACAGGAAATGAAATGAGGAAGGAACATTGTATCTTTGATAGCTGTAACCTTTTAAAATCACCCTTTCAAGGCAGAGACTAGAGCATTTTTACTGATGAACTCCACAGAATGGTAGTAAATTATCTCTAAAGAAATATCTAAAATGAGTATTTTAATGATACCTTTGAATACTGAAAACTGGCAGAAATAAAATTTTAATTTATATTAAAATATAAAAATACCTATCTTCATGAATGACATAACATCGCTATTGTAAATGAATTGTCATTGTTTTCACATTTAAGCATTGTATTACCAGTTATATTTAGTTTTCCAGATCAAGATAGAAGCCTGATAGAGTAGACAGAGAGCTGGACTTGGAGTTAGGAAGATTTGGGTTCAAATCTTGCTTCTGACACGAGCTGTTTGAACAGAAGGCAAGTGACATTCCTGACCCTTTTTCCTCCATAAAATGGATATAATAGTATCTAGAATAGCTATTTCTCAGGGTCCTTATGAAGCTCAAATTAGATAATATTCACAAAGTGTTTTGTATGCTTTAAAAGACTATGTAAATCACATTTTAGAGTAGAGTCTAAGGTACAAATAGCTAAAACAAACTTGTCAAAGCTCCCAAACACTCATTCTCTGAGTAGGTGCTCTAATTTCCATCTTAGGCCAAGGAGGCAGATTAACAGGATCTAAGGCATAAGTATGTGTAAAGTCTAGCCAGAAGAGCAAAGGGGTGAACATTTTTGTATCTACTCATTGTGTGATTTGAGGGTTATAAACCGGGATGTGTTCCTAAATGTTTAGCAACCAGTTTGGGGGTAGAGGAGGGAGTAAGCACAACACATTTTTTAGTTTAATCGGCATTAACAACATTTTCTCCATCATTTTCTTAATTCTAGACAATCAACAAAACAATAAATCAAACTTCGATTTGTAGTGATTGCCAGTTTTTGAGTTATAAATGGTCACGCTGCATATTTATCAATTGTCTCACAAATTGGTGTGAGCTGACTCCACAATACCACTGATAAGTTCATATTACCTGTTTCCTCATCCCTAAAAAAATGATAATACATGCTTGAGTTGCCTCATGATGTTTTGTTTTGTTTTGGTTTTTGATATTAAGGAGAAATTACTTGGAGAAGTTAAGAAAGCTAGCAGAAAAGTAAGGGGGGGGGGGGGGTTTCACCCTGGAGGCTAACTTTCTTCTATAGTCCATACAGCCTTGCTAGAATCCTGATTGGATGAGTTGAATTCTTTGTAAAGTTTCAAAATCTCTCTATTGCTTTCATCAGTCAATACCTGACAATAACTTGCAACAATATTCATGTGATTATCCTATTTTATAGCTATTTTATGTCATGCACTTGTTGTATAAGTATGAATATTCCATCCTGCTTATTGGCTACTATAATGAAATTTTTTTCTTCAAGTAAAAAGAAAAAATAGTTATTCATGTGTCATGTCAAATGCAAGGTATGACTAATGTATCTATTGCTCAAGTATTGGACAAATACCTCACATTTAAAAAATTAAATTATTGTTTGCAAACATTTTTTAAAACTATATAACTCTTTGCTGGATGTGAAAGAATTGATAGACATTTTATATTGTTGAGTGGAACAGGTATATTTAGTAAAGACCCCTTAGGAAGTAGATTAGGTATATTTAGTGAAAACTTCTCAGGGGCCCCTTGGGTCAGCCCTGTTTGTCTCACCTGGCCCTGAGAAACCAAACAATAGTGATTCTGGTTTTTTTCTTCAATTTTTTTTTTTTTTGTGCTTTGAGATAGTCCTTGACATGGAGACTGGTTTACTTACTCCCAGACTGCCTTTACTCACTCCCTTATCACCTTTCCTTGAAATTACTCCATGTTACATGACAGTCTTTGAACAGAAGTTGCTCATTCCCTTACCCTTCACCCCCTTTTTTCTAAAAATTACTCTTGTACACTTATTCCGTGTGTAGATTTTCCATGGATAGATTATACCCTCAAGGCTCAGTCAATGGGCTAAAAGGAAGGGGATTAGGGTGGGGATATTGTGGTCAGGGTCTATAAAAACTGCTGTGCAGGGCACACCCTTTCCCTCCTCAGCCATTGCCATGTTGAGTGCAGGTGGGAGTGCCATTTCTCTAGAAAGCTGAATAAATACTTTTCCATTTTACTCCTTTGGTCAAGACTCTAATTTTATTATGGGGGTCGTCCCACACATTGTCAACTTTTTCAATACTATTCTAATGCCTTGTCATGACACGGTCATAGTGGTAGGTTCCTGAAGTCTCTGCTAGCAAGTCCTATCAAATTGAAAAGGACCAAAGCATATTCTCAGCAATGGACTCTCTCCACTGCTAGAGGACTAGCTTAAAATTCTGGCAATGACTTCTTTGGCTATGGTCTCCACCAAAACTGGTCTAGAGGGGATGAAGGCATTTGATTCATTTTAGTAAGCATTTATTGGGAAGGGCAGCATGAAGCAGTGGACAGAATATAGACTTCAGAATCAGGATGACCTGGGTTCAAAGTTATACCTTTGACACATAGTGGCTGAATGGTTGAGGACAAATCATTTAATGTCTCAATAACTCAGTCTATAGGATATGGATGAGAGGCTGATGTGCATGGTTAGAGGGAGCTTTTCTCTAGAATATGCATACACCTATGAAATCACCAACCAAGACTGAAAAGAAAATTAAAAAGTATTTGTTGTGGACCAACTATGTATAGCAGGACTGTGTACTATGGTAAATATAGTCTAAGACAGAGGTTGGCAGACTATAGTCCAGCAGTCAAATTCAGCCCACAACTTCTTTTTTTTTTTGTATGGCTCTAAGAACAATTTTTACATTTTAAAATATAGTTGTAATTAAATTACATTTTAAAAATAAAATTGAATAATATAAAAATTATTCCTTATTTACTGGCAATAGAAAAGCAAGCAATGGACAGTGGGATGTAGTTTGCCAACATCTAGTCTATAACATAAGACTTGCCTTCTTGGAGCAACCATAAACTAGTGTATATCTTTGGCAAGAGTTAAAGAATATTTTGTGGGCACTAATCCAAATTGTCATACCAGAAAAAAAATTGGGGGGAAAGATAATTTTCCAGCAGTGGTGGGATGGAGGTGTCAATGCCATTTATGATCATTGCAGATGACATTTTTTAATGTCATTTTAAAGGGTAACTTTTATTTGTCTTGCTTTATCCCCCCTTTCTATTCATAAGCAATCTGAAGTTTCTTTGAAAAATGTTTCACTTCCCTTCTTGTATGCAGAAAGTATCAGTACATCTCTACCATTTTTCTTTTGTTCATTATTCCAAATTCCTTTTTTAATTTTCATGTTCAAATGCTCTGGTTTATCAGTGGCCTTATTTTTTGAGAATTAGAATTAAGGGCTACAAATCAGATAAAGTAGGGCAGTAATTAAATGACTAGCACAGGTGCATAGAATTGCTACAGCTGAATGACCCTCAAATATGAGGAAATTGAAAAGAAAATCCTCCAGACAGATTCTGTTCTATAGTCAGGTCAACAGAATGTAAGCTTTTTGAAGGCAAGAAAGGTGGTGTATTTCTAGCACCTAGAATACTGCCTGGTACAAGGTGCTTAACAATTATCTGTTTACTGATCTTTTACAAAATTTACAACTGAAGGAGAAACATATTTATGTACATATGTATGTATCATGCACACACATATATATGCATGTATATTTGTATGTAAACATGTATGTATATCTTTAAAATAATGATCAGAGCCCCCATTTCCCCCCGATTATTTCATAGAACCTATTGCTTATGTGCTGACATTCTCCAAAAGAACAGCTATTCACTGGCATCATTTTCTATCTTCGTGCTTTTCTTTTCCTTTAACATTAAGAAGTTTCAGTAATGCATAATATTGATACAGAAAAACTGTGTGGCACACTAGAGTCAAATGAGTTGGGTTGAAATTCAAGGGATATGTATGTGGGCCAATCATTTAATGCTCTGGGTTTCAGGGTTTCTTTTTTAAACTGTAAAATGAGGGGTAAAACTGAATTACCTCTAATGTCTCTTCCAGGAAGAAAACAAGCAAACAAACATGGTCACCCTTATTTTAGCATGGAGGTCATTCTGCATTCTCAAAAGCTATGCAAATGGAGCTTCTAGGCTGGCAGGTCCTACGAGGCTGCAGAGGATTCTGGCAGATGTGTGGTGCTAGAATATATTTCTGTTGTCCCAAGGCCAGCCTAGCTAATTTTGGCAATAATCCTTCCCAAGTCAACTATAATCTGATGAATTTTTCAAACTCATCCACTCTCCCAAATTATGGAATAGGGTATTAAGGACTTGAAATCTACAAGGATAGAGAGATAAAGTCATCTTCAACCAAACATCATCTCTTAAAACATTAAATACTGGGAACCATTTGGAGAAGCAACATTCATTAAACCCACAACCTCTTCTCCTCCAGCTGCCTTTCCTAGTACAGCCCAGATATCTACCATCATGTGCTTTCCTACAGCATAAACATCCAAGCTTCACAAAAAAAACAAACAAACCCACTAACTCTGGGAAATGAAAAACCTTTGTTTAGGTCAATGCCAAGATAGTTTGCCAGTGTACTTTTTACGGATGTAAATAAAAGTTTGTCAGAATTTTTGTTTTTCAAACATTGGGTTGATCTACCCGTATCAGCCTGGAAAATATCAGAAGGAATGGATTTAGAGTAGCATAGGGAGCAGGATATCAGGTTGAAGAACTCCCAAAGTACAAGTGGGTGAGTTGGTCATACTTACTGGTAAGTTGTTGGGCTGACATTGATGCGTCGTGGATGGCTGCCTGATTCAAACTTGCTGGCAAGGGTGACATTGTTTCCAAAGAGGCAATACCTTGGCATTCTTACACCAACAACTCCAGCCAGGACAGACCCTGAGTGAATCCCTATCCTCATCTGAAAAGAGAGATAGACACACACATACAGAAGAGAGAGCAAGAGGAACACATGTACACAGAGAGAGAGAGAGAGAGAGAGAGAAAGAGAGAACACATATAAATTGTCATTTTCCTCTGTAAGCATCAAAATTTAGAAATATAATTAATTTATTACTGAAAATAATACTGAAAAAAATCCATGATGTACCTCAGATTCAGTTACGCTCTAACTTCAGTTAGTCAATCAAACAACAAATATTTATTTTAGGCACCATCTACATGGCAAGCACTGTGCTAGGCACTGGGAACAGAACGATAAAGAGGAATCAGTCCCTGTCCTCAAGGAGCACACATTCTAGCAAAGAACACAGATGTACACATATGAGCATACACAAAATATATACAGGACAGTTTTGGTATGAGTTGAGGACTAACACTTTGGAAAAGCCTTGTGATAATGTTTAACAACCTAAAAAGTCCCTAATAATAGTATTTACCCTACTTTTCTTGAATATTGCAACAATTCAAAATATGTGTAATTTCATGAGTGTGGGTACTCTCTCCACTAATACCGATTGAAAGGTTTCACTTAGTAAGATGATTTCATTAATTGCTATCACAAAAGAAAATCATGACCTTGGAACCAACTTTTCATTAATGAATTTTTCCAGAATTTAGTTAAGGTGTTGCTAAGTCCATGTAGAAAGTCTTTCTAGGCTAATAGGGCTTGCCTTGTACTTCACTGGAAAAGTCTGCAAGGCTCAGAATTACTGCCATACCCCTAGTGAGCTAGCTAAAGAGGATTATAGTGGAATAAAGTCCCTCCTGCTAAGGATATTCACATATGGAATCAATATCTATTTTGTATATGTAAATATAAGCACAACAATATAGCTATAAAGCAACAATCCATATCAGGGATTGGAAGTCCTCAGCCCATGGAATTCATTCACTCAACAATCATGTTATTAATCACCTACTATGTGTCAGGAACCATAATAGGTACTATGGACAGGAAGAGAAAAAGGAAATAATCTCCACTCTCAAGAAGCTTATATTTTATTGATAGTGAGCATATAGCAAGTACAACAATGATATATCTATATAGGTATATATATGGATATAGATATAAGACTAAATAAAAAGTAAGTTTGAAAGAAAGCACTGACAATTTTGAGGGAGGGAAATCAAGATATGTTGTATGAGATGACAATATAGATAGGAACTAAGGAAATAAACATTTATTAAACATCTACTATATGCCAGGCACTGTGCTAACATTTTACATATATTGTCTCATCTGAATCTCACAATAACCCTGGGAAATAGGTGCTATTTTTATTCCCATTTTATAGTCAAGGAAACTGAGGCAAACATAAATTAAGTGATTTGTTCGAGTGACAGTATTCTTGTTTTCAGGACCAGCACTCCATCCACTGTAATACCTAGCTTCTCTTTAAATGGCAATCAGGAGAGTTTTTATTTATCCTAGAGGTGACAGAGGAATATTAAAGCCTGTTAGGCAGGGAAGTGACATGGTGAAACCTGTTTATTTAAACCTGTTAGTTAGACGATTGTAAACAGGATTGATAAGAAAAGGCAAAAACAACACAGGGAGATCAATTAAGACTATTGATATAGACAATATCAGATGAGGGCTTGATCTAGGGTCAGTGGAGAGAAGGGTTCAAATACAATACATACTGTAGCAAGAGAACTAAAGAAGCCTGGCAACTGATTGGATGTGAGAGGAAAAGGCGTGTGTGTTTGTCCATTGCCAAAGAAGACCATGCCACCAGAGAAATGATGACATGACTTGCATTTGACTTTGTTTTGAGTGAGGAAGGGCTGTGCAGGTCACCAGCCTCACTTCTCCTCCAGAGCCATCTGAATCCAGTGACCAGATATTCATCAGGATGACTGGAGATGACCCAGGATGAGGCAATTGGAGTTAAGTGACTTGCCCAAGGTCACCCAGCTAGTGAGTGTCAAGTGTCTGAGGTGAAATTTGAACTCAGGTCCTCCTGACTCCTGCACTGGTGCTCTATCCACTGCACCACCTAGCTGCTCCTAGAGGAAAAGGTAAATATAGACTCAAGGATGACTCTGAGATTTTGAACCTGAGTATCTGGGACAATAATGATGTTCATTCTCAATAGAAATAGAGAAATTAGGAAGAGAGGAAAATTGAGTGGGAAAAAAGGAAGACAATTAGCTCTTTTTGAGAGCTGCTGAGTTTGGAATGTCTACAGGACACATCCAGTAGGCATGTGGTGATACAGACCTGGAGCTCAGCAGAGCTACCCTAGTGGAAAGTATATTTCTGGGAGTTATCAGCATAGAAAGCTTAGTTGAACCCATGGGAGTAAATGATGTGACTAAGAAAGTTCAGATAGAAAAAAGAAAAGGGCAAGAACTGAGGCTTGGGAAACACCCACTTTGAAAGGTGTGGTTTGTGGATTATGATCCAGCAAAGGAGACTGAGGAGTGACAATATAGATAGGATAGTAACCAAAAGAGAGTGATTGCACAAAAATTCAGGACTGAATCCAGTTTATAGGACTGGTCCTGCAAAGGAATTCAATGGCTATGGTAGATATACTTTAGCATCACTTACAGTGGAGTCTTCTCCCAGGTTCTGACTCTACAATTTTGGGGTTTGCCTTATCAATGTATAGGATGATGGAGACAGTGAATAACCAGAAGAACAGATGTAGTACAATGGAAAGAATATTGTATTTTGAGTCAGAAGGTCTGTTAACTTAGCGTTGGCAGTTACTACCTGTGTATCCTTAGGGGACAAATCATATAGCATCTCAGGGCCTCAGATAAAATGAGCAGATTAGTCTAGATCAGGGGTGAAGAACCTGTGGTCTTAAGGCCATATATACCTTTCTAGGTCCTTGGGTAAAGTAAGGCCTTTTGGCTGAGTTCAAATTTTACAGGACAATCCATTTATTAAGGGGATTTGTTCTACGAAGTTTGGATTCAGTCAAAGGGCTGCACTTGAGGACTTAGAAGGTTACATGTGGCCTCAGGGACACGGGTTCCTCACCCCTAGTCTAGATGATCTCTGAAATCCTGTACAGTCCTAAAAATCTGATGTCTTCAAAGGGCAAAAAATACTTCATCTCCTGTTCAACATACATACACATGTATTTTCCACTAAGACAAGCATGATGACTTCCCTTTTGATGAGATGTATCCAAAAATCATAATGAATAACATTCCTGAGAAAGGAAGTTTCTTGCCTCTGGTATAGTGGAAAATATGCTGAACCTACAATTTCATCTCATCTTATTTCATTCCTTATTACTGCATATGTGACTATGGACAAGTCAATTAACTTCATGAACTTTGGTTTCTTCATACCTGTAATATTTTATATATATATATACATATATGTATAGTTATAATATTGTTCTGCCTGTCTCATGTTTGCAAGGATCTAGTGAGCTATGTGTATGCATACGAAAGTTACTTTATAAGGTTGCAAGCTCCATGTAAATATATACTACATAGAAAAATTGAGGTAGATGATTTCTTTTTTTTAATATATTCATTTTATTTATTTTTAATGCTCTACAGTCACTACCATAAAACTTAGATTTTTTCCCCCTGTTTATCCCCTATCACCCCCCTCCCTCCCCAAGATGGCATACAATTCTATATATTCTACCTACACACACATTCCTATAGAATACATTTTCATTATAGTCATGCTGTGTAGAAGAACTAAAATAAATGGGAGAAATCATACAACAAACCAAAACATAATATACAGACACGCACATGCACACACACACACACACACACACACACACAAATGATCTGCTACATTCTGTGATTGAATTCCATAGTTCTTTCTCTGAATGTGGAAGGAATTTTGCCTTAGAAGACTATTAGGAATTTTTTTTTAATGTCCTTGCATTGCCATGAAGAGATAGACTATTTCTTGACTAAAGCACATTATGCAGGTGAGTAAACAAAATATGTCATAGGCTAGAAGTAGAACTCTTAATGCCTTGGTCACTTGTGCTCCAGATTGGCTAAGACTAAGGGAAGAGAAAAGAATAAAAGAGATGCTGTAGACTATCAGCCTACTGGGGTCAATGTGGCAGAGAGACAGCCAGGTAGCTCAGTAGAGTGTTGGACTTTGAGTCAGGAAGACCTGAGTGCAAATCTAGCGTTTGACACTTGCTAGCTTTGTGCAACCATGGGTAAGTCTCTTGACATCTAGCATCCTCTGTTTCCTCATCTGTAAAATGAATATAATAATAATGCTTTCTCCACAGAATTGTTGATAAGAGCAAATGAAAGAACAAATCGAAAGTGCTTTATAAGCCTTAAATTCTAGCTTTTATCATCATCATCACCATCACCAACACTACCACCATCATCACTGGAGACAACTTTGAGAAGGAGGAACTATTAGTATGTTTTTTAATTGCAAGCCCAGAGATGAATAGACCCCATTCTTTGCCAATCCAATTCTTGATATCACAATTACCAAAATGAAGGACCAATATATGTTAATTTCATATCATAGGCCTTAGGACAAATCGCCGAGGGAAAAATCTTTTCCCACAGTAAGATTGGCTATGGCCTAACTATAGTTTCTAATGCCATGATGCATTTATTAAAAAAATTTTTTGTTTTATGCAAATAATATGATTTGTTAAAATAATTCTATCTACTCCTTTTTCCTTCCTTCCCTCTAAGAAAAACAAACCCCTATAATATGCAGAGCTGTCCGTGATGAGGAATCTTCTAAGGTGAAAAGTGTTGATAGGTGCAGGGACAAGGAAGAGGATAAATGAGAAAAAGTCTTTCAAAAATATATCTGTATAGTCCTTTGTTCAGAGTCAGGGAAATAATGGGCAATTTTATTATATTTCTCCTGTGTTTCTATTTTCAGTCACAGATACACCAGCCTGTTCCTATGCCAAATTAACGTGTGCAATACAGATCTGCCTAAGGGAAATTCAGAACTCCAAGGCTAAGGCTGTCAATGGGGACTTCCTACCATGACAGAGATCTTGTCAAACAGGAGGCACGGTAGAATGAATGAACATTGCAACGGCAGCTTTCACAGCCTCATTATTTTATAGTCTTCATTTTAAAATTACACCCCTATGCCTACATCCTAAAGCCAAGAGGCTTCTATTATCCTATTGTCAGAAAGAGAAATGTCCCAGATGAAGACCTTGAGGATTTGGGGGGGAAGGGTTAATTTTGTTTGTTTTTTTTCTTTAGTCTACTTACAAGAAGGATATTCAAAAATACATAATCCCTGGGAAGTCACAAGTAACCCAGACTCATATCCAGTAATGAGTTGGGATGCTCAAATACAGTTACACTAGAAAAAAAAGAGACCCCACCAAGTCCTTTTCATATTAAATCATCAGTCTACAATTATTTTTTTTTACAATGAACTGTAATTTCTTTAGAAAGTACTTTTGTCAGAAAATCATTACCTCGCTCACTTTGGTGACATAAGCAAATTTCCAAAGGATATAGCGAAACAACGTTGAATACCACAAGGTGTTTATTCCCACCAGATTTGAGATTTAGGTCTTAGGATAACTACAGCTATAAAATTCTAGCATTGATTTGTTCCTAATGGGACTTTCTGACAGTCCATGAGCATTCAATGATCTAGGATGAAATAAACTGAAAGTTTGTGATGTTACAAAATAGAACTATAGATAAAAAGAATCTCTGAGATCTTCCTGCCAAAGCCCTGCCCAAAACAACATAGCCAACAAGTAGTTATTCAGCCTCCACTTGAATGACTAGACTTATGACATTTGAATATTAGGAAATTCCTCTTTATATTGAGCTAAAAAATTTTCCTTCCTACAATTTCCATCTTTCTGCCTTCTGAAGCTGGGAAAAATACGCTTAATCCTTTTCCATAAGAAAACCTTTCAAATATTAGAATTTTTTAACTTATCAATATTAAATTAGCCAGAACTTTCAATGCAGTAGAGTTTTTTCTTTGACTATTTTCCAAATCACCTTTAGTAGGGAGAAGGAAGTCCATATTAAGTATTTAACTTTGTCTGCCACCCTCCCAAGAAAGCTATTAAAGTAAAACCTGGGGTTAGTACCAAATAGCCTAATTTCTGACAACTTTATCTTATTTTCCTGTTCAATGAGAGCTGATGCTTTGAACGATGACCCTGAGTCACAGATGATCAGTTATATTTTGTTCACTGTTCTCAACTTACTACTTGATAAAGTCAGATAATAGAACCATATATTTTTAGAAAGAAAGATGTCATATGTGGTTTGAAATAAAAGTTTTCTACTTCTTAATAAATCACTGACTGTAGTTCAGTATTTGAAAATAAGTCAGCCTTAGAGATTATCTTCTGCATCCCTTTCATTTTTTTTTTTTTTTTTTACAAATGAGAGAAACAAGACCCAAAGGTAGGAAATGGAATGCCTGAGTTCATGCAGCTTATTAGTTGAAGAGCCAGGCCAAGAATCCAAATCTTCTTAGCTGCTCTATGAAAAACATTCAAATCCCTAATACTAAATACCCTGCAAAAAGGAGACTCAAACTTCATTTCTAATATCATTTTCCATGATTTCCCCAAACAAACTCTCTTTGCTCCAGGCAGACTGGATGGCTCTTTTAGATTTTTACCTATAGTATTATGAAGTGTCCAAAATGAGAGGGGTGACTTAGTGAGGTCACATTGAGAATAATATATTTAGATTTGGACACTACATTTTAGGAAGTGCTTTGACAAGTCTAGAGGAGGCCTTGTCTATTGCAGACCCAATTGAAGGAAATGGGAATGTAGAACTTGGAGAGAATGCAGGGAGGAAGTAACAGCCAACTTTATGTGTTTCAAGTATTTTCGTCACATGAAAGGGAGAATAGGCTTGGTCTCAGAAGGCAGAACTAGGAACATTAGCCAGAAGTTTCAGAGAGACACTTAAAATCACTGTAAGAAAAAAAAAGATCTAGAAAATACAGCTATCTCAAAGTAAAATGGACCACCTGAAGAACTGAGGGTTTCTCCATCATTAGAGAAGTGGCTGGATAAATTCTTGTCAGGGATTTTCTTGACAGGATTTTTGTTCAGGAATATATTCAACTATTTGCCCTAGGAAATCCCTTTTGAACTTCACAATACTATAATTTGGGGATTCTATGAGAGCTTATTGTTTGTTTCCTGCACCAACCAAACACCTCGTGGACTTTCCTGTCTCTGAACATTTGTTCATTTCCAACCCCTTCCTCTGTGCTTTTTTTCCCCTGATTCCTGCTTTTTATTCAAAGTTCAGCTTAAAACTCATAGCCTCCATAGAAACTCCTCTGGCCACACAAACCCAATGCTCTCTACCTCTGCCTGCACTTCCAAAGCATTTACTTTCTATCCTACTGGTTTGATACTTACATATCACTGCCTTGTAATGCTAGTTATATTTTTATTTGTAAATGTACATCTTCTAACCAGACTAAGTTTTTGAGGACAAAGAATATCTTATAACCATTGCACAACTTCTTCGTCCCCTACCACACTCTTTACAGATCATTAGGGTACCCTGGCACATGGAAGACACTCAGTAAATATTTAGTAATATTTTATAGGTTTCTCAGGAGTAAAAACATATAAGCTCTAAAAATTATGGTTCATACAGCAAACAAGTTAATAAAAATCCCCATCTGTTCCAGTCTCTATACCTATATAAGAGGCAGGTTGAACAGATTTACTGACAACTTTGGCTTCTGAACAACTATATCAGTTTCTCAAAGATATAATTTATTAGTTGTGTAAATATTTAATTTTGTATCGGACTCATAATATGAATCATATTGAATATGTTGCTAAATTTGCTGGGTTAAGATTTTAAACTATTAAAAAATTACAAGTCTATAATCAATTATATCCATAAAAATTACTATGCACGCACACGCACATGCACGCGCACGCACACGCACACGCACACACACACACACACACACACATACACACACACACATATATATATATACTTAACCAGTTTGTTAGGCATGTGTTAAAGATCTATCTCAATAATGTATTGTGGGAAATCTTCCCACCCACTCAGATTATAAACCACTTAATACATGAGTCCTAGTAAATTGTCTGAAACAGAATAATTTGCCAAAACAATCTCACAGTTAGCAAATGAAAGAGGCAGATCTGATGCAGGTCTTCCTACCTCCAAGCCCATATCGCTATCCACTACACCAGGCAAATCACACTTAAGAGGATGAAAAAGAAGAGCTCTGCCATTTTATTAATCATGTACTTATTAAGGGCCTATGGTTTAGTCAGCACTATGCTTGGTGTTTTGGAAAGGAAAGAATAAAACACAGCTCTTGACCAATAAGGATCTTATCTAATTATAATCTCCGTCAGAATAAACCAAGTATCTTTCTGTTCCACAACAAAAATAACACTCCTTCACCTCCCTTGCCTGCGTCTCTCATTATTCACTGTACTTCTCTGGGAAGGAATGTTCATCAATGTTTCATCGGTTTGTGCATTTCAAACTGAAAGGTATCTTTTTTTTATAGTTTCAAAAGCTCAGAACTCTCAGGAAGAATACAATCTCCTCATGTATAACATATAGCACAGGGATTCTCTTTTCCTTGTGAGTCTCAGAAAAATGACCACCTGGAGAAGGAGTCCCTGTGGATATGTGGCATTTCTCCATGGACAACTGGAAGCTTCTTTGAATCTACCATCGAACTGCCGGACTGTGCCATGTGCATGGACACAAAATCTCTCCACCGAATCTGTTTGCTGATTTGCTTTGAACATTGATGTCTACAGATAAATTCTGTTTCACGAAAGTTGGTAAGAATTAGACTTCTAAGCTAAAAAAAAAAAGAAATTAAAGCCTTAAGTGTTACCCTTCCATCCCAGAGGAAGATGCTATAATATAGCTAATAATTCTGAAGAAATACCAAAAGTTATTAAGGAAAGCTAGTTCATTTCATGTTTCTCTTCCTCTGCTGCCATCCTGGAGTTTTTTATCTGTATGTTTCCTTTGTGTTAGCCCAGTACTCTCATGGATCTGCGGTGTTATTGAAAGTACTACTCTTTTCAGTGATATAGGTCACAACCCATCTATCTCTACCTATCCTGTGCTACTTTTGTCCTTGTCTTCTCAGTGAAACATGGACAGTCTACCAGTGCCATGCCAGGAAACTGAATCTCTTCCTTTTGAACTGTCTTAGGAAGATTCTGAGGATCATCTGGGGGGATAAGGTACCAGATACTGAAGTGCTTGCTGGAGCTGAACTGCCAAGCATTCAAACTATGCTTCAGAGAGCGCAACTCCGATGGGCTGGCCATGTTGTTCAAATGCCAAATGTACACTTGCCAAGAAGACTATTTTATGGGCAAGCGATCACATGGTGGCCAGAAGAAGTGATACAAGAATACTCTGAAGGTCTCTCTCAAGAACTATGGATTTGACTATGCAACATAGGAGACACTGGCACAGGACCACTCAGCTTGGTGTGCCCACATCAGAAAGGGTGCTGTGCTCTTTGAGCAAAGCATAATTGAGACAGCACAAAGTAAACACAGGATGCACAAATTTGGGATATCCACTCCAAATATTCATATGGACTATCTTTGCCCAACCTGTGGCAGAGCATCCTGAGTTCATATTGGTCTGATCAGCCACAGTTGGAGACACTGAAATTTCACTTTACAATGGGTGATGTCATTTTGGTCCTCTTCGAAGACAAAGAACAGCAACCAAGCTACCTTTGTGCATGTCTTCTCAGAAATGACCATTCTGGGGCTTGTTTTTATTCCCTTAACTCTTCCAGAATACCAATTGAACAACAGGGCTGTCTATCTGTTATCTCTTATTTGCTGTATCTTGTTTTCTGGTTATACATTTCTATAAATTCTATGATAACATTCTTTAAAAATAAACTTTCTGTGTAATCATTTAAAATCCATTATCTTTTGCCTTCTTGTACAATGTCCACCCATATTCATTGGACAAATATATCCCCTCTTGAATACCAACAACTAAAGAATGTCTACTGATAGTGCAAAAGCTATTTGATTCTTACCATCCTCTGCTTCCTTTCCCACCATTCTGCTATCATCACTGTAGAAGTAGAAGGGAGGCATGAGGACATCTTTATAATTGTCTTTGCTTCATATGTTGCCATGTCAAATAATTCATCACCCAGTGGTCAAATGTGCTGGTGATGAAGCTTTCCATACTTAAATGGGCTTGTTTTTTGGAAAGCAGCCAGTCTATTTATCTCTACTCATCCCCCCCCCCCCCAGTATAGTAGAATGTGCTAGAGCTTATGTTCCATTGGCATAAGTCTTCACAAATCTGGGACTGACCATGTGGAACCACAATATAATTTTATCATCTTTTTTTCAGTATTCCTACAATAAAGAAGGCAGGAAAGTTGATCTATAATTGGAAAAGCCAGCAGGTGTTGAAAATAGCCTTGATAAGGGCACTAGCCTCTCTTATTGGTTGAGATTGCCTACAGCCAACCACTTAAGCGCTCAGAGGCTTTCTTCTGTGATAGGACCTGTCAAAGCTTGTAGTTCACTGGCTCAGACTTTGACAACCCAGGGTCAATTCCACACCATGATGAAATGTGAAACTGCACAGGGATTTTGCTCACCAGCACCATCTTCATTCAGAATTCCCAGCCATCTTTACTTGAATGCCACTATCTCCATATCTGCTCTTATTTAAACATATTAATTCCATAAAGAGTTTCAGCAATGACTTCATGTACAAAATGATTTGACCAAGCACAGAGTACTCCACAGATTCTATTTCATGTCCCCAGACTTTTCTTAATACCATTATGTAGCCATTCACTCATACACTTAGATATTAATTTATGTTCTAAATAGCTTTCTATATTATATTTCCCCTCCCAGATGGTAAAGTCCATGAGAGTGAAGTATCATGCTAATTAAACTTTGTTTCTATCTTTGGAACCTACCATAGTGGCCTATTCGTAGTAGGTGCATCAACCATAAGTAGCAAGACAGAAGGAAGTAAGGCAGCTAAGTGGCTCTATGGATAGAATGTTGAGTTAGGAGGACCTGACTTTAAATCTCCCTTCAGATACTTACTAGTTGTGTGAGCCTGGGCAAGTCATTTAACCCTATTTGCCTCAGTTTCCTCATCTGTAAAATGAGCTGAAGAAGGAAATGACAAACCGTTCCAGTATCTTTGCTAAGAAAATTCCAAATGGGGTCACAAAGAGTTAGACAGTATTGGATGACTAAAGAACAACAGGAAGACAAGTCTTTCGGATGGCCAGAAAATAGTAAGGGCAAAAAAAAAAATTTGCTACTAACAGGTAGGCAAAATAAAAGCAGAAAATCAGGTCACAATCACAAAGAGGAATGACCTTTTCTTCTTCATGTTGATATCCCAGTCAGGGTTTAAATAGGGATTATAAGAGACATTCTAACCATAAGTAAGATAGTTCTCAGAGACTATGGAATATTATTATCACAAAGACAATATATTTAACTTGGCTCAGTTTCAATTTACTGAAAATTGTAAATTGAGAACAAATATACTTCCATAGAGTAACTACCTCATAGGGTTGTGATGAAGATCCAATGGAATAATAAATGTAAACTTGGGTAAATTTTAAAGTGCTATATACATGCTGCTGCTATTACAGTGGCAGCTGTTGCTTCTGTTGCTGCTGCTGCTACTGGGGATTGGAATTGTTATCATTACTGTTAGCCTGGAGCAATCTGGCTCACTTCTGTTCCTTCACACACATTCTATGCTATATGCATTCACTCAATGTGTGCTTCCTGGTCACTTGTGTTCCCTGAATTTATTCCCTCCAATACTATATACACCTGGTAACATGGGAAGTATATGGGGGAAAGGGGAAAAGTAGTAGTTTCTTGTAACATCAAATTATTTAGCTTTTTAATTTAGATTTTCACGCTTCAACACATGAGCTGATATTTGTAAAGTGCTGTTTTGAGCAGGTGATGATACATGGAGTACTTCAAGCCTGGAATAGCTTTTGGGGGCTCCCTTTTTAAAATCCAGAAACTAAAAAATAATCGTTGAATTGAGTGGAAAGGACCATCATTAAAACATGCTCTTATTTAAACATATTAATTCCATAAAGATCTTCAACAGCGACTTCATGTACAAAACAATTTGACCAAGCACAGAGTAATATTAATGACAATAGTAATATAAATAATAATAATAAATAGCATTTATAAAGTTTTATGGCTTACACAGCACTTTCACATGTTAACTCATTGGATCCTAACAACCCTGTGACGTAGGTGATATTATGATCCCTGCTTTCTATATGGTAAATATGAGTGTTAAGTGACAAAAGTTAAGTGACTTGGCCAGAGTGACATAACTAGTGTCTAAGGGTAGGTTTGAACAAATCTTATGCTCTATCCTCTGTGTCACCTAGCTGCCTTAAAATATGAAACAAAGTACTGAAACTTTTATGAGCTTTGTCACCAACAATATATATAATCAAAGCTGTCCACTACAGCTTCTATGATCCTTTGTATCTCATTTCTAGTCATGAACTCTTTGCCATTTCCATAGCTTCAAAAGATGTTTTCCTCTTCTTCTAATTTGTTCATGAAATGACCTTTAATATATACATTATTTATCCACTTGAAGCCCAATTGATTCTCAAAATATTTTTTTTGTCAAAATCACTGTTTTAAAAGTCCTAAAGGAAGTCTTTCTCACTTTTGGCTGTCAACATGCAGCAGACAGACAGGTATATTTTTGCCATACAATCCTTCACATACTCTTGTTGCTGAATCATTTTTCTGTGTGTATAGCTTTTCATTGACCCCATTGGGGTTTTCTTGCGAAAGATATTAGAGTAGTTTGCCATTTCCTTTTCCGGCTCATTTTACATATGAGGAACTGAGGTAAACAGGGTTACATGCCTTTTCTAACATCATACAATTAGTAAATGTGGAGGCCAGATTTGAACTCAGGAACATGAGTCCTTCTTACTCCAGGTCTCTCACTCTATCCACTGAGCCATCGAGCTGCCTTACATACTCTACCTTAGATTACACATTTTTAATAATATTTTCCCAATTGTATGCAAATCAATTTTTGACATTCATTTTTTTTTAAATTCTGAGTTCCAAATTCTCTCCCCTCTCCATCTCCTCCCCCTTCCCTTAGATGGTAAGCAACTTAATGTAGGTAATACATGTGCAATCATGCGAAACATTTCCATATTAGTCATGTTATGAAAGAAAACACAGACAAAAAACCCGAAAAATAAAGATGAAAATAGTATGCTTTGATCTGCATTCATACTCCATCAATTCTTTCACAGGAGGTTGATAGCATTTTTCACCATGAATCCTCTGGAATTGTCTTCGATCACTGTGTTCCTGAGAATAGCTAAGTCATTCACAATTGATCATGACACAATGTAACTGTCAGTGAGATCACACATTGTTTTAAAGCATAAATATTGGACAGAGCAACATCAAAAAAGTTTCCTATATGTATGCTAGATAAGTGATTAATTGCATGACTATTTATCCCTCTAACATAAAATACAGAAAGACTAAAAAGTCAGGGTCTTTTAAAGAGGCAAACTGAACAGAACCCTCACAGCCTAAAAGAATTAATGTAGTTTGGGGAGATTCTAAACATAGTACAGACAGTGATAGGTATTAGGGGAACCTAGTTAAATATGTATAACCCTCTTGCTGCTGGCAAGCAAGGCAAGTTGAAGTCATCAATCACTCATTGCTACGGTAACTATTCACCTATAGCTGGGGAACTCCTCAATCTTTGCTTTGCAAGGGTGGAATTCCATAAAAACTCACTCTCTCCTCTGAAGTATGGCTTTTCTGGCAAACCCCAATCCTCTCCACCTTCCAGTGGAAGAGGGAAATAGATGACTTCCACCTTCCCTGCTCCCCTTGGTATTGGGGCTGTGTTATTTACCAGATATATCAGCCTGCTTTCTTCCTTTCCTCAAAACTGTCATCTCTTTAAACGAGTAGCTTTGAAACTCCAACCAGTTTTCTATCACTCTAAATTGAGTTTTCAAAACCTCAATAATTTAGATTTCTGCACCTTCCAGGGCAAACATAATTAATAAGAAAGGTCAGAACTATATGACAATGCATCTTATGGAAGATAAAAATAATTTAAATTGAATGTAAAAGGTAAGGAATAACCAAATGTGTACATTGTCAACCACTTTCACTAGTAGACAGAAAAGGATTAAGCAGCTTTATCTAAGAGTTAGAAAGGATCAATAAATCCTAGGAGAATGGTTTCTGGGGGTGGAGAGTAGGAGGAGGTAACAGAAAAGTTTAAGCATTAGGTGTCAACAAACCAAGTGGAATATCTCTTTCCTTGCTAAATCCATTGTAATGCTCTTCTCATTGATGCTTGTTTATAATACTAGACCTGTCCTATCCCCACTATCTGCAATCTTGACATGGCCATGGTTGTGCTTAATGCAAGCCTCATCCTCTATCAGATGTCTGTGGTATATATTTCAGCAGTCACTTCTAAAGGCTCCTCTCATGTATCTATCTCACCACTTACTGTGACCTCCTCCTGCTTCTTACTTGCACTGGCTTCCTGTTTCTTCTCTCCATTCCAAGATCAGCCTCAAGGGCAGAACGTAGGAGTCTAGGCAACTGCTTACACAACAAATCTGTTCCCTTTTCTGCCTCTCCAAGACTCCCTTTTCTTTGCGAGTGTGTCCAAAGTCTGCATTCACATTAATTTAGAAATAATTATTATTAAATTTAGCTGCTGGAAAAGTTATTTCCCTTTTGACATTCCAATAAATGGAACATTAAGCTCCTAGCAAGGCATCAAGCATTCCATAAATCTAAACTATTGATGGTGATGGAGAAGGAAGAAAGTGATAAATTGTTGGAAGGCGAGAAAACTTTTCATTTTTCTCTGTCAATGTTAGATTTTAATTCAGAAACTTTTAAAAATTTCGATTTTTCCACATTACATTATCTTTACCTATTCAGCCACAATAAAAGGGTCACTTCTCAATTCAATTTAATTCAATTAAATAAACATTTATAAAGTGCTGTCAAGTTATTAGGAGATATCCTGTTTTCCAGAGCTAAGACTCAGCAAGTAGGCTGTGCTCTGCTCTTGGAATAACAGTAATCCTTTGTGCTAACCCTCTGAATGATCTCAACCACAGCAAAATGCCAGAATTGTTTCTGGCTGTGAAGCTCTGTTATGAATCAAACTTGTCACATTGTTGTTGTTACCCCTAGTTATCACAGCTATAGCTCACTGTGTAGCCATAGGTGCAAGTATTGAGATCTCCCCACACTAAAGGGGTACTGCCACTAGGGGCAGGTCTCCAGCACATGTGTCCTTACTTAGAAGCCATTTCCTTCACTTTGAAATTAAACTTGTGTTTGATTCCTAACTCTCCTGTTCTAGTCTGCTTTGTTCATCTTTCATCTCCAGCCATCCACAGGTTAGAGGCTAGTTCCATCTGGTTAACATTAATTGGTGTCAGAAGTGGGATTGGACATGAAATGGGTCCATTGGACTCTGTGCTACCAGTGGAAACAGACTATGTTACAGAGACTGATTTCTCTGCAGTCCAACAGCCCCAGCCCCAATTAGGTGAGTCCTCTGCTCTTGTCCCTGTTCCAATCCTCTGAGTTCCACATTGGTTGAGCTTGGCATTCTTTGTGAGAAAAACTCCAGGGACACTCCCATGATCCAGTTCATCCCAGGATCCCTCTGGTAAGGATATCCCTACTTAATTGCACATCTCTCCTTATTGGCCTCTCTGTGTGCCACCGTAAAATTACAACTGCTTGTCTAACTGTAAACCTTGGTAACTTGTGTGCCTCAGTCAAACTGGTTAAAATTAGAATTGTAATTGTGCATTTTGTTAAAATTCTTTGTGTCTGTCCATTATCTGTCTTATCATTTTGTTTATGCTTGTGTCTTTGTAAAATGTAAAATGCTTGTGTTGTGAACTAGATTCTGTTACCATGAAAGATTTAAAATGCAGCCAGCCAGAAAAACTTCTAAGGGCTGTAGCCAGAGAATTTAGATCACTGAAAAAGATTAAGGTACTTTCATAACTGAAGCTATTATCCCAGTAAGCAGGAGTAATGCCCACTTTAGGCTTTCCAAGGGAGATTAGGTTATAATAAAAAGAAAAAAAATGTAACACACCTTTCCCTGCACCTTCTCCTCCCTCCCACCATTTCAGCTTTGGCTATGTTAGAATGACAGAAATAAAGTCAGATAATTTAAGTCTGTGGAATTACTGAAAACATCCTAGCAGATTAAGGAGTTTGAGGATTTATCATTTTTATGATTGCATGAGAGAACTCCTGAGAGTTTGGGGTAATTCTCCAGGAACTCACTCCCTTCTGAAATGTCTCAGTAAGTATTAGGTTACCCCTCTGTAGAACTTGTTTTAAGGAAAAATAAGAATTAAATTTAAAAAGTTTAAAGTAAATGGCAAGATTAATAGCTTCATTGTTCTAATGCAATAAAGGAAGGTATCTAGTTTGGAAGTAATCCCAGAGTGAAGAAAGAGAGAAAAAAAAGGCAAATGTTTTGCACTATATAGCAACTTAACTCTTCCTTGAATTATTGTTTAACTCTTCTAGTTCAGAGACCCTCTCCCTGTTAACCCCTCTCATCCCAGATCATATTCCCAAATACAGGTATTGAAAAAAATGGTGGAAAAATGCAAGGAATCTTAAATTGAATTCTTCCCCTTCAGCCATGCAGTTCCCACTTGGTTGGGGGGATGGTGGTAAGGAGGACAGCAGCTGCAATGGAATCTCCCACTGTCAGTGGCCTCAATAGCCCTGTGCCTGTGAACCTTCTGCAGTCTGCCCCTCTAGGCAAGGAGGCATCACTCAGGTGCAATACATCTGCCCACTCTGCCTCAGCAGCTACAAGTGGCCCCAGACCCAGCAGCACCTAGTCCCAAAGCTGCAGATGTGGGGGGGGGGGGGGGGGGGGTCAGATCCTACCCCATGGTCAGCACTTTGCCCTGCCACCAGGAACTACCAACAACAGGAAGGTCCTGGCACCAGCCACCCTAGCCCCTAGGATTCCTATTCTGCAGCCAGTGCCCTTTGCTACACCCCACCAAAGCCCAGTCAATGCCTCAAGGGCAGCCTCAGTCCCTGGCAGGCCCTGTCCAGCTGTTGCCTGGGAAATTCCCGGTGCCCCTGGCAGTACCTATTATGGAGGTACAAAGTGGGAGAGGGGACAGGCAGCTAGCCTCTGCCCTTGGTGAGCTGTGTAGTCTTAAGCAAATTATCTTAGCTTAGTTTCCTGTAAAGAGAAAAATAATAATGGTACCCACCTCCCAGGGTTTCCTTGAGGATCAAAATAATATAATAATTGTAAAGTGCTTACCACATACACTATGATATTATTATTATTTCTTCAATTGAACATAATTGTCCCATACCCAATAACCCTAAAGTGGTTTTAAAATGCCAACAGTAATAAGATCAATGGTTTTTTATGTGATAATTTGGAAATGCCATATGAAGTTTTGTTTAAGGTTTTAAATACATCATGTTTGTGTCATTATTGTATTTCTAAATGCTCTTTTATTGTGAAATTTGAGAGACCATTCTAACAGAAATGTTAGACAAATTTTTTTAGTCTGCTACACATAAACTGGCTTTTAAAAGGATATGGTAAAAATAGATATTTGAAAATTGTTAAATATTTAATGAGGTATATTTTGTAATAGATCAGATAATAATATATAGTAGCAAATATTCATTTGAAATTCATGGCTATTATGAAAGTATATGGGGTGGTTTAAAGATATGGTTTCAACATATCAATGATGAGTCATCTATCAAATATTTGCTGTATGTTTGAAGCCCAGAATATGGATAGTTTTAATTTATAAGTAAAGGATAAATGAAATGTTAACTCTTAGGGAAACATCAGGAAAGACAGTCAAGCTCTAAGTTGTGGTTAGTGAAATTTTGCTCTTTAAGGTAAAAATTCCTGGGACAGGGTGACTCCTTGCTCATCCAGGGACTATGAGCTTCTATAGCTGGAAGAGGAAAGGACTTTGCATCCCGGGGTAACTTAGTAGTTCAAAACATGATACAGAAGGTTGTATTTTTTGGAAATTTTGGCCTGTGCATCAATTCCAAGCCCTCTGTTTGATCTGGCAGGAAGAACATGTGGACATTTCCTTGTTCCCTTTTGGACCTTCTTTGGTGCAACCCTTATTGGGAAAGCAATAGTTAAGATGCACATCCAGAAAGTTTTCGTTACTATAACTTTCAGCAAACACATAGTAGACCAGATGGTGGCTGTCATTGAGACTGTACCCAGTCTGGGTCCTTCACTGCAGAAACCTTTCCAAGAGTACTTGGAGGCCCAGCAGCAGAAACTTCACCACAAGACAGAGGAGGGTATGCCACAAGGGGAAAACTAGTTGTCCTGGATATTTGAAAATGTAGTTATTGTCATGGTGTGCTGCTTTATCCTATCCATCATCAATTCCACAGCACAAAGCTATTTCAAGTGAATCCAGCAACAAATGTACTCAGAGGAAAACAACAAATGAGGACAGGAGATGCAATTTACTTGCCCATTCACAAAAACTATAATTGATGGGATCTACTTAAATTGGCACTATTGTAAACAAGGAAACTGAAAAAAAAATCAACCATTATCCAAACTAATGATTTTTTTTCTGAGGGGGTGGAGGTGGGAAAGTAGAAAAATTTTGTTTCTGAAAGCAGTTAGTCCACACTTTTTATTGACAGACTTATATGTAAAAGTAAGGAATACAGTCTTCTTAATTCAGTCTGAGTTGGGTTTTCTGAGTTGGATGGCATGTGGAATTTAATATTTTAATTTACTCCTAAAATTAATGCACAACACCATAATTAGAGACATCAAGCCACCTCCCTCAAAAAAATGTTTTTCATACATCAAGTTCATTTGGCTTGGCATAAGTGGACATTTTCTTTTTCTAAATCATCAAAATGTATATGAATGATAACAGTCTTGCATGTCTATCATGATGATATTTAATATTCCATCCTACCCAGCCCTCCATCCTCACCCACCCAGAAAAAATGTCATTTTATGATGCATTGCACACCTCTGAGGTACCTTTTACATTTTAAGACAGTGTAAGCAAAATCTGACTGGTGCCTCATAAATGAGCTGGCACCATTTTTTATTCTGTATATTTAGAATGAAGCCACCAAAAGGAAAAAAACCTTTATAAAGTCATCTTTGATCATTCCACAAAGAAATTCCCTGGACAGTGATTTACTATTGTTTTGAACTTTGATTACAGGGATAGTCATCTGAATTGTTATGAAGCCAATAGTGGAAAATGGCTTGTGTTGCAGTCTGGGAATTGGTAAAGGTGGATGTCTGTGCTTGAGAAAAAATTTGGGGGATGACCTGGACACAGCCTAAGTAAGAGACTCCTGACCCAATTTCCCCATTGTAGTATTTTCATTCTGAAAAGAAAAATGCCTACATGGTTAATTCTGAGCCTTGGTTTTAACACCCTGTGACTACATGGTTGGCTGTCAGATATGGCTCATGCCTGGAATCAAACAGAGCTAAGGGAGTTTTTCCCTGTGTTACAGTATAACTATGTCTCTCTTTTCACTTTAATAGCAAATTTCTATAATCAAGAAGTTTTGTAAGTACAATAATAAATCTATTAAATAATAGATTGATACCAGAACATCTATGAGTTACTATAGTAGGTAACAAGTATGAACATCTTATAATTTTAATCTATATTTATTTTCAAATCATAATATAAGGATGATATCCTCCTAAGGGTGAAATGGTTAAACAAAGTAATAAGACATAGATGTAATGTGAAGGTTTTCTAATTAAATGGAATAGTAAATTTTGAGAAAAGCAACAGGATTAGATTGCTTTCTCTAAGGACTATATGCATATGTATATGACTGTATATGACTTTCACATGATGGAATTATAATGGAAATTCAGGCTTTGAGTATGTTTTGGTAATAAGTTCTCAAAATTGGATTAAGGGTTTTACACATCAATTATATTGATAATGGTAAAGAAAGTGAAATTATTTTCCCTTTTTGAGGTATCTGATAATTTTAAAAAGCAGAAGAGCTCATTATATAGTTGGATCCTCATAATTTTTTTTAATTTTTATATCAAGATATATATAGGATTTAGGTAAGGATAGAAATAGCAAATGGTATATAAACTGAAATTCTCTGAAGTTTCAAAATTAGAGAACCAGATTTAAATGATATTACTAGCAGAATTCTCTAGGAACATCCTAAGAATAAGCATTTTGTCCAAGAAAATCTTTGTACCATATGACTACATGAACAATCTGGGACTCAAAATGTGCTGGTTTGATGCTTATTGAGAATGGGTTACTGGGATACATGGAGACTCTATGTTAATTAATATCGGCAGTAACAATTGTACTGCTTTGGTCTTTTGTTTTAAGAAGTTTATGTTTGTCTTCTTGGTTATCTTGGTGACATGGAAATCTCTCTTTTCAGAACTAGTCCATTGTAAGCTCTCTAAGCAGTCTGATCTGTACCTGACAATATAATTATGTACATATGGGAACTGGGAGAAAATCTTATTGCTTTGTTTAAACCCAGCCCTCTATGTGCTATTTAAAGACTCTTAACCAAGGACCTGTGTTATGCTTACCAGAAACTCAGATCCAAAGATTGATATAAGGAGTTTTCTCACAATTGTCAACTCATATGTCTTCTAAGGGTCCCTTGCAGATCCTTCTGACTATTGTCACAGCTGCCAAGCTTGTGAGTGTTTACTCCTGGATCATCTGAAGAAAGTCTATGCTCCTGGGTGAATGCCAGAACCCTCCAGGGACCTCAAGGTTCATCTAATACAGACCCAGAACCAGCCAACATCCAGATGAGAAATCTATCCCAAGATTCCAGATAAGGGCTGAGTATACTGTTTTACTTAGATTTTTTTTTTTTTTTGCCTCTTCCCTTTCACTATGTGACCAGCCACAAAGGTCCTAATTCAAGTGTGTGTTTTCTCCCCCTACATTCTCAAACCCTCTTTTTATGCTTGTAAGCAATGGTTATCAATAATACCCAGGATACTGCTCCAATGGGTCATCTCAAGGAACCAATCTCCTGCGTAACATCTTGTCCTGGCCTCTCCTAGCTTATACCTGCCTCTGTTTTATTGGCTAAAAGGGCAAGGGTTCTTTCAGACCTCCTCCCTTTGGCCAAAAGGGGGAAATGTCAGATATTAGGAGATAACCTGTTTTCCCGATGTAAGGGCCGCCGAGCAGGCTATGCCTGAAGCTTGGCACAGCAACAGTCCTTTGCACTCACCCTCTGGATGATCTCAACCACAGCAAAATCCCAGAATTGTTTCTGGTCATGAAGCCATGCTATGACTCAAACTTATCACATGGTTGCTAGTACCCCTCATTGTTAGAGGTACAGCTCACTGCTATATGTGGTCATAGGCATAAGTATTGAGATCTCCCCACACCAAAGGGCCATAAGCCCCATTAGGGGAAGGGTTCTGATATGTGTCCCTGATTACAAGCTGTTTCTCTCACTTTGAAATTAAACTTCTGTTTGATTTGTGACTATCCTGAATGTGTTTGCCTCTGGACATCCACAGGTTAGAGGCTGGTTCTATCCAGTTGACTGTGCCTGTTACCTGCTAGGCATTTTGCTAAGTGTCAGAGATACAAAAAGAGGCAAAAAATAGTCCCTGACCTCAAGAAGCCTACAATTTAAAATGCTATATACATTTAGGTTGTTTTCCTTTTGATTGCTTATAACATTAATAGCATAACACTAAAGGAAATTATAGAATTCTCAAGGTCTAAATGTATTATTAAATATATCACCATCCTTAATTGTAAGCTTAAAAAAATGAATTCCATCTACTATTTTCTTAATAGTGATCCTTGTAGATAGCCTTGTCTTAAATAAACTCAGCTAATTACTTAAATTTTCAAAGGTCCTAGAAATTCTTATTTTGTGACTCTAAGTGAAAAATTGTATTCACTGATCCTCTTTATGCATTGAGGACAATATTCTTCTATAAAAATGCAAATCTCAATAAATATTAAGACAACAAGTTTTTCAACAATTAAAATATTATAGCTGCACATAGCCTGAAAATTGTTTTTCTACTACTGGAATCTGATTACTAGTATCTATGAAAATAAGGTCAATTGAATAAAGATTTTGGCAGATAATCCCAATAAAATAGTTTCAACTGGTGTATATATATATATATATATATATATATATATATATATATATATATATATATATATATATACATGGATAATGTGATTTTATTAAGTATTTAGAAGCACAGTCAACACAACC
This sequence comes from Notamacropus eugenii, assembly GCF_028372415.1. Classification (NCBI taxonomy): domain Eukaryota; kingdom Metazoa; phylum Chordata; class Mammalia; order Diprotodontia; family Macropodidae; genus Notamacropus; species Notamacropus eugenii. The sequence goes on along the minus strand of NC_092876.1, from coordinate 148,308,521 downwards.
AACCATCTATATTATTAGCATATATCTTTTGCCTTTTTTGAATTCCATTTTTAATCTGAGCCTTGATAAAAGGGCTCAAAATTAGGATTTTTATGATGGCAGATGGCAAGATATAGTCATTTGCATGCAGATGGATACTCACACACAAACACCCCTCTCTTCTCCTCATCTCCACCTGAAGCTTAAATACTTTGGCCACATAATAAGAAGATAAGACTCATTGGAAAATACCCTCATGTTAGGAAATTTTGAAAGCAAAAGGAAAAGGGGACAGCAGAGGATAAGATGGAGAAACAGTCATGGAAGCAATGAGCATGAACTGGGACAGACTTTGGGAGATAGTGGAGGATAGAAGGGCCAGGCATGCTATGGTCCATGGGGGTGGTGAAGAGTTGGACTGAAAAACAATAACAATAACCCCTCTCAGAAACAACAAATATTCTATAAATTTGCACAAATTTTTGAAGAAAAATAGCAATCTTAGGCCATTAATGATATTCATGTGCTTCAAAAAATATATTAGAAAGTCTTAAGATAATTTTATTATGAAATAAACAGGAAGTCCTTTTTTTATGTTTGATAATTGTATTGACAATGCATTTTTGCTTATGTTAATATAATTTTGATAATTAATGGGAAGATCTTTCCCATCCATTAATAGGCTCGTGTGACCTGCTTAAGTCACATGGAAGCCTGAATCACATGAGTCAAGTTACATGGAACAAGAAGGGGTGGAGCAGGAAAGGTGAAACAGGAAGAGACAGGGCTAGAGTAGAACTGAGAGGAAGTGAGTCAGAGAGCAATCAGAGCTGGAAAAGGAAGCAATTAGTAAGAGTGGGAGAGCCATCTGTGATTTGTTTAAGAGAGCTGGATTGTGGGAAGCCTAACAGAGAGAAGGCTTGGGGATGGTGGTGCCTCCTGCATTGTTATTTTGTATAGACTTCTTGGTTACTATGATGGATTTCTTTGTACTATGAAGGATTTGGCTTTCTGGTGTCTGAATAAACATTTTGGCTCTGTCTTCCTCGTGAAGAGTCTGTTGTATTTTGTGATTCAGAATTGTTCTGGGATATTCATGGCTGCTGTAGGTGCTGTGAATATCGTGATGGTGCTACAATAATACAGCATCTTCCTTCTAAATATCTTAAGGTTTTTTCCACTCATAGGCCCTTATTAAAATAAAGGACTCCCTATTAGAAAATGTCCTTTAACAAATAACAGTCAAATTCAAATTTGTGATGCTTAATAAAAATAGCTTACCGAGGAATTCAATTTTACCCATATTCACATACTATAATATCACATATTCACATACTCCATTACTAAAAGAAAGAAATATAAATTCAGTGGATATCATGATGTGCGAATATAAAGATATCCCAGAAAATTCTTCAGGAGCTTCTTGTTGCTGTTCAGAGGTTTCAGTCATGTCCTACTCTTTGTGGCCCCATTTGGAGTCTTCTTAGCAAAGATACAGGAATGGTTTGTCATTTCCTTCATCAGTTCATTATCTATATAATGAACTGAAGCAAACAGGATTAAGTGACTTGACCACATCACATAGCTAATACGTGTCTGAGTTCGTGTTTGAACTCAGGAAGACAAGTCTTCTTGATTTCTAAGTCTTCTTGATTCCAAGTTGACTGACCCTCTGAAATCTACCTGTAAGGTCACCTTCCAGTTTTAAAGTCCTCTGACTGTTAATCATGCCTAAGCAATTTCACTGAAAAATCCTGTTGTCCCATTTTTGTTTTTAGCAAAATACCTTCAAAATCTAGGAGTCCTTGTGTAAGACTAGTCATTCCAAAATATGGTCCAAGCCATCCTTTTGGCTCTCCTTCCATATTCTCTTATCACTTTCAGTTCTCTTATCTCTAAATACTCCTTTTCTTTCTTTTTCCTAGGCATTTATTAGACTTCCAGACTCCTTAATATTGATGTTCTCTAAGGTTTTGTCATTCACTGCCTTCTGGTCTCTTTTATACTCCATCCCTGGGTAATTTCACTCACCACAACTTCAACTATGAGGGCTAGGCAAGTGATTACTAATATGTGTCTACTATCCTGATCCCTCTTATCTCTAGAAGCACTTTTTCAGCTATTTGCAGGACATCTTCACTTGTCAAGCCAGAACTTCAGATTCACCCTGTACAAAACTAAGCATATTATCTTTCCCCCTCATCTTGCTTTCCCTGCTATTTCCATTAAAAAAGGACCACCAATCAATTACTCTCCTTGGAGTTATATTTGGCTCTTACTTCCAACAAGTTGGCAAGTCCTTCTGATTCTACATTTCTCCCACTTCCTTTTACTTTTTATTCCCATGGCTGCCACCTTAGTAAGAATCCCTATTCTTAACTTATTTAAACTATTTCAATAGCTGAGCTGGCTTTGAAAAAAACTAGTCTCCACCTGATGTGTTTTATCCTCACTACTTTATTATTTAAGATCTGGCCACATCATCCATCCCTCAAAAACATTCAATAGTTCCCTATTTGCCACTAAAGAAATGACAAACTTCCTTGCCTCGCATTCAAGGAATGGGGAATGAGTAGGATAATTTGATCATCTCTACAACTTGTGAAATTGTCTCCTCAAACTCATAACATAAAGCCCTGGATGAATAGAACATTGGGCAGGAAAATTTGGATGGAGGAAGACTCAGTGTACTAGATACAGTGTTAGCAGAGATGCAGGTTTGAATATTAGCTCTGCTAATAACCAGTCATGTGATCTTGGAAAAGTCACTTCAGTTTCTGTGTCATCTGTATGTTAAATTAGCAGGTTGGACCTAAAAGGCTAAAAAAATTCCCTTTTACTTCTAGATCTATAATATCACTACTATTAGTAGTTGATTGTTAGGTAGACCTTTAACATTTATAAAACACTTGACATATGCTCTTTCATTTGCTACCTTAGGTATGGAGAAGTCCATCCATTCTTAGGTCAGGCTAGACTTCTGGAGCATCTACTAAACATAGATGTAGCAAGAAGTCCTTAGACAACTGTGGATACTAAAAGTTGATTTTATGCAACCCTGTCACTTTAAATACCATTGTCATGTCTAAGAATCATGTTCCACAGTTAATGAATTCAATTATTAGGCACCTACTATGTACAGGGCACAATTCTAGCTATCTGTTTTTGTCTTTAGTTTTCAAGTGTTCCCTTTTATGTTTCTCTCCTCTATTGACATTCTAAAACTTCATATTTTTTTTTATAAATGATGAAATTGAGACCTAGGGAAAGAACAATAATTACAGCATTAAGAACAACATTTAAATAGGGCTCTAAGATTTATAAAGAACTATAAAAGTGTTATCTCATTTGATCTTCACACAAACTTCATAAGAACTATTATTATTTCTATTTTACAGATGAGGAAACCAAGGCAAGGAGAGGTTAAATGATAATTTTAACTTAAGAAATTTAAATAGCTGAGGATAACACAAGACAACAAGTCTTTACTAAATGCTTACTATGTGCTAGGCACTGTGATAATATAGCTACTAAGTTAGAATCTGAAGTATGATTTGAACTTAGATCTTCCTTACTGCAAGTTCAAATCATACAGGATGATGCAAGTGACTCAAAATCCCACAAAGCCATTAGTGGCAGATACAGGACTAGAACCCAGACTTCATGACTTCAGTATTCTTTCCATCATTCCATGGTGGCAAATTTCCTGTGTAAGTTATTACCAATGATGCTGCAAATGATACTGACTATAAATGATAACTGATGCTTCTGCTGGCCCCCAGTCATATTCTTTTCTATTTCAGAACTAATAATTCACAGAGATTTATCAAATTTAGAAGACAAGGGAAATGATTCTATGCAGACTTGAAATTGATTCAATATTTTTATAAATATGAAAGGCTGAGATTCTAAATAGCTACTGAAAAATAGGAACACAAATAATATGATGTGAAGCAAATAAAAATGACTGGAATAAAATATGTTTCTGGTATCCTCATTTCTATGTATTAATCTCTGCTTTGATATACTGGGAATTTTGTTTTTGATATACTGGGAGCTACAATTATCAGCCCTTACTACATTTAATCACTAGTTATGATCATTATATTGATCAAGAACTTCTTAAAGGCAGCTCTTCCTTAAAACAATATCAGTTACTTATTTGAATATCCCACCCTCCATTCATTAAAAAAAACTAAAAGGAAAGAACAAGCATATTTTAAGCAAATCAAGTTTACTTGCCGGCAACTTTTTAGTTAAATGGGGATGTAATGTGGTATAGTAGATAGAGATTTGCCTCTAGAATCAGAGAGCCTGGGCTTCAATCAACCAATTAACATATAATCATTTATTATAGCATTCACTATGTGCCAGACACCATGAGTTTGAATCTCAGGTCAGCCACTATCTGTAGGATTTTGATCAATTCATTTGGCATATTTGTACTTCTAGGTTCCCTCATGTTCAATACGAGAAGATTGAATTAAATGACTTATAACATCCCTTCCAACTCTCATTCTGATTCCAATAATTATAAATAAGCATTTTATTAATATCACACTATTGGACATTATTAATAAATGAAAACTTTTGGCTTCCTGATTGTCTTTCAGTAAAAATCTTAGATAATAGAAATTTTGCATTCAGAAATATAATGATGTATTATATTTCTTTTATTGTTGTTCAGTCATTTCCAGTTCTTCTTGAACCCACTTGAGGTTTTCTTGACAAAGATACAGGAATGCTTTGTCATTTCCTTCTCCAACTCATTTTGCAGATGAGAAACTTGAGGCAAACAGTGTAAAGTGACTTACCCAGGGTCACTCAGCTACTAAGTGTCTGAGGTTAGATTTAAACTTAGGTCTTCCTGACTCCAGGCCTAGTGTTCTATCTTCTGCACCAGTTTAGTTGCCCAATTTTTGTCCTGTAACTATCTAAAAATTGAACTAGAATGTTCCCAGTTAGCTTAGTCTTCTCTTTAAAGGAACTTCAGAATGATCATACTGCAAATCCTTAGCTCTCATTTTCTATCCAGAGACCTGGCTTTCAGGTGATAGAGTAATAACCAGGAGTTTACCTCATCTCTAAAATGGGGAGGTGGAATCTGATATTCTCTAAGACCCCTTTTGGATTAAACCTCTATGGTCCTGTATTGAGACAGCTTCCCTTTGATTTCTCAAAACAAAATTCTCTTAAACGTAAGTAACTGGTCTGTGATGCTAGCAAAAGAGCTAACAGTCTGATTTTAGCTCATTGAATGGATTCCTTCAATGCCCTGACCAAACAAGGGCAAAACAGTTACCTTGTTACTCTAGTTCAGCTACCAATTAGAGAATGTGTGTTCGTCCTTCGTTGCCAAAGAAGACCATGCCATCAGAGAAATAATGACATGACTTGCACTTGACTTTGTTCTGAGTGAGGAAGGGCTGTGCAGGTCACCAGCCTCACTTCTCCTCCAGAGTCATCTGAATCGAGTGACCAGATATTCATTAGGATGACTGGAGATGACCCAGGATGAAGCACTTGGGGTTAAGTGACTTGCTCAAGGTCATACTGCTAGTGAGTGTCAAGTGTCTGAGGTGAGATTTGAACTTAGGTCCTCCTGACTCCTGCACTGGTGCTCTATCCACTGCACCACCTAGCTGCCACCAATTAGAGAAGGATATGAGATGAAGGATAGGCCATCTTGTTCTCACCTGATATTTTCTTCCCTGACCACTCTGTTTCTACTTCTAACCAAACTAAAGCTCTTAATCAATTTTGGTTTTTCAGAGATTATTTTTTTTCTAAGCTGGGTCTTTAAAAAAACACACTTGTGATGTTTTATGAATGCTAGACTAATGTAATTTTTGGAACAAATATCACTTTTCCAGTCTTCTTGTACCTATATATCTCTTCACTCTATGCATTTTTGCTGGTTGTCATGCCTGAAATTCCTTACCTCTGTCTCCTGGTTTCCCTGCCTTTCTTTAACCCTCAGCTAAAATTCCTTCTTCTACAACAAGCACTTTCCCATACCACCACCTTAATTCTAATGCCTTTTCTCTATCATCTCTTATTTATTCTGTATAATCTTATGACAGGGAGATGCATAGCCACAAAAAAACACAAATGTGTATAAGGATGTTTATCTACATATATGTATATAAATATATACAAATACATATGTATGTATGCATATATATATGTTTGACAAAAGAGTCACTTGTGATTATAACATTGATATTTCAATTCGACTTAGTCCTCAGAATATAGTTAAAGGCAATAAAAAGATGTATTACAAGTATATGCTAAAATGTAGACATCCTGTCTCTCCATACACACAAATACACATCTGTGCTATACATGGAATGCATTATACATTAAAGAGAGACCTCAGATCTTATATTTTATCTACAATTATTGCACTATCTGAGAAAAACATCCTCTTGGAAAATACAGACATTGAAACAACTTGTTCAGTGATCCAGGATGCTAGTAATTGGGTAACCAAACTGTAGTATGTAATAAAAATATTAGTACAAAATTTGAAATGGAAAAATGACAATTGCTTTGATTTATGATTTTACATTTCCTAACTTTTCCAATATATTTTGCTAAATGACATTCTCTTTGTCCCATTAGTCATAGATATATGCTTGATATCCATAATTAATTCATTCATCATGAAATCACCATAAGTTGGTTGTTCATTCACCAACTTGATCCAATCCAACAGGCATCTTTACTTCACTATGTGCAAAGTACAGTGCTTGGGTGTTGGGCACAAAAAGACAAAATTAAAGAGTCTCTACCTACCAGTGGTTTACATTACAGAAGAAAAATCTCCAGTGGAAAGAATTCATTATCTTACCAGGCAACCTATTCTATTGTCAATTAGCTCTATTTGCTATTATATGGAAGAAAATCAGATCTTAGAGATCAGTCAACCCAGTCTACTCATTTTAAAGAAGAGGAAACAGGCTGAAAAAAGAGATCAAATCTGACCTGAGATACATTTCTCAGGGTTCAAATGTTGGGAATAAAAGAGCAGACAAGGACTTGAAAAGTAACATACTATATAATAATCCAACCAGAGTCCTCTTTATTGTAAATGAGTATGCCCTGTCCCCCCTCCTATATGCCTAAATGACTGACCAACAGCATTACAACTCAAGAAATACCAGCCTGGAAAAAGTGCATTACCTTATCATCTCACCAAGCACTCTCATTGCAAAGTGTTCACTATTTGAAAGAACTATTTCATTTTTTTTATACTTTGATTCCCATTAGCATGGTGACTGTCACATAACAATTATTTAATGAATATTTCTTGTTTGATCAATTGATATTGATTACTCAACAAGACACCAGAAGTAAAAATTCTGATTTAAAGTATGCTAATTAAAATCTTTGATTGAACTGTTAACTTATGATCAATATATCATTAGGACATCAGCACCTAGCATAGTTCTTTATATAGAATAAGAACTTAAATGGTTGTTGATTGAGTAAATGAGACAAACTATTTTTAAAAGAAATTACTTGGGATTCGATCAAATACTCTAGTTTCAGCAAAACATCGAAAATTTAATTAAGAAATGTGTCGAACAATAACAATCTGCAAAATGAGAAAATAATTTGACTACCTTAAGTAAGGAATTTTGGATGGGAAAATGAAAAACCTATTATACATCATCCAAATAGAAAATATTCCATCATCTCTGTCCCAATAACACTTTAAAGTTTTAAGCTTATACCAAATAAATCATATAAAGTTGGAGACTGAGACAATGAATGGGCATAGAATTTAAGAAAAGAGGCTTTTTTGGGGATGGAGCAAGGTTAATTCTAATTTAAAATGATAGCATGACAGGTACTGATACAATTCCTTTGCACCATGCATGGATGTTACAACCTAGACTGCCACTGTTGCTGCTTGGTATTATAAAATTTTCAGAGTCAGAAAGGACTTCAGAGCTCATGACCCTGAACTGGAATCCCCTGTACAATCTATCAGTCTCTCATTAAGCATTTACTAAGATTACTATGTGTCAGCACTATGCTAAATGCTGAACATTTTGAAAAAAAGATAGTCCCCACCCTCATAGTCTAATAAGGGAGACAATAGGAAATAAATATATGCAAACAAGTTATACATAAACATTATATAATAAATAGGAAAAAATTAAAGAGGAAAGACTCTAGAATTAAGAGATACTGGAAAAGATTTTCTATAACATCCTGGATACCAAAGTGGTTTTCCTTAAATGCTGAGTGATCATTTTTACTCCCCTACTCAATAAACTTCAGGATCTTATATTGCATCTAGTATAAAATATAAAATCCTTTAGTTTTTGAAAGCCTTCACAACTTGCCTCCTCCCTATCATTCTAGCTTCATTATGAATTATTCTCCTTTTTTGCCACCTAGCCAAACTATTCTTTTCTTTCTTCCTCACATTAGGAACTGTATCTCTCTTGTCCATGCCTTTCTACTGGATACCACCATCCACCACCTATTACTGGAATGCTCCCTTCTCATCTTTGCTTCATAAAATCCCTCTCCTTTAAGACTATCTTCTACATGAAATTTTTCTGAATCCACTTGTTCTTGTCCTTCCTCCCTAACAATGTTGTCTTAAACTACCTTGCATTTAATCTCTTTATCTTTATATACTCATAGATGTATATGTTCTCTCCCTACATAGAGTGTAAGGTTCTCAGGAGGAAAGATCACTTCATTCCTCACACATCCAGAGCCTAGCAAAGTGACTAGCAGGGTACACGTTTAACAAATGCTGTGCTATCTTATTTTGGAAACTGGCCTTGAATTAGACTAATCATGGAGATGGAAATGTTGTCCCATTGTCATCACTGATGTAATGAACTGGGAGGTCTTTGGGAATGTCTCCAAAGAAATTTAGGAATTAGAAGCAAGTCAACCTTCACTCTTACTCAATTGATTTCCTCCATCTTCTACTTTGAATTCTTTACAGACACTCTCAGAGATTTCCCAATTCATGGCATTAGCTGTTGATCAAATCCTGGGACAGGATTTCCATCACCTTGGCTACAATTGTTTTTCCTTATGGGCCTGAATCTGCCACTCTGTGTTTTCTATTTTGGTTAGAAGAGGCCAGATTTTGAAGACACATTTATGTCCCATCTAGCATTGAGAAAAACAAGAGAGAATTGGGCTCAATAAATTTATCATAAAGAAACAAGACTCTAAAATTGTCCAAAACTAAAAAATTAGATCATATGCTTGGAGACAAGAGTTTAATGTTTAGATGACTTTTTACTCATAAACTTTGAGACAAACCATAGCTTCTCTGTCTTGTCTCCTTATATTTGGAAAGAATGTTTTAAACTACTAAACAGAGTACCAAGGGCACATTTTCAAACTCTTCTCTTGCTCTAGTCATTTAGTAAGAATTCAAGGTCATAAGAAATATACACATTCCAAAATTATTGCCACAGGTTTTCTGAAATCATTAAAGAACAAATTAAAAAGAAGAAACATTGAAAAATCAATGCCATCCATCAAGGTACTTATCTGTGTACCTATTATATCACCCTATTTAAATGTAAAGCCATTTGGTAGGGAGTATCTCATTTTTGTCTTTGAAATCCTCACACTTGGCACAATGAGCTGCATGTACTAGGCTAGATAGATCAATAGATGATAAATAGATAAATAGATAGATAGATAGATAAATAGACAGATAGATAGATGCACATGTATATGTATATTCACTGAACTGAATTTGGTGAATTGACTAATCTCTGACTATTTAAAATTTCCTAAATATCAATTTATTTGTTCTTTACTTTTTTATTTTTAATACTTGAGTTATGATCCTTGCTAAACTTCCTATGATTGACTGCCTGTGGCTTTACAAATGGCATTGTTTATCATTATACCACTTATAAAATTATTTGACAGTGAATAAAGATTCTGCTTCCAACTAAACATTGCTGGAACTTACCATATACTATTTTATACTGTAGTTCTTTGTGTACCTGTCTTATGTGTCCTACTAGATTGTAACTTTCTTCATTGAAGTGATTATAGGATTAAAAACTAGAAGGTACATAATATATTATTTAAATTAAAAATTCTCAAATTGTTTAGTCTCTTTACATTTTCACTTTAGTCTTTTTATACCTTTCTCTGTCTGTGTCTCTGTCTGTGTCTCTGTCTCTCTCTCTCTGTCTCTCTCTCTCTCATCAGTTTATCCTCTTAAAAATCACAGAAGATTCTCCCAAATATCTTTTGTTTATTATAGTTACCCTCTGACATATTTGGTTTTCCATTTCTAACTTTAAAATAGGGAAATTTCAAGCTAAATGTGCACACTTGTAATCTCTTTCCCTGGAGAGGCTAAAGCCAGCTGATCTCTTGGGTTCAGGAACAGTAGTGAGCTAAGGCTGATTAGGTGCCTGTACTAAATCTGGCATAAATCTGATGAACCCTTGGAAGTGAGGGACCATAAAGCTGTCTAAGCCATGCTGCTGATAATGACAAAGTGGAACTAGGCCCATAACCCTTGAAATTTCAGCCTAAGTGAGAAAGGGACACTTAGTTTCTAAATAAATAATATAGAAAAGCTTCTAATTGTCATGATTATTCTAAGATATTTTGTGAGATATAATTGGAATAATATTTAGAGAAAATTAGAGAAATAATTGTAAGTTCTAATTTTTATGTACATTACCAACTAACTTTTCTACCAAATAAATAATGAATCAGACCTTTAACCTTTCAAACACTATAATTTTAGCATGATTGCATAAAGCTTTGTGCACCATAGTTCCTTTACTTAAATGTATACTCTCCTTAAAATTTTCACTTTAAAAATACACATCAAAATTCGACAAAGATAATTGACTCTTTCATATTCAGTTTTTTTACTGATATGCAGCAATATTTGATATTTAGTTCATTAAAATCTGAATCAATTGCACATGATGAAGCATGGCTGTTATTTGTCCTTTGTTCTCAAAAAGGACCATGGCATCAGGAAGGTGATGCCATGACTTGCAAGTGGATTGGATTTAAGTGAGGGAGGCCTGTGCAAAGTCACCAAACTCACTTTCTCTTCTGGAGTCATCTGGGTCTAGTAGCAAGATATGGACAACTGGAGATGGTCATGCATGATGACACCTGGTAACACTGTCTTTAAGGAGCATGCTGTGAGACTACTTTATAATGAAGTCACTTGAAAAAGATCCAAGGTACCTCCTCCCATTATTTATTGAATTCTTTTTTATAGAGTATGATACCTATTTGCCCCAATTGTGATGGCTGGGACACTACAACTCCACTATAGTAGTATTCTAAACTGATTTGTTTGCTACCTTATATAAGCCTACCAAAAGGCAGTATGTTACTATATTAATAGTCAAGGGAGTAAAATATTTGAGTTGATCATTAGATATAACTGTCCTGGTGCCACTAGCATAGAAGCCACTGCAAGTCATCTAAAGCATGGTATAAACTTCCTGTGGATTGAGATAGCTCACTAATCTACACCTTGGTGTGCCACCATTCAGGTCCAAACTGGCTAAGTGCTGAGATATCCACAGGTTGAATAGTCATGAAAATATGGGGGAAAATATGAAGCCTATATTTCAGAGCTTCTCCTGCTTTGTGTCTGTTTGTGTTTTCTCCTGCCTCAAGCTTTGTTTCCAAATCCACACATTTTCTTCCTAGTTTTTTGAGTGTGTCCAAAAGAATTCCTGAGCTGTACATTCTCACAAATCTAAGAAAAAAAATAGGAGTCAGGGATGGTCTCCCATTTACTGGAGAAACTGAGGTTGGTAGATCACTTGAAGTTAGGAGTTCTGAGATGTAGTGCGATAAAGCTAATCGCGAGTCCAAAGTCAAGCACCAATATAGTTATCCCCTCCCCACCCAGGGTAGGGGCATCAGACTATCTTGGGAGGGGTGGCTTATTTCTAAACTGGCATATTTTGGAAACAGATGAAAGAAAGAAAGAAGGAAAGAAAGAAGGAAAGAAAGAAAGAAAGAAGGAAAGAAAGAAGGGAAGAAGGAAGGAAGGAAGGAAGGAAGGAAGGAAGGAAGGAAGGAAGGAAGGAAGGAAGGAAGGAAGGAAGGAAGGAAAGAAGGAAGGAAGAAAGAAAAAAGAAAGAAAGAAAGAAATAGAGAAAGAAAGAAAGAGAAAGAGAAAAGAGAAGGGAATAGAAGGAAATAGAAAGAAAGGGGAAAGGGGGAGAGGAGAAGAAAGGAGAAGACAAAAAGGAATACATATAGTATCGTGGAAGTCTGGGACTCCAGCCCCAGATCATAAACTACAAGAAATCAGATGAGTGAAACTGAGATAAGTATTGCCCTCTAATTTAGCCAGAGTCAAAGTAGTTCGGGACAAATCTAACTTCTGGGCTGTTTCTTTCCTTTTGCATGGATAGCAACCTGGAAGTCTCAGTTTCAAAATCAGCTCTGATTCACTGCATGAAAAGAAGAAAATCTGGTGCCAGTGGATCTGTGGGTTTGGTGATCATAACAATCTAGGTGATGAGGAATGCCAAAACTCGTGGTCAGTGGAAGGAAAGAAGAGACAGACAATACTGGACACCAGGGTGTTGATCTTATGTGCCCTTTCTCTTATGGTTTGACTTTGATAATAGCTTCCCAGTTATCTCTCTGTCCTAGAAAATATTGGGAGTAGTTTCACTTCTGCAGATGTGGCACAAATTTTGTTTTGTTTCTTCTTCTATAAAATGAGGGGTTTCACTAAGAGGTCTCTTCCAACCATAGATAAATGTATGATGCCCTTGGGGCACCTTCTCCCTAGAGATGAAATGCAGTGCATAAACAACTACTCTGAGAGAATACAGTATTGTTATAACAATGTTCTATAACTGTGCATTTCTCATACTAATTCCACTGATGCCTGGATAATTTGGGAAAAAATGACATTACAGCTCCAATGAAGCCATGTGTCATTTTCAAAATAGTTAATAAAGGATTCTAATTGTTATATAATAAATTGGTTAATTGCTGTATAATACATTAGTTAAAAATAATAATAATTAATTAGGTGAATAAAGTGCCGATTTAAGTGAACTGACTTCCAGGATAAAATAAACTGGAAAACATTTGCAAAGACAGGACTTGAAGCAGATTAATGTTAGGCTAGGTGTTGTGGAAGTTATCACAAAGAAGAATTCCTAATGCCCATGGCAAGCATCTTTACCACCCAGATAAGAAGTAAAAGTAAGGACTCGAATGAAATCCTTTGTATCTCCTTCAGTGTTCTCTGTGTCATTGTTGTGTTGGTGTTTTCACTTTTTGTTTTATGTGTGCTATGATCCAGGCCTACTTAAAAGTCTCTGAGGTAAAGCAGCCTCTTTATTTCATGCTTCCAAGCAGCTCAGAGGATCAAAAAATCATATGGACAGATTGATCAAGAGTTGAAATGATTGTTTCTAGTACATTAAGAATGTAGGGGAAGAGTGGTAGAGAGTTCCACTTGACTTAAGAAAATTTAGTGGGAAAGATATATGATGTTCTGCCAAAAAAAATAGTTCAATCCACAAGCATTTATGGGCCTCCCATGTAAAATGCACTGGGGACAAAGAGTCAAAAACAAAGCAGTCTCATATATTAAGTCTTGCACATTTTCTTAGTCTCGCTGGGGACTTGTCCTCACAACTACTATTTCCCATGTGCCTGCTAACTAAGATTTATTTTTGTATTTGATGATCTAATGACTCATTTTCCTGAGTGAGGCCATTTTTATGTTATGGATATCATTAGACTGATATTCAGAACTTTAGAATTCTGAACAGTCTTCAAGGCTCCTTGAAAAATTTGCCAAGGTTTGCAAGAGGTCTATGAGGTCACAACACTTATTTTGACAAACATTACTAATGTAATAACTAGAAAAATTCATCAAGTATATAGTAAATCTGGGTGTCAGAAGAACTCTAGGGTAACACATACATGTTGATAGACAAATACATAAATAAAAAGATAGAGAAATATAGAGATAAAGATATGTACACACATACATGAATATTTATGTATATATTTCTATGTATCTATATTTGATTTGTTTATCATGAACTAAGCCTAAACTAAGCAAACTGGAAAGAGAAAGAAAGGGTAATGAAGCCATTTAGTAGATTCTGGTAGGTTATCAAGGCAAAAAGCCTGCTCTTTTGAAGTGCAGTGAAATTTAATTACAGATAATTTTCTACATGGGTAAGCTTGAGTCATATCATTTGCAAAACCATCACAAAAATCACTCCTCCCAAAAAGAAAAAAAGGGAAAATCGTTTCTTTTGTTTATCACCCCACCTCCACCAGAACTGAAAAGTCACCAGAATCTTTAAGACAGTGAAAATTAAGGTACTTCGTTATGCTAACTTGGGATTCAATCAACAAATATTTATTAAGAGCCAAGTATGTGTCATGTGCTTGGGGTACAAATACAAAGGATGGAACAATCCTTGTTCTTTATATGTTTATATCCTGAAGAAGAGCCAGGATGTTTATGTTAAGTAGACCTAAAGGAAGGAAGAACCTTATAAAATATGCTGTCACAAGTTAGAATTCTCCTTAAATTACATTTCATATGCTTATTGAACTTATGATATATATATATATATGCACACACATATACATGGAGAGAGTTGATATGAAATTTCTAGCAATCTTTTTTATTACTTACCCATAAGATAATTGATTAGTGAACATCCTATTTCTTTATATATTACCGTACTGCCAATCAGAGTTCAGATTCTACCCCTCACACCCTCAAAAAAAAAATGGGGTAGAAAATCAATCCATTTCTTTGAAATAAATAAAAAAAGCTATTCCTGACTGGCCCAGATATATTTAATAGACTTAGGCTGAGGAAAAGTCAATTTTGGCAGAGAAGAGATTTCTTCTCATTCTGCCTTTAGTGAAGACAGTTTCTGATGAATGAAAAATAATTGGCTCGTTTGTGGACACAAATATAAAAGGTCAGTGAATGAAGAAGTTGTTCCTTCAGCAGCTGGTCTCTGGGCCAAGGAAAATCCAGATAGGAAAAGATTGTTGAAGTCATCCAGGAAAAACATAGCTTAGACTGTCACAACAACGGATCCCTTATTTTTCCTCTCTTTTTTCTCTTGCCATAAAACAATGTTGAGAGCAGAGATTTAGTCCCCACAGGGCAAATCAAATAAAGATAGAGGCAGCCATGCAGAAAGTTTCACCGTCAGAATGGATGCAGAAAAAAAGTAACAGTGGTTTTACATTGCATTTGGACATTTTAATGCTTTGTGTATTACTCCTTTTGTAACCAATTTAAGAAACAGACAGAGGACTACCAAACATTCCTTAATGTTTATGTCAAAAGACCACATATAAACAGTCTCACTGATGCTAATTGGTTAAATATGATCAAATGATGGATGTAGGTTACTTAGACCAGGTCCCTTCTCTCAAGAAGGAAAAGAAAAGAAATATAGACAAAAACTTCTGGAATGATTGATAAAGCCATCAATACAGAACCCTGACACCTCAGAATTCTAACAGTTCTGGTGTTTATCGTTATCTGATTTACTTACAATTAGTGTATTCAAGGGACAGCAAGGTAACTGTAGATAGGGCAACAGGTCTGGAGTCAGGAAGATTTGAGTTCAAATCTGGCCTCAGACATTCACTAACTGTATGACTCTGGGCAAGTCACTCAACCCTGCCTGCCTCAGTTCCTCATCTGTATATTAGTTGGAGAAGGAAATGGTTGACCACTCCAATATCTTTTCCAAGAATAACTCAAAAGGGGTCACAATAAGTCAGACACAACTGAAAAGACTGGGCCAAAAAAAAGTGTATTCAAAAGTATTTGCTCTCTGCTCACATTAGGTTGGTTCATTTATATAATAAGATACGAGTTTCTTTTGTCAACTTCAGTTTAAAAATAAAAAGAGCCTAAACAACTGGATAGATCCATCTGAATCAGTCTATTGTCTTCCTGGAGTCAATAACTTTGGCTGCAATTATTGTTTTCCATTTCACATCATGACTTCTCCAGCCTCAATACATCATGGGTCAGCATAAGAAATTAAATGAGAATTTGGAAGGGAGTTCTATGGAGGCTGAAAATGACACACAAACATCAGCAGATAATACAGAAAAAAGCTTAGGAAATCAGAAATGCATAAAATAATGTCTAGCTACAGATATAAAAATATATCAACATATTTTAGTGTTGAATACTGTAAATATACATAATTTCTTTTGTAGAGTTAAAATAAGTAAAAAGTTAAAGAACTAGGCTAAGCACTAGGGATTCAGGGTGGAGCCAAGATGGAGGAGTAGAAAGGTGGACCTGTAGAAGAGCCCCGCCTCTATAACCCATAAAATACCTGTAAAAAATGACTCTAAACAAATTCTAGAGCAGCAGAAGCCACAAAACAACAGAGTGAAAGAGATTTCCAGCCCAAGACAGCCTGGAAGACCAACAGAAAAGGTCTATCGCACCAGGCTTGGAGAACAGGCATCAAGGCACAGAATCCTGGGCAGTAGCTGCATATCCCAGATTGCTCAACCCACAAAACCAAAGACAACTTCAAAAGTCAGTGAGAGAGCTCTTTCACCAGGGTGAGAAGAGAAAGTGGTCTGCCCCTTGGCAGCTGCAACTGCAGCCACAGCCTCCATTTTTGGAGTCCTCAGCCTAAAGACCCTGGGAGAATTAAGCAGGTGATCTAGATCTCACCCCTAAGTAGCTCTCCTGGGATGGGGAAGGATGCTGGCAGTGCAAGCTCTGGAGAGGGAACCCTACTGGTAGATCCTGGGCAGAACAGACTGCTTGTGGTTGCACACGGACCAGAGCACAAGTCAATAGAGGAGTAAACTCCTCTCCCTTGACTGTGCCACCTTGGAGGAACTGAGGACTTACAGGTCCCCAGAGTACACCTTCCTCTTGACAAAGGACTCAAAAAGTCAAGTAAGTGGCTGGGAAAATGCCCAAAAAAGGGAGGAAAAATGACTATAGGAAACTACTTTCTTGGTGAACAGATATTTTCTTCTATCCTTTCAGATGAGAAGAACAATGCATACCATCAGAGGAAGATGCAAAATCCAAGGCTTCTGCATCCAAAACCTCTGAAATAAATACACAATGATCTCAGGCCATGGAAGAACTCAAAAAGAATTTTGAAAATCAAGTAAGAGAGGTAGAGGAAAAATTGGGAAGAGAAATGAGAGAGAATAATGCAAGAAAAAACATGAAAAGCAATTTAACAGCTTGCTAAAGGAGAACCAAAAAATGCTGAAGAAAATAACACCTTTAAAAAGAGACTAGCTGAAATGGCAAAAGGGTTCCAGAAAGTCAATGAGGAGAAGAATGCTTTAAAAAGCAGAATTGGCCAAATGGAAAAGGAGGTTCAGAAGCTCACTGAAGAAAATTGTTCTTTAAAAATTAGAATGGAGCAGATAGAAGCTAATGGCTTTATGAGAAACCAAGAAATTACAAAACAAAACCAAAAGAATGAAAAAGTAGAAGATAATGTGAAATATTTTATTGGATAAACAACTGACCTGGAAAATAGATCCAGGAGAGACAATTTAAAAATGATGAGACCACCTGAAAGCCATGATCAATAAAAGAGCCTAGACATCATTTTTCATGAAATTATCAAGGAAAACTGCCCTGATATTCTGGAGCCAGAGGGCAAAATAAATATTGAAAGAATTCCCTCATCACCTCCTGAAAGAAACATGAAAAGAGAAACTCCTAGGAATATTGTGGCCAAATTTCAGAGTTCCCAGGACAAGGAGAAAATATTGCAAGTAGCTAGAAAGAAACAATTTGAGTATTGTGGAAATTCAATCAGGATAACACAGGATCTGGCAGCTTTTACATTAAGGGATCAAAGGGCTTGGAATAGGATATTCCAGATGCCAAAGGAACTGGAATTGAAGCCAAGAATCACCTACCCAGAAAAACTGAGTATAATACTTCAGGGGAAAAAATGGTCATTCAATGAAATAGAGGACTTTCAAGCATTCTTAATGAAAAGACCAGAACTGAAGAGAAAATTTGACTTTCAAACACAAGAATCAAGAGAAGCATGAAAAGGTAAAGAGGAAAGAGAAAGCTCAACTGTTTATATTCCTACAAGGAAAGGTAATATTTGCAACTCTTGAGACTTTTCTCAGTATTTGGGTAGGTGGAGGGATTATACACACACATACATATATGCATATATATATATATGTGTGTGTGTGTATATATATATATATATATATACATATATATATATATATATATATATATATATATATAGAGAGAGAGAGAGAGAGAGAGAGAGAGAGAGAGAGAGAGAGAGAGAGAGAGAGAACAAGAGAACAGGGTGAGTTGAATGGGAAGGGATGACATGCAAAAAAATAAGGGATGGAAAACCTTTAATAAACTTTGTTCTTCTTTGGCTGCAAGAAGCCTTTAGCTGAATTCATTTGGCAGGACCAAGCATGTCTGTATCTTGGGTTCCTGAGCACCCCAAACCTCAACATTATGGTTCTCAGACCTCATCAAATCCATTGACATGAAGGAATGCAGGGCAAGAGCACCCTTATATAAGAGTATGACTCCTCATGTGGAAAAAGGAAGGAGAGGAAGAGGAAGAAGAAGCAAAGGAGAGGAAGATTCTGATCATTAAACACTGAAGTCCTTTCTTGAGCTAAATTGCCAAGCATTCAAACTCTTCTGCAGAGAGTTCAATTCTGTTGGATTGATCACATTATTTGAATGCAAACATACTTTTGACTAAAAGAATATTTTATGGAGAACTCACACAAGGCAGGCCTTCACATGGAGGTCTGAAGAAGGGATCCAAAGACACTACAAAAGTCTCTGAAGAACTCTGGAATTAATTATGTGACATGGGGGATGTTGGCAAAGGACAAGACAGCATGGGGTGCCCACATCAAAGAAGGTGCTATGCTCCATGAGCAAAGCAGAATTTCAGTAGCTCAAAGAAATGTGCAATGTACAGACTTAGAGATATCTCTACTCTGTATGTTCATATGGACCAGAGGTTCCCAAACTTATTTGGCCTACCAATCTTTTAAAAAAATATTCAATATCCCTCTGGAAATCTACTTTCTTTAACCCTTTAATTTTTTTGAAATTTGTATAATTTGAAAAAGTATAAAATATATATTTTTAAATGATACCTTAAATTTAATAATTTATTGTAAATTTGTAGGTTTTTTCTGCATTGAAATTTTAATGATGCAGTATTTCATTATGTAACTGACAGTATCTTACTGGAAACAAGCCATTACATGCACATATTCCTGCAGATGCATGCTGTCCTTCCCAACAATTCATGACATGCACACCTGCCAACACTTACTTGTTAAGACCTGTCAACTGACTTAACCACTTAAAAGTTATAACTTTTATTTTGTGTGTTTATCTGAAAAATAATGTAATCACTACAACTTTATTTCTGTTACACAACAGATGAAACATGCATGAATTTTTTTTAAAGTCCCTGCCTTCAAAGAACTTACATTCTAATGAAGAAGCAACATGTATACATATAGGTACTTATAAGATATTTACCTAGTAGCTAGAAGGTAAGTTTTTCTTCCAGCCTAGTTTATCCAATAAGCTAATTGATAGAATTAAAGTGACAAAAAGTCTTTTAGCCTGTAGGAAACAGCATGTAAGGTAGATATCCAGGTAGCAACCTATCCTGACTAATAAGAGAGGTGATATACAGTAGCCACTAAGGAAAGAAAAATTGAGTGAAAGAATTCCTTAAGAGCCTCTGACCTGTTGTGGTCAGAAGGGTAGCATATGGACACAACCCTACAGAAACCTCTCATCAATAAGAAAGTATTTCATCAAAAAAAAAAAGATTATGAGGAAATCCCTAGAAGGCCAGAACCAAGATCTCATACGCAACTTGAAATTCAGTAAATTCTAGTCACAAAATGGATTTGCTAATACCAAGATTATAAGAGCATTCATATCTATAGATGACTATCATATTCTTTTCCTTGTTCTACCAAATAAATTGATTCTATTTTTTTAACCACAAAGCCTTCATTGATTCCTTGTAATTGGAAAGTATTTTTCTTCTAATATCATATGGCAATTTCTACCATTTATATTCTTATTATACTATCTCAGCACTATAATCATTGCATTACTATAGGATACTGGATAGTTATGCATATTACTTATAACTTATACTTATAACTCTTATACTTATAACTTATAATTCTTGAGAACCATATCTCTATTAGGGCAGTTAGAAGAAGTATATGTTCACAGAGGGTGTGGGCAAAAGCTGACTTTGATGCAATATAAAAATAAATATTAAGGAGTGAAAAAAGGATTGTGCTGAAGAAAGAGGAAAGGAGAAGGCAAAACAGAATAAATTACATCACATGAAGAGGTCCAAAAGACATATTACCGTAGAGGGAAAAAAGGGAGCAAGGTGAGCATTGTTTGAACCTTAGTCTAATCAGATTTGGCTCAAAGGGAATAACGTAAACTTTTTTTGTGTCATAAATACCTTTGGCAGACCACTGAAATCCATGAACTGCCTCTCAGAATAAAGTTTTTTAATGTGTAAAATAAAACACATAGAATTATAAAATAAATGAATTATATTGAATATAGATATAAAATGCAAAATATCCAAAAAGAACAAGTTTATGAATCTAAAGTTAAGAACTCATGCATACATGAAGCATTTTTCCTACTATGCTGTCAGTTCTCTCGAAGCAGGTACTAACTTTTTTTTATCTTTGTCTCTCCTCTGGGGCTTAGGATTGTATCCCAGTTTAGTGGAGATTTAATAAACGGTTCTTGAATGAATGGATGGGCCCAAATTCTGTATGCTGAAAGTTTTTTCTTAAATATAATGCCTTTAATTATTAAACTTTGATGGGAAAAATTAAGATATTTATTGACTAGGAAATGGTTAAATATATTTTGCTATATAAATATAATAGAATATGATTATACTAAAAGAAATGAGAATATGAAGAATTCAGAAAAAGGGAGGAAGACTTATGTGAATTGGCTTAAAGAGAAGAAAACAGAAGCAAGAGAACAATATACACCACGACTATTATAATATAAATGAAATCAATACAAAAGCCACCTAGACTCAGATTGAATACAATGAACAGTATTGATTCCAAGGAACAGATCAAGAAACACTTCTCCCTCTTCTCAGTAGTAGTATGAAATAGTATGGATGCCGAACATAGCACTTGTGCACAGATCCAATTGTTGTATTGATTGGTTTTGCTTAGATTTTCCTTAATTATAAGGGAAGGATCATTATGAGAAGTGGACAGTCATATGGGGAAATGAATATGATGGTTTTTTAAATGACATCAGTGCAATCTTAAAAGCAATGAAAATTATTAATTTATGCTATCTTTGCTCTATTATTTACTCTGAAAGATTTGACCTTGAAACAAAGTCCCCACCCTACAGAGAAGGATATACATACATTTCATTAAGGAAAATCCAGACCTATACGAGTCCATTACTCAGATAGGATGTTTACTCTCTTAAAATGCTTTATTAACACAGAAGGGCAGAGAGCAGAACAACGAGGGAAATTTGTTTACCTGAAAGGAAATTGGAAATGGAATAAAGCAAGAAATTGAGAATTTGGGGACTCTTCCCCTTTTAAACATTCTGTGCCATCTTGAGGCATATTGGTGTAACAGCTTTGGAATATTCTCAGACAACCTAAGATAGAAGTATTCACAGAGGAGAATCCAGGGACTTGATTTTGGGGAGACCAAATCTTATGCTGATCTCTCACCACACAGGTGAGAGCAACCTCTTTCCATTGACTGTAGAGCTAGAACTGGCTGAATTTTAAAATCTACCTGACTAAAGCAAAGTCTCTCTTTACACTGATGTCCACAGCTGAAGGACAACAGAGATACCATACAGTAAATTGGGTGGGGAAAAATCACCTTCTCCCTTACCCCCTTAGTGCCTGTGGCCATGAGAATGGGCATCGGGTTTTGGTAGTGTTTTACTTGCTTTTTTGAGTTCTAGGTACAGGAAGTGAAGGCTCTGATCTGGGAGCATGAGCCATGTTGACCTTGGAGTCTGGGATGCCAGCCAGATGTTGTAACAAGTCCGGCGGGAAGCCCTGAGATTCCAGAGTCCCTAGACAATAGCCCAAGTGGGGTTTTGGATTTATAATTCAATGGGACTAATGCTATAAAGTAGGAGTATCAAACTCAAATAGGAATGGGATCCATTAAATCTTACACAAAGATTTCTATAGGCTGCATATTGACTTAGAAAACTATATATCAACATTATCTATATTCTCTTATATTTTTATTACCTGAATGAGACATATTCAACATTTAATTAAATATTTTCCAGTTACATTTTAATATGGTTCTTGCATACTCAGAGGTATACTAAGCCACATGTGGCTCTTGGGCTTGGTGTTTGATACCTCTGCATAGAGGAACACAGTTAAGCTATGGACTGTATTCCTTTCCCTTCCCCATCTCCCCAGATAGTTAAAGGGAAATGTTTAATATCTTTGTTCTTGCTATATCCTGAAATATTTTTTTCTCTGTAAAAGTTAATAAGACTTGTTAAGTGGTTAAATGGAACTGGAGTGCTTGGATCCCTAGAAGCAGAGAGATCACAATCAGTAGAAGTTTGAGCCAATGGCAGAAATGAGCAACCCTTCCCATCCTCCTGAGAGGACCCTGAGAGAGGGGTAAAATATGAGACATCTGGCCCTCAGACAGTGGGAGCCAGAGTACTCACAGTTACGCAGGGTAATGAATTGCACAAAATTACCCTCTCATTACAGTGATAGTGAGCTTGAGCTTTCTTTAGTACATGTACCATGTTCAGGCTTCTTTTCTAGGACCCAGGTATCTGAATAGCCCTGATTCTTCCCTTCCAACAGAAATAAACATCCTTATGCATAAAACAACTATCTGGGAAGGAAATCAAATGAGTCAAAGAAATACTTTGCCTCTATCTCAAGATTGGCCACACAATGAGAAAATGGGATTCATTGGAAAATACTCAGATGTTGGGAAAGATTGGAGGCAAAAGGAAAAGGAGACAGCGGAGGATAAGACAGAAAGATGGTGTCATGGAAACAACAAAGATGAACCTGGACAGACTTCAAGAGATAGTGGGGGATAGAAAGGCCTGGTTTGCTATGCTCTGTGGAGTCACAAAGAGGTGGGCATCATTGTATGACTGAATAACAACAAAAAAATCACATTGCCATCGTCTTGCTTTGCCCATAGGGCATATTACAAAGATTTTAAAGTACTACAGGCATGAATTGAATGTTCTTTCATTTATGCTTTCTTTCTTTCTAATATGGCTCATGTCAATGTTTCTTCTATTAGTGTCTTTGCCTTTTTCTTAAAAAGAAAAATGGAATCAAATCTAGGAAGACTTGGGCAAAAACCAAACAAACAAACAAAAATAACCCAGGTTCTCAGTGAGAATCAAAAAAACAGAGATCATTATCCAACAAGAACTGACTCCCAAATCTACTTCTCCTTCAACCTTTCACCTCTCCATATCTTGCCCTTAAATTATTATTATTTGTGGGAAAAAATTTTGTTAAATAAATTCAGGTTTTATGCCTTATATTTTCTTCCCTCCCCAAATAACACCTAAAATAGAATCTCTATCCTCCTGTTTTTTTTTCAGGTTCCAAAAATAGAATTATATATTTTTTTTACTTATTCCTCTCCATTACATTCCACTGTTCCAACTTACTCCCCTCCTCTGCACTCTACCTCCAACTCCAATCATGCTAACAGTTAAGTATAGCCCTTCTTCATGCCTCTTAGATTGACGTGTTCTTACTCTCTGTTTTATTATCATATTCTAAGTCTAGTCCTCCCCAAGTCTCTTGTGTTCCTATTTTCTAACAAGATTGTTTACTTAGTACACCCTAGAGGATCATCAAAGAAACAAAATTAATAAACCCACAAAATCAATGACATTTCCATGTAATAATAAAATTCAGGAGACAAAAATAAAAAGGAGAATTCTACTCAAAATAAGTACAAAATTTATTAAACATCTAGGCATCGACTTATCATCACACAATTAAACATAAATTAAATTAAATATCTCAGTAGAGATATAATTATAAAACATTCTCTGAAGAATTAAATAATGACATATAATTGGAAGAAAATTCAGTATTCAGTCTTAGGCTATGCCAATATAGGAAAAATGACAAAAATTATCAAAATTTATAGATTTAGTGATGAACCAAACTGCCCAAGTGATATTTTACAGGGCAAGACAAAGAATAATAATATTAATTTTCAAGAATAAAGGAACTAAAATATCAAGTAAAACAATATAAAGGAAGAATGAAGGAAGAGTAGTATTCCCAACCTCAACATTGTATCATAAATGGAATTATCAGAACTATTTGATTCTCATTAAAAAAATAGACTAATGGGACAAGATAAGTAAAGAATAGTCAGAAACAATTGAACCCAGTTAAAATAATCCATAAAAATAAATTAGTTAGAAAAAAAGAAGGATTTCTAGGAAAACTGGAAAGCAAGCTAGCAGAAACTAGATTGTGAACAATGTCTTTTACCATATGGCAGAATAAACCCAAAATGAACTTGCGTTAGCTAGATTTATGGGTGATATAAAAAAAATCAGAAAAAGTAGATTAGATGCCTTTCACAACTACAACAAGAGGATAATTTTTAAGCAAAGAGGGCTAGAATTGTTCACAAAAGATAAAAGAGATACCTTGAATTTACATTGAAAAGATTTTGCATAAATAAACATAATATAGCTAGAATAAGGTAAAGGATCAACTGAGAAAAATCTTTGCATCAAACAGATTTCATAATGGTCAAAATACATTATACCTGGTGTGTGGTCATACTAGAAGCTAATTAGGAAATAAATAGAAACAAATTAAATCAAAAGCTAAGTGGTCAAAAAATAAATAGTTTTCAAAAAAAAAGATTAGTAATTATGTGAAATTGTTCCAGATCATTTATAATAAGAGAGATGTTCAATAAAATATCTCTGAAGTTTCACCTTAAAAACAGCAAACTGGCAAAAAATGACCAAAAAAAGTGAATGTTAAATATCGAAGGGTTTTGGAAAGACAGGTCCACTAATTCATTATCAGCTGGAAATTAGTCCAACTCTTCTGGGAAGCAATTTGGAATTTTGCTAGGAAAGTGACTAAAATGACCATGGTAAGTAACCTTGAGATTCTACTGTTAGCCAATATAATCCAAGAAGGTTAATGGAAAAAAGAAGGGTGGGGAGGAGATACCATATATATCAAAATATTTATAGTAATACTTTACTTGTAGGAATGAAGAACTAGATACAAAATTCAATGGATAATAAATATCCACTGACTGGAGAATGGCTAAACAAGTTGCGGCACATGAACGTAATGGAATATTACTTCATTATAAGAAAAGATAAACAGAATGGGTTCAGATTAACATGGGAAGAATTTTCTGAACTGATGTAAAGTAAACTAAGCAGAATCAGGACAACAATATATACAATGAATCCAACAATCTAAATGAAACAATGTCAAAGCAATCAAAACTGAAGGCTGTGAAATTATCATGACCAGGCCTGTGTCCAAAGAAGATATATGAGAATGCACTTCTCTACCTCCTTTGCAGAGGTCAAACAGTAGATGTAACATCAGACTTTTCTGACATTTTGAAGAGTTTTGTTAACTGTTTGTTAACTGAAACTGTTTTCTTCTTTTTTATTCTTTGTTATAAAGGAGCATTCCTGGAAGGGGAGGGAAACTATAATGAGAAGTGTACTTAATATAAAAATGAGGTATCAATAATCATTTTTAAAAATTCAAAACCTCCTTGAGGAAATATACAACCTTTCTGTCTCCTCTGTTCTTGCCTGTATTCAAAACATTGAAATTACTTATCTCAAGCTCCTCTTCTCGTACCAACCTATCAAATCCAATTACAACTTCTAACTTAGGCTTTGAAGCATGATACTCCGTAAATCAGGCATCTCCTCCTTTCTCCTATGTCCCCTTAACTTACTGTCCTCACCTGCCATCAAATCTGTCTCAGTATAAGGAAACATAGACTTAAGGTCAGAAAGATAAAGAGAACAGATGAATAAGGGATACATAATGGACAAGGTTTTTTGTGTTAGATTAAAGGGTTTGGATTTTATTAGACAACTGGGAGCTACTGCAGAATATTGAGCAGGGAAGTGACATAATTAAAATCATGTTTAATATAAACTGACCTAGAAACTATATAGGATGAAATGGAACAAACACTAAAATGGGGAGCTTAGTGAGGAATCTGTAGCATATTTTCACTATATATTTTGACACAGAGATGGATATGATAAGTTGAATCTGAAAGCTATTGCAGAGAAAGAACTGAAGATATGAATAATTTTATGGGTGAGGACCCAGAAAAAAATATAAATGCTTAAAAAACCAAACAAAACAAGACAAGCAAACAACTCAAAAGCTCCAAAAGGCTAAAATATAGAAACTAGGTGAATGGTGAGAGGCTGCTACTGATAACGGAACTTTGGAAAAGGAAACTTTCAAACCTTATCCCTGGTTGTCACTGGGACTGGAATTCCCTCCTTCAACTGTGAACCTTGAAATCTCTTACTTCCTTCAAGAATCGGTTCAAAACCTGCCTGTTGCGTAAAGCCTTTCCTGCTGCCTACCTCCACACAAATTGCCATTGTAGATAGATTACCTTATAATCATTTTGTATGTGTTTTGTCTATCATATTTTTTCTTTCTTACTATCATCTATCAATCTGCATGTATTTGTTTTTCTTTCTATGATGTTTTTCTTCTACCATCTATTTTTCTTTCTTTCATCTTTCTGTCATGTATCTCCTCTTCCTTTTAGAATATAAACCCCTTGAGAGCATGAACTGTTTTGCTTTTGTCTTTGTATGTCTAGCACCTTTGTATCCAGCACTAGCAGAAGCTCAATAAATGCTCTTTACATAGGGTCACATTACTACAGGTAGAAGAGAACTTAGTTGTCCTATAGTTCCACCACTTTAATTTAGAGATGAGAAAACTAAAGTCCAGGGAGACTAAATGCCTTGTTCATGGTCAAAAATTGCTCTGTTCAAAGGAGTCAAAGGAAGATGACAAAGTCACTTGTGTTTGGAATTTCCTTCTAGGAATTCTGGGAATGAACAAATTCTATTTAATCTGAATGGATCTTATCTAATATACCAACACCCAGATAATCATCAAATAAATGTTCTATAGTAATGAAGCTGATAATAAAAAATAGGTCCAGACTACAACAATATCCGTAGTGGAGATTGTGGTATTGACAGGGACCTTTTCCTTCTTTTAGTCAATTAATATAATAATAATCAATTAATATAATATAGCTAATAAATATATCATGGTGTTACCATTCTATAAAATCTCACAAACATATCAACTCTAATTAATTCTTAAAAAGGATAATTGATTGATAAATATGAAATTTATTTTAAGACTACAAAAACATTTTAATATTTATTGATGTTGATCAGCTGAATTTGTTTCAATCTCACAGTTTTTCATTGACAAAAGAAGTATGCAACACATATCCTTCTTACCGTTCAGTAACTGCTGGCTTTCAATAAAACCTCCTTTTGTTATTGTATCACATCGCAACTTTATTAGAATGCACTTTTAAAAATGAAGAAAATAACAAACATAAAATATTTATCTGACACATTTCAATAATGTTTTCAATAAGATTTTTTAAAGTTTCGAGTACTTTGGTACTCTCTGCAGAGTTTCTTTAGGTTTTAATAATAGAGAATAGGGACTAGATTCATGATTCAATTGGTATGGGGAGCTCCTGGGTGAGGAAATCCCATCTACCAAAGCAGGTTGGCAGCTTCTCTACAACTAATAGTCTTAATGAGTTCCCTAGAGAAATGAAAGATTAAATAAGTGACTTGCCCAAGGTCACACAGCCATCAATGTGTCAAGGAACTGAACATAATTTAGTAATGTATGGGAACTGAGCTCAGGTTTTCCTTGTTTCAAGGCTAGCTGTCATCTAAGATGCTGACTCTGAATTTTTGGAAAAGGAGAGAGAGAGAGAAAGAGAGAGAGAGAATTCAATCTAACTGCTGTTGCTAATATTCCTTTAACAAAAGTAGTACATCATCAAGATGCCACTTTTATGAGACCTGTGGTGATGCCTAAAGTGAAAAAAATTATCTTCCAGCAAATTTCGATAAATTTTACAGAAAACTGGGCATTCCAACTTTCTCTTTCTGTTTTAAGTTACAGGTTGAAAACAATCCACCTCCAATCCTAGATGAATCATGTTCTAAATGAGAAACTAGGTCAAAAATGAAATACTGAGAACAAAGTTGTGCAATGTACAGCATTATTAAGCTACATGCTATCTTCACCTACCACACATCATCGCATTATGTAACAATTACTGTTTCCTAGCCCTCAAATTTGAAAATGATACTAAAGATGTTTGAGAAACTTTGGAACCTCCCATTGCTGCAAATCTTTCCCTCTGTAATTATCAAAATAAATGTAGTTTTAGAATAGCGATAGAATTTACTCCGGATTTAAACATCACCAAGTTCATGCTCCCTTCACCACTATTCTCTTTCTTACATTCCCTTAGAGTTCAAGAAAATACGTATTTCAGGAAGGACTTGAATGGGAAAGTTTCTAAGTCCGGTGCTATAAAGTGCTTTTACTACATAGATGTTTCAAAGCAAAGCACATTAACATACAGTTGAGGGAGAACACAGGGCAAGAATAAGAATTTGATGATTTTCTAGATGTAAGTAAAGAAATTGAACTCTTAATCTGTGTAAAGAAAATTACTGTATGCTTATTTGGAATTTCTAATGTCCAAGCAGATTACTGGTTTCTTCCAAATATTGTTTTAAGCCATACTACCACCAATCCAATTATGTAGAAGTTTATTATCCTTTAAAAAAAGTTAAGTACAAGGTATAACTGCTTCTTTATTTTACAAAGTCTAGCCTTATTATTTTGTCAATGTGAGGAACTCCTGTTTGGGAGAACTTCCCGTATGTCACTACCCTCCACCATTGAAGATTAGCAACTCTTTGGTAAATTATAATCTTAGGAGAGCAATTTGGAACTAAACCCAAAGGGCTATAAAACTGTGCATATATTTTGATCTAATAATAACACTACTAGCTCTGTATCCCAAAGCAATCATAAAAAGTAAAAAAGGATCCCCATGTACAAAAATATTCATAGCAGCTCTTTTTGGGGTGACAAAGAATTGGAAATTGAAAGGATGTCCATTAATTGGAGAATGGCTGAACAAGCTGTGATATAGGAATGTAATGGAATACTATGTCCCATAAGAAATGATGAGCAGGCAGATTTCAGAAAAACGTGGAAAAAACTTACATGAACTGATGATGAGTGAAGTGACTGGAACCAGGAGAATATTGTACACAGTAACAGCAATATTGTGAGATGACCAATTTGAATAGACTTAGCTCTTCTCAGCAATGTAATGATCTAAGACAATTCCAAAAGACTCGTGATGGAAAATGTAACCCATATCTTGAGGAAGAACTATGGAGTCTGAATGCAGATCAAAGCATGCTAGTTTTTCGAGGTTTTTTTTTTTTAATTTTTCTCTTTCTCGTGTTTTTTCCCTTTTCACAAGAAGACTAACTAGGAAACATGTTTAATATAATTGTGTATGTATAGCCTATATCAGATTGTCTGCCATCTTGGGGAGAGGGGAAGGGAGGGTATGAAAAGTCTCGAACTCACAATTTTATAAAAGAGAATGTTGAAAACTAAAAATTAATTAATTAAAAATTAGAGTACTGCCTAGGGCACTAAGAGATTAAATGTCTTGCCCTTGAAAACACAAGTAAACAGGATTTAAGTGCAGGTTTTCTTGATGGTGATGCCAGTTCTTTATTCACTATGCTATGCTGCCTCTCAAATACTTTAATATTACTTAAAAATTCATCAGTTTGAGAAACATGAATGATCACACTCAAAGTAAATAAATTTAATTCACCATCACTCAACAAATCCAGGGATGAAATACAAATAAAGAGCAATTAATTATTTAGAAGGAACATAAATTTCTAAAACAGTTCATAGTGAATAGGACAAGCAACTGCCAAATTTTTATAATACTTGTGTTCTGAAATTTTTATCTTTAGCATTTAATGGCATCTGAGATAGAGTCTGTTTAAATTGCACACTGATTTTTATACAATGTACATTGCACTGGGGGCAGGGGATGGATTTCCAAATGCTTAACTGAAAAAAATAAAGGTTTTGGTTAATTTGTTTTTCTCCTAATTGAAAAATAGATTGT
Organism: Notamacropus eugenii; assembly: GCF_028372415.1. NCBI lineage: Eukaryota > Metazoa > Chordata > Mammalia > Diprotodontia > Macropodidae > Notamacropus > Notamacropus eugenii. The sequence goes on along the minus strand of NC_092876.1, from coordinate 148,278,170 downwards.
TGCTTATTGACCATTTTATTAGATCACTATACTATGCATTCCTCATTAGACTCCATCACTGTCTTTTGGCCCAGAGAAATGGTAAACAAGCACATTAGTCCCAAATTCTCTTTAGTGCCATCTCTAATTAACCACTCACATTCATAGGCTGTAGCATAGAGAAGTACCACTACAGCATCCTCAAGTACTTGCCTGCACCAAATAGATGCTCTTGCTTTCCTATATTACAGGCGTCATAGAATGTCAAATGAGCCAGAAGCAGACATTTCAAGGTTGAACATTATAAAACTCTGGGAGATGTTTCTGAATGTTAATCTCTCCTTAATACTCACTAAAGGTCTATTCTCTCTCTCTCTGTATATATATATATATATATATATATATGTGTGTGTGTGTGTGTGTGTGTATGTGTGTATATATGTATGTATATATATATGTATATATACATACATATATACACACATAGAGGAGGTTCTATGGGAGAACACAGAAGTTTTGCTGTTGCTGTTAGAGTCATTTCAGTTGAGCCAGGAAATGTTATTCACTCTTGTGACCTCATTTGGGGTTTCCTTGGCACATATTGGATTGGTTTGCCATTTTCTTCTTTAGTTAATTTTACAGATGAGGAAACTGAGGTAAATGAAGATAAATTACTTGTCCAGGGTCACACAGTTAACAAGTGTCTGAGATTAGATTTGAACTCAGGATGATGAGTGTTCCTGACTTCAGGTTTGGTGCTCTATCTACTGTGCCACCTAGCCATTTCACATAGAAGTTCACATATCTGTGTTTTTCATACACAGAAGTGCATAGGATGAAAAACAGATGAGTTGTTAAGTGTACCCAAACTCAGAGCATCAGTGAAAAAAATCACAGATTTATTTAAGTATTGAAGCAATTTCTTTCATTAATAGGATCATAAAGGAATAGATTTAAAGTCAAAAATACCTCAAATGTCATCTAATCCAACTCTATCATTTTACAGACAAAGAAACCAAAGCCCAGGAAAACTTAGGGACTTGCCTAAGGACAGAAAAGTAATAAGTATCAGAGGATAGTCATTAGCCCAGGTCTTCCAAATGCAAGTGCAGCACTCTTTTCTGCTGTACGATAGTACCTTTCCCATTTCAAAAATAGCATATATAATGGGACAGGAAAATCCTACACAGTAAAATCTGTGTAAGTAGGGCCATCCTTGTAAATGTTGGCCATAAAAATATAATCTATCCATAGAAAAATCTTCCCAATGGGAAAGTAGGAGGTTAAGAGAAGATTTTATAGAGTATTTTGACAGTAGGTATGTTACAGGTTGACTAAGATCAGAAGCAGCTATTGTGGTACACTAAAAAGAATGCTCAAGTTTTAAATATTAGAGATGATCTGGGTCCAGATCACTGTTCCTGACAGTGAGAAATATGGATGTTCAATAAAAACCAGTCTTCAAATTATACATAGAATGAAAATAAGATCTAAAACAAATTTATTTGCCAATAAACCAGATAACAGAAATAAAAGAAGAGTAAACGCATAGAGCAACCAAGGCCAACAACAAAAATAAAATAACAAGAGACAAATAAGACATTTCTTTATAAAGGCACGCCAAGACACAAATGTGAAAGCCAAAGTCAAATAGAATGATCATGAAAAGGTCATTCACCAAATAAATAGATAGTTAAAAGATATGAACAAATAGTTGTTAAAAGAATTATAAACTATTAGCAACTACATGAAAGCTCCAAATCATTAATAATAAGAGAAATGCACATTATATTAACTCTCAGATTTCACCTCAAACTTTGCAAATTGGCAAAGATAACAAAAAAAAGGGCAAGAGTCAATGACAGAGGATTGGGGGTAGCTAAGAACACTAGCTCGTTGTTGGTGAGATGTGGATAAGTGAAACCATTTGAAAGCCATTTTGAATTATGCAAATAAAGAAACTAAATGTCTGTGCTAGGTTTATACACCAAAGGAATTATTGATAAGAAGAAATTTCCCAGTAGTGCTTTTTGTAAGAGCAATGGATTGAAAATAAAAGTATATGCCTATTGATAAAAATTACTTTAAATGGTATATGAATAAATGGAATATTATCCTGATGTAATATATGATGGATATGGAGCATCATAGAAAGATCTACATGAACTGATGCATAGTGAAGTAAACAGAGCCAAGAAAACAATATACAGAATGACTACAACTTTGCAAAATGGAAAGAAACACACACACGCGCGCGCGCGCGCACAAATTTTGCAGAATTTTGTAGAGTATATGTGGCTTAAAGGAAAAGATATGCAAGGCTCGTGGATATTGCTCATTACACATATTTTCAGACTTTTGGGATGTGTTGATTGATTATGCTGATTTTTTCCTCTTCTTTTTTTGTTTTTGTCCTTGAAAAAAATGCCATTTGTTTTATTGATGGCTCTCTGGGAAGAGAGAGATGTTGGTGGAAATTGTGATGTTGCAGATCAGGGGTCATTAATAAAAACTATCTGAAAAGAAAGGAAGACTCAGAATACATCAAAACATTTACAATAGCAAAGAACCAGAATCAGAAACAAAATAGATGCATATTGATTGGGGAATAGCTAAATAAATTGTTTTATAAGAATATAATGCAATATTGTTGGGCAGTAAGAAATGATGAATATGATGAATACAGAGAGTATGTCCTGTGCCTTTTATCTTTTAAAGGTGCAATGTGGAAATTCTTTGGAAACTGTGTTTTAGTTACCCCACACCCTATCACATTTTGCCTTCAATCCAAGAAAATGGGGAGATTTACTAGATTCATGCAAAGTGAAGTAATCAAAGCAAAAACAAAATTAATATATACAGTGACCACAGCAGTATAAATGAAAAATTCAATAATCGAAAAATAATTGAATGGTGGAAAATTTTAATAACAAGTTTAGTCCCAAAGAAGATATGAGAAGACATCTCTCCTTCTTTTTCCTTTGCAGAGATGAGAAGTCCATAGTATGGAAACATTACATGTATTTTCACTGTATTGATTCATTTTTCTGATTTTTTTCTTCTTCCTTTTTTTCTTAAAAGATATTCTTTGTTATATGGGATGCCCATCTAGAAGGAAGGGTACCCAAGATAAAATACTTTGATTTGAATTTGGTTTGGTGCAACAAATATGAAGTTGTACTATACTATTTCTTGTTTGATTATCCTCTCAGTAGAAGAATTTAGATCATGCACAGAATTTCATTCTTAGGATAGCATCAGAACTTACTCGTTGATTCAACCCCTGTCTAAGACTTCATGGTCAGGAAGATGCTCTGAACTAATTCACTCTGACTGATTTATTGCCAACACATGCTATCTGCTGTCACCAGCTAATTAGAAATGCCATTATGGCATCTCTTTAAGCAAATCTGCTACATTCTTAAGGTTTTCTAAGGTCCAGTTTTGACTCTCCACTTATAACAAAGAGATTTACTCCATAATCCAGTAAATCTAGTGAATGATTCAGAGAAACAAAGTTTTGGGAAGACTCTTGAGTCTAATTCAGAACTGATCAAAAATCCCTTCTATAATATATCTGATAGTAAGCCATTCATCCTCAGTTTAAAAACCTCAGAGGGAACTTATGCCCTTTTTATTATGTATTTTTAAAGCCTGCACATTTGCAATAGGCAGCTCTATGGACAGTAGATTCAGTGCTGGATTTTCGGTCAGGGAAACTTGAATTCAAATCTGTCCTCAGATACTTACTATCTGTGTGATGCCAAACAAGTCACTTAAACTCTATTGCCTCAGTTTCCTCATCTGGAAAATAGTGACAATTATAGGATCTACCTCACATTTTTTTGAAAAACCAATGAGGACATGCATGAGGTGCTTTGTTAACTCTAAGAGTGCTAGCTATTATTGTGATATACTTAGCAGTCATAGCTACTTTTCCTTATAAAAGAACTGATATACTACCTTATTCAATTTCATCATACAAATAACTCCAAAGTTCTCTAAATTCTTTAGAAGTATTGCATAGAGATGAAAAGAGAAAGAAAATGGTCATCCTTCTGCACTTCCATGTAGTAAAGTCAATGTTTTTTTCTCCTAAAAGTTTCTTTAATCACTCTGTCCAGATGGATATAAATTTTGCCAGCCCCTAGAATCTTTCCTGTCCATAGGGAAAGTGAATATGCCAGTACAGATCTATTACTGTACACCTGGGTCATTCTGGCAGTATATTCCATAAGAAAAAGCCTAAGTGCTTTAGGTGGAAATAAAAGAAGGCAGACAAAGCTCACTGTCTGGATGATGAGAGATTGATATATCCTTCAGACCTCATTTCCACCAAAGCAGAGGTAGAAACAATACGTAACAAAAAGTGGTTTAAAGCACATACGTATACACTGACTTTGAGGGTAAAGTGGGTGTAAGGAAAGGAATTATCATAATATATCTTCAGAGCACAAAAATTACAGGTAATTTTCTCTTTTCCAAAAGGGGATTAAGATAATAGATCTCCACTCTTCAGAGACTGAAAATCTCTTTCTCTGTGGAAGAAAAAATATTTTAAAATGATGGCTGTCACAACAGTATATGGGCAACATATAAAATGCCTAAAAATCATGCAATGGCACTATGTCATCCCCGTTACAAGAAAGCAAGGTATTATTGAAAGCACACATGTGTATATGTATGTCACATACAGGGAGTGCATATTTATACCTGAGTTATCACAATATATCCGTGGGTTAGCATAGCAGAAATCAAAATCATTAAAGATGGAGGACAATTGTACAGTTCTGTCCACCCCATTACCAGTTCTCCTAGAAAGTTTTATAGATCACTGAATTTCAGAGCTTCAACGTTCAGAATTCATTTATAGAAACTGAAATACCAGGAGGTACAACTCACATCCAGGAAAGGCAGGACTATACAATGGTTAGAGCCAAGGACTTAAAATCAGCATGTCAGGAATCTGTTGCTTACTAACTATCTATGTTATTCTACCTCAGTGTGGTACTATAGAAATTATGATGGATATGGAGCTGGAGAATTTTGGTTCAAATCTCAATCCTGATAATAGGTAGCTATGTAAACTTGGACAAGTCACTCGGTTCCTAAACCTCAGTTTTCTCATCTGAAAAAGAAGGGGTTGAATGATATGACTTATGTGGTCCCTTTCTACTCTAAATTTATGTTCTTATGCTTCTATGAACCTCAGGTTTGCTTTTTTCCATCTGTAAAGGGAAGATAATAATATAGCATAGTTTTGAAGATTATGAGTGAATAACTTAGTTAATTCTATGGCACAACAAATATTTGGAATATGTCATTATAATGGTGTGAAAAGTACCATGGTATAATGGATGGAGAGTTATACTTAAAGTCAGGAAGTTCTGGGTTCATGTGTTGCCTCTGACACTATGGACAAATCATTTCCCTAGGCAAATAAATGTCTAAAATACAGATGAATTGCCATCCAGCATTGGTGGAAGCAGCATCTATCACATGAGTTAATTTCAGCAATGAAATCTGGACCAATTCCTGCTCTCATTTTCATCAGCATCATTTCAGTCTTCTCATTTTAATGAAGTTTAGATGGAAATAAATGTCCTAAGGACACTTTTATCCTGCTAGTATTCTTTTATATTTAATGCTTTGAGGATTGTTGCACAGGTGGATAAAATTATAGTTATTGCTTTAATTGAAATGTGTTGTAATATAAGTTCACCATCTGGGTAAACAATGAGATCATCTTTGAAATAATGACAATAGCAGACAGTATGATGGGAATCATATGTGCTTTATCCTGTTCCCACATGATTCTGCTTTATTGCACTAGGTTTTGCATTTTTATTACCTTTTCATTCCATGCATATTAGGAGTATCTGATATGGTGACAACTATTAATAACATTCACTGATCCTGAATGCTTTGCAGATCAGTATTACATCTGAGTGATTGTACGTATCAGCTAAGTTACCAAAGATGGTTTGGTTCCAGCAAAGTCTCTTTATTGAATTCTGAAGGCTACTTTGAGGTTTGTATTTATGCCATGGGGTCTGCCATTTGTTAATTCATAATGGACAGGCATGTTCTTGTGTACAATTCTAGTAATCTAATCATACCCTTTTTGATATTGCATGGATATCTAATTTTTACAACCTGCAGCAAAATGTTCCACTACTCTGTCATGTAATTTGTATCATTAAATAAGCCTAGATTCCTGAAGGATGACCTTTATGAAAAGTCGTGAATAATTTGAATTTTCATCACTGTAAAAATATATATGACTCAGAATTTTGTTTTTTGTTTCTTTATAGATATATATCACTGGCTAAGTTAATGTTGATGTTGCCCATAAAATGCTTTGTGATTCTACTCTTAGATCTTAGGGTTCCCTGTTCTCTATCTGGAAATAAATTATTTTCAGGGATATATGATAAATCAAGTGGTAAATATGCATTATAAGCCTTTGTTTTTACTTTGTGAGGTGAAATTTTTTTTTCTAAATGTGTTTCTGTAAATTCTAATCTGTATACCACATAATTTAAGAACATCTATCAATCTTCTTCCTCTCTTTTGTTAAGTAAATATAATCTTTTAATAGCTGCTTTATAGTAAGGAACAGTATTTCACGAATATTGTATGAGTTTTTATTTGGACACTTTCTAAATTTCCATTTTTCCTCTGTCAAAAGTATATTTTAAGATTGACATTGCACAGGGGTTAATTATTCTAGCTATGTTCTTCCCATTAAACTTTGACTTCAAAAATGCCAATATATTAGCATACAAAACCTAAGCTTTCTGCCTGATAGCCTCTCATTCAAGGTCTCTTACCTGAAGAAGAAGAAGATATTTTTAAGCACTAGTTTCATCTACTAGTTTAATTTGACTTTCAAACCTCAAAGACTTCAGTCTCCATTCTTTCTTAGTATACATTAAGAATTTTACACTTATTTATTCCAAATGATATCTTATTATTGGGTAAAGATTCCATGAGATGAAGTAGCTGTTTAATGCATTTTGTCAGTGAAGCCCTATTATTTGATGTAATACACATATATCAGATAAACACCATGTATAAGCATGATATCCTCTCAGACTTGAAGGTCATAGTCATATCTACTCATGGATCTTGTTAACAGGTTTGAAGTAAGAGAAGACTACAGTGGAATTATCTTATCTCTTTAGAAGATGTCACATTTAATATCCATCATTTTTGACATGATTATGGTTATGGCAGGCTGCAAGTAAGGAAAGGTTTTCTATGTGGGCATTAACTACTCCAGCTTTCTGGATATATTTTATATAATTGTAAAGCATGCTAAGCCATGAGTACAGAATTGAGTCAAAGGCATTGCAGTAATCAAAAAAAGTGCAAATGTTAAGATACTTTTGTACATATACATTTTGTACACAAACACTTAATAGGTCTATGTTCAAGTGGATCATTTGGTATTTTCATATTTTGAAATTACATATAAGATGAATTTTGTTAAGAAATATGAGCTCAGACTGGTATTGGAGAAAAATTTAAGTATTTTGTTAGTAATTCATATACCACCATGAAGCGTTTGAGACAATAATTGTGGAACTTACCAGAACCTGCCAAATTCCAGGCAGGAGAAAATGCTCAAGTTTCAGTTACCTTTCTTCAAGTAATCATTCTGTCATTCAATGGTACACACTCCACATACTTTCTATTTTTTATTTGTTCCAATTTTTATTTTGGTTGCACAAGGCTTTTTGAAACTATGAAGATGGCCAGGAACTTTCTTCATCCTATTTCCTCAAGGTAGGGAGTAAGTTGACATGCAATTTGTTTCTCAAGCTTCTATAGAATAGTTTTCTTCATTCATTTTTAATTTTTTGTTCTTTATGTGTATTTGGCTCCACATATATAAAAATATACATATACGCTTACATAAATGGATATACACATTCTTATATATCATATATAGTACTTGAATTCCTGTCATCAAGCAAAAAAGAACTTCTTGAAATTCTACTCTCATGTTTATGTCTTTTTCAAAAATCATTCAAAACATTGGATGGGATGGTGGGGAAGAAGGAAACAAGCATTAATTAAACATCTGCTATGTACTAGGCACTGGGCTAGGTTCTTTACAAATATTATCTCATTTGACCCTCACAACAACCCTGGGAGGTAGGTACTATTATTACCTCCATTTTATAGTTGAGGAAACTGAGATAGGGAGAAGTCAAATGACTTCACTAAAGTCACACAACTAATAACTGTCTAAGGCCAGATTTGAACTCATGTCTTCCTGACTCCTAGGCCCATCACTCTATTCCCTGTGCTAATTTTAGGTGACATTTCTGGGGTGGTGTTAATTATAGATTTTCAGAGTTTAGGAACTATGAAACTTTTTGTTTCTTCTTCAGAATTTGTTAACATCAATTTTTGCTCTCATAATATAATCAGGGTTTAGGAATGAAGTCATTTGTTACAATTGCCCTGCAACATATCTACAATATATTGCTGTATACAGAGCTGAGAATATCATTAACCAAAAGCTTTACAAAGCCTTTGTCTATCCTTGTATGATCTGTTTCCAATTTTGTTATGAGGACATGCTGGTGCATAATAAAAGCATTAATATCCTCAGTCTATTTCCTGAGCATTCATTCTTTGGCCAAATTAGTGCTCAGCATCCAAGCCTTTACAGCAGATGGACTGCTGCTATTTCTTATTTGTTCTGATGGAGTTTGTCTTATTTTGATACTAAAACATCATTGTCACTCATTCTGTCATCCTCCATGTCAAGATGATCATGATGGTGGAGAGGGAATGAGGGAAGGGGTGGATGAGGGAAAAGGAGGGGAGGGTTGACAATCTGCATTCCTGCTCCTCACCTATTTCTTCAATTCGTAGGAACATTTATTTCATACTGGACAGTATGTTGACACAATTAATGATTACTGTGGTACAAATGACCAATTTTTCAGGTTTGCTTCCAGGTATCCACAGCAACTATATTGGGCTCGATATAAAACATTCTCATTTTATATCATCATGTCCAGCATTCTTTCTATTTGGCCATCCTCTCTCCATCCCCATGTATGAACAGCGAGCTGAGTGATTATTAGTATGTTTGAATCAACATATCTCAAGCAATCCTAGTTCATATACACTTAAGACCTCCCTCTAATTTTACTTAATTGATGATGTACTGTTTGATGTGAAAAAAGTCCTAATGTGACCTTGGGTTATATTAAGAGAGATACAGTCTCCAGGAATTAAGAGGCAACGCTTCCTTTATACTCTGCCCTGGTCATATCACATCTGGAACACTATGTTCAGTTTTGAGCTTACAATTTAAGAAGGTCATTTGTAAGCTAGAAAACATATGGCGAGAGTAAGGAAGGCAAATCATGAATCCATAATCAGTCCAAGAAATGAGTGATGAGTCTGAAGAAGAGAAAAATTAAGCAAGACATTTTTAAAGGACTTAAAATGGCCTGCCTTGGAAGGTATCAGGGTTCTCCCTCAATGAAAGTCTTTAAGAGAGGGGATGTCTATTTGTTAAGTACATCAGAGTGGGCATTCCTTTTGGAGATAAACTGGGCTAAATGAAGACTGACGTCTCGTTTAACACTAAAGCTTGGTGATAATATGATCTAACTGAAAACCATAGTTTCTGTTTTCAAGGTAGTCTAATTCCTGGCTTCTTAAGTGCTACTCTGTAGCTTCAATTTGGGATGGAGCTAGAGTTGTAGTAACGTACCATTTGGGGTACCTCTAACACAGGGGTTTCAGACAACATGTTATAGCACAGCATTTAATTTGTCTAAATTTATGCTAGGATGAGTTGTCTCTCTTAGAAATTATTTGCATATCTGGGTTGAACACTGGAATCCAGTAATAAGAAAGATTAAGGATCTTTGAAAGTACATCATTTAAGGTTTTTTGATCTTAAATTAGTCATCACTGATACTAACAGTAAGAATATAGAACAGCAAAATATTAGCTCTTCCCATTTATTATTATACACCTTCAAGGTAACATTTTCCTAATAAATTTTAAATTGCAATTGAAAAATGTGATACATAGCATCTCAAGTTTAGATTCAAAATGACAAAAAATGTTGCTAAAAAATGAAAGGAGTAAAATAGTGATAAAATAAATGAATACTAATCCTACAGAAGATCTAGAAATTCATAAGTATCTGATTTCTTCTTTATTTTATTTGATCTCTAGATTCAATTCTTAAGTGATCATCCTTATATCTTCATCCTTAAGTGATATGAATGAACCTGCTTTATTTGCAAGGAAATGCTGTGAGATGCTTTAATAGAGACCTCCAATAAGAGGCAGGAGTGAGGGGGAAATGATGCTTGAAAATTTGAGGGCAGAGAAGTTAATTACTGGGGACCCCCTTCCACCTAAAATACCAAACCTTTTGCCTAATGGAAACATCTTTCCCTCTTTCTTCACTCCATGTCAGTCAGAGAAGAATGAAATGTCAGATCTCAGATCCAGTAAAATTCTTTATCCAGTCCTATCCATCAACCTTTACCTCAAAGGACTTGGTTTTGACAGAAAGAGCAGAATACGTGTTTCTTCCAAAACTGTTGACCAAAAAAACCTCCCAACAGAATTGAATCCATAATAGAAATATACTGTTCATCAAATCAGAAACTACTCAACATATCCATTCCTGAATGTTCAGCCAATACATGTATGTAGATTTTGTAATACAGTATGGAAGATTGAGAAAATTGCATATATCATATACCAAAATATGAAATTACCAAAGTTTGATCCCAAATCTACCTTTTTGTTTGTACATCTGCCTTAAGATTGATGTAAAAGACAAGAATCAAGGTTATTCATACAATTTGAACATCCAAATATAGGAAGTTTGGAGAAATTTGCATCAGTGAACTAACAGTAACAATATAGAATACCAAAATATTGGTTCTTCTCATTTATTATTATAGATTTACAGGCTAACATTTTCCTAGTAAATTTAAGTTGCGATTGGAAAATGTAACAGCATCTCAAGTTTGGATTCAAAATGGCAAAAGAGGCTGCTAAAAATGAAAGGAGTAAAATAACAATAAAATAAATGAATACTAATCCTTGCCTAGAGATCTAGATATCTGTGAATATCTCCTTCTTTCTTTGGTTTAATTTGAGTCCCAGATGCAAATCCCTCAGTCTCTATTTTGTCTTGACATACTTTAAGCATCTTAAATTTACCCATTAGGTGTACTACCTCCTGAATTGACTTGTACCACACTTTTCATCTCTCTAAGCTCTCTTTAACCTGGTCAAGATATTTTCTTCCCAAATGCCCTATTTTTAGTATATAGCATCCATAAAAATCATAGAATCATATATTTAGAGGAAAAATATTTAGATGTCATGCATTATGACCCTGCATTTTACAGTTGAGGAAACTGGTGCTCAGAGAGATGAAAAGACTTGCTAAAGGTCAGAAGTGCAGAGCTAAAGGGGGAGTGAAAGAATGAGTATGTTGTACCAATGACAAAGGAAAAAGATTGATACAGAAATATTTTGTTTCCTCAGGCTATACCACCATTCCCAGAATCACTTAGGTAATAAGTTAGACCACCAGGATTTGAATTCAGCTGTATTGTCTCCAAATCTAATATTCTCTATAATTAAATCTGTGCTGATACCTTTTATTTTTAACATTGCCTTTATTTTGGAATATATCTTTTCTCTTCTCTATCCAGTGAGCCATCCCTTATAGCAAATTTATATTCTTTCTTAAAAGATTGTTCCCTTCTAATATAGAATTTTTCTTTCTCAATGGAATCATTTTTAAAATTTCCCTGAATTATGAACATATCAGACCTGAATCCTCATACTTGCCAATCAGAGTATTGACCAGGAAATAAAAATCAGACATTTTATTAAAGTTTGACTTTTGCAGATGAACTTTTAGCTTAGGAATTTAATCATATGACTAGTATTGAAAGGAAAAGCTGATGTCTAGTTAATTCCCTCACCAAAGGACTGATTATTCTATTGAATAATACTGCTTTTATAAAGAAATAGAATAAACTGATTGTATGTTGGATATATTCATGGTAATAACTTCACATCCTATTGACCAGTACAATTTGTATTTCTCTAATTTAAATGTGGGAAAAAAGAGATTAATTCCAATTACAATGGTACTAATAAAAGAATAATAACAAAAAACCAAATCTCACAAGTCATTCTCACCTAAATGAAAGCTAATCCTATTATTTTTTTAATTAGTATTAGAGGTGACCTTTTTCACTCACAAAATACAAATCTATATGTGTCAAAAGATTCGGATGGACCACTCAAAAGCTACAGCATAAAATCATCAGGAAATGAACTTGAAATGTACTCATCAATAATTAGCCATTAAGGTAAATGCAGAGACATATGGATTGAATCTACAAATTGTGGCATAAATAAACATGACAAGAAGACTTAGAACAATCCATCTTAATTTATAAAGTGACCCCCACGTGATCAACTTGACACTGTCTAGCTTTCAATCACTCATCTAGTCAAGAGGACCAAACATTTTGGATATCTGTTTTGTTACAATTATAATGATTTCATTCATATTCTCTCTTTCCAAAGGGATTTTCCTTCTAGGTATTTGAGTGGCACCATAAAGTAAGTCAGTTATCAGATCATCTACTAATAAAATACTACCAACAGAGATCTTTTTTCTTTCATAAAATAATCATTCTATGCAAATGTAACCTTTTTGGGGACTCCTAGAGCTGTGATTTCAGTGGTTCAAGGAACCTCTTATTAAGAAGACTCCTCTTACTAATGCTGGATAGAAACAACTCTGCAATTTATAATCTTAGAGATTTTGCCTAGAGGTTCTGGGAAATTATATGGCTTATCCAAATCACATAGTCAATACAAGTCAAAAGTGGGACTTGAACCTAAATGTACCTGACACCAAAGCTGATTTTCTATTGACTATCAATCAATTAAAAAGCACTAATTAAATACCTACCATATCTTAAGAACTCACTGAGGATATTAACACATATGCACAAAAATGAAACACTCATTCTCAGGGAGCTTATATTCTATCTCTATTATAGTGTCTCTATGCCTTAATGTTCAGAAGATCAAAAAGTCATAAATCTAGAGCTGGAGGAGACCTCAGGGACCAAAACCTCCAATGCCTTCATTTTGTAGATTAAAACCAGAGGTCCAATGACCCTCCCAAGGTCAAACAGAAAAGAAATATCAGAAGTGAGGCTTGACCCTAGATCCTCTGACTCATAAGTTTATATTCTTTCCACTGCATCACATAGTTGGACATATCAGAAAATAAAGAAACTGGAATTCTCTGTCATGAGCAATATGCCAGTGTTTTCATTTGATAACATTAAATGTAGTTTTGGGTACTTTCATAGTTAATTACAAGTGGTTTTCTTATAAAAATAATAACAATGTTCTTGGATTTATGAAAACACTAGTGAAGTAGTCTAAATGCCAAAAGGAGATTTCATAGTGCTGGACAATGCTTCGAAAGTGAAGAAAATTGGTTTTCAGCTTTACGTTACCTCACATCACAATAAAACTCAATAAGAAAAATAAAAACTCCAAATCTACTTTAAAAGTAGATGGATGCTTCTTTCAGGATGCTAGGTGGCACAATGAACAGAGCACTGGGCCTGGAGTCATCTTCCTGAATTCAAATTTGGCCTCAGACACTTCCTAGCTGTGTGACCCTGGACAAGTCACTTAACACTGTTTACCTCAGTTTCCTCATTGGTAAAAATAATCTGGACAAAGAAATGGCAAACCATTCCAGTATTTTTGCTTTTATCACGTAGGGCTGATGTTTGGTGCTATGATATCTCAACATTTCTGCAGTAGTGAGACAATATTAATAACATAAAAGTCAAGAAAAGTAATCTTTCCCTCAGCAACATGGAATAGTGGGGAGAAATTAACTATGACTTAGGATACCTGTTTTTTAGTCCTGATTCTACTATAAAAAGGCTCTGTGATTTTGTACAAGATATTCACTGCTCTAGAATTCTGCAACTTCATCTATAAAATGAAGGTTCTGGAATCAACTTTGGATCACAGATTTAGAGCCAGAAGGTAATTCATATATCATATAGTTGAAATCCCTCATTTTTTTCCTCGTTAATTCCTCTTGTTATCAATATCTTGAAACTTCTACACAGACAGACACACACACATATTTCTCACTCTAATATAGTATTATATTTATAAAATACAGAAAACACATGAAGAACTAACTGGCCTATAAATAGATAGATAGATAGATAGATAGATAGATAGATAGATAGATAGATAGATAGATAGAGAGTGTATAATATGTGTATGTGTGTGTGTACAGTACTTGTATATCTGTGTATACTTTATTACTTTATTTTCACCAAGTAAAATAAAAGCTCTCTGAGGAAAGGGACTGTTTTGTTATTATCCCCTGGTCTCCCCCTTCCACCATCACAGAGCCTAGTACAGATTATGAGCTTAAAAATATTTACTGAACAGAACTTAATTTATGGTAAAAATTAAACCAATAAAAGCTAGATAAGAATCCATTTTTTCTTTTTCAGAGAAAAACAGAATATTTTTCTTCCAAATAGAATGACAGCAAATCTGAGAACATCTGGACCCTCTTGGTTAGTTGAAACAAGCAAACAGATTCGGAACTAAACTCAGGTAACATTTTTCCATTCAAGTAAAGCAGTAGAGAAGGGTAGAAATCTATTTGCCTTGTCCCGAGAAATAGGATACATTTTTTTTCATAGTAAAGTGCCTATCCATTTGAAACACATGGATAACTTTTCCAGCTGAATACTAATGAATCATTGAGGCAATACTTGTGGCAAAAGAAACACAACCTCTGAACAACTTGACAAAGGATGCTTTTGTCAGAGAAACATGATTGTTCCTTGATGCTATATTAGACTTAGCCTGGTTCTCTACTGTGTATTTGAGAAACATTACATGCCTATTGCTTACCTGTGAAAGATATATATCATTCTAGGATCCCTAAACTACAATTTTTTTTTAAAGAGAGAGTGAAAGAAAACACTATTCAGTTGAACCTTGTCCTAAGATTGACTAGTTCAATATCACATGGATTTGGATATACAATGTCAAATGATATCCTCAAAAGAGATGTAATCTATAACCCAATGTCTCAGTCTCAGGGTTCACATGAATGGGGTTCCATCATAGGGGCCATTCCAAAAATCATAACTCTTTCTATCCTGTTGTTCCCACCTACAGTTGCCTCTTTATTGTTGATCAGTTGTGTCTAACTCTTTGTTGACCCCATTCAGGGTTTTCTTGGCAAAGATACTGGAGTGGCTTGCCATTTCATTCTCAGTTCACTTTACAGATGAGGAAATTGAGGCAAACAGGGTTAAGTGACTTGTCTAGGGTCACACAGCTTAATAAAGGTCTGAGGCCAAATTTGAATTTACAAAGATCAGCCTTTCTGACACCAGGCATGGTACTTTATCCATCATGCCACCTAGCTGCCACAGTTGCCTCCAGTAAATCTGAGAATGCACCTCAAATATAACTTAGTTATGAGTCTCCATAGTTATTGGTTATAGGGTCACAAGGGAACAGTACTGGGAAGAATATATCCTTTATTGCTCTCCATAGAAAATACAGAAAACATAAAGAACTAACTAACCTATAAATAATCAATACTACACAGCTTATAGAGCCCTGAGCATGGAATTCAAACCTAGTCTCAGACACCTACTACTGTGTGACCCTGGACAAATCACTTAACTTCTCTTTGCCTCAGTTCACTCAACTACAAAATAGTTGTAATAATAAAATAATATAATAATTATATTAATAATAATAAAATCTACCTTGTAGGATTATTGTGAGAATCAAATGAGATATCTGCAAAAGCACGTAGCACAGTGCTTTGCACACAGTCAGCTCTTTTTAAATGCTTATTCCCTTCTCCTTCACTTCCCATTTCATTGGGTCACATACTTCCCAGGAGTCCTACAATCTTTCAGACACATAAAACCACCTTGTGGATTGGATTCCCATTGAGAGGGGAATGGACTTAAAATGTCTAATGAGGTAAAATTTTCCCTTCACCTCTGGGAATCATAAAGACATCCACCTTTATGATACTATCTTAATGACAATGTCCTTTATAAGGGAAATTCACTAGGAGATGCTAGAGTAGAATACCTCAGCAGTTCCTCTCTAAGACTCTATATGACATCTAGTCATGTTAATATTTTAAAACTTGAACTCCTCTGGAAAGGCAACATACCTGAGAATGCCAGATAAGTAACCCTTTACCTATCAGACATGTGTTATTTAATAACTCATGGTAATAGTAAAGTAAAGGTATTTTTCTTCCATGTGTTAGGGCTTACATTCTCCTTCTGCTCCTCCAAGTTCAGGTACTGTGGTTCCAGTAATTCTCCTATTTATTCTAGAAGGATAGATTGCAGAACTCTCAAGCTAGAGAAAAGAAAATGACCACACCCAAAAATGAATAGAAAGGAGACTTCTTTAAACCTTCTAATAATACAAGAAATATATGTTTCTAGTTACTCTCTGCATTCATGGAAAATAAGAGAATACAAAACAAAACACCTAAAAAGATTTCAATCTGAATCAAAGGCTAGTTCAGCAAGGGATCACAGAACAAAATCTGGCCATGTAAACAGAAAGAAACAATTGCTGCAAATGTGAAGATAGCTATATTGATGTTTTTTTCTTTCCATAACAACAAGCAAAATTCAACTTGATACCACAAGTATTTACTTATGATATTCCAGTTACCATTTAGCAAGCAACAACTATAGGCAAGGTACTATGTAGGACAATGGGGACACTTCACTTTGATGAAACAAAGAATTTTAAGAATAAAGAACGGAGAATGCAAAGATGAACGTATGATCCAGATTGATCTCTGGTTCTATCCTGGGATGTGTCATTGCACCTGCTCCCTATCTTGTTTTATTCCATGTCCACTTCATAAAGAGAAGCATGGGGAGAATATCAATCAGTACTTGATATCAATTAGTATTCCCCTGTCTTCCATGGGATGGCAGGTTTTCCTAACACATAGGCTATCAATAAATTAGAGTAAATAATCTGTTTCATTGATTTAAGGAAAAAAAATCAATGCAGCCAAACGTATAAGCAAAAATATGTGACTGCTGTCAGTAATATTTGAAAGATCATGGAAGATGAGAAAGACGTCACAAAATTGCAGAAGAGCAAATGTTGCCCCATTTTTTAAGGGAAGAGAGCCAAATCTGCAAACTACAAGCTAGTGAGCTTGACTTTGATTCCTACAATAGATCATTAAAGAGATGGTTTATCTAGAAAGGCGAGTGGTAATTTATCGAAAGTCACCATGGCTTTGATAAAAACAGGTCATGCCAGACATATATCATTTTCTTTTTTGACAGAATTGCTAAACTGGTAGATGAGAATGTTATAGATACAGTTTACCTAGATTTTAGTTAAACTTTTGATAAAATATCTCATACTATTCTTGTGGAGAAGATGGAGAGATGTGAACTGAATTATAAAACAAATGGATTCAGAACTCGTTGGATAGATAGACACAAAGAACAATCATTAAAAGTTAAATATAAACATGGCAGAACATGTCCATTCAAATACTCCCAGGGGTCTGTGCTTGTTTCTGTGCTATTTGAACTTTTTGTCAGTGACTCAGATATAAGTCATAGTGATATGCCCCTCAAATTTTCAGATGACACAATTCTGACAATGACATCTAACAAAATGAATGACAGAGTCAGGATCCAAAAACATCTTGAGATAAAATCATTGGCTCAGTGAAAGAAGGTGATGTTCCATAGGGATAAATGTAAAGTCTTACATTAGTGCAGAAAAAGAAATTTTACAAGAAGACAGGTGTGGTTATAGTTCATCTGAAAAAATCTAAAGGATTAGTGGACTCAGTATAAACTAACAATATGTTGCAACATCAACAAAAACAGTAATGCAATTTTAATCTGCATTGAGAGGCAAAGCTTCCAGGAATAAAGAGATGATAATACCACTTCCCTCTTCAGACCAAACTTGGAGCACTGTCTTTGGTTCTAGATGCCACAATTTTAAAAGGCCACCCATAAGCTAAAGATCATAGAGAGGAGGGTACCCAGGATAGTAAAGGACCTAAATCCAGGTCACACAAGGACTGGCCACTGGAACTTGCCTTGCTTACCCACAGAGAAGAAAAGGCAATAAAAAGCTATTTTCAAATATTTGAAGGGCTGCATGGAGAGAACATTAGAATTGTTCTGGTATTCCCAAGAAGACAGAACTAGAAACTACCAAAGTAGAATGGACCGCTTTGAGTGGTGGTGGTATTCCTCTCCTAGAAAATCTTCATGAAGAGAATGGAAAAACATTGGTCCAGATAATAAGAGATTATTTTTGCATGTGGCTTGAACTGGCACCCTTAAAACTCTCACATTCTCTAATTGTGTGGATAGAATGTAAGACAGAATCAAGATTACCTGGTCCTGAATCTCACCTCTGATACTTGCTAGTTCAGAAATTAACCTAAATTTCCTTACCTATAAAAAAAACAACATCTACTTTATGGGGTTGTCATGAGGTAGAAATGAGATGATGTAACAAAAATCTATTTAGGCTGTTAAAGTGGATAGGTGTATATTATTATTACTTCTTATTACTATCATCATTATTATTAAACAATTGTAATCTGTTTTGGTAGGAGTACTCAGACTTATGTAACCACAGATCCTTGAAATATTATTATTGTTATTATAAGAGTCAAAGAATCAAATTAAAGTGATTCTTTGTGGCAATCGTATAATTTAACATACATCTTAGTTGTTAATGTTTCCATATAGAAAATAGTCATTTAAATGCTTGTTGACTGGTCAAACAACTTGAACAACTTAGTTTTTTCCCTTCCAACTAAGTACCTTAGATTAATTAGATGTTGTTCTGATTTTGTTAGCTTCATCTACAATAATAGAAAGAGACCCTACTGATAGATTGAACTTACTGGAAAGTTCATATTTCCTTTGTATATAACAATCCAGTTCTGAATTTCATCTTGTTGGTTATTATAGCACCTAATGGGATAGGGAGATCAACTTCTATTTATCCTAAGAGAAACCTAATTAGAGAAAATAATCCTGCATTATACCGAACTTAATCTTTTTCTTCAAAGCCTATAAAATACTATAGAGACAACTACCAAGTTCTGACTCCTTATATTGAATTCAAATATAATTATTCTTATTATTCCAACACCTACATGCACAGTAACAGTCTATACCATTTGCTTCAAACGAAGCTGTCATCAAGATAACACAGTGTATCATTACATTAAAAAGCCTCTATCTTATGGAAACTGAGAAGTTATGATATTTTCTATAAGAAAGTAATGAAGTCATTTTATTAAATATGCAACCAGAGTTCTAGATGTCAAATATGTTAGAATAGTACCTATTAAGTTTGTGGGATTTCTCTCATGGAACTGTGCTAAAAGCCAAGTATGCTATTTCTCCCCAAATCTAGAAAGTAAGGTAGGCAAATACACTGTCATACACACACACACACACACACACAATAACAATAATAAGAAATAATAATAATACTTGCTAAATGCCAGGTATTGTGCTTTACAAATACTATGTCATTTATTTGAACCACATAACAACCTTACATTATTATTCCCCATTTTACAAATGAGGAAAATGAGGCAAGCAGAGCTTGTGACTTCACCAGGGTCACATAGCTAGTAAGATCTGAGGCCAGATTTGAACTTAGGTCTTCCTGACTCCAGGAACCCACACACAGGCACACACTCATGCATACTTGTATATATGCATACATATAAACATACATCTATATCAGTCTCTACCCATATCTATATATCAACAATCAATAAACATGTACTAAGTACCTACTGTTCACTAGGCACTGAGCTAAGTGCGAGGCATATAAAAAGAGGCAAAAAAAGTCCTCAAGGTGTTTACAATCTAATGGGAGAGATAACATACACCCAAAGACGTATGAAGCAATATACTGAACTATAGGTATCTTGCTTCCTGATACTTCTACCTCTCTCACTATCTACGTCTCTCACTTTGATAGGAACAAATCTTTAAAAAGCCTTACCTGGTGATGGAAAAAAGCAGAGATGGCTGAATGGGGAATACGAGACAGGAATAGCCCGTAGTTCACTAGATAAGGCATTTTCTGATAGACATGTCCTAGACTTATCTCAAATGAATAAATATTGCTTTTGTTAAGATTTTGGAAATATATGTGTGTGTGTGTGTGTGTGTGTGTGTGTATAACCATAATTCAGTTTAGTTTGAAGATTTAGTATAAAATGGCACTAAGACTGGGAACACTTTGTACAGACATACACACACACATAGATGTATATACATACACATACACACACAGACATGGAAATTTATTAATTAGTTTTATACACATATAAACCAATATTACAAAAACTAAAACAGTTTCTATGGGGAAACTCTTACTATGAAATGTCCCCCCAAGAACTCCCCTTTTCAAGCTTCCTTTCCAAAAAAGAGAATTCAATTCAGTGATTGAAAGAGCTCTAGATATACTCCGGGATATGAATTCAAATACTAATGTTGCCACTAATATCCATGTGTTGGGCAATTTACTTCCCTCTTGGGTCTTAGTTTCCTAATCTGTTAAACAATATCTTGAATATAGTAAAAATCTCTGTCAGAGGAACTCATAGTGTCTGGCAAAGATTATTTAAAGACAATGATGACAATAGGTTACTTGCTGATTTTATGACTAGAACAGTGTTGAGATAAGTCTAAGACATTTATTGATCTTAGAAAGACGTTGGCCAGAGGATCATGGACTGCCCTACTGTTCAGCTCACCCATCCAGCCAGCTCTTTACATGTTTCTATTACTACATATTGAATTGGTTGCATTGGATTGGTTGGATTGATGGATTAGTCCACCTTAGGAATGGTTTTCTCCAAAATGAAAGAGGTAGAAAGGTAGAATAGCCTCAGAAAGCAAGACACCTATGGGTCAGTGACTCTCTTTTGTTACTGGTACAACATCCACATTCTGCCATTGCTTCATTAGCCACTTCTAACACCAAGCAGGTTACTTCTTTCTGGGCTTCCGATTTCTTCCTGAGTAAAAGGAATCTATAATAGAAGACATTTAAAGTCCTCTCCAACTCTAAACCCATGATCCTGTGATCCTGATTGTGGACCATTTCCCTGGCTTTTTAGCTCCTTGATTCATAGCTCTTTCATTTTCTGGAAATTCCCACATTCAATGTGATTCAACTCTAAAGGTATTTACTAAATATCTATGTTCTAGGTTTTGCAGGAGGAGAGGCATATGAAGACTGAAAAATAAAACAGACCTGTCCTGTAGGGGCTTACATTCTACTTGGGAAAAGCAACGTGTACACACAGAAGTTTATATAAAATATTTATAAAATAAGTAAATACAAAATAGTTTTGAGGGAAGTACCAACAGCTGTAGGGGAGGAGAGTACAGGTTTTGAAATATCTTCAGGAAATCAGAAAATACCTTCTTATTTTTGTATTCCCCCGATTAGAGTTATTTTTGCTAATCTTTCCATCTTTTTTCATTAATCTACTTCACATACTTTTCAATCCAGCCAAACGAGCCTTCTTGCTCTTTCTCACACAGGGTAGTTTGCCTCCCTTTTTTGTGCTTCCACATAAGTTGCCCACATGGCTGAGATGCTTTTCTTCCTCACCTCTGACTCTTAGAATCTCTAATTCACTTCGAAACTCAGCTCAAGTCCGGCGGCAAGCTCACAGGATCATACAGTGAGACAGAGGGAGTCATAGGGGCTGTCTAGTTTAATCTTCCTCATCTGACAGAAGTAGAAACAAAAGCTCAATGAGATTAAGTGGTCCACGGCCCCTTAGTGGATGAGCCAACTAGCATTTACTAAACAACTGCTACATGAGATGTACTTTGCTGGTACTGGGGAACCAAAGGTAAATGTAAGAGAAAAAAAATTTCCCCAAGAAGGAGTATATATTGGAAAAGAATGCTATGCCTAAGTGGCAAAAGGCTTAAATTCAAAACAGAGACATTTATATTGACATCACTAATAGATGTCAGAAGCAGGAGGTGAATTCAGGTCTTCTAGGAAGGAAGGATGGGATGAAGGGAGGGCGTGAGAGAGGAAGGAAAGAAAGGAGATCCATTTATTGCTTATGTGTCAGGTGTTTTCTACAAATATTATCTCATTTAATCCTCACAATCACCCTGGAAGAAAAATGTTCTTATTTTCCCCATTCTATAGTTGAAGAAACTGAGGCAGACAAAGGTTATGTGAATTATCCAAGATCGTAAAGCTAGTAAGTTTTTGAGGCAAAATTTGAACTCAGATCTTCCTGACATTGGATCCAGCATTCTATCCACTGAATCATTTAGCTGCCTCTAGGCAGCTTCCTAACTCTAAGTGCCACAACCTATCAAATTTATCACACTGAATCCATCCGATGTGAGACATTATGTAGAATAAAGATAATAAAAGAAATAAGCCCTGCCTTCGAGGAGATACTTATACCAAATGAGGCAATAAACCATGTGCATTGGGAATGGGATAACTTGTACAGGATAACTTGACTCTTATCTGAATTGCAGCTTCGAAATGAACAGGAACCTGAATTAAATGAAGTTTGCCTATCCTTTTTTTTTATAATAGCTGATAACTTCTGATTAACACACAAAAAGTGACTGATGAAAATGCAGTTTCTTAATACTGAAAATTTACCTGCAGATTGGATCTTTGGACACAATATGGCAATTTCTCATTTAGAGTCATCTGATCTGCAAAAGGACATATCACAAACTTGCAAAGAGAAATTTAGACCTTAGGTAAAACAGTTACTAGGAACCTATTGTCCAAAGAATGTTACAGTAACATCCCAGATGCTTAAAATCTAACATGATGCTGTGGACATGAGCATCCCAGGATAAGTCTAAAAGAGAATTGTGTAGCATTTAATTTATCAGTGCCAACATTGTTGACTTAGGTGGTTAAAATCCCAGCTTTTTCCTGCAACAAAATAAAAGTTTAGCTTCAGGGAAGGAAACGTTATAAATGGTATAAAAACAATGAAGAATGCTAACCAAGAAATACAAAATCCCTGAATGAATGGTTCAACATATGTTGTTTCATTTCTCTATGCTATGTCCTAGAGAAGAAGTATAATGTAGTAAAAGGTTGACTTTGGAACCAAGAAGACCTGGGTTCCAGTGCTACCTCTGCCATAGACTAGCTATGTGACCATGAAGTTACTATGAAGTAACCTCTCAGTGAATACAGGCAACTTTCTAAGATTTTAAGCTAAAAAGAAGTTAATGGAGGACATTTCCACAATAGGAATTCCTTGAACTAATAAAATCACATGTACAATTCCTTCTCATCAAAAAATGAACTCCACCATTTTGCAGGGCGTTATGTTATTATATACTACCTCATAAAATTACCTGCTTTCCATATCTTTTTGTTATAACTTAGAACAAGGTATTAAATTATGAGGCAAAAATAATATATATACATACAAACATATACATGCATACACACAAGGCTAAAACACATTTCTTCAAATATGTGTGTGTATTTTTGCTTGTTTTAAAAAAAAGTATGCTTCACGTACAGACATCCTGTCATTATACTGTCTTCCATATTGGAAGACACTGCTGCTGATATTGGTATGTGTGTGTTTCCAATAGTTAACCCTTAAAAAGAGACTGAGTCAAACTTGTAATAAAAAGACTTTTTCCCTCATGTCAATAGAGAAAGGCAATATACCAAAAGATAGGGAGCCAAGTCCCTATCTTGACTATATTAATACAATGGTATCTTAATGGCTAATCCAGCCATTAAAATTTGTCAGGCAAAGTTCTTTTTTCATTTGAAGAACTCCAGCCATCTCAGTCATATGGCACATAAATCATGGTCACCTACAATTGGTCTGAGTCAGTCTTCACCTTTACTTCTGGCTTCTATGTAAGACTGTATTTGCACATAAAAACTAGAAGAACACAGACTAAAATGAAAGCAGTAGCAAGGCTATTTTTAGGAAGCACTTATTCCTTATTTTGCTAATATTTAACACATAAAACATTTAACAGATGTCTGTGTTCAATAACACATTTCAGAACGTTTGGGATTCTGAAAATATGTAAGACATAAATTCTGCTGCAAAACTTCGAGCTGCATAATTTTAGTTTGTTTTAGCAGTTCTATGCAAATTAGCTTACTTTTCCTTCCCATCCTTCTGTTTTGTTTCTCCTTCCACTAACCTAATAATGCCTCTTAATCCTATTGCAAAAATATGTAAACCATTTTAGAGAATACCTCCCTAAAAAAATTTGTTTGATGAAAATACTCAGGAAAAAGTCTTCCTGGAAAGCTATTTTTCTGCATACCAAAAATATTACAAATTTTATATAACAATATAATAGCCAATGATGATGTAAAATAAAAGCTAAATAGCAATAAGTTTTCTTCATGAACATGTCTCCTATAGCTTAAAATACTATGCATAAGAACAATGCTCAAATTTCATAAATCAGTTATACTTCATTAAGAGATGTGGGATGAAATCTTCGGATAGCAAAGCTTTGTACAGTTATTAAAAATGCTGTAAGATTAAGTCTAGCTATGAAATTGAATCTTATATTCACATGTATAAAGAGATAATAAGAGATGAAATGCAAAACTGTAAATCAAATAGTGCCCTATTAGATGTAATGAGCAGAGGAGTTTTAAATCAATATATTACTATTTCCCCAATTACATTTAAGTGGGAAATTTTGATAGAGAAATAGTAAGTCATACAGAAAAAAGATTGGTAGAGCCCCTCATTCTCTTAAGTAATTTCAGTGTTTCCATTGGTGGAACATCAAATACCTAATTCATTCAGTGATGCAAAGAAGGAAGTGAATAAGCATTTATGTCATGCTTCCTTTATGCCAGGCACTGTGCTAAGCACATTACAAATATCATGTTGTTTGACCCTCACAAAAACCCTGAAAAGTAGGTGCTATTATTTCCCCCATTTTATAGTTGAATAAACTGAGGCAGACAGAGATTAAGTGAGTTACCCAAGGTCACACAGGTAGTAAGCGTCTGAATCCAGGTTTGAACTCAGGTTTTCCTAACTATAGGCCCATCATTTTTCTGCTGCCTAGCTGCCTCAACAGGAGAGGAAAAGGTATTACACATATATAGTTTTCCAAATAACTAAAATTTATCTCTTTTGTATATATGAAAAATTATAAACAATAATTTTGAATGCCAAGCCTTTTAAAAAGGATACCACACTTCCCAGCTTTTAAATATGGATGATGAAGAACACAAATTAATCTTTTTTTTTGATTACTGAGTCATCATTCTGGATATTTAACAGTCCAAAAAATTGTAGAGTCTTGTGCTTCATAAGAAACAGAGGCAGAGAGAAGAACCTGAGCAAAGGTAGAGGTAAGAAGATTCCAGAGGGCATATAATTTTGTGTAGCTTGACAGGAGTATAAAGAATTATCAATGGATCTATGTCAAGTTGAATGGCAGGCTATAGTAGAGTGCCCCAGGGATCTTGTGGGTTGTTCTGTTCTGTTCACCATTTTAATTAGGGCTCAGATTAAACAATAGAAGGTATGTGCATCATATTTGTAGAAGACACAAAACTCTGACTCTAAGAAAAAGTATGAGAAAGTTAAATTGAATATAAATAAATGTAAAGTGCTACTGGGGAAATAAAAAAAAAATGTGTCAAGATGAGGAAGGAGTGACTGACAGTAGTATGCATGAAAAAAGTCTGCATGGAAAAGGACCTGTGGGACTTAATGGGAGGCAAACTCAATGAGTCAGTAATACGACATGGCAGCCAAAAATGTCAGTGTGATCTTAAGTTGAATGAACAGCTAAGATATACATAAATGTATATAGTACTTTATATATATGCACACTGCATGGATAATCTCAGCAGATACTCACTAAAACCCTCTATTATCTCCATTTTATAGATGAGGAAACTGAGGGACAGAGAGAGTTAAAGTGACTTGTTAATATCACATAGTTATAACAAGTGCCTGTGTCAGGTATGATTGCAGGTCTTCCCGATTCCAAGTCCAGTTCTCTATGGACTGTATCACATAGATTCCCATTAAGAAAGTCAAGCATCTAGAATGAGCGAGGTAATGGTCCCAGTCTCAATATACCCTGCCCCTGTGGGACTATATCTGGAATATTGCACTAATTTCTGGGAGTCACATTTTAGGAAGGATGCAGGCAAAGATATAGTACCTAGAAGGATTGTTCTGCTTACTTTCTGACTCTTGACTATTTTACAGATAGTTGAGATTGCCAGATAAGTAACCTCCAAATAAGGCTTTATTGTGTGTGTGTGTGTGTTTCCTCTCTGTCCCCACTCTATTATTAAAAAGTAGTAATGTCTTTTATTTATAGAAGATAACACACCAGAGTTAATAAAATCTACTTTCTAGAATGAAAAAAAAATATATTTCTTTTCATTTGACATTCATGAAATTTCTTTATACATTACATATTTTTACTCCCTCACTCAAGAATCATTTATGAAGTGCCTGTTATATACAAAATACTATGATGGGGCTTGAGATAAAAATACAATTATGCCATGTTATCTGTCAAGATCTGTCATAATTCTAACAATTCCAGCTATTGGCAATAAAAGATCTCATTTTTAATTTCAACATACTTGTCACTGAATTGGTCACAATAATTCAAATAAGAAAAATAACACCTTAGAAATTTATTGAATATTTTTGAAAGAGCATTTCATGTTTTGCTCAATATAATTCCTGTTTGATTGAATGGTTGACAAATACTCAGACAAGTCATATATGCACACTTAGATTAATGAATGTAAAATTATTTCTGGTGAAAGGCTAAGCTGAGTAAATTTAATACATTTGAAATCTGCATTAACTCTTTGAGGTCAAATGCAATAGCTTAAAACACTATCTTAAATAGTAAGAATGGTGGAATGACAGAATTTTAGAGTTAGAAGGGACCTCAATGTCCATTTAGTCTGACCTATATCAAAAAAAAAAAAAAGAATTCCCACTACTGTATTCAGCAAGTTGTCATTCATCTTTAGTTTGAAGACCTGCAAGGAGGAAGAATCCACCACTTCCCAAGGTAGAAAATATGGCTCCAAATTTTATTTACAAAGAATATATACTAATTAAAAACAAAATACTTGCTTTTACATTGCAAAATGAAAGTGTGTTTATGTCTGTATTTTCTATTTCAAAATTATTTTCAATCTGTGATTGTGCTAGCAGATGTAGATATATGTATATGTAGAAAATGTAGATATATATTCTGTATACACAATTGGTATATGTGTATGTACATACATATATATATGTACATCTGCAAGTATGTATATATGTGCATAATACATATATACAGAAACATACATACATGTATACATAATATGCATATAAGCATATATGTATATATACATATATATGCATATGTGTATGCATATCTATGTGTATATATGTGTGTATCTATATAAATATGTAGATACACATATATACACAAAAAATTTCTGAGAAAATCTACCACCACTAGGAAAAATTATTTGAGTCATTTTTCTCATAAGTGATAATAGCATGTATCAATCCATTGACACTTTTGAACCATTCTCTCTGTACCAACTTCAAGGAGGATGATCAAAATTATACTGGCAATCTTTAGTCACAAAAGAGAATACCATGATGCAATTTCTCTAGTAGAAGTCTACTACTGAGTCCTACTGAATGAATAATTTATGTGATTTTTAAAAAATGTACATTTGAATCATGTCAAAAGTTCTTAACAAACATAAAAACTATAATGAAATAAATCTACATGTAGATTCTGTAAGATACTATTTATAAGTATTTTTAATTAGCATAGGAATAAAACTAACAGTTGACGAGAGCACCTGGAAAAGTAACCTGGCTTCTAAAAGTTCCTGCTACAGAAACAGGGAAAGTTTATGGAAAGAGAGAATGAAGTCCACAAAAATGAATCTATTAAGGCAGCTCTGTGGCATAATAGTTAGAACAGTAGAAGTAGGATCAGGAAGACTTGAGTTGAAATCCTGCCTCAGATACTTAATAGCTATGTGACCTGGGCCTCTCCAGGACTCAAGTCATATCCTCCACCGTAAAGTGGGGATCATAATAGCATCACCTCACAGGGTTGTTGTGAAGACCAAATGGAATAACATATACAAAAGCACTTTGCAAACCTTAAAGTGGACTGTGAGTGTTAACTATTATTACTATAGAGAATGAAAGCAAAGGATCATGAATTAGTGTTATCAGGGTTCAAATTCCACTCTTGATAATATTATCTTTGTGTTCATGGACAAGTCACATAAAAAGCTTCCAGCATCTATATAGGCATACCAAAGATGACTATTAGCACAGATTCTTTGATCTGCTTTACTAGGAATGATACCTTTTTAAGGGGTCAGCAATCCTTTTTAATTACATTCAGAAAATATAGAGAAAATACAAGTAGAGAAACAAAGACCAACATCCAGGGCTTCTAAGTGTCTGACTATAAGCAATGCATACATCACAGATCAACAGACAGCTCCAATTTTTTGACCATTACATACATACATAGCTAGCTACCAGAGAGCGAAGCATCAATATCTGGGTTTTCAAAGCCAGGGATGGGGGGCTCCTTAATGGCTACCCAGAGTCTCATCTGGCACACAAACCTTCTTACAAAGAGTCAGCCCCAAAGCACAGCCTCGCTTCAGAGTATACATACATAACAAAGACTCAGCTCCTGATTGGCTCACAGTCAGTAGGCACAAAAGTGACTCAGTACAGGTGTGAACTAATGGTGCTCAAAGGAGACTGAGCCAACAGATGCTCACAATTTAGCCTGAGCCTGGGAAACTGAATTCCAAAAAGAAAACAACAAAAACAATCCCACTTTGCTTGCTCTTACTGTGTCCCAGGGTACTTTCTATAAATATTTTAAGATATAGATAAATTGCAAATCTGCATCAGTGATGAGAACTTCCACACTGGAAACTTTACACTGCTAAAATCACAGGTCTAGACCAAAATGGTACATGGCATTTCTTAAAATTCATTTATGCACCGTCTTCTTCGTAGCTATCAATTCTAGAGTTGAGATCTCAAGGAAGCAAACAAATGTGTACTATTTGAAATTCCACAAACATTAAATAAATCACTGAAAACTAATCAAATGATTAAACAATTAGTTAATCATTTCTAAATAGTTTTAAGCTATAACCTCAGAGGGATGGTTGAGCATTATAAATATTGCTGGAAAGGAAATTCCTATAAATAATAATCATGTTGTCTTTGTGGCTATGGAAAAAGTAATTTGGGAATAATTACTTTATAATCTTAAAAAAAATACCTCTATCAGCTCATTAGTGAATGCTGAAGTTTAATGAGCTACAATTTAATTAATCACATTATATGTAATTCATGATAGAAAGCTTCAATGTCTACATAAGGTGTTTAATAGAAATTCAAAGCATTTTTGCTGATTGCAATTGAAATTGTCAAGCACATTAGTATTACAATATGATTACATATTGTCTTTTAACTCTATTTCACATTCTAACTGTGGCAATTGTCCCACTTTATTAAATATACTGATTTTTCAACTAATGAGGTTGATTTGAATTTATATGGTCATGATAAAATGCACAGAAAGTCTTTCTAAAATAACCACAAATCAGAGTAAAAAATTAGACATTTGGACATCATGGCAAGAGTGTCCCTTAACTTAATATTTTTCAGAAAGATAGGTGGCAGGAAAATGGTCTTTCATCTTTTCTGTAAAATATATTTTAGAAGCTGCTCTGTACATTTAGTGCTTCAACCAAAGAATGGGCATAATCCAGGGATAGGGTTTTGGGATAGAAAGAGGACTGGAGTCAGAGAATTGAGGATATGGCCCAGGCTCTGTCACTAATGATATGATTTCCAATTAATCATTTTGCCTCTCTGGACCTCAGTTTCCTCATATACAAAATAAGGGAGTGCAGGAAATGGTTTTTAAGTTCCCTTCAGGCCTAAGAATCTTTGACCTTTAAGAATCTTAATCATTTCTAAAAAAAAAAAAAAAACAATTGAGAAGTCTCCCTCCCCCCCCACCTACTCTCCCTAAAGGATGAGTATCCCTCAAGGATCTGCCCCAGATACTCTCCTTTTCCTTCCATGTACTGTTCTCCTGATTAACTTATCCACCATGGCTTCTGTAGTCATCTGCATACAAATTTCTCTTGCGTTTCCATCTTTAACCTTAAATTTTTCCCCAAACTTCATCTCCAACTGCCTTTGGACATCTCCAATTGACTGATTTGCCTCATATTTAGTATGTCCAATGCTGAATACAACAACTTTTCCCTAAAACCTATCCACTCTCCCATGACCACAAATTGCCATCAACAGGATGTTCCTCATGGGTAAATTCCTGGAAGGTATAATGCAAAGAGAAAAGGGTCCAAGGAATGGCCCAATGGCAGTTCCTCTCAACTACAGATTTCCTAGGGAATGTGATCTTGAGGTTGGAGGGTCCGTTGCTTCCAACTATGGGGTGAAAAATAAAGGATCATAGATTTATCACTAGAAGAGACCTCAGAGGTCACGTAGTCCACTTCTTCATTTTACTGATGAACAAACTAAAGCCAAAGGGGTTAAATATCTTGCATTAAGTCCCAGATATAATTTCAAAACCAGGATTTGAAACCAAGTCTTCTGATTCCTAATCTAGTACTCTTACCACTGAATGAGCCAAAGGAAGAAAAGAAGGAAACAAACTTTTATTAAGCACTTATTACATTTCAGGGACAGTGTCAAATGTTAAAGATACAAATAAAAGTAAAAACAAAGTCACTGCCCTCAAGGAGCTTATATTCTAATGGATGAAGACAACTTCTGAAAAGTGGGGGTATGGATCTGAAGTCTAGAAATGTTAAGACAGGGGGATAAGCAAGCAGGCATTGTGAAGCCCCTCCACAAAAATGGAGGCATTAGGAAGAACTGACCAATGGGAGAAGGGAGTGGACATTGAGGAGTGATATTCCTTGGTTACTAGATTACAAGGATGACAATACAGAGTTAAGGGGAACAAGATCACTGAGTTTAAAACAGGGAGCGATAGAAATTGAACTTCTTGGGGAAACAATAGGTGTGGTAATGGTTGTTAAGGTTCTGTAAGCCAGAACAGAAATGAACTTAGTTTTAAAATGCTAGCTGGTCCCATACTCCTTTGAAACTACAGTCTGTAATTCCTGATTCCTTAAAGTTTCAGAACCAAGAATATAAGTCTACAGTCAGCAAATCCACTAGCAACAGAGAAGTAGGAAGTGACCGTTCTCTGAAAAACCCATGTTAAATCAGGATCTTAAGGTAACATCTATTTTACCAACCATCACCTTATTATGTCTTAGTTACTTTTGTAAAGGGACAATCCTTTGCCAGTTTAGTCACAATACAAAGACCCTAGAACAGTCTACAGGCTCCACTGGGGTGAACCACAGTCAGAACTCTCCAATATGCATGTGATTCAAGGTCTAAACCAAGCTGGCAAAGAGCTGGTGGGAGACTCTGTATGGGTGTACTGGACATATTAGCCTGGAAGGTGTCTCAAATGTTCTAGCATTTCCAGGTGAATACAACGAGTCCAAACAGCAGGAAGTTCTCAGGGCCCAAGTTCCTGGAGCAGTAGCAGGTTGTAATTCATTAACATGCACTATTAAATTTTCAATGAGTCAGGAATGGGATGGAGACTAAAGGGGCAAGCTATGCATATAAGTTATGTTCTCTTCTTTGAGGATTGTCACATGTACACATAGACTCATACTACTGCTATGTAGCTATTGCTGAAGAATTTTACTGTGAGAGCAGGATTAACATGAACTACTGGTTGCTGGGCTGTAAGAATGACCAGTTGCTTCTCTAGTCTTCTTCAGGAGGAATAAAGAAATGTCAGTACTATATTAAAAACAACCTACACAATGAACAACAGAAATAAGATCCTTTGAGGGAAGTCCCTGAGAAATGTAGTCCTGGGAACAGAGAATGTAGCTTGTGGTTGAGGAAGGGAAAGAAGACGAATCTGTGAGATGAAAGTCCTGAACAAGCAATTGAGAAAAAATTCTATCACCCAGGCCACATCGTGGAATCCAAGGAGGTATGAATCCTGGTAGGGAAGGTCTAAGTGGGGAGTAGGGAGTTAAGATTCCAGGAACCAGAGAGGAGACATCAGAGACTGATGATATGACCCACCCTTTAGGGATGGGAGTAAATTCTGATGGTGTAGGGATTGTTTGACTCATCCCAATTTCCCCATTTATGTTGGTGATAATACTGTTCCCCTGGGTGACCAATGCCAGGCCAAGCTCAAATCCTCAACTCTATGTTTACTTCTGCCCTTTTTTCTACATTCTATTCAATCACAAAATAAATCAGAAAGCATTTTCTGAGCTCACCATGTGCCAGACACTGTGTGCTAGGTGCTGGGGATACAAAGAAAGGCAAAAATAGTCCTTTCCCTTTTACAGGGTGAAACAAGCTGAAAATTAGTAGGTACATGGAAGATATATACAATGTAGATGAAAGGTAATCTGAGAGGTGGAGGCATTCACAGATAAATGTATCAGAAAAGGCCTATTGAAGAAGGTGAGATTTGATCTCAGACTTGAATGAATCCAGGGTGATTAAGTGGTGGAGGTGAGGAGGCATAGGGAACAGGCAGTGCAAAAGCACAGATTGGAGAAATGGAATGCTGAGTTGGAGGAACAGCATGTACTTCCTACATCCAATCAGTTGCCAAGACCTAGGACAATCAGTGGCACAGTGGATAGTGTCGAACCTGGAGTCAAGAAGACACATCTTCATGATTTCAAATCTCTCCTCAGATACTTACTACCTATGTGACCCTGGGCAAGTCATTTAACCCTGTTTGCCTCAGTTTCCTCATCTGTATCA
This sequence comes from Notamacropus eugenii, assembly GCF_028372415.1. Lineage (NCBI taxonomy): Eukaryota > Metazoa > Chordata > Mammalia > Diprotodontia > Macropodidae > Notamacropus > Notamacropus eugenii. The sequence goes on along the minus strand of NC_092876.1, from coordinate 148,245,103 downwards.
TGAGCTGGAGAAGGAAATGACAAACCACTCGAGTATCTTTGCTGAGGAAACTTCAAATGGGGTCATGAAGAGTCAGATATAAGTAAAAATGAGTGCAAAACAAACTACAAAACCAATTATACTTTCACAATATCATCTCTTCTTTCCATTTGAATTTTCATCTCCTAGACTTTTCTCATGGTCTGGTTGTTCTGCTTCTCATCTCTCCCCCACCGCCATTTAATCTATCCTCTTTACCATTAAACATCTAAGTGTCTTAATGTAGCTCTTTGATTAAGCCACTGCTTGGTACAAAAATTCTAATGACTTTCCATTTCCCATAGGATAAAGAATAAACCTCTTAACCTGACATTGAAGGCCCCTTTATATCTTGATTCCAATCTACCTATTCCATCTTTATTTCATGTTATTAGTTTTAGCCAAATTGAATTACCAGCTTATCACCAAAAATGTATTGCTCTCTCTCTCATATCTCTAATACATTTGCTCACAATATTCATAATGAATACAGTATCTTTCCCACAACTTTCTCATCCCTTGAAATCTTTTTCCTTCTTTCCAGACTCAGCTCAGGTTCTACTTAGGTCATATATTCATATCATATGTATAGAATGTAGCACAATCTTTCATTTTAATGATGAAGAAATTAGATCCCAGAAAGGTTATGCAATTTGCCAAAGTTGTTACAGGTGGTTAGTAGAAGAGTTGGGCTTCAAACTCAAGCCCTCTGCTTACTAGCATGTTTTCTACTAAATTATAATTTGTTTCATGACAATTTTTCTAATCTTTCCCCTCTTTTTCCCTCTCTCCTCAGAATTATTCAAATCTTTCTTGAATCACTTATGCCAACGTTTGACTTCTATATATACAATTATCCTATTTTGACTTGAATTATTCTCATTGTTTGCATACTTTTTTCACCCTAGTAGATTGTAAACTCCATGAAGGTTGGCTATAAATCTTCTATAGCTCCCTGTTGTCTATGGGATAAAATATAGACATAAATACTAACCTTAGTTTGGTGTTTAGGGCTTCAACTTACATTTTCAACTTTGTTTCACATCATTCCTATTCTACATTTAAGCTAAACTGGACCTAGCCATTCCCCATAATCAACCCATTGTCTCTTACTGTGCTTGCTGTTTCTTGTACCTGAAATGTATTCCCTTTTCATCATCAAAATTGTTTCCTTTCAAGGAAGAGCTTCAACCCTACAGTTAAAAGCCTCTAATGATCCTTCTAGCTAAAACTGTGAGGTCCCAACTTCAACTTTCAAAAACTATTTTGATTCATTCATTTTCTAAAATCATATTAGTTTTTTTCCCCTTCTGGTATTATATTCACCTGTGTACATGTCATTGTTCTCCACTACCCTATAAGCTACTCGTGGGCAGGGATGGTGTCATTTTTTTTCATCACAGGACCTAACACAGTACACTTAAACTGTAGGTAGATGCTTAATATGATACAATTGATTGTATCTCCCTCTGACCTACTTAGCACAATAGTTTGCAAATAGCAGGCACTTCATTTGGATCAAATTGAAAATTTTTTCATTCAATTCAATGCTCAAAGAACCTTTAAGATTAGTATAGTTTACCCTTAAATATGACACAGTTTTGTAGCCTGTTAAGATCTGGCACATATGGCCAAAGGATGGCTGTGGGTTGTGCAATTTGACAGTGAATTTAGGTGCTGGTTAGTTTAAATGGAGGGAAATGTGCTCCTGGTATGTTCACTTCTCCACTCTTCTGGATTTTGCAATTTAGAAAATGAAAATCCCCTAATCAGGAGATCAAGGGACCCTAGGAATGATGGGGAATTTTCAGAATAAGAGATGATTATCATATTGGGTTAGTAAGTTTAATAGAGTGTTGGTAACTCCTAGCAAAAGTTAAACCTTAACCAACTATCTAGTCCTGAGTCATTTGGATCGATTGTCGAGAGGCTCTAGAATTTAAGTCTTCTTAACTCTGATTTTAAAGACTTGGCCTGAGATTAATGGCAGTGTCTTTAGAGTTATAATCTACATAAGTGCTTACATTAGTAAAATTCTTTAACACATGTTCTGGTTGTTTTCAAAAGCAAAAAACAATGAAGTTGAGAAAGCAAAAATATCAAAATGTTTATCTCTAGCTATGTAGGATATTTGTGCAATGTGGGGAAGTTGTTCCCTTTTACTCATCGTGAATGAAGGAATGTTTAAAAGTTTTTGAGGCATGGCTAAGACCTTCAGTTTGGGGCAGTTGTTTAAGTCATTTATGGCAACTGGAAAAACTGAAAAAAATTAAAACAGCCTGGAGAATTAGCATGCATCCTGGGAAAAATGAAAAACTGATTACATATCAACTCTATCACAACACCACAGCTCTCTCACAACACCATTCTCATAGTAAAGCTACAGAGTTTAGAAGCATTCCTGTGACACGAGAGAAAAACCAATGCAAAGAAAAAAAGACCAAGCCCCAAGAAACAAATTAGCAATTGGCAAAGAACTTAATACTATGCAAACATTATAAATTTGTGATGCAACTAAAATTATTATGTGGTTTTATGACTTTTCATTTTCTTTCTGAATCCTTATTAAATGTTTATGGAAATTTCCTCTTTGGATTTAATTATACCATCTGATTCATAGGACATAATGTCAGAGTTTTATAGTGTTATATCTGATAAATGAAAATATTGATAAGTTCTTTGGAAGTTGTCATTTCCAGGGCTTTGTACTCTAGGAATCTCTCAGGTAATCCTAGTAAACTTTAGATTAGTGAAATCAATAAATGGGTTACATCTGCTATAAAGGAAAAAGCAAACATAGGAAAGGAGCCCAAATGAAAAGGCTAGCTGGATGTTAGATTTGAAAACACCATAGTCTTAGGGGCAATAGACTTTCAGCCTAAAACAAACTTTAAAATAGTCTCCCTTTGCAGAAATGATGTGAAAGTCATTTGTAGATTTGAACGATTCTGATTGAATTATTTTCCAATTACTTTCTACATGAAGGTGGCCGATAGATCTGAACTGTGTTCGTCCTGAGGCTCACTTATAGTTTAACTACTACCCTGAATGAGGGTAGATGAATTAATCCCTGTAAGAAAACCACTGTTCTGGGAGAGTTCTGGGAAGATGGCAGAGTAGATCAGAAAATTCCAAGCTGTCCAGATTTCCCCACAATGAAATAATAATAACACCTCAGGGTAAACATAGAGTAGTAAAATTAGAGTAGGGGCAGAACAGTGGTATTTCTGGGACAATCTGAGAAGATCTGAAGAAAAATCCCAGGAGAAGGTTTGATTCCTGTGAAGGGTAAACACCTCCAGGCTAGGACCACTTAAACAAGTGGCATGCCCTGGGGTTAGCTGGGTTGGGAGGCTGCCTCAGCCCCAACCATAAGAACTTTTATCCTTGGGACAATGAGGTACGTTTGGCATCTGAGCCTAGGAAGATCAAGGGAACCTCTGCTTACAAGAAACATCAGACCCAGTTGTGCTACCTTCTCATGGGTGAGAAGGAACCAGCACTTCCCCACCTGGTGAGTGCAGAAGCAGTGGGGCTAAGACACTACTGGCTTGTGGGCACTTACAGCAGGGTAGAGGTTTCTTTCTTGGTCCCAGGCCAGAGGGGAGAACTGAAAGAGGATCTGAGACCAGAAGCACCATCCCCCATACCCTAGACCTAGAGGTGATTACAAAAATTGAACTGCTACAAATTAAAAAAAAAAATTAACAGGCAAAGGAGAAAGAATCCAACCATAGAGAATTACCATGGGAATAGAGAAGACTGAAGTTCATCTTCAGAGGAGGATATTAAACAAACAATCCCCCTTTTGCCCTCACAGAATAATGTCAAATGATCACCTACTCAAAAAGAATTCAAAGAACTTTAAAAAGACTTTAAAAATCAAAAAAGAGATATTGATGAAAAACTTAAAAAAAAGAAAAATCCAAGAAAAACAAGATTATGAAAAGAAAATCAACCAATTAGAAAAGAAGATCCAGAATCTTTTTTTATTACAGAAATTTAAATATACAATAAGAAAAGAAAAAGAAAGCATGATATGTGCACACCAGACCATAATAGAGGACTCGGCATATAGCAATAAATTACCATTTCAAGAAAGCCTATACAATAAGTACTATGCTTTGTACAGAAAGCTGTCCATCTTTTCTTTCCTTCCTTGTTAGTTTCCTTTTGTTCTCTGCTGTGCATTTTTTTACTTTGTTCTTTTTCCTGCACCCCCAGTCCCTGAAGGCTACAATTAAGCACTGATATGTATAGGTACGTATACATATATAGAAACACATGTACTTATACATACATATATATGTATATACATACATACATAGACATATACTTTAACTAACAAATTCCACTTTCAATCGTTGTTATTATGTTTGTGGATCTCTCATTTCCTATCCCTCCTAACTCCCTTACTTTACTGCTGCCATCTACCTTACCCTCCTATTATTTAAGCTAAACCTGCTCCAAGCAACCCTCCCTTATCCTCCTATTCTCTTAAATCTAAACATCTTTCTATTACTCCCCCTTTAACCTATTCCCTCTACTCCCCCCACAGATCCCTCCCTTATCCTCTTCCTCCTCACTATCCCTATATCATTATATCACTATCTAGTTTTTTATTTATTTCTGAATTAAGAAGACTTTTATACTCTTCCAGATATATATATATTATTTCCTCTTTAACCCATTCCCAATGAAGGTAGATTTTCAGAACTAACAGCCATCCTTGCCCTTCTAATTCCTCTGTGTTGGATCTTGCTCTCATACGTCATTTGTATAAGATCATTACTCTTTCTAGCTGTTGCCAAATAGTTTTACTTTTTAAAATCATGTCATGCTGAGGTGTACCTCAATCTTTCCTCTAAAGTATCCAATTACTAATAACAATCTTAGACATAAAGTTTTACATGTGACATAGATAAAAGGAAGACAGTCTGTCCTTATTGAGTTCCTTGTACTGTTGTTAGTGTGTAACTTATTTTTCTCATGGCTCTTGTATGTCAAATCTATTAAATTCAGGTGGGTGTTTTTTTTAAATAAAATCCTGACAATCTGACAGTTCATTATATGTCCATTATTTTTTTCATTCAGGATTATGCTTAGATTTGCTGGGTATGATATTTTCAGTCAGAATGCCAGCTCGTTTGCTTTTTGAAATATAATGTTCCAAGACCTGTGGTCTTATTTGATTCTAATTGTGATGCTGCCATATTTAAATTGTTTTCCTTTCTTTTTGCTCATAATAGTTTATCCTTCAGCTGGGGTTTTCATAATTTAACTGTGATATTCCTATGGGTTTTCCTCATAGGATCTCTTTCATGAGGTGATCAGTAGATTTTTTTATTTCTACTTGCCCCTCTTGTTCTAATGCTTCATAACAATTTTCTTCAATTATTTCTTGTATTATTGTATCAAAATTCTTTTTTTGATCATAGCTTTCAGGTAGCCCAATTATTCTTATGTTCTCTTCTTGATCTCTTTCCTAGATCAGTTGTTTTTCTTATGACATGTTTCAAATTATCTTCTATTTTATTCATTCTTTATATTTCGTTTTATTATTTCTTGATCTCTTATAACTTTGCTGGCTTCTCTTTGCCCAATTCTGATTTTCAAGGGGTTTTTTTCTTCTTTATGGTTCTGGATCTCTTTTTCCATTTTGTTGATGCTTTTTCATAATCTTCTTGCTTTTCTTGGATTTTTTTTTAGTTTTTCCTTGATCTCATTTGATTCTTAGTCTTTTTTAAGTTCTTCTATGAATTCTTTTTGAGTAGGAGATCACTTGATATTACTCTTTGGGGTAGAAGAGGGTTTCTTTGCTTCAGTATCCTCCTCTAAAAATATACCCCAGTCTTCCCTGTTCCCATAGTAACTCTCTATAGTTGATTTTTTTTCTCCATTACCTATGCAATTTTTTAAAATTTGTGGTAGGTCAGTCTTTGTAATCACCTCTAGAGCTGGGATATGGAGGATTGTGACTCTGGTCTCAGATCCTCTTTCAGTTCTCCCCTCTGCTTTAGAACTAGAACCAAGATCTCCAGTCTCCTATAAGTGCCTACAGCTAGTAGCATCCCCATCTCACTGCTTTTGTACTCACTAGGCATAGGCTAGTTCCTTCTCATCCAAACATATCTCCACAGTACAGCTGAGTCTGGCATTCCTTATCAGCAGAGGTTCCCTTGATGTTCCTCACCTTAGATGCCCAATATCCCTCACTATCCTGGGAGTAAAAGCTCCTGTGTCTGGGTTTGAGGCAGCCTCCTAAACCAGCTAACTCCAAGACTTGCTTCTTGTTGTTTAAGTGGGCCTAGGACCTAACCTGAAAGTGTTTCCTCTTCAAATGGATCAGACCTCATTCTGGAACTTTTCTTCAGATCTTCTCCAATTGTCCCAGAAGGACTCCTGTTCTTCCCCTTCTTTTATTTATTTTTACTTCTCAATATTTGCCTTAAGGTGTTATTCCATCTCTTTTGGGGGGGAGGAAACTTGAGAACTTGGAATTTTCTTATCTACTCAGTCATCTTCCCAGAATCCTCTCCTGGAGATCCAGAATCTTAAGGAAGAAAATGAAATTTCCTTGGAAATTAGAACTGGACAAGGAGAAGCCAGTGAAGTTAGAAGAGATCAAGAAATAATGTATGTGTGTTTATCCTTCATTGCCGAGGAAGACCATGCCATCAGAGAAATGATGACATGACTTGCACTTGACTTTCTTTTGAGTGAGGGAGGGCTGTGCAGGTCACCAGTTTCACTTCTCCTCCAGAGCCATATGAATTCAGTGACCAGATATTCATCAGGGTGGCTGGAGATGACCCTGGATGAGGCAATTAGGGTTAAGTGACTTGCCCAAGGTCACACAACTAGTGAGTGTCAAGTGTTGGAGGTGAGATTTGAGCTCAGGTCCTCCTGACTCCTGCACTGGTGCTCTATCCACTGCACCACCCAGCTGCCCCCTCAAGAAATAATAAATAAAATACAAAGAATGAAAAAATAGTTAAGAATGTGAAACATCTCATAAGAAAAACAACTAATCTGGAAGAAGAGAAAACTCAAGAATAATTGGACTACTTTAAAGCTATGAAAAAAAAGAATCTTGATACAATAATACAAGACATAATTAAAGAAAATTGTCCTGAAGCATCAGAACAAGAGGGGAAAGTAGAAATGGAAAAAAAAAAGACTAAGTACAAGGAACTCAATAAGGAAAAACTTTTTACCTTTTAGGTATGTAAAGTGTAAAATATATGTCTTTGATTGTTATAGGTAATTGGGCTGCTCAAAAGAAAGAGGGTAGGTATTAGTATGATATGATTTTAAAAAGTAAAAGCACTTAGCAACAGCTAAAAATAATTATCTTATACAAATGAGGTATGAGAGGAAGAGATAACACAGATGAATTAGAAGGGGGAGGAAGGCTGTTAGTTTTGGAAACCTACTTTCATCAGAAATGGGTTTAAGAAGAACAATATATATATGTATATATATATATCAAGAAGAGTATAAAAGTCTTCTGAATTCAGAAAGAAATGAAAAGATAAAGGAATAAGGAGGACAGAGAGGATAAGAAAAGGATCTTTAGAGGAGAGGGTGATGGAATAGGTTAAAGCAGAGTATAGAAAGGTGTTTAAATCAATATGAATGGGAAGATAAGGGAGGGATTCTTGGAAGAGGGGTAGGTTAAGTAATAGGAGGGCACGGTAGTCAGTAGAAGTAAAGTAGTGAAGTTTGGAGGGATAGGAAAGAAAAGATGTACAAACATAAAAGAAAGATTAGAAGTAGAATTTGTTAGGGGAAAAGGAGCAGGGGTGGTAATTATGATCTCAGATAAAGTTAAGGTTAAAATAAATTTAATCAAAAGAGAAAAAATAGGGAAACAACACGATGTGTCAGCCATATCTATCAACAATATTTTGGACTATTTAAAGCAACTAGACAGTATAAGAATATTGCTGTGGTATAGGAAATGATGAGTTGTGGAACAGACTGAGTTGCGGAAATGTGGAAAAACTCCAGCTTACAAAGGAAGAGCTTAGCCACCCTCAGGAAAATAAGTAGAGTGCAGTCTTACATAGATGCATTTGAATGTGTATGTCTACAAGTGACTATGATGATCAAAGTCTAAGTGTATGTACATATAAGTGCATGCATGTTTATGTATATAAGTATAGCTTTACATGTATTTGTCTATATGTGTGTATATGTTTATATGCATATTATGTATATGTATATGTATATACATAATGTATATGTATATGTGTGTATATATGTATGCTTATGTGTGTGTGTCTATGTGTATCCATGCTTAGTTGTAGCCTTTAGAAGAGGGGGGAAGAAAGGGAGGAAAAAAGAACAAAGTAAAAGAAGTGAAAAAAAGAAAGCTTACAAGGAAGCAAAGAAAAGGTAAACAGCTCTCAACATAATGCATAGTATGTATTTTATAGGCTTTCTTGCAATGGAAAATTTAATGCTGTATATTTCAAATCCTCTGTCATGTTCTGCCATGTACACTTCAATGTTGTTTTCTTTTGTATTATTTTAGTTTTAGTATTTAAGTTTGTTTCTTTTTTCTTTTCTTATTTTGTATTTAAGTTTAAAGAAAAAAGAAAAGAAGACCACTGTTCCCTCACATCTCCCCCGCCACAACCAGAGTACCAACATGTTCTCCTAGAGAAATTATGTAGCATTGAGTACTGATTAAAATGATGAATAGCCCATGAATAGCTGAGTTGTGAAATCACTGATTTAAACTCACTGTCAGACAGTTCCATTGCCATTGATACTTACGTTTAGCCCTGAATTCTATACCAGGAAGATCCATAGGAAAAGCGATTGAGTGCAGAGTTCAAATGCAAAAAACAAACAAAGAACTATGGAAGAAATAAAATCAGGTGGCCCCATCTCTTTTACAGACTGAGTGTCCTGGATGCCAAGTTCTAGGCCCAAACTCCTATCCTTATTACCAAAAGACTCCATAAACCCTTCAAGAGTCATCAAGTTCTATGGGCAAATTTCTAACTGTATTTGGTTTCAATGGTAGCATGATGCAACTCCTGAGAGCTGAATTGCTCCATTACTTGTTCCTTTCAGTAAAAATGAATTCCATTGGGTGGCTAAGCAGGTTACCTGGATTGGTCTCCCATCAGGTGTCAGAACCTCCTCTGAAAGTTCCATCATCTTCAAGGCCATCAAGGCAATGGGCTTGGCATGGCAAAGACTCTTCCTATGCAGTCCTGCTGCAACACAGTATGCATCGCCTATTGTTTCCACCTGCAGCAATCAGATGAATCAAATGCAAACATATGATAATGAGCTAGCATCAAAATGATTACTTATCTGCAATCACACACATTACCAAGAAAATTTAGCAAAACATTAATAAATTAAGCAATTAGGCAATGGCACGTAATTATTGTCAAGTTTATAAACAGGCTGAATCAAATGCTGGCATCTTGGCTCCATAGCTGTTCATCATGATTACCACCTCTGAAAATCATTAAATCCATGAACAATTGGAATGTGATATAATCATCCCTCAGGAAAACAGAATGATCTATATTATATTACAGCTGGACACATCTCCATTATCAGCAGTAGCACACCAATGACATCCAGCCAGCCTCCTTTTTTGCCAGCTAGGCCAGTCACTAGAGCAGTGGATAGAGTGCTAGACATGGAGTCAGGAAGACCTGACGTCAAATCTGGCCTCAGATACCTGCTCTGTGACCTTGGCAAAAATCACTTAACCTTTGCTCCAGTTTCCTCAGCTATAAAATGGAGGTCAGCTTCTACCTAGAAAGTTTGTTTTAATGGTCAACTGAGATATTTAAGTGCTAAGCATAGTCTGATAAAGCAGGCACTACATCAATGCTTATTCCCTTCCCTTTTCTTTCCCCATTCCATTGGCTCTTTAGGTGGAAATTTCCATGAGTCTTTAGGTGTTACAAGATCCTCCAACCCCAATATTTCAATTACTCTAGTACACAAATATACCTGAAATTTCTGTCATAAGAGAATAATTGTTTCAACTAAAGTTTTTGCCCAATTTCTTCTTTTAAGATACAAAATATCCCTAGGAGGGATAGCACATCAAGCCTTATTACCTTGACATGAATTTGTTTAGCAGAAAGTAACAAACTAGTTCCCTTATAGAACATAAGACAGGTCAATTTTGATGGTGAGCAGGGAAAGCATTAATCATTTCACATCACGGAACCCTACCTAAGGATGGTAGACAAATGCAAGTGCACCACACTAGTGAAGGAGCTTGGAAGCTGAATGCAAACATTTAGTATCTCAAACTCAAAATGAGGTTTAAGGAGGGAAAATGGAAGGATAATGGAGATACAATTTATTACAAATTTGCAGAGAAGTTAGTTTTATTAGTTATGCATCTACTTTGTGTTAGTTCCGTTTGATACATGAATTTTGTTCTTCTTATGTCTCCTCCACTAAAAAATATATTCAATTCCATTTGATTCAACATTTTAAGTTCTATGTTATTCTAGGAACTGTTATTACAAAAACAAAATAGTTTCTTCCCCCAGGAAGGATCTTATGGTCTATGGGAAGGATGTAGTTTGTAATAAGAGCAATAATGACATTTATATGGAACTTTAAGGTTTGCAAAGTGCTTTGCACATGTCTCATCAAATTCTCACAACCTTGTGAAGGAAATATTGTGACATTATATACACAAAAAACATAATTTGAAGAGAGATAGGAAAAGAGAGAGAGACAGACAAAGACAGAAAGAGAAAACAAAGCAACTGGAGAGATAAGGAAAGGGTTCACATGAGCTTGTTATGATTAAGGCACTGAGACAGAAATGACTTGCTTGAAGTGACACAGTCAGTTTATGTCTAAAACAGGACATCAGTACAGGTCATTCTGATTCTGAGGTCAGCTATCTATTCACTACATCAAGTTGCTTCTTAGTAATATGATTCATAATTGTAATTTGTTCTTTGATATTCACGCATTTCCTTTCCTCATTGCTAACCCGAATCTAAATTTTTTGTAATCTAGCCTCATGAAATTTCAAGTTCATTTCTCAAATGAGGCTACATCAATCATATTTCAATGATAATTTCCCATAATGGTGAACATTTACTATCTGGTGACTAATTTACTGATTGACCCATAAAAAAACTTTTCACTAAAACTCAGAGATAATGTAGCCTGACACTGAGTTTTAAAAGCTTGGGCTGCCAAAAGATACATGATTCAATCCTGAAGTGAAGACAACATTTAATGTCTATTGAAGGCAAACCTAGATCCAAGACTATTTCGATAAACAAAAGGTATATATATTATCTTAGGAAGTAATGAAAATACACTAAACATTTGATCAGAGCCATTGTCTGATCTAATCAGAGGTAGGAGAGGGATATCTGAGAAAGGATCTTGGAACTTCATTTGTCTTTCTGATCCAAATCTTGATTTGGATCAGCTGTGAGGAGAGGAATTTATGAAAATAAGAATGAATAAATTAAGATTATTAATCATATTACTAAGAGGCAGCTTGATGTCATGGATAGAGAACTGAACCTAGAACCTAAAAGACCAAGATTCAAATATTGCTTTTAACACAAACTACTTGATTAAGCATAGACAAGTCATTTGATCTCTCACTGTTCCAAGTAGTTACTTAAATATCTAAATGGTAGAGATGATACTGAACCTATATTGGTTGAGGGAATTCTTTCACTGGGAAATCCCCATAAGGTTCCAGTAAGTGGTAGTAGGGTATTCATACAGGAAGAAGGATGGGACCTCTGACCAAATGATATCTGCATCTGTGAGGGATAGTGGGACAGATGGACATTACCTATGAGTAACCAAGATGGAATTGACAAGTAACAGGAAACATGAAGCCGGGAGATATACACAGGCAGTAGTTACTGGAGTGAGTAGATACAGGAAATATCTACACTTTCAAACTGATTTTAACTATAAAAAATAAAAACATCCATACCAATCATTTGTTTACTTATACTACCCATTTCATTAATACTAAGTCATAGTTTATAAAGTCAAATATGCAAAAAAAAAAATAGTCCAACAGCTGAGATCTCTCATGATTCACAGGTGGGTCCCCTTGACAAGGCAACTCCTGGTTGAAGGTACTATGTAGGTCCTAATCCCATTTAAAATATATATGAGCCTTTATGGAAATATTTGCCTTTAGCAGTCACAGACAGGATACAATTAATTCAAAGGAAAGGCATTTAATGAAATAATATAGTAAAATTAAAATTAGCAATAAAACATTTCCCAAATAAGCCCAGTGTATATATGTATATATATGAAATAATGGAGGGGAACCACATGAGAATGGTGAGGACGCAGGCATGGAGGGGCAATTTATGCCTCAGACACTGAAAAACTGCTATATTCTGGTGATATGATGGTGGCAGACCAGCTTTCCAGTGGTTTCTAGCAAACAAGTTTTCTCTGCCATGTGTTACCATTCCTGCTGGGCATATTATCTCTGCAGATGTTTCCTTGCACTGGAATCAGTCTCTTCCAGATGCTGCTCTGCTGGACGTGTGGTTACTGCAGAGAAATCCCAGGTCTGGCTCTTCTGGGCACATGGTTATGGATCTCTCTGGTTTCAGCTTCTGGTTTCAAATGGCATCATTAGCGAGTGACAGTTCCTCATTAAGAGTAGGAAAATCTCTATAGTGATCTTTTGTTTTGAAGTCTCAAGGCTTTCTATAGATCGCTAACAGCAACAGCCTTCATAACTAGCCATAGGACCAGAATAAGTCCCTACCAGGAAAAACCTTCCTTGCTTGCTTTTTTTTTCCCACAGGGAGTGGCCTGGATTTTTTTTTTTAATTTCAGACTTCAATGAAAGAGAAGTTTTAGCTCTAGGTAAAGATTATTTGTCCCAGGGGGCAAGATCTTTAGAAGACAGATGAGAGTGACTTATTAGCTAAATGGCTAGTGTTCTCAGGCTCAAGTCTACCTTTGTATTCAGTTTCCTTGGTTATCTGAGCTTGAGACTGTCAAAGACTACTGTCAAGCTTAGGGCTAGGTAATCTACATGGGCTCCCTTTTTATTTTAAATTGGGGGTCTCATACCCTGACAATTAATTTCAGAGGAGTCCTACCGTAGAAACCCCCAAAAGCTGTGTGGGTTATGTTTCTTGCGGTTTCTTTTGGGGGAATGATAATAATAGTTACCATTGATATGGTGCTTCAACATTTGCAAAACACTTCACATATATTTTATCATTTGATCCATACAAGAAGCCAGTGCAGGAGGTGCTAATTTTATAGGCAAAACTAAGAGAGGTTATGTGAAGTGTCCAGAGTAAGAGAGCTATTAAGAGTACAGAGCAGAATTTGAACTCATGTCTTCTTCACTCCAGATCACATCCTCTAACTATAGCTGTCCCTCAGGGTTCTGTACTGAGGCGTATTCTCTCCTCTCTGTATACTACTTCACTTGGTGATCCCATCTACTCCCATAGATTTAATTACTATCTGCTAATGATTCTCAGATCTACTTATCCTGTCCCATATTCTATGATGGTTTATAATCTCTCAGCTCCAATCTCTTTTTGGAATCTCAAACTAGATTTCCAGTAGACATCTTAAACTTGAGCATGTCCAAAAAGAACTTATTATCTTTCTCCCTAAACTCTCCCTCTCCTCACTATCCCTATTACTGTAGGGAACAACATCATGCTCCCTTTCCTTCTCTCAGGTTCACAACCAAAGAATCATCCTTGGATTCCTCACCATCTCTCATCCCCTATATCTAATCTGTTGCTAAGGCCTGCCAAATTCGTTCTTGTAAAGTCTCTTCTCTCCTCTGATATTGCCACCACTATAACGGAGTCCTTTATTACCTTGTGCCTGGACTATTCCAATAGCCTGCTGCTGGATATGCCTGCCTCAAGTCTCTCCCCACTCCAATTTATCTTTCATTCTGTCCCTAAAGTGATGTTAATTCGGTAAAATCTACTGGCCTTCTATTTCCTCCAGGAATAAACAAAAAAATGCTCTTTTGGCATTTAAAGCCCTTCATAACCTAGTTCTCTCTCTCTCCCCTACCTTTCTAGTCTTCTTACACCTTACCCCCCAATCATACTCTTTCATCCAGTGACACAAACAAGACACTCTCTAAGCACTGTGCATTCTCTCTGGATGTCTTCCATGCCTAGAATACTCCCTCTCCTCTGTTCTGATTACTGACCTCCCTGGCTTCCTTTAAATTCCACCTTCCAACCCTCCTCTACCCTTATTAATTCCAGTGCCTCCCTCTGTTAATTACCTCTCTTTATCCTGTATATAACTTGCTTTGTATACATTTCTTTGCATGTTAGATTGTAAAGTCCATGAGGGCAAGGGCTCTCTTTCCTCTCTTATTATATTTCCTGTATTCAGCACTTTACCTAGCACATAATAGATGCTTAACAGATATTTACTGAACAATTGATTCAATGACCACACAAAAGCCAAGTCTAAGGGGAAAAGTCATTATGTCTCTCATCTGATAACATCCTACCCCTTCCATTTGTACACATGGTATCAAGACTTTAAGTCTTTTTAAGCTTTCAGTTGCTTTAACAAGATATAAACTCATGAAAATAAAACACGCACAAATAACAGCCCAATGTACAGAATGGATGGATAACAGTAAAAATTTCAAATGTTTACTTGGATATTTTACTGAATCTGTAGTTTCAGTTGCATGGGTTATTGCTCCTGTGATACAGATCATACCAATGATCTCTCATTCTGTGACTCTTGCCCATGTTCTTCCATAAATCCTTACTGAGAGGCTCTATCTACAAAAACTACAGGCCTTCCTCAGCATCTTTTAACATTTCGCATTCCGGTAATACATTTGTCCATTGCCCTAAGAGTTATTGGCATGTATTTTTTCCCTACCTAACCTTTTCCCGTAATTGATTTTCCATAATGCCAAGCCTAGAGGCCTGTATTGGGCTACCCGAGTCTTTCCTACCTCACCTCCGAGGTCTTCGGCTGGCCACGCCGGATGCACGTATGAGAGAAAGGACGTTCCAGAGTCGAACAGGGGTTGAGCTTTATTACAGGGTTTCGGTTACAAGTGCAGGAGGGGTCTTCCTTAGGAGGAAGAGGGGGAGATTTCCTAAGGAGGCTAAGCTTAAGGGATTGGAAGTAGAAGTACAAGCGGGGAGAGAGGGGGAGGGGAGAGAGGAAAGAAAAGAAGCGGAGCCCTACTATCCTCTTTGGCTCCACACGTGCTAAGAGAGAGCTTTCTGGCTTCCTCAATCCTACTTAATCTTCAGCCACACAGTTTGCATCTCAATACCGTGCTGTTAGGTAACTGGGTGTGCTCCAATCCGGGACGACCTCGAGGGCAGGGAGACTCCACCCATCAGGTATCTCCGGGGGAGAGGCGGAAATACCCGAGCTAGCCGAGCTAGCTCGGTCTGACCTTCTCGAACCCCCGCTGTTCATGGAGGGCCTCGTAATACTCTAAGATTTAGAAGTCCCACTTTTACCCGCCCGAGACTGTCCACACGGAATTGAGCTTCCAGTCCCAAAACCATAACATAGTTATATAGTATTACCTACAGAATATTAATATTTTTGCATGGACTTTGGTGGTAAGCATCAATTTGGAACCATGGAAAATGCTGTATAACTTCCCTTGTTTATACTGTCAGATTCAGCTGATGTGTTGGAAATTTTTGCTGAACTTTGCAATCTCTTTTTTAATTGTAGTTAAAATGGAAGTTTTCTAAATGGGATATAGGGAATGTTTATATTTGGAAATGAATGAAATATAAGAGAAGGTATAAAATATAAAGAAATAAAAAATAAAATAGATAAAAAAAAGTTTTACAGGTTTCTAAATATGATCCAAACTATTTTCCTTCTCCAGTTCCATTTTTTATCCAACACATTGTTCATCTGTAATGCCGGTCACTGAAAGTAAAGAATTTTTTCATTCTTTAGATTTGTATCTCCAGGAACAAGCAATGTACCTGACACACAGATAGTGAAAAATAAATACTCATCGACTGATTATATGTGGGGATGAACTAACTTAATGAACTGTCCATTCAACCGCATGCTAAACCTAGATAATAAACACTCCCCATTCTATTTGGCTTGTCTAATATAAATGTCTCTTTTAACTGCTGCTCTTATGAAGGGGGTCCTGTAGTATCACAGTACATGGCGTCATTAACCCAATACCATCTGCAGTAGAAGCCTTTGGAGGACTTCACTCCCAAAACTACTCTCCCATTTGAACATTGCACAGGTTGCCTCCATGAGGGGGGCATTTTTTGTGTTGCTTAATATTGAGATACAGAAAGATAGACAAAAACCATTGCTGTAAGTCACATATATCAGGTACTTTTTCTAGTGGGAGAGACATTGCTGGAAGACAGTTTTTAAGGCATCATTTTGCTGGAAGGTGTGTGTGTGTGTGTGTGTGTGTGTGTGTATGTGTGTATATGTGTGTGTATGTGTGTGTGTGTGTACACTTGCATGTAATTTAAAGATAACATACTAGAATCTTTATAAGCCACACTTACCTTACTGGAATAGCAGGTCTGCTCTAGAGCTTTATCTGGGAAAGCCTTCCTGTCCTCTTCTCATATTTTCATCAAAGAAAGATTTTCTTAAGAATTTTATAGAGATGAGTAAACGACATAATAACTAATAGCTATTGATATCTTCTTGTTTGCTTTTTAAAATGTTCATTTAATTCAAGAGGTATTTATTAAATCTCTGCTGTGTGTCAGGCACTATGGTAGGTGGTAGACATACAAGTACAAAGAATACAGTGATTCCTACTCATAAAATCTCATATTTCTATGAGGGAGATAATAAGTGCATATATAAGGATATAGAGCATAGACACAAAATGAATAAATATAAATAAATACAAAGAGTCAGGAAAGGTACTACCAGTTGGGGGAATTGGGATATGCTTTATTCAGAAGACAGTACTTAACTTTTACCATAAAGCAAGAAAGAGTCTCTATAGCAGAGGTAAGGAGGGAATAGGAGGACAGCCAGGAAGAGAGCATGGAGATGGAGCAGGAGGGACTAAGACAAATCCAATTTGGTTAGACTACAGAAAGAGGAATATGGAGTCATACTGTACATGTTTTTCCCTATTTTTAAAGAATGTTTTCCTCTGAAATTTCTTGAAAGTTGACCCTGGATCCCAGATGTCTTTAAAATAGTGTTATCTGTATCACAGATTTCAAAAATAATATTGTTAATTTCTTTGGGTATCAATTTAGATGATGCAAGCAGAACTCAAGCTCAAAGAAGTTAAAAATGTCAGATTTATCAATTGATCATTAGATTCTTGGAGATGATTTCAATAACAGCTATTTCAATATGACAAATTAATGCTGAGGTGTTGGGGATGGAAGCTCAATTCCAGGTGGACAGTCTCGGGCGGGTAAAGGTGGGAACTTCTAAATCTTAGAGTTCTCACGAGACCCCCCAGGAAACGACTGGGAATCGAGGTGAACCGAGCTATCTCATGTATTTCCGCCTCTTCCCGTGAGAAATGTGATGGGAGAGAGCTCTCCCCGCCCTCGAGATTGTCCCGGATCTGGGCACACTATTGTTATCTAACAGCACGGTATTCAGATGCAAACTATGCTGCTGGAGGGTTTAAGTAGGATCAGGAAAGCCTGAAAGTTCTCTTGGGCGGAGGGGCGCGGAGCGGTGAGGACAACAAGGCTCCGCTTTTCCTCTCTCTTCTCTCCCCTCCCCCTCTCTCCCCACTTATACTTCTACTTACAATCTCTTATTGTAAGATCTTTGCCTCCTTGGGAGATTCTTCGCTCCCTCCTAAGGAAGAATTCCCCTGCACTTGTAACTAGACCCTGAAATAAAGCTCAACCCTTGTTCGACTCTGGAATGTCCTTTCTCTCACACGAGCATCCGGTTTGGCCAACCGAAGACCTCGGGATAGAGGTAAGAAGACTCGGGTAGCCCTCAGGCCTCTAGGCCTGGCACTGAGGTTTTGTTTTAGCTCTTAAAAATCAGCTTCTTTACGTCTGATGAAGTGAAATGTAACTGTGCCTCAAGCATCAAATCTAATATCCAATTGTACAGCATTTGTTCCAAAGAATTCCAAAAAGTACATCATCAAAAGAATTCTCTTTGCAAAATGAGAACTGGAAATTGCAAGTTTCCAAAATGGCAAGTTTTAGCATATATAGGTTGCACAAAGGAGATAAAGCATTGGGCTTCTATTTGAGCAGAAATGAATGTGAATATTGCCTTAGACACTTTTTAATTGTGTCAACCTGAACAAGTCACTTATCCCCTCTAGATTTCAGTTCCTCATCTGTAAAGTAGGGATAATAATATCACCTACCTATAGGGTTTTTGTGAGGATCAAATGAGATGACATAAACAAAGCACTTTGTAAACCTTAAAGTGCTGTATAAATTCTAGCTATGATGGCGATGTTGATGAGTGATGATGGTTTTCTAATAATATAACAACTTTTTAAACTACTCATATTGTCCTCATCCTTTCAAGCTTACTGTCATATTTTTTTGAATTATAACACTATTCTCTGCATAATTTAAAATGGCTGCACACATCTCCCATGACAGTACTCATAAATACGATTCACAACAAGCACCCAGAGCCTGTTCCAGACAAGACACTGTACTGGCCTCAGACAGACAATTTTTTTTTTAAAGCTGCACAGTCACTAGCCTCACAGAACTTAAATTCTGCTTTAGAAATGATTTCTCTGAAGTTATTTCCTGTTGTGCAAATTCCTGGAACATTAGCCTCCTCAGAATCTGTTAGCTCATCCTTCCCATTTTTTTTAATAAAATAACAATTCAATGAGTGCACATTGAATGTATGCTTCTAAAACATAAACTATGGAAATATGTAAAGAAAAGATAGCATATGTTCCTTGATAGTCAGAGCTATAATCCATTGGGCAGAAAATCTTGGAAAGTACCTGCCAATGTAAATAGAGCACTTAACTAATAGTGTAATATGTGATACCTATATGTAAATAACCACATCACATAATAAATTACACAAATAGGTTAATGTATTATATATTTTATGGAATAGTATTCATGTATACAGACATAAAATATGTATGCTGAGATTATATTTTTTTGCATCTATTTTGCAGTCAAATCTAATTTTAAAAACTGTATCACAAAGTCATGTGAATACTCCTAATTATGTATGTATATTCAGACCTGAAATTCTTGCAGGTATTTGAAAACATTCTCTTGGTACCTATTGTCTTTAAATCCCCTGGGTGTAGTGGAGTAGTTTAGAAGAAATATACAACCAAATTTAAAAATATGTATTTGTTGAATTAAATCAAAAGCAAACAGTGGCATCAATTATAGGTTTATTCCAAAAAGGAGAAGAAATCTACAAATACATTTAAATATATAATCATCAGTACGGTTCAAAATATTCAGATGTTTTGACACTGTACATGTACATGCTTTAATAAATGTTTCACTTTTCTTCCAGAATCTTTATGATCATAAACTAAAACTCAGCAAAACACCACCTTGTTATTCATCAAGAAGAAAGATAATACAGATTCACCACCAAAGTACTATTTCTCTCTTTTCACTCGTCAATATTGTCAGCTTACACAAATCTTCAATGTACCTGAACATTTTACTGGCTCCTCTTAATCATGACTAGTGTACACAGTTTCCATAAGAGAAAGAAGATAGGTGAATATCAAACATTCACTTTAGTTACTAAAATTACACTCTATTGATGGAGGTTATAACTTTACTATATGTTAGATGATAGTCTCCATGGGTTGCTATGGACTAAAATTCATCATCTGGTGATAAGCCTTTTCAAATTTATCTAGATCGATCTTTGGATGACAAGCATGCAGTTCATCAATGGGCCCACTTGTGCCAGAGCTTGTCTTTTGTATAGTATTGTCTTGAGGCACCTCAGCAAGCCTCCAGGCAATAATGTAATGGAACATAGTGAAGTTACAAAGGCTAGTGCTCAGTGGATGCTTATTGAATCAATTAATGGACTTGAGCATGAAAACAAAAGATGTTATAGACACAAACATCTGAAGACCTTACGATGTTTTTCAAAAAAATTTAAAAAGTTTAAGAAGATGATAAGCAGGTAAGGTATCATGAACACAACAGAATTAATAATTTGGGTCGCTAAATTAAAGAAATCATCAGTTCCAGTTCCAAATGGTTTTCAACAGTTTACAATAGTGAAAATTAACCTGGATGTAGAAGTAACATATACTAGTTTGTTATATCTACTGATTTTCTGCCTTTTTTTTCTTTCCTTTAGCATCATAATCATCTTAAAGAATTTACTTCAACTTCTAGATGGATCAGATCTTCTGGTTTGATCAAGAAATTGACATTTCTACTCTGATATATATACATATATATGTAATCATTTTAAATTTAATTTAATTTTAATTAAGAATTGCTTTAGAAATCTCCCTAAAGAACAATAAATTCTTTTGCAAAAAAATTGTATTTTTGCAGATATATCTGCATACATATATATATGTACACACACATACAGAGATACATAGTGATATTATGATCTTATAGAACAAATTAAATTGCCATTTTTAGTATTTGCCATAGGCTTTCTTTAACTATTAGCTATCATTTTCTTACGGTTCAATGTTATAATTCAGGAAATAATACCCAGACATCTTAATGAGATTAAGGATACAGAGTCTATAACTCTTGCATTTTCTTCCAGGTAAAGTCAAGGACAAAGTCTGCAGAACTAAGAGTGATGAGACAGAGTAATTTTTAGCAATATAATAATTCCACCACTTCACACAAATATTAGGCCTTTCATACATGGAAGTCAAAGTTTGCTTTCAATATTATTACATTAATCTTTAGATGTATAAAAGTATCAAATAATGCTTCCCATCCAGTGTCACAGCAGTCTAGAAAATAGCTATTCATCCATATTCTAAGTGCACCTGAGGCTCAGCTGAGGATTTACACACTTGGAGGCTATTTTTATAGAATCGCACAACCTCAAAGTTAGAAGGAATGTCAGGTCATTTAATCCAGCCCCTACCTAACTAGGATTTTGCTATAACAATGCAGGAATACTCTTAAAGACCTCCAGTTATAGAGAACTCAGAACTTTCCAGTGTAGCTCATTGGATTTTAGATAGATCTAATTATTAGGAAGTTTTTTTTCCTTCTATTAAGCCAAAACCTGTCTCTCTGCTGCTCCCACCCACTACTCCTAATTCAGCCTCCAAAAGCCAAACAAAATAAATTTAAACCTTACTTCAATTATTTGAGATGACTGTCATATTTTCCGTGAATCTTCAGTTCTCTTAGCTAAAAATACCTAATGTGGTGTAAAGGAAAGCATGCTGGATTTGGAGTCAGAGAACCTAGAAGGAGATTGTAGCCCTTCCACTTATTACTTACATAATATTTAGGAATTTCATTGACTTCCCTGGGCCTACATTTCCTCATCTGTAAAATCAGAGAATAGGACTAGATAATTTATAAAGTCCCTTGCAAGTCTTAATCTATAATCCTAGGATCCTTCAACCAGTCTGCATGTGCCATAGATTTGAATCTCTTCACGATCCAAGTTCAGATAAATTCTAAATGGTTAGTGTCTTTTAAAAATGTGGTACCCAGACTTAAAGAGTTCAGACATGATTTCACCAGGATTAAATAGAACAGGACTTACTCAACACTTTCTGCTTCTATCTATTAAAAAATATCTCATTTGTTTTGTCTCATCTCACACTGTTCATACTTATTGAACCCAAGATATTTTAATTAAAATTTTTAATCTAACCATATTTCCCTTATCTTGTCTCTGCATATTTAGGGTTTTTTTAACCTTATTTAATTTTTATCCCTATTACATTTCACTTTCATGCCATTGTTCTGGTCTGTCAAAATTTTTTTGAGCCTGGGTGTTGTCGTGAAATATATGATTTATCTCTCCTACTGTAGCTTGGTCTCATCTGCATGGCATCAAATGCTTTATGTCAAGTCACGAGTAAAATAAGAAAAAGACTAAGAATGCATTCCTCTAGCAGGTTACATCTTTCAAATACATATCTACACAATCTTTAGACCAGATATTCAACTAAGTTAGAATCCACCTAAATGCATTATCATTTAGTTCAGACTTCAGCACCTTGTCTATCTTGTCCCGAGTGTATTGCTAAGTCTGTGTCTCCTCTTTCAAATGGGTTTAAGCTAGGGTTTCCTTCTTTCTAAATGTACTAGGAGAAGAAGCACTTTCTATCCTCACCTTTCTTGCAAGTCAGCTCATTGGGGATGAACCCTAGGCAACATGATGAAATAAGAAAAGTTTATTTGGGTTGCCTTCCAACTTTTCCTTCTAAAATTAATCACCAGGGCTCCTGTACATTGGCCTTTCTTCAAGGGGACTTTCCTGTGTCTCATTCTGCAGGCTCTGACTGTCCTCCTATTGTCACAAATCCTTTAAGTTATGTGCTGATAAAAGTTGCAAGTATTGCCCAGTGCAGGAGTATTTGTATTTTAAATATGGCTGCAGATCAAAGGATGTTTCAGAAATGAGGACAGATCATACTGATAAAGAGCATGAGGTCTCAAGTAAAATAATTCAATTCAACAATCATGTATTAAGAGAAACTGTGTTAGAGTTTTTAAAAATAGAGTCAAATTTGCAGTTAGAGTATGTGGGTTCAAATCTTTTCTCTTCCTTTTATTATCTGCAACCTCAAGCAAGTCAATTTTCTTTTATAGGCTGCAATTTTATTGTAAAAGATAAGAAGGATCATTAGATGATCTCTAAATCCTTTTAAACTCTAAATCATATTGTAAGTGGAGTGACCCTTGATAATTCAATTATGTGGGGCATAAGTTTGCTTTAGATTTCTGAGAAAAGAAAGTTGCCAAGTGTTCTGAAATAATAGTTTTTGATCTGCATATGACAAGAAAGTTGTTCATCATTTCTACTTGACTTGGATGAGATACACTTTGATCTATTTCAACATGTTGCTTAGAAGATAGAAGACAAAATATGTTTCTCTACATTTAACCTATTGCTGCTATGAGAGAAAGAAGAAAAATCCTACCAAAGAAGCAGAGTTAGAGAGGATTTTGTCAATAATAGGATAAAGGTTGTTGCCTTTCCCCCACTGAATTCATCTATTAATATTGAAGCTACAAATGACAGACATTATTATTTTTCAAATATTCCTATTATCCTAAATGGAATTTATTTTTGCATTGGTGTGAGAATGTGGTTCAGGTTTGTGGGTGGGATGTCATGTAAATATAATGTGCTTGCATTTTTGGTAAATGCTTTGTTTAATGTTAACTAAGTCTTAGTGGATGATTTATTGATGGGAAATACACCAGTGGGGGCTCATTAAAGACTATTCATAGATAAAGGGTATGAGTCATATCTCAACCCCAATTAATAAAAAAATAGATCATCTAAATCCTATCAGGGTTATCAAGTCTATCAATAAACCCTCAGGGTTTCTGGCTAAACTAGAAACAATTGCTATATATAGTCACTCTGAGCCATCAAAACCCGAACAATGACCTAGTGAAGCTTGGGCTGGAACTTAATTTTGGCCAATCAGTGACAGCCAGAGTGAATTAGGTTTAAGATTGTGTTCGTCCTTTGTTCTTTAAGAGGACTATGACATCGGGGAATGATGACATGACTTGCAGTTGACTTGGATTTGAGTAAGGAAGGGCTGTGCAAGGTCACTAGCCTCACTTTCTCCTCTAGAGCTATCTAGGTCCAGGGACCAGATATTCAACAGGAAGACTACAGATGGCCCAGGACACAATGGGAGACCCTGGCTCTTTTAGGCTAATGTCTTTTTCAGGTTCCCACTTAAGTGAGGTAACTCCCTTTCAGTGAACAGATTTCTTTAAGAAGTGAGTCAAGGGATGGCCCCTTTAATTAAAAAAAAATCAAAGTGGGAGGGGAAGACCCTCATGGTTGCTGGCCAAAAGAGAAACAGTTAGTTATTATTTATATAAATCTAGCCCATAAAACCCAAAGTATATTGTGAGGTCTCATTTCTCACTTAATCTTAATCACTGAATGGGTGTTGCCTCAGTGAAACTAAGACTGGGAAAAACTGTAGCTTAAAAAGACCAAGGTCTCCCACTGCATCTGGGGCCACCTCCAGTTGTTCTGATTTATATCTTGCCACTGCACCCAGGTGGCTCCATAGGAGAAAGGGAATCTGGTTACTTTGCACAGCCTTACTTAAATCCTTACTTAAATCCAATTCACTTGCAAGTCATGGCATCATTTTCCTGGGCCACTGTCCTGGACATATAGAGTAGAAGGGAAGGCTGTGCAAAGGGTGATTTTTTTATGAGGTAAAAGAGGCCATTTTTGCCTCATTTCTTACCTAGTTTTAATTACTGAATGGGCATTGTCTTAGTGAAATTGAGACATGGGAAAGACTTAAGCTTAAAAATGTCAAGGTCTCCCACTGTATACTGGTCATGTCCAGTTGTCCTGATTTGTGTCTTGCCACTGGACCCAGATGGCTCTGGAGAAGAAATTGAGTCTAATGACTTTACACAGCCCTCCCTCACCTAAAACCAATCCACTTATAAGTCATGGCATCACCTTCCTGATGCCATGCTGCTCTTCCAGAACAAAGGACAAGCAACAACCTACCTGAATTACCCCTTTGTGATATATATTCTGTAAGTCTGAGTCCATTTTCCCTTCTACTCTGTTAGAGAGTAGGCACCACGCTGCTGAAGACTGTTGTGCTTCAGTTCTTTTCATAACTTCTTTGTAAATATCCCTTCATAAAAGTCAATTGATGTCAATTGATTAATTGATGTTGGAGAGATAGGAACTGGTTTAATCAATATTGGAAATAAATGCTTTACCCATCTCTCTAGTTATTTCTGTACATGTCTTATTTGTATACATGGCTTTACTTTGAGGTTCAAGGGTATAGGGATAAATTTATTTTTCTTACCTTTATCAGTGCATACACACACACACACACACACACACACGTATATATTTGTGTATAGTGCCACTTTAAGTCACTTTCAATTTTATATACACTATTGAGATAAAACTCAAATCTAGTATCTTCAGCTATCAATGTTTGTGTTTATCAAAAGTAAGAAGAAATTACAGTATTTTAGACTTTGATTTATATATATTTTGCCTAATGATCTGTTTTTTATACATTTATTCTTTTCCTAATTTGAGACAAGGACATAATTTGTTCCCTGGCAGAAGAGTAGTGTTGACTGAGAAATAAAGACCCATCACCAACTAGAGTTATCTTTGGATCAACAAATGTCTTTAAAATGCAAATATGTCCTGTTTGTTAAGCTGTATGAACACATTAGTATGAATGCAATATTTTAATCAGATTGTAACCTAACTGGCATCCACAGTACACAGAGAACTGAAATTTTTACCTCCATGAATCATGAAAAGAGAATCAGAACACAGGAGGGTAAATCTGGGCAGTTTAGAAGCCTTTAGGAGAAGAACCAGAGGGCATTCTGAGGATAACAGCTGTCTTAGTGAGTAGAGAATCTGAGGGTGACTTGGACTAGGAAAAAATATATATGATCCCTTCTAAGAATAGTACCATTCAAAATAGTTTTCCTTACCCTCCACTTACCCTCTCTAATATCAGTTCTTTTTTTCCACGGCCCTACCCCCAATGTGGCCTTATTCTAGGACATTTTTCTTTCCATAATGCCCTCATCCATGGTTCTCATCTCTCCCTTACAATGACCACACCTCATAGTTAGTAATGTCCCTGCCACATGGTTTGATTATTTTGGATTCAATCACTGTGTCCTTTCCTTGTTTTCACAAACAAAGGTTGTTTCTATAAAAGGGGAGGGGAAAAGGGAAGGGAAAGGTAAAAGGAACTTTAAAGGTGAATTGGTTATGAGTTGTGGGCTGTAGTAGGCTGGAGAAGGGAATGTGTATGTTTGTCCTTCATTGCCTAAGAAGACCATGCCATCAGAGAAATAATGACATGACTTGCACTTGACTTTGTTTTGAGTGAAGGAGGGCTGTACAGGTCACCAATCTCACTTCTCCTCCAGAGCCATCTGAATCCAGTGACCAGATATTCATCAGGATGACTGGAGATGACCCAGGATGAGGCAACTGAGGTTAAGTGACTTGCCCAAGGTCACACAGCTAGTGAGTGTCAAATGTCTGAGGTGAGATTTGAACTCAGGTCCTCCTGACTCCTGCACTGTTGCTCTATCCACTGCACCACTTAGCTAATAATATTATTTCTAATAATATTAGAAACAATGCTCTTCATGGTCATTATGTAGCTGAAAAACTTATCTTCTGTATTCCTATTATGAAAACTTAAATAATGATTTTTTTGTTATAAATAAGTATTTTATTACATTTAACTTTGATTTATGAAGTTAAATTTTGTGATAGTAAAGAAATCCCTTTGCTGCTAAAAATTTGATTGATGCTCCTTATGTCTAGACTAATTTTCCATTCTGTTCCATGAATAGAAGAATATATAAAGTTATAGATCTTGTTACATTATTTTGTAATATACTTTCAGTCCCCTAACACCAAACTCTTTCCTCCCTACTCAGGGTCCAAGATGAGGCTTTGCTCATGGGTTTTTGATGCTCCATGTTGTTTGTAACCAAACTAAGTTAAGCCTTATTTAGAAAAGGAAAGCGGATCTAAATTAGAATTCAATCTCGTTATTTTCCATGGGTCCTAAGGAAAGAATGGAAACTAGTCCATCATGACTATGTCACCCACCTTCAGAATGTACTTTAACTTTGGGTTCACTGAGAGTTTCTTTATTAAAAGTATGTTTTCACTTTGTAAATGTTTTCCTGTTTTTGTTTGATACTACTTTCACATTAAAATGAAAAATAGTGGACTTTTATATACTTTATTCTTGTCAGAAGAAATTACAATATTTTAGACTTTGATTTATATATATTTTGCCTAATGATCTGTTTTTTATACATTAATTCTTTTCCTAATTTGAGACAAGGACATATTTTGTTCCCTGGCAGAAGAGTAGTGTTGACTGAGAAATAAAGACCCATCACCAACTAGAGTTATCTTTGGATTAACAAATGTCTTTAAAATGCAAATATGTCCTGCTTGTTAAACTGTATGAACACATTAGTATGAATGTGGTATTTTAATCAGATTGTAACCTAACTGGCATCCACAGTACACAGAGAACTGAAATTTTTACCTCCATGAAATATGAAAGGGGAATCAGAACACAAGAGGGTAAATCTGGGCAGTTTAGAAGCCTTTAGGAGAACCAGAGGGCATTCTGAGGATAGCAGCTGTCTTAGTGAGTAGAGAGTCTCAAAATGGGAAGTAGAGGGACAAGAAAGAATCTTCAATTATGTCCTGACCACAATGGGATAGCACTCACTAAGAAGAATACAGCTGACTTCATTAGTGCTTTATCTCTCTCTCTGTCTCTCTCTGTCTCTGTCTTTCTCTCTCTCTGTCTCTCTCTCCCCCTCCCTCCACATACATATACATACACATATCCGTATGTGTGTATATACACACATACGGATATGTGTATATGTGTTATGTACGCTTATATATGTATATGTGTGTATATTTATGTGTAATCTCATTCTGTCATCATAGTCACCCAGTGAGGAAGATACAATTATTATCCTCAGTTTATAGCTGAGGACACTGAGGTTAAGATAGTAAGCATTTGAGGTAGACTTCAGACTCAAGTCTTTCTCACACCAAATCTAGAATATTATCCTCTGCTGTAGACTGTCAACAGATTGCTTCTGCCTGCATTAAGATGTGATACTACTCTGGAAGGCTGAAAATTCTATTTATTCAGGTTCTCTAACCAAGAGTAGTCCAGGACAGCCATTTTGACTCCCATGTGGAATCCTCTACACTCCTACCTACACCTGGGAAAACAAACTAAAAGGGAAAAAGAGAAAAAAAGATCAAGAGGAGATTGTACATTCATCTTAATAAAACACTTCTCTTCCTCTTTATTCTATGTTGGGAAGACTTAGAGGATTTCATACTTGTTAGAACTTTGGAGTCGATGCCCCATAAATATTGGGGGTCTGCTAGATTCTGAACTGCATATTACAACTGTGTGTTTAAAATATTACAGAGTTCAATATTTTAAGTAAAAACAGATTTTACTAAAGATTTATTGTTAATTTGAAGGAGAGTAACATCAAAAAAATTCCATTGCTCTGAAAAAATAGAGAATTAGTATAATTTTATTTGACTTTTCTGACCCAAATACAACTTCTCTTAAGGGTGTCTCAACAATCTTTAGCTGGTACAACTGTGAAAAAGAGGACATAGATATAAATAGTATAGTTATTTAGCTAAAAGTATTCCCAAATGGGAAAGGAAGGATTCTAAATGCTTACACAAGAAAGATAGGTATTCATCTGATAAAATTATTTGGTTTATTATTAATATAAACAACAATTTCTTCCCAGGTAAACTAATTATCAAGCAAAATTGCTCTAATTAAGGCTGAGGCATATAACAAATGATATTAAATAATGTGATGTGCAGGCAAAAGAGGTGTATTGAAATAATAGTCAACAGAATAAACATTTTCAGCTTAGTGGTTAGCAACTGAATATCAGCCAATATTAAAAATGCAAAACAAAACTTGAACATCTCACTAACAATATTAGGAAATACTTAAATGGACCACATGTTATTTAATGATTATCAAAGTGACTCCCAGCTCCAACATTTATCAGAACAGTGCTTGGCACATTGTAAGCATTCAATGAATGCATTTAGCCTTGCCTTACTATGTGACTGTGGGCAAATCATCCTCTGAGCCTCAGGTACTTCATTTGTAACATGACCATTAAAGTATTTTCACTACCCTACCCACAGAACTGCTGAAGAACATACCTTGTAAACTACAGTGATATATAGAAGTGAGCACGATTGTTTTATCACTAATAATAATGGTAGAGGCAGCTAGGTGGTACAGAAGACAGTGTTGGACCTGGAATCACCAAGATCAGAGTTCAAATTCAGTCTCATTCACTTACTAGCAGTGTGACTTTGGGCAATACCTCAGAATCCTGGTCTGCTAAACAGAGGTAAAAATATCACCCACCTTCTCTGGCTGTTGTTTGGATAAAATTACATAAATTTACAAAGCAGTTTGCACACTTTAAAATGCTGTATAAATACTAGCAATTAGCATACAGAACCTAGAATAGAAAGATGTATGTAAAAATTAAGATCATGGTTCATCTTAA
Source organism: Notamacropus eugenii (assembly GCF_028372415.1). NCBI lineage: Eukaryota > Metazoa > Chordata > Mammalia > Diprotodontia > Macropodidae > Notamacropus > Notamacropus eugenii. Next base: position 148,215,797 of record NC_092876.1, on the reverse strand, counting down.
AATCATTTTATTACTCCTTCCTCAAATCATTCCTATCAGGCTTGATGTCAAGAAAAACTTCCTAACAATTTAACCCAAAGTAGGATGCACTGGCTGCCTCAGGATGTACGAGAGGTCTTTAAACCAAGGCTGATTCTATCAGTAGGTTGTAGAAGAGATCCTCATTTAGTTATGGGTTGGGTTATATAGCCATTAAATCTCTTCCCACTGTGATCCTATGAAATCTTTGAAAACTTTTGTAATCACTTAAAACAATTTTCTATATAACATAGAAATATGAAGTCAGTCATGCTGTTTCTATCCAAACAAATCAATAGAAATAAACAAGTGAAAACAACAAAAATCACCGGTTGGAAAATAAAAATTTGATCAATAAGGTATATTGTCCAAACTGTGGCAAAGGGTTTTTTTAAAAAATTCCGTGAAATTAATCAAATAGTACATTCCTTATTATCTCTTTTCAATATAGTTCCTTTCTCTACCACTCTATTGAAATTACTCTTTTTTCAAATGTATTAATTTAATTTTTTTCAGTTTTCAACAATCACTTGCAAAACTTCCAAATTTTCTCTCCCACCCTCTTCCCTTCCTCCCCAAGATGGCATGGATCTATTAAACACAATTTCACATTAGTCATGTTGCACAGAAGAATTAAAACAAATGGGAGAAACCATGAGAAAAACAAAACAAAACATAACAAAGGAGAAAATAGTCTGCTTCATTCTGCATTCTGACTCCATAGTTTTTTTTCTGGATGTGGATGGCATTTTGCATCATGAGACCTTTGGAAATGTTTTAAGTCCTTACATGCTGTGGAGAGCTAAGTCTATCAAAAACAGTCCTTGTCCACTGTGGCTGTTACTGTGTATAATATTCTCCTGGCTCTGCTCACTTCACTCAGCATCAGTTCATGTAAGTCTTTCCAGGTTTTTCTGAAGTCTGCCTGTTCATCATTTCATGTAGCACAATAATATTCCATTACATTCATAAGCCACAACTTGTTCAGACATCTCCCAATTGATGGGTGTCCCCTTGATTTCCAATTCTTGATCATCACAAAAAGAGCTGCTACAAATATTTTTGTATATGTAAGACCTCTTCCCATTTTTATGATCTCTTTAGGATACAGCCCGAGAAGTGGTATTACTGGGTCAAAGGGTTTCCACATTTCTATTACCTCCAGAATGGCTAGATCAGCTCACAGCTCCTCCAACAATGGTGTTCCAACTCTCCCACATCTTCTCCAACATTTATGATTTTCCTATTTTGTCATGTTAGCCAATCTGAATGTGTTATGGTACCTCAGAATTGTTTTGATTTGCATCTCTCTAGTAAAGAGTAATTTAAAGCATTTTTTCATATGACTATAGATAGCTTTAATTTCTTCCTCTGAAAACTGCCTGTTCATATCCTTTGACCATTTATCAACTGGGGAATGGCTTGTATTCTTGTAAATTTGACTCATTTCTCCATATATTTTAGAAATGAGGCCATTATCACAGACACTAGTAAAAATTCCCATTTTTCTGCTTCCCTCCTAATCTTGGCTGCGTTGTCTTTGTACAAAAACTTTTCAATTTAACGTAATCAAAGTTATTCATTTTGCATTTCATTGTTTTCTATCTCTTGTTTGGTCATAAATTCATCCATTCTCCATAAATCTGACAAATAAACTATTCCTTACTCCCCCAGTTTGTTTTTAGCATCATTTATGCCTAGATCTTATACCCATTTGGACTTTATTCTGGTATACAGTGTCAGGCACTGGTCTATGCCACGTTATTTTCCAGTTTTCTCAGCAGTTTTTGTCAAACAGTGAGTTCTCATCCCAGAAGTTATGGTTGAAAACTACTCTTTCAGATGCATACAGTGACCCAATGAGATAATATATATGAAGCACTTAGCACAGTGATTGGCATATAGTAGGTGCTACATAAATGTGTATTCCCATTTCCTGCTTCATATTTGCCAAATCCAACAAGCAAATTTTATTCCATATCCTCCTCTTTGATCTTAGGTTTCTCCTACTGATATCATTTTTACTGGCTCTGCTTTAAAATACTACTCATTCTCTATCATGTTCTCTGGCTACTCTCAGTTTTCATGATTGCTTAAGATGGCTATTCCCCAAGGTCCTGTCCTAAGGCATCTTCCATTCTCTCTGTGTTCTACCTTGGCAATTTCCCCACCAGATCTTCAGTAATCACTTTTTTGGCAGATGATTCAAAATATTATTATCACCAACCCCAAAACCCATCACTTTCTCTTGAGCCCCAACCTCATGTCACTGCTGATATAACACTTCCTATCAGCTCTTAAAACTCAACTGTTTCAAAACCAACCTTATTTTCTTTCTCAACTTGTCCCTTTTACTCTTTAGTAGTAATTGCTCACATTTGAAAACTATAATCAAACCTTTTACATGGGCTTTTTATATGTTGATCAGTATGTTGAGGGACATACAAAATTGAAGTCCCTATGTGCATGAGTTTTAGTCTAGTGGATTCTATTTAGTGATAATTTTTGAACCTATCTCTTTTCTTCTAGTACAGACCCTCATCATTCTTCTGCAAACCTTTTTTTAACCTCTACTCTTTTTCCTCTCCAAAAAATACTCCATATTTCTGCCAGATGTATTTTCTTTATTAACAGATATTCTTTCTCTACTCAAAACCTCTCAATTAAGCAACAGCCATTAATTATGTCCCTACTATGTGCCATACACTGTACTATATATCCTGCTATTGTGCTAAGATTCTACTATTTGGGGATACCAAAGTAGGTAAAATATAGTCCCTATCTCATGGACCTTACATCCTAATGCAGAAGACAAAATACAAAGAACTATATACAAACAAGGTACAAACAGAATAAATTGAAGGCAAGGGATATCAGAAAAAGCTTCTGCAGAAGGTAGGACTTTAGCTAAGACTTGAAAAAAGTAAGAGAAGGAAGGAGATGGACATGAGGAGGGAGAGAGTTCCAGAAATGGGGACAACCTATGAAAATGCCCAGAAGTAGGACATGGAGTGTCATGAATGAGGAACAGCAAGGAGCACAATGTCACTGGACTGCAGAGAAAGAGGATGGGGGAGGGATGAGGGATGAGTTGTAATAAGATTGGAAAGGTAGAAAGGGGAAAGGTTAAGTGAGGTTTCAAAAGCCAGGAAGAGAATTTTATATTTGATCCTGGAGACAATAGGGAGCCACTGAAATGGATTGTATAGGGGGATGACATGACATGTGTTCTTTAAGAAGATTGATTTGACAGCTGAGTGGAAGATGAATTTGAGTAAGGAGAGTCTTGAGAAAGGAAGAACAACCAGCCAGCTACTGTAGTGGCCCCTGCCTGCAGTAGTCCAACCTGAGAGTCATTCTGGTTTTAAAAGATTTTCAATTTGGAGAGGTGATAATGGAGAGGATATTAAGTGTAGTGACTGATCTGCCAAAGACAGAACTGGGAGATGTGCTACACTCAAGTAACAGCTAATTACTCAGTTTGGTTGTGATATAAACCATGTAAAATAGAAGCGTGGGAAGTATGTCTGAAAGGAAAGTTGGAGGTTGATTAAGGAGGGAATGAAGAGTGAGGTCAAAGAGTTTATATTTTATCTTAAACTATGCCCTAAAGTATAGTAAACTGTTGTACTCATCATCTGAAGACACTGACCACTCAGAACTTTTTTTAAAAAAGTGATGAAACAAGCACTTATTTGACTTGGGCTACAGTTTCGTTGAAATAAAGGAAGCCATCTAGTCCAATGCCTTTTATTCTAGAGATAAGGAAAGTGAAACCCAGAAAAACTGAGTGAATTTCTCTAGGCCATACAAATAATAAATGATAGAGCCAGAATTCAAATCCAGACCTCTAATTCCAAATGATGTTCTTTCCAAAATATTTCCTCCTTAAAGTAGGATTTTAAAAATGTAATTTTGACTCTTAAAAAATAAGTTGGGCTTGCCCATAAAAAGACATCATCATTTTGGGAAGAGGTTTAAAAAACCCAGCAGATTTAATATTTGTATAAATCTCTTGATTTCTCTGATTTTCTAGCATATTTAAAATCCAGTTCATGGATTATAATTACTTTAAAACATTTACAAATTTGTGACTATAAATATGTTGACCATAATCTTGGACAGCACCATTAATATGATAGACATGTTTATTGAATTTAGTTAAATTTTAATTCTAAGATACAGGAAAAATGAGATTTTTTCTCACTTTAAATGATCTTACCAAAAACAAAAGGAAAATAGCTAATTTATGGAATCAAAACAAAAAAAAGCAAGGCAGAAAGTATAACTTTTGAGGTCATACGTGATAAATTCTACAAGAACAGTAACTAAAAATTATAAATCTTACTCTTGAAGGTGTCTGTGACTGCCTAGAGAGAGCTGTTTCCTTAGAAAGCAATGCTGCTGGCAAAGCTGGACAGTTTTCCTAATTTAGAGAAAATCAAAATGTGGGGGTAGTTGCATGAGCTAAGGATGGAGCATGAGTCAATTTAAAAAAATATCAGTAATGAAAATTGGAGATATTCTGCCTAGAACTCGGGCCTTCTCTATTATCTCAGAATTGGATTTTTTTTAATCCTACTTCTCAGGCCAAATTCTCTTCTTGTTCTTTAAGAAGTATTTGACGCTGAGGCAGACTTTTCCATCAGATCCAGGTAACAACTCTTTGTGGCCTCTCAGCTCAATACAACATATTCCTAGAAATCAATTCCATTTCCACACTAGCCAAAGCTAGACACTTTTGGCTCCTCCAAACTTGGGAAATATTATAACTTTGGTCTTTTTTCTGTGCTTTCTAGTCTAGAAGTCTTCAGTAAATAAAATGAAAGGCACTTAGCTCTAATCCATAACAGGTCCTTTCTCTCTCCTCAACCTTGGACAGGAGTAGGAGAAACACTTCATGTTTCTTTGGAGTTGAACAGTACAACATCCCATCCAATACAAGTATTCCTTTAATAACATTCTTGATAGGTATTATCTAGTCTTTGCTTGAATATCTCTTGTGATAAGGAGTTTACTCCTTGAGACTACAGTTATCCCTTTCATATTGTGGGAGCTGGAGGAATGATGTCCCTTCATACCAGAGAAGAAGTCTGATTTTTTTTTCTTTTTCTTTTATGGGATGTTTACAATATCTTATTCTAAAATTTGGCTTAAGTATTTGGTCATAGATATGTAAGTCAATGTAAAGTAAAACTACAATAAGAAAAAGAAATACAAAATAATTTGGAAATTTTTAAAAATGAAACAAATTTGAGGAGAATAAGAGATGAGTTCAGCACCTTCAATGTGGAATCCATAGGGCTCTGGGTGGCCAGAGATATTGTTCAGAACCAATAACATATTGAAAGGTAATTCCTTGCTGGCTAAGTATTTTCTAACCTCTGGCACAAAACAAAGATGGAACCAGTCAAGAAAAAGTGCCCAGAAGATAGGCAGCTGGTATTCATCCTTTCCTTTCAAAGCTCAATTGTTGGCAGCTTTATGTATCAGAGATATTTTTATTATGAATGCTACAACATTGGCACAAAAGAGGAGGGTTACCCTATCTCTAGCAGCTTTAAAACCTGAGGCTCACTTCTCTTCCTGGTCAATATATGTCCTATGAGGCATTCCCCCCAATATAGGCCAGTGTCTTTAGAATTCAATATCTGTTTGGGTTTGTAGAATTTCTCTTCAATTAGTTTTTTTCAGAGTTTCAGGAACTCCCTAGATGCCTCTTGATTGGCAGAGGCTGTCTCTCCTGTTCCTTTTACATTGTGTAGATTAAACATCTTTTTTTAAAAAATTCTTCATTTATTTATTTTTAGATTACGACATTCTTTTCCACAAAATTTTGAGTTCCAATTTTTCTCCCTATCTCTACCCTCCCCTACCCCATAACACCTTGCATTCTGACTACCCCTTCCCTCAGTGGGCCCTCCCTTTTATCAAATCCCACCCATCTCTTATCCCCATCTTCTCTCTTTTCTTGTAGGGCAACACAGATTTCTATACTGCATTACCTGTATTTCTTATTTCCCAGTTATATGAAATAACAGTTCTTAACATTCATTTCTAATACTTTGAATCCCAACTTCTCTCCCTTCCTCCATCCCCACCCATTCCCACTGATAAGGAAGGCAATTCAACAGGTTATACATGTGTCGTTTTGCAGAAGATTTCCATGATAGTCATGCTGTGTAAGACTAACTATATTTCTTTCCATACCCTGTCCCCCCTTTATTCTAGTCTCTCATTTGACCTTGCCCATTCCCAAGAGAGTTTACTTCTAATTACTCCCTTCTCCCATTTGCCCTCCCTTCTATCATCCCCCTCCCCCCCACTTATCCCCTTCTTCCCTACTTTCCTGTAGTGTAAGATAGATTTTCATACCAAATTTAGTGAGCATGTTATTCCCTCCTTAAGCCATATGTGAAGAGAGTCTCACTTTTCCCCTCTCACCTCCTCCCTTTTCTCCTTCATTTAAAAAGGATTTTTCTTATCTTTTTTAGGAGTGATAATTTGCCCCATTCCATTTCTCTCTTTCTCCTCCCAATATAGTCCTCTCTCATCCCTTAATTTTATTTTTTTAAAGATATCATCCCTTCTGATTCAACTCAGTCTGTGCTCTCTGTCTGTGTGTGTATGTGTGTGTGTATGTGTGTGTGCATGTGTGTATATAATCCCTCCACCTACCCAAATACTGAGAAAAGTCTCAAGAGTTACAAATATTATCTTTCCATGTAGGAATGTAAACAGTTCAGCTTTAGGAAGTTCTTTATGATTTCTCTTTCCTTTCTACCTTTTCATGGTTCTCTTGATTCTTGTGTCTGAAAGTCAAATTTTCTCTTCAATTCTGGTTTTTTCATCGAGAATGCTTGAAAGTCCTCTATATCATTGAATGACTATTTTTTCTCTTGAAGTATTATGCTCAGTTTTGCTGGGTAAGTGATACTTGGTTTTAATTCCAGTTCCTTTGACTTCTGGAATACACTATTCCAACCCCTTCGATCCTTTAATGTAGAAGCTGCCAAATTCTGTGTTATCCTGATTGTATTTCCACAATACTGGAATTGTTTCTTTCTAGCTGCTTACAATATTTTCTCCTTGACCTGGGAACTCTGAAATCTGGCCACAATATTCCTAGGAGTTTCTCTTTCTGTGTCTCTTTCAGGAGGTGATTGGTGGATTCTTTCAATAGTTATTTTACTCTCTGGTTCTAGAATATCAGGACAGTTTTACTTGATAATTTCGTGAAAGATAATGTCTAGGTTCTTTTTTTGATCATGACTTTCAGGTAGTCCCATAATTTTTAAATTGTCTTTCCTGGATCTATTTTCCAGGTCAGTTGTTTTTTCAATGAGATATTTCACATTATCTTCTATTTTTTCATTCTTTTGGTTTTGTTTTGTATTTTCTTGGTTTATCAGAAAGTCATTAGCTTCCCTCAGCTCCACTCTCATTTTTAAAGAACTATTTTGTTCAGTGAGCTTTTGAACCTCCTTTTCCATTTTGCTAATTCTGCTTTTCAAAGCCTTCTCCTCATTGGCTTTTTGTACCTCTTTTTCCAATTTAGTTAGCCTATTTTTAAAGGTGTTATTTTCTTCAGCATTTTTTGGGTCTCCTTTAGCAAGCTGTTGACTCACTTTTCAAGCTCTTCCATGGCCTGAGCCCATTGCATTATCATTTTGGAAGTACTGTATGCAGAAGACTTGACTTCCTCTGACAGTATGTATTGTTCTTCCTCATCTGAAAGGATGGAAGGAAGTACCTGTTCACAAAGAAAGTAACCTTCTATAGTCTTTTTTCCCCCCTTTTTTGGGCATTTTCCCAACCAGTTACTTGACTTCTGAATCCTTTGTCAAGAGGAGGGTCCTAGTGCTCCTCCACACACCAGGACCATGCTCAGTGCTGAGGTTCACATCAGCTGCTCACTTTCCTCAGGGGCTAGAAGGAGTGCTTCACAGATGAACGCTGCAGCTGCAGCCACCACTGCTGCCTGGGACCAGTGTTGGGGAGGGCACCCTGCTCTTCTCTCACCCAGTTGGGAAAGCCCTATAACTGACCTTTGAAACTTCCTTTGGCACTTGTGGGTTGAAGGATATGAGACCCTCCCTGCTGGGGATTCTGCCCCAGAGGCCTGTTCCAGTCCTGTTCCTCCCAGTGCCCAGGGCTGTGCTCTGCTCCACTCAGCATCCAGTGGGATAGACCTTTCCTATTGGCCTTCCAAGTTACCTTTGGCTGGAAATCTCTTTCACTCTGTTGTTCTGTGGCGTCTGCTGCTCTAGTATTTGTTGAGAGTCATTTTTTACAGATATTTTATGGGTTGTGGAGGAAGAGCTAGAGTATGTGTGTCTTTCTACTCCATCACCTTGGCTCCGCCACCCTCAAAAAATTTCAAACTAGTCTTTACAGGCCTGAAAATCCATAGGAATAGACTCTTTGTCTTGGTTTTCCTTTAGGAAGTCATATAAGGACTTAGCTTTTTCTCATACGATGCCAGGTTATACCAGAATACCCTTTTTTATAACAATCCTGTACCCAAAATTATGTTGCACTTTCAACATGAGAGAGACGTATATCTCATGGTTTATATAAATGCTTTGCAGTTGTTGGTGTAGCTTCAGCAACAGCTTCAAAGATTTCCTTCTCTTTTTTTCTTGGTGTGCCTTATGGTCAACTCATTGACACCAGCCTGCAATAATGAAAACCATGATGGGGAAGCCACAATGTGGAAGGGATAACTGTAATTGTTTTATGGTTGCAGAATTCTAGCTCGCACTTTTCTATTTGGAGCTGAAATTTTCTTCTTACAATTCTCAGGACTAACATTTTCTTGAGGGCAGCTAGGTAGCACAGTGGATAGAGTATCTGGCCTAGAGTCAAGACCTGAGTTCAAACCAGAACTTAGACACTTTCTAGCTGTGTGACCCCAGGCAAGTAACATAATCTTATTTACCCCATTTTCCCCATCTGTAAAATGACCTGGAGAAGGAATTTGCAATTGAATTTAGTAACTTCTCCCCCTCAACTCAAAAAAATAAAAACCAAATGAAGTCACAAAATTTCAGACACAATTAGATAACAAAAATGCCTTCTTGAAAGAAATACACAGAATGTGTCTTTTTTCATATCATAGCCCTTCAAATATTTGAAAACAGAATGAATTTTGTTGGATTCATTAATAGGAAAGGCAGAAATTCAGGTGGGAAGTTTAGCAGCTACTTCTAGAAGGTAGACTAAGGTCTGAACATCAACTTCAGAACATTAAAGATTTCATTACATAATTATTCAACTACAATTCATTATACATTTTTATTCAATATGTCAGGAGATCTATGATTTCAAAACTAGGAAAAGTCTCATACAATCCTGGTAGACCATAAGGAGCAATGTGAGCTAAATAATAAGACAGTTTGATAGATTGAAAACTCGTTGAATGTCTGGAACCAAATAGCAGAGGTGTTAATGGATCAAAGATGTCCTGCAGGGATACAATTTCAAGCATCTGAACTTAGCCCCAGTTTATGTAAAATGTTTTTACCAATAACCAGGATGAAGGATAAAGTAATGTGTATCAAATTTACAAATTAACACAAAGTTGGAAGGTACAGCCAACATAAATTGGGAGAAAGAATCAGAATTCTAAAAATAATCAGACCAGGTTAGAATCATGGACTATATTTAATAAAATGAAATTTAATTTAAAAATTAATGAAATGTCCCACCTTCAGATTAAAAATAAATAAATTGCCGAAGCACAAAATTTGTGGAAACAGGTTTGGAAAACAAGTTTGTGGGATTTTTTTCAAATAAGCAATTATTTTATTAGGTTCAGAAATTTAAGGAATTAAAATTGAAAAAGTTCTAACAGATTTTAGAAGAAAGAAAGTCATTGGTAGAAGCCAAAAAAGATAGTTCAGCTCTAGGTTGCATTAACAATACCATAGAATCGACGACAGATGTGATAGCCTTGCTAAATTCTGTCTTGATTAGACCACATCCAGAGTATGAGTATTGTTGGTGTCTAATGTATAAGTTCATGTGTGTATGTGTATATACATACATATGTATATATATGTATGTATGTATATACATATTACTAGAAGGAATACTAGCAATTTAATCAATATAACTAATATCCAATATGTGTGTTAGTACAATAACATGTAGAACTATACCTTACTTGCTCTAAATCATCTAATCCAACCTTCTCATTGGAAGAACATCTAATCTAACCTCCTCCTTCATTTTACAGATGAGAACTTTGAAAGGGTCAGTGGTTTATTCATGAAATTCACAGGGTATCCAACACTTCTATTTTTTTTATTCCTCCCCTTTTTATTTGTTTCTATGGAGTCAGTATGTTTTAGCATTTACCTCAAATGGTGAATCAGGGAAGAAAAAAGAATAATTTTATTTTAGTTAAATTTACAAATGCAGAAATAAAGGTAGAAAAAAGTCTTGTTAGAAAAGAAAATGGAAATATCTAGTTGTAATGAAGTTTGAAAAGTCCTGAGAATTTTATTAAAGGAGATAATTGAAAGATCTCTTTACTGGCATAAACAATGGCTTAGTTGACTTACGTCAACTAAGTATCATGTCAAGTATCATGGCTGGAATCCCATTTCTGACATTTAATGCTACCTACCTAGCACTTACTCATCTAACCCACTTAGCTTCTACAGGATTATTGTGAGAATCAAATTAAATATTTGTAAAGTAAATGAGATAATATTTGGAAAGTGCTTAGCACAGTGTCTGGCAAGTAGTAGGCCCTTAGTAAATGCTTATTTCCTCCCTCTCTTCCATTTTCCTTTCCTTCCTTCTTTTTTCTCTACTCCCTCCATTCCTTCCTTCCTTTCTTCCTAATACCTACCTATGTGTCCAGAGGAAATCATTTAACCTCTATGAGCCTCAGTTTCCTCATCTCTAAAATGAGAATAAAACCTAGGTTACCTATCTCACAAAGTTGTTGTGAATGTCAAATGAAAAGCTTTCAAACTCTAAGGAGTGATATAAGTGTCAGTTATTACTATTAGAAGCCACATTAACCTGGCTTAATTTTCAATGAATTTTGAAGTCAAATAATAAGCACATGGCAGTGGATTTGTCACATGCAAACATGTAAACTGATTTCCTTGATATAAGCCTAGGAAACTTCTAAGTCCCAAGATTGGAGTCAGAAAGTCCTCCATGGGCAACATCCACATGATGTATGTATGTTCAATCATTCAGTCATGTCCAACTCTTCATGACCTCATGGATCATAGCCAGACCCTTCTATCTTCCACTGTCTCTCAAAATCTGTCCAAGGTCATGGCCACTGTTTTCACAATAAAATCTAACCATCTCATCCTCCGCCATCCCCTTTTCTTTTTGGCTTCAATCTTCCCAAATATCTGGGTCTTTTCAAATGAGCCTTGTATTCTAATTATGTGGCCAAAGTATTTAAACTTCAGCTTCAGTATTTGACCTTCCACTGAATAGTCTGAATTAATTTGAATATTGACTGCTTGACCTTTTGTTGTCCAAGAGACTCTCAAAAGTCCTATGCAGCACCACAATTCAAAAGTGTTGATTCTGTGGTGTTCTACTAGAAAAGCCATAGCTTTCAATATCCAGCCCTTTGTCAGCAAGATGATATCTTTGCTTTTTAGTATGCTGTCCAGATTTGCCATAACTTTCCTTCCAAGGAGCAAGAATCTTTTAATTTCATGGTTGTGGTCACTAACTATCTGCAGTGATCTTTGAAACCAAAAATATAAAATCTGATGCTGCTTCCATTTTTTCTCCCTCTGTTTGCCAGGAATTGATGGGACCAGTTGCCAAGATCTTAGTTTTCTGGATGTCAAGCTTCAAGTCAGCTTTTACATTCTCCTCTTTCACCTTCACCACAAGGCTTCTTAGCTCTTCACTTCCTGCCATCAGAGTGATATCATCTTCATATTTGAGATTGCTGATATGTCTCCATGTTACCTTAACTCCAGCTTTGCATTTATTCAGCCTGGCATTTTACATGATGTACTCAGCATATAAGCTAAATAAATAAGGTGACAAGGTACAGTTTTGATGTATTCCTTTTCCGATCTTAAACAGTCAGTTGTTTCATGTTTGGTTCCTGTTTTGCATACAGGTTTGTCAGGAGACAAATAAAGTGATCTGCTACTCTGATCTCTTTGAGGACTTGCCATATTTTGTTGTAATCCACATAATTAAAAGCTTTAGGGGTAGTCAATGAAGCAAAAGTAGGTTTTTTTTTCTATAACTTCTTTGCTTTCTCTACAAGCCAGTAACTGTTGGCAATTTGGTCTCTAGTTCCTCTGCTTCTTTGAAAATCAGCCTGCTTTTCTGGTAATTCTTGGTTCACATATTTCTAAAGCCTAGCTTGGAAAATCTTAAATATAAACTTACTTAAATGTGAAATGAACATGTATAGTTCAGTAATTTGAACATTTCTTCACAATGCTATTTAGGATTGGGATGTAAACTGGTCTTTCCTAATCCAGTGGCTGCTGTTGAGTTTTCCATATTTGCCAGCATATTGAGTACACCACATAAATGGCCTCATCTTTTAGGGTTTTAAATAGCTCAATCAGAATTCTATCACCTCCACTTGCCTTTTATGTTTCCTAAGGCCCACTTAACTTCATTCTTAGGAATCATACCTTGTGATTATCTGTGATGATAAGAACTTTCTTGTATAGTTCTTTTGTGTATTCTTTCCATTTCTTATTAATCTCTTCTGCTTCTAAGTCCCTACCATCTTTTGTCTTTTATATGCCCATTTTTATATGAAAAATTCCTTTTATATCTCTAATTTTCTTGAAGAAATCTCTTTACTTTCCCACTCTATGGTTTTCTTCTTTTTTTGTATTATTCATTAAAAAAACTTCATTTCTCCTTGCTGTTCTCTGGAATTCTGCATCCAGCTGGATATATCTTTTGCTTTCTCTTTTTCCTTTTGTTTTCCTTTTTTCCTCAGCTGTTTTGTAATGCGTCATCAGACAGTCATTTTATATTGACACATGTATTCAATACAGCTGAGTCATGTAGATTTTTATAATTAGAAGAGTTCATGATATCAATTCAGGATCAGATCAATACCACCAGAAGCTATAGAAGGGTTATCCTTAAGGAAGATATACAAGGAGTCAGTAATAACTCTGAAATACTTTGTCACCTGTGGCAAAAGTTTAGCACCCACTGAATACTTAGCAAAACAAAATCTTTTACCTAGAATTACACACCTAGACCCCCACACTAGTAATATATATTCCAAAAAGATCCTTAGAACTTCAACAAACTCAGTTTGTCTGGAACATAATTCACCCTAAAAATTATTGCCTGTAATTGCCTGGACATTACATTGATTTTGAACAATTTAAGAACATTTTAATAGATGTTACCATTCCAAATACTCATGAACACTAAGCTCTGTAGAATGAAAAGCTTTCAAAACATAGAGACTTAGGAAAGAAATCAAAACCATGTCAGAACAGGATGAAATATATAGCTTATCTGTCATCCTCCCCCACTCCCTGCTGATAGAGTCCCAAAGATGTGTACAGTAAGTTTAAAGAACAAAAAACATAATTCCTTATAGTCTTATTCAATTTAAAACCTAATTTATTCACCCCCATAGTACCCAGAAAATGTTAAAGAACAAAGAATAAGAGCAGAATAGCAGCTTGTCCCAAGACTGTTTCAATCAGAACTCCCCTGAAAAAGAGGAGACTGAGATGAAGAGAATCAATAGTTGTAATGATAATGGTGCTAGGTGGTGATGTGGATAGAAAGCGGGACCTGGAATCACACAGATAAGTACTAGCTTTGTGATCCTGGGCAAGACACTTAACCTCTGCTTGCTTCACTTTCCTCAACTGTAAAATGAGGATAATAATAGCTCTACTTCACAGGATTGTTGTGGGGATCAAATGAGATATTTGTAAAGTGCTTAGCACAGGGCCTGACCCTTAGGAGGCACTACGTGAGCATTTATTCCCTTCCCTTCCCCTCCAGTTGTAACTCATTTATATAGCTCTTTATAATTTACCAAGTGTTTTACTCACAAAGAAAAAATACAAGTATTATTATCTCAATTTTGGGAAGATCAAAGCTCATAGAGGGGAAAAAAACTTTTCCAAGGATTCTAGACCTAGAGCGGGACCTCAGAGGACATCTGGTCCAAACCATTCATTTTACAAATGAGGAAACTGAGCCTTAGGGGAGATGAAATCACTTTTAGGAGCCCAGGCTACACACATATCTTATGACTCCTACTTTTATGTTTTGAGAATCAAACTTTCTTTCTTCAGATAGCCCTGACAACTTATACATCTCTTTTTTTCTTGATTAAGACAAAAAAAATGAATGATAAATATCATGTTATAAAGTCCCAGTGTCCTAAAATAATTTTGCCTCCAACGATCTTGCGGATGTTATCTTTGCAATGAAATTATAAAGAACAAATCTGTGCAGGCTAAAAACCAATTGGTCCCTCAGTTCTGACTTTAGATTAAAAGCAAAATTTAGGATTTCTGCTTCTTGATATTGGGCAACTTTCTTCCTTTGTTTTGGGGCAAGCCCCTGTATGTTTCCACCACAGTTTTGCTGCTGGTCCTGTAATGTTCAGAAAGTAGACAAAACCTTAGACAAGAAGATGCATTTATTTCACTAACATACAACCAAGCTTCATATAAGAAGCTCCATTGTCTTGAATTAGCTCTTTAACAAACAGGGACTAAATATTCCCTTATAAGAAATGTAAATGCAACTACAATGATGTAGTAACTACACAGTGTGAATGGTATATCTCTATAAGCCCCTATAGAGAGGGAACATATATATATCACCACTGCCCCTTGGACTATAGTAGTACGCTCTGGAAATTAATGTACTTTTCACATCTCTGAGCCTAGGGTTTTTAAATCTGACTGTATCAAGTGATATAACAAGAAGGGTATAGTATAAACATAAATAGGATGGCTCCAGCAGGCAATTGAAAATATGTTGTAGGACACATAGAATAATTTAAATTTTTGATGTTATTCAGGAGCAGGATATAAGAATGGTCTACCTGCCCAGAAAATTCTGTTGAATCACTTAGTACCATGGGAATTTGCCCAGCCTGCTTACGGGAAGTAATCCAAATCCAGGTAGTACTAAAAAAAACCACATTAATCTATCCATAGTTTCTACCATCCTTTAAAAGATAAAATAGCAATACCCCTAAAAACAATAACACTCAAACATTTAGTCTGATAAATTGAGCAAGACACTTCATCAATATGGATTTCTGTTTGGCCATTTCAAGGATGTCAGCCTGCTAGCTGTCTGGAGAATTGATCACAACAATAAAGCAGAAAAGTTCGTGGAAGGCAATAGTAATTTGATTCAGGAGCTCATATTAGAGACTGTGAAATTTTAAAACACTGTAAGTGCAGCTCTACACAGTTGATGGTAGACTCTCCTTGACTTTTCATAAACTGCTACTTAAAGGAATATTGCTATGCTCTATGAGGTCAGATACCACTAAGTAACTCTGAAGACAAGTTATCTAAATTTTGTTAGCTCCTTCAGGCTTCAGCAGTGCTGCTCTGAACGCAATAGGCATTTGACAAATATTTGTGGATTTATATTGAATTCTTTTTTGTTTTCATGGTGAACCTAATACAACTCAATTTGTGGAAGGCAAAAGAATATTTTTATAAGACAGAGAATTTGAGTGACCCTTACAAGTTCAGAAAATAACATTTCTATTACTTTTCCATTAGTACTTGGTGCCCTTTGGTTTAACCAAAGTTAAACCAACCTCTCGAATGTCTTTCCGGTCTCTATAATCCCCAAATCACTATACCTAATACATACATGTATTCATGTATACCAGGTACCCCTGACTGAGAGATAATGGTCCTAAAAAGTCCACCTGAGCTAAGGTTGCACATAGCAGCAGAGATGGCCTATGATAATAAAAACTGAAGAGAATGAAATGGAGGTAAAAATGAGGAAAGTCCCACAACTAGAGAATTAGTGTCATCATACAGACTGCATATTAGTTGCCAGTTGAAAAAAATGTTATGGCAAGTTATTAATCTGCATTTTCTACTTTATAATCTAACGTCCATTAGAATTGTGCTCAAAATAAATACGTCTCTTTATTGCCCATTGAGATTCAGCAATGATGTTCTATACTTCTAGCAACATTAGTTGCTTTGTTTTAATTTCAGAAATTTATTTTTTCCAACTTCATGGATGAGTAAGTGCTACTTCATATCTAATAATACTGAGGCAAAACTAAATGGCACCAGCGTTGGTGGAAACTACTGAAAGGCATTAGTATAAATTCATAACATTTTAAAATGTTGAAACCAAGTGTTCACTGGCTACAGAGAGTAAATTTATAAATCTTGAATAAAAGCCCCAGTCACTATTTACCAAATGAACCTGGCATTTCCATGAGAAGAGGCAGAATGAAGAAGATATATGCATAATTATAGACTGTCAAGAATAACTACAGCACGTAGATCCTTTAATGGGCATCCTGTTTTATCATGAAACAATCCCAGGAGGCAGGAAGCCTACTGTTTTGCTTCAAATTTCAACTCACTTGAGGATCAAGTCCTTGGGAGTCTGCTTGATTGTCTAAAGGTTAGTTGAAGCCTCCTATGAAGAGGAGGACCTGGCATTTCCTTCAGTATGCTCAAATGCCAAGATACAAGCTGAAATTCTCGAGACAGAGAATGCAATAGCCTTGCAACTCAGGGTGAGAAATCCCATCCTTCAATTTCTGCCAGGCAAGTTAGATATGGGGATTTAAGTTTGCCTTGGGACCTTATCCAATTTATATACGAATCTTCTGCCACAAATATTAAGCAGAGCAGATCTGAAAACAAAGGGCTTGCTTATCTTTGGGTCTCACTACATTAGAGCTCCCACTGATTCAAACCGACCTCCTGAACAAGCCTTTCCAGTCTATAATCCAAAAATCACCGGTACCAACTATACTTAATACTTAATATAAGTCTTGAAATACAGGATATTTTACTGATCCTTTTCAGGTGAAGTGCACATCATTTTGTTTTCTCTCCTTTTCTATTTTGCATTGTGGGCTTCATTTGGAGTCTGCTGTGTGACTTAAGGGGAAAAAATATTTAATTATTTAATTTAGGAAGATTCAGATTCTGAGAATCATGTTTTCAATTTTCTTTGCTCTCCTGAATATTCCAGAAGTGAGTCACTCTAACTGGCAATGCTCCAGTTCCATATCCTATTAAGGCTCGCTTTTTCCTTCACTGCCTTCCTGTATTTTTCAAGGTTGTATCTGGTTTAGCAGGTAATTCAACTGCTCTGCTTACATTTCGCATCTCTCTCTATATATGCACATCTGAGTGTTTAGTACCCATCCCTTTGTTGATCTGCGTTCAAGTGTAGGAGCCCACCAAATATGGTCTGGCCCCACATTCTCCTGCTTGAATTGGGTTTCTAATTGATTCTATGATCTCAGTCGTAAATATGTATTTATAAGGAGCCCCTGCCTCAGATCAGAGTATTATGCATTTAGAATTGGAAGGAATCTTAGAGGTCATCAAATCCAAATTCCTCATTTTTACAGACAAGGAACTGAGGCACAGCAAAGTTGAGTGACTTGCCCCGAGTCACAGAGCTAGTTATCAGAAACAAGATTTGAACTCAGGTCTTCTGACTCCAGGGCCACTACTTTGTCCACTAAACCATCCATTCATGGTGTGAAATAATTATCAACTGTTCTTGTTAATGGTTACCTTTATCACTCTCTATTTAGGCTCTGCTTGGATTCTTGATTCCAGATATCTGACCAATGTGTTTCTGTATCTTTTATTTCCCATGTTCCTAGAAAAGGCCTTTGTTCCTTTTTTCCTCTGGATCTCCTGGACTCTGACTCACACTGTTGCTCTGGAATCTTAAATCCATCTATTCTTCCCCTCCTATGTTGATTCTCAGAACTATAGACTCTGCTTCCTCATTATGGCATTTATGATCCTTTTCCAATACTAATCAATCACTTCCCATGGCTGCCTTGTGACCTACACCCACAGTTTCTCTCTGATATAATCACACTGTCAGTTTGATATCTCCTGGCCTGTCCCATCCTGCCATGCTGCTTGTACCTTGCAACTAACAATGAAGTTGCCTACCCAAGTGAGAAAATTCTTTCTGGTTTTCTCTTGGAGAAAGAGGGGCAGGTCATAGTAACCAAAATTAATTGGACTAATTAAGCTCCTAAACATATTATAATCTGAAGAGTCAGAAATTTTGACTCAATTGCTACAGCCTATAAATGATTGTGGAGGTATTGGCATCCTGCAAGGCTGAAGATCTTCAGTTTCTCTAATATTTCAACTGTGATTTTACCTGGTTGGGTCCTTCTGCACATGCAGACAGCAACCCTCCCCAGGCCTTAAGTCACATTTTAACAAAGTGTTGTCATAAAAAAAATGCAAAGTAGTAAGAAGAAATGTGACAAGCCACATGCTCACTACCACACCCCCCAAAATAATTTCTCCAAGTATATCTAGAAAATGCATCAGACCAAGTCCCTGATGTAGAAACCTAGGAAAAAGTCACAGCAGTTATTTTGTTTTCCAGTCCAGGTCAGCACAGGGAGACAGACATTAGAGGTGGAATTTGACCAGTATCCTGCCACAGTGAGCAGTTAGTACTCATGAAGGAGCTATGCATCTAGGCAAGAGGAGGTCCAAGACCCAAACCAGAGCATTTCAATCTCATGCAAGATGTGGGAGTCAGGGCTTCCCAGCTGTCTGATAGGGGTAAGTCCAACAGCAGTCGGCTGCTGCTTAGACCTGAATTCAGGTCAGAAATTTGCAGAGCTGAGACCAAGAAGGCAGCATTCAGAATATGCCCTGCATCAAACCACTTTGAAACCACTGAAAGCTTACAGTTTCCCAGCCTGAGCTGTACCTGAGGGCATAGAATAATTTAACATTCAATAGTTCAGGAAAGCTTCAACTAGACTAGCAAGCCCAGACTCTCCCTCCAGGAGTACGCAGAGCCTGGCAGCAACACAAGTCTGAAGTCAGGAAGTAGGCTGCAAGAATGAGCAACCAGAAAAAAAAAGGCCACCATAAAAAGTTATTATGGTGACAGGGATACTCTAGAAATAAACCTAGAAGAAGAGAATGACATTGAAACATTAGCAAGCAAAATCTCAAAGGAAAACAAAGCTTAGGCACAAATTCAACTAGAATTCTATTAGAGATGAGCAAGGGTTTAATAAATAAGATTTCAAAAAATAAATAAATGGAAGGAGAGAGAGCTGAAGGAGAAAAAATGGAGCCAGACGGCAAAGTGGAAATGGAAGGAATATGCTGTTCACTTTCTGAAAAAAAAAAAAAACTCAAATGAAAACTCCCTGGAATATTATATACAAAACCTAGATCTTCCATGTCAGAAAATCATAGTGCAGCCAGCAAGAAAGAATTCAAGTACTAAAGAATCACAGAAAAGATCATACAGGATTTAGAGGCAGCTATTTGGTACAGTAGAGTACTCAGGAAGATCTGAGTTCAAATCCAGCCATAAACACTAGCTATTTGATCTTGGCTGAGTCACTTAACTTCTATTTGCCTCAGTTTCCTTAGCTGTAAAATGGACCTACCTTGCAGGGTTGTTGTGAAGATCAAATGAGATATATACAAAAAGGACTTAGCATGATACTTAGCACTTAACACAACACAAGGCACATAGTGCCATATAAATGTGTATTGCAATCCCCGCCATTATAGATGATTTGAGAGGTTGGGCTATGATGTTCCTAAAGACAAAGGATATAGTTTTACAGTCAATAATAATTTATCCAGAAAAGTAAAATATAAGTCTACAGAAGAAAAAGTTAATGAAATAGATAACTTTCAAGCATTTCTGATGAAAAGACCAGAACTATTTAGAAACTTTGAAGTTCAAACATAGGAGTTAAAAGAACATAAAAGGGTAACCACTAATTATCAGTCATAAGGGACAAAACAAATATTAACTACTTAAATTAGAACGTGGAGAAGATGATGCATGTGTCTCCTCTAAATGCTATTTTCATTAAAAGCCATAAAGGGTGTTTAGTTAAATAGAAGGCCTAGGGGTGCTTCTGCTATACCTAAATGTTCTTCAAAGAAGAGTGGAAAAAGAAGGAGACAGGATACACATTGGACTTGGAGGTGGAAATGGAAAGGAAGGTTAGGGGAAATTATCTCAAACAAATCTGAGTGCACAAATAGATGTCTGTACAAATGGGAGAGGAGTGGCTGACACTGGAACCTCAATCTCGTCTGAACTGGTCAAAGGAGGAAAGAATACACAAACACAGAGTCAAATACACAAATATGTATAATTCAACAGTGAAATAAGAGGGAAGAGAAGGTAGATTAAGGAAGAAATTAGTCTTAAGTCAAACAAACTCTAAGGAGATACAAAATATAGCTCTTTTTGAGGTGGCAAAGAATTGGAATCTGAAGGAATACCCTTCAAGTGGGGGAATGGCTGAACAAGTTATGGTAGGGAGATGTGATAGGATATTCTAATGCTATAAGAAATGATGAAGGAGATGATTTCAGAGATACCCAGGAAGATTGATGCAGAGCAAAATGAACAGAACCAGGAGAATGAATTGTACCAAGATAACAATATTATAAAGACAAACAACTTTGAAAGACAGAGAACATGATATATACTTCCTGATAGGGAGGTGAAAGACAAAGTGCAGAATGAGATACATATACAAATCACACACACACACACACACACACACACACACACACACACACACACCTTATTTCCTTATGGACATGGACAACACAGTAATTTGTTTTGCCTGACTATGCCTGCTTCTCAAGGGGCAAGCTAGGTGGGGCAGTGCATAGAGCATTGGCCCAAGAGGAACTGAGTTCAAATCCAACCTCAGACACTAGCTGTGTGACCCTGGGTAAGTCATTTAACACTGGTTGCCTCAATTTCCTCATCTGTAAAATGAAATAAAGGAAATGGCAGACTATTCAGTCTCTGTGCCAAGAAATCTCCAAATGAGGTCACAAAGAGTTGGACAGGACTGAACAACAAAACCCCAAACCTGTTTCTAACAGTTCATTCTCAACTGGAGAAACAGAGGGGAAAGCTGTGGGAGAGGAGAGATTTTTACTGATAACAAAAATAAAATTTAATTGAAAAAACATAGTGCTGCTTTATTGAAAGATAGGGATAAATGATAAGGATAAAGACAGGAGATTTTCTAACTACAGGGACCTCCCCACTGGGAAAACTCTTGTCAATGCAGATCAGTACCTTCAACACCTTCTCTGAAGTTTCTGTTTTAGAGAAGTAAAATACTTCAGAGGTTAATTGGCTCACACATGGTTACAAAACCAGTGTATATCAGAAGGAAGGATTTGAACTCAGGTTGAAGAATCCTGGCGCTGAGCCCAGCTCTCTATATCCTAAACCACAGATGTTTATGAAAGGTGCTGGGGCAAAATGAAATTAGTTCAATGGTGACCAATCTTCATGAGATTACTTTTTCTGAACCTAGACTGACTCTTAGGTGATAGATCATTTGGGTAGAGGTAACAATATTCATGACTTCAGTAGAACTAAAATTGATTATAAAACATTGCTTGCAAATGGTTTCCTTTTATCAACTCTGTAAACTGACTTGTAAAAACATCTGTACATATTATCAATATAAATGCTGAATTGACCATTGGGTATTCAAAGGGATTTCGACAAAGCACAAATTCTAGCAGGTTCCATCAAGCTGGAAAAGCTTCAGATATGGTCTGTGTGAGGGAGCAGCTGTGTTCTTGTTATACAAGCATAATCTAGGTAAATTATAAGTAGAATTAAAATTAGATCTAGATCAGCAATCAGATGATGAATGTTCCTGGTCACAGCAACTTGTGAAACAACTTACCTACCAAGGTCCAAAGGAATTAAAGTCTATATGAGTGGAGAAGAGTAGTGAAACCAAGGATTTATTGCAGAACCGAACTGAAAATGATTATTTTCTATTCATTGGATGTTCAATATTTAATCTTTGAGAATCGTTTGAAAAAAAAATATTCTATCAGCACACTGGCACTGCTGAATTCCTGCTTTCCTGATTTCAAGAAAATCATAATCCGTGGTTCATTTTGCCTTAATCCTATTTATCTACACACCTTTAATATTTTTATAGTCAAGCAAGTTATATGTTTGATTTTCCATGCATAAAATATGCACAGTATTATCAATATCCTGTTTTCCATCCTCCAGCAAAATAGGTGGGTTGCAGATTTCATCAGAACCCTTTTTTTTATCATGGCCTAATTTTGCTAAAGTCTACCATTATCATTCCAACTAGTTGTTGTATCATCTCTGTAATGATAGGAAAGCATGGAATAATGAGGCAACCAAGGGAGAGACAACCATAAATTTAAACACTTGCACATTATTTTGTAGTAGCAGATTTTGAATGCATTATATGAGGCACAGTCTCAAATCATCCCTCTTGGCTATAAATCTTCACTTGGTTTCCTTTTTTTTTTACAATACCCTGAAAAATAAGTGGGTAGCAAATGATTTTTCTCTGTTATTATATTAGTCCCAAATCCAAATTTAAGATCTTCCTTTGGTGAATATGGGGGCAGGTGGGGGAGGGAAACAACTCTGCTTTCTTACATAATGAATTTGTACTGTGTAGCTACAGTTCTGAAATAATTTCAATACTGTTTAACACTTAATGACTGGAAACAGGTGTGCATACCATATTCTCCTAACTAGAATGTTAGTTCTGTGAAGAAAAGGACCATGACTCATCTCAATTTTATATCTCATACTGTGGCTACTACATCTTATGCTTAATAACTCAGTGGAAAGAGTTAGAAGACTTGGGTTTAAAATCTGTCTCAGCCACTTCCTACCTGTGTGATCCAGGCCAAATCATATCTCTCCAATCCATTTCCTCATCTACAAAAACTGAGAAAGTTGACCTAGATGATGTTTAAGGATCTTTCCATCTTTAGATCCTATGAAAATAAAATTACTTAACTTTATACAGTGGAAAGGCTGTTGCTGTACTCTGACTTCCTGTCTCACTTTCTTGATGCCTTCTAAGATACCTTTTAGCTCTAAATCTATGATCCTAAATTGAATGGGACCTTTGGAATCTTGGGCAAATCATTAACTTTGCAGAGCCTAAACTTCCTCATCTGTACAATAAGGAGATCAGACTACATGACTTCTTTAGTCCCTGTTGGTTCTAGATTTATGATCCTATTTCCATAGTATTATCATAGAAAGAGAACTGGATTTGAAGTCAGAAGACCTGAGTTTGAATCCAAGCTCTGCTTTATATTACCTAAGCGATACTGGTCAAATCTTTGAACTTCCCCTATTGGCAAGTTCCTCATCTAGAAAATAAAGAGGTCAGATGAGAATTACAGTCAACACTTTTTTTGTTTCTTTGTTTTATCTAGTTCTACATACTATTACAATGGCATTACTTAAAAGTTGAATATCTATATTTATCAGACCAGAGCTGAATTTCATCTTCCTGTCCCTCTTTCCTGATGTGACCTCCAAACATATATTCTAAATGTATCCTTCACAGATAAATATAATTTTTTAACTCAATTCAGTTCTTTTTTTCTTCTTCATGGCTTACTGATCCTTCTCTCTCTGGCCACACCATCGTCTAACTACATCTTCTAGTTTGCATCTCTATATATTCTAAGATCATCTTTAACAATTCCTCACTAAAATGCCAATTCCTTGAGGGTAAGGGATTATTTTTGCCTGACTTTGCATGTTCAGCACTTAGCACATATACTAAACATGTAAACACTCAAAGGAACTTTCCCTCTAAGCCAGTTCCTACCACACCAACAATGATTCCCTTTGCCATGGGTTCAGTGACTAAAACAATGATAACTCATGTTCATAAAGTATTTATATAAAGCTTTGAAATTTACAAAGCACTTTTCATAAAAAAAACATTTGTGTGGCACATGATGCAAACATTAGCATCCTGACTTTGTTGATGAAGAAATGGACTCCCAAAGAAGTTATGACTTGTCTCTGGTCACACAGCAAGTGAAGTATCAAACTCAAACCCATTCTCTTCCACTACACTACATTGGTCAAAAATGCCCAGTACACCTTGTGTCCAAAAATCTGGTCATTTCACATAGTTACTGACAGGGCTTTAAGAAAGTCAGATTTAAAAGGCTCTTAGGTCCAGTATCATTTCTTTTTCTTCATAGAATGTGAGAAGCAGATAAAAAATACAACCCGTTGAGACAGGAAGCGTAGATCTTCCATCCCGATATTTTCCCTTTCAGACCTTGATTGCCGCTATCACTGTAACTATTACCTTTACCACAATGCACAGTATATAGAAAAAACTTATCATCTCATAGAAAAGTTGTTTCAACTGCTTGCTTTGCTTTGTGAAAAACCTTAGTTCATCTCTGAGGAATCTGGTGCTGATGTCAGTGCACTCTAATTACATTCTTACCTTGTAGCTGTGATGGTAGCCTCAGGAGATTCATCCTTCCTTCCTCCCTCAAAACCTAACTGACAGGCCATTGTTAAGAAAGGGGTCCTCTACCATTTTTTTCAGAGGAGGATTTATTTTTCATTCCCCTGAGTCTTAGGTTCACAGAGCAGAGTTGTTAATGATGTGGGTCATTGGCAGGCAGAAATCATAGGAGCCCCTGACTGCCTGTGGTAAGGGGTGGGAGGTGGAGAGTAAAGGTTTGCTGGGTTGGGGGCAGAGAGCAGTCTGCCAGCACTAGCTTCCTGAAATTTCCAAAGAGGATGGGAGGAAATGTTGGCAGCTTTCCCATAACTCACCCTCCCCACTGGAGATGTACTTGAGCCATAGAAAGGGTAGCCTAGTGGTAGATGGTTGCCTAGCTTCAATCAACTAGCTGGACAATCCTGCTAATGTTATGTAGTGATAAAGTCTAAAAGATTTGCAGTTAATTTCTAACTCATTTTGTGTAATATAACAATTCTCTCATGAATAATTTACACAAAATGCATATGCCTAAGAAAGGACCCAGCTGAAACCTTTGGAGCTGATTTGTTCTACAATGGAACTAAAGAAACCAAAAAGCATTATCATTTTTTCTCAAGGAGACTCAAAAACATGTCTTATCTAACATTCTCTGGTTCAAGGTGTGAGGCTCCAAAGTAAAATGCATGGATTCTATCTAAAGCTGCTTTACATGGAAAATGCTATAAAAAGAAGTAACCTTCTATGTAGATTAGTAAAGCAGGAAGGAGGAAAAAAGACCTACTATTTATCCCTACTCAAATACTTGCCCTCCCCCTTTGAAACAAAACATTAGTCACTGAAGGGGAGAAACCCACATGAAATTCTTGGCACAAAAATATGGGAGCATTGATTTGACAGGTGAGGGGCTGAAAGCAACATGACACTAATATGACTTGATAGGAGGGAGAAGAAGAGCCCTCCTTACCAGATCAACGGCTGATTAGTGCACATTGTGAAAATTCTTCATTTTCATAGTATTCCTGCTGCCATCACTAATAATCCAGGCACAAATAGACTATTCAGAGGGTGTCCTGCTCTAATGTGTTTGTTACTAGTCACAATTAAACCTTCCAAGTACTAACTGCAGGTTAGCTGGGACGTAGCTGTAGACTCCAGCACACTTCATCACTCCTTCTCATTCTTTAGTCATCAGATTATATAATGCTTAGTTTATGTTGTGGCAAACCCCCACTTTCTAAAAAAGGTCCATTATAGAGTTATAAATAGCCCAGACTTGGGCAAAATCAGAGGTTGTTCTTCTTTATAGCAATGAATTCTGATTGATAGTTTACAAAGAATATGCACTCCTGTGAAATGTCAATAGGAAATAAAATCATATTTGCATGTAGAAATGCACAAAATCAACTCCTAATAAATGTAAATTTATGAGAATGACTTTTTAAGCAATAGTACTTAAAATGAAGATTTCTGAACTAAAGCAATACTGATCATTCAAAAACCTATTTTGTCAAAAACCATTTTCTAACCTGAAAATTTCATCATTGTGACAAGCCATTTTCACAGAGATGAGCAGTCATAATTTGTTCTGGATGGGTATTATAGACGTAAGTAATTAAAGTCATAATTACCTTGTAAATGTCCAGAAATCCACATTGGTGATCAAATCTGGTATATAACTCATTCAACATGCTGATTACTTGCATAGGGGTACACTGAGCACAGATGGCTGTGAAACCCACTATGTCAGAGAAAAGCATGGTGACATCATCAAACTTTCTGGCCTGCACTTGTTGTCCTTGCCATAACTGCCGGGCTACATCTCCAGGGAAAATGGAAAACAGAAGGTCCACAGTCTTCTTTTTCTCTTCTTCCAGAGCCTGGTGAGTTCTTTCTAATGTTGCCTTTAGTTTATCCATCCTCTTTTTTAGTCCATCCTGGGCTTTGGCCTGCTCCCCAACCAATATCACATCACGAGTTGCATCATGGATGGGGATATCTGAGAGATGCAGGCCACGACCCATGAGTTCATCCAACTTGTCTACACACGGAGAGCCCAAAAACAAAATAGAATTTGATTCTGGAATGTGGATCATCTGTCCTTTGACTTCCATCACCTGAAAAATCAAAATGGAATTTAGATTGGTACTTTTATTACAAGAGAGTTTATAATACTAATGAAGAGGACAATGCAAAATGCTACTAGTTTTGAATTCAATTTCATCAAACTTGAATGGAACATATAGCCTAGAGCAAAACTAGTCCCACTGTACAACTACTGGTCCCACAGATCATTGCTAAAGATAAAATAAGGAAGAGTAAACAGAGCTAGAAAAATAGTACAGGTTCCACTTAAAACCCAATTAATTCCAGAGCTAGTTTACATTAAATATTCACTGGTCTTGATGTAACACCAGATATAATGATCTTGATATAACACTAGACTTAGGCCATGCCCATATGACAGAAAACTAACTAAGGTGGTCAATTTAGTCAGAAAAACAATCATTCTACATGGAAAAAAATCAGCAACACAGTTGTTTAATATTACATAGAACAAATATTTAACTAAGTGAACTTTTCACACGAATTGTTATGACTACATAAGTACAACCTTAGAAAATGTAGTTGCTATGCATGACAAGGCTCCATGATATATATATAGGGCCAGCCTGTAGTCAAAAAGACCTGAGTTCAAGTCCTGTTCTCAAGCAGGTGCTTAACTATAGGCAAATCCCTTAACCTCTCAATGTCCCCTGAACAATTCTCCAAGCCTATAAGTTATAGATGAGCAGTTGAGGAAGTTTCCACAGCAAAAATTCTCTACTTTGATGAAATTACAAGTACATATTAAATATATATATATGTACATATATAAATACAAGATTACATTAGACAGTTTAACAATTCATTGGGGTTTTTTTCTAGTTGGACTTACCTAGGAATTTATAATCAAGTATTATTTCAAAATGTCTCCATATATACTATATTTATCAGTCTATGGATAGAGATAGAGACAAATACACATGTATACATATATATATATACATAAATACATATTATATATATACACACACACACACACACATCCTGCATGTAAAAATGCCACTTTGGCTAGACTGTGACGTATATGAAAGAGAATAATGTGTAATAAGACTAGAAAGAAATGTGAAGTTCAGAATGTGAAAGGCTTTAAATATAGTTTGCATTTGATCCTAGATGTAATAGAAAGTCACTGAATTTTATTGCAAAGTGGAATGATATGGTCAGACCTGGGCTTGAAGAAAATTCCTTTGACTGCTATATAGAGGATGGATCTGTCAGGAAAGAACTTGAGGTAAGGAGAACACTTGAGAAACCCACACAACTCTAAGGTCCCTTCCAACTCTAAATCTATGTATGACCCCCAGATTCTCTTCTTTCCCTTAGGAAACAGAGCTTCAGTACAGGAGAGACAACCTAGTGAATTAACTGAACTGAGAAAAAGAAAGGACAGCAGTCATTTTCCCCTGTTACCTACTCAGTTGTCTTTTTGCCCAACACGCCCCCAGATAAAGCTCATACCCTAATCCTTACCATCTTGATCATTAAGTCTGCCCACAAGAGAATGTTTATTGTCTCACATTTAAAGAGAAAGTTCTGGGAATGTAGCATCATTTCAGATTAATGGGAACTATAAACCTAAGGAGAACTTCTAGAACAATGACATATCCTCACCTCTAAAACCATTGGTTCTTTTGTGTCAGTTCATGTTGCTAAGTAATATTAAAAACTCTGATGGCCAACTTGTGTAATCACTTAAGACCATCCTAGATTCCCACAAAGCTTAATTTAAGGATTTAGAAAATGAGTGGGTGGGAAAATATATTCAAGGAAAGTTATCCAATGAAATCACTTCACAATTCTAATTTTAGTAAAATAAAAAAACAAAAGAAAATGTAGGTCTAAATGTTTCTGGAAGATTACTCAGGGCAAAGTGCAATACAGAATATATGTTAAAGACAGGAAAATCCCTTTTTACATGAACCTGGCTCTTAAAATCACTTGAATTAACTGATAACTTCTCATAAAATCTCAGATTCAGGAGGGAAATCAGAGGGCCTGCAGACCAGAGGTGGGGAACCTGTGGCCTCCAGACCACATGTGGTTCTCTAAGTCCTGAAGTGCGGCCCTTTAACTGAATGCAAACTTCTCAAAACAAATCCTCTTAATAAAAGGATTTGCTCCATAAAACTTGAACTCAGCCAAAAGGCCGCACCCAAGGACCTAGAAATCTGTATGTGGTCTTGAGGCTGCAGGTTCCTCACCCTCTTCCAGATCAATACTTGAATAGAAATCCTCTCTACAACATGCCTCTGTTTAAAGATGTCAAGTGATGTCAAACTCACCATAGCAAGCCATTCCATTGCACTTTGGGAAGGCTCTCATTTCTAGCAAGTTTTTTTCCCCTTATATCTTACTCAGATCTGACTCACTGTAATATTAGTTCTGCAGGACCAAGAAAAAATAACCCTACTTTTTCTACCTAATATTCCCTGATACCCAGTCTTCCTTCATTTAAATTATCCTCACATGTCATGTTTTCCAGAACCTTCACTGTTCTGGTTAGTCTTTCTTGGACCTACTCCACCTTGTCAAAGTGATCCTTCAAAATTGACACTGGAATGAACAGGAGGTTCCAGAAGTATTTTGACCACAGCAGAGTAGAGCAGGGTTCTTATGAGATTTAATAGTGACTTACTGGTTAGCCCATAGATGATTTATTTTTCAGTGAGTAAGTCTTAATGGAAAAAGATAAATTTTATCTGCTTTTTCATATGAGGAAAAACCCAAAGGCCAAAACCCTAGTTAACCAAAAGAAAACTTTAGTTATGGGCTTTTTCTCATATTTATGAAGTAAGCAAGAAGAACTTCAGAGTATGTATGTGTCTCATAAAAATGTATTCGGTTTCTAATGGGAAAATATCATATATTATTAACCTTGAAATTTGTATCCCTTTCATTATAATTACAAAGCCAAAATTAAAGTATGCCTTATATAATTTACGAATTTAGGAATGTGGTGATGTGTTTTATGGAATAGATATGATTTAACATAAGGAATGCAGTTATGAAATCTAGGAAAACAGAGAGCTTAAAATAGAAGGTGCTTTCGAAGCTTTTTTCATCTTAAATTATACAAAGACTGAATTGAAATAGACCGAAAGGAATATGCAAAGTAAATTATTTTAAATAGAAAAGGCCTCAAAAACTGCTATACATAAGGAATAAGCCTGCTTGACTCTGGGAACAAAATATTACATTAATTGTAAAACTGCAGGGACTAAAAATCATTGCCTTGCCACAAATGCTTAATCATCAGATTTTTGTGGAAATAGTCATGGTATTATTTTAATATGACTGATTATCATTTCACATAATAAAATTAATTATTGAATATAATAAGATTGTATTTTAATCCTATTATAATACTAACACTACATATAGGTTATTCAATGGAAAACTATTACTATTACCAATACGCGATTGTTTTTAAAGTACATACTGGATGCATGACCCTAAATTAAGTGCTATAATGTGTTTATAAAGACATAATTTCCTACTCTCTAAAAGTTTGCAGTAAAGCTATTTAAAAAGCAGAATTGTAAATTTCAAATAGATTCCAGGAATTAACTCCTCCATCACAGACTAAGGAATGAGTCAGGACTACAATGTCCTCAATAAACATGAAATTTCTACATGAAGCCCCTTCACTGACTAGCAACTCACTACCCTCCCAAGGTGCTCTTTATGAACAGCTACAAATACTACAAGCTGAGTTGTGTTTCTTTGTAATTTCCATTGATATTTCTGAGACCAATCAAATCCCTCTTCTATAAGAAAACTTCATACTTGACAATTGTCATTAAATTTCACCTAAGCTGTCACTTCAAGATATTAAATGTCCTAAGGTTACTTGATTGCATCTTCATGACAATGTCTTTAGTCCCCTCATTATCCCAACCATTCTTCTTTGTGTGCACTCCCAATCTGTCAAGATTTTTCCAAAAGTGGGACATTCAAAACTTAACACACTACCCCCGATATAGTCTGACCATGTGTAATGTTAATATAAGGTCAATGGTGGATGGGGGTAAGAGTTAAAGATCTTTTCCACCCATTAACTGGCCTCAATACACTTTCTAAATTTTTATTAAGGCACTGGATTGGAGGGTTGTGCCCTCCAGCTCTGAAAAAGTTTATATATACTCTGAGGTGAAGTTTTACTTTGGGGCTTACTCACTGGAAGTGTTCCTTTGGCCAGAGGAGACTCTAGGTAACTGTTAAGGAGCCCCCCAGGCTTTGAAAACCCAGATGCTGATGCTTCTGTCTCTGGTAACTCTGTATGTATGTAATGGTCAGACAGATGGATCCGTCTGTTGATCTGTGATGTATGTAATGCTTATGGTCAGACAATTGGAACCTCCGTCTGTTGGTCTTTACTTCTCTGCTTATGTTTTCTCTGTTGGTGAATGTAATTAAAAAAGATTGTTAACTCTCTCAAAAGTTGCTTTCCTTTTAGAAAAGCAGATCTAAGAACCTATGTATGCTGGCGTCCTTGCTGTTATACCCGGCAGCAGACAGTGGAACTATCATTTTCCTTGTTCTAAACACTAAATTCAAAATTTCATTTTTGTTTGTCATGTCATACTGTTGACTTCTATTGGCCAAAGAATTCACTAAAGCTCTCAGATGTTTTTCAGTATAAACCATATCTAGCCATGTCTTTTCAATTCCGTACTTACGCACTGGTATTTTGAACTTAAATGCAAGATTTTATCTATTAAATTTCATCTTATGAGCTTCAACCACTTTTTTCCATCCTATCCATATTATTTCTTTTTCTTGAATCTGTAATCTACTTTCAAATATATTAAACACAACATTGATTCCTTTATTTAAATTATTAATTTAAAATGTTGAACAAAATAGAACCAGTGACATAAATGTATAGCACTCCACTACAGATTTCTCCCCAAGCTGGCATAAATCATCATTGGTGGGTTCTAGTGAGTTATCTTATTCTTAATCACTTAACCTTCTTGTCATCTAACCTTTATCTATCCATTTTTAACCATAAGATTTGATGAAATTCAGGTACATTTTATTTCTAACATTTACATGATCTACCAGTTTAGTAATCTTGTCCAAACATGAAGCAAGAGTAGTTTAGCACAACTGAGTCTTAAGGAACCATGCTGAGAAAATAAATGAATTATCCCTTCCTTTTTGAAATGCTTACAAACTACCACTTTAAATATTCCTTTTTAGTATTTTTTCCCATGAATCTGCATCTAGCTCACTAGCCCGTATTTAGAAAAATCCATTTTCTTCTCTGTTCGGAAAACAATGTCATTTCATTTTCAGGCATTCTTTACCATTCTTCAAAGATCACAGGCCTTTCATGTATCAAAGGATTTAGTGCTGTAAGGGATCTTGGACATCTAGTCCTTCTCCCTGATTTTACAGATGAGAAGAATGAGGCACAGATAGATGAAGTGATTTGTCCAAGATCACACAAATGGTAAATAACAGAGCAATCATTCAAACCCTGATTTTCTAAATACAAATCCAATATTCTTTCCACAGCATAATTATATCTGCTCATTCTTTCAGTGCCCTGGGATATAATACTTTTGAGCTAGGTGACTCAAAATTTTTGAGGGAGCTAGATGACCTCTCAAAATTTTATATTTTTGTTCCCTGTAAGGCAGTTTATAAGTCAGCAATTGTCTATTTATACTACCTTAACTGACTATAGGACTATGGAAACTTTAAAAATAATTCTATATTATTAATGTAGAAAATTTGAATACTTCTAACCCCTTTTTACAAAAAACAAATGTGACTCTTTGGCAAGTCTCAATTTCCTTATTTATAAGGGTTTGTAAGATTAGATGATCACTAAAATTCTGTATAACTGGAAAATTCTATAAAACTTGTAAACTATTAAGAAACACAATACATCAAAATCTTGTAAGGCACTTTAAATATGACATGAATCTGAGAATTGGCTTAGCTCAAATGATGACTCCTAATCCTCTTTCTCTTCAAATTTTCAAGAGTTAGCATAGCATAGTTGATAGAAGCTGTCATGGCGTGAAGATAGCCTGGGTTTAAGCCCTGAAAGTACTAAATATGTGACCCTCAAATGAGTTAAAATTAATCTCCTGGTGCCTCAGGCAGATCTTTAAGACTTAAATTGTACAACAGTTGCCTGTATTGACAGAAGGAGTTTCTTCATTGAGAACTTCCTATAACAATGAAATCACCTGAAGATGGCGGAGTAGAAAGACACACATACGCTACCTCCGAACCCACTGCCCATAAAATATCTGTAAAAAAAGAACCACTGGCAAATTCTGGAGCAACAGAAGCCACAGAACAACGGAGTGAAGGAGATTTCTGCTCCAGAGAGCCTGAAAACCTCTCGCAAAAGGTCCCTCGCGCCCCAGACCCGGAGCAGAGCCCAACCCTGCCTCGGCAGCACTGTGCCAAAAGGAGCAGATCCGAGCAGGCTTTAGGGACGGAATCTCCAGCAGCTGTGTGGGTCCCTCCACCCACAGGTGACGGGGGTTGGTGAGAGCGTCTCTTTGACGGGTCGAGAGGGGTGTGGGGTGCCCCCATAACTCAGGCCCCCTCGGGAGGCAGCAGCAGAGGAGGGAGCAGACCGGGCTCCCCAAGCAAGCAGGAGCCTGGATCCATTGTTGAAGGTCTCTGCATAAACCCCCTGAGGGAACTGAGCCCCATGAGGCGGCCCTGCCCCCACCTGAGCACCTGAACTTAATCTCACACTGAATAGCAGTCCTGCCCCCTCCCAAAGCCCTGAGGCTGGGAAGCAGCATTTTAATCTCAGACCCCAAGTGCTGGTTGGGAGGATCTGGAGGCAAGATGGGGGTGGAGAGGACACTCAGAAGTCAAGTCACTGGCTGGGAAAATACCTAGAAAAGGGAAAAAAAATAAGACTATAGAAGGTTACTTTCTTGGTGAACAGGCATTTCCTCCCTTCCTTTCTCATGAGGAAGAACAATGCTTACCATCAGGGAATGACGCAGAAGTCAAGGCTTCTGTATCCCAGCCCACTCAATGGGCTCAGGCCATGGAAGAGCTCAAAAAGGATTTTGAAAATCAAGTTAGAGATGTGAAGGAAAAACTGGGAAGAGAAATGAGTGACATGCAAGCAAAGCATGAAAAACAAGTAAACACCCTGCTAAAGGAGACCCAAAAAAATGCTGAAGAAAATAATACCTTGAAAAATAGGCTAACTCAATTGGCAAAAGAGGTTCAAAAAGCCAACGAGGAGAAGAATGCTTTCAAAAGCAGAATTAGCCAAATGGAAAAGGAGATTCAAAAGCTCACTGAAGAAAATAGTTCTTTCAAAATTAGAATGGAACAGATGGAGGCTAATGACTTTATAAGAAACCAAGAAATCACAAAACAAAACCAAAAGAATGAAAAAATGGAAGATAATGTGAAATATCTCATTGGAAAAACAACTGACCTGGAGAATAGATCCAGGAGAGACAATTTAAAAATTATGGGCCTACCTGAAAGCCATGATCAAAAAAAGAGCCTAGACATCATCTTTCATGAAATTATCAAGGAAAACTGCCCTGAGATTCTAGAACCAGAGGGCAAAATAAGTATTCAAGGAATCCACTCATCACCGCCTGAAAGAGATCCAAAAAGAGAAACTCCTAGGAACATTGTGGCCAAATTCCAGAGTTCCCAGGTCAAGGAGAAAATATTGCAAGCAGATAGAAAGAAACAATTCAAGTATTGTGGAAATACAATCAGGATAACACAAGATCTAGCAGCTTCTACATTAAGGGATCGAAGGGCGTGGAATAGGATATTCCAGAAGTTAAAGGAACTAGGACTAAAACCAAGAATCGCCTACCCAGAAAAACTGAGTATAATACTTCAGGGGAAAAATTGGTCTTTCAATGAAATAGAGGACTTTCAAGCATTCTTAATGAAAAGACCAGAGCTGAAAAGAAAATTTGACTTTCAAACACAAGAATGAAGAGAAGCATGAGAAGATAAACAGCAAAGAGAAGTCATAAGGCACTTATAAAAGGTGAACTGTTTACATTCCTACATGGAAAGACAATATTTGTAACTCTTGAAACTATTCAGTATCTGGGTACTGGGTGGGATTACACATGCACACGCACACGCACACACACATAGAGACAGAGTGCACAGAGTGAATTGAAGAGGATGGGATCATATCTTAAAAAAATGAAATCAAGCAGTGAGAGAGAAATATACTGGGAGGAGAAAGGGAGAAATCGAATGGGGCAAATTACCTCTCATAAAAGAGGCAAGCAAAAGACTTTTTAGTGGAGGGAAAAAGAGGGGAGGTGAGAGAAAAACATGAAGTTTACTCTCATCACATTCGACTAAAGGAAGGAATAAAATGCACACTCATTTTGGTATGAAAACCTATCTTACAATACAGGAAAGTGGGGGATAAGGGGATAAGTAGGGTAGGGGGGATGATGGAAGAGAGGGCATGGGGAGGAGAGTGCAATTTGAGGTCAACACTCATGGGGAGGGACAGGATCAAAAGAGAGAACAGAAGTAATGGGGGACAGGATAGGATGGAGGGAAATATAATTAGTTCTTACACAACACGACTATTATGGAAGTCATTTGCAAAACTACACAGATTTGGCCTATATTGAATTGCTTGCCTTCCAAAGGGAAGGGGTGGGGAGAGAGGGAGGAAGCGAAGTTGGAATTCAAAGTTTTAGGAACAACTGTTGAGTACTGTTCTTGCCACTAGGAAATAAGAAATACAGGTAAAGGGGTATAGGATGGAGACAAGGGCAGAAAGGGAAGAGAGGGCAGATTGGCAGACAGGGGCAATTAGAACACTCGGTGTTTTGGGGTGGGTGGAGGGGACAAAAGGGGAGAAAATTTGGAACCTAAAATTTTGTGAAAATGAATGTTAAAAGTTAAATAAAGAAAGAAAGAAATAAAAAAAAAACAATGAAATCACCTGTCCAGGCTGAAAAATAAATATCCATAGGTTTTATTCTCCCTAACAGAATATAGCTTCTTGAGGATAGGTACTTCAGTCCATTTTTGTGTGGCATTTAATAATTGTATATCACATCAGGTTGCTTATTTGAGAACCACTGTGGTAAAATGGAGAGAAAGTCAACCTCAAAGTCAGGAAAACTAGGATTCAAGTCCTATCTCTGACCCAGTCTTTGTGAGATTCTGAGCAAATCACAACCCTCAGAGCTCTGGGCAAGTACATAGGAATGCAATGGGTAGAAAAGCTGCTGATGAGAGAATTGTAGAGAGAACTCCCTTGGGAGTTCCATATGTGTAGTAATGAAACAACATGTCCAGTCCCAATACCTCTACCCTTATATTGAATTGGATCACATGCTAATGTGTGATCAAAACCAGTCTCACAGATAAATGCTATAGATATAATAAGAATGTAGCTGACACTTACATAGCACTTTTAAGTTTGAAAAGTTGAATTCAATTCAATTGTAAGAAATACAGTAGACTCCAGATCCATAAATCAAAGAAGCCCTCAAGGAAGTTTAAAAAAAAAAACAAAAACTCAAGTCACCAGAAAGGGCCTTAAGGTCCTTTTTCCTGAGAGGAAGTTTGGATATCAACTAGTAATCAGGATCCTCCTCTTCCCTCCACCCTCAGCATGAATCAGCATCAGTTCTGAATCATAAGTGACACCCCAGGTCCAATATCCACTAGACCACTGGTCCCAAAGCCTGCCCCTGTTTGATTCAGATAAGAACCCTCTAAAATCCTACCCTTCTTTCTCCTAATAAGTACCTACCACCATTCATGACCCCAACAGACTGTCCTGTGTGTGTGTCCATCCTACCTCATCACCCATATATTATATGATTATTTCCCCTCAGTAAAGTTTGCTTCCTGAACTTTCTCCCTTCTCTTGCTGGGTTTTGAGTCTCTCCAGTGTTACTGTATGTCACACTCACAACTTTTTTTCTTCCTTGAAGCATGAAGCAGTCTCCAAGACTGCAACTAAGGTCAGGAGCCTCACCCAATTTCCAACTTTGATTTCAGGAAAAGAGAGCAAGGGCTGAATCTAGAACCATGTGCCTCAAGGACAGGGGTCTTCACTTTTTTTTCTCACCTTCTTCCCAACACTAGGGCTATGACTAAAAGTTTGGCTTCAAACTGAGTGCTCCTAGAGAATTTCCCCCGGTGACATAAGTGACAAATAAAGGGACATTGTCGCCTTTCTCTGTGTGAGAGTTTAGTGTTTTTAACCTCTCTAATCTATATGAAGACATCAGTTCAATAAGTTTTTAATAAGTACCTACTATGTGCCGGGCAATATGCTCAGTGAAAATACAAAGACAAATACAAAAGTCTCTCTACCCTCAAAGAGCTTACATGACCTCATTTGAATTATTAAATTGAAACAGATTTGGAAAGGAAATCAGAGCTCACTTAGTCAAGTTTCTCCACATAATGTTGGTCTGAGCTTCATCATTTGTAATGTAATCATTAATAATATTCTTGGCTAAAGATTCTGACAATTTACCCAATTGTGAAGTGAAGTTCATCAGTTTATAGTTCTGAGGGTCCTTTTTGGAGCCCTTCTTATGGCAATGACTATGGCCACCTGACTGTCTTCCATATCAGTGGTCATGCATCATGATAGAATCTTACAATTTGGAGCTGGCTTTAGAGGTCAGCTAGTCCACTCTGCTCATTTTACATATGAGATTAGCTTCCCAGAGATTACATGGCTTACCCCAAAGTCACAGAGGTGACAGAGTAAACAGAGTTGAGATTTAAACTGAGGTTCCATGACTCCAAATTCAGCATTCTTTCCATTGCACCAATCTGCCTCCCGTACATATTGATCAACAATTTCCCAATTAACTCTTCACTTTTTCTCAATATGCATAGTTGGAGGTTGTCTACAGTTTCAGTGATTGGTCTATCTAGTTTGTCGATTAATCTTTAGATATTTTGAGCAATTATAACTACTTGGGCCAGTTTTCTGAGCAGTCTTATTCTCTTTTCCTGGTCCAGATCTGTCATTTCTTCTGTACAAAGTAGTCCTGATGTAGGTAGTGACTAGCTTCTTGGATGCAGATATCCAACTTTCTGTAACTTATGGTTTTTAATTATAATAGTACTTTTTATAGAAGCAAAGAAAAACTGAGATAATATCTATTAATTGAGGAATGACTGGACAAATTATGATATACAAATATGATGAAATACTATTGTGTTCTAAGAAATTATGAAAGGGATGGTATCAAAAAAAAACCTGGAAAGACTTAGATGAACTGATACATAGTGAAGTGAGAAAAATCAGAAGAAAATATAAGCTATAAAAATAGTGAAAAGACAAGTTTGAAAGACTAAGGAATGCTTATTAGCACAGTAGAACCAATCATAGTTCTAGAAAAGTCATAATAAAATATGTTGTCCATCCCCAGATGGATTTTTGAAATTCATTAGTTTTGACTAAACATATTTGTAGTGAGTTTCATTTTTCTTGCTTTCTTTATGGGTTGTTGTTCAGTCATTCAATCTGTTATGAATTTTGCTTTGTTTTGTCCTCTTTACAGGTAGAGGAAGGGAATTGGGAGGGAGGGAATTTGAAATTGAAAAAAAATTTAAACCATATTTTTAGAGAATTGCCTGAAACATTAAGAGATTAAGTGAGTTAATACATCAGACGCATGGCTTGTGTCAAGGTCTGGCTGACTCTGAGGCCAGCTCTCCAGTATATCTTGTTGTCACGTGTCCCTCATTATACAGTAAGGCAAAAAATGCATTCATTTTAGTTGCTTTCCTCTTTTCACTGTGAAAAATATCTTACACTCTGTAGTCCTACTGATTCTCTAACTGACATTCTACTTTTAATGAAGTTCATCAGCCACTTATCATTGGCTTTAGAGTCCCTTAAATCTGC
Organism: Notamacropus eugenii; assembly: GCF_028372415.1. Lineage (NCBI taxonomy): Eukaryota > Metazoa > Chordata > Mammalia > Diprotodontia > Macropodidae > Notamacropus > Notamacropus eugenii. The sequence continues at coordinate 148,177,266 of NC_092876.1, read as the reverse complement.
TCATCAAGGTCTTTTTTATCCAAGTTTATTTTTAGGTTCTTCCTAATAGAGCATACTTTCTGGGTTTCATCATATTCCTCACCTGGACAATCTTTCCATTTCTGAAAAAATCACCCTTCTCCCTTTTGAAAGACTCCTGAGTATGCTAATCAGCCAATCCAGAAAGTGAAAGAAGAAGGGTGTGAAAGTGATCTCATGTTTTTAAAGGTGATAACAATAAAGCAGAAACTCTGGAAGGCGTTGCTAAACTGAAGCTGAGAAAATAAGGATTTAGTGGAACAGTGTTATCAAAGGAACAGCTTTGATAAATTCAGAAGGGTTTTTTCTCAGAGAGCTGGCTGCCAGATGAGGGATTTCATTTATTTATTTTTATTGGTTATTCATTAATTTATTCATTTGCTTATTTCTTTATTCATGTTCATTCCTTATTATTCCATTTCTTTGGCCACATAGATCATTAACCTCTTGGCCATAGCAACTGAGGAAACTGCCTATGAAGGGTATGGAGGAGTTGACATCTGTCTGAGTAGAAAAGATACCCACATATACAAAATCACAATTCTTCTGACACATAGTGATTGTATGACCCTAAGTAAGTCATTAGGCTCTGAGTGCTCTAGGTAGCTCTCTAAGACTAAGTTACAAAGCAAATGCTCACTTACACTGTCAGAGTTTCCTTACCCAAGAATTTCTTCTGAAAATTAAATTACAGATCTATTCACTATCTCTATGCCTTGTCTCTTAAATTATAGAAGAACCTTTCTGCACTTAATAAAATAACCATGTAAAAGGTACTTTTGATTTTCCCCTCTGTTGCCAAAGCATTCAACTGAAGAGTCTAGGTTCTTAAATCTAACCCAGTCATTTTACAGCTATATAAACTGAGGACCAGAGATGATGTGACTTGCCAGTGGTCCCATAACTAGAAACAGCAGATTCCAGACTTTTGAGTCTTATTCCTAGTATTTTGTCCACCATACTTTATGGCCTTTGAAGATCAATGAAGAAACCTAAATAGAACCTTTATTTCAGGAACTAAACAAAATGTTACTACAAACTAGGACCTAAGTATAGGTTATTAATTTTATCCAAAATAAAAGTTATTATATTATCCAAGACAATTGCCTGAGGTTCAAAGGTTTAAATGACTTTCTCGGAGTTTGCAGTTGTTCACTTGTTTTTCAGTTGTGTCCAACTCTCTGTGACTCCATCTGAGGTTTTCTTGGCAGAGATATAGCAGTGGTTTGCCATTTCCTTCTCTAATTCATTTTACAGATGAGAAACTGAGGCAAACAGGGGTTAAGTGACTTGCCCAGGGTCACACAGCTAGTAAATGTCTGTGGCTAGATTTGAACTCCTGACTCCAGGTCCAGTATTCTATTCACTGTGCCACCTAACTGCCTTTGTTCATGGTTACATATTTAATAAACAGTAAAGGTAGGATTTGGACTCAGATCATTTTGATTCCAAGGCCAGTTGCTACTGGTAAGGACATACTGTGAAATATAACTTTTGTTGAGCTAAAGTACAAAGCCCTTCACATTACCTATTGATGAATTACTCCATTAAGGTCTTGATTGGGTACTGTAATTAAGTGACAATGATCTTGGATTCTTAATCATTCTCTTCCAGTGTATCCCAAGCTCTGGCTACCAATCTGGAAAGGTTTCAAGTAAGGACCTAGCTACGGACTTTGCACTCTCATCCATTCTAGACCTTCCCACATAAGTTCAGAATGATACATCACCAGAAACCTGGCCCATTAGACATGAACATTTTTCACCATAGCAAAACCTATCTACTAAGGCATGGAGGGTGAGTGATTTGTATGATGGAAGATGTACAAATAATTTGTAAAGTATCAATTATTTGAAGAATTCATGAATTCAATAAATTGAATCTCTTTTGATATTGGATCTCAGCATGCTAGCTTCATTTTCCCATGTGTTTATATATGCATTTCTATACATTTAGCCTCTGAATTTCATTATGGAAAATTTGCTTCAATCTTACCTTTGTAGAAAAACTAGTAAACCACATAACCACCCAGATTTAATGGTCTAAGATTAGATGCTATTTTTCTTTCAAATCACAGCCGGGTTCATGTAATATTTAAAGGACACAGGTTTATGCTTTAAAGTTGAAAGAAACATATCAGGAAATGCTTGGGGACTCTACAGTGCAAATTCTAAAATGCAAAATGCTTATGTTCAGCATTTTAAATTGTATATTTCTCTTTTCTCCCTTTAGAAGTCTGAGATTTTACAGTAATGGGAAATATCAGCTTTGTGTGTTCTGCTTAGTATATGATTAAAATTAGGAATAGGGACAGGGATTAGATCTATGATTTACTCAGGAAAGGGAATTCCCAGATGATGAGGCACCCTCTAGTAATGGAGCACCTTCCTTCAAATTTATAGTCTTAGAAAGTTGCCTACAGCAATGAGAGATTAAGGTATGGGCCCCCATTCCCCAGTCGTAGAGTCAATATGGGTCAAAGTTAGGACTTAAACACAGAACTTTCTGGTTCTAAATTCATTTCTATATCCATTACATTATGCTGCCCATCATTTGAAGATAAGAGTTATAATTCTTTGCATACATATATTACTTTCCAGCCTGAATTAAAATTTCATGTTCTATATACAAGAGATAATCAGCACATCCTATGAAATCTGACAGGGGGAAGTTCTAAACTTTATGCAACCATTGCCAGATCCGTACAGGCCATACCTTCATGGCTCCCCTTTTCTCTTGTCACAGTACTGTCACTTTCATAAGCCAGCGGAAATTCTGATCCTTGTGAAAGTTACTGATACACATGGAAAATTTGTGATCCACAGCGAAATATTATTATTTGTCATAGAATGACAGCACTTTGAAAACTCTTTATCTTTGAAATTCCAGTCCTTAAACAAAACTTTTCTCTTTTTTTGCCTCTTTTTCACCCACAGTAAAAATAATTTGTTGTCATTGGGATCTCTTATCTCCTAACTCTTTTCCATTCTCCCAGGTTTCTCAACTCAGACTTCATTTCCCTACATTCCTAAGCTTTTATGGTCTACTCATTTAATCAAGCAAGCCCAACTTTATAATCCCTAGCTCCACAGACCTTTTTGCTATTTCCGTCCTGCTTACTGGGTAAATACCACCACCACCACCACCATCCTTTAATTCCTCTGCCTTTCCTCTTGGGCTGTCACTTCAGCAGAATTATTCACAGCTACTAAACAACTCTACCCTACTCTTCACTTTCTGGCATATTTCTTACAGACACTGTTCCTCTTCTTTCCTTCTCCGATCCAGGACGTAATCGTAACCCTACACACTCATACTTAGAGTAGCAGCTTATTTAGCTTCCAATTCCATAAGGAAATCAAGGCCGTGAAACAAGAACTCCTTCAGCCCTCCTCCACTGTCCCCTCAAAATTTCTCTACACTAGCTCTATTTAACTCTAATGTATTATAAATAAATGTTTTATTCCTTTTCCCTGTTCTTCTCTCTCTTCAGCTCCTAGAAATCCAATGTCTGTGCCTATCACCAGTCTAAAAGCACTGTCCTAAATGTCATGGATGATCATTTAATTACCATATTCATTGGATGTTTTTCCATCTTCATCCTTCTTAATTTAAATTCATACTGCTAGTGATACTTTTTAAAACTTCATCCTTCTGAATATTCTCCCCTCATTTGGCTTTAGAGATGACACTCTCTCCTGACTCTCCTCTTGGTTTCTGTGATCATTTCTTCTGTTTCCTGGCTGATTCCTCTTCTTCTAATGGGTGCTTAAAGTGGGTCAACCCAAGGTGCTATCCCCATCCCTCTTTTCTTTTCTCCCTATGTTCTCTCTTAACAATTGCATTTACTCTGGTGTCTTCAACTATCATCTATGTCTGAATGATTCCTAAATTTAAATCTCCATTCCAGACCTTTCTCCCAAGCCTCTGATGTCCTAACCTCTACCCACCTGAACCCTCTCGCATAACCTCCTAGGTATCATATCTTATTTAAAAGGCAGGAATAGTTAAACTGGGTATGTGCAGTGAGAGGGGCAGGGAGCAGTATTGTATCTTAAGAAAATATACCCAGGTAACAAAAGGGGGGGGGGTGAAACCAACCATGTAGTATACCTTTGGGTAATGACAGAGGTATATATAGAGCATGAGTTAAAATTGACAAAGGCAGAAACAGAATTGATATTTACATCAGAGTCCACTAGAGATCACCTGGGCATAAAGAAGAACTACATGATAAGATTAGGAAAGAGGTAATAAAATCTGACACAGCATAATGATGGGAAAATAACTAAGACTTTCAATCATCCAGATATCTTCTGGAGCTCTTTACTAGATCCAGAATGGTTATTTTTTATTTGCTTTATTTGCCTAAATGATAATGTCATTCCTAACAAGGTGATGGAAAAATCTGCAAAAGAAAATACTATTCTGGATATGACTTTCACCAAAAAGGAGGAAATGGTTCTGGTAGAAATCATAGGAATTTGAGAGAGGAGTCAGCCCTCAAAGAGGGAGTGTTAAATATTTGGGTCAATGACAGCTAAGAAAGCTAAGGCTATTTGGGGTGAATTGACAAAGTAATAACTTCTAAGAGTAAAGAGGAAACAGTCCTGCTATATTCTGCCTTGTAGAGAGACTTTTATTCAGTGAAAAGTTGGATTTCAGGCTCTCTGAGACTCCGTCCAACTCTAAAATTCTGTGGGTCCTGCTTCTATTTTCTACTTCAGTTTTTTTTCTACTTTTGTTTTTTCTACTTCTGTCACGCTGTCTTCTACTTCTGAAATGCCCTCTTCTCCTGATGCTCTACCTATTCAAATCACACCCACCTTTTCAAAACCAGATGGAGTAACTAGGTGATTTAGTGGATAAAGTGTCAGGCCTGACATCAGGAAGACTCATTTTCCTGAGCTTAAATCCATCCTCAGATTGCCCTGTGACCCTGGGCAAACCATTTAACCCTGTTTGCCTTAGCTTTTCATCTGTAAAAAATGAGCTAGAGAAGGAAATGGCAAAGGGGTCACAAAAAGTTAGACCAGACTGAAATGACTGAACAACAACTACTGTCCACAATACTGTCTATAGTCACAGTTCTTCCTTGTACAGAAAGCACGTGGCATGCTGACTGCACCTCTCGTCTGTATCACACAATAGTGTGTATATGTTATCTGTGTAGGTATTATATATCATAAAGATATAGTATTAGGCTCCATAGACTATGTATATATATATATATATATATATATACATACACATACATATGTATGTATATATATACATACATACATACACACATACATGCATACATATATATAATATACATATATACATATATATATAGCATTAAGCTCCATGAGGACACAATCATTGTATCTTTCCCAGGATCAAGCATAGTGATCTGGGCTTATGAGATACTTAATAAAATATTTCCAGAATAAATCACACTAGAATATGCCTTTCTGAATTTTCTCATAACTGTTTTTTTTTATTTTATTGTTACTTTTCTTACTATTTCATATTCATTTCTGTGTATATGCCTCCCTACTGTTTTCACCCAGGAGACTTTCCCTTAAAACAAAAAATGAAGAAGAAAAAGAAGTTCATCAAAGCCAACTGATACCTCAAGCATATCTGACAGAATATGGAACTTTCCCCACCAATAGTCCCCTATGTTGCCAATAAAAGGAGGGAGGGACATTTTCTCAGTTCTCTAGGGCCAAGCCTAGTCATTATAATTACCGAGGACTCGTGAACAATGAATCCTTGGTAGGTTGATAAAACTCAGGAAAAGAAACTTTCCCTTAGAGGCAGCATGAAATACTAGCAATAGCACTGGTTGGTTTCCAATGTGAGCTCTCTCTAGTAGCTAGCTCTGTGACCTTGAACAAGTAGGTCACTTAAAAATTCTTGCACTCAGATGCCTCAATTGAAAAATGAAAAACCTAAACTAAATCACAAAGGTTTCTTCTACCTCTCAAATTCTATGATTCCAGATATACCCTAGCTGTGGTTCAATGCTGAAATTCAATATTATGATTACAGATTAGTATTACAGACTATTTTTAAGATTGAAATTACATTTCTACAACTTGACTATATGCCTAAAGTAAACTGTCCCAAAGTCAATTTTAATTTTTAGAGTCACTTTCTTGAGTTGTGGGGCACTGTCTCATTTGCTTTGTATACTGTAAGTGCTCAGTAAATTTTAATTGGTTAATTTTTGCTATTTGGTCAAATAGAAAACAAGAGCATGTAGAGAGTTTTAATTTAAGGAAAAGTCTGAAAAAAATGTGACCAGAGAATGGAGACTGGTAAAAAAAAAATACGTCCAGGATGCAAAGATGTGTCTGCATGTCCAACACTGAGCTCCAACCTAAGATGTCTAGTGCATTGTCAGAAGATGTTATTCTACAAAGCAAGAAAATAACTTTTACAAACTCCTAGTTATTTATGGTAACCTCAGGGGTATTATATAATATGCATTAAATAGTGGCCAGACTGAAGAATAGGCATACCTTTCTTGTGTCCTCCTCATTAAGAAAAACAAAAATGGCATTTTATTTCCAGATCTAGGGGCATGGTGGGAAACATGGAGGCAATTGTAGTTTTTTTTTTCTTTTCCAACAGGTCCTTTGAGATTTCAAAAGCTAACTTTATTCTTGCTTTTCTTGACCTTTACTGAAAAATTTACTGTTTTTCAATTTGAGGTATTGAACCAAATCTAGTATTTAAATACATACATTTTTCTGTCCATAAGTACATTTTTAGCTATTCTCAGCAATACAATGATTTAAGATGATCTCTAAGGGTTAATAATAAAGCATACCATCCACTTACAGAGAAAGAACTGGTATTCGAAGACAGACTGACATATACTATTTTCACTTTTTTCTTTCATTTTTTTCTTTTATTCAGTCTTCTTGTACAAAATGATTAATATGGAAATGTTTTACATGATTGCCCACGTATAACCTGTTTCTGATTGTTTACCATTCCAGAGAAGGGGTAAGAGAGGGGCAGATAGAATTTGGAACTCAAAACTTAAAAAAATATTAAAAGTTGTTTTAACATGTAATTGGGAAAATATGTGCGTATACAATTTTTTTAAATGTCAATGCAGAAATCAAGGCAAAATACAACGTGGTTTTATTTTGTTATTTTTTTTTCAATTTGAACAGGATTAGCATAAATTGAAACCTATGTATAAAGACAATACTAATCATTAAAATCTTAAATAAAAATGTTACTCTTTATAAAATGATCTACAATGAAGCTTTTGATAATGGCAAAATTTTAATTCAGATGTTTCACTTCAATATTGTAAGCTCAAAACTATTTTTTTAATCTATGAAAATATAAACATTAAAGCTCTAACATGTTGATTCAAAAAATAGCTATAAAGTTCTCAATCGCATTTCAATTAAAAAAAATTAGATCATTGAAGAATATGCCATATTTTACAGGACATTATTCTCACTAAAAACAGCACACAAAAAAGATAATGGGTCAAATTTTTATTTTTAGTTGCAAGGAATATCATGTTCTCTCTGTGAAGGAAGATAGTGACTACTACGACTTACTAAAAAATATTTGAAAAAGAATTAGGTTGGCATTGCATTTTTTTACAGTTCATTGCTCTTACTAGGGTACATAGAGTAGTTTACAACTATTTCTTTTTTCCTCATTAATGATGGTTAACTTTTACGTAGGTCTTTAGGGTTTGCAAAGTGCTTAAAGTAATTATTTCAACTGAGTCTCCCAACATCTTTATGAAATAGGTGTTCTTTTTAATACCATTTTACAGATAAGGAAGTAGAAGTCCCAAGAGGTTAAGTAACTTGTCAAAGTTCACCCAGTTCCAAATATCAGAAGTGAGATTTAAACCTAAGTCTCTTATAAGTCAAAATCCAGCACTCTTTTCAGCATCCCATGCCACCTCTCAACAGAACTTGTATAAAGACAGGAATCAGTAATTCTGTCTTCTAGTGTTGCTTCCAGCATCAATGGAGGGGGTAACTCTGGCAGCAGGGGGTGCACAAATCATTCCATCCCCTTCATCCTCAGTTTCTACATTTGTGAAATGAAGTAGTTGAACTAAAAACTCAAAAATTAAATGTTACTCTTTTGAAACACCATTTAATCAATAATGTTGGAAGTGAATTTTGGGAAAGAGCACAACAAACTCCACCTTATTCTATATCCATCCCTTATCTGGCCTGATGGTCAGTAGTCTTTGATTTGGTGAAACCAGGTATACTAAGAAGATAGCTTGTATATATATGTGTGTGTGTGTGTGTGTGTGTATGTGTGTGCATTTGTATATGTATGTATATACTATATATGTATATGGATGCATGTATAATATATTATTATTTGTATAATAATATATTCAGTAATATATATAAACAACATATGATATATTCAGCATTAGTACATTTAATTTTCATGACTTCAAGTATTTGCCTGATTTTATCAGTAGTCTCATTTGCACTTTTACACTGGCAACCACAAACATTCACAGCCATACACAGCAGAGGAAAAAAATGAGAGGTGCAATGGACTCAAGTTTGTGGAGCAACTGGTATCCTACCAGAGCCTTCACTGGTCTTGCTCACCCTTCCATTCTAGAATAAAGAGCTTCCCATGCATTTTTTGCATATTTTTATTGTTTGCCTTTAAAAATCAAGTTTATGTTCCCACCTCCCAACCCCAAAGCATAGTAAAAGTCTTTTGAGCTTTAAGATGATGTCAAGACCTCACCAGTCTTGGCATCTTCTGACAGCAGCAACCAAAGTTCCAACAAATTCTCTCTTGGTTTCAGAGGGCAGTCAATGTAGAGAGTTTTACGGCACTACAGAATATAGAAAAATGCCCTCATACCACCATCTGACACAATGGAAGGTGAGATTCAGCTTAAAAATTGTTTTAAGAAATTAATTTGCTATAGATTTCATGTGTTATGAAAAGTCAATATTGTCTGAAATCAATGTCTATTTTTAAAAATTGATATGTTAGCATAAAAGGTCACAATTCTACAGAATTACTGGCAAGAAAAATGTTCTGCGTGCTATCAATTTTATCTTGTGTATTGCATTTTATGATCTATTTCAAGGTTAGAAAAAGTGGATATTATTAGAATTAATGTTTTATTATAAAAATTATATGTAGAAAAGTATGATTTTCAGCAATCTCTAGTGAAAGATTAGTGTTTGGTGTGTGTGAGAACCTAACGCCCTATTTCTCATATGTCCAATATATCAACATCTGTTTTTGACTTTCACATCTTTTTCTAGGAACATTATCCACAAAACTTGAAGACTGACTGTATATAATACATATTCATTTAAAAAGACACTATTTTTCTTTGTATCACCACCTGTCTTTTAATGAAGTCATCTTTCTTTTTCCTTATTTCCTTATTGTTGCTTGCTAAATTATGAATGACACATTCCCCATCTCCTACTAGTGGGGCATACCTTACTCTGAGTGTAATAAAGAATGTTTATGATTTGTTATTATTGGCACTAGTTAGTCAAATTGATAAGCAAATTCATGTGACAATACTCATGACTATAAAATATCCTACCTTGCCAAATAGCTATTATTCTCAATCTATTGCTGAATCCTGAAATCCAATTCAAATTTCCAAAAAATGAACTGATTTGATTAGTTGCAGAAATTATTCTGGAAACTAGGCATGACAGAGGCTATTAGGGCCATTTTTCAGATGAGGAAACAAAAGCCTAAAAAATGATGAATCGTCTTCACCATTATGACCAGAAATTTATCACAATGCCATCCACTAACTATACCCTAGAAGTTTGGCAGGAAAAAGCCTTGCCGCTAACTAGCTGGGTGTACAAGTCACTTAATGTTCATGTGGCTTGAGTTTCCCTCTCAGTAAAAGAGGGTTTTTGAAAGAAATTACTTTTAAGATTTCTTCCAGCTAGACTTCTGTGATTCTCATAAATAATCCCTGCTTTAAAGGCATTTAGGTTCCACAGTAGGAAGCTGAAGAAGGCACATACTCTAGTAAACAAATCCTATGTCCTGAATGGTTTTTGTAAGTCATTGGTTTTAAAGCTAGAGGCTGAGTTCTATGATTTTTCAAATTCCCAGCTCTACAATGAAAGTACTCACCTAGAGGTGTGATGAGAGAAAGTAATGGAATTCAGTAAGTAAATCTGATTGCCCTCTCCTCTTGTTCTCCTAATTAAGGATATACCGTTTTAAAGCTTGCTGTCAGTATTTGATATTGATTAAAAGTCAGATTAGCCGCACTACCTGTGTTAGCATCAGAGCAATCACTGCAAGGAAGTTTTCAAACCAAAACAGGAAACAAGCTGGTCAGTTACCAGCCTAAGATTAGTTGCTCGTAACTGAGCCTCCCTTGTAGTAGTTATAGATAAGAGTTTGCAATGTTCTCTTTACCAGCTGTTCTGGACTGATAACTTGAAACTAGTAATGAAATACAATTTTGCAACTGCAGCCTATAACTGTATCATATTTTTTGCAACCTGCGTGACTGTGCTCTGTCCAAAGCCCTAGCATCACTAGAGGTAAAAATCTGTTTGTATAAATTAGGACGGGTTAGGTTCTCCAGATAGATGCTAGTACATCTTGGATATTTGTGGGTTGTAGGAATAGATCCGTGATTCTTAAGCTGTTGTTGTTACTATGTATCATTGTTGTTCACACCACAGTATCATTTACTGCCATAGGGAAAAACAACACACAGAATGTTTAAGTTGGCAACACTACAAGAGAGAGTGCAAGACTCCCGAGCTCAAATGCAATGTTCTGTACAATTTGGAACTCAGGGATAAGTTTTGAGAACCACTGGAATTTGAGCATAGACTTTGAGAACCACTGGAGTAGATGGTAATATATCCAAATTGGATTACCTCTGGAAAGACCTCAAACACAGGCTAGGCTGGTCTGTAACTGATTAATCTCTGAGTCAGCTCCCTCCTTCACAGTTAGGGTAACAATGATGACAGAAAAGAACTCAGACAGAATTCAGTGCAAAGTAATAGGAGTTCCATATACTGCAGGGTGTGTCTCTGAATCTAAAGCCCTATGTGAGAAATCAATCTATGTATTGCAGGTTTCTGTTAGTTTGAATGTAGAGACAGCATTAACTAAAATGAATTAGAAAATAACTTCACAACGTTATCCTTTTAAAAAAATACATCTCACATTCAAGACATATACATGATTTCAAATCCTTTTCAAATATTCTATAAATGATATGAGAGCCTTGTTAACTCTGAATGTTCATTTTACTTTTCTAGAAAAAGAATGTTATTCTGGGGTGCTGTGAGAATGTTTTATTGAATGTTTTCATCTGAAAAAGGCAATCTCAAGGATGAATCAGTCAGAATATAAATTCTAGAAAAGTAGGAACCATGTTTTTGCTAATCTTTGCTCTCCAATGTGGAAGCTAGGTGTAGACCAATGCCTGACACTGTACACAAAAATAAAGTCCAAATGAGTACATGATTAGGTATAAAGATTGATACTATAAACAAATTAATGGAGCAAGGAATAGTATATTTATCAGATTTATGGAGAAGGGAAGAATTTTTGACTAAACAAGAGATAGAAAGCTTTATGAAGTGAAAAATGAATAATTTTGATTACATTAAACTGAAAAGTTTTTGCACAACCAAACCCAGTGCAACCAAGGTTAGGAGGGAAGCAGAAAACTAGGAAAGAATTTTTGCAAGTAGTGTCTGTGATAAAGACCTCATCTCTGAAATATATAGAGAACTGAGTGAAATGTACAAGAATACAAGCAATTCCGCAGTTGATAAATGGTCAAAGGATATGAACAGGCAGTTTTCAGAGGAAGAAATGAAAGATGTCTATAGTCATATGAAAAATCACTATAGACTAGAGAGATGCAAATCAAAACAACTCTGAGATACCACATCACATCTATCAGATTGGCTAACATGGCTGAACAGGAAGATGATAAATGATAGAGAAGATATGGGAAGATTGGAACACTAATTCATTGTTGGTGGAGCTGTGAGCTGATTCAATCATTCTGGAGAGTAATTTGGAACTACGCCCAAAGGGCTACAAAAAGGCTCATACCCTTTGACCCAGAAATATCACTTCCAGGATTGTATCCCCAAGAGATCACAAAAATGGAAAAGGGTCCCACATGTACAAAAATATGTATAGCAGCTCTCTTTATGATGGCCAAAAACTGGAAATCCAGGGGATGGCCATCAATTGGGGAATGGCTGAATAAATTGTGGTATATGAATGTAATTGAATCTTATTGTGCTATAAGAAATGATGAATAAGAAGACTTCAGAGAGGCCTGGAAAGACTTATATGAACTGATGCTGAGCAAAAAGAGCAGAACCATGAGAATTTTGTGCACAGCAACAACCACAGTATGTGAGTATTTTTTCTGGTAGAATTAGTACTTCATTGCAATGCAAGGACTTAAAAAATTTCCAATATTCTTTTAAGGCAAAATGCCTTCCACATCCAGAGAAAGAACTATGGAATTCAATTGCAGAATGTAACGGATCATTTTCTTTTCTATTACATTTTGGTTTGTTTCATGATTTCTCGTATTCATTTTAATTCTTCTATGCAACATAACTATGGTCAAAATGTATTTAATAGGAGTGTATATGTAGAACCCATATAAAATTGTATGCCATCTCAGGCAGGGAGGGGAAGGTAGGGGAAAAATCTAAGTTATATGGAAGTGATTGTAGAATGTTGAAAATAAATAAAATAAAAAAATAAATAAAAATAAATAAATAAAATGATGGAATAGTGGTGAATTGGGTTGAAAAAAAGAAACTGGGAGGAGGATTATAGATAAGCCTTGAATATCTAACTAAGGATTTTGGGCTTCCTATAGTAACTCTTGTGAATAGTCTAGGCAGAGAGAGATATTGAAACACTGGGCAAGCTTCCCATTCCTCTGTGAGCACTAACTACATTGAAAGTCTGTCTGTCTCCTTCTGTCAGAGCTTTTTTTTCTAGGGTTCTTTCCAGGAATAATAATTATGATGAAATAAAATGTATCATTTATATAAATGCTATAAGGATAAAATTTCAATAATAAAATTTATATTGTAGGTGAAAAAAAAGTAGGAACCACATTTTTGCTAATCTTTGCTCTCCAATGCACAGCATGATCTCATGCATTAGGTGTTAAACTCCTACAGCAGGAGTTTGGTGAACTAAATTGGAATGAAATTAAGGACTATATTCTTTTGAATGCAAAACTAAAATTTTATTCAATGACTAGTGTAAGGTATTTGAAAAGGGGGGACTTCCACTCAGGTACGCGACCTTGCTTCAGAACACAGACATAAAGAAAAACATTTTCTGGGCAAGGGAAAAAGCATCTGCTGAGTGGAAGTGTAGTCATAGGGAGGTAGAGGAGGTTGGATTTCCATGCTAGTAGAAACAAAAAGGGGACAATACTCTCCAGATTATTCATTTCCTTCCTAAAAAGACTAAAGAGAAGACTCCGTATGTGATCTAACCACTGTCCAACTTAGAGGGCTTATCACTTCCCTAGTTCTGGCCATTGGACCCCTCTAAATGCAGTCTGAGATCACAGTAGCTTTCTTAACTGCCATACTAACATTATACACACACACATACATATACACACACACACACACACACACACACACACACACACACCCCACTTGTGATCTATTACACCTACAAAATCTTTTTCAAAATGCTATACACCAAGTCTCCCTACCTTGCAGGGGAAAGGGCAAGGTAACAAATATTTATTGTTTACTATGCTTACTATTGTTTACTAGGCATTGTGCTAAGGACTCTACAAATATTATCTCATTCATTAAATAAGTTTCTTCAAGTCAAGTGTAAAATTTTACATTTATCCTTATTGAATTTCATATTGTTTCATGCAAAATTACACATCACAGACCAGTACTCTAACCCACAGATCTCTTCACTAGATTCTGATTCTGTCATCTAATAGTTTATCTGCCTTTCTAGATTCAAATTTTAACTTCTCTCATTATTAGCTGTGTCATCTACTCACTTATGGGAGAATCATTTGATCTCCTCAAGTTTGTTTCAACGTTTATAAAATGGGAACAATGCCAGCAGTAGTATCTATCTCTCTTAGGTGGTTGTTGTGGTTTAGGTGGTTTAAATGAGATAATGTATATGAAGTACTTCTAATACTTTCGAGATCCACATATATCAGTTGAACAGCTAATTTGGATGAACATAGACAATATTGGGTTTAGAGTAAAGAAGATCAAGAGTTCAGTTCCCACTTCTGATGCTCACTCACTATGGGATCCAAGGCAAGACACTAAGCCTTTATGTCCCTCAAGCAATGTTGCATAGATGGGCTCTATAAAGATAGAAGTTCCCACACCAAAATGCAGTGTACTAAAAAAATTAAAGTTTCTTTATATATTTATAATAAATAACAATTATTATCATTAATGAGCCTTCCATCTGACCCTTTATCCAAGCTATTGATTAATTATCCATCTAAATCTATTTATTTTTGTCATCTCTTGAGCCTCCGTGAGAGACCTTAAAAGAGAACACTGCACTGTAATGACCACTTGTGGGGGTCCAGCCACTCAAGAAGGTGCCCATTCAACTATCCACTATCATTTTACCCAAATCTCTCCATCTTTTCCATTATAGTATTTTTTGAATTCTTTGCTAAAATCTAGCCAAATTGTATTTATAGCATTCCCCTGATCTATAGTAAATTTAGCAAAAAAAAAAAAAACTAAAACAAAACACTGGAGTTGCTTTAGCAAGGTATGTTCTTAACAAAACAAACAAATATACTGAACCTTTGTGGTCAATACTCTCTTTTCTAAACGTTTGCTAATAGTCGATGGACCATAATAAAAATGAATATAGTAAATATTTCATGATTTTATCGAGGCAGAAAAATCTTATGACAAAATTTATGTTAAAACATAACAACAAAATAACTTAAAAACAAAACATTTATGTTAAAAATACTAAAAAAGCATAGGAATAAATGGACTTTTCCTTGATAGTTTAAACAGTATTTATCTTAAACCAAGAGTAAACATTATGCATAGTAGAAAATTACTAGAGAAACCTTTATAGTGAGATTAGGAGTAAATTGAGAATGTTCACTGTCACCAGTATTATTTGATCTAGTATAAGAAATTGCAGCAAGAGAAAGAAATTGAGACTAAGTACAGACAAAGAAGAAACAAACATAGCTATTTGTAGATGACATGCAGGTTTTCTTAGAGGACCTTAGAGATTCTGCTAAAATTAATTGAAACAATAAAGAACATCAGTAAAGAAATACAATATAAAATAAACCCACAAAATCATTAGCTTCTCTGCATATTACCAGCAAAGCTAAACTAGGAGGTAAAAAAGGAATCCCACTCAAAAATACTTCAAATATAAAAAAACACCTGAGAGTTTGAGTCAAACACACTCAGGTCTTGTCAGAACATAGATTCTAAACATTCTCTACAAAAGCAAAGTGAAGTTTTTAAATGAGTTGAGAAATATTGACTATTTATGATTGGATCATAGCAATTTTTAACTAAAATGACATCCTGACCTATACTAATTCATGGATTTAGTGCTATACCAGTGAAACAACAGTTACTTTATAGAACTAGATGAAATAATAACAAAATTCACCAGAAGCTCAGAAGTTAAGAATGTCAAGGGCAGGAATTAAGGAGGTCAAGCAGGTCATTGTTATTGTTGTTCATTCATGTTTGCCTCTGAGATTCCGGTATCTTGGCAAAGATACTGGAGTGGTTAGGCATTTATTATTCCAGTTCATTTTCTTGATGAAGAAACTGAGGCAAACAGGGTTAAGTGACATGCTCAGGGTCACACAGCTAGTAAGGATCTGAGGCCAGATTTGGATTCAGGTCTTCCTGACTCCTGACCTGGTAATCTATCTACTGTGCCACCTATCTGCCCCTGGCCTCAAATTATACTCTAAATCAGTACTCATCACAATTAGTTGATACTTTATTTAAAGAAATATGAGGTGGTATAGAAAAGAAGATCTAGAAGTAACTGATCTTAATAGTAGTAACAGTATTCAATAAATCCAGGGAACCACCTACTACAATAGAGTCTCTGTTATAAAAACTTCTGGGAAAACCGAAAAGAAGGGCAATAAAAATCTTATTGAAACTAATGTCTTACATCACATACCACCTTTGTAACATATCTTGAATATAAACCCCTCTCCTCTAATATTGCCATCAACCTGTTGCAAACTCTTATGTCTTCATGCTTGAAGTACTGCAATAACCTTCTGGCTGGTTTCTCTGCCACAAGTTTGCCCCATTAGAATGTGAGCTCTCTGAGGCAAGGGACTGTTTTTGCCTTTCTTTGTATTCTCAACAATTACCACATACCTGGTATCTGACTGATTATGAGCACAATAATGCAAAGGAAAACTATTTTTGAAAGACTGCAGAACTCTCATCAACACAGCTCATTGTTAAGTCATTTCAATCGTGGCTTACTCTTTGCAACCCCATTTGGAGTTTTCTTGGCAAAGATACTGGAGTGACTTGCCATTTCTTTCTCCAGCTCATTTTATATATGGTGAAACTGAAGCAAACACAGTTAAGTGACTTATCCAAGGTCATACAGCTATTAAGTGTCTGAGGTTGGATTTGAACTCAGATTTTCCTGACTTCAGACTTAGTGCTCTACCTATTGTGTCACCTAACATCCTTAACACATGAATATATGCCATATGACATGAAAAGCATTTTGCAAACTTTAAAAACTATATAAATACTATTACTATTATAATTAATATTAGAAGAAGAAAATAAGAATGTTCAGAAGGGAACGCCAACAAATAGGGTAATTTTTTCACTACTGTATTAGATTAAATATCTCCTTTTTTTAAAATGGTAAATAAGAGAACAGATCTGCCTGGCACATAGTCTATGCTAAATAAATATTTGCTGAATGAATTATGAAGAGTATAATCAAAATTCCAACTCCAACGATAATATCAGCACAGACATTTTCTGTCCTTATGTAGTCTGTCTTTTAATTTGCATTAAGGTAAATCAAGATGAAAAAGATGAAAAATACTTCAGCATTCTTATAATTTTCTTAAGTAGTAAGAATGATATGCACTACACTCAATATGCAGGCTGTGTCTGTAATATTGTGTACAATGGAAAAATAAAAAAAAAATTAACTTAGTAAATGAAAGTGCTAGGTCATTTAAATAATGATACTAAGTTAACCACATGATTTCATCAACATTTATTTGATTCAATGATTGTCCCCCTATTTTCCTAAATGATTTCTGACCTAAATCAGTCAGCCTTATTCTAGCAGATATTCTTTCTCTCTTCCAGGCTTCTTGAATATTGTCTGGCTGGCTCCTGGCTAGCACTGAGCCCTTAGGGCAGGCTAGTCAGGGACCAAATTAAGTGGTCAGCTGTCAAAACTCTTTGATCATCTGCTTACCCTAATTACTCTATCAGGATCATTCTTTTTCTTTTATTTTCTTCATATTACTATTGAAAAATGCAAAAAAGTATAAAACATGACACAAATTAAAGAGATGTTTTGCTATTATAACCTTGTTAAATTACATATGTATGTATACATACATGTATGTATACACACATACCCCTACTCAATAAACTTTAATAGCTATCTATTACTTCCCAGATCAAATATTAAATTCTCTGTTTAGCATTCAAAACTCTTCTTCATCTGCCACCCTCTTCTAGTCTTTTTACACATTATATTCCTCCTTCCCTCACCCAGATACTTTTGGATCCAATGATACTGTTCCCCTTGATGTTTCTCACACAAGATGCTCTGTCTCCAGACTCTGGGTATTTTCACTGGCCAAGCAAAGTAGGATCTTTTGATGCTTTTGTTTTAGTATAATGAAGTGCCTCTGATTGAATAATGTGATTAAAGAAAATATTCCCCACCCATTAATGGACTAGGGAAGATTTGTAGGAAGGCCCATAACTTTTGTTAATGAGGTGCTAGTTCTCAAGGATTGCGAAACCCTCTGCCTCTAAAAAATGTATTAAATACTCTGAGTTGAGGTTTTGCTTTGGGGCTTAGTTTTTGGAAGAAGGTTTTTTGCCAGATGAGACTCTGGGAAGCCACTGAGCAGCCTCCCGACTTTGAAAACCCAGCTTGTCTGTTGATTTTGATTTCTCTGTATTTTCTCTGAAGTTCAGGGTGCTGACTTTTTCCCCTGAACTGATTGAATGATACATGTGCTTGATGAATCTGATTGTTCACCCCTCAGAAGTTGCTTTCCTTTTAGAAATGAAGCCTAAGAACCTGCGATAGCACACCTCCCTGTGTACGTTGGGGCTACTTACTGATGCAAGTGGTTGTACCCCATTTCTAGAAGCTCTCCCTCCTCATCTCAACCTCCTATCTACCTTCAAGATTCAGTTAAAATCCAATTTTCTACAGGAAGTCATCCCTGATCTCTCTTTAATACTAATGCCTTCCCTCTGTTGATTATTTCCAGTGTGTCCTTTATGTAACTTGTTTGTACATAGCTGTTTACATATTGTCTTCATCACTAGACTGGGTTCTTTGAATATAAGGACTGTCTTTTTTGCCTCTCTTTTTATCCCTAGTGCTTAGCACAAAATCTGACACATAGTAGGTGCTTAATATGACTGAATGAATATAAATATTGTAGCATAAAGCTTTTTTAAAGTTTTATTTATGATAAGGACAGTCTCCATTTTCCCCCTAATTCTTTAAATTAGATCTGCTTCCTGGTGATCTTCTCCATTTTCTTCCTTCCTTGGTAAGAACAGAAAAAATATGCCTACTTCCCCTATCATGAGGAGAAAAGAACCTCCAAGATGGGGAGTTTGCATTTATTACTTTTTTATTTCCTGTGATTTCTATTTTTCAATCAGGAGAGAGATATAATGACTATACTGGCTTTCTGCCCCCTGCATCACCAACACTGAACCTAATTAACCCACACCTGAAAGCTTAATCTGGCCCCCACCCTAGGACTAATCTTTCTTTGCTCTAGTCAGTCTATATATGACCAGCACCTAGCCCTGCCCAGGGGCCCTATGTGGCTAGATCTCTGACACCTGGTATCAGACCTTCCCCATGCCACCTGCCTGGACTACTGCCTACTATTCAACATCTGAGTTTCCTGGCATCATGCACTGCCACCTGCAAAGACACCATCTCTATGCCAACCACCTCGCTATTCAGATTTCCGTTAACTAACTACAGAAGTACTTGCCTTTCACCCCAAGCACTTACCCAGATTTCTTTCTAGCATCCGCTACTAGGACTTGTTGCCTGACACAAAGTAGGAGCTTAATAAATGTCTATTGACTGATCAATTGATTGATTCCCTGAATAACCTGCTTTAGCTTTGTCTTCTAATATTGAGAAGGGCACCTTAGCAGCCAAGTCATTCATTCCTAGAGTTTATTAACTAACTTCCTGACCGTTTCTATACAATGTTGTCTCCATTTTGGCTATCATCCCTATTGTCTAGCTGCAGGAGTCTTGGATTCCAGCCTAAATACCACCTTGAGCTCTGACAGGTGAGTTGTTTCTTTCTGTTGCTTGGAAGCAGGCTTTTAAGATACTTCCCTAAGTGTAGCATTATTACTATACATCAGGAAAGCTCATATTTTAATAGGGGAAATAACATGTAAATTACTTTGTAAACAGAGTTTAAATGGAAGGGAATCTGAGGAGGGGGAAGTACTTCAAAAGGCCAAATATATAATCAGAGTATCCTTTTAAAACGACTTTTCTTGGATCCTAAGTCTTTTTATTCATGTGGTGAGAAATCAATTTCTATTTCTAGTGACAAAGCTTTCTGAATATGTCTGCCCTGTTTATGGACAAAAATAGAATATTCCTAGCTCTATTTGGAAGAGGTTACTGATATATTGGTACTATAAATTCAGCATGCTCTTAACCATTATTTTTCAATGAAAAATGCTAAAATTCAGACTGGATTTTGTGTAACAGAGTTAGGGAAACATAAGAATAGTGGTTTCCTAGATTGTTGTCTGGAATGAAACTAGATAGGCTATTAATGCTGGTATGTTATTTGGGAAATCCTGGCATTTAGGACAGCTAGATGGCACAATGGATAGCTCAATCAATTTAGATATAGAAAGACCTGAGTTCAAATTCAGTTTTACACATTTATCAGCTTTGTGATCCTAAGCAAGTCACTTAACCTCACTGTACCTCTATCTCTTCATCTGTAAAATGAGGATAATAATAGCACCTATCTCCCAGCTTTATCATTAAGATAAAATTAGATGTGTAAAATGCTTTGAAAACCTTAAAGCTAGCTAGTATTTTTCCTCCCTCATATCACTCTACTTTTACAGCCATATCTTATACTTTTCCCCACTACATAATCCATGTACCAGCTAGTCTGGAGCTAAACAGTGATTCTAACACATTTCCACACTTTCTGTGCTTTTGGTCACATGATTCCATATTTTGGAATAGAATATTTTCATTCATTCTTCTTGACCAAATGCTTCCCATATTTCAATACATCTTCCATGAATCTTTTTTCTGATGCCCAGTTGGCAATGATCTTTCCTTCCTTTGAGTTCACTATCACTTTTTTCTCACTTCTCATAGGTATTTATCAAGAATTATTTTGTAGTCTAGTTATCTGTGAAGGTTTCCTTCCTCCTGAATGACTATAACTTCCTTGAGGGTGGGGACCATGTTTATTTTATTTTTTTTATCTCCCACAGTATCTACCATAGCTTGGCTCTACCCATATTAGGAGCTTAATACATTAGTAAGCAACTTGAATTCAGGGACTCTTTTAGCCTACTTTGTATTCCTAGTACTTAATACTGTGCTTAGCACATGATAGGAATTTATTCTATTTCCTGTAGAGTTTTCCTATATTTGAAGGTCTACTTCTTACAGTCACTGTTTTTCTACAAATCTTCCATTTATGTGAAAAAAAAATAAAATCAAAAACATTCTTATTTTTAATCAACTTTCTACGGAAGACATTTTTTTTTGGAGGAGGAATGTCACTGTAAGTTCTGAGATAATGTTCTGTTACCTAACTTGTTACATTATTAATTTAGCCATCCATATGTGTACATGTGTGTATATCTACATACAACTACATATAACTATCTCTGCTAAAGTCCTATTACAATTCTAAATCATGTCATGGAAGCGTGATCTTGGTTTGTATGATGCTGTTGCAAAGATCAGCATATTCTTACAGGTTCTACCAAGCTGGGAAAGTTTTGAGCATTGGTCCAGATATATCTATTTTTGGAGGGAGGACTGTCTGGCTAGGTTGGCCACAAGGAAATAATTCTTATTTCCTGACCATTGTTACAACTTATTGAGATCATTTACTAAGGGGAGGAAGAATTACAGTCTAGATAGGTATAGAGAATATCCACAATTATTGAATCATATTGACCTTTGAAGTACTAATTTTTGCAGCAGCTAAAAATCACAGGACTCCTGGGCACTAGAGCCATAATGTGTTTAGCTACATCCAAAGCTTTCTCCCAAGACACTAATATCTGAGGTGGATGTACTTCTTTTTCCAAAAGTGGGTTTGAATCCTTCCCAGAGAAATCTACAGACTACTTCCCTCATGCATCATGGTTCTCTAACAGGCTGTATGTTAGGGAAGAATCTTTCTTAGGCCCTGGCTGACATACCCAGAGTCCTATCACCATATCACTTCCTGTCCATCCTTCCTCTTCTTCCTGCTTCATCCCACACTCCACAACTGTACTGTCCTCTATACTACTTCTATGCTCCCAACCCCAAATGTTTTTGCCCCAAGTGAAATTTCCTAATTAAGGCTCTCCCTAGCATGCTTGGGGAGGGAGAAGACATATTTTTCTAATACTTCTGGGTATGTCTGGAAAGAGAATTGATGTATTCTGGTGCCACTCAAGTCATATGAACTAAGAAGAGGAGAGACACCAAACCATGGGGATAGTCAGAGAAAGCAGTGAAGCCGTGGGATATCTGTACAGTGGCCACTGAGACTGGAGAAATGTAGGTGGAAAGAAAGAAGGCAAGGGAGTGATCCCCAACCATGCACAGTGAAACAACATTGAAACACAAAGCTCCACAGAAGGAAAGAGATTGGTGCTGAAGGAAGTTGGATCCACACATTCCAAACCAGAAGGGCTAGTTTAGCAAAAATTGTGAGTAATGTGAGTGTCCTCCTAGGTTGCTACTAGGATACTGAGAGAATTGTAGTATAATTCTTTGGTCATAATCTCTCTTGCTTGGGAAACCCAGACATGCCACTGTGTGAGCAGGATAGAGAGGACTGTTGTTTTTCAATCATGTCCAACTCTTCATGACCACTGTGTGTGGGGCTTTATTGGCAAAAATGCTATAGTGGTCTGCCATTTCCTTCTCCACGTTGCCTCCTAGGCAAATAGAATTAAGTCAAAGAGGTCAAAGAGCTAAGGTCTGACACAGAATCTGAACTCAGGTCTTCCTGAGTCCAGGTCCAGTGCTCTTATCCACTGAGCCACTTAGCTTGCCCCTAGACAGGGCCAGACAATCCATATTAGAAGTACATAGCTGCTTATATGTCTGACAATTGGGGGTGATATTAGGAGGGTCCCCATCAAAGAGATAGCCTCCTCACTTTGGTCTTGGAAGAAGAAGAACCCAGATGACAAGTCTCATGCTTTCAAGTTTGTGTCCACTAGAGCTGTGTTTCCTTACCAATAACAGTCATTCTTGGAAAAATATAATTCTGAAAAACAGATGTATGAGGTTTGTCCCTATTTTTGACAGGGCTCATTGGATGGGTTTCATTACCAAGATCTCTAAGAACTAGTAAAAGCTAAATAAATGATTGATTTCAGCCCAAAGGGGGGATCTATATATTTACTCTTGTGATGACTTGCAGCCAGAAAAAGCCACACTGGTGCTGGGTTATCTTTTCAGGAAACGTGGAAATTGAAGGCAAAGGACCACGCTGCTGCAGAGGAGATAACTGACTGAAGGCAAATGCCTATCACTAACAAACAGAATGAAGACTTTTCATTAGGGAATAGTTCCCTTCCCCAGCGAACTTTGTGAAATGCTCCTAGAAATCCACATGACATGTTGTAGTAATTACTGTGCCTACTTTGGGCAGCAGCCAATTAAGACAGTCCATCTTCTTACCAAGCCTGTTCATAAAGACAGCACTGTCACTAGTTTCCTACAAAAATGCTATTACATTGGAGTAGAGCCAAATGATACAGAATAAGCAGGACAGTTCAGTTTCCTCCCACACAAGGGAAAAACAATGAAAAGAAAAGTTGGGGAAATTTTTGCTTTAAGAAAAGTCAGGATGGGAGAAAAATATTTTAAAAAATACTTCTTGATTACATCAAAGTGATTGCATAATAAAAATAATTAGCCTCCTTCACTTACCTATATGGTTTTTTTATGGTTTATAAAGATGGGAAGGCAACTATTCTATTTCCTTATTTAACCTCAGTCTGGAGTCCTAGTTCTGATTACACTTTCAGGTACCCCATGCCAGACTACAGCCAATAAAAGCAGGTGTTTCCTAGAGCTCTATTCTGGGCATGCTTTGCTTCATGCTCTGTACTATTTCACTTGGTGATCTCAAGTTCAAGTTTCAATGATCATCTCTATGCTGATGATTCTCAGACCTACTTATCCAGCACTAACCTCTCTCCTAATCTCCCGACTTGGATCTCCAATTGCCTAGTCTTCATCTCAAACTGGATATCCTATAGATGTCTTAAACTCAATATATTCAAAACTTAACTCTTTCTTCCCAAATTCTTTTCCTATCCAAATTTCCCTATTACTATTGAGGGCATCACCACCCTCCCAGTCATCTCTCTTTATCTCCTTCCTCTATATTCAATCTCTTGCCAAGGCCTATTGACTTTAGCTTCACAATATCTCAAAAAAACAAAACAAAACAAAACAAAGCAACACCCTTCTTTTCTTTAACACTGTAACCAGCCTGGCGCAGGCCTGCATTACCTTGTGCCTGGACTACTGAAATAGCCTACTAGTTGCTCCTCTGTCTAAAGTCTCTCCGTATTCAGGTCCATCCTCCATTCAGCTATCAAATTAAACTTCTAAAATGAAGATCTGACCACATCACTCACACAGACACACACACACACACACACACACACACAACAACAACAACAACAACAACGCCAACCCACTTAATAATCTCCAGTGTCTATCACCTCCAAGCTCAAATATAAAAAACTGTTTGGCATTCAATTACCTTCATAACCTGTTCCTCCACCCACTACATTTCCAGACCTCTTAAATCCTATATCCACCCTCACACACATATTCTGCATTTCCATAACACTGGCCCCTGCTATTTCTTGCACCAAACATTTCATCTTCAAATTCCAGTCACTGATTTTCCTGATCCACCTGAACGCCAGTGCCCTCCCTCTGTTCATTATTTCTACTTTATCCTGTATATATCTTACTTGTACGAAGTTGTTTGCATGTTGTCTCATCCAGTAGAGTGTGAATTCCATGAGAGAAAAGATTGTCTTTTGCATTTCTTTATATTCACAATGCTTAGCACAGTGCAACACATCGTTGATGTTGACTGACTTCTATCATCTAACATAGGCCCTCTCAGGGATGTGTGAAAATCAGAACCAGACCTCCCCCTCTCCTCAAGGATTTGGTAGATTCTGCAGGTGGACTTTAAAAGGGAGCATTCACTATAGATTATTTGATTGTGAAATACTTTACAAAATCTAAAACAAAAAGAATGAGTTCAGAAATAATATTTTATTTAAATATTATTTTATTTGCAAAAAACCCTCAACAAATTAGTGCACTTTGGTATGAGTATTGTGGACCTCAGATTTTACTTTGGACAAAGTTTATCTCATTGTTTACCATTTCCCTAAGCTGATTTCAATAAAATCTGTGATTGTTTAATAATATAAACAGGAAATATTTTTAAAAGGTTATTTGAAACTTTTTGCATAGTAGTTAAGACTGGGGACACAAGAAAATCTAAGAAGCATTTTTTATCAGATCCATTCAATGACTTAGTATGTCAGTATTTATTCTTGTTTGTGTTTAAGTTGGCCCTCCCTGTTGGCTTTATTAAAACTTGATTCCAAATCTCAGACACAGCTTCTCAACTGGTATCTAAATGTGACTCATCCCCTCTTGCTTGTTATTTCTTCAAAATATTTACATTATGTTTCTTGTATTTCAAAACCAATATTTGTAGGTTTTAACTTTGCTGCGAAAGCTTGAGGCCAAAGCGGAGAAATGAAAGACAACTATGGCAATGCTTCCACTCCACCTCTCATTTTCCCATATCACTGACATATCAAAACATGTTTTAAAAATAACAATTTTTTGAAATCATTCCTGGATGCAATTTCCTTGCACAAATAGGCCTGTCAAAAACAGGAGCTGGAGTGAAAGGCTACCTTCCCAGTAAGTGATAAGCTCTTAGAGGTTGCCAGAAAACAGTCTTGTGCTTCCTTAAATACAATCAATAAGGAATGAATTTATAGGAGCCCTCTTACAATTTACTCCAACTCCATCTTTCTGGTCTCCTGTGACTCCCACTCAAAGCCAAGCACCACCTGTCCATGAACAAAAACCCTACCCAGAGTCATCTCACCCCTACCCTGAGGAAGAAAATCTGCTCAACGTTTGGAGGGAGGCTAGAAACAAAGACGACCTGGAAGAGTCTGTGTAATCAAGAAAATGCCTTGTCCCGCTAATCCCTAATCTCTGTTAATTCCAGTGCTTTCCCTCTTTTAATAATTTCCTATTTATCCTGTATATAGTCTGCTTTATATATATTTGTATATTTGTCTCCCCTCTTAGATAATAAGTTCTTTGAAGGCAGGGACAGTCACTTAAGTGATCTCTTCCTTGGCCATCAAGCAAATAAAACAAAACTCTAAAAGTCCCTGCTTTCTAGGCAAACAACTATGTATGAACAAGATACAAGAGGGATTATTGGTACATAGTTTTCTGTTTATAGATGATTGTGCACTCAATGCAGCCTCTGAAGCTGAAATCCAACAAAGTATGGGTCAATTCTCTGCTGTCTGTGCTAATTTTGGCCTAATAATTAACACCAAGAAAACATAGATGCTCCATCAGCCACCAACACACCATCCATATGTGGAACCATCAGTTACAACAAATGGAGAAGTTTTGAATGCTGTGGATAAGTTCACTTATCTTGGTAGTGTACTTTCCAGGGATGTACCCATTGACAATGAGGTTGATGCACTCCTTGCTGGAGCTAATTCAATGTTTGGGAGGCTCCAAAGAAAAGTTTGGGAGAGAAAAGATATTAGACTGACTACCAAACTGAAGGTCTACAGAGCCGTTGTGTTGACCTCATTGTTATATGCTTGTGAAATATGGACAGTCTACTAGTGCCATGCCAGGAAACTGAATCACTTTCATTTGAACTGTCTTAGGAAGATTCTGAGGATCACCTGGCAGGATAAGGTACCAGACACTGAAGTCCTTGCTTGAGCTGAACTGCCAAGTATTCAAACTACGCTTCAGAGAGCACAACTCCAATTGGCTGACCACATTGTTCAAATGCAAAATGCACACTTGCCAAACTATTTTATGGAGAACTGGCATGGGGCAGATCACATGGTGACCAGAAGAAGTGATACAAGGACACTCTCAAGGTCTTTCTCAAGAACTTTGGATTTGACTGTGCAACATGTGAGACACTGGCACAGGACTGCTCAGCATGGTGTGCCCACATCAGAAAGGGTGCTATGCTGTGCTGAGCAAAGCAGAATGAAGATAGCACAAAGTACATACAGGATGTGCAAATTTGGGATATCCTCCCCAAATATTCACATGGACTATCTGTGCCCAACCTCTGGTAGAGCATTCGGAGCTCATATTGGTCTGATCAGCCACCAGACACACTGAAATTTCACTTTATCATGGTGATGTCATTTTGGTCCTCTTTGAAGACGAAGGACGATGACCACCAACAAGATACATACAGGATAAATTGGAGAAAATCTCAAAGGGACAGCACCAGCAGGATGATGAGAAAAGGCTTCTTGCATGTGGGACTTTAGGCATGAACCAAAGGATACCAGGGGAGTGAATATGAAGAAGGATTTACTGGTATGGGCCACAGCCTGGAATGAAGAGAAGGAGATCATATGGAGGGAAGTCATATACAAGAAAACTGGGAAGATAGAAAGGAACCCGTTTTAAAATGAAAGTTTTAAAAACTGATCAAAGACTCTTCTTGCCTTGGGCAGCAAAATTGCACAGTGAGTATAGCACCAGGCCTGGAGTCCAGAAGACTCATCTTCCTAAGTTCCAATCTGGCTTCAGACACTTACGAAGTGTATGACACTGGGTAAGTCACTTAACTCTGTTTGCCTCCACATCCTCATGTATAAAATGAGCTAGAGAAGGAAATGGCAAACCACTCCAGTATCTTTGCCAAGAAAACCCCAAATGGTGTCACAAAGAGTTGGACATGACTGAAAACAACATGAAAAACAACAAATTTAAATGATCTTACTTAGTTCTCATTCATATGAATCACCTTAGCTATCAGTAGACTTCTTAGTTAATTTTTATCATTTACTATTTATGACTTTTCCAAAGGTTCTTCTTTTCCTTTGTTACCAGCTTTCAATATAACTGAAAGAAGGTACTAAAGCATCTAATTACGCAGTTTTCTTCTCCCACACCAAGGAAGTCACACTTGATTACTTTTTAAAGGCATCTTCAATTCCTTAGAGGTTACCATTGTATAAATAGAAAGTATTTCCTTTTAAGGAAATGATTGACACCCCTTTAATTAATATCTTGGCATATTTGAGAGACTATTGGTTTTATTATTTGACATTTTACTTCTCAAAGCCCAATAAAAAATTTCTTCCCTCCATCCCCCAGCATTAAGAAATTAGCATAAAAAGGGACTCAGGCTTGAAATTTAAGAAGAAAATATTTTCATTTGAAGTTGAATCATGTATTTCTTTTAATCTAACTTTAGTGATCTCTTGAAATTCAAGGCAGATATATAGGACAAGTGGGAAACATAAGCTATGAACTGATTAATTCAACCACTTATTAAGTGCAAAAGCACTTAGGTGCTTCAGGGAGAAGTGAAGAAAATAAGACAAGATATCTGACCTCAAAAAGTTTCTAATTCAGAAGGGAAAAGGCAAAACATTGGCAAAAATACTGTAATTGTCCAATAATACCTACTCAGAATAAAATATGGTAAGAGACAATTTGTAGTTGGGAGAATTAAGGAAGGATTCACTTAATGTAGGATAGATAGAATGAGTGGCCCTTTAAAGACAGGTGATCTTTCGACAGGTAAAACTGGGAGGAAGAAAGATGAGTTACTGAGAGAACATTCAATATGTAGGGAATCATGCGAACAAACTCACCATGTCCAAACTGAACTCATAATTCCCCCAAACCTATTCCTTTTCTAAACTTCTTTTTCTGTTAAGATAAATCTCAGTCATAACTGATTCTTTCCTATCTCTCATTTCCCATATGCAATTAGGTACCCAGTCTTACTGATTCTACTTCAAAATAACATCCATGTCCTTCTCTTCACCCACTTCTCACCACTGTGGTAGTCCATGTCTAAACAATCAACAAAACAAGAAATCAAGCCCTGATTTCTAGTGTTCACTGATTTCCAAAGCATAAATGTCCACAATGAAATTTTAACAATCACTTCTTGTAGCAATGAAATTTTAACAATCAGTTCTTGCTAGCTCTTAGGAGCTGGCTCTAGCATCCCCTTGATTTATTGATACCCAATACTATTCAATACAATCATTTATTAAGCAATTACTATGTATGTGCAAGGCACTTTACTATGGTGTTGGAAATGTGGCAGAAACAAGGCAAATATTGCTAACTGATGAAAGCTATCATAGACCAATATTAAGTTTGAAGCTTTACTAACTAATATATACTAAGTCTTACTTTAAGGCCATTCACTTTACGAAAATTTTATTTTTTCAAACCTTATAATTGGGTAAAGGAGTAATTATTTGCATTACATCACATTTATTGACAAGATTCCATCACTTTGCACAAGTCTTCACCAAGTTTCTGCAATAGGGAAATTTTGACATTTAAGATATCGTTATACATCTTAAGTTAAGTTAAGATATAGAAGGAGGGAAGAGTAACGTGAAACAAATCTGAAAAGGTAAGCTCCAACAAGATTATTGATGACCTTAAATGTCATGCTAAAGAGTTTTTATTTTATTCTTAGGAGCAGCACTCAAGGTTCATGAGCACAAGAGTAATGGTCAGACTTATATTTTACCAGCACTTCCCTGGACAAAGAAGATGCATGATCACTGTCTTCTGTCTGCAATTATTTGAAGAGCTATCATGTAGAAGAGAGAATTGGTTTATTTGGGGGCTCAAGAAGGTATTAGTAGGTTCAATGGGTTGAAACTATAAAAAGAATTTGGCTAAGAGACATCTTCCTAGCAGGGACAGTCATCTACAATGGAATCACCTATCTTCTCCATTAGTAAGTGAAAAAGTGTTCAAGCAAGGAACAGATAAACAATTGAGGGGACTGGAGGAATTGAAGATGGGGTTCATGCTTCACTCAGTATTAGACTCAAAGAACTCCAGGTTTCCTTTTAACTCTAAAATACTATGAGTTTATGAAGTGCCTCTATTCATACTTCTTAAACAATTAGAGGGGACATCTTTTAAAAATTGTCATTTTCCTTTAAGTCTTTTGCCTTTATTGTCATCTTATTATATTTTCAATGATAAGCTGCAAACAGATCTCCTTAAAAGTCATAAAATGAAGAACCAACATTATGACAGATGTAACTTGTAAGAAGTTAGGAATGCTAATGAAGGTGTCTGGGTTTATTAGAAGATAAATCCTTGAAGATGACCCCATTACAAGGGACTGTGTAAGGGATGTACTAATTTAGTGGTTGGAAGAAACTGGACTAATGTTTAAAAATTAGATAATGCGTCTACTTCTGTTCCCTTCCTGGTTCTCACCTCCCTTATCTTAGTGGGAAACTTGAACCCTCAAACAAGTATCAGAAGAGTAATGGTTAGCCAGTACAATTAGGCATTGGGAGAAATTATCTATCACATTATCTGTAAACTACAAAATCAGAAGACCATAATGATAAACCCAGGACCTACATTTAATTTTACAAAAGTAATATTTCTATTGATCCCATAGAAATTTATATGGTCTCCTCTATTAGACTGCAAACGCTGTGAGAAAAGAAGCAATTTCCATTTTTTTAATGTAACCTCAAGGGATCATTCACTTAATCATTCACTCAAATATGTAGTATTTTCTATAGGCAAGTCTCATGGTAGGCATTTGATGACCCTAAAGAGAGATAAAATAGTCCAGTCCATTTTCTCAAAGGGCATAAAATTTAGTATGAAAGATAAGTGGCAAATAAGTTTGATAAGTGGCAAAAGACACATTCAAACAAAATTATATAGCAGTCCACGGTAAGGGGAATTTACTTTTAACTAGAGCTATAATCAGAGAAGAATTCATAGAGGAAGGAGAATTTTTTTTCACTATATTCTTAATAAAAAGTAAACATGGTATAGTGGACAGAGCACTGACTTTGAAGCCAGAAAGACCTTGGTTCTAGGCCTGTCTGCAATACTTGCTGATTGTCCAACCCTGGACAATGTCATTTACTCTCTCAGTGCTCTAATTAGAGGGGTCAAGTATGCCAACTGTAATCCATATCCATCCCACTACACTCTTGAGTGTAGCCCAAAACAGATTAAAATGTAATTGTGAAATATTTAAGAAAATAAATAAAAATACAATAAAACAGAGATGTTAATACATGGTTTCTAAGTCACCCACAGAGATCTTTATGCATTTTTAGTGATCTCTATTTCTGTTTGAATTTGACACCACTGTTCTCTCTAAAACTAATAAGTGCTGACTTCAGAAAATCCTGGAAAGACTTATGTGAACTGATGCTGAATGAAGTGAGCAGAACTGATAGAATATTATTCTCATAGTTTCTCCACTTTGTTATAATTCTTATATGCAACTTGAGTAATGTGAAAATTTGTTTAATAGAAATGTATGTGCACAACCCATATCAGCTTGCATGCCTTCTTGGAGAGGGAGTAGAAAGGGAAGAAGAGAAATTTTAAAACTTATGGAAGTGAATGTTGAAAACTAAAAATAAATAAATTGGAAAAAAGAAACTAGAAAGTGCTGATCTCCATTAACAGAAGGAATTTCCTTGGACTTCCCTATTTATGACAGGCCCAGTCACAATTCCTGTGCATTTCATAAGTAGCTATGGTCTGGCCAAATGATAATGATCTCTGACCATGGAGTACTTACTCCATGCAGTTAATTGTTAATTATCATTTAATACTAAGAAGAAAAATCTATAGAAATTATATTTATATATATTATAGATAGATAGATATGGATATGGATACAGATAGATAACATGTATTGTACATTATTCAACCCATTAGACTGTAGGCTCCTTGAAGGCAGGGCAATGGTTCTTTTGTGGGGTTTTTTTGCCCTTCTTATATTCTCAGCACTTAGAATAGTGCCTAGCACACAGGAGGCACCTTATAAATACTAGCTGACTGACAGATTGGCTTCAGCATTGAGGAATTTCCTTATTTTCAATGAGATAATAATAAGGCTAGAATAAGGAAATTTTTTTAAAAGAAACTAGAACTTAAAAAGCAAAATAGATACATTAGGCAGATGAGAATAATGAAGTAAAATGTTATCCTTTGTTGATGACAGTGCATATGACAAATTATACTAAAGTCAGAGACTTTCCGTAATTATTTTAGCTCCATCTTCACTACAGTTTAAGACACTAACTCTATAAACCTGGGCAAGTCTATTGACCTCTATATGCCTCAATTTTTACATCTGTGAAATGAGTATAATAATAGCACCTACTAAGGTTGTTTCAGGGATAAAATGAGATACTTTCATTGGAGTGATTTATAAACCTTCAAGTTTATGTATATATAAGGTCATTTAAATGCAAGCTATTATTAGTAGTGTAATTTCTAGTGTGTTGTTTTAAAAACAGTAATCATGCTTCATAAATGGGGAAATGGTATTAGTATGTAGGCATTTTAAAATATTTATTATTGTTAGTTAAAATCATGGTGCTTGAAAATCGCTGCCAAAAGATTTGTAATTTTATTGAGAATTCCAGAAAGACAGAGGCACCTGGGTAACTGACCACAGGGAGGGCATCCCTTATTATCTGGCCAAAGATTAACAGTATTAGGATGTAATGAATCAACAGTTCATGGGAGCTCTGTGAACTTAGCTGATGCTAACCTCTTTTTACTGACATGCTAAAGTGCTGTTTAAGCCAACTGCAAGCATTATTTGTGTGCTTACCAGGCTTTTCTTTGGACTGTAAGAAGCTTTTGGTCTAGTCTTTCTGGGTCAGCTCCCATTAAAGCATCTATGATGTGGCCTATACTGTCTTCTTTTCACCTCTCATTCCATTAAGCTCTTTCTCCCTAGTAGCAGAATTCCTCTCCTCTTCCCCATAATATGTGGCCAGAAGTTGTGTGCATGTAAGAATTGATTCCATAAAAAATACTGCTATAAGATTCTAGAGGAGGCTCTTGAATTTTAACGATGTTAACCTATAATCTTCCTTTGCATTTTTGTGTGACTACTGATGCTGGATGATTTTTCTGTTCCTTACCTTTAATATTCTAAATAACAAATACTATTTTTCATCTATATAGTCAAACAATGGAAGGTATTTTTATGTGTTTCTCTAATCAGAAATTTGGAAGATGGAATCATCTTTGACAAAAATTTACTGTTAGAAACGAGGGATACAAAAAGACATGCAGAATCATCCTTACCCAGGAAAGATTTATAATCTTATTGGACAGACAAGACACACACCCAATTCAACTAAAGTTAACATGTTTCATGTCAAAAAAAAGGGAATTTCATCTATATTATCTATCATCCACCTATACCTATCTATTTGTCTGAAATGGTATAGAGTTAGAGCCATCACCAAGGATAATTCTGGGTATTTCAAGTGACCAACCATCATTATAAACTATTTGATAATGTGTTACGAGGGATAAAGGATGAGATAATTGGGATAAAATGCTCAAATGTTCCCTTAAATTTCAGATTCAGGTCAGTTAAAATTCCAATTTTTTTTGTTATTATCTTATAATACTTTAAAAAGTAAAGATGATTCTTTTTAGAAATTCCCCTTTAAAATGGGCCTGACAATCTCTTCGAAAGGAAAGAAGTAATTATTGACTACAGCAGGAACATTGATTCAGAATTAGATGGGACTTTAGAGGTCTTACAGTCCAATTCTCTCTCTCTCTCTCTCTCTCTCTCTCTCTCTCTCTCTCTCTCTCTCTCTCTCTTTCTCTCCCTTTTTCCCTCCCTCTCTTTTTCTCTCTCTACCTCCCTCCCTCCCCCTTCCTCCTTCTCTTTCTTTGCTTCTTTCTTTTTTTTTTCCTTTCTTTAATGGTTAAGGAAATTGATGCTCCAGAAAGTTAAAGTGATTTGCCCAAAGTGACACCCACAATAAAGGTCAGAGCTGGGGCTTGATCCAGTGAACTTTTCTTTCTGCTGCAATAGTATCCTCAAATAAGAAGAAAATCTCAGCTGACCTTGGGAGAAGGAACTTGTAAGTGGACTCACAGGTAAAATAAAACAAGATCAAGACAGGAGATTTCAGCCTCTTCAGCTTAGTTTTCTCATGTCTACACATAGAACATTACCATCTAGTGGCAAAACCTCTAAACTGCCAAGACAAGATGTTGATAAGTAAGGTTTTGAGGGGGTGTACCTGGCAGATTCAACTCATTCCTGCCATGGCAAATGTAATAGCAACCATAGGATATGGAGTGTTGACAAAAGTATTGATGGTAAAACATCAATCTCTTTATTTCTTCCATTATTTTCCTGTCTATATCTTATAGGACTGAAAATAAAAGTTAGGGCTCCTTTGTCTAAACTGATATGCTTACAACTGATAATAGATAATTGTCAAAAATAATACCGCATCAGATTGCAGTGACACCCCTTTATCTTCTTTCAAAGAAATCAAATGTGTTATCTGAAACACTCCCTGATCTAAAAATGGACAGATTGTTTCCTATAAAACATTTCAGTGAAGTATCTTGCTGAGGCAGACGGATCTCTACCATTCCCTACCACCAAAATATCTCTTCTTTGAAATATTGAGTTTTGTATTCCTATAGGCAAAACCTAATGAGTTGGAATAAGTGATGAAGACAAAAAAGTTTTACTTTTGAGATTTTGTGATTCATTGACCTTTGTCCAACTAGATACTGGTAGAAATCTGTCCTCTATTCAGCTGCCAAAATGATTTTTCTAAAGTACAGGTTCTATTGTGTCACCATGATCCCTACTCAATGAATCCCAGTGCCTCTCTATTGCCTCTAAAATCAAATGTCAAATTCTCTGTTAAGCTTGTTGTTGTATTTGTCCTTCTCTGTCAAAGAGGAGCATGACATCAAGATGATGACATGACTTGCACTTGACTTTGATTTGATTGAAGAAGGGTTGTGTAAGGTCATCAACTTCATTTTCTTCTCTTGAGACATCTGGGTCCACTGGCCTGATATTCATCAGGATGACTGGAGACGGCCCAGTTAAGTATTTCAACAGAGGATAATCTGCTGCTACTTTTCCAGTCTTCTTACACCTTACTCCCTAACACATACTCTTCAATTCAAAACATTGACCTCCCCAAGAACAAGACGCTCCCACCTCTCTACTACAGGCATTTTCTCTGCCTGTTGCCACTGCCTGGAAGGTTCTCCTTCTATATTTCCACTTCTTGACTTCCTTTAAGTTCCAAGTACAATCTAGTCTTCTTTTGGGAGTTTATCTCAAGCTGTCTTAATTCTAGTGCTTTTCCTCTCTTTCTTATTTATCCTGTAAATAGCTTATTTTACATAGCTGTTTGTATGTTGCCTCTCCTATTGGATTGTGAGCTCCTTGAGAGCAGAGACTATTTATCTTTTTTGCCTTTTTTTATATCCCCAGTGCTTAGCAAAGTTATCTGGCACAGAGTAAGTTTATTTACTGACTGAGAAGTCGGCAGGAGGTCATGGAAGGTTGTGAATGCTATACTGGGCTTAAACTTTATCCTGTAAGCAATCTACAATGTCTTAATCAAAATTGGCCTTGACTTCCTTTCTTCAGATGTTTTTAAGGAATCTAGTTTATTGTTACAATGACCTGACAACTGCCAATATATTATAAAATTAACTAATAAATGAAAATAAGAAACAAAGATTAAGGTAATTATTGTCATCTTTCCATCTTAAATCAGATTATCAAAAGTCTCACAAAAAAATCAAAGTACTTCTAAAATGGCATATTCAAATAAGAATTAAATATTGCATTGATTAAAAAATGAATATTTACACTCTTCCAAACTATAGTCATTTATAAGCAGTAAGCGATAATGGATGTTGTCTCATACATAACTTATCAAGTTGCCCATGCATGCTTAATTTATGTTCCATGCCTTCCTAGATAGCAGATACATATTAGCCTTGAGCTGGTTAGATATAAATTACAAGAAGACATTTAAATTCAGCAAAGTCTGACAACAGGACTCATTCAAAACTTCTGGGCACACCCAAAGTAGCATCTAGGCTTACTGCTGGCCATCTGTTTTGTCAAAGTCTTCCTCTTAATATACTCTCTCATTCATAAGTAAACTATCTTGCCTAGATTAAAATCAGTCATACTCAAAAGGAGACATATATATGCCCGTAGCATATTAGAGAATATAACTATTTAGATTGTAAAGACCTCTCCATAATTTTCCAAAATGGAGATAATGATTCGTTGCCTAGATAGATATATACTAGAAGTATATCTTGCAGCTATTTTGTCAAAAACAATTGGCAGAAATGGGGAGGGGGGGGAGGTAATTATCTATAACTTAGTCCCATTACTAAAAATTGCCTTTAACTTTTCTGTAAGACAGAAGATAGTCTTATATTTGTATGTGAATATGACAAAACTAACTCTTAGCATACGGCCTATTGGTGGTAAACCATGGAAACCCCAACTATCCTTTAAGATTCAGCTCATATGTTGCTTTTCCATGAAGCTTTCCCTCTCCCTCAGTGGGAAGTGATCTCTCCTTCCCCAAAATTCTCATAGCATTTTGTTTACCTGTTTTATGCATATGCCATCCTGGATTACGGTTATTGGTATAATCTTTTCTCCTCTACGAGAGGTCATAGTTCATAATCCATAAATGGTTTGGCCTTGATCAATAAAGACCTGAACTCCTACCTTTGACATATGTTAGTTATATAACACCGAGAAAATCACCTGGCCTCTCATGGCTCTAGATAATTCTTTA
This sequence comes from Notamacropus eugenii, assembly GCF_028372415.1. Lineage (NCBI taxonomy): Eukaryota > Metazoa > Chordata > Mammalia > Diprotodontia > Macropodidae > Notamacropus > Notamacropus eugenii. The sequence continues at coordinate 148,140,769 of NC_092876.1, read as the reverse complement.
AAACTATTAGTTTTAGAGGAGGTGCCAACTTGAATTAGTAAAAGGAATTTTTTCATCTGGATGCATGCATAAAAATCTCAGGTCCCATTCCTATTCCCAACGTATGTTTATCTCTTCTACTGGATCACAAACTCCTCAAGGGCAGATTTTATTTCTTATTTAATCTTTTTTCTCTCCTTTGGTATCTAATACTGTGTTTTGCATATAGCAATCAACATTGACTGAAATAATAATCAATAAGATCATAAAGATAAGTATTAAGGGTAATGGGGCAATTTAGAAGGTAGTGGGCATATGTTCCCCCTCCCTAGAGGCCTTGAAGCGAATACTAAACACTTGTTGGGAATACTGTAAAGAAAATTCTTATTCAAGTATGGGTTGGACTAGATAGCCTCTTCCAACATTGAGACTGTGGGATTCTGAGATTATATACAGAAATGAAAACATAGGAATATGTTGTCTTCTGAATATAAATGTTACCATAATAACCTGAGTAGATAATATAGATTACTTTAATGTTCTATCTTTTTTTTTTTTTTTTTTACAGATTAAACTGAGAGGGACAAGAGGGCGTAACTTCTTCGGATGTATGTGGGGATCCGAGGAAAGACAGGAGAAGAGGCAGAAGCAGACAAATCATAGGGGCCGGATTGATGAAGGGACCATTGTTCTTATCTGAATTGGAGTACTTGTTGGGGGAAAGTCACAAACACCTTTCAATGGCTCAATCTGCCATCCATTACTGGCCATGCCTTTCTTTCCCTGTTACTACCCTTCAGGTAACCTGTAGGGAAAAGGGAAAGATTTGTGGGCATATCAAAGACCCTTCAAACTCCATAGTCACAACTAATTTACTTAGCATAAGTTGTCTTGCACAATTCAATTTCCCAATAACTGAAACACTCCTATAAGTTGATAGCTAGACAGATGGATAGAGAGATCAACAGATAATTTATTAAGCTCTTACAATATGCAAAACCCTGTCTAGCTGTCAGACTGAGGAGCCAAAACAAGTCAGTAAGACGGGTCCCAGCCTTCGAAGAATTTATATTACTCAAATGAGGCAAGACAACATATCAAGGGGACCTGAGAAGAGGTGGGGTATGATACACGCATGGTGGCATGGTGTGGAAATGTCTGGAAAATTATGTAGCAGGCCTGGTTCGTGACAAGACAAAGAGAAAGCTCACCTATCAGAGCCTAGGGTGACTCCAGAAACAGTCCAAAGTTTTTGTGGGGAGAAAATGAGGATGATGGCTGGAATACAGACAGCATGCTTTAGAAATGGGGGCTGGAAAGGACCAAAACATTTATAGTGATCTTATGCAAAAAATCTATCTAAAATGTAGCAACGTAATTGTAATAACCAGTCTTAAAATGGAAGAACAGATGACAAAACACACTTCCCTCCATCTTATAGAAGGGTAGAAGACTAAGACAGAGGAAGAATATTGCAGATATTTGCATAGGCAGGTATGGTCTGTGTGTATTCACTAGGATCATGCAGGGGTGGAGGGAGGAAGAGCATTTCATGAAAGGACTGTGATATAAAAACAAAAGGGATCAATAAAATTATAAAACAATAACAATGAAATGAAATATATCACATTTCCCTGCCTTCTTAAATTGAGTATGCTGAACACACAACTTCCCTTGATTCAATATTCAATATATATATATGTATATGTATACATATATATAGGTATGTATGTATGTATGTATAGTGTCTACCATACAGAAAACATTATGGAGGATTCAAGCAAGAATGAGGGACAAGATATGCACAAAAACCTTTAAGAGCAGGTAAAACTTGTAGTAAAGTGGTTAATAAAAAGGTAAAAATTACTTCACTTGAGGGAATGGGGAAAGGCTTCATCAAAAAGGTAACAGTAGCTGGGGCCCTATCTCAAGGTCACATTACAAACACTACCTAATTACGCTAAAATATAGGAATGTCACCTGGAATTTCTGAGATGTGCAAGGCTGCTTGTCCTGACACAAAATAGTCTTGAAATGCTAAATTCTGTAAATTCTTTTGTTTACTTGCTCTAAGTTTCTTTCCTTCTTCCTTGTTATAAGAATGTAAATGTGTTTAATTGCTACTGACAGCATGCTTGTCTCTATTACAATACTTCCTTCACCCCCTTCTCTTCTAATTTATCCTTTCTAATCTGGGAGAGGAAAGTGGGCAGCCAATAACAGTTAGAATTTGGCCTACAATAACAGTATATTATTTCTGAGGGAAGATCTAAAAGTCTCTCCTTTGGTAAATGAAGTACATGAGCTTTAATAAATGGTTTTTGTGACATTTTGAATGATGCTAAGTCTTCTTTGCTCACTTCATGATTCTCATTGCCTATTCTGGGTACCTGATATTTTTAGGTATATAACATAAGTAAAAATAAGATGTTATTGTATCATCATATCTTTTTTTTAAAAACTGGACTTGTGATTTCATCTGTGTGGGGAGCTCTGAGGAAGCTGCTTCTTTCCCTGTCAGAGCAGATCAATACCTTCTCTGCAATTTATCATCTTAGGCAATTGCCTGAGACACCAAGAGATTAATTGACTTCCCCAGGATTACATAACCATTATGTGACATCATTGGGACTTGAATTCAGGTCTTCCTTTCACCGAGGCCATGCTGCTTCTCCTACTGTCATTACACAATTATAATTACCGAACGTCAAAAGTCACTTCTGCCATTGCCAGCGTAACATTTCTGGGAGAAGCAGTGTGGTTTAGTGGATAGAGTGTGAGGATCACAGTTAGAAAGCCCTGGATTTGAAACCTGCCTCAGATACTTACCAGCTGTGTGACACTGGGCAAATGACTTTATCTCTCTGAGCCCCTGCAGTCTCATAAGTAAAACAGCTACAACAACAGCATCTCTTCATCAGGTTGTGCTTTTTGACCAAATAAACTCTCTAAACTTTAAAGTGAAGGATTCTTTTTGGCCACCCTCAAGCTCTAAAGACTCTTTTCTGCCCATTTTGGGAGTTCTTCTTCAATATGCACACTACCCAAATCACCAACATCTCTCTGCTCCTCCTGTGATAAGAGAATTTCTGACAACTTTCTTACTTCTATTTATTTAAAATGAGCAAGTCACATAATTAAGTAGAGTCTGTAAAATCATACTAAGATATCAACTTTTCCCTAAAGTTAATTCTGCTTGCAAATTCCAGCTTGAGATATCACCTATAGCTCTGGGGTTTGCTGGCTAGCTCCATGTTTGATCTTCTATAGATTTTCCCCTTTGCCATCTGTTCTTTGGTCTGTAAATCATCCTCTTCCCTTATTTATTCTTTGACATTCCTTATTTGTGACAAGACAAAGAGAGAGCTCACCTATCAGAGCCTAGGGCGACTCCAGGGACAGTCCAAGGTTTATCCAGTTTATGTGACCAAAACCTTTACAAAGTTGCGGAAACTACTGATCAGGACTCACTGGGTCTTGCATACTGTAAGGGCTGTGCTCTGGGCAAAATAAACAAAGCTTTTCTATATCTCTGGATTGATTGTGTAACGGGCAGCCTTACTTATCAGCTGATCTTCAAACAAGTTCCTGTCACATTCTTCAACAGAACATTGACTTATGCCTCTCACTAAAGGTCAGGGTGTAAGGCGGCGAGCTTGTTAAGCCTCAGTGGCATAAGAAGTTCATTCAAGCTTTCCCCTACCATATTAAAGATTATTCTACTTTCCTCAAGTCCAGTGGTTCTCTAAGTGTGCTCTGGGGACTCCTGGAGGTCCTCAAGGCACTTTCAAGGAGTGTCTTAAGGTCAGAACTATTTTAATAATAATACTGAAGTGTTTTGATTTCTGAAAGAGAAAATATCAATGGATATAACCATGGAGACAACAATTCTTTGGGGTCTTCAATAATTTTTAGGGGCATCAGGGGGTGCTGAGACCAAAACATTTGAGAATTGCAGCTCCAGGCTAATATAATCATCTTTTGTGTAGAGAGGTGAATTAGAGGTAATAAAAGAAGGATTCTGACATCTTGGGTCCCCCCCGACCCATTATCTCCCACTATCATTACTACACAATTACATGTTTCAGATGGGTAATGATAATCTTTCAATTCTGAAACCTCCAAGTCCCTTGGAAACTTTCAAGTGTTTAATACAATCAACCCTAACCACACAAAGAAATTAACCAACTGCTTTTGTGCTCTCAGAACTTAGAGTGCTCCGAAGAGTTAAGTCCCGTCACAAATAACTCTGAGGGGGGAAATGGTTAATATTTTATTTTTGTTTCAATATCTTGTACATTCCAACCTAAAATCTGGTAATTACATAATAGTTCTGAACAAACAGCTATTAAAAGGAAACTATTCAAAAAACATTTAAAAAAAAATCTTAACTCCCATGGAAATATTTCTTCCCACTAAGAATCTCAGAAAAGTAATGAAACTTCAATAAAAAAGCAATGAAATAGGGGGATTCATTTTTATAAGACATTAAATAGTTTTTGTCTTAATTAGGTGCTGGGGGAAACCATACTAAAAATAGCTAGCATTTGCATAGCACTTTAAGATTGCAAAACACTTTAAAAATGTTATCTCCTTTTTATCCTCATAGCAACCCTGAGAGGTAGATATCATTGTATTCCCCATTTTACAGATGGAAAACTGAGGCAGACAGAAGTTAAGGGACTTGTCCAGGCTTACATAATGAAAGTTAGTCAATAAGTATTTTTTAAGCACCTACTATGTGCTAGGCACTCTGCTAAGTACTGAGAATACAAAGAAAAGCAAAAAATAAGGAGCTCACAGTCTATTGGGGGATATGACAGGCAATTATGTATGACCAAATTATATGTAACACCAATTAGAAATAATCAATAGGGAAAGAAACCAAAGGATTCCTATAGAAGATGGGATTTTAGATGGGATTTGAAGGAAGCCAGGGAAGCAAAAAGGCAGAGATGAGAAGAGGAAGCATTCCTTGCATGGAGAATAATCAGTGAAATTGCCCAGAGGATAAAAATGGAATTTATTGTTCAAGGAACAGTAAGGAGGACAGTGTCACTGGATCACAAAGTAGGGGTGAGAGTGAGGAGAAAGTAAAGGAAAAATTGTAGGGGGGGGTGTTAAGAAGTGTTTTGGATGCCAAACAAAAGTTTGGAGTTTATTGGGGGGTAGGGAGAGAAGAGTGACATAGTCAGATCTAAGCCTTAAGTAGATCAGCTACATGGATGATGGACTGGAGTGTAGAGAAACTTATGGAAGGTAAAGAAGTCAACAGGCTATTGGCATTTTCAAGGAATAAAGTGATGAGGGCCTAAACAAAGGTGTTGTCAGGGTCAGAGAAGAAAAGAGGACATAAATGAAAGATGTTATAAAGGTAAAAAATAATAAGCCTTGGCAATAGATTGGTTATGTGGGGTGAGAGAGAGTGAAGAATCCACAACGACACAAAGATTGAGAGATTGGGGGACTGAGAAGATAATGTTGTCCTCAGCATTAATGGGGAGAGTAGTAAGTAGTGAGGTTTGGAATAAAGATAAGTTCAGTTTTGGACGTGTTGTCCAAAGATGTCTATGGCACATCCAATTTAAGAAGTCTAATATTTGTTAGATATTCAAAACTAGAGGTCGGAGTTAGGTAAATTGATTTGAAAGTAATCAGCATAGTATTGATAATTGAAGCCATTGGAGTTAAGTGAAATAGTACAGAGGAAGAAGGGAAAAGGGAAGATGGGCCCAGTGCAGAGTCCTATGAGATAACCATGATAAACGGGCAAGTCCTGGCTAAAGATTCAGTAAAGGAACCTGAAAAGGAGCAACAAGACAGGAAGGAGGAGAAATATGAAAGAACAGTGCCCCAAAAACCTAGAGAGAAGAGAGTTTTCAAGGAAAAGAGGGTGATAGACAATGTTGAAGGTTGCACAGTAATCCAGAAGATGATGATTGAGAAAAGACCATTAGATCTGGTTGTTAAGAGACCACTGGCAACTCCGGAGACAACAGTTTCAGTTGGATGATGAGGTCAGAACCCAGACCATAGAGTTTAGGAGAGAAAGAAGAAAAGCAAGAGACTTACTTATTGTAAAGAGCCTTCTCAAAGAATTACCCATAAAAGGGAAAAGAAATAAGGTGCAATAGCTAGATGGTATGGATAGATCAAATGAGCCTTTTTTGAGGATAGGTTTGTAAGCAATAGGGAACCAGGAAGAGATTGGAGATAAGTGAGAGAGTGGGGATTAGATGGAATGGGATCACATTCACATGTAGAAGGGTTTGCCTTGTCAAAGAGAAAAAACCATGTGAGATAGACATGAAGGTGGAGATAATGGCAGAGGTCATGTGGGGAAATGTGACTGGGGCAAGGGAAAGAAAAGGCTGCTCCACCAAGGTGTCTGGGGATAGATCTGAACTCAAGTCATCCTGATTCTACTCTAATCAACTGAGTCATCTAGTTGTCAGAGAATATATAACAACATAAAACTATATAATAAACTAGATTTGAGAAATTATGCAGTCAGGCCTATTGAGTTATAAAATCTCAAAACTAGGAAGAAACTTAGAAGCTGCCTAATTCAACCTATGTTATGAAAGAATCATCTTCTCTACAACATTTCTAGATCAGGTAGGTGGCACCGTGAATAGATAAGAGTGCCAGGCCTGGAATCAAGAAGACTAATTTTCCTGAGTTCAAATCTGGCCTCAGACTCTTATTAGCTGTATGACCCTAGGTAAGTCACTTAACCCTTGTTTGCCTCAGTTTCCTCACACATAAAATGAGCTGGAGAAGGAAATGGAAAACTATTCCAGCACCTTTGCCAAGAAATGGTGTCAAAAAGAGTCAGACATGACTAAAAGTAACTGAACAACAAACAACACTTCTAACAAGCAGTAATTCCATCCCCATTATCACCAATGGTGATGAATGGTTGGTCTACCTTTCTAGGGAGACCATTTTACTTTTGGACAGTTCCAAAGGTTAGGAAAATTTTCCTTATTAACCCAAACTAATCATCTTCACAATTTCCATTCACTATCCCTAGTTTTCCCTCTTGGTCAGAAGAAAACAAGTATGGTATCTCTTCTACACAGCAGTCCTTCAATTGCTTAGACAGCTATTGTGCTTCTTCCAGTTTTGTTCCTCAGGATAATCATACCCAGTTCCTTCAACTAATCATCACATGACCTGTTTCCCAGCATTCTCACAACATTAAGATGTAAGGTCTTTCACAGCAAAGACAGAAATACAATGAATGAATCAATCTTCGTCCTGGAAGCTAGCTCACCTGCCACACTATTTCTCACATTGGAAGTACCCTCACCCACTTTGGTCTCTCCCTCTAAATAGCTGTGCCTCTCAGAACTTCTTTTTTTTAGGAAAAGGTCCAGGCCAACCATGACTTCACTCTTCTTGAGGCTGAACTCTTTACTAATTTCCCCCATTAGAATGCAAATTCCTGATGGCTGAGACTGTCTTTTTCTCAACTTGTATCTGTATTCCAAGCTTTTAGCACAGTGCCTGGGATATGGAAAGTGCTTCATAAATACTTCATGACTGACTACTCCCAAGGAGTTTACTTCATGCTAATTTATTTTTCAGTCCACCAAAATTCCCCCTTTTTTTTCATGTTACCTGGCCATGTCTGGCCCACTCTGCATTTGTACAGTTGATTTTTAAAAACATTTTTATTTAAAATCTTGAGTTCCAAATTCTCTCTCTCCCTCCCGTAAAAGGTAAGCAATCACATCTAGGTTATACATGTGCAATTTGTAAAATATTTCCATAGTCATTTTGTTCAAGAAGACTCAATTTTAAAAAATGAAAGAAAGTGAAAAAACAGCATGCTTCAGTCTGTATTCAGTCACTATCAACTCTTTCTCTGGACGGAAGTAGTACGCTTCATCATTAGTCTTTTGGATCACTGCATTGCTGAGAACAGCTAAGTCATTCACAGTTCTCAATCAGACAATATTGCTATTACTGTGTACGATGTTCTTATGGTTCTGTTCACTTCACTATGCATCAGTTCATGTAAGTCTTTCCAGGTTTTTCTGAAATCATCTGTATAGCTGATCATTTGAAACCCCTAGGATATTAACTGAAGTCCTATTCTATCTTCTTATATTGTTGACATATTTGGAGATTCCAGTTCTTTCTTCCGTCACATTAGTTTTCATTCCCATCTTTATATCATCTGCAGATCTGATTGGCAATCTGTCATTCAATTCACTGATAAGAATGTCAATAAGAAAACGGCCAAGCACAAAGAGCACTGCCCTATTCATGGCTCCAAAAATGGAAAATCAAGCTGTTATAAGGGAGAATAAAAATATTTTAAGTGCCCTATCTAAGGAAACACAGAAAATGGAGAGTAGAAACACACACACTTTTCTACAAACAAGGACAATATTGATTAAATGTCACCTCCTTACTGAAACCTCCCCTAAAGCCCTGGAGCTAGAAAGGCTCTTTTCCTCCTCTGAACCCCTTATAAAACTTTCTTTTTTCATTGTATGTTAAAATGCATCATTATCCTCTAGTAGAGGAGAGAAATCAGCTTACTAAATGCATACCTGGTTAGCTAAATTTTTTGTCAATAAGCTAATGCCTACCTAGAGAATCAACTGATTTCTTTTCTAAACCAGAAGAAACTCATTAACCAGTGAATGCCTTGTTGTTCCATGTGACTTGGCCAGTATTCTGTGGAGAGATGCCAAAGGAAGGGGTAGAAAATAGAAAATGCCCAAATGACTGGAAAAGGCAATTTCTGTGCAGGATTTACCAGATGGGGCTAAGTCAAGAAAACTGAATAACAGTGTCTTTGATTAACATAGGCTAAGACATCATGGTTCATAAACTCATCTATTTCTGTTTTTCCATTTATTTTCCCCTAGTTAATCTAGTAAAGGTTTCTTTTGAAAAATCTCATCTTCGTTTCAATTCATCTAAGGGGAAAAGTGATTTTTCTCACTTCGGACAAATAAGGGTGAGATAGAGAAGACAAAAGACAGAAGGGATGGGGATACAGGACCACAGATTTAAAACTAGAGGGGTCCTGTTCAACCCTTTCATTTTGCAGATGAGGAAACTGAGGCCCAAACAAATTGACTTATCTAAGATCAAATGAGTGAAAGGCAGGATTCAAATCTAGCTTCTCTGACTCTAAAAAGTGAGTGTTCTTTTATTGTATTCCAGGTCAGAGAGAACTGTAAGTCCTATCCTGCCTGGAATTTTCATATACTCAGATAGACCTTATTACATACATTGTATTGTAATTATTTTTGCACATGTCTTCCCTGTCATGGCTGACCTGACTCATTGCCTCTATTTCCTTCCTTTCACACAGAAATAGCTACCCAGGGACACATAAGGCCCTCAGGCAAGTGGAATATAAGAATTCTTGGTTCTAAAGCTCAGAGATTTAGAGTCCATCCTGCCTTATTGCTGACTCTGTTTTGATCTTGTGCTTTGTTTTCAGTAACAAGGCCCTCAATGTATTCCTTTTAACTAAACTCTGACTAAATTCTACTAAGTCCTTGTCTTATTCTCCCATACAGAATCACAAAATCTAAGTTGGAATGACCTCAGGAGGTTGTTCAGTCCTATCTGCACCTGACAAAGAATCCCTTGTGGACAAATGGTCATTTAGTCTAAGACCCTCAAGAATAAGGAACTCACTATTTCCAGAGGCATTTCATTCAATTTTGGATAGTCTTAATTGCTTAAAAAAAATTCTTATACTAAAGCATAAAATGCCATTTCACAACTTCCAACAATTATTCTTACTTCTTCTGTCTTGGGACAATAAGAGTAATGTTAATTGTACTTCTACATGCCTGCCCTTCAAACATTTAAAGACAGTTAACCTGTGTCTCTTGAATCTTTCCTTCTTCAGGTTAAACATTTCCAAATCTTTCTTATGACATAAGGATAACAAGAAGCTCTCAGGAACTAGAATCCTGCCCTTAAATTTCAGTCTCTATGGCTGACCCTAATGCCTTCCTAACCTCTGTGATACTGACAACCTGCCTAGAACTCTTCCTATTGCTAAACCACTCCCCTTCAATACTATGCTCTATCCTCTGTTGGCATAAGTGCCTGTCATTTACTGATGATGCCCTCTTACTTGACTGTACTTCTCTGCCTATCACCTGTTGCCAGGCACACCAGTGCCATGCTCTATTTATCTACTGTAGCATCTACTGGTTGTCTGTCTACCCTTCCTGATTGCCAAATGAGACCTTCCTTTATGAGTCTGCCTAGTCTCTTGAGCTGATAAATTCCCCTGCTGAATAAAAATGTATGAATAGTATAGCAAAGTTAAACTAATTCTCTCTTAGTCAACAAATAGAAGACAACTCTAAGTTTTAACTATTATTATTACTACTGCTGCTTACACAAAATGTATATATATAATATATGTTATTTTATTTATCTCATAATAACTCTGAGTTATTTTATACTCTATAAACATGATTAATCTACCCATGAGGAAACAGAAGGTCAGAAAGTTTCAGTGACTTGCCCAAGGTCACATAATTAGTAAATGGCAGATCAGGGACTGAGAGCCCGTTCTGACTTCAAGTCCAATGCAGCATGTCTCCTTAGCAGATTGAAAGAGGACATGAAATTTACTGTTCCCAGACCTTCGCCTCCTGCTCAACATTCATAAATAGACTTGGCAGGAAGGAGGACCAGAGAGAGAAAGACTCAAGAATCCAACATCCATGTAGGTCCAAAGAGGAATCTTTGAATGAGTCACTATCAATCAACCGTGTCCAGTTCAAGTTTGGTACTATATAGTAAATTGCTTCTCTACGTTAAATTAGTGCACTGGTACTATTTCTCTTTTTATTTTGGAGTAATGATAACACATCCTGACTGAAACCTGGGCTTCCAGCTCTACTGCTTTGCATATCATAAAGGGAATAGCCAAATGAGTCCATTAAAATGCAGATTGTCACTGCTGTGTACTTAAATGTGCTACAAATGCTGTCTGTTGGGTCATGGAAAATATTTCAGGAGAAGTACATTCTGTCTCTGTCATTAGACACACATACAAACAAACATATATACACACACAGGTGGCTGACATTAGGTACAAAGTTTTTTCAGATGATATTATTAAAAGTGATCCTAATAGAAAAATTTTACCAGGTATTTAAGTTTGCATATGTGCATAGACATACTTCTAGGCACCCATGTTTATGTATGTGCATAATGTGTATATATGTATATATACATGTACATACACGTATACACATATACCTAAATATACATGTGTGTCTATATATACTTTTTTCTGGAGATTAAGTTGGATTTTATCTCTGTCATGAAAGTTCTGCAACAGATTTTGTAGACAAAAACATTCTAAATCTGGCCTTGAAGAGTACTATGGTGAGAGTGGTTTTGACATTACAAGAGTTTGAGTTGGAATATTACAAAAGAGTTTTGTATATTAGATTAAAAACCATTGAATATCAGTAAGTTTAAATGAGATTATAGCATCTGGAAATAGGTCCAGATGGAAATTCAATGTAGAAAGATGTGAGTATGTATGTATATATATGTATGTATGTGTATATATGTATATATAATATTAAATTACATGTGTGTATATATAGATAAATATGCACATTCCTCTACTTGATCAAAAAGAGAATGTCATGGTGCCATTTTTGTCTTAGCTTTTGCTCCATTCATGCTCTTGTTGATAAATTAGAGGAGATAAATTTTTATTCTCAGCATGAGAAAACGTATTGCTGTCTTTCACTATTGTAGTGGTGGGACCAAAACTGAGGTTGTAACTGACAGTTGGCAGTGTGGTCAGTCTTTCTGTGCTTTGGAATTGCTTGACATCCTGGAGATGGGGTTTCCAAATTCAAGTGTATACTAATAAGGAAAAGCATCCAAAGCAAACATTGACCATCTCATATAACTGGAAACTATCAAACATTTTGTTTCCCCATGGAGCAAATCTGAGAGCTTTTTCATTTTATTGGGGAAAATTTTGTATCAGTAATAAGTTGTTGAGGTGTTTGGGGTCAATTCTTCAGATTGATGTACCATTCAAAACTTAAGAAATTCAGCATTTCAGGAATGTAGAAATTTGGTAGACAAATATACTTGATGCAGTTTTCCAACAAAGCCATTATTTTGTAAGAGTTTTACATTTTTTGAAATGATAATAATATGATGGGGATTGCTTCTGCTAAATAAGGCATTTGCATATATGTATGTATATATATAGCACTAAAAAGGAACATCTTATAAACTGCTGATTTATCTGTATCGTATAGTATATTTGGTAGGCTTATTGGAGAACATATGCTGGACAGAATTACCCTGCAGGAAATTTTAGATGCTTAGGCAGCCAGAGAGTACAGTAAGAATTTAGGTAACCCAGGGGATAGAGTACTAGACCTGACATCAGGAAAACCTGAGTTCAAATTTGGCCTCAGACGGTAGCTAACTTTGACAAATGGACAAGTCACTTATCTTCTCTCTGTTCCAGCTTCCTCATCTGTAAAATGGGAATAATAGTAGCACTTACCTCCAGTTTGTTGTGAAGCTAAAATGAGATGATATTTGTAAAGTGCTTTGTAAATCTTAAAAATACTACATAACTGTTATTATTATTGGATTTTTATCCTTTTTCAAGTTTTCTTAGAGCATTTTTGGACTTTTCTTTTGACCGTTCGAGAATCATGGACTCTCAGACATGAAGAGGCCATCAGGATGCTTAAGTGTCAAACACAGCTGAGCAGTAAAGCCTGGTCCAACACCCTGGTAAGTGATAACTCAGTTTCCACTAGATAAGATAGTGTTTCATCTTCTGTGCCACGTAACCTCTCACCCCTGCCCCCCTCCATTAGAATGTTAAGTTCTTCAGGGCAGAGACCAAGTTTCCCATGAAAATTAAATGAAGGCATATTCTCTAGCTCCTATCCAACACAGTACCCTAAATGTAATAGCATCCTAACAAATGTTTAAAGAACATATGGGATTTAATTGAGCCTGGCCAGATCAGGGCTGCTAGAGTTATAGAGGGAAAGAGCAAATTTGTTTGTTTGTTTATATTCCTACTCCACAAAGAGTTTGAGTCATTGCTTTTGGAAAAGGTTTAGGGGAGATGATATCAGTTAAGCAACCAGCCTTCATGAGACAGACCAGTTTTAGTGACTGTAGCATTGTTATATCATCATGTTCCTTCCAAGAAAAAATTTCTTATGAATGAATGCCTGACCAATGTAGCCAAGGCATCTAGCTAGGTGACTTAGTGGAGACAGCACTGGGCCAGCAGTCAGGAAGACTTGAGTTTAAATCTGGCTTCAAACACTATCTGTTTGACCCTGGACAAGTCAATTAACTCTGCTTGCCTCAGTTTCTCATCTGTAAAATAAGCTGGAGGAGGAAATGGTAAACCACTCCAGTATCTTTGCTAAGAAAACCTCATATGGGGTCACAAAGAGTCAAACAGAATAGTCACTGTGAGTCTAATGGAGAAGCCCCAACTTCTGTCAGAGAGCAGTGGTGGAAAGGTGGAAAACATATCATCTAATTAACAGGAATTTTTTACAAGGTAGAAACAAAGAAAAAAATAAATCCACATAAGGCTTGTTATAAATCAGGCATCAAGTCTAAAAACTGATGCTTGTCATTATTTTTTTTAAATTTTAATTTTAAATATCTTCTAGATAAGGATTAATGAAGGGAAATTCATAAAAATGTGGGAAGTTAATTGTCTTTGAAAGATATTAAAGTGTAATACAATATAAAATTACAGCTAAATTACATAGAGCAGGAAGTGATATGGAAGAGTTTTTTGAGGATGAGTATGGTGACATGACTATTGCTAACAACACATGCATCCACTCTCCCTACAAAAAAAAAAAAGGAAGAAAATAGAAAAAACTAAAGAGGAGAAAAGAATCACTGGCAAATCATGAATTATGTCTTCTATATCTAGTGCTATCATGAAGAAAAATACTACATATTGCCAGCCTAAGTAACACTCCAGGGCTTGAGTAGAGAATCACAAAATCTCCGAGACCTATCTAGCCCAGTTTATTGGGGCAGCAGTGGGCGAGGAGTGGGGCTGGAGGGTTGGTGGGAGAAAATCTTCTACATTATAACTAATAAGTGGTCACTTAGCCATTGCTTTAAGACCTTCACTGAGATGGAACCCACTGCCCTAAAAGTAAAGCCTTATTTCTTCCAGAAAAAAGGCCTGAATTTGTCTCATTTTAATTTCTACTGATTACTCTTAGTTATCAATTAATTAGTAAGTATATTGCAAGTGCCTACCATGTACCAAGTGCCATTCTAGAAACTGAAATGCTAAAGAATGAAACAATCCCTACTCACAGGGAAGGTTGTATTCTAATGGAGGAAATAAGAAGTACACATAAAAAGAGACATAACATGACTATAAAGTAAATAAATTCAAATATACTCAAAGTAGTTAATTAGACATAAGGTAATTTGGGAGGGAGGCAACAGTAGTTAGAAGTCATCTTCCATGAGGTCAGGTTAAACACATTTAATCTCTTTCTCATGTAGCAGCCCTTCCAATACTTGAAGATAGCTATCAGATCCTCCCAAGTCTTTTAATTTTTATCCATGCCAAACATCTTCCATTTTTTTAACCTCACCGTCATGTATCATGAACTCAGTGCCATTCACTATCCCTATTGTTCTTCTCTGGATCCTCTCCAGTACATCACATATGCTTCTGAAACTGGGATGTGGTTTGTTCAGGTCTGAATATAGCAGGGATACCACCTCTTTGTTTCTGAAGGCCATGTATCTCTTAATGCAGCCTAAGATTGTACTTTCCTACTTGGACCTTATAATGCTATGGATTCATATGGAGCTTATACTATCTATTTCAGATAGAGTCCCATTTAGCCGTGTTTTCCCATTATATCTGTGAGATTGGCTTCTGGGCCTAAATGCAAGGCTTTGCATTTATCCTTATGAAGTCACACCTTTCATATAGGCAGTTAGTGTCCCAGGGGACAGAGTTCTAAACCTGGAACGGGAAAGTCGTAAGTTCAAATTCTCTCTGCTAGCTGTGTAACCCTGGACAAATCACTTAACTTCAGTTTCTTCATTTATAAAATGAGGATAATAATAGCACCTATCTCCCAGGTTTGCTAGGATGACAAAATGGGATGATAATTGTAAAGTGCTTTGTAAATCTTAAATGCCACATAAATGCTAATTATTAGTATTTATTATCCTGGATAATTGGTGCATATCTGGACCAATGAAGGTATTGGCAAATGAAAAGATGAACTGGACATTTATACTAAGCATTAACAGAGTTTATTGTTTCTATTCCAAAATTAAGATTGTAAAATTTGATACATTTATGGAAATACATACTGGAATCCAAGGTCTTAATTAACTAATCAATCAATAAATATTTGAATACCTATCTTTTTATATTTCTATGTTTTCCTGATTTTGACAAATGTGTGGTTATTTGAAATGTGCAATGAATACCTTCATTCATAATTACAAATGATAATCTAAGCTCTCTTTTAGTCATGTTGACATATTCAACATTCAAAATTGGTTTTCTTGAAACAAAAGAATCATTGAATCGTATAGCATAAAGCAGGAAAATATGCACCTTTCTGATTTCAGATAAGTTATCATGGTTCTTTTTTAATGGATGAAGAAATTGATACCAAAGAAATCATAGTGACTTGCTGAAAGGCACAATATACTAATTAATGCAGAGAATTAAGAGCAGATAATAGATACAGAGTTGAGGGATCTCAGAAAGGTTAAGTGACTTGAACAACTATACAAAGCCAGGAAAAAGCAGAGTTGAGAATCTAATCCAGGCCCTTTAATTCTTTTCACTGAAACACAATGTAGGTCTTCTGACTCTCAGGTCAGTGCTCTTTATATTAACTATGCAAAGGAATAATTGATAAAACTCAAAAGGGGAAAAAATCTATTACAACAAACTCCAAAGGACTATCCACATTCTTTCATTACATAGAAATCTCAACTAATTTAAATTTGATTTAATAAATGGGAATCACTTAAGGTTTGGAAATATTTCTCTTAAATATATTTTTATTACTAATATTAATTAAGATGGGATTTGTCTTAAACTATCTTAGTAGATTCCACCTTGGAGAAGAAATGTGGCATGTTGAATAGATTCCTGGATTTGGAGTCAGAAACACCTGAGTTATGATTCTGGCTTAGACATTTACTGCTGTCTGACCTTAGGTAAGTCATTTTAACTCTCTCAGACTTAGTTTCTTCCTCTTTGTTAAAATGTGGACAAAAGGAGCACTTATGTACTACAGAGTTGTTTATAAGCAAACGAGATAATAGATGGAAAGCACTTTGAAAATCTAAATGAGTTACATAACTATAAGCTGTAATTTTTATTACTATTGTATTGATATGATTAAGGAGACAAAAGGATGATTTATTTTGCTCTCTTGTGATGAAAATAGAAATATGAGAGAGGAGATAGATAGTAGTTCAGCTTTTGAAAGGTTATCAATGAATTAGCACAAAGTCTATTGTGATATTTACTTCAATGTCCATCAGAAACTCCCATTAAAGCCTCAATATAATTGTCTATGTGATTATAAATGGCAGGAAACCCAGAATTGCTATCCTTTCCATTCTGATGAGTCTTCGCAAGCCATGATATAAGTGATATGAGGCACTGTCAAAAAGAAAATGGATTCCCAATTTTGTATCTATATCTGATGCAAGATAATTATAGAGGGAAGGACTTAGAATGTGTCAAAATATACTGACTGGAATGTGGAGGCAATTATCCAGTTAATTCAGGTCCAGGGAGTATTAGGCCTGCATTGTTTAAAAAATTGGTATCTCATGCTGATCAAATTATCCAAAAAATTGCCCATCTCCAAGTTCACTTTACCTGTCTGGCTTATTGTTAAAATGTTCACAATTAAATTCAACAAAGATATTAGTCATAACTGACAACTGAAATTGGGATAAGGGAAGAACTGTCTGCATAATTGTTATGGTGCTTTTCCCAGGCCCAAGGTAATATACGATGTGCTTTAAGATTAAAAATTTCTACATAAAGAAAATACAGATCATCTTCTTGGATTCAATAGCATGGCCAAGAGAAACTGTGTGGACCTTAGACTGAGCAATGGGGCTGGCATCCAACAGCATCTGTAGGTGTTTTAGTATAATTTCTAATTCAGTGAGAATTACACATCCTAAAAAGTGTGTTTATTACTTCATCATGCATTGCCAACATCCTTTAAAGAAAGGTATGCTCGCTAACAAAGTGATCTTACATGGATTTTCTTTCTTCTCAGTATTGACCAGAAATATCATTTTAAAATATTGATAGCTGTGACTTCATATAAAGTGGCATATGCCAGAGATTCCAGAAGAATAATTCTTCTTTTCCTTATTAAGATTCTCTTCACAGCAGCACATGGAATCTAAAGATTTAGGGAGTCATGATTAGCAAGCAGGGAGGCAGATTTTTCAATATCTTTATGTCATCTTCTCTGTGCACACAAGTCTGTGTTTGGATAAAGAAAGGTGATATTTGGCTTTGATATTACACGTTGAAAGCATCCAGAGAAAGTGAATTATTATGGCAGTGGATTAAAGTGACATGACTATCCATTTATATTCATTCTGTTGTGTGCCCTGATAGCATCTTTCAAATCCCACAGAGGCTGAGAACAAACTTCACTTCTCATCCTTGAAGCCTGTTGATTTGACATTCACCTGTTCTTTTGCTTTTTTTCCCCACCTACACCTAAATCTCAAGTCACCCAACAAGTAAACAGAAGTCTGGATATCTCTATCTCTTCTTGCATCATGTTCTTATAATACATACATATGTACATTTGTCCCTGAAAATCCACTGCTACAGTTGAAAAAGTAAATCCCAATTGCTAAAACAGGGGAAAAAAGCTCTGCTTTTAGCCTTCTAATTATTCTAGGATGACTCCTAGACATATCTTTAAAGGTAAAATAGCATGGATTTTCACAGTGTTATCAATTTATGATGTAGGTCCTTCCAAGCAGGGTGCTCAGCTACTTGCTATATCCCCTCAACAAATTATTTTCCCCACTCTCAGTTTTGAAGAAATGTATTTGTTCCTCAGAGTACAAGGGAGGCAGGATGACCTCCCTCATGACTCTGGAAATGGAAGACCTGGGTTCAAGTCCTACCTCTAACATAGACTACCTATGAGAAATTGGTCAATTCATTTAATCTCTCTGTGACTTGTCTCTTCTATAAAACTGACTAAATGGCCACTGAAATCTTTCCAGCTCTAGGTCCTATGACTTTTTTTTTCTGAAAGAAGGACTAAGTATGTTCAGAAAATTTCTCCTACAACTAACAGGACTTCACTGGAAAAAGCCATAGCCTTTCCATTTCACTTGGCAAAATGTAGCAACTCAAAACAGCTTTTACTAAGGCAGTTATTTAAATAGACTGTACCTTCCCTTAGGGCAGGAACCGTTCCTTTGTTGTTACAGTCCGATTGTTTGTTCGTTGGGGGCAGAGACGAGGTTTTTTTAGCCCACATCCAGGAAAACAAAGCAAATCATAAACCTCAGTAATTGAAACAAAAATGTTCTATCACCATTGAAGTGAAACTATTTGTAACCCTGCTTTAAAACTTTTCAGATAGTGCTTATACTGCCTGAGTAGGAGAAAGAGGAAGGCCATGGCCACATGAGGAAAATCACCTGCTATGCCTTCTGTACAACAGAGTAGAAGAAAGAGCTAGCGCTGAGATGAAAGGCAGGAGACCCGGATTTTAGTCCCACCTTGGACACTAAATTAGCTATGTGACCTTAAGCAGGTGGCTAGACCACTTGGAGACTTTATCTTCTCATCTGTAAAAATGCAAGAGGTTGAACAAAAGAGCTCTAATATCCCTCCTACACATGCGGCTCTGCTTATTCTAAGCAGTACAGAAGCATTCACTTGTCCCAAGGATTGTTTTAACTCCAAATTAAGAAATTTAAGGTAAATGGATAAAAGGATTCTATAATTAGTCACTGTCAAAGTTAAGAATTAGTAAGTAGGTATTAATTTATATTATTAACTACTAATTATAGATCTTTAAAGTATTAATATTATTAAATGATTTAGATTGTATTTATTTAAAACCTAAAATGATTATATATATGCATATGTATACACATTGATAATGTTTAATATAAAATTTTGGAATAATCTCTTTGTTCTCTCTGAAGCAAACTCAGAGAGTGCCTCTTCCTATGTCAGCAAAAGCCAGCCAAGGCCGACTCTACACTCCTTAAGGAGACCTTTAACCTAAGACACTATATCTTGAATAATGAGGCTTTCCTTTGTATCTTATTATCTATAGACATATACTATGTTATGGCATATTAATGGTAAAGAAAAATAGACATCTTAGGTCGTAATTTCTATTGAACTTTGTTTACCCTTTCCTATGTCAGTTATCTGTTTGGGGCAGGAAGCCTGCCACTCACTAGTGGTGGGATTTCCTTCTTTATCACCGAGACATGTGTTTACCCAGCTGGAATCCCAAGGCCTGACCAACATTACTTTGTTAATTGTCTTGTCTCACTAAATTTATGATTTGTTCAACTAGGAGAGTTCCTTTCTCATGGCAAAATGTATATAAGCCAGAAGATTTCTGCACTGGGTAGCCAGAACTTTTCTGGCTCCATAATGCATTATGTTACCGTTGTCTTTAATAGGGAATTGATCAATTAATTAATTAAACCATAAAATGTATGCATTAGCCTGTTGCCTTTTCTTAACAAAGTTTTCAGGTTAACAACATATATGTATACGTATATGTGTGTATGAAAATTTCTCCTGCAATTAACAAGACTAGCAAGGTTTTGACTTAGAAAACAACATAGAAGCTTCTATTCTACTTGATGATGTTTAGCAACTCAAAATAGCTTTTATATATGTGGGGGTGACTAGGTGGTATAGTGGATAAAGTGCCTGGCCTGGAGAGAGGAAGACTTCATCTTTCCAAGTTCAAATCTGGCTTTAGACCCTCACTAGCTGAGTGACCCTGGGTAAGTCATTTAACCATTTGTCTCAGTCTCCTCATTTCAAAAATGAGCTGGAGAAGGAAATGGCAAATCTCTCCAGTCTCTTTGCCAACAAAACCCTCAAATGGGGTGAGGAAGAATTAGACATGACTGAAAACACCTGAACACAACAATAACTATTTATGTGGATCACTTTAAGGTCCACAAAATAACTACTGATCATCTTGCCCCAACTTGAAATTATATTTATTCATTAACAAAGCCAGATGTCATCTCTTCCATGAAGCCTTCTTTGAAACACCCAGCAAGAAATTCATTATCCTGTGAGGTCTCATACCATTTTACTTGTACCTTTGTCATACTCTATTATGTATGATAGTTTTCTGTGTCTGTCATCTTTTAAAATGCCCACTGTTTGACTATGAGACTATGTTTTACTTATGTCTGTATATCCTCTAAAACTTTGTGGGAACTAGAACCCAATAGATGCTATTTAAAATATATTCTAGTTAATTTATAAAATGAGGAAAATAATCCCTTATTATCCCATAAGTATGTCACAGAAATCCAGAATCTCTGAGTTAGACAGGAGCTCAAGAGGTATGTAGTTCCATCTGCATCTGAATAAACATCCCATTTACAGCATCCCCCAACAATCTCACTACTTGAAAACTAGTCACTAGTCTGTAGGCAAGTCTGTTCTTTCTTAACCTATTTGTTCTAACTGTTAAGGAACTTTTTCTTATGATATCCTGAAATCTGGTTCTCTCCAATTTCTGCCTATTGTGATTGTCACTTCACTTTCAAGACACTCCTAAGTCAATTCTTTCTATAATCTTGTCAGGAATTGAAGACAAGGTCATTGATCCATAATTTTCAGATTTTACTCTCTATGAAAGCTGAAACAATTGCCCTTTGTTTATCCTGCAGCATCTCTCCCATTCTCCACAGACTTCAGAAGGCTACTGACCCTACTAGCCCAGTAATTTCAGCTCTTCTGTTTGCCTAAGATCCAATTCATATGGGTCTTATAATTAGAAGTTATTAATAGCAGCTAGGCAATTTTTTACTATCTTCCTATTTATCTTACATTTCAATTCCTAACTGACCAGTTTTAATCTATTTTTTCTAGTCCAAAAATTATTCTACTCATTCAGGGGAAATGAAGTAAAATAAAACAAAGCTTGTGTCTACTTGCCAACAACTATTTTTGCTTCCATCTTTCTGTAAGTACTTTTTTTATAACTTCAGCATTTCATTTTTCAAATCTTGCACCCCCTTTAAGCTAGCCTGTATAGAATTTGGGGCTATGGAATTTTAATTATCCTTTCTTTGAATTCTCTGAAATCACTTCTCCCCAAATCTAGGTGCATGTAGGATTCTGCAGGGATTTCATCTTCTTTTCTATCATGAGTTCTAAGATAGAGTGGTTACTCTCTACAGCTTCCCAATGTGCCTACTTAATCACTACTTTCTCCATTTTTGACAGGATCAGGTCCAGAATAAAGGACATCAAAGACAGAGGCATTGTCAAACAGTAGGGAAACCTCTTTCTCTGAGACAAGAGACAAGAAAAAGAGAATTGATGATATTATGAAGTTATGAAAACTGAATAATGAATAGGGAAAGTCAGCCAACCAACTGCTTTACTAATCACCTGTCTTCTTCCCTTTGCCACTCTTGACAAAGTAGTTTTCATAAAATTCATGTGTGCTACCTGCTTATTTTCTATTTTTCCTGCTACCATCTAGTGATCACCATGCTTTTCCCCATATTTTTCAATAACTTTTGCATTTTCTTATGGTCTTGCTTTTTCTACCTCATTGTTTTCTTGTGCTTTAATATTTATGAACTTCTGTGGCACCTTAATAAAAGTTCCTCAACCTCTTCGATTGCAGTTACCTTTTCCACCAAACATTAGCTATACAACCATCTTGTTGAAAGTCACTAAACTCTGAAATCTAATTCTATAATCTTCCATCTGTCCATTTCTCTTGTTCCTCATTCACTTTAAGTTCTTTGAACTCTTCATTTGGGGGACAGTTTGATGTTGCTTGAATTTCTCCAAGAAATAAAAATAAATTAATGTTTTCACTTTTACAACTCCCCATTTTTCAGTCAATAACTTGCATAAATATATTGCATTGAAACTGGTGAAATTACATGCAAGGTTAGCTTTTTGAATTTTATTATTTCTTCTCATTTGGTATTGATTTTTACCATTGTTCTAATGGATATATGATTCAACTATATACAAGCAGGTAATTCAGAAATTAGTCCCAGTAACTTCTAACTTTTTTCATATAATATAGTTGAGTTAGAGATGCAGAGAGAGAGAGAGAGAGAGAGAGAGACAGAGACAGAGAGACAGAGAGAGACAGAGAGACAGAGAGAGAGAGAGAGACAGAGACAGAGAGAGAGAGAGAAAGAGAGACAAAGAGACAGAGACAGAGACAGAGAGAGAGAGAAGACATGGGGAGAAAGAGGGGGAAAAGCAGCGGGGAGAGATGTTTGCCGTATCTTGACTTCTGATTTTCTTGTGAAATATTCCTGACATACAAAGGTAAAGCTTCTAAGTAGATTAACAGTATTTGACTTCTTTCATTTCCTAATTTGGAAATATATTTTCCAAAATATGTTTCACCATAATCCTCTATGCTCATTTTTGCTTTAATCATTGAATAATCCTAATATATGACATTTATACAGCACTTAAAAATTTTCAAAATGTTTTATATAAATTGTCTCATTTGATCATCAAGACAACTCTGAAAGACTTTTACTACAGATACTATTGTCCTTGTTTGATTTTTTTAACCTTTTAACAATTTTATTTAAAGTTTTGAGTTCCAAATTCTCTCCCTCCCTCTCCTCCCCCGCTCTGAGACAGTGAACAATCAGATATATGTAAAACATTTCTATATTAGTTATTTTGTACAAGAAGACTTGAAAAAAAGAAAAATATGAAAGTGGAAAAAAATAGTTTCAGTCAATATTTTGTAATTATCAGTTCTTTCTCTGGAAGTGGATAGTATGCTTCATTTTGAGTCTTTTGGGCTTGCCTTAGATCATTGTATTGCTAAGAAGAGATAAGTCATTTACAATTCTTCATCAACCAATATTGCTGTTACTGTGCACAATTTTCTCCTGGTTCTGTTCACTTCACTATGCATCAGTTCATGGAAGTCTTTCCAGGTTTTCTCTGAAAATCATCCTGCTTATCATTTCATATGACAACTTGTTTAGACATTTCTCAATTGACAGGTATCCCTTTGATTTCCAATTCTTAGCTACCACAAAAAGGGCTTCTATAAATATCTTTGTACAAATAGGTCCTTTTCCCCGTTTTTGGAGTCTTTAAGATATAGACCAAGTAGTGCTATTTATCACTGCATCAAAGGGTATGCACATTTTTATAGCCATTTGGACATAGTTCCAAATTTCTCTCCCAAAAGGCTGGATCAGTTAACAACTCCACCAGCAATTCATTAGTGTTCCCAATTTTCCCACATCTTCTGTAACATTTATCATTTTCCTTTTCTGTCATATTAGCCATTCTGATAGGTATGAGGTAACACTTCAGAGTTGTTTTATAGATCTTTCCTACAGTGCTGGCAAGCTCCTTCTCTGCTCCTTGCTCCATTCTGAAGCAGTTTTTTAGTTGTTTGGAGGGGGATTTGGGGAGTGCTTCAGAGGATTCCTTCACCACTCTGCCATCTTGGCACTGGAAGTCTTGCCTCATTTAAAAGATGAGGCAAATTAAGACTCAAAAAAGTTAAGGGAATTGTTTGTGGTCACATACTTAACCCAAGTCATCCTGATTCCAATCCAGCATTCTATCTAGTATATTATGTGGCTTTCTAAGATTTCATGAGACTAAGAAGACTAGCTGACAGAAGAAGATAAAAGTCTTTGGATGAAATATGTCAAGATCTAATAAACAATGCCTTCCTTGCAAGATCTTCAGTCTGTATGACATCCAAGAAAAGCTATTGAATTGTATCTGAATGCAGAAGACATCTTAAATTTAGTACCTGCACCAATCCTTCATTAAAGTCCTAATTTGATATTTTATCATAATGTGGAAGTGATCCTGGATTCTCTAAGGTTATGTCTCTGACAGGTCCCATTGATATGACATTTAATTTGGAATCTTTGGTATTATATGTCATCTAAGGACCAGCCTAGCTAAATTTGTAAAGGTTACTCACCAAAAGTTTTGCCATAGGGTTCTAAAGTGGAAGTAGGGGTATGGTGGGGCACAGCAATGAGTAAAAACCATCTGTTAAAGCATGGAGGGGATCTAATGTTCACAGGTCAAATACCCACACCAATGAAATGGTTCATGGAAACTTGAAGTAATGAAATATGTATTCCCATTAGTGTATTAGTGATTTTTTACTAACATATATTGTCATCTTTATCTTTCAGTCAACAGGGTCAGAGTCTTAATCTTTTTTTCTGTATCTGGAGCTCATTTCACCTCTCCAGTTCTGGTCAAATTGTTCTAAAATTTGTGAAGGTCTCTTTGAAGAGAGAATGAGTAATAGCCTAAAGCTAGTTGCTGAGTTCTGAGGGTTGCTCAGCTGTGAAAGTCCTTTAAAGATGCTGAGCACTAAAAATGATTCTGAATGAACATCCTATTTTTATTTCACCACACTTGGGATAGGAAATTCATCATCATGTACTGTTGGAAAGGGAGTCTAGATGTTTTCATTGTCCTAATCCTTTGCTTTCTTTAAGGCATTGTATTTTTCCTTTGTAGGCAACAGGTATTAGCACCACAGTGAGGGCAATGATTTAGTATAGAATCTAATTTATCTTTCCTGATTGGGGGGAAACTGGTTATTTGCAATTGTTTACTTGTCCCATATGGATAGCTAGAAAATTTCATTCCCTTTTTGATGTCTATTCCCTTTAATCAATAGAACAACAATTGATTTCCTTTCCAAAGAGCCACCTTGATTTATCCTCTCTCTTTGGTCATTTACTGAACCATTCACTTTAATAGTTTATTTAGGGCTAGGGAAGGTAGGAAAAGTAGAAAGTGCTATAAATAGCACAGAAATGCCCACTGAAGACATATAAAAAATGGGCATCTTCAAAGTGAAGATTAAAAAAGAAAGGTTATTTTTTTCTGCCAGTAATTTTCATCAAAAGGCATACAAAAGTTGTTCATCAGACCAAATGAAATTAGGTGAGCTGAGGTGCATGTCTCATACACAAACATTAAAATGAGAGCTAACCTTAGGGTCATTTTATTTGTTTTCCTCAGCTCTACTGAATGATATTTCACTCTGCATTCCAGTTATCTTTTGCACTCATACAAAACCTTCTTCTAAAAGGATGAAAACCTCATTTAACCCAGAAAATGATTATGTCAAACATATCACAGATAAGATAGTAGAAGAATCATATCTGTGGTTTCATTGGTATAGAGAACTCTCAGGGGAGGAATTTGCCTTTCTCTACAGCTTCTAGTTGTAGAAAGTTGTCTGGAACACTGAGACAACACTGAGTGACTTGCTCACAGTTGCACAGACAGTCCTTATCAGAGGGAGAGCTTGAACTTGACTCAGATCCTTCTGGCTTCCAAACTGCCTCTCTCAGAAATGAAGAAAGACAATTTTTGCCTCCTCCCAATACTTCATTCTTCTGATACATGCCAAACTTCCATTAACTTACAGGCACCACCAAAGATCAGGTAGTGGTATAGCTCAGTAGATAGAGCTTTATTCCTGCTGTTTAAAGAAGTAAGTTCAATTTCAGCCAGAGACATTTGCTAACTAACTATGTGACCCAGGGAAAGTCACTGACCCTCTGCCTCAGTTTTCTCATTCATAAAATGGGATAACAATAGCAAGTACCCACCTGTCAGAGCTACTAGCAAGAATAAAATGAAATAATATTTGTCAAATACTTTGCAAAATTCAAAGTGCTACATAAATAGCTATTATTATTGTGTTGGTTGTTATTGTATAGGAAAAGATAGATAGAAAGGAAGGTAAAAATGAATTATTTGGTCACAAACCAAGTCAGCCACATACCTCTTCACAAGATACAAAGTATTGCCTCTTATACCTAGTAGCCAACCAAAAGGTAGCTTTTCCCTGATGAGGTTCTCATTACAAAATTTTTTTTGTAGCACCACAGTTCACATACCAGACAAGGAAAACATCTACTAATTTATTATAGGACTTCTGGAATGTGGGGAGATGTATATAGCAAGGATGATATGATTATATATGAAATGTATGCATTTCTTTTTAATTGTGAAATTTCTTGAAAAGATTGCCAAATTATTATGTGTCTCAGAGCCTTGCCTCCTGCTGTTCTGGAGGCTTCCAGTCCTTCCCATTATGCCAGTCTGTGACATATTGTGCATGAAGTTTTATATCCTCACTGAGGAATGTCAGGAAAAACAGAAGGTTGTGTTAGTACATACCTTTCACAAGGTTAAAGAAGCCTATTATTCATCAGAAACTTTTTCTTCCTTTTTATAATGGTATTCAATCATTTTTCAAATGGGTTTTCAGGGCCAATTTTTTTGTGTGTGAAGCATGAAAGCTAAAGGCAAATTTAATTCTTGAAATAAGTTCAAGACTAAGCACAAATGTATTCAATTAGAAAGAGGTCAAGAAGAACAAACCTTTTATAATGTGCAACATTTCTTAACATTCTTTCTGATGTTGTGAAAAATAAATTTGCAAAATAAACTTTTGAAATAGTTTCCAAAATTAAATATTTCTATTTGAACACACAATATACTATATCTTCATGTATGCATATATCCTATGCTATATTGAAGCTTTGAAAATCCTTGGATAGTGCTATAACTTAATCTATCCTGTGAAGAAAGGCATTGACCCATCATTTCTATGATACTACCTAACCACTGCTGAGTAAGAAATGTTCCTTTGATTACCACATTCTGGACATATATATGCAGTTTTGTAACCCTGATCTCCTACTTGCCAATAAATGACCTTTACTTTGAACTTGTGTCTTCCATTTCTTGTTCAGCATTACCTTGTCCTCAGACTCTTTCCTATCTGTCTTTATGCATGTACTTCCCTAGTTTCGAAAGTGCCATCACTTGACCTCCACTGTCATTTTAATGTGCCATCCTATATACAATATGAGAGAAATCACTTAAGTCTTCAGATCTCATTTTGTTTACAAAATAGGGAATTATGAATGATGATGATGATAACAATAGTTAATATCTACATAGGGTTTTTAAAGTTTATAAGGCACTTTACATATATTATCTTTTTTGATAGTCACAATATTAGGTTGATACTATTATTATCCTAATTTTATAGGTAAGAAAACTAAGGATGAGAGAGGTAAGGGACGTGCCCATAGTCACATAACCAGTAATTGTCCAACACAAGATTCTAACTGGGCTCTTCCTGACTCCAAGTCAAACATTTTTACCCCAAGATGCTTCTGTGTAATCTATAAGGTCTCTTTCAGTTCTAAAATCACGTGTTTTCATGATTGTCCTTCCTGGGAAAATCTTCTAAATAGATTCTCAACACCTATGACCTCTACTTCATCACTAACTTCCCTTCATTCTATAAAAACAAGCTTCTATCAATCATGTAATCAGAGATGCATTCATAAAGTAACCTGTGGAAACCTACCAATGGAAAATCCAATGAACTCTTCTTTAATATGCCACAGATGATATAAGAATACCCTTCTGCCTATTAGCCTACCATTAGACTAGGTTAAAAGATTTAAGTTCTAATCTCTGATCTGCAATAAGCTAGCCATATGACTTTGGTTGCAAGTTATTTAATGATGGACTTAGTTTCTTCATCTGTAAAATGAAGGGGGTGGGACTCGATGGTCTTTAAAGTTCCTTCCAACTTTGTGACTCTATGCCTTTTTTTCTCTTCCCAGACAGAAATGCTTCAGACCTTGTTCTCTGAAGCACCATATTCTCCCTGTTCTCATGAGATTTCTCAAGGTGCTAATCTTGGCACCTATACTGCCTCCTCTTTTCTTCCTCCCCCATTAAATATTTCTTTCTGAAGGCTCAGTCTATGTCTCTTTATATTTTCCTCCCCTTGAAGAACTGATAGTTTCAATTACCACCTCTACATGGTAACTCACAGTACTGACTTCCCCTCTCCAGTATCATACTTCTTACTGTCTACAGAATATAACCACTTGGATGGCCTGCTGTGTATTGACTTCTCCCAAAAGCTTCCAGTGTTCTCAGCTCCATAAGTATAGTTCCATAGCTTCAAAAACTCATATACTCAAAGAACATTAGAGCTAAAAGGGACTTTAAAAATCATTTCATCAAATTCCTACATGAAGAAACTGAGACTGGGAATGATAAGAGACTTGCCTAAAGACACACAACCAGGAGGAATCAGAGCTGGGATTCCCTGTCCAAAGCTGGACCATGATGTAACCACAGTGATAACCTTATAACTTATATAAAATCTTTCAACCCAGAAGCTGAAGATTTATGCTGTGCTTAAACCTTTCCTTTTCACCACTGTTATGAAACAAAGTAGTTTTACTCAAATCTACCTTGGACAGCTCTGCTGAAGCATTTAAAAAAGGATCCAATTCTGATCTCTTTAGAAACTCTTCCAATCCAAAAGGCTAAACAGGCCTCAAGTCTTTGAACTACTGACCACACACGAAACACACACACAAAACTTCTTTGCGAAGTCAGCACAGTGTTTTAGACTGATAGCCTAAAATTATCCAGATACTTACTTGTAACAGAAACTCCACAAAGGCAAAAGATGTTTTGTTTGCAATACAAACATCACTGTGTTCTACCATCTTATCAGAGAGACAAATATTAGAATGTAAAAGTATTTTTGATATCAATTATTCTCATATGCTGATAAAACTGTCATTTTAGAACTATCATTTTAAAACTGATAAAACTGATGCTTGGAGAGATTACCCATTTGTGTTATCCACCAAGTAAGGACAATCAGGTAACTAAAATCTCCATATCATTTTGTAGTATCATAACACAGAATAAGACTTACTTTTGAAATCTTTAAGACATAATGAAACCATTTTTTCCTTATGTGGAAATATTGCTAACCAGAACTCTAATTAGGGATTCTGTCTGCCTATGGATGGGAGGTAGGGAAAGATCATTGTTTCAGTGGCTGGGAGAAATAGCAGGGGAGGGCTAGAGTAGTTCTCAAACCCATTTCACCTTCATGTTCAAATGATCCCAACTCTATCTGATACCCTAGCCACCCGCTTCCTTGCCCTAGCTCTTCTTAGATTCATTAATGGTCAGATGCAGTTGTGTGTGGGAAAAACAATGTGGACCTGTGACCCTTTAGTCCAGCCACCATTCCCTGATTCCTTTAACCCTGTAGGCTACTGGAGGTGAGGAGTGAAAACAGCAGGAAAGCTAGTGTGGGGACACCTGGGGGTAGAATATACAGAAGTGGAGGCATATCATCACCTGAGAGAGGGGTAAGAAAGGTTAGAGAAGTAATGACATTGTCTAAGTAAGGGAATTGAGAGGTTGTTCTGGTATGCTAGGGGCAACCATGACACTAGCCTGATACCTCCACTCCCAGGCTCAGGGACCATAGGCTACTCTAAACTTTTGCTCCTGGAAACAACATCCAAGCTACTCTACAGTATGTGAATAATTGAAGACTTTTCTTCAAAGGAGATTTGCCCCTGAGTAAATACAGAGATGAGGGTGGGAAGAAGGGTGGAATGATTTGACTTCCCCTTTTGTAACACAGTGGATTGAGTTCTGA
This sequence comes from Notamacropus eugenii, assembly GCF_028372415.1. Classification (NCBI taxonomy): domain Eukaryota; kingdom Metazoa; phylum Chordata; class Mammalia; order Diprotodontia; family Macropodidae; genus Notamacropus; species Notamacropus eugenii. Next base: position 148,110,974 of record NC_092876.1, on the reverse strand, counting down.
CCTTGGAGCCAATAAGACCTCAGTTCAAAATCTACCTCTGACACTCATTTGTTGTATGACTGAGCAAATGACTTATCTTTTCTGAACGTCAATTTCTTCATGTAGATAATGAGGAGGGTAAAACTATAGGATCTCAAAGGTCCCTTTTAGATCTAAATCCTGTGATCCTATATCCTGTTTGTTTAGAGCCATAAAGAGCAATTTCCCTTGGCTTTCCCTCTTCCCCAGGATACATGGTACTCGTATTCAAAACTATGTCCTTCAACATCCAGGAGTATAAGAGGGAAGAAGAATTAAGGTCCAAATAAATTCTCAGTTAAACCATTCTCTGTGATTCCCTGAATTTTTGCTGTAGAGATTATGATATCTATGTCTGATAATAATAACCAACCTCCAGAGAGATTACTCACCTGAAGTTTCAAGTACTACGGTCTTTCTCTAGACCCTAATTCAAATTAGTAGCAGACCCTGAGCAAGTGACTTAACCCTCTTTGCTTCAGTTTCCTCATCTGTAAAATGAGCTGGAGAAGGAAATGGCAAATTGCTCCAGTGTCTCTATCAAGAAAACCCCAAATGAGTCACAAAGATTTGGATACAACTGAAACTATTCAATAACCACAACTGTGTTCTCATAGACACTTACTCCCTTAAATGTATTCACTTTCTCTATGAACTTCTGTTTGTCTCTTGGTTAGGGAGGTTTAAGAAAATAATCACAAAACTCCATTGCAGAAATGGTGCCACTGGCAAACAATAAAGTAATCAAAAGCTCTATCATAGAGATATAGAAAGAAAATGAATAAAATTGATCAAATAACTGAGTCACTAAAGAATTAGTCTTGTCATCTCTATTTTAGCAATCAGGTTTTGAGCAGGAAGTCATATAGATATTTGGAAAAAGAATATAATTAAACTCTTTAAAAACTCATCTACAAAAGCCATGTTTTAGCCTCCAAGTAAAGGCACCCACAAATTTTCCTGCCTTAAACAAATTTTATTAATGATAAAATTTGATAATGTTTCACTAAAATCAATGGATTTCATAAAGAATAATCTGCATGCAGAATTGCTATTTAATGTATGTTTAAAATATACTTCCAGAAAGCATTTAAATAACATTGCAAAAATCATTTCTAAATTCTTTGCAAGACTGTCAGGGACTTAAAACATCATGAAGATGCCCTCACATGATGAAAAACATGGAGAGCTCTTGATAAGTGGAGAACATCAATTATGTATTTATAAACATTGACAAAAATATTTTGGCTTAGACATTTGACTGAATGTAAAACTTGAAAAGTCCAACTGAACAAAAGTATTAAATTATATGGAAAAAGCCCTGGTTATTTGGATGATGAGTAATTCAAAAAAATAAATCCTGGTTTCATTGTTGCTTCTGTTGTTTTCTCTAATACTGGGATTTACTACATCAAAGACACTGAAAATGTGCCAAGAAATGGCAGGGACAAGGTTCAGAAGAGGAATGTTGAGGAATCCTTTTTGAAGAAAATTAGGTATTTGAATTTGTAATTCCAAGTAAATTAACCTTGGTTAAGGATGATTTCTTTAAAATATTCTTATAAAAACAAAAAAGGCAGCATTTACAGAAAGTGTTTTTATCAAAACTACATAATTGAGAAGAATAGACTGGGGATATAAAAGTGGAAATGTCCTACATGAAGACAATTTATAGCCGCCCAAAGTATGCTATGTTTCCATGGAGAGGTAAATAGAGCAATGTGGGTGAGTTCAAGTATCATAAATTAATTCAGACATAATTAAAGGACTTGGACTGTGCCAACATGATGCCAAAACAATGATTTAAATAGAGAAAAAATTCAAGCAATCAATTTCATTTTGACTCTTCTAAATAATCAGTTTGAAGTTTGGTTTTTCACTGAATTTACAGCAACAAGCACTTCTTGTAGACACAGCCTTCAGTATAGCATCAATCTGGAATCATGATTATTTTAAATGAATATTTAATCTGCTAACGTATGAGGGTTGGCAGTAGTTAAAATGCCTAGATGAAAAACAAGACAATGTATTCACCTAAAATAAACAAAATACATGAGAATACAAACCATTACATTTGATAAGAAAAAATACAACTAATTCAATTGTGTTTGTCCTTCGCTGCCAAAGAAGACCATGCCATCAGAAAAATGATGACATGACTTGACTTTGTTTTGAGTGAGGGAGGGCTGTGCAGGTCACCAGCCTCACTTCTCCTCCAGAGTCATCTGAGTTCAGTGACCTGATATTCCTCAGGATGACTGGAGATGACCCAGGATGCACTGGAAGACTTTGACCCCTTTAGGCCAAGGTCTGTGTAGGTACTCGCTTAGGATGAGGTAATGTCTATTCACTAAATAGGCCTTTTTAAGAAGCACCCAGGGCATGATTCCTTTAAAGGGGCAAAGAAATGAAAGACATCAGGCTGGGAGAGAAACATATGTGTCTCTGTAGATACATTTACATGTGTTTTGTTGTTGTTCAGTCATTTCAGTGACATCCATTTGAGATTTTCTTGGCAAAGATACTGAATTGACTTGTCATTTTCTTCTCCAGCTCATTTTACAGATGAGAAAATTGAGGCAAACAAGGTTAAGTGACTTGCCTAGGGTCACACAGCTAGTAAGTGTCTGAGGTCAGTTTTGAACACACAAAGATGAGTCTTCATTACTCCAGGCCTGCCATCCACTGCACCACCAAGCTGCTCCATACATATATATGTATGAGGGCATGTACACATGCACATATTCATGCATTCATTTGTGTGTATATATGTGTGCATACATACATTTGTGTGCATCTGCATTTGTACATACATGTACCTGCATTATGTGCACATACTTATACCCAAGGCTTTTTACTTGAATAGGAATTCAAATAGAAAATGGATTTACTATTTATACTTGTTCTAAAGAAGCAGCTTTGACATTTTTGATCATTGTGTATTTGCTTTCATTGGGGCAGCTAGATTGCACAGTGGATAGAGCATGAGGTCTAGAGTCAGGAAGACCTCAGTTCAAATTCGGTCTCTGACACCGTGTGACCCTAGGCGAGTCACTTCTGCCTTAGTTTCCTCAAATATAAAATAGGCATAATGACAGAACCAACCTCTCAAATTTTTGTGAGGATGAAATGAGACACATATATGTAAAGCCCTTTGTACAGTGCCTGTCACATTGTAGGTACGATGTAAATACTGTTGTACCTATTTTATTCACTATGACTTATTTTTCCAAGAAATACTCCTAAAAATATAGTTTTCTAACCCCAATTCCTTAGGAGCCTCCTCCAAGATTTATATTTAATTTCCAAAAGTTTGAGGGTTGTTCCCATCAATCTTAAAAATCACTATTTATACTCATTTTGATTCAAACAGAAATCTGTATTCATGCTCAATGAAAATATTCTAGGAGGCGATGGGAAAACTTAGCTGCAGATAATAAATGTGACCTCGTGCCTTGAAATTTAGGAAATTTAAAGTTGGGGATGGTTAGTTTATACCCAGAGTCACAAAGTAAGTGGCTGAAGCAGAATTTGGAGTCAGATCATCCTGACTCCAAATTCAATGTTCTATTATAAAACATATCCAGAGCCCTCATTTTATAGATGGGGAAATTGAGGCCAGAGAGATGAAATGAATGTTTAAGGGAAAGTCTTCATTTAAAAAGAGAAGTAGTCCAAATTTTCCTGTCATAGGTAAAAGCATACTGTTTCTGGGAAAGATGTAATTATTTAAGGAATATAAGTATTTAATATATGTGCCTCTAACATAAAAGCATATAATTATTTAATATAACTACCTATATTACATAGCAAAGTTTGGACAATCAGGATTCTTCATCCACTTGGTGTTTCCTGTATGAATAATTAGGTCAAAATATTTTGAGTAACTATGGATCTTTTAGGAGGCTCCACAGGGTTTGTGGGCATAATGAAATCAGCACAATGACATTTTCAAATAGGAGTATGTGTAATGTTAATTTAAATGGGAAGATCTTTCCCATTCATTAATAGGCCCTGTGACCTGCCTGGGTCAGAAGGAAGTCTGAGTCACATGGAGCTTGTGGTGGAATGAGTTTGCTGAATAGGTGGAGCAGGCAGGGGTGGAGCAGGATGTGAGTCAGAGCAGTCAGACCTGGGAAAGAAAGAACAGGAGCAACTAGCATGAGTGGGAGAATTTGTTTGTGACTTGTTTAAGGGGTTTATGGGAAGGCTAACAGAGGAAAGGCTTGGGGATGCTAGAGCCCCCTGCATTGTTATAGTATATAGATTTTTTTGATACTATGATCGATTAGGCTTTCTGGTGTTTGAATTTTGACTCTGTCTTCCATGTGGAGAATGTTGTATTTTTCAATTCAGAACTGTGCTGGCATATTCATAGTCACTATAAGCCCTATGAACATCACATTGGCGCTACAGCATGTTGAGGACCTCACTATCTATAAAGAATCTCTCATTTGGACACTACCATGGACATCTTCCATGACAGTAACAAACATTTTTGGCAAGCATGTGCCTCTCTGTTTTATACCTGGATGATATTAATAATTAGATAATAAAGAAAATCACCTCTGCTATTGAAGAATTTCAAAGGAATCTTGTATGACTTTAACATATACATAGGAAACACTTGATAGGGGCAGAGACTCTAACATCATCTTTTGCTCTACTAAACCAAATACCTTTTTAAAAAAATCAACAAAAAAGAAACATGACAATTTTGTATTTGCTGTCTTTCAGCCAATTGTATGACTGATGTGGCACTTTAAAAAAGTCATTTGTTAAAAGTTTACTTGGTACCTTTTCATATTTTAATCAAGAATATCTTTGATATGTATGCAGATTTTTTTATAAAAGTTTTGTAGAGATGGGAATGTAAGCATGTAAATGTTTTCCCAATCACCTTTTTTTCCATATTCCAAACAGCTAAAATTTTTTACTGTCTTAGGTATCCTTCCCTCTTGCATAAACATAAAATTATACTGGATCTAACACAGAGGTCCTCCAGATATGGATAGTTTTGTACAGTCTTTCATTCTGCCTTTGCTTTCTTGAGTGTCCTTTCTACTTCATGTAGCACATTGGAAATTATGTTTCTAGAGGTCAAAGGTGCTGCCTTCAATATTTTTGATGGAAAGAATTATTTGTTATAGCAATTTTGATAGATCTTTTCCATTTTTCATTTGTTTGCTAACTTTCCAGCTTTGTCCTTAAATGGTTTGAGGATGATCCAGCTTAGATGTGTATTTGTTTACCCATTTTTCCTCTTCTGCTTCTTATTTTAAAAATAAGATAATCCTGCTCACAATTCTTCCACTATTGTTCTCTGTATTCATATTGTGTCTCAAAATTTTATTAAAAAGTTATTACAGTTTATAACTTTTCTAAGATTTTTGGGACACCCTATATATATGCACAAACATATATACATGCATGCATCTAACTATACACACATAGATACACTACATACAAATGTACATATATACTACACAGATATACACACATATATATGTTAGGGATATAAGCATATGAGTATACACATACATATATATAAGTATATATGCATGTATCTATACCTGTTTAAAAATTAGTAAAGCTTAAAACTTTTAAAAGTTATCAAAGCTTAAAACTTCACTAAGAATTTTGGAATATACTGTGTATGTATGGGAATATATGTATATATATGCATAACTAGGGATATAAACATAAATGTATATGCATGTACATATATATATACACATATGTGGGTATATATAAATTACATGTATTATATGCAAGTATATTTGCAAATATATGTCTTACCCTAGTTGGAAGAGCAAGAGCTATTCACAGGCCCAAACCTGTTCCCTGCTCCAAATCCTACTTAGATTGGTTCAGACTCTTAGACAACCTCTTGCCTCCCTCCACCCCTAACTTCGAGGAATTCACAATATTAATGACAAAGCTCAAACATTTACTCAATAGGTTTAGCCCACTACGATTCAACATCCCAAGTTAAGAGATCCAGCAGCCTCAGTCTCCCCAGCAACAGGAATTATAGGCAAGCACCACCACACACAGTCAATAAATTTATATTCTAAAAGGAGCATTGTCCTTGGCTACTATATCTCTTTCAGCTTAAGATCAAGCATTTTATTTTGCTTACTTGCTAAATGCTTTTACTCTTTTTATTGTAGCCATTGACTTATATCAATTAGATTTCCTTAGGAAATGGTAACATCTATGTTGATCTCTCTTTTTTTTTTAACCATTTCCACTTTTTCAGTGTCAACAGCTTACGTAAGTAGGTCACATTGAAGGATACCTTCTCATTTTTATTCATTTGCCTAATTTGGTATTGAATTTATATTTTCTTTAACAGAAAGCTAATTTGTAAATAACTCTTATTTGCAACCAATCATTTTGCATCTGTTAAGATATAATCAATTTCATTTTTATGTGTCTTATTTCTTGTTCAGAACATATAGTAACTTCCAGCTGTCTTAAAGTATTCATGACACCAGAGGAATGAGACTTCTGTGTAGTCTACAAGTTGGGATTATTCTGATTATATCTCACAAATTCAGTCTTTTCACTGAAATACAATCTATGGTAATGGTGATAATAACAATAATGATACAATACTATTATTTGTATATCACTGTATAGTTTGCAGAGTAGATATTATAAGTATTCTCCCAGTGTTACAGAGGAAAAAAGCCTGGAGAGATCAAGTTAACTTGTCCAAATGTATAAAGCTGGTAAAGAGCAGAGCCAAAACTAGAACTTAGATAGTTTATAATTATCAAATTTTAAATTATTAAATTTTCTTTCATTGTACCACAAGTCCCCTATGCACAAATATAATTATATTAATATAAAATATAAATATATAGCTTAGTAAATTATCTTTTCTTTACCTAAGGTTATTGACTTGAATTAGGTTAAAGTTATACCTGTATAAAAATTTGCCTCAATAGGAATCTACTATTACAATTTCATTTTAAAATGGAGAAGGGACTTTTCAAAAGAAAACAAAAAACATCCATTTTCAAATATGTTACATGTAGAAAAACAGACAAACTGAGCCCAAACAGGATCTGTTTTAAAATAGAGGTAAGACAGTACGAAATAAATACAGACAATTCATTGTAATGAAGTTTACAAAGTAACAGAAAACTTTTATAAAAAGCAATATAACGTGCAAATCAACAACTCATCATTCAATATATAAGTTCAAAGAAATTCTTCAAGCAAGAACTCAGTCTGACAAGTGATGTTATATATAACTGCATATTATCGATGTTTGTAAAGAATTGAGAAGGATATTTGCAAGCAGCAATAGCTCTGTGTGTGTGTATGTGTGTATGTGCTGAGATGGGAATGGGAATGAAGATAGAGATTTGATGATTTTAGGAATTTTATGCTATGTCTATAATTATAAAATTTAAGTAAAATATTGAGGTAATTACTCCAAAGAAAGAATAGTTTTGTTTCATTCCTTCCAAGTACATTATTGACTTTAGATACTCAGTTAATTCCATCAAAAATCATTTGAAGGGAAGCAAAAGTGGCTGTTCCCTGAAGGTTTTTTTGGTTATTGTTTTTTGCATCACCTGGATAATTACCTTAATTCTGCACAATTGACAATACAGAACAATGTGAAAAGATACAGCAGTAGATAAAAGGTACAAGAGAAGGGTCGGAACATGAAAGCAAAGAACAGAAAGATTCAGGGGCAGTCTGACTGTTTATCAAGCACCTGGTATATACTGAAATATAGATGTAATTCACTTTACATAACAGATGCTTTCCTCAAAAGATTATGTTTAATTGGATAAACTGAGTCATGAGCTAATGCAAAAAAGGAGTTTTTTTTAAGGTAACATTTTGTGATATTTTTGGTAAAAGGAATAATCTTTAATGCAGACAATGCAAATGTAAACAATCATTGGGAAATGTTTTGGTTTGTAAGATTGAAATTCCATATTATGGATTTTCAATCAATTAACAAGTATTCATTTGGTGCCTAGTATGAGATCAAGACTGGTTAAATACTATAATACCCTGAATTTACATAGAGCTTTTACTTACATAGCCCTTTTGCATCTATTATCTAATTTAATCTTCATAATAATTCTCTGAAATAGGTGAGGGAGATATAATTATCCCTAATGATTGACTGAGAAATGGAAGTGGGGAAGAAGACAAGAAACTGAAAGACTTTGAACGTACAGGAAGATTTAAAGGTTCGATGAGAAGCCAGGTGTTCTGACTGCCCCCAGTATTTTTCTCCCCCACCCCCTCCCCTTGCTGAAGAAAAAGGTCTTTAATAAGATTACACAAATAGGAGAGATTAAAAAAAGAGGAAAGAAGAGACAATAAACTGAGACCTATATCTATCTATCTATCTATCTATCTATCTATCTATCTATCTATCTATCTATCTATCTATCTATCTATCTATATTATATGTATGTTTATAATATATATTATATATATATATACACACACACACACACAATGGGACCAATTAAATTTAACGTTGCTAATGTGACTAAACTGAAGGACTTTGAGAAGATAAGCAGAATATGAAAAGAATCAGCAGCCATTTTGTACAAAGATTATGTGACTAAGGATTTATCAGGTATCTATGCTATAGAAAGGAAGACAAGGTGGCATAATCACTTTCATCAATAATCTGGTATTGTAGAAGAGTGATAGAGATATTGTAAGGCAATGTGCTTAGTGAACAGAAAGCTAGGCTTTGGAGTCTTCAGTCCCAGGTTTAAACTAACCCTCAAACATTTATGAGCTATGTATGGGGATAACGGGTACATTGTTAACTCCACAGCCTCCATTTCCTCTCCTGCAAAAAGGGGTTAATAATACACCAATCACTTAAAAGGATTATTTTTAGGAAAGTGTTTCATAAGCAATGAAGTGTTATACAAATATAAGCTACTATGATTTTTTTCTGGCCTCAAAGGGCAAAGCTAGAACTGAGAAGCGAAAATTACAATGAGATAAACCTTTGCTGAATGTGTGGAAGATGGCCTCTGGGGTCCCTCTAAACTCTGAGATTCTGGGATTCTGGAGACTTCCTTACGACTAAAACTTTATAAAATAGAATAAGCTATTTGGTAAAAACTGAATTCTTTTACTGGAAATCTTCAAGCAGTTTAAGTACTTCAATTCTGCTTATACAAAAAAGGGTAGCATTTTGGATAAGCAAATGTTCACATAAAAGCAGTGAACTTACCTCCTGGCAAAATTCTCAAATATCTTATGAAAGGGAAGGCTAGTAGATATCTTTGAAAGGATGCAGTGGTCTCAAAGAACCAACAAAGCTTCATAAACATGTCATTCTGAACTAAAATCGACATGGTTGCTAGGCAGATGGATTCATGTGGATATATGTAAATACATACACACACACATACATACATACATATATGGATGTAAATATATGCATACATGTGTATATACATAAAGATGCATTATTGCTGTTATTCGGTTATTTTTCAGTCATGCCCTACTCTTTGCAACCCCATTTGAAGTTTTCTTGACAAAGATACTGGAGTGGTTTGGCATTTACTTCTCCAGCTCATTTTAAGGATGAGGAAACTGAGGCAAACAAGGTTAAAAGACTTGCCCAGGGTAACACAGCCAGTCTGAGTCAAATCTGAGGCTGGATTTAAACTCAGGAAAAAGAGTTTCTCATTCTAAACCCAATGCTCTATTCAATGAGCAACCTATGTATATTTGGGCATATATATCTTTTACTAAGAGTTTAGCAAAAGGTTTGATAAAATCTCTCATTTCATTCTTGTCAGGAAAAGGGAGAAGTATATAGTTAGGTGTCTTACAGAACTGGCTGAATACCTGGATCCTCCAAATGAAGCTGTTAATAGTTCAGTGACAACTTGGAGATCTCTACTCAAATGCCTCAGGGATCTGTGCTTGGCCCTGTACTATTTAGCATGTTGATGAAATTTGCAAATTTGAAAAGTTAAGGGGTGATGAATAGTACATTAAATAATAATCACAATTCAAATAAGATCTTGAATGGTTAGAACACTGGACTGAATCTAATAAGCTGAAAGGAAATAGAAATCAATATAAAGTTTCATTCTTGGGTTCAAAAAATCAACTTCAAAATATAACACGGGAGACAGAAGTCTAGTTTATCAAAAAAAAAAAAATCCAGAAATCGCAGTGAACTTAATATTAATTATCAATGTGACGTGGCAATTAAGAAAGTAATACAACCTTAGCCTACATTGAAGGGTATATTGTCTAGGCCAAGGGACTTAGGTAATAGTATTCCAGTCCGCCCTGGTCAAATTATATTACATCTGGAGTAATGTCTTCATTTCTGGATACCACATTATAGAAAGGAAATTGATAAGTTGTAGGTACTATAAAGGAGGGTACCTGTTATAGTGAAGGATCTTAAGTTCACATCATATTAAGATCTTTTGTAGGAAGTGAAGATGCTTATCCTAGAAAAGACAAGACTTAGAGAAGCATGATAACTATCTCAAAGCAGCTTAAAGTTCTCACATGGAAAAATAAGTAAACTTATTCTATTATCCCATAGTACAAAGTGACAAAGCTAAATTTAGTTTTGCTTCAAGGGAAAAAAATTTTCAAATGATTTATGCTGTCTAAAAATGAAATAGGCTACCAAAGAAAGACATGAGTTCTCCCTCCCTGAATGAATTCAGACAGAAGTGGATGACTATTTGACCTCTGAGTTCCCTTACATCTATAAGATTCTATGATTGAAAACACAAAAGAATGAAAGTAGAAGACCAAAACAGTTAAAAGAGACAAACAACTCACTTTTTCTCCCAAAATCCATTCTGAGAACTTTTATGACAAGTAGCAGAAATTATATCTCTTACTTTTCATTTCTCCCTAGAGTCTAATATAGGAATAGACAATTTGTGCCTTTGACTGATTCTATTCCCTGATCAGTTAGGTGAAAGAAACTTAACAATACAAGAAATATTTCTTAAGTGACTGTTGGGTACAGATCACTATGCTTGGGGTAAAACCAAGGTCCCTGACGTCATGAAATTTACAATCTAGGAGGAATATAACATAAACACAATAATAATATACTATAATTGATATGTTTAGTTTAAAAATGCCTAACAATGGACTGTTAGGTCCAAAGGGGAAGGTCATTATCCATAGGGATAATGATGGGGGTTTTTATATTGGAGATGTTTGAGTTGGGTTGAAAGGATGGCAAAAGGAGTGAGAAAGGGTGATTCAGACATAGGAACTGTATGGGTAAAAGGACAGAATTGGGAGAGAAAGGCATGTGGAGTTGGGAAGGGTAAATAGAATGGTATTATCTTATTGGAACATTAAGGGCATGGAAGAAAGTAATATGATATAATATTGAAAAGATGAGGTGGAGCCAGATGGTGGAAGCCATTGAAATCAGGAAAAAAGATTTTGAATTTTACTTAGTAGGTAATAGGGAGGGGATACAGCGACACACATTCATTATGTACCTGATAGATGCCATGTTAAACATTTGACAAATAATATCTCATTTGTTTTATAGGTAATAAGTAGTCAACAAAGATTTGGGGGCAGAAGGATCACATTGAAATCTATACAGAAAGATTTATCTTGAGGAGGTGAAGAATGGATTAAAGTCCTGGTAGAAAACTTTTGCAATATTCCAGGATATTGGTAGTGAAGACCTTTCCTAGAGTGATAGAAAGGAGTGTTCTGCAAAGTAGTGGAGATGGAATTTACAAGACTCAAGGACTACTTTGTTAGAAAGAAAGAGGGAAGAAATATTCAAATCTAGAACCAAGTTTCAAATAGGAATAACAGGATGAATGAATGGTGTTGTGATTTATAGAAATTGTGAAGTTGAAAGGGTCAGATCATTTAGAGTCAAAGGTAACGAGTTCAGTTTTAGATAGTTTGAGTTTGATATAACAGTGAGATGATCAAGCAGAGTTCAAAGTCCAAGTATGGTAGCTCCAGTAGGGAAGGTCATTACCCATAGGGATAATGATGAATTTATTTATACAGGAGAGGATATTTGAATTGAGCTGAAAGGATGGCAAAGTGGCTGAGAAAGGGTGATTTAGTATATCCCAATACTGATGTATCCTTATGAAGTCCTCTGGCAAATAGGATCAACTAATTTTAATGGCTGTGTTAAATTTATTCACAGTGCATGGGCCCCATCCAAATGTTAACAGTTGCTAGCAATGAAAATAATCCTGGACAAAAGCTTTTGAGACTAAAAGGTCCTCTCCCACTTATGAAATATGTCACAAACTCAACCTTTTTTCTGACTTGAATGAAGACACAGATAACATTTTATCAAATTTTCAGGTAATAGCAAAGCTAAGAGGGATCTCTAATATGTCATAAAGGTTTCTGTCATAAGGGCTCTCAGATTAGTTTAAGGATAAAAAGTAAGCTATCTATCTGTTTTAACAATTTTGGCTTCTTCTGTTCTTTCTGTATTTTAATTTATAGAATCTTAAAAGTGGAAGGGAGCTCAGAAATCCCATAAGAAGTTGGAGATGAAAGTCTATAGCTCAGAGAAAGATAATGGTTGAATTCAGGATTTTCCTCCATAAATGTAGTAAAGCCTTGGGAATAAAGGAGATTAATGTGAGGCTGAGTACAAAGAGAAGGGAGACAAAGAAAGAACCTGTTGATGATGACAGTCAGCTGTCAAAGAGATAGAGAAAGAGTAGTTAAAGAAGAGTTGTTTGTTCTTCATTTCTTAAGAGAAATCGTGACATCACAGGTGATGTCTTGACTTGCTCCTGGATTGGATCTATCTTTTTTTCTATTTATTTATTTATTTTTAGTTTTGAACATTCATTTCCACAAGATTTTGAGTTCCAAATTTTCTCCCCATCTCTCCCCTCCCTCCACCCTGAAACACCATGTATCCTGATTACCCCTTCCCCCAAACTGATCTCCTTTCTATCACACCCCTCCCCTCCCTTATCCCCATCTTCTCTCTTTTCTTGTAGGGCAAGATAGATTTCCATATCCCATTACCTGTATTTCTTACTTCCCAGTTGCATGCAAAAACAATTCTCAACATTCATTCCTTAAACTTTGAGTTCCAACTTCTCTCCCTTCCTCCCTCCCCACCCATCCCCACTGAGAAGGCAAGCAAATCAGTATAGGCCATACATGTGTAGTTTTGCTAAAGACTTCCATAATAGTCATGTTGTGAAAGACTAATTACATTTCCCTCCATCCTATCCTCTGCCCTATTTATTCTATTCTCTCTTTAGACCTTCTCACTCCCCCAAAGTGATTACTTCATATTACTCCCTCCTCTCATTTGCCCTCTCTTCTATCATCCCCCCACCCCACTTATCCCCTTCCCCCCTACTTTCTTATAGTGTAAGATAGATGATCATACCAAATTGAGTGTGCATGTTATTCCCTCCTTAAACCAAATGTGATGAGAGTAAGCTTCACTTTTTCTCTCTCACCTCCCCCCTTTTCCTCTCCATTGAAAAAGCTTTTTTTTGCCTCTTTTATGAGAGATAATTTGTCCCATTCTATTTCCCTTTCTCCTCCCAATATATTCCTCTTTCATGCTTTAATTTTATTTTTTCGGATATCAGCACTTCTTATTTAACTCACTCTGTGCACTCCGTACGTATATGTATATACATATATATATGTATATACATATATATATGTATATATATAAAATCCCTCCAACTATCCAAACACTGAGAAAAATTTAAAGAGTTACAAATATTATCTTTCCATGTAGGAATGTAAACAGTTCAATTTTAGTAAGCCCCTTATGATTTCTCTTTCTTGTTTACCTTTTCATGCTTCTCTTGATTCTTGTGTTTGAAAGTCAAATTTTCTATTCAGCTCTGGTCTTTTCATCAAGAATGCTTGAAAGTCCTCTGTTTCATTGAATGACCATTTTTTTCCCTGAAGTATTATATTCAGTTTTGCTGGGTAGGTGATTCTTGGTTTTAATCCTAGTTCCTTTGACTTCTGGAATATCCTATTCTAAGTCCTTCAATCCTTTAATGTAAAAGCTGCTAGATCTTGTGTTATCCTGATTGTATTTCCACAATACTCAAATTGTTTTTTTCTGCCTGCTTATAATATTTTCTCCTTGACCTAGGAACTCTGAAATTTGGCTACAATATTCCTAGGAGTTTTTCTTTTCAGATCTCTTTCAGGAGGTAACTGGTGGATTATTTCAATATTTATTTTACTCTCTGGTTCTAGTATGTCAGGGCAGTTTTCCTTGATAATTTCATGAAAGATGATGTCTAGGCTCTTTTTTTGACCATGGCTTTCAAGTAGTCCTATAACTTTTCAATTGTCTCTCCTGGACCTATTTTCCGGGTTAGTTGTTTTTCCAATGAGATATTTCACATTGTCTTTTATTTTTTCATTCTTTTGGTTTTGTTGTATAAATTCTTGATTTCTCATAAACTCATTAGCTTCCATCTGCTCTATTCTCATTTTTAAAGAACTATTTTCTTCAGTGAGCTTTTAAACCTCCTTTTCTACTTGGCTAATTTTGCTTTTTAAAGCTTTCTTCCCCTCACTGGCTTTTTGGGCTTCTTTTTTCATTAGCATTAGTCTATTTTTTAAAGGTGTTATTTTTTTCAGCATTTTTTGGGTCTCCTTCAGCAAACTGTTGACTCACTCTTCATGATTTTCTTGCATCACTCTCATTTCTCTTCCTAATTTTTCCTCCACCTCTCTTACTTAATTTTCAAAATCCTTTTCGAGCTCTTCAGCAGCCTTCATGATCATCATGGCCATGGGAACAAATTGTTTTCATCTACCCATTCCACAAGGGGAAGTCTTTACATGCTTGGGGTAGATCTCTGCCTAACTCACCAATGGGTTTGAGGCCTGCTTGTTACCTTCAACTTAGCTTAGCCCATCTGCTAAGATGGTTTACCAAGGTATGGCCACTGCATATGCTACAGCTTCTTGAAGCCACAAGTGAAAATTGGGTGGAAGATGAACAACAAAGGTGTATAAAGAGCCCTGAAATGGGCTCAGCAAGCCCTCATACCAATGGTGTTAGTTGTTTTGAAACATCCCCATACACCCCAAAGTTAAAGACGTAGGAGAGCAAAGAGAGATTGATATAACTCTGAAGCCAAATTAAGAGAATATCCAGTAAGAGATCAGAAACGGAAAATGTTTTATGAGAGTCAGTGCAGGAATGAAGAAAAGTCATTGGATTTGATTAGGATGTGACCAGTGGAATTATTCCACTTGAGTGATAGGAGTAGAACTCACATTTCAAAGGTCTGAAGACAGAGTACATAGCAAAGAATAAAGGTGTTCATTTTTTTCCTATTTTTTTTCCAAAAATTTTCCATTAAAGAGGAAGAAAAATGAGAGAGTAACTGAAAAGTCTATAAAGGTAAATGGGATATGCTTTTAGTTTTTCAGATTTGGATGAGACCTGAGTACATTTGTAGAAAGATACAAAGGAGGCCTTAGGAGAGAACACACTGAATATCCATGAAACATAGTACAAGAGATGGAGCAAGGTCCTAGATGAGGAATAAGGGAAGAGAGTAGATACAGAAACAGAGGCATAGAAATTCCCATTTCCTCTGTGGTTTATCTTAAACTTAAGTCATGTCTAAATGATTATCTGAATGAGTCAGGCTAGGTTAAAATTTCCATCAATATGAGCTTTATAACAGTAAGCTGTCCCAGTACTAACATGGCCTTATGAAGTCCCCTGGTGAATGGGACCAACTAAATTTAATGCTCATGTCAAATTTATTCACGCTGCATGGGCCCAACCCAAATGTCAACAGTTACTGGCAATGAATATAAATTGGGACTGAAGTTTCTGAGACTACAAGGTCTTGTCCCCTGTGTTAAATATGTCATGAATGCAACCTTTTTTATTCTGACTTGAATGAAGACATGGATAATATTCTTATCAAATTTGCAAGTAACACAAAGCTAAGTGGGAAGTTTAATATATAGGATGGCATAATTAGAATTCAAAAAGATCTTAAGTGGGTGCTAAAAGTAAGGAGAAATTGAGATATATACAAAGTCATGGGTTTAGGTTATAATTCATTGCATGAATTTAACCATAGCTCATGGGGAAGAAGAAAAGACCTAGGTGCTTTACTCTCCTGCAAGCTGAAAAGAAGCCAACAGCACCCTCTCTGTAAATACATCTTTGACTACATGAAATCACACAAATGTATACAATGTTCAGAATAAGGGAAGGATGTCTCACTCTCTTCTACATTGGTCAGATAATACTTGGAGTCCTTTATTCAGGTCTAGGGCAGGTAGGGGGTGTAGTGGAAAGATTTTAGGTCATTGTTGTTGTTTGTTACCTGTTCTTCATTCCTGAAGAGGACCATGATATCAGGAAACTCATGCCATGACTTGCAAGTGAATTGGATTTAAGTGAAGGAGGTCTGTGTAAAGTCACCAGCCTCACTCTATCCTCAGGAGCCATCAAAGTCCTGTGACAAGATATAAATAATGATGACTAGCGATGGCTCCCAAAGTGCTGGGCCTGGAGTCAGGAAGACCCATCTTGCTGAGTTCAAATCTGGCCTCAGACACTTGTTAACTGTATGACCCTGAGCAAGTCATTTAACCCTATTTGCCTCAGTTCCTTCATCTGTAAAATGAATTGGAGAAGGAAACTGGCAAATCACTCCAGTATCTTTGTTAAGAAAAATTCCAAATGGAATCACAAAGAGTCAGACACAATTGAAATGACTGAACAACAACAAAATTCAGGTCTTGGATCTACAGTTTAGGAGGAAAATTGATAAACTAGGAAACATTCTGATTAAGATGACCAGGAGGTAGAAGGAAATGGAAGTTATAGTATGAGGAATGACTTGAGAGAGCTGGAAACATTTATCATTGAAAAATAGGGACAATATGATTAGTTTTCAGCTGTTTAAAGGACTGGCATATTGCTGCAATGGGTAAAAGATAAAAGCTATATGGAGGCTGATTTAGGCTCAATATTGGGGGGTTTAAACTATTTAATTTAATTGAAACTATTATTCAAACTATTATTCAAAAAATGAATGAGTTTATTTGTGAAAAAGTGAGATTTGCTACTAGAAGTATTCAAAGATAAAAATAAAATTTCAATAATGATGTGATGATGATGGTAACTAGCATTTATATAACATTTTAAAGTTTACAAAGCACTTTATGAATATTATTCCATTTGATCTTCACAATGCTGGCAGGTAGGTGCTATCATCATCCCAGTTTTACAGATGAGAAAACTGAGACATATAGAGTTCAAATGACTTGTCCAAGTGACCATTAGTTCTAAGTGTTTGAGGTCAAATTTGAACTCAAATATTTCTGACTCCAGATCCAAGATGATTGAACTACTTAGCTGCCTAAAGATAAGGAGAATGAATATTTGTTAGAGATATTGCAGTAGAAATACCTGCATTGCAGAAAAGGTTGGGAAAACAGACCTCTCAGGTACCTACCTTTCCTAAGTTTTTATGATTCCATCTAGACATTCAGATAAGTCAACGATAAAATTAGCTGGAAATTAACCATAAACAGTATTACAATAGCTAATAATATTTTATCTTTTTAATATGCTGACCACAATTATTTAATACAAACCACCAAGAGCATCTAATTATGAAAAAGTAGCCTGTTTCTATCATATCCATATCATCTGGTAACTGATGCTGCAAACAAATACAATTCTACAACTCACAATACCTAATGAGAGTTTCCCAGCTGACCCAGAGGTTTGTATCTTACTCAAGCTCTCAATATAACATAGACCATCACAGTGAGCCTTCATTAAGTGAACACATTACCCCTCAACCAGGGTCAATCTCATTAAGATCTGTTGCGCCTGGAATATGGTGATAGATAATCCATAATCAGAGGCAGGTTAAGTGTCAGAGTGGATCATGTACTGGACTTGAAGTTCTTATTTCCGGCCCTGTTGAAAACACTTGCTGGCTGGGTGACTCTGGGCATGTCATTTAACCTCAGTAGGTCTCAAGTTCCTCCTTTATAAAACAGAATGATAATAATGCCTACCCCCGGAATTGTGAGGAGGATTACTTGAGATCAAGTGTTTCAAGTGCTATATAAATGTTAGCTATTATCATAAGGTAAATGAAATAACTGGTAGGGCTCAGGCTAGAGAAAAGAAATAGTCTATTGTTTTATTCTCAGTGGTCATTTTTGACAGGGCATAAGCCTGTTCACCTTTCAAATTTACATGCTCTGAACATGTATTATATGTCTCTGATGACTCTACCTTTCAAATGATTGCTTTCTTGAGAATCTAAACTCCTCAAAAGACCTAGAACAGGGGTGAGGCACCTGTGGCCTCAAGACCACATGTAATCTTCTAGGTCCTTGGGTGTGGATTTTTGACTGAGTCCAAGTTTTATAGAACAAATCTTTTTATTAAGGAGATTTATTCTGCAAAGTTCGGATTCTGTCTAAGGGCCACACTTGAAGATCTAGAGGGTCACATGTAACCT
This sequence comes from Notamacropus eugenii, assembly GCF_028372415.1. Taxonomy (NCBI): domain Eukaryota; kingdom Metazoa; phylum Chordata; class Mammalia; order Diprotodontia; family Macropodidae; genus Notamacropus; species Notamacropus eugenii. The sequence continues at coordinate 148,092,438 of NC_092876.1, read as the reverse complement.
TGAGGCAGCAGGTTCTCCACTCCTGGTCTAGGTTAACTGACTGGTTTAACTTCATAACATTCCAACTGTGAGGTATAAAAAGTTGAAGTTGGAGGGGAGAGGGAGGGCATTAACAAAAAAGGATTATTTAACAAAAAAATTTCCCTGAAATAAGAAAACTTTTCCATTTCCTATTCTTGAAGATTTTCCCAGCCAGTATCAATTCAAATGTATTCTAATTCTCTATGACTATATTCAATTTCCTAGTAGAATTGTATGTCTCATCTTGTATTGGTTTAATCTAAATTTTATCCTTCTCAAGCCACCGTTAGAGAAATTTGAACCATGCTAAAAAGAATCTCCTGGCTATCAAAATTTTGCTCTCCAGGGGCTTCAAACTGCCATTGTAGAACAATAAAACAAAATATCAAAACCAGATTACCCATCTCCACCCAGGGATTTTCTTGGCTATCAGTATATTCAGTACCCAACATCCAGTGAATCTTTTGTTCCCTAGAATTTCCTGAAGAGCAGTTTTAACTTAGCCAGAATAGGAGTCTGAGTTTTTAGTCAAAATGTTGACTCCTCAGTTGAGGCTCACCTTAAACAAAGACCCATAAATTATAGGTCCCAGAGGCATCAATGGCTAACTGCTGGGAAGCAATCTTAGCTCTTCAAGGCATCCCTAGGAATGTTTTGGCAGGTGAAATGGAGGGCTGTACTGAATAGGACAAAACACAGTTTCCTGTGCAGTACTGTTCCAATACCAAAATTCCTCATTGCCTATCATCATCTCTGCAGTGGGACAAAGTGCCTGGCAGAGAGAAAAGTGGTGGATGCCAGAAATGGAGTGAAGCAAATGCATAACGTCTATCTTCTTTAGGCTTATCACCAATCTGGAGCATTTTACATAATATTCTTTACTGTCTTCCTGTGAGTGTCCTAGTTTGGCCTAGTCAGCAGCACAACCTAGATGACTGTCTCAGGAACTTTTGATCTAGTCTCTTGAAGCAGAAGTCTCCCAAAAGAGCAGGAACATTTTTTTAAAAAACACTGGCTTTCAGGTTTCCTGTCACATTCTCAAAATATGACTGCATAAAATCAAATTAAATAATACTCCAAATGCAGAAAAACAGAACTATTAAATGAATCTCTTATGAACCATAATGCAATTAAAATTACACTTAATAAAAGGTCTTTGAACCAAAGATTAAAAAATTAATTAGAAAATAAAGAACTTAATTCCAAAAAATGGGTGGGTTAAATAACAAATCCTAGACATTAAAAATCACTGGACAGTTGAAATGAAGCTGCTTCATACCATGGAATATCATGAATTCTGGCTGATAATCATATAGGAATTGTAAATCAGGGGTCCTCATTATGCTATGAATCCACTCAGTGCCTATGGGCAAGTCACTTTTATTAACTGGGTTTCAGTTACAACCTCAGTGAAATAAGGGACTCAGCCTAGTTTCAGGGTTCTATACCTTTTTTTATATTGTGGTCCTTTTGTCTGTCTGATGAAGGCTATGAACCTCTTCTTAGAATGATGTTTTAAAATTCGTAAAACAAAATATGTATGTCTACAAAGGTAACCAATTATAATGAAATATGGTTATCAAAATATTTTTTAAAACTTCATAGTAATCTAGGTTAAAATCCCTGGACTAAGGACTGAATTCCTCCCTTACTAAGTGTAATTTCTTTGGCTTTCTGTATACTTTCCTTAGCCAGGCTTAATAGCTACAATAGGCTAGGGTTACTGCTGTTGAGAACTTCATTGCCCTCCACCTCCAATTTACTTAACGTAAAGGAGGAGAAATTTCTTATATTTGTCCTGTATTTGTAACAAAAGTCTACTCTTCTAACAATGTTGCACAGCAGTTATCAAAATAAGGTTAAAATAATATCCATTATGTTTCTGTACACTCTGATAAAAACTGAACAGAATACTTTGAGTATAATTCAACTTTTAAAAGACACCAAACTTTGCTTTGAAAATACAAAATTAAAGATTGGTCAATTAAGTTTGTATATCACTATTCTCCTGCGGGGGTAGTTATTTTTTTTTAAATTCTGAATCTAACAAACATCAAATAGAATAAGCATATACATAGCAAAAATAGGATTGTACATGAAATTCCAGGTCCCTGTGGTATACAGTTTGCTTTTCTTCTTTAGGACATAAGATCATGCGATCAGCCTGCAGCTTTCAAAGCTGCCCTGCTTATCTGGCCTTCTTTCTGGCCTCTCTTTTCTTCTCTTTTCTCCATTAAAAAAAAAAGTCTCAAAAAAAAATGCAGGTTAAAGCTCTGTGCATTTCATAGTGGGACTAGCCGGTGACTAATACCTGCAGGTCTGGTCTAGCCTGGTCAAACTAGGGAAACACAAGTTTAAAATAGGTAATTACTGGTAGATAGACAGACAGATAGATAGAGAGATGGATGGATGGATAGATAGACAGATAAACACAGATGATTAAAAGAGATAAGACAGTAAAAAGATAAATAGATGAACAGAAATATAGATAATGGATAGATAATAGAAAAATGGAAAAAAGAATGAAGCATAAATGACAGATAAACTTATACATAATTAAAAAGTAGAACTACGTGTGATATAAACGTAGGCAATTTTCAAATAAGCTTTCTAAAGAGAACCCTGGAAAGAAGTGGGAGAAGGTAGAAAATGGGAAAAGAAAGGAGAAGAAAGAAAGCAGAAAAAAGGAAAGGAAATCAAAGAGAAAATATTGGAGAAAACACTTTTAAAAATTCCAACCTTAGATTAAAGTCAATTCTTGAATTGGATGTGTTTTATAACTTTGCAGCAATGATTTTGATTAGGTGTTATTTTTAATTGACCAATAATTAACCCTCAGTACCATTCTTCTCCTGATTCCCATGCTTTATTTTATGAAGAAATTGTATTTAAAATTGATTATGCCTGGCCCGAGAGAAAGCAGTCTCCAAAATGGACTCCTAGAAACAGCATCATGTTATTAAACATCCCCATTAGATCCACAATGAAATAGCACCATTTGTGAAGGGAAAATAATACTAGACTCCTCTTCATGAATTCAAATCCAACCCTAGACCTTTAGTAGCTGTTTGACCTTGGGCAAGTCACTTAACCCTGTTTGCCTTAGTTCTTCATCTATAAAATGAGTTGGAGAAGGAAACGTCAAACCACTCTACTATCTCTGGCAAGAAAACCTCAAATGGGGTCATGGGAGAGTCGAACACAACTGAAAAATGACAGAAAAACAGAAACTCATTTACTAGCTGTTTCTGAAACTAGGTTCTCCTGAATCCTGCCCTGACCACATGAAAAAAAAAATTAAGAGGAACTAATGAAACTATTTTACATTTCAGAAACATGCTGACCTCATTTGCAGAAAAGCAGAAAATCCTTCATAGCACACACACACACATGGCACTTAAGAAGCTTTAAAAGATGGTTGACATTTCACGTAAACTATTAGAGTAGAGTCAGTATTGTAAGATATAGTCTAGGCTCCATCTCCCTTAATTAATACCAAACACGGTTGAACAAAAATAGATTCTTATAAAAAAGAGTTTCTGTTAACATAGCTGATTCATCATTCTGCTTGGGAGAACCTTAATTAGTAGAGTTATAACTCTGATATCAGAATTGGGGGATCCTGAGAGGAGCCAAGCATGAGCAGCAAGAAAAAGAAAATTCATCTTCTTACAAAAATAAAATCTTCAATTTAATGGGAATTTGGAATTCAAAACAAGGCACTGATTGAAGGAAATACTGGAGAAGGGAAGACTTAAGGAAAACATAAGATCTGTCTTAAGTATCTCAAGGATTTTTATTTGGAGAAAAAAAATCAGACTTATTCTGTTTGGTCCCAGATTATAGAGCTAAGAAAGACAAGGGGACGAAGTAGATTTCAGTTCAAAACAGGGTGTATCAAAAGTCTTAATGCAGTTTGTATAGATTAAAACTGCACTGAGACTTTTGGGTCACCCTGTACAGGGGAAATGATGCATTTTTTTAATAGTCTCAGGATTAATAAAAACTCTTTTTACACAGAGCAAATCACTTATTACCATTTTACATGAAGAAATAAAGTCTCTCAGAATTTAAGTATCTTGCCCAGGTTTCAGAAGTGAAGTCTAATATAAACTTGAAGCAACTGAAGTGACATTACAACCCAGGTCTAGCGTGCTTCCCATTTCCTAGCATTACCTATTTCCAACAACTATGATCAATCAACATTTATTAAGTATCCACTATATTCCAGGCACTGTGCTAAGTATTGGAAATTTTTTTTAAAAAAAGGCAAAAAACAGTCCGTGCATGCACTGTCCAAAAGTATTAATATACCATATATAGGCTGCTATGGTAGATGGTGAGAGTCTCATCACTAGAGGTCTTCCAGCGAAGGTTGCTAGACTGTTTTTAAGGGAGGTTTTAAGAGGGATGCCTGCTTAAGCATCATTTGTACTAGACAAACTCTAAGGCTTCTTTCAGCTTTGTAAAGCTATAATTCTAAGTCAATGCCTCATAAGCAAAGATGATATTTTTTCTGTGACTATACTCATTAGTGAAGAAATAAATATAATAAAATTATTAGTGCAAAAGAATTCTGTTTCCAAGGTGTCAATAACATGTCAGGAGGGTTTGAAAATGTCTTGAAAGGGAAGGAACATTTTAAGTCTTGTTATTGGAGCCATCAACTAAAGTCTAACTTAGCAGAAATAATTTACTATTTTATTCCAAGTAAAATCAGGGCTCCCTTCGCATCGGCCCCTCTCTGGAAGACATGTACTCATAGAAAAAGTCTTCCAAGTCCATTGCCATTATTTCAGTCAGTGTTGTTATGAGGTTCAAAGAAATTGTAATGGGTCTAAGGTACTTTGCAAACCTGAAAGTGCTATATAAATTGCCACTTATTATTGTTATTAATAGACTATAATCACCACACATACAGGCTAATGATGACTTTATTCCCTCAGCCAAGAAACGTGCACAAAATAATACAAGAATTGTCTGGTAAATGTTTGAGGGGGGAGGAGAGGAATGGATGTATGCACACACTGTTAAGTTTAATTGACATTATTAACATTTTCTTAAATCTAGAGAATCAACAAAACAATAAGTCAAGCATTTATTTGTAGCAATTGCTGACTTGGGAGGTGTAAATGCTCACATTCGAAACTTAACAATATGTTCTCTCTCAAGTCTTTTATACCTGGCTGTCGCAAACCCTTGATATCAGGATGCTTCCAGGAAGGATTTTGACAACATTCTTTAGGATGACAGGATTTTAAATATGAAGAGAAGTCACCCAAAATATATGTAAAAAATAAAAATAATCCCTCTTCTCAAGGAACTTACATTCTGAATTCTAGATACGTAATACCAGGACCAATTGCCCAAGGGCTAATCAATTAACATTTTCCCCAGTACCACATTCTGACATGCTGTCCTGAAGAAGGCATACCTGAACCTACATTCCTTTAATTATTCTATTTTGTTTTAAAACTCACAATTTCTCCAAAGAAACAAGTCTAGCATAAATCTGTCCTGAAAATGTCAGTGATAACTTTGGAACCATTCATACAAAATCAAAGGACAGGCTGCTCAAATTGTCACTGCTCTCGAAGAAACACACAGACATGCCATTTCCTGGCCATAGTTTGAAAGACAAGTTATCGGTTAATGGTGGGCCACACTGACTGCAACACTTTCTGAAGAAAAACAATATTTGAAAGGAAAGATGGTAAGGGGATCAAATCCTTTACCAAAATTCTAGATAAGCCCAAAGTTATCATTCTCAGAAGGAATTTTTACTATAAAAATTCTGGACTCAGAGGGCCATTATATACTTAATGTAGCATTCCCCACTTATTATTAATGTTTCAGAATCGCTCTTGTGTAGCCAGCACTGGGCTGAATATTGTAAACAGATTAATCTTGATAGTTATAGTGCCGCAGGAAGCACTATTTAGAAATTTATCAAAAATAACATGGAACCACACAAAAGAGGCATAGTTTTTCCCCAAACACAAAAGTTTTGTTCATGCTATTCTTTCAACCTGGATTGTCCTTTCTATCAATTGTACCTTTCTACCAATTGATATCCATTACCTCCTTAAGGAATGCCTATAAGCTCACTGCCAAGTTCTCAGCCACTCGATAGAGTGGAAAAAGCCTTTTTCTAGTGAGAAGATCAATCCACAAGAAGTTATTAAAGACCTGCTATGCACTAGGCACCGTGCTGCATCCTGGGGACAGAAATACAAAGAATGAACTAATCCCTATTCTCAAGGAGCTTTCCTTCTAAATTCTAGGCTTGAATACTACCTGGATACTTTCTGCCACTCTCAGAGTCAGAAAGGTGGTAGATAGAGTGCCTCCATCATTTAGCATTTTTGAGAAGATTAACTCATCAATATAGGTCAGATTTGGGGCAGCTAGGTGGTGGAGTCAGGAGGACCTGAGTTCAAATCTTACTAGCTACATGACCCTGGGCAACTCACTTAACCCTGTTTGCCTCAGTTTCCTCATACGTAAAATGAGCTAAAGAAGGAAATAGCAAACTACTCCAGTACATTTTCCAAGGAAACCCCAAATGTGGTCACAAAGAGTCAAACACAACTGAACAACACGATTCCTCTGGGTGACCTTACACAAACCACTAGGCTTCAGTTTCCTCCTCTGTAAAATAAGGAAATTGGCCGCTTTCAGCTCTAAATTTATATATACACACATGTCTATGTATATATGTATACGTATTTTTTTTATTCTGCAACTCTAACATTCCGTCCAATTCCATATCAATGACCCTATGATCCTTAGTATTATAATCAGTTTGTCCAATGTTATTTGTGATTTTTAATATGTCACTTTTTAATTGTTTCTGAGTTATTATGAATGTCCATTTTGTATGTGTTCCCTCTTGTTCTTCTTGAATTGTCATACACATATAGTGTGTGTATGTGTGTGTATGTGTGTGTATGTATATACAAAGACTAGCTATCTGTTCATGGTGATGGTATTCACTCAGGAAAATGTCAACTATTTAAGGGAAGGGACTATTTTGGCTTTATAACCCCCAAATCTAGATTCCAAAGCTTCATACATAACAGATGCTTAATAAATACTTGTTACCTTGTTATGCATACGTTATTCCTGTAGAAATACACAGAATATGAGCTAGGTGTGTTTTGATGTGACAGCAAACTTGACCCATGCTCTCTATGGATCTATGTTAATTCCCCAGCTAATATTTAAATAAATACAGGGAGCATTTTTTAAAAATTTCTTGTAATAATTCACCCTATTAGTTAGTACATTATTGTGCACACCATAAGTGTTCATTAAATATATCTTACTAACACACTGCTAGTTCCTTTTACAAGTATTTCTTCTGAGAAATTTAAAATTTTAACTACATCTTTATATTGTCTATTAGAGGGGGGATGGAGCTGGACTCTTGACCTCATTGATCTAGGCAAGTGCCATATACAAAGTACCTCAGCTAACACAGATCCACTGGATTCTGCAGTTCATAATCTTAGATTTCTTTGGGCAGCTACCAGAGAAGTGATTTGCCTACACACAGTCACGGGTCCTCCTGACTCCGAGGCTGTCTCTTGGTAATAAGACCTGTTGCAGATTGGAAGGTATAGGAATGGGCTCTGTTCACTTCATAATGAAAACTTATAAACTACAAATTCAAAAACTCAATTTTGGCTACCCAGAATTTCTTCACCAGACTTCAACTTCCAGTAAGCTAGTAACTACTTGTGACCTTATCTGTCACTTGACAGTGGCTGACTCTTCAACAGCTAGAATACCAGAGTGAAAACTTCCTTAGAAATATAAAGCAACCAAACCACAAAGAAAGAAGTCTCTCCCAAAATAATAGAACTTACAAGACTCAAAGGGCTGTAGGTGGTGCAGAGGTGCTGGGTACAATGTGGCATGTGTTAATCAACTAAGATTTAAAAACAGCCCCATTTAAATCCATTTTGCTGCAAGAGAATTATCTAAAAGGATCTGCCAGAAGAAATTCAATGCTAATCTCATCTTCTCCTTAGGTGACACCCACATATGAAAAATTGACAAAAAGCAGAATGTTCTAGCCAGAACATAGAGATTAATCAGATTCCAGTCTCCTGGGCCCTCAGGCAATGCTGTCCGTGGCCATTCTAGTGTCCAGCAAAATAAATAAATAAATCCACGTGGTATAGGTCAATAATTATCAATCAGATTCAGTTCTGCCTATCCCAGGTGCACAGGTTATGTGACAGATGAGAAAAAGGAAAGAAAAAAAAATCTTCTCTTTTTTTCCCCTTACCTTATGCAGCAAGTGCCTTTCCTACTTAAAACAGAAGAATATTATTATCATCCTCCTGGTTCCCATAAATACGTAGTACTTTAGATACTAAGTGCTTTACATGCCATCAGTCTGTTTAATCCTCATGACAAGCACATGAGGTGCAGAAAACAAATATATTAGTAATCTGAGACTTGAACTTGGGTCTGAGATATAGTCCTGGCTGTGACATCAGGCAACTCCCTCAACAAATTCAACTAGACAATCATTTATTAAAGACCTCAAGTGTGTCAGGGACTGCTGATCCCAGTGAAGATAAAGCTAAAACACAGCACAGGCCTTTATAAGCAAAAGGAGGGATATGGTATAAGAGCAAATAAGTATGATTCGGTGTAGGATGTAAGACAGGAACAAAAAAGAGGTCCCGACAAAGTGTCCCAGAAAAATGTAATGAGGCAGAGCTGCCTGGAGTGAGGCAGGTGGAATCAGGAAAGTCTTCTTGGTTAAGGCAACAGCACAGATGAGTCCTGAAGGAAGAGAAAATGGTGAAATCCCTTCCAGGCATGAGGGGTGTCCTGTACAAACACATGAAGGCAAAAGGGTGCATGTCAGAGTCAGGAAGCAGCTAGAAGCCTAATGTGGCTGGAATGCAGAGTATATGAGAGGAGGAAGGGGGAGTAGCATTATGTAATACTAGAGTGGGTCAGAACCCCAGACTATGAAGGGCTTTAAATGCTTGACTAAGGAGTTTGAATTTTATCCTATTGGCAATGAGAGCCTCAGTGTTCTATAAAAAAAGAGAACATTGGGCTAAATGACCTCTAGAGCACATTACAGGCAGCAAGGTGGTGCAGTGGATAGAGCACTGGACCTGCAGTCAGAAAGACATCTTCCTGAATTCAACTCTGGCCTCACATACATACTAGCTGTGTGACCTTGGGCAAATCACTTAACCCTGTTTGCTTCAGTTTCCTCATTTGTAAAATGAGCTGGGAAAGGAAATGGCAAACTACACTCGAGTATCTTTGCCCAGAAAACCCTAAATGGAGCTCTGTAGAGTCAGACATGACTGAAACGTTTGAACAACAAACGTTTGTACATTGTACCTTGATTATTTTACTATCTTAACCTCAGAGAGATTAAGTAACTTGCCCAAGGTCAAACAGCTAACTAGTGACACAGGCAAACCCAGATTTTTCCTAAATTAGAATCCAGATGATTTTTTACTAAACACAAGAAAGGTGAACAGCAATGACCAAACTGAAGAGGAAAAGAGTAGTAAAATGGAGTTTTGCATAACTTTAATTCATGGCACTACCAAGAAACAAGAAATACCTTACAGGACCAGAATCCAACTCTCCAGGAAGTCTTTCTCCTCAGTCATGCTGTAACACCTTTATTTACAAGTTAAAACAAGAAAAAAACCACAAACCTGAAGCTATTTCAGATACCAATGGATAATAATAATTCATATTTCTACAGTTCTTTGATAATTAAAGTTCAGCTTCCTTAATAAACATGGTTGAATAATAACACATCTCTCAAGTGGCAAAGAGTTCTTAGTTTCCTGCACTCTGAGGTATAGCAGGGCCCAACTTATAGCCACTGTGCATGCTGACACACAAGCCAGTGCCACAAGGCTGTCCAATCTAGCAGCCCCTCTCAAAGGAAAGGATTTATGCTTCTAGGGAGGGCTGAATGGAAAAATACTGGCAATAGCTTCATGATTGATTTCCTGAGTCAGATTTAAACAAGGTATGTCAAGAAAGACAGGAAGCTAGGAGAGTGTGTGACCATCACTTACCTCTTTGAAGAATCTTCAGTAGCTAACAAACAGCACATATCTGCCATGCTGGGAATTATTACACCTAAGAAGTTATTTGATGGCCCACTGATCTTTAGTTTTCAATAGCAGAATAAGGGTTAAACTGCTTGAGGAAGACTGAGACAAGTGAGTTAAGAATAAAAAAAAAAAATCCGACACCATCTTGAAGAAAACACAACTTTGGCCACTGTCCTTTACACTTCAGCTACTTTGATGTGATTAACTAGTATTGAATCCTTGCTAGGACATTTTCTTGTTGAAAAAGAGAAAGAAAAAAAGTTTTGCCTCAGTGATTCTAGGTCTTGAAACAATTCTCTTGCCCAAAAGGGAAGCAGCCAGCCTCCAGGACACTAAGTTCCCTCCCCTATTCTACAAGGACATTAAGCAGTCCAATTTCACAGAATCTCAGAGATGTCAGAGAATGCCCAATCAAATTTGTACATTAATAGCAATCACTTCTACAACATTCTCAACATGGTCACCAAGCCTTCACCTCTAACGAATAAGAACTCACTACCTCCTGAGGAAGCCTGTTCTACTTTTGTAAAATTCTAAATGTTAGGAAGGTTTTTTTCCTTACACTGAACCAAAATTTGCTTCTCCTCCCCTTCCACCCATCATTCTGCCCTTTGGTGCCCAGCAGAACATGTCTAATCCCAACCCTATCCCTTGTATATGACACGCCTCAAGTACTCCAAGGCAGCTATCAAGGCCTCCTCTTTGCTAAGCTAAATATCCCAACATTTTTTTTCAGCAGATCTTAATATGACGTGTTCACTAGAAGCCTAATCATTTATATGTTCTTCTGTTTGTCAATATCCTTTGTAAGATAAGATAGCCAGCAGGGGATCACAATACTCCAGGTATCGTCTGACCAAAGTCAAGTAGGGGGACTAGCACCTTCTCCCACACTCTGTACCTCTCAGACTGCATTAACTTTTATGGTCTGGACACAAACTAAACTGGATATCCCACAGGGGAGACAAAGGTGGGACAGACTAATGTATTGTGATGTATGTTAATATGCACCTCAAAGGGGCAAAGCTAGAAGAGGGAGCAGGGAGAGTGTGGATATGTGCATATCTGTGAATATGTATACATACAGATTACATAGTTTTTTTTGTTGTTGCTGTTTGAATCAGCACATGAATACATAGTGGTAAAATGTTTGAGTCAAACATTGCAGAATTGCTTTGACTATAATAGATGCACTATTGACACCTCTCTCAGGAATAATGAAACAATTTTGAAGGATAATACCTGAGTTGGTCCAGTTATCTTCAAAATTATATAAGATAGGATAACTGCTATCACCCATAGAAAGGCCATTATAAAATTTTTTAAAATAAAAATCTCCAGTGAAGATAATATCCATTAATACATCCTGCTGGAGAGGTGGGGTGGTGTACCAGATAGAGAGCTTGCCTTAGAGCAGGCCTTCACAACGTACAGCCTGGGGCTGCTTGCTGCAGCCAAAGGTCTTCTGGGCCCAGGGAAAAATGTAGCGTTGTCAAGTTGTACTTTCTCCTGTTTGTCACATGAAACTGCAGCAACTAACAATGGTCAGAATGTCTCTAGTCTAACCTATCTGCAATCCAGTGAAGTTGAGCCTATTTTAATTTCGGCCCCTACCTACTGCCAAGTTGTGCAGGTCTGCCTTCGAGTCAGAAAGACCTGAATTCAAGCCTTATTTCTGACTTAGCAGGGGCTGTATAACTATGGACAAGTCATTCATTGTCTTAGTGCCCTGAGGCAACTCTAACCACAAACTGTGGAGTAGTTGCTTATCTATATTGATGGGGGGAGCTCCCTTTCCAGAAGTTCCCTACATCAGTGAAATTCCAGGTCCAAATCCAGAAAACAAATCTTATCCTATTTTATCACATTGGCTCCTCTTACCTCACAGAGATTAGAGGCTTAAGGGAAGGGACTGAAACAGGTGCATTTTGAGGAAGAAAGAGGAGAAGAGTTTGGGAAAGCTCTGGATATGTGATCCTATTCAGGAAGGGAAGAATAAAGTTCTGGTAAAAGGGACCCTAGCCAGCCAGAGGGCAACATGAGGGCACTGAATGCTTTAAGTTAGGGGTAGGTGAAGGAAAACAGGAATAAACCAAACAGACAGTTCACCAAACTCAGTTTTATCCAGGAAACCTTAACTAGCACCATTACTTCAATAGTTTAAGAAATAAGTGATTTCATTAGCATCACACGCCATTCTAGCCATGTATATTACAGTTCCTCCAAACTTTAAAAGATTGTCGTCACGAGTTGTTGAGACCATCATCTGGTGGCCAGCCTGCTGGTCTTGAACCTCTGCCATCCTAACTGGGCTGCTCCTTGGGTTTGTTACTTACTTCCTATTCTTTTCAGCTTGCTAGGACCTGGCATAGCCTTGGAGAATCCAGGGTCACCTCCAAACTGTGATTAAGCTAGAGGGTGTTAGTAGAGAGGGGAGGATGTACCAAAAATAAAGAAATTCAATAGGTAGTTTTTATGATGGTGTTGGCCAGCTCTCCAGCTGGCTACTATATAATTCTTATCGGTAGGAATACTGCCAACTCTGAAAGCCACAGAACATCCCAAACCTCCTTTCAGCTGAGGCCTTTCCACTTCCTCTCAATAAAATCTTTTTATCAGGTATGATAACAGGTAGTAAAACTGACTGATTTAAGTTTCACACTCTCTGCTCTCACAGATAGGCGTTAATTAGCAGCTAAATAAACAGTGGGGGAAAGGTGCAACACTAAATATGGAGGGGAAAAAAGCAAGACATTCAGGCAATTCTCAGATTTGGTTGTCAGACCTTGAATATGCAAGAGCTTACTCCAAGTGGAAATTAAAATTAGAAAATCCAAAGAGCTTTAATAATACCTGAGGTTTTCACAAAAGAAACCAAGCTAAGTTGATAGCATCTAATTTTTCATTCTGCCACAAAAAAAAATCCTTGTACATAAGTAAATGAATTATACTTTGCAAATGCAAAAACTACAGCCTTATGCCAAATCATGAGGAACAAGTTGTGGGTAATGAAATACATTAAATTAACTTGAGGGGTTTTGTGCTTTGGGGATTTTTTTTGTTCTTTTTTTTCCTTCAGAATGGAATGTGTAGCTTTCACAAGAACTATAATCACTCAAATCATCTTTGACAATGACACAAAGGCCCAATATTATCATGGTCCCAGTGACTCCATTTATCTCTAGAATAAAATTTTTTGTTCCTCTAATTATTGAATCCTTGAATGTCCTCCCTCACCATCCTCATTCATTGACAGCCTACTCTTTAGATTCATCTTCCTTCTGAATCCTTCCCTGATTCTCACCCCCTGCCATAACACCTCTCCTCATCTGATCTCAAAGCATTTGGTTTTCAGGCATTGATAAAGAACTGGGATTCAGTAAGTCCTTCCATAAGCATTTACTAAGTGCTTACTAAATTCCAAGCTCAGTGCTGAAATCTGGGAATATAAGCAAAAAGTCAGGCTCTACCTTCAAGGAGTTTACCTTCTGAGGGGGGAAGAGAATGCATAAAAGGAAGCTGAAAAGGGAGGCAGTTCTTGGAGCTCTGGGCTCAAATCTCACCTCAACTATTTATGAGCTTTGTGATCCTGGATGAGTCACTCAACTTCTCTGGGACTCACTTCTCTCATCAGTAAAACTGAGATTATAATAGCACCTACCTCAGAAGGCTGCTGTGTGGTTCTAATGAGATAATGTGCTTAAACCATTTTTCAAGCCAATAAAGCATTATGCAAAGGCAAGATCATATTATAATTGACACTATATTTATCTCTGTATTGTGCTCCACTGGCGGAGTCTTTGAGAACCCAAATCACCTCGATGCCTCAATGAGGCATGCAAGAAGGACTTCAGCAGAGGCTACAATAATATAGATTAATTACATACATGAAAATAAAAAGGCACTGGCAAAGGGGATAGGTGACCATGTAGTAAAAGGAATTCTGCTGGTATGAAAAAAGTCAGGGCTGCCCAGTATCAAGAAAGGAAGGAAGAAAGAAAGATAAGGAAGGAAGAAAGGAAGGAAAAAAGGAAAGAAGGAAGAAAGGAAGGAAGGAAGAAAGGAAGGAAGGAAGAAAGGAAGGAAGGAAGGAAGGAACGAACGAAGGAAGGAACGAAGGAAGGAATGAAGGAAGGAAGAAAAGAAAAGAGAAAAGAAAAGAAAAGAAAAAGAAAAGGAAGGAAGGAAAAAAACATGGAGAAAGTTGTTTTTTAATGCTCTTATTTGAACAACTGTTTGGGTTTATATGCCAAACAATTTAGAATGTATTTCCCCCCATCTATTTGTCCAGGGTTACTGGATGCTTTTGACTCATGGGGCTATAGGCCAACAGATATCACACTGGTAAATGTTAAATACAGAAGTATGATGACCTTTATCCAACCCAAAAAACAGAGTGCTCTACTGTCATCAAATACAGCTGAGTTCAAATTCTACTCCTGAAACTGAGCTACTTCCCCTCAGAAAATCCACTTCTTTCTTATCCTATCTCCTCATCAGTAAATTGAATATAATAACACCTTGTAATACCTACCTCACCTTTCCCCAATTTGCCAGAATCTATGAGATTTGACAGTAATGAGATGGCCAAGTTTTGATAAATGATAGATATTGCATTTTCTGCATTTTTCCTAAAGCTACAATGTTGTAGTCAGACCATTAAAAAAATGAAATACATATTCAACATGCCTAAAAGCTGATCAAAGGTGTCAGATTACGCTCTCCCATGTTACATCAGCCTGTCTCACCAAATTATGTGACACCATGGGAAAAGCCAGGGACAGGGCATGCAAGTCACCTATTTTTAAAACTTGTTTATGGTTTTCTCATCATTATTTCCATGTTCACTGAACTCAGTTTCCCATATCCTGAAATGACTCTGAAGACCAGCTTATTGCAGAATTGCTGCTTCTGCTGGACTTAACCAGCAAACCCCTCAGATGTTTCCACACTTTCAGCCAACTGGAACATTCTGAGATGTTCTTTCCTCATATTCCCAGGAACCTATGCCAGAAATGTGAGGCTAAAGACAGAACATTGACCCAACATGATCCAAAGAGCCTTCAAAAGATGTGTAAGACATTAAAACAATGTCAGTGGAAAACTGTCATCTCTTTCCTGTGGGGAAGCCTCAAACAAATCTACAATCACCTTCATCACCAGTCCTTTCCTTGAGTATTGGTTTTTCTCTATCATATAATTCAATGCCTATTTTTTAAAAATTTTTGTTGTCTCTCTTGAGTAACTCCCAGGGACACACAGAATTCCTTGATGCAAACATACCTAATTGTTATTGGTCTTTAGGTGCTAATTATAGCAAGCACAATCATTTTGAAAAAGTTGATTGGCTGATCCTATGAATTTTACTTCTGATTATCCAGACATTATTTGCTTTTAAGACAGTTTGATCTAGTGGAAGATTTATAAAGTTTGGGATCAAGAGAAATAAATCCTAGTCTCAGCTTTTCCAGCACTACTATGGGTAAATCAATTGTTTGCGCTGTTTCTCAATTTTTCCTCATCTGTTAAATGGGAACTGAAACTGGATTAATTCCTTATGGCTTTATTTGTAGTTCCATTGTGAAGTATACCCAGGCTTAGAGTCCAAGGAACTGAGTTTTGGATACCAAGTGTGTGGTTCTGAGGAAACTCACGTTGTCTTCTCTGAAAGTCAGTTTTCACATCGATACAATGAGGATAATAATTCTTATACCTACTTCATAAGATTGTTATGAAGAAAGTGTTTAGTAAACTAAAGTATGGCTAAGTCTTAAGTTATAATTATTTTTGTAGTTATAAATGGAAAAACAATAAATTCAAATAATCAAATTATTGTCATGAAGTATGACTTTGTCTAATTTATAGGACCATAGATTGAGAATGGTAGAGGACCTCAGAGTCCACGTACTCGTTTTTCCTTTATTTTACAAGTGGGGAATGAAACCGAGAGATGAAATGAATTGTCCAAGGTCGTAAGTAGCAGAGGTGCGACTCAAAACCAGGGCCTCTAACTCTAAATCCAGCACCTTTTCTACTCTATGACTAAGAGTTAACCTCATTTCTCTACAATGCTTTTAACTTTTAAAAACTGAAATCTATTATCACATTTATGTTCTCACAGCAATTATACATAGTAAGTAGAGTGCCTGTATATCTTCATTTTGCAGAAGAGGAAACTGAGGCAAGGTAAATCCAGTGACTCTTCTAACAGATTATATATCCAGTAAGTGGTAGGTAGTCCTAGAACCAAGGACTCAAATCCATGCTGTTCCCTGTTTACAGACAGTTATAAACTCAAATTTCACCTCTCAGCTTTAGTTAGCCATTGTAACTTCCATACGCTTTCAGAGATATTTATCCTCTTGATGCTTTCTTATGGCAAACAGCATCTGATTCATTTTAAAGCCACTAGCTCTCTTAATTCAATTAGTCCACAAACACCTCCTGGATGCTTAGCAGTAGCAAGATGTTACAAAAGATAGAAAAAGAATAGAAAATAAAGTCCTGGCCTTTAAGGAGCTTAAAATTCATTTGGGAAGTTGTTTTATGGAACATGTAACAAATTAACCAGCTCAGGTCCCTTTTTGAAATGGGCAGGGCATAAATCTTAAAAACACAACAGAGAGAAAAAAATAAAGAAAAAATGGAAAGTGCACAATGATATAGGAAAATACATTTCTTTAAGAGCTTTAATAATATTGTGGGGGAAACTGCATTATTGTCTTCATTTTCAAGTAAGCTTTCATGTACTATGGGATAGTAAAGTTCAAAACTGAGAAAAATTTCTGAAGAATTACAGAGTAAAGAGACATTTGGAGCAGCAGTTGTTTGATATCATCAAATACAAAAATAAACAAGTCGGTTTAGTCCCATGAGTTCAATTAAATTCAGCAAGCTAAGCAAATCCTTAAGCACTAGGATAGAAAAACCAAGTGGGACGGGATGGGAGCTTAGAGTCTACGATAAGATATAACATGAAGATAAGTAAATACAAGATAATTTTAAGAGGGAGGGAGATATTACGGGAATCGTGAACAACTTTACGTAAGAAATTATGCCTGAGCTGAAACTTAAAGGAAATTAAGGATTTTAATTAAAGGAAATTTAATTTTTTTTTTATTAAATTTATTTATTTAACTTTTAACTTTCATTTTCACAAAATTTTGGGTTACAAATTTTCTCCCCTTTTCTCCCCTCCCCCCCAAACACCAAGCATTCTAATTGCCCCTATGACCAATCTGCTCTCTCTTCTATCATCCCTCTCTGCCCTTGTCTCCATCTTCTCTTTTGTCCTGTAGGGGCAGATAGCTTTCTATACCCCTTTACCTGTTTTTCTTATTTCCTAGTGGCAAGAACATTACTCGACAGTTGATCCTAACACTTTGAGTTCCAACTTCTCTTCCTCCCTCCCTCCCCACCCCTTCCCTTTGGAAGGCAAGCAATTCAATATAGGCCATATCTGTGTAGTTTTGCAAATGACTTCCATAATAGTTGTGTTGTATAGGACTAACTATATTTCCCTCCAACCTATCCTGTCCCCCATTACTTCTATTCTCTTTTGATCCTATCCCTCCCCATGAGTGTCGACCTCGAATTGCACTCTCCTCCTCATGCCCTCCCTTCTATCATCCCCCCCACCCTGCTTGTCCCCTTATCCCCCACTTTCCTGTATTGTGAGATAGGTTTTCCTACCAAAATGAGTGTGCACTTTATTCTTTTCTTTAGTGGAATGTGATGAGAGTAGACTTCATGTTTTTCTCTCACCTCCCCTCTTTATCCCTCCACTAATGAGTCTTTTGATTGCCTCTTTTATGAGAGATAATTTGCCCCATTCAATTTCTCCCTTTCTCTTCCCAATATATTTCTCTCTCACTGCTTGATTTCATTTTATTTTAAAGATATGATCCCATCCTATTCAATTCACTCTGTGCACTCTGTCTCTATGTATGTGAGCATGTGTGCATGTGTAATCCCACCCAGTACCCAGATACTGAAATGTTTCAAGAGTTACAAATATTGTCTTTCCATGTAGGAATGTAAACAGTTCAGCTTTAGTAAGTCCCTTATGACTTCACTTTGCTGTTCACCTTTTCATGGTTCTCTTCATTCTTGTGTTTGAAAGTCAAATTTTCTTTTCAGCTCTGGTCTTTTCATCAAGAATACTTGAAAATCCTCTATTTCATTGAAAGACCATTTTTTCCCCTGAAGTATTATAGTCAGTTTTGCTGGGTAGGTGATTCTTGGTTTTAGTCCTAGTTCCTTTGACTTCTGGAATATACTGTTCCATGCCCTTCCATCCCTTAATGTAGAGGCTGCTAGATCTTGTGTTATCCTGATTGTATTTCCACAATACTTGAATTGTTTCTTTCTAGCTGCCTGCAGTATTTTCTCCTTGACCTGGGAACTCTGGAATTTGGCCACAATGTTCCTAGGAGTTTCTCTTTTTGGATCTCTTTCAGGCGGTGTTCTGTGGATTCCTTGAATATTTATTTTGCCCTCTGGTTCTAGAATCTCAGGGCAGTTTTCCTTGATAATTTCATGAAAGATGATGTCTAGGCTCTTCTTTTGATCATGGCTTTCAGGTAGTCCCATAATTTTTAAATTGTCTCTCCTGGATCTATTTTCCATGTCTGTTGTTTTTCCAATGAGATATTTCACATTATCTTCCATTTTTCCATTCTTCTCTCTTTGTTCTGTGATTTCTTGGTTTTGCATAAAGTCATTAGCCTCCATCTGTGCCATTCTAATTTTGAAAGAACTATTTTCTTCAGTGAGCTTTTGAATCTCCTTTTCCATTTGGCTAATTCTGCTTTTGAAAGCATTCTTCTCCTCATTGGCTTTTTGAACCTCTTTTGCCAATTGAGTTAGGCTAGTTTTCAAGGTGTTAATTTCTTCAACATTTTTTTGGGTCTCCCTTAGCAGGGAGCTGATCTGCTGTTCATGCTTTGACTTCATGTCTCTCATTTCTCTTCCCAGCTTTTCCTCCTCCTCTCTAACTTGATTTTCAAAATTCTTTTTGAGCTCTTCCATGGCCTGAGCCCATTGGGTGGGCTGGGACACAGAAGCCTTGATTTCTGTGTCTTTGCCTGATGGTAAGCATTGTTCTTCCTCATCAGAAAGGAAGGGAGGAAATGCCTGTTCGCCAAGAAAGTAACCTTCTATAGTCTTATTTCTTTTCCCTTTTCTGGGCATTTTCCCAGCCAGTGACTTGACCTCTGAATATTTTCCTCACACCCACCTCACCTCCTGATCCTCCCAGCCCGTGTTTGTGGTCTGAGATTCAAATGCTGCTTCCAGCCTCAGGGCTTTTGGCGGGGGCAGGGCTGCTATTCAGTATGAGATTATGTTCTGGTGCTGAGGTCGGGGCAGGGCCACCTCTCAGGCTCAGTTCCCTCAGGGGGTTTATGCACAGACCTTCCGCAATGGATTCAGGCTCCCGCCCGCTTGGGGAGCCCCTGTCTGCAGCCGCCTCTCAGCTTCTACCTCCCGGGGGGGGCCTGTATTATGGGGGCACCCCACTCCCCTCTCGACCCGCCAAAGAGACTCTCTCACCCACCCCTGTCACCTGTGGGTGGAGGGACTTGTGCGGCCGCTGGAGATCCCGTCCCTGAAGCCTGCTCGGATCTGTTTCTCTCGGTGCCGCAGCCGTGGCCGCAGCAGGTCTGGGCTGGGCTTTGTGTCTGCAGCGCGACGGACCTTTTGCGAGAGGTTTGCAGATGCCTCTGTGGGTGGAGGGACCCGTGTGGCCGCTGGAGATCCTGTCTGTGAAGCCTGCTCGGATCTTTTCCTCTCGGTGCCGCGGCCGCGGCAGGGCTGCACTCAGCTCCCAGTCCCGGCGCCCAGTCCGCAGCGCGAAGGACCCCCCCGCGAGAGGTTTGCAGGTCTCTCTAGAACAGAAATCTCCCTCGCTCCAATGTTCCGTGGCCTCTGGGTGCGGAATTCGCCGTGAGTTACTTCCCTGTAGCCATTCTATGGGTTGTGGGTTCAGAGCTATGTGTATGTGCGTCTTTCTACTCCACCATCTTGGCTCCGCCCCCTTAAAGGAAATTTAAACTTAAAGGAAACTTAAAGGAAATTACAGGAAGTGAAGTACATGGGGTCAAATCATGCTAAGACATGGTGGAGAGGTGGGACAGGTGAACTACCAAGTAAGCAGGTCATTTTGATTGAAACCCAGAAGTCATGAAAAAGGATGTAAAATAAGTCAGGAAAGGTAGACTGGTGACAGATTGTAATAACCTTTAAATACCACTTATGAATATATCTATATATGTGTGTATGTATATATGTGTGTATACATGCATGCATGCATATATGTATGTGCATTGTGTATATATATACACACATCTATATCTATATCTATGCATATGCATAGATGTGTATGTATATGTATATGTATATATTTTATATATTTATATACATATATATATATATGTATACATATATATATACATATATATATATATATATATATATATATATATATATAAAATCCCAGAAGCAATAAGCAGCCAATGAAGGTTCTTGAGCATGCATGTGACATGACCTTACATACTTGTGTTTTAGAAAGAATAGTTTACCAGTTTGTAGAGAATGGGAGTAGGAAGTAGATAGAATGAGGAAGACAAATTAGTACACTATTGCACAGTCCATGTTAGAGTCAATGAAGGCCTGGACTAACTTGGTGCTTGAGTGAACAAAGAGAAAAGAAAAGGTGTCAAGAGATGTTATGAAGGTAAAATTGACAAGACTTGGCAATTGGGTGGCTGTTAGAAGTACAGGAGAATGTTTCCAGAGTTGTAAAGAATAATAAAGAAAGAAATATAGGAATGTTGGACTATGCTGTGAGGCAAAAGAAAGCCAATGTGGGACATGTTAATTGATCATAGATTTGACTATACTAAAGAAAAAAGGTGACCAAGAAACATGTCCAGTAGTAGTACACTGATAACCCTATAACCCACTGACTATTCCACAAAGGGTTCACATTATCCATGCAGATTGTCTCAGAACTGACAAAGTGAAAAGGTGGTTGCTGCTGAAATTCTGCTGGCTGGGTATGACATTGCAGGTCTGGTGATATGTTGTTTTACAAGATATGCCAGAGGGGAATAAAAGAGTGATCCCATGGCAACCTTAAGTCATCCTTGGAGAGATTTTTCATAGCAGATGGAATGAAGATAGCAAAGTTAGCTTCTTAATCCTACTTGCAAAATGAAAAGAAAAGAAACTTTTAAAGCCTTCATCTGTCAGTCATCAGAACAAGTGAAAAGACTAGCTTACAGCAAATCCACAGGAAGAAGGCTTTTACATGCTAGATCATGAGTTTACATGCTAGACCATAAATATAAGAAACTCTAAAGTAGAGTTTCTGAACTTGGTGTCCATGGGTAGATTTCAGGGGATCCATGAACTTCGATGTGAAAAAAACTACACCTCCATTCTCACTAACCTCTAATTGAACATTAGTATTTCAGTTGATTATTTGAAAACACTATTCTAAGAAAGGGCTTCAGAAGACTTCCAAAGATACTCAAAAGGTTAAGAATCTCTGGTCTACAGGAACACATTATGAAGAATTAAGGTGATCTTAGAACACTCTCAGTAAGCTATGGAAAGGGATTGTTTTCTACAACATATGCCTGGAAATCTTTTGAGCTTTTGATAAATTCAGGCCATACATTATTACCAGGAATATATTAATTATCAGGTGCTCTGGACAAAAGACTATGGAGAATAAGTGACAGATCATTTCAGAAGGCATAAGTAACTATAAAGATTGCAAAAGGTAAACAAAAATATTACAAAATGGTCCTCTGCATATAGGAAATATCTCCAAAGAAACTTTTCTCAAAATTCTCATGAATTTTGCAAATTTAAGGATATCACTCATATACTACTTCCTTCATGGACTCTTTCCTAATCTCCACAGTTCTATTCCTACCCATGGAATTTTCATAGCATTTGTATTTCCCTTAGGCATTTATATTCTACATTATAATCCTGGGTATTTAGGTTGAAGTATTAACTCTCCTACTCGAGAAGGTAGCTGGTGACATGGTGTATAACATGCTGAAGCTGAAGTCAGGAAGCCCTGAGCTCAAACCCTGTCTCCTACATTTACTGGGTGTATGACCATGGGCAAAACGTTTGTTTTCGATTTGAGTTTCCTCGTCTATAAAATGGAATAATAGTACATATCTCATAGGATTATTGTGAGGATCAAGTAAGATTATATAAACTTTACGTACTTGAAAGAGTTATATAAGATTAGACATCATTAAGAATAGAAATTCCTTGAAGGAAAAGATCATTTCTTATTAAACTTAGTATCTCTCTTACCCTCTTTTCTACTAAAGTCCTATTCACATGCCTTATTGTGGCATGAAAGTAATCCTGGGTTCCCAAAGGATACATCAATGGAACACAAGCTCTGGTAGGTTCTACCAAGCTGGAAAATCTTGGAGAGCAGACCTGGAAATATATTGAAAGTCTGCAATCTGATGACCTACATAAGTAAGTTCAGATAGATAGATTCATTGCCAGGGACTGATATTTTTGGACCCAGTAATTCAAGAAAGCAGTCTATTAACAATCAGGGGAGAAGGAGGTTGTGATGTTCACTACCAAAAGATCACCCACACCAAGAAAATCATAGATATTTTTGAAGTACAAGAAGTATTACATTTAGGCTGTTGCACAGGAGTTAGGAGATGGTAGATACTTAACAATTTTGTCGAATTGAGTGGGCTCTTATGATTTTAACTACAAAATACAGGAGTGAGAAGTTAACAGTTGAATCAGGTATCAATTTTGCATTTCCAGAATTAATGAATTTGAGTCAAATGGAGGGAATCCATGCTCTTTCAGTTGGTTTCCTCTTTTTTATTTGTGGGGAGGACTCTAGTGACATTTTTATCATATATGTTGGGTACATTCTCTTCTTCCTTACCAGAGCACCAACTCTCTCCACTAGAGTATATGATGACAAAGTTAGAAATCATCTTTAAGTCTAAAGTGTGGCTAATGTGCCAAAAGGCTGGTGAGTGTCAAATTGAAGTTGTACTAGAAGCTAGTAGTACTTGGTTATGTTTTGGAGTCGGGGGAGAGGGGGTTGCAATGTTTCAATTAATAAAGTGAAGTGGAAAAAAATCCATTTCGTGAGTTGTTAACTTTTTCACTGTAGCTCATTAAGAAAACCACCAGACCTTGTGTGAACTCAGATCCTCTATGGAGGTCTTATGGAAGAAAATGAATGTGAATCATATTGAAGTGACAAGATAGTGATCTATACTTCTGAGAAAAGTACTGAGACCAAAGAAACCATGGATTCATCTTATTTAATGAATAAAAAAAAGGACACCTGAATAATCACTTATAAATTTTAAAAATAAATTTTCTGAAAATTACAAAATAAGAAACATTCCTGAGCTTATAAACCCAAAGATGAAAAAGAAATATTTGTTTACATTCAAGTCAATGCAAGCTTTCAACTAAGCAATTTTTTTTTGCCAAGTAAGAACTCATCTTTGGGATTATATTCATTTGCAATTTTTAAAATTAAAAAAAGCAAAAGTCTTTTCTAGTCTTAGAAAAGAAACCAGAAATAGCAATGTGAGAAAATAACATTATTACTAAGTCAAAATATGCCAAGCCTGGAGAAGTCAACTCAAACAATGAATACATACAATGACAATAAAAAGAAGGAAGGTCAAATGGAAGGATAAATTAACTTTTAAAAAAGCAAACTGAAGTCTGAGAATAACCCTGGACTTTTTATATTTTTATGTCAGTTCCCACTAAACAAGAAAGGATAGAATAATGAACTTAGGTTACCCTTTCTTTCTGGGTGGTAAAAGAATGGTGAATGAAACCAAGAAAAATATTAGGGGATAAGGAGCTTATAATTATTATTTGTGAAAATGGGAAGCCAGGATGAAATGCCCTTAAGTCAATATTTACTACCAAAAGCAACAGAAGCATTTAGAAATTTATGAGGATTATTATTCTTTTTCCTTTTTCATAGGATCATGAGCAGTGGGCAATATAATACAATTTTGAATAGATTATAATATGTATTATGTATTAGCAATAGCAATATAATTTTGAATAGATTATAAGGAATATTTCATATCAGATTAACTTAATCACTCCCCTCTCACAGAATTACAGAATTAGTGGATGAAGAAAACATAACCTATACAATTTATATTTAGACTAACTCTCATACACAATTTTTTTAGAAAAATGGCTTAAATTGTTATATGATATTGGTGAGAAATAGAACAGTAAATTGAAAATTGGCAGTTCTCACAAGACCACACATGGGTCCTTCTGGGAAAAAAATAAGACAAAAATCCACAAAAATTATATCCCTATTTTCTAAGGATTATTTTTTTTTTAAATCCAGTGTCATTAGACACTGGATTATAGCGATTGATAGGTGCCAATAGAATAAGCATATTCATTGGTACTATACTGATTGGGTATCTCTCTCCCTCTCTCCCTCTCTTCCTCTTCCTATCCTCCATGTTCAAAAGATAAACTGGAATATGACAATATGGTCTTGCATGGGAAAAAAAGCTGTGAGAATGGATTGCCTATTTTCAGCTTCTTTTTCCCAGGATCATCTGATTGAGGCTTGTAATAGGAGCACATGACCATGGCAAACATATACTTTCATATTTCCTGATGAGGGGATTTAAGGCATTTTCCTTAATCCCAAATCTCCCATTCATGTTGTGGGGAGGCAGGATTTTGAAGCAGGTTAGTAGTGTGATTATGGAATCTACCCTTTTATCCAGAGAAGGGAGATTTCCTGGGCAACAACAATTTTAGGAATTTCCTTGTGTATAGGTCCATGTTTTTATAGTTCTTTCATTTAAAATTATGCCAGTCCCAAACCTCTGTAGAAAAGAAGATATCCTGATACAGTATACTCCTTGAAGAAAGAAGAAGATGGTCCACATGGTTCCTGTGCAACATCTCACTTAGAGATAAAAGTTAGTGATTGGGTTCTAAATCACATGAGCAAAAAAATTGCAGGCTAGACATTTTCTTGGGTCCCTACAACCTCGCAAACCTCTCCAAAATAGAAATTATGTGCCAAAAACAAAGCAACTTCATCTGTTTCCATAGTCTAGGATACCCAAAAAAAAAAAAAAAGATTCACTGACCCTAAGTTCACTCAACATCCGAGACCCTGCAGGTGGCACTTTACCATGTTAACAACCAAAAGTCTTCTGGAGGTTCCAACGTGCAAAAACCAGTGCTCCAAAGCTCTGAATTGCTAGTACCAGAGAAAATAGTCTCTGACCTAAAATCAGAGAACTGAGGAACAGAAGAAGTGGGACAGGTTACAAGGATGGGATACTATGTATATGACAGCTTTGTGCAGCACTCTACCAAGCTTGAAGGAAAAAGTAGCAAGAGATCTAGCTGAGGCCAGATCTGACCACCTAGAATACAGTTGGAACAAAGACCTAGGCTGGTGAACCATGAATTAACAAGTGTGGGTGGAGGCTGAGATGCTTTGAGATCCAGCCCCTAAGGAAACCACCCAGAGAAGGGAGTCAAAAAGTGAGTGAAAAGAAAAATAAGGCAGGGGAAAGTCAATTGGTTGGTCAGACAATGCAGGTCTGATGAAAAGGAATTTTCTTGTTCATCCTTCTCCACAGCACGTTTACCTTCTGGGGAAGTTGAAAACTACAAGGTGGTATGCTAAAAGTGGGAAGGCTGTGCAAGACTCAACATGAAGGTTCACATGAATAACAATTCAATTGTGAGAAATGGGAGAGAACCCTTTCGTGATATTTGAACCAGCTCTGTGTGGCTGGAAAGCTGGATTTCCTCTCCCTGCTGCTTAGAGAGTCTTAACCAAGGAACTAGGTCATGTCCACCAGAAACCCAGTGTAAAAGAAAGAAACTTGACATACAGAGGATGACCTGCTATCACAGGTTCTTAGATCTACTTTTCTAAAAGGAAAGGCAACATTCCAGGGGTCAACAATCACTTTAATCAAGCACATGGATCATTCACTTAGTTCAGGAGAAAAAGTCAGCACTCTGAACTTCAGAGAAAATACAAAAAAATAATAATCAACAGACATGGCTTCCAGATGTCTGACATAAACAATACATACATCATAGATCAACAGACAGATCCAACTGTCTGACCATTACATACATACATAGTTATCAGAGAGAAGCACCAACATCTGGGCTTTCAAAGGGGGTGGGGGTGCTCCTTAGCAATTACCAACAGTCTCATCGGGCCAAACACTTCCAATGAGTTAGCCCCAAAGTAAAACCTCACCTCAGTCTTTATACACTTTATAGAGCCAGAGGGCATCACAACCATTGAGAACCAGTACCTCATTAACAAAAGATTCAGGTCTTCCCACAAATCTTCCCAGGCCCATTAATGGGTGGGGAAGATTTTCTTTGATCATATTATTCAATCAGAGGCACTTGATTATACTAAAACGAAAAATACATTATCAATATGCCCAGTCAGACCCAAAGATTGATACAAGGAGTTTTCTCACAATTTTACATCTTAAGCCATCCATATTCTTATCTGAAAACTAGTCCCCTACTGATCAATCAGTTGTTGTTTTCATGTTCCTCTGATCGGTTTCAGACACTTGAGATGAGTGGGATACCTCTTTTTTCTGAATTCAGGGAACTGAACCTGTTTGCTCTCCCCCTCCCAATTTAGAAAATTCCTGATCTTTCATCCAATTAGAAATCAGATTACCTAACATTATATTGTTTCCTTTTAAATGCCCTTATTTAATTAATTGTTTTTAATGTATAAAAGTCTGCTTCCCCCTGCACTCAAAGTCTAGCCCTAAGCTGAGGAGAAGACCTCATCCCAATTTTTTGAACAAGCAGCATGCATAGCTTAATAAATCAGTGTGCTCAGAAGATTGAACCTTTGTTTCCAAAGTCTTTTCATCTTTCACCCACCACCTCATAGCTCCAGATAATATTATTGGACGTGCAGGTTCCAGAGGAAAGCTAAACTGAATGGTCCTTGAGTTATCTCTGTTCCTTAACCCTATTCATCTACTGAAGATTTCAAGGCATTTAACTACTGAAATCACAACCCTTTTATCCTTTTATGGAGTTACAGTTGGTGTCACCAGCATTCTTGAAAGTAACTCTCAGTGCTGTCACACAGTGAAATTTCTTGGCAAAAAAGAGAATTTTCCTGTCCAGAACTCTAATCCTTAGACTTTCTTGGAGCAGGGACGGCTTTAGATTGAACTTTCTCCCTCTTCTTTCCTCTTGGAACAAGATATTATTTTGACTCTCCAGAGACTGCATGAAAACAAATAAAATGTCCCCAGCCAACCAAAGAACTAGGGGAAAGGGGAAAATCAAACCATGACCAGTAGACATCTCAAATATAGACAATTTAACACTTTTTAAAAGTAGGAAAAAAATGTTAGTGTTGTTCTCTCATTGGAGAGAAATGTTGAAAGGATTATATCTGTCAAGAACAACAAATGGGTCCAGTCTGGAGTCTACAAACCTAACTGCTCATGAGTAAAATGCTTCTCTAAAGTGAGTAAAGTGAGAGTGCAGCCCTGTTTTATGAATTCACCCTGAATGCTATGGAGAGTGTAAGAATTAGCTTTTCATTTTCTTAGAAACTAAATAATTCCTTATAATCATTGTATGATGTCATTTTATAATGGATTGTTGATTATTTCAGCACTGTGTAAAGGTTCGATTTCATGATTACTGAAAAGCCCAAGTAGGAGAAGAAAACAGAGCTCTCACGAAAATACTAGGCAATTGGGATACTTTGAAGGCTATTTGCTGTTGTTGAGTTCAAAGACAGCTTTTCTAAATAACATTCCTGTCCTTATAATTCCCATCATATCTTCTATGAACATAATAAAATATACCGTGTGACTCTTCGTATACTACTACCACTACTATGACTACTACTGCGACTTGATGCTATTTCTGCTGCTTACTGCTACAACAACTACGACTACCACCACTGTTACTCCTAAGCTAGAATTTGTATAGCACTATAAGCTTATAGAGTCCTTTACAAATATTAGCTCATTTTATTCTCAGAGCAACCCTGGGAGATTTTATAGATGAGGAAACTGAGACAGAGATTAAGCGAATTACTCAGGGACTTACAAGTGATAGATAAGTGCCTGAGGAAGAACTTGAATTCTTTCTGACTACAAACCCAACACTCTATGCACTGAGACACTCAGCTGCCAAGTCCCTATGGCTGACATTATCTTCATTTTAATATGTGCTCTTCTCTGTGAAATACAGGAGGTTGAAGCTAATTTTTCAAGACTGAATTCCTATTAACACCCTTCATACTCTCTACAATCCAGTCAGACTGGCCCTGAATTCTTCACCTCATCACCCATCTCTTTGCCTTTATGCAGGTTGTCCCCTATTCCTGGAATATTCTCCCATTTCACCTCTACCTTCTAGAATTCTCAGCTTCATTCCATGCTCAATTCAGAGGCCACCTTCTGGGACACTCTTTGGCACCGTGCTCTAAAAAGTTGACCATTATAAATTAGCCGGGTCACACTTGGCCAGAATTCACACTTGCAAAACCATAAACTCCAGAGAAACTGGACCTCATCATCCTTTAAGGTACAGCTCAGGGGTCAGTTCTCTCTCAAGGGAATAGAGTCCTGATCCCTGTTAAATGCTTTCTCCCTTCCCCATTAGCTAATACATGTAGCAGCCCCACAGTAGAATGCAAAGAGTGCTGAACTTGTCATCAAAATAACCAGCTTCAGACAAGAGTTGTGTATCCCTAGGGAAATCATTTAATGTCCTTGTGCCTTAGCTCTTCATCTACGAAATGGCAGTAACACTTCCCTTGTAGAGCTCTTGTGAAAATCAAATTAGATAATCTGTGTAATGCACTTTTCACACTTTTTAAAGTAAAAGTTAGTTATTACTATTTTCATATCTATATCTATATTTATATATGTTGCTCAAGGGAATGAATGCAAGTTCCTTGAATGCAAGATTTGTTTTTGATTTTTTTTGTTTTTGCATTCCTAGAAATGAGCACAATATTGGTTGGTGCTTAATAACTATTTGTATATTTGAATTACATTAATATTTTCATCAATATTGATTCATAGGATTTTAGCATTAGAAGAGTTTTCAAAGGGCAGCCATTTCCCGTTCCCTCTAATGCAGAAATACTCTCTCTGTATTTGAATATAGGAATTCATCTATCTCTTGTACAAACAATTCAAATGATAGGTAACTTACTTTTCTCATGAGACTGTCCATTTTACTTTTCATACCGCTAGAATTTTCTTTCCTTTCATATTGAGTTGAGAACTACATACATGGAGCATCTACCTTCTGGAGATTCAAAGAATAAGTCAAATACTTCTACATGGTAGTGCTTTAAATATATGAAGACAGTTATCATTTCTCTTATCTTTCCTCTTCTAATAAAAATATTGAGAAACAACCTCAAAACATACCCTGCCCATATTATTTAGAAATATAGTTGATCAATACTTAGCTAGAAGGGGCCATACTTTCAAAGTCTAAAAAGTATTTTTAAGGAAAAACAGAGTTTCATAAATTGATGGAAAAACTAGATTAAAAACTAAGTTTTAGTTTTTAAAGCAATGTTTGGAGCAATGAGAGAGGAATTTGTTCACAATTATTTGTAAGAGTAAAATGAAAAGTGAAAATAAGTGATTTTAAATTACTTTTAAATTTTAATTAAATCTTACAAAGATACTTCTGGCTCTGGGGAATAATGAATGAAAGGGAAATAGAGACATAAAAATTTAAAGAGGAAACTCCTACGAAGTCAGACATCAAAAGTGGTCATTGTGGAGTATTTTGTAATTAGCAAATCACTAGGCCAGATCACTTCAGCCATCTCATGATTCTATCACTATGGAATATTATTTTCCTACTGGTGTCCATATTTATTACATTTGCCATCAATGCCACCTATATATACTTAGACAAATAATGTATCTAACCTATTGCCAACGTGAAGTCACTTGCTTCAATGAAAAAAATTAAATCATTAGACAAAATCAGAAAAAACATTTAGCAGAAGGAGGAGGTACTTAGCTCAAATTATTATCAAAGAATTTTTACAGCAACTTAGAGCTTATGTTTAATATAGAAAGAGGAATGTAGCCATGACAGCTGGATTCTGGTACCTCATTACCCTACATACTAGTCTCCTTGAAGGACAAAGAATCTGGTTTGGGGGCAAGGGGGAAGGAGTGTACTACATCAGGAAAAGGCAAAAAGTGACAGGGCAATGACTTTGCTATTCCTTTTCCTTCTTGCTTATACTTTTAAAAGACAGGAAGTAGTTGCCATGGCCACCTGAGCCATTTTTTCTCAACATATGGATAACTGGGGGAGTTACCACAGCAACAGTCAGGGTTTGGAGTCCTCTTTTGATATGTCTAGGGTGAAGGTTGCTAAGGCAACCACTGGTGTGTCCCCATGGGTGGTGATACATCATGTGGGGTTGCTATAGAAGTATTGACATATCAATAATCTTTTTCCTAACATTCTCAAAGTGACTGGACCCCAAAGTTGAGTTGCTATTTATACAGTGAACAGCAAGAATCTTTAGGCAAACATTAGCTTCACAGTTTAATTGCTACATAACCAAATGATAAGAATGTCAAGTAATATATTGAGGGCCAGGGCTAAAAAGTTATGTCCAATTCAAGCTGGCCAGAATCTTTTTGCCATCTGCCAGGCTCATATAGTTTTAATGTACAAACTACTCTAACTAGGTAAATGAATGCCTCTACCTTCCTGGAAGCCTCTGATGTTGATTAGCAAATAATGGATATAGTTATACGAACATTTGCCAATTCAAAAAATGCCATCCCTGCCTAAACCACAGGGACTATGGTGGAACACAGCAGAAGGATGAACTAGACTCTGTTAGCAAGGTAGAGTTATTAAGCATACACATGTTTCTCAATCCCTTGAAAATTGAACATTAAATTTTCCACAAATTTCCCCACCCCTAACAGAATAAAGTTGAAAAAAGTGAAACTAAAGTGGAAATGACTAAGGTGGGTGGGGGTGGCAGATATGCCAAAATATGTTATTCTTCTGTTTAGTAGCTGGTATAAAATAAAACAAAGAAAACTAGGAGAAATTCTAAGAAAACCTGTGCAAATTAAAATAAATTAAATAATAGTGAAGAGGTTTATAATGAATGGTACATAAGTAATCAAAAGAAGCAGCTCTGTGAGAATGGGAAATAATGGTTCTAAGCTCCAGAGATATTCAAGATGAATGTGAAATTTACAGTTGAATGTCAAAATGCTTTAACTACTTAAGGTTTCCTATGTTTAGGGCATTCCTATAAAGTGGAGAAAATTCACTTTATATGTTCCCTTGAAAAACAACAAATATCCTAAGTTAACTTTTTCAAATGAATATATCATAGCTAAAATAATGTTAAAATATTAAATAATCAAATTCTTAGTGTTCAATATTGCCAAACCCAATACCAAATGAAGTATAACAATGCCACTTGTAAGATGGAGTAATTCAGAACAGACAATCATGGGAAAAGTAAAAAAAAAAAAGAGGGCCGGAAGAAACAAAATATGCTTGCATATGGGCTTTCAGAGATAGTTATTTGAGAGGCAGGATAGGGTAGCAAATAGAGGGTTAGCCAAGGAGCCAGGAGGATATGGGTTCAAGTCTCACTTCTGAATATACTGGCTATGTGATGTGGGAGAGAAAAATCGTTTAGAGTTTTAGTCCTTTAGGTTAGTGGTGCCAAACTCAAATGGAAACTGAGGATAAAAAATTGTAGATAATGATACCTGTGGACACATAGTAACTTAAGAACCACATAATGACATTATATATGTTCTACTGCATTTTTATTTATTTTGTTGAGCATTTTTCATTTACATTTATATCTGTTTCCCACACTTGGGAGTGGCTGAGGACTGCATGCTTGATACTTCTCTAGGTAACTCCGTAAGGCTATAAGCTGCAGAGAAAGTATCAATTTGTATCAGTGAGGAAAATTCCTTAGTGAGAGATCCATATAACCAAAGAAATTACAACTCTGATCTCTATCCCTTCAGAACTAATTATTTTCTTCTGAAAATTAGTTTTTTTGGAATTTTTAAAGTTAAATTATTTACATGCAATTTTACAACTACATTCTTTGCAGATGAAGAAACTAAGTCATGAATGAGGCAGAACCTCATCGTGTGATTGGTAGTGGAGCCAACACTAGAATTCAGGGCATCTGATTCAAATCCATTGCCACAGTGCTCTTATTTAAGGCCTTGTGTTGTTTTGGATAGAATGTTGAGGTTAGAGTTAGGAGGACCTTTTTCATTCAAATCCTTCCTCAGACACTGAATTTCTGTGCACATCAAGTGAGAAAGTCAAGCTTGATGACTTCTAAAGTAACTTACAACTCTAGATCTATAATCATTTGAACACCGAATCAATTATATTTATGGGATGATGTACGTATAGCCTAAAGGGTTTCCTTCATTCTCACAACGGTCTTTCTCTTGTGGAGGGAGATGCTATTTTACATTAGTCAATGAAATAGTTACTAACTTTTATTGGAGGAGAAAAGAGGGATTGAATTGAAATGTAGTCACTTTGCAGTGAAATTTTAATTGATTCTCTATTAAATAATGATAATAAAGATGTAATATCTAATAAAATATAAAATACAACAAAACGAAAGAAGTCAACCAGACTGCTACTCCCTTTTACTTTTAGGGAGATCAGGTTTCAATGAATGAAGCAATTCATATTTTAAAAATATTCTATTTGCAACAAGAGATATTTCATGGAGCACATTCATAGTTGCCCTTCCTGCTTCTGGTTGAACACTTGGAAACTTTAGGGCCTACTTGGAACCATGTTTGACTCAGTGATATAGGGCTTGTATCTGAGATGATCAAGAGTTGCTTCATTGGCTCCAAAGTCAGAAGAGCTGATGACCTGGTAGATGTATGAAAGACTCCTTGTCCTTCTCTTCCTCTTATTACATGAATTACATGAGAAATGAATGTTTAAAGCTGATTCTAGAATAGAGGATGGGCAAGGGAAACCCAATCCAACCCTGGCCTGCATGAGACTATAAGCACATGACATCCATATTTTGCTTAGCAAAGCTACCTGGTTTGTCTTTCTTGATCTTAGATGAACATTCATGACTTGGACAAGTTTACGTTTGGAGTTCACCTCATGAGTTCAAGTGATTTTGAGGTATTGGATCCTAGTGAGTTGAAGCTGAATAATGCTCGGCGATTACTCTAGTGACCTTGGAGAGAAGTTCCACCAAAGTGAGGATTGGACCAAGTCTGCTGATTTTAGCAGAAGATTTTTACTACAAATCACTTGGATAGTGCAGGGAGACATGAAATATAAAATGTCTAATTACCAATCCTGCAAACAGTTCTGAGAAGATTGTAACAGAAGTTAAATTACTGATAGCCATTTTAAGTTTCTTTTTGTTAAATATGTGCATGTGAATCTTTGATGTTTAGCATTTCCTTTTGGTTATAGAAATGAGATAACTATGTCATATCTGTTTCATATTGTGTATTAAATGCCTTCCCCGTTTTGAAAGAATCCCTAGATGCAATCCATAAACTAAGCTATTTGCCCACAGGGCACTAGGGAGGGTATTTAATAAGCTTAAAAGTGTGAGAACAGTGGACCTACCACCCTGCTGCCCCCCTCCCACACACACACATGCAATTAGAAGTCAGAATCCTTTGGACTGAACTCAGGTCAAATCAAAACTCTGAATAGATAACAGAGAGTGAGCACGATATGCCATCCTCTTGTGAACTTAGCAGTTGTTCTTCAAAGTTAGATATTTATAAAGTATTGTAATATGTTTAACTGTAATAAACAGATTTTTTTCCCTTTGAAACATCTAAATAAGTTAACAAGTAAGCTTGGTTTCAACAGGCAAGTTAACTTCATGTTTTCAGCCCAAGCTATGCTGAGCACTAGTAAAAGTTCCAAACTCTCCAACTCAAACTACTTTACATATTCCCATCCTCAAATTCCTCAAAGCTCTTAGGTTTAGAAGCAGAAGCTCAGAATTGGGAAGAATAGGAAAAAGAGAAAAGAGCAGAAGGAAAAAAGGGAATAGAGGAAGGGGGAGAAAGAAAGAAGAAAGGAGAAGGTAAAGAAGAAGGAAAAGGAGGAGAAAAAGAAGGGCAGGTTTGGGGTCTAGGACAGTCAAGAGCAGGAACTTAGCGGGGTCCATGATCTTAATTAAACCATCTCTATTTGTTTATTTCCCCAGGAAGAAGGGGGAAGAGGGGAAGAAAAAAATTCCTGTACAAGTTAAGATCAGGTCTGGATCATGGATCAATCAAATAGATCAGTTGTAGACCTGAGGAAAAAAAAATACTCCAGAGGCAGAAGGCAACATCTAAATCAGAGGCAGTGTCAAAATAAACTATCCCAACAAATTCTGACAAGGAACTAGCAAGAAGTGAGATCCAAAGTTCAGGTTACAATAAGTTTAACAGAAGGCAAGGAACAAGGTGTTGAACTAAACAAAATTGTCTCAATTGCATGGAGAAAGAACACAGAAAAAGAACATGAATTCAAGCTCTACTAATCACTGCCTTAACATCTCTGGGACTCATTTTTGTCATCTGTAAAATGAAAGGGTTATACTAGATCAGTTTTCCAGTTCTAAAGCTGAGATTGATACTAATTTGTCATTCTCAGGTGGCCTTTGTGTGTGCATACGTGTGTATTTTTGCTGGTTGTGTGCAGACAGCTGCCAGTTTCTTCTGAAGTCGATTAACCTGGAGAGTCATCCCTATTGTTATCATTGACCTCCATGGTCAAATCCACATGATATTGTACGTGAGTCAAATTTTGAAGCATGAAGGTAACCGTACAACTGTCTGTCTGCAGTATGTTCACAGGCAAGTTTTATATTAAGCCTGAAGAAACTGGGCATAGTAAAGAATTCTACTGGATTATTACACACCAATAACATCTATTAAAATCTGAAGCTGACCTACCTTCCCAAGGCTACAGTAAAATGGTAAGGGAATGGTGCTAAAAAAAAAAAAGGCAAATAACTTAAAATGACATTAAATTGCTTTAACCCAGCAAGATAGCAATAAGACACCGATAACCCCAGATTTGGAATGGTGCTCAGGGGTCACGTAGCCTGTTTTCCTGATTGAGGCAAGACTACAATATCCCTGCCAAATGATCATCCTATCTCCACTTGTAGATCTCCGGGGATAGGAAACTCACTATCTCCTGAGGCAGCCATGACATTTTGAGATAGTTGTAATTACTGGGAAGTTATTCCTATTATTAAGTTGATATATACCTCTCTGCAATTTCCACAAACTTTTCCTGGCTTCACCCTCCCAACCAGGGGTAGAAAATCTGTAGCCTCCAGCCACATGTGGCCTTCTAGATCCACAAGTGCAGTCTTTGGACAGAATTCAAATTTGTTGTATAAAATTTAGATTCAGTCAAAAGACTGCACTTAAATAAGGATCTAGAAGGCCACATGTGGCCAGAAGGTCACAGATTCCCCACTCCTGTTCAAAACCAAACACAATAAGCCTTACCTTTCTTCCATAAGAACTGACTGAATGTTCTGAATTGACTCTATCCGTTTACAAGTGCAAGGGAATTGGTTTTAACAGCCCAGTATCTAATCTCAGGAAAGGGACAAACAGCAAAATGTTATTTCACTAAATAAAATTTCAACAACCCCTGAGGATCCTTTTACAGAGCGTAAAAAAAATCCCTTGAGGGAATTAGAAAAGAAGTGGTAAAACAGGACGGTCATTGACAAAGCAAAGACCAATGTTTCCCTCCCTCCAAACCTTAAAAAGTCAGTTCAGTCAGCTCAAGAAATCCGACTCAAAAAGGAACTGCTTTTTTTTTTTTTCACACGGGTACTTCATAGAGCTGGGCAAACAGAAGCACACGTAGACGTAAGAAAGAATGTGACCAGCACTCTATCATGAGGCCATGTGGCCCTGTTGTCATGAGGAGTGTTGGGACAGATGTGGTATCTTTGAAGTCCCCCAGACAAATGGATCCCAGGGGAATTATGTATGGCCTTTCTCTCCCTTGGGTCTTTCATGGAAGCCTAAAGTATTTCTCTCTGAGCACAGAGAAAGTTTGCTTACCTTTCTTTGTTTTAAATATTTGTCTTTGAATTTATAAACAATGTTAACTGGAGAAATTGCTAATCTTGATGTACTTACTGGGACTGCTGTTAGGAGAAGATAGCTTGTGGGAAAGCTTCAAAAAGAAAGACAGAATTAACATTGAGATATTTTACCAGTGCACTGTCTCTGGCTTGAGGCGCAGAACTAAAAATGATATGAAGAATTGCATGTCCTTTGATACGATGTCTCAGAGCAGAGAAGCACTTGTTTCTATTGGGAGACCTATCTTTTAAATAAATATTATTCTAGAAGAGACATGCAAATAGCAGCGGTTGAATAGCCCTGCTTATCACCCCAGCCCATCCCATCACTAATACCCAAGAATGTTATTGTTATAAACTACTTCTTCTGGAGGGAATCCTATGTTGGAAAATCATCATAGATTATCTATTACCAACATCATTACTCATAAGTTAAACAATCATTAAGTCCTGAAGGGATTATTGTGAACTGAACAGAGGAGAAAAAAAGGTCCACATTTTCCTTTGATTATAAGAAAAAGCAAATAGAATTTCCATGGTTAGGATGAGTTGCATTTGAAA
This sequence comes from Notamacropus eugenii, assembly GCF_028372415.1. Classification (NCBI taxonomy): domain Eukaryota; kingdom Metazoa; phylum Chordata; class Mammalia; order Diprotodontia; family Macropodidae; genus Notamacropus; species Notamacropus eugenii. The sequence goes on along the minus strand of NC_092876.1, from coordinate 148,055,517 downwards.
AATGCATTCTAGACAGGCCCTTGGGTTTTGCCTTTAGGTCCATTCTAGTACACTGAGATTACAGTGTATTAGAATGAATACAAGTATTCAAAACTTTCCATCATGATTTCTGAGAAAGACCTGTCTTTCTAAATCCTTCACAAGATAGAAGAGGAATCCTTCAGGAACTAACTCAACCAAAGAAAATCAAAGGTCCCAGTACTCATTTTGCGCTTTCAGAATTATTTTCCAACAACTTCTACAACTTTCAATTAATGGAACAAAAGGCAGCGATTTTACATGGAATTGTGTTTTTTCTTTTCTTTTTTTTCACTCTTCTTATGCTTTTCTGCCAGCTCTATCGCTGAGACCAGAAGAGGAGATGACTGACAATGTTATTACTCAGTCTTAGGAAGGATATCTTTAAAATGCTGGGATGATTCCACAGCATTATTAAACTTCTCTGAATCATTGCCATTAGCAAGATTAAAAAGCAGAGGAAGAAGAAGAAGCAGCCATGTCATCTACTGTTTCTCAAAACCCAGCACAGCTTCTGGTTGCTGTTAACTTAGGCAGACCAATTCTTTTTAGATATCACAGTCACAACAAGAAGCTCAAATACGTAAACACAAAGGTTATCAGCAGACACAGGAACAGAATGTTCTTTAAATGGGTTTTCCAAAAGTTTCAAAAGTTTGAGAAGCCAGAATAGTCTCATAGTGTCAAATCAAGTGCTATATAATGAGATAAAATCACTGCAGTCACTCAGAGCTCCTCAAGAATATGTGATTAATAAAAGGTACATTGTTAGGCTCTGCACACTATCTAATTTTAAAGGAGAATTGTTTTCTGTATTTTACAGGAGAGATTCCAGATTTCTCTGGGATTTTCAGAACTGTTACATGAGGGGAAGAGGGCAAGAGGGACTAGGTAGGGAAATGCTCAAAAATCCCAGATACCAAGCAGTTAATCAACAAACATTCATTACATGCCTACTATGAGCCAAGTATTGTACTTGGTGCTGGCAATATAGAGAAAAGAAACAGTTCCTGTCTTCAAGGAGATAATATGCATAGACAAACAGACAGTAGACAGATATAGATAGAAAGATAGGTAGATAGACAGGTGGATAGATAGATAGATAGATAGATAGATAGATAGATAGATAGATAGATAGATAGATAGATAGATAATATTAATAGTGCATTTAACATGTACCAGATACTATACTAACCACTTTGTATTTATCATTTCATCTGATCCTCACAACCTTTGGAGATAAGTATATTTGTCTATACACACATATATACATACTTACAAAAGGAAACCTTTGCAGGAGAAGAGCACTAGGAACTAGAGATGAGGGGAGGACACATCAAGTAAGGCCTCATGCAGAAGGTGATGTTTGAGATGAGTTTTGAGTTGTGATCTCTAACGTAGGATGGAAATGCCTTTCATAGTTGGAAAGTAGCACCTCTTAAACGTTATAAAAAGAAGAAATGTGTCACTCCTGTACTATCTAGAATCTTCCCTATAATCAGGAGTCCTATCAACTAAGTAACTCCACATGAGAATGTTGTCAAAAAACATCAGAAAATACAACTTTTCTCACTACGTGCCCTTCAATTCAATTCAGTTCAATTCAGAATATTTCTTCAGCAACTTCTATGGGCAAAACCCTGTGTGATAAATTTATGTGATAAGCACTCAAGCTCTTAGGCTAGTGCTGAGATGTTAGCATATTGAACATTATAGCCTAAATTAACATACATGCTTAATTAATCTTCATTTCTGGCTCTGAATGCAGTTTGACCTCTGTTCTGTGGAAAGAGAACAAAAAGAAAGGAAGCAAGGAAATCATAAAAGGGAGTTGAAGTGAACCATCACCCAAAATGTTAAAACAATATAACCTGGCCCATTCCTATATTTCCAGACTTCTTATACTTTATCCACTCCATGTACTCTGTGATCCAGCCACTCTGACCAGTCTTCCCTGTTAGAATGGGAACACCTTGAGGGCAAGGACTATTTTGACTTTCTTTGTACAGACAAAGAACACTGCTGCCTTGCTGCTTAGTATCGTGGCAGGGACACAGTAAGTACTTAATAAATGCTTGTTTGATAGATACAGGAACAAGCAGCAAAGGAAAGTGCCTCATCCCTCCTGACATCTGACATCTTCCAGGACTCAACAGGAACTGGCCACTTCCAGCCCAATCTCTCCATCCTCCTATTGCGCTACAACAGCAATCTTTTTGTCCCTGTGCTCTGGTAGCTAGATTCAATTATGTGTGTCACTGATAGATGTAAGTCACAAATGGAGATTAAAAATTTGCCAGAAAAGGAAACAGGAAAAATAAAAAACACAGTAAGCAGGCTAAAAGAAATCTCTTAAAGAAGGTTTGTTTGTAAAGATAGATAACAGTTGAATACCACCAACTGTTGTTTCAGGTATTACCCACAACACAGGTTGCCAGTACCACACATCAGCAACCAGTAGTGGAAACCGTTAGATCAGAGATCCGCAAAGTAGAGTCTGCTTGCCAAATCCAACCTGTTACCTGTTTTTGTATGGTGTATGAGCTAAGAATGACTTTTACATTTTTAAATTCATATTTAATTAAAAATATTTTAAAATACTTAAAATAAAGTATATTCCTTATTTTAAAATGCAAAAAACATTCTTAGTTCATACACCATACAAAAACAGGTGGCAGGTTGGATTAGGCCCATAGGTCATAGATTGCCAACTCCCATAGTAATCATAAATTTCTTAAATTCAAGAAGGACAAGATTAACTAGAAGAGTTCTAAGACCTAAGAACAATAGACATTCTACAAGTCTGGTTAATTTGCAACCCCAAAGATACAGAGAGGTAACATTAATTATCTAAGGCAAAAGTTCTTAACCTAAATCCTATGAACTTGTTTTTTAAGATAGTTTGTTAATATTTCAACACAATGGATTTCCCTAGTGATTCTATGTATTTTATTTTATGCATTGAAGAACATTATTCTGAGGAGTTCAACTGCTTCATCTAACTGCCAAAGTAACTGTTTGTATGTTACATAACATACAAAAAAGTTTAAGAACCCCTACTTCAGTGGATAGAAGGCTGAACTTGAAAAAATGAATATCTGGTTTCAAATCTGGGGCCTTAGACACCTTTTAGATACTTGACCATGGGCAAGTCTCAGATACTACCTCTGACCTGTCCACCATTATGAATAAGTTTGTGATTTGTATCACACAAATGAAGTCCCAGACCTTTGCTGTTAAACGGTAAACTCATTTTGAGGAGGCGCTGTTTCATTATTTAAGCTTGTATCCTCACTGCCATGATCAGATCATACCTTAATGCCACTAGCATTTGGTCTAACAAATTGTATCCTTATATAAGGAAAGTGTATTTAGATTCCTATGAAGTATCACAGTGGTTAGATAGCTGGATTCAGGATCAAAAGTCTCTGGAATACATGGAGTCTTACTTCTGCTAAACAAAGACTGTGCTACCCAGTCAATCGTTTCACTCCCAGTGCCCCAAGAAACTTTCTCAAGGTTTTAAGTTGCAGAGAAGGTGTTGTTCTCCTTTGATGAAGAAAATTCCTCATTAGGAGCTTCCTACACCCATGGAATCACAAGTACAATGACGATGATGAGGATGATAGCTCACAGAGAACTCAGGCACGTAGAAATGAAAGCTAAAGTCAGTTTCACTATCATGTGACTGTATAATTAGCGAATGACTTTTTTTTAACAAAGGGGAAGAAAGGGTTGGTTTTCACTGCTAAGAATGATTTAAATTCATATTAAAGTCATCACTGAAGACTAAAGGAATATACACTCTCAAGTCTTTAGAGACAACATCATGTGTATGATGATAACACATGGAGCACATCACTCCAACTTTCACCAATCACACTAAGATACTTATTGATAAAACTTAACAACTCTATGAGACAAATAACAGAAAATAACTCATTATTTACTTTACACACTCATTAGCTGGGATACAAATACCTCTGGCAGTCATTTACTAAAGAGGTAGAAAGAGTCTATGAGGTCAATAATCCAAGTTGCTGACTGAAGCCCAGAGAGATTAAGTAACATTGATTAATTGATTCCCTAAGGTCATTCAAGTAGTAAGTAGCAGTGTCAGAATTTGAATCCAGGCCCTCTGATTACAAAACCAAAGCTCCTTCCACCATACCATGGTGGCTATAAATGAACCTCTGGAAAGAGAATAGCTATATTCAAATAATTTAAGAATAATCCTTTAAAAGAGAGATCAGCTCTGTCCTTTGTAACTCCAAAGGGCAGAATAAGACCAATGGACATAAGTTAAAGGGGGAAAGGCTAAGTATTAATATCAGGAGGAAAATTTTTACAACTATATGAAAGAGAAATGAGGCCCTGAATAAGGCACTGAAATAGTTTATGAGGTAATGAAATTTCCTCTCATTGTAAATAATTAAGCAAAAAAAATAGATTATCTATTTGGGATATTATAGAAGGGACTCTCAAAATGAGTAGAAAGTAGGCTCACATCCTTTCTAATAGAAAATTGCTAAGATTCAAGTTGAAATATAAATATCTCTAGCCACTTTGAATTTCTATTTAATGATTTATTAAAGTATTATCATAATCTACTTTGAAAAATATTTTTCCTCTAACAGTGACATTGAAAAGCATTTTATTTTCTTATTATGGTTTTATTGCCTTAGGATAAAGTACTTTACAAGAGGAATACATCTGTAATTCCAAAATAAAATTTGATTGGAATATTAAATTTGAGAGATTGTTGTATTGAGATAACAGAAATTTGCTTAACAATGTTATTGGGGGGGTGATGTAATCAATAAAAACACCACACCCGAATCCCATGTAATTTTTGCAAAGGTCTCAATAGGTATATCACAAGATTCACCTTTCGTCAATGAGTTTCTTCCAGCAGACTTAGAAAATTAGAAAATCAAATGAGTGCTATGATGGCTGCTTCTGTTATGGCTGTCATTATTAAGCATCTTCTTGTTTCATAAATTGAAATAAATGCATAAGGGAGACATGATACAATTTGGCTGGGAGTAGGGCCAAATGTTTTCCCATACATCCAGGGACCAGTGATTTTCTGAATGGCATTTGAGTTATTTTTTCCTCTAACTAATTCTAAGTAAAGTCAGCATATAATTCACTAAAACAATTATCTCCAGTACTCACAATCCCTCTAAAGTCTGCCCCTCTGCTTACCTTGTCTTTGTTTTCAGAACCAGAAGCTTCCGGTTTGGTCCGAATGAGAAACGGAGTGGACAGTCTCAGTAGGACCCTTTCAAAGGTGGCATTGATCTTTGGGGAAACTATGTCAAAGCAGTCCTCAAACTTCAGAGTCTTGTGAGTGTCACATCGGAGCTGTTTCCTAAGCCCTTCCCCCAGCTGCAGAACCAGCATGCTAGCATCAAACATCAGGTGGAAGGGGAAAGCTCTGCAGAATGTGTTGATGCTGATTCGGAGGTCGGCAGGAGTCTGGGATGTTCCAGGGGGAAGGTTTTTCGTGATGTTTGAATTTTCACATTCCTTAATGACAAATGTGAGACAACTGCAATTCCCTGGGTTTGAGCCCTCCAAGCACAGTTTCTCGTTGTTCACTTGTTCCACCTCCAAATCCAGCCGGTAGATCTTCTTTCCTGCAGCCTTTATCATTCCAAGCATTGCGAATCCCACAATGTGGTGAGGATGAAAGTAATGGAGCATGAGAGAACCTTCTGGAAGCTCTTTGCATAGGAAAGATGGAGATTCCAGAGTGGCCTGTCGTCCAAATGAAGTTCTAATATGTTCCAGCAAAGCATCGAAGCCATTAAAGAAGTCTTGCAAGGTGCTGCCTACAGCACGAAGGACCCTCTCATTCTCATCAAAGCAGATATTGAAAAATTCCTCCCCAAATCTTTCTTGCATTTCTTCAAACTTCAAACCTAAAAGCAAAGGGAGAGCAGATGTTGACATAACTGAGAAATAAGTGTTGGTATGGCCATTCTCTACCAGAATTTCTGACTTCTATGCTCCTATTTTACATCCCCCTAGAGGAGGTAAGACCTGCAATGGTCTAGACCTGCATAGACTTCTGGGATTTGGAAAATTTTAAACATCCCAAATCTCCCAAATCTAAATTAGTTCAAGTCATTGGTATCCTCTGTAGGGGAGGTATTACACTATAATTTTTTTGTTACTCACAAATAAGGGACCACAGTCACTTATGCACAAGGAAGGTCACAAAGGTAGAAAGGACATTAGAGTTCATCTCAGAGGCAATATGGTATAGTGGGCAGGACCCTGAACTTTAAATCAGGAAGATCTCCATTCAAATCCTAACTCTGATACTTATTAGCTATTTGACTCTAACTTGACTCTGGAAAAGTCACCTGATTTCTCTTTTCCTCATTTTTCCCATCTGTAAAATAAAAGGGCTGTACCCAATGTCATCTAAGCTGTAAGCCTATGATGCTTATGGCTCTCAAATGATGATCCTTTGATCTCTAACCCCTTCATTTTGCAACTAAGAAAACTGAGACACAGAGAGATTAAGTAACTTACATGGTGAGTAGAAGGGAGAATTGGGAATAAAACATTCAGTTCTTCCGCTTTGTATTTTATAGATTAAAATATAAGGTCTTCTAGTAAATAGAGTATAAGCTTCCTAAAGGCAGGAACTATTTTCTCTTCTTTCTTTTTTTATCTTTAACACCTAGCAAACTGACACATATTAGTTGCTTAATTATGCTTGCTGAATTGAGTTCTTTTTTTAAAAAAAAAATATTTATTAAAAAGTATTTATTGGTATCATTTTTGTATCCCTTTAATTTCCCCCAGTATCCCTCCTCTCTCCCTCCTAAATGGCTTTTCCAAATATTTTTAAAGAAAAAGAAAAATAAGAGGAAAAGATCAGAATAACTGATCAAAACGTCTGAAAATATGTTCAATAAACCACACTCACTGACCTCCCACCTCTCCAAAGGGCTAAAGTGGGGGTGTCTTCTCATATCTCTTCTTTCAAGCTATGTTTGTTCTTTGCAACTTGCAATATTCAATCTTGTTGGGTTTTTTGTGGCTGTTCTTTTTGTTCACATTATTGTAGTCATTCTGTATATTGCTTTCTTGGCTTTGTTTACTTTCTTCTGCATCAGTTCATAGAGCTTTTTTCCATGCTTCCCTATATTCATCATCCATAATTTCTTATAACATAGTAATACTCCATTACACCATTGCACCAATGTTTATTCATTCCTCAATTAATGGGCATCTCCCTTGTTTCCAGTTCTTTGCCATCACAAAAAAATGCTGGTATAAATATTTTGGTGCATTTGAGTGCTTTCTATATATTTAATATAATTTTGACTCCAAGTCCAGTCCAATAAAATAGTGTCTTCTGAAAGAGAATTCGCTCATTTCTTTGTATTTTCCAGAAGTTAATAAATTGACCAGTGATGTACAGTTAAAAGAGTACTGACTCTGGAACCAGGGCACATGGGTTCAAATCCTGTCTCTAACATTTCCTATCTTGGTTACTTAGGTAACTCACATGACTTCCCTGGGTCTCAGTTTCCTCAACAATAAAATGAGGGAATTAGATAAGGTGGTTTATCAGGGTTTTGCCAGCACTAATTCTATGACCTTTCCTCAATTTTAGCCCCTAACAGTTGATTTCAGTTCGTGAGTATGGATAACTCTAACACATCAGCAATAAATCTTGTATCAATCACCTGGTCAATGTTAAACTTTGCCCACCTTACTTATTTCCTTTTTTTGAGTTCCAGCTCATAATTAGTTCATCTCTCTCCTTCCTGGAGGATTATCTTTAGTATTGTCAAAAAACAAACAAAAAGTGTACATCACTGTTTTATCCAGTTTACATCTTAATTTTCAATTTAAATATATGGCATATATTTCAAAATGGAAATAATGAGCTCACTAAGTGTTTCTTGGGAAAACTATAATGAAAACTCAGTGTTACAGAGAGAGTTAAGAGGTGAATCACCAGAAAGGGCATAAAATCAAGCATGAAATGAAGTGGAATATGTCAATAGCAGGAAGTTCCTTGGGAACAAAGTATATTCTTTTCATTTTGACTTGAAAGCTTTGATCTCAAAGGCAATTTGGGAAAGTCCTCTATCAAAAGTATCACAACTCATTCATCTCTTGGTCATTTTATTTAAATGATGTTGAAATTTCTTTGTCAATAATTTCAATTCCTTCTGGACTTGTTATCTACAGCATATGTCTCTTCAGTTGTGTGATATGGAAGGGAGAAAGGAGCTGCTGACCCCTAATATGTTAAGGTCACCATGAATTAAAGAACATGAATTAAAGAAATTAACTAACAGCTCAGTTGGAGATCAGTGCTATCATTGGCAATGTATACCATAAAACCATTAAATTAATGTTGACTAAGTGAAAGTTTCCTTTATTACTTTTGAGCATTGCAAGATGAATTTCTTCAAGACTAAAATCAGGTTCTTGGAAAAATATTGTTGTTATTGTTCAGTGGTTTTAGTCATGCCCTACTTCTTGGTGACCCCATTTGGGACTCTCTTGGCAAAGATACTGGAGTGGTTTGTCATTTCTTTCTCCAGTTCATTTTATAGATAAGGAAACTGAGGCAAATAGGGCTAAATGACTCGCCCAAGAGTCATACAGCTACTACATGTTTGAGACCAGGTCTGAACTCTTTCTACTGTACCACCTAGCTGCCCCAGGAAAAATATTAAGTCCCCCTCAACCCTAATAGCACCAAATACCATGACACTCAGAAAGTCATTTCATAGCCTCTGAAGCTGGATGGAGTGTACTTTGAAAGAACTCGTCTCTAGGTATAAGAGAAATCAAGAACTACTTCTGACATGTATTTTGCAAAATACTGAAGTGTCATTGCAGTAATTGAATAAAGCTTACTAATATAAAGATAATGAAGAATATTTATGTAATGCCTCCCATGGCAGAAGTTCAAAATATTACCCAAACATCATCAAGTAAATAAAATAACCACATGTAAGAGATGATATAATAAAAATGAACAAAGCCCAAATTCTCTTAATGGGAAATTTCCATTACACTAATAAACCACTTGTGTGCTTAGCAATGCAATGAAAATTAAGACTAAGAAGATGACCCTAAGATACTTCAAGATAGTGAAATGTCTTCTGAATCACTAGAGAAAACCTCAGTGATGTTCACTATTGAAATCTATCATGCACTTAGCTGTCAAATTTATCTTCCTAAAGCACAAATTTGATATGTTATCTCTTTATTCAATCAACTTCAGTAGCTCCCTATTGCCTCCAGGATCAAATATGAACCCTTCTATTTGGTATCCAAAGTCTTATCCCATCCATGCACTTCTCCATTCTTCTTACCCTTTACATCTCACATTTATTCTACAATCCAGTGACACTAGCCTCCTTGCAGTTCCACACACAAGATACTCTATCTCCTGACTCTGGTCATTTTCTGGGGCTATATTCCATGTCTGGAATGTTCTCCTGCCTCATCTCCACCTCTTGGTTTTCTAAGATTGCTTCAAGCCATAGCTAAAATTTTACCTTCATCCAGAAGCTCTTATCTCAGTTTTCCTCAGTTCTAAATCTATCCCTCTGTTGATTTTCTCCAATTTATCCTGTATATATCTTTTTTGGACATAGATGCATGTTTTCACCCCCATTGGATTGTTAGTTCCTTGAAAGCAAAGACTGTCCTTTACCTTTCTTTGTAGCTACAGTGCTTAGCACAGTGTCTGACACATAGTTGATACTGAATAAAGGTTTATTTACTGATTAAATGACCGAGTTCCTCATATATATAACAAAGCATTTGGACTATGGACCCCAGGATCCCTTCTGGATCTACATCTAGAATTCTACGATCCTACTCTCAGTTAGAATTATAGAAATAGCATATTGCAGTGAAAAGAATACCAGATATGAATTCAAAGGACTTGAATTTCTATCCAGATTCTAATACTATTTAGTCTTTTGACAAATCCCTTAACATTTCTGGGCTTTGTTTTCTGTAAAATGGAACTTGGGTTAAATAATGTTTAAGTAGATACTTTGTAGTTCAAAAGATAATATCTTTGGAGTTATACTTCTAAATTATATTAAATTTATTATTTGGGGGAATTAATATCTATTTGGCCTATAAAAAGATACAGCATTTTTGTGCTTAGTTTCAAAGAATCATATGTGGGAGCTAAAATAATGTCTTTTCTAAGATAATCAGTAAGAAAATCCTCTGTGCTTGGAAATGGGGCATCATGAGCAATGAAGAGGATTCTTCAAAATAAAATCTTTTCATAGCTGTCAGTAACTGAGGTTCTCTGGTGATATTTACTAAAGAATGGAATAATAGCAAGGCAAGATACATAAGACACTGGACTTGGAATCAAAGAATAGGGGTTCAAATCCTGCCTCAGATATTGACTAGCTATATAATTCTGGGCAAATAAATTCCTTAACTTCTATCTACCTGAGTCTTCCCATCTGTAAAATGAACACAGTGGCCTCTAAGGTTCCTTCTGGTTCTAAAATGTAAGAACCTATGACCTTGTCATAGACACAGTGACTGGAGTGGTGATTGTCAGACAAGAACAATATTTACTGAACATCTATTACTATGAAAAGAAAGATAAATGGGTGTTCCTGTGCTCAGATTGCTGACACTTGTGGTCACTCACTAACCCCTCTGCATTGAACCAGACCCTTGTTGAGCCACTTGTCAATCTGAGTGAACTTGATTGATATCTGAGAGCCTCTGATCACATGGAATGATTACATTTCAAATTCGTCATTTCTAAAGAGATCTTTTATTATCTTTAAAGGAAATGAAAATGTTTTTGGAGAAAAATGTTCTTCCAGACAAAACATATGTCTTCATTAACCACAAAATACTTAGAACTGTCATAGTGGACAATGTAGTTAACCTTTCATATGATTCACTATAATGTTGTTTTTGTTTTTCAGTTATTTTAGTCTTGGCAAAGAGAATGAAGTGATTTGCTCTTTCTTTCTCCAGCTCATTTTACGGATGAGAAAACTAAGGCCAATGGGACTGTGACTTACTCAAAGTCAAACAACTATAAGTGTCTGAGCGTCACATTTGAACTCAGGTCCTCCTATCTTCAGGCCCAGCCCTCTATCTGCTGTGCCATCTAACTGCCTGCTCTATAATTACAAAGCATTTCATAGCCATTGTCTCATTTGAGCCTCACAAAACACTATGAGGAAAGTAGTGTTAGTATTGTCTAATAAGGCTAAGAGATATTGTGAAAAGGTGGAGGAGTTGCCACCTGAACCCAATACTTTGGACACCAAGTCCAGTGATCTTTACAAAGATGACTCATTTAGAAAGAAAGTGATGACTCAGAAGTTGGATTTTCCAGTGAAGTAAGAGCTTATGATAGCTTACTGCCCTTAAGTGAAGTTTATAAGTTTAAAACCACATTGAATATCCCTGTCACTTCTTGCTCACTCTCTAGCCTGCTCTACTTCCACAATGACTGTCTTGTCTCCTTGAAAATGACTCCACTCTGAGGCCTATATGTCAAGTGGTGAGTCCCTGCCTGGAACCACCATATAGTGAGAAGTGTGAGTCACACTGCCCCCTTCTCTTTTGGCTCACCCTCTAACCTGGTCCATTTCCATAAAGATGGCCTTCTCTCCTTCCCTCTTCCTTCACTTCTCCTCTTTCTCTTCCCCCTTTTCCAGCTCCTTCTTATGTTTTATTTTCCCCTATTAGAATGTAAGCTCCTTGAGAGCAGGGACTATCTTTTATTTTTCTTTTTGTATCCCCAGTTCTTGGCACAATTCCTGGAATACAATAAATGCTTAATAAGTGTTCTGTCTGTCCATCCAATGTATCTTTCTATGATGATTTCACATGATTTCTCCTAATATACTCTACATGCTCAATCCAAATTGTTTTTTTTTTGTTTTATTTGTTTTTGCTATTTATATGACATTCTGGGTACAAGGTAGATTTTTAAATCAGTCTTCTCTTTCTGACATTTTTGCTTCTGCAAAATCAAAATCTTTTTTTTAAACTTAATGGTAAAATTATCTAGTAGTTTAAATGCTCAAAGAGTAATAAAATATTAGACCTTAAAGACGCCTTTGAGAGAATTCAGTCCCAAACTCTTATTTACATAAATGAGAAAAGTGGAGCTCAGAGAGAGTGGGACTTACCCAAATTCAAACAGTAAAATATGGACAAAGCTGGTATTAAGGACCCAGGTCTGCCAACTCCAGAGGAACCTCCACTAAACCATTTGGTATATTCTAAAAAATCTGGTCTATATATGTTTTTTCTCCCTTTCTACTGACTCTATCTACAATGAAGGAAATTTTCCAGTGTTTATTTGACTAGATGGGAGGAAAACAGTAATAAAAAGAACTTGTCTTCTCCAAACCCATACATTTTTGTTCTGACAACTAGAGAAGAGAGAGCACTGATCCTAAAAGAGCAACAGCATATCTTTAGTTTGATTTATTCTTTCTAAAGCAAGTAATAAAATGTGAAGTCCAGAAATGAAGCCTCTTATACTGAGTGAAAGTGGTCTCTGCTTCCCAGTCTAGAAGAGCAATCTAAAGGAACAGCCTTGTTTCATAATCAGAGCAAAAACCATAGGATTAAGGGATAACAAGCTATTTAAAATAGATTTACATTTTAAAATATAATTCACATAGAAACTAACATACACTGTGGCGAGGGGATGCTCCTTTGTTGTAACAGGCTGAGCTAAAATAGTGTGCTAGAACACTGAATATGTTTAATGAACATATGCAAGGAATGAATGAAAATTTTCTTTATGACAGAAGGAAGGCAGGTTTCTAAAATGAGTGGGAAAAAATACACATGTACTCATTTTCCATTGTCTAAATAAACACGATAGTTAATAAATAAACCTAGGAAAAACAAACTTTGCAAAAGCTGGGTTATTTGGACATAACAGAAGAAAAAGCAATAAGTTCTTGCAGATAATAAAAAAGAAGAACCAACATAATTCTCAAGACCTTCTCCCTGCCAAGCCTCACAGTGTAACCATAGGCAAGCCATTTCATTTCTCTGGGCTCCTATTTCTTTCTCTTTAAAATGAAACTGGGCTAGCTCAGGACCAACAAAATACAACCCACAGGCCAGAGTTTCCTAACCCCTTAAATTAGATGGTTCTTAGGAAACATTCTAGTTCTGCTATTTTTCTATGATTCTAAGTCTTCTTTGTTAGGATAAGCTATTCTACTATCCATTGTTTCACATACTCATCAAATATTTACTGAGTACTTTCTATAAGTAGAGTCATGTTTTAGGTGCCATATGAAATAGAAAGAAGAATGCTGACTGTCATTTTAGAGTTTTCAAACTAGTCCAGGAGACATGACATATGAATAAATATCTATGAAAGGGAAATGAGTGAGGGATCGAGTATTTTAGAAAGTCAAAGGAGGCCTCATCTTGATCAACACTTGTGTGAAGGCATATTTTTTTTAAAAATTGATTTTTTTTATTTTTAATTGTAGCAATGGGATATTGGTCCTTGCCAGATTTCCCACACATGAATTAACCCTGGAAAAATGACACAGTCTGTTTACATCTCCCATTCATTTTTCCACCATATCTTAGATCAGTTTTAATTTTTATTCTTCAGAGATCATTACTTTCCATTTTTTGTGTGTATTTTGTTTAGTCTTTTTTTTTCAGTTATATCCAGCCATGACAACTTTAGTAACTTTTCTTGGCAAAGATACAGGAGTGATTTATCATCTCCTCCAACTAATTTACAGATGAAGCAACTGAAGCAAATGGGATTAAGTGACTTGCCCAGGGTCACACAACTAGTAAGTGTTTGAAGCCAAATTTGAACTCAGGTCTTCCTGACTCCAAGCCCAGAACTCTATGCACTGTGTTATCTAGCTGCTTCTTCATTATCTGTAGCCATACACTATTACTGGGAAAATACTGCAGTTGAGGAGATAGCCTTTACTCCGGTAAACAACTTAGGTTTATAATAACGCCCAGCTTGTTCTCAAAAAAAGTTATGTCTATTGTGACATCTGTCACAAAACCATGCATTATTTTAACAGATGCATGATATATCACTATTTGAGAGAGTCTTTAAAGCAGCATTTTTCCGTGATAAATATTTTTTAAAATCAACAAACAGTAGGATTTCTATATTCTCTACACCTCAGTCAATTGTACAATTGTGAAGACAGCTTGTGATAAAAGAAAGCCTTCTTGTTTACCTTCTCATGTTTCTATCAAAGATACCTTTAATTCATGCATAGAATATTTTCAAAGATTTTTCTAGAGATGAGAAACCAGGCATAAGAGTTGGTAGTTACTGATATCTTTTCAGTTACCTGTTTTTATTTTGGGATAAAAAAATATGTTTTTGAAATCTTATATTTTGAAATACTTGAAAAACCAGTCCCCATTGGAACATTATTTCATTGCTGGTGGAGCTGTGAGCTGATCTAACCATTTGGAAAGCAACTTGGAACTATTCCCAAAGGGCTATAAAAACATGCACACCCTTTGACCCAGCAATATCACTTCTAGGGCTGTATTCCAAAGAGATCATAAAAATGGAAAAGGCCCCATGTGTACAAAACTATTTATAGCAGCTCTTTTTTGTGATGGCCAAGAACTAGAAATTGAGGGAATGCTCATCAATTGAGGAATGCTAAATAAGTTGTGGTATATGAATGTAATGGAAAGTATTATAAGAAATGAAGAACAAACACACCAGAAAAATCTGAAAAGACTGAAATGAACTGATGCTGAGTGAAATGAGAAGAACCAGAGAAATATTATACACAGTAACAGCCACAGGGTACAAGGACTGTTTCTGATAGACCTAGCCCTTCACAGCAATGCAAGGATCTAAAACAATTCCAAAGGACTCATGATGCAAAATGTCATCCATATCCAGAGAAAGAATTGGAACATAGAATGCAGCAGACTATTTTCTCTTGTTAGGTTTTGTTTTGGCTTGGTTTTTCTCATGGTTTATCCCATTCATTAAAATTATTCTATGCAACATAACTAATGTGAAAATATGTTTAATAAGAATGTATGTGTAGAACCTATATAAGGTTGTATGCTGTCCTGGGGAGGAGCGGGGAGATAGGAGGAGAAGATTTAAAACTAATGGAAGTGATTGTTGAAAACTGAAAACAAATAAATTAATTTTTAAAAATTCAAAAATAAAAAAAGAAAGCTGATTTCAAAATCAGCAAGACCTATCTGAGTTCAAGAAACATCTCTAATTCATTCTTGTAGCAAGACCCTTTGCAAGTCAGTTAACCTCTAAACCTCTATGCAATTCTTTAAGACTATAAATTGAAGAGAAGGTGTTATACAGCATGGGTAGAGGGAATTTTCTCATACAGGAGTTCCCCATATGCTTGAAATCACAGATCCAGTACCTGTCTCTGTTACATTTACTCCTCACACTCTTCTGTTTTTTTTTAAATAGATATCTCACCCTTTTAACAAAAATGGTAAAGAATAGATAAGAATAAAGACAAATATCTCTTGTCATCTATGGATTTTAGCAGGATTTAGTGCAATTTGAAAAGCAGAATGACAGAATGATAGAACCTCAGAGTCAAAGGGGACCTCAGAAGCCCATCTGGTGGCAAGTATCTTCCCCCCAACCCACAGAATGCCTCACAAATAGTCATCCAGCCTTTACTTGATGACTGTTCATGAGTAGGAACCTGCTCTGCTCAGTAATTACTGCTAAGGACATTCCACTTTGGGAAATCTTAGAATGTTTTCCATTATAATAAATCTGAACTTGTTCTTTCTGACTTCTACCCTTTAATTCATTCAGTCATTCATTTGTTCATTCATATAGACACAGATTAAATATTCTAGCACTTTCTATGAATAAAGTACCTTTTTGGTTTCCCTTTTAGGATAAATGTAGTGAAGAATGTTACTGTCTCTGCCATTATGGAGCTTTCAACTTAGACTAGGAAATGAGTCATTTACATAATAACTGTAATTCAAGGTAGACTATGAAAGTACTATACATTGGGGCCAATCAAAATATATCTATCAATTAATCAAATATTCATTAAACATCTATTATGTCCAATTCTCATTCTATATGATAGTCCTTTCAATACTTGAAGATAACTATGATGTTCACACTAATTCTGTTTCCTAGGATAAAGATCCCTAGGTACATCAAATGATCTTCATGTGGCATAATGACAATTCATTATTCTGTTCAGCATCCTCCAGATACTCTCTACCTTATCAATGTCCTTCCTAAAAGTCTCAGTGCTATACAGGACTGAACACAATATTCTAAATACAACATGACCAGGATACATTAAATGAATGAAAAGAATGAATGAATGAAAGAAAAGTTATGTTTGAGGTACTACTATGTGTCAACGTTGGTTATACAAATAGAAAAAGGTAGACAGTCTCTGACCTCAAGGAGTTTATATTCTATTACAGCAGTTCTTAACCTGTATCTGTGAAACTGCTTTTCAAAATGATTTTGATAATTTTGTTTCAACAATTTTCTATATGATCCAATGTATTTAATTTCTTACATTTGAAGCATTCTGAGAAAGAGTCTATAGACTTTGTTGGGCTTTCAAAGGAAGTTTAGATTCAAGGAAGGTTAAAAAAAAATCCCTGTAATAGAGATTTACAACATTTAAGTTAAGTGGGCCAGGGAACAATATCTTGGTTTAGAAAGGTACCGGATTGGTGAGTAGAGCTATTAAAAAGTCCATTAATACTTCAAAAGTCCCCTAGCATAATGCCTAGTACTTAATACTTGTTTGTTGAAATAATTCAGATCTTTGAATGTGTTCTTATCTCATTAATTTCTGACCATTGTATTCATAGGTACATCTTTTTACTTGTTTTACTTTGGTGTATTTGTAAAAACCAGCCTGAAAAGTTTCTTTACTGAGAAATACACTTCCCTTACCCTCGGGAGAGGGGAAGGTGGGGTTACTCAGTCAGTCTCCAGATTACTGACTATTGATCAGTCCTGATGGAGTGATTGGCATTTGATTACTCATGTGCAGCAAATGTATCATGGTAGCAGGCTGACCTAGGAACCATAAGGGGTTATGTTGATAGAAGTGCACATACATACTCCCAATATCCTTTGTCTTGAAGTCAACCAATTATAGGTAAATAAGTGAGAGCCCCTGCCTTTCATCCATGGGTCCAAACGTGCACTGTAGTTACACTGCCGCCTTCACACATGGATGGTATATGTAATCCAGCAGCAAAGTCAAAGCCAACATGGGGAATAAAGTGTTTTTTTTTTCACTGTGCCAATTCTGAAATGCATCTGACAGTCACACACTGTGTTATTTGTAATTACCACACAGGGATACATCCTGGAATTGGGGCTCAGGGCAACAAAGGTGAGAGCTAATGGAAATCATAACCTTTTAAAATTGAGGGAGGAGGAAAATTATATGCCTCAGTTCCTTCATTATGCTCCAAGGGACCAGGGACTCCAATCTTTTTTCATTTACTGGTTTTTCCTGCTAAAAGGATTCTGATGTTCCTGTGAGCTCTTGAACAAAAAGCTTTCTTTTTTTTTTAATTTTAGTTTTTGAAGCATAATCCCCAAATAAAAGCTATGCCCTCAGAGTGCTAAGTAACATGAACAGGCTATTGTTCTGTGTAATTGTGCCTTTAATCAAGGGTAGAAATTAGAAAACTGGAGCCAAAGCAGAAGGATACAAAATAAGAAGGAGAGTGCACCCAGATCTACACAGCCCAGTGCTATTCTTGTCTGATCACTTACAGTCATTTTGAAAAATGTATTTAAGTTTCAGTCAGAAACTGATAAAGCAATAGAACACAGAGATTGAAAGTGGCTGAAGAACCTTAGCTTCAGGGTCCCTAAGAGAATTTTCATGTAAGCAAAATGGACATCTTACCCTTCTTCACCAAGCTCATAAGATCATCGAATTAGAGCTACAAGGGACCTTAGAAGTAATCAAGACCAACATCCTCATTTTACAGATGAGGAAACTAAGTCACAGAGAGGTGATTTGACTTGCCCATGGTCACAGAACTAGTAAGAGTCTAAGGTGGTATTTAAACCCAAGTCTTCCTGACTCCAAGTCCAGTGCCCTATCCATTGTGCCACACAGACCTTCAATAATCTTCATAAAGCTTTCCCAGATTACTTTAACCCTCACTTTAAATCACTTCTCTCTGAAGTTATACAATGCTTATCATTTGCATTTATACAGTATTATAGATTTCATTGGTATTAGTCTTAACTACTTCCCTCAAGTAGACTACAAACTCTTTAAGGGTAGTGACCACAGGTGTGCCCCTGTACAGTTTATGGTGTCTAGAAACATCATACACGCACACTAGAATTCAATATATACTTTTGACTTGATTGAGTCTCATTTCTCCAAAGCTACAAACTACAAACTAATCTGCCTCCCTCTAGTCTCCCCCTTCTCCAATTCATCCTTCACAAAGCAAGAAAAACAATCTTTTTAAGACTTAGATCTGATGACCAGGCATATTGTGATCTTGCCCCATAGCCTTCAATGGTTACCTATTGTTCTTGGGATAAAATGCAAATACTTATCAGCCCAGTGTTTAAGATTTCTCCACAACATGGGTCTAAAAAACCTTTCCAAATTTATGTGACATTATTGTGCTTGCAGCACTGCCACATCAGACCCTTATTTGCTCCCCAAATTCAACATATCTCCCTCCTTAATGCATTTTCATGGGCCATTGCCCAACCATTTTCATTCCAACTTTCACCCAAATGCTAGCCCCTACCTAAAGTGTTCCCAGAACTAAAAGTGTTCTTTTCCTCAAGTAGTTAATAAGCATTAATTAAGTGCCTACTATGCCTCTAGTTTTCTGCTACACACTGGGAATCAAAGAGGAGCTCACCATCTAATAGTCTAAATATTCCATTTGGTTTGATCTTTGCTCTCAAACCAAAACTATTGAGTAACTAGGATGTCTGACAATAGATACCTATACCATAAGGGGCAGCTAGGTGGTGCAGTGGATAGAGCATCAGTGTAGGAGTCAGGAGGACCTGAATTCAAATCTCACCTCAGACACTTGACACTTACCAGCTGTGTAACCTTGGGCAAGTCACTTAACGCCAATTGCCTCATCCTGGGCCATCTCCAGTCATCCTGATGGATATCTGGTCACTGGATTCGGATGGCTCTGGAGGAGAAGTGAGGCTGGTGACCTGCACAACCCTCCCTCACTCAAGGCAAAGTCAAGTGCAAGTCATGTCATTATTTCTCTGGTGGCATGGTCTTCTTCAGCAATGAAGGATGAACACACACACACATTTATACCATACTTGCCAAATAGTCTCCATTATTTTGGCATTAAGGATGATATTAATCTGGGCAATAATGATGATCATCAATATTCATAAGGTTTCATATCATCTTCTTAAATAGTATACACCTGAGAAGCAGCTTCCAGTTCTACTGCTCTGCTTTGCATGTAGTTTTTTCTTTTTCTCTAATTGTATCATTGAACTGAGTTGCAGTCACTTTAGGTATTAAATAGAGAATCTATTTTATTAGGAGCCACAATATTATCTAACTACCAGGGACAGATTATGAAAGGTACCTTACACTAAGCATTTAAAATGTCAGGGAATTTATTCCAGTTCCCTCTGGGTTAAGGTCAAATCCCAGAGAAATTTTTCCCAGAGGTTTCACTATAGTTTAAACTCTTACCAATTATATGTCCTGTCTGTCCTATTTGAATAAACATATTTTGTGAATAGCATATTAAATTTTTGTAACTGAATGGACACCCACTATCTAGAAATGACTCTAGATTCATAAAGTTCATGATACTAAAACAATAAATGCAGCTAAGACCTAGTCAGGTCATAGAAAGGCTTCAAATACTCTTCAGTGATAGACTTTATTCTGGGCATCCAATGTAAGTTTGAAGAGGTTTATCTGTAGGGTGATCATTTTTTGTCTACATCATCTGTTTTAAAATTTTTATTGGTATTAACCCCTTGTTATAATCCTCATTTGCAAACAGACCCATCCCCTCTACCCATCTTTTGTAAGGACAAAGAAAGAGAAATAGCAGGACAGCAAAACCAACCAATATTTCAACTATGTCTGAGTACACATTAATTCTTAAAGATAATCTTCCCAATTGTTGAAGGGTTGCTATGTACACGGATGGAGGGAATTCCTTCACTAAAGGAATCATGTGAACTTTGGTATGAAAGAACCAACTCAGATACTCTTAAGCTTTTTTTTAAAAAATACCTTCATTTCTTGAGTGATCTAAACATTGCCCCTATAATGTCATTTGTATATGGTATTATTCCTGCTTGACTTTCATATTTTGTTGTCAATGTAAGCATTTCACAAGAAGCTCTTAACAAAGAGAGCTAGTTCAACATGAAGCTCATGTGAGTAGAATATGGGGAGATTATCTATAAAGTTATAAAAAGGTTACATTTTAGGAAATCATTTATATCCCTAATATCACATGTAATGACAGAATGGATAAATATGAATAGAATGGATAAAATTTGATAGATAGAATCTATCAAATAACATTGCAAATATAAGGAAGTGCAGAACTACATTTGATTTCACTTGATATCAGTCAACAAAATCCCCCAGTATGTCATTTTTATACAGAGATTATGACTTTAGCTAGTGGGTATCTAGTGGGAGAGAAGAGGTACTAGGCTGCCTACCAAACTGAAGGTCTACAGAGCCTACAGGTCTACAGAAACATTGTATGCCTAGGATCCCTGGACAGTCTACCAGTGCCATGCTAGGAAACTGAATCGCTTCCATTAGAATTGTCTTAGGAAGATTCTGAAGATCACCTGGCAAAATAAAGTCCTAGACACTGAGGTCGTTTCTTGAGTTGAACTTCCAAGCTTTCAAAGAGTGCAGCTCTAGTGGAATGCCCATGTTGTGTAAATGCCAAATGTACATTTACTTAAAAGACCGAAAAGAACTCACACAAGGCAAGTACTCAGACAGAAGTCAGAAGAAGCAATACAAGGATATTCTCAAGGTCTCTCTGAAGAATTTTGGTATCATTTGTGAGGCATGAGAGACACTGGAACAAGAATGCCCAGCATAGCATACCCACATCAAAGAAGCCACTGTACTCAATGAAAAAAGCAGAACTGTAGTAGACCAAAAGAAATCTGAGATGCACAAATTTAGAGATATCTTCCTCCCAAATATTCATGCTGACCATTTGTGTTAGAGCCTTCTGAGCTCACATTGGTTTGATCAGCACACAGTTAGACACATTTTACACAGACCCCGACATAGTGATGTCATTTTGGTCCTCTTCAGGTACAAAGGACATAAATCAATACTTATTCCCTATTTCTACGTGACTGAGAGCTATATATTTTTTGTTCTGTGGTTTGTCATGGTCAAAGAACTCATCCCAAAATGACTAGACTACTGATGAGGATCCTCTCCATCTTTACTCACTTTAGTCCTTAAAAAGCCTTTTGTTTATACTAGTGTGGAAGTTTATCTAGCATGGTAGAATGTGTCCAAGTTTGCATTCCATTATATTATCCTTTTAGAAATCACACTAAGATCAGAGTCATTTGAGAATTAGTTCAGCATTGTATTACTTATAAACATTCACATATAGATAGAACAAAGATAAATTTAATCCCAGCATGAATCCCAATTATCATGAATTTCAAATTAATGGGCCTGAATTAACGAGGTTGTACAATAAGACAGATTCTTTGCATTCATATAGTTTGCCTTGTGAAGGAGAGATTCCAAGCATAGACTAGCATAAAGCAAGATATAATGGTAAGTGTTGAAAAACAACTTTGAATGTGTGACATGTTTCATCACTCTTTTTCCTTCTTGACTCTGGGGTCTTTTGAGACATGCTAGTAAAATAGGGAGGAAGACACTGACAAGAGGGGAGAAACAGCAGACAGAAATGGTGATAACTCAAAAACAGTGGGAAGTGGGAAAGTTGACGAAGAGTTGAAGCGAGGGTGTGCAGGGGTTTACAATACATAAGAGAGAAAGATGGAATGAACAGTAAAACATTTGATGGTAAAGAGGAACATTCTTAGTGGAAAACTAACTAGCTGCTATGAACAGAGCTGGATCCCCTCTCAACCTCAGCTATGCAAAATCCCCAAATGGGTTGTACCATGCTAAGCACATAAATAGCTAGTTTTTCTCTTTCATTATTTCTTCTTTACATCGTGACCAAACTGTTCATCACTACAATTTTTCTGGGTTCAAAAGTATTCCCTTATTACTTGTCTTTTGACTACTGATAGGGTAAGGAGACTTATGAGTGTTTGGAAAACTGATATCCCAAGTTTTATAATACATTAAGCAGAGGAAAAACCCATAGAAATAGTATCTGTTCCACAACTATAGATGTAGATCAGATGAAAAGACCAGTGAGCTACTATCAAGTTTTTGTCTACCTCCAGGACTTGGGAGATCAAATCATAACAAACTGTATTTCCCCAGGGAAAGAAAAACAATAAATTCCATGACTATTCAACTAAAAGTTGAATTGTGAAGAGACTGATTTTCTTGCATTTTCTGCTTTATTCTTACTTTAAAATTCTGCATCGTGAAGAAAGAGTTTTGAGAGAAGCAATGAACAGGGAGTGGAGGACAGAGTGCTGGACCTGAACTCAGGAAAAATTAGGTTCAAAGGTTGCCTCTAACACTAATTGTGTAACTTTGAACAAGTTACCAGAATTCTTTGAGCCTTGGGTTCCTCAACTGTAAAACGGAGAACTTAATACGTCTAGTGCTTACTGTACAAGGTTGTTGCTATTTTTATGAAGTCCAAGGTGATATATTTGAAGTGATTTATAAACAATAAAGGTACATACACACACACACCTTACCAATTCATCAAACCATCCTTTCCTTGCCTCCATCTGACCACACAAATGAAACCCAAGATAATGAGGACATTAAAGATTTCTCACTGTCATATGAAAGACTCATGTGTGGAGAGTCAGGGAAGGAGCAAGAGGCTTTGACATATCTCTATTTGCAGAATAATCACACTAGAAAGAAAAGGAAAGGTAGCTTAAGTTTTGGAAAGTAATTGAATTTACTGAGAAAAAAAGGTGATTTCTGTACTTTAAGAATGTTTTTTTTCCTTGTTAAAATTCTATTTGGAATTTTTGTTCAATGACCTTTCATAAGTGTGGAATATTTTATTTCCTTTTAACAGTATGCATCAGGTCCCCAGAAAGTAAAAGGGGATGTTTATCTTTCGAAAACAAAATGGAATGTATCTTTACTGAGATGAAAGTGATTCATTACTATTAACTGGTGGGACAAAAGAATTGAGGGGTAATTTTATACTTCTGACGGGTCTCTCATTTGGATTTTTTTATATTTTTGAAGCCTCCCAAAAGGAAATATTCAAATCAAATCAAATTGAAAAATTCCTGATTTCCAAATGCTCAAGGAAGAAGTCAATGTATAGGAACTCAGGGCACATAGGGCAAGACAGATCTTATCAAAGTCTAGAATGTGCTGCTGAGATCCCCAAATGAAGTAGCTTCAAAGAAGAGCCTTGATCATGATTAAAGGGAAATTGGTCCCAGTGGGGGAATTGGAACTTCATAGTCTAGAGATGAGGTAGCCCCAGAGGTAGGTTAAAAAAATCCATAATTGATATCTTTCATCTTCACTGGAGAAAAAATGAAGGAAAATGACTTAGACATCAATAAGATTTGGATTAGATACAAAATAGAACTGCCTGACAATTAAGCGTCTTAGAGGCAGGAAAATTTGCCAGAGGAAGATGAAAAGTGTCTTTCCATAAGGGTCTTTAAAAGCCAAATGAATCATCAAGTGTGGGAGGAGGTTTAGATGGAGTCCTGCTTCTGAATAATGTTCTACCCTGACTGTTGTACATGAAGAAGAATCTAAGGCTATTTGGTATATGGAGAAGAGTGGACTAGAGATCAGGAGCCCTGAGTTCTAGTAGTGAAAGGAACTTTAGAGGTCACCTAGCCCATCCACTTCATTTACAGATAAAGAAAGTGAGTTTAAGTGACTAGTCCAAGTTCACCAGAAGTAGGATTCGAACTCAGGTCCTCTAACTCCAGAGCCAGTCTTCTTCCCACTGTACCAAGTTTAATTATGTGACCCTGAATAAGTCAAGTCCAACAATCAAGTCAACAAGCATTATTTATTAAGCACCTATTTATGTCCCAGGCACTAGGTTAAGTACCCAGTAAATTACTTAAGTTGTCTCAGCAACACAATTACTTCTATGGTAAAATAAAAGGACTGTCCTAGGGATCTCTCTCTTTTTAAAATTTATTTGTTTTTTGTTTTCAACATTCATTTCCACAAGATTTTGAGTTCCAAATTTTCTCCCCATCTTTCCCATTCCCCCACTCTGAGATGGCATTCATTCTAATTACCCCTTTCCCTAGTCTTCCCTAGTTTTTGTCATCCCCCTCTCTTACCCCTTCCCCTTTACATTCTTGAAGGACAGGATAGATTTCTATACCCCACTGTCTGCATATCTTATTTCCCAGTTGCATGTAAAAACAATTTTTTAATGTTTGTTTTTAAAACTTTGAGTTCCAAATTCTCTCCCTTTTTCCCTCCCCACCACCCCCACTGAGAAGGCAAGCAATTTAATATAGGTTATAGACGTGTATTTATGCAAAACACTTCCATAACAGTCATATTGTGAAAGGCTAACTCTATTTCCCTCCATCCTATCCTGCCTCCCAATTATTCTATTTTTCCTTTGATCCTGTCCATTTTCTAAAGTGATTGCTTCTGATTAACCTCTCCCCAATCTGCCCTCCCTTCTATCATTCCCCCCTTTTTATTCCCCTCCTTTCTACTTTCCTGTAGGGTAAGAAATGCAGTTAAGTGTGTATATTATTCCTTCCCTAAGCCAAATCTGATGAGAGTAAAGTTCACTCATTCCTTCTCACCTCCCCCTCTCTTCCTCTCCATTGTAAAACCTTTTTCTTGCCTCTTTTATGAGATAATTGATCCCATTCTATCTCTCTCTTTCACCTTCTTTCAATATTCCTCTCTTACCCTTTAATTTTACTTTTTAGATATCATCACTTCATAATCAACTCACCCTGTGCCCTCTATCTATCTATCTATCTATCTATCTATCTATCTATCTATCTATCTATCTATCTATCTGTCTGTCTGTCTGTCTGTGTGTCTGTCTGTCTGTCTGTCTGTCTGTCTGTCTGCCTGTCTGTCTATCTATTTCCTCCAACTACCCCAATACTGAGAAAGGTCTCATGAGTTACAAATATCATTTTCCCATATAGGAACGTAAACAGTTCAACTTTAATAAGTCTCTTATGATTTTTTCTTCCCTGCTTACTTGTTGATACTTCTCTTGATTTTTGCATTCAAAAACCAAATTTTCTGTTCAGCTATGGTCTTTTCATCAAGAATGTTTGAAAGTCCTCTATTTCATTGAATATTTACTTTGTCCCCTGAAGAGTTATATTCAGTTTTGCTGGGTAGGTGATTCACGGTTTTAATCCTAGCTCCTCTGACCTCTGGAATATCATATTCCAAGCCCTTTGATCCCTTAATGTAGAAGCTGCTAGATCTAATGTTATCCTAATTGTATTTCCACAACCAGGTCCAGTATACTTCAGTTCTACTTATTTAATTGTTTCTTTCTGGCTGCTTGCAATATTTTCCCCTTGACCATGGAACTCTGGAACATATTCCTAAGTTTTCCTTTTAGGATCTCTATCCAGAGGCAATTTGTGGCTTCTTTCTATTTCTATTTTATCCTCTGCTTCTAGAATATTAGGGCAGTTTTCCTTTATATTATTGTCTAGGGTCTTTTTTTATCATAGCTTTCAAGTAGTTCAATAATTTTAAATTATCTCTTTTGGATCTATTTTCCAAGTCAGTAGTTTTTCCAATGAGGATATTTCACATTTTCTATTTTTTTTCATTCTTTTGGTTCTGTTTTATAATTTCTTGATTTCTCATAAAATCACTATCCTCCATTTGCTCCATTCTAATTTTGAAGGAATTATTGTCTTCACTGAGCTCTTGGACCTCCTTTTCTATTTGACCAGTTCTGCTTTTTAAAGCATTCTTCTCCTCATTCTGCTGCCACACTAGCTGCCAGTCACCCCCCACACTGTCCTGGGACTGAGACTGGGGCCAGATCCAACCAGAGAACTTGCTCTTCTTTCACCCAGGTCCCACAGAGTTTTCCCACTGACCTTCTTGGTGTTTATGGGTTGAGAAGTCTGAAAACTGCCACTACTGACAATGATTCAGTCATCTGAGGCCTGCTCCGGCCAGTCTGTGCCTGTGCAGTGAGGCCCACAATGGACTGCACTCTGCTCCCTGCCCAGTGGGAAAGACCCTTTCAGTTGACTTTCCAGGTTGTCTTGGGCTGGGTATTTGTTTCACTCTGTCATTTTGTGGGTTTTGTAGCTCTAGAATTTGTTTAGAGTCATTTCTTATGGGTATTTGGAGGGCTTTGAGGGAGAGCTCAGGGAAGTACCTGCTTTTACTCTGCCATCTTGGCTCCACCCTCCCCTAGAGATCTCTATACCCCATTTTAGTTATAAAATTCTATGAAGCTAGCAAGTTGCAGATCATCAGGATAATGGAAAGGATGTCAGAAAATTGAAGATTCAGTGCCTCTGGGGCTTAGTCACTCCAAAGTGGAATTGTCAGGCCCTTTAAATCACCACTATCAATTAATAAACATGAATTAAGTGCCTACCATGTGTCAGGCATTGTACTAAGTGCTGGGGATACAATAAGAGGCAAAATCTAGTCCCTGCCCTCAAGGAGCTCATAATATAATGGGTCAAGTACAAGGAGACAACATATACAGTACCTCTGATGGCCACAGCCCCAGAATAGAAAACCCAGGCTGTTAGAATATTAAGGACAAAACTGAAAAGGTTTGGAACAAATTGTGACAGTTTTAAAAAGGAATGACTAGATGAGATAATAAATAGAATTCAATAGATACAAAGTGCCTGGATTTCAGTAACACCTTTATTGTGACTCATAAAATTATATTCACCAAATTAATTTAAATTGACTTAGATTGTCAAAAGTACTGAACATCACCTGGAAGATCAGAAATAAAAAGTAATAACAATAGCAACCGTTCTCGTGTGGAACCTGAGCAGCTGAGTTTCACCTTAATCTTATTTTAAAATTTCATTACTTATCAAGAGGATTAAAGTAAACAAAAAATTAATTAAGATGGCTTCTAATTCAAAATGAGAATGGCAAGGCAAAGAACAATTAAAAGAAAAATAGCATAAAGGGCCATAGTTAAAGGCAGGAAATGATCAAATATGAGTATACATACATATATATATATATATATATATATATATATATATATATATAAATACATGCATACATACACTGCAAGAACCTCAGAAAAATGCAAACTTTCCCTAGAGAAAAATATGCACATCCAGTGGAGTAAAGAAACCCACAAAGTAGTAATGTCAGAAATAGAATGAAAATGACAGTGCACATAGCAAATTACTGTTAGCTTGTCCCATGATATGGCAAGGAAAAAAAGGTCAAAATAGTTACGGGTTTGGGGAACACTGCCAGCCTTATCACATAGCAAGGAAATGGCAAGCTATCTTCTGTGTGACTCAGAGAAAACCCAAAATAACTATTGTTACCGTATTTTTTTAAAATACTCGAAACAGCTGAAGGGTCAGTGAGCCAACCAACAGGCTCAGCCTTCAGAGGCTTTCCCCTTAAGCTCACAAGTTCATAGCACAACCCTGATCTGAGCTGACTTGACTTCTGGTGCCTCTTCTAAAATGCTCCTTGCAGATGTGTTGGAAAGAATGTGGGGGTTTTTGTTTGTTTTATTTTTGAAAGGGATAAACATTTGCAGCTTGTAGATAGAATATATAAGAATCTCCGGAAAGAGCCACAAGAATGATTTAAAGGGTCTTTGAAAAGAGAAATTAAATAAGTAGAACTGAAGTATACTGGACCTGGTGCCACAGGAATGGGATCTGGCCTAAACCTGTGATTTTCTTGGTATAGGGAACTCCCATGTGAAAGAACTCCCTCCATCAGTGCAGGTGGACACCTTCTCTGCAACACAGAGCTGCCAAGAGAACTGAATGGTTAACTGACTTGGCCAGAGTCACATGGCTGAACACAGCAGCTACTGATAAACTAATAAAAGGCACAGAGAGAAGGGAAAACCAACAATGTCTTTGCCTTTCTGGAGTTTCTATTCTAATACATTTTTGCTTACTCCTTTTTCAGTCGTGTCTTATTCTTCATGACCTTATTTGGGGTTTTCTTGGCAAAGATACTGGAATGATTTGCCGTTTCCTTCTCTAGTTCATTTTATAGATCAGGAAACTGAGGCAAACAGGGTTAAGTGACTTGTCCACGGTCACATAGCTAGGCCAGATTTTTAACTCAGGGAGATGAGTCTTTCTTACTCCAGGCCCTGTGTACTCTACCCACTGCCACCTTGCTGCCCCTTCTATTCTATTTAATACAGCAACAGAAATAACCAGATAAGGAAGATACAAGGTTGATTGCAAATTTTAAAAAAAAGCGACCAGATAACATACTCTGATATAAAGTCAGAACTGAGGAAACTTCGCAATTGGTTGAGTGGGACAGGACAAAATAGCTGAAAGAGGCTAAATTAAATGTTTGTTGAACTGAAGACTTAAGAGCTGCACACTGCTATTTCCAGTCTTGGTAACTGGGAAACCAGCAGCAGAAATAGGAAGGTTGGAAGGAAAAGCAGGCTTTGGAGGGAAAAATCTGAGTTCTACTTGGGATGTGCTGATTTTAAAAACAAAGTCATATGACCAACATGAAGCAGGAAATGTGGACTTGCAGTGTAGGGGAGACAATGAGGCTGGACAAACAGATTTAGGAATTATTTGCATAATCAGTCAACTAGTATTTATAATAATAAAAGCAATGAAACAACAAAAATAGCATTTTAAGGTTTTTAAAAGATTTTACAAATACTATTTTATCCTCACAGCAACTCTGAGAGGTAGGTGCTATTGTTATTCCCATTTTACAAATGAGGAAACTAAGGCAGACAGAGTTTAAGTGACTTATTCAGGGTCAGGCAGTTCCTACTACGTCCTAAGTAATGGTTATACAGAGGGGATAAGTGAAGTCACAGGAGCGAATGAGATTGCCAAGGATGGTAGCAAGAAATAAAGAAACTCAAGATAAAGGCAAAACCTTGAAATACACTAACACTTACAGAGTGAAAGGAAGAAAAGAAACCAACAAAGAAGACTAGGAAGGAGGAATCAGACAGGCAGTGTTATTGAGATAACTGGGGGGGGGGGGGGGGGGTAGAGTACCAGACCTGGAGTCAGGAAGATCTGAGTCTAAATCCAACCTCAAATATTTAGTAGTGACCGTGGACACATCATTTAACCTCTGCCTCAGTTTCCTCATTTGTAAAAATGGGAATAATATAGTATCTACCTCACAGGGCTGTTGTGAGGATCAAATGAGACAATCATAAAACAGAACACTTAGTACCTGGCACAGCTAAGTGTTTTGTAAACAATTATCGTTATTAGTTACAGGAGAACCAAGAAGAAACTGTTGCTCTTTTGGAAGGGAAGAGAGAAAATCAGGTGAAGAGGAGAGGAGGGTCAACCATTTCACAAGTTACAAAAAGATGCATGACTATATGACCTCAGAAAATGTCACTGAAAACAAATCAAAAACAATTTTATGCCCATGTAAAGGAATGTCTACATGCCTTCACATGACTGTCCAAATGTGTTTACCTATCTAATCATGACAGAGGAAGATCCAGCAAAGGAGATTGGCATTACCTGGAAGCAATATATTATTATAAGAAAGAGTGAGAAGAGAGAATTTTTTATCCTTCATCAAGGATCTAAACCAAAGGTTGTAACTAAGTTTTGCCAGCTAAGACATAGTTATAATAATTCTTAGTGAATTCAGTTACATTTTTAAAAAAACTTTCAAATGAAACGTTGTAGCAAAGACTTGTTCAAAGTTAATTTTCACAACGAATGGAGTCATCTAAAGAAGAAATTTATTATGAAATCTCAGCCCACGTTTATCCAGCAACATAGCAGGGCAAATGTGAAACTGCCTGTGTGATGCTGCTACACCAGGGCATGTTTAAATTGTACAGCAAATACAGAAACAACTTGAAACGTGCATTTTAAAAATTCAGAGTGAAACTTTTTTCTACCTCATAAAAAGCCAAATCACATGAGAATGTGTTCTCTTCTGCCTTTCTTTGTATACCTGGCTCTTATTACAATAGTTAGAACATAATAGGTGCTTAATAAGTGTGTCTGTTCATCCTTCATTGCCGAAGAAGACCATGCCATCAGAGAAATAATGACATGACTTGCACTTGACTTTGTTTGGAGTGAGGGAGGGCAGTGCAGATCACTAGCCTCACTTCTCCTCCAGAGCCATCTGAATCCAGTGACCAGATATTCATCAGGATGACTGGAGATGGCCCAGGATGAGGCAATTGGGGTTAAGTGACTTGCCCAAGGTCACACAGCTAGTGAGGGTCAAGTGTCTGAAGTGAGATTTAAACTCAGGTCCTCCTGACTCCTGCACTGGTGTTCTATCCACTGCACCACCTAGCTGCCCATAAATGCTTACATTAATAAAAAAGAGAAGGAACAGATCAATAAATTAGGCATACAACAAAAAAAAAGCTAGAATAAGAACATATTAAAAATACCCAATTAAACACCAAAATAGAAATCCTGAAAATCAAAGGAGAGTTTAATAAAACTAAAAGTTAAAAGAAAACAATCACTGAACTAATAAATAAGACTAAAAGCTGGTTTCATGAAAAAATTAAACAGATAATTCATTAGTTAAAAAGAGGAAAACAAAATTACCAGTATCAAAAATAAAAAGGGTAAATTCATCATCAATGAAGATGAAATTAAAGTAATTATTGGAAGCAAAATTTGCCCAATTATATCAACAAAACTGATGATCTAAGTGAAATGGACAAATATTTACAAAAATATAAATATCCCAGATTCACATAAGAGGAAATGGAATGCTTAGTGTTTGGAAACAAGTCTTATGGGTATTATTATTCCTCCTAGGTCATAGAAGAAAAAAACTGAGGTTAAATGTTTCCAGGACCAAATAATAGAATAGTAAAGTGCTATATACTATCTCTGCTGCCACTATGCTCAGTTTTGATGATTATCATTGAAGTTTTGTGTTCAGTTTTTCCTTAATTTTGCAGCTTTTTCTCTTGTGTTTTTTTCCATTTTCTGGTATCTATTCTCGCTCCAGGTAACACTGAATACCTGGTCATCATTTGCAGGACTGATTTTGCTTTTTCTTTCATGCTGTCTTCCAGTCCCAATACCCTTTACTCCTCGTTATCACTTTCAGACTCTCCCACTTTCACTATCACTCATCAACCTCACCTTCTTTGAAGTTCACTTTAAATCTATCACACAATATAGATCCCAAGAACCCCCAGACATTGTCCTTCCTGTCTCGGTGGATTCAGCACCTGGTTCACAGTGTCCCTCTCCAACCCAGCTCCTGCCCTCAACACTTTATTTCAATAGACATGAATGTTCTCTTAACCCAATCCCCTCCTGTCTTGCCCAGATTGTCCCCATTCTCAAATCCCACCTTCTGCCAGAGGACTTTCCCAGACTCAAATCCTAGTACCTTTCTGCCCAATACCACCTTCCCAATACTCTATTTCTTGCACCTTCCTAGTTACTTACACATGATCTATATGCTGCTTGAGACAAGAGACATTATATTACCAGCACTCCGTACAATGCCTGGCATCAAGTGATAAGTAAATTCTTATTGACTATCATCCCTGTTCTTTCTCCAGTCTCCAGTTTCTCCGTCTCTTGTTTGCTTTCTTGCTGCCCATTCCTTAATCACTAAATTTAAAAAAATCCTCACTAGACGTTATCATCTCTCTCTCCTCTCTTTCTCAAATTCTTTGAAAAGGTTTCTATACTTGTTGCCTCAATTTCAATTCCCCTTATTCACTTCTTATTTCTCTACAACCTAGTTCTTTATCTCAAAACTCCACTAAAATTGTTCTCTCCATAGTTGCCATAAGTTGACAAATTAATGGCTTTTTCTCACTCCTTATTCTTTTTGACACCCGCAACTTTTGACACCTTGGACCGCCATCTCTTCCTGGATAGTCTGTACTTCTCTGAGAGTTCATCAAACTGTTTTTTCTTGATTTTCCTCCTACCTTTCAGACCATTCCCTCTCAGTAATCCCCATTCAATATGTCAAGAGTCTGTCCTGGAACCTCTTCTTTTCTCTCTATACTCTCTCACTTGCTTATTTTATCAGTTAATATAAGGTCAATTATTTTATCAGTTAATATAAGGTCAATTATCATTTCTATGACTATGATTCCCAGATCTATTTATCTGATCCTAATCTCTCTCCTAAATTCTAGACTCCTATCACTAATTCCATATTGATCATTCTCAGCTGGCTATAGGCATCTCAAATTCAACACATCCAAAGTAGAAATGATTATCTTTCCTCCAAATGATACACATCACTCTTCCAAACTTCCCTGTTACTGTCAAGGACAACAAAATCTGTCCATGCAGCCAAGTAAGCAGCCTAGGCGTTACCCTTGCTTGCTCCCTGTCACTCACCCAACCTTTCCAATTAGTTGCCAAATCCTTTCATTTTTCTCTTTCTGTGAACACCTTTCACAGAAAGGTTCTTCTCTCCATTCACACAATTCCCAGCCTAGTTCAATCCCTCATCTCCTTTCTTGTTCCCCCAAACAATAGTTACTGGTGCCTTGTCCTCCAAAGTCTCCTTGGCTTTGTTTATGCCAACATATACAACCTACTGTCTTTTCCCTTCAAATGTGAGCTCCTGGAAGCAAGGACTATCTCCTTTTTGTCTTTTAATCTGGTATCTGGCACAATGCTTGGCATAGAGGAGGTGCTTAATAAATGCTTGACTGACTGTCTCTTTCCAAAAGCAAACATTAGGTTTTTAAAAGAGTTCATATGGATGAAATAATTATTCCATAATACTAACCTACTAAACTGATTATTGTAATACCTTTAAGATAAATAACACATGCACACAAATTCATGCTACTCAAACATTAAATACATTTTGCATAAATTATATCAATATGGTCTAGACAAGATTCCTTTACTTGACAACAGTTTTTACCAGATCACTTCGGAATTCGAAGACAGTAGTCTTTGCTTTCAAAATACTCTTTGCATAGACATTTAAAGCTTTAAGTGCCTCTTAAAAATACTGGACCTCCTTGCTATGTTCAACTTTTAAAGCACCAAAAAGAAGCAAGTGGTTTAATAACTTCATTCTATAAAGACTGGGATGGAAAATAAAAACTACCAACCCAGAGCCAAGGGGAAGAGTATTAGACAGCCAAAATACTATTTGGGGAAGGAAAATGAATGAATAATTTTGAAAGCACACTCATTGTTCTAAGATGGTAGGTGGGGAAAAGCATGACAAATACATATCTATCTATCTATCTATCACATATATATATATATATATATGTATATATCCACTTATCTTCCTTTCTTTGAGTTCCATTTTTTCTTCTTCAGCCCTAATATTTGACCTGGAGCTTCAATCCGAGGAGCCAAATCACCACAAAAGATAACTGACGGGAGAAGCTAGTGCCAAGTAGAATGTTCTCATTATAATATTATATATCATCTGTATTGCACTTTGAGGCCAACAAAGAATTTCACAAATATTTCTTTGATCCTCACAACAACCCTGGGAGACAGGTGCTATTATTATACCCATATTACTAATGAGGAACCTGAGGCAAATAGAGGTGTTCCATTTCCTGCTTCCGTTCAACATTCCACAAAAATATTCATGTTATTCTCCCCATCTTCCCTACTCCTGTTATACCCAGGCAGTTGAGAAAATGAGGTGAAAATGTTTGTCCAAACACCATCGGCAACTGCCATGGTTGCATCCATATATTTTAAGGATTCTCTAACAACAGTTACTGATCCCACTGAGTGGGTCTCTGGTCATCAAGAATATTTCTAAACCTCTTTAACAGGCTTCCCTCTCCTTTTCCCCTCTCCTAAACCCCTTCAAAAGAAGACACATTTCTGACTCACTTATCCCTGTCTGAAGTTGAATTCATCCCTATACTCTCTAATATGTTACACCATGTAATTTAAAAGGCAACCAGGAACAAAACAGATCAAGCACATGAATATCAAGAGAAGGTCACAGCTCAGTGCCTCAGGAAAAAAGGCAGTTTCTATTTGCTGTGTCTAGAAAAGCTGCTCAGAATGTATGTTTTATCATGGAGGAGACACCAAAGGAGTCGGGCAGGTCTTGAAGGAACCCCAGAAGGAAAACAGCATTTTACTTTTCAAAAGCAAATTTGCATTTCAATTTTTTTATTTTTAATTACTTAAAACAACTCGCATAATAGCACAATTAGATAGCATAATAGTCTGCAAAGCACTCTACACGTATCCCCTTCATTAAGTCTCACAACTACCCCATAAAATCGTTTCTCTTTTTAATCATCATTTTACAGATGAGAAATCAAAGACTTCTGTAATCAAAGACAAAGAATAAGTGAATGGTTCAAAATCATGAACCTATTAAGTGACTGAGGTGCGATTTAAACCCATTTTTTCTTGACTAGGAGTCCAGTGCTCTATCTATTATGCTACACTATCTTTCATCACTTATTAAGAGTAGATTTTGTGACAACCAGCAACTATGCTCTTGGAATGCTATGCTACCCATCTCTCACTTGCCCTGAGTCTGTGCTTTTTCTTCCCATCCATCTTTTTCCTTGCCACTGTGGTTCCTTCATCCTCTAAACCAGACCCTCAGATATCAGGCCCAGGAAGCATTAATCCAACCAACTACAAACTCCAACCCTGTGACCATGTTTCTTTATTCCAGTCATATTCTGCCCTATCTATACATGCATCCCCTCCTCTTGTACCTGTTGCTGTATTGATCAAATCAATATCACCCTGACTTCCAAAAAAAACTGTCAATCAATTATGCTATTATCCCATTCTCCATATCTACAACCTCCCAAACTATCTATTAGAATGGAAGTTCCCTGAAGGCAAATTGTCTCACTTTTTAATTGTGTTCCCAGTGTTCAATACACTGCAAGAACATATTAAAGTGCTTAATAAATGCTTTTTATCCAAAGAATGGGAAGGAAGGAAGGAAAGAAAGAAGGAAAGAAGGAAGGAAGGAAGGAAGGAAGGAAGGAAGGAAGGAAGGAAGGAAGGAAGGAAGGAAGGAAGGAAGGAAGGAAGGAAGAAAGAAAGGAAGAAAGGAAGAAAGAAGTGGATTTTTTTTTTTTGCTCCGGGGGACTATAGAGAAAGACTATAGCATATACTGTTGACAATTGATAGGTTAGCTTTGCTAAATTGCTTCTCCCCCCAGGCCTCTATTTTAATTTTTTATTTAAAGAAATGGTATACAGTATTTAATAGAGCAAGGGGACATACCTAGAAGTGAAGGGGATGTAAATATAAAAGATAATTTTTTTTAAAAAAAGAAGGATTGAGATTTAATGGCATCCTTTTCTAGAAAATATTAGATCTCTATAAAACAAAAATTTCTCCCCCTCTCCCTCATCATAAGCCCATGGCTTACAAAACCCATAAATTTTTGAAGTTTGGCTACTCACTGCCTTTCTTCTTTCCACAAGTCTTGAAAATACTCCATCCTGAGACCTGTTCCTTCTGGACACCAAACAGACTGTTCTGGACTGAAAGTAACTCCCTTAGCTATTATGAAAACTATCTGGCCTCTTACCCAATACTTCTTTGCTTCCTAGACTTTATGATGGAGGCAAATAAACATCCCA
The DNA here is from genome assembly GCF_028372415.1 of Notamacropus eugenii. Classification (NCBI taxonomy): domain Eukaryota; kingdom Metazoa; phylum Chordata; class Mammalia; order Diprotodontia; family Macropodidae; genus Notamacropus; species Notamacropus eugenii. Next base: position 148,019,564 of record NC_092876.1, on the reverse strand, counting down.
TTTGCCCCAATTTTTCCTCTAAAGTAGTTAGTCTCTTTTTCATCCTTTCCTCCTTCCAATCTCAACTTCGTGTCATCTTCAAATTTAATGAGCATGCTATCTATCCTTTCATTCAAGTCATTAACAGAAAATGTTGAACAGCAGATGGTCAAGGGCAGAATCCCCATGGTACTGCACTAGACATCTTCCTCCAGACTGACATCATGTCACTACAATAATCATGTTAGGACTACTTAAAGTAGCTCTTCTGAGGACAAGAGGAAGATCAAATAAGGAAATGGAATGCTGCTTCAGGTGCATGAGGCAAGGAAAATATGAACAGAGAGAAGAAAGAACTAGTGACCTCTTAAATTGTTTCCATTTTATCTACTTAGAAAAGTTTTAGGTAGGAAGGACAAAATTAAAGTGACTAACAGGCATGGAACCCAAAGAGAAAGGAGAAGGTGGTAGAAGAGCACTTATTGGCCTGTTGTGATTTCCAATCCCCTGGCCCGGATGAATGAAATCGGAAAAAATTTGTAGACTGTAGAGTCATTGTCAGTTAAAAGAAGACAGAAAAAGTGTCAGGACCAAAGAAAGGCAAAAATTTTCCCAATTAAAAAAAAGTCCAGCAAGTTTGACTTCCATTCCTGATAAATTTTAGGATATATTTTTAAAAGCATGGTTTGTGGTCTTTTATAAAGGGAAGCAAGGATCACTGAGTGACAGCATCAATTCATTAAGGACAGTTCTCATCAAACAAATGTCCTTTTTGGTCAGGCTAATTAGACAAGGGGGATCAGGAGAATATCATAAGAGAATATATGTGTACTTCTCAAGACATTAAGGTACACTGGCAAAATCAACTGGGTATGAGTTCCAGCAGCAGCACTATTAGGTGTTTGAATTCAGGGAAGTTGTTTATTCTCATTAACACCTGATTTGCTCCTCTGTGAAATGGAGGTATTAATACTCTACAGTGCTTTGTCACAGGCTTATCATAAGAAATGTGCTTGTAAACCATAAAAACCTATTTAAATGTGAACCATTAAAATTAAAAACCACTAATTATGACTGATGATAATAATAGTTTATGTTTATATAACTCTTAAAGGTTTCTAAAGCACTTATCCTCACATTATTCTATGTGAACTAGGTCATAAAAGATTATTATACCCATTTTACAGATAAACTGAAACTTGGTTTAAGTGTTTCTAGTCACACGCCTAGTGTCATAACTAGGTTTTGAACCCAGATTGACTAGTACAAATGACACAGCTATATCAGGATAAGAAAAGCAATAAGTTTTTTTATATATTTGTATACAGTCTTTATGAATTATTAAAATAATAAAAGGACTATTATCATCTCCTTCTATAGCCTTAAAATGTGCTTAGAAGTTGCTTTGGTAATTTTGTCATCTACCATATAAATCCCTATATTTTCAAAACTAAACTCATCTTTTTCTGGAATATCAGCATTCAAAATAAAATTCCATCTCAATTCTGTTTCTGTTTTGCTTATACCTAGCATAGCAACAATGTTTTCTGAGTTATTTTAGCTAAAACATGATCTAACTAGACTTTTGTAGTCCACTTTGGAAAACCATCTGCACGTGGAACATTATTCCTACAAGAAAATCCTTTCTTAGTTACAAACACCTAACTTACAAATGACCTTGGGGAGCACAATTCATCTGTCTATAAGTCAGAGACTGCCTGACTTGAATTAAAGTTAGTGTCCTCACAGCCAGCCTCCACACCCACACCCACACATACACACACACACACACACACACACACACACAGAGTTTTCTTCTTCACTGTTTAAACATCATCTCCAACACACACACATACACACACACACACACGCACAGTGCCTTTTGCATCCTTTGTCTTTAACATTCTTTGTCCTAGAGGGGTGGTTACCATACCTAGAGGTTGATGGGAACCATTTTTTATTATACAAACAAGTCAAATCCTAGGCATGACTAACAAAAATCTATAACCAAGGCATTCAGTTTATCAGTGTATGTCTAAAAAGCAAGGAAAGAACTCTGGGTACATTTTTAAGCTGCCTGAAATAAAATGATAAATCTTTTGATCACTTGTCACTGCCTTGCATACAGAGGTTTAACAAATGGCCCAATAGAGTTGGACTGTCTACTGACAAAAAAGAGTGGGCAGGTGGCTTGCCCTCCCACAGTTTATGAAAGAAGCATTTTAGGAGAGGGCATTCATTTTTAGTATTTTCTTGATATATGTGACTTTGGACAAGCCATTTCAAGATAAGGGGCCAGATTTTTATCCTAGAATTATACCTATAGTTTTTTCAAAGTGTTGAGTGTGGGCCTAGATTTTAAATACATACAATACTTATAGAGAAAATTACTTAGACGTAGAAAGAAATTCCCTTAAAGTCTCTCTTCTCTATTATCTGACCATGACCTCTTTGTGTACAGTTGTTTTTTGATAATGCTTAATTTTCAGACATTTGCATTTACCATTATTTACCATTATTTAGTGATTAGGTATGTTCCAACATGCTAATCCTGAGAATCTTTAGATGTGCTTATTTTAATGTGAAAATCAGTGTGGCAGAGCAACCAGGGTGAATTCACTCTGTCAGGGCATATATGGAGCTTTTCAAGGTAGTATAAATTAAAATTTGAGATACCCAAGAAAAAGATTCCCCAAAATATCATGTTATCCTTTGGTAACTATAACATGGGACTTATATAGTATGGGACTATATGTGGGACAATTCTTCATTCATTTGGCTCTCACTACAAAAAAAATTTTTAATTGGGGAATCACACAAAGGGACAGGTAAAAGAATTTCCAGTGTATTCTTCCATTCTTAACAACATCCTGTTGTTGTTACTTTGAGCAACCAACAATATCTTTGTTCTTCCACTGGGAAAATAAAAGCCCAGATTCTTACCCCAGAATTATATGAATCCTAAAGTGACACAGAATGATAACTTAACCCAAGGTTAACAATGCTTCATATAGGAAATCTTTAGCTAAAAAACAAAGTTTTTTCAATCTTTAAGTGAATTTGTAATTTTCACTCTGCCAACATCTAGTGTATTGCAAGGAAGTCCCTAAGGACAAAGTTCCAGGCTCAGTCTTTACCATCCTATAGGTCTCTCTTCCAAGGAAAAGGAACTACACACACACACACACACACACACACACACACACACACACACACACACACACACACACACACTTCCCTTCTGACTTCCCTTCCCCCACAGCATAAATGATATAATATACCAAGCACGTTAGCAGTACACTGAAGAATTCCTGAGACATCTTCAATTTCCTCTTTGCTGGAATGGTCTGCATAGGAGCATCTGTTAGAGAGATTGTAGAAATTCTTTTCTGCATCCCTGTAACTAAAATGGAAAAAAAAATGAGCATATGGAAATTTTAAAGCATCTCTGAAAGTGCATACACAAAACTATACAGTCCCTCATACCCCCTGCTTTTAGCCCAATGGCATTTCTAAATAACTGATGTTTTAAGACACAGTCTCAGACAAAACCCACCATTAGCATCAGCATGAACAGCATGGGAATGAAACTGGAGATATTCTTTAATAAGCAACAGTATAAGAGGGGGAAAAAAAGAAAAGAAAACCAAAAATTTAGCAGTTAGCAAATGCCTCAGTATCTGTGTGCGTCATCCCTGCTGGCAGTGTGCTTTTCTAGTGAAGTTGCCTGATACACGTAAAGTAGGGGGTGGTGAGTAGCTGTCCAGCATCCGTGAGGTAAAAACCAGCCTCATTGAGCAAATAGACACACACCATTGTTGGACAGAAACATCTTATCTTATTTTACCACTATCTTGCATGTTTTAAATAGCCACTTGTTCCATCTCTCTCTCTCTCTCTCTCTCTCTCTCTCTCTCTCTCTCTCTCTCTCTCTCTCTCTCTCTCTCTCTCTCTCTCTCTCTCTCTCTCGACTCTCCTCTCCCTCCTCTTTTCCCTATCTCTTATCTAGGTATGTATTAACTTCAAAGTTAAATGATTTCATCAGTCTGGGTACACCTTCAAATACACCTTACAGTTTCTCAACATCTTATTTACAGTTTAATTCCCAGTTACCTCCATACTATACTGCCTTCATTATAGCCATCATCTCCCATCAGTTCCCTGCTTTCTGGACCGAAAACTTAAACTCTACCATGGGACATTTGGTTCTTATAGGTGAGCATTTGCATCATCTTGCCAAAACCGTGTTTCCATTATCATCTTCATATCATGTCACCTTCTCCAGCTTTTGCCAGATCCCTTTTTATATTTCCTTCCCCCATTACAACATAATTGTAATCATCCTCAACGCCTTGAGGACAAGAACTGACCTTAGTTGCTTATATTTTCACCACTATGGCTTAGCACAGTGTGCGGCACATTAAGCATTTAATAAATGTTTTATTTATTTATTTATCTTAATTGGTTATCACATCAAAAGGATTTCTCATCCTGTAGCCAACACCATGGCAGAGCCTTTCCATACTGAGCTAGACTATTCCTAATAACAATCCATTCCTTACAATATAACCAATATTGCTCTAAGAAGGGATTAAGGGACACAAGTGATTTTGCTTCTGAGTAAAGAACTCAGGACTTTTTAAGAAAGTGATCAGTATGACTTTATGGAAGACAACTTCAATGAGTAAACAGATGAGTTTGCTAAAGAGATAGGATGGTAGATATTTCATAAGGACTTGGAAGCACATAGATGTTTGAGGCACTTTCTGGCTTAATATAAATGTGAAATGGCTCAATAAATTGTGAACAGAATTTTTTTAAACAATAACCATAAAGATAGGGGAACACAGATACCCAATTCATTAGTAGTGGTGCCACTTCTTACAAATGAATTTCTGCAGTCTCTGCCAGCTGTGTTAATAGGAGATGCAGATATACAAACATTCCTGAAAGTAGAATGAAATTTGATTGAAAATGATTAGCAACTTTAAGCCATATGTATAGGCCTTAGTATGAGGCTCCCGGATCTCCTAGAGGGAGAAAGAAAAATTGAGTCTGGTTGACCCTTCTATCCCCCAAAGAAATATAGAGATGCTTTGTGAAATGTGGCCAATCTATACTTGCTCTAAAAGGAAAAGCACTGCTTTCTGCCCTCTTCCAGAGAGGGAACAGTTGAGGACCAAGAAGTCCCTATATCACTATAATTTTCCCACCATTCCCAGTCTAATTAGGTCACATATAATTAATAGTTTTCCTGTTTACCCTAACCAATATTGCTTCTCAGCACCAGTTTGGGCTTTGAGGTAAAATCATAATTCTCTTTTCCAAGCTCTAGGCCAGCTTTGAGAATTCGAAGTGGGGGAAAGCATGGTGTTCCTTTAAAAGAGTCTAATCATTTTGCAATCAAAGAGATTTAATGCTATTAACAAAAAATCACCACTTCAATCCATGACCCATTGCTTCTCTTTTTTGAGATCTACCATTCCAGCTAGAGTTGGGTTGGAAACTAGTACGACATTATGCCCTTCCTCCACATTTGAAATATGTAGAAGATAATGAGATCTTAATCAGTAATTAAGATTTTGTCCAGGAGAGTCAAGCAGTCAGGACTATAACACCAATTTGCCAGGACTTGACCAAATTTGAATTATAATTAGAGCTCAGGATCAGAGAATTTTAGGGGAGTTCGATTTATAAGACATATGAATACTTATGTACATATATATAATTTTGTTTTAAGAATAAAATCTAAAAATATCTGTAGATAAGCATAATCTCACTGACCTCCTCTTCTGAGGTCTCATAACATCATGGAGAAGCAGCATGGAGTAGATTAGATAAGGGGTTCTTAATCTGGATTCTGTGGACTTGCTTTTTAAAGTATATCGATAACTGCATTTCAATATAATTGTTTTTTTCTTGACAACCCTACATATGATTTTTATGCCTTTAAAGATATTATTCTAAGAATGGGGTTATAGGTTTAAACAGACAGCCAAAGGGATCCGTAACATAAAAAATGTTAAGATCCCCTAAATTAGATAGAGACCTGAACTTTGACGTAGACATGCTAGCTGATTGATCCTGGTCCATTAGGCTCTTAGTTCCCTAATCAACTCACAATTACCTGAATAATAATTATATATACATATACGTAGACTCATATGTCTAGAAATACGAGATCAAGAGATCATGAAAAAAAGTTACTTATTCTCTGTAAAACTTGGGGGGGGGGCATTACAATAAGAAGTTGTCACAGTCTCAATGTGCCTATTAAAATCAATCTAACAATCTTTCCTTGGTAAAAAAGGGAAAAATAAATAAAAATTCAAATGTGTAAAATTGAAATACTATGCATGTTAATAATAGGAATGATGGAAGGACTTAATTTTAAATGGCAATGGGAAATAATTTCCAGTCTGCCATCCACTAGGCAGCAATTATTCATGGTATTAGGAAAATATTGCAAGAAATTAAATATGAACATAAAGTAAACTATTAAAAGTTTGGCCAGTTGCATCCCATGCCTGCAATATAGCAATAGAATATAGCAGTGGTTATAAATTGTTCCAAAGTCAGTTAGTCACCTGCTATTTGTTAAGCACCTACTATGTGCCAGGCACTGTGTTAAGCACTAGGAATACAAAGAAAGGCAAAAAAATAAAAAATAATCCCTGGTTACCAGGACCCAACAGTCTAATAGAAGCAAACAACATGCAAAGAACAAGCAAGATATAGATGGGGAAATGGCGGGGTGGGGAGAGGGAGGGCGGTAATCTCAGAATTAAGGCACTAAGACTGAGGACTGGGACAGGTTTCCTACAGAAGATGGGATTTTGGTTGAGATACGAAGGAAGCCAGGAAAACCAGGATTAATTAGATAAAAGGTCAGAGAAGCACTATATATTAAGGGAAAATGTCTTGGTGTAAATTCACTAACATAGGAGGAAGCGTGGGAAAGAGTATAAAGTTAAAGATAAAAAGGTAAAACAGAGAAGATGATGTGGTGGGACAGGGGGACACAGATCTCTTGATCAAATGAAAGAGTGAAATAATAAGTTCCAGATGTAGATTATAAAACTGGCATAGTGATAGAGAACTTCAGTTATCTGAACAGGTTTACTTGATTGGTAGAACAGGAAATGGCAGAGATGTAGCAGGCGTTGGCAAAACTCTCCAGAAGTACCCTTGTGAAAAGCATGGAGAGGTAAGATTGGATGACCTAATTAGAAGAGTTCAGAAATGGTTGAATGACTTTTTCACAGGAACTGTATCTAATCCTTCCTCCCCAATGCTATAACTATGCAGCTGGTTAAGTCCAGGCATTAGATTTTACATTTATATATTTTAATGCATTAAATTTATATTCTATTTGGCTCATTACTCTAAGTTGTCAAGATAACTTAATAATGACAAATGTAAAAGTCTATAGTTGGATCCAAAAAATCAACTTCAAAAGAACAAGAAGGAAAGACGTGGCTAGATAGTAGTAAATACTATTAACATTTTAGAAGACTGCCAGTTTCGGATGAAGCACAACTGTAGCATGTGGCCAAAAAAAAACCTAACCAGATGATGGACTATATTAACTGAATTATGACTCCCAGAATAAGTGAGGTGAAAGTCTAGCTATATATACTCTGAGCTGCTCAGAACACACCTGGAGAACTATATCTAATTCTGAACACTCCATTTTGCAAAGAACATGTGTGAGATGAAGCAGGATACCAGAAGAGGATGGCCAAGATGATAAGGGACCTAGAAGTCATTCTATTAACTGAAGGAAACCAAGGGTTCCCCAGCTGTAGACATTTTCAGTTGAAGGTTGTATGATCACTTCTCAGGGAGGTTGTAGAGAAGATTCCTGTTCAGGAAAGGTTCTTTCCAACTCTGAGATTATGTGATTATATGGTTTTTTATTAGGACAGAGAAACTAGAGGTGTTAATATTGAGAAAAGACTACAATCTTAAAATATTTGAAGAGTTACCAGACCCAAATTCTCTTGACCAGCCCAGATGACTGAATCATCTGTTAGTTTGCTCATTGTTACATATTCAGTATGTGTTAGAGACAGAATGTTAACCCAAGATGATGACTTTAAAGATGGGCCTCTATCCAATATGCTAATCTGCCTCTATCTTATCCTGACTCTATTTTTTCCCAGAGAGAAAAACTAGGGCCAACCAATGAATAGATGGTTACAGAGAAGTAAAATTCTGTTTCTTACAAGGAAATACTTGCTGAAGACTACAGCCATTTTTAAATGGAATCCACTGTCTTGGGTATAGTGTGTTCTCCAAGAGGTCTGCAAGTACAATGTGGATGGTCATTTGTTAAAGATGCAGTTTAGAGAATTCAAACTTCAGATACAATTCTAGTATCTATGACAAAAATAAATATAAAGGAGAAAATAGATTCTGATATTTTGAATATCTTCCTTCATATATTTTGGTGGTTTTTTTTAATATTATGAGCAGTTCGCTTCAGACTTCTCAGTACTGACCTTCTAATCAATGTTGAAAGGGAGTTAATCTGTTTTGCCTAGTAAAGTATATGACACATGGCAGATGTTTAATAAATCTTTGTTGACTGATTGACACATACACTTAAACCATATAGACTTTAAGATCCTCCTCTACAAAATAAGACAATTGCATGAGAAAAACTTTAATTTTCTTTATACCTCTAGAGTTATAGCTCTAGATTTTATGCTTCAACAGTAACCAATCCTGAATTTTTGTGAGAAATGATCCCATAGATGAGATTCTGGGCTGATTGCTAATAATAACTAAAGCAATGTGTCCTGTTAACATATCAAGTAGAAGTGCAAATCCAGTTTAGATAAAGAAATCTGAAACACAAACTCACATTTGACTATAATAGGGAAGCAGCAGCCAATGAAATCCAATTACTTGCTCCAGCTCTTACAGATGTGAACATCTGCTCGAGAACAGTGAACATGGTTGCCTAGCTCATATGGTTAAATCTTTAAGGGTCCAAGCAGCCTAAGGACCTGAAAACTTAAGAAATGATTAAATTTCTGTATTCTTCTTGAAGAGCTTGAAGCTGGGAAGATCTAAAGGTTTGCAGAGTGAGAGAAGTTGAAGAAAGGGGAAGGGTAATTTAATAGTCAATTAATATGATGAGTAATATTGTCTCTGCATCCCTAGCTCCCTCACATTCCAGCTCCTGAAAACAGGATTCTATGCCACTTTGGGGCCAACTCTACATCATGTTGTCCTCTTTCTGGCCATCATCCTCATCTCTCCCACTGCAAACTTGAACTCTGCTCCTGGGTATGCAGTCTCTCTGATAGAAGACCTTTCCCACTCTTCTTCATATGTAGTCTTCCCCAATTAAAATGTGAGCTTATTGAGGGCAAGGACCGCCTTCCTGCTTTTATTTGTACTCCCGGGCCTTAGCATAGTGTCTGACATATGGTAAATGCCCAATGTATATTCTCTCTACCCATCTATCTCTCTAGTATCCATTTTTGTCTGTTTAATATTTGTGTCATTCATCTAGTCCCAAAAAAGATCTGTTTTCTAATAATATAAGGTTAGTAACCACTAGTCTAAAATTTATACTCTCAGTTAATGTTATCTCTAATATTTTCTAGCTATGAAAAAATAACTACGTTGTATGAGCAAATTTATGCATACATAATACATACATACAAATAAGTGAGTCTATGGGTATAGAGATATTCCTTTTACAAGCAAATAAAACTGACAACAAAGGTAATTTGAGTACATGCTTAATGGTATGCATAATAATTATTTTGTTACATTGTGATTAAACATAAATGGTAAACAGGTCACATAAATTACAGTAATTAATATTACTTTTTCACAACCAAACCATATTTTTAGTTCTTTATTAGCTCTCCAGTAGCTCTAATCAGCATCAATCCTTCCAGTTTTCTCTGGTACCATGCACTGTTGAATCATATAGAGTCTTAGAGATGGAAAGGGCCTCGAAGGCCATTTAGTCTAGTCTCTGACTCAGTGTGGAAATTCCTCCTATATCATTCTTAGCAATCACTCAACAGACTCCCAGTTACATTGTTGAACTGTCCTCAATTCTAATATTAAACCAAAATCTGAATCATTTTCACTCTCTCCCATCCTCCCAGGACATCTCCCACACCACAGGCCCCAATTCTGCTCTACAAAGCAGCCCAGAACTCTACTTCTTCTGTATCAAATACCTAAAGGACAATTCTTATCCTGAACTTCTCTTATCACCCTGGCCAAAATAACCTCCCATCACAACATCTTTTCTCTATATTATCTTTGTAATCTGTTTCAGGAATTCATCTGCCATTTTCTCCATCTGTTCAATAAGTATGTGGTATATAATTATACAGTTCTGTCTCTTACATAGGACTACAGAAGATTACTATCTTCATGGACTGTCCCAGAGTAAGTAATCCCCTGTAAGTGTTGCCGATTTTATCATTAGCCCTCAGTTCCTCATCTCATGTTTCTCCTAGTCTTCTACCTCCCCCAGAGGTACCTTGAATAAAAATGTACCAAGACGTGTTACAAAGGCATTATCATTATTTTCCCTTTAGGGTATAAAAATCTCTTTCATGAATGAGGCTATGGGCTAGTTCAGAAATAGAGAAATGTGTTTTGTAAACACAAATCTTTGACTAGTAGAGTCTAAAGCATACTTCAGAAAAGATACTGAATCTTAGGTTAGCCATACTGAAGGGACATTTTCATTTCATGTTTAGATGGATTGGCCCATGGGACTACTATCTGCTCTGTTGAAATGAACATCTATAGTCTTTTAAATCTCTTGTGTAAATTATTTCAAACACCTTGTAATTCATACTTAAGTATTACTAGGCTAGTCCATCAAACTAATATGCTGTTTCTGCCTCCTTTTCATCTTATCCAAATGTTCTATATCAGGCATTCTTTAATCAGTTTTCAAGGAAACAAATATTTATTTAAAGTCTGCCATATTTTAGGTGCTGTGCTAGGTGTTAAAACAATAGCAGCCTACAAGGAACTTATAGTCTATTTGGAGAGGTAATAGGTACATATGTAACAGAGAGAATGGCCAGTGGGGAACTGATCTTCTTAAGCAAGAGCAGGGAGCACAGTCTGCTGCCAATTCATATGGGGGATTTGTCAGACATGCTGTTAGAAGTGCAAGGGGATATGTAAGAGAGAAATTCTGTTCCCAGTCAGGCATTTTGTTTGATTACTTTGTGGTTAAGAAAAATTTTTTAAATGGCTGCTGAGCTAGAACTTAGTGTGCGTAATACAAAAAGACATAAACGGCCAAATCACTTTCTTTTTTTCCTAGTGGTGGTTGAAGAAAGAAATGTTGTAATCCTCCAGGTAGAAAGAGAAGCCTTGGGCCCCTAGGCATTCACCCAGTCCACCATGTGTCTAATGAACATATGGTCTAGCTGTTTCTTCTGTCTCTGTTACCTTTATTTGAATGAAAAGATAATCCTATTTTAGATGTATTGAGTTTGAGATGACTTCAGGACATCTGGTTTGAAGTGTCTAACAGACCATTGTGACATAGGCTGGAGCTTAGGAGACACTAGATGCTGAAGATAAAGTAAAGAAATGAGATAGATTAGAGAAAGAAAAGAAGGTCAAGGACAGATCCTTGCAGTATAAACATAGTGAGGGGGTATGATAAGGTGAATGAGTGAAGGTGACCAAGAAGGAGTGGTCAGATGGATAGGAAAAGAAGAAAGAGTGTCACAAAAACACATGAGAATGTTCAGGAGAAATGGATGGTTGACAGTGTTACTGCAGAGACGTCAAGAAAGATGAGCATTAAGAAAAGACTGCCAGATTCAGCAAATAAGAGATCACTGGTAACTAGAAAAAAAGTTTCAGTCAAATGATGATGTCAAAAACCAGATTGCAAAGGAGTGAATGAGAGGAGAGAAAGTAGAAGAGTAAGGGTAGACAATTTTTATTTTCCCCAAAAGTTTTGCTGAGAAAGGTAGTACAGGATGACAGCTTGAAGGGATAGTAGGGCCTACTGAGGATTTTTGGAGGATAGAAGACTCAAATGTGATTATATGCTATTGGGAAGAAGCTAGTAAGTAGCAAGAGATTGAACATTAAGGATGGAGGAAATGATATCTCTGCTATAGAAAACAAGAGGATCAAGGGTACTCATAGAGTGTGTGACCTTAGCAAGATGCGCAATCTCTTAATGAGAGATAGGACTAATAAATAACAGAGAATGATTCCAAGGAAGTGTGACATGAAAAAGAAAAGAAGGAACTTTGACTTTGGACTAAAGAAGAAAGAATAGCCTCTAATTTTTTTTAGCAAATTAGGAGTTGAGATCCTTAGATAAGAGGTGCAAGAAGGATTGCTACGTGAGGTTTAAGGAAAGAAGAGAAGGTTTGGAACAGACACTGTATGGGGAAAGTTAAAGAATCAATTAGGAATAAAACTTTTGTTTGGGAAGCCCCAGTTGAAATTAGAGAACATAAATTTATAGTAGATCCAGTCAGTATGGTTGCATGACTTCCTTCAATTCTGTTGAGCAGTATATGAGCAGGATTAGAGGAAATAGATGGTGGCAGGGATCCAGGCTTGGGATTTGGCAAGACATGAATGTCAAGAGGACATAGGGGCAAGGTTTTGATATCAGTTAATGTGCTGTGTTGAAAAAATAACAAATCTGGAGTCAAAAGACTTCAGTTAACATACCAGTTCTGACTCATTATCTGTGTAACCTTGAGGTCACAACTCCTTTGAGTTTTCATTCCTCATCTGTAAAATAGGGATATTAATATATGCCCTATCTATTTCACAGCATTTAGGAGAAATTATTTTGTAAATATCAGAGTGACTTAGAAATGTTGCTAATCATTACTAAAAATAGATATTAATCATTTATAAATTATTTAACACATCTGATAATAAACTAATAATTATTAGTTATAATTTCAAAGGTATGTCTTGTCTTCTTGATATAAAATCTTTATTTAACTTGTTCTGTTTGAATAAGGTATATACTCACCCTATTCTCTATAAGGCTATACCAGATCTTTTAACTAAGTTTATAGTCCACAATACAGATAAAAAACTTAAAATAAACATATCTCAGATTATCAACACTTTGGCATAAATGAGTTCCAAAGCATGAATGATGCATTCAGACCCTTTCCTGCATTAATGGAAAGGGGGATTAAAAAAACTCAAAGACACTGAGCTCTAGAAGGAAACTAACTAGGAAAGAAATAGGATGAGTTGGATAATGAATAGATGAGAAGGTGCCATAGAGAGGGAAAGAGAGCATAAACATGAGACCAGGTACATCAGGTGGAACAATTTTATCAAGTTAGATATGTTGATCAATAGTATTGCAGGATCACACAGAAGTTATAAATAAAAGTACTTCCATCATGGTATCCTCCCTGAACTTCAGTTTCTTTATCTGTAAAAAAAGTCAATTGGACTAGATACCCCTGGGGTTCCTTCTAGCTCTATATCTATGATCCCAAGCCCAACTTCCCTATGCAACCAATCAAGAACATCTAGTTAGAGCAATTTTAACCAGTGACACGGTCTTTAAAAGCAGGCATGAGATTTAGAGAAGGCTTCACAAAAAATTAGACAGGCCAGTAATGAATAAAGAAATGAGCCTTCACGATAGCTCATTTTAACTCACTCAAGTGTAGAGTCAAATCCTAAACTGAAATTCACTGGGGAGGGTAACAGGGACCACAAGAGGAGGCAAAAAACCAGGTCAGTTACCAGGACCCCGGTCCCTACAGACTTTAGGCCACAACAGGAGGAGGAAGGGAAGTCAGCAATGGCTCTTTGGAGAGATTGCCATTGAATTCAGCATACCCATCTCCAATGAGCATTTCACAGGCTTTCCATAGTTAGTGCTGTGGATGCTCGAGTTACAATAACCTTAATGCTAAAGGTGAATCCCTGAAACCACTGCAAGTGATAGATTTTATGGGATAAGGGTAAGTTATCACCCATCTCTCTGTCGTCATGGACAAAGAAACTCTAGGTATTGGTTGATGCATAGAGTCTGGCTGAACCAAATAGAGAGTAAAAGGATGTAGGATGAAAAAAAATAGGACAAGAAGAGGTCTGAGTAAAGCAGGAAGATGGAGTATACTTAGTATCCAGCATACACACAGTCTGGAGTAAATGAGACTTAGGTTCTCTGAGAGACACCAGAGGCTTTAGATCTTTTTAAGTGGTCACCACACAGTCAGCTACATTCACGTTGCATTGCATTTAGTTCCTTGTCTGCTTTCTTTGAGTTGTACAGACAGTGGGTGATAAAAGACTGTATAGTATAAATAACAAAAGCATAAAGTCATGTAATTTTAGAATTGGGGCTAGAAGAAACTTCAGAAGTTATCTACTCCAACCATCTCATTTTACAGATGGGGAAATGAGGTCCAGCAAGACGAGATGACCTGTTCAGCATCACACAGGGGAGCGAGTGTTGGGATTTGGCCACAGAAGGGAAGAGTTGTTTCAATGTTCAACAGAGTTTCTATTGAAGAAAAGGTTTTGGCCTGAATTAATATAATGAAAGTGGGCTGTTTATGGCTATCAAAGTTATCAGCTCTCTAAGCTAATTTACCTTGAAGATCTATTCACAGAATAAAAACTAAAATATTTCCTGGTATCAGATTTCACCATAAACACAGAACAATATCATTTCTAGGAAAACAATTATTGTAAATGTATTAATATCGTCACAAAGGATGGAAGATACACTTTAAGTAGTTAGCTTGATAGGAGGGATCAAGTTTATTTTGGAATGTGAGGAGGGAGATTAATTTGGACATAATATTTATATTTAATAGGGTAATCTCGTGGATCTATGACCTGATTAATATAAATATGGTTTAAAATGTCTAATGGTCTCCAACTAACAATTTCACTAGGCAATTTTTCTAGCTGCCTCTGACTCTAGAGGACTAATATGGCAACTTCTCCAAAACATCCCTTATGTAATGAACACTAATAAAATCTTTAAACCCTTATTTATAGAGCATGTCCACAGGGTCATTGGCATTCCCTTCATTATTTTTCTCCAGAAGGTTTTCTTCTGATATGCTCCTTGATAAATTTTACCATTCCCTAAAAGCCAGAAAAATATTTTTTTTATCCCAATCACAATGACTTCTCTTAAGTTCTTTGCTACAAACCTCTGAAAACAAAGAGTGGGCACATTCTCAATTTTGACCTTCCCACACACATTACCACCAAATAGACTTTTTTTTCTCATATGGAATTTTCTCTGTGGGAATATAGATTCTGAATTTTAGTGTGCATGTGTGCACATGCGTATACTAACTATAGTCAAGTAAAATATCAAAAGCTATGATACATGAGCAAGTGGAGTTCAAAACTGTTTTGCTCATTTCCCAGTTGTCTCTAAAGTCTTGCTACAATTGAGTTTCTGATACATTAGGAAAAGCTAATAACCTATACTATGAACTTTCTTGGAAAATGAGAAGATCGACTAAGTAAAAAGAAGACAACATACAAAAAGTGGCTTTAGCTAAGCCACCCTTATCTCAGAGCACTATGGTAAGTGTCTGTGTGGTTTTCAATTGGTAAGTGATATGCAGTGCTAGATTTGGAGTCGGAAAGATATGTGTTCAAATCTAGTCTCAAACACTTACTAATTACGTGACTTTGAGCAAGTGACTTGAGTTCTCTCAGCTTCCATTTACTCATCTGTAAAGTGGAGCTAATAATAGCATCTAAAACGGTTATGTGAAGAAAATTAAATAATACATGTAAAGGATTTTGGAAACTTTAAAATGCTATATAAATGCTGGTTCTTATTATTATATATTATCAGATTATAAAACCTAATCCAAAAACCATCAATGGGATTCTAATATACCTCAATGAATGAGACATTAGATAATAAAAAATGGGACAGGAAGGGGTACATGTGGAGGACAGAAAATTAATATTACAGGGAAATTTCTCTTCAGATAATTAAATACAAGTCAAAGGAAGTAACTTCAAGGAACCATTAGAGAACACCACTTCTACTGCCCATAATAGCTGGCTATACCAAATAAGCATTTCAAGAAACTGAGACCGAAAGTAGGTCACATCACTCAGGCCAAGGGCTAGATGGCAGAAAACCATTTGCTCAACAATTAGTGAGCAATTTACCTCTAATTTACCCCCTGATAATCACCAAAATCCTTTTTACTTACCCAATAACTTGATGCTCATAATACTGTAGTGTCCTCTTGAGAGTCTGCTGTATAATCTGAGGCTACAGAATAATAATAAAAAAAGATATTATCAGCAAATCATTGCCAGCCCTGTTCCAAGCATCATAGATAGCTAGGTGGCTACGGATTTATCTAGTAATGTTGTTTGTCTTACAATATTAATCTAATCTGCATTTTGCCATGTTTTTCCCACAGGAACTAAGAGGAGGTCTCCACAATCTCAGACAGTTTCCATCTGAGGTAAACTATTATATTCCTAACAGTTTCTTTGAGATTCTTTCTCCCAGTTATTCAATTCAAAATTGAGTTCTTTCAATGTGCCCAGTATTCAGGGTGAGGAAGTTATTACTGCCTTCAAAGAATTTACAATATATTTGATGAGATGAGACATATAACTATGAAAGACAGTGTCCAGTCCGGTATGGATCTCTGACAAGTCCTGCTATTCTATTTCAACTAGAATTTCAAAAGATGTTCAATCCGGTAGTGAAGTAAAGTGAGGCAGATAAATGAAAGATGAGAGCCAGCTAGATTGATAGAGCATTATTAAGCATTTACTATGTTCTGGGCACTTTACTAAGAACTAAGGATACAAAGAAAGATAAAAATGAAGATCCCCGACCTCAAGGAACTTACATACCAATAGAGAAGGACAACACATAGAAAGCTAGAAAATGGGAGTAGGGTGAGAGTAGGAGTGGGTGTGGATAGGACAGGAGTGAGATGGTGACCTTGACCACATATAGTAAAAGCTCACCTATCAGAGCCCAGAGTGGCTCCAGGGGTAGAGTTTCTTATGGGGAAGAGGTGATGATGAAGACAGGATGATGGAAGAAATTCTCTTTATAAAGAGATTTTGGGGTTTTTTTTACTAGAAGAAGACTGAAAATCTACTGTATTTTAGGAGTATGATTCTAGCATGAGGCTAACAGGAGAAGGTAATTTTAAATGATCCCACCTATTCATGAATAGAACAGGCACCAACCTAATTTTCTCAAGGGCCCCATGGGGTTGTTATCAAAACACTAGGGAATTTCTGCAGCAATCACAAGGACTTAGGGGCAGAAAATTAAATTGCTGCCAACTCCCAAACAGTTCTTGACAAAGCTTTATAATCCTCTCCCTCTCTCTGATAACCCAGGATAAAATATTTTAATCCCATGAAAATCAGTGAATCTCTTCTTAGCATTCTTCAGGCCAGGGAAGATTTCAAATCTAGAAAGTGATAGGAAAGGCACAAAGATCACAAAACACATTCCTCACAAAAATAGAATGGAAGCAAAAGGTAACTTTTTGCTAATAGGATAATCAGTGAAAACAAGAATGAGCAAAATATTGAGTAAATCAATGAGGAAGGGAAAAAATCTCAGTCATAAAACTATCAGATGAGTGATTTGTCACAAGGATGATTTTTCTGTACACAGACCACTCAAGCTGGTGTGAGTTAGTGATAAACTCTGGGATAATCATAAGTTCATAGATTTAGAGTAGGAAAGGACCTTAGAATATATCAAGCCTAACCCCTCATGAGAGGTGAAGTGACTTTTCTAAAGTCACAAAGTTAGTGAGTAGTAGAGCTAAGGATTTGAACCAATGCCCTCTGACTCCAAATCCAGTGCTTTTCTCCATTATACCATATATTCAGAACGTTATAGGTCTTGAATGGGTCATTAATTCATCTGTCTACTGAGACAGTCCTGAACAATTTGTGGTGGAGACTACAGATAGCATCGCACGGAACAAACACGCTAGAATCCAAGGACTGAATAAAAGAGCCAGACCCCAAAACTAGGATCTTGTAATGTCAACTGATCCAGAAAACAAGCAGTAAGTCAAGAAATGACTCTAAGACCAAAAGTCAAAAGCTGAATGGAGGTCACCTTGAAGTAAAATCATAAAAATGACATACTAGGAGGAGGGGAGAAGATGGAATATCAGCCACTGAGAGTTTATCTCATTTGTTTCGTGTAAAGAATTATCCTAGGACCTTATCCTTTTACGTCCTCAACATCCTACTTATGTCCCCTACTAATTCAGATATCCCCACAAAGTTATGAGTTGAGAAAGAGAGGGGGAAAGCATGAGCACAGGGTAGAGGTTCTTTCCTATATTGTTTTCCTGGGTCTGGCTATTTCAGTCTGCATCAATTCATAAAAGTTTTCCCATGACAGAAGCTTAATTTCTTTTAAACCAAATTGGAACTAAGTGCCATAGTCAAGGACATTCAACAACGGCATAGTGGCTAAAGTACTGGACTTGGAGTGAGTAAGACCTGAATTCCTCTGACACTTACCAGCTCTGGTACCATGGGCAAGGCACTTAACCCCTCTCACCCTACTTCTTCATCTATAAAATAGGGATAAAAGGATTATTTTAAGGCTTAAATGATGAGATAGTGTCTCTAGAGAACATTGTAATCTTCATAGAACAAGATAAACATCGGTTCTATTTCCCTGCTACTTAGAGAAGCAGAGCTTTTTCAAGTTATGATCCACACAGTAAACCTAAGGGAAAGAAGACAGCTTCCACATAGAAAACATGGAAACCAAACTATGAATAAGCCTAAAGAGGAGGCTTTTGACTACTGCAGCACAGCCAGGCAGACAGAGGCATCTAAATACTTACAGTAGTGTGCAGGGGGAAAATGTGCTTTAAGGGTTTAACCCAACGACAACCGAAACCAAACTATCATTAGCCATTGGCAGGACTCAAGGGGTTCTGAGGTCTCTGGCACTGGATTGACAATTCCTGAGCCAAGATAATTTTCCCTTTGGCGATCTATCTGAAGGATGGAGAATGCCATGGCAGGACTGGCCTGTGCAATAGGTCTTGTCACAAAACATGAAGCCGGAGACACCAGACATGGGGTCAGTTACTCCAAGAATGGTCACATTTGTACTCAAGAGTAATTTTTCTCTCTACTAAGAATTTCCCATCTTTAAACTCAAAGGGTTGTCAGAAAGTACATTCCTGTGAAAGGAATTGGGCCTTTTAAAGAACTTTTTCTCCCTGTGTAAAGCAATTACTCCTGCTCTCAGCAGGAGTTAAATTTGCTGCCTCTGAAATGTATTAAAAGGAAAATATCCTCTGGGAACATTCTGCAGTTTCAGGTAAGCCAAGTCATTCTATATCAGCCCCATGGTTAACCAGTTCCAATGTGACAATCTACATCTGTAGTTGCTGCTAGACAGAAAATGTCCTGATTTTCTGGTTTATCAAGGTTTATTTCACAGAGGCCCGTCTTTCAAGATACAAAATCACTCTACTTAGGAACCTGACTACCATTTAAAAGGAATCTTCTCACATTTGAAAAAAAATTCCATAACTGACCAAAAATGGTCAAAATACAAATAAAACACAGTCTTCCAATGAGGTACAGTTCTTACCTCCAATCAATCAACAAGCATTTATCCAGCAGCTACTATTTGCTAGACCCTGCACTAGGTGCTAAGAACACTAAGATGAAAGCAAAACAGTCCCTCCTCTTAAGGAGCTCATAATCTAGCTGGGTGAAACAACATGTACATGTGTAGATACATACAAAATAAATAAAAATAATTTTAACTTGAACTTTAATAGTAACTTTAATAATTTTAATTTCACTAGCAGCTGTGAAGATTAGAAAAGGCTTCACAAAGAAGTTGACTCTAAAAGAGCCTTGAAAGAAAAGGCATTTAAGACATCATAAGAAAGGAGTTCATTGCAGCACAGAGGATAGTCAGTGCAAAGGAAGGACACATTGAAGATTGGACAGACTTGGGTCAGGAAGACCATAGGCCCAGAAAAATGAAATTATTGCCCAGGGTTGTAGTACATTATAAAAAACAGAACTAAAAGACTAGCCTGGGTCCTTCTGTTCAGGGAGACCCACATGGGATGACACTCGGTCTTTCAGAGCCTCAGTTTCTTTATCTGTATAATAATATATAACCTGAATCTCTATCTTACAAATTTGTCATGAAGATCAAATGGGAGAATATATATGTAATGTGTTTCATAAGTCTTACTATATAAATATCAGTTATTATTGCTATTGTTAACTTGTTTTCACTCTTTTTTAATGGGGACTTCTAATTATGGTTCTTAAACTGAGGGGAGAAGGGTATCCACACCTTGGAAAGGCAATTACTACCTCATGATTCTCCAACATGATTTTGATCTCTGTACTTTGAAAGCCTAATAATGATGATGATGATAGATGGATTCCATATGGAGATAGCACCAATTCCACTAATCCAAGAATAAGGTCAATGTGTGAAAATGGAATAAAAGCTTTTCCTAGCACCAAAAGCTTTTCAAATCACCAAAATGGGGGAGTGGCAAGAGAACAGGGGGAGAGGGAGACTACACGAGCAAAATTCTCAAAACTAAGATTTGAGATTTCTGGCTAGAGATACAGCCTGGTCAATACGGTCTATTTTGGTATAGACAATAGAAGAATAACTCCTAATATTCTACATAGTCTCACCACCAAAGGGTCACAGGGAAAGAAAGAAGAAATGAGAAGTAGAGCTAAAAAGATGATTGACCAAATAGCTGGAGAATAAACATCAGGGTCTCCCACAGAGGGAGACCACTCTCTAACCCAGTGAATGATGAACTAACTGATGCTGAGCATTTTATAGTGTTTGGTGTGGTTCAGTTTGATTTTTGTTTAGATAGAAGAGACCTTAGGAGCATCCTAACCTTACCCCTTTCCTTCTAAGATGAAGACACATAGGCCCAGAAAAATGAAATTACTGCCCAGGGTTGTAGTACATTATAAAACACAGAACTAAAAGACTAGCCTGGGTCCTTCTGTTCGGGGAGGCCCACAGAATCGTGATTCAACAGCATAGATTTAATGACCAGAGGCCTACAGAGGAAACAGAGTCATTCTCAAGTGTATCCCACTTCTAGGAATTCCAGCAGAGCTAGAAGCAGCCCAGGGTAAAAGGAAAGGACGCTAAACTGAATGTCAGTGAATCACTCAGAGTACGAGAGCCCATCACCAAAGAAAGAACTACAGGGGGGAAGGCCTAGCTTAGAGTGCCATTCTCACCTGGTGTGAGCCAGAAATGCATTTATGCCATCAGCAATGTTTCTCTGATAAGTACATTCCTTGGGGGGAGCGGGGGAAGGCTGCTTCCTGTCCTAAGGTCCCAGATGTACCCATGCTTTAGCCTAGCAAATGATGATCCTTATAATTTTGTTACTAACAAGTGTTGGGCCTTCCCACTATAAATATTTATATGATCATGACTTTTAGAGTTGAAAAAGACTTTGGAAGGCATAGAATAACATTTATAGCTAGAAAGGACCTTAAAGGCCATCTAATTTAACTCCCTTAGTTTTACAGATGAGGAAGATAAAAACTAGAGAAGTTAAGTAACTTTCTCAAGGCCACACAGATTTGACATGATCTGGAATCTGAACCCAGGTGTTCTGACTCCAACTTCAGGGAACTATCCCTGGTGCTTTTTTCCTTTCTTGTCAGTTATGTGCATAATGGTTTAAATTCAGACATTAAAACAGACTGTCAGCTGGTGCTACCATGAGAAAGAACAAATAGCAAATGCATAAGTCATTCTCTGGTTTATGCTTCAATTCCAAAAGTAAATATTATCTAAATTGTTAGTAAATGTCTTAACCTGGCACAAGACCTTGTTATTCTCTAATCCTATGTACTTATGTTTGACATTACACATGGACACACACACACATCAGAAAGAAACGGAAAGAACGATTTTTTTGATGAGATATTCAGAAACTGATATTTTAAGATAAACTATGACATATAAATATGTAATATACGGCACAATCATGCTTTACATATTAATCCCTTTAGAGAGCTTGAAGGCTCTCTAAAGAACAATTGCGGATCAGCCAGCCATGGCCTGGGGAACCATATTCTGAGAACTATTTGTTTAAATCATTTCTTCAGCCTTAATTAGAAGTGTTTCCATTAGGTGATATCAAGTAAAACTGATTGCTAAGTCCAATACTTAGGAAATTCAAGCTTAACTGTTCAATGTTAACAATGTTTCCCTATCAAATAGTCACATGCATCCTTATAATCCAGGCAGAACCAATTAAGTTAGAGAAGCAAAGGGAACACATAAAGATTCTTCTTTATATGTTAGCTGAGACTCAGTATACTGGCATTTACGGGTTCTTAGTTGGACAACTCCAAGGCACAGAGCAGAGAGAGATTATAATCTCACTGGTAAAATAAATCAAGGACATCAAAAGAGAAGATTGATATAAGTTTACCAACATAGAAGGGGTGCTGTGAGATCCAACTGAAATAAAATTTATAGAAGTACCTTGAAAACTATCATTGTCACACTCTTGCACAGTACTATTATTATATAATGAATGACAGCATAGAGCCAGTTGCATAAAAGAAATCATTGCATCACTATATCACTACCACATTTGTTTATTTTTTTAAACCAAAGTGACTAAAATAGCTTTAGTTCTGAGTTACAGACAGTAAGCAATTTACTTTCCCTTATTATTATAGAGTAGTTATGATTAAAATTAAGCACCAGAAATTTTTGACATGATTCCAAATAAAAAAAGCTACTAGAAGGTAGTTTGGAAATTCATTAGCACATAGATTTAGGTATGATGTGCTAAGTGAATCTGAAAGCAAATGCTGTCCATCAGGAAAGCAGCCATGATTCAGAAGTAGATTGCCCTAAATAAAGGCTTGTCTCACGTAATATGAAACGAGGGAAAGCAAAAAGGGAAGGGAGATGGTTACTATCTGTGTAACTTTTGGCAAGTCACTTAATTTCTCCAGCTTTCCTCATCTATAAAATGAGAGGTCTCTGAGGTTCCTTCTAGCCCTGCAGCTATGATTCTTGCCAATACTCAGAAATATGAGTATGGCTGCACTAAATGTCAGTTTAAATGAATCTGGTTTTAAATAATTCAAACAATATCCTAAAACAATATATATTCTCATAGTGTGGTAGACCGGGTGATTTGACTCCTTTACTAAGCCATCCTTTTCCAATATTTACAATTTCTACGGCAGCCATTAAGACTAAATGATCGTGTTGATGATGTACAGGAACTACTACAAACACTTAGCATGAGTGCTTACCACTAGCTCACTTATGGTTGCTTCTAGGTATTTCAGTCAAAGCCATATCAGCAAGGCCCATCCTTAGCTAAAGAGTAACAATGATGCTTTGCCTTCAGTACCTTCCCACCTCCGTTTTCTTGGCTGTTTTTCAGCTGTCAGGAACCATCTTTCCTCCCCATTTCCTCAACACTGTTATTGCCCTGAGCTCCCCAACCATCTGTGGAAACTCACCCAGGCCTGTTTCTTCAGGTGGTGCCTTATTCAACTCAAATAGCATTCTCTCCTCTTTGTTTCCTCCACTGCCCCTAGGTAAGTCAGTAATTGGCTGCTTAGTGGAGTTAGCACTAAAAATCAGTCCAAATACCAAATTCTTTATAGGAATAGGGTTTATATTGCTGGACTGCTTCCATTGTGTGGAGCTAGGGCGCTGTTTTAATGTTTAAAGGTTGCCTGCAGTCAAAACATCAATAAAACCCATTAGGATACCAGTCAATTCAATACAACCAGTGGATTGAACACTTTTTGAAATGTGAATGAACAGGCAGCTGTCAATGTAGGTGAATGTGTTGAACCTCTGTGTTTTCCCAGCCTATGAGTCTTTGGCAACATACAAAGCAAGGAAATATAGACTGTAAACTAAATATATCATTGGAAGTCAGGACCTCTGTCTTAGTCCCAGTTGTGTAATTGACCTTTTGAAATTGTTCAGGGGGTCAAGGCTTCACCTGGGACCCACAGGCCTTGGGAAAATGCCTCCATTTCCACATCTGGAAAATACTCTCAAATATTTTTGTCATTCCCAGAGTCATGATGAGGTAGAATTACAACAAAATTCCTGAGCATTTAACAAACATGACATTTTTGTCCCGTTGGTTCCAATCTCTTAAAACCATTGGAGTATGCATCATGTGGAAGGAAACCTGGGGACACTATTTAAAGGGATGGCAATGATAACTTACTAAAAAGGTTTAGACTGGTTTAAAAAAATCATTTTAAAATAACTTACTAAAAAGGTTTAGACTGGTTTAAAAAAATCATTTTAAAATAATAAATGTGCTATTTGGGGTATAAGAAAATAACGTGACTGACCCTCTTTCAGTAAATAGCATCCTCTGAACTATTTACCCAATAGTAGTGATGGATTTGACAGTTCTATCCAAACTCTCACTCTGAGTCCTGCTAGGCTTAGTAGTAGGCATGGGAAAATGCATACTACTGGGTATGGGAGATGTCAGCTGTGTCCACAGAATGGAGCAAAATTAACTAGTACATGTAGGGATCAAAGTTTCAGCTTTGGCTTGATCTAAAATCATGTTCTGATCAACATAAACTATCCCAAGTCATCATTTTTATTGGGTCAAATGAGGCAAAATTAATGTAATCAGCTTTATGATAACTTCTGTCCCATGTTTAGTTCTTTTTACTTTCAGAATGTTTTTGAAAAGTACACCTTTGACTCATTTTAATACCTCTTCATAAAAAAAAGTAATTCATTCCTTACTCAGTGTAACTCAGCTCATCAGACTTATCTGAAGGTTCAAAGGAACAACTTGAAGGGGACAGATCCCTGAACTGTTATCTCCCTCTTTAGTGAAATAGGACTTTGTTTCAAACAATCAACCAATCAACAAAAATGTATTAATTGCCCTTCCTTGCCAATTACTGTCCTAGGCTCTAAGGATTCAAAAACCAGTTCCAAATCAACAGACTACAAAAATCTTCCTGTTTACAAACACCTCCAGAGAAGATTCCACAAATTCCCTTGATAACTCATCCCAGTGCTTAAAATCCTCACATCTGGGAAATTTTCTGTATGTCAAACCTAAATCCCCTATGATCCAACTTAGGCTCATTTCCTCTTGTGCTCTTACTGATGATAGAAAACAGCTGCATAAAACCATATTCCCATGTTTGCAAATTGTTAGCATGGCACTTCTCAACCTTTGTCTTCTTCAAACTAAATCATCTCTATATCTTTAATTTTTCCTAAGAGAGTTTTTTTTTTCTGTGACAATTTAGAAGTGATTAACTTATTTGCATTCTGAGCTAATTTGCCTTGCATGTCTTTTACATTCTTCCATGTCTTTTACATTCCCTGCAGTAGAGAATGGAGCCATTAATGTCATATCAGTCATATCAATAGATATGTCCATCCTAAGGGTCCCTGTCAGGTTCTAAAACTAGGTATGGATGACCCACTCAGGTACAATAAAGGACTCTCCAGGAAGATGAATTGATTCTGAGAGCTCTTGGTGAGGGACCACATTAATTTCTGGGATACTGATCAAGTCCTTATACTCCTTCTTCCGTAACCAAGGATCTACCATGAACAGATAAAAATCCTTTAGCTGATCCAAGACTGATTCAACCAAAAAGGTACTGTCCCTCCCAGAGCAAAGAAATTCACTATACCTTATGTTAGACCACACTGATAAGCATGCTTCAGCCTTCTTGCAGTCCTAAAATCAGGCAATGTAGTTATGTATGCCCTACAGAAAACATCATCCAATTGGCAGATAGTACAAGTTCATGAAGTGCTTCTCCACCTCAGTGGGACCCAAGCAACTCTGAAAGACCTGAGAACTCTAATCAAAACAGTCAATGACCAATCATAATTCTACTGGACTCATGGTGAAACTACCTCCTGACTGATAAGTTTTGAACTCAAAGTCAAAACGAAAACATTTATTTGGACAAGTTCAATAGGAGAATTTTTTTTTGCTTGACTACATATTTGTTTAAAAGGATTTGATTTTTCCTTTTTCAAATAGAGGAAAGTGGGATGAAAAGAAAGTACGTTTAGGATAATTGGGAGGAAAAGAAATTTAATTTTAAAGAAAAGAAAACCAGTGGACTGAGTGCTGGCACAAAACTTCAACTCTCTTAGATCATCATTGTGGTTCCCTTTGAATACCTTCTAAGTCATACTTCAAATCCTTCAAACAAGAAAATTGGATGATCTGGAGAGAATAGCATAACACCTACTGTACTGAAGATTGTGGCTCAAATTCTGCCTCTGGCACTGCCTATGTGACCATGAACAATTCATTTAACCTCTCAGCTTCAATATTTTCATCCATAAAATAACATTGGTAATACCTCAGTAGTATTTTCCTCAGAATTTTTTGTGAGGTTTAAATGAGATTATATGTTAAACATACATGTATATATACATAGCTGCTATATATGTGTATGCATATATAACATATGTAATGCTATATAAACATTAATGCACCATATAAATGTCCGCTTATACTTTGAGAACATTGTACTTTCTTAGTCAGAGACCATCATGCTGAACACATCTTCAAAATGTCATCCATGTCAGCCATGCATATAACTTCTGGTTGTCTATTACTGAAATAGCATTTCAGGGGGAAGAATGCCTTTCACCTTATCCCACTGGACTTTCACAACTCTGGAAGAAAAAATGAAACTGATCACTTTGTGTCTGCCTTATTTAAATCTAATTCACAAGCAAATGAAGACTCACCCCATGACGTCATTGGTCAAAGTCAAAAATGAAAGATGAACAATGACAACTCATACCCAAATGCACAGAGACTTATCAAAGAAACTCTAAAATAGTTAGACTAGCAAGTCTTATTTTATAATTTTATTTCTACCAACATTAAAATATCAATCTATACCACAACAATGATATTTTTTCTAATTAATTGTTTTAATTAGATTTTTTCAGTGATCAAACATTTATTTCTCTCTCAAACAAAACCTTTATAACAAATAAAAATTGTCAAGAAAAAATATCTTGCAATGGCTACATCCAAAATTATATGTCTCATTTTGCAAATTTAATCTTTCACCTCTTTTCAAGGAGATGGATAATTTTCTTCATCATTGATGCCTGTCTAGAGCATTTCTATAAAAATATTTTATAAATGAGAAAGTAGGAATACTGGGGTCATAATTGTTTATGTCTTCCCCATTGCCTTTTTATAAGCAACATTATCAGTGGACTTTTCCATTCTTTTGGGTTGATTCTGATCAAATAAAATTCAATAAGGGATGAATGTAAAATATTATATAAGGGTACAATCAACTTCACAAATACAAAATGGGGAAGTCATGGTTAGCCAATAACTGCTGGAAAGTATTTAAGGGTTTTACTAGATTTCAAGCTCAATATGAGTCAGCAGTAAGATGTGGCAGCCAAAAAATCTAATGCTATCTTGGGCTCTTTTAAGAGAAGCATGGCTTTCAGGAATGGGTTGTTAATGGTCCCACTGTATTCTGCCCTCCACAGACATCATCCAGAGTATTGTGTTCAGTTCTAGGCACTGTTGTATAAGAAAGATATTAATAAGCTGAACAATGTCCAAAGACGGGGCTTGAGTCCATGCCATATAAGGATATGTTATAGGAACAGGCTATTTTTAGCCTAGAGAAGAAGCAATTTGTTCTGATGTGAGGAAAGAATCCCTGACAATTGGAGTTATCTATCCTAAAGTAAATTGTTCTAACTTAAGAGCTAGTGGGTTCACCCTCCTTGTCAATCTTCAAGTCAATGATAAATGATTAGCTGTCTAATACATTATAATGAGGATTCCTTTCCTATGTTAATTACATAGCTTTCTATTTAGAATAGATCACTACCTTTGTTCATGTCATATTCATAATGAAGCTCCTGCCAATATCACTGATCGTTCTAGATTTCCCACTATCTCCCAAACTATCAATAGTAGTGATGGCTGGTACTATACCATTCATATTCTTTCACCCACATGTCTATCACCCTAAATAGTAGAAGACAGTAGACAAAGGGAAAGACTTATTATGTGAAGAAATAACATCCTGAAGAAGAGTCTTTCATGAATTATAATAGAAATGGACACCATTGGGAATATGGACTACATTTCTAGTTTACATGCTGGTAACATAAACTCCCAGCAAAATCAGAAATTAAATAACATATGTGGGTAAACTTACCAGGTAGCTAACAGGAAACTCCCTATCAATTCTCAACAAAGTTCAAGAGTGGAAAACCAAGGTGTAACAGTAAGCACCCCAACATGCATAGGAGGACCTGCTCTTATAGGTTCTTTGATCTGCTTCTTTAAAAGGAAAGGCAACTTTTGAGGGGTTAACAATCACTTTAATCAATCACATATATCATTCAGTTAGTTCAGGGCAAAAAGTCAGCACCCTGAAATTCAGAGAAAATACGGAGAAATCAAAGATCAACACACATGGCTTCCTCTGTCTGACCATATTCAATACATACATCACAGTTCAACAGACAGGTCCAACTGTCTGACCATAATTACCAGAAAAAGAAGCACTGACATCTGGGTATTCAAAAGGGGTGGGGGGGGGGGGGAGTGGTCTCCTTAGCAGTTTCCCAGAGTCCTCCTCTGACTAAACAAACACTTCAGTCAATAAGCCACAAAGTAAAACCTTACCCTCAGAGTACTTATACACTTTTCAGAGTCAGCAGACATGACTCTCTAACCCAGTGCCTCAACAAAAAAAAAAATAAAAGGTACTTGGGACCCTCCTACAAAACAACTCCCTTAATCAAGCTTCCCTCAATGGGCAGATCCAACAATAGGTGGGAAAAATCTTCTTTCATCACATTATTCATTCAGAGGCATTTTAGTAAAACAAAAACAGCAAAAGATTTACTTTGCTTGGCTCTAGCAAGGAAAACGAATGGATCTACACTGATCACATATTAGCAGGTTGTGTGGTCTGATGAGATAACAGAGCTACAAGGACTCTGGGGTCTCTCCCAATTATATTAAGGTAGAGGTCTTAGTCACTAAACTTATTTGTGCCTAAATTATACCCTCTTCAAAGTAAGGTTCATAATGTATTCTCTCAAGCGGAAAAAAAATGTGGAAGACAACTTTAAAAGATTATACCACTGAGATGCTTGGGGAAAGGTATTAAGAAATATTTTGGATGGTAAAGTCATTGTTTTTCCTCTGCTGAATATTCCATGTCACCATCTGTTTATCCTAGAAATTAATGAAAATAAAGGGTTTGTTTGTTCAATCATGCAAAGGGTCATTATAATTCAAATTGTTATCGAAGGGGGAGACTTTCATAATACCTTAACCAAAAGACTATTTAACTTGTTCTCGTCAGAATCAGTCATTACTGTACTGCTGGAAGCTTATTTCTCTCTGTTTCTAGTGGCAAATCAGTAACTGGAAGAGGGGGAGTGAGAGAGGATGTGAGTAAGAAAGAGGAGATTGAGAACAGCTGTCTAAGAGTGGGAAATGCTTCTGACAGAGTGGAAACTTTTTCTTTTTCAAAACCTTCCTCTTTAGAACACTACATCAGTTCTCACTCTTACTCTATTTTTTAGCTTCACAAATATCAGTCAAAGTCTAACCCATATAAGTTATGTAAATAAATATGCATTCATACACACATCTACATATCCAGCACAACAAGGGTTTTTGATGTTGATCAAAAAAGAGTAAGAAACTGATTTGATACCATTCAGGTTTCCTTTAATAAAAAAAAAAGCTATTAAGCTGAATTATTTTATAAACCTTAAAAACTATAAAAAGGAAGTTGTCTAGGGAACCTAACATTGGGGCATCCATAGTTCACACCACATGAAACAATTCATAAAGGGTTCATTTCTTACATAGTAAATGTTCTGTAATCCTCAGTTCTCTGGGCATTTTATCCCTTCCAGATAACCTCAATCCCATTTAGCACAATGAGCTCCCATGGAGTTGAAGTAGCTCCTAATGACTAAAATATCAGGCCATGGTGGTAAAATAATAATTTGTTAATGTTAACTCAAATTATCCATTGATGATCTGGTATTATCTCATGGCAACAGCAGGAACCCTACTAGCCAAGGACATTACAATAATCTTACATTCTAGAAAATTCATTGTATCATCAACACTAAATATATCCAAAACTTGGGTGTCAAACATGGGTTGCCAATCAACCAACAAGTTTTTATTAAGCCCCTACTATATGTCAGGCACTGGAGATAGGGAATAGGGGCTGTACCTGTTCCAGAAAAAGAAATTCTCTCTATGCAGGGTGGCATTTTTTTCCTGCAATTTATAACCTTAGAGATAGCCTAGAGCACATTGAGATTAAGTGATTTGCCTAGGGTCACTTAGCTTGGCTATAGCAAAGGTAGGATTTGATCTCAGATATTCCTGGTTCTGAGGCTAGCTCTCTACCCACTACTCTAAATCCTCTTTGGATGTAAAGATAAAAATGAATCACTCAATTGCCCTCAAGAAGCTTGCATATTTTTTTCAAGAGAAATAGCATGTACATAAATAGGTGTATATGGAATAAATGCAATCTGTCCATATTCAAAGACAGAGTAGGTAATTTTCTATGGAGAAAAAATTTAGGGACACTAGGAATCTTTTCATATATACAAATGCACACACCCAAAACAAAACAGAAATATTCCATCTGCTGACTGATTCTTGAAATTCTTTTCGTAATGGGGAAAATCCTTTTAATCTACAATCAGATAAGGCTGAAATACGAGTACCCTTGGGAGAGTTAAAGCATTGACTTATAGCAACACTAGGTATAATGACTCAGATCTCATCCTTTTTCAAGTATATTTTGAAAATAAAAAAAAAAAAAAGTCGTGAAAGGAGCCAGGAAAAAAAAAGCATTAGGTAGCCAAGGACAAATTTTGCTTACTGTACAATTTCTCCTAGGCCCTAATCTTTAATCTATCAAATGATCAGTTATTCCAAGGACTAAGATGATAATTACCAATACCAATGTTCCTTGGCTTCCATTTTCCCATTAACTCCTCTGCAAGAGGTCCATATCTGTTTCAGTTATCTTCATAAATTTTTGTGATATATCTCATAAGTAGGTCAACTATATCAATAAGCTTCAAGGCATTAGCAATATCAAGTGGCAGGCTGTATCATCTATTGGAAAAGATGCTTTATTATGACCCTAGCCAAGAAGAGCATATTTTTTAAAGATTTTTTTAAGATTTTATTCATGCTTTTAGAATTGTGTTAATGTCTTTATTATCTCACTATTGAGTACTAATTTCAGATGTACAATCTTAAGCAAAATTATTATACTTATTGATATCACTTGAAGCAAAATTACGTAACCTCCTATTATATGTGCTCAATTGTTTCATTAGTTTAATAATTATTGTGATCATGATTGCTTTTAATAACCATTATTATAACACATTAGGTTTCTAAGACCAAAGTAAGAAGATTGACAGAGAAAATTATTCAAATAATTCAGGCCATTCTAATATAGAATTTTTCCCTGAATTCACTCAATATCGGAATGATTTGGATTTTCTTGTTAGGAATGAAAACCAGTTTTGCCATTGCAAATTCCACCTACAACTTGATTTAGAGTTAATCTCTCTCCCAAAGGTATAGAATCTCTTCCAAAGCCTATGGAAGGAAGATTTCTGCTCACTCCTCTGACCAACGCAAATTCCATAGGATTCTTCTTCAACCAGAAAGTTAAGTGAGTACGTCACAAGCACTCACCTATGGAAAGAATTTTAATTAAGGCTCTAAAGGATAAACCAGCTTTTCTTGACACAATGATTTTAATGGTACCCACAATTATAACAGAGAGAAAAAGAGACTTTCCAGCTTGCAAACACTGTCAGGCCCACAAAGTATTTATTGATTTTTGTATTGGGGGAAATGATAAATCTCTCATCCCCAGCAACCACATTAGAAGCTGCCTCATTTCTGTCTTGAAACATCAGACAAAATTACAATAGTCTAGTGCTAAGATTTTCTCTTCCTCTAATTCTCTGCTCCATTACAACACAATCATCCACTCATTATGAGTCCTCAAGATGAATGCTTTTGGAGGACGACTCTTTTATCCAAGAGTTAAAAGATATTTTCATTACATGCATCTAATCTTGTAAAAGACTTTAAATGGGCAATTAAGCATACTTCAAATTTCTATGAAATTGTACTGGTTATTCAGAATGTAGTGGCAGCAAGTTATTTGCCCCCTTGACCTTTGCAGTCAGCTACTACTGTTATTAAAAATTCTATGAAAAATAAGCTATCTTTTATTTCTAGAGAAGCCCTACTCTGATGCCTCATCCTGCCTTGGAGATAATCCTTGTTTCTCAAAAGTTATTTGTCCTCAGGGTGCAAGGTAAGTTAGGTCCTATCAAGCTGGAAAGACTTCAGTAGTATAACATCAGCATGCAAGGACTGACCCAGCTAATGCTAAAAAGGCTTGTACTGGAAGGTTGGCCAGTAGATGGAGATAGATATAGATAGATATGCATGTATGTATATATACACATATATACACATATGTGTATATATGTATCAGTGTGTATGTATAAATGGGTGTATATACACATATCCACATACATATCCACATACACATACACATATACATATGTATGTATATGTGTGTATAATTTGGTCATAAAGACTCAAGAAAAGCAAATACTTAGGCACGAAAGGGTGGCAATCTCCATCTTACGTGAATAAAGATACAGATTTTGGTAGTGTGGTACAGTAGCAAAGTGCACTAGCCCTAGAGTCAAAGAACCTGGGTTCAAACCCTCCACTTAACCTCCCCAAGATCTCAGTTCCTCATCTGTAAAATAAGGAGAGTAGACTAGATGTCCTCTAAGATGCCTAACAGCTAGTTCTAGTTCTATGATACTGTGAAGAAGTAGTCACAATATAACTTTTTAGATGTCTGCTTGTTGAGTTTCTGGGGTTGGATAATTGCCCTTTCTCTTTTAATGTTCATTCTCAAAGATGACTGCTTAAGCAAACTCCCTAAGTTCAATAATTCAAAGAGCAAGTTATAGGATCATAGAATTTGAAAACTGGAAGAGACCTCACAAATCATCTAAGTGGCAGACACACAGCCCATGTAGTCAGCAACATTCTGCAGTTGGGCCCACACCAGATGAAAATGTAACTGGGAAATATTTAACAAAAATAAAAACACAATAAAATGTAGATAGCACCTCATTTTAAAACTAACTCAATACACAGCCCTCAGGGATCCTGATGCATGGATTAGTGGCCCCCTTTCTATGTGACTTTGACATTGATGCAAATGATCGCCCCCATTCATATATAGTGTTGATCAACATAAAGGAAAAGACGCTTCATGTAAATACTTTGAACCAATCATAAAAGAAAGGAAATGGGCAGAGGCATAGAGAGGTGAAGAGAGGCCAAGAGTGATTTAGCCAAAATACAGATTTTTTTCAGTGAGAGGCAGAAGGTGGAGGTGGGGAAAGAAATCTTTTTTATCATTCATTTTAGTGTTTAGCAGCCTGATTTAAAGCTAAAATGAAACATCTTTTCAAAAGAATGTAAACTCCTTGAGGGCAGGAACTGTTTTTTTTTAATATTTTCTTGTTTTGCCAATGCTTAGCATAGTATCTGCCACACAGCAAGCACTTAATGAGTGTTCCTTAGGTGAGAAATATTATGTTCCCTAATTCTTAGGTTAATACTGACTTTTCTAATTTTCTAGTTTTATAATAAAAAGTATGAACTTTACTCTTTTGTTTGATGTTGAATTGCTATCAAATTTCAATAAAAGGAGGAATAGGACTGCACCCCTAATTTTCACTGGTATAGCAAACTCCCAGGTAAGAAAACTCCTTTTTCCAATGCAAAGTGGCACCTTCTTTACAACTTAGTCTTAAAGAATTGCTTAGAGCACTGAGACATTAAGTGATTTGCCCATTGTCACAGAGCCAGTATGGATGGCTCTCTACCACTCTAAGGTGGCACTTACTATGCAATTTAGACTTAAGAGAAAGAGAGAGAGAAAAAACAGAGAAGGAGAGAGAGACAAAAGAGAAGTGAAGAGCAAGAATATTTCAAAAAATAAATCTTTCGCATAGGTCATTTACAGAGTAATCACAAATATCTATGTGGGTTGTAATAAATTGTTATTCTGTCCACATATATGAAATATCATTAACTTATTACAGTTAGATTCAGAGGCAGTAAAACATGTGTCCAACCTACCATCTTTTAAACCTTCAGAGTAACAAAGCACAGAATTTCTATGTCTGACCTACTGTTCAGTGAAAGGTATATTGTTGGAATAAGAAAATGATTGCTCATTTCCCTAGGATTCTGGAGAATTGCAAGAAGAAGGAAAAATGAATGATTCCTTCTAGATGTAAATAATAAGACTAACAAAACTTTTTTAAATATTAGGGTTGTTTTTTTTCCTTTTCCAAAGCATTTTCATGTCTATTATTTTGTTTTGATATTCATAATATCTCTCTTGGGCAGAAAAGAATCATAGGATCATAAATTTAGGGATGGAAGGGACCTAAAAGGACATCAAATCCTACCCTTTTATTTTACAGATAAGGAGACTGGGGCTCAAAGAGGTCACATTTGTCCCCATTTTACAGATGAAGAAACTGAGAGGAAATGGAATAGTCAGAATTCCCAAAACAGAACAAAAAATGTAATAAAATAAAAAGATTTCTCTATAAGCTATTTATATCCCTCTTGGCCTTATTTCAACTTTCCTACCATCCACTTTCCCTGTGTTGAGAATTATATTCAAAAGATTAGCAAAGCAAAATCCAATTCTCTGTGACTTTCATGGTGTCTTCTCTAAGTGGCCTTACCATCAATATCAAAGAAAACTCAGTGAGCTGTGCTCACTGAAGAGAGACCCAGCAGTGATGCAGAGCGTTATGAGAAAGGGGCCAATGAAAAAAAGAAGGCATGTCAAATTACCTTTAAAACAAGAAAGAGAAAAATTGAACACAAACACAATTCAGAAGAGACTGCCCTCCACATGGTGTTGATTTGTACAGGTTTCATGAGGAGACAGACCAGAGAAAGGCTGAAGTCTAAGCCTAACTACAAGCTATATGGAATGGGCAGAAATAGGAAGATATCATCTCTATTTTTTTGCTACAAAATGACTGAATGAAGGAGAATTTTACAAACTCAAGTGCTAAAATTACAAAATTCATTTTAAAAAACAGTAAATGCAATTAGTAGGATAAAGAAATGGCAAGAGAAATTTAGGTGGTATGAAAATTGAATATGCCATGGCATCTTCAATAGCCTGCATATACATAACTGCATACCAATGACTATGTTCCAGGGATCAAGAAGAGATAAGGGTAAGAACAAACTATGATAAGTAGGACCAAAGATTAAAACACTCCCTGTCTTCTGTTCCTGCTCTGTCACAATGTCTTTGTGGCCAAGTGATACTTCTCTCCCTTTCACTTGAGGCTGTGTCTATTTAATGATAAATCATCCAAGAGAAAAATGAAAAAATTCAACCCATTGACTGTTTTGTCTACTGTACAGACCTATGTAGACCAAATAGAATTCATTTTCTTTCCTTTTCTATTTGCTTGACATTGTAATGTAGTTCTAGTTTGGGAAGACTGATCACAGATGCTACAGATCTGTTTGATTAGATAGGTCTCA
This sequence comes from Notamacropus eugenii, assembly GCF_028372415.1. Lineage (NCBI taxonomy): Eukaryota > Metazoa > Chordata > Mammalia > Diprotodontia > Macropodidae > Notamacropus > Notamacropus eugenii. The sequence goes on along the minus strand of NC_092876.1, from coordinate 147,983,844 downwards.
TCAAAATGAGAACCCAAGTTAGAACGCTAAGTAGTAGAACGATCAACTTAAACAAGTATCCATCTTACAAGATATAATATTCAACTCTCTTTCTACATCCTCTTTCTAGACATTTTCTTTCTTCCATCCCCTAGTCACACTACTTCCCTCTGAACTTATTATTTCCTACCTTAATGAGAAGATGGAGGTAACATAAGTTCCCTACATATTCCTTTCTTTGAACCTAAGAAAGAGCTCTTATCACTCATTTTCATCCTTTTCCTAGTCCCCAGTCCCTCTTCCTCTCCAAAATTAAGCTGTGTGTTTAATCCCATTTTTTCCCAATTCATATGAATTGTTTTGTATTTTTCTTCAGCATCTTTAGTCTCTCCGGTTCTTGGCATCGGCCCCTGACTCTTGATTGGTGAAAATTGTCCATAACTAGCTAACCCAAGACCCAATATGCTGTTATTCTTCAGATATCTTCATGTTCTACTGCAGCAGGGTCCTTCTCTTCTCTGCCCTCCTTCCTATTTCCTCACCCCTCTCTCAGAACAGTGAGCAAATCAAATACTCCTATTCCTAGAAGGGATAGTTCAATGATCAAATCATAACCCTATGAGTCCATTCACCATCACTGTGGCTTCCCAATCCAGCCACTACTCCTCTATATGTTACTTTCCTTCATTAAAATACAAATTCTTTGAGTTTAGAAACTGTCTTTCCTTTTGCATTTATGGCGCCAGTGCTTAGTACAATGCCTGACATGTAGTAAGCACTTAGTAGAGTCTTATTCACTCCACAGGTCCCTTTCTCCCTTCAAAGATACCTAGGTCTCCCTCATCTTGCACAATATCTTTACTCGATCCTGTTATCTGCCACTATTTAACATTTTTTCCTCTCACTGCCAAACTCCACTGATTAGATCAGTTGTCTTCCAACTTTTTAAATCATGCTCTTCAGTCAGCAAAAATTTTGAGAACTCCTCCCACTGTATATATACTTACTTTTCTTAGAAATTATATGTATGGACTTTTGTATTAATAATTATGTACATTATTGTAAAAATTGGCCTATTACTAGATCCTAGGTAACAGAAGTAATTCTATATTTGACCACTGCTTTACAAACTGTCTGCGTGCAGGTAAATTTGAACCAACACTAGTTTAGTTAGGTACATTTGTGAAAGGAATGCAAGGCTTTATTGATCATAATCATTAGATTTAGCAAACTTCATTAATCCATGTATGCATGGTTAGCAAACTTTCCTAACCACAAGGCCATTATGCTCAAGAGGGGAGTGTTGCAGTCCAGACCACCCTTTGATTGACTGCACCTAAGTTCCTCTTCCCACTCAGTTCATCGGAATTTGCCCAGCAACAACTAGCAAATATAAGGGCAGAGACTCAGAGATGTGTATTCTTGATTCAAATATGCATCCCACTGTTCTGATCCACTGTCTATTCTCCCTGTGTGACTGCAAGGCTAAGGAGCCATATGTTTATACGGTCATGATTAACAAACTGCCAGACTTGTGATATTTTGAGCACTTCTTTTCCTTCTCAGTACCTCACCTATGATCTCCTCACAATTATAAAATTTACAAAATGAAAAAGGATGGGAAAAAATGAAATATTTTATTCTAGAGTGAAGGGAGCTACTGGAGTTTATTGAGAAGGGGAGTGATAAGGTTAAATCTATGCTTTAGGAAAGTCATCCTGATACCTGTGGGGTCAAGAAAGACTTAAAGCAGGGAGACTAAGTAGGAGATTATTTCAATAGTTCAGGATTAAACAAGAGTGGTAGTTATATGAGCAGACAAAAGGCAATTGATACCAAAAAAAAAAATTCTATGGTTATAGAAACAATAAGATATAGTATCTGATTGGTTAACTAGATACATGTGATAAAAGAAAGTGAGGGCATGAAGGTGACACCGAAATTGTGAAGCTGTTTGACTAGAAGAAGGATGGTATCCCTGACAGTAAGAAGGAAAATGGAAGAAGGTAGGTTTGGGGGTTGGGGCAGCTAGTTGGCACAGTTGATAGAGTACCAGGTCTGAAATCAAGAAGACTCTTCTTCCCCCAAACAAATTTGTTTTCAGATATTTAATAGTGATGTGACAATGGGCAAGTCACTTAACCCTATTTGCCTTAGTTTCCTCATCTGTAAAATGAGCTGGAGAAAGAATGACAAGCCATTCCACTATCTCTGCCCCCTCTCAAAAAAATAGGATCAGGAAGAGTCAGACAACACCAAACACGGTAGAACAACAAATGTTTGGAGGTTAAGACATTATAATGAGTTCAGCAATTTAGATCACAACCCATCCATATTTGCTCAATCTATGCCATTAACTCTGTTCCAAAATGAAAGTGGGGAGGGTGAAGAAGGCAGGGCTCTTACTCACCTATCACTACACCAGAACCTGTCCTCTTTGGGAACACCTACTATGACCATGAAGTGATCTGGGGGTCTTGGAGTAAGAATGTAGAGAGGAGCAATGAACTTCCCAATGGCACTTCAGCATCTAATGCTATAGATGCCCATAAATCAGTTAGGTTACAACTGTTATTAAAAGCTAGTACCTAGCCCTTCAGGAAGGAAGGAGGAACTTGGAACTTTATATTGTGGAGGGAGGAGAATACAGTAGGGAAGCTTTAGAAAGTGAAGGTGGTTCAGAGGTGGTGAAGACAAGTCCCATGATTGGTGAACATAGGGAAGAGTGAGATAAGGCCCATCTTCCCATGCTCTGATTAGTTGATTACACATCTGTGGGTGTCAGTCACAACCCCCACTTTGAAAATCACTAACCTAAATAAATGGTCTAAACCCCTGCCTCCAACTCCTCATCCATCATTTTCTTCTTAAAGCTCTGCAGCTGATTTTCATCTCCATCATAGGAGTACAATTTCTTTTTCCAAGTTCACCAGCAAGTTAAAATTCAAGGACGTTTTCTCAAGCTTTAATGTAGCTGTTACATTTGCAGCTGTTGACTTCCTCTATCACAAAAGTCTTTCAGATGCCTTATATGACACTACAGATACCCCTTCCACATCATGGGGGTGAGGGGCACAGCACCCCTCTGATCTGGAAAATCCACATAAAATTTTTGGCTCTCTCTTTGTACCATATAAGTCTATTTTTTTCTTTTTCTTTTACGGGATGTTTACAGTACTCTAATGTAAAATTTGGGTTAAGTATTTGGTCATAGGTTTTGTGTTGTCTGCCAGCCTTCATGTGTCCTCTGTGACTTCTACAAAACTCCCAAAATTCTCACTTAATTTCTTATGCTGACCCACAATATATTGAAACCATAATGGGGAACGTCACAATATGGAAGGGATAACTGTACTATCCTGATCCACTCTGCTCCTTTTTCACTTCTTTCATTGGTTCTTCTCCCACTTTTCACTCTCCAGACCTGATGTTCCTGATGCTTCAGTGAGCCAACACTGCTTTATTCTTTCTATACTCTGTTCCTTACATACATGTCCATTCTCTTGACCTCAACTATCACTTCTATATGAACGATTCTCAAATCTATAGCTCTAATCTCTAATTTCTTACCTGAGTTCCAATTCATATCTCCAATGAATATTTGAAAATTTTTTTCATATGTCACTTCAAACAGTATTCCCCAAACAAGTTTCATCTCTCCCCTTTAAACAGGCCTAATTTCCTGGTTTCCTGATTTTGGCCAATAGTGATACCATTTTCCTAATCAACCAGACTGGAAACCTGAAAATCAACTTTGACCCATGACTCTCATCTATCTCTATAAGGTCAAGCTCTGCCACCTCTTCCTTTAGAAGATCTCACATATCAATCCTTTTTAAAGTCTATTGGGATTATCATGACTTTTATCCAGGCCCTCATTACCTCTCATTTATCTGTATTACCTGTTCTTACTGCCCACAATTACTCCAGCTCCTTCTAATCCATCCTCCATATCACAGCCAGACTAATCATTATAATATATCCCTGAATTACCTGAAATTCATTCCTGAGATTAGACAGCTTAATTCCTTATTAGCATCAGTATAGAATTTAAATTTCTTAGCATAGTATTCAAAACCTTGTAAAATGTGGTCTTAACCATCAATATAAGCCATCTGAGGACATCTATCTAGACATGTCTAAACTTTGCCCCTTCTTTCCTTACCAGCACATGGCAGAATATTCTGAAAACAGTTAGGGCTTAACACACTTGAATGTTGAATATTTGCTGAGTGAATCTGTTTCCACACTTCATTCCCATAGTTACCTTTTCCTTCAGCCAGGCCAGTCTCCTAAGTGAATGCAAAGTATATCATACACATTTCCTCCTCCAAGGTTCAGCTCATACTTTGATGAATGGAATGCTACTCCCAAAAATCTCTATTGAAGTCTTTCTTATTGTTTATCCTCCATTTCAAAGAAGATCAATGGCGCCATGGGGGTAGTCTTAATTCATATATGAATTAGATTTAAGTGAGTCAGAGTTGCACAAAGTCATCAGTCTCATTCTTTTCCAAGAGTCATTGAAGTCCAGTGGTAAAACAAAAGTCAAAATGACTATCAATAGGATCCAGTGGATGACCTTGATGTCTTTGATATCTGGCCAAGCTCTAAGTGGTCCACAGCACCTACTTCAGGTGCCTTCGGAGCCATTGGAAAAATCCTTTTCATTCACCTAGTCCTCTGAGGGAAGTCTTCGCATATTTGGGATAGCCACCCCCCTAACTCACTGAGGAGTTTGAGGTGTGTCATTTATCCTCAACCTGGTTTAATGCATCTACCAAGCTGGTTTACCAGGATGTGGCCACTGCACATGCTATAGCTTCTTGGAGCCACAGGTGAGAGTTGAGTCCAGGTAGACTACAAAGGTATATGAGCAGCCCCGAAAAAAACTCAGCAAGACCTTACATCAGCGGTGCTAGTCCTCCTTGAACAATCCATACACTTCAAAGTCTTTCTTAGCTATTCGTCAAAGACCTATACCAAGATCAACTCCAGTAATAATTTACATTTATATTGACTTCTTGTCCTACAACTCTGGTTCTACTACTTATTAATATTATGACCTTGGACAAAGTTTCAAAGCTAAAGTAGATTTAGTTAAAAGAGATAAACAATGAAATTATATTATATTAAAAGGTACCATAAATAATCTAGCAAAACCAATACTAAACATATATGCACCAAATACTACAGGATCCATACTTATAAAGGGAAAAGTAAAGGAATTACAGATGGAGACAGATAGCAAAACCAGTGCAGGGATTGCAACTTTACCTTCTAAGACAAGATAAAGCTAATAAAAAAATAAGAGAGTCAAGGAGATGAATAAAAACTTAGGTAAACTAGGTGTCATAGACATGTGGAGAGAACTGAATAGGAATAGAAAGGAATATGTCTTTTTTCTCAGTACATGGCACCTTTACAAAAATTGACCATGTATTAGGGTATAAAAACTTATATTCAAATGCAGAAAAGCAGATGTACTAAATGCATCCTTTTCAGATCATAACATAATAAAAAATTACATTGAATAAGGGACCATGGAAATACAGATTTAAAATCAATTGGAAACTAAATGACCTAATCTTAAAGAAAATATCTCAAAGAACAAATCATAGAAGCAATACATTTTATCAAGGAGAATGATAATAATGGGACAATATATAAAACATATGGATGCAGTAAAAGTGATAGAGGAAATTTATATCTTTAAAAGCTTATTTCAATAAGATAAAGAGCAGATCACTAAATTGGCTATGCAATTTCTAAAAAGCTAGAAAAAAAAACAAATTTAAAATCACCAATTAAATACAAAAAAATTGGAAATCCTGAAAGTTAAAGGTCAAATTAATAAAATTCAATGTAAGAAAACCATCATAATTTGATAAATAAAACTAGGAACTGGTTTTATGTCATTGACTGACATAATAAAAAAGAAAAGAAAACTAAATCACTAATATAAAAAATGAAATGGATGAATACACCCCTAACAAGGATAAAAGTAAAGCAATTATTAGGAGTTATTTTGACCAATTATATGGCAACTAATTTAATAATCTAAGTGAAATGAAAGAATACTCACAAAAATATAAACTGCTCAGGTTAACAGAAGATAAAATAGAATATCTAAATAAATCTATTTTAGAAAACAAAATTGAACAGGCCATGAATGAGCTTCCTAAGAAAAAAATCACCAGGACCAAATGGAATTCCAATATTAAATAAATTATTTTAAATATTACGCAAAAAAAGGAGATGTACTAAAAACTCCTTTTAGTAAATAAATATGGTATTGATACCTAAGCCAAGAAAAATGAAAACAGAGAAAAAAATGATAGACCAATTTCACTAATGAATATTGAAGCAAAAATCCTAAATAAAATATTAGCTAAGAGACTACAACAGTATATCACAAAGGTTATACATTGTGACTGAGTGGGATTTATACTAGAAATGCAGTGCTGATTCGTTATATAGAAAACTATTAGCATACTTGATTATATTAATAACAAAATCAACAAAAACTATTTGATTATCTCAATAGATGCCAAGAAAAGCATTAGAAAAAATGCAGCACTCCTTCCTAATAAAACCCTTGAAAGTATAGGTATAAATAGATTTTTTTCATGAAATAGTAAGAAGCATCTACTGAAACCAACAGCAAGCATTAACTGTAATAAGGATAACAGTTAAATCTTTCCGACAAGCTTAGGAGTAAATAAAGGATACCAATTATCACCACTATTATTCAATATTATACTAGAATGCTGGCAATAACAATAAGAAAAGAAATTAAAGGAATCAGAATGAGCAATGAGAAAATGAAACTATCTCCTTTTGCAGATGATATGATGGTATACTTGGAAAATCTTAGATATTCAAATAAATATAATTAGCTCAAACAATAATTTTAGCAAAGTAGCAGGATATAAAATAAACCCATATCAATCATCAGCAATTCTATGCATTACCAACAAAGCCCTGCAAAGAGAGATAATAAAAGGTATTTCATTTAAAATGACCATAGACAATATAAAGTAGCTGCAAATATATCTGCCAAGGCAAATCCAGGAACTATATAAATATAATTTTAAAACACTTTTTATACAAATAAAGTTTGCTTTAAATAATTAAATAAATATTCATTGTTTGTGGGTAGGTCGAGTCAATATATTAAAAATGACAATGCTATCTAAACAGATCTACTTATTCAGTGCCATCCCAATTAAACTTCCAAAAAAATATTTTATTGAGCTAGAAAAAATAATAACAAAATTCATTTGAAAGTATAAAAGTTCAATAATATTAAAAGAATCAATGAGAAATGTAAAGGAAAAAGGTCTAGTAGTACCAGACCTTCAATTGTATAATAAAACAGTAATTAGAAAAACTATCTGGTATTAGTTAATAGAATGATAGATTAATGGAATAGAATATATACACAATAGTCAATGATTATAGTAACCTTGTGCGTAATAAATGTAAAAATTTAAGCTTGTGGGATTAAAAATTTACTTTGGGTAAAAAAAATTTATGGGAAAGCTAGAAGGCACTCTGCCAGAAAGTATCAATATCTTACAGTAAGATAAATATCTTACACCATTCACCAAGATATAGTCAAAGTAACTACATGATATAGATAAAAATATAGCTATCATAAATAAATTAGAGGAGCATGAACATATTGCCTATCAGATTTCTGGATAAGAAAAGAATTTATGAATAAATAAGAGATAGAATTGTAGGATGTAAAATGATAATTTGATTCCTTTAAATTAAAAAGTATTTGTAAAAATAAAACCAATGTAGCCAAGATTAGAAGGAAAACCAAAAATTGGGGGGAAGAAGTATTTTATAGCCAGTTTTCTGATAAAGGCCTCAATTTATAAGAATATGAGTCATTGCACAAATGATAAATTGTCAAAGATGTGAACACGCAGTTTTTTGGGAGAAATCAAAGATATGTATATAGACATATAAAAATGCTTTAAATCATTATTGATTAAAGAAATGCAAATTAATACAACTCCGAGACACTGTCTCACACCTATCTGAAGGTCTAAATTGATAGAAGGGGAAAATGACAAAAGTCGGAAGGGATGTGGAAAAATTGGAACAATAAATACACTGTTGGTGGAATTGTGAAGTGATCCAATCATTATAGAGAGCAATTCGGAATTTTGCCCAAAGAGTAACAGAAATGTGTTTGCCCTTTGATAGAAATATTACCATTAGATCTGTTTCCCAAGGTGATCAGGGAAAAAAGGAAAAGAAGCAGTATGTTCTAAAATATTTATAGCTGCAAAGAATTGGAAATTGATGGGGTACCCATTAATTGGGAAATGGCTGAATATGTTTTGATATGTGATTGTGATGAAATACTACTGTAGTATAAAAATGATGAGTGGCTTGGTTTTAGAAAACCATGGAAAAACTTGCATGAAATAATGCAGAGTGAAAAGAGCAGATGTAAGAGAGTATTGTATACAGCAACAGCTGTATACAATTGTTCAGAGAATAATCGTGAATGACTAAATTATTCTGAGTAATATGATCATTCATATCAACTGAAAAGGACTTATGAAGGAAAATGCTATACATCTCCAAAGAAAGAGTTGTTATATGGAAGTATGTATTGTACGGCGTGTATGTGTGTGTGTGTGTGTGTATACACACATATATAAGTGTATATACATAAAATGTATGTATATGTATGCATGTATGTATGTATCAAATGCTGGCTTTCCCTAATTCTGGGTTGGGAGGGAGGGAAGCACACAAATTAGAACTCAAAATGTAACCAAAAACTAATTTTAAAAAAATACTAAAGCTTCAAATCACCATGTTATGGAGAGAAGGCCAGCCCTTAAACCAGGACAACTTGTATTCAAGGGCTGTCCCTAATTTGTACTTATAGTGCAACCATAGATAAATTGCCAGGGCCCAAAGAAAACTCTCAGGCCTACTTGCACAGGATATCAGAGTTCTATTAACTACATAACAGCTGCTTGATATAGAAAATTCTAAAATATCTGGATTATGCTGGCCAGTATTTCTGCTATGATGACAATTCAAGCTCATGATAAAATAAACATTTGTTAGCTTTATCATAGGCACTATAAGATACTGAAGTGCCTTCAAAGTCACCAAAGCTCAATTTATGGGAACTGTAGGTTTACCATAATGTATACTTTACTGCAAGTTACAGCCCAGTTGTAGAGACTGCATCAGTGGATGGAGTTCCTACAATAGGAGATCCCTCCACTTTGATGAAATCACATATCCATGTAAATATAGAAATAAACAAACAAGTGAAAGAGTGAAAAATAAGTAAGCAAATGACAGGCCAAGGAAGCAATCAGTAAGGGAATCGGCTGCATATTAAAATGGAAGAAAAAAGATGTTTTCTCATAAAAGCATGGAAATGTTGACTAGAAATATAAAGAGAATCAAAAATAGTGATATGTGTAAGCTTTGTCATTACTGGTTACTTCGCTAAATAGTGTAGGCTATTTCTGCATTCAGAAAAAGTTCATAAAACACTGAGATATTGAACTGTTGGAAAGCTTCCTTCAAGCAACATGGATATAACTATGTCAACTGAGACTCAAAGAAGTTACAGAGAACATTAGATTAGTGCAAGCATAAGTTGGCAAGTTTATAAATCATTAGAGAGAAGTACATAAAGGATGTATGTGTTCTTAAACTAATCCACACTTCTTGGTCTTATGTGATGAGATGGTAATATAAAAAACTCAAATACAAGCAAAAACAATGTCTTCAGGCTAATTCTCACATTTTATTATAGACTCAGTCCTGAATGACAGATTTGTGTTATTATCTACAATTGCTGAGATGGGAAATGAGACAGAAAAGAATAGCCATTTCCCCAAAAGTCAAATCAAAGCCAGTCAGAATTCAGCAGAGATTGAAGCCCAGAAAATCATCATCAAGTTTTAATGCTCTTCTCAAGGAAAACGTGATAAACTCAACAACAAAATGCAGACATAGCTACAGAAGTATAAAAACTCATATTTTAGGAGCTTTTTCTCCCTGGGCCCAAATCACTCTATGATAGAATACAAGATAAAGGGTAGATTCAATTGTGTAAGCCTTCAGAGTACCACTGACTACATACGTGCTGCATAATATAGTCAATTCTGAATAAATTCGCACAAATACTTGTTCTACAATGATAATTCAGGCTCATAAGGAAATAAACATTTGTTAGGTTGATATGACATACTACAAGATCTTGAAGGGCCTTTAGAATCACCAAAGAAAACTCAAATTACAGGGACGGTAAGTTTACTGCTATGCATACTTTACTGTATTTTAATTCTTTAATTGGTGATGGTCCATAGGCTAATTCATTTAACTAGATCATTGCATACCCTGACTAGGCTGAATTGCAGAGTTTGCTACTGTGTAAGCCTGTACAAGACACTAAGGATGTGTGCTAGGCATTTATTTAAATAGTTAAAGGTCTGTTATACCTATTCAACTATTTTAAGAGATATTTGTTAAATGCCTACTGTGTGTAAAGCACTGTGACTGTTAAATTAATTTGTTAAAAACAGCACAGCCCCTGCCTTGAGTGAGACTGCAGGATAATTTATTGCTGTTCAATCATTTTCAGTCACGTCTGACTCTCTGTGATCCCATTTTAGGGTGTTTTTTTGGCAAAGATACTGGAGTGGTTTACCATTTCCTTCTCCAGTTCATTTTACAGATAAGGAAACTGAGGTAAACAGGGTTAAATGATTTTCCCAGGGCCACACAGTTAGTATCTGAGGCCAGATTGGAACTGAGGAAGAAGAGTGTTTCCTCACTCCAGGCCTGGCACTCAATCCACTGCTTCACCTAGCTACAATGGAATCAGGACAATAAAAATGTGCAGAAAAAATATAGCATAGAATGTAAGAACAGTAAAGGAGAGGTAAAGGCAAAGCTGTAGAAGAAATATGAGGAGTGGTAACTCATTGCCAGTAGTGAATACTATGGAGCATAATATGTACTTTGAAGATAAGGATGTCAGGCAGCAGATGTAAGAATGGTTTGTGCGTTCCAGGCATGAGTGATAGTCCTGTTCAATTCCTGGAGGCAGGAGAGTGCAAGACAAGGACCCGCTAGTAATCCAGTGCTACTGCATGCAGTATAAAGTGGATAAGGAGTAAAGTAAAATAAACCTAGAAACATAAACTGGAGTAAGACTGTAGAAGGCCTTGAATAATAGACCAAGGAGTTTTCTATTTTATCCTCTAGGCAAGAGGAAGCCACTGAGAGTTTGCAAGAAAAGCAGAGAACAATTAGACCCACACATCCAGAAGATAATGTATGTGAAGCAAGGTTAGAGAGGAAAGAGGAGGGAGACCTGAGTAGGCCACAAAAGAGGTAAAGAGGTGCTTACATCCAGTGATGATGGTGTAGGCAGAGAGAAAAGATGTGACATACACTACAGAGAAAAGTGATACTGGATTTGGTAACTGTCTATATCTAGGTGCTTACAGAAAGAGAAAATAAAAAGATGAAAATTGTGAGCCTGTTTGGGCGAGCTCATTTGGAGGGTGGGAAAATTAGAATAACTGGCGGTTAGAAAGGAACAGATGAAGAGTTCAGTGTGGGATGTGTCGAATCTAAAGTGCCACTAGAACATTCAGGTGGAGATGTTATCAAGGCAGTGAGACTCCCAAAACTATCTGTAACACCAAATGGCAGAGACTCATAGAATCAGAAATATTCTGAGCAGGAAGGAACCTTAGAGGACAACTAGTCTAAATCGAACCAGAAGAGAAATATCCTCTATAGTATTACTGACAAGTGGTTAGCAAGCCTCTGTTTAAAGGAGGGGTTCATGAACGATCTTCCAAAAGGTCCAGCAATAGATTTCAGGAGGTCTGTGATTTTTGGTGGAAAAAATACATCTTTACTCTCACTGATTTTTCATTGAAATTTAGCATTTCTCTCACTTATGAATGTAGGCAACAAATCATAGTAGTTTTAACAGTACCTGTAACTTTGGCCAATAAAAAACAGATATTTTATATTACATTAATGATATCATATATATCTCAAAATATGGGTGCCTGCTTTTTAATGACTGTAGTTATTAGACCACCTAAAGAAATTTTAAATTATCATAAACTACCATATCACTATTTTATGTATTTTGATAACGATTTCCATATAATTTACTCACATATTGTAGTGTAGTGTAACATATTATATATATATGCATATATATATAATATAATTTCAATATAATTAATTTGTTTTCTGTTCTTATGTGTTTTATTGTAGGGCAGCTAGGTGGCAGAGTGTCAGGCCTGAAATCAGGAAGACTTAAACTTTGTAAGGTCAAATCTGGCCTTAGACACTTACTAGCTGTGTGACCCTGGGAAAATCACTTAACCCTGTTTGCCTCAGTTTCCTCATTTGTAAAATGAACTGGAGAAGGAAATGGCAAACTACTCCAATATCTTTGCCAAGAAAACCCCAAATGGGCTCATAAAGAGTCAGACAACTGAACAACACTTCTATTTTATACATTGAAAAGCATCTTCCCGAGGAGTTCCTATACTTCAACAAGCTGCCAAAGAAGTCAACAAACATTTACTAAACACCTGTGATGTGCCAGGCATTGTGCTAAATACTGAGGATATGAAGCTTAAGAATCCCTGGCTTAAAGATTTTAATGGTGGGGAGCACTCTACTCCTGTGCCAAACTATTAGATAGTTCTAATTGTTAGGAAGTTTTGCTTTAAGTCAGGCAGAAATCTAGCTCCCTATGACTTCTATCCACTGTATTTCATTTTATTTTTCAAGGCTTGGCGCTCTTCAATATGATAGCCATTCAAACAATTGAAAACAGCTAACAAGTTCCCAGGAAGTCTTCTCTTCTCAAGGTTAAACATACCTGGTTCCTGCAACAAATCATCCCACTACCTTGCCTGCCTTTCTCTGGATATGCTCAAATTTGCACATATCATTACTAAAATAAGTTATGCAGAGCTGAATGTAGCAAGAGAGATGGTTGTACAACAATGGCTTTTGACTTTATTTCTGTGTGGAGTTTTCTTTCATATATATGATTGTGATCATTGTGTGTGTTGTTTTCTTAATTCTTGCTTTACATAAGTTCATGTTGATTTTTGCATGCTTCTCCATATTCATATTAGCAATTTCTTACAGCACAATGATATTCCATTATATTCACATATGACCATTTAAATTCTAGGAAGAGTTGAGCAGGCTAGATTGCTGAGTCTAATTTTATACGATGAAATATAATAGTGAAAAATGTAAATCCTATATGGGTTTAAGAAATCATGATCAAAAACCATTCTCCAATAGATAGGTGATCAAAGGAAATGAACAGTTCCCAAAGGAAAATTTGCAAGCTACTTACAGCCATGTGAAAAAAATGGTCCAAATCCCTCATAATGAGTGAAATACAAATAAAAACAACCTTGAGGTTTTACCTTGCAGCCTGCAAATCGGCAAAGATGAAAAACATGGAAGTAGTCAGTTTAAGGGGTTGGCTAGTCCATTGGTGGTGGAGTTGTAAGTCACTATAATCATTTAACAAAGACTGATTCTGTCATCAAGGTGTTAGATATCTCTTCAAACCTGGTGGCAGATGAAAAATTTGACATCATGCGAGTCATTGATTTTAAAAAAATAAAAGAGATCACTGGGGCATTCCATGAAAGACTTCCCTCTAACAAGTGTGGGGAACCTGTAAGCTCAAAGCCACATGTGGCCCTCTAGGTCCTCAAGTGTGGCCCTCTGACTAAACCCAAACTTCACATAACAAATCCCCTTTTATTAAAGGATCTGTTCTGTAAAACTTGGACTCAGTCAAAAGGCCACTCCCAAGGACCTAGAAGGCCTTGAGGCCCCAGGTTCCCCACCCCTGCTCCAAGATACTATCAGATCACTGTTCTCAATCATCATGATTACTAGTCATACAGCCTATTCCAAATCACCCAGTTGTATTATTATCTGGTCCACATCACCAAGGATATAAGACTCTTAGAAACAATGGCTTAAGAGAATTCTTAAGAATTCAGTAAACCAGATGGACCCTGTAAGATTAATGCCTTAAGCCTACTTATATAATAAATGCATCATCATAAATAAGTAAAACATCCTGGAACTTTGAGGACTGATACTGGCTTTTTAAAAGGCTGATCTAAACCTAAGACCCAAATTGCAAGAGTTAGTGTTTGGGAAATACTAGTTAGTAGTTATCAGGATTTCTAGTTCTGATTTAAGAGAAGAGATTATATTCCAAAAGAGAAACAAAGTCAACTGAATATATATTCAGAAAAAAGACCCAGACATTCCCTAGATATCTGAAACCCTCAGCGAACCCTTACCTATCATCAAAAAATTTGAAAATGTCACCAAAAAAAGGTATAAAATTTACAAGGTTGATGATTAAATCCATCTATAATCTGGTCTAGATCTGCCATTCTACCATCTATCTTCCATTATTCTATTTATCTCCCATTATTCTTGATACTAACCTTACACTTTAGATTATTCTCAGAACATGTTGTACTAATTCACATTTATATACCCTTGATCATTCTGTGCTGCCTACCTGAAATGCCCCATCCCTTCCCTCTGCTCTTGCCCACCTACCTTCTCTATGAAGACTTAACCAAACATTTCCATTTACATTGATCTAGATCCTCTTCCTTTAGACTCCTACAATATGTACTATATGCACCCCTAATCTCAGCATTTAATAACATACTCCTTCCTATTATTATTTACATACTTCATATTTCTATGTGAGCTTGAATAAATTGAAGGCCCAAGGTTAAGGGGTCTATCGTATTCTTCTCTGATATTCTCAAAAATACTTAGTATAGTGCTACACATATGGTAGTTACTCAGTAAACTTTAATGTTTAATAATGAATAATAATATGCAACTTTTTGGCTTCATTTTAAATTCACAGACCTTTATTAGGTATCTGCTATATACACAGCACACAAAACGCTGAAGGAAACACAAAGTTCAGATAAGACCCATTCTCAGCCCACATAGGCTTTAGAGGCAAGTAGGGAGACAAGACACAAAATATACACAACTATAACATACAATACCACATACATGAATAAAAGACATTAAAATGCCATATGTGGTCTGACATAAAAGAGTATTAATGGACAGGGGGATCTGGAAAAGTTTTATAGAGAAAATAGCATCTGAGCTGAGTGTGAAAGGATGTGTTAAATTCAATGAGTAAAGAGGAGGGAAGATATTCCAAGTATAGGAAGCAAGTGAGGATGTGGCAAAGTACAGAGTTTGCTCAAAGGACAGAGCTGCATCTTGTGTTAAGAGGTTCTGGCAGGTAAACACTAGTGCTTTGGGATCACAGATTTGAAGATCTGGAAAGAACCTCAGAGTTCATCTAATGCAACCCCAATCTCTACAGCATTCTTCAAAAGTGGTCATGCAGCCTCTGAGGAATTTCTCCCCAACTCTTGAAGTAGCACATTCCATTTTAAGACAGCTCTAACTGTTGAAAATTTTCTGTTTATATCAAGCTGAAATACATCTCTACTATCTTCTGCTCCTGGTTCTGCCATCTGTGACCGGGCAAGACAAGTCTAATTCCTTTACCACATGACAGATCTTCAGATACTTGGATCTTATATCCAAGTCTCCCAAAATTAGTCTCTGATTAATTTTTAACTCCAGCTTTGTCTACTTATACAATTGATTGGGTACACTAGGTTGAGTGTCTCCATTCTGAGAGGTTTTTTTTTAACTTGTAACCATAAGCCTGGGGTAACTCTAACTCCCACTAAGGAAAGATGTTCAGCACAACTCTGGAAGGAAAGGTTAAACGAGAAGAAATTCAGGGCAATAATAACTATCATTTGTATTGTGCTTTCTAGTTTGCAAAGACCATTACATATTGTCCTATTTGAATTAGCTATTGCTCAATTACTCATACATGTATTCCTAGTGCTTAACAAATGCTTGATTGATTGATTGAAGCAACAGGTATTATTATCTTCATTTTACAGTTGGAGAAACTAAGATTCCAAATATGTAATAATCATCATCAAAATCATACACATATAGGACACTTTGATGTTTTCAAAGCACTTTTCATAAATTATTCATTGGATCCTCACAACAAACCATAAGCTAGGAGCTACTGTTATCTCCTTCTTACAGCTGAAGAAACAGCAGACTAAGTGGCATGCCTGTGGTCATCTTGTAGATTTCGTGGTTTGATTTTTCAGTCATGTTCATCCCTCCAGGACCCCATCTTGGGATTTCATTGGCAAAGATACTGAAGTAGTTTTCCATTTCTTTCTCTAGTTCATTTTACAGATGAGAAAACTGAGGTAAACAGCATTAAGTGATTTGCCCAGTGCCACAAAACTAGTAAGTGTCTGAGGCTGGATTTGAACTCATGAAGATGAGTCATTTTTTTCCCCTAAAGTCTCTTTTAATGCTTTATAAATTTTATTCTGAACTTAATAAAACATATAATAGAATAGAAAAAAAGATGATTATACAGGAAAGTACAAATTTATTATGTATAATTTGCTCTTCCTTTTAAATATATAATAAAGTTATCATGGAACTTTGTGTTTTCCTGTTTTTCTTCCCTCCTCCCCACCCTAAAGATGACAACTAATAGACATAAGCATATATATACATATGTATATATGTAGGTATATATATACACATATGTAAAAATACTCTCTATATATTTATATTTATCAGTTCTTTCTCTGGATGCAGGAGCTCAATAATCTTAGAAAAACATCAATACATTTGCACAAAATAATAAAAAGTGAAATGAGCAGAACCAAGAAAATGGTGTAAAAACTAACAATAATATTGTTTTAAGAACAACTTTGAGCGACTAAGTCATTTTGACTATGAAAAATACCTAAATTAACTATAAAATACATATTAGGGAAGATGCTATCCAGAGAAAGATGAGTCTTCCTAATTCTAAGCCTAGTACTTTATCCATGGCACAATCTAGCTTCTGTAGTAAATATCAGAATTATTTCAAACTCTGATCTTCTCACCTCCAAGTTGGGCCCTTCAATCACCAAACCATGTTGCCCCTCAGACTGCTCCAAGTTACCAAAAGGAGGTAAGAAGGCAATCAATTCTACTGGTTCCCAATTCAGACACAGTTGACAGATGAAATAGTTCTGAAACCTTCTCCTCTGAATTTCATACAAATTTATAAAATGGACAATTCTGGGGGATCTTTGGTCAATCTCACATTTCCTGGAACTCTCCAGGCTAGGCTAGAAATTCCAAAGAGGATTCTGAATTTTCTTCACGTTCTGAAGGAAATCAGAGAAACCAGAATTAGTACAGGCCTTAATCAAAATCTCTAGGTCAGTTTCAAGGTGGTGTGGCACTCTCTACTGTGACCAGGTCTCCCATAGGTACCAGCCCCAGGGAGACTATATAGATTAAACTGAGCTCACAGACTACACTACCATATGATTAATTTGTCACAATTTTAGGCTTTGGAATCTTCTGGAAAACTGTGACAACTAGGTGGCACAGTAGATAGAGTACCAGGCCTGGCACCTCCTGAGTTCAAAGCTGGTCTCAGACATTTACTAGCTGGGTGACACTGGATGAGTCACTTGACCCTGTTTGCCTCAGTTCCTTCATCTGTAAAATGAGCTGGAGAAGGAAATGGCAAACACTTTGCCATGAAAACCTAAAAAAATGACTGAACAACAACAACCGAAAAAGGGAGACATCAGGTAGTCAATTCTTCAACATACAGACACTACTTGTTTCTGTCATTTCAGTTATTGTCCTTTGTTCTCAAAAAGGACCAAAATGACATCACCATGATAAAGTGAAGTTTCATTGTGTCTGACTGTGGCTGATCAGACCAATAGGAACTCAGAATGCTCTACCACAGGTTGGGCACAGATCCATAATGAACATTTGTGGTAGATATTCCAAATTTGTGCATCCTACGTTTCCTTTGTGCTGTTTCAATTCTGCTTTGTTCACAGAGCATAGCACCCTTTCTGATGTGGTCACACCATGCCGAGAGGTCCTATATGTCACCCAATCAAATCCAAAATTCTTGAGAGAGACCTTGACGGTGTCCTTGTATCACTTCTTCTGACCACCATGTGATGACCTGCCCCCCTGCGAATTCTTCATAAAACGGTCTTTTTGGCAAGTGTATATTTTGCATTCAAACAGTGTGACCAGTCCATCAGAGCTGCACCCTCTAAAGCATAGTTGAATGCTTAGTATTCAGTTCAAGCAAGGGTCTCAGTGTCTGGTAACTTATCCTGCCAGGTGATCTTCAGAATCTTCCTAAGACACTTCAAATGGAAGTGATTCAGTTTTCTGGCATGATGCTGGTAGACTGTGCATGTTTCATAGGTATACAACAATGAGGTCAGCACAAAGGCTCTGTAGACCTTCAGTTTGGTAGTCAGTCTAATACCTCTTCTCTCCCAAACATTTTTTCAGTGCCTCCCAAACACTGAGCTAGCCCTTGCAATGCATGCATCAATCTCATTGTCAATGGGTACATCCCTGGAAAGTACACTACCAAGGTAAGTGAACTTATCCACAGCATTCAAAACTTCTCCATTTGTTGTAACTGATGGTTCCACGTATGGATGGTGTGGTGGTAGCTGATGGAGCACCTGTGTTTTCTTGGTGTTAATTATTAGGTAAAAATTAGCACAGGCAGCAGAGAACTGATCCATACTTTGCTGTATCTCAGCTTCAGAAGCTGCACTGAGTATACAATCATCTGCAAACAGAAAATCATACACCAACATTCCCTCCACTTTGGTCTTGGCTTGTAGCCTTTTCAAATTGAAGAACTTACCATCAGTATAGTAGCTGATCTTGATGCCCTTGATTTACATGGCTGAAAACATCATGCTAAAAAGCATGGGAGAAAGCACACAGCTCTGTTTCACTCCATTGATTCTGTATTGAAAAACTAAGAGCACTTAAGAAGTATTTTGTTGAATTGAATGAATAAACTTGTGACCTTTTTTATCTGTGTTCTTTCCCCAGTCCTGAGCACAGTACCTGGCACATAAGAGAAACCTAATATGTGCTTTTTTATCTATTTTTATTCTCTTGTCTTATAAAACTGCTAGCTGATTTCAAATTGCTGTTTAGCTTTTCATATGATGTCAAAGGCTCATAGGGGTTTATAATTGGATGCGACATTAAATAAAATCTGATCCTTCCTTCTGCATTTCAGGAAAAATGTCATCTTCTCAACTAAACTGTTAACAACTTAAGCAGTGAAATGATTTTATATACTCTTTGCATGCCCGACAGCATAATGTGGTGATGCCTTACACGCAGGAAGTGTACCATAAATATTTGGTTAATTAATTAAAATCTCAGTGGCTCAGTTATTTTTCTTTCAAATGGTGAGAATACTATCTGCTCTCCTCATACACAAGGGCCATTATGATGATCAAATTAAAAAAATAGATGTGAAAGTGTTTTGCAAAGTTAAAGGCACTATAATTTATAATGTCATAATAATAGATGACCTGATTTCTACTCTTACCGATGAGTCTAGCACAAGGACAGAAACAGCCTGTGATAAGGCTGCTGAAGCAAGAGCATCAGCTCAACCAGGGAGGCAAGTATGCAGACCAATAGCATTTATTCAGTATTCAAGCACCAGGGACTAAGCAATTACTCAGTCAACCCACAAATACTTGAGTGCCTCCAGTATTTCAAGTACTGTGCCAAGCACTGGGGAGCCAAAAATCAATAAGTAAATAGGCCCTGCCTTAAAGTAGCTTACATTCTTACAAGTGGCAGCAAAAGGTACACATGTAAATAAATAGAAAACATGAAAACAAAGTAAATAGAAGTTTATCTGCATTGGAAGAGGAAGTCTTTTGCTTGGGAACTTTGTACACCAGTGAAGTTCCAGGTGTAGCAAGAAATAATAATAGTAAAAATAAAAAATAAAACTTTACTTGCCAGAGAGTGAAGAAAGGAAAGTAGACTAGCAGCTGGAGATCATACAAAATGAAGCACTTGAGCTGAGCTTTGAACAGAATAAGAGGTGGCAGAGAGGGATAAGTTTGCTGGGCATGAGAACAATCTGTATAAAGGAAGAAAGATTGAGTGTTATAGGAACTGCAAGTAAGCCAGTGTGACCGGACCAGGAGTGGGGAACCTGTAGCCTTAACGCCACATGGGACCTTCTCAGTCCTTTGACAATCAAAAGGTTGCACTTAAGGACCAAGAAGGCCACAGGTTTCCCACCCCTGGATTGGACCATAGAGTATGTGAAGAAGAACACATAGGTACCTGGAAAACAGTCTGGAGGAAATTACATAGATTTTTAAATGCCAAACTGAGGAGTCTGAATTTTATCCTGGAGACAGGACAAGTACTGAGGATATAAAGTAAAAACAGTCCCTCCAAGGAGATTGTGTTCTCTGAATTAGAATTCAGAATATATTGGAAATAATTTAATGTTATTAATGTTATATTAGTACTAAGAAGGTTTTTGGAGGGGGGCAGAGCCAAGATGGTGGAGTAGAAAGATGGACTTGTAGAAGCTCCCCCCACAGCCCATAAAATACCTGTAAAAAATTACTCTAAAAAAATTCTAGAGCAGCAGAAGCCACAAAACAACAGAGTGAAAGAGATTTCTAGCCCAAGATAGCCTGGAAGGTCAACAGGAAAGGTCTATTGCACTGGGCTCAGAGTAGAGCACAGCCCAGTGGGCTGTGTGGCATGGCAGGGACAGGACTGAGCAGGCTTCAGGGCACCACTTTAGGAGCAGCAGTTCCCAGATTGCTCAACCCACAAATGCCAAAGACAGCTTGAAAGGTCAGTGAAAAACTCTTTCACTTGGGTAAAAAGGAGACGCAGTCTGGACCCACCAGCAGCAGTCACTGTAGTGGCAGCATCCATTTTTGGAGTCCTCAGCTTAAAGACCCTGGGGGAACTGAGCCTATGATCTGAGAACTGAGCCTATGATCTGAGTCTCAGCCCTGAATGGCAGCCCAGGGGTGAGGAGGAGTGCTAACTTGGTGGAACTGGTGAAGGCTCTGGAGAAGGAATCCTACTTGCAGATCCTGGGCAGAAGAGTGTTTGTGGTTGCTTCCAGACCAGAGTGCAGGCCAGGAGAGGAGTAAACTCCTCTCCCTTGATTGTGCTACCTTGGAGGAACTAAGAACTTACAGGTTTCCAGAGTATACCCTCCTCTTGAAAAAGGATTCAAAAGTCAAGTAACTGGCTAGGAGAATGCCCAAAAAGGGGAAAAAATAAGACTATAGAAGGCTACTTTCTTGATGAACAGGTATTTTCATCCATCCTTTCAAATGAGGAAGAACAATGCATACCCTCAGAGGTAGACATAAAAGTCAAGGCTTCTGCATCCAAAACCTCCAAAATAAATATGCAATGATCTCAGGCCATGGAAGAGCTCAAATAGGATTTTGAAAATCAAGTAAGAGAGGTGGAGGAAAAATTGAGAAGAGAAATGAGATCAATGCAAGAAAATCATGGAAAGCGAGTCAATGTCTTGCTAAAGGAGACCCCAAAAAAATACTGAAAAAAATAACACCTTTAAAAATAGGCTAGCTCAATTGGCAAAAGAGATCCAAAAAGCCAATGAGGAGAAGAATGTTTTAAAAAGCAGAATTAGCTAAATGGAAAGGGAGGTTCAAAAGCTCACTGAAGAAAATAGTCCTTTAAAAATTAGAATGGAGTAGATGGAAGCTAATGACTTTAGGAGAAGCCAAGAAATTACAAAGCAAAACCAAAAGAATGAAAAAATAGAAGATAATGTGAAATATCTCATTGAAAAGAATGAATGACCTGGAAAATAGATCCAAGAGAGACAATTTTAAAATTGTGGGACTACCTATTAGTACTAAAAAATCTATGATTTCATCAGAGTGAGGGACTTTTAGTGTGGGAACTTCCTTCACCAATGCAGATCACAACCCATTAACAATTTAGTAGATAATCAATTAAACATTTATTAAGTGCCTTCTCTGTTCCAGATACTGTGCTAAGTGCTAGAAACCTTAAGGGTCTACTTGAGACTCAGACAGGCAAGTGACTTGCCCATTCTCACATAGCTAGTAAGTGGCAGAAGGAGGCTTGGAACTCATTCTACATAACTCCAAGCAGAGCATTTCTTCCACTTTACCATACTGTTTCTTAATGTTGTATTATCATGATTATTATCATTAATCTTCTTCTAAAGTCCTACTCCAATGCTTCCTGGTGATGTGGAAGTGGCCCTTACCTCTCAATCAGGCTACACAAGGCCTGATAGGTCCATGCTAGAAAGACTCTACATTGATATCAAAGGGCCAGTGTAGATAAATCTGGAAAAACTTAACACCAAATTGGCTGCAGGTGATAAATTGATTGGTCAAGTAATTCTTAAAGATCATCTTATATATCATGGAAGGTTTACTATTTGCATTAGTAGAAGAAATAGGAACACTACTGAAATTATAGATCTAGTTTATAGTCTAGAACAATGAGACTAATTATAGCTGATATTGGCAAGGTGCTTTATTGCTCCAAAGTGCTCCACCTACATTATTGCATTCAGCTCTCACTGAAACATTGTAAGATAGTTTGCATGAGTTATGAGAGTATTATTATTCATATGTAGGGATAAGAACTGAAAGACGTTAAGGGAACTTACCTAAGCTACTGAGCTGTCCAACCTAGTGGGAAAAGGACTGATCTTAAGAATCCAAAGACACATTTCAGGTCTGTGCCTGTTATTTACTAGTATGGACAAGTCACTGAATCGTAGAAAAGGTAATTAAATCCTTTGAGAAAGAGTGTTCTTATCTATAAAATAGAGATAACAGTATCTGAATTACCTTTTTCAAAAGGTTCTTGTGAAACAAATGAAATAATTATTAATTACATGCTAACGTTATTTATAAAAACCATTTTTAGTGTCACATATATTTGATACATAACCAAATTTGAAGTCTTATTGTTTTATTCAATCCAATGAGGATTTAAGAAGCTGTAACCATGTGCAAGGTATTGTCCCAGGCAGGAGAAATACAAAGCCAAAAAAGAAACTATTCTTGCTGTCAAATAATTCTATTCAATAATTCTTGATACAAGGTGAAAATGGGTCTAAACATTTGAGCATGACTTCTGTCATGCGAATGCAAATCTAAATAATGTATTTGACATGGCCAAACATACCACAAAAGGGCAAAAATGAAAATTAGGACTAATTAAACTTCCCTAATAGTGTGAGGGTAATAGATTTTGCTATTAAAAAATGTCAAGGTTAGAGCAAGGGTTCTCAAATAGGAACTTAAAAGTTTGGGCCGAATCTCTAGCTCACACTTCCTACAAAAACTGAGAAAAAACTGAAGTCCATATGGCAGCCACATGTTGCACCTAAAAATATTCTCACAGCTTAGTACTGGAATACATGATGTTTAAATTGCTTCTGGATGTGTGTATAATTCCAGTAGGAATGACTAAAGCTCTTTAAAGATATACAGTGGGCAATCTACTCCTTCAGAAAAAGCAACTATTTTGCTGCTACATTCAAGAAAATTACCAAAGATATTTGCTATTATCATGGAGCATGTCCAGAGCAGAGTACAAATGGAAGAGTGATTTCTTACAAATAATGAGGTCTTTCAGTTGCTCCTCAGTCAGTCCATCAGTTATAAAGTGCTTACTATGCACTTATACTGTGCTAAGCATGGATACAGAGAAAGACTCCTGATTGCAGAACACATTGTATTGATTATACCAACTCCAGAACATTACAGAAAATTCCAATGAGACCCATGATATCTCAGAAGAGTTAAAGGTAACTATCCACACAGGAAATACTAAGTGGAAAAAAGAATGTTATTCTTCAAAGACTGGTCTACACTTGTACGGATGACCCACAGAGTTGGTACATGAATGCATGGATCTTCAATAGATCCTGACTTAGGAGAAATAGTAACAGGGCATAGAGTTGAACAGGAGTAGTCAAAGAACAGGTTGGTTAACCTTTGGGGAATTGAAAAATGCTTTTAATGTCCCTAAACTTATCCCTGAAACTCAGGGCCATCTTTTTAAAATCATTATTCTTCTGGTGATACTGTATGGCTGGGAGTCACAAATACCACACTGTTCAAAAAATTTAACTTATGGGCCATCCAAAGAACAATGGAGAGGCATATGATTGGCTGCAACAAATCACAGATGGAAAAATAATTTTTCAGGAGAAACAGTATAAAGGTTATCATTGGAGAAATGGATGACTGATGGGCCACTCTTCTAGCAGAAGGGAAGGATAATGATTGAACAAATAACCAGTGTGCTCCTCTGGTGCCCACAGTTCGAAATGCTTCTAAGCTACTGGGTAGAATCCCTATGGAAGACTTCTGGTTGGATATGGACAGTTGTCACACAGTATGAGACAGTACAGTATAGATGAATTACAATCTGCTCTGTTGCATGGCAATCTCCATTAGTGAGACTACAGTCCAATGAAAATATTCAACAAAAGATCATTATAATAAACATTTTGTTTTTCTTTCAGCTCCATATTATATATGCATTATACATCAATATTGTATAGACATGTATATACGTATCCATGTGAATATATATGAATATATATTTATATAGGTTGCCCTAAAAGTCTTGGTGCAATTTTAAGCCTTGATAATTCAAAGACATTTTTAGAACACTGTGTGCACATGTGTGTATGTATGTGCATGTATGTGTACATACATAGGCAGTAATACCAAAGCAAATGTGAATAATTACAGGAGACAATAAAGGTTTGGATAAAAATACATAGTGAAACATAAATGTTCTTCCCACACATCTCAGAGTCCTTCAAGGTAGATAAATTATATGCTGCAAGAAGAGAATATATAATCATATGTCACTTCTATGTGCTATCTAATGCTCATTTATGCCATTTTCCTCTATCAAAATTAATCATGCAAAGATTTAACAATTAATCTGGCAGCAAAATACTAATACAGGGGAGCATATGTATATAAGACATATATAACATCAGTCTAGGTAATTGCTGCTTCTCACAAATTAGGCTTTCCTAAACACAGGTCACAACATTTTGTATATTACCAAGAAGAAACTTTGTGAATGATAAAGCAATTTAAGTAAACAATTTCCTTTCCCTCTCTCTGTTTATTCAATATTATGCTATTTTGAAAATATAGCCATTCTTCCAAATGTCTATTTCTGGTTATTTTTAAGAAAGGAAATGTGGAAATTATTTTTATAAGTTTATTTATCTTTCAGTAGCTTGATGGAAATACTTGAAAATGAATCTTTTAATTATCACAGCAATAGACAGTGTAATAAAAAGATTCTTAATTATTAATTTCTTTAATTGATTACAACACAATGCCACCTAAAATGTGGTATATTTCTGTATATCTATGTCTTGCATATGTTGATATTTATGTATATATGTATACACAGACGTGTTTATATATATATATGTACACACAGCGTATAGGTATTGATTGTTTTAACACATTCTGAAAACATTTATGATAAATAGGTAATTAAATAAGCAAATTTTTAAATACATCGAAAGAGACAGATGTTTCAAGATGTTCAAATATGATTGAGTGAAATTAATAGAACTCAATAACTTTTAGGATCAATGCAGCAAGTGACTATAGATTGATATACGTATACATTAGAAATATATTTTCTAATGTGTACAAAGCTAAACCTATAATCCACCAAAATAGCTTTTATCTAGATTCTCAAACTGTAATAATCCTGTTGTCAAAATTAGGTATCAAATTTCACATGGAAATAACAAAAAGCAAACTGGACTTACTTTAAGTATACATTAAAATAAGCTATTTGTGTTTTTTAAATTACTTTTTCTTGACTTCTTTGCTTGTTATATTGCTTTTCCAGGTGGCGCTCATCCATTCATATTTAGTATTAGAAAAGCTACATATGATCTTATTTATTCCTCCTCCTTATTTATTCTTTCCTTCCATTTTTGACTCACAGAAATGCAACTTGCCATTCCTAAATACTGAACTCTTTTGCCCCTTGAATACTAATTCCCTTTCCCCTCTCCTTCTTGAGCGTTCTCTATGGGTTTTCTCTCTCAACATCTTTGCCTGCTCAACCTGGCAGTCACCCTATTATGCTACTTCTGTTTCTTCACATCTCTTCTCTGATGCCTCCCAAATCTCTCTGCTTTAGGCAGTATTGCCCCCAAAGTGCTATTAGTCCTTCTCTTGCAAGGAATACCTAATAAATCTTTTCTGATCTCATGGAACATCTCTCAGTAGCCAACTGACCCTGTAGGACAGACCTAAAACTGATGTCTAGTGCCAATGTTCTAAGTTCCTTAAGTTGTAAGAAAAAAATTCAAGAATAAATGAGTTACTAAATTCATTCTAGATGTGAAAAGCCCAGCTGTTTCTCCATATGTGTTCCCAAGTATTAAATTATTTTAAATTAAGTAACTTCTAATTCAGTTTTCATTTTTTAATTCAGCCCTGTAGGATTTTTTTATGGGAACGATGATGACAAAGATGGTGATGATAATAGCTGTGCCCCATGGAATCATGATAAAATATACAAGGTTACTTGTATTGCTATAGAATTTTTCATTATCACCATTATCATCACCATCAACGTCGTCATCATAACAATTAGCATTTACATTACTGCTTTAAGATTTGCAAAGTACTTTACAAATATTTTCTTCTTTTATCCTCACTACAGCCATGGAGGGTGGATGCTATTATTGTCATTATTTTACAGATGAGGAAACTGAGGAGACAGAGCTTAAATGCTTTGCCCAGGGTCACACAGCAATAAGTGTCTGAGGCTGCCTTTGAACTGGAGACTTTCTGACTGCAGGTCAAAGACTCAGTCCACTGTGCTACCTGTCTTTTCATGCTCTCCCTCAAGGGAATTTCCCTTAAAATAAAATAATCAAAATATTGGAGGCCTTGAAATAACTGATAGTATATTTTAATGGAAGATAGCATGGTGTAAGACCAGGAGCTGGAAGCCCTGGACCCATCATGACCTAGCTGTGTAACCTCGGAGGAATCATGTAACTCCAATATGCCTCAATTCCTCTTCTACAAAATTAATGATATACCTGCCTACCTATATCCCAGATAAAATAGTTAGCAACCAATGTGGAAACATTTTCTCAAAAGTCAAAACTCTCAAAATTATGTTATCTATCATCTATGCAGATGCTTCTACTAACCTATTGCCCATTGTAGAACATATATTTTGTTCTGTGTTGGTCATTTAGTTGTGGAAATGTTATATTTAAGCTCATCCCTTCAATAATTCTAAAGCTAAGATCACACTACAAAAACAAATGAAATGTTCTGACTTTGAATGTTTCTCTTGTCAATTAAATAACAATGACTGACATTTCTAAAACATTACACATACATTATTATCTATGAGCCTCATGGAGGTCCTGTGAGCTAGAGACTACAGATAATGTTGTCTCCATTTAATAGATGAGGAAACTGAGGTTTGGAGAGGATTAGTGATTTCCCTAATCACATGGCTAGTAAATGAAAGAGAGGAATTGACACTGTCTTCCTGCCTACAAGACCAGTACTCTTTCTACTACACCATGGTACATATTAGTAATAACAAGTTGATTGCAATCAGTTCGGTTTCCTTACCTAAACTGGAGATAACAACACCTGACCTACCTACCTCAAAAGGGAAAGGAAATCAAAAATGGGAAAACATTTGGTAAACTGAAAAGTGCTATGAAAATCTAAACCACTAAAATATCTTCTGTGAAAAATCTACAAGATCCTCTCCTGGGAATAAAAATGAAATGTTGCTGAATCATCCACTAATATTAACCACTTTCAATTATCTTATCTCCTAATTAAGCTCATTTCCTTTCACCTACTTGTTTTGTTCGGTATGGTTCCTTGAGAGGAAGAAAATAGCTATCAGAGCCCACCACTGAGTGTCACAAAATACGCTATGAAAGACTGCCAAAAGTGCCACCACATCACTCCCTAGTGTAAATCCAAAACTAAAAGTGAGGTGACAATCAGTATTATTCAAAACATTGGGATATTCAGCTGCACTAAGAGGGAAATGCCTAGGATCTCTATTAGCCTCTTAGGTGTATTCAGAGAGGTCCTGTTTTCTGGCTGAGTTGGGAAATGAAATTGTTGTATGATTTTTCTCATTAACATTTTCAATGGAACTTTTTAGCACAATGTGTCCCAGCTTGCAGAGCAATAAGAAATTGAAGGGAATGAGGGAGGGTGAGTAGCAAAACCAAAGCAGCTTCAAAACCTAATCCATTCAATGACTGCCCTTCAACGACTCTGATGGGGACACCTTTGGCCAACTAGTACTGATTACGCTATTACTCAAAAGGATTTAATGTTCCAAACTAGATTTTAAATGGCTACTAAACATCTATTAACACAGAACAAAACTAAATCATGAATGAGATAGTCACACATACTTTGTAAAAACCTGTATTTTAAAAATATTCCAGATACTAAAGATTTTTTGTTTGGTACATATATTTACACTGACATCAATGAATGTCTTTCAATTATGAATTCTAAAGGTTCTTATTTTTGTGTTAATTATTTGATTTCTCCACACCTCAAAGAAGTTGTTTAAGTGGTTTTAGGTAAGAGTGTCTTGATTTACTTTTGAGTCTTTTGTAAATTCCTGCTTCCTAGGCAATCTGGGATGATTGTGGAGGAGCGAAATGCTTTCGAACAAAGCCAAACATTCATCTTAATCAAAATGACAGCAAAATCACTGTATCAAAAATCTATTTGTTTTGTGGACATTTAAAACCTCTTCTATGAAGAATGTATAAAGGAAACAAATGCCGCTCTTGTCCCCCTCCTTGTACTAGCATAAATCAAGGAAGTACATGTTGCTATATGTGTGTCTTAGGCTTTTTTTCTCTTTTCTCAGGGCATCCACTTTGTGATTTGTGACATAACATTGCCCCCCAAGGCTGTGCACTACCAAGCTGATGTTCCTATTTGAGAACACACTTCATTCAATCCTTTCTGGAGGAGAAAATAACCTTGCTTAAATTTTATGCCTGAGCTTTTCCATTAAGAAGTAGAAGTTCAATTAAGAGAAAGAGAAAAACAACAGGGTAAGGAGGGGGGAGTGATTTTCATAGATTCTAAATAAAAGTTTCTAATAGTTCTTCAATATTTCCCACTGCTTAGATTCCACAATGAATTCCCAGAAACTCCTGGACTCCTGACCAATCTAGACAACCTATGGAACCCTGATTCCCCAATGCTCCACTACAGAGACCAGTTATCCAAATCCTAGAGCTGCCCATCCTACCAAAGGGATGCAGTCAAATTGTTTTCAGATTTATTATGGACATTCAGGAGCCTTCTAAACCAACTGCAAGTACTTGGGCAATAGAGAGAAGTTCTTTTGAGTCAGAAGCCTGGTGGCCAAGGTGACAATGAGCCAGATATTAGGGAGAAAAAGGGAGGAGAGACTGAATAGAGCATTCAAGGAGCTCAAGGAAACAGAATGGTGATATATCTCTCTCTCTCTTTCATCATAAAGATATATATATATATACACACATACACACACACACACACACATATATATATGAACATGTAAAATCTCCCTATCTATCTATCTCTTTCAGAGTCTACAACAGAATGGACACAGTAGGAGAAACTATACAACTCAGGAGACAATGATCTAGAGTGTCTCCCCATAAGAAAAGATGGATAAGGGTTGGTAAACTCAGAAGGAAAAAGACCCTGACCAAGGAAGAAAACTCTTAATAAGTGCTGAATTGATTTTTTAAGAATTTCAAGGACCAGGGGATGTGATGTAAATTTGAGATGAAAGAGGAATATGAAAATAGGGAACTATGGTACGTATCCAGGGAGACATGGGGGAAAGACATAAGAGAATGAAAGGAATGAAAGTGAAATGAATGAGGGAGAGAAAAGACATAAAATGAATCGGAAGAATTTGGGGGATGAACCAGAAATGGGACCAACAAGGAGTGAAAAAGATGCCTCACCGAGTCTCCAACCAGATGAGAGCTGGAAAGGTAGGCAGAGATATGGATAGGTTAATAAGAGGTTTCCAGGACAAGAGGCAACTCTTAAAAGTAATTTGATGGGAAGTTAGTAATGATCTAGGGGAATAAGGCAACCTGAATTATAGGTGTGAAATTCAGAAAACAGAAGGTTAGTCTACTGGCAGATAAGATGACAAAGAGTAGTAAAAAAGGTTTTCAGGAGAGGAATATTTAACAAAGGGAATGTTAACAAAGAGATGTTTAACCATAGGGAAATTAAGTGAGTAACGGAAGGAGAATGAAGGCTAGGATGAAAAAACTAGTTAAAGAAAAGCTCAAAAAGTTTAGGGGGTGATAAAACAGTGGATGCCCTGGAATGTTAGTGAAGTGACAGGAGGTGAGCAGGAGAACCAAACTCTTGGGGTGAGAGATTTCAAAAGGGGTACAAAAATATAGCCCAAGAGCCTAATGAGAGACGATGATCATGTTCCCCGAGTCCCATATCACTCCATCTTTTCAAAATCAGGAGCTGTTCAATGAGGAGGGATGGAGACCGATGCAAAGGTGACCAAAGAAGTGCGTCAGGGTGAAAGGTCCCGATGCCTCCTCCAGTGACCAAGTTTGTCCCGTTGCGCTTCATCCACCCCTTGACCCCAGCCCCAGCCAACTTTCCCCACTTCCCCTGTGCCCACCTCCCTCCCTTTTCCCCCGCCCCCCACCCCTCTGCTGCCAGGCGCTCACCGTGGGCGCCGTCAGGCGGCTGATGCTTTCGCCCAGAGAATCCAGGTTGACCCGTCTCCGGCGCTGTGCACGCCTAGCCCCTGCGGTCGCCGTGGCAGTGGCCGCAGCCGTGGCAGTGGCCGTGGCAGCCCTGGCAGTAGCGACTGCCTCGGGCTCCTGAGGGCCGGGAGGGCTCCGGCTGCCGTTCCAGCAGAGCTTGGATAGGGGACATTCGCTCTCCTCCTCCGGGCTGGTCTCCAGATAGTCCGACCCCAAGGAGCTGAAGGACTCGGAAGAAATCTTCCTCCGAGACATGCTGCTCCTGCTGCCTCCGCGGCGATGGCCAAGGCGCTGGGCAGAAGCGTGTCGGGAGCGCGGCGGCGGCGCGGGTGGCAGTGGCGGCGGCGGAGGCTCCGGGTGGCGCCGGGGACCGGGAGCAGGGTTGGCAGAACAACTAGAGGTGCCGCGGCCGCGCGGAGCTGCCAGCGGGCTCAGACGGGTAGGAACTCCTGGGGCCGCGGAGCCCCGCGAACCGGCTGCTCATGGCGGGAACTTCGGGCTTCCTGGTCACCTTCCCCCGGAGTCCCTCGGCTCCGGCTGTGGCGCCGGCTGCCCGGGCTCCCGCCTCCGCCGCGGCTCCGCTGCCGCCAGCACGGCCGCTGCTGCCTCCAGCCTCAGCGCATCTTCTTCCCCGGCTGCGCTGCGCTTTCAGGCAGGGGGGCGGGCGGGCGGTGGGTGAGTGTGAGGGTGTGTGTGAGTGTGTGTGTGTGAGTGTGTGAGTGTGTGTGTGTGTGTGTGTGTGTGTGTATGTGTGTGTATGCGCGCGCTCCTGTGTATGTGTGCGTGTGGGAGAGAAGGGGCGGGAGGAGGTTGGGGGAACCTTGTGATTTTGAAAGCAGACGCTTCTGCTACCCCTCTGTCTCCCTTGCTTTTTCTGTTTCCCCTCCCGTCTTTTCCTTCTTTCTCCTCCCTTCTCTCTTCTTACTCTCTCCCTTCCTTCTCTTTTTATCATCTCCTCCTCCTCCATTCCCCACCCCCATCCCTCCCTTCTTCTCTCTCCCCCCTCCCTCCGCCCGTATCACGTGTCCCCATCAGACTCATTTGGAGTCTTTCCCTAGCTTGTCGCCACATTTCAGAAGCAATGAGGACACTCCCCCCAACCCCCCGATGCTTAACTCTGCTTTCCTCCTTTCCCCTCCCCGCTGGATAGTCTGGGAAAGGGGTTACGAGGGGGCGGGGTGCAGAACTCAAGATAAAAGGGATATAAAATGACCCCACACCCAATTTTCTCTTGACTCTACCATTCCCAAATCCGTGGATTCCCGCGTATGGGGAGGCTGTTGCCTGGAGTAGAGTTAACTCTTGGAACGGGCATGGAATGAAGTAATGGGGGGAGGGGGTTGAAGGTAAAACGGAGATAGGTGGTCAGTCACTGTAGCAAACCTCTGATGCAATCTCCCTCCCACTTCGAGATGTCAGAAAGAAAGCCCCAGTGGATGAATTCCCTCTGGTTGAGTGTGAGGACCTGAAAAGACTCTTGGAAGACACTTCTCTTAGGGCCAAATGAAGAGTATTTAGCGTGGGATTAAAGTTAGATGGGGACAAGGTGGTTGGGAAGTGAGTGGACATTTGATTCCATCTTTGCCCTTTCTCCCGTCCTCCTGCCACACTTAACAGGTGAGTGCAGAAGCACAAGGAAAAGCTGTTATTCCGTTTAAGATACCTCCACATTCGCAGTAGTCACTTGCCTCCCCTAAAATTGGGAAACCCCAGGGGCAGGGAGAAAGGAACAAGCAAGTTGACCCAACTCCCGAAAGGAACCTGTGCCGGAGACTAGACTGTTCCCCAGATGACGCTTAGTCCTACTGGAGGAAGAGCCCGGGTAGGTATGGAGCCAAAACCGGGGCCCTAAGCTTGGGTGACGAAATTATTCAGGAAAAGAGCCCTGTAGCTGAGTTGCAGGGACTCTCAGGCTCTGAATAAGTGCTGGACAGCTCCATTTTCTACCTGCCGCAGATTTCCCTGATGACTGAGAGAAGCTCTAACATAGTTCCACAGCGTTCCCTGGCACCTAGGTGGCGGAAGTAAGAGGCCAGGGAGGTAGAGTTCTCTGGTCACTCACCCCTTTTTTTACTCCACGGGTAAAATCTCTTTACATTTGCCTGTAAATGCAACACAGAAAGATAACATCTTCACTGTTATTTAACTGATCATTTCACACTTTGTTATGCACCCGCTTCATCGGAAATCTTCTCACTGCAAACAAGCAGGTCATTAAGCACCTGTCCAACGGTGCTTTCCCTTTCTCCCTGAAAAACTTTGACCTCCTCTGACCTTGATCCGAGTGACTGTGAAGAAAAGTGTTCTCAACTACAGTCAAATAGGTGAGTGTCCTCCCTGAAGGAGTGCAGCAGCTGGGGCAACTGTCCTAGAAGCAACAAGCAAACCAAAGTCTCACCAGAAGGCCCAGAAATAAGTATTAGGGATTAAAAAGATGTTTATTTTACCATTTCTGGCAAACATCATTATTTGCCAGATTTAGCTAATAATAACTCATATTTACATATGGCTTTTTTGGAACTTGTAATGTGTTTGCATACATCTTATTTGGTCTAGTGTTTAACCTGTCAGCTAAATAACACAAGTGTTATTATTTCCATATTATGGACAGGAAACCTGGGGCTTAAGGATGTTAAGTGACTTCTCCAAGGCTACACAATCAGCAAATGGCAAAACAAGAACTTCAACCTGGATTGTCTTATTCTTGTTCCTACCACAACACCTCAGCTGCTCTCTAATATGCTGTTGTCTTGAGCTAAAAGTGTGGAAATAATTTTCCTAAGCTCTCCCTTTTCAAATTTAAAAATAGAATGGAATTAAATTATGGCAGTGCTACATACTTTCTTTTCATTTAATTTTGTACTATTTCCAATGGAAATCATGCATAACTATATTTCTCTATGGTTAGAACAGGTATTAATACAAAAAAAAAAAAGTTTGCAGATTTTGTCCTTACTGAACAGTTGTAAATAGCTGCCTTGGAAAAAAAACCTCACCAGGGAGTATAATACCAACTTTAGAAATCTGTTGAATTTTCTTGCTGTGCTATATCATCTGGAACATAGCAGCCTGGAGGCCTTAATTACCTTTTTTTTATTCTGAGTGATGAACTTCAATTGTCATGTTATCTTACACTCACATAGAAAGGCTGTGCCTTCCACATTTATTCAGTGAATTATTTTTGGACACAAATGATCCAGCATGACAATGGTTATTGACCTTATGGTTAAAATGAAAACTGGGGCTTTTTAATTAATCATCTTAGTGCTTTTCTCAAAATCAAAATTACTAAGTGGAATGTCATGAATCTAACTTGCTTCTAGTCATTGTAAGAGGCCCAAATAGCTAGTCTTTCTCTTTAGGGTAAGTGGTTGCCAACAAGAACTCTGAATCTGTGAGTGAAACTGGTGGATGCACATGCACAAACCAGCTGAATTGAAAAAAAAAGGGATGAAGTCAAATTATTTGCTGTTGTTATTATACTCTGTAGCTATTATATGAATGCACCTATTATATTTTACCTGACTGAAAAGTTTGCTGAATTTCTAATTGTAAATATATGAACTGTGAAGGAAATATAGCAACTTCTATTCCTATTGATGTGCAAAATGTAAAAGATCCTAACTGAGGGAAGAATGTGAAGAAGCATTTAATGGAATATTTTCAAAAACTCACCACTTTTAGTAAAATTTCCTGTTTTATGTAAAAATAGAAAAAGGAATCAAAATGCTCAAAGCAAGCAAAAAAAAGTCTTATCAATAAGTCAAAAGATTGAGAGGATGCATATCCAGGACTCTATTTTTTTTTATTTAAATAACTTACTTAAACCTTCCTAAACAGAAATTCTTATTAGTTGCTTCAGTATGTTCTGAATTTATCAGTTTATTATAGTAGAAGGTAAAGAAAACTCTTCCTTAAAGCATGGTTCTACAGTAGAAACAGGGGACTCTATTCCTTTAGTGAATATCTATTTTATTAAACCAGATCTCTAGCTACATTAGTATAAAAAGCTGCCAGCAAGAAACTGCCTCATTAATGCAGGTCCAGGTCTGCATCATTTCTGCAATTTATAGTCTTTTAAAGTTGCCTGAAACCTTAAGTGACTTGTCCAGGGTTACACAGCAAATATGGTGAAGAGACCAGACTCAAATTCAGATCTTTCTCACTCCAGAGCCAGCTCTCTATTCACAATGCCAGCTGCCTCTTGATAATTATCTAAATATATACTTAAAATTTAAAAACTTAGACATTGAAACCTTTATTTCACAGCTGCAGAAAGTGAGGCTTAAAAATTTGAGCAAATTTGAGCAAATTTGAGCAAAAATTTGACAAAAGTTCCCCAGCTATTTAGTGGCTGTAGCTGGATTGGAACCCAGAATATTTGGCTCCCCATTCAAAGATCTTTTTGATATACCATCATTGCCTCATTTGGGAAGGGCTCTCTTAGAAAGAAGTCCTTTCTTGCCTTATTGAAAACGGTGACCATTCCTCCTCTAAGTGAGAAAGATGGCTCTTGTTTTGTATGAGGGAAATTGATGTCTATGTCAGCTTTAAATAAAAACTACAATTAATTGTTGGCCAGAAATTTTTATATTCCAGAACTTCTGGCTCTTTCCTAATTCCTTTTTGTTCTTCCAAGTCCCTGTCAAGAAAATCCCAACCTTTGGATAGATGCTTTTAGAGCTTAGCTCTTCCACAACTACAGTATATGGGGAAATGTATTTATATCCAAAAATTGATATAAATCTAACAACTCTCAGGAAACATGAAGATAACATTAAAGAAGTTTCCTGTGGAGATATGTTGGCTACTCAGGTTTTTATCCATGGTAAGCTTCACTATATCTTCAGATAAGATGATTTCCCCATCTCTACCTAATGCAAATATTGTCATATACATATTTCCTGCATGTGATATTTCACCACCTGATCAATTATTCCCTTTATGTTATCAAAGACGGTAACCATAATCAGAATTCCCTAATTTATTTCTGGTTAAGGCTTATGAGTCAATGAATATGAGTAAGTATTTGACCATATTAGAGAGGAACGTGAGAAAGACAGCACATTTATTTCTTCTTACTGCTAGAGCATATAAATCCATTTCTATAAATTTTCATTGTGTTTAACATGTACAAGGCACTGCACTAGGTCTTTGAGATACAAAGTGAAAAATGACACCAACTTGAAGGATCTTTCTATGGCTTTTAACTTATTTACCACATTTTTTATACTTCAGTAAATCAATGCATCATTGATCTCACTGGGGGAAAAAAGTAACTGAGTGGTCCAGTGGA
The DNA here is from genome assembly GCF_028372415.1 of Notamacropus eugenii. Taxonomy (NCBI): domain Eukaryota; kingdom Metazoa; phylum Chordata; class Mammalia; order Diprotodontia; family Macropodidae; genus Notamacropus; species Notamacropus eugenii. Next base: position 147,947,695 of record NC_092876.1, on the reverse strand, counting down.
TAGGGCTCTGGGTCTGGAGTTAGGAAGACCTAAGTTCAAAATCAGCTTCAGACACTTCCTAGCTGTGTGATCCTGGGCAATTTACTTAACCCTTGACTGCTTAGGTTTACTCAACTGTAAGATGGGAAACATAATAGTACCTATATCACAGGGCTGTTCTGAGATAATTATCTGTCCAGTACTTAACATGGTGCCTGGCACATCATAGATGTTTAATAAATCTTTATTTCCTTCCCTCCCTCCCCCCAATATGGGTACTCTCTGGGTTAGTAAAATTTCACTCTCTTCATGTCTTCTCATCTTGTGCAATTATTATCCATATTTTCCCATAAACCCTTTTTAGAGAATTAACTCAAAATGTAAGAAATCTTCTATGTATTTTGTTCAATCCTTTTATGTGTTTGGGGGTGGGAAGAGAGGATCCCAAACATGACTTCATCTCTGTTGGGAACTCCTAGGATAAAAACTCCCTCCACTGGTGTAATTCAACTCTACAACTTACATTTCTCTAAGAAAAAACTCCTGAGAGCTCTTAGAGGTTAAATAACTTACCTGTATATGCCTCAAAGGCAACACTTGAACCTGACTCCAAAGACTTGTCCTCTATGCCAAGTCTGCTTCTCATCCATTGTAACCCACCTTCAATCCGCCCTACAAAATAGTCTTACTCTTCTTGAATTCTGTTGGTCTTCAGTCATTTTCTCTGTCATGCCCAACTCTTCATGGCCCTACTTGGGGTTTCCTTGCAAAAATACCAATGATTTGCCATTTCCTTCTCCAACGCATTTTACAGATGAGGAAACTGAGGCCAATTAGGTGGCTTGACCTGGCTCACACAGCTAGTAAGTGTCTGAGATCAGATTTAAACTCAGATTCTCCTAACTCTAGGCCCAACTCTCTAACCACTAAACCATCCACTTGCCTTTCTTTTCCTGAATACATTTGCCTTTTCTATGGTAAACTGAAACATACTATTCAGAACCCACAGGCCCTACGTAAAACCTAAACATTTAAACTTCTTGAAAAAATAAATCACATGTGTAAACATATAACATATGTAAGCTTGCACCTAACATTTTTAAAGGAAAGAAAAGAAACATAAGCAAAGAAATAGCTAACAGAAGATATGTCATCTACGTCATCCTTAGAGAGTCACTTTATGATCAGAGGAATAGAGGAGCCTGAAAGGTCAGCTAATTTATTCTTCTACTGTCCCGCACAAAAGATTTTCAATGAGTTAACAAAAATACTAAAATTTTACTCAGTAATGCATCCAATGGTTAACAACCCTCACTGCCAGGAAATTCATCCTTAATTCCACTGCTAGGTGCGAGAGAAAGAAGAAAGCAGCACATCTTCAGGTCTTCTTAAAAATAAATTTTATTTCAGTATTCATTCTTCCATTTCATCCAAAGTTTTTTTCTAAATTCCGTGAAGTCATGTTTTCTTGTTCTGTCTTTAGGGAGATAAACAGAGCTGATCTCTTCTTTGTAAAAGAACCTTTTATCTGCTAGAAAACCAGTTCTATGTCATGGAAAGCCTTAGGCATTCATGAGAGAGAGATTCCAGAGCACAGGCTCTTAACATTTTTTGTGCCATGGACCCCTTTGGCAGTCTATGGCCCCTTTCTCAGAATAATGTTTTTAAATGTTTAAAACAGAATGCATAATATTACAAGGAAAATCAATTATATTGAAATATAGAAATTTTTTTTAAATGTTAAGTTCATGGACCCAGGTTAAGAATCCCTTCTCTAGAGGATCACAGGATCTTAGATTTAAATCTAGAAAGGAATTTGGAGGTTCTTTATTCCAACTCTAATTGTAAAAATAAGGAAATTGAGGCCCACACACAGGAAGTGAATTTCTGTCCCAGCTTTGCTTCTTTTCAGAATTCAAAACCTTGTCTGAGTTGTAGTTATACCTTAGAATCTCCCTCAGAACCTGAGGCCTCCTAACCTTGGAACATCCATCTTCTCCTTATGACTTCTCACCTTGGTATATCCTTCCCACATACTTTTTAGGTACTTTTTATTGTTCAGTCATGTCTGACTCTTCATGACTCCATTTGGGATTTTCTTGGCAGAGATAGTGGAATGGTTTGCCATTTCCTTCTCCAGCTCATTTTACAGATGAGGAAACTGAAGCAAACAAGGTTAAATGCCCTGCCCAGGGTTACACAGCCAGTAAATGTTTGAGTCTGGATTTAAACTCAGGAAGATCAATCTTCTCAACTCTAGGTCCAATGATCTATCCACTAACTGTCTCATCCTTCCCACATGCTGTCCCTTTTTGCTTATCGTTGAGTTTCTCCTGAGGGTTGCCATATTGGGTAAGGGCCCAGGTCAGCCAATATTCATTTTCTTCTTGAAAGTCAAATGATTTTCCATACTTCATCATCAGGGTACCTTCACTCATTCCATTTACTTCACTTTAGTGCATCATCTTCCCTCATTAGAAAGTAAGCCCTTGAGGGAAGGGATTGTCTTTGTTTTTGGTTGCATTTTTATCCCCAGTGCTTAACCCAATGCCTAGTATACAGTAAGTTCTTTAAAAATGTGTATTGCATTGTCTTGCCCATAAGCAACACAAGTAATGAGTTTCGGAGTCAATATTAGAATACAGGCATTCTGTCCCCAAATCAGGACACTTTCTTAGGGAAATACTGCAGTACGAATATGGGTAGAAAGAGGGAAAAGGAAGAGCATCAGGAAAGCAAAAGTCTGACCTTTTTCTTCTTTTTTCTTTGTTTTTGTTTCATGCCCTTTATTTTTATAACCCATTTCTTTTTTAATATATTCGTCTACTATCCAGTGAGCTTTCCCTTAAATAAAGATTAAAAAAAGAAAAAAAAAACAAAGTTTAGCAAAACCAAGTTACACTGACCTACTTTTATTCCATCCCTAAAAATCCCCTCCTTTGCAATGAAGAGAGGGAAGGGCATTTTCTTTCTTTTTTTTCACAAGTACACATAATTCAGAAAAAAAATGTAAATAAATCCAACTGAAAGACTGATCTAAAATTTATTGTATTAATTTTAGCAAGTACTCTCTCTGAGCTCATAGCCAGTCCAGGCTGGCTATATTTCCCCATCAGAGGTAGAGGAGTTACTTTCTGGGATGGAGGTATTGTTTTTCTCATGGACTCAAACTCCCATAATGAATACATACACACATACATACACACACATACACACACACACACACACACACATGCATGCACACATTATTGGCTACCCTACTCATGTTCTACTTCCATTTATTAAATTAACATCAAGACACTTTTATAAAGGGATATTTGCCTTAAAGGTATGACAAGAAAAGAAGTATAAACATTTCCCCCTAATACTTTGAGGGAGCCCTTGTTGGACCTTGGTCTCTTGGGAAACTGGGCTCAAATTTAAGGCAGTTTCTACATAACTTTGGTCCCACCAAGTTCATATTCAAATGTGGAATTGCTCCAAGAAGATCTGCAGCAGCAGCTACCATGGGAATGGGTCCCAAAATTTATTAAATAATTTGTTACTTGAAGAATCAATGGTATAATGGCTGCAGAACTCATCAGAAATGTGGATTCTTGGACTTCCAGATCTCAAACAGTCTGCTGTCCTCATTTCTCAAAATTCACAACATCAAAGCCTCCAGAATAATCTTCACCCAAAATCATATAGGTAAGTGACAGGGTAAAGATTCAAAGCAAAGTCCTCTAACTCCAAATTCATATCCAACAATTTTTCCACTAGATCCTTAGATAAATTCCAGTCTATGGGCATGACCTCCACTGGTGAAAATAGCATCCCCTCCCAAAACTTCCCTTTTGGCATGGTTCTTGTCCTATCTTTCCAAAGATCTCCACAAATAATAACCACAGCACTAGAAGCCTTCCTCTTCTTTTTTTTTTTAATATAACCAAATAGTAGGGGAAGGGGGAGGAAGAGAGAGAGAAACTTTTTTTTTAAATAGAAGTGATTTTCTTTACTCTTCTCTAGGACTGTAACAGCAAAGACCTGTACATACACAGGGAGGGCCAGCTGTACAGGTTCTTAGACCTGCTTTTCTAAAAGGAAAACAACTTTTGAGGGGTCAGCAATCTACTTTAATCAAGTACATATATCATTCACTTAGTTCAGGGGGAAAAGCTCCCTGAACCTCAGGGAAAATACAAACAAACAGACAGGGCTTCCTGACCATAAGCAATAAAGACAGCACAGATCAACAGACAGATCCAGCTGTCTGACCATATATACATAGCTACCAGAGAGAGAAGTACAACATCTGGGTTTTCAAAGGCGGGAGCTCCTTAGCAGCTACCCAGAGTCTTTGTCTGGCCAAACAAACACTTCAGATGAATAAACCTCAAAGTAAAACCTCACCTCAGAGACTTTTCAGAGCCAGAGGGTATGACCCTCTGACCCAGTGCCTCAAAAAAAAGGTATTGAGGCCTATTAATGGGCAGGGATGATCTTTAACTCTCCCCCTCCCTCCACCCCCATTAACCTTACATTAACATTACAAGCGCCAAACCTAGTTTCTGCTAGTTTTACTATAATCTTTGTAATACATTAATGAAATGGGAAGGGAATAAGTATTTCTATAGTATTTCTTATGTGCTAAGAGCTTTATAAATATTATTCCATTGGATCCATATCACCCTGAGTGGTAAATGCTGTGATTATCCCCATTTTACACTTGAGAAAACTAAGGCAATCTGGCTAAGTCTCTTGCCTAAAACCACAGCTATTAAGTGTCTGAAGTGAAACTTGCATTTAGATCTTCCTGACTCCAGGCCCAGTGTTCTTACCTGTTGTACTACTTAGCTGACCATTTCTCTATACTATTTTTTTAGCCATTTTATATTTTATTTTTCTGATTCTTCTTATTTCATTCTGTAGCAGTTCAAGCAAGTCTTTCCATGCTTCTCTGAATTCTTCATAGCCATTATATCTTATAGCACAGCAATAACCAACTACATTCATGTACCAAAACTAGCTTAACCATTCTACAATGCTGAGAAACTTTTGGGCTATCTTTTCCCTGGTTGTAGGTGGCCAGCATATATGTCTCTTCCTATTCTTTTCTCTTCTTCCTTCTTCTCTTTCCTTCTTGCTCCCAGTGTGGGCAATGGTAAAGAATGGATTGAGAGAATACTAGTCAATCAAAGAATTAAAAAAATGCCAGCACAAGATAATACCAGAACATGGACTAAGTCAAGTCAATTCAAGTCAACAAGTATTAATTAAGCACCTACTATTATTAAACACCCACTACTATTATCAGGCACTGTACTAAGCACTGAGATCAGCAGTAATTCAGAAATAAAGTGATTTGCCAAATATCAACTTCGCCCTTCCTGACTTCTGGCTGCCTCAAATACAAGAAGATCATTTTGTTCTATAAAATTAATTGAATCACATTATTTAGTAAAATGTAGCCATAAATAACCCACCCTACCATTCTGAACCATTGTAATCAGCTCTATAGGTACCCTCTCTGCCTCAGTACAAACTGTCATCATAGAGGGAAATAGAAATTGCCACAGTAAGTCTCTATGACAAATGATGAGTCTATTAATGTGTATGACTTCTCCTACAACTTTAGCTTTCTCTTCTACAAGCTAAATAGCTTTTAAAAGCCTTTAGCTTTTTCCATAGTCATTATTTTACAACACTTTCTTCATCTTAATAACTCTACTCAGAATCTTCTTAATTAGTGAAGCTTAAGAACTAAGTACTGTATTTGAGAGAAGTTGTCACCAACATGTTGTTTGTCCCTTTGTTTGTACATATGCATTCAATTTGACTTTTTTTTTAATAACAGAACTATAGGGGACTATAATGTTAAAAGACCTAAAGGGAGACCTCCTGCACATTGGGCGGTTCTTCCATGGATCATTTATGAGAGGACCTGGCAAAGATCATGCTGGATAAGAAAGTGTAGAAGAGTTGTGAATTGTACCAATCAAAGGAGTACTTGTGACCGTCTTGTGGTCCACTAGGACTGTTATTTCCTCTCCCCAACCATTCTTACACATTACCAATTTTATCCAATTGTAAAGAATTTCCTCTAGTATTCTGTCAACAACTTTGGTCTTTTATTTTCTTTAACACTCTGCTCTTTCCCACATCATTACAGTATTCTTTTTTCTATATTCCTCTATATCATGAAAGAAAATAAATTTGAACAATGAAAATGGTTATTGTAGCTGTTGGTCACATTAATAATCAATAGCCAATAAATGCTCCCAGTTCTTCCTTCTTTGTATGCATGTTCCCTTTTCCCATTCAGGTATCTAGGTGGCACAGTAGATAGAGCGTTGAGCTGTGAATCAGGAAGACCTGAGTTCAAATTTGGACTCAGACACTTACTAGTTGTGTGACTCTTGGTATGTCACTTAACCTCTGACTGCCTCAATTTCCTCATCTGTAAAATGGTAATCATAATAGCCCCTATCTCCCAAGAGTGTTGTGAGGAACAAATGATATATCTTTTAAAGTACTTAGTACAGTGTCTGACACATATTAGGTGCTTACTATGTCTTTGTTGCTTTCCCTATATCTTGACACATTTTCTCCTAAAGCTTCCATATCCTGGACATTCTTTGTTCATACATCCACCAGGGTGACTTGTCTTTTCCTCTGCAAAACTCTTCTCAGAAATTAATTCTTCTGAAAATCCCTTCTTTAACCACCTGAGGCTGTTCTTTGCTCTGTGTCGCCATGGGCAAAATCCACAACATTTAATGGAAGAAAAAGAGAAACATTTCAGCTCAACTGTATTTAGTAAGCTGCTCACTATCACATTGTCTTTTTGTAACCTAATTCTTCTGTCTCCTCTTTTCAATTACAGGAAGAAATCACATCTTCATGTCTATGCTTTTATTATTCAACAACTATAATAACAAACCTGACAACTACTAATAACAAATATTTATAATCAATAGGAATGTGACTTGCTATAATCTTGTTCATCTTAATAGACATTTACTTAAATATTTTCAGTTTCTAGAAAATGTACAATCTATTATTTAAAAATAATTTGAGAGTAATTTTTTTATCAAAAATTCAATTTGGAAAGAAATACTAGAAGTCTCTGAAGTGTTCAAATTAAGAACAAACTTATATTTTTTTCACAAGACAAAAGGAAAATTATACTTATAAAATGTTAGTAATGGATGATTGACCTCTAGTACTTGTTATATGGAGGACCTTGGACAAGTCACAATCTTCCTTGGCCTCAGTTTCCACATCTATTAAAGTTAAATGGTTGGACTAGATGCTTCTAAGGTTTCTTTCAACTCTAGAGCTATGTTCCATATGTACTTTAAGAAACAAACTATGCATGGCAATTCATGGTTTTATATGCAATTCTCTTTTTTACTCTTCATTATGTATTGTGATATTTTTGTTTGTTGATAACTAAATTCACAATAAAAAAGGAAATTAAAAATGTTAGTAAGAGGAATGAAACCATGGTAATTGCTGATGCATTAGTGACTTAAAGTAAGCCACAGTACTAATTTTCAAAGTAAAAGATTTTATGAAATTGATGATGATGATTAATTTTCAGAATATAAACATTTCTGTTTCTGACAAAGAAAAATCTGCTTTAATTGGCTTTGATACTCTGATAATTGTTTTTCTTTTTCAGCCTATGAAACCAAGATGATTTAATTGTCTTAAGATAACAATATCACTCTATGATTTAGTTTGAACTCCTATATTACTAAAGGTACTCTTGTCTGAAATGCTTACATGTTGAGGTGCTGAATTTATTTCCAAAGAAGAAAGTGACACAAGTAGCTTTACAAAATGTTGAGTCCAAAACTAAATAAAAAAATTATTTTTATAACTCAAAATCATTTAAATGGGGGTTCTTCCCTCTTCTAAAAGAGGAAGTAATCAGAAATCTGGAAGCAAAATAGAATAAAATGTTGTTGATGTATCCCCAAAAGATATCGCAATTAGGAGCACTTTCCATTGACAAAAAAATAAAAATAGTCAGAGATAAAGTCTTTGTAACCAGACTGGACTAGGATCAAAACATTCACTTGCTCTATGTCTTGTGGAACCATCTTGATGACATGTGAATGAAATGATTCATGTTTCCAGGTCCCAGCCATGCATATCAAAACACTTCAGCCTTTTCCTGGGAATGCCCTCTTATAGACATAGCCTAAGTAAATTTTTAATAACTTTAACTTGACTCTGTGGCAAACAGATCAGATACAAATATGACTTTACATAATTTTTATGCATCTTGGCATGCCATTTCTCTATTTCTGTAGGCATTTTAATATTTTTCTCCCTGAATTTTTCATACATCAAAAGCAAGAGAGTGAATTACATAAAAATTACAACATAAAATTATATCAAAACACAAAATGCATTTATATGCTGTATGTTACATATGTATGCTGCACATAAGTACATATACTGTTTCTACCGCTGTTAGAATGATCCATTTCATGAATTTTCTACTAGGTTCTAGCCATCAACTCTCTTCAATAACTGGTTTTGCCTTTAGGTACTTACGTATATTGTGCATGATTTCAATATCATAGAAATCATATGCTGATAGCTTGTCAGATGTGTGGAGTATTTCTGAAACTACTGTTGGGAAAGAAGAAACACTTAGAAGAAATTCTAAATATGTAAAATGATTCTTTTTAAATAAATTAATAATTGGCTAAAAAAAATTGCAACTCTTTTCAATGTCTGAAGAAAGGATAGGGAACTTTGGAGGTAGGGTTTATTTAGCTTCCCAGACTCAGAAGAGAAAGAAAAGTATCCTTTATGATGGTGAAGAAACTGAGGCAAATAGTATTTTGTTTTCCTCAAAGTACAATTTCATAAAGTTAATAACAATGTTAAATTAATATCTCTATACAGAGAATCCCTAGATCTATATATACATCAGTGTAGTCTCTCCTCTAAGCTCTAATTCTGAATTCCCAACTGCCTACTAAATATTTTGAACTGGGTGATCTATAGGTATTTTAGAATAGCCATATCCAAGACAGAGTTCATTATTTTTTCCCCAAACACTGCCCTCTTTCAATCTTTACTATTACTATCAAGCTATCATCCTTCTAGTCATCCAGGTTTGCAACACTGATGGCATTAGCAGCTTCTCACTCTTCTCATCCCATATATCCAATTAAATCTGTTAAACCTGGTCATTTCTAGTTTCACTATATTTTTCACATATACTCTCTTCTCTCCACTTACGTAGCCATTACCCTATTTCTTGCCCTTGTTATTTCTCACCTGGATTGTTGCAATAATCTTCTATTTGGTCTCCCTGCCTTGACTCTCTCTCCATTACAATCCTCCTTTCACATCGCTGCCCATATCATTTCCCTAAGGTGTGGTAGTGACCATGTCAGTCCCCAACCTGATTCAATAAACTCTAGTGGTTCCCTATTAACTCCAAGATCAAATACAAAGTCTGTCTTTTCCCATTTGACTCTCTTCACAACCTGGCCCCTTCCTACCCTTCCAGTATTCTTACACTTTATTTCCCTCTACATACTCTATGATCCAGATATATCAACTTACTTTCTACTCTTCACAAATTACACTCCACCTCCTGACTCTGTCTTTGTATTGGTGCCCCCTTCATGCCCAGAATCCTCTCCTTCATCATCTCTGCCTCTTGGAATCCTTGGATTCCTTCAAGATTCATATCAAATGTCACCTTCTGGAGTCAAACTTGGCAGCTCCTCTATTGCTTTCCTCTCTCAAATTACCTTCCATTTTATACTTGTCTGTTGAATGTTGTCTCCTTCACCATAATGTAAGCTCATTAAGGCTAGTCAGTTGATAAAAATTTATTAAGCACTTACTATGTGCCAAGCATTGTACTAAATGATGGGTATATAAAGTCCAGAGTTCTCCTTGCTGTTAAGGCGCTCATAACCTAATGAGAACCAGTTGCTATTTTTGCCTTTCCTTATACTCTTAGTTTCTTAGCATTTTGTAGGTACTAGACTAGATGAATTGATAGGTTTGATTGACTGAGATCTCTTATCTCATAATACAGCATTAAACCTTTGCCTTTAGGGAAGTTATCTTTCAGATACATAGAAGATGCTGTGGTTTTCAGAACATGTCCTCTGAGTTATTTTTCCAGTTGAGGTGACAAATTTGCACCAATTCACCCACCCATTCTAATGTCCATTGTGATACATTAAGCATACTTAAGCATATTCTTTCCTTCCTTACATCATTCATTCAATACTCATTTATTGAAAACCTACCATGTATCTAGCAAAGGAAGAAAAATGTTGAAAACTCACTATATATCTAACTATGATAAATTCATTCAACAGACATTAAGTACTTGTTAAGTACAGTGCAGCATCTAGGTGGCACAATTGGAAGACTCATCTTCCTGAGTTCAAATTTGAACTCAGATACTTACTAGCTATGTGACCCTGGGTAAGTCACTCAACCCTGTTTACCTCACTTTCCTCATCTATAAAATGAGCTGGAGAAGGAAATAGCAAACCACTACATTATCTTTGCCAAGAAAACCCTAACTGTGGTCACAAAGAGTCAGACACAACTGAAAAATGACTGAACATATGAACAAGTACCATGCACAAATATATGTATGCATATATGTGTGTATATAAATACATAATGAAGTGCTAAATGTAGTACAGACAATACATGCTACAAGAGACAGAGAGAACGAAAGAGACAGAGACAGAGACAGAGTGTGTGTGTATGGGCTAGAAAAGGTCATGAAAGATTCCAAAGAAGAAGCAGAACATAGGCAGCCTTTTCTGAAGAGACAAAAAGAAAGGGAAAGAAAATTTCAACCAGTTGAAATGTCAAGTAATCAAAAACAAAGGTGTGTTCATGGTCCTTGCTAAAGCAAAGGGATAATATTAGAAAGAAGTAAGCAGTGTAATTAAAAAAGTAAACTGGGTTCAGATTGTAAAGAGCCTTAAGCACCAGGGCAGGAAGTCTGGATTCTACACTGTAGACAAAAGGAAGCAATTATTTTTGTTTTGTTTTTTAAATCAGAATAGAGGCATGATAAGAGCAGTGTACCCCAGGATGTTGGTATTTTAAGTATGTAAATCTGAGAGCAATGGTCAAGAAGAGTTGAAAAAGAGGAAGAGGTTTTGGGAAACAGGGAAAATACCTAGGACATAATTTCCATAATCTAAGTATGAGGTGATAAGGACCTTAATGAGCATTGTTAAAGCAGGAGGGAAGAGAAAAGGATGAGTCTGAGGAATATTTTACACCCAGAATGACAGAAATTGGTGACCAATTGGATATATTGAATGAAGGAAAGGAAAGTGTCCAAGATACCTTCAAAGCATCTTTTAAGAAATTGAAAGCTTTGTGGTACTCATAAAAACTGCATAATTGGAGGAGGAGATGATGAATTCAACTGGATGAGTTCAGTATTGAGTTTGAAGTGACAGTAGGATATTTAAGACATAATCTTTTATAAATAAGTGGAAATACAAGCTTGGAATACAGGTAACAGGTCAAAACTTCACTTAGTTTTAATAATGAGGAATTCTTTCTACACTGAGGGGCAGGAATGTGGTACAGTGGATGAAGGACTAGGCCTGGAGTCAGGAGTTCAAATCTAGCCCCAGATGCTTATTAGCTAGGTGGCCCTAGGTAAGTCACTTAACCTACCCCTGCTTCAGTTTCTTCAACTGCAAGATGGGAATGATAATACTAGCACCTACTTCAGAAAGGGTTTTTGTGAAGATGAAATGAGAGAATATTTTAAAACACTTAGCAAAGTACCTGACATATAGTAGGTACTTAATAAATGTTTTCCCCTATCTTAAACTTAAATCTATTTTTCTTTTGCAACTCTCACCATTGTTCCTAATTCTTTCCTCTGGTGCCAAGCTGAACAAATCTTCCAGCTGAACAAGTTCCCTTCAAATATTTAAAGACAACTGTCATATCACATCCCTCCCTCAATCCTCTCCTAGTTAAACCCTCCCCCAGCATTTCTTTCTCCCTTTTTATCTACCTCTTCTTTCTTTCATTCTCCTCCCCCTCTGTATTTCTTCCTTCTTATGTCATCCTCAATCTCTCACATATTCATAGACTCCATCAAATATTTCTGAGAGAATTATAGCCAGAATCCATAGGGAATTGACACAGATATATGACTAAGAATTCTTCTCCCAAAAAATAAGAATGAATAGACATAAACGGCTTTCAAAAAATGAAAGGCAATGTATCAAAAATATGAAAAATTATGCAAATAATTAACTACAAGAAAAATGCAAATTAAAATCGTTCTGAAGTATCCCTTCACCTGAAACTGATCTCATCAGAATGATAAAGGTAATAATCCATGGGATCATACCTTAGATCATCACTGAGAAGCAGTAGAGGTCATTGAGTTCAACCTTGTCATTATACAAATGGGGAAACTGATATTCAATTAGTTTTAGTGACTTGCACTTAGTAAGTGCCTATGGTCAGATTTAGGTTCATGTCTTCCTACCCCAAGGCCTCTCTGCTACCCACTATTCCACAATGTCAAACACTATAAAACAATCAAAAAGACAAAGACTGAGAGAAGACCATTGCACTTGGAAATGGAAACTACCAGTGATCCAGGAGACAGTGGTTTTGATGTAAATAGCAGGGAGGTCTATAAATGAGATTACATAAGGTTGAAGAGTGCTAATGAAGTGAAGGTAGCAAGTAGAGACTACTTTCTCTAGAACAGGCAGTCAAAGGAAGGAGAGGTGCTGGATTACAGCTTGAAATGAGACCTGGATTAAGGGAAGAGGTTTTTTTTTTGTCAATTGATATTAGAAATCTAACAATGCCTTGACTACTTTTTAAACAGGCCTGCTCAATGAATGGGCATTACCTCACCCAAAGTGAGGTAATGCATAGACCTTGGTCTAAAGGGGTCAGGGTCTCCCAGTACATCCTAAGTCATCTCCAGTCATCCTGATGAATATCTGGTCACTGGATTCAGATGGTTCTGGAGGAGAAGTGAGGCTAGTGACTTTGCACAGCCTTCCTTCACTCAAAACAAAGTCAAGTGCAAGTCATGTCATCATTTCTCTGATGGCATGGTCTTCTTCGGCAACAAAGGACGAACACAATCCTGTGAGCAGATTCAGCTCCTCCTCTCTTGTCTATTTCCCCCTCCCCTTCCTTCTCCTCTCCAAAGTAAGGTAAATTTGGATGGCCAAAGATGCCCAGGTGATTGGGTTTTACTGGCTAGTTTCCCTTCTCTTCCCTTCCCTTCCCTGAACCTTAAACCTACTGCACTGTGAAGCTCAGACACCATGGGGCCCCTGCCCCCTACCTAAAGACTCTCTTCTGAACCCTTCTGGCTTAAAAGTGATTATCAATAGTAACTGTTGCTGTTTCCCTCCCAGGCAAACAGTAAGGAGTCACTAAAGGAGGACAGAATGAAGATGGAGAGATAGATTAGAAAAAAAAATTATCACTTTTGAATTATGTACTTTTTACAGTTTGGTAAAAGGTAATCATCAAGAGTAAGTATAATGTTGAGGTTAAAGTTTAATCTTGGATAAGGAATTCTTATACATATTCATATAAGAGTTGTTTACCTTTCCTATTAAGCATCTGGAAGGAATCTCAGTTATTGCTTGTAATGTCTTTTGAAATGCTTTCTTCACTTTCTAGCTTCCATATTTTTGTTGGATAAGATCAAAATTTAATTTAATTTTTAAAAAATGTTTCCTTATGCTCGTGAAAGTCATCATTCTTTCCATTCAAAGTTCATTTCAGGTTTAAAGTTAATTTCCATAAATTCAAATATCATAAATCTTCATTAAAACTCTAATCTATATTAAGTACAGTACTAGCTATTGCCCAGTCAGGGTCTGTGTTCTTCAGGCAACTGGCAATTGCCTCCAATATAATGATTACATCCAAAAATTTAGAGATAATGGATCCACGAAGTAAATACAAACCATATTTGGTGCTTCATTAACTAAAGTGACAAATGGCAAGAGCAGAAGATACATTAGTTATTTATTATGGGCAAGATAATTTAGACAAATTTCTTTCAGAACCAACATTTAGGTAATCTTCCCTTTTACAAAGGATCTCAGCAAAGCAAGACACAAGTGGTTGACTGCTTTGCCTGCAAAACATGGATGTTGCTTACATTCAACCCTGGAACTTTTCTCCTTGACTCATTTTGTTTTCTCCTCCTCCTCCAAAATACCTCTGGATACAACAAAATCCCCATATTTCCTCCCTATGTTAGACATTTCCTGAAGGATGAACAGTCTATGCAACTGTATTGAATTATAATCAGTCCTGATTTCTCTCCTAGCCTTTAGTCTTATACTACCAACTACCTATTGGGGACACTTCAAACTGCAAGTGCTACAGAAATCTCAAACTTAACATATTCAGAACAGAACCTATTATCTTCTCCTCCTCAGCCATCTTCTCTTCCCAGTGACCATATTTCTTTTAAGAATACCACTATCCTCCCAGTTCCCCAGGTTTGCAACCTCAGCATTATCCATGGCTCCTCAAACTCTCTTACACCACAGTCAGTCAATTGCAAATCTTTTCATTTCTACCTCCACAACAGGTGTTACATCACACCTCTACTCTCCACTTTCAGAGCTACTATGCTAGCTCTGACCCTCATAACTTCCTACCTGAATGACTGCCATAGCCTCTTAAGTATCTCTGTCTTCTCCAATCAATCCTTCACATAACTGCCAATGAGATTTTCATAAAGCTCAGCTGTGGCCAAATCATATTCAACTTCCATTCCCAAACAGACCCCAACAGTTCCCTATTGCCTATAGAATAAAACCTAAACTGCCTGTTTGGTATATAAAGATGTTCATAATGTGGGTCCATCCTATCCTACTAGCATCATTATAAATCACTCCCCTTCCACCATATCACCATGCAACCAAACTGGCCTTCTTGCTCTTACTCAGATTCATACTAAGACACAACTTGAATTAGAAATTAAAGTATGGTACAGTCCACTAAAGATAATTTTGTATCTCATCTTCTTCTTCACCAGCGGTTTCCTATTTCAGAAAGGTACTCTTGACTTACCTAAACTTCTATGAATTATTTCCTTTAAAACTTAGTTCTAATACCACATTCAATATCAAGCCTTTCCTGATATCCTTAGCTGCCAGTTCCCTTCCAAAATTACTTAGCATTTCTTTTGTATATATTCTGTATCTTGGCTTTACAGTATATTCTAATATCTAATCATCTAATATGGAGACACTTTTTCTACAGCAGTTTTTCCATCTTTTCATCCCTACTCTAACTACCCATGACTCCCTCACTCCCACCCTCTCAGCTAAAAACCATGCCTCATATTTTAGAGAAAAAATTGAGGTCATTCACTATGAACTCCCTCTTCTCACTTCTTTCCCATCTCACATCACCCAGATGATCTCTGCCTCTATCTCCATTTTCACTCTCACTAAAAGAAACCTCCAACAAAAAGTTGAAGTTCCCAGCCCAGGGAAGCTTAGGAGGACAGGAAAAGGTCTGTGAACACTGGAATGGTGGCACAGTGAAAGTGCACTGGGTATAAACCATGGAGGTAGCCGTAGTAGCAACTGCAGAGATATTAGGAGCATCCAGCATACTGAGGTGGTAAGGAGACTGAACACCTGGTGAGAGAGAGATTCCAGGGGACCCCTGTGCCAGCACTGGATGTAGGGCCAGGCATCATTTGGCACCCCTTTACTTATTGCCCTTTGCAGGTAACATTTCCAGGATGGAAAGAAACAGTTGAAATCACAAGGAAGCTGGAGTCCTTTCTAGGTAAGGATCAGAGCATGAACCAGAAAGACAAGGACCAGAACATTCCCCAGATCAAGAGTGGGGAACTTTCAACCTTGAGGCCACATGTGGTCCTCTAGGTCCACAGCCCTTGAAGTTTGCATTCAGTTAAAGGGCCATACTTGAGGACCTGGGGGGCAACATGTGGCCTCAAGGCCACAAATTCACCACCCCTGCCCCAGATCATACCATTTGGAAAGCATTAAAATTAGACCCAGCTATGAAAGCAGTAGGATATAAAAGACTGAGGCTTAAGCAAGTCATTTCCCATCAACCACCACAGAGGTGAGCAGAGGCCAACTCTAACATAAAGGACAAAGTCAAGAAATAGACAAAAATGAGGAAAACAACAATAAAAAACTAGAGCTAAGTAGAAACTTGAACATTCAAAAACACAATTCAAGAGAAGCATAAAAAGGCAAACATAAATAAGAAACCATAAGAAATTAATTCAGGTTAAACTGCTTGCATTCCTATATGGAAAGATGACACATATAATCTCTAAAAACTTTAACATCATTAGGGCAGTTAGAAGGAGTCTACCTAGAGAGAGGGCATGGGGTTTTGTCTTTATACCGGGATGGTCTCAAATTAAAAAAATGGAAGAGTGGGAAAGAGAAATCAATTGGGAAAAGGGAGAAAGGAGAGAAAGAATGGGGGAAGTTATCTCACATGAAAAAGGCACATAAGGAAGAGCTTTTGTAATTGAGAGAAAAACAGGGAGGGAAGCAGGCAACGTTTGCATCTCACTCCCTCATCTGAACTGGTTCAAAGAGTGAAGTATATACACACATACATACACATTCACACACATATGTGCATACACGTGCATATATTTACATGTGCATATGTATACACACACAGAGAAATAGAAATAGAGAAATAGGAGGGGATGATGCTAAGAAAAAGGGGTTTGGGTGGGGGAGAGTGATCATGAGGGAGAGAGTAGATTAAGGAAAGCAGTGTTCAGAAATTCAGACTTTTGAGAAGGGGATAGGTTAAAAAGGGGAGGGGAATAAATAGAAGAGATAAGATGGAGGCAAATTCACAGTTAGCAATTATAACTGTTAATGTGAATGGGATGAATTCATCCATAAATAAGAAGAGGATAGCAGAACGGATTAGAAATTGGAATCCAAAAAGATGTTATTTCAAGGAAATTACAACAATACATCACAAAGATCATACACTATAACCAGGTTAGACTTAACCAGATATGTAGAGTTACTTCAATTTTTGGAAAACTATAAACAAAATTGATCATGTTGATGACAAAAAACAATAACAAAAATCTTATAGTTGTATCAATAGATGCAGAAAAAGCTTGACAAAATAAAATACCCATTCCCATTTAAAACACTAGAAAACTTAAGATTAAATGGACTTCTTAAAATTATATATAGGATCTATAAAATCAAGAGCAAGCATTACCTGTAATGGGAATAAATTAGAAACCTTTCTAGTAAAATCAGGGGTAAATCAGGGATGTCCAGAAGCACTATTATTATTCAATATTGTATTAGAAATGCTAGTTACAGCAATAAGACAAGAAAAAGAAATTAAAGGAGTAAGTATAGTGAATGAGGAAACAAAACTACCACTTTTTTGCAGATGATATGATTGTATACTTACAGAATCCTAGGGAATTAGCCAACAAACTAGTTGAAACAGTGAACAATTTTAACAAAATCCCAGAATATAAAATAAACTCACACAAATCATCAGCACTTCTATATATGACCAACAGTAACCAGTAGGAAGAGATAGAGAAATTATACAAGACACAGAAGCAAATGGGAACGATAGCCTAGTATCTGATAAACCCAAAGATTCTAGCTATTGGGGAAAAAACTCATTATTTTAAAAATAAACTGCTGAGAAAATTAAAAAATACTCTGGAAGAAATTATGAATAAACCAAAATCTCACACCATATCTCAAAATAAGTTCAAAATTAGGGTACAATTTACACATAAAGGGTGATACCATAAACAATTAGGAGAGCATGGAAGAAATTACCTGTCAGAGCTATGGATAGGGGGAGAATTCATGATCAAACAAGAGATCATTTCTAATAAGGGTATCATTTCTCAAAAATATAGAGAACTGAACCAAGTTTGTAAAAATATAAATCATTCCCCAATTGATAAATGTTCACAAAGAAATCAAAGCTATCAATAGCCATATAAAAAAATTATCTAGGTCACTAACAGTTAGAGAAATGTAAATTTACACAACTCTGAGATATCATCTCATACCCATTAGATTAGTCAAGATGACAGAAAATGGTTAAGGAAATATGGAAAAATATATTTACTAATGCACTGTTGGTGGAGCTCTGACCTAGTCCAACCACTATGGAGAATAATTTGGAACTATACCCAAAGGCGTACAAAGCTGTGCATACCCTTTGACCCAGTAATACCGCGACGAGATCTATTCCCCAAGAAGATGTAAAAAGAAAAAAACTAAAAGAAGGCGATACATATACATATATAAGAAACATTTATAGCAACTCTTTTTCTGGTGCCAAAAAACTGGAAATTGAAAGGATGCCCATCAGCAGGGGAATGGCAGAACAAGTTATAGTATACAAATGTAACAGAATACTATTATGCTATAAGAAATAACGAAGGAGACGGGTTCAGAAAAACCTGGGAAGTCTTATATGAACTGATACACAGTGAAGTCAGCAGAACCAAGACAACAGTCCATACCATAACAGCAATATTGTAAAGACAACTGTGAAAGACTTAAAAACATTGATCAATACAATAAGCCACCATAATTCCCAAAGACTCATGCTACAAAATGCTATCCACTTCCACAGAGTAATGATGGTCTCAGTGTACAGATAGAAGCACACTTTTCATTTCCTTATTTTACTTGCTTTGGGGGAGGGGACATTTAATGTGGGAATATGTTTTACATGACTTTATATTTATAACTGTCATCATATTTCTTGCCTTCACAATGGACGGGGAAAGGGGAAAGGGAGGTAGAGCATTTGAAACTAAAAATGAAATTTAAATTGTATAAAATGTACTGAGCATCATAATAAATGTGGCTAAATCAATCTTTCACATTTAAAAAACAAAATAATAACAATGATTTATTTTACTGAGGAAAAAGTATAGGCTACTGGAGAATGTACAGGAGCAACCAATCAGAGAGAAGTTTAGAGAAAAGCTAGTAAGCTCTGGATCTTTAGGATTGGAGACTTGCAGTAAAGGGATATGTTGAAACATTCAGAGAATCTGTTTGGGAAACATTTTCTCAGAAAAGAATTAATTATTTGGGAAAAAAGAACCTAAACATAACTTACTATGAATGTAATTGGTCAGCACATCACCTGGCCTTGCCCAGTTAGCAATGCCTATGCAAAGATGAGGACTTCTAAAGAAGAGTAGTTTCCAATAGATCCTGTGGCTTTGTGAGAATTCCTCTTTCTTGAAATATTTTTGTTATGTCATTTTCAGAGCAATTATCAGATGCTTACCCTGTGAAAGAACCTGAGCAAACAAGTTAGATTTCTGAGAGGATTTTAAATCACTAAGTGAGTCAGTCTCTCTAATTTTTAACAAAAGTTCCAGAAGCAAGATACAAAGTGTACCTTGGCTACTAATAGCAGGTTTAAAAAAATACTATTGTACCATGACTACTAACAATACTTACCCTAAAGTGTTTAGCTTAAGGAGAAGAAGAAAATATACTTACCCATAACTTGGAGATTAAAGCTGATTTATGGGATTTCTATACTAAAAGTAAGACAATAGGAACTGGAATATGGAGCCACATGATGATATACCTTTTTTTTCCAGAAATGTCAAGTTCTACATTTTAACATATATCATGTTGTTGTTTAGTTTTTTTTACCGTGTCCCACCCTTTGTGATCCCATTTGGAGATTTCTTGGCAAAGATACAGGAGTAGTTTGCCATTTTGTTCTCTGACTCATTTGTAAATATGAGGACACTGAGGTAAACAAAATTAAGTGACTTGCCCAGGGTCACACAACTGGTAAGTGTCTGAGGCCAGATTTGAACTCAGGAAAATGAGACCCAGAACTCTATTCACTGTGGCACCTAGCTGTCCCTAAGGTCCAACAAATGGATTCAAAACCAAAATCCATTGAATATTTAAAATACTTGTTTTAGTTTTTAAAAACTATGTATTGATATTTATAGAACTGGAGATAGGAGGGACCTTAGAGGTCAATGAGTCCCAGCCTCTCATTTTACATATGAGGCATTTATGCATCATTCCCACCTTCCAAAGGTAGGATACATTCTAGCAGAGGAGCTGGAAATTCTCTTTCCTCAGTCTTGAGAAAGAAAGCCTTCACCCAGAATTCCTGTTCTTTTATTTGTTATTTTTAAAAGATATCTTCTAAGGTGTATTATTCTGCATTTACTCTTTAATAATATTCAGTGTGACCAAGACAAGACATGTAAAGAGCCCCTAGAGACCGATGGAGAAGTAACAGTAAGGTCTGGCAGATGGGATAACCCAAATTTAACAAAGTATACTTCCTTAAAGGAGGAGAAGCAGAATGGTACAGAATATTGGTTGTTGTCCTTCTTCCTTGAAGAGGACTGAAATGACATCACTATACTAGAATCAAGTTTCGATGTGTCTGACTGTGGCTGATCAGAGCAATACGAGTTCGGAATGCTGTACCACAGATCAGGCCCAAATAGTCCATGTGAACATTTGGGTGGATATTCTAAACTTGTACAACCTGCATTTCCTTTGCACTGTTTCAATTCTGCTTTGATCATAGAGCACAGCTCTTTCTCTGATGTGGGCATATCATGCTGAGTGGTCTTCTGCCAGTGTCTCCCAGGTCAAACTATCAATTCCAGAGTTCTTGAGAGAGACTTTGAGACTCCTTGTATCACATCTCCCAACTACCGTGTGAATGCTTGCCCTGTGTGAGTTCTCCATAAAACAGTCTTTTTTGGCAAGCATAGGTTTTGCATTTGAACAACATGGCCAGTCCATCTGGGTCATGCTGTCTGAAGAAGAATTTGAATGCTTTGCAGTTTACTTTGAGTAAGGACCTCAGTGTCTGGTACTTAATCCTGCCAAGTGATCTTCAGAATCTTCCTAAAACAATTCATATGGAAGCAATTCAGTTTCCTGTCATGGCGCTGGTAAACCATCCAAGTTTCACAGGCATACAACAATGAGGTCAGCACAGTGGCTCTGTAGACCTTCAATTTGGTAGTCAGTCTAATACCCCTTCTCTTCTATGCTTTTCTTCAGTGTTTCCCAAACACTGAGCTACTTCCAGAAGTGCGTGCATCAACTTCATTATCAATGTGTATATCCCTGGAAAGTACACTACCAAGATATAAAAGATAGAGAACCTGTAATGGAGTCAAGAAGAACTAAGTTCAAATTTGGCCTCAGATATTTGCCACCTGTGCAAATCTGGGCAAGCT
Source organism: Notamacropus eugenii (assembly GCF_028372415.1). Taxonomy (NCBI): domain Eukaryota; kingdom Metazoa; phylum Chordata; class Mammalia; order Diprotodontia; family Macropodidae; genus Notamacropus; species Notamacropus eugenii. The sequence goes on along the minus strand of NC_092876.1, from coordinate 147,926,430 downwards.
ACTTTTCCTTGTTTGCCTCAGTTTCTTCATCTGTAAAATGAGCTAGAGAAAGAAATGGCAACCCATTACACTATCTTTGCCAAGAAAACTTCAAATGGAGTCGTGACAAGTCATACATGATTGAAATGACTGAACAACAACAAATTGGAAATAATAGCACTTACATTCAGAGGTTTTCTGAGGATCAAATAAAATAATAGTTATGGTTGGCACATAATAGGCCCTTTTTAAATGTTAGTTGTTATTATCATTATCTTAATTATCTTAAAATTACCTTAACATTCCTAATTTTATGATTGACCTTGAAGCCCACTCCCAAATGCTGCATTTAAATACAGGAACCACTCAAACTAAACCCTCCAGCTTGCTAAAGATTAGGTTTAGGATAGATAATAGTATGTAAATTCTTTGTGGTGAGGGACCATTCTGTTTGTATCTTTTTATCTTCAGATCCTAGTATAGTGCCAGGAACTTTTTTTTTTTTACCATCAGACCTATGACCATCAATGCAGCTTGGCAATTGCTTTTCAATTGATTATCTTATAAAGTTGCCTCAGGGAACTTGGAGATTAAGAGAAAATTCACACTATATTGTGACAGAGCCTGAACTTGAACCCTGATCTTCCTGACTCTGGAACCAACATTGTCTATACACCTATTAAACTCCATCTATTTAAACCAAATTATTCCTCTTGTACAGAGTCAAGATACACAAGGAATATATGAAGTGGATGTTATTATTATCCACATTATACAGACAAAGAAACCAAGGCTTAAAGAAGTTAAGTAAATTGTCCAGTTTCACGCAGCTATCAAGTGTCTGAGGTGGTATACAGATACAGATCCTGCAGTCTTTAAGCCCATCAGTCTTTCTAATCCACCATAGTGTCTCTCACTATGAATCTGACTCCCTTGGAAACCATTTTTAAATAATTATGGCTCTTTGGATGATTATCATATTCTATCATTTTTAGAAAGAATTTTAGGACACAGTATGTAGTTATGTACTTTACTCTAAAAGATTTAGCTGATTCTGAATCATAGGGACAAAAAAAACCTGCCACTTAGAAATAAAGAGATAAGATCATCTTTCAATTTCTAGAAAGAATTGTATAGGATTAGTGTGATTACAGAAAAGATCACATCTGAAATGCTAACTCTTGGAAATTCATAATCCATGCTGTAGAGGAGAAATGGTCAGTTGAAACCAAGCACTGTCACAAAATCCTAGAATCATAGAGGATCATGGGTCCCTTAGAGATTATTTAGTTCCACTACCTCATTTTATAAAGTAGAAAAATGACATCCACAGAAATAAAGTGGCTTGTCCAAAATGACACAGCCAGTGACAGAGTCACAGACATAGACATAATTACAACTGACTGTGATGAGGGCAAATTCCATTGGAGGTGGCATAAAAACAGTCTCACTCACCATACCTATAGTTGCATCAGTAAGGGGTGGCTCATCTTAAGAATTCTGCCCTTTCCCTTATGAGAACTGCAGGCTGCGGGAGCCAAGATGGTGGAGCAGAAAGACTCACATGTGCTAGCTCTTACCCCACAGCCCATAAAATACCTGTAAAGAAGAACTCTCAACAAATTCTAGAGCAGCAGAAGCCACAGAAAAACAGAATGAAGGAGAATTCTATCCCAGAGTGACCTGAAAGATTGACAGGAAAGGTCTCTTGCTCACTGAAGCAGAGCAGAGTTCAGCCCTGCCTTGGCCACATGGCCCAAAAGGAGTAGATCTGAGCAGGCTTCAGGGACAGAATCTCCAGCAGCAGCACAGATCCCTCAACCCACAAGTGCCAAAGGTCAGTGAGAGGGTCTTTTTGGCTGGCTGAGAAGGGAGCAGGGTATCCCCATAACTTTGGCAGCAATAGAGGCAATAATGGATGGGGCTCCCAAAGCAGGCAGTAGCCCACATTCATTGTTGAAGGTCTCATCATAAACCCTTTGAGGGAACTGAGCCCTGCATGGTGGCCCTGCCCCCTCCTGAGCAGCTGACCTTAATCTTAATCTCACAGTGAATAGCAGCCCTGCCCCTATCTAAAGCCCCTGAGGCTTTGGAGCAGCTCATCTGAATCTCAGCTGGCTTGGTGGAACTGGAGGTTAGGTGGTTGTGGAGAAGAAACTCAGAAGTCAAGTAACTGACTGGGAAAATGCCCAAAAAAGGGGAAAAAAATAAGACCATAGAAGGTCACTTTCTTGGGCAACAGGTGTCTCCCCCCATCCCTTCGGATGAGGAAGAACAAGGCATACTGTCAGAGGAAGTCAAGGCCCCTGCCTCCAGGGCCTCCAAAGGGAACTTAAACTGGACTCAGGCAATAGAAGACCTTAAAAAACAAGTTAGCAGCTTACTAAAGGAGAACCAAAAAAATGCTGAGGAAAATAACATCTTTAAAAAGAGGCTAACTCAAATGGAAAAAGAGGTCCAAAAAGCCAATGAAGAGGAGGTTTAAAAAAAGCAGAACTGGCCAAATGGAGGAGAAGGTTCAAAAGCTCACTGAACAAAATAATTCATTGAAAGAGAGTATTGAGTTCAGGGAAATGAATATGAGTTAAACCAAGCAGTTAGTAAACAAAACCAAAAATTTGAAAAAATAGAAGACAATGTGAAACATCTCATTGGAAAAACAATTGACCTGGAAAGTAGATCCAGGAGAAACAATTTAAAAATTATGAGACTATGTAAAAGTCATGATCAAAAAAAGAGCCTAGACATTATCTTCCATGAAATGATCAAGGAAAACTGACCTGATATTCTAGAACCAGAGGGCAAAATAAATATTGAAAGAATCCTCTGATCACCTCCTGAAAGAGATCTGAACAGAGAAATTCCTAGGAATACTGTGGCCAAATTTCAGAGTTCCCAGATCAGGGAGAAAATACTGCAAGCAGCTAGAAAGAAACAATTTGAGTATTTTAGAAATACAATCAAGATAAAACAGGATCTGGCAGCTTCAACATTAAGGGATCAAAGGCGTTGGAATGGGATATTTCAGAGGTCAAAGGAAATGGGATTGAAACCAAGAATCACCTACCCAGCAAATCTGAGTATAATACTTCAAGAGAATTGGAGGCAAGGGACCCTAAGTTGTGGGCATGATGATGACAATACCATGAAAGTGGCAGCTGGAGGCACAACCACCCCATGATTCCATAGGATCATGAGGTAAGATATAGAATCAGACTTCCACTAGGATTCATCTTAAATTCTGTCTTCTACAGCAGGTCTTTCCTGCTCTCATGCTTCTGGTGCCTGTCCCTCTGTGTGTATATGTGTGTGTTTGTGTCTGTGTGTGTATCTTAAATGTACACAGTTATTTGCATGTTGTTTCCTCCCATTAGAATGTAAGCTCCTTCCTACATGTACAAAAATATTTATAGTAGCTCTTTTTGTGGTGGCAAAGAATTAGAAATTGAGGGGATGCCTATCAGTTGGGGACAGGCTAAACAAATTGTGGTATATGAATGTAATAGTATACTATTGTTCCATAAGAAATGATCAACAGGCAGATTTCAGAAAAACTTGGAAAGACAACGTGAACTGATGCTAAGTGAAGTGAGCAGAGCAAGAAGAACATTGTACAGTAAAAGCAACATTGTTCGATGACCAACTTTGATAGACTTAGCTTTTCTCAGCACTGCAATGATATAAGATAATTCCAAAAGACTAATAATGGAAAATGCTATCCACATCCAGAGAAAGAATCATGGGAGTCTGAATATATATTGAAGCATAATATTTTTTCTTTTTTGTTCCTTTTTTTTCTTTCTCATGTTTTTCCCTTGTGTTCTGATTCTTCTTTCACAAGATGACTAATGTGGAAGTATGTTTAATACGATTGTACAGGTATAGCCTATATCAGAATGCATGCCATCTTTGAGAGGGGGGAAAGAAAGGAGGGAAGGTAGACCAAATTTGGAACTCAAAATCTTATAAAAGGGAATGTTGAAAATCATCTTTATATGTAATTTTAAAACATTAAATACTATTAAATGGGGGAAGGAGGGGAAGACACAAGTTCCTTGAGGAAAGGGATTATTTATTTCCCTTTCTCTGTATCCCCAGTACTTAGCACAATCCCTATTGCACAGAAAGTGCTTTAAAAAAGTTTGTTGACTAAATGAGTATTTCCTTAACCTAGTTACATCTCTGTTCTTCTTTCCTCCAAACACACACTCAAAGATCAGGTCAGACACCCCCATCTCCAATCCCAAAGATGAGCAGAGCCCAACTCTAACATAATATTCAAAGTCAAGAAATAGGCTGGAAAAAAGAACAAGCAAAAGAAAAAGAAACAAAGAACTAAACAAAGAAAGAAACAAAGAAAGTAATAAAGAACCTGAAAATAAAAATCTGTTATGGAGACAAGAAAACTTCAGACAAATTTGGAAGACCAGTGGCTTTAAAACATCAATAAGCAAAGTCTCAAGAGAAAAAAGTGCATATTGAATATAAGCTTCCCAAGAATTCTTAGAAGAGCTAAAGAAAGAGATAAGAAGAACAACAAAAGAAAATAAAATTCAAATTAGAACAGTAGAGAGAAAGTTGAGGAAAGAAATAAACACAATGCAAGAAAACTATGGAAGGGTGGAGCCAAGCTGTTCAAGCGAGAGCAACTATTCACATAAGCTCTTAGACAAACTCCTTCAGATACCTTTGAAAAAGAGAATCTGACCAAATTTTGAAGGTACAGAATCCAACAGGAGACAGACTATGGCAGATTCACAGATCAGGACAGACTGGAAACTCAGTGGGAAGAATCTGTTCCAGGAGGGTGGAGAAGCATATGGCATACAGTACAGCATGTCCCACCACAGCATGGTGGAGCAGGAAAGTCTGGGGGCAGGGTGGCCTGAGGTAGTGATAGCACAGCAGAATGGCCAAGTGGAAGCCCAGGGTGGAAGACCAGCAGAGCTGAGTGAGTGACAGCCACTGAGCCCCAGGTATCAGCTGAAGCTGCTCTTAACACTATCAGCCCAAATATTAAACATCTATAAGCCAACTAATTGAACTTCCAGGAGTCAAAATGGTGATCAGTAAAAACTCTCTCCCTCTCCCCTTGTTGACCTTGAAAGAACCATAAAATATTTCCCCAGAAAAATCCTGGATCAGTGGGATCAACAGAAGGGGCAAACAGTGTCATAGCACCTGAGGCTAAGAATATTCCTCTTACTATGGCAACAGCCCCACCTCAGTAAACCAACAAAGAGGAGATCCAAATCTCAGGGGGGTGGAGCCTCGCACTAGGACCCAGGTGTGTCTCTGAGCTCCAGGGGAAACAGGAAGGCATCTGTGACCACTGATGGCTTAGTTTGCCTTTGCTCCAGCTCAGCTGAGGAAATCTCCCCTGACCAGACTGTGTCTTCCCCACACTTAACAAGCTAGCCCCAGGGGTAATCCAAGGAAACACAAAACAAAAAAAAATTTTTTAAGATATCTGCTCTTTGCTTTCTTACACCAACCAGCTCAGCACCAGGTTCTCTAGCTTCTAGCTGAAAGAACCAGAGGCCACAATACACAAAGCCTCACCATCATGAGTAAGAAGAAGCAAAGCAAGAATCAAAAGACCATGGAATCTTTCTATGAGGACAAGGACCAAAACACAAATACCAAAGAGGTCAGTATTGAGACTGTACTTCCCTCTGAAACTTCAGAAGAGACTATGAACTGCTTGCAGGCACAAAGAGCTCTCCTGGAACAGCAGAAGAAGGAAATGGAAAAGAAACTGGCTAATGATTTTAAAAATATGAGAAAAGAATTCTATGAAGAGAATAGCTCTTTAAAAAAGGAAAATCGAACAAATGGACAAGGAAGCACAAAACCTTACTAGAAAAATTGGACAAATGGAAAAGGAAGCACAAAAACTAACTGGAGAAAATAATTCCTTAAAAGTAATAATTGGACAGATGGACAAAGAGATGCAAAAGTTAACTGAAGAAAACAATTTGATAAAAATTAGAATTGGGCAAGTAGAAACTAATGACTCTATGAGAAATCAAGAATCAGTCACACAAAATCTAAAGAATGAAAAGACAGAAGAAAATTTAAAATATCTAATAGGAAAAACAACTGACCTGGAAAATAGATCCTGGAGAGAAAATTTAAGAATTATTGGCCTACTAGAAAGCCATGATGAAAAAAGTGTCTGGACAATATCTTCCAAGAATTCAAGGAAAACTGCCCAGAAGTGCTAGATCCAGAGGGCAAAAGAGTCATCAAAAGAATCTACCGTTCACCTCTCAAAAGGGATCCCAAAGTAAAAACACCAAGAAATGCTATTGCCAAATTCCAGAACTATCAAGTGAAGGAGAAAATACTACAGGCAACCAGAAAGAAACCATTCAAATATTGAGCAGCTACAGCCAGAATCACACAAGACCTTGCAGCTTCTACACTAAAAGATCAAAGGAACTGGAATATGATATTCTGTAAGACAAAGGAGCTGGGACTACAACCAAGCATCAATTACCCAGCACAGTTCAGTATAACATTTCAGGCAAGGAGATGGACATTCAACGAAATAAGGGATTTTCAGACCTTCCTGACAGAAAAAGCCAGAACTCAATAGAAAATTCAATCTTCAAACACAGGACACAAGAGAAACATAAAAAGGTAAACAAGGGAAAAGAAAAACTTGTTACTCAATTTGGGCAAACTATTTAAGTCCTTATAAGGGAAGATGATACTTGTTAATCTTGAGAATTGTACATCTATTACAAAATATAAAAGGGATATCCATAGATAGAGGGAATGAGTATGAAGTAAATGATGTGATGATAAAAATGTGATTCAAGCTTGCAAAGGGATTGTAACAGGAGATGTGAAAAGGAGGAAGCACAAAATGATAAATTACATCACAGGAAGAAGTACAAAATTATATTATAGTATAAGGAAAGAGGGGAGTAAGATGAGCATTGTTTGAGAGATACTCTCATATGCTTTGATTCAAGGAGGGAACAATAAACTTAAGTATATAAATCTAACTAGCTCTATAGGCAGTAGGAGGGGAAGGGGGAAGAAAGAGAAGGGGAAGCTAAAAGGAAGGGAAGAAGTGGTAAGGGTGAAAGGGAGTAAAAGGGAGGGGGGCTGAAAGAAAGAAGGGAAGACTGCGGGAGGTGGTGGTCAAAAGTTAAAACTCTATTGAGGAGGTGAAGAAAGTACAAATGGTGGGAAATAGGATGGAGGGAAAGACACAAATTGTAATCACAACTGTGAATGTGAATGGAATGAACTCTCCCATAAAACAGAGATGGATAACAGAATGGATTAAAAGCCATAACCCAATAATATGTTGTTTACAAGAAACACATTTGAAATAGGGGAATACACACAGGGTAAAGGTAAAAGGTTGGAGCAGAATATATTGTGCTTCAACTGACGTAAGAAAAGCAGGGGTAGGAATCCTAATCTCAGACAAAGTAGAAGTAGAAATAGATCTAATCAAAAGAGATAAGGAAGGAAACTATATCCTGCTAAAAGGCACCATAGACAATGAAGCAATATCATTACTAAACATGTATGCTCCAAGTGGCATAGCATTCAGATTCTTAGAGAACAAGTTGGGGGAGTTGTAGGAAGAAATAAAAAGCAAAATTATACTAGCAAGGGACCTGAACCTCAGTCTCTCTGAACTTGATAAATCTAACCTTAAAATAAACAATAAAGGAATTAAGGAGGTGAATAAAACTCTGGAAAACATAGATATGATAGATCTCTGGAGAAAACTGAATGGTGATAGAAAGGAAAATACCTTTTTCTCAGTGGCACCTGGCACATAGACAAAAATTGACCATATTCTAGGGCATAAAAACCTCACAATCCAGTGCAGAAAGGCAAAGATAGTCAATGCATTTTTCTCAGGTCATAATGCAATAAAAATTAAATGTAATAAAAGGTCATGGAAAGATAAACCAAAAATTAATTGGAAACTAAATAATCTAATCCTAAAGAAGGAGTGTGTTAAACAACAAATCATAGAAACAATCAACAACTTCTTTCAAGAGAATGACAATAATGAGACAACCTACCAAATCTTATAGGATACCATAAAAGCAGTTCTTAGGGGAAGTTTTATATCTTTGAATGCCTACATGAATAAAATAGAGAAAGAGGAGACCAATGACTTGGACATGCAGCTGAAAAAGCTAGAAAAAGAACAAACTGAAAATCTCCAAGAAAGCACCAAATTAGAAATATTGAAAACCAAAGGAGAGATTAATAAAATTGAAATTAAGAAAACTATTGAACTAATAAATGAAACTAAAAGTTGGTTTTATGAGAAAAACTAATAAAATTGATAAATCTTTGGTCAATTTGAATTGAAAAAAGAAAGGAGAAAACCAAATTACCAATATGAAAAATGAAAGGGGTGAACTCGCCTCCAATGAGGAGGAAATTAAAATAATAATTAGAAATTACCTTGCTCAATTTTAGGTCCATAAATTCAACAATCTAAACGAGATAGATGAGTATTTTAAAAAGTATAAATTGCCCAGATTAACAGAAGAGGAAGTTGAATACTTAAACAGCCCCATCTCAGAAAAAGAAATTAAACAAGTCATCAATGGACTCTGTAGGAAAAAATCTCCAGGACCAGATGGATTTACAAGTGAATTCTATCAAACACATAAAAGATAGTTAATTCCAATATTATGTAGACTATTTGGGAAAACTGGGGATGAAGGAGTCCTTCCAAATTCTTTTTATGACACAAATATGGTTTTGATACCTAAACCAGGAAGAGACAAAACAGAGAAAGAAAATTATAGACTAATTTCTCTAATGAATATAGATGCAAAAATTTTAAATAAGATTTTACCAAAAAGAATACAGCAGCTTATCATATGAAAAATACATTATGATCAGGTAGGATTCATACCAGGAATGCAGGTCTGGGTCAATATTAGGAAAACTATTAGCATTATCAATCATATCAACAACAAAACTAAGAGAAAGCACATGATTATCTCAAGAGATGCAGAAAAAGTTTTGGCCAAAATGCAGCACCCATTCCTATTAAAAACAATGGACAGCATAAGAAAAAAGGGAACTTTCCACAAAATAATAAGCAGTATCTACCTAAAACCTTCAGCAAGCATTATATGCAATGGGGATAAACTAGATGCATTTCCAATAAGATAAGGGGTGAAACAAGGATGTCCATTATCACCACCGTTATTCAATATGGTACTAGACATGTTAGCTATAGCAATCAGAGAAGATAAAGAAATTGAAAGAATTAGAATAGGCAAAGAAGAAACTAAATTATCACCCTTTGCAAATGATATGATGATATACTTAGAGAATCCCAGAGATTCAAGTAAAAAAGTACTTGAAATAATAAACAATCTTGACAAAATTGCACGTTACAAAACAAACCCATACAAATCTTCTGCATTTCTGTATATTAACAACAAAGCCCAACAGGAAGAGATAGAAAGAGAAATCACATTTAAAACTAGGGTAGGCACTATAAAATATTTGGGAATTTACCTGCCAAAACAAACCCAGGGACTATATGAACACAATTAAAAGACACTTTTCACACAAATAAATTCGGATCTAAATAAGTGGAAAAATATCAGTTGCTTGTGGGTAGGCTGAGCCAATATAATAAAAATGACAATTCTACCTAAATTAATTTACTTATTTAGTGCCATACCAATCAAACCAGCAGATAATTATTTTCTAGAGCTGGAAAAAATAATATCACAATTCATCTGGAAGAACAAAAGGTTCGGAATATCAAGGGAACCAAAGAAAATAAATGCTAGGGAAGGTGGATGAGGGCTACCAGATTTCAAATTGTATTATAAAGCAGCAATTATCAAAACCACTTGGTACTGACTAAGAAACAGAAGGGTAGACAAGTGGAATATGCTAGGTATTCAAGACACAGTAGGCAATGAATATAGCAGTCTACTGTTTGATAAACCCAAGGACCCCAGCTTCTGGGATAAGAACTCACTGTTTGACAAAAATTGCTGGGAAAACTGGATAACAGTATGGCAGAAACTAGGCATAGACCAATGCCTGACACAATACACAAGAATAAAGTCCAAATGGGTACACGACGTAAGTATAAAAATTGATACTATGGACAAATTGGTGGAGCAAAGAATAGTATATTTATCAGGTTTATGGAGAAGGGAAGAATTTTTGACTAAAGAAGAGATAGAAAGCATTATGAAGTGCAAGATGGATAATTCTGATTACATTAAATTGAAAAGTTTTTGCACAAACACACCCAATGCAAACAAGATTCAGAGGGATGCAGAAAACTGGGAAAGAATTTTTGCAGCTAATGTCTGTAATAAAGGCCTCATTTCTAAAATATATAAAGAATTGTGTCAAATGTACAAAAATACAAGTCATTCCCCAATTGATAAATGGTCAAAGGATATGAACAGGCAGTTTTCAGAGGAAGAAATTAAGGATATCTATAGTCACATGAAAAAATGCTCTAAATCACTATTGACTAGAGAGATGTAAATCAAAACAACTCTGGGGTACCACATCATACCTATCAGATTGCAAATATGACAGAACAGGAAGATGATAAATGTTGGAGAGGATGTGGGAGAGCTGGAACACTAATTCATTGTTGGTGGAGCTATGAGCTCATCCAACCTTTCTGGAGAGCAATTTGGAGTTAAGCCCAAAGGGCTACCAAAATTTGCATGCCCTTTGACCCAGCAATACTGCCTCTAGGACTGTATCCCCAAGAGATCATAAAAATGGGAAAGGGTCCCACATGTACAAAAATATTTATAGCAGCACTCTTTCTGGTGGCCAAAAACTAGAAATCAAGGGGATGCCCATCAATTGGGGAGTGACTGGATAAATTATGGTATATGAATGTAATGGAATACTATTGTGCTATAAGAAATGATGAACAGGAAGACTTCAGAGGGGCCTGTAAAGACTTATATAATCTGATGCTGAGTGAAAGGAGAAGAGCTAGGAGAACTTTGTGTGCAGAAATGACCACAGTGTACGAGAATTTTTCTGGTAGACCTGGAAATTCATTGCAATGAAAGGACTTCAGAAAATTCCCAATGGTCTTTTAAGGCAAAATGCCTTCCACATCCAGAGAAAGAACTATAGAATTCAATCACAGAATATAACAGATCATTTTCTTTCATATTACATTTTGGTTTGTTATATTTCTCCCATTCATTTTAATTCTTCTACACAGCATGACTATAGTGAAAAATGTGTTTGGTAGGAATGTATGTTTAGAACCTATATGCAATTGTATACCATCTTGGGGAGGGAGGGGGGAAATAGGGGAGAGGGAGGGAGGAAAAAATCTAAGTTATATGGTAGTGATTGTAGAACACTGAAAATAAATAAAATTAATAAAAAAAGAAAAGGATGAAAAGAGAATTGGTAAATGACAGACACTTACTAGCTATGTGACCCTGTGTGGGTCACTTAACCCTGAGTCAAACTCTCAGTTTCTTCATCTATAAAAATGAGCTAGAGAAGGAAATGGGAAGCTACTACAGTATTTTCACCAAGAAAATCCCAAATGAGGTCACAAAGAGTTAGATGTAACTGAAATAACTCAACAACAACAAGAAGTGTAAGGGGCAAAAAATACTGAAGAAAATAACTCTTTAAAAATCAGATGTGGCCAAATACTGGGGAGAAAAGGTACAGAACCTCTCTAAAGAAAATAATTTTTAAAATTATTATTGGTCAAGTGGAAGCTAATAATTTTATGATATAGCAGAAACATTAAAGCAAAGTCAAATGACTAAAGGAAAAAGAAGAAATTTTCTCTGAAATACCTCAGAGAATAAAATGATGTGGAAAATAAATTGAGGAGGGACAATTTAAGAATTATTGTACTACCTGAAAGTCATGATCAAGAGTCTGGATATCATATTTCAATAAACTGTAAAGAAAAACTGCTCAGATAGCTTACAACCAGAGGAAAAAGTAGAAATTGAAAGAATACACCAATCACCCGAAAGAGATCCAAAATGAAAACTTCTAGAAACATTATAGCCAAATTTAAGAGCTCCTAGTTAGAGGAAATATTGCAAGTAGTCAGAAAGAAGTAATTAAAATATCATGGAGCCACAGCCAGGATCACACAAGATTTAGCAGCTACCATAATGAAGGAACAAAGGGATTTGGGTATCATATTCCAGAAGATAAATGAGCTAGGATTGCAATAAAAAATACCATCCCCAGAAACACTAAGTATAATCTTACATGAGGAAAAAATGGATATTAAATGAAATAGAGGACTTTCAAGCATTCCTGATGAAAAGGCTAGAAATGAATAGTATATTTGATATTTAAACACAAGACTTAAGAGAAGCATAAAAAGGGAAACATGAGTGAGAAATCATAAGGGACTTAAATAAGGTTAAATGTTTTACGTTCTTAGATGGGAAGATGATATATGTAACCCCGTAGAATTTTATCATTATTAGGGCAATTAGGAGTCTACTTAGAGAGAGGGCATGTAAGTCTACTGTGTTGGAATGATGTCAAAAGAAGAATAGAGATGAGGAACATGTATTCATTGGGAGAAGATGAAAGAGAAAGGAAAAATGGGTGAAATTATCTCACATAAAAGAGATACATAAGGAAGGGTTTTTAGGAAGGGAAAATGAAGTAGAGCAGACAATGCTTTAAACTGGCTCAAAGAGAGAAGATACACACATGTATATATACATATATACAGAGAGAAGAAATACACACACACACACACACACACAGAGTTAGATATAAAAATTCATCCCCAACAGGGAAGTAGGAGGGGATGGGACTAGGAGAAGGGGAGGCATGATAAGAAAGACAGATTAAAGGAGACAGTGGTCAGAAGCAAAATTGATTTTTGAGAAGAAAGATTAAATAAGAGCAAAATAATAGAAGAGGATAGGGTAGAAGGAAATATACAGTTAGCAATGATAACTCTGAATGTTAATAGGATGAACTCATTCCTGAAATGGAAGGAGATAGCACAATGGACTAAACGTTGAAAGAACAATAAATTCTAATTTTATATAAACCATTTGAAAAAAATTAGTTCAAAAAGGTAGTCTTACTAAATTCCTTTCAAGACATACATATGGTTTTGATTTGCAATCCAGAGAGAGCAAAAACAGAGGAAGAAAACTCTAGAGCAATTTCCTTAATGTATATTGATGCAAAAAATTTTAAATAAAAATCTAATTCAAATCATTGGTTGCATTAATCAAAATGTAAGAGTGGTCTGGCCAATGGAAGTGTGATCATTAGAGAATTTACAATATTCTCTGCCTTCTCTGTCTCACTGTATGTGTGTGTGTGTGTGTGTGTGTGTGTGTGTGTGTGTGTGTGTGTGTGTGTGTGTCTGTCTGTCTGTCTGTCTGTCTGTCTGTCTTTCTCTCTACTTGTAACATTTGACTTAGGAGAAAGAAAAAAGTCACAAACTTACTAGTAGAGAAATAGGAAGCAGATTCTGTTGTCAGATGCCACCTCAGTTGACATTTAGATATGAATTCATAGATCCTTGTTTCTTCTGTTGCTTGTCTATTTTTACTTTCCTGATCTTAGGTGAATGGGTACCAGAGATGGAACAAAATAGGTCATGAACTTACCAGCTTCATAGAGTCAAAAAAACTATCAAAGGTCCAGAAATTGGGTGCATAGTAGAGATTAACATAGCTCCAGCAGCTCAATCCAATGAGGAGCCAGTTCTGAGGAGTGATTTCCTTCATCTAGCACAGTAGCAGCCAATTGACCTAGCCCTGAAGATACTACATCCTTCAAGCAAAAGAGTAACTCTTTTTGCCTATGTTGCATCCCAAAGTGAACTGGAGGAGAATGTTTGTAGTAACCACTTAAATTTAGAACTTGCTCTTTTCAGGGACTGAGGTAGTAACTGAGTATGGGTTCCCATGTTTGGAAGGTTTTATGCTTTGTTTCTTGCCATATCTTCTCAGTAAATACCCCACTCAAAATGCTAATTGATGTTACGTTATATGAACCTGATATCAATGAGTTTGTTCATATTGATGAATACATCACTTGTTAGGCAATATTAGGAAATAATAATTGATTGACTAATATCAGAGGAACACAAGATGGGAACTCATGGGCAACAGAGAAAGACACTCTAACTTCTCTGGATTGCCCCTAGACCTTATTGAGAGAATAATAGCCAGCCATAGAATGAGCCCAGAGATTACATACACTGTAGAAGTATGCTCTCTTGAGTGAGAGAGATGATAATCTACTATACTCTACCCTAATAAGGAATAATGTGTTAAGAAGGTAGGTGCCTTATATCAGGAAGGGACATTGATACCTAGAAAATAAACAGAAGGCAATTAAGATGATGAGAATTGAAAACATGCCAAAGGAATACAAACAAATTGGGCCAAGGTTGAAGAAAGCACTACACTTTCAAAGATGCCTAGACCCAAAGATTAACACTCAACAGAAGGAAAAAGCAAGACCCCAGTCCCCATGAGTTGTGTGTGCCCTTGTTCAGGTAAAAAAGACTTTCAGGTGAAGTAGAAGGATACAGATGCTAATTGTTAGGTCTCTATTGGAGTTTGTGATCACATAGGGTGAGAAATGAGCCTGGGAGTCTGGGAAATAACCAAGCTTGGGAAGACAAGTGGTGCCTGAGGTCAGCAGAACAGGGAACAGCATGGAAGTAATGAGACAAATGGCAGGTACTGGCAAGAATGGTTTTAAGTAACAATATCAAGGCTTCAGAGGTCCCCCCACCCATGAACACACATTCCAGAGTCATGAATCACACAGGGATTTATTTCCCAAACTACTCAGGGAGAAAAGTAAATAGGCTATTGTACACATTTGGGAATGTGTGCCAATATTGTGTCCCTTCTTAATTGAGTAGTTCTTATGTCAGCATGTAGTAATTTAACCTCTCTGACTTCAATTTTTATCACATAAAATGAGCTTAATGATACTGGCACTACCTGTTTCCCAGGTTTATTGTGGAAAAAGTCTTTTGTAAGTCTATGGCTTATAGATATGTCATTTTTATAAATATTTATATGTAATATAAATATTTATAAATATTTCACATGTGAAACAAGTGAAAGAGAGATCTTTGTGGAGATGGAAGATTTAACTAGGGCTAATGTGTGGAAACTATAAAGATGCAGAATTTAAGCCAGCCCAAGGGAAGGTTTACTAATAATTATAGCTATTTAAAAGCATAAAGGGCTACCTCCATAGGTAGTTCCCTGTCATAAGTCTTTAAGTTAAACCTAGATCTAGAAGGAAGTAAAACAGATCAATGCTTAATGAAAAGCTCAAACTAGATGCCCTCTTCACACCTCTTCCAACACTGAGATTCTATGATTCTATAATTAAATTGGGCAGTATTGCAACCTGATTCTCCAATCTGGAGGTATTATTTTAGCTATGTAATTAGGAATATTGTAGAATAAATGACTGCTTCAAGCTCAGAATGGACAACATATTCTGTAAGGTTATTTGAAAGTGTACTATTATATAACTCATGTTGTGGTAAGATGCAAATAGATCATCTCAATAACAAAAATTCCAGCCTCCAATTACCAACATTGATTCTTTTTTTTAAATGGAAAGCAGGAGGGAGTATTCTTTGGCTTTAAAAAACATTCACACACACACACACACACACACACACACACACACACACACACACTCTGGAGAAACAAAAAAGAAAAATTATTAACATTTTTATCAACTTGGAATTTGTTTTTCTCTTTTTTTTAAAGAATGGGTAAAAAATTTAAAATACCTCATTTATTTACAATTAAGAGGTAAAATAAAGCTCTACATATTTTGGAATATATTTTGTCAATTCAGGGGGAAAGCTTTCCCTAATGCTTTGTTTGAAAGCCTCAATATGGTACGGTATGAGAACTTTGAGTTCTCAAAGACAAAATACCATGGAGCTCTGTCAGAGCCTACTAATCTGGGAAGTTATCAAGTAGTGGCCCAGTGACAAACATTCATCTTAAGATAAGAAAAATACAGAAAAACAAGTGACAAGAATTTTGGCAACCAGGTAATCATTTTTTTTTCTGCCGCATTTCTGCCATATCTGTCATCTCACAATGACCATCTGCTAGATCAAAGAGCAGCTTTGATCAATAGATGTAGTATTGATGAAATCATCAATTCTAGAAGTACTGAAATATAAAGGGAGGTATAGAATAAGAAGAAATAGAAGAATGAGGGGGAAAGGAAAAGGTGGGAAGAGAAATAGAAATCAAAAGTAAACTAGAAATTTCATAGCAAATAACAACAAAAATCATAAGATTCTCATCTCTCTAATGGTAATTTAATTTCATGTAAATATTTCACATAACCAGAAAATCACAATAGTCCATTGTGCCTATTGTTGCAAAAATGCAACATGGTTCTTGGTCAAAAATCTAATACATACTAATCTAAATCATATGCAAGTATTGCTCTACATAATGACAATCTAAATTTTAAAATGGGTAACTGATCGTATAATCTTATATTGACATTATTTCAATTAATAAAGTTGTGAAATATACACATTCTCAATCTAAGCATTTTTCTTTTTTTTCCTCAGAGAAGATTCTGGAATTCCTGCCCAGAGGAATGGAGCAGAAACTTTCAAGGAATTATATCACCATCTTGTGGTCATTTTGGATATTGCAGATGAGGGTTTTAAATACTGCACTGTATTTTTGAAACCATAGGCATAAATACCACCACCTTTTGGCACTTTTAGGCCAGGGACAGTTGAGTGCACAACAATGGGTAAAGATTCCCTACCTATCCCTGTATACACCATCAAAAAACTAGAGAGATCTTTGGGGAAGAAAAGTTTTGCAAAAATTATTCTACTTGTATAGAAAAGACTGTTACTGAGTAGCCCGAAGATCCATAAGTTTTCCTCCTCTGACCCTGATGATGAAATATAAAAAATGTAGCAAAGGCTCTGAAAGACAGAGATTTGACAAGCTATTCTAAAGGAACAGGGAAATGCATCCTTATCACCCAATGCAACAATGACTGCCTTTGGAGAAACTAATAATTTATAGTCATTAAACAGACAGTCCTAGCACACATTCATGCTGATAAGTGACATGCAGCTAAAAGAATGGAACTGGAGATAATTTCTTTTATTTTTTCATATGTATACAATTATGGAGAAAATATCTCTTGTTCTTTCAGTTCAGTTTGGCAATGAGTCTCACAATTCTTGGAAATGTCATTTAGAAATGTCTTTGGCCTGACCTTTTAATGCTAAATGAAATTTGTCCCATCTTGTGCATAATAGTTGCTACTTTTCTATCTAATTTTAAAAGATGGCTATTGTATTTTTTTGAATTCAGTAATTACTCAGATATAATTAGCAAAATGAGAATTAACGACAGCTTGATAACTAGATTTCACTGAATTTGATATTCAATTATAATATGATGGCTTTGAAATAATTTCAGAATGGATATAGATTGGAGAATGAATAAAAATGTGGTCTTCAAAATAAACCAGCACAAATGATAAAACTTTTGTTAGTACTTTCTTTTGTTTACCACATTGCTAGTATGACAAAAGGTCAGATTATAATCCATTTACTCCACTTAGATAGTATGAGAACTCTGACAGAAGCTTGCCTTTTTCTAATGTAGATAAATGTAAATGGTGAGTCGTGGCAGATATAGCTCCAATGCAGTCCAACCAACATTTATTACTTACCTAGTGCTTGCAAGGAATTGTGTTAAGTACTGGGGGTTGAAATACAAAAATAATATGTCTTCAAGGTACCTACATTTTAATGAGAAAGGATAAGTATTAAAAAAAAAATATGATCGAAAGGGAGTGTGGTCAATGCAAAGGTGTAATCCAGGCAAACTTCTATGAGAATTTAAGGAGGGAAGTGAGGGATCACTTTCTCTTTGGAAGGTCAGGGAAGACGTTGCAGAGGAGGGGGGAACTTACAGAAGAAGAGAGAGATTTTAACTAGCTAAAAGGAAGGTGGGAGTATATTCCAAATCCATTTTGTATAGAACATAGAGCCTATGGAATGGAGCAGCATATGATAGAGTTAGATAGGAAGGTTAGAACCAGATTGTCATTCCAGGATTGGGAATTTATACTAGATGTTTTCCGAGTAGAATACCATAACCATTGGCAGTGCTTTTGGGAGATTACAGGGACAGTGGTGTGAATGATGACTTAAAGAAGGGAAAGCCAGGAAGTAATGAGATCAGTTCAGAAGTGATTATAGCAATAGAGATAAAAAGAAATCAAGGGTCTAAATGTGTAGTCATGATGGGAATGAAGAGGAAGTGAGGAAATATACAGTGGAGGTAGAATTGTCAGTCCTTGGAAACAAATTGGATATGAGGAATGAGAAAAAGAGAAAAGTCAAAGACCATTTTGACATGTTGATATTGAATCTAGTTTACTGAGACAACAATAGGGCCATCAAGTTAAATAGAATAGTTATGGAGGACAGGCTTGGAGGAGAGAATGAGTAGTTCATTTTAGATATAGTGAATTTGAATTGCTAGTGTAGTGTTCAGGTGGATTCACAGAGAAGGACAAGTATAAATAAAAACAAGGATAGTTGGAAATGTGGAGCTGAAGCTCTAGAAAGAGGTTAGGAATGAAGATCTGAGCATATTCGTAGAAATGTCATTTAGAAATATAGAAATTTGATTTAAAAATATAGAAAAACAGAAATATGGACAATTGAAACCACGGGAGTAAGCAACATTGCTAAGGAAGATAGAGATCCAAGTGGATAACCATGGTTAAGAGGCAAGGAATAAATGAAGAGTAGGAAAAAACAGAAATAGTGCTCACAAAGGTAGACAGGAAGGCTTGACGCTACATAAGAGAGGGAAAGCTATCAAGAAAGAGGTCATATTCAAAAGGGTCAAGGAATAGGAAAGCAGAAATAAGGTCATTAGATTTAGAAAAACGGAAGTCATACTTTATTGGTTTTTTAGCATACTGATGGAATCCATATTGTAAGAGATTATAAAGACTATGAGTAATACAAAGAAGTAATTTTTTCTAGAAGTCTGTCAGTGATACAAAGAGTGATAAACTTTTTTAAGTTTTTACAAGTTTTGTCCTTCAGATGAAGAAAGTTCATTAAGTTAATAGAACTAATATATATACAAACATATTTATGTATGTCTATTGTGTGTAAGTATGTAAACATATACACATATTTATCTTAAACGTGGTAAGGTATGTAGTCACTGGAGTAACAAACTGTCCTCAGTAAGAAATATGGAGGAAAGGGAAGGAAAAGAAAGAAAGAAAGAAAGAAAGAAAGAAAGAAAGAAAGAAAGAAAGAAAGAAAGAATGAAGAAGGAAGGAAGGAAGGAAGGAAGGAAGGAAGGAAGGAAGGAAGGAAGGAAGGAAGGAAGGAAGGAAGGAAGGAAGGAAGGAAGGAAGGAAAGAAAGAAAGAAGGAAGGAAAGAAAGAAAGAAGGAAAGAAAGAAAGAAAGAAAAAAGAAAGAAAGGAAGAAAAAAGAAAGAAGAAGAAAGAAAAGAAAGAAGGAAGGAAAAGAAAGAAAGGAAAGGAAAGAAGAAAGGAAGGAAGGAAGGAAGGAAGGCGAAGGAAAAAGGAAGGAAGGAAGGAAGGAAAGGAAGGAAAGGAAGGAAGGAAGGAAGGAAGGAAGGAAGAAGAGAAAGAAGGAAGAAGAGAGAAGAAGAAGAAAGGAAGAGAGAGAAAGAAGAGAGAAAGAAAGAGAGAGAGAAGAAAGACGCGGAGGATGGGAAGGAAGAGAGAGAGAAAGAGAGAAGAGAAAGAAAGAGGAGACGAGAAGAAAGAGAGAGAGGGAGAAAGGGGAGAGAGAAAGGAGAGAGAGGAGGAAAGAGAGGAAGGAAGGAAGGAAGGAGGGAAGGAAGGAAGGAAGGAAGGAAGGAAGGAAGGAAGGAAGGAAAATCTGGAAGTCTGGGTCACAGGATAATAGAAGTCTTGACTCTCAGCATAAGTTGGAGCTAGTGTCAGTCATTGACAGTTGATATCATCTAGAAGTTAGACCTCTCATCCATTACTCTAGATGCAAAAGGAACCACAGTCCTGATGCCACATGTACACATGCCCTATTAGTTATTACAGAGGAACCTGGGAGGAGAAAAAGGAAATGTAAGCAAATACCTTGCTCTTGAAGTAGACATTACCATACATTACAATGAGAGTTCAACATATACATGACCTTCTTAGAAAAATCATCATCTGAAATATTTCCATGAAACAGAAAGAAATTCATTCCATTTCTTATGTGTTTGTGTTTATTTGCCCACAATGCTATTATTTTCAAACTGGTTTTGAATTAACTGCAGAATTATTTCAAAATAAGCTTTTGAAGGGCAGGAGCTGTATTACTTTTGCATTGTTTCCCCAATGTCTAGCAGAGTGCCTAGAACATAACACATGTTTAAGAAGTCATTGCTGATTGTTGGATTGATTGATGTTGAAACAATGAACAACACTAAGCTAAGTCTTATTTTACCATCATACAAGCTATAAGAGTTGGGAGAGGGGGAGGATGGGGAGAAGGGGAGGTCAGAGACACAGAGACAGAGAGACAGAGACAGACTGACACAGGGGGTGGGAGAGGGGAATACAGGCAGAGAGAGACACACAGAAAGAGACAGAGAAAGAAACAGAGACACAGAGAAACAGAGACAGAGAAAGGGAGAGTAGCACACAAACAGAGAGATACATGGAAAAACAGAGAAAAATATAAAAAGAAAACCCAGGGAGAGACAAGGAACTTGTAAAGGAGGCAGAGAAGTAGGTGTCTGAGAAGTAGAAGAGCCAGGAGGATATATACCACAAAATCAAAGGAAAGAGAAAATATCTAGGAGAAAAGGAGCAGCTAACAGTCAAAAGCTGAAAAGGGTATAGGATGATTATCTATGGATCATATTTTGTGACAAGGCATTCTCCTGGCTCTTCTCCTACTTCTCTGAAAGTTCTTTCTCTGTTCCCTTTGGAAGATGAGAGATAATACTATAAATGACAGCACAGTCGATCAAGTAATAAGCATCTATTAATAAGCTTTAATGCACCAAGCACTATAGGAGGTGCTCAGGATATAGAGAAAAATGAAACACTCTCTTTTTTCAAAAAGTCTTTGCAGGGAGGGACTGTAGAGAGACGAGTAAATACACAATATTTACAGAGTGAGTATAAAGTAACTTCTGGTTCAGGGTTTGGGGTGCTAGCAGTTGGAGATGTCAGGGTAGGCTTCCTATAAGGGGTGGCACTTGACTGAATCTTGAAGGAAACCAGGGCTTCTACCAGGTAGAGGTGGGAAGGTAGAACATTCCAGACCCAGAGAATAGGAAGGAGATAGGAAATCAAATGTTGTGTATGAGAACAGTAAGGAAACAGAAGGAGAGCAGTCAGTGTGCATTTAACCTGGAAAGGTAGGCTACAGGCAGATGATAAAGGTCTTTACATGTCAAATAATTGTCAAAAATATATTTTAACCTAGAGGTGCAAAAGAGACATTGGACTTTTTTTGAGCAAAAAGGTGATATAATCAGACCATTGTTTTAGGAATATGGCTGACAATGGCGTGAAGGAAAGATTAGAGAAGAAAAGACGAGACTGGGAGATGAAATCATCTAGGTGAGAGGTAATAAGGGCCAGATTGAAGGTGTCAAACTATGAATAGAGAGAAGGGGAGGGGGGAAGGAAATTGTGGTGATAGAATAAGTCAAACCTGGCAATAGGTTGGAGAGGGAAGAGTTAAGAATGATTCAGCAGAGCAGAGGTGACTGGAAGCATGATGGTGTCATCAATAGAAACAGAGGATATATGAATAGGTATTTAGAAAGGAAGAAATTGAATTCTGATTTGAATATCTTAAATTTTAAATGGCTGAGATGCTAAGTCTTTCTCTATGTCTTTTTGTTTTTGTATCTCTCTCCCTTTCTCTGTCTCTGTCTCTCTTTGTCTCTGTCTACTGTCTCTGTTTCTCTGTCCCTTTTTCTCTGTCTCTGTCTCCCTCCCTCCTTCCCTCTCCCTCTGTCCTTTCTTTCTTGACATTTTCATTTACCCAAATGGCTTCAACTATCAATTTTACCCAGAAGATTGTCAAATTTGTGTTTCTGGCCCTTATCCCTCTTGTCTCCAAGTCAAATCACCTACTGAGCATCTCTCCCTGGACTTCCAGGGAGCAGCTCAGATTTCATTATGACTATTGCCAAGCTTATAATCATTCTCTCTAACCTTCTTTGACTTCCTTCTTTCGGATAATGGCACTAGGATTCACCAATTCACTCATATTTAAAGCCTTTTTGTCTCACTCTTTCATCTTCTATAGCCAATATGTAAATTCTACCACTACAACATAACTTGCACACTTGCCCTCCTTTGTCATTATCACAATCAGTACTCTAGTTCAGATTTTAATGGCCATCCACTTAGACTACCATGCCTCTTCACAGTTTTTCCAGTCTTAATTCCTCCACAACAGTTCCTCCTGCATGCTGATAGATAAACCTCGCTAAAGCACAGATCTTCTCATGTGCTTCACAGTTAAAAAAAAAAAAATGACCCAACTATCTGATGATTACCTATTGTCTAAAGACGAAGTCCAAACTCCATTCCAAGCCTCTACAACATGACCCTAAGGCTAGCTCTTTAGCCTGATCTTACTGCTTCTCTTAAATAGTATCCTTTTGTTCCAATGATATACCTTGCACCACCTGTCCCACAAATATTTTCTGCATTTTCTCACCTTGTAGCGTTTGCTATACCTAGGAAACCTAATGGTTTCCCACAACCTCTGCCCTTCCCTTTCCTTTTGAAATATTACCCACCCTTGATGACCTAGCTCAAATGTCATTTCTTCCGTGAAGTCTTCCCAGATTCTTGCAGTCAGAGCTTATCTTTCCTTCCTAGGAGATATCATATTACTTTGAATGTACCTCCCATATTTCATGTTGATGATTTATATAAATACATACATACAATGTTAGAACTGGATTTCCAAAGGTGTCTGATTTCCCTAGTAGGATCCAAGAGGTCAGGGACCACTCATATTTATCTTTGCATCCCCCAAGGTCCAGTACAGGGCTCTTCACAAAATGAGCACTTAGTAAGTGTTTGCTGAATTCATTTTATGTCACAAAACTTAAATATTTAAGCAGACACAGTCATTTCCATTAATCCAGGTGTCTACTAGAGTCTACTAATTAGAAAAAATCTATTTAAATTTACAAAGTGTCCCAAAAATTCTTGCTAATGCTTAAAATATTCAAGCTAAAGCTTATATCTGCAGTAAGACTTCTGATATATATCAAATTTAATAACCCTTATCAAATGCTCATTATGCTCTGTTCCTTCAAAAGGTTGATGCATATCACATGTGCAATAAAGATCATAGATTGTAGTACTTAGAGCTGAACGGGATCTTAGAAATAATCTAGTGTAATCTCTCTCCTTTTACAAAATGAGGCCAGCAGAGCTTGACTTCCCCAAGATCACACAGATAATAAACGGTAAAACTCGGATCTGAACACAGGTATTCTGGCTGTAAACAGAGAAGTACTTTCCATTCTACAACCAAGCTGAAGTTTTTGTATTTCTGAGGATGGCTCCTGTCCATTAATCTTTAGAAGCAGCTGATGGCACATTGGATAGAGCTCTTGTCCTGGGATCAGGAAAACCTGGGCTCATGTCTGATCTCAGTCACTTGCTAGTTGTTTGACCCTTTGTGAGTCTGTTTACCTTCTCTTTATCCTCTGTTTGCCCTAGCTTCCTCAACTGTTCAATGGGGATAATAATACCACCTACTTCTCAGGGTAGTTGTGAGGATCATTTGTAAATCATTGTAAAAAGTACCTCACATGTAGTAGGTGCTATAAAATTGCTTATTCCCTTTCCTTTCTCTTAAGTTTTCCTGCTTTCTTTTTTTTTTTTAGATTTTTTTCCTTCTCTTTCAACACTTTAAAATCTGAAAAATAAAGATTCATTATTTGTTTTTTTCCTACCAAAAGAAGTTTAAATTCTCTATTCCTAATTTTTAAAGTAGGTGAGTTAAGTATTTTCTATTTGTCTTTCTCGGGGGAAAAATGTTCCCCACTACTACCTTAGAAAAGTTTTAACTCTCCATGCAACCTCATGCATGAAAACCACACACACATACTCCTCACCTACTCCCAACCTCATTTGACCAAGAAAATAGGTTAGATAACTTCTGGAAGATTTCTTTCTGCCTTATGATTCTACAATAATGTTACAGATAGTACTGGGACATGACACTGATGAGCAAGAATTTAATAAATTCAAGATTTGACCCCGTTTACTCTCATGTATTTACTGAACTTGATAGATTTACTTTTTATTATAAAGTTGAAATGTGTCTGAGTTATAGTGTTTTATATTGTCTATTGCTATACTCTGACAACCAGTCTTAAGATTCATTTCATTCTTATAATTAAATTTTATAAAGAGAAAGATAAATTTATGAAAAGTCATTGTTTTCACAACTTAATTATTTCAAGAAAACCTTTGGTTTTCCCCAAAACCAATGCTGTTGTGGAATCAAAGGAATAAAGCATAGTGTAATGGAACATCTATTGCTCTGGGTACCAGAAGACCTAGATTCTAGTTCTAACTGCCAACAGCTAGAGAGTTATCTTGGTTATATAGCTTAAACTTCTGGTTTAGGCTCTTTTTCTGCCAAATGAAAGGATTAGGTTGGGATCGGATCATAGATATAAAGCTGAAATAGATTGTAGAGGTCATCACATCCAATCTTCTCAATTAACAGAAAGTTAATTACTTTCCTTGATGCCACACTGGTACTAAACCAAATGGCCAGATTTAAACTCTAGGATCTTTGATTCTAAACCCTTGCTAGAAATACACTTCCTTTGGTCAGGTACTGTTTCTTTTTCTTTTCTTTCCTTTTCCTTTTTATTTTTAATTATCCCCTGTACCTAGAATAATGTCTGACACACATTGTACACTTAATATAGGTTTGCTATTGATTGAGTATGCCACCATGCTTCCTACTATGATCTCTAAGACCCACTCCAATCCTAAAAGAGCAATATCAAGGAGACATCAGAAAATTGATCCTGCTTCCACAGGACTCTCGAAATCAAAGACAATTGGAAAATAATTAAAGCCAATTCAGAAAAAAAAATAGATGATGAATTCTGAACTCTGAGACCTAAAATCATTTGAAGAATTCAAAGCAGAATTTTTAAAAATTTTAATGGCCTTTGTTTACAATTTTGTAGGTATAAAAGCAGGGCAAACTTTTAAAAATAGTTCAACAAAGGACATTCCCATAAAAACTATCCATTTGAAGAAACTTCAATGCTCCTCTGATTAATTTTCCAAGGAAGCTGAATACTGAATCTCTATAAACAGGCCCATTTATGAAGCATGCTGTACTTAGATAGAAAGAAAGGAAGCAAACATTTAAGTGCTGTTATTATCAGGCATAGTACTAAGCTACCCTGAGATGTAGGTGCAATTATGATCCTTATCTTATAGCTGAGGAAACTGAAGCACACAGAGATTAAATGACTTGTCTACACAGCTAACAAATGTCTAAGGCTGAATTTGAATTCAGGTCTTCCTGATTCTGGGCCCAGCTTTCCACCAACTGAACCATCTAGAAGCTCTTTAGACTCAAAAACTAGATATTCATATTAGATCAGATCACTCATTAAAAAGATGCTATTTAGATAAATAATGTTTTCGTTATGACTGTGTGGTTTTAGGAGAGAGGGAAGCAACTGAAAAACCACCCTCTATAAATCAATAGGGGAAAGCATGAATAACTTATTTAGAAATTCTAGGTGGGGAAAGAAAATAATCTATTTCAATTTAGATTGAGTATTAAGAAGCCACTAGAAAACACTTGAGTTATTAACAGAGATTAGTTTTAACTAAAAAATAAAAGGAGTTACATGAAACATACCTTGGTGAATAATAAACAATGTTTTAAAATCCATTTTGCTGAAAAATCAAAGACAGACTGCTCACAAAATAAAGCCCCATTATAAAGCTCAGTTAAACATGTTAGGGGAGGCAGCAAAGGCTCAGCCACCACCAAATAGATAAAATTTCTTGGAATAAGAATGTATTAAAAATGCCAGTCTTGCTGAGAATTCACCTGTACCTCCTTCAGAGAAATAGCACCTATATTACTTTCCAAGAAATATACCACTGAAAAGATGATGCTTTTGTCGAGCAAAGATCAAGCATTCCAAAATGGAAATGTAGTCAAATCAATAGCTATTTTTAGCTGGCACGTAGCTGATTGAGTGTAATTAATTCAACTCAGCAATAGGTAGATGCTTTGTTGCTCAGCATGCCACTTAGCTAAGTCATTCCCATTGTCCATTAAGACTGTATCACACATCCCTATCTGGTATATGCCAGATCTCCCCTGGCTCCTTGTCTACTGTATGCATGCCTTGTCCTACAAAGGTGACAGACCACAGAACATCAACAATGAAACAAACACCTAAGCCACATCGATCTCACTTCTTGCCTGCAGCAGTGAGAAGCAGAGAGCCAAGAAAACAACAGCACTGCAATGAATCATGATGAAGCTTCTGAATTTTATTTTCTAAAATAATCAAATGGTCAAATAATATTGACCTCAAGAGTTTAGTAAACTTCCAAATCACCTTTGAACTACTTAGTCTAATACCCTCCTAATGAACAGGTATGACTGATCTCAGGGTCAGTTTCCTGCTTCAAAATCTGCAGTAGTTAGAGCCTAAAATAGGATTTAAAAATGAATCATTTAATACAATTCACTGATTTTACTAATGAGGCAACTGAATCTGGAGAGGTTAAGTGATGTCAAAGGTAATACACATAGTAAGTAGGAAAGCCAAAATTCAAACCCACCACTCTTGATGACAAATGCTGCCCTCTTTCCACTATACCACATTGCTACTCGTTACAAGACTGGCATTTAAAGCTTCTCACCATCTGGCTCCAACTGACCTTTCCAGCTTTATTTTACATTATATCCCTTCATGAACTCTATGTTCCAGCCAAATTAGGCTATTAGCGGTCCCTAATCTCATCCCGCCCTTTCCTATATTTATAGATTCATACATGTCTTGAATACAGATCCTTCTCATCTCTATTTGCTGAAATACTATTTTTTTTGCTTCAAGGTACAATTCAGTTGCATCCTTCTCTGTGAAGTCTTCGAATACCCTCCCAGCTCAGAGATCTCTTCCTCCTGCATTTTCTTTTCAGCACTTTGTGCTGAGCTTTGCTTTGTCTTTGTCATATTCCACCCAATCCACACATTTATAACACTGCCCCCAGTAGATTTGCAGCACCTGGAAGGTAAGGGTTGTGCTGCTTTTTTGTATTGATAACGCCAGTGCCTAGCAGGTTAATGCAATGCCATATACACAATAGGTTCATAATAAGTCACAGAATCTCAGAGTCCATCTAGTTTAACCTACAACTGAACAGAATCCCCATTACAATATCCCCAAGGTGTCTGCTTGAAGAGCTCTAGTAAGAAGGACACCACTACCTCAGAAACAGTTTAACTTATTTTGATTAAACATTGCTTGTTAGGTTGAGTTTAAAGCTATTTCTCTGGAACAGTCTCCCACTGTTCTTAATTCTGCCTTCCAAGGGCCAAGCTGAATATATCCACAAAGTAGCACTTCAAAAACTTGAGGCAAGTTCCTGTTTTCCTCCTGTCTTCTCTTCCCCAAACTAAATATCCTGACCTTCTTCAACCAATCTGGCTATAGCATGGGTATCCAATCCACTCACTATATAGGATGCACTTCAGTTTGGCAAAATAGTACTGTAAGACTGCGTGCTAAAATATAGTACACAGATCTAAACATTATATTATAGAAGTGGTTTGATCAGGGCAGCATGCAGTGAGACTATCACCTCCCTTGTTCTGGACATTGGCCTTCTCTCAATGAGAATTAAAATTACAATTGATTTTTTGACTGACATATCATGTTGATTCCTGAAGATCTCGCTTTGTTGCCCCTATAAGAAGTCTTACCTACTTACAGGTCTATCATTATTGGTGAATTTTTTTTGTTATTTTTATAATTAGTTTTGTCTGATTAAGTATTTCCTGTTTACATGTAAAAATGTTTTAGCAATCATTTTTTAAAATTATGAGTTCCAAGTTTTCTCTCCTCTTCCCATCCCTCATCCCAACTTGAGAAGACAATTTGATATTGATTATACATGTGAAGACATGAAAACACATTTCCATATAGCTATGTTGCAAAAGAAAACACAAACAAAATAAAGCAATAAAAATAAAGCAAAAATAACTACATTTCAATCTGCACTCAGATTGAATTCATCAGTTCTCTTTCTGGAAGTAGATCACATTTCTCCATCATGGATCCCTTGGAGTTGTCTTGGGTCATTGTCTTGACCAAAATAGCTAAATCTTTACTAGTTGGGTATCCTTACAATATTGTTATTACTGTTTACAAAATTCTCCTGGTTCTGCTCACTTCACTTTGCCCGAGTTCATATAAATCTTCCCAAGTTTTTCTGAAACCATCCTGCAAATCACAATCATATACTACAACTTGTTCAGCCATCCCCCAATATCATACCCTAAGAGTATCCCATTGATTTCCAACTCTTTGCTACCACAGAGCTGATATAAATACTTTTAGTAGAAATAGGTACTTCCTCCTCTCCTTTTTTTCTTCTCTTTGGAATATAGACCCAGTAGTGATATTATCAGAGAAGCTTGCTGTAAAAAATATTCCCAGTTTTCTGTTTTCCTTCTAATTTTGGCTACATTTATTTATTCAAAAGTTCTTTTGTAAACAAACATGCAAACAAACACGTTTGTAAACAAACATGTAAACTAAAACATTCCTTTTATATCCTGTGATGCCCCCTGTCCCTTATTTGGTCCTAAACTCTTCCCTTAACTGTATATCTGACAGATACTTTTTTCCATGCCCCCTAATTTACCAAAGATATCATCCTTTATGTCTAAATCATTTATCCATTTTGACCTTACCTTAGTATACCATGTGAGAAATTGTTCTAGGCCTACTTTCCACCAAATTGCTGTCCAGTTTTCCCAATAATTTTTGGCAAATGTTGAGTTCTCACCCCCAAATCTTAGATCTTTGGACTTATCAAACACTACTATTATCATTCTTCCAGTAACCCAGATTGATGTTGGCAACATCAGTCATTCTTGACTATTTTTCCTAACCCCCATCTTTAATCAGTTGCTAAGTAACATAATTTGCTGGCCTTACACTTCATGACATCTCTTACATCTATCCCCTTCTTTTCATTTAAATGATCACTATTCTAATTAAGGCCCCAATTACCTCTCTCCTGAACTATTTCAACAGTCTTTACATTGTTTTCCTTGCTTCTAGGCTGTCCCCAATCCAATTCATCCTCCACACCACTGCCAAAAAATCTTTCTGTCATTTATCTGTTCAAAAATATTCAGTAGTTCCCTTTAGCTACTAAAATTAAATATAAACTCTTCAGTCTGGCATTTAAAACTGACATTTAGCTCCCACCTACATTTCCAGACTTACTTCATATTATTCTCCTTCATATAGTCCACAATCCACCCAAACTGGTCTACTACTAGCTGTCACCAAACTTAGTATTATATCCCTCATCATGGTCCCTTTGCACAGTATTCTATGCCTGGGATTTAGTCTATTCTCACTTCTACATCTTAGGATCGTCAGCTCAGTTCAGTTGCCACCTCATACTTGAAATCTTTACTCATTCCCCCTTTCCAGTTGCTAGTTCTATCCCCCTCCCCAAATTTCCTTTGAATGATTTTTCTATGCTCATGTTAGATCCTTCTAGGAGAACATGTGCTCTCCTAGAGCAGGGTCTATCTCTTTTTGGGTTTGTATCTTCACTGACAAGCATAGCTTACCCTAGTAGACACTTAATAAATATTTTTTAAATTGAGTGGGATTGATTCAAACATAGGGCTGACTATTCCAAACCCAGAACTCTATCCATATTTATTTTAAAAACAATAGAGAATCACTAAAGATTTTTGAGCAAAGGAGACATGTAGTTAGACCTGTGCCTTAAGATTATTTTGTTGGCCTAATAAAGGTTTGGAAAAAAGAAAAACCTGAGTCAGAAAACCAATTATGAGGTTAGTATAATAGCCCAGACCCAGAGCAAGTTGTTTAACCTCTGTATATCACTGGCAGCTCCTTATGACATACCTGCAACGTCATAGATGAGTTTCAATCTGCCTAAATTAAAGTAGTTCCTGTACTTAGGATATCCTATTGTCATAAAGGATAGCTAGGTGGCACAGTGAATAAAATGCTGGGCCTGAAATCAGGAAGACTATTTCTGAGTTCAAATCTGGCCTCAGATATCTACAGCTGTGTGACCCTGGTCAAGTTACTTAACTCTGTTTGCCTCAGTTTCTTTATCTGTAAAATGAGCTAGAGAAGAAAATGGCAAGCCATTCTAGTGTCTTTTTCAAGAAAACCCCAAATGGGATCACAAAGAGTCAGACATGACTGAACAACAACAGAGCAAAATTGGGTTAAAATGTAAGATCTTTCACTTATGTTCCTAAATATATGACTCTGAAACAAATTCTGCATTACTTAAGCATTTTTTACTATTCAAATTGTTCTGGATGGGGAAATTATAAATATTTACAATTTAATTGATGGCATACATATTAATAGACTACATTCTACTGTTTTATTGATTGCTGTTTGGCTAGAAATCAGTGCATGTGAAAAAGCAGGTATTTATTGTATTCCCAGAGCTTAGCACAGTACCTGATATACAGCAAGAACTTAATAAAAGTTTATTCATGCACTGCCTTACATATCTCACAAGAGAAAATTTACGTCAAGGAAAGAATAAAGTCAGAAATCCAAAAATATTACAAAATATTGTATAGAGATGATGAAGCTCTTTACCCATAATAATAATATAGAAACAAAAAAATTCTTCTTTCTAAGGAATTCATTTTAATATTTAGGCCCAGTTGTGTGATTTCCTGAAAACTGCACTAGACTAAGCTTTGAGATGTGGGTTCAAATTCCAGCCCTGTGACTTAATAACTAACCACATTCCTTCTCCTAGCTTCTGTTTTCTCATCTATAAAATACAGGTTATTTTTGCACAATCTACCTGACAAGGTGATTGTGAGGATCATGAGATAAAACACAAAGAACCTGCTCTCAAGTGCTCTATAAATGTAAGCTTTTTATGACAATGGTCTTCCAAGGACTTCCTGCTTCATCCGAATGCAATTTAACAAAATGTATGCAACTACAGAAGAATGGGGTCAAAGAATGCCTTTCCTAAGTAGTAACATCCTCTTGCAAAGGGTTGACTCTTGACCTCGGTTTCCATTATAATGAAGAGAAACTCACAGTTCAGGACAGGACTTGGATTCTTTAAAGTCTTATTCTAAGTGGCTATCCAGACCCCTTCCTGTCTCATTATTCATTCCCTTCACTTCAGCATTCCTCACTGTTTGACTTGTGCTTTAGAGGGGGAAATGAAAGCTGTACTCTCTAGAGCAAATATCCAGTGAGAAAGATTTTCAGAAAATGGAAAAATATTTAACCAAGCATATATTCAGTGTGACTCAAATTCTCTCAATTCTCAATTCTCTCTGATGTATGCATACCATCTGGCTCATCAAAAGCAAAGAAAGATATAACCCATGGCATGATGATAAAGTTCTGGCTGCACTGGGGGATGGATCCTGATAGTTCTGAAGGAGATTTTTCATTCATTTATTCATTCATTCATTTACTCATTTACTTATTCATTGTCATTCAAAAAAACCCACTTGTTGAACACCTACTATGAACAAAACACTGTGTCTATAGATACATCTGCTTTAAATGTCACCCAACTCATTGCTTGCTGAACAGCAGTCCTATTCTTAATAAGAATGTACAGAAGCATAAACAGTAGAGTATCCCTCAGAGAATACCACTGCCCCTCATCAATTACCACCTCTCCTTTTAAGAGATGCTCTTTTTCAGCCATGATTGAATATCTTTGGGAGTGCAATTTCAGGTAGTTTACATTAAAGCTAATTTTGACAGGGAATGGGTTGGCTGACGAGTTGGGATAGACACCAAACACAAGAATATGTGTCACAGAAGTAGAAACACACAACTGATTCTGTTTGTATTTAAATTTTGGCAGATGCTTCAGTGACTGAAATACCTGCAAAGTAGCATGAATCTGATCTAGAAAGGCTTCAATGAACTGATGATGCTGGAGCTATATGGAAATGGCATGTAGTATGATGGAGACAATGGAAGACAAAATACCACTGAGAGGTCTGAAACAATATGGGCTAAACAGTAACTTCGTGCTAAAGAAATCTCTAAATAAAGCTAAAAGTTACATAAAAATGTCTATTCTGACTAGCATTTGTTATATTGAGAGATCACCCTTTTCTTCACCTATCAATCTGCATCCAACCAGCCAGTCATGGTTCTAATTGGTTGCTGGACCATAGCTTCTTAGTTGGATACTGATTAATAGCCAAGTAGTAATGGAGTATTCAGTAACACTGGAAAATTCCAGTTGGATAGTCTTTTTTTGCCTTATTTCTCCTGAACCAACAAAAAAAATGGTC
Source organism: Notamacropus eugenii (assembly GCF_028372415.1). Lineage (NCBI taxonomy): Eukaryota > Metazoa > Chordata > Mammalia > Diprotodontia > Macropodidae > Notamacropus > Notamacropus eugenii. The sequence goes on along the minus strand of NC_092876.1, from coordinate 147,893,803 downwards.
CTAGATAGCATCTGAGGGTGAAAACTGACTGTGGCTATCCCAAAAACAGTGGCACAGTAGTAAACATTCCTACTTAGTGTTTCCTTTACCACTTTGTGAATAATTTAGTAGGAGAGAAGAAATAGAAGGCTATTTTCATTTCGGGTCAGTCATCGGCAAATAGAACAATACTCCTGAGAGTCCCAGTGAGTTTGCTGTTATGACAGTGGTCCAAATTTAAATTGTTTAGGGCCTATTCTAGGAGTATGTCTAGGAGAGAAAAAAAGAAAGAGGAAAAAATCCAGAAAATATTACTGAAGGAGAATCAGTAGGATTTAGTGACGATTTCAAGTAAAGTAGGGAGTAACAATAAATCCTTTTTCCATAATTTTCCTAGGTTTACAAAGACCTTAAATCACAGTAATCCTAGAAGGTAAGTGATGCAAAATTATAATTTCTGTTTTACATGTGAAGAAATTAAGACTCAGAGAGGCTAAGTGACTTTCCATGGAACGCGCAACTTGTATGATCTTTTCTCTCCTGACTCTTGTAAAGGGATACCAATTTTTAAGCTGACAGGATAGGAGAAAAGTAACATCACTGGTAACACTGAAAGTGGTGAAAATGGATAAAATAATTAAATATTCAGTACTTCAAAGACCCATGTTTCCATCAGTGTGGGTACTTTCTCCAACAACACAGGATGCAATACCTCTATGCTTTAATAGTCAGTCAATAAACATTTATTAAGCAGCTATTATGTGTTAACCATTGTGCTAAGCTCTGGGGATACAAAGAAAGACAAAGCACAGTCCCTGTGCTCAAATTGTTCACAATCTAATGGGAAAAGATAACACATAAGCTGAAAAACAAAGGAGGTTAGAAAGAAGGGTACTCGGAACAGGGGCATGGTGAAAGTCCAGAAAAGTTCGACTAGGTAGGAGAAGAGTTCAACCAGGTGGAACAGGCTTTTTGACCTGTTATTACTTTGTGGATAATTCTTAGCTTGGTTGGTCCTCAGACTACAGTCATGCAAGCTCATCATCTCTAGACCTGCACTTGAAGCTTCTCCAACTTGATAGAATTTTCCACAGTGTGCAGTCTGTTGATTTAGTCCTCAAGAAACTGTCATGGCTATACCATAATGTCACATTAGTGTAGGGCTACTTGTAATTACACTTCTCAGGTGACCATTAAACAATCTTTCTACATACTTAATGGCCACAAAGAAAGGGAGGCATAGAGGGGCTATACCTCTTGCACTATCTGAAGTCACACAGTTAGAAGACATAGGGCTGAGATGGTAGATGAGGACTCCCAAAACATTCTTCTGTTTGCCCAGGAATTTGGTGGTAAAAGAAATATCTTCTTCCTACTGCTGCTACAAAGGCACATAATATTACTACTACTAAGGGATTATGTAAAACAAAGTGAGGCTGAAATGTTAACAAGAAACCAAGGAATTTGAGGACCTCAAAATGCTTTTCAAACAGAATTATATTGATATTCACAAGGACTTTTCTCTTTACAAACCTGGGTCTTTTTTAATATAACACACTTATATGCATATTTTTAATATTCAAAAATGGGGGCAGTCTGGTATAATGGATGAGATCAGTCTCAGAGTTAGGAAAACCTTTGACATAGCAATTATGTGACTCTGAACAAGGTGCTTAACCTCTCAATGCCTTTCTTGAAGTTACAGTCTAGTATACTGATATGACATAGACAAATAACTCTAATATATAAGATGTCAGACTCAGGGAGGGCCTCCTACCCACTAACATATTCTCTCCTGTGCTGACTGATTTCTGAAATTTCACAACTTATCACCTCTTCTTTTGGGTAAAGGTATTGAATTAAAATGAAACTACCCCTGGAAGACATGAAATATTCAACTTTGCCATTCAGGGGCATTTCAGTGTGATTGAGTTTATCAGGATTAACTTTCTGAGAGTAGAATTTAACAGAAGAAAAGGTAAGAATATGAAGACATAGTTTGCCTAGGATGGGTGGTGGGGGCCAGAGGGGAGAACAAAGACCCCACAAGAAGAAAAAAATGAAAGAAAAGTAGGAAGATAGTTCTAATATTTGGCCCCAACCAATCAGCCATTATAAGCTCACTTCCCTCTTTTCCCATAAGGTCCCAGGATCATAGAATCATATATTTAGGGCTCCAACGGACCTTAGAAACCATTGTTCCAATGCTATCATTTTACATTTAAGGAAACTGAAGCCCCCAAAAGTTAAATGATTTACAGAAAGTCAGATAGCAAATGAAAGCATGAGAACTTGAACCCTTATTCTATGATTCCAAATCCAGGACTCCTTTCCCTGCACCACATAGCCTCTCATAAGTTTTAAGTGTTGTTTCTACCTTTAAAGTGATGATGAGGATGATGATGATGATGATGATGATGATGATGATGATGATGATGATAAAAACATCACAAAGATAGAACCTAAGAGAACATATTGCCCTGCTCCCTCATTCAGCAACTGGAAATAAAGGACATGCAAAGCAAATCAATTTGCTCAAAATCGCATTGTTAATAGGTGATAGAGGCAGGTTTAAGTCAAGACTACCTCTGGGTCCATTGCATGCTCAGCCATACATATGTTGTGCTTTAAAATAAAACTTTAATCTGACTCCATGAAAAAGGACTGAGTGAAAAGTTGAGTCTACCTCTATCTCAGAAACAGCAAGAAGTGTGCAAAAGCAGGAAAAAGAACCGTTAAAAAGGAAATCAGTTCCTACAAGGTAATTTCTAATTGTTTAAAACAATCCCTCCACTCTTGTTTACACAGTCACCAATATCCAATGTCCAATATCCATTTATAAAACAGTTGCAGTCTGTGGCTACATGACAAAATGACACTAACTAGACCAAATAAAGATTAAATCCATGACCTTGATCCTATTATTTGGAGCTTAAATCCAACAAATTCAAGGGAGATATAGAAATAATGGACTCAAGTAACTATTTTTTATAGATAGAAACTTCCATCTATAAGGGTATTCCATACCCCATCTCAATAAAATGCCATTTCATTATAAAGTTTTTTAGAATAATAGGGTTTTTATAAAAATATTCTAACAGTTTTCATGTGTCTTTATGAAGTTTTATATGTATGAACAGCATGATTTATGCCCTTATTATCCCTTGATGAGATATGAATCTCTTTGGATCAAGAAAACAAAAGCTTAATTGGCTAACTAAACAAGGTGAACAAACCTCTGGGGGGCTTTGAATAGCTAGAATTTAAACAGAAGGCAGTCCAACTTTAGGGGATTACTGTCTAGTGGGGCTTGTCTTGAAAAGGCAAATTCTTATGCTTGTATGTATCAGAGAACAAAGGGGTAGGGGGAAGATGGTGAGTTCAGAAGATGTATTATATGTGCACATACACACACCATATTGACTATGTCATCTGAGACTGAACTAGTAATAAATATACATCCAGGAGAACAGAGATACACTAAGGAAAAACACAGATGCAGAAAAACAGTCACTACAGGTAGGTAGAAGCATGATTCCCACCTAGCACTAGAAAAAAAAAATGCTGTCAATGGATTCAAGAAACGTGATTGGTTGTTGTATTCAAAGAAAACCAAAACCACTTCATTATGTTGATGTCTGTGTATAGTGGGTCTAATTGTGACTGATTAGACTAATACAAGCTGGACCACAGGTCAGGCACAAATAGTCCATATGAACATTTGGAATGGGGTTACCTCTAAATCTGTGCATTTCATGTTTCTTTTGAGCTTTGCTCAATTATACTTTATTCATACAATCTGGTGTCTTCTTTGATGCAGGCATGCCGTGCTGGGCAGTCCTATGCCAGTATCTCCCCCATCTCAAAATCCAAAGTTCTTCAGAGGGACCTTGTGATGTTTCTTCTGACCTCCATGTGAGCACTTGCCTTGTGTGAGTTCTCTGTAAAACAGCCTTTTAAGCAAACATACTTTTGGTATTCATACAACATGAATAGCCCATCAGAGTTGCACTCTCTGCGATAAGGTTGGAATGCTTCACAGTTCATCTCGAGAAAAGACCTCAGAGTCCAGTACCTTATCTTGCTAGGTGATCAGAATCTTACAAGTATACATGTTGGCCACACATTTTCTTTTTTTATTATTATTATAAATTTGTTTTCAGTTTTCTACAATCACTTTCATAAATCTTAGATTTTCTCCATCTCCTTCTCCTCTCCCTAGCCAAGATGGCATGCAATCTTATATGGGCTCTACACATACATTCTTATTAAACACATTTTCACATTAGTCATGTTGCATAGAAGATTTTAAATGAATGGGAGAAAGCACGAGAAAAAAAGCAAAACAAAACATAACATAAGAGAAATTATTCTGCTTCATTCTACATTCCAATTCCATGGTTCTTTCTCTGGATGAGCCACACACATTTTCTCCACATGCGCTTCACTACTGTTGTATTTTAAGTTTGTACCCACTCTTCTCAAGCACCCTGTGTGTATTTCTGGTAGAATGTATCCCAGACTTTGGGGAGATTTTTCTGATATCAAGTCTTTATGATAACCCTATTTAATAAACACTCTTTCTAAAAGTAAATTAAGTCTGATTGATAATTAATGAAAATTACACTGGTTTGATGAGCAATAGAAAACTAGAAAATCTCAGTAACCTTCAGGATTCTGCCAGTCCCCTCTTGGGATTCTAGCTAGTCCCCCCTCAATATTCTATCTAATGACAGAATTATTAGGTATAAAACAGAATTATCTTTCTAATGAAAGAATCCTGAGTAGGGGAGGTAGTAATTACCCTCTAGTGACCGAGCCTACCAATGAGAGTGGAAGTTGAAGAAGTAGACCCAAAGAACATGCTACACCATGAGGGCTTTATGCAGGATAATTTGGGGGTCTTCCACATTTGCAAACACACATTGAAGAGATTATCTTGCTAGGACTCTCATTCTTAGCTCTTTTTTTTTAGCATATTCTTTTCTTTTTTTTAGACTACAACTGAACAAAATTTAACATTTTCTTTCATGATTCCTTACAAGTTTGACCTGGTTCTTGGTGATAATCTTTGCATATTTGAATGCTTAAGTTCTAATACATGTTTTACTACTCTGTTCATTTAATCAAGATTGCCTGACTACTTCACCACGTGTTGAAGCTACTATAGAAGTATGGAGTTTGCATGATGGATTTTTGTAGCCCTAAAATACAAGGGCCTAGTGTTTCAACTAGAGCCCAATGAAACAGCTCATTAATGTTGGCTGTTTTTTCCCCCTCTTCCCCCATATTTTGCTTAGAAGCAGACTTAGACTACTTACCCTATTGTGATATGAGTTCAGGCAGTCTAAGATCTTAATGAAGTGCAGGTAGTAGGTAAGGCTCTTCTGCCAGTGAAAAATTCTTAAAATCAAACCCCAAGTATTTGATACTATTTGGGCAGTTCAGCACTTCTTTAGAGCTTTTCAAAATTTATTTTCCCTTTAATTTAAGCTACTTATTATAGTAAGAGATGAGTTAGGAATTTCATTTGGATTTCCCTAATGCAGGAGAAGAGATTCTTTAGGGAAATTTTGGGTGCCTTATGATATAGAGAAAGGAGAGAATTTAAGAACCTCCAGTAGAACTATCATATATGTTAAAGGAATCCCTGGACATTGTGAAGGCCCAGTGTGTGAAAGGACACCTTGAGATGGCTTGTCTAGTCCCCAGTTAGATTGACCTTTTACTAAAGGGAGTTATGGAGGAAGTTTCACTGAAAAGAGCTTGACTGCCCACCTGAGAATAAGGGAAGTACTGTCAGTTAATGTGAAATCTCTGATACCTGTGAGGAGAATCCCATGTGCTCTTAGAGCTAAGAGGGATCAAGCTTTCCCTCTGAGGGGGTAAACTTGATTTCCTTTCTCATTAAAGTTAAACCAGAATTAAGCTCAGACTATGAGGATGACTCAAGAACAAAATGGGAGATGCAGAGGAAGAGGGAGAGGGCCAGAATCCTCTGGACCCAATATCTGTTTTAGCATGTGGTATCCAACTCAGCCAGATGTTTGTTTAAACTATTTAGCTTAGAATGCCCTCCTCCCATTTCCTGTTGTCTCTCTCATCTCCATTTTAGACTGGTATGAGAGGAATTTCATACATGAAGTATAGCTGGATATCAGCAAGGCATCTCATAAAGTCTAGCATTGAGAACTAGATGGAGACCTATGGGCTAGATAATTACTAAATAGTAACTGTTTTTCCTTTGCTCAGGAACCCTGAGGATCTTCCCATCCCAGTTTGATTTTTTGTCTTCATTAAAGGGGCCATCCTTTGAGTAATTACTTAAAGAAGCCTATTCATTGAATGGGTGTATCTCACTCAAAGTGAGGATGTGGTAATAACTTAGCCTAAAAGGGCCACGGTCTTCCACTGCATCCTGGGCCATCTCCAGTTCTTCTAATGAATATGAGACCACTTCCATAGGGCTCTGGAAAAGAAAGTGAGGTTGGTGACCTTACACAGCCCTTCCTCACTCAAATCAAAGTCAACTGCAAGTCACGTCATCATCCTGATGTCATGGTCCTCTCTGAGAATGAAGGACAAACATAACAACAACAGAAGAAAAGGAATTCATTCATTTACTTAATAAGCATTTATTAAATATTTATTGTGTACAAGACATCATGTGAATCATTAAGGATACAGAGCTAAATACCACACAAATCTAGGACAGAGCTAAATGCTACACAAATCTTTCAACTTGTTTATTATCTATAGATGGAAGAAATAGATAGATAAAGAGACAGACAGATTACACATACATACAGAGAGAGAGAGAGACAGAGAGAGAGAAACAGAGACAGAGAGAGGAAATTGAATGGTCCAGGCAAACTCTTATGAGATATTTGAGGAGGAAAATACCACTCTCACCTGGAACAGAGGTGGGTGGGGCAAGGAAGACTTCAGGAAATAGGTTGGTTGGCTTTCAAAAAAAGGAAGAGATTTGACAGTCAAATAGGGGAAAAGACTACTCCAAGTGGAGAGAGTAGCATAGGCAAATGGACATGGGAGAGCAGGTTGAAAATGAAAGCTAGAAAATAGTCTAACCAGGTTATAATATATAGTAAGTGAAGGAAAATAGTAAAATACAGGTTGGAGCCAGGGCTCTGAATGTCAGAATTAGAGGAGTATAATGTATTCAATAGTCAGTGGGAACCAATGAAATTTTTTGAGTAGATGAGTGACATTTCTTGGGTAGTATAATGTTAATTAATGGTGGGTGGGGAGAAGAGGTAAAGGTCTTCCCCATCCATTAATAGGCCTCAATACCTTTTGTTAATTTCTATTGAGGTACTGGGTCAGAAGATCTTGCCCTCTGGCTCTGAAAAGTGTATAAATACTCTGAGGTGAAATTTTACTTTGGAGCTTACTCATTGGAAGTGTTCTTTGGCCAGATGAGACTCTGGGTAGATGCTAAAGAGCTCACAGGCTTTGAAAACTCAGATGTTGGTGCTTCTCTCTCTGGTAACTATGTATGTATATAATCATCAGACACTTGGATCTGTCTGTTGATCTGTGATACATGTATTGCTTATGGTCAGACAGTTGAAAGCTCTGTCTGTTGGTCTTTATTTCTCTACTTGTATTTTTCTCTGTTGGTATATGTGTTTGATGAAAGTGATTGTTGATCCCCTCAAAAGTTGCTTTCCTTTTAGAAAAGTAGATCTAAGAACCTGTCCAGCAGGCCCTCCTGTATAAGCCAGGGTCCTTGCTGTTACAGGTAACATTATGAAAGATGGATAGGGTTAGAGTAAGTTAGACTGAAGATAGGAAGATCATCTGGAAGGCTATTATGATTATCAGTTTGGCAGTCTACTTCTGAAATGTTATCAAATAGGGCTCTAAAATAATAAACTGAGGCCTAACCTATAAGAATATAGATGATATATGGGAAAATTACTCTGTGAATACTGTAGTGCTCTATAACAACAACAATAATAATGCTAGCTATTTTTATTATCCTCATGCAATAACCATAATTTCACCATCAAAATTAGTTATACTGCAGCATGTGCCAGTAAGAGTAAAAGGCAAGGCTAGGAAATAGTATCTCCAGCAGTTATCTAGATCTGCGGGAACCTTTGCATAAATCTCTATTATATAGGACTAGATACATTTATTTCTTTTATATTGCTTTTTATTACCAAATTTTCTGCATAACACTCAGTGGAGGTCACTGGGATGATTAATTCAACAAGAAGAACAGAAAGAGGAAGAGAATATTCCTTTGGCTTCATCTTGTCCAAGCCTTTGGCCACATACCCAGAAGCATTCAGGCACTCAATTTGGCCCTCATAATTCTTTAATAATATGGTTTGTCCTATTGATTTCGCTAAACAGGTCCTGGAAAGCTTAATGGACCTTAGGGAGTTTTTGAATGATAAATAGGCCAATTTGGTCATGTCTTTCAGAGAAATGAATGTCTGGGGACAATTTTCTTTGCACTGGCACATCCATTTGTAGCACCCACCTAATAATCAATATCTGGAGCTTTAAGTAAATATACCACTATAGAATAACAAAGAATTCTTAAAGTTGTTTGGCTCATATAGAGGAATAATAGTGACTTACTCCAGGAGTAAAATAGGGTTATGAGCATAGAATCATAGCTTTAGAGTTGGAAGCCACCTTACATAGAGATCATGTAGTCCAAGGGTGGGGAATAGACTATAATACTATTAATTATCATTGTTTATAGCATTTATCTAAAATTTTAAAGTTCACAAAGTGCCTTACAAATATTTTTCTCATTTTATACTCACCACAACCCTTGGAAATAAAAGCTATTGCTTATTTACATTCTATAGATGAGAAAACTAAGCCTGTCAAAGATTGAGGGAATTTCCTAGCTCATACAACTAGTAAATGTCTAGTAAATGTTCTAAATTTGAACTCAGATCTTCCTGACTCCAGGTCCAGTACTCTATCCACTATGCCACCTAGTTGTCTCAAAAAACAGAAACTTTGCTTCTAAAAGAGACTGATACTGGACATCTAATTTTTAAAACAGCTTCCCAGCCTTTCTTCCATCTTCCTTCAGACAGCACCTATTCTGTATAGATAAGAAGTGTTAAACAGAGACCAGACCAGGCATTTTGTGCACATAAGGAACTACAGGATGAGGAAACTCCTTCAAACAATTCAGGTCAGCCCCTGATCTGCAAGTTGTAGTCCTAGAGAGTTGCCTAGGGCACTTGGGGAAGGTCAAATGCCTTTCTCAGAGTCATATAAGGAATGTGTTTCTTCAACAGAACTTGAACCCAGATCTTCCTGACTTTGAAGCCATCTATCATCCACTGTGTCATGTTGTCTCTTTTAGGTAAGAATGATAAGAATAAATAATAAAACCTCTATTTTAATAATAATTCAAAATGACTAAACAAATTCAGGAGCTGCAAAACCCACAGAATGATGGAGTGAAGTAAATCTCCAGCCAACACAGCCTAGAAGGTCATCAGGAAGCATGTGTCATGTGTACCGTGCTGGGAGCAGAGTGCAGTCCAGCATGGGCCATGATGACACAGATGGAACCTGAGCAGGCTGAATCTCAGGTACCTATGGTGGTTTCCAGACTTCTTGAATGCAAATGGAAAAAGCCTGTGGAACCTGTGTAAGAGTGAAGAGTGGTCTAACCCAAGGGTGACAGAGGGTGTGGAGAAGCTCTCCAAGGAGGAGCCCACAGCAGCAGCAGCAGCAGGGGCAGCAGCAGTGACTGTTTCTGGAGCTCTAGGCCCACAGATTGGGGGGAGGTGGAGAAATCAAGCTGTTGATAGTACATCCCCCACCCCCACTGGAAACAGAGAACTACCTTGTCAAAGAACTCAAAAGTCAAGTAAATAACTGGGAAAATGAGCAAAAACTAGAAAAAGAATCAGAATATAGAATCTTACTTTGGTGATAAGGAAGACCAAAGTATACAAACAGAAGACAACAAAGTCAAAGCTCCTCCATCCAAAGACTCTGAAAAAAATTTGAATTGGTCTCAGTCCATGGAAGAGCTCAAAAAGGATTTTGAAAATCAAGTAAGAGAAGTAGAGGGAAAATCGGGAAGAGAAATGAGAGTGATGCAAGAAAATCATGAAAAACGAGTCAACTGCTTGCTAAAGAAGACTTGAAAAAATGCTGAAGAAAATAACACTTTAAAAAATAGACTAACACAAATGGCAAAAGAGGTCCAAAAAAGCCAATAAGGAGAAGAATGCCCTAAAAAGCAGAATTGGCCAAATGGGAAAGGAGATCCAAAATCTCACTGAAGAAAATAATTCCTTAAAGATTAGAATGGAGCAGGTAGAAGCTAATGACTTTATGAAAAATCAAGAAATTATAAAACAAAACCAAAGGAATGAAAAAATAGCAGATAATGTAAAATATCTCTTCAGAAAAGTAACTGACTTGGAAAATAGATTCAGAGGAGATAATTTAAAAATTATTGGATTTACCTGAAAGCCATGATCAAAAAGGAGCTTAGACATCATCTTTCAAGAAATTTTCAAGGAAAACTGTACTGATATTCTAGAACCAGAGGGTAAAATAGATATTGAAAGAATCTACTGATCCCTTCCTGAAAGAGATCCCAAAAGGAAAACTCCTAGGAATATTGTAGTCAAATTCCAGAGCTCCCAGTTCCAGGATAAAATATTGCAGTTTACCAGAAAGAAATAATACAGGTATTGTAGAAATACAATCAGGATAAAACAAGATCTAACAGCTTCTACATTAAGGAATTGCAGGTTTAGGAATATGATATTCCAAAGGTCAAAGGAGCTAGAATTAAAACCTAGCACCTACCAAGCAAAACTGAGTATAATCCTTCAGGGAACAAAATGGGCATTCAATGAAATAGAAGACTTTCAAGAAAATGACCAGAGTTGAATAGAAAATTTGACTTTCAAACACAAGAATCAAGAGAAACATGAAAAGGTAAATAAGAAAGAGAAATCGTAAGGGATTTACTAAAGTTGAACTGTTTACATTCCAACATGGAAAGATAATAATTTTAACTCTTGAGACTTTCCTCAGTATTAGGTTACTTGGAAGGATTATACGCATATAGACAGAGGGCAGGGGATGAGTTGAATAGCTAGGGATGATATCTAAAAAAAATTAAATTAAAGGGTGAGAAAGGAATATATTGGGAAGAGAAAGGGAGAAATAGAATGGGGCAAATTATCACACATAAAAGAGGCAGGATAAAGCTTTTCTTCAATGGAGGGGAAGAGGGGTAAGTAAGAGGAAAAGAGTGAACCTTACTCTCATCTCATTTGGTTTAAGGAGGGAATAAAATACACACTCAATTTGGTACGAAAATCTATCTTACACTACAGGAAAGAAGGGGGCAAGGGGATAAATGGGGGTTGTGATAGAAGGGAGGGCAAATTGGAGGAGGGAGTAATTAGAAGTAAACACTTTTGAAGAGGAATAGGGTCAAAAAAGAGAATAGAATAAATAGGGGTCAGGGTAGGATGAAGAAAAATATCATTAGTCTTTCACAATATGGCTGTTATGGAAGTGTTTTACATTACTACACATGTATAACCTATATTGAATTGTTTACCTTCTCAGTGGGGATGGCTGGAGAGGAAGGAAGGGAGAGTAGCTGGAACTCAAAGATTTAAAAACGGATGTTAAAAATTGTTTTTACATGCAACTGTGAAAGAAGATATACAAGCAATGGGGCATAGAAATCTCTCTTGCCCTCCAAGAAAATAAGGGGGAGAGGAATAAGAAAAGGGAGGGGTGTGATAGAACAGAGGGCAGATTGGGTTATGTGGTAATCAGAATGCGAGCTGTCTTGGGGAGGGTGGAAGGGAGGGAGGGTGGAAGGGAGAGATGGGGAGAAAATTTGAAACTCAAAATCTTATGGAAATGTCTGTTGAAAACTAAAAATAAATAAATAAATCATTCGAATGTTTCGCACAGGATGGGAAGGCATCGATGGGTTACATTTCACATTCTTGGATGGAATACTCATGCTAATGATAATATAGACCCACTTTCTGGAGAATTTCAGTATTGAGAAACTCACATATTTTATACACACACACACACACACACACACACACACACACACACACACACACACACACACCCTGTGTCCCAAAAGTTTTATTAAAGCTTAAAATTGTACTAAGACTTTTGGGACATCTTCCTGCATATTAATTTATGGCTTTTAAATGCTCCATATCAATTATCTCCTCAGAACAATGCCATCAGGTGGGTGGTGCCAGCATTATTCTTCTCCTTTTGCACTTGAGAAAAATGAGGTTTCTTTTTCACAGATAAAGATGCCAAGGAAACTGGGCAGTAAAAACAACTTGCCAAAGGTTGTGTGTGGGATGGTATTTGAACCTCGTTCATGCTCTAGAGTACCATGCTATTTGTGGGTTTATCTTCATAGCTAGCTGACATTTCCTACCTCAAGTAGTTTGACCTACTTTTATCACTACTCCAAATAACTGCCTGATAAGTATTGCCTTCTTAAATCAATACCAAGTATTCAAACCTCCAAAAACCATCTTGGAGTTAGAAAGAAGTAACTCCTCACCAGGACATTGGACATTAGGTGATTAGGTTTTTCTACTGCTATTCATGAAAGCTATCTTCTGAAGTGGGCAGGGGTTTCCACCTGTATCAATGGAGAAAGTAACCACACTGATGAATCCCCAGCCCTTTGGACGTGTTAGAGTCCTGCTCTTTAAGACTGCTCAATGATGCACCCTTGTCCAGATGATTTCAGATCCTACTTAAACATGCTGCTGTTCTGTTCCTAACTCAAATACTTCCCTGAATTAAAATCATTTTTATTCTACACTGTGCAGCTAGGATTGATTGCTTTGCTGTCAGGGATCAGTCACATCTGTCATAATCAATCTCATTTAACAATGCAGTCATGCACAATGCCATGGAGCATTATCAGAGTTTTATAAAGTACATTATTCATTCAACAAACATTTGCTGAGCACCTAGATCATGCAAGGAGTTATGCTAGGTGGTAAATAGAGTACAAAGACAAATGAAATACAATTTCTTCCATCAAGATTGAAGTCTTACAGGAGAGAGTAAGAGACATGCGCAAATAACTATACTAAAAAACAGATTGTGTTAAGTCCATGAGAGAGTGTGGCAATGTACTATGCAAAATGATGAGAAGGAGGAGCATAGCATTTCACTTTAAGGTTTGCAAAGTGATTTACATATGTTTTCTCATGTCATCCTTACACCTACCCTGTGAGACAGGTTTTATTACTATCTCCATTTTACAGATCAGAAAATTGAGATTGAAAGACATTAAGTGACACACATCTAGGGTCACACATCTAATAAGTGTGTCTAGGGTAAGAATCAACCTTGGGTCTTCCTACTTTTAAGGCTTGTATTCTATGTGAAAAAAATGTGAGAAAGGAAGAGGAAGAGGGAAAGAGAGAGAAAAAAAGTTTAAAGAGAGGGTTGAGGAGGCAAGGAGAGTTCCCTAAGATGGAGAAATAAGAAAGCCTTTGTGGAGAAAGTAGTCTCTGAGCTGAGTTTTGATGAACAGGTGAAATTTCAAAAGGTAGAAATGGAAAGAGAGTATTACAGGCTTAGAGAATGATAGCATAGGAAAGGGAACAGAGTCAGGAAATCATAGAGAATTTAAGTAATGTGAAGTAATCTGATTTAGCTAGAGCCTATAGTACACAAAGGGAGACATCATTAAATAAAGTTAGAAGGGTAGGTTGGAACCAAATTGTAGAAGGTCTTCAATGTCAGGTTAAGGAATGTAGACAGTATTTGGTGATTAATGCCCATGGTAATGAGGAGAACAACAAGAACAAGCAGGAGGAGGAGAAAGAGGAAGAGGAGAAGGAGGAGAGGAAGAAAAAGAAACTGACATTTATGAGTAATTTTAAGGTTTGCAAAGCATTTTATGTACATTATTTCAATTAATTCTCACAATTGTTTGAGCCAAATATTTCAGATGTTTTCCCCTGTTTTACAGATGAAAAATTAAGGTAACTATCAGAGTTCTATATTAGCAAAAATTCATCTGTCAGTAGTGTGAAGAGTAAATTGAAAGAGCGAGAGATTATGGGCATTATTTGATTCCTTCAATAATCTGTTAATGTAGTTATTCATATAAAAGGGGTTGAATTAGAATAGTACCTAGAGTAACAGAAGAGAGAACATAAAGATGAAAGACACCATAAAGGTGGAATTCACAGGATTTAGTGACTGACAATGTTGGGATACAAATGAGATATTACCAAAGATAATTCCAAGTTTTTGAGCCTAAGTGATTAGAAGGTTGATAAAGACTCACAGATTTAGAGAAACTTGAGAACTTTCTCATTTTATAGATGAGGAAACTGAGGCCCAGAGAAGTTAAGTGAATTGGCCAAAATCTCCCCAATAATAAGAGGAAGAAGTAAGATTTGAATCTGGCTTCCTCTCACTCCAAAGCCATCATTCATTCCACCATACCATATGGGAAATTCCATTGACAGGAATATCTTCATGAAGGTTAATATTAAAGCCATAAGACTGGTTAAGACTGACAATAGAAAGAGTATAAGAGAAAAGAGAAGATGGCCAAGGCCAGGGACAGTGCATTAAGAATGACTCATGTAGGTAAAACAAGGAGGAAAAGGAATTGCAAAGGTATACAGAAAAGGAATGTTAAGGTAAATGGGAAGAAAATCAGATCAATGCCATTCCAGAAAAGAAAAGAGAAAGCATCAAGAAGTAGTTGGCTATTTGAGTCAAATACTTCAAAAAGTCAAGGAAGATTTGAGACAGGCCTCTGAATTTAATGATCCACACGTCACTGATGACGATTGATTTCCAGTTGGACAGATTAGGTATGACAAGGAGGAGGACCCACCACTTCCTCTAACAGGGAGAGAGTTTTGAGGTGTCACATGTCACTTGTCTCAAGAAATTTTCCCTGATCCCCCACCACCCTCACTCTAAGAAGACAATGATTGCTCTGCTGTCTTGTCTAATAGTGTGTTGTATTCCTGGTAATTGGTATTATCATTTTAACCCTACTAAATTTCACGCTCTTTGAAAGTTAGCATTGCGCCTTATGTTTGTATACTCACCAGTCAGAGTCAATTTGGAATAGTAGATAAAGAGTTGACCTCAGTCAGGAAGACCT
Source organism: Notamacropus eugenii (assembly GCF_028372415.1). NCBI lineage: Eukaryota > Metazoa > Chordata > Mammalia > Diprotodontia > Macropodidae > Notamacropus > Notamacropus eugenii. The sequence continues at coordinate 147,878,649 of NC_092876.1, read as the reverse complement.
GGGGTGAGTACCATCTTTGATGCATAACACTAGTTGTGTGGACCCTGAAAAAGAAGAACCTTTCAGGGACCCCAGGCAATTCTAAGACTATGAAGTTCAGAGAGAGTGAGGACCTACATGGATTGAGGATTAAGAAATCACAGGTCACCAGTGCTAGCCAAAAACCAAACCAACAACTTCATCAGAGTTAAATATAGGGCACTATAATAAGCGCTTCATACATTTTTATGGAATAAATGAATTTATGAAGAAGGGAGAGGAGTCTTGAATTAACTTATGTTGAGATGAACTCAGCTCTCTCAGGAAAACAGATGAGGTCCTTGGCTCAGAATAAAGAAAATGCTGGTGACTTTAGGAGAGTTGAAACAGTTTTTGTGGATTGTTACTAGTTGAACTACTAAGTATAATCATGAAAACAAGAGTAGGTAAACAGCACATAGGGATTTGTTACCATAGAAAGTCTGTGCACAGATATGGGAAAAATATCGGCCAGCAACCTGGAGACAGCTGCCTTCTGAGATATGTTTGAAAGGAGTACCATATAGAAAGTCAGTGCTGATGAAGCACCATATGGAATAATGAGACAAGGTCAAGAACCTGAGGCAGATAACCTATCTACAGAGGTCTCAAATGCCGATCTATTCATTTAATCCTATGTTAGTTTGATTCCCTTCCATGGCATTTAAACTCCTCATGTCTTTGGTAAATTGTAGGTATCTGGAAAAAGATGCTATTAGTTGCTATCTATGAGTGTGTGTCTATGAGTTTAAAATATGTCCTAAGGCAATTAGGTCATGAAATGCATTAGTATATGATAAGACCCAGACCCCACCACCTCTGATAGGTGTGGAGCTGAGGATGCTTCAGTAGGTACACATTCTTAAAAAAAAAAAATAGAGTTAAGTAATAGAGAAAGGTTTACTAGCTGACATACAGATCACAATGTGAACGATATCCCACCATATACACTCACAGCCATATGGTTGAGAATTCCTCATGTAGGAACTCCCTTCACCAATGAAGATCAGCATCTCATTAGTAATTTACAGTCTGAAAATAGCCTGAGAACAATGAGAAGTCAAATGATATATAGGCATATAGACAGTATGTCAGAAGCAGACCTTGAACCTAGAACTTACTGACTCCAAGGTCAATCTGCTGTACCAAAGCCACCCTGCCTTACTGACTCCAAGGCCACACTCCTCTCTCTGAGGATCACTAAGAGAGGAATAAGAGATGGATAGCAGTGAAGGTTTGCCTGGGAATGTACAAGAGGAGCATGAATTTATAAAATACACATACGACAAGTAGAATCAGGGCATAAGAGTAAATAATAACAAGACTTCACCTTGGTTTTCTAATCTGTAGTCTTGTTAAATCTCATACAGCATGGTTCTTTGAGGATTTTTATTTTTAGTTCCAAAGATCATTTTGATTTATTTTAGTTTTAAAAAAAATCACAGATTTTGCAAACCAGGTTTCATTGACTTAAATGGCATAGCTAAACAAAGGAACGTTTATTGTCCAGAGGAAAATCCTATAGGTTAAATCCAGTTTAATGGCTTTGTAACTCCTCCTGATTTATTAATGCCAAACACAAGCATAATTAGTAGTCAGTGTCTGAGAATTTTTTTTGTCATTCTCAACATCCAGTTCAAAATATTTTAATATCTCTTATTTTCTTCAGCAAGGCTAAATGAGGCATTACAAATTTTTACTTTATACTTGATAAGTTTTTTAAAAAAGAAATCCCAAAAGACTATAAATATTCAAATTTAATTTCATAAGAATTGTAACCACTTAGAAAAAAAAGAAACTAATTACAAAAACTGTCACTGATATTTTTGGTGAGCAAAACAGAGAGAAATAGGATCTGTGGGAGCCGACATATGAGTGAATTTAGCAGAGAATTGAATGATTTGCTCTAAGGAAGAAGCATATTTAGATTCATAGCAACTTCCCACTCCAAAGCCCAAACTTGGAAAACATCAAGGCAAGAAATCTAAATCAGGTTTTGGAGTGATTTTATCTTTTTAATCATCCACCACCAAAAGGTAAAATTGGATTCTGGACAAGTATAATGTCACCTGGCACATTCTGTCCTGGACAGTCAAGGGCTGTTCCCTTTTATTTTCCAGTTCTTGGTTGTATTTGGCTCAAATTGCTTCATTCATTCACTCATAGTCCTGAAATAGACCTACCTCGTCCCTGGAGAATCCTAAAGGACAGGAATGATTCAGGACTCTGGACATCTGCCTAGGCTCACCCCAATTTGTTTACATCCCCTAGGACTGAGCAAAAATAAAACGAAGAGGAGATCAAATTCACCCTAATATACAATCATTAAAGGTCAAGATTCATATTTTTTTTATAATAAAAGGTTCATTTAGCTGTGGATGTTTCTGTGTTTTAATATATGAAGGACCTAGCAGTGAACACATTCTTTCTGAAAAAAATGACATATAAGCAGCTGGTAGCACAATAGACAGAACTGGGTCAGTAAATAAGTTCAAATGCTGCCTTATATACTTACTGTCTGCGTAACTCTGGGCAAGTCAAATAACCTCTTTGTCAGTTTCCTCATTTGTAAAATGGGGCTGATAATAGCACTTACCTCACAGCGTTGTTGTAAAGGATTTTGCAATGCTTAACATACTATATAAATGCTAGTTATTAGTAAATTAAAATATTATGTCTGAAAGCAAATGATAGGTGACCTGCACAAACAAGGCAAATTACCATGATGATACATACCAGTAGATAAAAGTTTCCAGAAATGGGAGATCACTGCTTTTGCCTCACCTTTCTCTCATCTATGTATAAAAGGTACAATTTTACCTAGAAGAGTCATAATTAGGCTGGGTTACTAAGGCTATGCCCCTAGCATGTGGAAATTCAGAGAACACTTTCAGTATTTGCCATCTTTTAACACTGACTTACTAACAACTAAGCTTAATACCTTGTAATGGGCTTAGCTCCTCCCCACCCCATTCTGGTCAATGGAGAATCTCTTGACCTATTTTGTGCCACTTGTTCCAGGTGGAAAAATTGCTAGTTACTCCCAGAATTTTAACCATAGCACTTTAGGAGAGTTCCAGTTTGACTGGTACCTCATTTTGCCTCATATGATATACCACAATTAACCCACATCCTAATAGAAACATGCAATTACATGGGCCTGGTAAACGGAGACTATGGCAACAGTCACATGATTGTACAGTATGTGGTGCCAAAAATTCCATCTTTTTCCATTGTAAGGAAGTTTAGCTACACCCACGTGTCCAGCATTGTGCTCTGTGTCATCAGAAATCTTCTAACCAGGAAACTGAGACTCTTTATGATCATTAGTTTGTCCAGTAATCTTCTTACTACTTCTTATTTCATCCTCAGCCTCTGCACCTTCCCCTTGCTTGTTCCTCATACCTGGAATGCACTACTTCCTCACCACCATCTTTCAAAATCTTTACATTCCTATAAGGCTCAACTCATCCCACTTTCTTTGGGAAGCCTTTCCTGATTTCCCCACTCCCACTGCCGCCAAAATTAATGCCTTTCAGTCCAAATTGCCTTGCACCTATCTATATGTCCAAGTTGTCTTTATCTACTTAGACTGTAAGCTTCTTGAGGACAGAAGCAATTTATCATTTTTGTGTTTATCTCACCAACACCTCACATGTTGCCTGGCACAGAGTAGAGGTCCAATAAATGCTTACGGATCGATCGATTTAACTGAAATGAACACATTAAATTTAGTGCATTTTCTGTTGGAGATCACTAAATGTTCTTTTCCTAGAATGAAAGGGTTAAAAATTACCACTCTGGGTAGTAATTTATAACAGAAGAGACTCTGAGGACTACAGTGAATAGAGCCCTTTGTGTTGGTAGGATAATAAGTTTTGGGTTCTTAGTTCTTGGTAACAGTACACAGCATGTAATGATTTTTTTCCCTTTTTAAAATTGTGCCTAGAGAACGAGAAATGAGATTTAAATGCAACTACAACTCAGAGATAACCAGCTGAAGAAATACACTGCTAATTCAATAACTATGTCATTGCAACAAATGCCAGAAGAAACATATTACTATTACACATGAGAGGCCAACAAATCACAGCCGCAAAGATAAACCAGAATGAAGAGTAAAAGCTAGAGGAAGTGAGTCTTTTGAGATCAAATATCACAGACTATTACTAATTACACTATTCATTGATGACAATTCCCCAATCAATTTTCAAGGAAGTTTCTTCCTACTTCTCTAGTTAGTTGAGCTGAATCCAGATGCCTACCAAAGAAAATAAAATTCAAAAAAAATCTGGAAATAGAGAGCTGAAGATCACACACACACACACACACACACACACAAACGTGTGTGTATATGTGTGTGTGTGTATATATATATATATATATATATGCTTACATACATATGCATATATATAGTTGATATCCTTATTTTATGTAGCCTAGATAAATACAACCACAAACATACATATGTGTATAAGCGTAAGGGGCATACACTGAAGTAATTCAGCAGCAGCATCTTCAAGATGCATACTTTACCACATTTTGAGTCAAATTGAATTATAAAGAGGTTTTTCCAATACTTGTTAGTTTTGACCCTTTATACAGGGTTCAGAGAAAAATTTGACTTCGTTAATTAGCCAGTCTCACTTAGCTTTGCTGAGCATAACATGAACCCCACAAGGTCTTAGAAGATGTCACACACGAGGTACATACAGAGATCTAATGATACAGCTTAATATAGATTAAATCCTCAGAATCCCTTTGCTACTCTTCCTATTACAGCTCACGTCTTGCCAGATCTCAACCCTGGATTATTCCTCCCATCTGCCTCCTCTTCTCTTGTTCATGTGTGGCTGATGGAAGTTGTACAGACTGGATCCACCACAAAGTCATTACATCTCATGTCTGTTGGGCCCTCAATGAAGAATGATAGTCCTTTTACTCCACCAGAATTGATTCTCTCTTACATTGCACACAAGGCTTTTTTGAACCTCTTCTCTTCAACCTTCCCATGCCAATCTTTCTCCATACTGTCTCACTTCATACTTTGCTAAGAAAATAGAGTCTATTTGCCACATATGACTACCTCTCCCCCATTCTACATCTCAAAAGCCCTTGACATCACCTCCCATTATTTTCTCCAGTTTCTAATGAAGGCATAAACCTTCTCATTAAGACCAGGCTCCTTAATCCTGACCACTGCTTTCTCCTCTGACAGGTTGCTGAAAAAGCTATTCTCTCTTTCTCTCTAAATATTACATTTACTTTTTTAGTGAATGTTTAAGACAGACTGCTAACTATGCCTCCCCATTCTTGTGAAGTTGATTTTTTGAACTCAGAAATAATACTTTATATTTATCTTTAGTGAATTGTAATGGACTATAAGATCCATATGAGTCAGCAGTGTGATATTACAGTCATAAAGAGCTAATGTAATTTGGAGCCACATTAAGAATGGCATAGCTTCCAGTATTAAGGAGATGATAGATAGATGATAGATGAAACTACATCTGAATTATGTATTCAGTTCTGAATGCTACAGTTTAAAAAGGTTGTTGATAATCAAGACAGTTGTTGTGTTTGTCCTTTATTTTCGAAAAGGACCATGACATCAGGGAAATGATGACATGACTTTACAGTTGACTTTCATTTGAGCGAGAGAGAGCTGTGCAAGGTCACCAATCTCACTTTCTCCTCCGGAGACATTTGGGTCCAGTGGCCAGATATTCATCAGGATGAGTGAAGATGGCCCAGAATTCAATGGGAGACCCTGGCCCTTTTAGGCTAAGGCCTTTTTAGGTTCTCACTTTGAGGGAGGTAATGCCCATTCAGTGAAGAAGCCTCTTTAAGAAATGAGTCAAGGGATGGCCCCTTTAATAAGAAAAAGAAGAAAAAAAATCAAGCTGGGAGGGAAAGACTTTCAGGGTTGCTGTTTCAAAGAGAAACAGCACTGACATTCAATGGAGGGACAAACAGGGAGGGGCTACCAAACTGATAGATGGCTTTGAGTTTAGGTTATATGAGAACTGGTTGAAGGAATTGCAAATGTTTAATCTAGGGAAGACTGGGGGAAACATGATACTGTCTTCAAGATCTGAAGGGCTGTCATGTGGAAGACAATAAATTTTGTTCTGTGTGGCCCTGAAGGATAGAAGCACGAGCAAAAGGTAGAAGCTTTAAAGACATCAGCTGTCAAGAAAAACTGCAGGACAATTGGAGCTGTCCAAAATGGAGTTATCTGCCTTGAGTAGTGGCAGGTTCATTCTCATTTGAGGTCTTCATACCAAGTCTTTATGATCATTTGTGTGTTGTAATGGGGATTCCTTTGGGGTATCAATTGTAGTAGATAACTGTTGAGGTCCTTTCTAATTTTGTGATTCTCTATTTCTGAGAAGTTATGGCTAAACAGAAGGATATTTTATAGCTTCTCCTTGGAGAAGCGTATTTGACACTATGGGTCATATCATGCATCCAAGTGCAAGGAAGGTGCCAAAAATGGCGAGTAAAAAGCTATAATCCAAAAAAGTTGAGATTATTTATACTTTGACAGGGAACAACATGTTCCTGATGTGGGGGCCATTACTGAATCTGTGACCTCTATGTGGACAGACCAACAGCTTAATAGAGAATAGAGGGAATAGGAATGGCACTAAAGCAAACAACATTCAAATGCAGCTGTTACATCAATTACACACAGAGGAATTTTGTGCTACAAGGAGAAAAGAAAAGGTAAGGAAATTTAAGAATCAATTTTCAAACTCTTTGAAGATGGGGAAGATATTAACATTACAAAACTAAGAAAATTGGAAGGAAAGAAGGAATATAGAAAAAGGAAGGAAGGATACAAAAAGAAAGGAAGGAAACAAGTATTTATCAAGTATTTACTATACTAGGCACTGTGCTAAGTGCTGGGAATATATTTACAAGTAAAAAGAAAGACAATTCCTGACTTCAAGGAGCTTACACCTTTAATAAGGGAAGACAACACATAAAAGGGAGCTGAAAAGGACAGTGAAGAGGAAGAGCGAAGAAAGTATCGGGCACAGGGGGCATGGTTTTGAATTCCACAAAGTCATGAAAAGGGCTAGGAGGGTAACAAAGGCAGGCCAGACAGAAAATGAAGACTCCAGAAGGAACTCAGCAATGGGAAAATGTCAGAGGAAGGGAGGGACGTGAGGCTAGGCCCTTGTGGAGGAACATAAGAGGGGGAGCAGACTGCAGTGGTGGTAGGCTATTCTAGGACAAAGAGGCACTGAAAGAAGTTCCAAGATGAGTCAGCAGTTGAGGAAACATGGTTTTGAAACCCAGAAAATGAGAAGATAGGGTATGTAATTGAAAAAGCTACATTCTAAACTAGTCAAACAAGCATTTGATGCTGAAATATTAGTTATGGGTGCATGGAATAATAATTTTATGGGATATTTTAATCAATATAAAGTATTGTCATAACTATGAGAACAAAAACATCTCAAATCTCCTTAGTCAGCAAGCACAATTTACAAAGAAGAGAAATATGGCAATTAAATGCAATTCTTATTTAAAATGTAAATTGATCTGTATAATTTTCTGAAAAGGATACTGGAAGAATATGAGCAGTATTGCCTCATAAACAGAGGAGAGTAGTGAAGGAAAAAATCAGTTTAAAGAAAGTTCGGCAAGAGACGCAACTAAATAAAACCACACCTAGCTGGAAGGCAGACAGCAAATAGAAAATAACAGGTAGGATATATCAAAACCAAAATTAGAACCCAGGTCCTCTGATCTAGATTAAGTATTCGTTCCATTAAATAGTGTTATATTACCTAAGAGAATGATAGACAAGTATAAGCTATATATGTATACAGAGATATAGCTTATATTTCACAACCTACGTAAATGTATGTATTTATATCTTACAATATATGAAGTATGTGTGTATGTAGGCAGCTAGGTAGTGTAGTGCATAGAGCTCTGGGCCTAGAGTCAGGTAGACTTCTCTTCCTGAGTTCAAATCTGGCCCCAGACAGTTACTAGCTGTGTGACTCCAGGCAACCCTATTTGCCTCAATTCCTAATCTGTAAAATGAACTGGAGAAGGAAATGGCAAAATGCTCCAGTATCTTTGCCAAGAACCCCCCAAATGGGGTCACAAAGCATCAGACACAACTGAAAAGTGACTGAACAACATATGTGTGTGTGCATAATTTTCAACCAAACCCATGATTTATCCATTTAAAGAGTTCCCAGCATAGACAGCATGGAATTTCTTTTATCACTACAGATTAGCACCTTTTAGTACTCAAGGGCACTGAGATCTTAAGTGACATGTCCAGCATGCTATCGTCTATCTATATGTATATGTATACATGTGAGATGGGGGCGGGAACTAGAGAGGAAACTAGAATCCAAGTCTTCCTGACTTCATGGCCAGCTTTCTATCCACTCTGCTACTCTGCCTCTTATGTTTTCCTACTAATTTTTTTTAAATCATTAACACCTGATGCTTAGAATTTCTGTTTGCAAATGTAGCTTGAAAGATTCATTTCTAGGATACCAAAAAGCAGCTGCTTCTGGATGAGGGGTTCAGAAACAATAGTTTCTGAAGCCTCTTCCAACTCTTACGTTCTACTACTCTATCACACTCCTGCTAATCATTCTGAGTCCATATTCATAGAGCTACCAAATTTTGGAGTTAGTAGGGGCATGTCTCCACTATGACATTCATAAAAAGTAATAAAATACTCTTTGCTTGAAGCCTCCAGGAGGGAAAACCTACCAATTCTCAAGGCTGCCCATTCATACCACTTTTGGACAGTTCCTATTGCTTAAAAAAAAAAAAAAAAAAAAAACTTTTTCCTAACATTAAACCTAAATTGACTCTTGGCAACTTTCACCAACTGTTTATACAAAATCTAAAGCCTCTCCCACAATGACTACCTTCCAAATACTTTAAAGAGCTGTTATGTCCCCTCTGAATCATCTCTACTCCAGGCTAAATATTCTCAATTCTACTAAGTGAACTTCGTGGACACAGGCCCTTCATCATCCTGGATGCTATCTAAATTATCAATGTCCTTCTTAACACTGGAGCTCAGAACTTAAAACCACTCTAGATGTGGTTAGGCCAAGATGGAGGAAAATGATCTGCTTAGATTTCCTTGCCAGCTTCAGCTCATTTTGAGCTTTGGCCCTCAGATGGGTCATTGCCTTGAACTTATCATGTTATCTGCCCTGCTGCCACTTCCTGCCTATATATGTGGTAAAAAAAAAAAAAAAAAGCAGTAGATCTGGAGTCATTATACTAGTTTTAAAAACCTAGTCCTACTGCTAGTTAACCTATGTGGCTTTGGTATAACTACTTCCCTTCTCTTGGCTTCAGTTTTTTCATCTAGAGAATACATAGGTGACCTCCACATTCCCTTCTTTCTTCCTTGTGAGTAGAGGAAAGAAGGTTATGTCGAGACCTAGACACATTATAAAGGAGGGAACAAGTCCAGGGTATGTCTGAATTCCTAAGTTGTGGTATAGATAAAATTTCTAAGTCCTCAATCTATAAAGCATATGAAATTATAAGCCATGGTGGGGCTGGAAAGGGCTGATGGCCAGTAGTAGCCCCTTGCCGTGCAGGCAGTTAGAATACAAGATTCTTTGTTTCATATATAACAGAGGCATTGCACTAGTAAAGTTGTATTTAACAATCTTGCAGAGATAGGTATCATACAATGCAGGGAACATAGTGCTTCCTCAGACCTAGCAGTCTTCTATACTGTAAAGATTATGTTAGTCATCATTATGAGTTTATCTAAATCAACATTAGGGTAAAGGGAGAACATGGGGAGGTGAGTACTAACCAGGACCAGACAAAAGACTATCAATATGTATCATTGCTTTGTATTGAACAACTACATCATTATAAGCTAAATAAAACTATTGTTTTAAATCTCTCGTTTGTTCTGGGTTCATCATTTGCACAATCCCAATATTTGGGTTTAATTTGACCTCCTAGTAGAATTGCCTTGGCCACATGTGTTCTCTCCATGTGTGTCTCATATCATTATACTCTATATTTGTACCTACTCTTCCTGTGAATATTGCATATATTTGTGAGACGATGTGTCCCAGGTTTACAGGGAAATCTTTTGCAGCAACTGTTCTTACTATGCCATCTAAGTAAATATCTTTCCTGAAAATAAATTTGTCTGCTAGAATTACAGTAAAGTGAAAGCATACTAGTTGAGGTTCATAAGCTATGCTATCAGCCATATAGTTCCAATTAAAAGCATCCAAGAACCTATGAAAGTAGTGACTGACCTCAAAGGACTCAACCTACCAAACTGTGAGTGTTGAATTGAGCAATATTCCAGAGGGAATACTTCACTAATGCCCTACCCTCCACTATGAATCTTTGTATCTCCCAGCTAAATATTCTCAGTGCATCCAAATAATCTTCATATGAATATGAACTCAAGGACTTCTACCATCCTGGGTGTCTTTCTCTGGCAGTTCACTAGATTACCAATGTTTTTCCTAAATCTAGTATCTAGAACTGAGCACAATACTACAGATGTAATCTCACCAGGGCAGAATACTGAAATCTCACCTTCTTATACATGGAACCTATGCTTCTCTTGATGCAGCCTGAGATCTCATGAGCTTTTATGGTTTTGTATCATGGTCTTGACTTATATTGAACTTATATTCCTTTCCTCCTCTCCTCTTTACTCTTCCTTCCCTCTGATCTCTGAAGAAGAGGTTCCCTCCTCATTATCAAAAGTAAGCCTTCCTTCTGGACCCTCATCCCCAATCCCTCATGTATGCATGTATCCTCAACTCTCTCTCTCTCTCTCTCTCTCTCCTTTTTTGAATCTTTCCTTTCTCATGGAGCTTTTCCCTCAGTCTACAAATACATTCAGGTCTTTCCCACCCTAGAAGCCTCTTTCTTCAACCCTGGTATCAACTTAAACTACCATCTCATCTGACTCCTACTATCCATTGTCAAACTTCTAAAAAAGTGATCTATTCTTGGACTCTACTCACTTATTTTTATTCTTTTGCAATCTTGCTTCCATCTTCACCAATATAATAAGGTAGCTTATTCCCAGGCCCCTAATGATTAACTCAGTTTTTCCTCTCCTCATTGTCTTTGATTTCTCTGTAACACTTGACACTTGATTATACCCTTACTTTTCAGCTCCTTCCCTCAGACCCCAAACTGTCATGGTTTTTCTCCTATCTCCCAAACCATACAGAAGCAGAGATGCACAGAATATCAGAGACGGAAGGAAGGTAATATCCTTTATGTAAAACACAAAGAAAATATGCCTTATAAAAATTTGTCAAAGGCATGATTAGTGGTACCATGAATAATGAATACACTTGGGTAAAAATGGGTTTATAATTCTAGTTGGTCTTCTCATATCTGGGCCAGTACTCACTGAGCATCATTATATGCACTAGGGGATTTTGTGAAATAAATTGGCAGCATCTAGTCTTTTCCAAACAAATTCTCATTGCAATCACTGCTACAATTTGCACTAATTGGTGTCCTTGTTGGCAATTTCAGTGGAGCTGCTAATGTCTGAATATGCACTAAGGTCGTGTTTATACATCAACAACAAACAAATTGAACTGAAAAATTTGGCCAACCCAGGATATCTATATAGCAAGGTAGGGTATTTTTTTATCAATTTATCAATAAATCAATCAACATTTACCAAGTACCTATGATATCCCAGAAATTCTGCTGGACACTGAGGAATACAAATTCAAGGGGGAGATATGATTTCTGCCCTCAAGGAATGTATACTCTACTGGAGAGATATAACATGGTCACAGATAAGTAAATACAAGAGATGTTAAAAATACATACAAAGTGATTTTAAAAAGATTCTAAGATTAAGGTTCCAAATAAAGTAAAATAGGGGTTCCAAGAATAAGAAAGAAATGAATTCCAAGCAATTCTATGCATTGGGAGATATAGGAGGGAAGGCATGGAATTTCATATCTGAGGAGGCCAGTTTGGATGGATCCTAGAATCCAGGAGGAGAATAATGTGTAAACAGTCTAGAAAAATAGACTAGAATCAAACAAAAAAGGACTTTAAAAACCTCTGAAAAGTTTATATTTGGTCCTAACAGAAAGAGGGAGCCTTGAAGTCTCTTGAATAGAGAGACATGGTTAGACCTATAGTTTAGTAAGATTAGGTTATTAGCAGTTCTTCAGAGGATATGTTAAGAATGGGAAAGATAAAAAAGCAGAAAGATCAATTAGGAAGCTATTGCCCTAGTATGAATGACAGGAGATTCTGAATTGAACTAGAGAGACCATGAGAGGCAACTAGGTGGTGCAGTGGATAGAGCATCAGTGCAGAAGTCAGGAGGATCTGAGTTCAAATCTCACTTCAGACACTTGACACTCACTAGCTGTGTGACCTTGGGCAAGTCACTTCACCTCAATTGCCTCAACCTGAGTCATTTCCAGTCATCCTGATGAATATCTGGTCACTGGATTCAGATGACTCTGGAGGAGAAGTGAGGCTGGTGATCTGCACAGCCCTCCTTCACTCAAAACAAAGTTAAGTGCAAGTCATGTCATCATTTCTCTGATGGCATGGTCTTCTTCAGCAATAAAAGACAAACACACACACACACACACACACACACACAGACCATGGTAGAAGTCAAAAGGAGAAGATATGTTTAAAATTTTCAGGAAAGAAAATCAATGAGATTTGGCAACTGATTGGATGGGGGAGTGGTTAGTCAGGAGCCAAGGATAACACCTAGATCCCAAATCTGAGTCCCACTTTGGCAACATCAGACTGACATAAGAAGCCTAGCTTATCCAGTGTGTTGCTCATTTCCATTGTGCTTTCATAGCTTGCTCGTAAAGAGCAAGCCCAGTATAAGAGAGTACATAGTAAAACTGAGATTTGCCAAATAGCAAGCAGAGAGTCAAAGTGGAAAAATGAAAGATAATATACATATATACATGGGCATGTCTATATATACATATATATCAGAGCTTTAAATAATTCAGTCTAGAAATCAAATAACATGAAAATAGCAAAAAGAAAACTCCTCACATCACTTTAAATTATATTGAAAATCTTAGGATTGATAGAATTTAAGAGCTGGTAGGAATTTAATGAGATAATATGCAAAGTATTTTATAAACCTTAAAGCACCGTATAAATGCCACTCCCTCATTTTACAGACAACATTCAGTTTCAGGGTGGTTATATAACTTACCCAAGATCAGATAGGAAGTGAGGAGTGTCACCAGGATTCAAAGCAAGATCCTCTGACTCCAGGTACCTCTGCCCAAACAGGAAAATTGATTAAAAATCATTGACACCCATTATCAGGCAGCTCAATTCCAAAACCAAGTGGTGATGATAGTTTCCACTCTTCAATCAGTTTGAATATTTTGCAGACATGTTCTTAAACACAGGCTAAGGGGCTAAAGAATATTGCTCTTTACGTCTAATAAATTATGGTGAAGTATCCAACGCATCAGTTATCATTGTTCAAATTGTTCAGATTGATGACCCATTGTTTGGAATACCATTCATGATGTGAATTCCCTCTGCCCCATCTGACCATTACTAAAAATTGCAGTTCTTGAGGAAATAAATTTTTGTTGGTCCAAAACTGCTTGCACACATCAGAGTCATCTAAAATGACTATATTATGAATTATTGTTTTGAAGAGTCTGTATTCAGAGCTATCTTTTTAACTTAATTTGTATTTTTTTGTCATTGATGTAGCTCTATCAGGATTATTGCCTTTGCTTGAGTAGTGTAAATGTTATTTGGTAAATCTGAATCTCTTCAAAGGGCAATCCTTTTTGCTGCCTATGAATTTTGCAATTTATCTTCATTCATTCATTCATTAATTCATTTACTCAAAAATTTATAAACAAATCAATAAGCATTTATTAAGAACTTACCATGTCTCAGGTACTGTGGATACAAAGAAGGGCAAAAACATTTCCTTCCCTCACAAAATGTAAGTAGACATGTACATACTAAATATACATGTATATATATACATATATATATACAAATATACATGCATATATATTTATACATATGAGGAGAGAGAGAGAAAAGGAAGAAGAAAGAAGGAAAGAAAGGAAGGAAGGAAGGAAAATGGAAGGAAGGAAAGAAGGAAGAAAAGTAATCAGAGGGCAAAGGCAGAAGTAGTGAAGGATACTAGGAAAGACCTATTGCAAAGATTAAGATTTGAGATGTCTTGAAGGAAGCCAAGAAAGTCCAAAAGGAGAGGTAAGGAAAAAGTATTATAAGTATGGGAGTCAGTCAGTGAAAAGGTACAGTTTAGAGAAGGAGTGTTATGTTCTAAGAACAACAGGAAGGCCATTGCTAATGCATTGTTACGGACATGGAAAGGAGATAGGAAAAGTCCAGTTTGTAAAGAGCTGTAATGTTAATTATGTTAATGAGAGTTAAAGATCTCTGTCCATCCATGTTCCTGCCCACTAAGGGAATCTTGATTAGGGGAGATTTGTTTTGTAGGAAGGCCCACAACTCTTCTTAATTTTTATTGAGGCACTGGTTCACAAAGGATGTGATGCCCTCTGATTCTGAAAAGTGTATTACACTCTGAGGTAAGGTTTTGCTTTGGGATTTGCTCATTGGAATTGTCCTTTGGTCAGACAAGATTCTGCATAGCTATTTAGAAGTCCTTCAGCTTTGAAAACTCAGATGTTTGTGCTTCTCTCTCTGGAAACTATGTATGTATTTATGTAATAGTTAGGGAAGCAACAGGTCTGTTGATCTGTGATGTATGCATTGCTTATGGTCAGACAGTTGGAAGCCCTGTCTGTTGGTCTTTATTTCTCTACTTGGATTTCCTTCATTAGTGAATGTAATTAAAGAAGACTGTTGACTCCTCAAAAGTTGTTTTCCTTGGTGGAGCCAAGATGGCAGGGTAGAAGGACAGACCTGCTCTAGCTCTCCTCCCATAACCCATAAAATACTGTAAAA
Source organism: Notamacropus eugenii (assembly GCF_028372415.1). Lineage (NCBI taxonomy): Eukaryota > Metazoa > Chordata > Mammalia > Diprotodontia > Macropodidae > Notamacropus > Notamacropus eugenii. The sequence goes on along the minus strand of NC_092876.1, from coordinate 147,863,646 downwards.
CATGACTGTAAACAAATTCTAGAGCAGCAGAAGTCACAAAACAACAGAGCGAAAGAAATTTCCAGCCCAAGATATCCTGGAGGGCTGACAGGAAAGGTCTATAGTATCAGGCTCAGAGCAAAGTGCAGCCTAGGCGTGGCCACACACGCATCACAGATAGGCCTGGAGTAGGCTTCAGGATCATGGCTGGCAGCTGCAGTTCCCAGATTTCTCAACCCACAAACACCAAAGACAGCTTCAGAGGTCAGTAAGAAAGCTCTTTCTCCTGGGTGAGAGGAGAGCCGGTCTGACTCCAGCCCCAGCCTCAGGGTGGCAGCAGACACTGCAGAAACAATGTCCACTTTTGGAGCCTTAGGCCCAAAGACCCTGGGGGAATGGAATGGCTGATCTGGGTCTCAGTTCTGAGTAGCAGTCCTGGGGTGAGGAGAAGTGCTGGCATAGCAGAGCTGGTGCTGGTTGTGAAGAGGGAATCCTACTCACAGATACTGGGCAGAAAAGAGTGCTTGGGGTTGCTCACAGACCAGAGAACAGGCCAGGAGAGGAGTAAACTCCTCTCCCTTGATTGTGCCACCATGGAGGAACTGAAAACTTTCAGGTCCTTAGAGTAAACTCTCCACTTGACAAAGGACTCAAAAGACAAGTAACTGGCTGGGGAAATGCTCCAAAAAGGGGAAAAAATAAGACTATTGAAGGTTACTTTCTTGGTGAAAAGGTATTTTCTTCCATCCTTTCAGATGAGGAAGAACAAAGCATACCACCAGAGGAAGACATAAAAGTCAAGGCTTCTACATCCAAAACCTCCAAAAAAAATATGCAATGGTCTAAGGCCATGGAAGAGCTCAAAAAGGATTTTGAAAATCATGTAAGAGAGTTAGAGGAAAAATTGGGAAGAGAAATGAGAATGATGCAAGAAAATCATGAAAAGCAAGTCAACAACTTGCTAAAGGATATCCAAAAAATGCTGAAGAAAATGACATCTTTAAAAACAGACTTACCCAAAAAGCCAATGAGGAGAAGAATGCTTTAAAAAGCAGAATGGGCCACATGAAAAAGGAGGTTCAAAAGCTCACTGAAGAAAATAGTTCTTTAAATATTAGCATGGAGCAGATGGAAGTTAATGACTTTATGAGAAACCAAGGAATTATAAAACAAAACCAAAAGAATAAAAAAATGGAAGACAATGTGAAATATCTCATTTGGAAAAACAAATGACCTGGAAAATAGCTCCAGGAGAGATAATTTAAAAATTATTGGTCTACCTGAAAATCATGATAAAAAAAAGAGCCTAGACACCATCTTCCAAGAAATTATCAAGGAAAACTACCCTGATATTCTAGAACCAGAAGGCAAAATAGAAATGGAAAGAAATCACTGATCACCTCCTGAAAGAGATCCCAAAAGGAAAACTCCTAGTAATATTGTAGCCAAATTCCAGAGTTCCCAGGTCAAGGAGAAAATATTAAAAACAGTCATAAAGAAACAAATCAAGTATTGTGGAAATACAATCAGGATAACACAGGATTTAGCAGCTTCCACACCAACAGATTAAAGGGCTTGGAATATGATATTCCAGAGGTCGAAAGAGATAGGATTAAAACCAAGAATCACCTACCCAGAAAAATAAGTATAATACTTCAGGGGGGAAATGGAATATTAGTGAAATAGAGAACTTCCAAGCATTCTTGTTGAAAAGACCAGAGCTGAATAGAAAATTTGACTTTCAAATATAAGAATAAAGAGATACATGAAAAGGTAAACAGGAAAGAGAAGCCATAATGGGCTCATTAAAGTTGAATTGTTTACATTCCTACCTGAAAAGATGTTATTTGTAACTCATGAGAACATTTTCAGCATTAGGGTAGTTAGAGGGAATATATATATAGGTGTGTATGGGTATGTGTGTGTATTATGTGTGTGTAGGTATGTATATGTACATGAGGGTATGTATCTATATATATTATATATATACACATATGTATATATCTGTGTGTGTGTGTATATATATATATATATACATATGTATATATATACATAGAGGATACAGTGTGGGCTGAATATGAAATGAAATGAAATGAATATGAAAAAAATAAAATTTACCGTTGAATGGAATGTACCAGGAGTAAGAGAAAGGGAAAGGTAGAATGTAGCAAATCATCTCACATAAAAGAGGGAAGAAAGAGTTTTTACAATGGAGGGGAAGAGGGGGAAGAGGAAAGGAAATAATTGAGCCTTAGTCTCATAGGATTTGGCTTAAGGAGGGAATAACACATTCAATTGGACATGTAAATCTATTTTACCCTGAAAGAAGGCAAGGGGGAATGGGATAGAAGAGAGAAGATAATAGCAAGAACAGTAAATTGGGAAAAGGGATAATCAGAAGCAAGCACTATTGTGGGGGGACAGGTCAAGGGAGAGAATGAAATAAATGAAGGGCAGGATAGGACAGAAGGAAATGTGATTAGCCTTTTACAACATAACTATTATGGAAGTGGTTTGCATTGTTACACATGTCTGACCTATATTGAATTGTTTGTTTTCTCAATGAGGGTAGACAGGGAGGGAGGGAGAATATGGAACTCAAAGTTTTAAGAAAGAATGTTAAAAACTGTTTTAGCATGTAACTGGAAATCAAGCTATATAGACAATGAAGTATAGAAATCTATTTTGCCCTACAGGAAAACAGAGGGGAAGGGGGAGGGAAGAAGGGTGGGTAATAGAAGGGAGGATGACTGGAGGAGGGAGCGAATGGGGATGCATAATGTCCTGGAGTGGAGGGGAGGGAGAGATGAGGAGAAAATTTTAAATTCAAATTCTTGTGGAAGTGAATGTTAAGAAGTGAAAAATAAAGGAATTATTTTTTTTATGTTGCTTTTCTTTTAGAAAAGCAGATCTAAGAAACCAAGCTAGCAGGCCATCCTGGATGTGTCAGCATGTTCACTGCTACAAGAGCTTTAAAAGACAAATAGAGGATTTTATATTTGATCCTTGATGTATCCTCTAATCCACTAAAGTTTATAGGTTGGGGTGGGGTGTATGACATGGTCATACCTTTCTTTTAGGGAGATTACCCTGACAGTTGAGTAGAAGATATGTTGTAATGGGGAGGTTTGAAGCAAGGAAATCAACCATAAGGCTATTGTAATGGTCCAGATATGAAATAATGAGGGCTTATGACAGGATGGCAGTTATGTGAGTGAGAGAAGGGAATATTATAGCAGAGATGTTATAAAGGTAGAAACAACAAGATTTTGCAACAGATAAATGGAGTGGGTAGTCAAGGATGATTCTGAGGCTGCAAACTTAGGTAAGAAGATGGTGATACCATTGAGATTAATAGGAAAATTTGAGAGAGAGGAAGATTTTGAGCAAAAAATAAGGATTCTACTTTTAATAGATTGAGTTTGAGCTATCTATAGGACTTCCAGTTCAAAAGGTCCAAGAGGCAGTTGGTAATATGAGACTGGATGTCAGGAGAGAGGTTAGGGTAAATACATCTGTGAATCATAGGCATAGAAATGATTATTAACACCTTGGGAGTGAGTTCTGTGTACAAAACTACTAGAATATAAGATTCATGAGAAACGTGGCTGTATTTTATATAGACTTTGTTTCAGAAATCTCCCCAACTATTATTGCCTTCCTGCTCAAAATCACCTAGTGTATATTTATCATCAAATAAGCTTAGAAAAGTAGGTTGGATCCAGCTTTTAGATGTCAAAAAAAAACTGGTATTTGACCTAAAAGGTATTAGAGATCAGGGGAGTGACATGGTTAGATATATGAGAAACATAAAACAGAAGCATTTGCTCACTTAAGGTCATGTAGGAGATCTAATATAGAGGCTATCAGCTTTATCATTCAAGTAAAACAGCCCTCTCCAAAGTTACCAATCACCTCTTAACTGACAGATCCAATTGCCTTTTCTCAATCCTCATCCTTGACTACATTGTAATATTTGTCAGTGTTGACTCCCAGAGTACATAAGTTTCCTCCTGGATAAACTTTCCTCTTTACTGTTAGCTGGTGAAGTCATCAAGTGAGAAGGTATAGGAGTCTTTAGACTTTCATGACACTTCTTGCTCTTGGTTCTCCAACTCACTGTCTGTCTGACCACTCATCTCCATCTTCTACAGTGGTTCATCATTCATATTCTGCCCTCTAGCTGCAGGTTTTATCTCGACCTTCTTCTCAAGTCTTGGGATCATAGATCTAGAAATGGAAGGAGTCTCAGAGAACATTGACTTCTACCCCTCATTACTAAAGATGCTGAGGCCCAACAATCTGAAATGATTTTCCCACAAGGTCACCCAGGCAAGAGTAGAGGTGGAATTCCACTCAAGTCCTCTGAGTCTCAAGTCACTCTGAGCCAGAGTTCTTTCACTGGCTTTGGTTTTATCATTTGTAAAATGATGGACAGATGCTCACTGAGTTCCCATCGTATTGTAAGATTCTGACCCTACATCCAAATTATTCTGTCTCTTTTGATGATCTCATATACCTCTGTGGACTTGATTATCATCTCTGTGCAGATGACTCCTAAATCTATATATTGTCTCAGTTTTTCTCTTAATAATCTAGTCTCACATCAACAGCTACCTAATGTAGCAGTGGGGAACCTGCGTTCTCAAGGCCACATGTGGCCTTCTAGGTCCTTGAGGGTGGCCTTTAGAGGGAGTCCCAGTTTTATAGAGCAAATCATTTTACTAAGGGAATTAGTTCTGTGAAGTTCGGATTCAGTCAAAGGGCCACACTTGAGGCCCTTGAGGGCCAGATGTAGCCTCAAGGTCCCAGGTTCCCCAGCCTTGACCTGGTGAATATCCAAAGGGTGCTTAAAACTAACCTTATCCAAAATAGAACTCATTATCTTTTTCCAAAAATCTATTCTTCCCCCTCTTTGTTTTCCTCCCCTCCTTAACTCCATCCTTCCTGCCCCATCCTTTTCAAAGGAAAGCTATTGCAGAAGACGTAAAATATAAATATTACAGTCTACAATGCAAATAAAAATTGTGCTGAGACATGGGAGCTGAATTATATAGATTAGATTTATATATTTTCAAGAGAATAATGGGTTTAAAATATTTAAAATATACAAGCTATTATGTAGAGTGACTATTATATTCATTTTAAGAAAGCTCAAAACTAGAGGTTAAACTACTTTATGCTTTTCCTTGATTATGAAGAACTCACAGGCTTGATTTTCTCCAGGGCATGACTTCATAATCTCAGGGGGATGCACAGAATCATTCTGGAGTCTCTAAGAAAACATCAAACACCTTGTTTTCATTTAAGTCCGAAGTCAATACTTAGCAGTACAGGCCAGTCATTGAAAGTGCCCCTTTCTGCATACAAAAGACTACACATCTATTTATGTGGGCCCAAGAAGAATGTTAAAGAGAGAGAGAGAGAGAGGCATCTATAAAGGAAGAGAATAGAAAATGTAAAGGGCCAGAAAGTAATTTTTTTTAAATGAAACTGTATCAATGGGTGTCTGTTTATACTGTTTGACTAGACAGCCACATTTTCCACTCCCCAATATCTTTTTTGATATGCATCTTTTTTAAGCTTGGAATTATGCTAAAAACCTTAAAGAACATCAGAAATAAAAAGGCAAGTATAAAAATAGAAACCCAATCTTTTTGCATTTCAAAGCAGTAAGTTCTATTCTATTTTATTCAGCCTGTTCTTGTAACATTTGGGCTTTATCATTTGCCACATACCAGGCTACCCCAATGCATCTTCATTAGGAAGACAAAACAGCTTCTAAAAGCCAGACAGACTGTATTGAATAAGTTTTGCTCAGATAGAGTAATCAGTATTATATCATCCATTTTATTTTTCATCTGAACTGTTTTAAAATCCTATGTGGAGCACTCTACTGTCTATCAAACAGGGTTAGTCATTGACAGCAATTTTGACTTTTGTTCTGCTACTGGACTCTGATGACTCAGGAAGAGAGAGTTTGGTTTATGACTTTGTGCAACTCTGCTTCACTTAAATCCAATTCACACACAAGTCAAGACATCACCAGTGAAGTCACGGGCCCTGTTTGAAAATAAAGGATGAACCACAAAAACCAGACAGAGCTTAGTAAGAGATACTATTCAGGGTCTGGGCAGTAAGGGGCTGCAGTGGATAAAGTGCTGGGTCTACAGTCAGGAAGACTCATCTTCCTGAGATCATATCTGGCCTCAGACACTTACTAGCTGTGTGACCTTGGGCAAGTTACTTAACTCTATTTGCCTCAATTCCTCATCTGTAAAATGAGCTGGAGAAGGAAATGGCAAACTACCCTAGTGGACAACAAAAAGCATCAAGAAGAGTCAAATCAGACAGAACACAAACATCTAGGTTCCATAGCCCACCTGAGAGTACCTCTTTCTAACCGCTGAGAGAAATTGTTATTTTTCTTCTGTTATTGTTCTTTCTGTTATTGTTATTTCTCTCTATATTAGTAACCAATTGTTGAATTAGGACTAAGGTTTTTCCTCTTTTCTACTTTTTCATTCATAAACCAGTCCCTGTAGGTTATTCAAGCAACCTTCAAAGTACAGGGCCAGTGATGAGAGGGAAAATGGATTTGTTCAAAGGGTAAAGAAATTTTAGTTTAGGTGAATTGATGGATTCAGGCCCATTGCATTTTACTCAAACAGGTTTGGGTAAAAGTGGATTCTCCCTTTTGTCTAGATTACCCTAGATGGGTGACATGGGTATAAATAAGTCTCTTTGTCCAAGACTAAGTGATCAGTCATGTCCCACAGACTCTCCTTAGAATAAACCTCCCTCTCATTATAATATTCATTTTCCCATTACTTGTTAAACAATTAGAGGTGAAACTCACCCTCAGGGAAACACCCATTCTTCCAAAACATATAAGCATTGAGTGGGTTCCATGAGGGATCTTTGGCATTTGAGAGTGTCCCTGATCCCTTTTGTTAATTATCTGCTAGCATGATTAATAAAATGATTGATTTACCCAGAAACTAAGTCTCTTGAACATTTTTATACATCACATCACAAGCTAAGAAAAAAGCATGATTCAAAAACGTTCTCACTTTCTGACCTTTGGAATCACAAAGATGTCTCATGAGAAAAACAGCACTGGTGTAGACATAATTTTAAGTAATTGCTTATTGCCTTCACTTCTTTCACTTTCACCTCTCTGAGATCTGGCTTCCAAACACATCACACAACTGAAATGACCTTCTCCATGGTTAACCAGAGATCTCTGAATTGCTAAATCTTAGCATCTTTTCTCAGTCCTTATCCTTCTTGACCTCTCTACAATACTTCATACTGTGGACCACCTTCTTTTCATTGATATTCTCTCCTCTATGTGTTTTTATGACACTCTTCACTCTCCTCCTATATGTTTGATCACTCTTCCTATCTCCTTTGCTGGATCATCAACATCACACTCACTAATATTGGGCTGGCTGTGTTTTTGGTCCTCTTCTCTTTTTTATCTATATTTTCTCACTTGATGACCTCACTGGATAATAGTAATTCAGTTATCATGGTAATGATTTCCAGATCAATAAATTCAGACTAGTCTCTCCTCTGAGCTCCAGTCTGAGATCACCAACTTCCTATAAGACATTTTGAATTAAATAGGTCATTGGCATCTCAAAGTTAATGTATACAGAAGTCATTATATATCGATCTAAACCCACTCCTCTTCCAAATTTTCCTATTACTGTGAAAGGCATTGAAATTTTTCTAGTTGTCCAGATTTGTAACCTCAGAGTCACCTTCTCCTCACTCTCATTCATCCTATATCTATAATCAATCTCTAAAGTTTTTCTATAACTATTATATCTTTCACCTCATTCTCTCTACTCACACAGTTTAGTCAAGCCCTTGTCATCTCTCTCCCGGACCATTACAATAGTTTCCCAATTATTTTCCCTGCCTCAAATTTCTCCCCACTCTGATCCAAATTTTTTCCTTAAAAAAGCAGATCTGGCCATAATTCTCCATTATTCAATAAATTTCAATGACTCTACATTACTTCTAAGATCAATTATAAACTTCTTTTTATATCCCTTAAAACTCGTTATGAGCTTTTCTCTTCCTGCCTATGGCAAATAGGTGGTAACATGGATAGAGTGCTGTAACTGGAATCAGATAGACATGAATTCAAATCCTGCCTCAGACATTTACTAGTCATGTAACCTTGGGCAAGTCACCTAATTTATGTCTGCCTCAGTTTCCTCATCTCTAAAATAACATAAATACTATCATTTACTTCCCTGAGTTGTTGTGAGGATCAAATGAGATCATATTTGTAAAGTGCTTCATAAAACCTCAAGTACTGTATAAACATTACCTATTATCTCAATAATCTTACCTATTACTTTGTGTACATGAACTATGTAGTACTTGATTTGAAAACCACATTCCATAACCTAATGCCTATACTTTCTTAGGACATCACATATATGTACCTACACACATGCATACATTTATTATTCACATATATGTACCTTTCATATATGAGGACATGTTGTTTTCTATGTCTGTTATATATGTACATGTATAAATTTATGTGTATGTTGGTTTCCCTGTGAGAATGTAATCTTTTTAAAGGCAACTTATTCCACTTTGTATCCCCAATGTTTTCACAATTTTTTTTAATTCATTCTTTCATTCAGAGGTTTCTATACAGCAGAGGAAAAGTGAGGCTGGCACCTGCACAGCCCTCCCTCACTCAAAACAGTCAAGTGCAAGTCATGTCATCATTTCTCTGATGGCATGGTCTTCTTCGGCAACGAAAGACGAACTCAGTGATCACAATCTATGCAACAGGAAGAGGAAGATACTTTGACATTTCTGTGATTTCATCACTGGAGGCAATCCCTCCATGGATATAAATCATACATTCTCCAGGCTTCTTCATCCATGTGATTCTTATCCATAGTGTATAATCCAACTTCCCTCATATCTTCCATTGGTTCTTTTAATACTAGAAAAACAAGCATATAAATTAATGATAATTTTTATAGTTTTATTATAATGCACTAAAATTTACTTTATTTTCTCTTATCTGTGCAAATGAACTTTAAATACAAATAATTATTCAGCATATGTTAGAATTTTACTTTGAAATAAATATTATCACCCTGCTATCTCTATTTTCTTTAATTTATGGATTTTTTAAAAAATGTCCTGCTTCAATTAAGGCTTTCAAGGTATTCTTCAATTCTGGTCCTTCTAATTAGTATGCCAAATGTGATGTATTATTAGGGCTATTGTCTCATTGTTGATCAATCAGCAAGCATTTCTCAAGTGCCCATTGTGTGCCTGGGACTATGCTAGGCACTAGAGAAACAGACAACAAAACAGTCCTTGCCCTTAAGGAGTTTCCATTTTAATAAGAGGAAAACATATTAGGCGTAAATGAAACCTATGTAAGGCAGCCTGGGCTGAGAAGGAACCAGCAGCTGGAAGGGTGGACCAGGAAAAGCTTAATAAAGAAAGCAGCACTTAACAAAAAAAAAACACCCTCTGATAAAATCTATTATAGATCAGCGATGAACTGGAACCAAATTTAAGTAGGAAATTGGACTGGATGACATTTGGAAAACTAAACAGGAAATTCAATGATCCCAAATTTGTTTTGTGCCACGAAACTTTATATTTTTAATACCAATATTCTATTGGTGATGCTATATGACTGTCAGTCACAGAAATTCAATAATCCAAAGAACAATGAGAAGTCACATGGTAGGTGTAAGTAGATGACATAGCATGGGAAACTGACCATCTAGGACATATGGAAACAGAACCATGTGTGCAGGGTAGTTACATACTAATATAATTTATTTTCTTGCTTATTATCATACATGACACTAATCTCCTGTTTCTGTGTCTTTGAAGTGATGATTTCCCATGCCAGGAAAGTATTCCCTCTTTTCCCTCCACTTTTTAGAACTCCTGGTCTCCTTAAAGACTCAGGTTAAGTTGGATCAGGTCACCTCTGACGTAGTGTTACTACTGGGACTTGAATCCTTTACTCATTCCACAACCCCACAAAATAAACGCACCTTAAAAATACACATGACACAATGGCTAACCATTATTCCATAGGACTAATAATAAAACAGGCTAACCACCTCTTAAGAGTAAGGTACAGAAAGGAATACATTTCCAGACACAGCCAATGTGGGACCTTGTTTAATTTGACTCTGCATTTTAATTACAGAGTTTTTCTATTCTTTATTTTTCACAGGAGTAGGGGAGGAGGGTAGGGATGGAATTGCCTCTCCTTTTCAAAAACAATTAATGAGGATCACTGAAGAATTTTTAAATGTACAGCAGTGAATGGAATGAAGGCCAGAAGGAATCTGAGACAAACAAGACAGTTTTGAAAGTTACATCGAATACTAATTATTATATTATTTTTTTACTTAAAATCATTTTATATTTAATGATTTTGTGCTTAAAATTATTTTGTCCTTATCTTATACTTAAATTTATTTTATACTCAGATTATTTTATATCTTATTTTACTTCATATGTAAATTTAATTTTACTTATTATTCATTTATTTTATTTATTATTTTATACTTAAACTATTATTTACACATAAATTGTACTTAAATTATTATTATATACTTATTTTTATTTCATACTTAAAATTATTTGTACTTAATTATTTTATGATGATTTTATACTTAAAATTATTTGATACTTGAAATTATTTCATACTTTAAAATTATAACAACCTCTGGCCACAAAAGTCTTTCCTGGGAGTTGTAGTTTTACCCAGTTTTGAAAGAGAAGAAACTAACCTAGATCATCCCTAGGTGAGGGAGGAAGAGGTTTTTTTCATTAGTAATAATAGTAAGAGTTTAGGGGGAGAGGACGCTTGAGGAGAAGGAAGATAGGAAAAAGGGCAGTCAGCACACTCACATCTATCAATTAAGTTCATCATCTCCTGTGGGTACTGTTCATGGCTCCCCAAAACAAGTATAATAGTAACGTCAAAGACCATTGATCACAGATCACCACGACAGATATAATAGTAATAAACTATTACAAGAATTACCAGATGTGATGTGGACAAGACGTGAGTACATGCTATCGAGAAAATAGTGCCCATAGATTTGCCCAATGCAGGACTGCCGCAAACATTCAATCTGTAAAAAACAAAAAAAAATAGCATCTGCAAAGTGCAATAAAGCAAAGCACAATAAAATGAGGTATGCCTATAAATGTTCCTGCATCTAACTGAAGAAATGATCAAACTGAAATTTAAAATCAAGGCTAATCCACATTCCAAAATGTACACTAGCGGAAAGCTAAACCATTTTTCCTTCTTTGAATAATGCAAGCTATTATCAGAAAGTCATAGCATACAGTAGAGACTCCCAGACCAACTTGTTACACATCTCCTTGAGAGGGTTAAATAATCAAGAGGTGCAGTTTTAAGAATAATACAAGTAGCTCAGGAAATAGAATTTCAGACATATTAAAAAAAATAGCATTTTCAAGCTTTTTTTTTTTTTCCAACAGAGAGGATGAATGGTGCAATGAAAAGTATAGTGGGTCTGAAGCTAAGGACCTGGATTCAGATGCCAGCTTTTCTACCTATGGGCTATGAAAGTTAACAATGAGATGAGGCAGAGAAGATCCAGTCCTACCTTATTCCTAGTCTTTTACACCGAGAAGTAGAAATCACTAATTATTTTTTCTGTCCAATGTTGGGTCATGAGGAATATATACTCCTGATATCTTGACATCCCTTAAGATACTACATCTGGGTTAAACTACATTGAGCATATAACAATATCCATCATTCTCCCTTCCCCCAAATAATACATTTCTAAAATGTTATCATTTCTATCTCCTCAATATCTCCCACATATCCCCTCAACCCACTCACGAAACCAACACTCTAGTTCAGGTTCTCATTACCTCTCTCCTGGACCATTGCTAGAAATTTCTAATTGATTAGTCTCTATGTCTCAAGTTATTCTCCACTTCAATCTCTTCTCCATACAGCTAAGAAAACTATTTTCCTAAAGTACATGCCAGACCATTTTACTCCTCTACTCAACAAGCACCTTTGCCTGCCTATGATCTCTAGGATCAATTACAAATTCTTCTCCTTAGTTTTTGAAGATCTTTATGATCTCACTTCATTCTGCCTTTTAACTTTATTTGATGGTTCATCTAAACTGTACTTCCATCTTTTTTGCATGAGATCTTTCCTGGCTCTGTTAGGTTTAACATTTTACCCCTGCTGCCAAAGTTGCCTTGTATTTGTTTTATGTATTTTACGTGTTCTCAGATATATTCATGTTATCTCCCTCACTTGAATAGAAGCTTCTTGAGGGCAAGTACTGTTTCATTTTTGTCTTTGTATCTCCAGTACCCATCACAGCAAGTGGCAAATAGTAAGTCCTTAGTTAATGCTTGTGGATTGATTGATAATGCAATACATAAAACAGCCCAAATAGTGAAGTTACATTCTCTACATATTAGAGATATTCTGTCATTGATCATCAATTAGCAACATACATAGTCTCTTCCCCCATAACTCTTGGAGCATCATAATAAGTCTGCTCATTTATCAGGTAGCCCTGGGAATCCTACAGTGACCTCCATTCTGTTCATGTCTTCATTAACCTCAGAACCACTAGGCTATAATCCTAACACTAACCTTATGGGTGTCCCAGGCAGGATGTTACTATCTCTGCATTCTAATAAGTCAGGCTCTATAAATGACTTCCATTCTCTTGAGGTCTCCTCATCGTGTTTGTTTATCAGGAAATGAGCAGAAACTGAATTAAATCTCTTTCTCAACGTCTATCCATAATATGGTATTCCTTAGGCTAGAATAGTTTTATCCAACTTCCCCAACTCTTAAGGGCATGCCGAAAAGCAATTTCCTCCTCATTCAAAAAACAGTACAGATCCTCTAAACAAGAATCATCATTTGACTCCAAAAGTCCATCTGCTACAGTTGATCTGTGTCTCTTGCCCTACCAGTCACCTAGTAGTTTAATAACTAACTCTTTAATGCAGATCAGGTAATACTTTGCAAGCCCTAAACCTTCTCCAGGCTTTAAAGTATGAGGCAACTTCACTGTGGGTTAGTGAAGGGCTGTCACTTCCAAGGTGTTGTGGCTATCCCCTTGGCTGGCCCCTCTCAGCTGATATACACTCATCTTGAACCTTTTCCTTTCCTGTTCCTTCTATCTATTTCCATTCGTTGCGATCAGGCTCTCTCTCCTGACAACACCATTTCTCTGGCCTCCATTTCCAACTCTGTCTGCAGTTTCACCTCTTCATCCCTGGCACTCTGATCATGATGGAGAAGTCAGAATTTTCTTTCTTCCCTTGTGACTATTTTGTTTGGTGATATCATTGGCTTCCATCAATTCAATTATCATATCTAATGTAGATGATTATTAGTTTTATTTATTGAGCCTTAACCTCTCTTCCAACTTTTAGTCTTGTGTATCCAGGTGCCAAATTATATATCTCAAATTGGCAACATCTTAAACTCTGTACGTTCAAAAGTGAACTCATCTTTTCCCCTAATGCTTTCTCTCTTCCTAACTTCACTGTTAGTGTTTTGAGAGCATCACCATCCTCCCAGTCACCCAGATTCACAATCTAGGTATCATCCTCCACTCCTTCCTCTCATCTCCAATCCATTGCCAAGTCTTCTTGTTTCTACCTTTGTGACTCTTGTATATGTTCTCTTCTCAGTTACTGATACTGCCAACACTCTGGTGTGGACCTTCATCACTTCATCCTTGCACTATGGTCTTCTGGCCTCAAGTCTCTCCTGATTTCAGTCCATTCTCCACTCAGCTATCAAAATGATTTTCTCAAATCTTAGGTCTGACCCTTTCTCAATAAATTCCAGTGGCTCCCTACTACTTCTAGGATGAAATGGGAAATTCTCTGTTTTGTTTTCAAAGCTCTTCACAACCTGCCCTATTTTTGTCTTTCAGTCTCTTTATATCTTACTCCTCTCCACGTACTCTAGGATTCAGTGACACTGGCCTCTTTATTGTTCCTCCCACAAGATACTCTATCTTCACATAATGGAATGTTATTGTTCCATAAAAAATGATGAGCAGGCAGACTTCAGAAAAACCTGGAAAGACTTGCATGAATTGATGCTGAGTGAACTGAGCAGAACCAGGAGACTACGGTACACAGTAACAGAAACATTTTGCAATGATCAACTATGATTGACTTAGCTCTTCTCAACAATATGATGATCTAGGACAAATCCAAAAGACTCATGATGTAAAATGCTATCCCCATCCAGAGAAAGAAATATGAAGTCTGAAAGAAGATCGAAGCATACCATTTTTCTTTTTGCTTTCTTTCTCATGGTTTTCTCCTTTAGTTCTAATTTTTCTTTCCCATGTGACTAATGTACACCATGTACATGTATGACCTCTATCAGATTATACACTATCTTTGGAAGGGAGAAGAGAGAGGAGGGGGAGAAAATTCAAAACTCAAAATCTTTTTTTTTTTAAATTAATTAATTAATTTATTTATTTGACATTCATTTTAACAAAATTGTGGGTTCCAAATTTTCTCCCCTTTTGTCCCCTTCCCCCACCCCAAAACACCGAGCATTCTAATTGCCCCTATCACCAATCTGCTCTCTCTCTTCTATCATCCCTCTCTGCCCTTGTCTCCATCTTCTCTTTTGTCCTGTAGGGCCAGATAGCTTTCTATACCCCTTTACCTATATTTCTTATTTCCTAGTGGCAAGAATATTACTCGACAGTTGTTCTTAACACTTTGAGTTCCAACTTCTTTACCTCCCTCCCTCCCCACCCCTTCCCTTTGGAAGGCAAGCAATTCAATATAGGCCAAATCTGTGTAGTTTTGCAAATGACTTCCATAATACTTGTGTTGTATAAGACTAACTATATTTCCCTCCATCCTATCCTGTCCCCCATTACTTCTATTCTCTTTTGATCCTGTCCCTCCCCATGAGTGTCGACCTCAAATTGCTCCCTCCTCCTCATGCCCTCCCTTCCATCATCCCCCCCACCCTGCTTATCCCCTTACTCCCCACTTTCCTGTATTGTAAGATAGGTTTTCATACCAAAATGAGTGTGCATTTTATTCTTTCCTTTAGTGGAATGTGATGGGAGTAAACTTCATGTTTTTCTCTCCCTCCCCTCTTTATCCCTCCACTAATAAGTCTTTTGCTTGCCTCTTTTATGAGAGATAATTTGCCCCATTCCATTTCTCCCTTTCTCCTCCCAACATATTTCTCTCTCACTGCTTGATTTCATTTTTTTAAGATATGATCCCATCCTCTTCAATTCCCTCTGTGCACTCTGTCTCTATATGTGTGTCGTGTGTGCATGTGTGTGTGTGTAATCCCACCCAGTACCCAGATACTGAAAAGTTTCAAGAGTTACAAATATTGTCTTTCCATTTAGGAATGTAAACAGTTCAACTTTAGTAAGTCCCTTATGACTTCTCTTTGCTGTTCACCTTTTCATGCTTCTCTTCATTCTTGTGTTTGAAAGTCAAATTTTCTTTTCAACTCTGGTCTTTTCATCAAGAATGCTTGAAAGTCCTCTATTTCATTGAAAGACCATTTTTTCCCCTGAAGTATTATACTCAGTTTTGCTGGGTAGTTTGCTGGTTGGTTTTAGTCCTAGTTCCTTTGACTTCTGGAATATCCTATTCCATGCCCTTCGATCCCTTAATGTAGAGGCTGCTAGATCTTGTGTTATCCTGATTGTATTTCCACAATACTTGAATTGTTTCTTTCTAGCTGCTTGCAATATTTTCTCCTTGACCTGGGAACTCTGGAATTTGGCCACAATGTTCCTAGGAGTTTCTCTTTTTGGATCTCTTTCATGCGGTGTTCTGTGGATTCCTTGAATATTTATTTTGCCCTCTGGTTCTAGAATCTCAGGGAAGTTTTCCTTGATAATTTCATGAAAGATGATGTCTAGGCTCTTTTTCTCATCATGGCTTTCAGGGAGTCCCAAAATTTTTAAATTGTCTCTCCTGGATCTATTTTCCAGGTCAGTTGTTTTTCCACTGAGATATTTCACATTATCTTCCATTTTTTCATTCTTTTGGTTTTGTTTTGTGATTTCTTGATTTCTCATAAAGTCATTAGCCTCCATCTGTTCCATTCTAATTTTGAAAGAACTATTTTCTTCAGTGAGCTTTTGAATCTCCTTTTCCATTTGGCTAATTCTGCTTTTGAAAGCATTCTTCTCCTCATTGGCTTTTTGAACCTCTTTTGTCAATTGAGTTAGCCTATTTTTCAAGGTGTTATTTTCTTCAGCATTTTTTTGGGTCTCCTTTAGCAGGGTGCTGACCTGCTGTTCATGCTTTGACTGCATGTCTCTCATTTCTCTTCCCAGCTTTTCCTCCACCTCTCTAACTTGATTTTCAAAATCCTTTTTGAGCTCTTCCATGGCCTGAGCCCATTGAGTGGGCTGGGATACAGAAGCCTTGATTTCTGTGCCTTTGCCTGATGGTAAGCATTGTTCTTCCTCATCAGAAAGGAAGGGAGGAAATGCCTGTTCACCAAGAAAGTAACCTTCTATAGTCTTATTTCTTTTCCCTTTTCTGGGCATTTTCCCAGCCAATGACTTGACCTCTGAATATTCTCCTCACACCCACCTCACCTCCTGATCCTCCCAGCCAGTGCTTGGGGTCTGAGATTCAAATGCTGCTTCCCAGCCTCAGGGCTTTGCATGGGGGCAGGGCCGCTATTCAGTGTGAGATTAAGTTCAGGTGTTCAGGTAGGGGCAGGGCTGCCTCTCAGGCTCAGTTCCCTCAGGGGCTTTATGCAGAGACCTTCAACAATGGATCCAGGCTCCTGCCTGCTTGGGGAGCCCTGGTCTGCCGCTGCCTCAGCTGTTGCCTTCCGAGGGGGCCTGAGTTATGGGGGCACCCCACTCCTCTCTCAACCCGCTAAAGAGACTCTCTCACCAACCCCCGTCACCTGTGGGTGGAGGGACCCACGTGGCTGCTGGAGATCCCGTCCCTGAAGCCCGCTCGGATCTGCTCATCTTGGTGCAGTGGGCGCAGCAGGGCTGTACTCGGCACCCAGTCCGCAGTGCGAAGGACCTTTTGCGAGAAGTTTGCAGGTTCCTCTGGAACAGAAATCTCCTTCGCTCCACTGTTCTGTGGCCTCTACTGCTCCAGAATTCGCCATAAGTTCCTTTTTACAGATGTTCTGTGGGTTGTGGGTTCGGTATGTGTGCATCTTTCTACTCCGCCATCTTGGCTCCACCCCCCAAAACTCAAAATCTTATAAAAGGGAATGTTAAAAACTAAAAATTAATAATTCTTTAAAAAATACTTTATCTTTCATCTCCATGCATTTTCACTGGCTGTCCTCCATGCCTGGAATTTTCTCTCTGCTTATCTCCATCTCTTGGCTTCCTTCAAGTCTCAGCTATAATCTCATTTTTTACAGGAAATCTTTCTGATTCTCCCTTAATTCTAATGTCTTTTCTCTCTTGATTGTCTCCAATTTGTCCTGCTTGTACACGTGTTTGCATATTGTCTCTTCCATTATATTGCTGAATCCTTTAGGGCAGAGCCTATTTTTGCCTTTCTCTTTATCAGTAGTGATTAGTACCATGTGTGTTACATAGTAGGTACTTATCAAGTGTTTTTTGACTGATTGTTTTGATCCTTGATCCCAGTCTCCTTATATTTCTCCATACCATCTGAATCTCTGACGCTCCCACAGACATTCTCCCCTCTACTTCAGTTCTATTAAAAATTTCTCTCAGTGGGGTACCCCTGTCATCCAGTCCCTGGATAACATCTAAAAATTGTGTAACATCCAACATGGACTTATGAAGGCAGTAGTCTGCAGGGAATCAAGTTTTGGCCAGGTCCTCTATGTCAGCTAATCTGTAAGCCAATCTAGTCCCACAAAATTATTCATGAAAACACTTGTGTCAAATGTAATCTTTGTTTCATTGAAGACTTTTAGTGGAGTATGTTTAGCTAGGCTCTGGTCTCGTGTGGTGTTGGCACATGACACAGTTTCTTGGAGCCACAAGCAAGAGTTGGGTGACAGATGGACATGAAAGGTAGGTAAGCAGTACTGAAAAGGGCTCAGCAGCCCTCACACCAGAAGTGCTAGTCCTCCCCAAATATCCTATACATTTAACTCAATGATTTAGGGGAATTTCAACCCCAGATATATGAAGACTTCCTCTAGTAGAATGGGCAGATGAAAACAATTTATTTCAACAGTCATGAAGGTGGCTGAAGCAAGCATTATGGAACACTTAGAGTTGGTGAGACATGCACAATGCTAAGGCTATACACTGCCTCCCACACTATCATCAGTCGTCTTGACTTTTGTCTTGCCATTGGACTTTTTCTCAGGGAGAGAGACAGAGGCTAATGATTTTGTGCAATTCTGCCTCATTGAAATCCTATTCATGTGCAAGGCAGGACATCACTCCATGATGTCATTCATTCTCTTCAAAAACAAAGGATGAACAAGAAGTCCCATGTAAGCCAATGATAGAAAAGGGCCAAATAACTGTAGTTATATAGATACAGTCTTGAACATTAGGTATAAATAGTTCATAATCTGGTATTTATAGTAGAAATACATGGCAAATTTCTTTGTGGGGAATGATCTTTTCATGTAGCAATGACATAGTGATCGTCTTCAATGCTATGGAAATGTTTTAAAATACCTGATGAGGAAGTTATGCATACTTTTTAACAATTTGTGTCAATTTGATGAGATAGTTTTAGGCATATTGACCAACATCTCACTGACATTGATCACATGTCACCACCATATTATTATGGTACCAGTGAGATTTAAAATACCAAACAATTAAGACTCAAAGAAATACAACAAATTACAAGCCCCAAATTCTCACCCTCATGACCTTTTAGAACAAGTCTGAGCCATGTTAGGAGACATTCTTGGAGCACGGTGTTATCAGCAATAGCAAGTGCTTTCTGTGGTTAGCAATCATGCACTTTCTTAATGACATATCTTAGTTCACCTTTATCAGACATACATCAATAAGCATAACTGGAGTTAGAAACTTTAGACTTGCCTATGATTGGTTGCATTTATAAATGGTTAACTCTTGTGCCATAGGTAGAATTTGGAAAAGACTGTTGGACATACCCAATGTTTTATTTAATTAATTTTTTAGCTACCTAAATAGATGGTTGAACTACTACTGTAAGGAAATATCCAGTCAGAATAGAAGAACTCACTCCTGAGTTCCACTTATCATACTTGAGATATTGCTTACTCTCCAGTAGACCAGCCCCCCAGCTCTGTTTCTGTTGGCAGCCCCTTTCCCTAACAGTCATTATATGTCTAGTATGGGAGTATTCTGTCACCACTGATTTTCTGGGGTTAAAGGTGAACCAGTCCTATTTTTATCTCTTAGTTCAACTAAAACAATAGTTGCTGAAGCATTTTTTCCAAAAAGAGATGAATAAAATGAAAAATTATACAAAAAAATACATATTTGGTAAGTTTATAGAGCACAAAAATCTTGTCTTTAAATAGATATAATCAAACTATAGATCTTCTAACACAACTCCCAAAGGAAGTTTGCCCTCATTCCTATTCTCAGTCCACCCCCTGTCTCAATATTCCTTTGGTTCTCCTTGCCCTTTCCCTGTATCAAGGTTGATAACGTAACCACACACTTATTCTAAGCATCACCAGGTCTAACCTAGGTCTTCCTCCCATGGTTCTTTAAGATTCTCCCATTAGATCTTAACTCTTCTTTGCTCATGGCATTCACCTCTAGAAGCAACTAGAACTCTTTCCTGCCTTCTAAACTGACCCTACATCTTGGGCCACCCACCAATTTCCTGTTTTTTCCTGGCTCTCAGTCTATTCACGGGAAATGGAACAGTACACATATCTTGACCTTAATCTACCTTGATGCTTCATAAGTCACTCAAATATCTTCAGGGGAATCATGTCTCAAAGTCCTAGTTCATTTCCAGCTCTGGCATCTTCTGATGCTGTAAATCTTCACAGTAACACTATCTTCTAGACCATAGAATTCAGAAGAAGGCTGATCCAGCTAGAAACCTAATGAGAGAACTTTTGCTGCTGAATTCCCAAAGGGACATTATGGTGGATAGTTTCATTTAAAAAGTAGACCCAAAGAGCATTATAATAAGACTTCAGTGTATATTTACCATTAGCCACCACAAATGCTGATCATTCTATTTAAGCAATAAAATTAGGATACAAAGGTTCAAATAACTGTTACAGGACATGGTAGGTCTTCCTGATGATGAATCTACTTTTTAATTAAGAGTAAGACATAATTAATAGCCCTGACATTTACACTCCTCATTTGTTCCACCATTTCATACACTACACTAATTGGCATCTGGAACAACAAGAAGCATCATTTTGAGCTGAACACTGATGCTACTGTTTCATTTTTTAAAACCTGCTGACTTGTCAGATTAGAATCATTTTTTTCTAATTGAATTTGCTTATTATTTTTTAGCACAATGAAAAGTTTTATATGGTAAAAGTTATGTTCACTTTTGCAGTTAGAATAAGTTATGTGTGTGAATTTACTGCCTGGACTACTTTCTTATACCTTTTTCAATGTTTTGTTATTAAATCATTTCAGTCATATCAGACCCTTTGTGATCCCATTTTGTGATTTTCTAGGCAAAGGTAATGGAGTGGTTTGCCATTTCCCTCTCCAGCTCATTTTATAAATGAGGAAACTGAGGCAAAGGAGTTTAAGTGACTTGCCCAGTGTCACACAGCTAGTAAGTATCTAAGGACAGATTTGAACTTGATGAATTCAAATGACACCAAGGAGAGTACTGATGGGAACACAGACAATAATAGTAGGAGATCATTACAGCTATGATCCCTAAGGTGTCAGCAGTGTGATCCAGTGGGGTTCATGTCAGAAGATTTGGGTTCAAGTCCCAGCTTACCTGCTTTCTAGCTCTGGGATAGATTCCTTAATTTCTCTGAATCTCAGCTTTTTCAACTATGAAATGGAAGTAACCAGCAAGATAACTCTCTTTTGAGTATTCGAAAACCTGTCTTCCACACATTCACCTTGACCCCAGACAGTGGGTAGAAGAAATTGTACCAATGAGTGTGAGCTGCAGACAGAGTAGATTTAAGTTCAATGGAAAGAAGAGATTCACAATTAGAGCCATCTAAAAATGAAATGGATTGTCTCAGGAGGCAATGGCTTCCTTTTAACTAAGTCTTCAAGTGAAGTTTAGATGACTACTGATTGGGATATTGAAGAAGAAATTACTGTTGAAGAAGAGGGTGGGCTAAATCAGAGATATCAAACCCATAGTCGGGAAACTCCCTAGTGAGACAGAACCAGATTAAAATATAAAAAATATGTAAAAATGTTTACCAAAATAAATAAAAATCCAATGCAACAAAGATGGTGTTAATTTTTGAGTTTTCTAGATCAGTCCTGGGATCTGCAGGGATCTATTTTTATTTGTTTGATACCACTGGACTAACTGGACTCTGAGGTGCCTCCCAACTCTGAGATATGAAGTAAATATTTCTACTTCTTATTTAATAGGGGTGTTTTAAGGATCAGATGAGATAATATATGCCTTGAAGTCATATGGTACTATGGAAATGTAAGCCATGTTCTGCTATAGAAATGTATGATTTTTCCTAGATTTCTCTTTGTGCCATGGGTATAGACGATGTCTATGTTTTTTAAACCCTCCTGTATGTCAGAGTTCACTTGAGCTGGCCTCAGGGCTTGGCCTTTCAAAGGAGATTATTTTATAATTCTGTGAACCAACAAGAGGGAAACAGGAGAGACATGGTAGTCATTGATAGATTAGACTATCATAGAGGCAAAATAGCATTGTGGATAGGACCCTCAACACGGTGTTAGGAGGAATGGGGTTCAGATACTGCCTCAGACACATTCTAGATGTGTGTCCTTGGGCAAATTATTTAACCATGCTCTTCTCCACTCTCCTAATCTATGAAATGGGTGGGAGGATGAATTTGAACTTCAAAATCCTTTTTAGTTCAAAATCTATGATCCTATGAGCATCTTCAGTGATGTCTTCCTGAGAGAGAGGACAGAAAGATACACAAGCACACACAGAGGTGTTGGACTACACACAGGCCTGGAGAGAAGCCTTGGAAGTCATGCAATCATCAAAGGGAATCCAGTCCCTCTAAGGGCTGATTCAGGGCAGAAATGCCAAATAAGAAATAGAACCTTAGTGAAAAAATGAGATGCTCAATGACAGAATATAGAAAAAGAGTTGAAAACACTGTATTCACTTCAGTTGAATCCTTCAAATTTATAGAAGACACATAGTTGCCTTCTATAATAGTAATATCATAATTATAATAATATATAATTAGTGTCTGTGTTTGGTGACCTAAATATTACCTGTGTGGCAGCTAGGCTCCAACTTCTGAAAAAAATCAGTTAGTTCTCTGACATGAAGAGGTTTACTGACCCAATCATCTATACTTTCAAAGGGGAAGAAGGACAGAGGAACATTCACTAAGGATCTCTATCTACCAGACCACCTAGATGCCTAATGATAAGATTTTAGGGTTTACAAAACAGTCTCCATACATTACGCCATTTAAATTGTAGGACCACACTGTGGAACAGATACTACAGCTATTACGAGAGACAGTTAAGTGGATATTAGGGGTAGCACCATGGATAGAGTACTGAGTTTGAAGTCAGGAAGACCTAAATTCAAATCTAATTTCAGACACTAGTTGTGTGAAGTTGGGCAAGTCACTTTAATCTCAATTTGCTTCAGTTTCCTCATTTGCAAAATAGGAATGATAATGCCACCCCTGTCACAGAGTTGTTGAGTAGATCAACTGAGATAATTGCAAAGTAGTAAGCATGATACATGGCAAATAGTAGGCATAACATACATGCTAGCTATTATTATCCCAGGACAGCTAGGTGGTACAGAGGGTAAAGTGCCAAGCCTTGAGTGAGGAAGACCTAAATTCAAATCAGGACTCGGACACTTCTTTCTTTCTTCCTTCCTTCCTTCCTCCCTTCCTTCCTTCCTCCCTCCCTCCTTTCTTTCTTTCTTTCTTTCTTTCTTTCTTTCTTTCTTTCTTTCTTTCTTTCTTTCTTTCTTTCTTTCTTTCCTAAAACCTTATGTGTGAGTAGTGTTTACTAGATACAGGGAATTCTATGAAAGAATTCCATAAATATATTTTGTGTAATTAGCAGAAATTGTGACTTTTCCAGAGATCACTGAGACTCAGGAGTTGATCTCTTGAAGCTCCAGGGCTACAAATTTTGCAAGGATTTCTTAGGACAGCTAGGTATAAGGAAATAATTGAGTTCAAATCCAATCTCAGACAAGTCCGTTCTAGCCATGTGATCCTGGCCAAGTCATGTAACATCTGTCAACCTCAATTTCCTTATCCATAAAATAAGAATTAATAATTATAATTACCTACCAGGATCATTATGAAAATCAAATGAGATATTTGTAAAGTGCTTTGCAAACCTATATAAATGCATACATACATACATACACACACACACATGTGTAAATGGTAGTTATGTACCTTCTGCAGAGGTACATAATCCTTCTAGCCCCTCTAGCATCCTATTTTCTTATCATTCCCTCCTTGGGCTATAACCAACTCTTCCCCTAGAGTAGTAACCTTTCCTTCCATAATCTCCTCACTGGGCCACTTGATAACTGGGCTTTAATGAAGCCTAGAGTAGGATGGTGAGAGAAGCCACACATTGCCTACCAAGCCTACTCTGGTGTTTTTCTATTTTTGGTGGTATTTTCCAGGGTTACCTGCTATTCATCCCATACATCTTTGCACAAGCACAATGATATCTGTACACAAAAGGACTGAGATTTTCTTGCTATTATTTCTGTGTGGTTTTAACTAAGATAGGCACTGACTTCAATTCAGTTAACCAAACATTGATTGATTAAATGACTGCTATGTGCAAAGCCCTATGCTAGGTGATGGGGCTAGAATGCTGAAAACCATCCCTGCCTTCAAGCAGAATATGCTCTCCTTAGGGATCTATCATTTACACAGATAGATAAGTATAGTTCTCATACAGGGAAACACAGCATAAGGAAAATAGAAGATGGAAAGATAACTAACAACTAAAAGAATCAGGAAAGATTTCATGGAGGGGGCAACTGTTCAGTTGATCCTTCAAGGGATTCCAAGTAGAGGAAATGAAGAGGGAGTGAAATCCAGGCCCAGGGGACTAGCTTATACAAAAATAGAGTAGCAGTTAGGATTTGGAAAATCAAGTGCACAGAGCTGCTAATATTCCAATTTGGCTGCACCGTAAATTCATAAAGGGGACCAGGTATCAGAGAAATGAGGTTGGAAAAGCAGTAAGAAACCAAATTATGGGAACTCTTCAATGCCAAGATGAAAACCATTGAGGACAAGTATTGAAAAAGCTATTACATTCTAAAATTAAAAGTCAGAGATGAGAATAACACCAACTCATCCACTGCTAACTACTCAATTAAACAATTGTCCCCCAATCTTACCTTATTTTGTCTATTTGTTCTACATATACATGGACCCCATCCCATTCCATTAACTTGGCAATGAAAAGTGAAAGGAAGGGTGGCTGCTGAATCTGTTAGTCTCTCTGGGAAAACAAGGAGGGGAACATAACTCACACATGGTTGATATTTTGCTTTACAGCTCAGATGCCAAAAAGTCTTTAACAGGCACTGAACAAATCATTGAGCATCTTTCACCTTTCTCTAAGTGTAAAATTAATGTTTCTAAATCCTCAATCATACCTCCTGGCAATACTTCAAAAGAGAACCTTCCCCAGCAACACTTATTCTAATTAACTACATTGGGTTTTACCTATTTAGGCATTCAGATCTCTCCAATAGTAACAGGTATTTGGTTTGCCAAAATTCAGTTCTTCACATGCAAAGTTAAAAGGCATTTGAACCATTAATTCCCAGGGCTCCAATATCAGGGAAATGGCAATTATGCTCTAAAAGTGAAAAACTCTCCCTTCTCTAGTTGACATCATTCTTTGTTCCTACTCCATTTGTTCTCATACGAAATGCCATCTCAAATTTTAAAAAGAGAAAAGAAAAAGAAAGGGAATAAGGAAAAAGGAAAAGAAGAAGGAAAGGGAAAAAAATGTATGGGAACTGAGTCCTCTCCTAAGAATGCATGCATTTCATTTTCTCAGCAAAGAATATTCTTTCTACCAACCTAATGGTAGGGCCCAAGTTTCCAATAAGCTAAAATTTCATCTTTTAACCACTACCCATTGTAATCTAAAATATGGTTATTTGGAACATACGACTTTTACCAAACAGTTGTGTTTGCCTGAATGGACCAATACCATTAATGTCTATTCCAGGCACCTGGTACCACTAAAAACACATGCACAGTGATATCCTGCCACCACTAAACATCCACCTTGTGGTTTGTGTTTGAGATTGATTTTTTTTTAATTTTGGAAGAGGCAGGTGCGATCTTTTTTTTTTTTTTAAGAAATTAGTTCTTAGGAGCAGTCTACTAGAAACAATCGATTCAAATCTTCAATTAAAAAAAGTTTACTGTATTATCCCCAAATTGTTATTGTGGGCATTCTTCCAATGTTGATTCATCCTTGCTAATCATTATGTGAAATAACATAGTTGTTGTCCTACCTCTAAATCCTATGATCCTAACCACACAGTGATGCACTTCTAGGACTCATGGTTTCCTAGCTCTGAAGGAACCTGATCTCCATTACTGACTGATATTTATTACCTGTATGGCCCTGGGGATGTCATCGTAACCTCATTAAGCCTCTATTTCCCTCTCTCTAGAATGAGAGAGTTGGATGAGAAGGTCTCTACAATCTCTTCCAGCTCTAAATCTATGATCCTATGACTTTAAGAAAGGTTTAAAGGTCATTTGACCAACTGCCTACATCTAAGCAGAATTATACTCAAATTGTCTTACCTTTTCCAAGTCTATTTGGTCTGCTTGCCATTTATTGCTCAATATGGTGAGTGGAGAGATTTCCACAGTGGCCTTACTCTAGGGTGTTGCAACTCCATACATTACACAGAGTTCCTGCTCCTACATGAGTTGTTCCCTAGTCTCCACTCCCATGCAAATTATAAGGATCATGCCAGTGGAAGGAGAGCAGAGGCATGAGTGGCAGTAGGTCTTCTCAGGGGAAGCAAGAAGAGTAATTGTTACTTCCTAGACCCATAAGAAACAAGGGCATCCAACATCAAATTATAAGATGATAAAACATCATCAAAAACAGTGAACACTAAGGAAAACAAAAACCCTTGGTGAGGGACAGTTCTTGAGACTAAAGGAAATGAGCAACCATTTACACAAAGGCTCTTTGAAGTAGAAATTCAGTAGCTCGTTTGGAAAGGAAGCAAAGACTGAGATTCTTGTGTCACAAAGAGCCACTAAGTAATACAGCAGAGAGAGAGCAGAGCCTGGAGTCAGGAAAAAACTGAATTCAAATCCATCATCAGACTCTTGTTAATTGCGTGCCTTTGCCCAAGTCACTTAACCTCTCCCACAATTTCCTCATCTATTGAAAAAAAATGATATTAATAGCACCTATCTCATAGCATTGTTTTGAGAATCAAATGAGATAAGAATTATAAAGTGCTTAACACAGTGTCTACCACACAGTAAGTGCTATATGAATGTTAGTTATTATTATTATTATTATTATAGGATGTTACAGCCAAAACAAGACTCTTTGTGTAGCAGTAACGATTATCTTTTCACTCAGAAATAAACTTCCTTTTGAAATAGTTACATTCTGCTAATTCCTTTTTTAGTTCTAGCTCATTGTTGGATTTCTTTGTCTGGAAACTGCCTTTAACCTTTGACTATCCTTTGACCATTTGGCAATTGGGGATTGACTTGTGTTTTTCTTTTATAAACTTGATTCAGTTCTCTTTATATTTGAGAAATGAGATCTTTATCAGAGATACTTGCTGCAAAAAATTTTATCCCAGTTTCCTAATTTCCTTCTAGTTTTGCTTGCATTGGTTTTGTTTGTACAAAAACTTTTCGATTTTATATAATCAAAATTATCTATCTTACATTTTGTAAAGCTCTCTATATTCTCTTTGGTCCTAAATTCTTCCTTTATCCATAAGTATTACAGATAAAGTATTCCATGGTCTCTTAATTTGTTTATGGTATCATCCTATATGTGTAAATCATGTACCCATTTTGATCTTATCTTAGTATATGATATGAAATGTTGGTCTATATCTACTTTCTGCCATACTGTTTTCCAGTTGACCTAGCATTTTTTGTCAAGTGATGATTTTTTTGTTCCAAAAGTTTGGATCTTTGGGTTTATTATAGATTACCATGGTCATTTACCATAATGTAATTTATACCTAATCTATTCCACTGATTCACCACTCTATTTCTTAGTACCAGACCGCTTTTCTGTTTCCTCCTATAACTCATTCAACTCCTTCAAAAATTTAGATGCTATACCATTTGGTGCATATATGTTTAGTATTGATATAACTTTATTTTCTATTGTACCTTTCAGAAAGATATAGTTTCTTTCCTTATTTCTTTTAATTAGGTCTCTTTTTGCTTTTGCTTTGTCTGACATTGTGATTGCTACCCCTGCTTTCTTTGCTGCAGTTGAAGTAAAATAAATTCTGCTCCAGCCTCTTACCTTTGCCCTGTGTGTATCTCTCTGCTTTAAATATGTCTTATAAACAACGTATTGTAGGATTCTGATTTGTAAACTATTCTGCTATCCTCTTCTCTTTATGAGTGAGTTCATCCCTACCCTATTTCTTTAGAGGAAAACCTCATTCTTTCAAGTACTTATGTTCAGAGCCTTGGCATCATCCTAGCATCCCCCCTTATCTTCACCCCATATCTAATGACTTTCCAAGTCTTCTGAATTCTACCTCAGGTAGTAGTGGGCTCCCAAAACCTGGTTGTTGTCCTTTGTTCTCTAAGAGAACCAAATGACATTACTATGCTGGAGTCAAGGTACATTACAATGTAAGGTACTATGACTGATAAGATCAATATGAGCTCAGAAGGCTAGAGCCATACAAACATTTAGAGTGGAGAAGTAAGGACTTAGTATGTGAAGGCACCATGCTAAGCACTGAAGATATAAATACCAAAAAGAAATAGTCCTATCCTGTAAGGAGTTTACATCCCACCACTCTAGTCAAGCTTAATGACAATTTAGGGGGAGCATGATAGCTGAGTTTCCAATTCAGGTGTAGCTTCGACTTCAACTCTGAGTGCCCTTTCAATTCTGAGATTGTGATTCTGTACTAGGCA
Organism: Notamacropus eugenii; assembly: GCF_028372415.1. Lineage (NCBI taxonomy): Eukaryota > Metazoa > Chordata > Mammalia > Diprotodontia > Macropodidae > Notamacropus > Notamacropus eugenii. Next base: position 147,835,328 of record NC_092876.1, on the reverse strand, counting down.
CCTATCTGGGCACATATTGTTTGCTCAGACTTTATGTTGTAGTTAAGGTTTTTTTTACCCTATGTACATCAGCATATTTTCCATTGTATTTCTGTTTATACAGCATAATATTACATTAGCATTTTTAGCAATTACATCACTCTGTTGAGTCATATTAAATTTATGGTTAATCAAACTCCAGATCTTTTTTTTCCACATGAATTGCTGCCAAGCCCGGATGCCTTGATTCTGCTTTTGTGCAATTGATTTTTTAATGTAAATGTCAAACTATATAGAAAGGATTTCTGCATTGAATGGATACTGTCTATGTTTCCAAAGAGTTTGTAATTCTGTAATTTTTATATTTTTCACTGCTTATTTCCATTTTGTTGGTCTTATTTGCTTGTTCCAAAACATTTGTTGAGTGCCTCCTCTCTGTAAGGTTTTTCAGATGACATAAAAAAATACAAAACATTTCTCTTGCCCTCCAGGAGCTGACAGTCTAGCACGTTATATGAGACAGATGCAGAAGTGACCAAAATAAAGTAAAAGGCAATATGCAGTGTACCACATGAGTGGCACAAGAGGAAGGGAAGGAGGAAATAAAATGTATTCAATGCCTATGTGACAAATACTATGCTAAGTGCTTTACAAATATTTCATCTGGTCCTTTCAGTGGAAAGATATGCAAGGAATCAGATCTAGCAGGAGTGATCAGGTAGGGTCTGGCAGAAATGGCATTAGAGCTGGACCTTGAAGGGTTGTAGAATTTTAATAGGGAGGACAACATTTCAGGAAGAAAGGACAACATGAAAAAGGAAATAACTCGAATTGACAAGTAATTGAAGTTTGTTAGGATAGTCGTTAGATTTGGGTAGGGAGTGGCAAGATAAGACTGAAAACATCCATTGAGATCAGAGATATTGTGGTCAAAAATGGTTATAAATGCCAGGTAAGAATTTTGGCCTTTGATAAACAATAAGGAGCTACTGAAAGTTTTTCAATGAAGATGTAATTTGGTCAGAGTGGTATTTGAAGGAAATTTATCAAGCAGCAATGTGCAAGATGCTATGGCTCAAGGAGAGTGTGGAGGCAAAGAGATTAATTATTATAGTAGTCCAGATTAGTTATTACAGTAGTCCAAGAACAATGTGTTGAGAACTTAAGGTAGCTTGAGCTAGGATGTTAACAATGCAGATGGAAATAAGGGAATAAAAATAAAATACATTAAAAATGAAAAATTGCCAAGATTTGGTGACTGACTGGGCATAGGGGACAAAGGAAGCAGAAGGATAAAAGATTATACCAAAGTCTTGAATTCATAATTTTAAAAATAGTTATAACATGCCAAGCCAGATAAAGTGACTAATTCCTGTAATCCCTGCTACAAGGGAGGCCTGAGACTAGCATATGCCTTTAGTATGGAAGTTCTGAGTCATAGGGAGCTAAGTTAATTGAGTGTCCATGCTAAACTTGTCATTAATATGGTAAACTCCTATCAGCAGGATGCCACTAGATTTCCTAGAGAGGGATGAGCCTTCAGGCCAATTTGGAAAAGGAAGATCCTGTGTGGATCAAAAAGTGGTGGGGCAATGAGCGAGGCCTGCAATTCTAGCCTGAGTGAGACAGGGGGACCCAGCCTTCCTGGGTCTCCAGGGAGAGAGAATAGCTATCTATACCAGTTTACGAAGTCAAGGGTCAGAAAGAACAACTGGTTTTAAGGAAAAGTAGTGTTTGCTTTTTTATACACATTAAACTTTGGTTCCAATGTTACGTAACAAGTAGGAAAATAGGTATGATTGACAGGAGCTTAGGACAGCAGACAGGGCTAGAGAAGTACACTTGGGAATCCATATTTGAAACTGTAGGCCTAAATGAGATCTCCAAGTGACACAGGAGAAGAAGAAAGGGGAAAGAACAGAAGTTGGAAGAACATGCATATTGAAGGATAGAAAGAAGGAAAAGGAACCAGAAGGGGAATTAGAGAGTAAGTATCATGAGTACCACAGGAGAGTGTACCACAGGAATATAAGTAAGTTTCAAGAACAGAAAAGTGCTTAATGACATCAAAAGCTAAGAAGGATGGGGTCCAAGAAGAAGTCACAGGATTTGACAATTGACCTTCAAGTGAAAAGTTGTTCTCAAGAGATATATGCCCTTGAGGGGGCAATACCTCTGGAACCACTCCTCCTAATTTGCTGGTTGGGATCTCCATAGGGTTGGATGACTGTTACTTTCTTCAGGGTTCTAGCAGACATTCAATTCTAAGGGGAAATTTTAGACTATATGAAAGACAAAAGTTACCGATGAATAGAAATTTTAAGAAAAATTATTTCCATGATGGATGGAGGAAGCTAGGAAGAACTGACCATGACTGAATAACCTCATTTCCTTCCTCATTTGTTCTTTGTCATGGCTAGTAAATTGATAAATCAGGGGAAATTCAGCAGTTACTGGTTTCCTTGATTTTGGTGAATTTGACAAAGTTTTTCTTGCTATCTTTGTGACAGAAATATGGACAAAGATTGGATTTAGTATCATTTGAATGGATGACCCCAAAGAATATACCTTACTGGCTTCATTAATACTGGATGCATGCTCAGGGAAGGCAGCAGACCTCTCTACTGCTATCGTTAGGGTGACCAACTTCAGTGTTGCTCAAAAGAGAATCTCAATCACAGTTACACCAACCACCCATCATTACTCTGTGAATGATTTCTCCCCTGATGGCATCCATGGATTCACAAGCTATGAGGATCTTCAAATTTGTTAGTTCCAAGGGTTAAATGCCATTTCTTCCCTTTCTCCTCTGTTACATATTTCCATCCTCTGTACTTCTTTCAGATTTCCTTTCTTCTTTATTTTTATCCTGAAGTCTTTTTTAATTTTTTAATTTTTATTATTATTATATTTATTCTTTATTTTTATCCTGAAAATTTTTTTTTTATTTAAAGTAACTCTGTTCTAATAACATGGAGTTTGAAGAGGTATTTCTCTAGCCCTTTTGGCTTCTAGGGGGGAAACTAGCCTATACTTTGAGCCTATACTGAAGTTTCTTTCCCACAGAAGAAGGACAAGCACCATATGGGCCATTAGAAATTACTCCCTGCTCTCCATACTGCTTGGAAATATGATCCTTAGTCCTCTGTCACTTCTATGGCCAGCTCCTCTGGGGACAAGCTTAGGTAAAAAGCTTCAAGTTGACATCATAGCTTGCATTCAGCACTGAGATTTGGTGTTTCACATAGATGCAATTAATTATGCCAATTTACACAGCTAGTAGATTGTGACATTCCAGCCACTGCTAAAGAATATTTTCTTACTTTTGCATAATGTTTGTAACTTCTCAAAATCCTTTCATGTTGATTTTCTCATCTTAGGTTCATAAATTTTTATTATAAAAATTTGTGTATATAATTCCATTCAATTCAGGAACATTTATAGAGTGACTACAACATGCATATGACTATGCTGGCTCTGAAGAATTTATTTAATGCATCTGTGACTGCATCTATGTGGCCAGTCCTCTCAAAACTATAGATTATGACCTATTCCTGACTTCTCCTTTTGTGAAATTCTTCTTCACATTTTTCCATAAATCCTCCAAAGAGGAGAGGGGAGCCTTTAACATACCAGGAGGCTTACACTAGATCACCTGACAATTTTTTGATAACAGGCTTCCCAGCAATCAGTCCCTCTCTCTGGCTAAAAGATGAACCCATTGGCTTTTCCAGTTACACATCTCTCTCAGCTATACGTTATTCTACTTCTTTATCAATTCCTTCTTGGTGATATGTTACAGACTACTCATATCCACCATATAACTCTCCATTATCTTTTGTGTGACCTGTAACTTTAGATTTTTGGAGACTGTACCATTACATGACTCACAGTCATACATAATCACCAGGAGAATGTTAATGCTAATGAAATATGGGCCTTTGTTTCAGGAAGCAGCTTGAGGCCATTTTAAATGCTGCAAATTTTCTCTAAAGGCCATGCAAGCTGTTCTCCATCTATTTAATTCTGGACATAGCCTGCTGTCCACCTACAGCGTCTGTTCAAGATAGATTGAGCAGTTCTTTGCATTATCAACCTAACTGTATCTTTCATCTATTTATGCGAGGATGGTTAGAATGAATTATTTTGACTTTTTTTCTCACCTGGCTACTACTTTTAGCCTTCTCTGACTTTTCCAACATGCCCCTGCACCTTCCAGTTTCATTTTTTATGTTGTCTTCTGCTGTTAGATTATAAGCTCTGTGAGGACAGGGACTGGCTTTTCCTCATATTTGTATACTTAGTGCTTAGCACAGTGACCAGAACATAGTAGATATTTAATAAATATTTATTGGCAATTGACTACTTCATTCTTTTGTGCAGTTATGGGTCTCATTTAGGCAACTCTGAAATGTTCTAGTTTTCTGAAATCAATATGATATCACCCATCAAAAAGAATATCTGGAGTACCTCACCATCTATAGTGATTTCTTCTTCATTTAGACTCCAATTCTGTGCTGAGCAACATGCAAAGATAAAAAAAAAATCCCTGAACCCAAGTAGAGTCTGATCTATTAGAGAAGGCAAGACAGGTACATTAATAATTATAATTCACATTAACAATAATAATAGCTTTCATTTACATAGCACTTACTATGTACCAAGCTCTGTGCTAAGTGTTTTCTTGCTATTTCATTTTATTATTATTATTATAATATTTGTTATTATTTTATTAATCTCATTTGATCCTCACAGCAACCCTGATAGGTAGGTGCTATTATTATCTCCGTTTTACAGATGACAAAACTGAGGCAAAGAGAGGTTAAATTACTTACTCAGTGTCACACAAATACTAATTATCTGGGGCCAAAGTTGAACTCAGGACTTTCTATCTCCAGGTTCAGTGCTCTATCCACTGTACCACCTAGCTGCCTCTACTAAATTAGACTATGATGATGACATCTAAGAACTAAAAATAAAATTGGATGCAAGAGAATCTTTGAAATGACTGTCTAAAGGGTGTAGGATAAGCAGGGAGGTGAAGGAATCCAAGAGAGGATTGCTTGTCTAGGAGAATATGAAAGGATAGAATAATCAGTCATCTCAGCAAGTGGGAGGAATTGGCTCAAAAGGTGTAGCAATTGGAGGTTGTGGTAAAAGAGGAATTTTAGAGACTGAGATGTTAGAATTTGAACAATTCTAAGTATTGATTTACTTCCAGGTATGGTTGTACTACTGAGTAATTAAATGGGGTCAAAGGTAATTGGACTTGAGGAAACTGAAAAACTGTGAGGCTAGGATGTTGGAAAGGTAACCAACATGGCAGCTGAAGGCATTAAGGATAATAGCCAAGGACTGGTAGAGAGAAGGACTGAGGACCTGCTGCTGAAGCTGCTGTAACAGCAAGGACCCCAGCATACACAGGAGGATCTGCTGCACAGATTCCTAGATCTGCTTTTCTAAAAGGAAAGCAACTTTTGAGGGTCAACAGTCTACTTTAATCCAGCACATATTTCATTCACTTAGTTCAGGGGAAAAAGTCAGCACCCTGAACTTCGGAGAAAATACAAACAGAAATTACAAACAGCAAGATCAACAGACAGAGCTTCCAATTGCCTGACAGTAAGCAATACATACATCACAAATCAACAGACAGGTTCAACTGTTTGACCATATATACATAATTACCAGAGAGGGAAGCACCAACATCTGGGTTTTCAAAGTCAGAAGGACCCCTCAACAGCTACCCAGAGTCTCATCTGGCCAAACAAACACTTCCAATGAGTAAGCCCTGTAACAAAACCTCACCTGAGAGTATATATACACTTTTCAGAGCCAGAGGGCATCACAATCCTTGAAACCCAGCGCCTCATTAGAAATTAACAAAACGTGTGGGCCTTCCTACAAAACAAATCTCCCCTAATCAAGCTTCCCTTAGGGGGCAGTCCCATTAATGGGTGTGAAAGATCTTTAACTCTCATAATTAGCATAACAGCTACTAAGAGAGATGGAAAAATGACCTGGAGATCAGTAAAAAAACAGCAAGGAGGATGGTGAGGATTGTCAGTAGAGGAAATGATGTGTGCTTCAACTGAAAAGAGGCTGCTCAGTGTGAGTGCTAGAAAGGTGGTCTGGAAGTGGGAGTGAAGATATCAAGCCCTTCTCTTTCTATGATTCATGTGGTGTTAGGAAAGGAATAGTCTCCATTGAAGAGGACTGTAAGAGAAGAGGTATAATCCATTGAAAGTCAGTCTTGTTTGAAGTTAAGAAATGGAAGAAGCATTTTGTTGTGGTTGTTTAGTTATTTTTCAGTTCTGTCCAACTCTTCATGACCCCTTTCAGGGTTTTCTTAGGAAAGATACTTGAGTGGTTTGCCATTTTCTTCTCCAGCTTATTTTACAGGTGAGGAAACTGACTTAAACAGGGTTAAGTGATTAACCCAAGGACACACAGCTAGTAAGTTCCTGAGGCCAGATTTGAACTCAGGTCTTCCTGACTCCAGGCCCATTCATCTATCACTGTGCCACCTAGCTGCCCAAGAAGCATTTTAGGAAAAGATAAAAAAGAGGGAAGAAGGGGAATAAGCATTTATTAAGGGCCTACTATGTGCCAGTCACTGTGCTAAGTGCTTTACAAATATCTCATTTGATCCTTGCATTGACCTTGTGAGATAAATGCTATAATTATCCCCATTTTACAGTTGAAGAAACTGGGGTGGGCTGAGTTAACTTGCCCAGGGTCACACAGCTAGTATGTATCTGAAGTAGTATTTGAACTCCAGCTTTCCTGACTCCAGACCCAGCCCTCATCTATTGGACATCTAGCTGCCTAAAAATATATTAGTAATTTACTGATAATAGAGTACATATTCTATAGGGAACATCACCACCCCCAACTCCCTACTCCACTATGGAAGGGGGAGACTGATCTGGCTAGAGAAGAACTTATGGGAAGAATGTTCCATTCCTAGGAACATGTAATTGTAATTGTAGATAAAAGGGATAAAATAAGGGGGATATTAGTGATGGGTGGTGATTGCTAAGATTTAATTAGCAGAGAAAGTTATAGGAATAACAGCTCTGAGTTTTCAATAGGAATGTAGGTATTCTTGGAAGCTTGTGAGAAATCCAGGATTTTAATTTTTTGTTTTTGTTTGTCCTGAAGAGAGGTGTTTGTATTCTCTCATTTTAACCTTGAGAAAAGGAAAATATGACCAGAGCACCAAAAATGTCATCAGTCTATCCTCTCCTAAGGTAGTTAGTTAAATTAAAGAGCTTTCTTTACTGCCATTCAAACACAGATTATTACTTTGTGTGGATAAGATTGTTTTTTGCCCAAAAATGTGAAGGACAGGGAGAAAAAATATTGAAGTCAGCTCCATTTGTTCATTCAGGCCTGAAGCTGCTTTAATAAATGCTTGTTGATTGACTGACTGACTGCAGGACCATCAGCCCTCCTGTGCTCTGGTGACCATTATTTTCAGTCTGAGAAAGAAAGGCTGCTTATTCTGTTCTGCTTCATATTTGAAATAAATTTGCAAAACTGCTCCCCTCTATAAGCTGCATCAGCCAAGAAAGCAAATATTATTGGCAGTTCCAGAACCTCCTGAAGAGATTCCAAACGGAGAGAGGTAGAGGACATTTCAAAACCAAAGAAGTCCTTAAGGGCATTAGAGGTGTGGGATGTTTCCTTAAATGAGATGCACCAACAAACCTCTCCCTCTCCACAAACCACTTTTTCCTCCAGAGCATAAGTGGAGGGTTAAAAAAGCAAGCACCACCATGCTGATGTAATCTAAAGAACAGCAGAGAATGCCAAGGGAACTTCCATTGCAGTGCGAAATGAGGAGCTTGTGATTAATAAGGACAGCCTGGGTAGAAGGATCAGATTTAGCCTTCTCTGCCAAGTCTTCTTAATCTGCTTCAGTCACAGCAGGTAAAGGAGAATCCTGAGGTATTATCATTTATACTTGAAAATCAGTCCAACTCCCAGGAAAATTGGTTTCCCAGATCTACCAGAAACTCCACGTTCCTGGTGCCCAAGTAGTCAATTAGGTACCCAGAGAGGAACATTAGCTCAGTCAGCTTATTGTGCTTGGCCCCTGGAAGCAGAACTAAGATCAACGGAGGAAAATTACAAAGGGGCTAATTCAGGTTTGACATAAGAAAATTTTTCCTAACAATTAGAGCTAACCCAAAGTGCAATGGGCTGCTTTGGGAAGTAGGTGTTGCCCCCCTGGAGGTCATGAGAATGAATGGAAAGTACTTATTAAGTGCCTACTGTGCGCCAGGCACAGCGCTAGGCACTGGGGATGCAAATACCAAAGTAGGCTTGAGGGGCTTACATTCTAACAAGAGGTGACAACACATTTTGGGGGTAGAGGCTAAGGAAGGGAGTTTTGGTCTGGAAAATCACAAGGATTATGAGCAGAGTCATAAGGAAGGGAAAGAGACAAGGAAGGATGGTGTGGAATTAGGACAAATGGCAACATGACCAAGTAGTCAGTCATCCTGTATTTCTTCCTACATAATTCAATAGAATACAAAGCACAGTCTAGATATAGGAGTGGGGAACCCACAGCCTGGAGGCCACATGTGGCCCTCTAGATCCTCAAGGGACTGAATCCAGTCAAAGGGCAGCACTTGAGCACCTAAAGTCCACATGTGGCCTTGAGGTTACAGGTTCCCTACCCCTGGCTCCAAAGCCAGCTATGTGTAGGGGGTTAAGTGAGTTTGCACTCACCAATAAGCACAGCTCAGCCTCATTGTGGAGGTCCAAGGATGAGTGGGTTAATTCTTCCCAGGAGAAGAACCATTTAGTCTGGAGATCAAGTGGAGAGGAAGAAGGCAAAGTAAATGCCAAAATGCCCAGATGGGCCTGTTGGCTGAGTGGGATCAAACAAAGGACGTATAACTACTTATTAAGAATATTATAAAGAGGATTCTTATTTAGGGAGGTATTAGTATTAAACTTAGTGTCCTTCAAAGTCCCCTCTAACTCTGAGGTTCTTAAACCACCAGAGGAGCTGCTGGACAATAAATGGACCTCTAATAGCACTGGTTTTCAGTGACTTTCCTGGGAAGATCTCTATTTGCTACCTATGTTTTAAAGGTTGACAAGGCCAACCATGACCCACTGAAAGTTATTGGATTTTTTTTTTTATTCAGCTCCCACCTTTGACATTTAGGAGTTCTGTAACTTGGGTCAAGTCACTTATCCTCTTTGAGCCTCATCTGTAAAGTGGGAACAATCATAACTATAGCACCTACTTCTTAGGTTTGCAATGAGATTCAAATGAGATAGTGTACACAAACTTTTTACATAAAAATTTTGCAAACTAGAAAGTGTTTTATAAAAGTCAGTTGACATCATCAAAAGTGATGAACATTCTTACTTGAACACACAAGAATATTTCCTTTGTGGTTGTTCATTCTGAAGAGTGAAAGAAGTCTGAGTAGGGAATGGGGAGTGGATTAATTCAGGATTGTGTTTGTCCTTCATTGCAGAAGAAGACCATGCCATCAGAGAAATGGTGACATGACTTGCACTTGACTTTGTTTTGAGTGAGGGAGGGCTGTGCAGGTCACCAGCCTCACTTCTCCTCCAGAGCTATCTGAATCCAGTAACCAGATATTCATCAGGATGACTGGAGATGACCCAGGATGCCCTGGGAGACCTTGGGCCCTTTACGCCATGGTCTTTGTAGGTACTTACTTAGGCTAAGGTAACACATATTCATTCAGGAAGGGAACAATAGGAGAGAAACTGGGAGTCCAGCTAGGAGACAGACTGAATGATGGCTGGAGGATGGATAGGGCATTTACCTTGAGTGTTTCTGAGTGATAAAATTCAAGGAATGGTTGTATTAGTGAATAACTAAAGTAAAAATAGTCACAACAGCTGCTAGTTATTGGCTCCATTTTTCAAATGTCAACTGATCAGTGTCTCTTTCTCTTCCTCCAACATTTAGTAGTAAATGCTCTTTAAATAAATGGTTGTGTGGCAAGCATCTTGGGCCCTGGACTTCCTCTTCTGAAATTTCCCATCTGGCCCAGGCCCTGGCAGTTGCCTGAAGCGTCAGCTGATCCCAAAATAATCCTTTCACCTGTCCTGTCACTGTAGCTCTGACCCAGTCTCAGCCTTCAATTCTCTGTTACCTCTAACCCAGGCCAGTCTTTCATTGTCTTCTACCTCCAGATCACCCAAGGCTATTTCTTACCCTTAATTCCATCTAGACCCCTTCTCTGTTACCCCTGGGTCACCCTAATCTATTGGCCACTCCTAGATCCCATTCAAATCTCCCCAAAAATCTTTTTCCCCTATAAAAAGGGTCAGTCTCATCTACCAAATATGCAGATTCTTAAAATCTCAACTGCCTCAACCAGTGTTTTAGTAAACCTTGTCTCTGACTGAAAGAAGGCTTGAGTTGAATTCTTCTGAGGCAAACCCGTCCCTTTTGTCCTTGAATTTCAGGGTTCCCAGCACTCCCAGACCACAACAATATCACTGAAAACTAAGACAGCCCAATATTTACCAATGAGATTCACTAAAGAATAAGGTATAGTCAGATCCCAAGATAATGAAGAATGCTGGGAGAAGTGACTGCATCTGGTATTCTTCTTGGGCTTATGAAGAATGTTCCCAAAATAGGAAATGGTTAAGGTCTGGCAACAGTGATCTTTAGCCAAGAGTACATGGTACAGTAGAAAGAGCTATATTTAGTACTAGAAGACTCTTCCATGTACCACAACTATGACAGAGGACAAACCAACTAATCTTTCTTAGCCCCAGCTATAAAATAGTGAGTGAAGCAATAGGAAGGTTGGACCAGATGTTCTCTAATGTCCCTTCCAGTTCTAAATGTACGATGCTTGTATAACCTGTATCTGATTACTTATCTCAGGAAGAAGGAAAGGAGGGAAAGAGTGAAGGATAGAATTTTGAACTCAAAACTTTAAAAAAACAAACAAATGTTAAAAATGTTTTTGACATGTAGTTTGGGGAAAATATTATATAAAAATATCATTAAAATATTTTGCTAAATATATGATGTTATATTAGAGATGTAATATACTCTATAGTTGTGATCTTTGTGCCTTGAAAGAATTAATAAACCCCTTACATGGCCAGTGGCAGTGCCAAATAGTGGAAAGAGTAAATAGACTAATAGGAGATTTGAATTCCAATATTGACTCTCCCCTCAACTTGCTTCACTGCTTTAGTAAGTCACCTAACTTCTGTCTAAGTAGTAATAGTTATATCTGAAGTTTTCTGAATTATACTCTCCATTAAAATTGGGTAGCAGAAAAGCTAGACAAAGAAATTGAGCCCCCATTCTTTATGTTTAGTACATGGAAAGTGCTGAGAAATGTTCTTTCTGGGTCACTAAGTACACTCCTTCAGTTATCTGATTTGGTATCACCTTTCAATGCTTACTCCCATGTCAGGTGCCGAGAAGGTGAAGAAATGCTCTTTGAGTCTTTCAATAGAGAAATGGCTAGCAAAAACATTTTTGGCACTTTGAAAAAAATCACCTGACAGTTTTATTTGTTGCAGCTACTTAATAGAGCACGCACTGGTGGATACTGCACCTTCATTCCTTTCAGAAGATTGACTGCTCCTCCGTTTTCCCCAACAACACTCATCACCAATTGGAAAAAGTAGCTTTGGAGAAAAATGTTTTGCCAGAGCATTTATGCCTCCAAGCTTTGACAAAATATTCCCTATAAATATTGTATAAATTAAAACATAACATTTTTGGGTGTGACCAAAATGGGAATTGCTTTGCTTGTGTACGCTTATTTGTTACAATTTGTTACACTTGTTACATGTTTTTCTTTACTTTTTTCTAAAGGGAGAGAGAGGGGAAAAAATAATCGTACAATACTTGAAAAAAATAAAATGTAATTTAAAAAAGAAAAACAAATTCTTTATCCACTTAGTTGCAGAACTAGAATTGGATTATATCTAAAGAACAGACCTTAAAAATCCTCATGATGACAAACTACGAGGTCAAATAGCCAGAGATACCAAGCTACCTTTGTCTCTCTCATCTCAAATACTACATAGTTTCAGGGACCATGGTTCTACTGATATATGAATTTCTCTTTACTCTCCTAGAATACTGAGAAGTTCCTTTATTTTTCACCCTTTAAAACTTAGAAGATGACCTTTCGTAATGAATGTTGTTAAAAAACGCATTATCTCATGGCCAACCTGGTGATAAGCTTCTCCAAAACTAACTTCTTTGGTCCTTGGAAAATGGACAAGCAAACCATCACAGGGACAGGATAAGAGGTCTTTCTGTTCTGGAAGGACCTCATGGAACCTGTGTTCCACCATCATAGCTCTGAAGAGCCCAGGGTAGCCTCCATTATAAGATGCTAAAGTAAGATCTTAAAGGAGTCATCTTGAATAAAGTATCAAACACAGGCTATCATGCTCTAGGCAAGGGCCCATTCTCCATGTTGGAGTAGTTTTATCCTTCACAGAATCTGCCATCATCCTCATGGTGTCTACGCTTTCCATGTGTATGAGCATGGCTAAAAAACTGGGATGACTCATGCTTTCTTTTTTTATTTTCCTTCTTATTATTTTGTTATTATTTATTTTATTATTGTTTTATTTTTATTATTATGAACTTGAGTTTTTATTATGAACTTATCAACAAAGAAAGATTTCACTATACAAAAAAGAACAGAAAAAGAAGACAGCATATGAAACTGTCAATCTGTAATGTTGTCAGATTGGGGAGAGGGGTGTTAGTAATGATTGGCAGTTTTTGTTTGTTTATTTCAAATTTAGTATTATCAATAGTAACTGTTGCTATTTCCCTCCCAGCTTGATGTCTTTCTTTTTCTTGGGCTCATTAAAAGGGCCATGCCCTGGCTACTTCTTAAACAGGCCTATTCAATGAATGGGCGTTAACTCATCCTACGTGAGTGCCTGCCAAGATCTTGGCCTAAAGGGCCTAAGGTCTCCCAGTGCATCCTGGGTCATCTCCAGTCATCCTGAGGAATATCTGGTCACTGGATTCAGATGGCTCTGGAGGAGAAGTGAGGCTGGTGACCTGCACAGCCCTCCCTCACTCAGAACAAAGTCAAGTGCAAGTCATGTCATCATTTCTCTGATGGCATGGTCTTCTTCCGCAAGGAAGGACAAACACAATATGGTATTTTCCCAGCTGATCTGCTTGTCTTGTCCTCTTCCAAACTTCCTTCTGTTCTCTAAGACCCAATGTATAAAATGATTTTTAGGAACCTTAGTTAGCAATATGAGTTGAAAATGTTTGGGAGAATTCACCTTGTAGAAACCTTTTTTCTGGAAATTTCAGGATATTTTAAAGACTTCCCATACACACTTTCTCAAATAAGAGCCCAAAAAATCCCATTCTTTTTAAACTTGGTCATAAAGGAAACATGGTGGAAAAATCCAGTCCAATGGAAGTTTGCTAAAAGACTGTTGTTCCATGAAACTAAAAATCCTTCCTAGGATGTTGAGGCTAGATTAATTCAATTCAACAAACATTTATTGAAAGCCTACCATGTTGCAGGTGCTGTTCTAGGCACTGGTGATACAAAGGTAAAAGTGAAACAATCCCTAACCTCAAGTAGTGAACATTCTGCTGGATCTGAGCTCAAGTCACTATTGGAATAATTTGTAAACTTTAAGAAAGAGATGCTAGTGCAAGTTAGAGAAGTTTATCTTGATCCTTAGAGAAGTCTCAAATACAATACAATACAAATCCCAAACAATTCATAAGGTGGTTGTTCTCATTCATTATCATCTCTGGGCTCCCAGAGTGGAGCTGAGGAGGGAAGTCTTTGTACGTGGCGCTTGATTCTCTCCTTACCTCCCTTCCTCCAGATGGCCCACAAACCTACAATGTCCGATAACTGCCTACTAAACTGCTGCCACAGATGACCCAGACATAGCCCTCAGTAAAAGGAATGGCCTCATTCCCAATCCAGCCCACAGCTTCTGGAGTTCCTTTAAGGCAGGTTAGCTCCAAAGAGTCTATGGTCACTCCTTCCTCTCTCTATAATTCTCCTAGTCAAGAGAGGAACCTGGGAAATTCTGGAGGGATTGGTATATAAATTCACTCCCCAGAGGCTCACTTTTTCCTTTTAAAAATGTTCCTTTCAGCTTACCAGCTGCTCCTCTTTATAAAAGTCTGGAGAAACATTAGCACCATATGTCTTTTGGTTATCTGAGAGACTAATGAAAAATTTATTTAAAGGCTTCATCAAATCCTATCAGAATAGAAAGAGAACAAGCTGAAACTGAGATTGGAGTGTGCTGGTCTCATTCAGGCCCCATGGTACATCATTTCCTTTTGTTTATTAAAAGTATGACCATATGTTAAAAAATACCGCTTTTCTCCCTGTTTCATCTCATCCTGTACTTCTACCACAGCCAAAGCCCCGCTCAGATTCATAGCTGTAGCAAGAAACCGCAGATGCAGGAGTGTTAGGGGGAGATTATAACAATTATAAGAGGCAATGCTTCCATGCCTTTCCATTCAGCTATCCTCCTAAACCATCTCACCATCCTTTTGTTCCTTCCCTCCCCCTTCCTTCTCCTCTAAACAAAACACCCTTCCCTTATTACCTCTCTCCTCTTTATGCTTTGTCTTCCCCTATTAGAATGTCAGCTCCTTGAGGGCAAGACTTTCTCTTTCTCTCTCTCTCTTCTAATAATTACCATAGTACCTTGCTAACAAATGTGTTTTATTTATTCATGAATGTTAGAGAGAAGGGGTCTCTGGATGGTAAGGGAAGTAAGAGCACAGGAGTAGAGGAGAAAAGAGAATAGGGATAGTGAGAAGTATATCCCTCAAATGGTCAGTCTCTTGTAAGGGGAAAAATTAATTACTGGAGCTATGACACTTTTGACTATCAAAATATTCCTTTCACATATAACGCCCTCCACCCCTTGCATTTGGGGAACAGTGTCAGATTACAGAGGCAGCATGGCAAGGTCTGTTTATTGAAGACTGGGCCTGGAGCCAGGAAAAACTGAGTTGTGATCCCAAGCAAGCCATCTAATCCCTATAACCTTAGTAAACTCTCTAGGACTTCTGAACAAAACCAGAGGTGTTATCTGTTTTCCAGAAAGAGCATACTCTCACAAGATCCCTGTGCCAATGAAATCACAGAGCCTTCTCTTATCCCCATTAGGGTTATTCTTCTTCCAGTAGTCTTATGAGAGAGAGACAGACAGACAGACAGACGGACAGACAGACAGAGACAGAGACAGAGAGACGGAGACAGAGACAGAGAGACAGAGCAAGATGGAGAGAGACAGCGATCAAATGAATATCTACAGCTATTCCTCAGACTTCAAATTCAACAGTACATTTACCTTCCACTTACTTTTCAGAGAACTAAACTTGCACCAGTGAGGAACTCTAGATGCCTAGAATTTCCTAAACCTACTATAATGTTAATACCGCACATTTTAGCACTCCTTTCGAGTGCTTTAGTCTCATTTCCACCATGAGATTGTAAGCTATGGGAGAGCTAGACTTTGTCATCTAGTTGCTTTGCATCACCAATACGTAGCTCACATAAGGCACTTAAATACTAGTGACTGCCCTTCTTTTGTCTTGCTCAGCCAAAAGGCAGATACTAAAGAGTATTCAAATGTCTAAAAGAGGGACAGAAAGATTGGGGCTGCTCCAGGCAAAATTGTAACGTAGGTAAAATTGTCTCCAGAGCTCCACTGTCTTCCTTTCTGCTCTCACTCCTGCTTTTATGATAAATAATAGCTGCTCACATTTATATAGCAGTTTGCAAAATGCTTTCTTCATAGTAACTCTGTAAAATATCATACTGTCCAACAATAACAAAAAAATTCTATCATGTCCAATAAAATAGGTGAAATATAGAACTACTTGTGCTGGTTTCAAATATGATTTTAGATTTTGAGGGATTACCTACTATTTTCATGAGAATTCCAAATTTATTTTAAAAATAATTTGTAATAAACAAAATTGTGCATATTTAACTCACCTAAGATATAGTTACTGATGATTTTTTGTTGCATTTTGTCTATAAAACATCCCTCCTCGGAATTCTATCAGAATGGGCCAGCTTGCTTAGATTTTTTTTCCTTAAGTATCATTTTTGCATTGTAAAGATTTCTTGATGCGAACATACCCTGTTCTCATCACTGATAGAATCCAGGGTTTCTGGGAAGAAATCCAAATAAGAATCCAAGAAATGGATTTCAAGTAATGTGTTATATCCCATAACTTTTAAGGCTTTGAGAAGATCATGAACAATTTCTTGGTTATTTTCTGCCCTGTAGTTTTCCAAAAAGTTTTTGGTAACTTTAAAAAATTATTTCTATTCAGTTTCTTCAGCTTCACCTACTGTTCTTCAAAATATTTGTTTCTCATAATTTCTCTTATTTAGACTCTGTTTTGATTTCAGCCTCATTGACCCTTATAAATTTTTTTCTGATGATATTATTGTCTATATAGCACTACAAGTTTTGCAAAGTGTTTTACAAATATTATCTCATTTTTTCCTCACAAACAATCTGGGAAGGTAAATACTATTATAATTTCCATTTTACAGATAGAGGAAGTGAGGCAGAGAGAAGTCACACAGCTAGAAAGTATCTAAAGCTAGTTTTGAAACCAAATTTCAAGTTCTAGACCTAACATCAATTTGATTAGCTAATGATAGCTTAACAAAATTTTTCTTTAGTCCAAGTTTATTATGCTTGGGGTTTGTTTTTTTATCTGTACTGTCCCATTTTCAAACAAAGCTGCAGGATTTGCTAAACTCAAATTGCAGTCCTGGTAAAAGAGCAATCACTGATATCATCATACACAGATACATCAAGAATGCTTTCCATACTTAAATTTATCAAGAGAAGTCTCAGGATTCAAAGATGTTTTAGTGTCCCCTTGTAGGAAAATTCATCCTTTTAATCTAGAAACAAAGAGTTGAGACACAAATTAATAAATAGCTGGTGAAGCTTTGAACTCATCCAGCCTTTCTTGAAAATAATCTGGAACTGCACCTTCCAAATCACTAAACTCTGCATACCCTTAGAGGTAGTAATACTACTGGTAGTCCTATACCACTGATGTATCAAAGAAAAAGGCCTCATATGTACAAAAATACTGATAACAGCTCTTTTGTGGTGGCAAACAACTGGAAATTAAGAAGGTATCCACCAAATGGTAAATAACAAAACCAATTATGGTATAAGAAATCATGAAAGGATCACACAAGAAAAGAATTAGATGAACTGATGCGAAATAAAGTGAGCAAAACTAGCCGAACAATTTATACAATAACAACAATATTACAAAGACAAATAACTGTGAAGAACTTGAGATCTCTGACTAATACAATGATCAGCTAGGATGCCCGAGGCTGATGATAAAGCATGGTACCCAAGGTGGTACCATCTATACCATCTATTTTTCAGACCTGGCCAATGCAGGAATTTGTTTTGCTTGGTTATTTGTTAAAATATTTAGTGTTTTCTTTTTTTTCCAGTAAGGGAGAAAAGGTAGAGAAAAAATAAATGATTTTTATTAATTGAAAAATATTTTTTTAAAGATTAACTAGCCTTTGAATAAGAAATTAAGCTCATAAGAAATGTTATTTAAATATGTTTGATTCATTAAATTAAGATTTTAGAACAGAAAGGTTACTTCAAAGGTGAATCACAGCCTTTCTGACTTCTTACTTTGTCATGCTAAGCCTCATTATAACAATTTGAATCATTTTCTTTATCTCTATAAAATGGGCCTTTCAGATGTGGCAAATTTTGATATAATAGAGTATGTTTAAATTTGGAAGTAACTTTTGATAAATGTGCTTCGCAAAAAAGAAAAATCTATTTTCTTATTGTTCTCTCCAAATTCTAGAAGCCACCAAGGATATGTGACAAGGTGCATGTATCCTGGCAGATAATATTGTAACATAAGAGATGCAACATGAATAAAATGCCCAAAATTATCTTCTCCTATTTTACAAGCAAAATCGAGTTCATACGCTTTCTTAACTATAGAAGTAAAGTTTTGTCTCTAAGATTTAAAAGCTTATCACATACATGGCAAAAACTATTCAAATGATTGACACCCTTATGAGACATACTGAGAATTTAAGTGATGCACTCCTACAGCTACAGAATACAGAGCATCAAGAATAGAAATAGTAATGATGTTTACCAAATGACGTCTGGAATGCAACTGACGGAATAGTCTGCTATATATTGGGAGTATCACTGCATGACTCAACACATGTGAAGAGAAAGAGACAGAGAGAGAGAAAGATAGATAGATAGATAGATAGATAGATAGATAGATAGATAGATAGATAGATAGATAGATAGATGAATGGATGGATGGATGGATGGATGGATGGATGGATGGATGGATGGATGGATGGACGGACGGATGGATAGATGATAGATAGATAGATAGATAGATAGATAGATAGATAGATAGATAGATAGATGGATGGATGGGTAGATAATTTATTGAGTGTTTATTAAGTGCTACACATTGTCTTAAATGCTGGTGATACAAATATAATAAAATAAGATGGTCCTTACTTTCAGGAGCAGGTAGGTGGTATAGTGGTACAGTACAGAGCACTGGTCCTAAAATTGGGAAGATTCATCTTCCTAAATTCAAATCTGACCTTAGACAGTTACTAGTTATGTGACCCTGAGGAAGTCAATTAACCCTGTTTGCCTCAATTCCTCATCTATAAAATGAGTTGGAGAAGGTAATGGCAAACCACTCTCATATCTTTGCCAAGAAAACCGCAAAATGGGGTCACAAAGAGTCAAACATGACTGAAAAATGACTGAACAGCAACCTCACTTTCAAGGAAAACAGTAAGGGGAGCTAAAAAGCTGTGCAGTGGGGGTATGGATGTATTGGAATTAGAGTTCGTTTGCTGCTAGGGAGATAAAACAATTAGGTCACCTGAGTGAAGAGTGAAGTGAGCATGGCTGAGGTCTCTCCAAAAGTGACAGTCTGGGCCAAGAACTCACCAGTTAGGAGAGCAGGAAGGCCTAAAAATTTCTCAGCCCTCCTAGCCACCCAGCACTTAAGATGGGCATTTACTCAGCATATAAGAACAAACCATTTAGTGATTTCTCATTATACCACACTTACCTCCTCATTCCACCCACACTTCTAAAAAGTCATTATTATTTTGTCACATTATTTAATTTATAGCAAAATTCATATCATTTAATAATGGTGGATGAGAAATTGTTTGCATTTTTTAATTCAGCATCAAAAATACATCTAATTCACCAAGCAATTTCTGTGTGGCAACATGTGTGTTCAATAGTGAACCACTATCACTACCATTTTAAAATGATGAAACTGTGTCTCCAAGAGATTGGTTGACTTGCCCTCAGTCACATGCCTCGTAAATATAAAAGTAATAGTGGGTACTTGAACTCAGTTCTCTGCTGATTTCAAGTTCAATGCTCTACCCACTATACCATGCCTCACCTTCCCCTATATGTAATGCATCTGCCAGTGACCTCATGTTCGATGACTTCTGGATTGCTAATTAATTTATGGAATTATTAAATGGGGAAGACATACCTGGTTCTTTGGGTACTATCCAGGAAAGACCATGATGGTGGCAGGAAGTATGGCAGCAATTCCACTTTAATAAGGCATGGAGTTCGCAGGGGCAAACAGGCCCAAAAAGTACAGAGACAAACAGGGTAAAGGCAAGGAAAGTTCAAAGGCAGACAATGTGGGGATGGAAATGGAGTGGTGGAGAAAAGCAGACAGTGTGGAGAAGAGAGTGGGGAAGGAGGAGAGGCAGAGAAAGTCCATCATGTAACCATAGATTGGAGTTGGAAGAACTCAACAACATCAACTAAGATGATGAAGGAGGAGTGCTAGGGGACAGAAATTTTGAGTCTTGTTTTTATAGGGATTTGGTGAGGGACAGACTAATTCTTATGCATGCCACCTTGGGATTAGTTCATTATCATATCCACATCCCCTCAAAGTTACAACAACATCTGGTGTCCTCTTGGTCTTACTGTGGATACAGAAATTATAGGACCAAAAGTCCTTCACAGAAATGCCTGGGTGGCATCCCCTAATTTAGCACCTAGTTTCAGGATGTGATTTTTAGTTATTATATAGTCTGGCAAGTAACTGTAATACTCCTTTAATCTATGAGATGGTCTGTAAATGACTTTTGCAATGTTACTTCCTGTTATAGTTACTTTATACAGGCTACTTATAAACTTACTATGCTAGCTAGAAGGAGAAAGGGCTGTCAAGGGGACCAGAACAAAATATATTTTTTCAACACAACTTTCCTAATGCCCTCCACTATGGCACCCCGATCAGAATCTATTCTCCTTCAGAATGAGCCCGTGTTTTCTTGTTCTCCCTTCTCTGAAATGATATGAGTCACATAATGCTGAAATTGAAAGAGACTTAGATGACATCTGGTCAAACCTTCTGAGTTTGCAGATGAAAAATAATGAGACATGAAGAAATGAAATTATTTTCCTCTCATTAAAGTGAATTGTTAACACAGCATGTAAGGTCATACATCTGAGGAGAAAACTGGCAGGTTAGTCACTAGATCTGAGAAGTGTACCAACCTTCCTCCCATGCTGGGACTCCCTAATGCCAAGACATGTACACAGGAGAATCAAGTTTTTCCTGATGGTGTTAGGAAGCCAGTCCTAATCAACCAGATGGTGTGGTACAGAAAAAAAGAGAAGTACTGATTCTGGTGTCATAGAACCTAGGTTCAAAGCCTACATCTTACAAATCCTATATAGGTAGGGCAAGTCCCTTCACCGGGCCTCAGTTACTTCAAATCTAAAATGAATGGGTTGGACTAGATGGCCTCTGAGGATCCATTTTCTTTGACCTGTGATTCATACTTCCTATGAAGAACATGTGTTACTTTCTTGGGGATTTTTCCCTTTGGGTTTATGCATGCATTTCCCCTATGTTATGCACATTCTTCTGCATGTAAGTGTATGTGTGTGTGCGCGCGCGTGTGTGTTGCAAGAGGAGAGGAGGCCACATAGATTTGTGCATTGGGCCATGATGCTAAACTGCCCAAAATCCTGAGCACACACAATACCAAAGTGATTCATAAAGATGAGGCTATATCACATGCTTAGAAAAAGCTGAGTTCTTCATAGTGCCATCTGAACTATTCATTCCCTTATGGTGTGTCAGTGTCCAAAGTTGTGAGAACCCTTGTTCCCTCTGAGGTAGGAACCCCCAGAAAACTGGCTAGCTAATTCAAACTAAGATGTAAATATGTGGTAATTCCTTGATTTATTACCTTTCCAAGCAATTTCTACACTTCAAGGAAATACAATTTCATTTTGTGGATGTTCCATTCAATGAATAAATGAAAGAAAAAACGTGTAAGTAATTACTATGTTCCAGATTCTGCACTAAGCACTAGGGATGCAAACATAAAAATGCAGCATTATAAACCATCTACATCTAAATAGATCATGTTCATGAATTGCTATATCAAAGTAAAAATCATTTTGGGAACAACTGTCTTGTGATGAGCCTCTCTGAATTTAGCTAGGTGGATTTCTGATCTCAGACACAGAATTCCTTACCATGGTCCATTCTGAAGCTGTCCCAGTTTGCTAGGACCTGACAAATTTGTGCTCCACTGGCCTAGACTTTGTGACTCCAAGATTAATTATGCAACACGACATGATTTCAATGGGATGAGAATAATCAGTGATAGAGAGAAGGCTTCCACAACTCAACTCTCATTTGACTTCTTTCTTTGTAAAAAAACAGTAATCTTTGAAAAGGAATCTCTCCCATACAACCCACTCCCTCTATTCACACAGTTACCTGCTTAATTCAGGCCATCACTTGTTATCAAGATTACTGCAACAGCCTTTTAATTGGGTTTCAATGCCTCAAGTCTCTCACCACTCCCATCCCTCATACACCCGCATATAAAAGTCACTTTCCTAAAACATAAACCTGGTTGTGTGACTCCCCAATCTATCAATTTCAGAGACCTCTTAGTGCTTCTCTTTAGTCTTTAAACCCCTGCACAACCTGATCTTGACCTATCTTTCCAGCTTCATTGATGGTTACTTCCCCTCTTGCACTCTGCAATTCAGCCAAATTTGCCTCCTCTTTGTTTCTCAAAAAAGCAACACTTGGGAGTAGGACCAAAATGGGAGTGAAAAGGCAGGGACTCTCCTAGCTCTCTTAAATTCTCCTGTGTGGTGATTAAAAAGGTTGGAGAGATATAGTTTCTGGGTAATTTTATATTTTTATTAATAAGCCAGCACATTATTAATAAAAGGATGGCCATTTGGCTGTCTCTCTTAGACCAAAGACAATCACGGTGATGGACTCAGAGCTCACATGTTCTCTTGGAAGAGAAGTGACAATTAACTCTGATTGGTTAACATAATAGGAAGTAAACCATATTAAAATGAGGGGCTGGGGTGGCATCATATCACCCTTGAACCAAGAAACCATCTCTATACTCAGACCACCCCCAGCCTTGGTCTATTTAGACAAAAGGATGTCTCCACTCAAGTCTGATTGAATGGAATTCACCTGAAACTGGAGATGCCTTGTAGGGTTGGGTTGGGTCGGACAGAGAAGTTAATTCAGTCTCATTATCAGTAATGTCTTTTAAGACTTGACTTTTTATTTTTTTTAAATCAGGGCTTTAGAAGAAGGGGAGAACTCTGGATCTTTCCCACATTATTGGTTATGTAATTTTTTCACCTCCAAACAATTTTAAATAATACTTCAGAATGAATTCTGGAGTGGTAGAACCCAAAAAAGGAGAGATTGGAGCAATTCTCCAACCCAAGACAACTTGGGTAAGAGTAGAACATAGGACAGTGCAGGCCTTACCAGTACAGGTGGTACCCCAGCAAACCAGCAGTAGGCCTTGGAGGCAACGGAATCAGCAGCAGCAGCAATGGCTTCTAGAGCTCTCAGCTCACACAGTAAGGAGGTTGGGCAACTGGTCAGAAGATTACAGGGATCCCTTTGCTGGTACTGGGTGAAAGATTCTGTTGTATTGCCCATGTGTAGATCCATATCACAGTCCTGGATCATAGTCCCAGGGTGGGGAGGAACAATAGTACACCAGAGCTTGTGGACACAAGGGAGCAAGGACCCTGCTTATAATTCCAGGATAGAAAAGAGTACTTGTGGTCGTTTACAGACCAGAGCACAGGCCAAGAGAGCAGTGACCACACCTCTTGTTAGATCATACTACCTTGGAGGAACTGAAAACTTATAGACCGATAGAACTAGCCCTGAGAACAGCAGCAAGAAAGAGCAGAAGCTTGGTGTGGTGTCTCCTCCATGCCAAGAACATAGAATTAAAGGTCAAGAAATAGGCTAGAAAAATGAATAAACAAGAAAAGAAGAACCTGACCATAGAAAGTTACTATGGTGACAGGGAAAATCAAAATATAAACTTAGAAGAAGACCACAAAGTCAAAACTGCTATATCCAAAGCCTCAAAGAAAAATGTGAATTGTCTCAGTCCTAAAAGGAATTCCTAGAAGAACTCAAAAAAAAATTTTAAAATTAAATAACAGAGGTAGAGGAAACATTGGGAAAAGAAATCAGAGTGATTCAAGAAAATAAAAAAAGAGTCAACAGCTTTGTAAAGGAGGCACAAAAAATACATTACTAATAATAACAACACCTTGAAAAACAGAATAGGCCAAATGGTAAAAGAGGCATGAAAATCCAATGAGGAGAACTCCTTAAAAAGCAGAATTGAGCAAATGGGCAAATACATACAAAAACTCACTGAAGAAAATCATTCTTCAAAAATTAGAATTAGGCAATAGGAAACTAATGATTCATTAAGAAACAATAAAACAAAAATCAAAAGAATAAAAAAATAGAAGAAAATGTAAAATATCTCATTGGAAAAACAATTGACCTGGAAATAGCTTGAAGAGAGAGAATTTAAGAAATATTGGACGCCATGATCAAAAGAAGAACCTAGACATCATCTTTCCAGAAATTATCAAGGAAAACTATCCTGATATTCTAGAACCAGAGGGTAAAATAAAAATTAGAAGAATCCACTGTTCACCTTCTGAAAAAGATCCCAAAATAAAAACTCCCAGGAATATTATAACCAAACTTCAGAGCTTTCAGGTCAAGGAAAAAATGTTGTAAGCAGCCAGAAAGAAACATTTCAAATATCATGGAACAATAATCAAGATAAAACAATGTTTAGCAGCATATTTAGCATCTTTTCTACATGAAGAGCAGAGGGTTTGGAATAATAATATTCCAGAGGGTAAAGGAACTAGGATTATAATCAAGAATCACCTATCCAGCAAAACTGAGTATAATCCTTCAAAGGAAAAATAAATATTCAATGAAATAGAGGAGTTTCAAGTATTCCTGATGAAAAGATCAGAGAAAATTTATTTTGAAATTTAAGACTCAAGAGAAGCATAAAAAAAAATAAACAGGAAAGAAGTAATAAGGGATTCAATAATGTTAAATTGCCTACATTTCTACATGGAAAAACGATACTTGTATCTCCTGAGAATTTTCTTATTTTTAGGACAGTTAGAAGGAGTATAACAGACAGAGGACTGGATATGAGTTGAATATGATCAAATGATTTCTAAAAAAGTAAAATTAAGGGGTGAGAAAGATGAAAGCACTGGGAGAAGGAGGAAGGGAGATGTTGAATGGGGAAAATTATCTCACGTAGAAGAGGTGTGAAAGATGGGGAGGAGCACTTAAACCCTACTTTCATCAGATTTGGCTTAAAGAAGGAATAATATTATACATTCAGTTAGGTTATAGAAATCTATTTGCTGCAGAGGAAAGTAGGAGGGGAAGCGAAGAAGAGAAGGGGCAGGGGTTGATAGAAAGGGGAGCAGATTGGGGGAGGTGGTAGTCAGAAGCAAAACACTTTTGAGGATGGACAAGGTGAAAGGAGACAGAGAAAAGGATAAACAGGGTAGAATAGGACAGAGGAAAATACATAGTAATTGTATCTGAAAAAAAATGTACAGCAAGTTTCTGTGATAAAGGTCTTATTTCTCAAATATGTAAAGAAATGATTGAAATTTATTTTTAAAAAAGCCATTCCCAATTGATAAACAGTCAAAGGATATAAACAGGCAGTTTTCAGACAAAGTAATCAAAGTTATCTATAGTGAGATAGAAATAATCTATATAACTATTGCTTAGAGAAATACAATTTGAAATAACTTTGAGTCATAACCACACACCTATCATACTTACTAATATTACAGAAAATGAAAATGACAAATGTTGGAGGGGATGTCACAAAATTGAGACCCTAATGCATTGTTCATGGAATTGTGAACTGATTCAACTTTTCTGGAGGACAATTTGGAACTATTCCAAAAGGCTATAAAATCATGCATACTCTTTTGACCCAACGATGCCATCATTAGGTATCCTAAAGAGATTTTTTTTTATAGGAGGGAAAAAAGTGGCAAAGAATTGAAAATTGAAAGGACATCCATCAACTAGGGAATGGCTGAGCAAGTTGTGAAATATGATTGTGATGGAATACTAACGTAAGTAAGGAGAAAGAAACAAGATCACCTCGCTTCCTGGCTGCGCCAAATGCGCTAGATCTCATGGTGTTGAAAGAACTGCGGATGTGACTTCTGAGCTACTGTTGGCAGCACTTAAAAGATTCCTGGAAAGGTGTAAGGTACCGCAGGGATAGAGGATAATGTTATGACTTAGATCCCTGGAAAAGTTCTAGAATTTATCATGAAAGAGAAGTTTAGGAAACACCTGCAAAATGAAGATGGCCACAGGAAGCCAGCATGACTTACTCAAGAATAAGCCATGCCATACCTTTTGACCTCGCAATACCACTATTAGATCCATATCCCAAAAGAGATAAAAAACAAAAAGGAAAAGACCTATATGTACAAAAACATTTAGAGCAGCTCTTTTCTCAGGCAAAGAATTAGAAGTTGAGTGGAAGTCCATCAGTTGGGGAATGACTGAACAAGTTGTGGCATGCGATTACGATGGAATACTATTGTACTATAAAAAATGATGAACACGCCCTCAGAAAAACCTGAAAAGACTTTCATAGGCTGATGTAAAGTGAAATGTACTGTGTACAAGCAACAGCAGTATTGTAAGGTGATCATCTGTGCTTAACTATTCTTAACTTATGATGAAAAATGCTATCCATTCCCAGAGGAAGAGCCGGTGGTGTCTGAATACAGATTGAAGCATACTTTCTTTTTTAACTTGATTTTTCTTGAGGTTTTTTTGTCTATGTTTTCATTCACAACATGACTATGATGTTTTGCATGACTACACATGTATAACCTATATCAAACTACTTACCTTCCTAATGAAGGGGGTGGGGGTGGGGAGGAAGGAAGGGAGAGAATTTGGAACTCAAAGTTTTAAAAATAAATGTTAAATATGGTTTTCAATGTAACTGGGGTAAAACAAAATACTAAATAAAAACATTTTTTAAAAGAAAGGAAAAAAAAAGAATAGGACATGCCAGACTAACCACACTATAAACCTACCAACCTTTTAATTTTTATTCACTTAAACTTAAATACAAAATGAGAAAAGAAGAAAAGAACATTTCCATGTGCACAGCAAAACATGAGAGGATTCAATATAAAACAATAAACTTTCATTTCAAACTGTTTACTTTTTTTAAAGAACCTATGCAATAAGTACTATATATTGTTTTCAAAGCTATCCAGCTTTTCTGTGCTTCCTTCTGAATTTTCTTGTCATGCACTTGCAATTTTTTTCTCTCTCCCTCCCCACCCCACCCTAGAGAAGACTACAATGAATTGCAAATATTTATAGATATATCTATCTATATGTAAATAGATATATCTATATATATATCTATAAATGCATACATGTATATATACACATATACATATATGTAAGACTGTGGTACACATATTTCTATTTGTCAGTTCTTTCTCTGGAGATGGATAGCAACTTCTTTCATAGGACCAAGTCTTTCCATGTTCTTCTAAATCAACCAGCTCATCATTTCTTATAGCACAGTAGTATTTACCAACATTTTAGGAAAGCATTCAAGCTACTCTTGTAGCAAACAGGAGATGTAGACTAGATAATGTCAAACTAACAAAGATTATGTTAGTATAGAGCAAACTGTGACAGATCCCATCAAATCTGTAAATCAGGCCAGCCTTGTGAAGTCTCAATGTGTTCATCATCAAGTTTTCTACAGTATGAGGAGTATTTTGACCATGGCAGCTCTTCCCAGACATTTTCTAAATTATAGAAGGGTTGAGACCAGCACTGGTAGAGGGGTAGCCCACACCAACAAAATTACAGATCCTCAGGTTACTGAAGTAAGTATCTTAGGAATTAAGCCACCTGCCATACTTATGAAGAATAAGATATAAGCGCATTTCAGTGGTGGGAAAGAAGAACTTGAGAGTTTAGAGAAGAGAAAAGAAAGTAGGGAGGAGAGCAGAGTGATGCAGTAATAGGAGAAGGAAGGCTCATTGAGATTCTCACTAGAGACTGACTTTAAGGTCTTCAGCCTCAACAGATACCCTGAGCCCCATAAAGCTAACTGAAAGTGTTCTGACTAGCTGGGAAAACAAGACTAGGGACATGGTGCAAAGAGGCATCAGGAAGCTAGGAAGAGGAAGAAGTCCTGAAAAAAAGATAGCACCAAAATTAAACTTTAAATAGTTCACAATTTGAGCCTCCTTTACTCCTTTACTCTCTCTGAGAGTTTCCCCTTCACCCTCACATACGCACACAACTATACATATACACACACACACACACACGCACACACATAGCCCAGTTCACACTCCTATTCTTTATCAGCAGTGTCAATAACAATAATAATAAAATTTATATAGTGTAGTTACAGGCACTACAAATATCTCATTCGATCCTCACAACTCTGGGAGGTAGGTGCTATTATTATCCCCATTTTACAGAAGAAACTGAGACAAAAAAAAGGTTAAGTGCCTTTCCCAGGGTCACACAGCTGATAAGACTCTGAGGCCAGATTTGAACTCAGATTTTCCCAACTCCAGGCTCCTTATCTATTCTGTTACCAACACAAAGAGATGAATCCTTTCAACCCTTGTAGTTTGACAAAAGTAAGTCTGACTTCTCTCAAAATCCACTCACTGACTTAATTTAATAGATGAATAGGGCTAAACACTATTCCCTGGGACCCAATTCTATTAGCAATTTCTCTTTTCTTTCTGCTACCTGTTCTCAGTCAGCCAATCAGACTGGCTATGATGTTTTCAAAGTTTAGTCCCAACTGACTGGTAAAGGGAATGCAGAGAGCAGAGAATTTAGCCTGTATTAGCTGTTTCTCTACTCCTGAAAGTGTGACATCTCATCTGATGTGCATTAACTCCAGCTGTCTGTCCCCTGGTATAGTAAACACAGCGAACGTGTCCAGGTTTCTCAACCAACCTATTACCTCTGGGTCCTGAGGCAACCAGACCTCTTCAGCTTCTCTCTCAGCCCCTGCGTGGAAATTCATTGTTTAATGGAACTTTGTAAATGCTGGACCTGGAAAAGATGAAAACCCACATTTCCTCTGGTGACAATGTTTTTATTAGAAACAGCAGGGGTGAGGAGTGGATTGGTTTTTTGTCTTTTATTTTAATGGAATTTTTTTTGAGGGGCACTGGCAAAATATCATCAACCATTTAATAGTCTGAAAAGCTATTTCTGTCCCAGAGGCCAATGGGACCTGCAGTAGGACTCCAGGTGTGCCCAGCAGAAAAGTCTTCTGAAATATTTACTCAGGAGATGACAAGGAGGAGGGAAACAAAGAATGACAGCCACACTCTGTTGATGCAGTCATCCTGAATTAAAGATGAGACTCGTTAAAGACCCTATTGATCCTCACCTAAGATGCTGGAGATGATTGTGCTTCGGGACCCACAATCCTCTAAGGAAATTTCAACCTTGTTCATGTGTGTGACAGCAGAACTGAACTTATTCTTTCTTTCTTTAATTTGTGTTCAGCTTCTATTTTTGTAATATGCTCTTAGAAGCATGAAAATAACATTTATTTCTCTTCCAGTTTTAGCCTGTTCCATTTGGCAGGCAACGAGTTCCTCCATCCTGGAAAATTCTTGCCATGCTGGAAGGCAGATGACAATGAATGTTTACCTTGGTGCTGACGCAGCAGGTCCAGCAGTGAGGTAAGCAGGGAGCTAGGGACACAATCCAAAGTCTGTTTCTAGCTACACTGGCAGGGGTAAAATACACTTCTGGATTTTTTTTCTTTTTCTGTGGAAAATGCTCACAAATGGAGTTGTTTCCCTATGTCAGAAAAGGAGGTCTTAAACTTAACAGTGTTTAGACACTACACACACACAGAATCCATCCCATTTTTAAAGCTAAAGGGAAAGGCTTAGTGTTACTCAGAACAAAAGCTGTCTCCAGCACAAGGGAACTGATAAAAGTAATTGAGGGTGGATATTAAATGGAGACCATTTTTATGATATATGGCCTGCTCTGAAAGTCTCATGGGGAAATTCACAAAAGACTCATTTAAGTTATTCATTATCTCCTTTATCTTCTCCTTCAACAATGTTGAGAAGGACTGCTGTCAGCAATCAGAACCTGCCACCCTCTTTTATCTGTTTCCTTGACAGAGAAATGCTGATTTGATGAAAGGCCTAAATCTTGACAGTCCAAAGAGGTCTTATCCACATTTCCCCTTGAATTGAATTAAATAAGGGCTCACTATAGTACACAAGGATATGATTTCTAGCTTTATAAAATTAGACAAGACTCCTATTCCATCAAATATCAGACCATCAAAGTCCTATACTGATGCCTTACCAGGCTATGACGGACAGTCACAAGCTCCTGTCAGATTCAATCAAGCTAAAACGTTCCTAATAAAAACTAGTGTGCCAGTCATCTGAGAGCCAACCTAGCTAAGTTTAGAAAATATCAGGAGCAGGTTGGACACAACATGATGAATTCTTAAGCTGCGGCCATGGCCAAAGACTCTGACATCATAGAGGAGTTGTGATAGATATCAGCAGAGGCAGGAGAGGGGAACCTGCAGTCTCAAGGCCACATGCAGCCCTCTAGGTCCTCAAGTGCAGCCCTATGACTGAATCCAAACTTCATAAAACAAATCCTCTTAATAAAAGGATTTTTAAATCCTTGATTTTTAAACAAAGGGCTGCACTTGAGGACCTAAAAGGCCACATGTGGTCTCAAGGCCACAACTTCCCCACCCCTGAGCAGAGAGCATGACGCCAACAGCAAAATCACAGGTCATTGAAGCATGACAGGAGATTAGGTTCTGATTTTGAGGTTCAGTCAGCAGGATGAAACCTAACAGTTCCAGTTACTCCTTTGTTGTGAATAATAGTCATAATGATGATGTGAAATAAAATTACAACAGTTTACTATGTGGAAAGGCAGTACTTCTTATGCTGGGAAAAATACAAAACAAAGGGACCAGTGCTTTTGTTGCTGACAGATATGAATGATCAAGGCAGAAATGTGAAACTGGGCCATAGGATGATGACTCTTCACCTGATCTTTTGTTTTTGCCCCTAACTTCATTTGTATGTCAGTTAAAGGGGATCTAGAAAGCGAGGGGAACCTCTTCACCCCAACTACCACATAGCTCCTTATAAGGTTGTTTGGGGTAGAATGGATTTTAAAGACACGAATTCAAGATTCAACAGGAGCTAAAAGGAATTCTCTTATTCTATTTTTGGTGGGGGGAAGAAGGGGTTTGAAAGCAGAAAAGTTTTATTAGGAGAATAATCAGACAGTTGTGCCGAGCCTCCCAGTACAAGGTACAAAGGAGCTCATAGCCTAGGAGAGGCAGGGTTAGTTTCTGCTTGAAAACCACAAAGGGGAGGTTCAGGAAAAGGTTTGAAAAAAGAATGCACAATCTTTCCCAGGAACAAGTGGACATTAAAGCAGGATGCTTTGCGGAAACAATTGACTGTAAGGCCAGTTTGGATCAGTTTGTGGAGGAGGGGCACAGCTCAACAAGGTCACCAGTGAAAACCAGCACAGGTTTCTGGAAGCGAGCAAAACTTTGGCTCACTGAAGGCTCCTGATTGCCTCCTTTCAGCAAACAGGCTCACTCTGAGTCTAATGCATCTTCCTGGTAAGGTAAATTTGGAAAATTGGATGCCCCTGACAGGTGGAAATCAATCCTGATTGGTGAACAATTAATGAGTGGGTGGACTTTCAAATGAGGATTCTGGATGAAAGCCTTCAGCTCCTTCTGAGAAGGTGGGTTGATCAAGAGACAATCACCTCCAGCAACCTGAACCAAGGAAGCCACCTCCATCCACACTCTCTGGCTGGTTTTCTCCTTCAAGAGTTGTGTTACCCTAAACTCCAACGAAGGAACTACTAGGGCATAGAATCACTCTAAGAATTCACATGGATTAGATTCTGTTTACACCTTAAATAAAATAAGTCCTCTTAGTTGGGTGGGGTCCTGCGAAGATTCAGGAGCATATCCCCCCTCCTCCCTCCCCTCACCCCCCTCACAGGATTTGGGGAATCTCATCTATCAGCAATGTTCAGCTGTTGAGGTTTGGGAGTGCTTGGACCCCAAAACAGTGACATTTGGTCCTGCCCAAATGAATTTTATCCAAGTCTTCGTTCAGCCAAGGAAAAACAAGGTTTATTAAAGTTCCACCATATTGGCTAGACTCTTAAGGAATCTGAGCATTTGGAATGCTAATACAAATGCCCCAGATTGAATGTGAGCCCAGAATTTTCTAATTCTAAATGAGACACGACTTCAAATTGTGAGTTAACAATGTTAATAATAATAATGACTATCTATATAGCATTTTCAGGTTTGCAAAGTGTTTTATGAATATTATCTCATTTTAATCTCACAATAACCCTGGGAGGTCAGTGCTATTATTATCCCATTTTATAGATTAGTAAACTGAGGCAGACAGAAGTTAAATGAGTTGGCTTGAATTACAGTAAGTATCTGAGACTGGCCACGCAGGCTTCTGGCCTGTTCCCCTTCATACTCATTATCTAGCCACGTGTTACTTATGTATGTGTCTTTTCTATGTATTTTCTAGTCACACCTGATCACCATGCTTTATATTCAAGGGTGAGACAGTGCTTGCTATGATGTTGGGTTTCTTGCTTAACAACAAAAATTTAATAAGTGCTTATATTTATAAGGTACTAATCTATTTAAAATGTATTATGGTGTTATTATGGTTACTTTGTGTAAATGTCATAATCCCCGGTTAGAATGTGAATTCCAAAGGGAAGAAAATATGTCTGAGAAGGTAGTGTAGTACAATGGATAGATAGACTGCTGAGCTTGGAGTCACAAAGACCTAGGTTCAAATTCTTCCTATGATGCATATTCACAGCTCAGTCACTTCAGTTAATGATAATGAACTTCAGTTTCCCATCTACAAAAAGAGCATAATATAAACTGTTGTTCTTCATGGAATTGTTGAGAGGCTCAAATGAGGTGTGGTATGTAAAGCAGTTTGAGAACATTAAAGTAAATGTCAGTTATTATTAACATTTAATCTTTGTGTCTCCCCCCACACCCAGTGTAGTGCACAAAGGTGGTGCCTTAAATTAAGTTTAAGTTAAAAACCTGGCTCGCTTACATGTGAAGATTGATTTTTTTTTATATTCCCAGTCGTTACTGTTGTATGATTTATTTTGGGGGGCACCCAAAGGGCACACTACTCTCAGTTGCCAGACTTATTCAGAAATCAAGACCATTATCCATGAAGCAAGAAGAAAGGGGATATAACAAAAAAACTGGACAGCTTTCTTGGAAAGGATTTTTAAACTTAAACTATCTCAGTTTATCACTTCATAATATTCACACAGATGGCCAGAACCAACATCTATCTCAAGGGATAGCCATGTCATCGTAGATTTTTACAACTTGCAATTGATATGTTTGGGGAACATGAATTGACCTTTGACATTTATAAATCCATATCTTTCCACTCACAATGGGATTGCATATATTAAAAATGAGTCTCAGTACATAAGACCCCCTCACTAAGACCACTTTCTATATTTAGCTGCAGTTTCACAGAGTTGTTGCAAGATGTATTAGTTCCACGGTGTTTCTTTGCAAAAGAGAAGAATTTATCCTGTAATTAGCAATGAAAGCCTCAGATGAACCAATATAGCAAAGAAATTTAAAATCAGCAGCTTGCCGAAGCATCACTATTGCCAAGCATCAACAGATTTCTGGGGTGTTTGAAAAATTAAGCCAGTGTAACTATAATTACTATGTAGTATGTTTCTCCTGAAAGCCTTCACTTCTCCAGGTTGATGGAAAGAGGACATTAATATACAATCTGGGATACTGAGTGGGGAGGGAGAGGAGGAAGAAAAGAATGTGTTCATGCCGTAAAAAATACAAGTTACTATTGCTTTAATTCAGAATTTTGATTACTTCAAGCTGTGGATGAGAGAAGATAGCAAGACATTCATAAGACCATAAAATATGAGACTTGGAAGGGACCTAAGAAGTCATCTACTACAACCCAATTGTTTTAAAAATGCGGAAAATGGGTCACAGAGTGGGAAAAGTAGCCCCAAGTTGCCATTCAGGCATTTTTCAGTTGTGTCCAACTTTTTGTGACCCCATTTGGGGTTTATTTGGAAAATACTGGAGTGGTTTGTCATCCTTCTCCATCTTATTTTCCAGATGAGGAAACTGAGGAAAACAGGGTTAAGTGACTTGCCCAAGGTCACACAGCTGGTAAGTGCCTGAGGCCACATTAGAACTCAGGAAGATGAGACTTCCTGATTCCAACCCAGTATTCTATCCATTGCACTACCATAAAAAAGATACCACTCCAGCTTTGCTATTACCGTCTCCAGTGGATTAAGGTAAACAGAGGTTAAGTGACTTGCTCAGGGTCACATAGCTACTAACTGTCTGAGTATCACATTTGAACTCAGGTCTTCCTGACCAGGCCCATCACAGAGCCACCTAGCTGTGGCAGTTAGTACTCAAAGCCTGGTGTTTTGGTTACAAGTCAATCCCTTTTTCTTTCCATAGTTGCCTATTGATCCATTTCTAAGATGCTGATGGGAGAATTGGAATACTATATTCATTCATCCATCCATTCATTCATAGAATGAAGCAAAGAGAACAGGTGGATAATTATGCTGATGGTTGAGTGCTGGGCAACATCCCTCCCACAGATATCGCCCCATTCCCAGAATGGAGCCAGCTAATTGGAGGACAGAGAGTGGGATTTCCTAACTCTTTCAGATGTTCATCCTCATGAAGTATCCTGCAAGCTGCTTGCTTATATCCTGCAAGTGTTAATTAAGCCTGTGAAATTAGCAAGTCAGGCCCACAGTTGAGTTTTACCTAATCCCTCATTTTAGCAAAAGTAGGTTTGAAAGATTTCAGTATTCCAGAAGTTACCTTTGTAAATAAATTGAAGGTAACTAGCCTGTTGATATTCTGTTTTCATCAGCCCACTTACATAGGAGGACCACAAATAATGACCTCCACTTAAAACAGTACTCAGAAAGATCCAGGGCCAATCTCTGAAGGACCAATAAAGCTTTAGTTTCCCGGTTGTAGTTGGAGTAGCTAAGCCTTACCTCTGCAGGTAGCCATTTACTCACCTACCTAGATGATATTTCTTAGTGGGATGGCTAGGTGGTGCAGTGGATAGAGCACCAGTGCAGGAGTCAGGAGGACCTGAGTTCACCTTAGACACTTGACACTCACTAGCTGTGTGACCTTGGGCACATTTAAAGTCATTTAACCCCAATTGCCTCATCCTGGGTCATCTTCAGTCAACCTGACGAATATCTGGCCACTGGATTCAGATGGCTCTGGAGGAGAAGCGAGGCTGGTGATCTTCACAGCCCTCCCTCACTCAAAACAAAGTCAAGTGCAATTCATGTCATTATTTCTCTGATGGCATGGTCTTCTTTGGCAACAAAAGGCAAATACACACACACACATTTCTTAGTAAAAGAAGCAGTTATGTAAATACCTGAGGCTAAGGTTAATAATCTAAACAGATCTCTTGGGATTTAAAAAGGAGCAGTAATGGTTTGCAAACTTACATGCTTGGAGGAGTGAGTGATATGAGACCTGGGCCTTCCATAGTCATCACATCTGAATTTTTGAACATATGTACCACCTATGAATCAATACTTATATTAAATGTGAAGAAAGGATTATTTGTGATATAACCCAGAATTTTTTTTATGAAAAGCAGAGTATACAAAAGAAAGATTTTAATTATATATTCAAAGCATACATGATTTTGTCAAGCCAAGAATCCTAGCTACCTATGATACAATGAAAAAATCATAGAGATTGTTCTGAAAACATAAAGATCAAGACACTTGCCCAGGGTCACTCAGCTGGTAAGTAGCATAAGCAATATTGGAAATACAGTCTTTCTGACTTTAAATCCAAGGCTACAATTACTGTGCCACATTGCCTCTTTGAACATATTGCAGTCACATTTCCAGCCTGGTCTTTTTCCATTTGACAAGCACTCTTTGACCTTGCCCCAGCCCTCTTTCTTCCTCATACCCCTTAGAGGAAGTATGGTACTGACTGAAATAAGAAGACCTCTGTCACTATCTGAGGGATCTTAAGGAAATCACTTAGCTTCCCTGACCTTTTTTTCTCATTTATAAAATGAGGGAATTGGATCATGAGATTCCTTCTAACTTTTTTTCTATATTCCCTCCCTTTTCCCCTGCCCTTTCTGTGTAACCCTCCACCCCCTACCTGGATCTTCTAGGCTAGAAACTCTCAGCTTCAAAACCAGTCAGAGTCTCTCTGATAATAACCTCAGATGTGGGAAATGAATTGGACAAATCCACCTGTGCAAACTTGTCCACCAAGTTTGGGACAGGAACCCATACCATCCCTTTAAATTTCTGATCTGCCCTGAAATGTGGAGGGAAGATGGCTCCAGGCAGCCCAAAAGAACTAAGTGCATCAAGTAAAAGGAGCAGCCTCTCACAAGACCACACTTGACTTCTTTCTGAAGGGAGATGACTGAAGGTCGCTGTGCTCCAAGCAACATCCCTAGCGTATCTCTTTCCTCCCTTACCCAGACCAACTTCGGAAGTATCAGTCTTGGGTCCAATATGCATGTGTTGGTGTGCTTCCCCAGTTTGGAGCTGTCCCCTGCTGCACTAGCTTGAGCAGAGAGTGAAGATGCTGCCCCAGCATCCTTCTCTTGCTGCCTCTGCTCCTACACTCCATCCCATACTCCCTTGGATGTCTCTACTTAAGCCAAGTGGTTTTCCTTTAAACTTGCCAAATGAATTGACCTACCACCTCTGAAAAGGTCCCTTCAGTCCCATTAATGTACATATTAAATTTAACTTCAACCCATTCAAATATCTGTGGACAGCTTAGAATGAGTAGTCTTAGCCACCCCCACCCAATGTGGCTGTCTGGAATCCCACAATATTCTAAGTAAAAGGAGGAGGCAAAGCTGCTCACCCCAACAGATCCATAAAAGGATCAGTTTTATGTGTATACAATGTGTTTGTTCATCTATTTAGTTCATTCCATCACGCAGACCCAGAAAAGATCTTCCGTGACAAAATTTCCTTTTCCTTTCTCCACAAGTCACATTTCCCCTCCCAGCCACTTTTCTCTAAGCAGGTAATCAACACTACCACTTTATGGGGAAAATCGATGTCATAACTGCCCTCCTCCATATAAAAAGGCTTTGATGAGACAATAATAATGATATCTATTTAGAGAGTGCTTACCATGTGCCAAGCATTTTACAGTTATTATCTCATTTGATCCTCACAACAATCTTGGGAAGTAGGTGCTATTATCATCCCCATTTTACAGATGAGAAAAGTGAGGGAAACAGCAGTTAAATGACTTGCCCAGGGTCACAGAGCTAATAAGTTTTGGAGATTGGATTTGAACTCAGGTCTTCCTGAATTTAGGCTCTACACACTATCTACTGAACCATCTAGCTGGCCCATGGGAAAGTTGGAAATACTGGATCCAGAGGCAGAGAACCTGGGTTCAAATATTGACTCAGCTAATTTACTATCTGTATGACCTTGAACAAATTACTAAAATGCTTTAACAAATCATTTTATAAGTTGTTGTGGTTACAAAATTTATTACCAAGTAGTCAGTTCTTTGGTCACTAATTCAAATGAATACAGGTTTGGAGGGGAACATAATCACTAGAAGACTGGTCCCTAAAATGCTGTTAAATTGAGCTTATTCAGAATTGCCTGGGCAAATCCAGATATGCCAGAAGGGAGATGGCAGCAAGGGCTTAGATGGGCATCCTGTGTCTATCCTGCTTTAAGTAAAACTATTCCTTATTCTCCCATCCCTAACTAGTGGTAAATATTTTACCAGTTGAGGATAGGCTATATTTTGTAATTATTTGATACATCACTCTGATACAAGGATGGAATAACTGATTAATTCATTGAGATGCCCAATTAATCAATTCATCCTTAAGTCTTAGACCAAGTACAAAAAGAGCTTTGAACTAGAGTAGTTGCATAATATTTGTGATTAGAAAGGCCAAGGAAAATGGGCCACACCCCAGAAGTCATCTATAAATTATTAAACTAGTCAGAACCTCATTTACTCAAGAGGTTGGAACAAGTGCAACACTTCAGCACACTTCTGAGGAAATGTGGCAGAGACTGGAAAACACTGATGAAGGATTATGGGGCACCTAGATGACACAATGGATAGGGCTCTGAGTCTGGAAGCAAGAGGATCTGAGTCCAAATATGACCTCAGACACTTATTATCTGTGTAACCAAACCATCTAGTACAGTGCCTGACATATAGTAAGTGCCATGTAAATGTTAGTTGTTGTTGTTTTATAGGCATCTCAGAGCAGAAGACCCAAGGTAAGGGAAGTCTGCAGCTGAAAGGTCAGCTCTTTCCTGACTTCCCCTCCCTATGCCTGTCTATCCACAGACACTATATTTTGCTATGTGATAGCCTCAGAATTAGGAAGTTTACTGAGGAGATCAGAATGATTGTGACTGTGCTCATATCATTCCATCTAAAATAGACTCCTAAAGACAAAGAAGAAGAAACTACATGAATTTAGGAGGTCACTATATTGCCCCAGGCTAAGCCAAGTTAATTATTGTAATATGGACATATCTAAATTTGCAGGGGGCCTGTAGGCAAGCCTTTATGATACCTCTTTGCTTGTTTCAAACAACAGAATCACCTGCAAATGGTTTTGATGTGAAGATTTGACTTGCTATTCATATTTTCCCTTCATTTCTGGACTAACCTGTTATGTTTTCAATTCTACTCCTACTTTCCAGCCATCTCCCTAGACATTCACACAGCAATGCTAGAGCCCC
Source organism: Notamacropus eugenii (assembly GCF_028372415.1). Lineage (NCBI taxonomy): Eukaryota > Metazoa > Chordata > Mammalia > Diprotodontia > Macropodidae > Notamacropus > Notamacropus eugenii. Next base: position 147,796,951 of record NC_092876.1, on the reverse strand, counting down.
TTTGATTTTCCAACATGGCTTCTATTTTAGTCATAATATCAAAATTCAACACTAATGTCATTCATTCATTAAATATTTATTAAATTCTATTATATGCAGTGTAGAGCATAGGCACTGGGGGAAATAAAAAATAATAATAAAATAAAAATAAAAAAAATTTAGAGACATAAAACCATTCCTTGCCCCTATGGAGGCTGTCTAGAAGGACATAACACAGACAGCACTAACATGCATTTTGAAGTAAAAGAATAAGCAACAAATTAGTTTGTGAGGTCCAAGGAGGAAGGCCATAAAAGCAAAATGAATTCCTAGTGGAAACAATTAAAATAACCACCCACAACTGCCCCCTGCCAAAATCAGTGTTGTGAGTGAGTAGGGAAATCTTTATTTTTCATTCCACATGAACGAAACAGAATATTAGAATGGAATAAGCATTAGAAATAATGTAAATCCCTACACCTTTTCATAATTATCAACAAAGAACTTTTCTATGACAATAGTGTCTTTTCTTTCAGTATTGCAAATTAATTTTCAGAGGGATTAGCAGTTTCTTCCTTGGAATGCCTGGTTCTAACTGAAGATAACACCACTCTGTCCGCCAACAGAATGAAGCCATGGTAAAGAAAGGCTGAGGGAGGCTTGTCAATATGGTGTTCTTTGTAATGATTGTACACAGGAAGGAAATCTTCGGTGAGTACTTAAGAATTTTAAGGAGCAATGGTTTGTTCCACATAGCTCCTTAGGGTAAAGCAGCCAGGAATTTTTTTTTTCTATTTAAGATGCAGTGTATTGTGGGATGTGATGTGGCTCTACCTCTCTGAACCCAGGGGGTAAGAGAAGAAGTGAGGAGTCAGATATGCAGCCCTGGGGCTCCATGATCTCATTGATCTGATCCACAATTTGTTGCATATGTTTCCAGTGAAATATCCTGTATTCTATTTATTCTACTCCTGTGATCTAAGTGCAATAACTCTGGAGGGTGAGTATAGGCATGTTTGTATTTGTTAATCACAACAGTCACAGCCAATATTTATAAAGCACTTTAAGGCTATTGGCATTTCTTACGAGTTGCTGGCCCACCTAAAGTGGAGGGAGTGGGACAAGAGTGCTGCTTCTCCAAGGCCTCCAACATGAACTGCTTCAGCCAACACCCTTCCTTTAAAAAGAGGAGAAAGAGAAAGGGTTACCCACAATCTAGGGATGAGGATCTAAACTGGACGTGTGATTTCATTAGCACAGGAAATTTCCTGGATTCCCATTGAGGTTGGCACATTTTCTGTTGACTACACACATACACACATACATACACACACACACACACACAAGTTAATATTGAATACAATCCAAATGATTATTTTTGTAGGTATAAAAAGCCAGAATGAAATATTTTTGTAAGCAATCCAATCTAGTAAATATTTGTTAAATTCCTACTGCATGCCAGGCACTGTGCTAAGCACTGAGGATACAATTAATAAAAAGATAGTCGCTGCCCTCAAAGAGCTTACAATCTAAAAGGGGAGACAAAATACAAAAAGGAGGCAGGAAAGGGAGAGGAAGGCATTCAATACCAGGGGATGCGTAGCATGGGAACAATGTGTTTAATGGAGTTGAAACCAGGAAGGGCAACAGATGCAAAGCAGAGTGAGCCAAAAAGTTCAGTTTCTACCCTCTATAAAGAAGGCATTGGGAAGAGTTTGGTATTCTACTGTAACAACAAGGAGCCCAGTATACACAGGAGGGTCTGCTGTACAGGTTCTTAGATCTGCTTTTCTAAAAGGAAAGCAACTTTTGAGGGATTGATAGTCACTTTAATCAAGCACATATATCATTCATTTAGTTCAGGGGAAAAAGTCAGCACCCTGAACTTCAGAGAAAATACAGAGAAATAAAGACCAACAGATAGGACTTCCAATTGTCTGACCATAAGCAATACATACATCACAGATCAACAGACAGATCCAACTGTCTGACCATTGCATACATACAGAGTTACCAGAGAGAGAAGCACCAACATCTGGGTTTTCAAAGCTGGGGGGCTCCTTAGCGGCTACCCAGAGTCTTGTCTGGTCAAACAAACACTTCTAATGAGTAAGCCCCAAAACAAAACCTCACCTCAGAGTATTTATACACTTTTCAGAACCATAGTGAGGCCTATTAATGGGTGGGGACGATCTTTAATTGTTCCCCCACCTACCATTAACCTTACATTAACATTACATCTACCCTCCAAACAGGAGAATGGAAAGGGGAGGGAGGAAGTGTCAGTCAAGGCTGGAGTGAGTAGCATCATGGACACTTTTGAAGTGACGAGCTTATCCTGAGAGGGGAATCTTGTTCCATGGAATTGAAACCAGGCAGGGAAGCAGAGTAGGAGTGATTCATTCTTTATACTTGCATCTCCAGCACCTAGCATAATTCCTGGCATATAATAAGTGAATGATAAATACCTGCTGACTGATTGACAAGTAATATTGAGATATAACTATGCAATTTTCATCAATTTAATAATTATGAGCTTTGCTTTCTAAGGACTTTTTTGCTTTGTTTTGTTCTGTTTTATGTGGAGCTTTGATTTGGAAAACATCTTTTTTTCAGGCATGTGAATTCTATATTTGCAAGTGAGGAATTAGTCTCAGAGTAAGCTGGGGTATATGTCCCATTTGTGCATTTTTTCAAATCTCCGAAGTTGAGGTTCCAAGCTAAAGAAAGGTTTATTGAAACTAGGATTGTCTTCTTTTTCTTTTGCAACTCATAATGCTTTGTTGACTTTTCTACAGTAAAAAAAAAAAAAAAAAAAAACTTCATCAACCCAACAGGAAATGGTTTAGACATTTAACTTAAACTGATATTCTGAGGATACCCCTGATTATTAGTTTAGCTTCCATTTCCAGAGAGAGAAGGAGCTTGACTCACCAGTTTTGTACAACCCTAATTGTAGCACTCTGTCAAGTTAAACTTTCATAAATTCCAGGAATGCATGTAGCATGTCATTCAAGGTTGGTGGTGGTGGTGGTGGTGGTGGTGGTGGTGGTGGTATTGGTGGTGTGTGTGTATGTCTATGTGTGTGTGTGTGTGTGTGTGTGTGTGTGTGTGTGTTTTGTCCAATAATTACCTTGTTTAGCTTTGGAAGAATTAATTTATTGCTCAGGCTTGCAACATAAGAATCCCTTCCCAAAACACAGACCGCTACAAAAGCAGATTCGAGGCAGATTGTGAGTGAATACCCATTCAAAAACAATAGCTAAAGAATTCCCACCAATGGGTTTGCTTTTGATAGTCAACCAAAGATACACACTAGTTCTAAGCAAGACATATTTTATTAAACAGTATAGCAAATAAAGTAAAAAAAAAAAAGGTTCTTTTCTGCATACTTAGGGTATACTTCTGCATGATGCCAAACCAGAAGTGGGAGGGCACGCACAGAGAGAGAACATACACAAGAGGAAGAAAATAAGCATTTATACATTGTTGTTCAGTCATTTTTTCAGTCATATCTGATTCTTCATGACCCCATTTGGGGTTTTCTTGGCAAAGATACTGGAATGATTTACCATTTCCTTCTCTAGCTTGTTTTATAGATAAGAAAACTAAGGCAAACAGGGTTAAGTGCATTGCTTAGGGTCACGCAACTAGTAAGTATCTGAGGTCAGATTTGAAGCCAGGAAGATGAGTCTTCCTGACTCCAGGCCCGGCACTCCATCCACTATACCCCCTCATTGCCCCATTTTAGCACATTAACACCTGCTAAGAGCTGGGGACTGTGCTAAGTGTTTTAAAAACATTATCTTATAACCATGGAACATGTATGAAGAACACACAAGGAACATACATGAAGGAAAATGCCAGAAACTCATATGCTCAGGATTCTTGTTTGTATAGAGGACACTCATATGACTGAGGCAAGTAATACCTTCTATACCACAGAGCTGGTGTTGTTACCTGATGAAGTCATAGCAGTGCTCTCTGCTATCTGTAAGTGCTATCTGTAAGACAAATAAACACAGCTAGCACAGATTCACTCTTCATTTGGTCAGACAGGAAAGACACTAAGAAGTGGTTCATAATCTTACTTTAGTCTAGTTTTCTCAGAAGAGGTTTCTGATAATGAAAGCACAAACTCTTACAGCATTTCATAATCACTGTTCTCGAAGAGGCAGGCAAGAAGGAGGTGAGGCAACTACCCCTATGTCTCAATGGAGTCAGTCAAGACACTCACAACTTGTGCTTTTCTTAAATCCCCTCAAGCCTCATTGGGGGCCAGTTGAGGCAAACACAGATTTTCCCCAAGCTTTGATGGAGGCTAATCAAGGCAGCATTCTCTACTTGTGCATACAAGGCTAAGGTTCCCCATTCACTGACCAGCAACCACCTACTTTATAGACCAACAGACAAAGAAGGCATATTGCCAGCAATAGCCTCAGCCCTGTATCTCACTGCACAGCTGCAGTGGATGTTTATATAACTTTATATATACCATTTATATATAGTTTATGTTCTATTGGTTTATGTACCATTATATAACTTTAAAACATTACATAACAACATAATCTTATATACCAGTGGTTTATATACCATTATATAACTCTGCACAAGCATGGTGGAGATGTTTTGAACCATAACTGTGGGAAGTCATACCTAGTACCTGGGAACACAAGATTGTTATGGTTATGGACTTTGGTAACCTGAACTCTGAGAAAAAAATAACAAAAATTCGCTTTATACAAACTAAAATCCACCTTATTTACACTAAAATTCATCTTACATACAGCATCAAGTCAGGTAACTATCTGCCCATCTGCCCAGCTCAAAACTGCTATTTTCCTACACACTCATTTTCAGCTCCCATTTTTAGACAAGGAAGGAACCTTAAACTTTGTACTCCCTCTACACTTACCCAACTCTACTGGCAGTAATCAAGTTCCTTATTTGTGTTACAGCCCTTGCTCCTGTCTTCTTCACTTAAAGGCTGTCTGCCCATATCTGTACAGAATTATAACCCATCCCCCACCATATGTTTGATTTCATTTCAATGTTTGTAGGACCAGCCCAATTTTCAGTCAGTGGCAATTCAGTTCATAAGTCACAGAAGCCCAAGTAGGCACCATCATGCTGACAGATGAGCTAGTCAGAGAGTAGACAGACACTGAAACAAAAGCCTTGATGCTCCTTTTTCCCAAAAATGCCAATTTGAGAGGGAATGTGGGGGCAACTGAAGAGGGAAAGAGCTGAGCTACTGCACATTGATTTATACTCCCATCATCCTTCATCTGAGAGTCTGGTGGCAGCCCTGGAACTAGGGTAAAACATCTCTGTGTGCTAAGGGTTATCTGGAACCCTGACACCTGCCTGAGCTATGAATAGCATGGCCTGCCAATTCTCCACAACTCTCAGCCTCTCCCTGGTTGCTCTAGTAAAACAAAATGGAAGAACCTGGGCTTCAGATCAGACAACATGTAAATGGCACAAGTTGCTTAGAGCTCCAAATTAGATTAATTGGTCTCTCAGGTAACTAATCTTGAATTTCAAATGGGCCCTCTGAAGTAGGGGCAACTGTAAAAGCTGGATTTAGCTATGAAACCCTGACCTAGAAATATCAGAGGCAATAAAGAGACTCAAAAGGCTGAAGACTAATTTGAGATCATTTAAAATGCCTGCTGGAACTCCCACTGGCCAATCCACTGGATTAGATGCAGGTGTAAGGGATCAAAATTAATGACTGGACACTAGTGTGCAAAGGGGGTTTTTGGTTTTAAATGCTTCAAGATAGGAGGTATATGAGGGGTATAGGAATGATGAGGCTCCAAACCAGACATGAAATCTCAGCATCTTGGAAGCTAGGAGAAGGCACTGAGTTGACAGAAAGGCTAGAGTCACAAGTCAAGGGCACTGACCTTTCAGAGCCAAAAATAGCTATTTCCTCTTTAGTCCTCTTCAACACAGATGAATTATGACATCTCTATTGTCCTGAAATCTCCTTCCAGTGGGCTAGGGCTACCAAATTATCAGCCTTAACTGAAGGGAGAAATTTCTGGTGGTTTGGCTAAGAAAAATAGCAGGGTCTTCAAAGACTACCATAAGCAGACACCTTGTCCTTCACACAATGTCCACCATAAGAGGGAAAAGCTAAAATGTTGATAGGGTCAAGCAACCTTCAAAAATTTGAATGATCTGCTTGCCAGAGTTTCTAGAGATTAAAGAAGATAATAATGTACAGTGGAAAAGAGCATTGGATTTGCCACCAGCAAATTCTGATTCTGCCACTTACTACTTTCATGACCTCAGACAAGTCACTTCAACTCTTGGGACCTAAGTTTCTTCATCTGAAAAAATGAAGGGGTCCTCTCTAGCCCTCTAGCTTTCAGCTACAGAAAATATAAAATGCACAATTTATCTTCCACAGACTACAAGAGAAGAATTTGATTTATTCTGGGGTCACCACAGGAATATTAATATAGCCTTCTAGCTCTTCATCATCTGTCTCTCAGTCATGCAATATCAATCAATCAGTAAACATTTTTCAGTTGCACATGTACCAGACACCATGCTAAATGTGAGCTCCTGGAGGGCAAAGACTGTCTTTTTCCTCTTTTTGTATCCCTAACACTTAGAACAGTGCCTGACAAATAATACGTACTTAATAAATGCATATTGACTAACAATGCTGGGGACACAAGTTGTCGTTGTTGTGGATGTTTGTCCTTAGTTTTTGAAGAGGACTGATGACACCATGAGTGATGACTTGACTTGCTCATGAACTGAAGCTAAGTGAGGCAGAGTTGCGCAAAGATACAAATACAAAGAATTAAAATATCCCTCTTTGCAATACGCTAATATTCTTGTAAGTTTGGAGAGATTCAGACGGGTAGAAAGAAAACTGGGGAGGACATTCCGGATTGGGGAGATTACACAAGAAAACAGGAAAAGTCAAGGAAGGAATAAATATAAAAATCTAGGTGGAGTTAGGAGGAGTTGTGTTGGAGACATGTTGCAGTCTTATAGGATAGAGGTTATTAGATGTGAACTACAGAGGTTTAGACCTGGAACACACCTAAAGAAGGGAAACTGGGATGATGAGGAAGCCAGAACTTTGTCATAAAATTCTTAGTTGCAGTAACTGGGGTGTTTGACTTGAAAAAGAGATTTTATTCCTGTCCAAGATGGTATAAATTAATGGACTGACTCAAATGACTGTCCATCTAGTTACATGTCATAGCTATAGCAACACTTTTTACAAGATGGATATAGTTAGATCAATCTCTTTTGCATCACCCTGGAGAAGAAAAGATGTAATAGCTATCTTCAAGTATTTGTCATATGAATGAGGGATTACGCTTATTTTTCTTGGACTCAAAAAGGAGAATTTGGTGGAAGTTGCTAGGTGACATTTTGGTTCTTTATAAGGAAAAAAACCCTAATAATTTGAACTCATCAAAAGAGTAATGGACTACTTCAGAGGACAGGGAATTCTTTAACATAGGACATTTGCCAATGGAGGCTGAATGAATACTTGGGGAAGTTGTAAGGAAGCTGCATTCCTGTTCAGTTGTGGGTTACACTAGATGGTCTCAGAAATTGCTTACAGCTCTGAGACTTGGTAAATTCAATGATCGAATGCAGCTGGCGTGTCCTGGTAGTCTCTCAACTGCAATGATGTTGTTAATGAGAAATGTAGCGCCCTGATGTGGCCTCATGCCTTCTAGAACTGCTTGTTCTAAGAAGCAATCATTACCTCCCTCCACATCTCATCTCAGTCAAGTATTTGCTCAGTCTCTGGGTGGATAATTGGACGACCTCATTATTACCATCTGACCTAATTTTATTACTTCCCTAATTTCATTTAACATAGCCAGCTCATCCTCATTATCTAGGTCAAGTAGTCTATAGTATTTCCCTATTAACACATTTTGATTAAATATATACCCACTCCAATACATATGATCCATAGTATTTCCTTGGCCAGTAACATTTTTATAAATCCCAGGTCACAAGATTATATATCTAGAGCTGAAAGTGACCTCAGAGGCCAACCAGTCCAACTCCCTCACTTTATAAGTGAGGAAACCAAGACCCAAGGAGATTAAGTGATTAATCTAAGGTGACACAGGTAGTAGATATCAGGTCCAGAATTTGAACCTAGATCCTTTGACTCCAATGTTAGTGCTCTTTCTCTTGTACTCTGCTGTCCAACCCATAAATGAAGGTTTGTAGTTGTAGCTGCCCTGAGACAGCATGGTATAATGAGCCATCAGTAATTGAATATTGAGAGCTTAGTCACTTTTTAGATGAAGTTACTTATTTTTTGGTGTTTTAATCGTATCTGACCTTCCAACTCAGCCCTATTTACTCTTCTCTGGACAGAATTTTCTGGGATGCAAATCTCTGCCTTCTGGTTCCATTCCCCATCCTATTTATTTATTCAAAGACATGTAAGGACCTAAATATAAATATATTACATGTAATATTCATGATGTAAAGGACATAATGAAGAGAGTTTAGGTCTCAGATTAGAACATTTTTAACCTAGATTTTGTTTTATGCTTTGTGTCTTGTGCTTTTATTATGATATATAACAGTTTTCTCCTCTCATTCTCCCCCAACAATGATTCCGAACTACTGGCTGCCATGGTTCAAACCTAATTCTTGGTCCCCTACTAGGCACTCCTTTATTCCCATCTCACCCAACTCCACCATTATCTTATTCTAAAGCTACCCACTGTGCTGTCTGGAATGCCAGTTCCATAGGGAAATAACTTTCATCTAAAACCTTTTCCTTTCCTGCTCTTTGATCTCCTTGCATTCAATGAGACCTTGCTCCCTCTTGATGATCTAGCTTCCCAGATCACTGTTTCTAGCACTGGTTGCACTTTCACATATACCACCACCTCATTCTCATGGTCATGGTAGGGGATGTTGACCTGAAAGTTTGGTTAAAGGAGGCAAACAGGCTGCTAGTGATTAAAAATTCATATTGTTTATTCCCTTAAAGCTAGCAGATACATGCTGCATGGAGCCAAAACATAAGTTCTGACTATCTGATACAAGAATGACCAGGCTTAAATATGTTTTAGAACAATCCCAAATCAGGCTCTCTATGTCACTCAAATTTATGATCTCCAAGTATGTTTAACCATGTTGTGAGAAAGGAATTTTCTTAATTGAATAGGCAGTAAATACAATAAGATAAGAGAGTTGATAAAGTGTTGATTAAAATTATTACCCAGGATATCTGTGTTTTCTTTACCATTAACATGCCATAACATAGTATAGGTCCACAAAATATTAAGATAAGAAACAGTCCTATTATTCAAGATAATGTGTTGGGTTAAAGGTCTCATCCTTAATAGCCATAAACAAAAAATGCTCTTAAGTAAGCCCTGTCTGACCTTGTTGACATAGGAAGAGGTATTACTCAGAAAAATCTCTTTTTCATCAGCCTGGAGAAGCTTACTCAGAAAAAGAAAATATTTGTTAGGCCATGGTGATTCTTCTGGTCTATTGGTTCAGGCTCTGGCCTTTATTGAAGTTATTAAATGATTATCAGGAGTAGCAACACTTCTTGTTACCCATTGCTATTTCCATGCTTTCCCACTACCACCATCACTCAGTGATTGAGATTCATTCAATCCATATTTATCACCCAGTCAAGACTCTAGTGGCTCTTGTATAGTAACCTCTAGGATACTTCACTGCCTTCCTCAATGACTTCAGTACCTGGTTCACATGCTTTCTCTCCTTCTTAACTCCTACCTTCATATCAATAGACTTCAAGACACATATTGATAATCAGTCAAATGCCCTAACCTCAAGCCCTGGATTACTCCCATCATGTAGTGACTTAGCTTTTAATCATGTGCTCTCCCACTCCCTCCTCAGCATCTCTGCTGAAAATCTTGCCTTCTATTTCACAGAAAAAATTGAGAGTTTCCTCTTCTTTTCTCCTTATCTCATATTACTCAGATGCCTTATGACAGTATTTGCTCCTTCCTATCTCACATTAAGGGAAGGCCCCTTCTCCTTGCCAAACCCTTCTAGGTATACATCATCACATTTCATTTCATCTTGTCCAACATACTGCTCCCATTATCGTTCCCACTTCCTCAGTTCTTTTAAATTTCTCCCTATCTGCTGGGAGAAACTCCCAACTGCCTCACTGTTGTTCATCCTTTGTTTTCAAAGAGTATTGATAACATCACTGGGTGATGTCTTGACTTGCATGTGAATCGGATTTGAGTCAGAGTTACACAGTCATCAACCTGATTCTCTCTTCCACAGTCATTGGAGTCTAATGGCAGGACAAAACTCAAGATAACTGGCAACGGCCTGGGAGGCAGTGGATAGCCTTGGCATCTTCAAAGTCTAACCAAACTCTAAATGTTCCACAGCATCTGCTTCAGCTGCCTTCATGACCATTAGAACAAATCTCATCTGTCCACTCTGCCAGGGGAAGTCTTCACATGCTTGGTGTAGGCATCCTCCTAACTCACTAATGGATTTGAAGCCTGTATGTTATCCTCAACCTGATTTAGCCCATGTATTGCACCAGTTTACCAGAATGTGGCTTCTGTCTTCTTGGAGCCACAGGTGAAAGTTGGGTGAAAGTGAACATCAAAGGTGTATGAGCAGCCCTGAAAAGGGCTCAGCAAGCACTCACACCAGAGTTGCTCATCTTCCCTAAACACCCAATATCCCCCAACTGCCTACAAATTTTTTTGAACCATCCAATCCCACTAAATATTGTTCCATATCTCTCCTCCCTTTAGGGACTAAATGCCTTGAGAAGGTTGTCTCTAAGGTGGACTTTCACTTCCTTTCTTCTCATCACTTCTTAACTCTCTACAGTCTGACTTCTGACCTCATTATTCAACCAAAATTGTTCTCTCCAATGTTCCCAATGTTCTAATTGCCAAATATATTGGTCTTTTTTCAGTCATCATCCTTGAACACTCTGAATCCTTTAATACTATTAACCACATTCCTCTCCTTGATAGTCTCTTCTCTGTAAGCTTATTAGGGATACTACTCTATACTGGGTCTCCTCCTACCCATCTGATTGCTTTTCTCTGTCTACTGGATTGTGATCCAGGTTGTACCTGCTAGCCATGGATATCTCAAAAGGCTCTGTCCTCGGTCTTCTTATTTTCTCCCTGGCCTAGCTTTACTAGCTTTCCAATCTTTCCACACCTTATGTGCTCCACATATTGTGTGATCTAGTGATATTGACCTCCTTGTTCTTCTTTACACAGCAATGTGATTCTATAAATTTTCACAGGCTATCCTCCATGCCCAGAACATTCTCCTTATCTCTGCCCTCTAGCTTCCCTGGTTTCCTTCAAATTTCAAATAAAGTTCCACATTCTATAGGAAGTCTTTCCTGATCCCTCTTAATTCAAGTGCCTTTTCTCCATTGCTTATCTTCAATTTATGATAGTCTGTTGTTTACATATAGCTATTTGTATTTTCTCTCCGCATAAGACTGTGAGCTACTTGAGAGCAAATATTATCTTCTGCCTTCATATTCCAAGCACTTAATACAGAAAAGGAAGTGGATGGCCAGAGTGCCCCAATGATATCCTGTTGATGTTGGGAGAAATGAAGAAGGCCACCAATAAGTTAGATATATCTCCTGTGACAAATTTCTATATGGACACAAAAGAGCATTACACGGAAAAGTCAGGTATACATAGATAGGTTATTGTCTGTATGATAGGGGGGAATTCCCAAAGCAGTAAAATCAAAGATCCTTTGAATATTTGAATAATTTGGCAGCTCTCATGAGGAAGAAGAATTGGGTGGGGGAGGAAAGAAACTAGGGGCAAGGACCAATTAACATGGTGTTGCAATAGTCCAAGCAAGAGGCAATGAGCAACTGAGATAGAGTGCTGGCTATGTGAATGGATAAAAGGGAATCGAAGTGATTTCCACTACTGTTCTTGACTTCCATAGTTTGTTTTTTTCCCATCACTGCACAATCATTAAATTGATATCTGATTTCTTCCCAAAGAATGAACTTATTTAGTATATTGTTGTCATCTCTTGTGGATATAAATGGTAATGGGCAGGGGAACAATAAATCATAACCACAGAATTTTAGAGTTGAAAAGTACTTTAGAAAGCTCTGCATTTGGAACCAAAGAAACATGAGTTCAAATTTTTGATCTACTCCTTACTACCAATGTGACCTCAAGCAAGTCACTTAATTTCTCTGGGTCTCTGTTTTCTTAGGTGAAAAGTGAAATTGCTAGACTCTCTAAGATCTGTTCAGGATCTACAGTCTATGATTCCAAGAATTCCTACACTAAACCTTTACTTAATACATTAAAAGCAGAGCACAAAGTCAAGCTTCATGATCACCAGTCCAGCATACTTCTCATCATATGTAAGAGCAAACAAAGGGGAATTTTTGTTGTTTTCTTTTTTGGAGTTCAGTTTCCCAGGCTCATTGAAAACATCTAAAAGATCAATTACCTTTGATCCCTGATAGTTCATAGCTACACTGAGTCAGGTAAGTTTCATGTCTACTGACTCTGAGCCAATCAGGAGCCGAGTCTTTGTTATATATACTGGGAAATTGGCATTGTACTTTGGAGGTTTCATTTATCAGAAGGACCTTTTGATTCCCTAGATGGGACTCTGAGTAGCTGTTTGTTAAGAGTTCCCCTGCCCCACTACTCAGATGTTGTTAGTGTTCCTACATCTGGTGCTGTATGTAGGTGGTTATATTACTTTGTCAGACAGTTGGAGTCCTGTCTGTTGATCTTTGTGCTAATTTCTCTGTATTTTCTCTACATTCAGGGTGTTAACCTTTCCTCTGAACAAGTGAATGACTTATATATGTTCAGTTAAAGGATTGCTAACCCCTTTGAAGGTTGTATTTATAAAGAAGATCAAAGAACCTGTGCTAACAGACCTTTCTGGATGTGCTAGGGTGCTTGCTACTACACCATACTAAAAGAGCAATAAGTATTTGTGAACACCCACTATGTGCCCAGCAGCATGTTAAGTGTTACAAGGATTGCTAATGAAGCTTAATCTACAATTCCTATATTTCTGGAGCTCAAAACATGGTTGAATCCAGGAATAAGAACAATAAAGAACAATGAAAAACAGCATAATCTAAGTGCTAAGTTGCAGGGCTCTAATAATACATATTGTTAGGATTTTATCAGTTATTAGCATATCAATACATGGGTGATGTCTCTCCAAGCTCAGGTAATTGAGTAAGCCTCCAAATTTGTCTAGTTAATGTTGAAACTAAATAGAGTTTGGACTTTGATTTTAACACTTAACATTTATTAAACAGCTCCTAAGTGCAAAGCTATAAAGAAGATGAGAAGATAAAAAAAAATAAATGAGACAATCCCTGCCGTTCTGGAGCTTATCTGGTTGATCTGAATACTTGATTGCTGAGTTTTAATAGTGTAGGTGGAGTACATGAAGCCAGTGGGGGTTAATTTAGGGTGGACTTATTCACTCAGTTTATTTTGCACTTATTTTGCAGGAAAGAAAACGGAGTTACAGAGAGAGTGTAGGGATACTTTTTGGGTTAGTGACAAAGCTAAAAGAGACAGCAGTTCTTGGAACCTTTTCTGATACCCTTGACCCACCATACTTCTTTTATTGACTTGTGCCTACCATACGATGTAAGTTTTTCTTCTCTCAATGTACCAAGGGACAAAAGAGAATTAAAAAATCATCCAGAAAACAAAGAGCCAAATCCAGGTTTGTTCAAATGCCAGATTATTAAAACATGATTACAGAAGAGAGCCAATTCCCTTTGCCCAAAAGCAGTGCCCATTGGAATCTACACAATCTCATCACTGAGAAATGATTAGAATACCTCCAGAGACTAGCTGGAAAGGCTACATGAAATGAAATGGGAAATATAATGATGCCTGTTGACCAAAAGGAGCAAGAGGGCAAGCTCCCCCTCTGCAATGGGCTCTTAAAGTAGCTGTACCTAATTTCCAAGTGCACTGATATATCTAAGTATCATCAAGCTCTGTGCTCTTATAAAGGGAAATACAATCTGAGTAGCTAAAGAAACACTGAGAAAAGCTGTCCAGGTATGAAAAGGCCCTTCCTATAGGATCATAATATAATTAATAATAGGGATAATAAGGTAATAATAAGGATAATAAAATAATAATAATTAATAATAACACACTTCTATAGTACTTTAATGTTTATAAGACATTTTACAAACATGATAGAATCCCAGAATCTTCAAGCTGAAGGAGAGCTCACTGGTCATCTATTCCAATCCATGCCTGAAGAAGAATCCATACTACAACATTCCAGAAAATGATCATCCTGCCTTTGCTTGAAGACCTCCTGTGAGAGAGAGCCTCTAGCAATCTGGACAAAGGAATCCAGTTCTACTCAGACCACTATGGTCGGTTTTCTCCTCCATGAACTGGGTCACCCTAAACTCCAGTAGAGGGGTATAAGGGCTTGAATTCATTGTTTTGGGGCAGAAATTCACCTAGATTAGATTTTCTTTCAACTTTAAACAGAAGTAAGGTCTCCAGCTTGCATAGAGTCCTGCCCAACATGGAGGAGCATGTACCCTGAGGATTAGGGCAATCTCCTCTATCAGTCATTCCCTTCAGAGACTGATTGACTGACCTGCAGGGGTTGGTCCCTTAATGAGGAAAGAAAAAAAGAAAACCTAGATCCCAATTTAATAATTGGTTATTAATATAACAGAAAATAATAATTTCTCTCAAAGCCAAGGATAATGCCTAGGATTTGAGCCTTGGGAACAAGAAAGATAATGGCGTCTTCAACAGTAATAGAGAAGATATTTTAGGGAACAATATACTGAATTCAGCTTTGAACTGTCTACTAGACAGCTATCTTGAGATGTCTGAAAGGTAATTAGAGATGCAAAACTAGAGGTCAGCGGAGAGATTAGGGCTAGACAAACAGACTTGAGAATCACCAGCATAGATATGATTATTAAACCCATGGAAGCTGATGACATCACCAAGTGAAGTAGTATAGAGGGAGAAGAGAAGAAGGCATAGGACAGTTCCCTATGGTATATCTATGGTTAGTGGGCATAACTTGGATAAAGATCCAGCAATGGAGATTGAAGAATGTTCACAGAGACAGGAAACCAAGAAAAATAAGTGACATAAAAACCTGGAGTGAAGAAAATATCAAGGAATAGAGTGATCAGCAATTTCAAAGGCTTCATAGAGGTGAAAAAGGATGAAGAGTGAGAAGAGGCCATGAGATTTAGCAACTAGCAGATCATAAGTAACTTTGGAGAGAGCAGTTTCTGTAGAATAATAAAGCTGGAAGCCCAACTATAGAGACTTAGGAAGAAAATGAGAGGACAGGTAGTGAAGTTATCTGTTATAGATAGCTTTGTCAACGAGGTTAGCCACAAAAGGGAGGAAAGATGGGAAGAAAACTAGTGGGAATGGATGGATCAAGATTTCTATCACCATACGTTACATAACTTGATGGGTTTATCTGACTGGGAATCAAAATCTGGGGTAGCTCTAATTCTGTCCTAGTTGAAAATGAGCTCCCTGAGGGCAAAAATAGTTTTGAATTTTGTAACTTTCGGGCCTAGCCCAGTGCCTGACACATAACTCTTTAACAAATGGGTGTTGAATGAATGACTTACTGATGACCTTTAGCAAATGATATAAATTCCTTACGCTTCTGTTTCTTCACGTGTAAATAAAGACAATACTACACGTACCATCTAAATTGAAACATTATTTTGACCAAGGGACTAGGTATGAAAATGTTTAGAGACACATAAAAGATAAAAAAGAGTTAAATAAACATTTCATATGTCATATGATATGATTCTTCACTAAATTCCCACTCCAGTGTTTTTGAAGGGTGTACCAAGAAAATACAAGTTCTGTGGGTCAAACCAAGATGGGAAGGCTTTAAATACAAGTTCCTTGTTGGCTCTATGTCCATGGTCTAACTAGCCTAGTTATATTCAAAGAGGTTTATCACCAGGCCCTTTGCAGAGTGATAAATTTTTCAGCCATAGCTACTTTCAAAGATAGTTGATCAAAGACACCAGGAGGTTGCAATCTACATCTCTGGAAGGACTAACCAAACTGATGAAAGCACAGATCTATAACTTTTAAAACATTTCAAGTGACATGTTAAAAGGTAATTTAATCATTTTATTAATAAGGCCAACAGGTTATTAATAAAAGGATGGTCATTTGGTCATCTCTCTTAGACCAAAGACAATCATGATAGCGGACTCACAATTTACATGCCTTTTGAAAGAGTAGGTGGTCAGTGAGAGGCTGAGAGTGACCCTTGAACAGAGAAATTATCTCTACTCAGACCACCTGGCCTTGGGCTATCTGGACACCTAGTATGTACCAGGTACTATGCTAGGTGCTTTACGATGATTATCTCATTTGATCCTCAAAACAATCCTGGAAGATGAGTGCTAATATTATGAAAGGAAATTGAAGCAGAGAGAGGTCAAGTGACTTGTCCAAGATCACACAGCTATTCTGTGTCTGAGGCCAGATTTGAATTCAGGGCTTTCGGACTCCAGTGCTGTATTGACTATACCACTTAAACTGAATGCCTGAAAATGAGCTGGGTTACTGAGATGGTGGTAAATTTCCTTTCATAAGAGGTTTTCAAACAAGGAGTGAATGACTACTTGTTGAGGGTGTTCTGAACCTGCAAAACTGATGAACTTTTTTTAGATCTCATTTTCCTTCTTGGGTTCTCCACGACTTCTGACACTACTGACCCTTCTCTTGAATATTCTCTCCTCTCAGCTTCCATAAAAATGTGTTCTCCTGGTTCTCCACTTGCCTTTGTGCTGGACAATTAGTCATCTCTCATCCATTGGCATAAATGTCCTCCAAGGCTTCATCCTTTGGAGGCAGCAAGGTTGCTCAGTGAATAGAGTTCTGTGCCTCCTGTCATGATAGACTTGAGTTCAAATCTGACCTCTGACACTTATTAGCTGCATGACTCAGGGCAAGTCACTCAACCTTTGTCTGCTTTAAAACCCAAATCTCTCTCCTGAGATCTCCTGAGTTGCAGCACCAACTATCTTTCTAAACACTTTCACCTAGATTTACTATTAGCAACTCAAACTGAAATAAAATGAATTCTCTTTTCTCCCACCCATATCCCAATTTGCCTATTTCTGTTGAGGGCACTGTCATGCTCCCAGTCACCCAGGTTTGCAACCTTAAATTCATCCTTGACTTTTCTTTCTCCTTCACTCCACACATTCAATCAATTCTGATTCTTGCTGATTCTACCTCCACAACATTTCTTGCATTTTTTCTCTTCTCTCCACTAACCCAGTCATCTCCATATTTCAGGCCTTTATTACCTTTCATCCAGACTGTTACAAAAGGCTCATAATTGATTTCACTACTTCTGGTTTCTCCTCTCTCTGGTACATTCTCTACGTAACTGTTAAAATAATTTTCTCCCAATACAAATCTGACAATGCAAGAGTCTTGCTCAAAAACCTTCAATGACTCCCTATTACCTCTAGAATAAAACACAAATTCCTCATCCTAGCATCTAAAGCCCTTGATGAACTGGTTGTAAATAAGGATCACTTACTGCAGCAATTAGCGTGAGGAGTTTGAGGAGTTTTGTGCTTAAGGAGTTTTTAAATGAAGAAATCAGTGTCTCTTACCCCTTTCAGTTCCTTCATTTGGCAACAAATAAGTCTCCAAATGTATATTTATGTAATAACCCAAGTACCTGCATTAAGGAGAGGTAAAGGATACTCATACACAAGGATATTTATTCAAGGATACTCTTTACCTTGACTGCAGTAGGAGTGGGAAGTTGCGGACCTCCAAACTTGCATCCAGATTAGAACAATGGTGTGGCAGTTCTCCAGATGATGGTAACGATGTGGGAGCTTCCCAGTTTTTCATTCCTGCATAGGAAAAGTCCCATCTTTGATGTATGTCAGAAATACTCCTTCATCTGAGACAGATGTCAGGAAATCCTTATGGGATTCCAGGTCAGTGATTTGTAAGAAGCAAGTTGTCTCTCACCTATCTCTGCTTCTAGATCTATGCCTTGGGATCTTTGAGCACAGTAACGGATTGAGAGAGATAAGTGCATGATTCAGGAATATTCCCTGACTTACTGAAGGAAATCTAACAAGGGGATTATGGAGAGCAATGCTAGGTGCTATGGGACCTATCGGATATCCACATGGTTATTTATCTATGAAAATATTAAAGGGGAAAGGAAGAGGAATAGACCTTATTTGGCTTTGTAAGTAAAGACAAGGAAGGGACAATAATGCTTACAGTCTGGCAAACACCAGGAGAATGGCTCTGGGTTATTGCCTCAAGTGAGGAGTCCAAAGACATATAGAAATACTTAGGATCCTCCCCAATCCCTTCGCACTTGGGGTCCTACATGTAAAGTGTTACCTCATATTCTGTAGGGGAAAGAAAATAAAAGTCCAGAACACAGGTAAAGGAATTACTTATTATTATAGCTATGAATAAATGTGTGTACATATATGTTGTAAATAATAATGATTAATTTATATTTCTCAGAGTAAGGAAGGCTAGCCCTTTCAGTTACCAAATTCTAAGAAATAATCCTTTTATACAGAACCAGAAGGGCCAAAAAAACTATAGAGAACAACTAGATCTTGTAGAAAGCTTTGCAGCAGTTTATGTTTTTTGACTCTTCCAGTTTCCAACCTACCTAATCATTCTTATATCGTTTTCCCATTTGCATGATCTATATTACAGCCAGTCTGGACTATTAGCTCATCCCTGAACTCAAACTTCTACTCCCACATCTGTGCATTCACACAAGCCTCCAACTTCTACCATCTTCATCTCTGTTCCTCAAAATCCTTATCTTCCCTCAAAATTCAGCTCAGATGCTCCCTCCTCCACGAAGCCTTCCCTGAGCTTCCAATTGTTAGTATTCTTTCACTTCCCAAGTTAGCTTATATTTATTTGTCTGTGTACATGTTCTATATTAACTGGAGCCATGGGTAGTCATTTGCTATGCTCTATCCAGAAGCAAGGCTAGTTTTAATTTGATATTATTTCCAGAGCAAGAGATGGAAAGAAGAGTGAGGTAAGGAGAGGTGTACAGATGCCAGTATGGCAGGATTATGGCCAGGGAGAGACCTGGCAAAAAGACTGGGACCAGCTCTATGTGAGCACTCACCAATACCAGCAGCCCCAGGGCGGGAAGTGCCTTAGCTTCTCTTGGGTATGTGGTTTCAGAAAATTTGATCAGCAGATCATCAAGAACATATATTGGCAGAGTCTGGGAGTTTAATGTTCCTATGGGACATCCAACTGAAGATGTCCAGCATCACAGTTTGAACTTTAAAGCATGAAGGAACTTTAAGAATTCACACTTATGATTTTGTAGATGAACAAACTGAAGGTCAGAGAGGTTAGAAGATTTCCTCTAAATAAAACAGCTGGATCACAGCTTCTCCCCCCAAAAAAATGCCTCATTTGATCTTTTGAAATCTTAGGGGAGAAAAAGAAAGGAGTTTCTCTTTTTCCTACTGCAAGGATACATCAAGGAACCAAGGTAGGAGGAGACCCAGTAATTTAAGAGCATATTTCTTCTCCTCCCCTACTCTAGAGCATTCTTCTTTCATCCAGTAAGTTTCTCAGAATTTGTTTGATTAAAAACAAGTGACATAGATTTGGTCATTGTTTGATTTGTTTGTGATCAAATTCCTATTCCACATGAAGTGTTCTAAACTCTTTTTCCTTTCTCCAAGCCCTCTGTTCAATATATGTTCCCCTCACTATCAACAGATGACACCACTTCCTTCTTTACTCCCTGGTGCCATGGTCCTCTGAATGAAGGACAAACAAAAGCAAGTCCATCCTGAATGAACTCCCTCAGCTCTTTCAATTGTGGGAGTTATAATGCTTGTGGGCACCTAGAAAAAGATACCAAAATCAGGGAAATTGAATCTTGGCCACTCTATCAGTCTACACCAATATTTGTCACTTTCTTATGATACAAAATATAACTAAATTCAATGTCTTTCAAATGTATTGGGGTCTGTATTAGTGTTGTGACCAGAATACTGAATTAAGACAATCATTACAAGTTACACTCATGTGTTTGATTTTGCACAGTTGGAATTAGTACCTAATGACTTCCAGATGTAAATTTATATACAACATACAAAGTAATGAGAGAAATTATTATTAATAGTCAATGATTTGGGGAGATCCAAAGTTCTCCCCCTTCTTCTAAAATCCTCATTTCAAGTCTCAGCCTGTCCGGACTGATGATAGGATATAGTATTAACATTCCCCTCAGTCTACAGGGGTGGGAAACCTGCAGCCTGAAAGCCATATGTGGCCCTTTAGGTCCTCAAGTGTGGCCCTTTGACTGAATCCAAACTTCACAGAACAAATCCCCTTAATTAAAGGATTTGTTCTGTAAAACCTGGACTCAGTCAAAAGGCCTACCTGAGGACCTAGAAGGCTACATGCCACCTCCTTGCCCCCAGGTTCCCCACCCCTGGTCTAGGTATTGCTGCCCCACCCAGTCATCCAAGGAATTTAATCCTCCTGACCTATCATGTTTACTCAGGTTTGCACAGGGGTTATAGATCTTTTGTCTAGATTTCCTCAAGGCTGAGGGTGATTTGGAAGTAAATGGACATTCCCTAGGCCTTCATTAGACTAGGTTCATCTCTCATTGTAATATTCATTCTCTCATTAATTGTTGACCAATCAGAGTTCATTGCCACCCTCTGGAACACCCACTCTTCCAAGGGCATATCAACTGTGAGCCCACTGCCATGATTCATCTTTGGTCTGAGAAAGATGGCCAAATGATCATTCCTTTTATCAATAGAATGCTAGCACTATCAATAAAATGACGAATTACCCAGAAATCATGTCTCTTAGACTTTTTAAAGTCACAGTAACTAGGTTCCAAGTTTTACTGGAAACCAGTCTGCTAGCCTTAATATTCTTAGGAAGAAATCCATTTTGAGAATTTCTTTTCAGACACAGGACCATAGCTAGAAGGGACCTTAGAGGCCATCAAAGTCAAATGATTCATTTCATATATGAGAAAACTGAGGTTTAGCAAGGTTAAGTGACTTACCCAAGGTCAAGCAGTAAGTAAGTATACCTGGAGAAGATTTGGACCCAGGCTTTCCACACTTTTAGTTCACTGCTCTATTCACTATACCATTTATCCCTCAGAATTTTTAGCTCCTGTTTGATGCTATATCTGTTTTATTTTCGGCCTCAAACACAGCAACACCATTCTTATGTCTTTTTCTCCAAAGTTATGTTCAAACAGTTATGTCAGTACACAGTTTAGCTAGGTTCAAATATTCTAAGCCAGATTAAACATAACTAAATCTGCTCCTTAAATAAAATTTCCCTCAGGCTCAGAATGAAATGTACTCTTATGGGGAATGCTCCTAGGGGCGTTAGAGATTTCATTTGCCTCTGCAGGAAATGAAGGAAATAAATACAATGATAAAACAACATCATTTTCTTAATTCATCCAAGGAACCCAGTGCATTTTACATTTACTCCAAAGTCTCCTTTTATTTTTTTTCAATAGATTTTAAACTTAAACTGCAGAATTAGGCAGGCCCTGCTATATAGCTTTTGAATTTGCTTTGAAGTAGTTTGCTGTCTCTTGGAACTCTAAAACAAAGAGAGGCTCGTTGTCACACGTTGAGAAAAAGACCTCCGTATAAGCATATGAGTCAATCTCAGTCTCCCAGGCAGCTAACCTCACAGCTGAGATATCCTCCAAGGAGCAGTAGATGAGGGGAACAGCAATGCATCCTCTATTTCTACCCTCCCAGTAGGGACTGACTTGACCTTGTGCCTGAACTCTTGGATGACTTTCTAACTTATCTTCCTGCCTCTAATGACTCATCTGTCCAAGCCATCCTTCACCTTCCTGCCAGTTCTTCCTTTTTTTTTTCTGTCCCAGTTCTGTGGTTTCATCAGTGTAGTGAGACCCCAATAAGGAAACACAATCAACTCCTGTAGATCAGTGACTGTTCCACACCTTACAGAACTACCTCAGAGGGGCAAGTGCCTTCCTTGCCCATGGACATACAGCCAGTATGCGTCAGAGGTGGGATTATAACTCATGTTTCTCTGTTTGCAAGGCTTTGTCTACTCACTGTACTGTGCTGTGATTTACCTAAAGCTTCCACTCTAATCATGACACTTCCTTGCTCAAAAACTGGTGTTTCCTAAGGGAAATCCATATTAAGTTTCAAACCTCTCCACAATCTGGCTCCAATCAACCTTTCCCAGCTTAACTCAAGCTATTTCCATCTAAGCATACTACAGGTAGCCCAGTTGGATTCCTTACTATCCCATTCTCATCCTGCTTTCTCCCACTTGGAGCAACACCACCCACACTCATGTCCATATATTGATATACTTCCCTTCCAGAATTGATATTCTGAAAGAATATCATCATCATCATCATCATCATCATCATCATCATCATCATCGTCATCATCATCATCATCATCAACAACAACGATAGATTGATAACATGTTGTCATCCCCTCTCATTAGAATGTGAGCTACTTCTTTTCCTTTCTTTTGCATCCTGGGTTCTTCACACAGTGCTTGGCTCATGATAAGTGCTTAGTAAATGCTCTGTGACTAAATAATAAGAGGTAGTATGGCACATTGGATACAGGACCAGACTTGGAGTCATAAAGACCTTGATTCATGCCCTCCATCTGACATTTCTATCTGTATGATCCTGCATGAGTCACTTACCCTCTTAGTGTCCCAAATAGATCTCCGAGACTGTAAATTAGAGAGAATGTTCCAGTTTGCATCTATACTGAGAAATATCGCCTCCAGTAGCTCCTTACAGAGATGAAATCATGAATCCTTAAAAACAAAAAGTAAAAAACCATGGTAATAATTCATATTTCCATAGCATTTTCAGCTTTACCACAGTATTGTTTCTTGCTGTTGTGTGTTATATTGTTATTACCATAATCAGGAAGGGAGCTCAAGTGATCTCTAGAATGTGAAGGCGGTATTTGTGGCCAATCTGATGAAAGTAGGCATCTTCTTTCCTGCTCTGGGGTTGCCTGTCACCAATCTACAAAAGTAGAATTTATACAGATTTCTAGGCCAAGATTTCTGTGTTGTTACTGTTCATTTCATCTATGTCTGACTCTTTGTGACACCATTTGGGGTTTATCTCTGCCCATTTCAGGCAGAGACACTGGAGAGGTTTGCCATTTCCTTCTCCTGCTCATTTTATAGATGAAGAAACTGAAGCAAACAGAGTTAAGTGACTTGCCCAGGGTGGTACAGTTAACAAGTATCTGAGGCCAGATTTGAACTCAGGAAGATGAGTCTTTCTCACTCCAAGTTTAGCACTCTTTCCACTGCACCACCAAATTGCCCCAAGGGTTTCTATACTGTCTGACTACATAGTAGTGCTTGTGTTGTCAAGGAGAAAGAGAGTCAGGTTAGACTTCTGCGTGTGGCAGAACATATCAATTCTTGGTAATCCAAACAGCTACCCCAAGTGCCTATGTTTGTGTTCTGTATTCTGTAGATGCCCAGGATGGCAAGCATATAATCCATATGTAAAGACATTCCTTCTACCAAAGTACTGTATAGTCCTGACCCACATCATAAGATATGTCCATGACAGTACTTTCTAAGCTCTTTATAGCTTCTTGGACATTCCTTTGCCACACATCAAAGGGACCTTGAAAATCATCCCTCTTTTACAAATGAGTAAAATGACAAATTCACTGGTTGCCTGTGGCCACAAGAAGCTAGGGTTTGAATGAAGATCTTCTGACTAGAAGCCCAGTATTCTTCCTATTATATCACACTGCCACATACAGAATTCTCCTGATCTACCATTCTAGTAATCCTGTTCAGAGATGCTCTCTGTCTTCAGCTCATGTCCTTGGCTTACTTTCATTTCTTCTGGTACCTTCTGTTCTGTCCAGTGTTGTTCTTGGGTTTTGACATAACATCTGCCAAATAAAACAAAATGGAAATGGAATCAAAGGTGAGAACATGCTCCGTTTTCAAATCCTAAGTAGGTACAAGTATGAGAAGAAATGAAAGTCAGACACACATTAAAAAAGAGCCACAGGCTGTAACCATTGAGAATGATTAGAGTTTTCTTTTGTCCCTAGTGTTGCTACAATGTTCTTTAGAAATTTTAAAGTTTTGCTTTGAAAGTACTTAATGTAAGAAAAACTAAACTGTACTGCCTAATCTTGTTATGGTAGTTTCTATTTTTACCATATTGAACATAACAACTGAAATATGTTGGTCTTTCCTATTCAGAATCAAAAATAAGCCCAGTTCTTCCATTCTCTAAAAATTTAGTTACTATGTGAGGCTGATGAGGCCAAGATTCTGTGAAATATAACTGGACTTTCCCAGATTGATATTAGTTTCTAATTTTCCCAACCCAAGAATAATATTTCAGATGTTAAAGTTATGGTTAAGTTCTCCTATGACTGGACCCAATAATCAGTCCCTTAAAAGGGAAGCATTTCAAAAAAGCAGCAAAGGAAAGCAGGGCTAACTGCATTGGGAACAAGGTAGACCAAAGAAAGAGGCACTGTAAGCAATCTGATATCTGATTTTAACAATGATGTTAGTCTAGTATGAGTTGCTTCTGATGAATAAAGACATATTGACTCTTTATGATTACAGCTCACTTCTCTAGATTTCCACTAGACATCTCTTTCAGGATGCACTCTTGAATTTTGCCAAGAATTAAAGTAAAAACTCTCTCTCTCTCTCTCTCTCTCTCTCTCTCTCTCTCTCTCTCTCTCTCTCTCTCTCTCTCTCTTTCTCTCTCTCTCTCTCCTTCTTTTC
Organism: Notamacropus eugenii; assembly: GCF_028372415.1. NCBI lineage: Eukaryota > Metazoa > Chordata > Mammalia > Diprotodontia > Macropodidae > Notamacropus > Notamacropus eugenii. The sequence continues at coordinate 147,772,088 of NC_092876.1, read as the reverse complement.
CATCATACTACCTCTACCCTTTTCCAATTCTCCACGTTCAAAAATTGCCAACAGTGATTCAGCAATTATACTTACCAGTGTTTTTAGTACCTGAGGATGCAGTTCACCAGGACTAGGTTGTTTGAATTCATCAAGGCAACTAAATGTTCTCTACTATCTCCTTATTTACCTAGGTTATCAACCATCAATCATCTTTATTCTATCATTTCCACTTGAAATGTTACTCTCTTTAATATATAAACAGAAGAAAAATGAGAAATGAACAGCTCTACCTTCTTTCCATTTTCATGACAACTGTTGTGAGTCACAGTCATATCCCTTCTAAGGTCTTTCTCATCACCAATTTAACTTTGGAGGGCTGGGAGGAAAACCACCTTTTTTGTTGTTCCTAGTTTTGATGGTCTCAGCTCCTTCTGAGGTTTCTTATTTTTGTAGTACCATCCACTCTTTTATATTTGCCCTCTGCTAACTGTTCTGTCTCCATTTTTGTAATTGTCTTTTCAATACCTAAATCATTCATTGCATTCCCTGCATAAACACATCAGTCTCTTTAGTGAACTGCCATTTTTTTTTCATTCGAACTGTTTCTTTTTATCTTCAGAATTTCATTCCTGAGAGCTTCCTATCCTACTTAGGTTTATTCCCCCAGAGAGTTTTAGGCTATGGGATCCTTCTTATATTTTCCCTGAATGGTCTGATAACTGCTCCTCAAAAATCAGACTATGTACAGCTCTCAATACCTTCTCTAATACAAGCACTAAGTTGAAGTGATACCTTTTCCTCCAACAAAGTTCACATAATCTCTAGTTCAGCAATTCATTCCTCCTTATCAGTAAAGAATCAGGTTCAAAACCACTAGCTCCTTCTTGGTCCCTCGATATTTTTGAAGGATGGAATGATCATTTTTGTAATTATCACTTTTGTATAATAGATAATATTTAAATATCTAATTCTATGAACAGAATAATTGAGATCAAGTGGTAGTATATATGAAGAGGAGGAGGAAAAAGAAGAAAGAGAGAGTGAGAGAGAGGAAGGATGGAAGGAAGGAAGGAAGGAAGGAAGGAAGGAAGGAAGGAAGGAAGGAAGGAAGGAAGGAAGGAAGGAAGGAAGAAGAGTGTTCACATGACATTTAACACATGGAACCCCAAAGGTCAGAACTCTGGACAGTAACCGTAGTATAGTACCTATAAGAAACAGTTTTAGTTTCTGTACTAAGAAAAACTAAAATATGATTTCCTAAAGCAAAATTTTCACCATCGAACAGCAGCTTGGTCTTTATTCTTGATTTTCTGAGCTGCTTATATCTCTTAGTTGGCCTTGAATCTCAATTTTTATCTGTATCCACCTAGTACTCAAACATTCAGACAAAAATTGAAAAATTCAGTCCATCTGAGCACATGGCCTCCAGACCTATGAACTTTATAAAGTTGATATATCTATGTATGCATGTATGTATGCATGTGTGTATGTAAATTGTTATATATACTTACATGTATGCATGTATGTATGTTGCAAATGTCTAGTCATTTGGCAGCATTTAATATTCAGGTGACTGACTGAATTTTTCATTTTCCATCCAGATGTTTTGGCATCATATAGACACAGTCACAGTTTCCAGAATCCTAATTGTAATTATATTTTGGGCCAGTGGCTCTTGAAATAGGAATCCCTCTACCACCTGGGTTCTGAAGGAACTAATGTTGCATTATAATTACATTTCTTATTCAACTTTTTTCTACCATATAATCTTACCATCCTTTCAGCTACAGCAGAGCTCCAAGATAACAGATCATATTTCACTAAGTCAAAGAGTCTGTCACTATAAGGCTTTGGGTTGGATTTTCTTGAATACTGTAAAATAGAAAAAGAGTTGTGATTTTTTTAAAAGCCACAAAACATGTTTCACCATTTTCACAATCAATCTCTTGGATTAAAAAAAGTAAAAATTAAAAAAAATTCCTGGCCTTCCCAAATAAGTTTAGAGATAGTGAGCTGGGGGCGGGGCAGGGAACACGGTCCTTCAAATTAGGGTGAAATAAATATTTTGCAGGCATCAAGTGGCCTATTAATTAGCAGCTAACTAACTTGTGAAAGATGAGGAGAAACTAAGGATACAAGTTACCACAAAATTGATATATCAACCTCTGAATGATCAAGAGTTGATTATTAAAAAGATAAAATATAAGTTTTTGTTTCTTTCTCTTTTATGTGTTTTCAAACATCACTTGAATTTGAGGATGCTTCCTATCCCTGCTTTCTCAGTACTGGATGGCTTCTTTTCCTTGTCCAGTCTATTCCTGAGGTTGCCATGATATTTAGCCTCTCCATTGTAACTGCACTAGTGAGGGTAGAGAGGCAATATGATGTTATGCAATAAAGCACTGGACCTATAGTAAAGAAAGTTTGGAATCAGATCCTACATCTGATGCTTATTAGCTTTTTGGGTAAGTTACTTAACCTCACTGTGCCTGAGTTTCCTCATTTGTGAAATAGAGGAATTGGATATTATGACCTATAAGGTTCCATGCAGTTCTAAATCAATAATCTTATAACTACACTCATTTCACACTTACCATTTCCTGTTGAATACTTGCAATCTTGCTTCTAATAAGGGGGTATTTGAACGTTATTTTTTGAAACTACTATCATTTCTTTCCTGTACATTCCAAAACTTTCTTATAACATGGATCGACATATATATATATATATACCCCCATTTATGATGTATACAAGGAGGTTCAGACAAGTTAGGGGAAAAAACTCCAAAGTTACAGTCATTAGATGGACTGGAATGAAAGTTCTTTGAGGGTTTTTTTCATGATGCTAACTAGAAAGTGAAAAAAAGATGGACCAAATGAACCAGTTTATACTGAGGGTGTCAGTGATATATGTCATTACTATGAAGTAAGAAATTATCTAGGCAGAAAGTGTAAATGACTTCGAATCTGAAACACAGTATTGATTCTGAGTTATACACATACAGATACATGTGCATGTACATGCAGTGTGCAATATATGTGTATATGTATACATATGTACATATATTTCACACACATATACAGTGAAATAAAAGGCATCAGAATGAACTCTCTTGGTCAGACACATTAGTTGTTGAATTCAGGGGTAAAATAAAAGACTGAGAGGGGAGATAACATCCATTATAATCTGGAAAACTCAAGTTCTGGTTGGGATCATAGGCAAATTGTACAATACAGAACAAGGTGATGGAATAACAAATATCCTGCCCTCCTTATCAATTGGAAAAGAATTTTGACAGCTCACATAATATTTCACAAGCATGCAGAGACCTCTAGGATCATATTCAAGGAAGGATTGAGTTTTGTTTCTATGGAAACTATAAGTACTATGTAAGCCTGTTAAACAAGACAGTTTGTGAAATAGTGTCTTATTCACAGTGAATCACCTTTGCAATATATCATTGATAATTTTTTTTTCCATCCTCATTTGAACATCTGACTGAAGTACAACTCAAGTCCAGGATGACTGGGCAGGCTCAGAAGCAGTGGTGCTCTTGGTCAACTCAAATACACTCTGGCTCAGTGGCTGAAAATTAAAATAACTAACACTGTGACTCAGGAGATATTCTGTGAGGGACCATGTAATGAGATTTTCACTAGAAACCACTGAGGGGCTGCTAGCATTTTGTTAACAAGCCATCCTTTGGAAACCTTGCTTTCAAGAAATTCTTTGGGCTTCTTGCTTCTCTCTCCTAGAATGAATACCCATAGCCTTTTAAGGAAAAGGGTTCTAGTGAAACATTCACTGACAATATATTAAAATACGTGGGATAGCAACCAAATCAGCACTGGGCTGGGCACAATAGCAGCATATAGTATTTGGCTTGGGTTTGTTCAAAGAAAGTGTTTTCAGTGGATACTCCCTTCACATGATTTTAAGTGGCTGTCCGTAGCTTGAAGCAGGAATAAATAAATAGGAAATTAGTCCCTTCACTTAGTGCTCTGCCCAATGTAAAAATAAACACATTAGTTGAATTGTTTACAAAAATAAGCTAAGCATCACAATGTCCTGATGATTCCCAGTTGCTAGCGGATCCACCCCTATCCCCACCAAAGTTGTTTTGTGTACATTTTTTTATCTGTCTACAGGCTGTTTGTCTTCCAACAGAATGTAAGACAGGAACTGTTTCATTTTTTCCTTTGTAGCCTTAGCACCTAGTACTACATCTGGCAGGTAGAAGGTGTTTTCTTAATGTTTATTAGATTGGAGTAGATTTGGGTTGTATTAGAGCTAGAAAAGATCTTGGGGTTCATTTATTTCAATAACCTTCATTTTATAGATGACAAAACTGGGACCCAAAAAAGTAATGTGATTTGCTCATGGTCACACAGAAAATTAGTTTAAGTAGATGATTACTAGATAATTTTAAGCTACCTATTTTAAATGCCTGTTGATCCAAGAGCAAAAGATCATAGCTTTTAGCATAACTGAAAAGAGTAACTACAAGGGGTCCTTTTCGAAATTGCAAACAATCCCTCTTAAAGGCCAAAAGGGAATATAAATCATATAGTTGACTTTCTGATGATGAAAAACGTAAATAGAATCTCTAATAATGGGTCCACCTAATGACTGGTAAGAAACTGTAGTAGCAGACAACCCTACCTGGTAGACAGAAATCAGGCATGGGGTGGGTCTTTTGGAGCAATAGCTTTGTAATAGCTTTATAAACATTATTCCTATGTTCCTGCCCACTGGAGTGCAACAAGATTTGCAGAAGTCAGTGGAATTAAATTTAATTTAATTTAAGAGCCAATTGTTTTGGAGTCCAAAAGGCTGGGTTTTATATGTCAACCATTACTGTAGACTAAAGGGCAATTGTTGTTGCCATGATCAGTGGTTTAGGCAAATTAAACTGTGAAAGCAAAGAGGCTGGCTCTGCTGACATAGTACCAAAACGAGCTTGAACTGTAAGTTCCAAGAAGACAAGGACTTCATCTAAATTGCATCTAAATTTTGGGTCTCCCCAGCAGAAGATAATTTAATCAATCAAGGAACAAGCATTTATTAAGTATTTACTTTTTGTCAGGTATGGTACTCAGCACTGAGAGGAAAGAAGGGGGCGGGGGGGGGCGGGGGAGACAAGAGGAAACCAGATGAGATGCAATCAAAAATAGTCCACCCTAATAAGAGATAAAATATATATCTATATATGCAAGATATAGACTAGATGGAGAGTACCTTCTAGTAGAAAGGATTAGCAGCTAGGGGGACGAAGGAAAGCTTCCTGATGGAGGTCTTAAAGGAAGTCAGGAATTCTAAGTGGTAGGGGTTAGGAGGTAGACAATTCTGAGCATGGGGAACAGCCTTGTAATGGCATGGAAATAGAAACTGGAGAGGTTAAATGTATTAAAAGATTGGAAATACAGGAAAAGGACATTTTGTAAAGAGTTTTGAATGCTAGGTAAAGAAGTGCCCTTAAAAGTAATAGAAAAATTGGGATAAATAGTGGGTTGGGGGGAAGAGGATGAGGGAAGAGTTATAATAAATTCTGTTTTGGACATGTTGTGTTCTGGTTCCCCCAGGATACCCAGTTAATAATTTCCAGTAGGCAGTTGGTGATGCTGAACTGGAACTCAGAGAGAGAACAGCGTTTGATAGATCTGAGAATCACTTACACAGAGATAATCATTTGGAACTCATAAGCGGAAGAGAGATAACAGCTTGTCAGAGATGTTACAGAGAGGATTCCTACCCAGCTAAAGGTTAAATCAGATGACCTATTAGATCAGAGGTCTTTTAGCTCTGAGAGCCAGCTAGATTGCTTTGCACACAGTAGAATGAATGATCTGTCCTGTCTCTGTGGTGTTTTATGCATTCTTGGGAATAGTCTTGTGCTATGCCATAAAGAGTGCAGAGTTTTTGGAAGATATCACAAATGACTGGATAATAATGACCGTTCCTCAAGGTCTGTGACAGCAGTGTCCTTTACAACACCTTCTAAGCCTTTCCCTTTTCTTTCAGAGATCTTAAAAGTCAATAAGTGCAAGATGCTGACAATAGTTACATATAGGATTTGCAAAGCACTTCACAATTGGTATGTCATTTTACCCTTGAAATAATCCAGAGAGGTAGGTGTTATTATTATCCCTCTTTTATAGATGAAGAAATTTAGAGGCAGAGGTCAAGTGATGTGCTCAGGGTCGCAGCTAAAAAGTATGAGTCCAGATTTAAAAGCCGGTTTATTTGACATCAGGTTCAGGGCTCTGTCTACTATATCACATACCTGCCTCTAAATTTTCCTATGAAACATTAAATCTGACCATGGAGAAAGAAACCTGGACTTGAAATCAAAGATCTTGGATTTAAATCCTGCTATTTATAACCTCTATGATCTTGGTCAAGTTACTCCTCTATGAGCCTCAGATTTCTCATCTGTCAATGGGGAAGATTGAAGTAGGCGATTTCTAAGGTCTGGATCTAATCTTTGACTCAGTATCCTGTATTAAGGAATAAGTGGGAGATAAGGACACAAAGTGGGACAAAATTAAAACACAACTAGGCAGCTGAATTCAGACTAAAGGCATGATAAATCTTAGTTGCGGAGAAAAGATGACAAAATATACTTTCCAACTGCAAGAGTGGAATAGTGCATATACTATCAAAATCGTTCATCTTGTCAGTTAATTTTGCTTAACTGGTCTTTATAGAATCTGAGATTTAGCCCCACTGAAGACTTTTCCTCACAATATATCAGACAAGTAGTAGTTTGGTGGTATAGTAGTCAGAGAACCCACTACTTCCCAAGGTAACCCATCCCACTTTCATATAGCTCTAAGTTTTTCCTGCCCTCAAGCCAAATTTGCTTCTTTGCAATTTCCTTGCGCTGGTTCTACCTCTTCCCTCTGTAGCAAAAAAAACTCAAAACAGCAACAACAAAAAGTCTAAACTCTCTCGTTTCCATTGTCATGAGAGAAAATCCCATTGGTGGGGAGGAGATATATACTAAATGGCTATTGTGTTTAAAAACATACACACACTTGCACACACATACACGTAAACAGAAAGACCAATAGAACATAAAAGAATTTGTCATTTTTTTCTTTCTTAAGAATGAAAGATTTATACAAGAACAATATTAAAAACAAATTTGCTTTTAAAATATGTTTATAAAATTCCCTTGGTAAATGACAAAATGAAACTTTAAAAAATCATCTAAAGAACACATGCTTTTCTAAAGAACATTGAGAATTTATGAGTCAGCTGTTTGCTGGACAAGGTAGAACCACACAACATGTTCTGTGTTCTTCCGTATAAATCAGGGCAAGCAGAAGTAGATAAAAGCAGCAAGTGACCATCTCACAGAGGCCAATATCTTTTATTTCAGACATCTCAGTATTTCCCTGTTGCCTGCTCTCTTTATCCTGAAAGGAAATCCTTAGTGGAGGATTTGACTTCAAAGGCCTTAAGAAATCTGGTAGCTACAAGGGAGTCTGAAAGCTAAGGCTGAGTTCAGCATCCTTCTGTAGACTGAAGAGGAAGGTGCTACATCAGCACAAAGTCTGGGAGTCTCACTGAAATGCCGGGTTTGGTATCTGTGCTACAATGCTCTGTAATAAGATCCTTCTAGTAGTTCTGGTTATTAAATTCCCTTAGACAGAGTTCAACACAGTCTTGAGCTATATTAAAGGCTACTACAGGTTTTGTTAATACTTTGGTATTATCGGATAAGTCATTTAACTTCTCAATGCCCTAGGCATTGATTCTAAGACTATAAGTTCCAGAGCTGGTCCAATCTGTTTCAGTAGGAGTTTTCTCTCATCTGGGAGTCCAGGCATTCTCTCTATTTTTATTTTAAATCTAATGTGTTTTGTAAACTTTATAGTGGGCAGCTAGGTAGCTCAGTGGATAGAGTATCAGGCCTGGGGTTAGGAAGACTCATCTTTCTGAATTTAAATCTGACTTCACACCCTTAGTAACTGTGACCCTGAACATGTCACTTAACTCTGTTTGCCTCAGTTTCTTCATCTGTAAAATGAGCTGGAGAAGGAAATGGCAAATCACTCCAGTATCTTTGCCAGGAAAACCCCAAATGGAGTGAGACACAAGCAAACAACAAAACTCATAGTGCTATAAAAATGTGAATCCTTTGGTTTTTGTTGGTAGTGCTGTTGATGCTGTGTTGCCCTAATTCTTTTAATCTTATATTTAGTGGAAATTAGATAAAAATTAGTCTGGGGAAAAGTCACCATCTTGCTATCGGTTGTTCTCTTATTTTTAATGTTCAGAGAACTATTATCCAGGGAGGTAAAATGAAGAGTTTTGTAGTTGAATAAAAAAGCATCAGGAAATAAACTGATATAAACAGAAAGCATCTTTGGGCCAAGTTTAGCAGCCTACTGAACAACAAGGATATTTCATTTTGTTCTGACACCTTCTGCTAGATCTTTGTATTTTGAGAGTTTTTCATTCCATGTAGTTTGGAGATTATTGGTATTTATTAGGATGATATTGATAACATTAAAAATATTGTTCTTAAATGTTTGTAGGTCAACATTATGTCTGAGTGACTGTGAGCCACACAGAACAAGCATTGGGATATAATATTACCAGTTCTGACAATCTTAATTATCTTTCCTGGTTTGAAGTTGTTCAATGAAGGTTAGTTTGCCCTCAGTCTTTCTGTCCTTATCTCCCATTTATTCCTTCTTATAGAGTAATCACAGGTATAGGGTCATTAGAGACCTTGGAGATAATCTAGTTCAAGCTTCTTCATTAACAGATGAGGAAACTGAGGGTCAGAGAGAGGAAATGAAATGTTAGCACAAGGTTACACAGATTGTAAACAGTAAAGGAAAGATCTGAATCCAAGCCCAGGGCTCTTTCTACTACATTGTACCCCCATTGAACCTTCTGTCCAGTTAGACTGCTCTCCTCATTGTCCTACATATATGCCACATACCAAGCTTATTCCTCCCTTTATGCATTTGTTCATGATGTCTTCCATGGTACTTTGGTTTCCCATTCTTGTACCTACCCTAAATCTGCATATCCTTGATGACCTAGCTCAAATTTTCTTAAAGGAACTCTTCCCTGACTTTTCTGTCTCTCCCTGTTTTCTCCCCTCTCTGAGATTCATCCTTTAGTCCTTGTATTGAACTTAATTAAAACTTTACTCTTTTAAGCAATTTTGAAAGGGTTCTGGAAAAAATAGGCATGCTAATACTTTATTGGTGAAGCTACAGATTAGTACAACCATTCCTCAAAACAACTTTTACTTACGTAAATAAAGTGGCTAAAAAGTCCATAATTTTTGACCCAGATATCTCACATAAGTACATATTCTAAAGATCACTGATAAAGAGAAAGGCTCTGTATATATTAAAATATTTATACCAGCAGGGGTTTTTTTGGTTTGAAAAATTAGAAATAAAGTATATACCCATTGAGAATAACTCAACAAATTATGGTGTATAAATGTAATGTAATATTACTATGCTGTAAGAAACTATGACTATGAAACTGTGAAAACAGAAATGTAAAAACTTATGCAAAGTGAAGTAAGCAAAAAAATAAGATGATTAAAGATGATTACAATAATGACTACAGTAAGGTAAATGGAAAGAACTCACAAAACAACTGAAAATTAATTTTACAAAATTACAAAGAATCAACCTGGTCCCACAGGTGAGATATGAGAAAATATCCTCCCCATTCTTTGAAGAATTAGGGAGTCCACAGCTATGGAACATGACACATATTGCAAGGCATTTTTCAATGAACTGATTATTTTGGCTGATTGTTTCTTCCTCTTTTCTTTTTATGAAAAAGTCTTTGTTATAAGAGCCTCTTTCCTCCAATTCATCACCCTGATATATGCCAAAACAATAGAACTTACAAAAATCTAACCGTCATTCTGCTGTGCAAAAATCATCAGGACCTCCCCATTGCTTATTGAATAAAATACAAACTTTTTCCTTAATCTAATATTTGAGACCCTACATAATTTGACTCCAACCTACATTCTCAGCTTTGTCACATCTTGGTCCCTTCTTTTACTCTATAGTCCAGATTAAATGAACTACTAAGCATTTCCCTGTCTTTGCTTGTCCTCTCCTGCCTTTGTGCACACGATCCACATGAGTTCTCCCACACACATCCCTTCATTTCTTCAAGGCTTCACCTGGGTTCCACCTTGTCCATGAAACTTTCCCTCATCAATATAGCTAAAAGCGCTCTTTCCTACACTGAACCTTTCATGATACTATGATAACCAATCAACAAATATTTATTAAGTACCTACTATGTGCCAGGTATTGTGCTAAGTGCTGGGAATACAAAAGAGAGTCCCTTTCCTCAAGGAACTTAACATCTAACACTGTTCCTATCACTTTTTTGCTTATCTTATTCCCCCTTAATAAATCATCAGCTCCTTCATGGCAAGGACAGTGTTTTGCTTCACCTTTGCATCCTCAGCTCCTAGCACAATGAACTCCACACAGTAGGTGATTAATAAACATTTCTGAATGTAATTGAATTGCCCCAAAAGTAAAGATGCATTTTATAGTTTTTATTCCTCATAGTTTGCCTAAAATTTCTTATAACTTTATAATCATTTAAAACATGCAGCTAGGTTTACATTCACAAACTTGTTTGGGGAAAATACTGTTAAACTCCCTCATGCATGTAGTTATTTTAAAAACCACTTTAAGGATTCAGTAAAACAGCTAGTTACTAACTCTTCTTGGTATTTTGTGTGTGTTTCATTTTTTTTTGTCTTTTCTGAGATCAGTAGACTCAGGTTGGCTGATCTGAGATCAGTAGACTCCAAGGCTAGCCCAAAAAGATTTCCATAGAACTCCAGAAGTTGGAACCATGCTGAGAACAACGGGGAATCAAAAGTAACATTCTTATCCAGAGATTTTCTTCTTTTTCAGGATGGAGAAGTCCAATTCATTTCAAATATTTATCATGGCACACCAGGTCACTAGGTTTCCTAAAGCAAACTCATGAACCAAAATCTTTTTTTAAAAGTTTCCTCTTTAAACTATTCAAGGAGGAATTCTTTTGGGGACAATGCTCTGATGTGGTTTTCTTCTTACCTGTTTCCTTTATAGGATCATCATCTGTGATTTTCTCCTGTTTTGTAGGTGTATTTAGAGGCTCTGTCCTTCTCTCTGAGTTCTCATCAGCTTCCATAAGTTCAGCTATAGTATCTATACAGATGATTCACAAATTCTCGTGTCAAGTTGTTCTCTCCCTACTGAGCTCCAGTCCAACGTTTCCAACAGCTTTGCTACAATGTTCCATGTGCACCGCAAACACAGTATATCTTAAACAGAGCTTGTTACCTTTCTTCTGCCCTATTCCAGTCCTAACTTCGCTATTTATGTGGAGCGCATCATTCTTCCAGTCACCCAGTTACACAGCATAGAAGTCATTCTCAATTCTTCATTCTCACTCATTCTTCTTCTAAACATGAGAAGCAGAATTTGAATTCAGATGTTCTAATTTCAGAATCTGTCCTTTCCACTGTATGACAGTGAGTTCCATGATGTATTTCTTACCCCCCTCCAACCAACCACTCAGTAAAATGTAAGCTCCTTAAGGTCAGGGGCTATCTCATATTATCATCTATATCTCTATCACCTTATATGGTATGTGGCACATAGTAGCTACTTAATAAATGATTATTGATTGGCTTGTTGATTACTCTCTGCATATTTGCTTGAAATGTGGCAATTATACCAGTTTTGATATTGAGATTATTTGTGTTTGCTTCATTAGTCTTGCTATTTCATCTCTTCAGGCTTCCTAATTTTATGCAACTACCATAGGCATTGATACCAAAAATGTTTATATTTTTTAAAAGTCCAAAATGAACATGGATGTTAATTATCTTGGATAAATCCTGACAAGTTACCATCTCATAACAAGTCCACTTTTCATGGAAGGTTATAAGTTTTAGGGAAAAGTATGAAGATGATTATCAGTAGGATCCAAAGTCCAAATCTAGGAAAAAAGTGGTTAAAATAGGACTATGCTCCTCTTTGCTAAAGGAGCAAATAAAGCAAGTGTGGTACTCAAAGAAATTCTATAGGGAATGTAGCAGAGTTCAGTAGAATTCACAATGGGATTCCAAAGAAACGAGAACAGTTTGAAGAGATGTGCATTTGAATTGAAAGAGTGCTAAATTTTGATTCTGAGAATGTGGGTTCAATTCTAACTAGCTATGTGATGTTTTACAAGTCACTCCACCTCTCAGTGCCCTCAGTCTCCTCATCTATCAAATTATAAATAATGGGCCAGATAATGTTTGGGGTTTGTTTCAGCTCTAAATTAGACTTTTTATGATCACCTGTGTACTAAAGAAGATTCCAGTCATAGATTCTTTCAAATGAGTTCTACAAAACCCCATGTTTCCCTGATGAAAAACAAAAAACTGTAGTTGTATATAAGAATTCTCATCAAACCTATTTGCTTTGCTATAGATCTTGGCTACAGACCATGTATAGCTTCAGCCAATGTGGAGAATTCTTAGAGATTCGTCTAAACTTATCACATGACAGAAAAGTTCACTTTTGATTGGTTTATATTCAATCATCAAATATATTCAGTCATGAAAATTTACATGGGCCACACTTATGGGTCCACAATAGCTGCCATGACAACATCACTGACATAAGCAAATACAGTTTAAAATCAGGACATTCCAGCTTTCTGGTGGAAGACCACATGACCAAATTCAAATAGTATTTGATTATTGAATAGAGACTATCAGAAGTAGACTTTTAAGTCACATGTGATCAATTTCAGCTCATCTCTAATGGTTTCTCATGTTGGTAGAAAACACAAAACATGTTGCATCCTACACAATTAAGTAGATGGGCTTGCTGTATCAATCTGTCCAGTACTACAACTGTTAATTTTAGAAATATGTAAGACTGCACAAGAAAAGCTCAGGGATCTGGAGAAGTCAATTTGAAAAAGACTTTGCTAAATCACATATTTTCTTTGACAACTCTTAAAAAGAATTGATAGTTGGCATCTCTTTCGATAAGTGTATAATCATCAAAAGACTAAGTAATGGATTCATAGCATAATTGTTATATTGCATAAAATTGGAATTGGCCTTAGAATTTTAAAATGTAATAACAATTTGCTGTACTGACACAGCCATTTTTTCAGCGTAACACTTAATATACCACTTTTAAAATGCATGCTCAAAAATGCTTCCTGATAAAGCTTTTGGGATAAGTGGTTTGACATCTCTGAGTTGAGACACAATGAATTTTTCCACAAACTTACCAGAATTTTCAATATCCAAATGATTGCTGTCCTTTAGTATTTTTCTCTCCATAAAGAGAGGTTCTGAATCTACTCCAATGATGCTTTCATTACTCAAAATGTTTTTGGAATCCATACATTAGGAAGTGCTTTCAACACCCATGGTAGAATAGCTACCATTTATATGGTGCCTACTATGTGCCGGGCACTGTGCTAAGTACTTTACCACTATTAGCTCATTTGATCCTCACAATATCCTCCTATTATTATCCCCAGATGAGGAAACTGAGATAAATAATGGCTAAATGACTTGCCCAGGGTCACACAGCTAGGAAGTGTCTAAGGTTGGATTTGAACTCAGGTCTTCCTGACTCCAGGCCCAGCGCTCTATGCACTATGCCACCCCTCTGCTTATGGTAAACATTCAGTCACTTATTAGCTGACAAGTCACTTAACCTCCCTCAGTCTGAGTTTTCTTTTCTCAGGGATATTGTGAGGATCAAACAACATAACCTACCTAAAGGGCTTTGCCAACCTTAGAGAGAAGTCTTAAGAATCCCAAAATGTTTGCAGTGGAAGGAAGCCCATGAATCCATCAGTCCAACCTCCTCATTCCAGATGAGAATCTCAAGGCCCAGAGATGTTAATTAATTTTCCCAAGTCACAGCTGGTTAGTAACAGAATTCAGACTAGATCTCAGGTATTCATTCCACTCTACCACATCTATTTCTTTTTGGAATCACTTTGGAAGAAGAAGGTAAATTATGTAGTGCTATTCTTTGGGGTGATAAATGAGGTATCATTATAAAGTCATTAAATAAACTTTCCTGGTTGGCTTTTAAATTGCTTCTGAACTCAAATCTATAAGAGAATCTCCAGAAATATTTTGCGCACCTGCACCATCACTGAAACCAGGGTCTATGCTTCCAGTGCAACTACATGGAAGGGACAGCATGTTTCTTAAAGGAAACACAATTTTATCATATTAACTTGTATCTCGTCTGTTCACATGAAATGGATCAGCAGGCATATTTTTCTTTAAATAAACATCGCCACTAGAATTCTACTGTGATGCTTCATCATGGTCATGGAGATAACCCAGAGTTCTCAAAGGTTATTCTGTATTGCAGTCTCTGGCAGATCATAGTCAACTTAAAATATTTAAGTGCTGGCCAGCAGTGGACTGAACATCTGTCTTTCAAATACCTGCCCAACTATAAAATACCTGTCATTACCACACTTGTCACAGGATCACAGCTAGGGGGTGCAATGGACAGAGTTTTAGGCTTAAACTCAGGAAGATCTGAGTTCAAATCCTACCTCAGGTACTTTACTAGCTGTGTCAGTCAACCTCTGCTTCAGTTTCCTCATTTGTAAAATGGGAATAATAATAGCACCAACCTCCCAGGGTTGTTGTGAGGATCAAAGGAAATGATAATTGTAAAACATTTAGCACAGCTCCTGGCACATAGTAGGCATTTAATAAATATTAGCTATCATGATGATGATAATTAATTACAGTATCCCAAAAGTCCTAGTGCAGTTAGTTAAAACCTAAATCTGCACTTAGACTTCGGGGACATCCTATTTTGGGCACATAGCACAGCAATTCTCAAAAACCATCTTCTAAGTAAATAGAAGGGTTGAGATCTGCCTTGGAGCACAGGGAATATCCTTGAAGCACCAAAATATGCAAGCATCTACTAGGCCAAAGTTACCAGGCAAGGGTTTCATTTTTACTTTTAAACAAGATCCCTGACAGGAAGATCATATTACCTAGAACTTAGAAAGGATCTTAGAAACTATCTTGTCTAATCAATCAATTAGTAAGCCTATATTAAGCATGAGGAAACTGAGGTCCAGAGAAGATCAGCTCCTAGGTCACACAGGGAGTAAGTGGCAGAGCTGGGATTGAGGTTTCAGTTCTATTGTCTAGAAAACATCCAGAAAACAGTGAATTTCTTCTCTTGGTTCTCCCCTCTGATTGGAAGACTGAAGGGTGAAACACTAAACTCCTCCCAAAGCCTTCCTTTATAGAGGGTTCCTAACCTTCCCTCAGCTGCTCTGCTTGGTCTCAACTCCTTGGAACAATATGCCCCTTGCTAGGTATTCCCCTCCCCCTCACATTCTTTTCTTCCCCTCCCTCTAGCTTTTCAGAGTTTTTTTTAGCGTGTTGTCTTTTCACAAGAGGTTGCAAGTTCCTTGCAGTCAGGGACTATCTCTTTCTCTTATTTGTATCCCTAGCACTTGACACAATGTCTGGCACATAGTAAATACTTAATGAATCTTTATTGTATTGAATTGAATTTGTGATCCTTTGCAATTTTTATAGGAGCTGTGTTCTGTAATTCCTAATGTCACTACAACAACCAGACACTATGCTAGATTCTGGGATAAAAAGACAGAAATTAAATAATCCCATATTGCAAGTGGTGTCATTTGCTTTGTTAGCAGAATCCATAACACTTCTCCAGATTTACTATAAATATGTGGTAAATATATGACTTGATCTTTTTACCAAAGGTTCATCATACTTGTAATAATGATAACTCATATTTCTATAGTGTTTTCCAGTTTACAGAGGCAGCATGGCATAATGAGCAGAGAGCTGGCCTCACTGTCAGGAAGACCACTGTCAGGAAGACCTGTGGTCATGTCTCACTTTGGATATCTCCTGACAGCACATTCCTAAAGAGGTCATAGGACCTCTCAATGTGCTAAGCAACTACTGATTGCAAAGAAGGTGCCAGCCTGCATTGGTAGAGGGAGTTTCCTCATCCAGAAAATTCCTACACCAACAAAGACACATGTCCAGTCTCTATCCTTACCCTCTTCTTAGTTTGCAAAGCACTTTTCTCACAATTCTGAGATGTCAATGATGAAAATATTAGCCTCATTTTATTGATAATAGGAACAAGCTCAGAGAGGCTATATGATTTATCCAAATTCATCTAACCTTGAATCTTTTTATGAATTTCATTGATGCCTTTTGTCTTTGCATCACAGTCATTCCTGGATATAGCTCACATCCCCATCCACCTCTGACATTAAATCTGCACAATTAAACAAAAACAATCAATACAGTGACTGAGCCTGATAACATATTCCATAGTTGCCCCCACCAACACGTCTACCATTTAGATAGCCACCATGTTAATGAAAGTAAGAAAGAGGGAAGTCTGTTTCATTAATTATTTTCTACAACTTTATGGTTTAGCTATAGTTCTTCAGAGTTTAGTTTCTTTGTGGTGTTCATTTTCATTAGGGTAGTGATAATATAGTCTGTTCTACTGGTTCTGCTTACTTCACACTGCATTCGTTAACACAAATTTTCTCATATTTTTATTAATTTCTCATATTAGCTATTTCTTACTGCACAAAACTATTCCAATGCATTCATATCATATTTTATTCTGCCATCCCTCAGCCAACTGGCACTCCCTTTGTTTCTAGATATTTGCTACCACAAAAAAAAAATGGTGTTATCATGGATATGTCCAATAGTAGGGTCATTGGGTCAAAGGGTAGGAAGTTTAGCCACTTTTCTTGCATATCTCTGTTTGTCTTAATCCACCAGAGATGGAAATAGTAAACCACTCCAACACTTTTGTCAAGAAAACCCCATGGACAATATTGGTGTGGTGTGGTCCACAAGATCATGAAGAGTCAAACACAACTATGTGACTGAACAACAACAAATTAGAGAATAATCCTTGGTTTTCTCTATTTGTGTTCATTCCTATTTAATTTGGATATCAGCTTTTATCAAATGAAATAATATCTGTAGCATACTTCACAAACCTTAAAGTTCCATATATATGCAAAGTATTATTACTATTGTTACATTCATACAAAGATTTTCCCAATTCCCCAGGTTCTGCTCTAATTCTAATTTTAATTAAATTATAATCACTATTGTCTATTTTGTCTTTTGGGACCTCTTCTGTCTCTTGTTTGGTTGATCATTCTCACTCTCAACATACTTGTAAATGGTATTTACTTTAATTCTCTATTTTGTTAATGATATGAGGTTTTTTTATATTCAGATTGAATATTCATCTGGAGTTTGTTGTGGTCCTGGTCTAACTTTCTCTCCAATCATTTTCCAGTTTTCCTAGCATGTCTTGTCCAATAGAGAGTCATTCTTCCAGAAGATTGTTCTCAAATCTATCCAACACTGATTATGATTGTCTCTGAGTATTGCTTAGCTACACTGTTCCATTCATCTATTGTTCTATTTTTTAAACAATGGGACTAAATATCTTTGATGATCATTGCTGTATAAAATAGTTTGAGGCCTAGTGATGCTATGTCAAACCCAGGTCTTCTGATTCCTAGACCAGTTTTTTTTTAAAACCTTAACAATGAAGTAATGAATCATATTTTTTAAAAGTTCAAAAAACACTGCGCATATGTGTCTTCACTATTTTCTAGGGGAAAATAAAAAAGCACCATGACTAGGAGGACCAGGAGCCAGAGAGGGCCAGGCCACGGCCCCCCATGCCACAGGGAGAAGTGAGGCTGGTGACCTGCACAGTGACCTTCCCTCACTCAGAACAAAGTCAAGTGCAAGTCCTGTCATCATTTCTCTGATGGTATGGTCTTCTTCGGCAACAAAGGACAAACACAATCCTATGAATAGATGCAGTTGGCTGAATGGGGACCCAGCTAGCTCCTGTCTGCCTCCCCCTCACCTTCCTTCTCCTCTCCAAAGGAAGGTAAATTTGGATGGCCAAAAGATGCCCAGTTGACTTGGGTTTTACTGGCTAGTTTCCTTTCCTTTGTCCTTGCCTTGCCTTTCTCCTCTCCTCTCCTCTCCTGTCCTTTCCTCTCCTCTCCTTCCCTCTCCTCTCCTCTCTGCTCTCCTCTCCCAAAACCTTAATGAAGCTGGGAAGAATGGGCTCCTGCCTAAGGGCCCTTCTGGACCCTCCTGGTTTTAGAGTGATTATCAATAGTAACTGTTGCTGTTTCCCTCCCAGCCTGATGGCTTTCTTTTTTTTGGCCTCATTAAAGGGTCCATGCCCTGGTTACTTCTTAAACAGTCCTATTCAATGAATGGGCGTTACCTCATCATAAGTGAATATCTGCAAAGACCTTGGCCTAAAGGGTCCAAGGTCTTCCAGTGCATCTGGGGCCATCTCCAGTCATCCTGAGGAATATCAGGTCACTGGATTCAGATGGCTCTGGAGGAGGAGTGAGGCTGGTGACCTGCACAGCCCTCCCTCACTCAAAACAAAGTCAAGTGCAAGTCATGTCATCATTTCTCTGATGGCATGGTCTTCTTTGGCAACAAAGGACAAATACAAATAGGAAAATAACAATTATAGTTATAACAGTTCTGAATTCCAACAAAATGGAATTAACCTATTAGAAAAGACATCTTTGCTCATAACGCTGAAGATGTTTCAGCATGGTATAGTGGAAAAAGCACTAGATTTAAAGTCAGAGGCTTTAAATAGTATGGCCTTGTGCCTCAGTTTCTTTTATTTGTAAGATGAGAATTATAACATTTCTGCTATCTTAAGTGTTGCTCTGAAGATCAAATGAAATATTGCATGAATAACATTTCTGTTAAGATTTTTTCAAAGCTCATAGTGCTTGGATATATTATAGAGGACCAGAAAGGAGCAGTAATTTCAGATAGTTGGAATAGTTGACCCCTGCCCCCTTCCCACATACTCTATTACGTGAAAGACTCACAAAAGAAGCTATGGAAACTCCTTGGCTGAAGCCAGTGATTTCAAGTATTATGGGACAAAAGGCAACCTTTTCTAGGTCCCTTGAGTCTCTAATTCTATAATTCCTCACAGTCGGATCACTTCAACACATGTGGATTTCTAGACAAAAGACAGTAGCTATAACTTTGAACAGATGCTAACCATCCATTTTTTAAAAAATAAAAGCCCACTTAGGAAAATGAATTGTGTTTCTCTCCTTTTGACAAAATGCTTAGATAACAAAACTGAAGAAAGCTTTGTGATTATTGGGAGAGCAGGAGAGGAAAAAAAAATGCTGACATACTCCTTGGATTGTAGACAATCCACAAAGTAGAAAAGGATCTTTGTTCCAAATCTTAACATTGTCACACTGTTTCCTATCTAAAAGCTATCTTTAAAAGCAAATAATTCATATATGGAAAACTCAATCTCCATTTGACCTTTCACCTTTATTAGGATATTCAATTAAGGTGGGAAACAATGCAGTACTCATTTCCATATATATAGTCTTTCAATTTACTTTATAACTCTAAAAATGAATTAATTTTCACTTGGTTTTCATAATAATTCTGAGAAGTAAGATTGTTATCCCTCCTTTAAAGACAAGGAAACGGATGCTCCCAGTCCAGTTCTCTTTATAAAGAAGAAATGCATTGACATACCAAGTCAAAGCCCTTCCCTCTCCTTTCCCCTCCACCCAATAAGCAGGATTCATTATTTTCATTGTAAAAGAGAAAGTTTTGAAACAGTGCTTCTTTTTACAGTTCCCAAATATAACCATCAAGTGAATGATGCACCTTGCCTCAGTCTTTCTTGGAAGATAATCTATTTTCATGTTCAGGTACAGAAACTGAGAAAATCTGAAGACTTAAAGCTGTCTGGCAGTGTAGGGAGGGCAGGGACCTTGATCAACATCTATCCAGACCAGAACACTCAGAGACAGCATGGAGAGGTGATTCCCTTGGGTTTTGGTGCTGACTCAGAGCTGAAGTAGCAGAATAGAAATTATGCCCTGACAAAGACTAATTCATAGAGGTGGGAAAAGAAGGTTTTGAGGTGACCTAGCAAAAGCATTATTTTTAAATATGAACTCAGAAATAAAATTTAATAAAAGCTAAAAGTCCCAGAATGTTAAAACTTTATCAAAAGAAATATCCTCTGATTCTGTTTCTTACCACCTGGAACAGGACATCCAAACTGTGCTACAGCACCAGAAAACATCTATTCCCATTCCACTAATCCATCTCAGTCCCTGGGGGAGTCAATATACTCATTTTTAAAACTACCACCCTAATACAAGTCATTCCCCAATTGATAAATGGTCAAAGGATATGAATAGGCAGTTTTCAGATGAAGAAATCAAAGCTATCTATAAGCATATGAAAAATGCTCTAAATCACTATTGATTAGAGAAATACAAATTAAAACAACTCTGAGGTACCACCTCATACCTATCAGATTGGTTAATATGACCAAAAAAAAAAGAAAATGATAAATGTTGGAAGGAATATGGGAAGAAATATACTATTGGTGGAGTGGTGAACTGATCCAATCATTCTGAAGAGCAATTGGAACTACGCCCAATGGGCAATCAAATTGTGTATGCTGTATCCCAAAGAGATCATTTTAAAAGGTAAAAGTATCTACAAGTATAAAAAAATATTTATAGCAACTCCTTCTTGTGGTGGCAAACAACTGGAAATTAAGGGGATGTCCATCAATTATGGGATGGCTGAACAAGTTGTAGTATACGAATGTAATGAAATACAACTGTGCTATAAGGAATGATAAGCAAGCAGATTTCAGAAAAACCTGGAAAGAAGTACACGAACTTATGTCAAATGAAATGAGCAGAACCAGGAGAACACCGTACATAGTAAAAAGCAACATTGTGTGATAATCAACTATGAATGACTTAGCTCTTCACAGCCATACAATGGTCCAATATATTTCCACAGGATTCATGATGGAAAATGCTATCTACATGCAGAGAAAGAACTATGGAGTACGAATGCAAATTGAAGCATACTATTTTTTTGTTGTTTTTTTCCTTTTGATCTGTTTCTTCTTTTACAACATAACTAATATGGAAATATGTTTTACATGATTGCACATATGTAAGCTATATCAAATTACTTATTGTTTCAGGGAAGGAAAGAAAGGGAGGGAAGGAGAAAAATTTGAAACTCAAAATTTTTTTAACATGAATGTTAAAAATTGTCTTTACATGTAGTTGGAAAAACTAAAATGCTTTTTAAAAAAAACTACCAGCCTGGTTCCAGGATCCAGATCAAAGATTGCTTTACAACCCATGCATCCATGTACCTCAGCCATTTTGCTGTCAGCCCTGCTACCAGACCACACACATACTTACTCTGGGCAGTTATCACAGCAATACTACCTTTGTTCCTAGAAAGTGTTTCAGTTGTCTACCATAAGAATCAACTCAACATCAATGAGATTTCTGAGACTCCCTTTTTCTGGTCATCATCACTCCCCTATATTTATTTTCTCCCTCTTCTAGAATGTATTCTCCTCACTTTTTTATTTTGTATTTGTATCCCCAGAGTGAGGCATGATGCCTAGGGCACAGCAAGTGCTTAACAAATGCTTTTTCATTTGTCCATTCATTTACTTCCACCAGATGTCCACATACCAGGGCATTTGCCAAGACTCACTCCCCCTTTCCTAATGCATCTCTGCTTCCTTCAGTTTTCCTATGAAAGAATTATGTGAAAAGTTGAAAAATAACATCCCATTTGTTACAGTTAGACACAAAGGAAACACTCTAACTTGCCCATGATTTGTTTCAAGAAATTCTTCAAGAGTAAGTTTCTATTTTTGACTTCTGCATTTGTCTCCCACTATTCTTGAAATTTCCATGTCATACAGACTGCAGTACTGCAGACATGACATCTTCAAGTCCTTTGGTGAAAAACATTTTCTATAATGTTTCTATAATGATTCACTATGCATTTACTTCAGTTAAGATTAAATTCACTCTTTGCAAATATTTTTGTATTGTTAATCCTTTACATTCTCATAAGGAATATAATCATTTCATAAAAAAGAACTATATCATTACCATGATCCTTCTGTGGTCTGTAAAATTGAGTGTTGAACTTGGAATCAGAAAAACTGGGTCCAAATTCATCTTACATAATTTACTAAGGGCAGGACATGAGTTATCTGAGTTCCAGCATGAGTTTTCTCATCTATAAAATGGGGATAATACTATTTTTGTCACCTACTTCATGGGGTTGTTATGAAGTTCAAATAAAATTACATATAAATATATATACACATACATAAATATTCATATACATATATGTGTAGGTATATATATATATATATGTATGTATGTATTTCAAACCTTAAAGCACTAAAAGCACTGCTATTATTTTATCTGTTTTGAGCCTGTGCTTCATTGGTATGAAGAATTTTGGGTGAACAAACCCCCTCTACCAATGCATATCAGTATTTGCTCTTTAATTTATAATCTTACAGCATTACTTGTCCCACTGAGAAGGAAAGTGATTTGCCCAGGGCCAGAAAGCAAAGATGAATCAGAGATGGTAAATGAACCCTAGTTTTCATGAGTATTAACCTTATTGCCTGTCTATCATCATCATAGTCATTCTTTCCAAAGATTTTTCCCCTTAAATCCATTATCTACATTTTAAATATTTGTGTTTCCCTATTGAGAACAGGGAAAATGTATATATAATCACCACATTGTCTCAGGTAGGGCTCAGGCTAGATACTTCCTAAGGCCCAATTACAGTTCTGAGATGCTAAGAGTTTATGACTGAATCACCAATAACAAACATTTATTCAACCCAAGCAACTAGCCTACTTTGAGACAATTGATTCCTCAGTTTGGATCATGTGCTCCAGGACCAAGGCTGTCCTAGATGATAGAAGTCTCAACTTTGACCTTGTTGATCAATTAATTAGTCCTTTGACAAACTAAGATAGCAACAGAAAGTTTTTACTCATCCTGAGCCCTACATCACAACCTCTATGACAACAACTTTTTCCCCCACAACTGGACTTATCTGCCTAGATTACTATTGGAAATGGATGCCACTTTTAAATGTGGACTGTTTTGCTAAGGGAAAAGGATCGAACCAAGGACAGTTATGAGAGAAAAATGGAAAAATCAGCTCAGGTCTGGCAAGAGACCTCAGAGCTTTCATTGCTACCAGCTACTTGCAAGAGCTCACTAGGTCAAAGGAGCAAAGCTTTAGAGCTGGAAGGAACCTTGTAGGGGTCACAAAGTCCAAGCCTTTCATTTTATAGATGAAGAAACTATGACACAGAGACCTACTCTGAGTCACACAGCTACTAAATAGCTGAGGCAGAATTTGAATTCAAGACTTTTTGATCCCAATCCCAGCAATCCATCCACTATGCCACCTGATACTTCACTGAAGAAAGGCAAGTTTATGCCTTTCCTTTGCCCTGTACTGCCCCCTATTGCATGACAGGCAGAAACTTCTCAAAGAAGCAAGATAGACCTGCAGAGATCTGCAGATCCCTGGTTTAGGGTTACTGGTTTTACTGAAAGACTATACTACTACTTTCTCAGCTCAGAAGAGCGGCTTGAGAAGAGTAGGCACCAGAGAAGCATCCTGCTTGCAAATTATGAAAACTGCTCCGGGGGTGGGAGGTAGAGTGTTAAGGATGGCAAGGCCCAAGTCCAGAATTTTGAGTTACCCTGGGCACATGAGTTTCCTATACATACGATGATATAACTTTATGCCCATTCTCCCTCCATGGACATTGTGTGCATCACTGGGATAGTGTGTGCCTGTTTTATTAATAAGATGATGTTATTATATTTTATTTTGCTTTCTGTTTCGTAAATATTTCTGACTAAGAGTTAAAGTAGTTCAACTTAGACTCAAAAATCTGAGTTGTTAAATGAAAAGTGCACTGATAAGTGCTCAGGAGCTACAGTCTACAGGAGTAGGAGTGTAATCCACCCACCCACCACCCACTCTCTACAACTCAGAGCTAACTTTAGCAATTGTGGGATGCCCAGACCTGACAGTATGCAAAGTGCAGATTGGAGTAACTGGGTCAATCAAGAGGAAAGAGAGAAGAGGGATGCAATGTGATGCCTATGAGATACTAATCAAAGCACTTTATTATTATAACACTTTTTTATGAATTATAGTAGTTGTTAATTATAATAGTTAACATTTTTATATAGAATTTACTGTGTGCCAGGCATCATCCTACATGGTTTACAATTATTATCTCATTCGATACTCAGGACAGCCCTCGGAGAGAAGCATTATTATCCCCATTTTACAGATGATACCTGTAACAATTGGCGTTTTTCTAGGAGTGAAGCATGGAAAGGGGGAATCTATGAGACAAGCCCTACAAGTCAGTGGCAAAAAGAACCTAGAGAGGAGAGCCTAGAATGGGTATCTTGGAATCTTTGCTTGAATGATTAATACAGAGAAAAGAGGGAGACCAAATAATTATAGAGATCATGAATCTGAAATGAGTCCAGAGTAGAAAGAAAGATGATGGATGATGAAGAGAGTGAGAGACATACTTTTAAGAAAGAGAAGCAAAAAATGAAATTTGAAAAACTAATGACAGGATTAGCTGAAGAGGCAGAGAAGAAGAGGGAATCTACTTGGTTATCATAGGAAAAAGAGGGGGAAGAAATATTTAACCAGATAAAAGCAAGAGAGAAAAAGGAACTAATAAAACCCTAAACAGAAAGGCATAATAAATGAGAAGGTGGGATCAAGCATGAGGGGAAGAGAGTCAGTGAGAACAAGGCTACCTTAAAAAAAAGATTAAATGAAAGTAATTGAAGGAACATCATACTGTATTTACAGTAGGAAAGGAGAAAAATAATAACTCAAAAATTATTTTAGAGACAGATTGAAGAAAATATAGACCTAACTCATAACTTTAAATGGGAATGACTTCAACAATCCAATAAAATGAAAAAGAATGACAGATTAGATAAGAAAGCAAAACCCAGCAATCTTTTTACTTACAAGAAATACATTTTAAAAACCAAAGACATACACAAAACAAAACCAAGAATGAAAAGAATTGATTATGTATCAAGTGAATCTAAGAAAGCAAAGATTGCCATCATGCTACCTGACAAGTCAAAAACAAACATTCAAAAATCAGAAGGGATAAATAAATAAATTCTTTTAAGTTGAAAGGAACCATTAACAAAAAAACTATTATCTGTAATGTGATATTATTAATAATATACTATATGATGAAATTATATTAATAATATACGTACTCCAAATACCTTGGCATACAAATTTCTAATGGAAACATTATCTGAGCTTCAAGAAGACATAGCCAGTAACACAATAGTGAAAGGAGACTTAGATATCTTTCTCTTAGTTTTGGATAAACAGAAAGATAAGCAAAATGGAAACTATAACTGAGCACATTTCTGGAAAAAGTAGAGTTCAAAGACTTATGGAATCTTCTAAATGTGACAGGAAAAGAATACGCATATTTCTCTGTACCACATGGAACTTTCACAAAAGTTGGCCATATACTAGGGCACAGGAATATTGCAAATAAATGCAGAAAGACAGAAATAGTTAATGCAATAAAAATAGTTGTCAAGATCCATGAACAAAACACACAGATACAACTGTATTCTTAACAATGAAATCTTAAATAACGAGTAGGAGAAAAGTTAAATCATAAAAATAATAACTCCATAGAAGGAAATGAAGTGATGAAACAACAACCTAAATTTCTAGGATGCCACCAATGCAGATTGTAGGGGGAAAATCATAGAAAGAGAAGATTAATGAACTGCATTTTTAAAAATTAGAAAATCAACAAATAAAATTAGAATAAGTACAAATGAGGAGGTATTAAAAATTAGGAGGGAAATAAATTGGAAACAAAAAACCCCATTGAAATCATAAATAAAAGCTTATTCTTTGAAAAGACCAATAAAATGAATAGATGCTTAGCTAATCTGATTAAAAAGAAGAGGGTGAAAACTCAAATCAATAAAATCGAGAATAAGCAAAGTAAAATCCTAGCAAAATAAGAAGAAATTTTAAGAAGGAATAATCACAAGATATCATGCACAGTTGATGCTGACAAAAGTGAAAACACAAAAGAAATAGAAAAATACCTTTAAAAATACACAACACTCAAAATATAAGAAAGCCAGATAGTTAGCCCAATCTCAGATAAGGAAGTAGTTCTAACTGTAAAGGAACTATCAAAGAAAAAAAAGCTTTTGGTTCTGATGGATTCACAAGAGAATTCTATCAAACTTTTAAAAACCAGTATCCCTACTTTACAAATTATTCTCAAAAGCTGAGGATATCACCCTGCCGAAATCCTCTTGTGAGACAAATAGAGTCTCAATACCCAAACCAAGGAGGTACAAAACACAGAAAGGAAACTGTAGACCAGTATTATTAATGAACATTTATTAAAATATTTTAGACAAAATCCTATCAAATATACTATATCAATTTACCCAAGTAATCATTATGATCCAATAGGATGTATACCAGGGATACAACTATGGCCCAACATTAGGAAAATAGTCAATGTAGTTAATTATAATTAAAACCAATGCATTCAAAAACTACATGATCATCTTAATAGATGCCAAAAAAGGTTTTGACAAAATACAACACTTTTTTTTCTTGCCCATACAATGGGCAAAAACCCATACAATGCATAGCCATAAAGAGACCTTTATTCATATCACAAAATGTGAGGAAGGTGGAGTCAAGATGGTGGAATAAAGAAAGGGATTTGCTGGAGCTCTCCCAAATTTCCATCCAAACAACTTTAAAATATTGCCTCAAAACCAACTCTGAAGCAGCAGAACCAATAAAAAATGAGGTGAAACAATTTTTCAGCCTAAAAGAACTTAGAAAGTCAGCAGGAAAGGTCTTTCTCATTGAGATCAGAGTGGCATACAACCCAGTGTAAACCCCAAAACTTGCTGCTGGGTTGCCAGAGGTTTACTGAATATATGGCTATAGTTTCTATCAGTGAATATAAGCAGCTCCTTTAAAAAGTTTTACACTCCTAATGCTCACAGTGATATGCAGTTATGTGATAATAGATGAAGTAATGTAAGTAATGCCATTAATACACCTTCTCAACACACATATACACACACACAACATACATGCATATAGTTTACAGTGGATACCCCTGACAGAAATGAGGCAAGTAACGATTTTTGGATGCAATTCCTGTAAAAATGTCAACTCTACAATAAAAAGCCAAAGACATATAAAACACATTTTTTCCATTTAAAAATAATTTAATGACAATAACATATTGCTAGGGTTATCTTCCCAACGTGTATTTGATGTCCAAAAGTCTGAGATACAGAATGTATAAGGATACTCACACACACACACACACACACACACACGTATATATGTATGTATATGCAATATATTATACATGTATATATGAAATGCAAGTTTATATGGATACACAGATAATCCCCAAATTTGAACCACACAGATAGTTTCACATTGTAGCCCTAATTGCAGTGTGATACATCCCAGAGAGACCCAATTCTTAAAAATTCAGGTGGGTTAGATTATGGCCTCCTTGAGGACAGGGACTATTTTCATTTTTGTTTTCTGTAAATGTGTTCTGGCATGAGACCTGGCACATAAACTTATTGAACTGAATTGATTTAAGTAGGCAGTGGTCACTTTGGTGGTGTAACTTTTGAGTTACCAGGAAGATCCTTCTGCCTCCCAAAGGATCTCTTCTTTTGCCACTTACCACCCTGCCTGCATTTCTGCCATTGGAGATTCATTCTTAATATAAGGTAATCTATCTGCTTACTTTCCTAGGGTTTTGAGGGAATGGAAGTTTTCAGAGTATGAGATGACAAGAAGCAGAGATTGTTTTGATTGTGTGGTATCACATCAGAAGGGAAAGCTTAGGTGGATTGGTATAGTCAGTGGAATGAAGATACCAGGGGCAAGAGAATTAATATGAAAAGGGGAGAAGAATGGGAAAATAAGGAACAAAGAACTTAATATGCCATCCTGCCCACTTGAGATCCCAGGTAAGGCATTTGAAGCTGACCTGTTTATTCTCCTTAGTATAAGAGTCTCAGTTTTCCTTCAAGATAAATCAGGCCCTGTTTTGTAATAGGAAGCTAAGAGTAGCCTTATACAATGGCCATTCTTAAGCAAGATTTAGAATCTAGATGTAGTGTTCCTCATGCTGCCCTGCTGGCAGAGGTTTGTCAAAAAGTAGGCAATTTCCTTTGCCTGTCTACAAAGTTGTTTATGATGAAGTTTTTAGGACTCTTTTTTACATCCGAGCTGAAGCAGTGCTGAATGTGAAGAATTACTACTGAAAAATATAGTACGTCATGAACTGCATTTTGCCAAATGAAACTTCAATCTTCAAGACCTACATAATTCAATCCCAAGCACAAGAAGAGTGGCTATAAACCTCATTATTCTCCTTCAGAATGAAAATGAAATGGACCTAACTGCTCCTTTTTATCCAGACTGGCAAGAGAAAGTTGTAGCTATTTCCAACAAACCCAGAGGGTCTATATTTGGGTGATAAATGAAAATGCAAATATTTGGGATTTTACCAACCAAAGAAAGCAGCCTACAGGGCATCCCATGACTAATCAACGTGCAAATTGTCTCTTGGAAAACCTTTCTAGAGACCCAAAAGCACTTTTCATTAACATGCAGCATCATTGGACTTGGGAAAACCAGAGGAAAGAAATATCTCTTTTTTCTGATTAAAGAATTGCATTTTTCTGAAGTCTAATTTGAACCTCTGATAGAAAAGGAAGTGAAATAGCATTGAATTTGAAGGTGTATGTTGTTGTTCAGTTGTTTCAGTCACAGTTGACTTTTTATGATACCATTTGGGGTTTTCTGGGCAAAGACATTGGAATATTTTGCCATTTACTTTTCCAGCTCATTTTATAGATGAGGAACTGAGGCAAACAGGTTTAAGTGACTTCCCCAGGGTCACGCAGCTAGTAAATTTCTGAGCCAGACTTGAACTCAGGAGGATGAGTCTTCCTGACTTCAGGCCAACCACTCTATTCATTGCACCACCTCACTGCCTCAGGTCTATACTTCTTTATGAATCCACAAAACTAAGAAGCATAGTATAGGGAATCTGAGTGAAGACAAAAGAGAGAAAAGAATAATATTGATACAGAACTATGCAACAGCTAACTACCCCATCTTGCAATCATCTATCCTCAGAAAAATACCCTAATGTGTTATTTAAGGAATAGTTCATTAGCATTTAGAAATAGTGAACGCTAGAAGACAGAACAGGTTCACATAGAACGTGTTGAACCAGATGAACACCGTATCCTGTTTTGGCAGGGTTACTAGACAATTAGATTGGGGGATGGCATAGTGTAATGCCAATCACAGCAGTACACCTGAGGACTATGAATAATTTTAAGGATCTAATTGCATAGTATAACAAACTCTCTATTTAGCAATAAACTAAACATTGTTCACTAAAGTAAAGCATAGCATTCAAAGCAACATCCTTAAGCAAAATATATCATCTAATACATATATGTATGTCATAACACTCAGTATATCATATGGTGCATTGCATATATCATTGCATCCCCAAAGTCAGGGGGTCCCAGCCTAGAGTCTTCCCTAGCACAACGCATCCTTAAGGGGTAGCAGAAAATACCACACCATCCACCCCTAGGTCACTGTAAAAACAATCTCCTTAATCAATACACAGCGTCCAAGTAAAGTTCTCTCTCATCTTGACTTGAGACTGACTTCCAAACCCCATCGTTCCTCTTCTGTGGGGCAACTATTCCTAGTTCTTGCCTGGGTTCACACGCAGGCAGCTTTCTACTCCTGCTCCTTGTATCAGCTCATGGGAACTGTTCCACTCCAAATTCTTCCTGCTTCTGTCTGAAAGCAGGCTCCAGGGGCTCCTGCCCACAGCTTCTGTTTCTAGGAAAACAAAGCTTAACAGGGCTATAACAACATTTATACACATTACTAGCACCATCAAGACAAGACGTCTTTCTGATAAATTAACACACACCAACAGACAGGATTTCTGTCTAAGAAATAAACACAGATCAACAGAAGGAGTGCCAACATCACAAACATTCTTTCTGTTAGGCTTCCCCTAGCCCACTCACCCTTGCTTCTCTCTCTCAGTTCTCCTTCTCTCTCTACTCTCTTCTCTCCCTCCAAGCAATACTATATATATATATAATTTCCAGTCAGAGACTCTTAAGACTCGATTCAATCAAAGGCAAGACTCAATCAAAGGCACTTGACTGACTAAAACTCAATCCAGAAAAACAGCAAAAAAAAAAATCTACTTTGCTTTTTGTTATATATAGACATACCTGGATTTTATTACAGAATTTGACAGTTTCTTATATGATCCTTATAAACGTGTGGTATAGGGGGCAAGAAAGCATTGGCTTTGATGCTGCTTCGGGTGCTTATTACCTGTGTGCCTTTAGGCAAATCATTTAATTTCCCTGGACCTCTGCTTCCTCCTCTATAAAATCAGGGATTTAGACTTGATAACCACTGAGTCCCCATTTAGTTCTAGATCTCTAGTCCTAAGATACGAAACTATGACTAAATGTATATTTGTATGTATGTTATGTAGATTTGAGTCTAGATGAATAAACAGTACTCACATAGTGCTGATTAACAGATCTCTCCTGAATCTATCATCTTAACCTTTTTATCAATGACTTAGGTGAAGACATTCATGACATGCTCATCAGACTTATGGCTCACATGAAGCTGGAAGTGATGACAGATTTGAGAGTCAAAAATATCTAGTCAATAAATACTTATAAAGCATCTTTTATCTACAAATGCTGAAGACTTGGAAAAGAAAGTTTTTAAATTCTTGCTACCAAAATTCGTGGTGCTGTCTACTGGCTCAACATTAGAAATGGAAGTCGTTTCAACCACGCAAATGATATCAAATAGCATGTATTCCCATCTGCCTTATCAGTGTACCTTAAGGACCACTGGGTGTTTCTATCTAACTTGTAACTGAAACCTCCTATATCTGTTGTCTCTCCCCATTAGAATGGGGGTGACTAGAGAGCATGGATGGGTTTTTATGTGCTAAGAGCTAGAGATAAAAAGAAAAAGACAGTTCCTGTTCTTGAGAAACTCATGAGCTAAAGAGGGAGATTATGGATGAATATGTACAAAAAAACTATATACAAGATAAATTGGAAATAGTGGTGAGAAGGAACTGGAATTAAGAGGGAATGAGGAAAGACTTCTTGTAGAAGGTAGGATTTGGAGTGGAACTTGAAAGAAACCAGGGAAACCAGGAAAGGGAAATGAAGGAGGAGGGAAAGCATTCTAGACCAAAGGGACAACCAACGAAAAAACTCACTCAGGAGAGGAAGTGCCTTGGTTGAGGGACAGCTAGAAGGCCAGTGTCACTGGATGACATAATAAGTGATAAGGGAAAGATGTAAGGTGTAAGATACTAAGAAACTGAAAAAGATAGGATAGAATGGAATCATTTATGCATGTAGCAAGATTATGATAGGTGAAATATAACAAGATAAAGTTTGATCAGGACAAATGTAAAGTTCTACACTCAGGTTGAAAGTATTATTTGTACAACATTACGTCAGACAAAGCTGACAATGTTAAAAAAAACTATAATAAAAAACCTCTGTTTTTTAGTGAATTGCACATTCAAATTAGCAACAAAAAAAGCTAGCATGATCCAAGGTTACGTGAATGGAAGTAGGTTGTCCAAAAGATCAGAGTGATAATACCACTGTATTTTCCCCTATATAGACTAAATCAGGAATTATGTGACCAGTTTGGGGAACCAAACTTTAGGAGGGACATTGACAAACTGAATCCTGTCCAAAACAAGCTACCAAGATAATGTAACAAATCACAACCTTGGAGTCATACTAATCAAAAGCAGTTAAAGGACCGGGGTCATTTAGCCTGGAGAAGAAAAGGTTTGGATGGAAGAGAGGAGGTAAGGGGGTGTTATGGAGGAATGATAACTGTATTAAAGTATTTAAAAGACTAACACATAAGCAAGGAATTAGAGTTATTCTGGTTTGTTCCAGAGAACAAAACATAGAGCAGAAGTTATAGGGAAGCTTATAATTTAGCCTGACATAAAGATAGATTCTGAACAATTATTGATATTCAGAAATGCAGTGGACTACTTCCATAGATAGTAAACTCCCCATCATAGGATACATTTAAACAGAAGCTGGATTATCAACTGGTTTGACCAAATACAAGTATTAATAATAATCATAAGTACTTTAAACTTTGCAAGACTTTTCTCACAACAACCCATATATAGTAATAGCACAAATATTTTGAATGAATGAACAAAAAGCACTTATTAAGCCTTTACTATATATGCAAAGCACTGGGGAATACAAACAGGAAAGCACACCCCTCCCTGCTCTCTAGTCACCTACATTCTAATGGAGAGAAACAACAGATATAAGAGGTTTCCATTACAAGTCACATAGCAATACCCAGTGTTCCTTAAGGCACACTCATAAGGCAGATGGGAATACATGTTATTTTATATCATTTGCATGGTTATAACTACTCTCATTTCTAATGTAGAGCCACTAGACAGCACCATGAATTTTGGTAGCAGAATTTAAAAATTTTCTTTTCCAAGTCTTCAGTAATTGTGGCTGCAACACATTGCCCCCGCCCCTGTTTTCCTACTGTCATAGTCTTTGGCTCTGTTATTGACATATGTTCCCAGCTTCCCAGTCAGAGAAACCATAAGCTAAAGAGAGGTTTTTTACATCTACAACTAGCCAGCAAATTCTTAAACTTTGTCTTAGAGATTCCACTACTAGGCATATTACCAAAGATGATCTATGATGAAAAGAAAGGTCCAACATATACCAAGATATTTAGCAGCAATTTTGTTAGAGCCAAGAATTAGAAACACAGGAGATGCCCATTGATTGAAGAGTGGCCAAGCAAATCATGGTTCATGAATGTAATGGAATATTATTATAACAAAGGATGAATATGATAAATGCCCAGAAGTATGGAAAAACATCACCATTTTACAGGTAGGAATTATTTGTGAATACATAACAATCTCTTAAAGTAAAATCCTATTTAAATCTGAAATATCATATTTCTGATTCTAAACATACTCAATAATAAGTTCATGCAGAACTTGCTGAACTGAACTCTGGCAAGCAACAAGCCACCCATAAGTTAAAAGAGACTGCAGTCACACCTGGAAGAGGTGGCAGCCAAGCTCTAATGAAGATTAAAGTTCAGAATAAAAAATTCAATGAGTCAGGAGTCCCTGAAATAAATAAGGCTCCATTGCCACAACCAGCAAGGCAAGGCTACTGATGTGTGAAGCAGGATGTCAGTAACTGTTACCCACAATCCTAATGAGGTCACCAGATTCTCTCTCCTCTCTGAGACTGGCTATAAACAGCTTATAAAGACAGAGATAGCCTAGGATTCTTGGCCAGTTTTCTAAACCTCCCCCCACTGAGGAATGTCTATGTTATCAAGAGGGAGAACAAGAAAGCTAAGTGAAAACTGTGTGGTAGTTTCAGGCAGTCATGATGACTTTCCTTATGTGCCTGCATCTGTGTTCCCCTAAGTTTATGTGATGCCAGATGGAGTCGTGTTAAGGGCTATACTATAAGCTGTTGGAGGTCTTAAGCCATAATGTATGCCAAAGGAATATAGTATTTGCATTATGTCACAAAGCCAGCAACAACTACACCAGTTATAGTATATAATGAGCCCTTTCCTGTTTTCCTGGCTATTCCTTTACCAGAGATCATAGATCCCAGCAGTAATACTGGGATACACTGGAAACTGCCTCTTTCTCCTCCTCCAGAATCCTAACATGTCTGGTGGAGGTCAAACATAAGCTGGGGGAATGATACAGGACCTACAGGATGTAAGTACTTGTAGCTGTGGCATCTGTGGCATCCCTGTCTAGCAAGTGAGCCCCTAGACAGATTTTTAAGGTCCTTGGTAGACCCACAGAGTCTATGAGACCCCATCAATGCAATTAATTTTACTAGTTAGCCAGAGAATACAATTAATTCAAAGCAAAGGCATCTAATGAAATTTACAGTAAGAATTACAGAATTTTTAGAAAGAAACTTAATGCCCATATAGTCTACCTCAAATGAGAAAATGAATGCACTGTGATATACCCAGTCTATTCCTGGAGATCAACAATGAGGGAGAACCCATTGCCTCTCAAAGTAACCCATTTGTACTTAAGGATATTTCCTATTGCTGGAAGTTTTTCATGATATCAGATCTAAATTTGTCCCTTTAAAAAAATTAACCCTTGTTGTTTTGGGGGCAAAATATGACAGGCTCAATATCTCTTCCACATGACAGTCCCTCAAATTGTAACAGAAAGAAGGGCCTGCTGTGCAGGTTCTTAGATCTTCTTTTCTAAAAGGAAAGCAACTTTTGAGGGGTCAACAATCACTTTAATCAAGCACATATATCAGTCACTTAGTTCAAGGGGAAAAGTCAGCACCTTGAACTTCAGAGAAAACTAGAAAAATAAAGACCGACAGGGCTTCCAACTGTCTGACCATAAGCAATACATACAGCACAGATCAACAGACAGATCCAACTGTCTGACCATACATACATAGTTACCCTAGAGAGAAGCACCAAAATCTGGGTTTTCAAAACCAAGGGGCTCCTTAGCAGCTATCCAGAGTCTTGTCTGGTCAAACAAACACTTACAATGAATAAACCTTAAAACAAAATCTCACCTCAAATTATATATACACTTTTCAGAGAGAGAGGGCATCTCAACTATTGAGAACCAGCGCCTCATTAGAAATTAACAAAAGGTGTGGGCCTTGCTACAAAACAAATCTCCTCTAATCAAGCTTCCCTTAATTGGCAGGCCCATGGATGGATAGGGAAGATCTTTAACTCTCATTAACATTACACAAATACTTAAAGACAGCTTTCCTGTCCCCCCTAATCTTCTCATCTCAAGGCTGAAAATACCCAGTTGTGTCAATCAATCCACATGTAGCATTATTCAATGTCCTTCTTCAATCTAGTTGCCATCTTCTAGATAAGAAGATCTTAACTTGTATTCTACGAAATTCTTTTTTGAAAAATATTTTGATAACTATTTCAATATTATTGTTCACCTTTGTGATCTGTGTATTTTATTTTATGTATTTGATAAACATTCTTGAGGGAAGGGGTCCATAGGATTCACCAGACAGACAAAGGGGTTCATGACACATACCAGAAAAGTTTAAGATTCCTTAGATGCTCTCCAAATAAATATACTACCTAAAATGTGCTCAGAACTGATGTTCCTAATATTACAAATGAGGTCTGGCAAAGGAAAAGTATGACAAGGCTATGACATGTTCCTGGCAGCCATTCTTTTTTTAATAGTCTCCAATAGTACTAGCTTTTCTCCCCCTTACTATATTTATCTTCTAGTTTACCATTCATTTGTCAAACTGGCCAAAACATAACTCAACCATCTTGAACTTGTAAAGTCAAGATTTTAGCCCAAGTATATGTTTACATTTCTCTCTATTAAATTTCATCTTATTCCTCCAGTCCATCAATATACTTGTAGATGATTCTCACCCAATGTTTTAGCTGAGTCTCCCAGTTTTGTGTCATGTGCAATTGTGATGAGCATGCTATCTATGCTATTATCCAAGTCACTGACAAAAATGCAGAACACCAGAGACTTTCCAAGCAGACACTGACTCATTAAGCTCAGTTCTCCTCTCTAACTGTAATATCATCTTGCCCAAATCTCTTTTTTTTTCAGAAGAGTAGAAAGAGATAATCAAATACTGTACTAAAATCTAAGCAATAATGACAGTAGTTTGCATTTATGGAGCCCTTCAAGGCTAGCAAAACACTACACTCTTTCCCTGACCTCCTGGCTTAATAACCCTGTCAAAGAAGGAAATAAAATTAGTCTGGCATGGCCTGGTCTTAAGGAAATCATGCTGACCCTTTGGAATTTCTGCTTCTTTTGTGGATGTTCACTAACCAACTCTTTAATATGACATTCTAGAACTTTACCAGGAATTGAAGTTGTGGAAGTACCCCTGAAATTAACATGTCCGCTTTCTATGAGTTTCCTTACCAGGCAGATGCACTGGACACAGAGTAAGCGTGTTTGCTGAAAGGAGTCAGTCAGGAGCCTGTAGTGAACCAAGATCTTGTTCACTTCCACATGCCTTTACAGATGCTCACTGACTGACATTGCTGAGCTGTGCCTCCCCCCACCAAACTGGCCCAAAGCAGCCTTGAGGTAAACTGTTCCTATAAAACATTCTGCTTCTATGTCTACCATTTCCTAGGAAAAATAGTCCATTCTTTCATGGTTTTCAAGCATAAATCTCCCCTGCCTCTCCTGGGTTGTGGGATCCTTTGTATCTTGTACTGAGGGGCCTCAGCACTAATTCCTAATAAAACATTTTTAACCCAGATTGGACTCCTTTGTATTTTGAGAGGTGGGTTTCACCTGGTTAATGTAGTCAATTAGAATTAGACAATTAAAAGATTGTATTCTTTTCCATTTTTTAAAAATTAGGACATTTGTCTTTCTCAATCCTGCAGTAGCTTTCTCATTTTTCATAATCTTGTCTCTAGAAGTGATTGAACAACTACTCTCACCAATTGTTTCTGGACACCATAATATAGTTCATATGGGAAAAGTTATTTGAATTTATTGAGAGCAGCTAGGTGCTATTTTGTTGTTGTTCAGTCTTTTCAGATGTGTCCAACTCTTCATGACCCCATTTGGGGTTTTCTTGGTAAAGATACTGGAGTGGTTTGCCATTTCCTTCTCCAGCTCATTTTACTGATAAGAAAACTGAGGCAAACAGGGTTAAGTGACTGGCCCAAAGTCACACGGCAAGTAAGTGTCTAAGGCTAGATTTGAACTCAGGAAGATGAGTCTTCCAGACTTCAGGCCCAATATTCTATCCATTGTGCCACCTAGCTGCCCATTGGTGCTCTTTTACAATATCCTTATTTCTATTGGTTATCCAGCTCTTGGAGTTAGGAACCACTTCTTTTTCTGAGCATGTTTATATTATTAGTAGCTAGGACAGTGCCTTGCAATTACTAAGTATTTAATAAATAATACTTATTGAATTGGATTTGGAGAGCTATGTCTGCCTCTTAGACACAGGAGCACAGGATGCTTCTAACTTGGGCAGCCTAGCCCCTCAGGGCCATAGACAAATGGTATTTGTTTCTGTCCAATTACAAGTGTGACAAATGAATCATCAAAGGCACATTTCAGTTGGGCT
Source organism: Notamacropus eugenii (assembly GCF_028372415.1). Classification (NCBI taxonomy): domain Eukaryota; kingdom Metazoa; phylum Chordata; class Mammalia; order Diprotodontia; family Macropodidae; genus Notamacropus; species Notamacropus eugenii. The sequence goes on along the minus strand of NC_092876.1, from coordinate 147,734,753 downwards.
AAGCATACATGTGTTGCTAGGTAATGAAGCAAAAAAGTCCATTAATATGGATTGCATTTGTTTGCTTATTATTGATTGGTGTGCTAATAAATTAATACTTAGGATTTTCTGAACGTCATTCAGTAAAATCGAAAATGAACATTTTTGCCAAGTTTTTTTTTGAATAGGATGATAATAGCTAACAATGCTACAATTGCTGACTCTCAATGCTTTCATAAGGAATCATAAAAACTCAGAAGTCATCAAGTCCAACTCATGCCTTAAACATGAATACTCTCTACAGCATTTCCAACAAGTGATTATTCAGCCAGAGCTTGAGGGCCTCCAGTAATAGGGAACTCACTACTTCCCAAAGTGCCCATTCCATTTTTAACAGCAGTATTTCATCATATTGAAAAATGTTCCTCCCATTGGCCCTAACACACAGGATCATAGATCTAAGATGGAAGCATTCTCAGAAGCCATCTAATTCAACCCTTTCATTTTGCAGATGGGGAAGCTAACGCCCATGGAAGTCATGATTTGTCGAAGGTCAGAAAGACAGTGTCAAAGGCAAGATTTGAACATAAACCATCTAACATCAAATGCAGCATTCTTTCCACCATATTATGTTGCCTCTCTTAACCTCTGGGGCCAAGCAGAGTAAATTTAAAATCACCTTATACATGGCAGACCTTCAAATACCTAAAGACAATTTCAAGTTCCTCACCAGTCTTCCCTTCTCCGGGGTAAAGAAGTATGCTTAGTTTCTCTCAACTAATCCTGTTATGTCACATTCTTCAAGCCCATTATCATACCTGTCACCCACTTCTGGACTCAGTTCACTTTGTCTATGTTCTAAAATAAGATGCAAAGAACTGAACACAGTGTTCTAAATTGTGGTCAAACACACACACACACACACACACACACACACACACACCTTTTTCCTAGATGTTATCATTTTAGTGATGCATCTTAAGTTCACATGAGCAGACTGTTGTCTCATATTAAGGCTTAAGTCTGCTAAAATTCTTGGTCTTTTTCACATAGACTGTTATCTAGCCATGCCTTCATAGTTCAGTAAACTTGATTTTAAGAGAACATTGATGCTATCCCATATCATTTTGAAGACTGTTTCCCTTAATTTTTGTAATACTTATTTCATAATATTTTACATCATCCTAATTTATAAATTTATAAATGTAAAAATTTATAAATACCCCTTCCCCAGAAAGCTATATACTATAATAAAGAATAATAAAGAAAGAAACCAAGGCAATTCAACACAAATAAGCAACACTGCAACTGAATCATATAATTTATGCAATATTCCACACCCATAATCCCCTACCTCTTCATAGGAGCTTTATCCCTTTTCTTTTTAATTTTTTTATTAAAATTTTTTCAATTAAGAAAAATTTATTTTCCTTTTCTCTCCCACAAACCTCCCTCCCTCAAATGAAGAAAAAAATAAAACCTGTGTAACAAATATGCATATATGCATAGTCAAGCAAAACAAATTCCCACATCAGTCATGTCTAAGAAGTATCCATCCCCAACTGCACCCTAAGTCCCTCACCTTTCTGTCAGGAGGTAGGTAGCATACTTCATCACTGGTCCTCTCAAATCATGGTTGCTCTTTGAACTGATCAAGGTCTTAAGTTTTTCAAAGTTGTTTGTCTTTACCACGTAGCTATTGCATAAATTATTCTCCAGGTTCTGCTTACTTCATTCCACATCTGTTCATGCAAGTCTTCCCAGAGTGACTGTTCCCCTTTAAATGGATAACAAAATTAGTCCATACCAATGCTTTCCTGTGAGTAGTATATAAAAGAGATCCACAGGGAGTGCCTGTTCCTTTGAAATGGCAGGTACTCGGGGAAAAAGTCATTACAGAGAATTCAGAGTATTCTTGTTGGCACTTAAAAGCATTTTACAGACAACTTGAAAATTCTGTGCCATACCTGGTGTTAGCCCCACTCTCACCATCTCATGAAATGAGGTGGAGAGGTCCCTTTCCAGTAGAGCATAGAGCATAACCCAACAGAGACTGAAGGAGAAACTCAATTCTCTGACCCTCTGTCCTAGGCTATGTCCCCAAAATTTGAGTAAACAGAGTTGTAGCCCCATTGATATTTGAAAAATATGGTTGACTCTGGGCTTTCATTCACCAAGATAAAGAATTTAAAATGTCTCCATTAAAGTTTCAGAAATTACTTCTTAGAATTCACCTCAATCAATTCCCAAAAGAAAAATAAGTGGTCAAAATACAGGAACAAATAGTTTTCAGAAGAACTATAAACTATTAACAACCATATAAAAAATCATAGCAAGCCACTCATATAAGAGAAACGAAACCCTGAGCTTTTACCTTACACTCAGAAAACTGGCAAAGATGACAAAAAGAAATAGCCACTCTTGGAGTAGATGTGGAAGAAAAGCACACTAATACACTATGGGCAGAGTGTAATCATTCTGAAAAGCAATTTGGACTTGTGTTAAAAGTGATTAAAATGTTCTATCCATTGACTCAGAGATGCTACTGCTAGGCATATGTCCTAAAGTCAAAGAAAGATAGAAATGGATTCATCAAAATATTCAAAGTAATCCTTTCTGTGGTAGCAAAAAAAAATGTGGGAACAAAGTAGATGTCCATTGACTGGGAAATAGCTAAACCAGTTATGGTACATGAATGTAATGGAATGTAACTACACCATAAGAAACAAAGGTTTCAAACTCAGGATATCCAAAAGAGAAATTATCTCTACTCCCAAACCTTTCCCTCTTCCCAACATTTCTATTATTGAAGAGAGCACCACCATCCTCTCAGTAATCTGGGTCTAAAATTGTGGTCTCATTCTTGATTTTTCATTCATATCCCACATATTAAACCAGTTACCAAATGCTCTCATTATTAACTTGACAACTTGTCAACAATATATCTCTACTTCACTCACAAAGCCAACATGTTAGCTCAATCTCTCACTAACTTTCATATTATTTACCACAGTAGACTCATAAATGATCTCCATCCAAGTCTCTGGCTTCTCTAATTCATCCTCCAAATAAATGCCACCACAATTTTCCTGAAGTGTAGATATGACCATATGATCCCCTATGTAATAAACTCTAGTGCTTTCCTTTCTAAAGTTTTCTTGCCCATCATATGTGCCTTTCTATGTACATGTTGTCTATCCCATTAGAATATAAGCTACTTGAGGGCAGGGACTATTTTCACCTTTCCTTTGTATTCCTGGCACTTACAAGGCATAATGCCTGGAACATACAGTGAGGGGAAACAATCACTGAGGGAGAATTTGGGGAAAGGAGGGGGCAAATTTCTGTTAACTTTGTAGTCTTACTACTCAAGAGAGTAACATTGGCCCTGGAAAGCCATACAGTATCATTGTGAATGGTTGCTCTGAAGGAGTTGGCTTCTCTTTTCCCTCATTAATAGAGATTAATGGGCAGCAGACTCCTTCCATATGCTCATGGTATTGGTTCATAGCTATGTTGCAAAACCTCATAACAATCTAGTATTGAATTTCCTTTTTGGTAAGCATCAACAGTACTCAGCCTTTGAAAGCAGCACAATGCTATGTTAAAATGATTGTACTCCAGGATCAGATTTCACCAGCAAGGATTAAACAGTAGGCAGCTCACAGATTTGCTGACATATTAATGAGCCAAGAAAGTCTGTTCCTGTATCTTACAGCTCACAGAATAATTCAACAGGTGCCATGGGAACATTGGGCTGGTTTGAATGAGTTTTTGCTACACAAGAGAAAAACAACACTGGTTAGGGACCCTGGAGAAGTCTGCTCCTTCAAACTCTGCCATTTTTAAAAAGCTACTACATAACTTCACTGTTTTGCAACTCTAAAGTACAAAATAATAACAATAATAATTGTTATAATATATATTAATACATAATAATAATTTTATAATAAATATCCCCTGCACATATCTATGATCCAGCTACACTGGTCTACCTGCTGTTCCTCACTTACAATATTCCATCTCTCATCTTTATGCCTCTACACTGGATGGAGTATTTTCCATTCTAATCTCTGCCTTCTGGCTTTGCTGGCTTTCTCTAAGTCTTAGTGAAAACCAAATCTACTACAAGATGATTTCCCCATCCCCTTTAATGCTAGTATCTTCCCTCTGTTGATTATTATCCTGTATTTTTCATATGTACAGCTAGGTAACATAGTGTATAGAGTCCTGTGCCTGGAGTCAGGAAGACTCATCTTGCTAACTTCAAATCTGACTTCAGATACTTACCAGTTGTGTAACCTTGGGTAAGTCATTTAATCCTGTTTGCCTCAGTTTCCTCATCTGTAAAATGAGCTGGAAAGAAAACGGCAAAACACTCTAATATATTTGCCAATAAGACCCCAAATGGGGTCATGAAGAGTTGGACACAACTGAACAACAACAAAATCTTTCCTGTTTTCATGTTGTTTCCCCCATTAGAATGTAAGCTCCTTGAGAATATGAACTATTTTTGCCTTTCTTTGTATCCCCAGTGCTTAACACAGTGCTTGGAACACAGCAGGCACTTAATAAATGCTTATTATCTGACTGATTCATTTCCCCCATACCTGGAATTCTCTCCCTCTTCACCTGGGACTCTTAGGTTCTTTGGCTTCCTTCAAGACTCAGCTCGAATACCAACTTCTTCAGGATATAACCCCTTCTCCCTCTAATGCGTCCTCTGAGATTACTTTTCACTTACTTGTACATATTATATATACACCTAGTCATTTACATGGTGTCTACAACATAGTCCAAAAAAAAATTTATTAAGTGTCTGTTATGTGCCATGGCCTGGGGATTGGGGTGGGGATGAGGGGGCAGGGTGGGACCAGACAGTCCTTGCCATCAAGGAGCTTTACAATTAATAAGGGAAGATGACACAAAAAAGGAAGCTGGAAATCAGGTGGGGGAAGGACATCAGGGATCCTCTTGCTCTGTTGGAGCCAGACAGAGTTGCAGATGGAGCCAGGCAGTGAGCTGCAAGGAGGAGTCCTTGGAGTTTGGTACTCCAGCCACCAGTCCTTCAATCAAAGGGGAGAGGAGGCTGAGGGAAGTGGCATCCAAGCCACATCTGTGGCACTGAATTAGATATGGACATATTTATATAAACTTAATTAGATATGGTTTCTTCCTTTAAAGCTCTTTAAATATGGTCTCTTCCCTTATAATCTAATAAAGAGACAAGTCAACACATTTTGTAAGGGGATACATTTGTAAGGGATACATTTCTCTCTCTTTCAGTCTCTCTCTTTCCATCTCTCCTTTGTCTCTCTGTCTCTGTCTCTATCCCTGTCTCTGTCTTTCTCATGTGCACATGAGTACAGACCTTATGGATAAAGGCCACATTGAGGTCAGGGTTTGGAACAGTGAAGAATTATCAGATTCATGAATTAGAATGTGAAAGATGATTGGTTATCTGCTCCTTCGATAGGTCCCCCTGACTCTAGATAATGCCATGAGACACTCATTTGAAAGAACTGAAAAGAAGATTTAATGGAAGGATGATAGCTGTCTTCCAGTGTCTGAAGAGCTGTCAAATGAAAAAAAGAATTAACCTTGTTCTGCTTGCTCCCAGAGGGCAGAACCAAAAGCAATAGGTAGAAGTAGTAGAGAAACAGATTTAGGTTTCATATAAGGAAAATTGTCCTTTTATTAAAAAATATTTTTTAAATAGTGGAAATCTGTTTTCTCTACTTCACATCCCCAACCTATTGGGGGGGACAATAAAGTCCTAATAAATAGTTATCTCAAGGTAAAGTGGATTGTCTCAAGAGGTAATGGATCCCCACTCATTTGAGGTCTTCAGGCCTCAAGTGTCTAGAAAACCCCTTATTAGGAATGTTCTAAGGTTCAAGTTGGACAAGTTAAAAGCTCTCTTTACTTCATTTTCATCATATATAAATGCACGAGCTAAACTAGATAATCTCATAGGTCCCTTACAGCTCTAAATCTTTACCTAGAAGAAGAGAAGTTATTCATTCTCACCTCCAAATCATGAATTGAAAGAAGATATATAAATATACTTCCCTTCCTCCATTTGCCATTTTTCCTAATGTCAATACTAATCCATGAAGACAATAATCTCTGCTACCCACACCCAGAGTCAACATTGAAAACACAAATCATAAGACTTTTTTTTAACCAAGACGCCTGTCTGAATAGGAGTCAGACTGCCTAGCTCCCACATACTCATTCTAGCGAAAACCAGAAATTTATACCAGACCAAAAAATTATCAAGAAATCCAAAGAGAAATGGCAGTAAGTGACTTCTCCACTATAACGGACCAAAAAGCCAGGCAGAAGCCCAAGGGCAATAGGAAAAGGCACCATCAGCAAAGCCTGCATTAGCACAGGCAAACAAACTGGTAGCCTACCAGCCTACAACCAGAGATGGACCAGAGACACATAGCTTTTCAAGGTTCTTTGGCCAAAGAGAACAAGAGCAGAAGGTCCCAGGGTGGTCAGAAAGCCCCATGGTGAGGACATTAGAAAATATCTGAAATAGAACAGGTTAAAAAAAAGTATAGTAGGGGGTAGATCCTGAACTTTGCACAGTTTTAATTCAGAAACCAAAGCTAGAGAGATAGGAGGAAAAAAAACACAAAGCAAGTAGCAATCAATATCTAGGATAAATTAAGCAAAAGGTCATTTAAATTAAATAAAAGCTCTGGAGTAAAGAATTGGAAGAAGAATAAATGGCCTAGAAAAGCAAGTAGTAAACTTTACCAAAGTAATTGACTCCCTGAAAACTAGAATAGATCAAACAAAAATCAATGGTTTTATAAGAAAGCGAGAAATATTAGTACAAAATCAAAGATTAACAAAATATAATAAAACAAAAGATATTTGATATCAAAATCAACTAATCCCGAAAACAAGTCAAAGAGAAATAACTTGAGAATCACTAGACTCCCTGAAAGCTTTGCTTTAAGAAGGCTGGACACTATATTTTAAGACATCTTAAATTAAAATTGTCCAGATCTGTTAGAACTGGGAGGCAAAGTAAAGATAGAAAGAATCAACCAACCACCTTCTGAAATGAGCCCAAAAAGGAAACGTCCTAGGAAAGTCATAGCTAAAATTTAAAAAACTCTCACCTCAAAGAAAAAAATACTACAAGAATTAAAAAAAATAAACACCTATTCAAGTACCAAGAAACCACAATCAATATCAAACAAGACCTGGAAGCTTCTGTAATATATGAGAGGATGTCTTGAAACACAATATTCCAAAAGGCAAATGGTATAGGTTTACAACAAAGAATAACTACTTGAAAATCTGAATAGAATTCTGTGGCGGAGGCGGAGGGGAGAGATAAGGAGAATGGACATCTAATGGAATAGACGTGTTTTAAGCAACATTCAAGATGAAAAGACCAGAGCTGAGTAGGAACTGAGTAAGAAATACAAACATAAGTCCAAAGAAACCTAGAAAGGTAAATTTATTTGAGTAGTTAAAGGAGCTGTATGATGATGTAGTGCTAACTTTAGTAGGAAAAGAAATGTGTTCCTTCAGAACTTTAGTGCTTTCAAAGGGTACTGAAAAATTTAAATTAAAAAATGTTGTAGTGTAATTTTGATTCTATTCTGAAGCTCTGAAAGTAGGAAAGTAAGAGAAGATATAAAGGAATTTACTAGTGTAAAAAGGAAAAAGAAGGAGGAAGAACTTATTTCTCATAATTAGGGTGTATCAGAAGTGTATACCAAATATTGAAGAAGGGATGGGATAATGGATATCAAATAAACCTCACTTTTATATGGAACAGAAGAAAAGCGTTGAACTTCTCAGACATCTCCTCATTTCCCTTCCCTTACTTCTCAAGTATGACCCAATAATGCCAGGTACCCTCTCTTCCCTTTTTAGCTCTATGCAGTATCTTCCCCTGTTAGACTATAAACTCCTTGAAGGCAAGGATGACTTTTCCTGCTTTTAATCCCTAACACTAAATCCAGCAACTGGCACATAGTAGGTATTTAATAACTACTTAATGACTATTGACTAATGAACACACACAAACATTTGGGTATAGCTCAAACTCAACTGTGAAATGGGTGGGAATTTGGATGGGGTAGAAGTGAGAGACATAGTGCTAAAAAAAAAAAGAAAGAAAGAAAAAAGGAGGTACCAGGGAAGACATAGCCACAAGGAAAATAAACTGTTTAATACCACAGGAATAATTTAAAAGGGAAAACAAAAAAGAGAAGAATTAGGGAGGGAATTATTTAAATTGCCTCTTAGATAATTGGGGAATGACTGAACAAATTGTGGTCTTTAGATGTAATGGAATGTTAGAATGTCATAAAAAATGATGAAAGAAATGATTTCAAAGAATCCTGAGAAGTATGAACTGATTCAGAATAAAATGTGCAGAACCAGGAGACCAGTTTATTCAAGGACAGCAACAATATAAAGAAAACAACTTTGAAGTGAAAGGTAAACACAACATATATAAAAAGATATATTTTTAGACATGGCTAATTTATGGATTCATTGTGCTTGACTATGCTTATTTGTTATAAGATTGGCTTCCTTCTTTCTCTGTTTTTAATTGGGAGGGGTTTGGGGAAGAGGGAGATAACAATAGTGATGAGAAAAAAATTGGCCATTGAAATATTTATAATAGTCACAGAAGAGAACAGAAAAAAGTCCAGAATGAAGCACAAACAGCACAGTTTTGAAACTAATATAATTTGTCCTAAACTTATTTTTAAGTAAGCAATATGAAATGGAGATTCACAATTTATACAGAATCATCGTTTGGTGTTCTCATGAGTGTATGGAAATACCCCTTTTGGGTGTTTAATTTCAAAATTAAAATTAAACAAAGAAGAACAAGGAGAATGAAAAATGCATGTTCCCTACATTTTCCCATTTAACTGTGTGAACATCCTATCAAATCAGTCCATTTGTACATGTATTTTGGTTAAGTACAGTGGATGGATTATGGGCTAGGTGCAGAACTCTGTAGGAAGAGAGGTCATCTGAAGTTCTACAAAAGGTTATATTGCATTTGGGAGACTGCCCCAATATCTTCAATAATCTCAAATCTCTGGTTGCTTCAAAAATCTACCTCTTTAACATTGTTATTCCCCCTCACGCATATACATGACTGAGAATTATAGAATAAAAAACTCAGAATAATTAAAATGACAAAAAGCTCATGTTGTAATGGAAGGACATTGTGTGAGCAGAATCTAGCATTATCAATGATAATTTGCAGGCAAAGAGTAGGTGGATGAGATATATTGGTCATGTTTATGAATAGGAAAAAAGGGGTCAAATCAAGAAAAGGAGAGATAACAGATGAGTAATTCATAGAGTACACTAGTACCCTTGAGATATAAAAGAACAAAATAAAAATGCCTGTAGGCCATATTGATCCTCTTTGTGGGATTTTTAGAGAAACAAAAATAGGACAGAATGAGAAAGTATAGAAAAGTTACCATCTGCATTGGTGGATAGAAGCCCCCACATCTATGAAGTTATAGCTTATTCAAGGTTTCAAAGTAAGGTTTTAAAAATTTTAATGATGTCATGTTTTATATCATTCTTATTGCCTCTACCCCTCTCTCTTCTCCTACTCAGAGAACCATCCTCAGAGCAATGGATAAAAAAAGGGGAGAAAGGCAGTTCAACAAGACTACCAAATGCCATGTCCTTTTGATTTGTATTAAGCACCTACAGGAGTTGAAATGTAGTTAATGATGATGATTGTGATGATTAAAAAATTCTGAAACATGTTTTCTGGGTAATTTAATCATTTTATTAGTAAGATCAGCATGATTATTTAAAAAAGGATGATCATTCTGCCGTCTCTCTTAGACCAAAGACAATCATGCCAGCAGGCTCACAATTTATACACCCTTGAGACATAGGTGTTCTCCGAGGTGGAAATCAATCCATTAGTTAACAATGAGAGAACTAATATTACATTGAGGGGCTGAGAGTGACATCGCATCAGCCTTGGACAAAGAGACTATCTCTATACCCAAACCACCATCAGCCTTGGGCAATCTATTCAAAGAATTTATGTCCTACCCAACCCTGAGAAGAAATCAATGGCTATTCCACCTGGCTGAAGTCTGAACAAGAAAGCTAATCCAATATCATTACCAGCAATGTCCTTCAAAAGACTGAGCCTTTTAAAAGACTGAACCTTTTTAAATCAGGATTTTACAAAAAGAGGGGAATTCTAGATTTCCCCAAGTCATTGGTTGTAAATTATCATTTCTCTGATGATGATGCACATGATGATAATGATGATGATGATGACTAGCAATTATATTGTGCTTATTATGTACCATGCACTTTGCTAAGCACCATACAACTATTATCTCACTTGATCCTTACAACAACCCTGAGAGATAGTTGCTATCATCTTAATTTTATAATTGAGGAAACTGAGTCAAACAGAGGTTAAATAACTTATGCAAGATCACACAGCTAGCATCTGAGATGAAATTTGAACTCAGGTCTTCCTAACTCCTGGTCTAGAATTCTCTCCAACTTGGTCACCCAGTTGCCTCCTCAATTCAATCTTCTCTGTAAAACATACTGGGTTGTGGAAGTCCTTCATTGGCTCGGGCTGTCTACCTTCTAAACTCCCTTTCTGGGCCATGGTTTTAGAGAGGATTCCAGCCATGTCTCACCTCTGAACTCTCTGGAATCTTTCTCTTCCTCCTCCTGCCATATTACCTTCCCTGAGGAACCTCTGCCCTGGAGCCTCTTTTCTTGGCTGGTGACTCTTCTCTCCAGAGCTACTTCCCTTCACTTCGACTGTTAGACTGCCAGTTCCATTTTATATGTCTTCTTCCCCTATTCTAATGTAAACCATTTGAGAGTAAGGTCTGTCATGTTTACTTGTATTCATATCGTCAGTACTTACAGTATATGTCTCATAGTAAATGCTTAAAAATGTTCTATCTATCTAGCCATCTAGCTATTTAATGAGTCAATGTTCCGTACCCACAATCTTCCATGTCTTTAAAGAAGGAAAGCAGGTGCATGGAGAAATCTTTTTAAAGAAAATTTTCCTAGATAGACTTAAGAAATGGAAACAAACTCTTTGTTTCAATCCAAAGATTTGGCTTCACTACTACAAACAGTAACATTATCATTTATAAATTATTAGAATCCTGTCAGACTCTGGTGTCCTTGAAAAGTCTGTCTTTGAACCAAGAAATAATCATTTACTTCATTGAGATACAAAATGAACCATGCAAATGGGAACTCTGAGTTACTCATTTGAAGACTAATTGGAAGAGAAAACAAGTCTGGTGCCTAATGTGTATTTGCTTAAAAATGGACTGCATGTGGGAGGACCAAGTTATTTTAGTCTTTTTACATCTCTCTCGGCTTTTTAAGTGGTGGATATTTTACCATAAATTCAAAATACTTTGCTGCTACTGGAACCCAGTGTAATAAAGATATCTCTTTCTTAAAGAAAATGTAAAAGATCCTACACAAGATGCATAAGTGCAGAGGTAGTGAAGTTTGAGATGTACTGTGGGGACAGTGAATAAGACCACCCATTTGAACTCAAAGGTGCATCTGAGGGGTCTGGACTTTATCCCAGGTAATAGAAGGTCATTTTTTTAAAAAGCAGAAGATGTAGTAAGACCACAGGATGATGAAATGGGATTTTTGAGTTGGTTTCTGGTTCTCTGAGACTTTCCTGTTTCCACAATCAAGGTAAACTCACTAATGAGGACAAAGCATGCAATCTGCTGTCTCAGAGGGGCTATTATCACAGTTTTATCTTCCTCAACCCTCTCAGTCTCTGCACCCTAAATAGAACTGGTCTGTTCCTTAGCACCATCCCTTTTGCTAATTCTTGCTTGATAGAAAAAAATACTATCGCTGGAATCAAACAGCCTGGGTTCCAGTCTTGCCTGATTATTTATAGGAAGCCAGGAGGCGGAAGTGCTAGAAATGGCTTCAGATGCTTTCTTATCTGTGGGAACTTGAGCAAGTCACTTAACCTCTGTCTTCCTTAGTTTCTTCATATGTAAATACAGAAATATCAGCACTGTTACTGTAGCTAAAATATATCAATAGTGTTTACTGTGTTCCAGGCGCTTTACCAATATTATCTCATTTGATTTCTCCCAACATGCCTAGAAGGTAGGTGCTATCATCACCCCCATTTTATAGATGAAGAAACCAAGGCCAAGAGAGGTTTAGTGTCTTTCCTAGATTCACACAGCTAGCAAGTGTCTGAGACCACATTTGAACTCACATCTTCCTGATTCCAGTCCCCTGAAGATAGCTGAACCACTATTAATAATAATAGCATCTAACTCCCAAGTTTGCTGTTCAGATCCAATGAGATATTTGTAAAGTGCTTTACAACCATTAAAGTAATATACAAATGCTAGTTATTTTAATTATTAAGAGATTCTTAATATCTTGCATCATGGATCCTTTTCTCAGTCTGGTAAAATGAATATGAAGATCTTTAACGTGCATAAAACAAAATACTTAGGATTATGAAGGAAACTAATTGTGTTGCAATATGGTTACCAAAATATTTTTTAAAAAACAGTTCGTGGACTCCACATTAAGAACATTTGATCTATTTGCTCATAAAGAAACAAAGACTCATAGAATTGATATGAATTCCCCAAGTTCACACAAATAGTAACTGGATGAAAACTGTGGTATGCAGGACAAATCAAAGGAAAAAAATAGAAACAGAGAATTATTCCTGTGGTCCAGGTATTAGGCATCAAGGATAGTTGTAGTAATAATGGACAGGTGAGAGCAAGGTTGTAAAGTGAGACCCAACAGGGGTTAGTGGCATATTGGATATGGAGGCAGGAGGGGTTAGGAAGAACCTGAGCCAACCTGGGAAAGCAGAAAAAGCCTCAGACTTGGAATCAGAAGGGACCTGGATTCAAATTCTGCCTCTGGTACTTACCAGCTGTGAGATCTGGGAAGACCCTATCCACATGAAGCCTTGTTTCTTCAACTACAAAACAGAGATAATACCATCTACAATACTTATCTCACAGAATTATGAGAATCAAGTGAATTAGTGTATATTCATTGCTTTGTAATCTTCAAAGCATCGTATAAATGAGTCTACTCTTAGATTCCAGCCACTAACCTAAAATTTTCTTATCTATTTTCTCTCTGCAGCTAGAACAGGTAGGAGGTGCAGTACAAAGAGTGCTGGACCTAGAGTCAGGAAGACTCATATTCCCAAGTTCAAATCTGTCCTCAGACACTTATTAGCTATGTGACCCTGGGCAAGTCGCTTAACCCTTTTTGCCAAGTGAGCTGGAGGAGGAAATGGCAAACTACTCCAGTATCTGTGCCCAAAAAACCTCAAATGGGTTCATAAAGAGTCAGACAGGACTGAAAACGACTGAATAGCAAACATATTCTCTCTGCATGTCATAGTATAAGTATACTTTCCCAAGTATAAGCCAGCTCTGATGCTTTCACCTTATCTTGCACAGACCCAATTTATCACACCATATCCCAATCATCTCCACACCATCTTTTCAGCTCCTCTTTATGTGTTGTCTTCTCTCATTACAATATAATCTCCTTGAGAACAGGGGTTATTTTGTTTATATCTGTATCTTCAGTACTTAGCACAAGTCCTGGAATATAGTAGGAATTGATAAAAAAAAAAAAACCTAATAATTATAATAAAATTAAATTTTAAAAAAAACCTTATCTATCTATTGATCCCAATGAGGCCACCCAGGTAGATCAGGACCTCTGTGCCCCATCCCAGAAATCTCTTATGGCATGTGCTGGACTAGAAACCCCACCCAAACTCCTTCCCCTCTCTTTATCTTCTATGACAAGGATCTGATGGTAGCTTGCCATTGCCCAGGGGGCAAATCCAAGGCATCCAGAATTGCAGTATGATGTACTGATCACTCCAGTTCATGTGTTTATGGGTAAGAAGTCCACCGACGTTCTAACACTCCAATTTTCTTGTGTAGCTTGGCTTTGAACAGGGCATAACAATAGCTCGTTTCACACAGTGCTTTGAGATTTACTAAGTACTTTTGAGCCTCCAAACCACCTATGGGGTAGAGAAGCAGGTGAGTATCCCCATTTTATATATGTGAAAACTGAGGCTCAAAAAGGATTACTTGCCTGTGATCACATAGCTAGTGTCAGAGGTTCCTGACACATTTTATAAAGTTCTTTGTATATTTGAGATATGACACCTTTATTTGAGAAATTGTCTACAAAATCTCCCCCCCCCCCCATTTTCTGCTTTCTTTCTGATCTTGGCTGTATTTGTTTTATTTGTACAAAACCTTTTAAACTTAATGTAATTAAAATTATCCATTTTACACTTCACTCTGCTCTCTGTCTCTTGTTTATTTATAAATTGTTCATCTATCCATAAGTCTAATAAGTAATATGTTCCACTGGGACAGAGCCAAAATGGGGGAGTAGAAGCAAATGGTTCCTGAACGGATCCTACTTTTCTCTTCTCAAAGAGCACTGCTTCCTATATTTGTAAAGGCAGCATAGTATAACATAAAGAGTCAGAAGACCTCAGTTCAAATCTCATTTCTGCCATCTAGTAGTTGTTTTACCTTGGGCAAGTCACTTAACCTGAGACTCAGCTTTCTCATCTGAAAAATTAGGGAATGTGGTTAGTTGACCTATCCTCTCTTCCAGTACTAGACTGGAAGTACTCAGGCTCTGCTTGATGCTTACTCTACTCAATGGGTACTTTGAAGAGGCCATGGTTTATTTTCATCAAGCAGAAATTTTAAGAATGCTGCTGAGACTTGAGTACTGTCTCTTCACTGATTCCCAAGACCTGCCTTGGAAATTCCAGATGTATTATGACATATCCCTCCTATGGCTAGCACTAAGGCCATAGAATCTATGGTTTAAAAAGTGAAAGATACCTTAGGAGTCATCTAGACCAGCCATATCATTTAAAGATGGGGATGCTGAGACTCATTGCCCAAAGAGAAGCCAAGGATTCAAAGCCAGGTCTTGGGATTTAATATGCGGTACCTCTTTTGCACCACCATGATGCCTCTTGCTTCATCTTTTTCACAGCTATAAAGGTTTATGATTCAAGTTTTATTTGTAGGATGACTCAAATATAAAGATTACCTGAGACCCACTGTCAAGCACAACTGAACGTGCTATCTCTTAAATTTTTATGAGTACTTCAGCCTGTGGCCCTAGGAGTCTTAGAGGAGTTGGCTCAGGAAGAATCATTAACCAAGGTAGCTACTCCCCTAGGTTCCTTTGCTCTTCACTTATTCCTTACACTTGCCTAACAGATTGTATTTGCTGGTTCTCTTCTTGGGTGCCAACATGCGTGTGTCCATCCTGTCACTACTGATTTACAAGAACTAGCCAGCCCCTTCTGGTGTACTTACTTGGTACACTTCCAGTGGTCAACCTCCTGGACTTATTTTTGTTTTTATCTTTTTTTTATTTTAGACTTAACCAATCTATATATACTTCTATTTATCAGTTCTTTCTCTGAAGACGACATCTTCCTTCATACGTCTTTTAGAGTTAATTTGGGTATTTATAATAGTCAAAATGACTTATTCATTCAAAGTTACTCTTAGAATAATTTTGCTCTTACTGTACCTAATGTTCTGCTCATTTTGCAGATTCAAAAAACTGTCTGTTCATATCATTTCATTATTTATCAACTGGAGAAATGACTCATATTCTTACACATTTTATAAAGTTCTTTGTATATTTGAGATATGACACCTTTATTTGAGAAATTGTCTACAAAATCTCCTCCCCCCCCATTTTCTGCTTTCTTTCTGATCTTGGCTGTATTTGTTTTATTTGTACAAAACCTTTTAAACTTAATGTAATTAAAATTATCCATTTTACACTTCACTCTGCTCTCTGTCTCTTGTTTATTTATAAATTGTTCATCTATCCATAAGTCTAATAAGTAATATGTTCCACTGGGACAGAGCCAAAATGGGGGAGTAGAAGCAGGGACTTCTAGAGTTCTCCACCCAAGCCCACCAAATACCTGTAAAAAATGACTCTAAACAAATGATGAAGCTGAAGACCCCACAGAATGATGGAGTGAAACAAATCTCCAACCCAAGACAGCCGGGAAGGTTGCCAGGAAGCATCTATCACTCTGTGCTAGGAGCAGAGCTCAGTGCAGTGTGGGCCAAGCTGGCACAGATGGGACCTGAGCAGGCCTTGGGGAGGACTGAATCTCTGATATCTGTGGCAGTTTCCAGACTTCACAACCCCCAGATGTCAAGAACAAATTGGAAGGTCAGTGGAAAAAACCTCTCAGACCTGTGAGAGTAGAGCTGTCCAGGCCCAGCCCCAGAGCTGAAAAGAGGGTGGAGGAGCCTGCAGCAGCAGGCAGTGGCAGTGGCTCTTTCTGGAGCTCTAAGCCCACAGATTGTGGGGCAATTCAGCAGCTGACAGTACACCCCCCAACCTCCACTGGAAGCAGAGAACTACCTTTACAAAGAGTTCAAAAGTCAAGTAAATGGCTGGTGAAATGAGCAAAAACTAGAAAAAGAATCAGACTATAGAATCTTACTTGGGTGACAAGGAGGGACAAAATATACAAACAGAAAATGATAACAAAGTCAAAGCTCCTACATCCAAAGCCTCCAAGAAAAGTATGAATTGATCTCAGGCCACGGAAGAGCTCAAAAAGGATTTTGAAAATCAAGTAAGAGAAGTAGAGGGAAAATTGGGAAGAACAGTGACAGTGATGTAAGAAAATCATTAAAAAGGAGTTAGCTGTTTGCTAAAGGGGACCCTGAAAAAATGCTGAAGAAAGTAACACCTTAAAAAATAGACCAACTCAAATGGCAAAAGAGATTCAAAAAGCCAATGAGGAGAAGAATACCTTAAAAGGCAGAATTGGCCAGGTGGAAAATGAGATCCAAAAGTTCACTAAAGAAACAATTCCTTAAAGATCAGAATGGAACAGATGGAAGCTAATAACTTTATGAAAAATCAAGAAATTATAAAACAAAACCAAAGGAATGAAAAATAGCAAACAATGTGAAGTATTTCATTGGAAAAATTACTGACCTGGAAAATAGATCCAGGGGAGACATGATCTAAAAACCACCTGAAAGCCATGATAAAAAAGAGCCTAGACATCATCTTTCAAGAAATTACAATCAAGATAACACAGGATCTAGCAGATTCTACATTAAGGGATCACAGGGCTTGGAATATAATATTCTGGAGGTGAAATGAGCTAGGATTAAAACCAAGAATCACCTATCCAACAAAACTGAATATAATATTTGAGGGGACAAAATGAATAATCAATGAAATAGAGGACTTTCAAACTTTTTGGATGAAAAGATCATAGCTGAATAGAAAATTTTATTTTCAAATACAAGAATCAAGAGAAGCATGAAAAGGTAAACAGGAAAGAAAAATCATAAGGGACTTACTAAAGTTGAACTGTTTACATTCCTACATGGAAAAATATTTTTAACTCTTGAGACTTTTCTCAGTAATAGGACAGTTGGAGGGATTATATACATATAGACAGAGGGCACAGGGTGAGTTGAATATGAAAAGATGATATCTAAAAACAATTAAATTAAGAGGTGAGAGAAGAAAATATTGGGAGGAGAAAGGGAGAAATACAATGGGGTAAATTATCTCTCACATAAAAAAGGCAATAAAAAGGTTTCAAAATGGAGGGAAAGAAGAGGGAGGTAAGAGGGAAAGAGTGAATCTTTCATTGAATTTGGCTTAAGGAGGGAATAACATGCACACTCAGTTTGGTATGAAAATCTATCTTATACTACAGGAAGGTGGAGGGGTGAATGATGGAAAGGAGGGCAAATGGGAGGAGGGGGTAATTAGAAGTAAACACTTTTGAGGAGGAACAGGGTCAAAAGAGATAATAGAATAAATGGTCGTCAGGATAGGGTGGAGGCTAAATATAGTTAATCTTCCACAACATGACTGTTATGGAAGTGTTTTGTATGACTACACATGTATAACTTTTATTGAATTGCTTGCCTTCTCAGTGGGGATGGGTGGGGAGGGAGGAAGGGAGAGAAGTTGGAACTCAAAGTTTTAAAAATAAATGTTAAAAATTATTTTTACATTCAACTGGGAAATAAAACATACAGGCAATAGGGTATACAAATCTATCTTGCCCTAGAAGAAAATAGAGGGGAAGAGGATGAAAAAAGTGATAGAAGGGAGGCAGTTTGGGGGAAGGGGTAATTGAAATGCATGATGTCTTGGGGTGGGTGGAGGGGAGAGACATGGAGAACATTTGGAACTCAAAATTTTGTGGAAATGAATGTTGAAAACTAAATATTAATTAATTTAAAAAGTAATATGTCCCATTTCTTCAAACTTTCTTGTATTATCTCTTTTTATAACTAGGTTATGTATCCATTTTGACCTTATTCTTCATTAAATAGTATAAGATATTGGTCTATGCCCAATTTCTGCCATACTGCTTTCCAGATTTCCCAATAATTTTTTACCAAATAATGAATTCTTATCCCAAAATCTTGTCTTTACATTTGTCAAATACAAGATTACTCTATTTATTTTGCTACTGTAAATTCTATGTCTACTATAAATCCATTGATCTATCTTTCTATTTCTTAGTCAATGCCAGATAGTTTTGATAATCACTGCCTCATAATATAGTTTAAGATCTGGTACTGCTAAACCACCTTTCCTTTACATTTTTTTTATTAATTCCTTTGATTTTCTTGACTTTTTATTCTTCTGAATGAATTTTGTTATTTTTTACTAATTCAATAAAATAAATTACTGACCATGAAATTGGGATGGCATCAAATATATAATTTAGGTAGAATTGTTATTTTTATTCTATTGGCCCTGCCTACCCACGAACAATTTATTTTTCCAATTATTAAAATATGATTTTATTTGTATAAAAAGTTGTTATTTTTATAATTTTGCTTCTATGGTTCTTGGGTTTCTTTTGGCAGATGTACTCTCAGGCATTTTGTATTATCTAAAGTTATTTTAAACAGGGTATCACTTGCTATTTTTTCTTGTACAGTTTTGTTTGTGATATATAGGAATGCTGATGATTTATATGGATTTATTTTCTGTTCTGCTGTATCAGCAAGGACCCTGACATGAGCAGGAAGGCCTGCTGTACAAGTTCTTAGATCTGCTTTTCCAAAAGGAAAGCAACCTTTGAGGGATCAATAATCTACTTTAATCAAGCACATGTATCATTCACTTAACTCAAGGGAAAAAATCAGCACCCTGAACTTCAGAAAAACTACAAATAAAAACCAACAGATAGGGCTTCCAACTGTCTGAGCAATGAGCAATACATACTCACAGATCAACAGACAGATCCAACTGTCTGACCATATATACATAGTTACCAGAGAGAGAAATGCTAACATCTGGGTTTTCAAAACCTGGGGATTGGGGGGTGGGGGGGTTGGGGTTCCTTAGCATCTTCCCAAACTCTCGTCTGCCAAACAAATCTTCTTCCAAAAACTAAGCCCCAAAGTAAAACCTCACCTCAGAGTATTCATACACTTTTCAAAGTCAGAGGGCATCAAAATCCTGGAGAACCAGTGCCTAATTAGAAATTAACAAAAGGTGTGGACCTCCCCTAATTAAACTTCCCTTAATGGACAGGCTTATCAATGGGTGATGAAGATCTTCAACTCTCTAATTAACATTATACCTGCCAGTTTGCTAAAATTATTGATTATTTCAACTAACTTTTTATTTGAGTCTTTGGGATTTTCCTAGTATGTCATCATATCATTTGCAAAAAGAAATAGTTTTATTACCTCATTCCCTATTCTGATTCCTTCTATTTCTTTTTCTTCTCTTATTGCCATTGTTAGGATTTCCAAGAAAATACTGAATAATATTGGTGACAGTGGGCATCTTTGTTTCATACCTGATCTTAGCTTATCACCATTACAAATAATATTTGCTAATGATTTCAGATAATTGCTTTTTATCAATTTATCAATTGTTTTAAGAATACCTTTTAGTCAATGTGTCATTTTGACTAGTAGAAATATTTTAACTACAAAGGACATATGACAGACAATGCTGTCTGTATCCAGAGAAATAACTGACAAATAGAAGTATGTATAGAATGATTTCTCATATATATATATATGTATGTATGTATGTATGTATGTATGTATGTATTTGTGACTAATGGTAGCCATTTCTAGGACAGGGGAAGGAATAAAAAGAAAAAAGTTACATGATAACTTTATTATGTATTTAAAATGAATAGAAAGCTGTACATAATGTACAATCATCTTTTTTCCATTCTATATTATAGAAATTCTTGTTTTATTTCTTAAGTTCAGAATAAAATATTTTTTAAAAGATTAGCCATTAACTTAATTAAAAAAGCAAAAACTCATATTTTAAATTCTACTATATTAAAAAATTATAATAAAAATACATTACAATACACATTTGGGCACCAGTTTGTAGGAAGCTGACATGGAAATATATGAGGGAGAAAAACTCTTGGGCTTAGAAAGATTCACAGTTCTAGACTTCAAACTTCAATGTTACTGGTTCATTCAGAACCATGTGTAACACATAAAACTTTCTCTGCTCACGTCTTGACTGTTAATCCTAACTACTCTTCAGCTGCCCAGAACTTTTGCAACTTGTAATTAACCATCACTCTCAAAGAGCACTTAGAAAGTGTTAACTTTTAATGTTAATAGCAGTTCTCTTTAAGCCAGACAACTACAAAACTCATCAACATGGCTAAGTTAAACAAACCTACCTGGTTACTGTACTGTCTAATGAGATGGAGTTCCCAACAAAACAATTCAAGTTCACTGTTTAAGCTAGCTCACCAATATACCACAGCAGTACAAAACCCTCTCTACTATGCAGAGGTGATAACAGAAAGCACTAAGCTGTCATCAGAGGCTTCACCTTTCTCTAACTCTAGGTGACACTGAAGAGAAATAGTAGTCATGGAAGCTGTTGGTCAATGGCATCAATTGTCTTCCTCACCAATCAGCAATCACTCAACTGAAGCCTTCTCTCAGCAGACTACTTTGAACTGCAATAGCCCAGACAGAGCAACTTTTCAGTCCCTTCCTGTGTCTTCAGATCTTCTCAGATTCCTCTTTGCCATCACCTTTGCCTCTTTTGCCATCTTCAGTGGCTCAAATGAAAGGTTCTAGAGTCTCACATTTAGAAAGTCAGAATTTACCAAATTCCTTTTAAGTTAACAGAATTTTTAAAAATCATACTTCAGTCTTCAAATGTTAACTCTCTGTCTCCGTCTGTCTCTCTCTCTCCCTTCCTCCCTCCCTGTCCCTCTCTCTCTGCCCCCCTCTCTTTCTGTTCGTCTGTCTCTGTCTGTCTCAGTCCCTCTCTCTGTGTCCCTCTTTCTCTTTGTCCCTCTGTCTCTGTCTCTGTATTTGTCTCTGTCTCTGTATTTGTCTCTGTCTCTGTATCTCTCTCTATTTTCCACTCCCCCTCCCCCCCTTCTTTCCTCCTTCTTTTTCAATTGTTGGTGGGATGGAGAGAAAATTGAATTTTGTTCATTAAAAGTTTAGTTTATAAAAAAGCTATCCAAACTACCCTGTCTGTCATTCTCTCTCACTCTCATTCTCTTTTCTTTCTCCTTCCCTCCTTCCCTTCCTCATTTACAATTATTAGTGGAAAGAAAAAAACTGATTTTTGTTCATTAAAATATTAATTTATAAAAAACTTTAAGCTAGTCTCTCTGTCTCTATCTCTGTCTTTGTCTCTGTCATTATGCCTCTGCATCTCTCTCTCTGTCTCTGTCTGTCTGTCTGTCTGTCTGTCTCTCTCTCTCTCTCTCTCTCATTTTACCCTCTTTAGTCATATAATATATATGTATAAATTAGGAGAGGTATCCTTCATACCTAAACTCTGAAGTCTCCAACAAGATAGTATGTCTCTTTGATGTCCTTGAACTAAAAGGGTATTTATTTGCAATCACATTTCTCTAGTTTTTTTTAATAAATAAAAGATCTTTCTCTGTCTCTTTATAACATTAACTTATTCCCATACAAGTAAAGCATAATTCTATATCATTGATATGGTATGAGTCCTTATTTCTACCCTACACACCATTATTTTCTCCAAAACCATCTACATATTTTTTAAAACAGTCTTAGCCTTTATGTTTTATATTTCCTTTATATTGTATACAGTATAGATTAAAACAAATTTGTTTTTCTACTTACATTAGGTATCAAAATGTACACCCATAGTAGTGACAATATCTCCATACCCTTTAACAGTTATGACAAATCCCTTCCTTCCCACAAACCTGTTTTCAGTTCTTTCCACCATTAACTACACCTTATGAAAAGGGACTTCAAGAGACAATGCACCTCACTTTATCTATATCTTCATCACTTTAACCACTTTTGGTTAACTGAGAGATGGAAACAACTGGAGTATTTTTTAAGCAACTGGAATGACCATGATGGCAGTTCCTCTAGAAGACACCTTAAGGACTCTAGGGAAAGCTAGGTGGTACAGTGGATAAAGCATGACTCAGGAGGACCTGAGTTCAAATCTCACCTCAGAATTTGACACTCACTAGCTGTGTGACCTTGGGCAAGTCATTTAACCCCAATTGTCTCATCCTGGGTCATCTCCAGTCATCCTGATGAATATCTGGTCACTGGATGGCTCTGGAGGAGAAGTGAGGCTGGTGACCTGCACAGCCCTCCCTCACTCAAAAACAAAGTCAAGTGCAAGTCATGTCATTATTTCTCTGATGGCATGGTCTTCTTTGGCAATGAAGGATGAACACACACACACACACACACACACACACACACACACATATACCCCTTAAGAACTCTAATAAATAAAAGACAGCTTATACTCTAAGGTCCTTATGCTTTTATTCACTATTTTCTGCACAACCTTTCTTAATATCAGTGCATACCTGGAAACTTTTCCACACTCCTCTTAGCCCATAGATAGGAATTTGATGTGAATGACCACAGTACTCTCAGTGCCACAGAGGGATTATCCAGTGCTCTCAAGCATTCATGCTCTATTACACAGACTTCTCATTTTGAACATACATAGCACATCAAATATAGGTCCTCTGAGGATCTTTGGCAGTCATCTCTGCTTTTTTGTGTCTATCATCTGTCACTCTCAGAACATTTTAGGAGCATCTGCCAGCCAGAGTGAAAATTTCTCCTCTCCTTCAAGGACAACAGGACAATTGGGTGGTGCAATGAATAGAGCACTGGGCCTGGAACTAGAAAGACTCATCTTCATGAGTTCAAATCTGACCTCAGACTCTTACTAGCTATGTGACCCTGGGCAAGTCACTTCACCCTATTTGTCTCAGTTTCTTCATCTATAAAATGCACTGGAGAATGAAATGACAAACCAATATCTTTGCCAAGAAAATTCCACATGGGGTCACAGAGAGTCAGACTCTACCGAAAAATGACTGAACAACAACAAAGTAGGTGGACCAAAGAGAAAATTGATACAATGACCACAATAATGTAAAGGAAAACAACTTTGAAGGACTTTAGAAATCTGATGAATGCAGTGACCAAACTTGAACTCCAGAAGACTAACAATAAATCACCTCCCTGGCTCTTAACAGAGAGGTAACAGAAGGCAGAATATAGCAAGCGTTTTCAAACATGGTCAATGTGTGGACTTGTTTTGCCTGATTATATTTATTTGTTAGAAAGGAAGCCTTTCTTTATATTTTGGAAAAGGGAAAATTACAAGAAAAAACATGCAAGTAATGATTGTGAAACAAAAAAAGAGAAGAAAATATAGGGAAAAGGCATCAAAGAAGAATTGAAAAGTAAAATGGCAAAAGAAAGTTCATTATGGGGCGTAAACAAGTAGGGAAAGTTTGGTATTATCAAGTTAAATTAAATATATATTTTAAAACTGTACATATTAGAAATTCATTCCCTTGAAAATAACCACATCATCAGAAAAGGTGATCTAAAAGAGATTTATTCATGTGGAAGGATTCCTCACTTGTAAAGCATTTACTTTAACCAATATATTCTTCAGATTCCTAAATCTCCTGATTCAGAATCTAATAAAAAAATCTTTCTTACCTACTTGCTCCTGCCCCCAGAGTGAGGCTTATTAACACAAATTATAACATATTAACATGCTCCACCTTAGGATATACCCCTAGCAGGAGTAAATGGACAGAGTGGAATGCATTTCATTTACCATGGTAAGATTCAGGGCAATTTTTTATCAGAAATGTTTCTTTTCTCTAAGGGAAGGAGAGATTTCTCCTGGCTTTTTAAAATAAGTGATATTTAATAAAAAGGAGTAAGCCACTGAGATAATTAATTAAATATGTTATAATCTTAATATTTTAATGAAAAGATATCAGAATATGCATTTTGATTGCCTTAGAACCTGGGATGACAATTAATAAGGTAATGAGTCAGGTAGCTGGCTGAGAACTAGGGTTGTTGTTCATTGTGTATGTACTTGAGATCCATAAAGGCTATAAGTGTCATCCCAAATTCTGCTACACAAGGAAAATGCTTTGTAAACTTTAAGGTGCTATCTAAAAGTGAGTTACCATTATTATTAGGATTATTGTTTTCATTGTTCCCATATCAACACCATCATGCAACCATGCATCCTGGAAATGACATTCTCTGGGCTTAGGTAGGCTGGTCCTAAGAATGAAAACCCAGTTCATCATGAAGATAGATACTTCCCAAACCTATGCTCCTGTGGCATAGACTTTGAGAACCCAAGAACACCTTCCTGCCACAGTACAACAAGGAAAGCCCATAGCACATGAGTAGACACCTTGTGGGAATCCTACAAACAAGCATCAATGTGCAGGATAGGAACAATGTGTGTGTTAATCCTTTGTTGCCAAAGAAGACCATGCCATCAGAGAAATAATGACATGACTTGCACTTGACTTTGTTTTGAGTGAGGGAGGTTCTGTGCAGGTCACCAGCCTCACTTCTCCTCCAGAGCCATCTGAATCCAGTGACCAGATGATCAGGATGACTGGAGATGACCCAGGATGAGGCAATTGGGTTTAAGTGACTTGCCCAAGGTCACACAGCTAGTGAGTGTCAAGTGTCTGAGGTGAGATTTGAATTCAGGTCCTCCTGACTCCTGCCCTGGTGCTCTATCCACTGCACCACCTAGCTGGAACAATAGTGACGAGATAATGGACCTAACGAAATATCAAAGTTTATTATTACTACTATAATTTATAATACAGATTAAATGGGGGTTTCAGATCCTGGTTTTGGGTATAGACTCAGTCCTAGAGGTGGAAAGTCCTACTGAGTGGCAGAAAAATCTAAGGATTAGTCACATTATCTGGTAGCATTAGTTATTCATATAGCACTTTAGGATTTGCAAAGAATTTTACATGTATAACCTCACTTGAGCCTCGTAACACCTCTGGGAAGTATCTGCTACTGGTGTCAATATTCCTGTTGCACAGATAAAGAAATGGAGCTCAGGTGAAATGGCTATTTCCATAACAACTTCTTCTATATTATTATACAACTAGCAATTGTCAGAGGTAGCATTTGAACTCAGTTCTCCCAGGGCTCCAGATTGAGGGCTCATTCTGTTATGCCATGTTGCCTCTTACTGGTCCTCATGCAGCAGAATGGGAAGGTCTCCAGATGGATGAGCTGTCTGTAGTGATTTGTTTTTGTTGTGACAGTTCTTTCCCTTCACTAGTTCCAGTAAAGGAGAACGTTATGTTCACGATGGAGGGGGAAGGGGAAGAAAATATGAAGGTAGGGTATAGATATGCTCTGATACTAAGTGAACCAAGGTTCAGACTTACAAAAAAAGATTAAGGGATGATTTGCATTACAAAATGATTCTTTTACTAAAAAACAAACAAGCAAAAAACCATCAAGGGATTCCTTTCAGTATTCATAGCTCCTTTACCTAATGCATTGAAACTGGATTTGATTTACCTCTTCAAAGATATGTCAGTGGAAAGCAAGGTATGCTCAGACAGGCAGACACCAGGCTTTTTTTTTCATTCTCTGGCTGTTCAGACACATTCTGCAGGGTGGCTAAGGTGAGGGGTCATGGATTCTGGCTTCTTTCATACAGTGATTCACAGATTCTCACAGAAACTGCTTTGACCTCAGGAAAATGGGAGAAAACTAGAAGATAGAGCTAATAACCAAAAGAGATGAAATAAAAATAGGCAGGAGAGGTTAGTGGGAAAAGAGGGGGAAAGTCAGAAAGAACAGATCCTTTACTCCCAAGACTGAAACCCTGTTTTGGTTTCCTCTAAATATGAGGTTCTTGACCTGAGAGTTGAGAACTCTTCAAAAAGAAATATTTCAATAACCACATTTCAATTGCCTTTTTTTTTTTTTTTTTTTTTTTTGGTAACCCTGTGTATGAGAATAAAAACACTATTCTGCAAAGAGGTCCACCAAATGGCCAAAAGGGTCCATGACACAAGAAAGGATTATGAACTGCTGCTAAATTAAGAACAATTCTTGAAATGGTCCAGCCCTCCTCTGCTTCTGCGGTGGCTGGATGTTGTCTTTGGCCTTTACTAACTACCTCCCAAATGCAGCACAATTGTTCTCCCTGCCAAGATTTTTCTTTTCAGATTGCAGGATATCTTTCTGCAGTCCAACCTGTGTGAGTACCCCCAGGAGACAATGTCACTTCAAAGCTTTCCAGTTTTTATCAAAGAAAAATGGTGTTAATGAAGTTATCAGGGAAAGGCCTCCCATTTAGTGCCCACTGCCAGGGAGCACCTTTTCAAGGTCAAACCCTGTAAAGTACAATTCACCATTCATTAGCAGTGATCTTTTAATCCCACAGATGTGTGAAAGCTCAACCAGGGGGAAAACCTGAATTTCCTCTGAGATTCAGTGTAGAGCTTATGATGAGTCCTGATGTAAAATCACCTCCAACCCATAGATTCTTATGGTCACAATTCTAGATTCTAGCCAGTAAGGCTAGTAATTGTGAGAAATGAATATATCTCTCTCTTGTTTTTAAGAATTAATTATTGTATTAGGATCAAGGATTTTTCCCTTTCCTGTGTTTTCATCCAGAAACCAACCAGTGTGAGAAATCTCCTTTAAAGACTTATTCAGGCCAAGATCTAATTCCAATCAGACAGTAAAAGAAATTCTAAGTTTGGGCTAATGTGTGTGTGTACTCCTGCTCATGTATGTGCTCAAACAGGTCTGGGAAAATGTTGGTTCTCCCTTTCATCAGACAGGTGGTATGGAAATTGATGTTTCTTTGACCAAGACTTAGGTGACCTAAATCATGTACCACAAAACTCTTATTTTAATATAGCCCACCACCCATTGTGTTAACCAAACAGAGGTAATTGGAAGCCCTCAGGAACACCTACTCTTCAAAGGACATATAAACTGTGAACCCACCACCATTAGGGGTCTTCAGTCTAAGAGGGATGGCCAAATAGCCACCTCTTTATCAAAACTTTGCTAGTCTTATTAATAAAATGATTACATTACAAAGAAACTATGCCTCTCAAGAGTTTTTTTAAATCATCTCATGAAAATAGTTAGTATTTCTATATAACTCTAAGGTTTGAGATACCTATGTATATGTACACATATATACATATGTGTGTGCATGCCTATGTGTGTATACACATTTATATGTAAGCGTATATATAAAATCATCGATGTCATATAAGGTGCCATTTTTCTATTACTTCAGCCTGGGACCCCTTTTATCCGCTCTTAAAGGAGAAAGTCAGAAGAGGCTCTCTCTCCTCTCCAAATCTCTTGCCAACTCCACCTTTCATACAGGCGGGTAGTATTCTCTCCACTACTGAGAAGAGTCTTGAAAATACTTAGGTTTGAGCCCTAGGATTCACTTAAAACAAGAAAGAATAATTTATTGTATCATATCATATCATATATCGTGTCATATCATATGCTCTCCCAAGGCAAAGCACTTTTGAACACTGCTGAACAGATATTTCCTCTTCATCTCTGACCTGGCTATCTGCATAATACAAATCCTTATGTCCAGCAAGCCAGTATTTACATCGCTTGGGTTTTCTTAGTCTTTTCAACTTTAGCATCAATGCTCTCTAAAGAAACAGTACAGTTCCAGGGAGGTCCTCCTACTGGATAGCTAGGACCAACTAAGTAACCCACAAACTCTCCAACTTAAGAGGTCACCGCCAAGGCTGGAAACATCTGTTTCTCAGGGTTTCTGATCAGTTGTTTGTGCTCAGGTAAAAAAACACAAAGAATGAAGAGGTACTTAGGGAATTGTGAGCTTCAGTCATAGGCATTCTGAGACAAGCAAATTTTTGAATTGCTATGGGTTAATAGCTCCCATGCCTTTGGTGAAGAAATAGAGACAAATTTCTTTCACCACTCTCAATTGTAAATTCAAGAGAAAAGTGTCCCAGGTAAAGACCCAAAGAGAGGGAAATGGAGCTTTTTTTCCAGATCTTATTAAAGTCCACTGAGGAGAAGGATTTTTCAGGCTCAATGTACAATCACCTTTGACATAGACTCCAGTCATGAAGACACACAGGGAACAATCAGGAGCAAGTAGTTGTATGTATCCTTTAGCAAGGGATAAAACATGTGTGTGTTTGTATATGCATGCATATATATATATACACATATTTTATATATACATAGTCTCTGAACCATAACATGAGCTCATTTTATAGATGAGCAAACTACATAATGCAGTCTCTCCTACAAGAAGAGGTTAAAGGTTTTAAACCTGGGTTTCTGTTCTTAATACCTACCCTCCTACTTTTAACTGTGAAACATAAGTATTCAGGTTAGGGTAGATGGGAGAGACTGCCTGTGATATTGAATATTTTATGACTTTAGGAGGATTTTCAAGGTCACCTAGAGGCCTGGGGAAAAAAATTTTTATGAGGTGCTCAAAGAAACAATGTCTAAAAAGAAAAAAATTATGAAATGGCATGAAATAAACTCATTTTCCACAACAAAATCTCTGCTGTTTTATGTGCAGAGAGAACCACATCCCCTTTCACAGCTAGCACAGTGCTTGACAATGAGTAGATGCTCAATAATGGACAATTTAACTGAATTAAAATTGTAGATTTAACAATTAATTTGCACAAGTGCATGGATATGTGCATTTTGTAGATGCCATACACATGTATATTTCAAGAATCCATAGTTTTATCAATGCACAAGCCCTCCATGACTCAGGAAATGGCCTGCAAGCATTACCAAAGATGAAAAAGTTCATCAAATACTAATCTGAACCTCTTTGAACTTAACCAGACTTAACTAAGGACAGCTAGATGGTGAAGTAGATAGAGTGCTGGGACTGGAGTCAGAAAGATTCATCTTTCCAAGTTCAAATCTGGCCTCAAACATTTAATATTTGAGTGACACTGGGCAAGTCACTTTACCCTGTTTGCTTCAGTTTCCTCATTTGTAAAATGAATGCTCTAGTATCTTTGCCAAAAAAAAAAAACCAAAATGGGGTCACACAGATTCAGACATGACTGAATAACAATCACCCTTATCAAAAGACATAAAAATTTAATTTTTAAAGGGGGGGAGAGGAAAACATGGAATAATCACTGGAAAAAATGGTCTCAGAACCAGGAAGACATGGTTTTAAATTCTGACTCTGTCACATACAAGCTGTGTGACCCTGGGCAAGATATTTCACTTTTCAGTGCTCTTGACAATACCCTAAGACTATAAGATGGAGAAAAAGTACTAACTTCTATTGGTAGATGAAATTTCTTCATCCAGAAGTTCCCTATAACAATTTAATCACAGGTCCAGTCCCTGTACCTAAATTTAATTTAATTAATATTTTTAAAAAATTTTGGATCAAATTGATTTGAGAAAACTGAGTCATAGCCATAAAATCACAAATCTCAGAGTTGAAAGAGATCTTGGGAACCCATTTGGTCCAGGGCTTTGCCATTAGGCAGACAAGATATTATGGTTCCCATTTTAAAGATGAAGCATGTGAAGCCCAAGAAATTAACTGACTTGCCAGACATCAACAGATGATAAATGATAAGCACTGGAGCCCCAGCAAAGGATTCCCTCTTATCTTTCCATTTCATAACTACATGTGTATCATCAACCTCCACAACTCAGAAGCTTTGGATTCTCTTCTCCCCTGTCTTGTACACCCCCATTCTTCTCTCTGAAACTTTAGAAACTCTAACCAACAAGAGGTAGAAAGAGGCAGAGAAAGAAGATAAGGTCAAAATGATTCCATTTTTCTATATGGTAGCAGCTCTGACATTAGATGGGCTGGATGATAAAAATACAAACCACTGATGAAGATTTGAATTATCTATAAATTTCAGTTACCCATAGTATTCTTCCTTCACTCTCACCTCTCCCCCTCATTATCACCATAATCAAGAAAGTAGTCTGTATTAGCAAATCTTTAGATTGCTTATGTAACTCATATTCAAGTTTGTATCATTTGCATAAGATATTCCTCATTAGTGGAGAAAATGACTCCATACTGTATGCCTGTGAGAGAGGTAGAGTTGAGACTAGCACTGTGAAGAGGAAATACCTTCCGTATGCTTTGAGAAAAGACACACATGGTTCCATAATCTCTTCAGGGAAATACTTGGAGGAGAGATAAAGAAAGGACTTTGGGAAGCAACTGACATGTAGGGGAATCCAGTTCCTTGACATTTTTCTGATTTCCTGCTTGTCTCCTTAGAGACTTCAGGGAATTTCCCCTTGGGTGAGTTTGGAGCAGAGACAGAAAAAAAAAAGAAAGTATATAGTATTCATATAATAGGGGATAGCCAAACATATTGGCTATCATGGATGTAATGGAATATTACTGCACCTTAAGAAAGGAATGTAATAAATTCAAAGAAATGTGGGATAGCTTATATGCGCAGACTGAAATTAACTTCCAGGAAAACAATAATCACAATACCTATAACAACGTAATCAGAGAGAAAATGCACTCCATGGGAGGTCTGATGCCCCTTGGAGAATCAAGGGGCATCTCTCCTTGTCTTTGCTCTTAATTCAAGAATAAAATTCCAGAAAAATCTCTAAAACAAAGCTCAGAGGTAGTTTGGGTCTAGGGTTTCCTTATATTGGGCGACAGGGTCCATTCTCACCAAAGGATTCAATATGCAACATGAGCATTGAAGATGAGAAAAGCTTCTGATTTCCCCTCACCATAGAAATTTCATAAATAATATGTGAAATACAAGAATATAAGAAATATAAATTACTTGCATATTCCATTATACTCAGTGTACTACCCCAGATAATAAAGTTCTTTTGTGAGACTGTCAAACAGATATTGACCATTCATTCTGGACTGACCTAATCTAAGCAACTCACAGAAATTATGATGGAAGATTGACAAGGACCAGACTTCCCAGCCTCATGTCACATGGCATTAGTACTCTACCTTCAGAGCTATCCCTCTGAAGCCCATGTCCCTTAACAAACAGTCTATTAAGGAAATTTTATTCCTCCAGGTAGATGGTACATAACTCTTGAACTCAGGAATTCTCAGTCTCAGGATTACACTCAAGATAATTCTCAAGACTGGAAATGGTCAGTTTTCAGAAAAAGAAATGGAAAGGCATTGGCCAAGACTATGAGGCCCAGGGACTCTATTTCCCAGATTCACCCAGGTAAGCACCTATCTCCCACTACCATGTGTTTTTCTAAGTCATTTTTGTTACTGGTGACAGGAGGGGGAAGGGCCCTTTTCTGACTGACTAAGGGAAAAAAAAACATGAGAAATTCTATAGAAAAAAAGAAATGTCCAAAAAGAAGTTGGAACCCATGGTCACGGGAGGATTTGATTCCTCACAAGATTCCATCTCCTTAAAAACTTAGTCAAGCAATTCTCAGGAGATAGCCCCTGTCACTGGGGACCAAATCGAGTTTATTGTGAACTCGCAGCACTACAGATACTTAGCCACTATTGATCTGTCAGGTGACTTTGATAAACTGCTTTTTCTCCCCTCCTTTTTAAATGTTTAAATTAATGGCTGTAGAGAAGTATGAGAAGACTTTTATGTCTGCAAAGAAGTGAATAGAGTTGAGGAAACAATATGTACAATTGTAACAAACAACATAAGCAAAAAGAAAATGTAACCTGTGGAACGGAAAGAAAGGAAGTGCACACTCAGAAAGTAACCGAGTGGAAAAGCAAAATATATCAATAAAGATAATTTTTTTTTAATTTTGAGAAAAAGAAGACACCACATACAGAGCTGATAGCACTGGGATTCTCAGAAACCACATCAAGATCCAAAAGGACCAGGGACTCAGACCTGGCAGACATGAGTTTACACTGTATGAGTGGAAGAATATAGTGTGTGGAAAGGACCTAGATTTGAGTCCTGACTCTAGTGCTTGTTAGCTCAGTGATCATGTATGTACAAATTGCTTTGACTCTTTGCCTCATTTTCTTTGTCTACATAATGAGAATGTTAAACAAAGTTACCTCGGGCATCACACTTTCAATAGGCCATTTTTATTCTGTCCTTTTCAGTCAAAAAGTCATTCTCTTTGGTAGAAAAAACAAACAGAAACAAAACAAGTGTTGAGCTGTTTAGTCTTCTTTCAATAATCAGCTATCAGTACTGTCCCTTCTCTGATCCTCATCTTTACCCCAATATTCTTGTAAAAATATATGTGTGTGTGTGTGTGTGTGTGTGTGTGTGTGTGTGTGTGTGTGTGTATATAAAGTCTTAGTTTTTAACCTCAATAATCAGCTCATTCTGAGCTTTAGTACCTGTGGTATAATTCCTACAAGGCCATTCCACTATTTTGTAGTCAGACTCCATTATCTGTCCTTGCTTCCATTTCTTCTATGCCTTTTAAAACTTTAAGTGGTTTGGTGAATGAGCTCCCTGTGTATAATAACAATTATTTTACCTAGTATTTATATAGTGGCCACTATAGGCCAGGCACAGCTGAGTACTTTGCAAATACTATCTCATTTTTTCCTTATAACAACTCCAGAAGGTAGATACTATTATCATCCCCATTTTGCAGTTGAAGAAACTGAGGCAGAGGTTAAGTGACTTGCTCAAGGTCACACCTGGTAAATGCAAATGTCTGAAGTCATAAATGTCTGAGCTAGTAAATATTTGAGACCAGATCTGAACACATATCTTCCTGATTCCAGGCGCATCGCTCTATCTACTGTGCCACCTAATTGAATTTCTTAAAACCAGTTCCATTTTTCCTCCTCTGTGTAACTTGTTTCTCCTTATGACCAGAATTTCATTCTTGAGCTTTTCCTAGACTCTAGTCCATGGGATCCTGTATATTTTCTATAATCCCTTTGAAAATTGTTTTCCCAAAGGTTAGGTGCAACTTTCCTTGTCTATCACAAATCTGAAGATAAAATGGGCAGTTTTCTTCCCAAAAAAGTCCCCCATTATTTTCATTGTAGGTCCCAGTTTCTACTTTTTGTTGAGAGTTAGATCTAAAACAGAAAAAAAATTTCCCCCTTATTGGTTCTTCCACCTTTTCAAGGATGAAAGTATCATTAATGCAAGTCATGACACTATTAATTTCTCTGCTTTTGGCAGAGAGAGAGATATAGCAGATGTCTGGATAATTGAAGTTGCGCACTCCATCACTACTATGTCAAACCTCTGTGCAGTTTTCTCATTCTTCCAGGACCCTGGTGAGCACATGACATTGGTTATAGTAAACCTGGAAATAATAGAATACACTTTGCAAGACTGAGAACAAAAGCTCCAGAGAAAAGACCTTTATTGTTGCCATATAAATCCCTGACGCAAATAATTTTTGTTTTTATACTCATCTAAGAAACTGCTCAACTTTCCTGAGTACCACATGGCTTTATATATATATGCATATATGTGTGTATATATGTAAATATGTATGCATGTATGTGTGTGCATGTGTGTATATGGTTAGATTGTGTGTATCTGTGTGTTTACACATGTACACATGTGTGTGCATGTATATGCATATGCGTGTACATAGATATACTCGCTCATCTTCATTTTTATATGCTTCTATACTCCAAGACAAAATTCACCTTTATAAGGTATAGAAGTATAGAGTATAGAAGGGTTCAAAAACAGAGAAGAGAGTGAGAGATAAGATGAGACTGGTTTGGTCCTAGAATTCTAAAAAGAAAGTTGATATTCTGTTAAACCCCTGGTTTTGCTCCTTTTTTTCTTAAGGGAATTGATATGACACTACTTGGCCAAAATTAAAGGAAGTTCTTATAAAAGACACTGGCCATTGGGAATATCAATTCTTGCTTGCCTCTGTACTCCCAGCTAGTTCCAGGAAACAATAAGAAAAACAATAAAGACTGAAATGAAATCCCCTTAAAAAAGGGATGTTGACATCCTTAAAGTTTATCCAAAAGAGGACAAACATGGGGAGGTATATGAAAATCATGTTGTATGAGTATTAATTGGAGAAACCGGGGATGTTTAACCAAGAGGAAAAAAGACTTTGAGGAGGGGGTACATGAGAGTATTAAATATTTAATATTTATATATTAAATTAATGAACATTAAAATTAAATATTTAGTATTTAAATACATGAGAGATTATACTTACTCTGCTTGACCCTCAAGGGTAAAATGAGGACAAAAGGGTACAGGTAACACAGAGGAGGATTTCATCTTGAGAGAACTTCCTCATAAATATGAAATAGATTATACTGGAATGTAATGTCATCCACCAATTGGAGTTCTTCAAGCAGAGGTTAGATTATCAGTTGTTGGGAATGCTATGGAGGAGTTTTATGCTTCAGAATGGTATTGAACTCATTGTTCTTTTAGGTCTCAGATCATAAATTTAGGTCTGGAAGGGACCTCAGAGATCATCCAGTCCTAGTCTAGCTTTCTCATTTCATGGATCATAACAATGAATCCCAGAGAAGTTAGGTAATATGCCCAACATCATATTGGCTTAAGCAGTGGGAGGATTTGAAGCCATGTCATCAGACTGCAAAACCCAGTGTTTTTACCACTGCATCCAACCTGCACAGCCCTCCCTCACTCAAAACAAAGTCAAGTGCAAGTCATGTCATATTTCTCTGCTGTCATGGTCTTCTTTGGCCATGAAGGATGAATACACACACATATAAGCTGCTTCTGTGAATATTGAAGAGCTTGTGAATATTGATCTTCAGAGTTAAATATTAGTTTAATTAAAACACTAGGAACTGAGCTGCCTTGATGGATAATAACCAGGACATACACTTGCTAAATTCTTCTCATGACTGGGGACAAAGGATAATTCAATCGGTAAGTATCAAGCCCCTGCAAAAGGTGTGATAAGTACTATGGGAGGGGAGGGGGGCAAGGAGTGAACACGTTGTTTTCAAGGAACTTACAACCTAGTTAAGGAAATATGCTCAAACATGAGGGAATCTCTAATTTTATCAGCATAGGAAAGTCCCAGGTAAGAAATTTCTTCCATTAAGAAAGCTAGTATACAGCCTATGACTTAGTACATTAAATTCTAGAGAGCTGCTTGAAATAAATAGAGATTAAGTGATTTGCCCAGGATTACACAGCTAGTAAAAGTCAGATACAGGATTTGAATTTAGATCTCCTAACTCTAAACCCAATGCTCAATGTGGATGACCACAACATGGCCACTCCTTCAATTACTGCTGCCCCCAGGAACTGGTAAAGTAAAGCAGGCAGGTGTGTTGGAGATAGAAATCTTCCCTTAACAAAGAACAACATAAGGAAGGAAATTAAGACAGATAAGGCCACAAATCATTAGTTCTGGTGCCAAACAACTTGTGGAACATTGAGATCTGGGAAGAGTTCAGTATTAGCAGCCCTAGTTCATTCATAAACTCTTTGTTTCACTGAGATTGGATTGGTTTAAAACTTTCTAAGATGAATAATAGCTCTGTATATAAACTCTGTCTCTGTGAATTGCAAAGTATTCTATTGTTAATTTTCACAGAATATTTAACTTTTATATAATAACGTGAGGCCAAGCAAAGTAGGATCTTTTGCTGTTTTTGTTTTACTAAAACTGCCTCTGATTGAATAATGTGATTGAGGAGGATCTTTCCCACCCTTTGATGGGCCTGGAAAGACTTGTAGGAAGACCCACAACTTTTGTTAATAAGGCTCTGCTTCTCAAGGGATGTGTTGCCCTCTGGCTCTAAAAAGTGCATAAAGACTCTGAGGTGTGGTTTTACTTTGGGGCTAAATTTTTGGAAGAAGTTTTGTGTGCCAGATGAGACTCTGGGAAGTCACTAAGCAGCACCCCAGTTCTGAAAACCCAGATGTTGATGCTTCTCTCTCTGGTAACTATGCATGTGGTCAGGCAGTTGTATCTGTCTGTTGAATTGTAATATATGTATTGCTTACTGTCAAGACAGTTTGGAAGCACTGTTTGTTGATTTAGATTTCTCTGTATTTTCTCTGAAGTTCAGGGTGCTGGCCTTTTCCCCTGAACTAACTGAATGATACACATGTTTGATTATTAAAATGATTGTTAACCCCTCAAAAGTTGCCTTTTCTTTTAGAAGTGCAGATCAAAGAACCCATGATAGCAGGCCCCCCTCTCTAGGGCATTGAGTGGACCCTCACTGCAGTAGATTTTTAGATTATGAATACAGATTATACAAGATAGAAACACATGGAAGGTTTGTGATCTGTAGTCTTAAAGAGAGTACTTATATGACCCAATGAAGAACAAAAATAGCTAAGATTTATATAGCTCCTTAATGGTTTATGAAACACTTTGCATGTATCATGTCATTTGATCCAAAGGCTCCAAAAGGTTGTGGTCACAGAGCCAGAAAGCATCAGAATTAAGATTTGAACCCAGGTTTTGTCTGACTTCAGGTCCCACACACTTTCTACTATATCTTCCAACATTCCTGGACAGATTTTGCTGTCCAGAACTAACAGTGAGAGAATTAATCACAAAACCTGTGTCTTATTTCTTCGTTTGAGTTGCATTTGGGTAAGGTTTATCTGGTAATGAAAGCAAGGACTGTTTACATAACTCTCATTAGAGCAGATGGGAATTCTGTTCAAAACAGCCTGTGTAACACCAGGAAAATAGTCACTTTAATCTCTAAAGAAAACACCAAATAAAATGCATGTCTTTAATCAAGAAAATACGTTTTTCTTCTCCAGGAGTGTGTTGCCCAAGTGACAAAGTGTTTCAGCAAGCTAAGTAATTGGCCCATAATCTGACTATACTTGAGAATTCAATTTATTTTTTAGCCTCTTTGGTCAGGTCATGAATCGAAATCACAGTAGGCTCCTAAGGCTGTCAGGACTTCAGGAAAGAGAACAGGCCTATCAACTGCGAATGTTCACACCCAGCTGGGGGAAAACAGACATTGAATATAAGATTCAAGATGAATTTATCCAGTCATCAAGTTCCTCATTTCATTGAGGGTAAAGAAGAGAAGGGAGGGTTCTTTTCCCCTTTGCTTTTAGAGAGTTATCTAAGGACATAGGATTGCTTCAAAATCCAAAGGCAAGTTAACTTTTTTTCTTGGGGAATTAACTTAGAGAAGGAGACAGGATTTTGTAGGGGAAAGGCCAAAGGAATTGGAATCAGAGAACTGAGGTTCAAATCCTGACTTCTCCTTACTGTGCGACCTTGTGGGTCCCAACTTTCTCACCTGTAAAATGATTTGGGGGAGGGAGGTGGACTGCATAACACCTGTGTTGCAAGCACTGCTGTGGAGACAAGAGACTCAGACAAACTATCTCAAAGTTCACTGTTTGGTGATACAACGACATTTGGATTTCTTTGTTTTATTAGAGAATTAGAGGAGAGATAAGCTGGAAAGGGAGCATTCATTCTCCATATTGGGGCCATGCAGGCAGGTAGAATCTGGCATTGCATCCAATAATAATACCTAACATTTACACAGTACTTTAAGGTTTGCAAAGCTATCTCTGGATGCCTGTTCTTCTGTCTCATCTTCCAAAGACTAGTGGGCTACTCAGACTAGAGGAGCAACTGGAATGGTGAGGGGTTAGATGGAATGCCTAGAGCTTGTAATGTTGATTGGTGAAGCAAGGAAATGACTGGCCTGGATTTCTCCCTTTCCACTGTTCATGTTGGATGAGAGACCAGCTCCCATTATAACTACCTAATTCCTCCAACTTTTTGTTTCTCCTTCCTTCCCCTTAGAGGAAGGATTTAAAGGGAAAAGAAGCTTGTTCAGGCTCTATAGCTGGCATTGCGAAGTTTGTTTTCATTAGAATGAATTTTTCCCTCTCTCTTTCCCATTACTTGCTGTCTTTGCACTGCTATTATTTTAATTACTCCTCTATATTAAAAATATAGTAATTGAATAACCACTAATCCCTCATTCCACTCCAGACTTTATTCCTGACTTCTTTCTCCTCTGTGTCCTGGTGTGGAAACCTGCTCTTCCTTTTTCTCTGTGTCTTTTTCTCCTATTAGAATGTAATCTCCTTGAGGTCAGGGCCTGTTTTTATTTTTGCTTCCATTTGTATTTCCTGCGCTTACCATACACCTAATACATAATAATTGCTTAATAAATGCTTATTGGTTTAACTTTACCGACCTGTGTGATAAATGCTGATAGAAATAGAGTTTGAGGAAAAAGATTTGCATCTTTGTAGAGAGTTGGGAGAAATAGCCCCACTTCATCTAGTACTAGGCTGAAGCATAGGGGAGAAAGAGCAGACAATGAATCTCTCCAGAAATCACACATACACAGACACAGACACACAGACACAGACACACACACACACACACACACACACACACACACACACACACACACACACACACACACACACACTATGGAAGTACATTGAAATCATACCCTTAAACAAGTTTTCATAAACTGAAGAGCCTATAAGCAGAAGAGAGCAATATCAATTACAAATTTACCCCTAGACTAGGAGAGATTGGCTCCTGAAGCCAAAACAAGCTGAGCCTAGAAACCACTTCCTATTTACTAGATGAGTAAGAAACCTCCCTGCCTATTCCTTAATGCAGAAACCCATCCCCCTTAAAAACCCTTACACCAAGGGGACCATATATTCCTTACACAATGGAGCCACCTGTCCAGCGTTACAGCTAGATGTTCTCTCTGGCCTTTTTGCAGCTCCAAACACTATCGTTCTATATACAGTGAGCTGCTTTCCATTGAAGAGACACAGTTTTCCTTCATCCTTCTTGGTACTTTCTTTAGTCTGTCTCAACTTCCTCCTGTGAGTCCCGTGTATCCATAAGTTCTAGACTCTTTCTTTGTACATGGTTGAGTGCTGTTCCATATACTCAAGAATTTTGGTTTTTCCTTCCATGTATTCCATTTTCCCTGGTAAG
This sequence comes from Notamacropus eugenii, assembly GCF_028372415.1. Taxonomy (NCBI): domain Eukaryota; kingdom Metazoa; phylum Chordata; class Mammalia; order Diprotodontia; family Macropodidae; genus Notamacropus; species Notamacropus eugenii. The sequence continues at coordinate 147,695,424 of NC_092876.1, read as the reverse complement.
AACATGGACTTCTCTTCTATGCTACTGCTACTGAGGTCCAGAGAGGTTAAATGATTTGCCTGAAGTCACAAAGATAATAAACACAAAAATGTCTCTGTTTCACAAGAATAATTTCTTTTAATAGAAAATATCTTATTAGGGGAGAGAGATACTATAACTTTCTCCTTCCCCCATCCTCAACTTTTTCCTTTCTTTCTACTTTTTTCCTTTTTCATTACGTTTGCAAAGAACCAGTGTTGGACTATAACATGGGAAAATAAGCCAAATGATAGCCAGTGATCCACTGACAGCTGGTCTAGATCATCATAACATCAACCAAATGAGTAGAGCAAATCTTTTTTATTATTAGTGAATTTATTTTGTTAATTTATGGAATAAAGCAAGCATTTCAATAACATAGCATCCAGAGAAAGAACTAAAAAATGGATGTATAGAATAATTTTCTTTATAAATACCTATTTGTGTCTAATGGTAACCAAATAAGAAGAGCAGACTTTCTGTGGTGAACAAAACTGATGAGCTCTTGGCTGTAAACAATCAAGGCTTTCATTAGATAAGGAATGCATTAACTAGGGGGAAAGATAGTGAAGAAATCTGGGAGATGAGGAGAACCTGAGGAAAGGGGGAGGAGAAGTCATATTATCCATCTTCTCCAATAAGAAATTTTCTGTAAACACAATAAAGGAAACTTTTAATACACAAAATAAAGCCATTTTTTGGGTTTAGTATCTGTGTAACGTGCAGAATGTGTATAAAGCTGTGTACTGTGAGTCTGGAGAAAACATCTGCTTCCTAGAAAAGTAACTTCTGAGACCAAGGAAACAGAGCTACAAAGTTGTGGAATAGAGACCCTCAAGATGTACTTTATCCTCTTGTTCTTGGCATCAGCAGGATGAGCCTTATTCTAGCTCGAAAGAGGCATATACTACCTTAGAGATTTTCTTCCAATAAAAGGAATTCTGACAAAACAATATTCGGAGAAATGCATTTTCCACAGGAACAAATTTAACCGTTAGCTATTCCTGTGAGTCCAAGGTTTGCACACTTCCCCCATTTCCATTTTGCTACAAATAACTGTTGATTGGCTATGTAAACTAAGAAAGTGAAGCTACTCCTAACCCAAGCTCTTATGAAACTCAGACTGAGAAATTCCCACATCAGTGTCCTTGGACACTTAATATCAGTAAGTCTCAGTTTCCTCCTCTGTAAAAGAAAGTGAACAGACTAGGAGATCTCTAAGGTCCTTTCCCACTCCAAATCCTATCATCCTATCATAACCTTGTACTTCTTTTGGTATGTTTGGCAGAGATGAAGAGTAAATTCACTCCTTTCCACCACTGATCCTTAGCCATAGTTTTTCCAGCAGAAGGAAATGATAGTTTTCTTGTTACCTCTTTTCATGAATGTCCAAGTTCCTAGACTAGTTCTATTTGCCATACCTTCTTAAGGTATCACTCAGCTTCACCACCCACTTTGGGCTGAAAAAACTCCAACTGGAGATTATGCTCAAATGAAAACTCAGAATTCCCTTTCTCCTTCTTCTGCATCTATTCAAATCCTAACCATCCTTCAAGGAGCAAATCCTACCGGAAGTACTTCCCAGAAATCTCCAGTCCAGACTGATCTGTCCCTTCTTGGCATGCTATGCACAGACTCTGACACAAAAAGGCACTACAATTAATTCTGTCTTATACTGTTCACTAGTTATTTTACATTACACTTGTCTCACTGAAAAGACCATAAGCTGCCTGAGGGTAGACACCATGCCCATATTTATTTTGCCAACCTCACTATGCTTAGAGAGGCAGCATGGCATGGTAGATAGAATGGTGGGCTTGGAGCCAGGATTATCTGAGTTCAAATCCTGCCACTGATACTTGAAAGCTACATGACCATGGCAAGTCATTTAACTTTTCTAAACTTTGGTTTCCTCATTTCCTAAAATAAAGGGTTTATATTAGGGACTTTATGCTTATAGGCTTGATAATCCTGTGAAGAATGAACAAAGAGAAAAAGAGACTCAGAGAGGTTAGTTGACTTGTCAACTAGTGGTTACTAAAACTAGGATACCAAACCTCACTCTCCTAATTCCAAGTCCAATGTTCTTTCCATTATAATGTGTTGATAATTCAAAGTAAGAACTCCAAAAATTCTCATTGAATGGAACTGAATTCTTACTATTTCATGCTTCGATCTTCTAAGAGTAGTTCTTCAGAGAGGATGTTCTATTACAAGGAAAATAACTCCAAGTTAAGTGGCCAGGCATTATGCTCAAAGATGTTATTTGCACTGCTGAGAGAATAGAAAAGAAAATTGCTGAATAGTTTGAGAGAGAAAAATAACCAATGAAGTAAAAGAAATAACAAATTAACAAGAACTCTCTCACCCTGATCTCGTATATGCTGAAATCTGTATTGTAGTGTAATACGGAGGTTTCTGGAGTCAGATCAAGGGTCTCTTTTGCTCAATCTCTGCTGAAATACACAAGGTAAATGTTCCATTCAAATAGCAGACAGGGTTTATTTTCTGTTCCTAGCTTGTACAAACACTAGAGCTACTGCCTTATGGAGACCTGCCTGTTCACTCTGAAAGTCAAAATCCTAAAGATTCCAAGATAGATGTTCAGACAGCAAAATCATGAATGACCACAGAAAACATGCTCGTGATAAGAATGAGGTTGGATGTATTCTCTTTGAGTACACTGCAATGAATCACATCATCTGGGAGAAGGCATTGGTTTTATAAAGCTGTACTGGACCTTAACTAGAACATGATTAGAATACAATTGCATAGAAATCAGTATAAGGCAAGTCCACCATGGATTGAGCTTATTATCAGACTATTAAAAGGCTCTCCTTATAATGCCATTTCTAGACTCTGCTCCTAGTTGTTGTTTAGTCATTTTAGTCATATCTGACTCTGCATGACCCCATTTGGGGTTTTCTGGGAAAGATACTGGAGCAGTTTGCCATTTCCTTCTCCAGCTCATTTTACAGAAGAGTAAACTGAGGCAAACAGAGTTAAGTGACTTGCCCATTACTTTGAGGATGCATTGGAGTCTAGGTGGGGCAGTTTGGTGGTGCAGTGGATAGTATACTAGGCTGAAGTCAGAAAGATTCATTTTCCTGAGTTCAAATCTGGCTTCAGATTTACTGGCTGTGTGACCCTGGGCACTAGTTACATGGAAAGAGGAAAGGAAAAGGAAAGGATGACAAGTGGATAGCCAGAGTACTCCACTGGCATCCTCACAGTGTCAGGAGAAAACCAAGAAGGACTGAGCGCATTGGGTAGACTCCATATGGTGAACTATTAAGAAGAACATAGACAAAGAATCACACAGGAAAGGTAGCAGGCATGGATGGGTTACAATCTGTACTGTTGGAGGAAACTCCCAAATCAGTAAGAATGGATCCATTTGAGTATTTGAAAACTTGGTCTGAGAAATCATCTAAGAAAGGGGGTGGGGAAAGAAAAGGGGTCAATCTTCCCAAAGATTCACTGGCATTATCTTCATTTTTAAGCTTGATTCAACAGTTTAAGGGTTGGTACTTTGATGGGGCTGTAAAGGACTTTGCTATTTCTTTTGCAAATTGTTCATAATTTTCAATTTCAAGTTGCTATGGCTCTGGGGGAAGAATGGAGGGGTGTCACTATAGGAAACACTGTCAAATTAAGAGATTGATTGCTTTTTCCAAGGGCATTGAAAGGTAGAAGCAAAAACTTAGCGTGAGACAAATGAGGTAATGATTAAATTGGACTCCACACTGACAAGGCGAACTCTGCTGTGATTTAATAAGAAAAGTAAATTTGTGTCATTAGCAAAACTTTTCTTATTAATTCCAGCTATGGAAAGTGTGGTATAGTGGAAAGAGCCCTGGGCTTAAAAGTCAGAAGATGCTGGCTTCAGTGCCTAGTTTGGCCTCTCATTAGCTGTGTCCTTTGGCAATTTACTTATTCCCCTCCAGGCTGTGCTGCACTTTGGACTTTCTCTAAGATGCCCCAGAACCTCTTCTTTCTGGAAGCTCACTCCAGCCCTGGAATTCATGCTTGGAAAGTACCCACCACACAATCCCACCCCTACCTCTTATTGGATGATTCTTCCTAAAGCATCCACTTAAGGAGGCTGCCTAGTCCAGCCAGGTCTCATTCCTCTCCAGGTTACATGGCACTAGACTTTTCTATCATCTCCTCCCTCTCCTTTTCAGTTTCCTTTCACATCATCTTCTCCCAATAGAATATAAACTCCTTGAGGTCAGTGCCTCATTAAAAATTCCTCAAAGTTCAAATGTACTAACAAGAAAAGAATTAGCTGCTCATCCAACCAAACATATCCACTCTTTTGTGTTTCTGATTCCTCCATAACTGCCTCTACTATGTTTTTCATCTCATTCCTAACACTAAAAAGGGAGGTGATAATATGATATGATGTGATATAACATAATATAATATAGTGTAGTGTAATGCAATTTAATATAATGCAATACAATACAAAATGTAGTATGGCATGACATGACATGACATCATATAATATATAATATAGAAGCAGATGACTAATATTGCAGGTGGTTATATCAGTTGGCTTAGTCCTTTTTCTTTGATAAAGGGAGAGTTCAGGATTTGGCAGGGTTGGAGGGACAGTAACAATATCAGGAAATAGAAAATAAAGGAAAAAATGAAAGTTATGAGGGTAGGGGAAGAAAGCAAGATTTCTTCCATCACCAAAGCCAAAAGTTTCTCACCTATTGTCCCAAAGCTCTCTATTAGTATTACAGCTATGTTATATAGCTCACTCATTGAGCTCCTTGCCATGACTAATGTCTCTTCTGAGTTTTCTCAAGGCAAGTATTGGGTGCCCTCTTCATTCCTTCATCATGGGCTTTTTTAGAGGCATTTTTCTGGCTTTCTTGTTATTCTTCATCTATACTTGCTCTCATCAAGATTTCATCTGTCTTCGTAGTTTCTTTGTTCACTTGTCAATGGCCGATTTGATCCCTCTTCTATCCAGGCTCAGCTTTATAATTGTCTATATTAGTTCTCTAAGGTCTTTCTTGCTGTTAACTTAAACATAAATTAGACTACACTGGAGCTCAGGAGCTCTGTCCCCAAGCCTGCACCCATTGATAATCATTTCTTTTTCCAGAGGTTAGTACTGGTGATAGGATTTATCTTCCAAGCCAAGGGCTAATCTTAGCAATCTTCTGTTTTTTGTTACCCACAGGCAGTCAGTTGCCCCATCCAGTCACTTCCTTCTTTAAAACCTATCTTTTCTGCTCTTAGTCACTTATCTCAGGAGGTCTCTAACCAGCTTCTTGCTATCCAGTGAATTTCCAGACACAGGAGGCTAAAAACTTTCTTCGTGTCTGATGTTACTCTACTATGCTATCCTTTGTTACTATGTTACTGTACTATGCGTAGCTTTTTTATTTTCTTGGAATGGTGTATGTGAAGAGGAAAGTGTTCTTTAATGAGAAAGGATAGTACTGATGTTCAACAATAGCTTTAACAGCTCTTTAAAAACTAATTTTCTCCACTTGGATGCATTTGTGATATCATCAGTGATGGAAATTCCCAGAATGGAACTTATTTGCCTGGAGCACTAAGAGATTAAGTTATTTGCCCCAAATCACACAATTAGTATATCAGAAATAGGAGATCTTCAAGATTCCAAGGTCAACATGGTATATACATCATGCTCCTCCTGATGATAATTATGCTATTATTTTAAATTTTTAAATAACAGCAATAGATCTTTTCGAACAATCAAAAGTTAATTTGGATGTTATAGCAAATTTGATTGGTGATTTGAGTGAAAATGCTCCACTAACTGTCCTCTTCCATTGTTTCACCATGGAACGAGGGTGATTCTAGAGTCTTGAAAGTAGTGCTCCAGTCAATTGCAAACTCTCTCAGGTTCTACACAACTGAGAAGACTTTAAACTCCTTAAAATGTGAGTTGTCAGAAAACCGTCCTGAGTTTGTAAAGGTTCATGACCAGAACTTGTCTATCTGATGTGGTAGACTTTTTTGGCCATGGACTCATAAAGATGGTCTGTACCAGTCATGTGCCACCTTCAGGCCACAATCTCTCAGGTTTTCTGCCAACTTATCATACCAAGCTGCTCTATCTCTACTTGCTCTTCATGGAAGCTTTTTCTGAATAAAAACGGATCTTCTCTCTCCCAATTCCAAAGCCTTCTCCCCCCTTCCCCCAGAATTTATTGGACAACCCATATGTATACAAACTGCAACACATTATACGAAAGCAGAGAACTGGGTGTACAAACAAGATGCATGTACTCACCTTTTATGAGGTAGCTAAGTGGAGGGGTAGAGAAAGCACAGCTCCCAAAGTCAGAAAGAACTGAGTTCAAATTCAGCCTCAGATACTAACTATGTGAACCTGGATAAGTCACTTCACCTCACTTTGCTCCAATTTCCTCAACTGTAAAATAGGGATAATAACACATCTCTTCCCAAAGCTGCTGTGAGGGTCAAATGAGATATAAAATTCATAGCACAGTGCCAGGCATGTAGTAGCTGCTATAGAAATGATTATTCCCTGCTTTCTTCTCTCATTCAGGGAAACTAGGGACTCAGGTATTGCCTTCCCTCTCCCTGCACCCTCCCCCCCTCAATTGCCCTGCCCCAGAAAGACAGTCAGAGGTGCTTCCATCCAGGAGACCTTAGCCTGAGTTGTGTCAAAAAAATTCAAATAGACCTAGAGCCAGGGTAGGGTAGTAAAGATAAGGATTAAGAGAAATCAGGGAACCCTGGGCTCTGATGCTGAATACCAAGAGACCCTAGAGGGCTACTCTTCATCCCCTTCATGGTAGGATTGATCCAGATCTAATCTAGTTTCTTGCACAGGGTGTGTGCTGTCTTAGAGAAAAGGAAAAGACAAGGAGTATTGACAGGCAGCCTAGTAATATTCTACTACACACATACCACAGTTTGTTTAGCCATTCCCCATTTAAATAAGGAAATGTTTCCACTTCTTCACTATCACCCCCCCCCCCCAAAAAATGTTATTTTGAAGGTTTTGGTGACTGTGGGATGTTTTTCTTCTTTGACTTTGTTGGAGTATATTCCCAGAAATGGGACCTTTGAGCCAGAGGGTTGGACATTTTAGACACGTTTCCAACTTGTTTTTGAGAAGAGTTGAACTGTTTCTCCATCAACACAGTATTAGTGTTCCCTTAGAACATCACCTACATAGAGCCTCCACCATTGGCTATTTCCATATTTTATTATCTTTTTCAATTTGCTAGGTATGAGGTGAAAACTCAGAGTTGTTTAAATGTGTATTATTGTATGAGTGACTTAAAGCAGAGATGTCAACATGTGGGCTGCACTGTGGCTGCAACATTCTAGAGTGTAGCCCAAAGCAGATTAAAAAGTAATTGGGAAATATTTAACAAAATAAATGATAATACAATAGAACAATTAATAATATTAATATGTGATTTTCCAAGTCAATATGCATTTGCAGGGATTTTTATGTAAGATTCATTGGCTCCATTTCTGTTTGAGTTTGACACTACTTAGAAGAGTGTTTCATATGGTTTAACTATAATTATTTGGAGAATTCTTTGTTCATTTCCTTTAACCATTTATCCAATGGGCAATGGTTCTGCCCTCATTTATTTGTGTAAATTCCCTATATATCTTGAATAGTAGGCCTTTATCATGGAAATTTTTTCCTGTTTGAAAGATTTTGGTATTTGAGTTTTTAATTTGAAAATTTGGGGAAGGTTTTTTTTTTTTCCTATTTGACATCTTCCTCTTTTTTTTAACCATAGTTATATTGGTTTTTAACAATTTTATATAATTAAAATTGATTTTATCTTTTATAGTCATCTCTATCCCTTATTTGGTTAAGAATTTTTTTTCCAATTGCCATAGTTATGAAAGGTTCTCTTCTATTTTTTTTCTAGTGTGACCTTAAATATTCAGATTGTGTACCATTTTAAACTTATTATAGCATGTGATATGAGATGTTCAGCTTGGCATAATTTTTGCCATGCTCCCTTCCAGTCTGCCTAGGGGTCCTAGTCAAATGGGGAATTCCTCCCCAAATAGTTTATGCTCTTGGTTTTATCAAATAATTGAGTTTAACTATTTTTGATTCTTCTTTAATCAAGTCTGTCCCACCAGTTTACTCTTCTATTTTTTAAACCAGTACCAAATAGTTTTGATGATTTCTGCTTTATAGTAAGCATAGTTAGAAGTCAGGATGATCTTTATCCTTGACCTCCAAGTAGTATTTGGTACTATAGTCCACCCTGTCCTCTTGGATACTCACTCTTCTATAGATTTTCATTACTGCTCTCTCATTTGCTTTTCTTCCTGCCTTGTCTAATCACTTCTTCTCAGTTCCTTTCCCTATTCATTTGTCATATCATACCCTTTAATTGTGGGTAGATTCCCAAGACTCTGTCCTGAATCCTCTTCTGTTCTGCCTCTATAGCCTCTAAGTTGGTGTCTTTAGCCTTTTTCTATGAGTTTATCATCTTTATACATACAACACCCAAATCTACATATCCAGCCATGGTCTTTTCTGAAGTTTCCCATATCTCCAAAATAAATGTCATATATTACCTCAAATTCCACATGTCCAAAGCTAAACTCATTCTCTTTCCCCTTAAACACTATCCTAACCCCCTTCAAAACTTTCTTATTTTTCTTAGGGGCACAACTATCCTAGTCACCCAGGTTTGCAGTCTTGATCTTATACTATCTCCTTACTGTCACTTACCCCACTTATCTGATTAGTTGTCAAATCTTGCTTCTGCCTCAACATCTCTCATGTCTTTCTCCTTTCTACTTGTACAGTCATCACCTTAGATGAGACCCTCATCACTAATCTCCCTGTACCTCAAGTCTGTCTACACTCCAATCCACCCTCCAAATAACACAAAAGCCATTTTTTAAAGTGCAGGTCTGACATTATCATCCCTTAATAAATACCAGGATAGTGGCAATAAATACCTCCCTATTACCTCTAAGATCAAAGATAAGCTTCTTTGATTAGCCTTTAAAGTCTTTCATAATTTGTCCCCAAATACCTTTCCAAATTAATTATCCATTACTAACAAACTGTTGTTGACCATTTTACATTTCTCTTCTATGTATTTCTCCCCCTCTCTTCTGTAGGTAAGATCTAAGAGTGGTCTTCTTGTCTAGGGGCCTCTCTCTGATGTCCATGCTTCTCTTCTTGGTTGCGAGTCAGATATTGCTCCTGCTGCTGTAACTGCAACCACTCCAATAGATGCTGCCCTTTTCACTGGCAATTGCAGGCCTTATAAGACCTTCCAATGTTCACAAGATTGGTATTATAGGAAAGGAAATTATATAGGAAAGGAAAGACACGTAAGTAGCATCTAAATGGCCCAGGGCCTCTTGTGTAAACCCAACTATAATAGCTGAATTCATGTTACACCATGAGAAGCAGGGTTCAGATCAGCCATGATGCCAGGATAGTGAAAGACCCTTATTTCCTCCAACTTCCTGTTGGAGTAACATCTTGTCTTTTCAAAAGCTTACTCCAAATCATCTACCAGCCAGAAGCTGGCTCTTCTTCCATATAGTATAGCATCACAACATATCATCAGCTTTTCCAGCTCAATATCTCATTAAAAGATATTGTTCATCTCACAGTACAAATACTTAAGTCATCATGGTCAACTAGAAGCAGTCAAAGTTGGTCTGTGGAGCCTCAGAAGTGAGGAAGTCCTTGAATATCACCTATGTGCCAACTAAGTATCTTCTAAGGAAAATGCCACTGCTCAAAACTTTGCTCTCCCATTATCCTATCAGTGAAGTCTTTCCTGATCCCTTCAGTTGCTAATGCACTTGCTCCAAAATTCTTATTTTCAAAATTTTCATTTTGTTAATATTTATTTATGTACATGTGATCTCATCTGATAGAATGAAATCTCCTTGAGAGAAGGGACCATTTCATTATTGTTTGTGTATGCCCAGCATATTGCACAGTGCCTGCTATTAAATAGCAGGTATTTAAGAAATGTTTGTTGCTTAATTGAAAGTACTATGTCCTCTTTGTTCCTTTTTATTTCCTTCAACAGGGTGGATCTTTTATTCTACCAAAAGAAGTTTGTTATTATTCTGTCTGGTTCTACAGAGTACCCTTTTGACAATTAGACTGATAAAACATAAAACCTATAAATTGGTTTACGTAGTATCATCATAATTTATAAATTGATTGTGGCAAATGATGAGCACTACCTCTCCAATTATTTCTTTTCTTTTCTATAAAGGTTATGTTGCAGTCACATCTATATAAATTTTGAGTATGGCTTAGTAGAAACTAACCTCCAGATATTTAATGCATTTCTTAATTATTTTGAATGGAATTTCTCTTTTACCATAATTTCCTCCTGCATTTTGTTGGTACTATAGAGAAATGCTACAGAATTTTTTGTGGGTTATTTTGCATTCTGCAACTTTACCAAGACAATGGTCTCTTTATTGATTCAATGGGGTTTCTAGGCAAACTATCATGTCACCTACAAATAGAAATAATTGTCTTCATTTTTCCTGATGCTTATGCCTTTATTTTCTCTCATTGTAGAGCTAGCACTTCCAGAAGTACGTCAAATAATAGTGGGAAGGGCAAAGATCCCTTTTTTCCTGTTTGTACTGGAAAAAATTTCAACATTTCTCCTTTATGAATAATATTTTATCATTAGTTTTAGAAATGTACATTTTGATCATATTAAAAAAGAATCTATACTTATCCTTTTTTAGCAATTTCAATATAAATAATTGATTTTCTACACTTATTGATTTTAATATTAATAATTCAATATCATATTAATTTATTTTAATCATTTATTATATAATTTCTAGAATAATTTTATTATATTAATAATTTAATGTTAATAACTTTAATTTATTTTCATATCAACAACTTTAGTTTTGTGGTTTATAAGAATAGAAGGTTTCCCTGATCATTTTGATAAGCTTACAGAACTGAGAATCTTTGTTTAGGCTATCTTATGGGTACTTCCTCGTGGAGGGTAGGCATGCCCATTTATATCTCATTGAAGGATGGGGATGGTTTTGCACTGGTTTCCAGTGACTGGGGCTTCCCCAAGATGATTGGTTAGCTGTGATTCTGAGGAAGAAGGATTCTTATCTGAGGCATCACCCTTTCTGTTGGTCTACAAAAGTTAACAGGCTTGCTCAACCCTTTCTGTGTTTGTGTATGTGTGCGTGTGTGTATGTGTGTGTGTGTGTGCATGTGTGGCCTTTTCTTGTCCAAAGGAAAAATTAGTGCACAGCAGAGTTTTGGGTTCTAGTTACTGTAAGAAGCTTGTGCATATATGCACACTCCTATCAAAGGATTCATTAGAATCAGCCTGAAAGCCAGGAGCAGGTGCAAGTTATATTTGCTCACCTACAACTCTTATATACACTTAGTAGCATAAAATAGTTCCTGACACTGAACTTTCCCAGCCTGAGATAGCAGTAACCAGAACAATGACAGAATTCCTACAAAAGCACATGGCAGAAACACACATGTTCTAGTCCATGTGGGCATTCTTGGACAATGTTCTTGAATCTCTATCTCCTGTATAGGAGAATGAATCTAAATTTTGTGGCAGTAACCCAGAATCTAGTATTCAGGAAGAGATGGGAGACTTCTTGAATAGCATCAGTCTTGAAGCTCACTTCAAGGGTAGACTCAAGTTCCAGCGATCATAGACCATACCTTCCAAAGAGAGAAAAGAGGATATTCTGGATAGAAGGCCTCTTAAAGAAAGGGCTACCCATGACCTCTGAAAACAGAGAAGTAGTAAGAATTGAAGTCCTAGCAGGGAGAAAAAAGGGATAAGAATTTTGCCTCCCCTTGCAATTATAATGAATTAATCAGAAAGTGCTGATATGATGGAACAGAAGTTATCTCTCTAGTAGCCCAAGAGAATGTTTACCTTGTGGTGGGCATCCAAGTCCCAGGGTATGAATCCTGGTAGTATTTGGAAGGCTCTTTTGGGAGAATTAGGGATTTACCAGAATGTAACAATTTGCCATTATGGTTAACATCAGTTCAGTTCTTTTGAGAAAATTCTTTGAACACTTTTTTCCTCCTATCTCTTTACAGAATAGATACAGAAGGCAGCTATACCTTCTATGTGGCCTATGTATCATCTTAATTTTCTGTGGAGTGAAACTGACACCGTCTTCTGCTCAAATAAATTTATTACTCTGAGTGCTTATAGGATTTAGGAACACAACCACCTTTGTGGCAACCCAGACACAAAATCAGATATGAGCATATTTGGTTTTCTTGGAACAAACTCTGAGTATGGATAATGAGACAAATGAAGAAGACTCTTTAGAGTTAGTCTGCCTGAGACCCATTCCCGGTGAGGTCAGAGCCTTGGGGGGACCCTGGGTTACAAATTATTAATTTTCCTTTTGTCAAAGCATGCTTGCCTCCTTAGTACATATACAATATGGTCATTGTACATTATTTCTGGCAAAGTGTGTCCCCAGCTAATACTATGACCCACTCTTTACCTATGATAAAAAAATTTCTGAATTTCCTTTGCCCTGTACTGAATTTCATGTACTGCTTGTCTATGAGGTGGCAGAAAATCTGAAGTTGTGCAATGGGATTCTATCTCTCACCAGTTCATTCTACATGTGCCTATCAGCCCTGAAAATCTCCAAAGCCACCTCCAATTTCCTTCTCTCTTTAGTCATAGTGACAGCAATAGTGCCCAATGTTTTATTTTTGCACATAATCATATTCTTCTCTAAATTGTTTGCTAGCATATAATTAGGTAGTTTTTATAATACTCCTTAGTACTGTCTATTGTGAAAGCACCATTTTAAAATTTTATTTTCTTCTTTCTTTTAAAATCAGGTTAGATAATGGTTTACCAATTTTGTTAAGTTTCTTAAAAACAGCCCTTAAGCTTTTTGAAAAATAATGCTATAGTCTTTTAAAGTTCAAGTTCATCTATTTTTCCTCAAATTTTCTTCTTTTTTGCATATGAAGGAGTTAATTTCTTTATTTTCTAGGGGTTTTTTTGTTCTGTTGAGTTCCCTTATTTTCTTTTTTCCATGTTTTTGATATAGGCTTTCAGAAGTATCCATTGTCTTCTTAGCTCCATTTCATACATTTTGGTACATTGTATCTAACATTATTATTTATTATCTGGCCTATTCATTATTTGGGATATTATTAGTTCATGTCAATTTAGGTCTGTATCTTTTGTTCATATTTCCTATATTGATTAAGTATATATTGTGTCAAGATTGGTACTATTTTTATTTCTGCTTTTTTATATTACTTGTAAATTCCTTATTCCCTGGAAGTATTGTGCAGGATCTTGTGGGTGAACTAGGGATTTATCAGAATATAACAATTTGCCCTGGTGGTTAACATTAGTCCATTTCTTTTGAGAAAATTCTTTAACTACTTTTTCTTTTTTTGTAAAAGAACAATGTGATGCTAATGATGTATTTTCCTTAATATTTCCATTGAGGCTGCTTCATAAGTCTTTCACAGATAAATTGCTTTAAAAATCATTTAGCTTTATGTTTTCCTTTTTACTTATTTTCTTGGATTTGTCTAACACTTATAGAGGAATATTGAAGTCTCCTATAAGTAATATGTTTATAATAATGTTTATAATAATAAATGTCTTTTTGCAATTTTATGACAAAAATATTGATTTATTAGTAGGAAATATGTATATATTTGTCCCTGAAATATTAATTCAATGCTTCATCCTTTCCTTCACCTGATTTTTTTTTGCCTCTCAGATCTATCGCTCTTTGCATATACTTTCATTGTTTTCTAAATATTTCTCATATACATTTTTAAAAAGAGAAAATAAAACAATATCTTGCATTATTAGTTTTTCATTGTTATCTGAATCTATTCATCTTTCTTTTGATGAACTTTTATGTTGAGATAACTTCTGAATTCTTTTGCAGGGAATGAGTCAAGTTCCTCCCTTTTGCTGAATTGCCAGTGTTTTCATTAATGAATAAGATCAGTTTTTCAGAATTTATTATTTTTAGGTGCAAGTTACAAACTGATATCTTTTGTGTTTTGGATTATCATATACCATTTTCCCCAATAATTTCTTTGCAAACTTCTAGTGCTGCACTACTTTAACAGATTTCCCTTGAAATGAGAATGACTTGGTCTTTTTTTTCTTAGGTACTTGCAATATGTGTTATTTATAGCAATAATTCTGAAATGTGACCAAAATGTTTCTGGTTGAGTTAAAATTGGTGTTTAACTATAGCTATATTCCACATATTCATTCTCTCTCTGCCTTTCTATTTACTTCCAATACTTCCATGTAATTTTACTATATGAGTTCTTGAAGTTTCTTGTTTTGTGTTTTCCTTATACAATTTCTTTGCATCATCTTCAGGTTCAATATTTTTGTTTTGTAGAGTTCTCATATGCTCTTTTGATCTGATTATCTTTTGAGCATTTAGTAAATGCTAATTGACTTGTTCAATTAATTTACTTTCTGTCCTGCATTTTTTCATTCTAAGTTTATCATTTTCTTTGTCAGAGAATCTATTGTCCTAGAGTGTTTCCATCATTTGTTCTAAATTCTCCTCTAGATTTATTCATTTTTTTCCTTAAGAGCTCTAATGTTATCTATCCTTGTTTCACTTATGTCTTTGCTTAACTCTTTGATTACTCTTCTGAATCATTCCCAATTCCTAGAGGAATTGTTTCACTGGCATTTCTGAAAACCTAATAGAATTTAATTTTATACTTTTACCTCTCCTGAAGACTTTTGATTTGATTTATTTCTCTGCAAAAAACTCAGTTTTTTATTGACTCTTTGCTTTCTTTTTTCTTTCAGAGATAAAAATTAATTTCTATTAATAGTAGAATGATATTCTCACCCATAATGTCTAATGTTCTCTACTAACTAGCACTGTGAAAGACCTAGTGCTGTTATGCCCTTCCCTCATATCCTGCTACCTGTTCTCATTCTCTCTAAACCTCTAGGTTTGGGTGAGGCTTGTGGCACTCAAGACAGAAAGTACATTTTTGTGTGCTCCATCTGATGCCTAGAAGATTCTGGATTTTCTCTTTTTTATAATAAGTCTGCAGTCATCCACATATTATTTGTCTTTTGAAGAGGACATCATAGGGTGATGTCCTGATATGCCTGAATTGGATTTAAGTGAGGCAGAGTTGCATAAAGTCATCAGTCTTACTTTCTCTTCCAGTCATTGAAGTCCAGTGGCAAGATGACTGGTGATGAACTGAGATTCAATGGATATCCCAGCATCTTCAGTGTCTTACCAAGCTCTAAGTACTCCAACTGCCTTCATGGAACAAACTGTTCTCTTCCATTCCATCGAAGGAAGTTTTATCACACTTAGGGTAGAAATCATCCTAACTCACCCACAGGTTTGAGGCCTTTTGGTTCAGCTTGTCTGGCAAGTCTACAGCAATCAAATAAAATCAAATTCCTGAATATTTCTAATACATGTCTAGGTTTGTTATCAGGTTATACGAGAAAAAGAGCATGCCATCAGAAATTTAAAGTGAAAAAATACCTGCATTTGGCCAAAGAAATTATAATTCTGTTGGTTGGCAGTAATGCTTTTAAAAAAATAGTTAGATATGATAAGCTTGAACAAAATAACAAAAATGAAATTTATTACATTTTTAAAGACAGGAAACCTCTGGTCTCTAACTAATATAGAAGACATTTCAAAATTAGTTATTTATAATCAGATGACTGACTAGTTGGAGAAAAAGTGATCAAATTAGAAGAAAGTAAAACATAGTAAGAAGATGCTACATTCAATAATATTAGCTCCAGACTAACCTGCTTTAATGAGTTGTTGACAAAGAAAAATGGGAAATGGATAAAAGTAAAGATATCAATTGTGATTATCACCACTCTTAAGAGAAGTCTAACTCATAACAGTCACCACATTTAAAAAACTAAAGTAAATAAATTAGCAAGTAAATAAAAGTCAAAAGTCATTAAAGTAGGCAAAAACATAATCTCTTTTTCAAGTAGAGAGATGTTGCCACTAAATGCAATGTTTATTTTAAATAAAAACTCATTTTCAAAGCATACAAAGGAAGGCTGGTACAAGACTATGAGCAGTATCACCTCAAAAGAGCAATGGGATGGGAGGGAAATAAGTAAAGCGTGGCATGAAACCTAACTAATCTAGAGAATGTTGAGAACATTTAAAAATTAAATTGGCAAGAGAATCACAAATAAACTTGAAATGTAACGGATTTTCTGGCAATTCTATAGCAACCTGTTGTCATCATCAATAACAGTAGAACTATCATATCTGAAATACTCAATATACCATATGAGAAATAGCACTTAAGAATGTGAAGGCAGAAAGAATAGCTGGATCCAATCAAATATATACAGAATAAAATCTGTGCTGGACTAAAGGGATACAGTTCTAAAGGTACAACAATTTTTATGCTGTCTCAAAAGAGGGGAAGATTCCAAAAGAATGGAAAATTTATGAATGGTATTGTTACCACCTCCGTTCACCCCAAGAAAGGTGATTGACATTATCAGCCATTTCTCATCTCTACAAAATCCTCATTAAAATGATTTATACATGTACTATGGATATCCTTGATACAGAAATAAGAAGAAAATTGGTTGGGCTTTCCAGATAATTTTTAAAACAACACATTTTCAAGTTTTTGTAATTTACTAGTAGATGCAGTGCTATCTATGAGATTGTTGCATTTAATAAGTTGCCTGGTTTTTTCCTCCATAAATGAAACTTAGTCTTGAAAGTTCCCTTCAATCAGTCAACATGCATTTATTAAGCACCAACTGTGTACTGGGCAGTATGCTAAGTGCTGAGGATACAGAGAAGGGGGGGGAGGTTTCTGTCCTCAAAGAGATCAAATTCTAACTGGGGAAGACAATATGTAAACAATTATGTAAGTAAAAGATATATCCAATATTTATTATTGTTCAGTCATTTTCATTCACATCCAACTCTTTGTGACCCCACTTGGCGTTTTCTTGGCAAACCTACTGGAATAGTCTGTCATTTCCTTTTTCAGCACACTGTACAGATAAGGAACTGAAGTAAACAGGGTTAAGTGACTTGCCCAGGATCATACAGTTAGTAAGTGTCTGAGGTCAGATTTGAATTGAAGAAGATGCATCTTTCTAACTCCAGGCCCAGCACTCTATCCACCACTCTATCTACACCACCAAGCTGTCTTATATGTGTGTGTTCATCCTTCATTGCCAAAGAAGACCATGCCATCAAAGAAATGATGACATGACTTGCACTTAACTTTGTTTAGAGTGAAGGAGGGCTGTGCAGGTCACCAGACTCACTTCTCCTCCACAGCCATCTGAATCCAGTGACCAGATATTAATCAGGATGACTGGAGATGACCCAAGATGAGGCAATTGGGGTTAAGTGACTTGCCCAAGGTCACAAAGCTAGTGAGTGTCAAGTGTCTGAGATGAGATTTGAACTCAGGTCCTACAGACTCCTGCACTGTTGCTCTATCCACTGCACCACCTAGCTCTCCCTAGCTATCCTATATACAATATAAATGGAAGGTAAACTTGAAGGGAAGAGACTAGCAATTGTGGAAAGAAGGGAGGTCCAGAAAAGGTGGGATTTGGGCTGTCGTAAAGGAAAGCAAGGAAGTCAGGAGGCAGAGCTGAAGAGAAAAGCCAGTAAAAACACACAGAGTGAGGAGATGGGAGTATCAGGTAGCACAATGTTGGCAGTGAAGGTAAAGCACTGAGCCTAGAGTAAGGAATACCCTGAGTTCCATTCCAAAAGACTCATACACTTACTAGATGTATGATTCTGGGCAAATCATTTAACCTCTGTATCAATTTCTTCAACTATAAAGTGGGCGTAATACCTCACAGGGTTGTTGTGAGGATCAAATGAGATGTTTGTAAAGTACTTAGCTTAGTGACAGGTACATAGCAGGTATTTAATAAATATTTGAGGGGAAAATGAATAAGTTCAGTGTTACTGAATCATAGAGAACGTGGAAGGGAGTAAAGTCTAAGAATACAGAAAAAGTAGGATGGGATAAAATTGTGATGAGCTTTCAATGACAAACAGAACGTTATATATTTGATCATGGATGCAACAGGGAGGCCTTGCATTTTATTAAGCAGGTGGATGACATATCAGATCTGCACTTTAGGAAGATCACCTTGGTAACTAAAAAGAAGTTGGACAGAACTAGGGAGACACTGAAGATAGGGAGACCATTCAGGAATGAGGTGATGAGTGCCTGCATCAGAATGGTGTCTGGATGAGTGAAGAGAAAGAGATGTACATGAGAGATATTGTGAAGGTAAAAATTATAAGATACCAACAGACTGCATATGTAGAGAGAGATGTTAAGAATGATTCATAGGTCACTGGGAGAATGGAGGTATCCTCAATAGTAATAGAAAATTTGGAAAGAGGGGAGAGTTTGGGAGGAAAAATAAAGAATTCTGGTTTTGATATGTTGAATTTAAGATACTTGAGATCCATTCTGAGATGTCTACAAGGCAGTTAGTTAAGTAGGATGGGAGCTCCAAGTTATTTCCCATTAAAATTATACAAGATTCCCAGAATCAGAGCATCATAGGATGATGGAATTTTTAGAGTGGAAAATTTTAGAGTTGAAAATCTAGTCCAATGTATACCCCATGGAATATACAAT
This sequence comes from Notamacropus eugenii, assembly GCF_028372415.1. Taxonomy (NCBI): domain Eukaryota; kingdom Metazoa; phylum Chordata; class Mammalia; order Diprotodontia; family Macropodidae; genus Notamacropus; species Notamacropus eugenii. The sequence goes on along the minus strand of NC_092876.1, from coordinate 147,676,715 downwards.
ACACAATACCCAGCCCATGATGATCCAGCCTCTGTTTGTGAAGATCTAGAATGAAGGGGAACCCACTATTTCCTAACACCAGCCCATTTTAGTTTTGGATAGCTCCAGGTTGGGGAAAGTTTTTCTAATAAAAAACCTAAATTTGCCTCTTTGCAATTAATACCCATTTTTCCTGGTTTTGCCTGCTGAAATGAAAGAGAACAACTTTAATTACCCTCCAAACAATAGTCTTTAAAATACTTGAAATAGTTATTTTTAGGTGTCATCTCCCTACCCCACCTCAAATCTTTTCTTCAAGTGAAATATCCTTAGTTCCTTTAACTATTTTGTATCCTCAGTATTTAGCACAGGGTCTTGCATTAAGTGTTTAATAAAGGTTTGAGGTTTTTTTAATTATTCATTCACTTATTCAACAAGTCTTCACATGACATGGAGAGGCAGCTCAGTGGTGCAGTGGATAGAGCAACAGTGCAGGAGTCAAGAAGATCTGAGTTCAAATCTCACCTCAGACACTTGGCACTCACTAGCTGTGTGACCTTGGGCAAGTCACTTAACCCCAAATGCCTCATCCTGGGTCATCTCCAGTCATCCTGATGAATATCCGGTCACTGGATTCTGGATTCAGATGGCTCTGGAGGAGAAGTGAGGCTGGTGACCTGCACAGCCCTCCCTCACTCAAAACTAAGTCAAGTGCAAATCATGTCATTATTTCTCTGATGGCATGGTCTTCCTTGGCAACAAAAGACAAAAACACGCAACATGGACTCAAGGCTAGTCACCACACTGACAGCTTTCCTGTAGATTGTTGTTGTTTAGTCCCTTTCAGCCATATTTTACTCTTTGTGACCCCATTTGGGGTTTCCTTGACAGAGATACTGGAGTGGTTGCCATTTCCTTCTCAAGCTCATTTTATACATGAGGAAACTTAGGTAAACAGGGTGAAGTGACTTGCCCAGGGTCATACAGCTGGTAAGTCTCTGAGGCTGGACTTGAATTCAGGAAGATGTCCTGCTGACTCCAGGCTTGGCAGTCTATCCATTGTACCATCTCACTGCCCCTCACATTGAGTTTGCAGGCCATTAAAACCCCTAGATCTTTTTACGACAACCTGCTAACTATACTTCCCCTCTCTTGTACTTGTTAAGTTAACCCAGCCTCTAATACTGGCTGTGTGGCCCTGGGCAAGTCACTTAACCTCTGTTTGCCTTAGTTTCTTCCTCTATAAAATGGGGATGACAACAGTACCTACTTCCCAGGGTAACTGTAAGGATTCTATCTGTAAAGCACTTAGCACCGTACATGGCATGTAGTGGGCAGATTCTTATTCCCTTCTCCTCTCCCTCATGGTATCTCCATGAGAAAATTCTGTATCCTGAGCACAGACTGTAAGCCAGGGTGGAAGAACGGGGAGAGCCATCAGAGGACCTGCATTTAGCCCAGCTCTGCTGCTTGCTGTCTTGATCACTTGGGTAGCCATCAGTGATTCACTTTCCCTCCTTGGCATCATTTGTAAAATGAAGGAGTTGGACTAGATCACTAACCTCTGTGGTCCTTTCCAGCTCTGAATATATGATGCTACAACCAATCCTAGTTACCATTTCACACATATAGGTTCCACCCATAGTTGGAATTCTGTATGAGGTATTCAACAGACAATCTAACATTGGACCATACTAATTTAGGGAAGGGAAAATTCAAATATGTGACATCAACAGTGTGAGGAATTTCTGGTGCAGAAAGCCCCTCCAAAAATACAGATGAGCACCTTTCCTATAACTTCGTTTTAAGGAGTAGGCTGGACTTTTCAGAGGCTGTAACTTGCTTGCAGTCATACAGCTAATATCTCAGAGGCAGGCCTAGAACTCAATTCTTCCTGGCTTCAAAGTTGTCCCTCTGTGCATCATACATGCCACAAAGCAACTTCTGTATATCATTCAAGTTTTATTCCCAAGCCTCAGGCTGTTTTGGAGGCAACCCTGCATTCTCAAAGGCTAAGCTAGCAGAGTACAATCTCTGGCAAGTTCCATCAAGCTGGAAAAGTTCTGCCAGGACCTGGCAATGGATTGCTTGTGTCTGTCATCTGAGGACAGTCCCAGCACAGGGAAGCTCATCACCAGAAGATTGGCCACCACAGGGGCTTCTACACAACATGCTGGAAGCTTTCACAATAAATGTTTATTGGATTATATTCCTGGAATCCTTAATAAAACTCTAAATGCTTAAATGGTAATTTTCAAACATCACAATTTTTGCTAACAGTAAACAGAACAAAATAATTTCCTTCATGGTTTATTGGAATATCTAGACTTAAGAATAATCATCTATGATTTATCTCTGTAATATCTGAGATAAAACCATTTATCTTGCAGTTTCATCCCTAATGTTTTTCATCAATCTTATAATTTTCAAATTGATAAATAGTCTTCATTAAGACACCTTAATGATAAACAGTAAGACATTCCAGGCAACCTATTAGTCTTGCAAGAACTAAATATTAAGAAATTAGTCATCATGTGAACAATGAACATATATCATCATACTTCTTCAATACTTGAAGTATCCATGATTTCATCAAAGGGTAATCCTTCTCTCCAATAAAACAGATTGCAACCCCTCTATGCCATAACTGATAGTGAACTTTTGGCAGGATGTGAACAAGTCACACAAGACAAGCAGGCATGGATGGGTTTAATTCTATATCATTGATGGGAACTCTCAGAGTGATAAAATCACAGATCCATTTGAGTATGTGCAAAGAAGGCACTGGAGATCCAAAGACAAAAGTAAAAACAGGTTTTGCCTGTAAGGATCTTACTTTTGATTACATAAAATCTTCCTGATAACTTAGGAATCACATGGAAAGGGTTAATAATTTTCTCCTAAAAGGCAGATTCACTAATGATGCTTGGTTAATAGGTCATGGTGCTTCCGTTACATTGCATGAATGAACCCTCTTAATTGTGTAATTAAGTACAACTAGAAAATAATCATGATCATCAAGATCAAGAAGACCTTGATTCCATTTGTTTGTTACTCTTTATTTCCCAACCCCTATCACCCTCCCATCCCAGTGTTTTAACCTAACACCATCCAGTGCTTTTACTGTGCCCTCTGGAATGCCTGTTCCATGGGTGACAAAAACTTTCCTTAGATTTTTTTCTCTTCCATTCCTTCCATCTACTAACAATAACTGAAATCCACCTTCCTCCAGAAGATATAACCTCCCTGGTTACTCTTTCCCATACTGGCTGTGCCTTCACTCATTATCCCTGGTTCACTGGTAAAGACAGGGAAGCTGGCATACTCCTTGCTCCCCATCATTACTTTTGGGTTCTCTCCCTTCCTCCATCATTCAATAACCTCTTTTCCTTTGAGTTCAGACACTTCATATCTACTACACAACCAAAATCCTGGTAGCTATTGTCTACAGTCCTCCAAGTCATTCCCTTTCCTTCCTCAATGAACTTAGTGTGTGACTTAGGGCAGCTAGGTGGTTCAGTGGATAGAGCACCAGTACAGGAGTCAGGAGGACCTGAGTTCAAATCTCACCTCAGACACTTGGCACTCACTAACTGTGTGACCTTGGGCAAGTCACTTAACCCCAATTACCTCATCCTGGGTCATCTCCAGTCATCCTGATGAATATCTGGTCACTGGATTCAGATGGCTCTGGAGAAGAAGTGAGGCTGGTGACCTGCACAGCCCTCCCTCACTCAAAAACAAAGTCAAGTGCAAGTCATATCATCATTGCTCTGATGGCATGGTCTTCTTCAGCAATGAAGGACGAACACACACATAGCCCATGACTCAATTTTTCTCCTCCCCAAATCCTGCCCTGCTAACAGATGACTTCAACCTGCACATTTACTCCCTTCAAATACACTAACCACTCACTTCTCATGACTCTACTCCATCTTAGCCACATACAAAAATGGTTATACCTTTGATCTTACCAATACCCACAAACGTTCCATGTTCAAGAATCCTGAAATCCCTTCATTTGACCATAATCTATTGCTTTTCACCTCTCCCTCTTCCTTTACTTACAAAAGCCCTACTTTTCAGCTGTTATTTGTACATGGTTGTTTCTGGTTGTCTGCCCTGTTGCATTGCGAACTCCTTGAGGATGGGGTTGTTTGGTCTTTTTTTAAATTCCTAGAGTTTAGCACAGTGTATAGTCCATAGCAGGCATTTAAATGTTAGTCTGCTTCCATGGACTACATTCTGTCTCCCATTTTCATGCCTTTGCAGAAGCTAACCCTCATGTTCAGAATGTTCTCCATCTCCACTTCTTCAAAGTCTATCTTCTTTCAAATATTAGTTTATGCATCTCCTGCAAGAGGCTTTTCTGGATTCCCAGAATGGTTAGTGCTCCCTCACCTATGACACTTTTTTCTGTAAATATCTTACATTTCCTTATTTGTGAACATGTAGAACATAAGTTCCTTGAGGGCAACCAATGCCTCCCTAATACCTAGCACAGTTCCTGACACATAATGTGTTTTGCCCTCAATTCAAAGAGGACCAATTACATCATGGGATGATGCTTTGACTTGTTAGTGAATTGGATTTAAGTGAGGCACAGTTGTATAAAGTGGTCAGTCTCACTCTCTCTTCCAGAGTCATTGAAGTCCAGTGACAAGATAAAAGTCACAACAACTGGCAGTGGCCTGGGATTCAGTGGATGATCTTGGCATTTTCAATGTCTAACCATACTCTAAGTGCTCCACAGCACCAATTTAGCCACTGACATGGCCATTGAAACAAATTGTTTTCTTCTTCCATTCTGCTAGGGGAAGTCTTCACATGATTTGGGTAGCCATCCCCTAACTCACTGACTGGTTTGAGGGTTGTCAGTTCCTCCCAACCTGGTTTAGGTCATCCACCACTATGGTTTTTACTAGGGTGTGGCCACTGCACATACTACAGTTTCTTGGAACCATAGGTGAGAGCAAACACCAAAGGTGGATGGGTAGCACTGAAAGGGACTTTGCTCTCACTCCAGAGGTGCTAGTCCTCCCTGAACACCCCACTCACCACCCTGGCACATATTAAGTACTTAGTAAATGCTTATTGAACGAATGAATGAATGAACATACTTGTTTAATAGAATTAAATTTTATCTATCCACTCTAATACTGCTTTTTTCTGAAATTATGTTATATCTGCTTATCTCTGTACATGCTGTATTCCATTAGGAAAATAGAAGCTCCTTAACTAGCACAGACTGCTTTTTAAAAATTTCCTTTGTAATCACAGTGCCTCGCACATAGTATTTAATAAATGTTTGCCGAATTAAATGGAATTGACTACCTAATGAGGTCAAATTTGCCTCCTTGCGTTAGAATGTCTAATTCACCATTATTACCCATAATCTGGGTATTTTTAGAAAAACATCTGAAGCAATGTGTTTGATTGTTAGCTCTCCTCTTGGATACTGCCTCTCATGCATTGCTGGACCTCTCTCCTGCTATTCCTCCTGTGTTGCAACTGCTTCTCTCCAAGGTATCACGCTTGTCAGCGTTATCTTCCCCTGTACTGGCACTCCTATATTCAAAAAGCAGTGGTGATTTTTAAAAACTATCACTTGTTCCCCCAAGGCCTTCTGAATGATGAAGGATTTCCCCATCCATAGCTATACCATGTTCCTTTTGATGGTTTCCTTTATCCTGAATTAAATCACTAATGAGTCAATAAACATTTTTTAAGCACCTACTATGCGACAGGCACTATGCTAAGTGCCGGGGATACAGATACAAATGAAGACAAAGACAGTCCCTCAGAAAGATTACAATCTAATTGGGAATATACAAAAAGGGTCTGAAAGGGGGAGGAGGGTGCCAAAAGTAGGTAATGGTCGTCAGTATTGCAAATACTTACAAGGTTCTCCGTCAGAGCCTGAATATGTGCCCTAGAAAAACAGCAGACCCTCTGTTGCTTATGTCAATTTAAGAAATAGGGCACTCCAACTTGGGCTTCCTCAGCAGGGAATCCCAACTGTTCCTCTTCTTCCCTTTTCTCTCTTACCAATCCTCCCTAAAGGCACCTGTACATCCACATCTGCATTTCTCAGAGCATAAGGAAATGGCTTCTTCCCTGGAGAATTCAGTTCCATTCTCCCCTAAATGAATTTCACAATTATTTCACATCTTTACAAGTTCAGAGATCTTTTTCCTCTTTCTTTTCTATATCAGTTCTTTTACCCTCTAAACCCCTAATACAGGTGAGAATTCTCCTATGCCTATCAACATCTTTTTTCTCATTCTTTTCCTCCCTTAAGTATTTATCATTCCCTTGATAACCTGTAGGATAGAAATATGTCCCTATAGCCAATTACTTTCTCCTTGAGATAAGAGAATAACTTGTACTTTTTAAATATGTTGATAGCATATGCTATTGGCAGAAGTAACAAACAAAACAACAACAAAAGAAAGCAAAACAAAAATACAAGCACAGTCTCTTCAAGTTACAGAAAAAAACATCTCCTTGCCTTGACATAAGATCCATGGTTCTTTACTTTCTTTTGTGTAGCTCTTTGGGTTAACTCTTTGTTTTTTTTACTGTACCAAACTGCCTATTTGAAAGATATAGAACATAAACCTAATGAGAGTTATCTACCTCATATCGCCCTACTACTAACCTTTGGATGCTTTTTTCTGGTTTTCTGAATGTAAGGCTTTCTTCCTCCACTTGGGACACAAGGTTTAATTCATTTGCCAAACAGGAATAGACAATATATAAGGAGACAAGCCACAAGGACACACGATCAAGTTCACTTATGAAATTGTATTTCCTTACCCCTTTTCTCCTTGCTGCTGGTAATTCCTTCTGCTCCTCTGAGTGCTTGGTTCTCTCTCTTACTATGTGGAGGGGCTGCCCGTGAGATATCAAACAAAATACAAACTCATGGATACATGAATCCCAAATTAAAACCAATTATCAAATGAGATCTACGCACATCGTCTGACCATGCTGATGATCTCTAGAATCTACCTTCTATTTCTCCATTTGCCAGCATTTTTCTATGAAGCTTTCTTTCCATGATCTGCATATCCTTCTACTCCCACAAGGATGGTGGCAGAGTGGCAAATGAAAGGGGCATTGAATCCAAAAATCAGTTTCTAGACTGGTCATAAACTGATTTATCTGCTGTTATTCCACGTGTGAGATCTTTGTGTAGTGACAAGCTTATGAACTATGGACAGCTGGGTTGTACAGTGGAGAGAGTACTGGATTTAGCATCAGAAAATCTGAGTGACAATCCAGCCTCAGACACGTACTAACTGTGTGACTCTGGGCAGGTCACTTCATCTCTGTTTGCCTCATCTGTAAATAATACTCCCTACTCCCATAGTTGTTGTAAAGATCAAATGCAACACTATTAAGATTTACAAGCTTTAAAATGCTAGGTGTAGTCTAGCCATTATTATTATTTTTAATTATTATTATTACAGGAAGAGATTAACAATAGCAATATTGACATTCTGTTCACATATACAACCAGAAGACATAAAGCAGTTTCACTTCACTAGGAGGGCAGCTCACAGGTTCTACTAAAAATGGCAAAGGATGAGAGAGTTTGTTTCATGGTGTCCCCAACGACACAAAGAAGGAACAATTCATGAGATGCTGGGTTTCTTTGCCTTATAGTGTTTCTAATGAGTATAAAACAAGAGATTAGGATGAAAATAACTGCAAAGCCTTATGTGACAAGATCTGTTGCAGAGGTTAGTGACATAGAAAGATTCTAAGAAGAACTTATTGAGATCTTCTAAACTAAGTTAACATGGACTACAACAGTTGGTGACTTCAATACAAATAGGCATGGAGTTTAGAAAGGAAAAACAATTGGAAATTTGGTTTGGGATTAAGAAACAAAAGAGACTAATGCCTCTGTGTTACACAGAAGCTTCCCATTTGTGTTCCATAAATACTTTCTTCAGCAAGAGGGTCAGAAGGGAATAGAAATTTTCTCTCTCTCTCTCTCTCTCTCTCTCTCTCTCTCTCTCTCTCTCTCTCTCTCTCTCTCTCTCTCTCTCTCTCTCTCTTTCTCTCTGTCTTTGTCACACACACACACACATACACACATACACACACAAACACAGACAGAGAGATTATAGTTTCAGGACAGGAAAGCACTAGTTACTAACTTGGGGGTCATTTTAGAACCAGTTTTCTGTATACTAGATCATTGCCTTAGCAGGCAAGCCAGACTAGCTGAAGCAGCAAGGCACCCCAAGGAAGAGACAAGAAGTAGCATATATCAGGAAGGTCAAATGACCATCTTGACTACCATCTCCCCTCAAACCCAAATGGAGACAGCCCAGGGCCTTGAACCCAAGAACCTTGGCAATAGAAGTGCTCTAGCCAAGCCCCCACAGTTATCACTGAGGGGAGAAATCAGTGTAGAGAAGAAACCCACCTTCTTCATCACCACCAACAACAACTGTTGGCCAATAGCTTCCAACTGGAAGATAAGCACAGGAGTCCCTAAAAGTGGCAGTGGCCCCCAAACCGTCATTCTTGCTTCTGATCCAGTTCTCATAGGCATCATCCAGGGAAGCAACCCCTATGGAGAAAGAGTCAACCATCCTCACCAGCTGCCAAACAATTAGCACACACATAGCAAGTTAGCATATCTGAAAGTAATCAAGTGCTCTGAGAGAGATGGAGGCAGTATGTGCTAGGCTACACTAAAATCTTGTCTACTATCTCCCTTGAAACTTTTATACAGACAGCCCAGGATCCTAGATCCAAGAACCCTCAGAAAAGACATTAAATGATGACATAAAGGAAGAGAGGCGTTGCACCTAAGGACCACAGAAACTTTTCCTTCTGACTTACAGCTGAAAACTTCCTTCTGTGTTATCTCTCCCATCAGAATGTAAGCTCCTTGAGAGCAGGCACTATCTAATTTTATTTATTTGGATTCCCATCGTTTAGCACAATGGTTTGCACACAGTAAGCACTTGATAAATGCTTTGTTATTTCCTTCAACTATTTAGAGTAGAGGTTTCCAAACTTTTTTGGCCAACCACACACTTTTCAAAAAAAAGATTACTCAGTGCCCCACTGGAAATCTACTTTCTTTAATTCCTTAATGTGTTTTTTTTAATTTGCATCATTTCAAAAAATATATACATAAAATTTTTTAAATGACACATCTTAAATTTAAAAATTTATTGTAAATCTGTGGGGTTTTTCCTGCACTGAAATTTTGATGATGCAACATTGCATCATGTAACCATATAGTGTCATCTTATAAACAAGTCATTACATGCACATATTGCTGCCAGTGCATGCTGGACCTCCAGACAATGCACAACACACTCACCTGCCAACACTTGCTTGTTAAGACCTGTTGGTGGACTTGACCACCAATGAGTCATAACTTGCATTTTGTGTGTTTATTTGCAAAATAATGTAATCATTACAACTTTAACTATTATACAACAGATGAAACATATATGAATGGTTTTGCAAATTTTTCATATCTCCTCTTCTTTCCTTATGATTCCACTGCCCCTTTATTTTTATTCAGTGCTCTCCAGTTGCACCTGAGGTTACCACCTCCACTCCCTGATTGTTCCAACACCCCAGTGAGCTGCATCACCCATTTTGGAACCTTTGCAAAGTTCAAAATAATACCAAATTACACAAAGGGATAGACATGAGAAAATCTTACATCCAATTACAACTATCTAATTATGGCCTACTTAAAGAAGCTGTTAACTTTGAAAAATAGGAAATTATAATAGTAAACATGTTGATTCTATTACTAAAAGAAGTTTAAGTAATTTAGAATAGTTGTTATGAGTCAGTGATCAAGTATTTATTAAGAACTTCTTATGTGCCAGGCTGCTTGCTCAGGAATACAAGTACAGGCAGAAAGAAGGACAGCCCCCTGTCCTTGAGGAGGTTATGCTTTAAAAGCCTGACCTACAATAGGTAGATAAAAAGAAGCTGCCTAAGTCTGTGCACAATTTCTCACCCAAGTAGAGAGAGGTGTCAGCAAAGGGCAACAACACATTAAAGTACAACTTCATTTGAACAGACTACAGTGAAGAATGGTGGAAGAGAGCATTGTTTCTCAAAGCATCCAAAACAGTGAAAGGGGAAATGAGTTTGCAGGGAAGACTGCCATCAGGCCTCAATAAACTAGAATATTCTGGGGTATTTATAGAGGAAATTGGAAAGAAGACAAAAAAAGCAAATAAAATGAAAGAGATGTGCTATAATTTCTATGGCAATTGATTCTCAACATCAATAACAGTGGAACCTCCACATTTGGACTCATACGTCAGTACCCAATGTACTGTATGAACAAGAGGAATTAGCACTTAAAAAGATGAAGTCAAGAGAAGTCGGGGGGCGGAGCCAAGATGGCGGAGTGAAAGCAACGACTCACCTAAGCTCCTGGAAAAACTCCTTTGGATATTTCTGGGGGGAGAGTCTGACCAGACTTTGGAGGTGTAGAATCCAGTGGGAGACGGACTTTGACAGATTCGGAGCCCAGGCTGGACTGGAAGGTCCACGGGAGGGATCTGTTCCGCGGGGGTAAGAGCCCGGCGCACAGCGCAGCGCAGCGCGGTCGGCGCGGCAGGGCGGAGGCGACCCGAGGGGCCCGAGAGTGGCGGGCGAGACCAGCGGAGCAGGAGATAAGCCAGGCCAAGCCAACGATATCAGCGCAACAGCCTTTGAAATCTTCAGCCTAAAGACGGGACTTCAGTGGGTCACTACTTGAACATCCAGAAGCTGGGATGCCGGAGTGATCAGTAAGTGCTCTCCCCTCCCCCCCGATGACCGTGAGGGAACCATAAAATTCTTCCCCAGATTGATCCTGGATCAGTGGGAGCAGCAGAAGGGGGCGGGTGGTCTCATAACACCAGAGGCTGGAGAGGTGGCAAAGGGGGATTCTTCCTACCATGGTGGAGGCTATCTGGAGGGACAGACGACCCAGGGCAGAGAAAAATTCGCACTGAGACCCAAGCAAGCCTCAGCCCGGGAGACGAGCCCCAGGAGGGGCGGGAACACGCATTAGCCTCTAGGCGTGCCCCAGCCCTCCAGGGGAAAAGGGAAGACAATAGGGAAGCTGGGATCACCATCCCCCTGGACCTTGCCTTTGCCTCAGGCCAGCTGAGGAGATATCCTGAGAACAGACCACACCTCCCACACACCTATCAAGCTAAACCCAGGGTTGATCTGGGAAACAACAACAACAACAACAAAAAAAGCCTGCTTTTAGCCTAGACAAACATCAACTCAACTTAAAAGATCTGTATCTTCTGACTGAAAGAACCAAAAGCTACAACACTCAGCCAACATCATGAATCGGAAAAAGCAGACGAAAAGTGAAAAAACCATAGAATCTTTCTATGGGGATAAGGACCAAAACACAAACACCAAAGAGGTCAGAGCTGAGACTGTACTTCCATCTGAAACCTCAGATGGGAATATGAATTTCTCGCAAGCACAACTAGATTACCTGGAACGTCTGAAGAAGGATATAAAAGAAAAACTGGCCAATGATTTTAAAACCATAAAAAAAGAATTCACTGATGAGAACATCAATCTGAAAAAGAAAATTGAAGAAATGGAAAAGGAAGTTCAAAAATTAACTGGAGAGAATAATTCCCTAAAAGGAAGAGTTAATCAAACGGAAAAGGAAACTCAAAACCTAATAGGGAAAATTGATCAGATGGAAAAGGAAACCCAAAACCTAACTGGGAAAACTGGTCGAATGGAAAAAGAAGTACAAAAATTAAATGGAGAAAATAGCTCCTTAAAGGGAAAAATTGGCCAGATGGAAAAGGAGATGCGAAAGCTAACTGAAGAAAACAATACGATCAAGATTAGAATTGGGCAAGTAGAAACTAATGACTCAATGAGGCAACAAGAGTCAGTCAAACAAAATCTAAAGAATGAAAAGATGGAAGAAAATCTAAAATATTTAATTGGAAAAACAACTGACCTGGAAAATAGATCCAGGAGAGAAAATCTAAGAATTATTGGCCTGCCAGAAACCCATGATGAAGAAAAGAGTCTGGACAATATCTTCCAGGAAATCATCAAGGAAAACTGCCCAGAAGTACTAGACTCAGAGGGCAAAATAGTCATCGAAAGAATCCACCGTTCCCCACCGGAAAGGGATCCCAAACTCAAAACCCCAAGAAATATAGTTGCCAAATTCCAGAGCTATCAAGTGAAGGAGAAAATACTACAAGCAGCCAGAAAGAAACAATTTAAATATCAAGGTCACACAGTCAGGATCACACAGGACCTTGCAGCTTCTACATTAAAAGATCGAAAGAATTGGAACCCAATATTCCGTAAGGCAAAGGAGTTGGGACTCCAACCGAGGATCAACTACCCAGCAAAGTTCAGCATAACATTTCAGGCAAGGAGAAAGTCATTCAACGAAATAAGGGATTTCCAGAGCTTCCTGACCAAAACACCAGAACTCAATAGACAATTTGATCTTCAAATGCAGGTCTCCAGAGAATCATAAAAAGGTAAACAGAGGGGAAAAAACAAAAACAAAAACTTGCAACTCAATTAGGGCAATCTGTTTACCTCCCTGTAAGGGAAGATGCTACCTGTTAATCTGAAGAACTGTGCAGCTATTATGATAAAAGGGATATATGTAGAGGGAACGGGCATAAAGTAAATGATGTCATGGCAAAAATATGATTTAAGTATGAGAAGGGAATGTAATAGGAGGTGTGGAAAGGGGGAAGCAGAAAATGGTAAATTATATCACAGGAAGAAGTACAAAACCATAGTAGAGGGAAGGAGGGGAGGGAGATGAGCATTGTTTGAGAGGTACTCTCATCTGATTGGTTCAAAGGAGGGAACAATAACCTTAAGCAGATAATCCTAACTAGCTCTATAGGTAGTAGGAGGGGAAGGGGGAAGAAAGGGGAGGGTGGCTAAAAGGGAGGAAAGAAGCAATAAGAGTAAAGGGGAGTAAAAGGGAGGGGGGCTAAAAGAAGGAGGGGAAGGCTGCAGGAGGAGGGGGAGAAAAGTGAATACTATTGAGGAGGGGAAGGGAGACGGGAGAGTTAAAAGCACAAATGGTAGGAAAGAGGGTGGAGGGAAATACACAGATTGTAATCATAACTGTGAATGTGAATGGGATGAACTCTCCCATAAAACGGAGACGGATAGCAGAATGGATTAAAAGCCATAATCCAACAATATGCTGCTTACAAGAAACACATTTGAAACGGGGGGATACACATAGGATAAAGGTCAAAGGATGGAGCAGAATATATTGTGCTTCAGCTCATGTAAGAAAGGCAGGAGTAGCAATCCTAATCTCAGACAAAGCAAAAGCAGAAATAGATCTAATCAAAAGGGATAAGGATGGAAACTATATCCTACTAAAAGGCACCATAGACAATGAAGCAATATCATTACTAAACATGTATGCTCCAAGTGGTATAGCATCCAGATTCTTAGAGGAGAGGTTGGGGGAGTTGAAGGAAGAAATTGATAGCAAAACTATACTAGTGGGGGACCTCAACCTCCCCCTCTCTGAACTCGATAAATCCAACCTTAAAATAAACAAGAAAGAGGTTAAGGAGGTAAATAAAACTCTGGATAAGGTAGATATGATAGATCTTTGGAGAAAATTAAATGGGAATAGAAAGGAATATACCTTTTTCTCAGCGGTACATGGAACATTTACAAAAATTGACCATGTACTAGGACATAAAAATCTCACAATCCAGTGCAGAAAGGTAGAGATAATCAATGCATCCTTTTCAGATCATAATGCATTAAAAATTACATGTAATAAAAGGCCATGGAAAGAGAAACCAAAAATCAATTGGAAACTAAATAATCTAATTCTAAAGAAGGATTGGGTTAAAGAAGAAATCATAGAAACAATCAACAACTTCATTCAAGAGAATGACAATAGTGAGACAACATACCAAAACTTATGGGACACTGCAAAAGCAGTTATTAGGGGAAGTTTTATATCTCTGAATGCTTACATAAATAAAATAGAGAAAGAGGAGATCAATGACTTAGGCTTGCAGTTGAAAAAGCTAGAAAAAGAACAAATTGAAAATCCCCAAGTAAATACCAAATTAGAAATACTGAAAACCAAAGGAGAGATTAATAAAATTGAAATAAAGAAAACTATTGAATTAATAAATAAAACCAATAGTTGGTTTTATGAAAAAACTAATAAAATTGATAAACCTTTGGTTAATCTGATCAAAAAAAAGAAAGAAGAAAACCAAATTACTAACATTAAAAATGAAAGGGGTGAACTCACCTCCAATGAGGAGGAAATTAAAACAATAATTAGAAACTACTTTGCCCAACTTTATGCCCACAAATTCGATAATCTAAACGAGATGGATGAATATTTTAAAAAATACAAATTGCCCAGATTAACAGAAGAGGAAGTTGAATACTTAAACAACCCCATCTCAGAAAAAGAAATTGAACAAGCCATCAATGAACTCCCTAGGAAAAAATCTCCAGGGCCAGATGGATTCACAAGTGAATTCTATCAAACATTTAAAGAACAGTTAATTCCAATACTACATACACTATTCTTGAAAATTGGGGAAGAAGGAGTCCTTCCAAATTCTTTCTATGATACAAATATGGTTTTGATACCCAAACCAGGAAGAGACAAAACAGAGAAAGAAAATTATAGACCAATTTCCCTAATGAATATAGATGCAAAAATTTTAAATAAGATTTTAGCAAAACGAATACAGCATCTTATCATGAGATTAATACATTATGATCAGGTAGGATTCATACCAGGACTACAGGGCTGGTTCAATATTAGGAAAACTATTAGCATTATCGACCACATCAACAACAAAGCTAACAAAAACCACATGATTATCTCAATAGATGCAGAAAAAGCTTTTGACAAAATACAACATCCATTCCTACTGAAAACATTGGAGAACGTAGGAATAAAGGGAACTTTCCATAAAATAATAAGCAGTATCTATCTAAAACCTTCAGCAAGCATTATATGCAATGGGGATAAGCTAGATGCATTCCCAATAAGATCAGGGGTGAAACAAGGTTGTCCATTATCACCACTATTATTCAATATGGTACTAGAAATGTTAGCTGTAGCAATTAGACAAGATAAAGATATTCAAGGAATTAGAATAGCCAAAGAAGAAACTAAGTTATCACTCTTTGCAGATGATATGATGATTTACCTAGAGAATCCCAGAGATTCAAGTAAAAAATTACTTGAATTAATAAACAACTTTGGCAAAGTTGCAGGGTACAAAATAAACCCACACAAATCCTCTGCATTCCTATATATTAGCAACAAAGTTCAACAGCAAGAGATAGAAAGAGAAATCCCATTTAAAGTTAGGGTAGACAGTATAAAATACTTAGGAGTCTACCTGCCAAAACAAACCCAGGGACTATATGAACACAATTACAAGACACTTTTTGCACAAATAAAGTCAGATTTAAGTAAGTGGAAAAACATTAGTTGCTCATGGGTAGGCCGTGCTAATATAATAAAAATGACAATTCTACCCAAATTAATATACTTATTTAGTGCCATACCAATTAAACTATCAGACAATTACTTTCTAGAGCTGGATAAAATAATATCAAAATTCATTTGGAAAAACAAAAGGTCCAGAATATCAAAGGGACTAATGAAAAGAAATGCTTGGGAAGGTGGCCTAGCGCTACCAGACCTTAAACTGTACTATAAAGCAGCAATTATCAAAACCACTTGGTATTGGTTAAGAAACAGAGAGGTAGACAAGTGGAATAGACTTGGCACTCAAGATGCAGTAGGCAAGGAATATAGCAACCTTCTGTTTGATAAACCCAAGGACCCCAGCTTCTGGGATAAGAACTCATTGTTTGACAAAAATTGCTGGGAAAACTGGATAACAGTGTGGCGGAAATTAGGCATAGACCCATACCTGACACCGTACACAAGAATAAAGTCCAAATGGGTACATGATTTAGGTATAAAGACTGATACCATGAATAAACTGGAGAAGCAAGGAATAGTGTATTTATCAGATCTATGGAGAAGGGAAGAATTCTTTACTAAAGAAGAGATAGAATGCATTATGAAATGCAAAATGGATAACTTTGAGTACATTAAACTGAGAAGTTTTTGCACAACCAAACCCAATGCAACCAAAATCCGGAGGGATGTAGTAAATTGGGAAAAAATTTTTACAGCTAAGCTCGGGGATAAAGGCCTCATTTCTAGAATATATAGAGAACTGATCCAAATGTATAATCATACAAGTCATTCCCCAATTGATAAATGGTCAAAGGATATGAACAGGCAATTTTCAGAGGAAGAAATTAAAGCTATCTATAATCATATGAAAAAATGCTCTAAATCACTATTGGTTAGAGAGATGCAAATCAAAACAACTCTGAGGTACCACATCACACCTATAAGATTGGCAAACATGACAGAACAAGAAAATGATAAATGCTGGAGAGGATGTGGGAGAGTTGGAACACTAATTCATTGTTGGTGGAGCTGCGAGCGCATCCAACCATTCTGGAGAGCAATTTGGAACTATGCCCAAAGGGCTACAAAAATGTGCATACCCTTTGACCCAGCAATATCGCTACTAGGACTATATCCCCAAGAGATCATAAAAATGGGAAAGGGTCCCACATGTACAAAAATATTTATAGCAGCACTCTATGTAGTTGCCAAAAACTGGAAGTCAAGGGGATGTCCATCAATTGGGGAATGGCTGAATAAATTATGGTATATGAATGTAATGGAGTACTATTGTGCCATAAGAAATGATGAACAAGAAGACTTCAGAGAGGCCTGGAAGGACTTATATGACCTGATGCTGAGTGAAAGGAGCAGAACCAGGAGAACTTTATGCACAGCAACAACCACAGTGTGTGAGAGTTTTTTCTGGTAGACTTAGATTTTTGTAATAACACAAGAATTTCTGAAAAAAAAAAAAAAAAAAAATCCCAATGGTGGACCTCAAGGCAAAAAGCCTTCCACACTCAGAGAGAGAAATATGGAAGTCACTCACATAATGTAGCAGATCATGTTTGTGTATGTGTATCTGTTTGTGTATCATGTTCTGATTTGTTATACGGATTCTTTCATTTATCTTAGTCTGACTACATAGCATGACGATAGTGAAAATATACTCAATAGGAAAGTATATGTAGAATCTATACAGAATTGTATGCAGTCGTGGGGAGGGAGGGAGGTAGCGGGGGGTGGGTGGGGAGGGATAAAATCGCAATTGTATGGCAGTGATTGTTAAACATTAAAAAAAATAAAAAAATTAATAAAAAAAAAAAAAAAAAGAGAAGTCACTGGGTCTGATCAAATATATACATAAGTAATCAGTGTTGCATTTGAAACAATGTAATTTTAAAGACATTCTCATCCATTTCCAAAAGAGTTTAAATGGAGGAAAATTCCAAAGGAATGGAAAAGATAATATATGATTACAAAAAAGGGTAACCTATGCCTACTTTTTTTAATTTCTCTAAAATTCTCTGTGCATTTATGAGAATGGTCAATGTATGTCAAAGGTATCCTTGAAATTATGGAGAAGGAATGGATGGGTTTTGAAATCAGTTTTTTTGATTTTTTGTTGGTTTTTTTATAAAAGACATCTTCATAGTCATACATTTGGCTTGAGAGTTGTAAAGAATACAAGATCTTACTATATTTATTATTCATTGATTGAAAAAAGACATGGAAGTGACAATAGAACAAAATGCAAATGGGAAGTGGTCTCTTTCAAAAAGATTTTTTTTTCCAGACTTTTCCATTGCCTCAATAGCCATCTCACCCTAGAACTTCCCTCAGTACTCGGGGCCACCTCACTCCCTAACATTCACAGCCTTTTCAGCCTGAAACATCCCTCTGATATGCCAGCTCTCATCTCCCTTGGCTTGTAGAATCATAGATTTAGACCTGGAAAGAATGTGTAGACTTTGACTTCCTAGAGGATAACAATGGATAGATGACAACAGATTTCAGCCTATTTTAAGGAAGAACTTCTTAATATGGAATAGATGTCTCATAAGATAGTGAGTTCCATGACTTCAAAGAGAATAGGACCAGGTGGTTATTGTCCTTCATTCTGGAAGGGGACCAAAATGACATCATTACAGTAGGGTCAAGTTTCAATGTATCCAACTGTGGCTGATCAGACCAATATGAGTTTGGAATGCTCTACCACAGATTGGGCATAAATAGTCTATGTGAACATTTGGGATGAATTCTCTAAATTTGCTCATCCTATGTTTTCTTTGAGCTGTTTCAATTCTCCTTTCTTCACAGAGCCCAGCACCCTTTCTGATGTGGGCACACCATGCTGAGCAGTGCTTCGCCAATATCTCCCATGTCACACAATCAATTCCAAAGTTCTTGAGAGAGACCTTGAGAGTAGCCTTGTATCACTTCTGACCACCATGTGATTGCCTGCCCCATGTGAGTTCTCCATAAAATAGTCTTTTTGGCAAGCATAAGTTTTGCATTCAAACAACGTAGCCAGCCCATCCGAGTTGCACTCTCTGAAGCAGAATTTGAATGCTTGGCAGTTTAGCTTGAGAAAGGACCTCAGTGTCTGTATCTTATCCTGCCAGGTGATCTTCAGAATCTTCCTAAGATAACTCAAATGAAAGCAATTCAGTTTCCTGGCATAGTGCTGGTGTACTGTCCAGGTTTCACAGGCATACAATGATGAAGTCAGCAGAACAGCTCTGTTGACCTTCAGTTTGATAATCTGTCCAATATCTCTCTTCTTTCCCATACTTTCCTTCAGAGCCTCCCAAACACTGATCTAGCTCTAGCAATGTATGTGTGTCAACCTCATTATCAATGTGTACATCCCTGGATAGTACACTACCAAGGTAAGTAAACTTATTCACAGCATTCAAAGTTTCATCATTTGCTGTAACTGACAGTTCCACATATGGATGGTGTGGTGGTGGATGATGGAGCACCAGAGTTTTCTTGGTGCTCATTGTTAGACCAAAATTAACACAAGCAGCAGAGAATTGATCCATACTTCCATACTTCATTGAACCTCAGCTACAGAGGCTGTATTTAGTGCACAATCATATATAAACACCTACTAATGCCAGACACTGTGCTAAGTGCTGGGGATACAAAAAGAGGTGAAAGATAGACTTTGACTTGGAATTTATAATCTAATGGGGAAGACAGCAAGCAAACAAATATGTACAAACCGTATAGGGTATAAACAGGAAATAATTAAGAGATGAAAGGCACTACTAGAATTAGGAGGTGTTGGGAAAGGCTTCCTGAGGTTTTAGCTAGAACTTGAAGGAAGTCAGGGAAGCCAGGAGGTAGAGATGAGTAAGGAGAACATTCTAGACATGAGGAACAGCCAGAGAAAATGCCTTGGAGGAGGCGGAGCCAAGATGGCAAAGTAGAAAGACGCATATACACATAGCTCTGAACCCACAAACCACAGAATGGCTAGAGGGGACCAAGCCAGGGCGAATTCTGCACCCAGAGACCATGGAGTATTGAAGCGAGGGAGATTTCTGCTCCGGAGAGACCTGCGGACCTCTCGCGGGGGGTCCTTCGCGCCGCGGACTGGGCGCCGGGACGGGGAGCGGAGTGCGGCCCTGCCGCGGCCACGACACTGAGGGGAGGAGATCCGAGAGGGCTACGGGGATGGGATCTTCAGCGGCGGCACGGGCCCCCCCACCAACAGGTGACTGACGGGGGTGGGTGAGAGAGTCTCTTTGGCGGGTTGAGAGGGGAGTGGGGTGCCCCCATGGCTCGGGCTCCCCCGGGAGGTGGGGGCTGAGAGGCGGCTGCGGACGGGGGCTCCCCAAACGGGCAGGAGCCTGGATCCATTGTGGAAGGTCTGTGCATAAACCCCCAGAGGGAACTGTGCCTGAGAGGCAGCCCTGCCCCTGACCACCTGAACTTAATTCTCACACTGAATAGCAGCCCTGCCCCTGCCAAAAATCCTAAGGCGGGAAGCAGCATTTGAATCTCAGTCCCCAAACGCTGGCTGGGAGGACCAGGAGGCGAGGTGGGTGTGAGGAGAACATTCAGAGGTCAGGCCACTGGTTGGAGAAAATGCCAAGAAAAGGGAAAAGAAATAAAACTATTGAAGGGTACTTTATTGGAGAAAAGACACTTCCTTCCTTCCTTTCTGATGGGGAGGAACAATGCTTGCCATCAGGCAAAGACACAGAAATCGAGGATTCTGTGTCCCAGCCCACCCAATGGGCTCGGGCCATGGAAGAGCTCAAGAGGAATTTTGAAAATCAAGTTAGAGAGGTGGAGGAAAGACTGGGAAGGGAAATGAGAGGGATGAGGGAGAAGCATGAAAAGCAGATCAGCTCCCTGCTAAAGGAGAACCAAAAAAATCTTGAAGAAATTGGCACCTTGAGAACTAGCCTAACTCAGCTGGCAAGGGAGGTGCAAGGGGCCAATGAGGAGAAGAATGCTTTCAAAAGCAGAATTAACCAAATGGAAAAGGAGATTCAAAAGCTCACTGAAGAAAATAGATCTTTCAAAACTGGAATGGTACGGATGGGCACTAAGGACTTTTCGAGAAAGACAGATATCTCAGAACATACCGCGCAGATTCGAAAAATGGAAGATAATGTGAAATATCTTATTGGAAAAACAACTGACCTGGAAAATAGAATCAGGAGAGACAATGTAAAAATTCTGGGACTACCTGAAAACCATGATCAAAAGAAGAGCCTAGACATCATCTTCCATGAAATTATCAAGGAAAACTGCCCTGAGATTCTAGAACCAGAAGGCAAAATAAATATTCAAGGAATCCGCAGAACACCGCCTGAAGGAGATCCAAAAAGAGAAACTCCTAGGAGCATTGTGGCCAAATTCCAGAATTCCCAGGTGAAAGAGAAAATATTGCAAGCAGCTAGAAAGAAACAATTCAAGTATTGTGGAAATACAATCAGGATAGCACAAGATCTGGCACCCTCTACATTGAGGGATAGAAGGGAATGGAATAGGATATTCCAGAAGTCAAAGGAACTAGGACTGAAGCCAAGAATCACCTACCCAGCAAAACTGAGTATAATACTTCAGGAGAAAAAATGGTCTTTCAATGAAATAGAAGACTTTCAAATTTTCCTGATGAAAAGACCAGAGCTGGAAAGAAAATTTGACTTTCTAACACAAGAATGAAGAGAACCATGAAAACGCGAACAGCAAAGAGAAATCATAAGGGACTTACTAAAGTTGAACTGTTTACATTCCTACATGGAAAGACAATATTTATAACTCTTGAAACATTTCAGTATCTGGGCACTGGGTGGGAGTACACACACACACACATGCACACACGCACACATACATAGAGACAGAGTGCACAGAGTGAATTGAAGAGGATGGGATCATATATTAAAAAAAAAATGAAATCAAGCAGTGAGAGAGAAATATTGGGAGGAGAAAGGGAGAAGTTATATGGGGCAAATTATCTCTCATAAAAGAGGCAAGCAAAAGACCTATTAGTGGTGAGATAAAGAGGGGAGGCAAGAGAAAAACATGAGGTCTACTCTCATCACATTCCACTAAAGGAAAGAATATAATGCACACTCATTTTGATAGGAAAACCTATCTCATAATACAGGAGAGTGGGGGACAGGGGCACAAGCAGGGTGGGGGGGAGGATGGAGGGGAGGGCATGGGGAGGAGAATGCAATCCGAGGTCGACACTCATGGGGAGGGAAAGGACCATAAGAAAATAGAAGTAAAGGGGGACAGGATAGGATGGAGGGAAATATAGTTAGTCCTATACAACACAACTAGTATGGAAATCATTTGCAAAACTAAACAGATATGGCCTATATTGAATTGCCTGTCTTTCAAGGGGAAGGGGTGGAGAGGGAGGGAGCTAAGGAGGTTGGAACTCAAAGTGTTAGGACCAAATGTAATGTTCTTACCACTGGGTAACAAGAAATACAGGTTAAGGGGTCAAGAAAGCTATCTGGTCCTACAGGACAAAAGAGAAGACGGAGACAAGGGCAGGGAGGGAGGATAGAGGAGAGAGCAGATAGGTCACAGGGGCAATTAGAAAGCTCGGGTTTGGGGGGGAGGGGATAAAAGGGGAGAAAATTTGTAACCCAAAATTGTGTGAAAATAAATGTTAAAAATTAATAAAAAAAAAAAAAAAGAAAATGCCTTGGAATACTCTGATTTCTCTTCATATCAAATCAATATATCATCTTTTATGGAAAAAAATCGACTAGGGTGATGAACTTTTGATTTAAGAAAATTGTTTTGGTGGCTGAATGGAGGATGGATTGGAGTGGGGAGAGACTTTAGGCAAGCAGTCTCACCAGCAGGCTATTGTAATAGTGCAGGCATGAAATGATGAGGGCCTTGACCAGAGTGGTGACAGTGTCAGAAGAGAAGGGAAAGGCAATCAAAGATGAAATTCACACGCTTTGGCAACAGAATGAATATGGAGGGAGGGAGAGAGAGATAGTGAGGTGTCAAAGTTGCAAGCCTCAGAGACTTGGAGGATGTCTTATCCTTTGAAGTGATGATGGGGCTAAGAGTGGGGCAGGGCTTAGCGCTAAAGTTAGAGTTCTATTGTAGACATGTTGAATTTAAGATATCTACAGGACATCCAGGTTGAAATTTCTAAAAGGCAGTTGGAGATGCAAAATTGGAGGTCAACAGGGAGACTGTGACAGGATGGGTAGAGTTGAGAATTGTCAGCATTGACAACTATCCCTTGCCATAGAGAACTGACTTGTAGATATAGTGTGGACAGAGAAAGGTGGTAGATGAAGGCAAGGGTCAGTCACAAGCCAAACAGTCTACGGTAGACAAGGAGCAGGAAGCAAAACAGGCAATAGCTGTGTGGCTGGTTCCTGGAACATAGTCTTGAATTCAGTGCCCCAACCAACTCTGAGAGCTTCAGCTGGCAGGGACCTCAGACCAAGAGAGAATTTTTTCACCCTGGAAGCTCATTCCATTCCTGGAATTCATGTACTGGAAATGCCTTCTGCCTCTGTGGTCTGACCCTCTGATTGGCTGATTCTTCCTAGAACTTCAATTTTAAGGAAGCCCAGGCCAACCATGACTTCATTCCTCTCCATGCTGCACTACTGACTCTCGACTTTCTCTACCATAGAAAGTACCTGTCTCTTCCTCTACCTGTTTAACCTTCCTTTGGTGTGAGAGCTTGCTAAGCCATTTTCAGGGCTGCCCATCCACTTTTGGTGTTCACCTTCACCCAATTCTTAGTTGTGGCTCCAAGAAATATAGCATGTGCAGTTTCAAGAAGCTATAACATGGGCCACTCCCTAGTAGTCATCTCAGCAGATGGGCTAAACAAGGTTGAGGGTAATTTACAGCCCTCAGACCTGTTGGTGAGTTAGAATGATATCTACCCCAAGCACATGAAGACTTTCCCCAGCAGAATGGGTAGATGAGAATAATTTATTTCAACAGCCATGAAGGCAACTGAAGGAGGTGCTGTGGATTTCTGAGAGCTTAGTCAGGCATTGAAGATGCCAAGATCATCTATCACATCCCAGGCCACTGGGAGTCCTTATTTTTGTCTGGCCATTAGACTTCAATGACTCTAGAAGAGACTGATGACTTTGTGCAACTCTGCCTCACTTAAATCCAACTCACGAGCAAGTCAAGACATCACCTCCATGATGTCATTGGTCCCCTTCCAAAGGAAGTATGAACAACAATTACCGCCTTTCCTCCATTAGAATGGAAGCTCCTTGAGGGCAGGGACTGTCTTTCAATCTGCTTGAATTTGTATTCCTAGCTCTTAGCATAGTATCTGTCATATAATATGGGATCAATAAATAATTATTGACAAACTACCAAAAAAATTATTTTACAGAGCTAGAAAAAAAGAATATCAAAATTCATCTGGAAGAGCAAAAGGTCCAGAATATCAAGGGAATTAATTAAAAGAAATGCTATGGAAGATGGCCTAGCCCTACCAGATCTTAAATTGTATTATAAAGCAGCAATCATCAAAACTACTAGATACTGGCTAAGAAATAGAGGGGTAGACCAGTGGAATAGGTTGGGTACACAAGACAAAGCAGTCAATGATTACAGCAATCTACTGTTTATTAAACCCAAAGATGCCAGTTTCTGGGATAAGAACTCACTATTTGACAAAAACTGCTGGGAAAACTGGAAAATGGTATGGCAGAAACTAGGCATAGACCAATGTCTGACACCATATGTGAAAACAAAGTCCAAATAGGTACACAATTTAGGTATAAAGGCTGATACTATAAACAAATTAGGGGAGGAAGGAGTAGTTTAATTTGTCAGATTTATGGAGAATGGAGGAATTTTTGACAAAACAAAAGACAGAGAACATTATAAAATGCAAAATGGATAATTTTGATTACATTAAATTGAAAAATGTTTGCACAAACAAAGCCAGTGCAACTAAGATTAGGAGGGAAGCAGAAAACTGGGAAAGAATTTTTTCAACCAGTGTTTATGATAAAGGCCTCATTTCTAAAATATATAGAGAACTGAGTCAAATTTACAAGAATACAAGTAATTCTCCAATTGATAAATGGTGAAAGGATATGATAAGCAGTTTTCAGGGGAAGAAATTAAAGCTATCTATATTCATATGAAAAAATGCTCTAGATCACTATTGCTTAGAGAGATGCAAATCAAAACAACTCTGAGGTACCACATCACACCTATCAAATTGACTAACATGACAAAACAGGAAAATGATAAATGTTGAAGAAGATGTGGGAGAGTTGGAATACTAATTCATTGTTGGTGGAACTCTGAGCTGACACAACCATTCTGGAGAACAATTTGGAACTATGCCCAAAGGGTTATAAAAATGTGCATACCCTTTGACCCAACAATTCACTGAATGGGCATTACCCCATTTTAAGTGAGTACTTGAAAAGGCCTTAGCCTAAAAGGCCAAGGTCTCCCATTGAATTCTGGGCTGTCTTCAGTCACCCTGATGAATATCTGGTCACTGGATCCAGATGGCTCAGGAGGACAAAGTGAGGCTCTCCCTCACTCAAAACAAAGTCAAGTCCAAGTCATGTCATCATTTGTCTGATGTCATGGTCCTCTTCGAAAACAAAGAACGAACACAACAACTTCTTCTAAGGCTATATTCCAAAGAGATCAGAAAAAATGGGAAAATTTGTTCCCACATGTACAAAAAATATTTATAGCAGCTCTTTTTGTGGTGGCAAGAACTGTTAATTCAGGGGATGCCCATCAATTGGGAAATGGCTGAACAAGTTATTGTATATGGATGTAATGGAATACTATTGTGCTATAAGAAATGATGAACAGGTGGACTTCAGAAAATCTGGAAAGACTTATATGAACTGTTCCTAAGTGAAGTAAGTAGAACCAGAAGTACATTGTTCACAGAAACAGCTACAGTATGCGATGACTGATTTTGACAGACTTCTCAGCAGTGAAAGGACCTAAAACAATTCCAAAGGACTCATTAAGAAAGATGCCATTCACATCCAGAGAAAGAACTATGGAGTGGGAATGCAGAGCAAAGCAGACTATTTTCTTTTTTGTTTTATTTTTTTCTTTCTCATTTCTCTCATTCATTATAATTCTTCTATGCAACATGACTAATATGAAAACATGTTTAATAGGAATGTATGTGTAGAGCCCATATCAGATTGCACACCATCTTGGGGAGGGAGGTGGGAGGAAGGAGGAGAAAATTTAAAATTTATGGACATGAATGTTTAAAAGTAAAAATAAATAAATTGAAAACTATAAAAAAATTCTTATTGACTTAGTCTCCCACTCATATTTTTATGCAAGATTACTTTATAGGTGTACCCAAAGATACAACTTTGTTCAACACTCTTCTAATTAGCAATATCAGTGTATATGTATATCCATGTGCATATGTATGAGAAACTTCCTTGATAAAGGTTAATGGAAGAATGATTCTCTATAGATGAGGGGAATCTGCATATACTTCTATTTGCAAATGATATTATGTTAATTCTACTGGCTTGAACATTATAGGATTCACCCCAAGTTCCGCAGTTCCTTAAATAGACTGATCTAGTAGCCAGCACATAAAAAACCAGCTTTATAAAGAACATTTTGGTGCTGGCAGGGATGCATACAAAAACAAGAATTAGAACAGAATTTAGAGACTAGCCAGCTCCTCTTTTGCCCCAACAGGGAATAGGACTGATCATTTTTGAGACTTGCCTCAGGGTGAGTCTGTACAGATTAGAAAATAAATTAATCCTCATCTTAGTCCAGTACTGTGAGCTGACCTCAGTCCATGTTTCATGCCTATCCAGGTATCCACTAGCATACCAGGTCCTAATCAGAATGAGGATGTTATATTCGCTCTACCACTTTATGCCCTAAACATGCTTTTTCACTTAATGATCAGGGAGCAAAAATCAGTATTCTTGTTACTACTGAAAAGGTCATGACCACAGGCATGCTCTAGGGATCCAATTATAACCCTTCATTGGTCACTGCATCCCTCTTAGAAGAATATATGTGCCTTGAGGGTAGGGACCATCTCATTTTTATAGCTATATCCCCAGTGCTTAGCATCACGCCTAGCATGTAGTAGGTACTTAATAAATTCTTGTTGACTGAGCTCACAATTTTTTGGGACTCATTTCCTCAGTTGTAAAAGGGGAAGAGGCAGGAGTAGATCTAAGATCCTGTCTCTAATTTCATGATTCTATGCTGTAGTTGGAAACTAGGTGGTGCAATGGATAGAGTGCTAAGCCTGGAATCAGGAAGACTCTTCTTCAGATACTTAATAGTTGTGTGACCCTGGGCAAGTCATTTCACCGTGTTGACCTCAGTTGCCTCATCTGTAAAATGAACCAGAGCAGGAAATGGCAAACCATTCCAGTATCTTTGCCATGAAAACCCCAAATGGTGTCACAAAGAGTCAGACATACTAAACTGACCAAATGAATGCAGTAGTGAGAATTCTCACTAAATCAGAGTAGTTTAGAACACAGATGACAAATATGCATAGACCATGAAGGGTTATGTGGTAAAACAAGATTAAAATGTATTTAGGAAATATTAACAAAATAATATTACATTTTAAAACTAAATCAATTTGCCACCCACAGGAATCCTTATATGGACAGTAGTGGCTCCTGTTTCTGAGTTTGACACTTCTGGTCTAGATGGCCTCTGTGGGGCCTTCTAACTCTGAGACACTATGATGATTTTGCAGGATTCTCCTTTAAATTAACCTTTCAGCCAGAATGGTCTACCAACTATCTCTTGAATACATCTTATATTTTGGTCTTTATCAAGACCAAATTCAAAGCCTACCTTCTTCATAAAAGCTTTCTCCATATATCACAGCCTAAAATGATCTGTTCCCATCCTGAATGCTGATGGCACTTCTGTATCATTCATTCAAAAATGAATCATTACTGTCTTAAACATGATGACACATCTAACAACAAAATGAAATGATAGATTTAGAAAAAGGGACCTCAGAAGTCACTGTGTCCAACGCTCTCATTTTATAGATGAGGAAACTAAAGACCAGAGATATTAAGTGATTTATTGAAGATCATTCAGATAATAAGTAGCAGACTTAGGAGTCAAACCAGGTCCTCCAACTCTAGACCCACAAATAACTTTTTATAGTTAATTTGGGGAACTGTGAACTCTAAAAAGGGAAAACTCATAGTCTATACTTCTATGTATCCCCCCTACCTCCTCCATATCCCCTGGCAAAGTCTTTAATACAAAGTGAGCACTGTTTGAGGTTGGGTATGCTGAAGTATGATGAAGTTGGACTGTAAAGCTCTAATCAGAAAACCCTCCCTGAAGTACATATTGTACAGAAAAGTTTGGTCCAATCTTGAACATTTAGAAGCCTACTCCACTGAGACTTCATGGGTATAAGGCAGACAGAATCAGGCTGGTTATAGTTTTAATTATTTTATTAAATTACACAAATTCATGTACTTCCATTGATAGCATGTATTTAAACCTGAATTTGAAATCTGGTTCTGCTCCTTACCATAGAAATAATCTTAGGCAAATCACTTAACCTTTCTGGCCTCAGTTTCCTGCTGTTTTATGAATATATCACTTTATCCTCTCTCCATCACCCCTATGTATTTTTAAGGATGTGCTATATTTCTCAACAAAACCACCATGGTGCTTTGGCCAATAAGAGAAGAATCTGACATCAGCCTTGTATTAGATTTAACAAACTGAACCTTTGATAAGTACCCCAGTCACCCAGCACAAACAGCAGAATAAAAACCTTCCATCCCGGTCTTCTGGAAATCCCATAAAATTGAGGCCATATTCATCACAATCTGACTGCAGTGTGACTTGAGGCAAAGGAATGAGTAATTCCAGATACTAAAACTGTCATCACATGGCAAACTGAGGAGAGTAATGATGTATGAGCATCCCATAAACACGAGGCAAAATCTAAAACTATGCCTTGGAATTAGATTTGTTAAGTATCTATACCATGCCAGGCACATTGCTAAGCACTAGTGACACAGAGAAAGTAAAAACTGTTCTCTGTACTTTGTCAACAATTTTTAACATGAATTTTTGAAGGTCAAGTTATGTGCCTGGTAACACACACAAGTAATAGCCTCATTGAACATGGACAAGTCTATTAACAAATTAATTTTTAAATGCTCACCATGTGCTGAACTGATGCTGAGTGAAGTGAGAAGCACAAATATTGTACAGAGTAACTGCAACACTGGGTGATAACCAACAATGAGAGACTTAACTCTTCTCAGCAATTCAATGATTTAAGACAATTCCAAAAGACACATGATAGAAAATGCGATCCACATGCAGAGAAAGAACCGATGGAGTCTGAATGCAGACCGAAACAAACTATTTTCATTTTGGGTTTTTTTGTTTTTGTTTTTGTTCCCTTTTGTTCTGTTTCTTCTTTTGTAACACGACTAATGTGGAAATACGTTTTACCTGACTGCACATGTATAACCTATATCATGTTCTTTGCCATCTTGAGGGATGGGGTAGGAAAGGGGGAGGGAGAAAAATTTGGAATTCAAAAGCTTAATAAAAGTGAATGTTGAAAATGGTTTTACATGAATTTAGAAAAATAAAATACTATTTACATTTTAAAAAATAAAGTGCTTTTTAAACTAAAAGAAGAATCCACTTACCATGTATAAGCCACTATGCTAGATGCTAAAGATACAAACACTACAACAAAACCAAACCCATACTTGCCTTCAAGGAATCTTCACTCTTCTGACCAGGGGACAAGAAGATCTGAGTTGAAATCCACTCTCATACTTCCTAGCTGTGTGACCCTAGAAAAGTCACTTAAGCCCTGTCTGCCTCAGTTTCCTCAACTGTCAAATGGGGATAACAATAGCACCTACCTCCCAGGGTTGCTGTGAGGGTCAAATAAGATATTTATAAATCATTATGAAACCATTAAAGCACTATATAAAAGCTAGCTATTTTTTTTCTGATCTTAAGAAATAAAACAAGCATTTCCATAACTTAGAGAAAAGAAAAGAAGGTGATTGTACATGAAACTACAAATCATCATGTACAACTTACTATTCCTTTTAAATATATTTATCAGTTCTTTGGATGCACATAGATCTTCCTTCACATGTCCTTTATAGTTAATTTAGGTGCTTATAACAGTCAAAATGACTTAGTCATGCAAAGTTGTTCTTACACATTATTACTCTTACTGCATACAGCATCACCTTGGGTCTGGTCATTTCATTCTTTATTATTTTGTCCATTTCTGTTCATGTTTTTTTCCAAGATCTAGCTATTACTACATATAGTCCAGCAGATACAGTGCTAGCCCTGAAGTCAGGAAGACTGTGACCTGAAATCTGTCTCAGACACTTACTAGCTGTGTAACCCTGGCAAGCCTCTTTTTCTCATCTGAAAAATGGGGATAACAGCACCTATCTTCCAGGGGTATGATGACTGAATGAGAAATCTGAAATGTGCTTTGCAAGTCTTAAAGTTCCATACAAATGTTAGCTATTGTTATTATTATCATCACTATTACTAGGGTGATCCAACATGTTCATGTCAGAGGAGGGGATCCCCTCACATGTGGGCACCCTGACAGCTACCCCAGTTTCTCTTTGGGTCATAATCTACTCCAAATTACAGCTTATGACAGCATAATCACCAGAAGACAACTAATTTAAAATAAAAGATGCTTGTTAGAGAGTGAAATAAATGACAATGAAAACTCCCCCAAGAAAAGGAACATGTGGGAAGGGCATGTGTATGAGGTTTTTATGCACAGCCAAGCAATTCCCACTCATAGAGCTACATTTCACTGGGAACTCTTCTCTTCTCCAGATGCTGCTGCTTTCAGATGGCTGCATAGTCGAGTCGGCTGCTAGTCATGACATCACCAAGCTAAGAGCTGCTAGACTGGCATTCCTGGGCTATTGATTTTCTGCCCTCTAGTGTTATCTGTTGGTTCTCCATAGCTAGGCTGCTTCCTGAAAATACTTTTCTGCTCTCTGCTGCCATCTTTTGGTCCTCAGCTACTATATTCTTTCCTTTATTCAATCAACAAACATTTATTGCGCACTTACAACATTAGGCAGTGTACTGAGCCATGGACAATAATAGCTAACACGTATCACTTTAGGGTTTGAAAAGTGCTTTATACATATTATCTCATTTGATATAATTCTCACAATAACCCCATGAAGTAATTGCTCTTACTATACCCATTTCACAGATGAAGAACCTGGGAAAGGTTAAATGACCTGTCAAGTCTCATGGCCAAATGTCTAGAGCAGGATTTTAACTTGAGGTTTTTTTTCTGATTCTGAGTATGTAAACGCTATCTAGTAAGCCATCTAGCTGAATCTACCAGTTCTTTTATCTCATACCTCCAAGCCCCTACCCATCCACCCAGATAAGTGTGATTTATGGGTACCTTCTTTCCCCTTACCTCTACCTCTAAGTTTGAAGGACCTTCACCCAAAGTTCAAGAAATACTAAATCTCTTTACTCCCCTCCCTTCCTCTTTCCTAGAGTATTTTTGAACACAAATTCAGAGCTTCTCTCTTTCTTCCTTCAATGCATTTGAGATTCATTGGGATTTCCGATATTCTCTCTTTTCAGTATATAAACATTGAATCATCACTCAGGGTTTTTGAGCTCTTTAAACTTGTTTATCTCTAAGTTTCTTATGTTCTAAACTCTCACTTCTCTTTTCAAGGATTTTTTTGTTGGCTGGTTTGTTTTCTTTTGTTTTTATTTGGTTTTTTGAGCTCAAATTTTGCCATTTACTTCCATTAAGGCAGTATACAAATATTAGTTCTTAGCTTGTCGTCTCGGCAGTCTGGCCCAGAGTATAGTGAGTCAGGTCTCAGCATCAGGAAGAACTAGATTTAAGTCACAGCTCTGACACATAAATCGTGTGTAAATCATTTGCCCTCTCAATGCTCTAGGCAACTCTATAAGCCCTTAAGTGGCAGAGTTGTTTCCAATTAGCAAAGATAGGAATTTCCTCACTGGGGAATTCTCTACAGCAATGAAAGTGTTTAGCACAGTGCCTGGTACATAGTAGACACTTAATAAATGATTACTGATGGATTAACTGAAATCACAGATGCAGATGCACTTGGACATCTTTTTATCAGCATGGGGTTGGCAGGGGGAGGAACCAGGAATAAGGAATCTAGAGTCAGGAAGAGCTTGGTTCCAGTCTTAATGATCACTGTTCTTACTGCAGTATATTTCTTACTGTTTTGTGCTGATAAGAGCTTACACACAACCTTAACCTTTCACTCAGTCATCCTTCTCAAAGACTCCACAAGGTATTTCAAAAATAGCATCTTTTATTTAAGGAAAAAGTTAAATGCTGCTATGCAGAGACTGCCAGGTCAATTCCATTTGAGGACCATGACATTTCATACAAAGGTTATTACAGCAGGTGTGAGATCTAAAGTGAAGGAGCTATCTTTGGACTGTCACATTAGTGTGGCTCCTAAGAAAAATGTGGAGCGCAAAATTGGATAAACTGTATTAGTTGGCCTCTTGAAAAAAAACAAAGGATTGTTACCTGTATTTGGTTTATTAAAGGATCATAAAACTTAAGAACTGAAAGGGCAGAGATTATCTAATCTAACACCTTTATTTTATACATACATACATATGTATATCTATGTACATCTATCTATATATTTACATGCATATTTATACATATATATATGAGGGAATTTAGTCCCAAAGGTATTAATTGACTACTCAAGATCACAGGATTTGAATCTAGGTTCTCTGATTCCAAATATGCTCCTTCTACTACACCATTACAACTTTCTGATCTGGAAAGACCTAAGTGCTGAGTCACAAGTTGTGTCAATATAATTTAAAATAGTCAAATCTCTTTCATGCACTGTAAGTTTATGGCTTTAAAAAAACAGCAGTCATCTGGTTTCCTTGTATTCACGTCAAATGGAATAGGATGCAAAGGGCCCAGAAGAAAGAAGATATAAGTTCACTGTCTCGGTTCTCTGCCTAATGGTTCAGGAACAACTTGTCAAGGGTTTCTCATGGTTCTCACCCTAACCTGCAAGACTCCCCTGCATCATATGGTAGGCACATTAGCAATTCATGAAGTAACATACTGTATTAATTCATACTGTATTAATTTGTAGTAGTCAGAAAACTTGTCCATTGCTTTGCTCAGCAGCCATACTCTCCAACATCACAAAGCATACTTAGTAGCATGCAGACCTTAGTCACCTTTTTCTGTCATTATTCCAGTCCTGCTTCATCCTTCCCATTCCATTGTAGCCAGAGGGTCCAGTACTCCCCTTCTCCCAGTTATTTCCAACATATTCTTTCCATACCTCTGTATCTCTACTCACAGCCAGTATTTGTGGGCTTATTACCATACTTCAATGTAGGAACATCCAAAAAGGTTAATCAAAGAGAATGCTCTCTGCCCTTTCCTTCCCCAAAGCTCAGATGTATGCAGAATCACGGCTTCCAACTGAGCAATCACAATTAAACAGTTTTCTTGATTTCTAAAGGTAAATGTCTGCTCTGTTCTTCTCTCTGTCTCTTCTTTCTGTTGTGCTCAGTGGTTCAGTTTTGTCCAACTCTTCATGAATCCATGGACCATACTCTTCATGGGGTTTTCTTGGCAAAGACACTGGAGTGATTGGCAATTTCCTTCTCCGGTGGACTGAGGCCAACAGAGGTTAAGTGACTTTTCCAGGGTCACACAGTTAGTAAGTATCTGAAGCCAAATCTTAACTCAGGTCTTCCTTACTCCAGGTAGAGTAGTCTATCCTGTGAGCCACCTTGTTCCCCCCTTCTTCCTTCTTAGAGAGAACTAACTATGTTAGCACCAAAGCTGCCATTTTCAGTGTAGATCTGGATCAAACATGATGGGCAAGAAAAAATAAAGAAAATAAATTATTAAACATCTTCTTGATGTTCTTTTGTTTTTATATCATTCTCATTTCTAAATATATCTCCCTTCCTTTCCTGCTTCCCTACCCAGTAAGCCATCTCTTACAAAAAGAATGAGAAAAGGGAAAAAACTGGGAGACAATCAGTGTGGAACATTCTATATAGTGTCAGTTGATGCAGTTAGTTCCAATGAACTGCTTTTCTTTTCCTTTTCTCATTCTATCTTAAATGGGAGGAATATATTTAGAAATGAAAATTAAGCAAAAATAAGATATTTATGACTTTTTATTTTTAAAGGAAGGGTAAGAACATTTTCTCCCATCCTTTCCAGGGCCAGCTTCAGTCATTATAATTACATAGCCTTTCCTTCTGTCCTTTTACCTCACTGTAGTCACCGTTCATAGTTTGCCTCAGTGCACTGAAATCATTCCATGCTTTTCTGAATATTCATATTTACTATTTCTTGAAGGGCAGTAAATTAAATTTTATGCACCATAATTTGTTTAACGATTCCCCAAATGATGAGCATCTTGTTTTCAGTTCTTTGTGATCACAAAAATTGCTGCTATGAATATTGAAGATAGCAGCACTTTTGTCCTTGCTATCCTTAGGGTACATAGTCTTGCAGTGAGATCTCTGAGCAAAAGGTACCAGTACTCTAATCTCCTTTTTCAGGGGGGAGAGGACATAATGCAGAATTGCTTTACTGACTGATTGGATTCCATCAACAGTATTAGTATGCCTGTATCTTCTAACGCTTGACTATTTTAATCTTTTGCTACTTTTGTCAGTTCTCTGGGAACAACATGGAGTCTCAGAACTGTCTTTATGACGTGAGCAATTTTTCATATAGCTGTTAACAGTTTGGGAAATTTTGTGAGAATTGTTTGTATTCCTTAATGACTAATCCATTAGGGAAATTCTGACATCATCTTGTTTGCCCTTTGGGCATTGCTTCAAAGTTGGGAGGAATCTTTTCCTTCCAAAGAAATTATTATTAATAATCAATGATTTGGGGAGATTCAGATTTTCCCCCTTTTTCTTTTATCCTCATTTCAAGAACTCAGTCTCTGAAGGTTGAGCTAACCTTCTTCTCTATCCAGACCCCACCAAGGTGAGGAAGCCATTGTGCTCTGCTCAGGTTTGGGTGGAGATAAATTCTTTGAATAGATTGCCCAAGGCTGAGGGTAACTTAGAAGTAAAGGACCTAATACAGGTTCACTTGAATAAGTTCAGTCTCTCATTACAATAGTAATCCTCACATTAATTGTTAACCATCAGAGTTGACTGCCACCCTCAGGGAACACGCCTCTTCCAATGGGCATGTGAGTGTGATGAGTCTGCCATGACTGTCGGTAGTCTAAGAGAGATAGCCAAATGACCATACTTTTATTAAAATGCTAGTATTATTAATAAAATGATTACCCAGAAATTATGTCTTTCAAACCTCTTTAAACACTATGCCTTTATCTTGAAAATTGGCCTTTATTACCTTTAAAATGCTCATACCTCTAGCACTACTTTCTCTGTATATATTTGGTCAGCTCTAACTGCTTTTACCAACTTCATTCTCCCTAATGTCTTTTCTATTACTTCAGTAACCACTAACCATTGGAACTACTTCCTCATCTCTCTGAAAAACTTATGAAAATGATTTGTCAATAAATCAACAGTATCCTTAATGAACATGAGAATAGAACAGTGATTACACTGGACATTTTCACAGTCACAACTGAATGAGAGGAAGAGTAAGCTCTGCCATACTAAACTTATGTTTAGTATATTCTAAAAATCAGTGCTATGCAAAATAATCCAAAAAAACCCCCAAAACTACAGGGCCAATGGGAATGGGGTTAGGAACAAAACACTCAAAATTTCATCAAAAACACATAAATATAATGAAATGGTAGCACAGCTTTTATTTATACACACACACACATATGTGTGTGTGTGTGTGTGTGTGTGTGTTAAATAGTTAAGAAATACAAAAACACTACAAGAAATAATAGTGGTGCCCTTGGCCTCAGGCTGCTGCTCAGCTTGCACCCTGGTTCATACAGGTCCCAGGGCGGCAACTGCCAGTAAAAAGGTTGCTGTGCACAAGAAATCTTTCAGTTTGTGAGTTGTGAAGTGGTGCAATCTTCTGTGTTAACCAACAAAATTAAGCGTAAGCGCACACAAAATTTATGTTATGCTCAAATCATGTTAGAATCAATTCACATTTTCAAAACAAGTGTTTAGCAAAACTGACTGTACACAGAATCCAAGAAACTGCTATGTTTGTTGATGAAAGCTAATAAGTTTGATTTCATTTCCTTGGAAAATATTAGAAAAAGATCATTTTTAAAAATAAGATGATTACTAGCCTCTAACTAGCTGTCATGGATGGGCAGGTAAGTCCATCAGAATCACTACCCTGCTTTCAACTTCACTCCTGAAATTAACATCCAGGGAAGATCTCCTATTATGGAAATATAACGTGGCAACTGTTTCAGAAGCCCCTGCCTCCCCATTACCCCTGGCTACTGAAGATCTAAAAAAAAAAGTTCTCATCACCAAAATCCCTGGCCCCATCAAATGGCTCAACATCAAAGATGAATATAGTCTTATCAGTGTAAATGACATTCTAAAAAATTCCTTGTCTTTTGCTTTGCCTAAACACTAAGAAACCTGGGATCTTTCCATCTAACTTGCAGCTGAAACATCCTGTGAGTTGTCATTCCATTAGAATATAAACTCTGTAACAGCAGAAATCCATGTTGCTTTTCTACTTGTATCCCCACGCTTAGTTAATATTTTGCTCACAGTAAATAAACACTTAATAAATGTTTTAATTAATTCACTCAATATTAAGAAAGACAAAATTTACATGTAAAAGGCATAAAATCAGAGAAACATATGCATGCTGCATTCACAAATCTCATGGAAGATATGCAAAGTCTAAATGAATGAGGGATATAAATGGCAAGATTCTTTTAATGCTCTCATGTGAAGATGACATTATATACCAACCAAGCTCCAGAATGATACATGGACATCTCAATTGTATTAATGATCACGGAAAAGAGTTTAGTAAAAACAAATTGGATGAATGTGTGTTACTTACCACCTGAACTAGTCTACCTGTATCTTTGGTAAGCACTGTTAGATAATAAACTAAGGATATAATTAAACAGCAGAATAAGTTGAAACTTGTGAAATATTCAAAAAATCTCAAGTTCCTCAATGCTAGAAAAACCTATCTTTTAAATGCTGATATTCTCCCAGGAATGATATATGACTGCCAATAATGGAACACAGGGATATTTAAAAAATCAAAATTGCAAGTGACTCAAAGGATAATAAAAAGTCAGGTGATTAAATTTTTATTATTTTATTAATTCATTTTATTTAATAAATTTAATTAAATCAAAATATTTAAATAATTTAATAAATTGATTATTAAATTAAATTATTAAATTTTTGTTGGGTATTCATATTGGAGAGAGTGGAAAGAATCCTGAATTTATACTCAGAAAATCTGAGCTCAAATCTCAATTCTACCTCTTACTATCTATGAAGAAGCAAGTCTGGGCTCATTTTCTCATTTGTAAAATGAGTGAGCTGAGATTAAGACAATTAAGACAAAGGCATAAAATGCTGAAGGAATGTCAGTTTGGATAAGTTTCAAAGGAATGGAAGGGACAGGAAGATCATATCAGGAAAACAAGTGTAAACTCTGGTAACAACTAGGCGATCAAAGGCAAAGAAAGGACAGAAAATAGGGCAAACTTCTGCAAAAAAAGGCCTAAAACTAACCCAGATTCTAAACAGAGGTAATCTAATCTAATAATCAAGTATCTGATGCCAGATTCATGTCCTAGAGTGACAAAACAGAAGCAGAACCAGAAGCAGGCCCAAAAGGTCACTGCTTAATGAGACAAAGCCTGGTCATGTGTTCATTACACAGAGTACTAAGAGCTACAGCATGAGACAGAATTCAGGTGCCAACACCAGGAGGATTGTGCAGGAGGTCTTAGGACAGAGTTATTGTCAATATCCCACTGGAGATTATTATAGTATGGGAGTGAACCAGTAACTGAATGAGGATCCTGTAAAGAAGAAAAGGAAGCCTACCAACATCTGATCCCACGATGGACCACCAGGAAACAGAAAAAAAAAGTCTGAGCAGAGGATGGGGCCCAACATGAGCCACCTCATCCAGACTGGCAGTAGTACTCAGATTACACAGGGAGCAGGGCAAAACTAAAATCCTTCCAATTCTGCCAAGAGTCCAAAGAAGACTGGCCAAAACACAAAATTAAATTGCACAAATGGGTAGAAAATCGTACAGAAGACACCAAATACAATAAAGAAATATGTTGGGTTAAGAGAATTTCAAAAAGTAAAAGCAGAAGAGGGTATTCCCACAATAATGGCAAACAGAGCGAACCTCAGAGAGAAAAATCAGATTAGCCACAAGGACCATAATAGTAGCCAACAAAAATAAAGCAAAGACTGAAAAGGGAAATTGTAAGGGAAATTAGAGCTCTCAATTAAACTAGAAAGCAAATAGCTTAGAAGATAGAAAATCTAATTCAAAAAGTGGATTCTAAAAAGATAGCATGGAGTATTCTTAAATGAATAATTCTGTGAGACTACACAAAATATTAGAACAAAGTCTAAAGATTGTGAAAAAATAGAAATGTATCTACAACAAAATTTTTTAAAAGTAACATGGAAAACAAGGAGAGATATTTTAATAATTGTACTTCCTGAAAACTATGAACAAACAAAAGACCTGGATACTATATTTCAAGAAGTAGTAACAGAAAATGAACAAATTGATTAGAACCAAACAGAGAGTACAGGGAAAATAAAATAAATCCACCAGTCTCCTCCTGAAAGGAACTGCAAATTTAAAATTCCCAGTAATGTCATAGCCAAATTCCAAAGCTTCCAAATCAAAGGGAAAATACTGCAAACATCCAAAATTATGCATAAGAGGTAAAGCAATTGAAGCTATCTTCTTGGGCAAAAGCACCCAAGAACTCTTAAAAGGAACAACCCAATGAATAAATAGCAGAAAGGCTAATCCTTGATTCTCAATTTAGCATCTCCTTCCCCACCACAACCCACACTTAAGCAGGGCTACACAATGTGACCCATTGCAATGGCAAGTAAAATAGGATCTTTTGCTGTTTTACTATAATCAAGAAGTATAATGCCTCTATTTGAATATGATTAAGGAGGATTTGTAGGAAAGTCCTCCCCTTTTATTAATGAGGCACTGGTTCTCAAGGGATGTGATGCCCTCTGGCTCTAAAAAGTATATAAAG
This sequence comes from Notamacropus eugenii, assembly GCF_028372415.1. Classification (NCBI taxonomy): domain Eukaryota; kingdom Metazoa; phylum Chordata; class Mammalia; order Diprotodontia; family Macropodidae; genus Notamacropus; species Notamacropus eugenii. The sequence continues at coordinate 147,637,958 of NC_092876.1, read as the reverse complement.
ACTGAGGTGTGGGTTTTATTTTGGGACTTACTGGCTGGAAGTGTTTGTTTGGCAAGACGAGGACTCTGGGAAGATGCTTTAAGGAGCCCCCCAGATGTCAGTGTTTCCTTCTCTGGTAACTATGGTCAGAAAGTTGCGGTCCAACTATCTGTTGAATTCAGGCAGAGGAAGCCATGTCTGTTGATCTTTTGATTTCTCTGTATTTTCTCTGAAGTTCAGGGTGCTGACTCCCCTGAACGAAGTGAATGATATATGAGCTTGGTTAAACGAATGATACATGTGCTTGATTAAAGTGATTGTTAACCCCTCAAAAGTTACCTTTCCTTTTATGAATGCAGATCAAAGAATCTATAACAGTAGACTTCCCTGTGAATGTTGGGGTGCTTACTGATACACCCACGTGCTTTTCATTCAGGAATCTGCTCAATTCCCTTGCTGTACTCAAACCATAATTGTGTGGCAACTAACAAAAGAACTCAATGGGGTCAGCTTGCTAGCTATTTTTATCCAAGTCTTTGATGAGAATGCCAAATTACCAAAAATCTCAGCAGTAAAAAAACTTAGTTCAAAACCCTAAGCATAAGGTGATAAATCAAAAGAGAATATATTAATAACAGAAGGGAAGATGGTCAGCAAGACATTTAAATGACATCAAACATCTTGGATAAATATTGCAAGACCAAGGAAAATGAATCAGCACCAGATGAGCAGTGGACCTTGTGGATTCCCATGTGAACAACAACAGGCTATTCCAAAATGATTTAACAGAGAAACAAGAAATATGAAATCAGAATTTATAGCCTGCATAGCAGAGATACTTGGTGAAAACTTGAATCTATGGTGGTGAAACAAAAAAAGAAAACAAATAGAAACAAAAGAAAGAACAACTGACTAAGAATACAAATACACAGAAGTGAAGGACAATTTCAAAGGCAAAGTTTCTTATGCTTGACCCTGCAGTGTTTAATGTTCTCATCAAAGACTCAGATAAAAACATAGCTGGCATGCTAATCCAATTTGCCACTTACACAAAATCTGGGAGAAATATCTAACTCACTAGAGTATAGGATCTAAAAAAGATCTTAACACCACATCACACCTATCAGATTGACTACCATGACAAAATAGGGAGATGATAAATATTGGAGAAGATGTGGGAGAGTTGGAACACTAATTCATTGTTGGTGGAGCTATGAGCTGATCCAAACATTCTGGAGAGCAATTTGGAACTATGCCCAAAGGGCTACAAGAATGTGCATACCCTTTGTCCCAGCAATATCATTTCTAGGATTGCATCCCAAAGACATCATAAAAATGGGAAAAGGTCCCACATGTACAAAAATATTTACAGCAGCTCTCTTTGCGGTGGCCAAGAACTGGAAATTGAGGGGATGCCCATCAACTGGGGAATGGCTGAACAAGTTGTAGTATATAAATGTAATAGAATACTATTGTGCTGTAAGAAATGATGAACAGTTAGACTTCAAAAAAACATGGAAAGACTTATAAGAACTGATGTTGAGTGAAATGAGCAGAACCAGAAGAACATCATACACAGTAACAGCCACACTGTGCGAGGACTGTTTCTGACAGACTTAGCCCTTCACAGCAATGCAAGGATCTAAAACATAACCAAAGGACTCTTGAGGCAAAATGCCATCCACATCCAGAGAAAGAACTATGGAATCAGAATGCAGAATGAAACAGATTATTTTCTCTTGCATTATGTTTTAGTTTGGTTTTTCTCATTGTTTCTCCCATTCATTTTAATTCTTCCGTGCAACATGACTAAGGTGAAAGTATGTTTAATAAGAATGTATGTGTAGAACCCACATAAGATTACATGCTATCTCAGGAAGGGGAAAAATATTTAAAACTTATGGCAGTGATCGTTGAAAACTGAAAACAAATTAAATTTAAAAAATAAAAAGATCTTAACATTGGGCTGAATCTAATAAGAAGAAATTTTAAAAACATAAATATCAAGTTTCACACCCAGGTTCAAAAAAATCAGCTGCGTAAGTACAAGGTGTTTCAAAATTCTTAGTGCAATTTTAATAAGCTTTAATAATTTCAAAAGTATACTACAAACTTAGAAAAGGCATCTTTTGAAATTTTCACTATTTAAATTTCTTTTTACACTTATTTGGCTTTGTGAATTTTGAATAATAAATTTTTAATTTTAATAAGATGAGGGACCCTATCATTATACTTTGCATGTATGAGAGTTTCTGGATTATACTTCCTCAGACTGGTGGATTCATAGAGAATGTTCCATTGCTTATCCACCTTAGTCACCTGATCTCTCACCATTAGTCTTTTTCTTGTGATCAAAACTGTTGTCAAAACCTAATTGTTTCGATGATCTTAAGGCTAAGATTACAAATGCAATCCTTTCAGTCACTGAGTAGAAACTGATGAGAATTTTTGCAGAATTTGAAAATTGACCAAAATGAAGGATAGCAGAAACAATTATGCTGAATTTTAATAAGAAATTTGTCAATATTTCAAAATGTAGTTAATTGACATTTCAAGTGAGTTTTTTAAAATAAGTTTGTAGCACTTGTATTTCTGAAGTTATCAGAGCTTAAAACTGAACTAACACTTCTGGGACCCCCTGTATAAGATGGAAGCTTCAAGAGGCATCTGTTGTTATGAAAAAGATCTGGAGAATTGGAAGCTCAATATGAATCAATAATGTGATAAAGCAGCCAAGGATGCCAATACAATCTTAGGACACAATGAGAGGCATAACATGTCGAAAAAGAAAGCAAAAGTTTGGTTGTACCTTCAACAGATAACATCTGGAACATTATCAAATCCAGTATAACATTTTAGGTAGGATATTAAAAAATTGGCATGTCCAGGTGAAGGCTAACGAGGATGAAGAAGGTTCTTGAGTTGGTGCCATATGAAGGAAGCAGAGATACTTAATTACAATAATAGCTACTATTTTCTAAAACATTTTAAAGTGTGAAAAGTGTTTTACCTGTATTAACACATATGGCTTAGAGAGAAAACATTCTAGGAGTAGAAGAGATACATAATAGCTTCTGTACATATGTATGAAGGGCTATAATGTGGAAAAGAGACTAACTTTGTTGTGTTCAGCCCCAGGAAATAAAACTAGGAGCAATGGATAGAGCCATAGTAACTCAGTAATTCAGGCTCCACGAGAAGAAAAGAAACAATGTTCTCCCAATTGGAGGTTTTCAAGCAAAAGCTGAACACCACTAGTCAGGTATGCTGCAGAGCTGGCCTGCATAACCTGAGGCCTGCAGATGGCAGGTTGTGCAGGCCTGTTGTAGAGAGAATCCTTTTTCAGGCATGAGTTGAAGTAGCTGGCTTGAGTTTCCTTACAAGTGAAAATTTTCTAATTCATTTTTCAAACTATGTTTGTTTAGGCTTACAATGGATTATTTTATATACTTTATGCAGCATCTTAACCTAGAATACATACACATAGATAATTCTTTGTATGTTTCTGAATTTGGAAGGCATTATTTATTTATAGAAATAAAAATGAATAAGAGTATTTTGTACATGTCCCCAAATGGTTCCCAGTTCTTATGAACAAAAGAACCCCGCTTAATTCTACATCTGTTAATAGTTCCTAGTCCATTGGGAGAAACAGAGGCACACTGAAATCTCAAAATTACAGGGGAAGGAATACCCAGCATCAGAGCAGATTTATCAAACCAGATACTATATCAGAAATATATTTAATTGTAATTTATGCCATGTTTCCCAAGCTGGGTAATGATCTTTCCCTCCTCACCTTCCCAAAACTCAAAAATCCTTGTGCTTTGGTATACCATGCATGTATGTGTTACTTTGTATTAAAATTATTTTTCCTATATCTTGCACCTATTAGATTGGGAGGTCTATATTTTATTCTTGTCTAAATCTTGTTTGTCTCCCAGCACCTAATTCAGTGCTCTTCACAATAAGGTACCAAATAAATGTGTTGAAATGAATGTCTCTACAAGTGACAGATCTTGTCTATACTTACTAAACAATGCAATCATTGTATCAGCTGTGACTATAATTTAGTCTTTTTACTTTGGAGAAGCTATACATATGTCAAACACCTAAGTATTATATAAATATTTAACCTAGGAGGGTCATTAAAATTGTAATTTAACTCATAATACATGATTTCATATTAGACTATCCTTTCTCTCAACCATTAGTATTTGCTCTGAAAATTGACTACAGGCTATGCTCACATTTCTAGAGGGACAGTCATTACTTGAAGGTGCTTTGAAATGGGAGTAATAATAATTGACTTTTGTATAACACTATAAGCACTGCAAAGTGCTTTATATTCTTTTTCTCATTTGAGTTTCATAGCCCTGTGAGGTAAACAGTGCAGGTTTAATTATCCCCATTTAATGGATGAGGCAACAGGCTCAGAGAGATAATGCGCTTCACCAATGTTCACACAGCATCTATGTGTATTTCCAAAGATGATTAGGGAAAAAAGAAAAGAACCTATGTGTTCTAAAATGTTTATAGAAGCTCTCTTTGTGGGGGTAAAGAACTGGAAACTGCAGGGATGCCCATCAGTTGGGGAATGGCTGCACAAGTGGTACACGATTGGGATGCAATACTACTGTACTATAAGAAATGAGTTCAATGATCTTAGAAAAACATGGAAAGACTTTCATGAAATAATGAAGACCAAAATGAGCAGGACCAAGAGAACATAGTACACAAATAACTATATTGTTTTACAAGCAATACTGAGTAAGTCATTTCAACAATTTGTAGTTAACTACAAATGACATAGGAAGATGTTGTACTGATAATGCCTTTTTGCTTGTTAACATAATTTTGCTTCTTAATGGAAAGATCTTTCCCATCCATTAATAGCCCCGGGTGACCTGCTTAAGTCACATGGAAGCCTGAGTCACATGAGTCTGAGTGGCATGGAACCTGTGGTGGGAGGAGTTTGCTGAATGGGTAGAACAGGAAGAGGCAGAGCTAGAGCAGAGCTGAGAGGAAGTTGGTCTTGAGAGCAATTCAAGGTAGGAAGGATGCAGGGAGCTGGCTGGCATGAGTGAAAGAACTTGTTTGTGATTTGTTTAATGGAGCTAGTTGTGGGAAGCCTAGCAGGGGGAAGACTTGGGGATGGTGTTGTTCTCTGCTTTGTTGTTATGTGCAGATTTTTTTACCATGATGGATTTGGCTTTCTGGTGTCTAAATACATGTTTTGGTTCTGCTTTCCATGTGGAGAGTCTATGGTATTTCACAATTTAAAACTGGGCCAGCATATTCATGGCCTCAGTAGATGCTGAGAATATCGCATTGGTGCTACAGATACTATTTGTGTACAGAGAAAGAACTAATATAAGTTTGCATAGAATAGTGTACACATATACATACACATACATACATGTGTACATACATACACATATATATTTGTGTCTAATGGTAGCCATCTCTAGGGCAGAGCAGGGGAAGGAAGGAAAAGAATAAAATTTTATACATTTAAAAGAGTATACATAACAATTTGCTGTTTCATGTGCAATCACATTTTTATAGTAAAATGTTATGGAAATGCTTGTTTGATTCCATAAATTAAAAATAAATGAATTTGAAAAAAATCCAACATCTACGATAATATTACAATGCAGGCTTTTCCTGACTCTAAGTCTGGCACTCTTTAAAATTATTAATTCAATTGATCTTCAGGTATGTGGGAAATAAAAAATTTCTGACACAATTTTAAGTTTTAAAAACAAACAAAAAAGTAAAGAAAAGCTTTTGTGTTAATACTGAATGACAAAGCAAGACATTAACTTATTCTTTGGCATGAGTCAATATGATAACTGAAGTAATTATATCAATTTGGTACAAAACTCTCTATCAATTTTATTCTATGTTGTATTTTCTCCCACACAATGTAAACTTCTTGAGCCAATTTTTCATCTGTATTTGTACTCTTAATGTTCAATACAGTGCCTTGCAGTTGAGAATTAAATGTGTGAATTGAACTGACAGCTCTGTCCGAGTGTCTCCTCCAGAAGGCCTGTCTTATGCAGTACAAAGAACACATCTCAACCACTCTGTTTTTCCTTTTCTCTGTTGCTTTTATCCATGCCAGCCTTCATACTTAGAATGGATATCCCCACCCTGTCTCCTTATTTTCTTCTCTAGATGCTGAATTTCTTCCCTTCCTTCAAGGCCTAGTCTAGATGATCCTCCTCTCCTAACTTTTCCATTCTTCCTTCCATGTGCAGTTGTAGGGAACTGTTCCCTCTAAAATGTTCAGAGGACTATGCCTAGACCTCTGTTTTACATCAATTTCTTTACTGTATATAGTTATTTGTGTATGTATATTTTCCCCATTAGTTTCCTGATTTGGTGCTGGTATATATCCAGGTTTCACAGGCATACAACAATGAGGTAAGCACAACAGGTCTGTAGACCTTCAGTTTGGTAGGCAGTCTAATACCTCTTCTCTTCCATACTTTTTTGGAAACTTCCCAAACACTGAGTTAGCTCTGGCATGCTCATTATCAACAGGTATATCCCTGGAAAGTATACTACCAAGGTAAACAAATCTATCCACAGCATTCAAAACTTCTCCATTTGCTGTAACTGATGGTTCATGTATGGATGGTGTGGTGGTGGTTGATGTTTTCTTGGTGTTAATTGTTAGGCCAAAACCTGCGTTTCCATGGTGTTAATTGTTAGGCCAAAATTAGCAAAAGCAGCAGAGAACTGATCCATACTTTGTTGCATCTCAACTTCAGAGTTTGCATTGAATGCACAATCATTTGCAAACAGGAAATCATGCACCAACACTCCCTCCACTTTGGTCTTGGCTTGCAGCCTTTTCAAGTTGAAGAATCTACCATCAGTGCAGTAGATGACTTTGATGCTATATTCATCCTCAATGAAGGCGTTTCCATTTGAACTGTCTTAGGAAGATTCTGAAGATCACCTGGCAGGAAAAGATACCAGAGGCTGAGGTCCTTTCGCGAACTAAACCACCAAGCATTCAAACGCTACTGGAGATAGTGCAACTCCAATGGGCTGGATATGTTGTTCAAAAACAGAACACACGTTTGCCAAAAAGATTATTTTATGGAGAACTCACACAGGACAAGCACTCACATGGTGGTCAGAAGTAATACAAGGACACTCTCAAGGTCTCTCTTAAGTGTCTCCTTTACTCTGGAACTGGTTGTGTGATACGGGAGACACTGGCACAGGTGCACTTAGCCCTCATCAAAGAACGTGCTATGTTCTATGAGCAAAGCAAAACTGAAGTAGCTCAAAAGAAATGTGAGATGTGCAAATTTAGAGAATCCATCCCAAATGTTCACACTGGCTATTTGTGCCCTACCTGTAGTAGAATATCCCATGCTTGTACTGGTCTGATCAGCCACACTAAGACACACTGTAACTTGACTCTAGCACAGAGATGTCCTTTAGGTCCTTTTCAAGAATGAAGGACAACAACCAATTTTTTTTCTATTAGATCCTTACCTTAAGAGCATGAACCGTGCGTTACCTACAGTGCCTCATACACAGCAAACTTTTACTGTGTTTATTAAAGTAGTCTGAAGTGAAGTAGTTTTGGTAAGTATGATGATACCAGATGTTCTTGACATTTGGGGCTTTTTCCATTAATGATTTGCAGATACCCTAATTACATAAGCTAACATGTATCCCCAGATAAATTCTGTGCTATCTAATGCCCCAGTTTCTGACAGTACTCAGACTAAAAGATAATCAATCATAACATATTGTTTACAAAGAAATTCAGAATTAAAAATAACTGAATTTATTTCACACAAATGCAGTTGATTTTTTTCATTATCAACCTTTAATTTTTCATTTGTACATCTGGAGATGTTACATACTTGGTTCTTGGTTACATACTAAATGAGTGACATTATATGTTACTAGTTTAAAATATGAGCTATATGTTCCTTTACATCATAACTTCAGTTACCACTCCAAATGAGACAGGGATAATGGTGCCTTGGAATCAGGAACACCAGGGTCCTCTTTAGATCACTGATTTGCTTCCTTCATAAGTTACTTCTAAAATACAATATAGGGGTGATATGACAACGTCCTCATCAAGACAATGACATGGACTCATCAGGACAAAACACAGGCAGTACACTGGTTTCTCAATAAACTCAGTCTTTCTCCTTGAGCACTATAGGGAAGTTCTCACAATCAGGGGGTGAAGAAACTACCTAACCCAGTGATGTTAGGTAGTAGTTGACAATCACTGGTGGTGGCTAACAGTCCTTGCCAACTCACATCCCTAGATCTGCTAATATTATCCTGCGTCTTTATCACATAAGGATTGGTCATTTCAGTTTGAGAGAGTCAAAAGAAAATGGCAGTGGCACTGGAGGAATTGAAAAGGTTCCAGTTAATTAAACTCACTCTTTACACAGTCATTTGCTTTTGGTAAAGTCATATGGTTTCCACCACTGAGCAAACTGCAGCACTTTCTTCCTCTGGGTATCGAAGTTCTCTCGAACTCCCTTCCTCCAAAGTCTTGGTTCAGCATCCAGCATACCACCAATAATTTCCTGATTTAATTGAAAAAAAGAAACAAAACTTTATTATTATTTGTGCAAAAAAATGAACGAAATGTTAAATGGTTTTCCATGCTAAAACAATGTTTAAATAGCAAGGCAAGCAAAAAGTTCCAAGTATAGTCTACTTGATTCAATAGGCCCTATGATTTTCTCTAGGCCCTTTATTTCTCCTTCTGTCTTACTGAGAATCATTTTTCCATTTCACTCCCTGTTAGCAAGCTCTAGCAAACAATGGGGCAGCATCTCCCTCTCCTCACTATCTCTCACACACTTGCCCCTCCTGTCCTCATCCAGTGTTGCCAAGGCCTGCAGATTACACCTTAACATCCTCAAATATGCCCTCTTCTCTCATTTAATACAGCACCCTAGTGCATGCCCTAATCTCCTCATGCCTGGAATATTGCAATATTAGGGCTATGTTTTGCCTGCCACAAGTTTCTCCTCATTCCAGTACATTCTCTATTCAACCACCAGTGACTTTCCTAAAGCACAAGTGTAATCATGTCACTTCCATACTCAATAAACTCCAATAGCTCCCTAACACTTTAAGGATCAGATATAAAATCCCCTGTTTAGCATTCAAAATCCTTTATAACCAATCCCTGTTCCCCATTTTTCCAATCTTTTTGGACCTTACGTCCCACCAATGTACCTTTGATCCAGTGATATTGGCCTCTTTGCTGCTCACCTAAACTCCATCTCTTGGCTCTGAGTCTTTTCTCTGGCTATCTCCCACACCTGGAATGCTATGAGTTACTTGAAAGGAAGGACTGTTGCTACTTTTCCACCTGTATCTTATGCATTTAACATAATGCCTTACACAGACAGTATTTAATAAATCGCTTTTTGTTCACTCACTCATTCACTCATCCATTCACATATTTACTCTCTCATCCCATCTCTGTTTCTTTGCACTAGTCATGCTTGAACTATACTCCATCATCTTCATATCCTGGAATTCCTTGCTTCCTTCAAGATTCAGCTTCCTTGTATATAAAGCTTTTCATAATCCCAGGATGCTTATATTTATTTTGTCTATAAACATTAGCTATTATAATGTAAGTTTCCCAAGGGTAAGAACCATTTAATTTTGACCTCTGTTGTCTCAGAATTTAGCTCAGTGCCTTGCACATGGCAAGCACTTAATGAAGTCCTTGATGACTGATTGGCCAATTGAAAAAGAAAAATAACCAGAAAAAATAAAATTAAATTAAAATGAAAGTGAAAACTTTAATCCCTCTGGTGCCCTATTTAGCAGCTTTGCAGCTTCAATTTAGGAAGACTTCAGAATAATGAGCACCTTCCTCCTATGAACTCTACATGGGGCAGAAGCCATTAATTGTTGTTCTGGCCTGAGCAACAGTGACCACGATTCACAGAGAGAATCAAGAACCAGGGTAAAAGAAGGATGAGGGCAAAAACAGGTTCTAAGAGAACAGCTGAAAGTTCCTCAAGCTGCTGGACAGCATGAGGAATACAAGGTGAACTGAATTTTTCTGTATACAAATTCAGGTTTTAATCAATATTCACTAAACAAATTCAAGGGTTCACAGGTACCTTAGAGGCTATCTAATTGAATTTCATTTTACAGATGAGGAAAGTGGGGCCCAGTGATTTGTGATCTGCTCAAGGCACAAAGAAACCAAGTACCAGAGGCAAGATCTGAATGTAGAACTTCTGACTGAAAAACAAGTGTTCTACCTTCACCAAACTATAATTTCAATAAGTACCAATAAATGATGATCATGAGGTCTGGTTTCCTGCCAACACCCTAACATTACAGATTCAATTCTGTTTGATAGAAAATTATAGTTGTCATTAATAGCAGACTAAATGGAGTCCTTTAGAGATCCAAGATAGGGAAGGTATCATGAGATGTTGTAATTGCTACACAGAATAGCTTCAACTATGGGAAAAAAATTTTTGACATTAAACAATATGTGTGCTAATAAACCAAATAATTTGGTTTGGCAGCCACATTCTCAAATTAATAACAATAATGAAGATAATAACAACAATAACGAGGAAGAAGCTGGCAGCTTGAGTTCCAAGCCTCTGTGTCATTAAGATCTCTCCTTTTGACTTCTCAATTTTAACTTACCAAATAATCCTAACAACACAGAAAGACAAGCAACGGTCCTTTAAATACAAAAGGACTGGACAAGTAAGTCAGAATTAAGTAAGTGGAACTTAGCTATTCTAATTTTCAAGTCAGAAAAGATATACCTATCTCCATCTCTTTTACACAAGAAGACTGAAATACCTTTTTATAAGGTACACTGAAGTATAAATTTCTGGAATACTATTAGGAATACTATAATATACTATTCTGGAATACTATTACTATTTGTAAGTATGGTCATACCTTTCCAAAATAATGAGGAAACTTCTGCTGGTCTTCAATAACATGGGCAAAGCCTCCTTGAAGACCAAAATCCACAGAGAAGTAAGGCAGACCTTTGGGCACCTAAATACAAACAGAACATTTGTTAAAAATGGATATTGACTCAAGAAGTATAAAACACATGGAGAAGTCACCTAGTCTTTCACCTGGATATATGACAAATCCCCTCCACCTACCATCACCTATCACTCCTGTCTCCCAAGATAAATCTTCTATCTTTAGAAAAAGAGATTTAGAAATCTAACTTTCTGGCTAAGTCAATATCAACCTTTTATCAGGACCCGCTATTCTGAATCTCTAACTGCTATTCTTGAAGTTAATTCCTTCTGGTTCTATTCTCCATAAGAATTCTGGAGGATAGGCTAGGGAAATAAATCACTAATCCTTTCATATAGTTACTATTTTCTCAAATTCTATAAGGTCTTAAAAATAATATTCATCTTCTATTCAAAATGAATCATACAAGAATTGTAGGATCATGAATTTAGAGCTAGAAGATGCTTTACTGATCTCCTAGTTGATCCACTCCTCTTTATTTTATTGTTGAGGAAACTTAAGACCCAAAAGGTTAAGTAGTTTTTTCAAGGTAGTAAGCAATGGGAGAGTTATGATTCAAGCTGGAACCAGAATTAAATGAAGAGAATGAACCCAATTACATTTGGAAAATTATATACTACTTTCTATGATCCTAAGATGTTTCACCAAAACTTTTTTTAAAAAATCCTTAACATCAATATCATTCTGGTGATGCTATATAGCTGCAAATCATTAAACTCCACAAGCTCTGAAGAATCAAAATTGCAAGCAGACCAAAGGACAACAGGAAGACAAATGATAAGCATAACAAGGCTAGATAATATTAACAATGATGACTTATGCACCAGAAACACCATTAACAATATTATCTAATAAGTTTATAAGCAGAAAAGAATGAGGTTGATCATATAATAAGAGTGAGGAATAAGAAGCTAACATCCTAAAAGCTGAACTGATACTCATGGAATATTAAAAGCTGCAAAGGAAGGCCTTCAACTTCTTCAGTATAAGTTCCGTGGAGGATTTATAGATTGACAGGGACAAAAGACACAGAAGATGAGATCATATGGTTGGCTGATGATCTGCATCACTGGAGGGAGTTATCCACATAAATGATTATGAATTGACCATTAAAATATTTCCTATTGGCCATTTCAACTATCCTGTGCAGACTTTCTATAGTTTATTTTGTGTTGATTTCTTAATGAAGCTAAATCTCCCCGAAAGAACAACTCCCTGTATTTTAAAAATCAGTTACTGAATGTAGATTGTGAGGCAATGAATAATTATCCTGACATCATTATGCATTGCAATCTAATACCTGACAATGAGCAATGAAAATCAATGACATAAGTCACTATCTTGCCTCCATTTAAAAAAAAAAAAACAAGATCAAAGATAAGGATTCAAGTCATGAAAGAAAAATATAAAAAGCTAAGAAACTGTTACGCTTATAGATTATGTTGTAAATTGCCAGGCCTAGAGGCCTGTGTGGGCTACCCGAGTCTTCTTACCTCACCTCCGAGGTCTTCGGCTGGCCAAAACCGGATGCTCATATGAGAGAAAGGACGTTCCAGAGTCGAACAAGGGTTGAGCTTTATTTCAGGGTCTAGGTTACAAGTGCAGGGGGTCTTCCTTAGGAGGAAGAGGGGGAGATTTCCTAAGGAGGCTAAGATCTTAAGGGACTGGAAGTAGAAGTACAAGCGGGGAGAGAGGGGGAGGGGAGAGAGGAAAGAAGAAAGCGGAGCCTACTGTCCTCTTGGCTCCTCACGTGCTAAGAGAGCTTTCAGGCTTCCTCAATCCTACTTAACCTTCAGCCGCACAGTTTGCATCTGAATACCGTGCTGTTAGATAACAATAGTGTGCCCAGATCCGGGACGACCTCGAGGGCAGGGAGACTCCACCCATCACGTATCTCCCCGGGGAGAGGCGGAAATACCCGAGCTAGCCGAGCTAGCTCAGTCTGACCTTCTCGAATCCCCGCTGTTCATGGAGGGCCTCGTAAGACTCTAAGATTTAGAAGTCCCACTTTTACCCGCCCGAGACCGTCCACACGGATTTGAACTTCCAATCCCAACAGTAAATAACATGAATGATTCCTCATCTTAGAAATTATAACAGATCAAGAATCTATCCAGTGAGAAAAGATAAACGTTATCAGCAGTGGGTTATATAACAAATAAAGCAGACACAATACCCTATGGAACCAGAAGGGACATAGAGCTTTAGGAAGAAGTATAAATAAGGTTCTTTTCCAGCTTTGAGGTGACAGAAGTTAAAATAATGTCAGAATAAGTCAGCTGTGTAACACTCATGTTCAGATACACTTTAAATCACTTAGAAAGACACTGGAAACTTGTTAATCTAAAAATTGTCCTTTAGAATTATTCCAACACCCAAGTTTTCATGATTTCTTCCACAAACACAAAAATTTCAAGAGCAGGAGGACTTACAGAGATCATCTGATTCAATTTCCTACCCTAGGACTACTCTCAAAGTATACCCAGTGTAAGATCTGAGACATCATGGTAAATACAAGTGTTACCACCAATAAAATAAAAAGTATTTAAACTGAACTTTCACCTTTTAATTTTTTAAATTATTTTTCATCCACTTTGACTGAGTCTTTATCATCAGACCTGCCACTGGTTCCAGATAATTTATTTTTTGGCCAGGGCAAGACATAAAATAATTTATCCAGCTATAAAGAAATTGTGATTTGTGTTGGTGGAAGGAGTTTCCAAATAATGAAATCAGAGATCTGCTGAAGTAATGATTAAATCAATAGTATAAGATCTAAATGCCTACTTAATTTCAGCATCTATCCAGACTTCATTTTCATTTAAAAATAAGTATTGATTGCCTCACTCTCCCAGAAAGTTATACTGATAGCAAAACAATGCTACTATGAGAATTACAAAATATCCCCCTTAAAATATTTGCTTCTGCTACAAAGCCCTCTCTGAAATTTGTGAGTTATCAATAACAACAAAAATCTGTGACAGATTCCTATTCCTTCTCCTTTTATGAGCAACAATTTCATTCTTATCATGTAGGATGTTCAACAAAAAAAACATCTCAGTGACAACAAATGAATTTTTTGAAAAATAACTCAAATTTCTATTACCATCTCCATTCATTTGATTTGTTTTTGGAGAAATTAGAGGGCATACGACACAATAATTAATGTTTTCTGATCTGAAAAGCAATCTCTAACTTACGAACAGTCTTGATTCTAAAGTTCATTTTAAGGTTAGCTTTCAGAGTTCAGAATATTTTTCCATAGAAAAGTCATCATATCAGGTGACAGCAAATGAAAAAACCCTGGTTGGTTCACAATGCAGTTTAATTATAGTACTCTTTAACCTAGTTAGCTTTTAATACATGGGAAAATGAGATCTAAGTCCAAGTGTAAAGGCTAGAAATGTGTATAATTCCTATACAGTCATAGAAGTGAGAAGCCAACCATTTCCTCAGCTCTTTTCCATCTCTTTTAATGGTTTCCACCAGGAAAAAGGAACAGAGAATAAAATTCTACGGAATGAGTTCTGGTAGCAGTATTTGGGAGGCAGGACCCAGGTGTCAAAACCTCAACACTTCAGAGTGCTGGTAAACTCGATTAAAATGTAATTGGAAGATATTTAATAAAAATAAAAATATAAAGCAATATAGAAAATGTTAATTTGTAGTTTTCTACGTTAATATGTATATGGCTTGCAGGGATCCAATTCTATCTAAGTTCTATACTACTTCACTTGATGATCTCTTCACTTCCCATATAAAGTTAATTATCTCTGTCTCTATGCTGGATGATTCTTAATTCCACTTATCCAGCCCTAACCTCTCCACTGACCTCCTCTGCAGGCATATTAAACTCAAGATGTCTAAAACTGTTCTCATTATTTTTCCTCTTAAACTTTGCCTCCTTCCAAACTTCTCAAAGGTACTACCACCCTCCCAGTTCCTTAGGTTCACAACCAACGTGCCATCCCAGACTCCTCACTTTCTCTCTATCCTCCCCCTCCCCTTATCCAATGAGTTGTCAAGGCTTGTCAATTTTTGCAACATCTCCTAAACACACCACCTTTTCTCCTCCGATTCTGCCGCCATCCTGATTCAGGCCATTATCACTTCATAACTGCGCTATTATAATAGCCTAAAGACAGGTTTGCCAGCCTCAAGTCTCTCCAATCCAGCACATCCTCCATTCGGCCATCAAAGTGCTTATCCTAAAATGCAAGTTTGACCATCTCTCTCCCATATTTAAATAGACTGCAGTGACTACCTATTACCTCCAAGATCAAGTACAAAATTCTCTATTTGGCATTAAAATTCCTTCATAACATAAATTCCCTCCTACTGTTCCAGTCTCCTTACACCTTACTCCACAACAGGTACTCTTAAATCCCATGATAATGACCTCTTGCTATTTCTTGAATAAGATATTCTCAGCTGCAAGCATTTTCTCTGTCTGTCCCCCATTTTCTCCTTCATCTCTATTTCCTGGCTTCCTTGATTTCCTTAAGTCCCAGCTAAAATAAAACCCCACCTTTACAGAGAGCCTTTCCCAATTCCTCTTAATTCTAAAGTCTTCCTTCTATTGATTATTTCCTATTTAAACTGTATATAACTTGTTTGTACATATTTGTTTGCATGTCGTGTTCCCTAATAAGTTGTTATCTCCTATAGCACAGGGACTACCTTTTGCCTTTCTTTGTATCTGGCACAAAGCAGATACTTAATAAATGCTTACTGACTCACTGACCTCCCTGGAAAGAATAAGGAAGCTCCTCTCATTCATGGTGCTGCCACACCATGAGCTCAGGAGGATGGTAGCAGCTAATCATTTACAAGGTTAAATAAAGAATTGTCTATATAAAAACAGCATAAAATACAGTTCCCGGTAGAGTAGGAGCTGAATAAATGCTTATTGATTTATAAACCAGTGGTTGGCAAACTAAAGTCCATGGGCCAGTCAGTCACCTAGGCAATAAGTGATTACTATGTGCCAGGCACTGTGCTAAGCAATGGCCCAAATTTAATCTACCTTCTGGTTTTATACAGCCATGAGCTGAGGATGATAAAAACAAAACAAAACCAAAAACCAAACATTCAGCCTTCCCTCCTCTTCCCTTCCCACATCCAAAGCTCATTGCCCCAGAAAACAAAACAAAACTTTAAACCAACATCTTGTACAGATATCATAATATTACCGAAACAGACATTTTTCTTTTGGTTCAGACCTGTAGTTTTATTGGTAAAGGAACTTCTTCTACTAATGCAGAAAAACAACTGCTTGGCATCCTATAGTCTGAAGTAGTTAAGGTGAATTAAGATGTATTTCAGGGCAAACAGTCAGCATGCAGCAGAAGTGGGTCTTGAGTAAGATTTCCTTGTCTCTGAAGCTAGCTCTCTCAGTATTATGCCAACCATGCAACTTTTCTACAAATGGCAGGTCATCAAAACATAAGAGGTCACTTAGTTTTTAAAAACTGAAGGAAAACAGATAGAGGAAACTTTCATATCTACAGCTAGGAAAAGAAACCTTAAACAAGGAAAAATGATAACAATAGATCAAATAAATGATATGATTACATGAAATTGAAAAACAACCACACAATTAAGATTTAAAAAGTAAACTATCAATGTGAAACACCTTTGCACTAAATATCTCTTATTGAGACCTAATATTTAAAATATACGGAATTTATACAAATACATAAGAACAAGGAGAAAATGTTCAAAAAATATGAATAGTTTTCAAGAGAAAAATTACAAACTATTAATGACCATATGAAAGATTTTGTCAAATTATTATTAAGAAACATGTACATTAAAACAATTCTGAGGCTTTATAACACACCTTCAGATTAGCAACATTAACAAAAGATGGAAATAGTAAATACTGGGGGGTAGGAGGAGAAGGAGGGTGCTGCAGAAAAACAGTGTTACTAATTGGTCCAGCCATTCTGGACTTGCAAGTATGTGAGGGGGAAAAGGTGGTAAAAATACCACCAACCTCACTGCTGAGCATAGAACCCAAGAAGGTCAAGGATAGAAAAAGAGAGTTCATCTATCAAAACACTAATAGCAGCAATGTTTGTAGAAGCAAAAACCTGGAAACATACTGAGTGTCCATCAACTGTGGAATAGCTAAACAAACTATAACATTAAGTAATTAAATATTATTATGGCTATAAGCAAATAAATATAAGGAATATAGAGAAAAATATAAAGACTTAAATGATCTGATGTAGAATAAAGTATACAGAACCAGAAAAATAACATGCTCAATAAAAACAATATAACTAGAAAGAAGAATAAAATAAAAACAAATGCTATTTAGTTACAGTGATCAAGCTTGGAGAAACAAGAAAAACGAAATTAGGTGGAAACTATGAGTACAGAATATCAGACATTCTGTCAGGTGTGGTTTATATGTTATTTTTTCTGTATTTAAAAAATTATTTCTTGAGAAGGAAAATTCATTGGGTAGGGAGAGAAGAAGTGTATCTGGAAATAAACTAAATCATTTTGTTTTGGTTTTTGCTGTTGTTGAATCAGCTGGGGTTAAGTGACTTGTCAGGGTCACAAATCTAGTAAGTATCTGAGGCTGGATTTGAACTCAGGGCCAGTACTGTATTCATTGTGCCACCTGGATGCCCTATTTGTTCTTTAAAAAGAACCATGCATCAACAAAACTTTTTTATTAAAGTCATTAGGAGACATTGCCAAAGGCAAAAAGTCATTCCAGATCAGAAACACAAGGAAAGGAACACTTTATGTAGAGTCAGAAAACCTGAATTTTAATGTCAACTCTTACTTCCTGAATATGTGACCCAAGCAAAGTCACTTGTCAACTTCCCCTTCTATAAAAATAAGTGGTTAGGATTAGATAACCTCTAAAACAACTTTCATCTGATAATGGGCATTTAACCTATTCATATATGGATGACATCTTATGTATAAGCCTATTCTACCACGTAGGTATAGGTGCGGCACGGGTTAGGTGCCCCAACATTATAAATGAAGAGTTATAGTGCTTTACAATTTCCATAATATCTACAAACTGCTATTAAGAAAAAAGGCAGATACTTACAGACTTTCGGATATCTTTTGAAGACAGATCAACTAGTTTCTTGTTCATGGACCATTCTTCATCAGATTCCATTATAGCTTTCTAAGAAAAATAATTTTTGAAATATGAGAACATCATACAGAAATAAACAGAAGGTAATTTAGAAGGAAATAATGCCAACTATCAATAGAACTACTATTCTGAATGCATAAGCCTTAGTCACTTGAAAATATTTTATGTGATTTAAACATTTTAAATATCAGAATTTAATGCCTTATATTATCTTAACTTTCATATTAACACTAGCTCAATTTTTCATGACATAATTATCCTCAATAAGAATTTTCAATTTAATGTTAATCATAGAAGGTCACATCACATCCAACTGTGTTCAAAGAAATCTATTCATATTAATTCATTAGTTAAGTCAATTGTTCATTTTTCAAATATATAAAAAATTAATGTACAAGCCTTTGGCACTCAAAGCTACATGATTATTTCTGCCTATATAATAAAGCAGAAAATTAAAGGGGGAGATACAAAAGCAGGAAATACTCAGAAATATAAAACTGGCACTTCTTCCTAGGTGAAGAAGACACAAACCACTTGATGCTACACAAATATCTGACAGACAGTAGGACAACACTAAATTATTTCCATTCCCATTCTGTAGTTATATCCCTATTAAAACTGAAAATATCTCAACATGAAATCCTAACTTGAGGTAGCATGGGGTAATGAAAAAAGAGTACTGGTTTTGGTGTCAAAAGACATGGGTTCAAATATTAGTTCTGCTTCTTCCTACTTGTATGGCCTGTGTGAGTTACTTAGCATTTCTGGATTCAGTTTCCTCATCTACAAAATAAGGGAGTAGGATTAAATGACTTTTGAGGAAACTTGTATTTGTAAAACTTTGTTGTTAATGAAGATTCAAATAATACAACTTATTTCTATCAAGTTACTGTAGTACTGTGTTATGAAGGGCATGTACTTAAAACATGTTCTAAAAGCTCTTTTACATCGTCATGGAAAAAGCTGTGCAAGAAGGGTCACCAGATATGAATTTCAGTCCAGGCTGTGCAAATGATTTTCTTTGTGGCCCCAGGAAAGACAATTTCTAGGACTTAGCTTCCTTGTCTCTATTATGAGGTAGTCATACTAGAATAACTCTTTGTCATTTCAAGCTCTATCATTTTATGATTTTGTGAAATATAGACATTTTATACAAAGCAAGTAATTGTATCTCTTAGTAATCAAATAAATGATTTAGTGGAGATGGTAGCATATAATCTAAAAGAAATTATATCAGACAACATAATTAAATTATCATTTATTGTCTGGTAGGCCCTGGACTTATAAAAGTCATGGATGCCTAATAAACCACCAAAGACATCACTATAGAAATCCAAAAATAAAACATGATAATACCTATACAATGGGCTCAATACAATATATTTAACAAAATAAATGTGACACTTTTGTTTGTTGAAAGCTAAGCATTAAGTAATTTTATTAGCTATTCAAAAACCCCAGTGCCTTAGAAGAGCTACTGATACTTCACCTGGCCTATTCTAATGGCCTAACATTATATAACAAAAGAATACTTAGATTTTTAAAATCCCACCATTTTCAATAAAATGGCTAAATTTTTTAAACTAGCCCTTTGTTGACCTATTATTGTTGACCTATTATATCTTTATTAGAACCTATATCAACGAATTTCAAATTTCATGCAGTCTAAAAATATTTCACTCTCCTCAATTCTATTTCTTCTAACCAATTTACAAAACATACTTGCACATTATGTTAATACTTTACATATCATTTGATGCTTGGACAATTGGCTCAGAATGGAAGGATGTTGGAGCCTTTAAACATTCAGTATGGCAGTAAACTCCGGAGCATAAACAAATGGGTATCTTTTTAAAAGGTATTAGGATTTTTTTTTGATAGTGACAACTTAATCAGCTAATGACTATCATCAATTTATTGTAATCCAAAAAACGTACGTCAAAGTCTAAAGATATGATTTCTTTTGTCAAGACTTATCATGAATGTCTATATACTGAGAAGTTACTAAAATAATTCATCCTGGCATTCGCAATTTGTACTGTTTGTACCTTGCTATCTTTGGCTCCTGTGCCAAATTATAAGTGCTCTAGAGTTATGAATACACTTATTACTTGAGAATATTCTAAAGTAAAATCTGAGTTCTACAAGAGGAATGAAAAATAAAACTGAAAATACAACTAACTACTTTATACTATTGCTACTAAAAGATCAGTATAATTTAAAGTGAAAAAAATTTTAACTTCTTGTGCCAATTTTTCAGAATGTAACATTATACTGAATCTCACTCAATGATTAATATAATAATGAGAAACAAATGTTATGAACACATAAGAAAAAATAAGAAAAGCATCCAGAAAACTCTATTGTCAGTAGGGTGCTATACAGGAAAAAATGAAAGCATTTGAGAAGTTATCTTCACATACCTTAAAGTAGATGGGAGCCATATCTCCAACTTCTTTTGGGAGAGGAATACACTCATAAACCATGTGATATCGTTTGTGCATATTCATATTTGTTTCTAAAAAGATGCAGTCTAGTTCTTTATCTTCAAACATCCTCACCAGTGCCTTTCTGAAACTCTGAAAAGAAGATAGAAAAAAGTAGAACACACAAATTCCACTCAAAAATATGAAACAGTACAAACAAATTTCTCATTGTGGCCAAGGGACAAAAGGAGTAAGCAAAGTAGGCCTACAATTAAGACTGAGTGTGCAGAATACAAAGAAAATATGCAATGTCTTTTAGGAATACAAAACAAAACAAAAATAATACCAGAATAAAGTATATAGTGGAGAGAAATGAACAAAGAATCCTGATCAAGACTTAAAAAACAGTAATTGGAGTGAAAGCTTTATGTTCTTCCTAGTGAAGGTCATTGATCACATTTCTTAAAATCAGTGAAAATATTGACACTGAAGACACAACTATTCTTAAGAATGGTACAATTTCATGTTGCATTGACAGTGACAGTTTAGATTTCAGCAGCTTCCTATATTATCTTTTCAAAAACTTATTGACAGCTTTTGTTTTTATATCATCTATATCTCCTACTGCAGTTGTACTTTATAACAGTGTTATGAGTAAAGGAAACACTAAATGCTCCATAAAACTAAACAACATAGAAAGAAAAGTATGATGTTATGTGCAATATCTTATACTCACAGACATCCCCCCCTACTTCTGCAAAGGAGAAAGGGACCTTCTCATAACTCTTTTTCTCGGGTCAAGTTTGCTCAATATAAATTCTACAACATTCACTTTCAATTATTTGTTGTTGTCCTTTCCATTTTCATTGTTTTAGTCATTGTGTACATTGTTTTCCTGATTGCTTACTTTACTTTGCATCAATTCATACAAGTCTTTCCATGTGTCTCTATATTCATCATATCTACTGTTTCTATATTATGTCCATTGGTTCTGTGAGGTACAGTAATATTCTCTAACAGTCATGTATCACCATTTGTTTAGCCATTCCCAAATGGACAGGATTCTACTTTGTTTCCAGTTTTTTGCTACACAAAAGTACTGCTATAAATATTTTGCTGTACATGTGGTCCACCTCTTTGCTATTAAACTTTTGGGGGTATGTCTTTCAGAGCTTCATATACTTTCACAGAGTCAAGTGGACACAAATACTGCCTAATTTTTTTTTGTAACCTAACTAGAGATAGCTTGAGGAGGAGGAGGAGGAGAAGAAGGAAGAGGATGAAGAATTAGGCTAAAAATCTCAGGCAGTCCACATCCTAGGAACAGGCAAATCACCTTTGGCCTAAAGGTTACATATTGGATAGTAGGAAACTAATTTTAATCAAGATGACCACAGTTTCTTCTAAAAACCTACCAAGGAGAGGATGACAGAGTAGAAGTATGCATTTGCTCAAGCTCTCCCCCTAAATCCCTTAAAATACCTGTACAAACTGAGTCTAAACAAATTCTAGAGCAGCAGAAGCCACAAAATGACAGAGTAAAACAGATCTGCAGCCCAAGACAACCTGGAAGGCTGACAGGAAGGGTCTATGGCACCTGGCTCGGAGTAGAGCGTAGAGCACAGATAAGGCATGAGGGTGCTGAATCATGAGCAGCTGCTGCATTTTTCAGATTTCTCAACTCACAAATGCCAAAGACAGCTTAAAAGGTCAATGAGAAAGTTCTCTCACCTGGGTGAGAGGGGAATGTGGTCCACACCCAGCCCCAGGGCAGTGGCAGCCACTGCCACAGCAGCAGCAGCCACTGCCACAGCAGCAGCATCTTCTGGAGCTCACGGCCTACAGATGGTGGGGGAATCAAGTAGCTGATCTAGGTCTCAGTCCTGAGTGGAGGTCCTGGGATGAGGAGGAGGGCTGCCATGGTGAAACTGGTGGTGGCTGTGGACAGGGAATCCGACTCACAGTTCTAGGGCAGAAAAGAGTGCTTGTGGTTGCTCACAGACCAGAGCAAATGTCAGGAGAGGAGTAAACACTCCTCCCTTGATTACTCCACTTTCAAGAACTGAGAACATACAGGTCCCTAGAGATATCTCAGAGAAGAGCTGCACAAAACTTCTAAAGCCTGGGGTAGTAGACCCTCTACTTGACAAAGGGCTCAAAAGTCAAGAAAATGGCTGAGAAAAGGCCCCAAAGGGGGGTGGAGGGGAAAAAAGACTATAGAAGGTTAATTTCTTGGTGAAAAGGTATTTTCTTCATTCTTTTGGATGAGGAAGACCAAAGCATACAAATGGAGAAAGACAGCAAGATCCCATATCCAAAGCCTCCAAAAAAAAATATGAAATGGTCTCAGGCCATGGAAGAGCTCCAAAAGGATTTTGAAAATCAAGTAAGAGAGGTGGAGGAAAAAGTGGGAAGAGAAATGAGAGTGATGCAAGAAAATCATGAAAAACAAGTCAACTGCCTGCTAAAGGAGACCCAAAAAAATGTTGAATAAAATAACACCTTTAAAAATAGACTAACCCAAATGGCAAAAGAGATCCAAAAAGACAATGAGAAGAATGCCTTAAAAGGCAGAATTAGCCAAACAGAAAAGGAAGTCCAAAAAGTTCGCTGAAGAAAATAATAGTTCTTTAAAAATTAAGATGGAGCAGATGGAAGCTGATAACTTTATGAGAAATCAAGAAATTATAAAACAAAACCAAAAGAATGAAATAATAGAAAACAATGTGAAATATCTCACTGGAAAAACTGACCTAGAAAATAGATCCAGGAGAGACAATTTGGTCTACCTGAAAACCATGATCAAAAAAGAGCCCAGATATCATCTTCCAAGAAATTATCATGGAAAACAGCCCTCATATTCTAGAACCAGAAGGTAAACAAAAATGGAAAGAATTCATTAATCACCTCCTGAGAAAGACCCCAAAAGGAAAACTCCTAGGAATATAGTAGACAAATTCCAGAGTTCCCAGGTCAAGGAGAAAATGTTACAAGCAGCCAGAAAGAAACAATTCAATTACTGTGGAAACACAATCAGAATAACACAGGATTTAGCAGCTTCTACATTAAGACTTTAGCAGGACTTGGAATATCATATTCCAGAAGTCAAAGGGGGTAGGATTAAAATCAAGAATCACCAACCCAGCAAAACTGAGTATAACACGTCAAGGGAAAAAATGGAATTTCAATGAAACAGAAGACCTCCAAGCATTCTTGATGAAAAAAACAGAGCTGAATTGAAAATCTGACTTTCAAATACAAAAATCAAGAGAAACATGAAAAGGTAAACAGGAAAGAGAAGCCATAAGGAATTCATTAAAGTTGAACTGTTTACATTCCTATATGGAAAGATATTATTTGTAACCTATGAGACCTTTTTTAGTATTAGGGTAGTTAGAAGGAATATATACATATATGTACACACATATGTACATATATATGTATATATGTATACATATATTATATATGTGTATGTTTATGTGTAGGTATATATGTGTGTATGGGTATATATGTGTATATAATATATGTGGGTATGTGTATGCATGTATGTATATATGTATGTATTGTACGTACACACATACAGGGCACAGGGTGAGCTGAATATGAAGGGAGAATACCTAAAAAACAAAATTTACTCTAGTGGAATGTACTAGTAGAAAGAGAAAGGGAGAGGTGGAATGCAGCAAATCATCTCACATAAAAGAGTCGAGAAAGAGCTTTTACAATCGAGGATAAGAGATGAAAAGGAATAAGTGAGCCTAAGTCTCATGAGATTTGGCTTAAGGAGGGCATAACACACTCAATTGGATATGGAAATCTACTGCAGGAAGGCAAGGGGGAAGAAGATAGGAGAGGGAAGATAATAGAAGGGCAGCAAACTGGGGAAAGGGATAATCAAAAGCAAACACTATTGTGAGGGGACAGTTAAAAGGAGAGAATGGAATAAATGGAGGGCAGGAAAGGACAGAGGGAAATGTGGTTAGTCTTTTGCAACATAACTGTTATGGAAGTGTTTTGCATGGCTACACAAGTATGACCTATATTGAATTGCTTGCTTTTTCAATGAGGGTGGGGGGGAGGGAAGAAAGTAGAGAATATGGAACT
Source organism: Notamacropus eugenii (assembly GCF_028372415.1). Classification (NCBI taxonomy): domain Eukaryota; kingdom Metazoa; phylum Chordata; class Mammalia; order Diprotodontia; family Macropodidae; genus Notamacropus; species Notamacropus eugenii. Next base: position 147,613,262 of record NC_092876.1, on the reverse strand, counting down.
CAAAGCTTTAAAAATGAATGTTAAAAATTGTTTGCATGCAGCTGGGAAATTAGATGTACAGGCAATGGGGTATAGAAATCTATTTTTGCCCTGAAAGAAGATAGAAGGGAGAGGAATAGAAGAAGGGGGTAACAGAATGGACGACAGGATGGGGGAAGGGGTGGATGGGGTGCATGCTGTCCTGGGGTGGGAGGTGGGGAAAGATGGGGAGAAAATTTGGAATTCAAATTCTTGTAGAAGTGAATGCTGAGAACTGAAAAATAAATTATAAATTGAAATTAAAAAAAAATAAAACACTACCAAGGTGATATGAATATGAAACAAGATAAAATTCTATTAAAAACAATACCAAGGATAAGTCTAAGAAACAGAAAATAACTCTCAATCATTCAGCACCCTTAAGGAAGAAGATACTCTCCTTCTGGGCCAGTGGATATTGCTTTTTTACATAATAGCAACTGCAATGTTAATCGGAGTTAAAAATCTTCCTCACTCATTAATAAGCCTGCCCATTAAGGAAAGCTTGATTGGGGAGGCCCACACCTTTTGTTAATTTCTAATGCACTGGTTCTCAAGGGTTGTGATGCCCTCTGGCCCTGAAAAGTGTGTAAATACTCTGAGGTGAGGTTTTACTTTGAGGCTCACTCAGTGCAACTGTTTTCCTGGCCAGATAAGACTCTGGGCAGCAGCTAAGGAGCCCTTGGGCTTTGAAAACCCAGATACTGGTGCTTCTCTCTCTGGTAACTATGCATGTATGGCTTATGGTCAGATAGCTGGAAGCCCTGTCTCTTGGCTGATCTTTGTTCCTCTGTTTGTATTTTCTCTGAAGTTCAGGGTGCTGACTTTGTCCCTTGAACTAAGTGAATGATATATGTGCTTGATGAAAATGATTGTTGACCCCTCAAAAGTTGCTTTCCTTTTAGAAAAGCAGATCTAAGAATCTGTCATAACAGGTCCTCTTGTGTATGCCAGGGTCCTTGCTGTTACAGCAACTGAATACAAAAGACAATTCATCAGGATACCCTAACCTGATGGTAATATTAGTTAGAAACATTAAGCTCTCTCTGTTCTGATTCTACATTCATCAAGCATTCTTCAGCTTTTATAATCTTACCTCCAAATTACTCATTTAGGAAGGTAGTTGTAACAATTCTCAGGATAAATGAATCAAAGAATTTCATATCTGAAAAAGGTCTCAGCGGCCATATATAAAAAAGAATTCTAAGAACATACTCAACAAATTATCATATCACCCCTGTTTGAAGATCTCCAAGGCAAAGAAACCTACCACCTCACAAGGGAGCCCATTCTACCACAGATACTTTCTACTTTTCTAATTCTGGAGAAGTATTTCCTGACATCAAGTAAATAAGTGCTCCTTCAAGCTACTGCTTCAAATTCTTTGGACCTTTAGGGCCAAATAGGACAAAGCTAATCCCTCTTTCACACTACAGCCATTCAAATACTTGAATACATCTCTAGTACTCCTCCATACAGTATGAATTTGAGGCATTTCAGTATTTTTGGCTGCCTTTTTAGGACATTCTTCAGCCCTCAGTCTTTCTCTAAAATTACTTATTAAATTTTATTTTATAATATTATATGTATATATAAAATTACATAATATATGTAATATAACATATAATATAATAAATTATTTATTAAAATAAAATAAATGCCCTGAATTAATTATAACATTCTACATGTGGTCTTACAAGGGCAGAGAATATCAGAACTATCACTTACTTATTCCTAGAAGTTATTCCTCTTTTAAGATAGCCCAAGACTGCATTAGCATTTTTTGGCTGTCATGTGACACTAATGATTGATACTCATTCCAACAAAACTCCCAGATATTCCTAAACAAACCACTGGCTAACCATGCCTTCCCAGTTTTGTACTTGTTAAATTCACGGGGGGACCGGAGGGTAGGGTTAGGCAGGGAACAAAATATATAATTAATATTTATCAACATTAAATTTTATCTTACTAGAGTCTGCATATGGTTCCATCTTTCTCAATCAATCATCAACAAGCATTTAATAAATATCCATGTGTCAGGCACTATGCTAGGCACTAGAGATACAAAGACAAAAACAACAACCAGTTCCTGCATTCAAACAGCTTACATGGATGAATATATGTATGAATATATGTATATGCAGAATAAATACAAGGCTTTTCGATTCAAATTATGTAGGAAAAAGGGGCATTAGAAGTTGGCAGGTGGGAGTAGATTCAGGAAAAGCCTCATAGAGGGTAGTGCTTGAGCTGAGTCATCAAGGAAGTGAAACATTCTATGAGGTACAAGTGAAAGAATTCATTCCAGACACAGGGGGAAACACCATATGCCAATGCAGAGAGATGGACAGTAGAGTGCCATAAGTAAAAGAAGACAGTTTGACTGGACCACAGAATGCAGGAAGGCTAGTAATATATGATGAGGCTGAAAATATAGGCTGTGGTCAGGTAATGAAGGACTGGAAAAGGCAAAGAGAGGAGTTTATATTAAATAGAAGAAGCGACTGGTAGTCACAGTAAAGTGATTTGGTAAGATCTGTGGTTAAGGAAAATTACTTTGGAAGATGATTAAAGGGTGGACTGGAGCAAGCAGAGAAATTAAAGCATGAAACACAAGAAGGTTATTGCCATAGTCCAGGAGAAAGGTGAAGAAAAGGTCTAACAAATGGTGCTAACCATGTGAGAAGAGAGAAGGGGATAAATGAGAGAGATGTTGTAGAGTTAGAAATGACAAATTTGACAAACGACTGGATGTATGGGTTACAGGACAGTTAAAAGTTAAGGACAACAGTAAGAATGCAAACCTGAGTGACCGGAAGGATAGTAGTGCCTTTGACAGAAACAGGGAAGTTTCTAGAAGTATAGGAATGGGAGGAAATAAGTTCTGCTTTGGCTATATTAAGTTTTAGACATCTATGGGATATCCAGTTTGAAATGATCAAGAGGTAGCAAACATGGGAATGGCATTCAGAAGAGATGTGGAGATTATTTATATATATATATATATATATATATGTATGTATGTATGTATGTATGTATGTATGTATTTGGTTTGGATATATATAACTGAGTCATCTACATAGAAATAATAATTAAACACATAAGGGTTGATGAACTCACAGAAATAATACAGAGAGAAAAAAACCCAAGACAGAGACTTGGGGAGGTATACCCACAATTAGAGAGATGATGAGACAATAAAAGAGACTGAGAAAGGCTGCTTGAAGAACCAAGAGAGTTCTGTATCATAATAATCCTGAGGAGAAAACAATCAACAGTGTCAAATGCAGTAAAGATGTGAAGAAAGAGAAAGATTAGGCAAAGATAATAAGATATGGCATTTAAGATATACACATCAAACTTTGTTTCATCTCCAAATTTGATGAACATGGCATCTAACCTTTTTTTCAAGCAAGTGATTAATAAAAATGTTAAATGGTGGAGGCAGAGCCAAGATGGCAGAGTAGAAAGACATACATATACTAGCTCTTCCCACACAGCCCATAAAATACCTGTAAAGAAAGACTCTCAACAAATTCTAGAGCAGCAGAAGTGGAAAACAACAGAGTGGAGGAGATTTTGCGCAGCATGGCTCTGGGAGGAGGATGCGAGCAGGCCTCGGGGGCGGAATCCCCAGTAGCAGTAGCAGCTGGTTCGCAGATCCCTCAACCCACAGGCAACAAACGTCAGTGACAGGCTTTTTTCAGCTGGCTGGGAAGGGAGAAGTGCCTTCCCATAGCTCCGGCCTCAGGCCCCTCAAGGGGGCAGGTGAGAGAGAAAACATGAAGCTTACTCTCATCACATTTGACTCAAGGAAGGAATAAAATGCACACTCATTTTGGTATGAAAACCTATCTTACAATACAGGCAAGTGGGGGAGAAGGGGATAAGCAGGGTGGGGGGAATAATGGGAGGGCAATGGGAGGAGGGAGAAATTAGAAGTCAACACTCTTGGGAAGGGACAAGGTCAAAACAGAGAATAGAAGAAATGTGGGGCAGGATAGGAAGGAGGGAAATATAGTTAGTTTTGCACAACATGACTATTACAGAAGTCATTGCAAAACTACACATATATGGCCTATATTGAATTGCTTGCCTTCCCAATGGGGATGAGTGGGGAGGGAGGGAGGAAGAGAAGTTGGAACTCAAAAGTTTTAGGAACAACTGTTGAGTAGTGTTCTTGCATACAACTGGGAAATAAGAAATACAGGTAATGGGGTACAGAAACTTATCTTGCCCTACAGGACAAAAGAGAAGATGTGGATAAGGGAAGGGAGGGATGTTAGAAGGGAGGGCTGACTGGTGATAGGGGTAATTAGAATGCTTGGAGTTTTGGGGTAGGGAAGGGGAGAGATGGGGAGAAAATTTGGAACTCAAAATTTTATGGAAATGAATGTTGAAAACTTAAATAAAAAAAATGTTTAATGGCACAGGTCCAAAAACAGATCTCTGGAGTACTATACTAGGGACTTCCTACTAAGCCTGACAATGAATTATTAACAATTACTCTGAGTTTGGCCAACAAATTCCAAATTCATCTCACTGTGCTATCATCTTTCTAGCCTATATCTATCTTTTGCACAAGAATAGTATTAAAATACTATCACATCCTGCATGAGCTAAGAACAGGCACTTCTCTGGGCCTCAGTTTCTTCATCTTCAAAATGAAAGGATTAGACTAAATGACCATAAGGGCACAACCAACTCTAAATCTATAAGGGATAGGGAACTAGGGATCAGACCTAAGATTTCATTGGTATAGGGAACTCCCAGATGAAGAAACTCTCTACCAAAGCAGGTCAGCACCTTTACTGAAAGGTTAAGTAATATGCCCCGACTTCAAAGCTGGCCCTCCATCTGCTACTCCACAATGCTTAAATGCTTTGAAAAAAATATAGGAAACTTTATCTATTATCATGATTTGTAAAATTTAATAAACCTGCCAAAAAAGAGAATCAGGTAAATCTGGCATGACTTATCCTTGATAAAGTCATTCTCCTTCTATGTGATCACCACTCCCCTTTTTAACTTTAACAATACATTCGAGAATTTCCATAAATCAAAGTCAAGCTCAGTGGCCTATAGCTTGTTCTATTCTATTCTCTGTATATGACATTTCATCTCTTCTCTCTAGCCACTGTACTGTCTGCCCTTCATTCCTCTAACACATTCCTTCATCCCTACATCTTAGCCTTGGGAAGATCAGTGCTCTCCAGATCACTATCCCCACTTCTAGTCTAGGCCTAGAAGCCACAGAAGTAATTACTGTGGAGAAGGAGACCATCTTCCTTGCTATCACCAATACTAACTGCTGATCAACTGCCAGTTATTGAAAGGTAAGTCCAAGAAAGTCAAGCAAGAGTGGCAGCACCAACCAAGTCACTATTCTTGTTTCTAGTTCCACCCTTGTAGCCCACATGTAGGAAAGAAGCTGATGTGAAAAAGGGGCCAGCATCCCCACCAGCTATGAACTAACAACCACTTACAAGTCAGGCAAGCCAGGCTACAGCTGAAGTAGCAAAGCATTCTGAGAAAGACACAGTAGGCATTATGTGTCAAGTAAATCAAAACACTAGCACTACCATCTCCCTTTAGACACTAATGGACATAGCCCAGGATCCTGAATCAAAGAACCACAAGAACAGCAGTGATCCCATATCACTGTCCCTACTTGCATTTTGAGCCCTGCAGCCATTATTGAGGGAAGTAAACACTACAAAGGAGGGACCTACCTTCCTCACCACCACCTTAGTAGCAAGTATGCCCAACAGCTCAAGATATAGCATCACCCCCAACCCCTGCTGACCACCAGTCCTGAGTTGGCCCATCTGGCTTCCATAATGATCATCCTGAGATGAAAATCCTGTGGAGATGCAGCCTCGTAACTGCTTCTGTAGGTACTGAAGTCACAACTAATGAGGACCCAGAAAATAAACTTCTTGCCCGCAAAGCCCTTGTCATGTGAAATAGTTCAGAGACTGAGATAATCTTATCAGTGGAAATGACATTAAAAAAGATTTCATTACCATCTACTTTGTTGCTACAACATAAGGACCATGGGATTTTTCCATTAAGACTTGCAGCAGAAACCTTCCGTATGTGTTGTTTCCCCTATTAGAATGTGAACTCCTTGACAGCAAGGGTTGTCTGACTTTATTATTTGTATTTCCAATGCTTAGAACATAGTACTTAATAAAGTACTTTTTATTTATTAACAATAATAACAAAAGCTAACACTTATATAATCCTTACTATGTGCCAGGCACTGTACTAAGCACTTCACAATTATCATCTCATTTGCTCTTCATAATAAGCCTGCAAGGTGGGTTTTATTCATTCATTCAAATTTGTAGCTTTCTTCTAGGGTCAGCATAAGTGACATAAGAAGCTTTCCCTTATGTCTCAGATACTAGTAACTGCCTACCCCTCCCCCAAAAAATTACCTTCTATCAATTGTTTATATCATTACATATGTTCACGTTATCTACCCAAGCTAGACTGTAAGCTCTCAGAGGACACAACTGTTTCACATTTCTCTTTCTATCCTCTGTGACTAGTATAGTGCCTAAAACTTGAAGGAGCTTAATACTTTCTTGCTTGACTGATTATATACAATACTCCCCTCCCCCTTTGACCTACTTCGCTCACTTGAATAAGGTATGCCACTCCAGATTCATGTTTCAGTTAAGGAGTCTTTAAACTATCAAGTCTCAGTGATCCCTAAGAAGTCAAAATTTCCAGCTTATGAAGGACCTCAAGTTCATCTTGTTTGCTGCCTATGCTTTGCATATTTTCTTAAGAGATATTCGCTGCCACGGGTTTAACTATTGGCTCTAGCTTCTGAATGTCTCTATTGCTATATTTTTTTCCAAGACAGTGTGTGTGTGTTCATCCTCCACTGCCAAAGAAGACCATGCCATCAGAGAAATAATGACATGACTTGCACTTGACTTTCTTTTGAGTGTGTGCAGGTCACCAGCCTCATTTCTCCTCCAGAGCCATCTGAATCCAGTGAGCAGATACCCCTCAGGATGACTGGAGATGACCCAGGATGAAGGCAGCTGGGTGGATATAGCACCAGTGCAGAAGTCAGGAGCACCTGAATTCAAATCTCACCTCGGACACTTGACACTCAATAGCTGTGTGACCTTGGGCAAGTCACTTAACCCCAACTGCCTTTTCCAAGACTATAGCTGCTCTCACTGATAAGGAACCTGACAGACACACTATGTAGGCAGTCTCATCTTTCCTCCATTCTTCAATTTACAGCCCTTTTGATTAGATTTGCACAACTGAAAACAAATACTTTAAAAAAAAACAAACAGACTTCGTTAGGTGTTGTCCATTCTAGGTTTAAGAGACTGGCCTCCCTATATTTTATGTCCAGAATTTCAAATCCCAATCTCAAATGTCATCCACTTGGCCTTGCCACTTGTGCTCCTATGGTCTTAAGTTTCTTGCTCAAGACTTCATACCTTTAGCAATATTTTCTAGGTTCTTCCTCACAGGATCATTTGTGCCGATGTGAGTCACTTGAAGTGGGTAAGACTCATGCATTTTGAAGTCTTAGATGGTTCTCTATCATGTCTTATATTCCTAATAAGCCATATTGTTCTTGACAGGTCAACAAATAGCTTCCTTAGGGATGCTCAGCAGGGACGTACAAACCAGAGCAACTCTTCCTGCTGAATTATTTCAAACCAGAGAAAAACAAAAACAAAAGTAGCAAGAAGTAGTTGGGTGTTAGATTTCTACTTAAAATCTTCCAAGCTAAGGATAATTCTCTTAACATTAAGGTTTTAGCAAGAAGTTACTTCAAAGGGAGCTGAGGACCTTAACCTCATATCTAAGAAAGAGCAGAACACAGTAAGAGGCCAAGAGATCCAGTGAGGAATCCCCAGGGTAGAAAATCAGCATGCAGACTAGACAGAATTGGAAGAAAAGAATTTAAACAGTGTTTGAAATTCATTTGGAGCTATAAGCACCATCATCTGCATGGAACCTTCCCTGATTTCCCAACTTTTAGCGGCCTCCTTTCCAAAATACCTTGTATTTAACTACTTAGAATTTATTTACCTTATATTTGCACTGCATATAATTTTATATGTATTTGTCTCCTCCATTAGAATTTAAATTACTTGACAGGTAGAACTGTTTCATTCTTTGTACTTGCATCTGCAGTGACTATTACTGTGCCTAACATATAGTAGGTACTTAATGAATATTTGTTGCTTGATAATGCTTTGTTTAATATCATTAGTTAAACCACTGGAGGATCCAGAAGGGGACCTTTGGATGGAGGCTTTTCCATAGCTTTTTGAAAAAATAAGCTTGAATATGAACCTCTGATTCTATGTTGATAGTTGTCCTGTGATAAGCACATGAGACTTCAAAAGCTCACAGCAGTTAACAGACTTTTGAATCACTTTATCAAAGCAAAAAAGTTCTATAATGTATCTCTCTCAAAATTTCTTACTACTTGAAAAAAAAGTGTAGATCTTCTCCTGAATAATGTAACTTATGAATACTTTAAAATGTTTATTTTTGTACCCTTTAATGAAGATTCATACACTGCAAAATAAGTGATTTGTCCAGGAAGCAGCATTGCTAGAATTTGAACTTAAGTCCTCCAGCTTCAGAATCAATGTTTTTGGACCAGTACACAGATAACTTGCAAAAAACTCTTATAAGTCATCATGGCTATCAAGGTCATTCTTTGAAAACGGTTGTTTTAGAGATAATAAATCATGTCTGAAAACATCCTATTTTAGTAGAAAAATTATTTAAGCCCTCAAATTTGTAACTAGTTTGTCTAGATTATTTTTTAAAAGTTTGCATATAGAAAATCCATGTGGAGGTTTATATGATAGTTAATGATCAAAAATTCTTTTTAAAAATACTATTAAACAATATGCAAAGCAAGTTGAAAAGACGCAATGCCTGCCTCTACAAATCAGACTGTAATCTCTTGGAGGGCAGAAACAATATCACTTTTTCTTTGTGTCCCTAGAACCAAGCACAGCCTGGAATATAATAGGTGATTAATAAATTCTTGATGATTCATTATTCACAAAAGCTAGCAAGAACGACAATAATAATGGCAAACATTTATAAAGTGATTTACATATGTTACCTCATTTGGTCCTCACGACCCTGGGATACAGATGCTATTATTTCTCTCATTTTATAGATGAAGAAATCTGAAGCTAAAGGAGGTTAAATAATTTGCCCAAGGTCACACAGCTAGTAAGTGTCTAAGCACATTCAAACTCAAATGTTCTTAACCACATGGAAGCAACTGTGTATTTTTCAAAATATTAAAATAATGTAAAACTAAAAAAACAAGTCAGGGAATAAAAGAATCATAGAATTTTAGAAGGATTCTCAGGGATCTTTTGGGCCAACCCCAACCCATTAAAAATTGCCATTCTAACATACCTAACTAGTGCTTACCCACTTTTTGTTTTACAAGTCTCCAAGGTAATTCATTCCACTTTTTCATAGCCCTAATTATTAGGAATGTTCTCCTGACATAAAGTCAGGGGTATACTGGTAAATTTTTAATAAATGGGAAGAAAAAAAAAATATGTGACACACTTTTAAGTTTAATCTGCATTTTTAAGATATTTTGTTACTTTTTAAGTCTAACCACCTATTTTTTGCCTTAAATGACCTTTTGTCCCTTTATCCCTTTCTGTTCTCCCAGTCTATCACCCCTGAACTGATCTCATTTTATATAAGGTTTCTATTTGATCTTCTTTTGGTTTCAGTATTTTATATTTTTGATGGCATTCTTTTCTTTCCTTTGCGCTCTCAGTTTGTTAACATATACCTATGTACAGTAGGTTCTGACATTTCTATTTCTTCTGGTTTTGTTTTTATTTCATCTTGTTCATTGGCTGTTTTATTGATTTTATTTTCTGCCATCTTTTTAACTGGAAAAGTTTGTCCAATTTTACTTGTCTTTTCAAAGAATCAGCTTTTAGTTTTATCATTTCTAGATTTTTCTTACATTACAATTTCTTCTCATTTTTATTATCTCTTCTTTTGTGCTAATTTTAGACCAACTTGTTGGTTTTCTAATTTTTAAATTTTAAATTGCATGTCCACTCCATTAATCCTAACTTTTTTTTTTAAATTTTTAATGGATGTTTGTAGGAATACTTTTCCTCTGAAGATTGATTTTACTGCATCCTAGATATTTTGGTATGTTGTTTATCATTATTGTTTTCTTTCACATAATAACCATTTCTTCTATGTTGTTTTTTTTAACCCACTCATTACTGAAGATTTTATTTTTAAATCTACTTTTGGGCCTGTATCTTTTGTTTGTATTCCCTAAAGTAATTCTTATTGCATTTGCAAAGCATGTATATACTGCTTTTTAAAAATATCTTTGTTCTATCTCACTGCCCTAACCTGATTAATTACTGCAAAAGTTCCATGTGGTATTGAGAAAGTATTATATTCTTTAGCAGTTCCATTCAGAAGATGTCGTAAGTTTTTTTAGTTCTAGATTCTATAAATTTTAGTTCTAGATTTATTCAATCTTATATTTTCATTTTTATCATTCCAGTAGACCGCGAAAACTGAGAGCCAATGAAGTACCTTATTACTTTTACATTAACGTATAGTCTTGTAGTTTATTCATTTTTCCTTTCTGAATTTAGGTTACAACATTTGGATCACACAAACTTAATACTGGTATTACTTTGCATTCATAATTTCTTTAAGCATATGTTTTCTTGCTTATACCTTTTTTATACTGCAAATGTTTGTTTTTGCTTTATCTGACAGCATGACTGGGACTACTGCTTTTTTAAAATTTCCTGATGCATAGTAAAACTTTTCATCTTGATTCTCTGTATGACTTTCATTTTCAAGTGTGTTTAAGGAACAGGTAGGGTTTTGTTTTCTTATCTAATCTGTCATACTTTCATTTTATTATATTATTTCATCCATTCATATATAAAATGAGCCGGGTTTATAATTTCCTCCACTTGTTCTAATATTTTATTCGCAAATTAGGATGTTTTCCTCTATCTTCCTCTAAAAAAAAGTACTTTGTGTCTTCAGTTATTTTAGGTTAATCTAAGATATTCTAATGCCAAGCAGCTCTCTTCTTCTCACTTTCAAGTGCCACCTCTCCATATTTATTTCTTCCTTTAGCTTTTTTTTTTTTTTAATTCTTCCCCTCTATTTTCCTTCTCAGTTAAGTTGACATTTCATCTCCTCCCATGAACTTGTTTTGGTTGTTAGTTTTTAAAATTTCATTTTCTGAACCTTTTCCTAAAAAAGATTTCTATCTCTCATTCTTATCATTATTTAACTTCCCTTTTCTAGACTTTCATTCTTTGATTTATGGTCCTTATATTTTCCTTCTTTCATTTCTGAATTACTTGTGGAATTAAATTTCTAAGATAGTCATTTCTTCAAAACAGTTTCTATGTTATCACCTTGCAAATCTTGTTCTGTGGCTCCATTTTTCTCACTCTTAAGAAAGATCAATTACTGCAGATAATAAAGAGGACACTGGCCCACTGAAAGAATTTTCCTATGTCTTTGACTGTGCAGTTTACCTTTGTCCTCCACTTAGTAATTTTCTCCCCATTTGCCATGAACTCTCTTCATGTTCATGGCTTCCTACTCTTGGCTATCCGTCTCCAATGACTAATTCTCCTTCTCTTGAGGCAGGATGAGTGGTTCTCTTGAGTACCAAATCCCTGCAGATTCCCCCATGGCAGCACTCATCAGTGGTACTCTCTTCACACTACTGAAATAAGATTTTCCCCTTTCTTTTTTCCCTTATTTCAATCCTTCCTTTCCCTTCCTCAAACATTTTCCAGTAGGTTCTCTTTTTCCTGAGAGACTAAAGGAGTTATTTTGACTCAGAGAATATCATATATTCTGCTCTATCTTCTCTCCCTTCCTTCCCCTTCTCTGAGTCTCACAAGAACACCCACAGGTAAGGTGATATGAATTATAGTCCATGATGTTTCAAACATATTTCTCTTCCATAATATCTATTTACCTTCTGTGCTCACTCTTATCTACTTGCATACTTTTACCAAGAATTTTCTTAATGGTCTGTTATTATTTTGTTAATGTTATTCTTGGTTGCTGTATTTGTTTGCTCTTCTTGTATTCCTTTTGTCTGGAGTATCCTATGGTTTCTGGTAGGTAAAGACTAGTCTTGTGTTATTCAAATTTCTATTCCTTTACATATGAAGATATTTCTTGGTCATCTGCAGAATTTGTTTTTTGTAAATTACTTTTAGAGTAGAACCGTTAAATTTAACCACTATATTTTGGAGTCTGCAGCACAGGATTTTTTTTTTCCTGAAGACAATCTGTTAATTCTTTTAACTGGTACTTTGTTTTCTATGTTCAGAGTTTCTGGGCAGTTTTTTGTACTTCTTCTTGAACTATAGAGTTCAGGTTTTTTGTCTTGTCACGTTTTTCTGGGGGACTTATAAGTTGTTTCTACTTATCCTGTTTTCGGGGCTATTGTTTTGCTTGTATGAATATTATGTTTTCTTTGAATATTATTGCTCTTTCCTTCTCTTCTTCCAGATTATCTTTTACTTCCATTACTTGCATATATTTGAATTCCCAAGCAGTTATTAACTCTTTTGTTTCTTTGGAGAGACTTGCCCCTACAAATTCAAGTTTTTACTCTGATAATTACTTCTGCTGTGAAGGCCTTAATTTCTGTTGTCAAAATTCTTATTTCTCTTTTAAACCAATCAGGAACATTCTACTCTGGTTTCATGTTCTCTTCAGAGTCTACAAGCTTCCTCTACCTCATTAGGTGTCAATTCAATGTCCTCTGTCTTATATTTATTCATAGATGCCTAGATTATTTTGGCTGACCTGGAAGACTTATTGTCTTCTATGATTAATATCTTACCTGTGGTTTATTTGCTTATTCTCAAGGTTTTTAACCGAATTTTCTTCTCCCTGATTTTTCTGATCATTTCAGTTGTTTTCTCCTTCTTTTCCCAAATGCTCATTTTCTGATTCTTTATCCTTTTAGTTTCCCTAGGGAAATGGGCCCCAAAGCTTCTTTTCACACTGGGCAATTCACATTTCAGTGGCCTTAGTCCCTTTCCCACGTGACTTCTCAGGGGACAAAACTGGCCCAAACTGAATGCTATGTTTTTTTCCCTCATGTGTGGAGGGTCACATATACACATGTCCTACTCTAGTTGCCTCTGTACCTTTCTTCTATGATTGAGCTCTGTTGTGACACAGAGCACTACCTCACTGTTGTCCCAGTTACAGTGCCTTCTTTTTTCCCCTGATCAAGCTGGGAAACATTAGAGTTATGTTCTGCTGCAAGCCTGTGGGTCTACTCTCCCAAGGAAGGCAATAAGGTGCCAAATGAGCAAGGTAGGGATTAAGGATTAGTCTTCTCTGCCAGTACTTGATTGAGTTGTTCCCTAGTTAGGGTTCTTGGTGTCCTAGACAGTGAAGACAGCTGAAACTGCTTTATCTCTTGCATAAGTTTATATTTTGAAGAGGCTTAAGAGGCTATAAGGACTAAAGAAAAGATTTGGAGCTCTCTATCACACCATCATCTCTTTTTATCTACTGGCTCCTTCCATGATGCCAACAAAGATGCCCAGGTTCTCCTTCATCCATAAAATATAAAATTTTACTTAGTTCTATCAACCCACCCCCTCAAGCTATTATCCTGTGCTCTCCTTTTAGAGTCAAATTCCGAATGCCATCTACCTTTATTGCCTTCCTCCTTGACCTCCTACTCATTTAACTCCTTGAAATCTTGCCACTCAATTGAAACTGCCCTCTTTATGACAGCTAAATCTGACAGTCTTTTCCCCACTTTCCATTCTTTTTGATCTCCCTTAAACAACTTAAACAAACACTGTTATACCTTTTTCCTGGATAACTGTTCAATTCCCTCTAGCCCCTGGTCTCCCCTCCACTTGGTATGGGCATCCTAAAAGCTGTCCTGTCTTGGGATCTCTTCTCTCCACACTCATTCTTTAGTACCCATGAAGTTCATTTATTATCTGTATGAAGATAACTCCTAAATCCATATAGCCAGTCTCCCATCACAACTCAGTATGTCTAAAAGTGCATTTCTTTTCCCTTAAAATGTATCCCTCCTTAAAACTTTCCTAGTGTTCTTGCCCCTGGAACAAAATACAAACTCCTCTACCTGGCCTTCCATAATTCCACCTAAAATCAAACTAGAATACCTGATGTTCTCTAAATTCATACCATCTTACCTGTCTATACTTGGTCTGTTCCCTAAATTTGTTCTTCTCTATACATGGTCTGTTCCCTATATTTGGAATTTGCTCCCTCCACAGCTGCTCCTTAGAATCCCTTGCTTCCTTCAAGTCTCAGCTCATGTACCACCTCCTACACAAAACCTTGCCTTATGCTACAATGGTCTCCCCTTCCTCAATTTACCTTGTCTCATACTTATCTGTGTACATGTTATATCTCACCACCCTCCATAGAATGTAATATGAGCCCCTGAAAGACAGTGACTTCCATTTTTTTCATTATATCCTTGGCATTTAGCACACTCTCTGGTCCACAGCAAATGCTTAATAAAAGGGTTTTTTTTTATTGTTGTTACTGAACATCTTAGTTTCACAATCTATAAAGTGATATACATCATCTTCACTGAGCCTCTTATAGATTCTGTGAGATATGCAAGACCAATATTATTATCCTTGTAGTAGTGATGAGAGAGCACATTTAAAGAGATTAAGTGACTTGTTCATGCTAGGAAGTGGCAAGGATAAGAACAAAACGCCTTTCATATTCCCACAATAACCTTTTTTTTTTCTGTGGGGAAAAACTGTTGGCTGTGGAGTTAGAGAATCTGGGTTTAAATCTTAGTTCAGTAATTTCACAGCTTTGTGCCCTAGGGCAGGCACTTAACTTCTCTGGGCCCTAATTCCTCTTCTGTGAAATGTCGGGACTAGACAAGACTGCCTCTAAAGTTCCTTTTATATGTCTATATAACCATTACTTGGTCCTATGACACATTATTTCTTCAAAGATAATTTATCTCAACCTCCCCACCCCACCCCCATCCTCCAGGAAAGTACAAAGTCATTCTATGAAGCAATCTTTTCACACTGAGTCATATTTGCCTTAATTACCTCCTGGCACTAGCATCCACTATTGGAAAAAAAAAACAGATTTTCATATCAAAACCATTTGTCCACATCCTTTTACTTGCTTGGCTGTGGGTACCTTAAAAAAAATCTGCTCTTTAATTCTGACAATGGAAAACCTCAAATAGTTTCAATAAGATACTGAAATCCGTAAAGTCCAGCCAAAATTTCCCTTTCTATTGCTACTTTATAATCTCTATATCAGCATGCAGAAATGATTGGTACAGAGCCTCTTTTCAAGTATTACAATTTTCACATTTCCAATAGAGGGGTGCGTGAGTCTCCTATTCAGTTGTCAAGCATTTAGATAACAAAAATTTCTCTCCTTTTGATTTTTTTTTTTGGTCATTATGTGGTCTTGAAATAACTCAGCAGTAATTTTACCCATGCTGTGACTTTCAGTCTCTTTTAGAGTTAGGAACAAAAATAAGCCTTTGGTTGAAAAAGGAATGAAGGAGAAAACTAGTATAAAACTAGTAAGAAAATTAATTTTTAAAAATCACCCCAGTAGAAAGAGATAAAGCAACAATTAAATATATACATATTTTATATATAATTTATATATATAATATAATATATATTATATATTACATATATTATATTATGTATATATTATATAATATAATGTTCTTTTTCTATCTTCAAATAACCTTTACTTGCTTTTTTCCCCTTTTCTATATTTTCTATTATATAGCTACCATGTGTATTTTCCTTTCAGTGCACAGAATTGCAGAGCAAAACCCCAAGGTCATTTAACTCATTTTCATTCCACTAGCTAACATACCTAATTCCACAGGGATAACTATATTTATAATCTCCAAAGAAAATATTTTGCACAGTGATCTGCACTGATGTCTACAGATCTTCAAATTTTATGTCAAATCTAATTGCCTGCTGTGATTTGTCTTTTCTAATTTTTTATCACCAATTTCTCTTCTCAGATACTATTTAACACAGACATTTGTCTGTTATGCTACTCCATTTCTCCTACATTAGATTAATACCAAAAATTCTTAACATTGAGAGCCTAGAAAAAATGTCTCTTCAGGCTATTTTTACCTTTCTTATCAGATAATGAAAACTCTGTAACCAATTTTCTTTCCCTTTTTGCTTAGGCTTCCTGCAATTTTCAAAGTTCAATTTGTTGCTTGACTATAGTAACTACTCATGCCAGGTAACACAAGAGAGTGTGTGTGTGTGTGTGTGTGTGTGTGTGTGTGTGTGTGTGTGTCTGTGTCTGTGTCTGTGTCTATGTGTGTGTGTGTGTATGTATTTCTTTTTTGCTCCTTTTAACTTCTATCATTTCAATGATACTTTCAGGTGTCCTGTAATATATATCATAAATCAAAATAATGTCATATTTC
Organism: Notamacropus eugenii; assembly: GCF_028372415.1. NCBI lineage: Eukaryota > Metazoa > Chordata > Mammalia > Diprotodontia > Macropodidae > Notamacropus > Notamacropus eugenii. Next base: position 147,596,716 of record NC_092876.1, on the reverse strand, counting down.
TACAGTTTTAAAATTTTTATACAATGTTTCATATGGTTTTAACATTGTACATAAACTAAAATCCCTCTTAAAGAAAAATATGATTCTTCAAATAAAGACCTTCTCTCCCAAGAATGAAAATTACTTGAAGGTAAGAACTTCATCATTTTTTTCATCTCGGTACCTTCAATGCTTACAGTAGTACTTTGCATATAATACATATTAAATATAAGTTTAATGAACTGAAAGTTCCCTTCTGCTGCAGCTCTCCAACCATCTTCAAGCTATGCCTTCTAGCCTCTTTTCAGTTCCCAATGAGATTCAGTCTTCTTGACTAGTGAGTGTTTAAACTGCCCAGACCCACCAAGATGCAGTCATTTGATCATATGAATGCTAATCCAACCCCATCACCCACTCTTGCCTCCCTCTAGCTCTAGGAAAAATAATCCAAACAAAATTTATTCTAGGAAAGATAAATAAACTGCCCTATGGTTCCACTCACTGTCTCTGGGATTTACCAGTACAAAATCCCCTACAACTTTATGTGCTGTCTTCCCCTATCACAATGTTAGCTCCTCATGGGTAAATCCTGTGTTTCTTTTTGTATTTGCATCCCCACTTCTTGGCACAAAGCCAGGCAAACAGTAAACACTTAATAAAAAAGATATCTTCATTCATCCATTTTCAATTTAGCAATTACCATATTCTCTTACATAAAGTTATCCAACACACTCTGTTATTTGCATTCTTATTTCCTCTCTCCATGACTATCCACTATCCATATCCCTGGCCTGGAATACTCTTTCCTTGCCACAGTCTCACAGAAATCCTCTCCTTTTAAGATGCAGCTCCAGAACCACTTTGTGAATCTTTGCCTAAGGCTCTCAGGAACCTTGCCTGCTCTCAATTGCACAGATACTAAACTACTTTGTGTTTATTTTTATTTATTTTAAACATTTTATTCTGTATATAACACATGTACTGGTCAACTCTTCTGTAAGGATCTAAACATATTAAAAATGAGAAGATGTTTCTTTTGGTTTTTGGTACTAGAACACCTTGTATAATAATTCCTAGCACTTAATGAATGCCTACTGACTGATTTCCCAAAGCATTAAAACTTCATGAGGACAGATATTTTACTTTTTTACATACACATACACTGCACGACACGTGGGCTCAAATCCCACTTCAGACATTTACTAGCAGTAATCTCTCTAGGTCTCAGTTTCTTTATCTGTAAAATGAGGTGACTGACGTCAATGGCCTCTAAGGTGCCTTCCACCTTGAAATCTATGATCTAATTTTTTTAAGACAGTTGTTCTTCCTGACACTAAGTGAAGTGATCAGAACCAAGAGAACATTATATATAGTAAAGAGCCAGTGTGTGAGGACTGTATTTGATAAACTTAGCCCTTCACAGCAATGCAAGGACCTAAAACATTTCCAAAGCACTCATGACGCAAAATGCCATCCACATCCAGAGAAAGAACTACAGAGTCAAAATGCAGAATGAAGCAGACTGTTTTCTCTTTTGTTATATTTTGGTTTTTCTCATGGTTTCTCCCATTCATTTTATTTCTTCTATGCAATATGACTAATGTTAAAATGTGTTTAACAAGAATGTATGTGTAGAACCCATATAAGACTGCACGCCATCGTGGGGAGGAAGAGGGGAGGGAGAGGGGAAAGAAATTTAAAACTTATGGAAGTGATTGTTGAAAACTGAAAACAAATTAACTATTTAAAAAAGATAGTTACTCTTCATCAACTATATTTTTGAACAATGATCACAAATGTTATAGTTTTCTGAACTGTCCTAAAATTTTCTATATCTTACCTACAAATATAAGGAACAAAATTGTACTCAGAATATACAGCAATGAAACATCTTGAAGTCAATGGCTAAAACTCCAAATGTGTCATTTTCCATTTAATGTAAAACATAAATTTATTGATTAGAAATTCTATAACAGAGTTAATGGATATTAAATTCCTCTCCAGATTAAAATATTAATACTTGAGCATAATTCTGTTGTTTTTCTTCTAAAGAATTTAACACAGATCAGCATGTCACTATTAACAATACCTCTTTCTTCTAAGCAATTACTTCTCATCTACTTTTGTTTTCTAGCAAGCCAAATGTCTAAACAGGAATATACTCATTTACATTTTCCTCCTCACCTACTTCAACACATTTCCCCTTGCTTATAAATTTGAAGTTGAACCAATGATTTGGTGACTATATATGAGTTAATATAAATTACAGAAAGTGACCAAACAACCAACCTATTAGCTTATTACTGAAATACTATCTCATATTATTTATCCTCCCAACATATCTTCCCAAGGCATTAATTATTTATCATACTTTATAGATGAGGAAGCTAGAAAACAAAAGCACAAGTTCTTAACTTAAAGTTACATAGAAATTCAGTGGCAAAACAACTGAGCCCAGAATTGAATCTCCTGTCTATGAAATCATTTGTAAAAAAAAAAAAAAAAGTAATGTTTATGAAACAGGAAAATAGGCCACCTCTATTATTTAGTGTACGACACTAGAAAAAAATGTTTCATCTCTGGGCCTTAATTTCCTCATCTATAAAATGAAGGAGGTTGACTAGATTTCCTGTCTAATCTAAACCCTAGAGTAATAATATCTGACATTTAGATAGTGTTTTAAATTTTACACACTACTCTACATTGTCTTATAACAAACCTGTGAGACAAGTACTGTTGGTATCATTTTAGAGATTTAAAAAAAACTAAAGCTTTAAGAGATATATGATTACATAATTAGAAAATGTTGGAAGTAGGATCTGAATTTATGTCTCTCCTGTGTCCAGCACTCTTTACATCAAACTGTATAGGAGTTAATATTGAGGCAGAGCACAAATTATTACTAAACATTGCTAAAAAAAATGTGTAAGTTACAAATTCACAAAAAAGCTGTTCTAATAAATGATTATAAGTTCTACTTTTCTAAATTGATTTTACAATTTTTAAAAGTTATTTTGCAGCCATATAGCTATAACTAGGATACAAAAACTAACCTGAATTTCTTCCCAAATGTCTTCATCCAATACAGTAGCTGCTGTATGATGCTGCAGTGGGACTATCAAGCAATGCCCTTCAGTAAGTGACTGACAATTGGGCAAGCATAAGTAAACCTAGAAAGAGAAAAAAATTAAGTTATAATAATTAAATGTTAATGCAATTTATTTTCATTTTCAAATTGATATCTTTTGATCTTATGTTTAATTCAAAATATATTCCTCTCCAACTCCCTTACCCAAAGTGCCACTGTTTAGTCATTTCCCAATTAAATTTTATCTACTTTTGTTTCCAGTCACTTTTTTTTTACAGGAAAAATAGGTTTACTGGAATGTCTTTAGTCACAGTTGAAAGTAGCAGTACTGAAAACATTAGTTTCTCCATAAATATATGGAAACCATTTCCAAAACCTAAATTTTTTACAGGAGAAAAATTATACATTTTGTAATCATTTGTAATCATTAACTAAATGCCATCCCTTTTTACATAATGTTTTGTCTCTTCCCTCTCACCCTATCCCTGAACTTCATGCAATAAATCCCTACCTCTCTAGTTTACAATAGGAAATTGTGTTAAATTATAAATATCATCATCAATATTTAACTCTATATACAAATAATGTATTGGCAAATGTCTACTTTCAAGTTAGATTCCTATAACATGGCAAATTTTAAAATAAATTAATGAGAGGATAATTAGGTGTCAAGAAGGAGGCTAATGGGGAACTGGTCAAAAATCCAATTTGAACTGGACAAGTGCCTTTATGCTTAAGAAAAAAACACTTTTGAAAGCCAAATACATATTTCATTAAATTATGCAGTAATCTTCTTTTTCTTTTAACTGTCCCAGAATTGTCCCAACATTTTACTGAAGATCTCTAGTCACTGAATCAAGTCTGATATTTCAAGACAACAGAGGAATAATAATCACTAACAAAAGAATAACAGCAACCATAGCCATGAGGGCCTTCATTTTGCATCCACGCCACCAAATTTGTCTTCCAAGCTGTTTAGATCTGCTGCAAAAAGCTGCAGCATTATTTGAAAAGTTTTCTGATCAGACTCTCTGCTCATCCAGTCTCTCTCCTCTTTCAATCACTTCTGTAATATTCTCTTGTATGACATCGGTTACTTCATCCACCTGATTGTGTACATGCCTAATCTGGTCATTCCAAGGTCCAAAGTTTGGTCCAGATGGGCTCCTTAGGAAAAAAATCCTCTTCTTCATCTGATTCTTCTTCCAAAAGATTTCTCCTTTCATTTTTCACAGAACTAGTGGACATCATCATCATTTAGGTGGCGCTTGAATTTAGGAAGCATCTTTATTACTCAAAAAGCTGTTTTCCTTTTCCCAACTTTAGGAGGCAAATATATACCACTTGGGTGTCCAATGGGAAGCCTCTAAGTTGCCCCTCAGAGCCAGGCCAGGCTCGGCCAGGTCCAACCAGGCAGAGCTAGGGTCTAGTCGCTTTTTAAGCACAATTCCAAATGCAACTTACCTTCAAATGCTGAAGTTTTCAATTAGCATTCAGATTCAATTGGGAGAAAAAATGTCAAGCTGATCTTCATGTCAGTTAAATATTACTATCTACTGTCTCAACTAGACTAAGAGTGTAGTAAGGCAATGCTATTACTCCTCTTACCTGATTCTCTAACAAACTTTATATAGCACCTGTTCCAAATTTCTCCTCAAGCTTCCCACACCACCCCCTAGACACAATTCACTCTCAACTCCTTCTACATTGCTCTACAACATCTCAAAATTTCTTGACATCATCCTCCATTTTCTCCTCCTTTATTCCAGTTGCCAAGAAAAATATGGCCTGTATCCTCCACATGGCTAATCCCTCTACTTGTACAAACAATTCCATCCCTTCTCACTTTCTTTTGACAGACTGCCATTACAATCATCTCCTCCTCCCTCCGACTTACATTCATGTGCCTCTAGTCTGATTCTGTCTCTCTTTCACACACTCACACACATACTCACACTCACTCTCTCTCTCTCCTTTAGTCTCTTCCAATTTGTCTCATTTCTTGCCCCATTCTTAAAAATCGCTTACCTGACCTACCTTCCCCTCTAGCTATCTATCTCTCCTCCACTTCACAGCCAAACTACTAGAAAACTGTCTATACTCACTGTCCTTATTTCTTCTCTTCACTTTTCACCTGTTTGTAACCTGCCTTTCAATTTCATGACTCAGCTCAAATTCTTCACTCTTAAGTTACCAATCATCTTACTTGACAAATATATCTTTTGTTTCCTCTCATCTTTCTGCAGCATTTGATGCTATTAATCACCTCTTCCCAGACAGTCTTTCTGCTCTATGATTTTGTGATACTTCTCTCTCAATTCTCCTGTAACCTGTTTGACTGTTTCTTCTCAGTTTCCTTTTCTGGATCATTATTCAAATTCATCCCCTAACGGAGGGTGTACCTAAATCTCTGTCCTAGGACTTTTTCTCTTATTATCTTTTTTCTGGCCCTTCAGCTCACATGCAGCAGCTAGGTGGCAGAGTACAATGCCATGCCCAGAGCCTCATCTCAGGATGAAGCCTCATCTTCCTGAGTTCAAATCTGGCCTCGGCCACTTACTAGCTGTATAACCCTGGGCAAGTCACTTAACCCTGTTTGCCTCAGTTTCCTCATCGGTAAAATGAGCTGGAGGAGATGGCAAGCTGCTCTAGTATCTTTGCCAAAAAAATCTCAAGTGGGGTCACAAAGAGTTAGACACGACTTAAATGACTGAACAACAGTTCACATTGTTCAATTACCACAACAGCAGATAAAATCAAAATATATATAAACTACATATCCAGCATAAGTTCTGCTTCCAAATTCTAACTGTACATACAACATAGGCATAATTGCCTATTAGATATTTCAAAGTGGATGACCTTTAAGCATCTCAAAAACATTTTTATAAGAGTTATTGCCTTTCCCACAAAATCCACATTTCTTCCCCACTTCTCTATTTCTGTTGTAGAAATGGAATAAAATACAAAACTATGAAATATCAAAAAAAATATTTTTTTCTGATTCAGTAAGTTTTCTGTTTTCATACCTTAACACCTATTGCAACAACAAGGTGCTTGGGAAGCTGAGAACTATCAAAACAATACGGACATTTCTCCATTTGTGCAGCGAGCTTCTGATGCTCTGAGATTGCTTTTTTCTTCTGCTTTTCCTCATCACCACCAAAACATTCCTTCTTGGCTGCTTTTGAGACAAACATGTCATCCAAACTGTAATAGTCTTTATCAGTTTTTTCGGTAAGCTGAAAACACAGAGAAAATTGTGTTAATATCTGAGTAAAAAAATAAAAGTCATATTTGAAATTTTATTGTATTCTAACACAGAGAACTTGTAGCTGAAAAACAGTGATATCATGTGGATGAATTAAAAAAGAAATACTGGAAATCAACTATAAATATGTAAAAGCTCAGATCATATGGAGCTTCAAAATGTCCCCCAAAGATACTATATGAGTAAAAAGGAATAAAATTATTATATAATGAAATAAATTTTTATGAACATATACTGCCTATGACATTTCAAATATGCATTTTAAGACTGAAAACAAATCTTTCCCCCCCACCCCACCCCCACACACACTCAATACATTCCCCAATCTAAAAGTGATAGTTGCTAAATAATGGGATGAGATAAACATTATAAAATTCTCCATTTTCTTCATGGATGGATGTATGAGGGATGGAGCAGAAGTCACAGGGGGAACAGAGAGACAGAAAAAGCTTTAAACAATACTATTGTCTTTCTGGGGTAGTCGTGCTAAAAGTGAACTGTCTAATCATTTTTCAAGGTCTTGTTTTCATTTCTGTAATACTATAAAAAATATTATTGTGTGATCTAGAGTTCCAAGATGGCATAAATGTAACTGAGTCAGACTATTTTCACTTTGAGAGTATTTAGCTGAAAAACAATTAGTAGTTATATTATACAAACTAGTCTTATACCTCCAAGAAGGTCAATTATAAGAAGAAAGTCCCCATATACAACAAATATTTATAATAATACTTTTTGTGATAGAAAAAAGATTAAAACAAATTAAGTGTCTACAGACTGGGGAATGAAAAAACAAATGGTGCAATGTAATATGATGTTATTGTGCTACAGGAAATGATGCATGAGATGACTACAGAGAACCATAGAAAGATATGCATGAACTGATGCACAGTGAACTAAGCAGAGTCAAGAAAGCAACATACATAATAAGACAACAACATAAATGTAATGAAGCACTTCATACAAAAAAAAATCAAAAATGAATGTTGCAAAATTGTAAAGAACACACGACTTGAAAGAAAAGATATGAGAGGCCATCCTCAAGCCACCCCTTTGAGCACGTGGGATATCCACATGTACACTGTATATGTTTTGTTTTTAACTTTTTCAATGTACATCTCTTATCAGTTGTGCTGAACCCTTTCCTCTTCTTTTTCTTTTACTTTTTTTTTGGTCTTAAAAATGATATTTGCATTTTGGAATGGTTCCACTGGAAAAGGGATGAATTCTGGTGAAAACTATATGGGGTAAAAACAAAATCCATCAATAAAAAAGAAAGTGAATATGCCAGCATATATGTTCAGTCATTTTTCAGTCATGTATGATTCTTCATGAACTTATTTGGGTTTTTTTGGCAAAGACTCTGGAGTGGTTTGCCTCTTCCTTCTCCATCTCATTTTACAGATGAAGAAACTGGGGTAAATGTGGTTTAAATGATCTGTCCAAGGTAGCAAAGATATTAACTGTCAGGCCAGATTTGAACTCAGAAAGAGGAGTCTTTCTGACTCTAGGCTCAGCACTTTATCTACTGTACCATCTAGTTGCACTGTACCAGCATAGAATCATATGCCAAAAATAACAGATTACTCAAATGCATTCAAACTGCTTAGACATCCATTTATGTGTATAAGTTATTTTAATTCACCTTTCCATTTTCATAATATAAGGCTAACTCTTTTGACATCATATTAAAAACAGGGGAAAATCTACAGTTAAAGAAATATGAACAAATAAAGGAATATCATTTCCCTCCTAATACTACTTTGTATTTCTCCATTTCAACTGGTACCATAACCTCCCAGTCACTGAAGTTTGAAACTTCAGACATATTTGAACTCTTCCCTACTACCCACCCCCAAATCCAATCAGGTGTCTCAAGAAATCCATGGCTTTCCCAGTCACCATGATAGTAGTTTTTATCCCCCATCATCTCCTGCTGTTGATAACGTAATAGCATCCTAACAGGTCCTTAAACTTCTACTTTCTTCCTCAAATCCAATCTATATATTGTTACAGTTTAATCTTCCTCAGGCCTAGATCTGATTTTGTTACTCCTTTGCTTAAAATACTTCAATGGCTCCCTACTACCTACTAAAAAAGGGGGCGAGGGGAGTGGGGTGGAAAAATTCATTAGACTGACTACAAAGGCTTTTCTACAATCTGAATGCAAACTAATTTTCCAACATTATTAAACACCTTTTCTTTATCATGTACTTTAAATTCTAGACAAAGGAACCACTTCCATTCTTTTTGTACTGGTCAGACTCATATGCCTCTATCTCAGATGAGGATCTGAGGTGTTCTACTTCCTGAAATACTCTTCTTTCCAGGCTAAATTCTGGTATCAACTTTCATTGTACTAGCTGAAAATATTTTTTTTTCACCTTGGATTTCTCAGTTGATGATCAACACCCCGCCCCCCCCCAAATAGCTTGGAATGCTTTGTCTTTGTAACTCTAACACCTAGCAAGTACCTGGCACATAGTACAGTTATCCCTTCCACATCACAACGTTCCCTATCCTGGTTTCAATACATCACAGACTGGCATAAGAAATTAAAAGGGAATTTTGGGGGAGTTATGCAGAAGCCACAGATGCCACGCAAAGTCCAACAGATGATATAAAGCCTGTGGCCAAACAACCCAAGTTTTACAATAAGGTACTGTAAACACCCCATAAAAGAAAAAATTCAAACTTCTTCTTTGGTACAAGGGAGGGCCAAAAAATTTTACACAGATGTTCCAGATCACAGGGGCTACACAACTCTAAGCCCTGAGATGTGGAAAGGATATTTATGGATTCTTAATAAATATGTACTGATAGATGAAGCAATTTGAGGTAGAGGCAGTGTCTTGTTTATTTTTGCATTTCTCCAACACCTGACATTTTATACATACTAAGTAATTAAACATTTGATGAAATCTTTTGGTCAGGTTTATGCAGGACACGCCACTATGACTTTGCCACCATGACCTCATCTCACACACATTTTCTTACCTAGCTTTAATTAAATTACAGTCAATGTGAAACACAATACATTTGGGAGATATTCATTCTGTGGCAAAAATTATTTTCTGGAACAGTGCAAAATCTAATAGAAAAGGGTTCATCTCTTCAAGAAGGTTTAATTAGGAAAAAATCAAATCAAAAGCTTACGTATTTCTCATGATTTCAGGATACTGCCTTTACAAGTACAATTAGTAATCTTGATTACAAAGATTGATTTTTAATGACACTAAAAATTCCAATAAAAAAACTTTACATTTCTGTTTTTTGCTGTAAAAGTTTTAACATGCAATGCTGTTAGTAATGCTTTATATCTTTTCAATTCACACCTCTTCTACACTAGACTAACAATAAAAACAGGAAGCTTATACAGTAGTAAAGATCTTCCAGGTATATGAAATCTCTCCATAACAATAAATGAAGCTGAAATTTTAAAAGATAGGTATTTTTTTACTGATGTCATTTATTTTAATTCAGGGAATAAGAAGTTATCCTCAATCCATAAATTTTAATCAAGTACCTTTGTCATTAGTAGCATAAACATATGACAGTCTTTGCATGGCATGATATAGTGAGAAATGAATCATTCAATAAAAAGAAATTAAATTTATTTACCAACCAAAACAAGATGCATTGCAATTGTTTTTTGAAAGGGTATGAAGGCTCAACAAAAAGGCAATGTGACATGATGCGTACAGAGCACATCTTAAAAGTCAGGAAGACCTGGATTGAAGTCCTAAATGATTCATCCAAGTAATGCAAACAAGGTTAAATCACCTAACCTCTTAAGACTGCAGGTTACCCAAGCAATAGAATGTATACAAGCAAAGAAAATTTCCACAGAAACTCTCTTGCACCAAAACCAAAACCTTATAAAAGGGAGAAGACAACCACCTAGCTGATTTAATCTTAAAAGGTGCAGAACACCAAAATGCCAACCAGTCACCACCACCACAACGTTCTAGTCAGGCATAAATTCCATCTCTTTATGGAGTTTTTTTTCCCCCTTAGTCATTAAGAAGCTTTTAGCCATATTGAAATGAAAAGTATCCCTAACAGGAGGTGCCATTGATAAACTCTGCGTACTTCAAAATTTTATCTTGAGATGAACCTGCTCAGGATTAATAATAAGTACCTTGGGAATAATGGTAAGGTTCAATTATAAGCAACTTAATATTCAATATATTGCATACTACACGTTGTGTCAAAGTCTTTAAGTACGTAATGATAAAAGTATGAAAAATAAGACAGACATCTTAAAGCAAGGAGAAATTTGATCTCATAGGTAGAACAGAAATCTGGTGAGATGAGACCCATACATAGAATATGGTTCTGGAAAGTTATTTTATTCAAATGAAACAAGATAAAAAGAGAAGGACATAAAGTAAACCTTTATGAGAAGACATATTCTCTTGGCAGCTGGTTGGTGCGATGAATAGAGCACTGGCCCTGGAGTGAGGAGGACCTGAATTCAAATCTTGACTCAGACACTCAACACACTTACTAGCTGCGTGACCCTGGGAAGTCACTTAACCCCAACTGCCTTGCCTTCCCACCCCCAAAAAATAAATAAATAAATAAAATTTTAAAAAAAGAAGATATACTCTCATGGAGGGAACTGCAGAAACCACAGGAAAAAAGTATAGAAGAACATATCTGGATGAAGACGAATGAAGACAGAAACAGAAGTGGGCATTTTTGATAGAATACTCCTACAAATCACACAGACAGACACGTAAATAACTTAAGAAACTGGGATGGAGGGGGGAGAATTCTGGCAAAGTGTGCTAGATTCAAGGAACGAAAAAAGTAGTGATGAACTGCCTTACCTATTCAGGTACCATCTCCTATATTTCTTTTTTCTGTCTCTTCTACAAAAGCATTATATGAGTATCTAATTACAAAGATACAAATATGATCATGGCGTTCCATAGTTTTGATGTCTAAAAATTTGGTAACTCTCACAGAATTTGAACTTAGTACATTTGCCTACTTACTAACAAACAGGTAAATTATTACCTGAGCTGCACTCAGTGAAGCTAATAGGTTCTTGATTTGACTAAGTAATAATTCATCCTTCAAAAGGTAGAGGAAGCATTAAGAATAAATTTTATTCTAGATGTGATTCTTAATAACAAGAAGCAAATAGTTGCTTGCTTAAAATGATGTGAAGGTTTTGGGGACTGATGAAAGAGAAAAAGAATGAAACACACAAACTCTAGAACTTGACTTTGATTGCTAGCAAAACTCTACAGTGTCTGACTAAAAAAATAATTAATGAGTGCCTAGCACAAAAAATGATGATACAAAAGAAACAACATGACTTCATCAAGAACAAATGACATCAGATTAATCTTACTTCAGTTTCTGGTCAATCTCTGTAAGCTTACTGAGACCAGACATTCAATTCTGTCTTTATAACCACAATACCTACTATTGGGCCTCACATAAAGTAGGAGCTCTATAAATGCTGGTTTATTAATTCCATTCCCATGCCCCAGCTTTCTAGCTTCCTTTTATGTTTCATCTTCCTTCATTAAAATGTAATCTCCTTGAGAACAGGGACTATCTTTCTTTTTATTTGTTTTTATTTGTATACGCAGTGCTTAGCACAGTGCCTGTCACAGAGTAGATGCTTAATAAATATTTACTGAATTAAATTGCTTAATACCCATGGTTTTGATAAATGAAGATCTAAAAGAGGTCCTATACTTCCTTGCAATCATTCCTATGTCACATCATTGCCAAGTTTAAATTGAGATGAAATCTCAATCTAACCAATATGAAACAGGAACTCTTAGATGACACACTTAGTCTTAAAAACTCATCTCATGCTAAATCACACACTTCTGTCATGCTTAAAGATCAGTGGATATTCAAATGTTCTCTGATTGGTATATTATAATTTTAACTACTGATATAGCATGCCAAAGAAGATTAAGAAAAAAAGTTGAACTCCACACTAAAATCTCACTTCGATGAAAACATGGTAATTAAAAAAATTTCTTTAGCTACTGGATTTCAGTCACATATGTTGATTTTAAACTTATCATTTTCAAAGTCAATTCTAGAAATGGGAATATGTTATTTGAAATCTATAGGCAGGTTTATATAAGAAGACCCACTTTTATACAAAGGATGTTTCTTTTGAAAAAGAATCTACATCAACTTGGCCCAGCAAACTGATATTGTGACATAAAGTTCCAAACAACACAAAATGCTTCTTACACAAAGAATGGAAGTGGATTTGCTGACTGGTATCCACTGCAATACACAGAACAAGAATCTGTGACCCACAATTGACCCAAATCTCAAAAAAGCTTTTTCTAATTACATATTTTCAGTGCATAGTGCTGCTTACCCAGGAACTGGAAAATAACTGTTAATACAACTGACCTTGAAAAATGAGATACACCTATGCCCATGAAGAGGCTTTATTTTATAACACATCATGAAGCATTCTAAGTTATGATCACCATAGTCCTTATCTCTTAATAAAGATCATGTGAACAGCATTATGCATTAGAGAACCGTTATCATTTTCTCACTCTACTTATAATACTTTAATAATTTAATAAAAATCACATTCTATTCATAACCATCCCAAGAAATACTCAAGCACTCATTTTTCAGATGAGATTAATGGAAGCACAAATTAAGTAGCTTTCCTCCATGGGTTGTGTAATGAATCAGTTTAGAAAAGACTGAATTGGTAACAGGAAAGACTGACATAATAATAAGAGTCCATAGTTAATGAAGAAGATTGTATTCACCATCTCAACAATGCAAAGGTTGCACAAACAGCAGGTAATGGAAAGTATTTTGAGTTAATGACCCCTATTCAAACCCCAGCTCTTCCACTCACTACCAGCATTGACCTTGGGCAAGTCACTTCAATTCTGTGGACCTCAATTTCCTTGTTTGTAAAATAGGGAAGTTCAACTAGCAGATCCCTGAGGCCTGATCCAATTCAAAATCCCCAGATTTGTAAGAAAGGCCCATATTAAATAGAGAAAACAGAAAACTAGATGGATGATTATTTGAACATGTCCCTCATTACTCAGACTCTTGAGAGATGCAATACTAATAAATTCCTTCACTCTCGATATTTTATCTATTTCAGGGACTTACTACACAGCTTCATCAAAGAAGGCATGTGGTAATGAATAGAGAATAGGTCTCAAAGCCAGAAGACCTGGGTTCAAATACCACCTCTGACAAATTCTGGGCATCTGACCCTGGATAAATCACTTGAGTTAACTCTCCAAAATGATAAAATGTTGAACTGTATTAGGAGAGGGAATTTTCTCACCAAGGAGTAACCTATACCAACCAAATCACAGGTCCACATATAAGGATATAAATAATGTTCCCAGCCATTTGCTTAGGTAATTGAAAATGATTTGTACCTAATTATATTACGATTATCAACAAAGAGTTTATAAGTACCAAAGAAGAAAAATGAATTAATAGTTTATACCTACTTGTTAGTAAATAGGCAAATGTACTAAATTCACATTTATTCTGTGGAAAGCTATCATATTTTTAGATACTAAAACTATGGAACACAACAATCTATGTTAGTACCTGTGTTGTTAGAAATTCACAGCCTTAGGTAGAAGGTGTTATATAAATGAAGGGCATCATTTAATGTTATTTGTAGACTTGCTGATTTCATATACTCTATATACCAGTGGCCAAGATTTCCTATTATGAAATTTCATAGTTACCAAAACAGAACAATAAAAGGCAGCTGTAATCCAGTTCTTTACAAGGGTTCTTCTAAGTAATATGGGAGTCTGGAAGAAATATTTAAATGTTAAGGATATTCACAATTCCCAGAGAAAGATAGAAGGGTAATTTTACCCGATCTTAAACCTTAGCTTAAAAGAAAAATGAGGCAATTAATAAGATTTACTCAGATTCTCCTCCAGATGTCAGTAGGACTAAGTCAAAATGTGAATGATTAATCTAGCTATTCCTAAAGAACTTTTCAACATTTAAGAATTGGACCTACCCCAAGAAATGCAACAGACATACATACATACATACATACATACATATACATATATAAAGTTTAGTGATTTTTTCCTCCTTAATATTGCACCAAGGTTTTACTTTTCTTTGTAAAAAGTCAATTCAAAATGAAACCAAATCTAGACAATTTTCTAAGATGATGGGTTTTTAATATGATTGTTTTTTAATTGGACCTGTGATTTCATTTATACAGGGCAATCTTAAATGATAAAGTTCACCTTCAAAAAATGTTTTATTCAGAACATATTTTGAGAAATGGCAACAAAGAGCACAGTGAATGACACAAATACTGTATATAAATAGTTAAATTTAGTCAGTAACTACTGCTTATTCATTTAAACAATTCTTATATTACTTCTAAGGTCTCTCCCAACACTGAATTTGAACCTATGTAAAAATATATACTCTATATTAAAAAGAAAATTGGACATGGTAATCAAAAGTCATGGGTTTTATTCCTGATTCTGCCACAAATTATCCATCTGACCTTGAATAAGACAATTAACTCTTTGTGCCTTGGTTTTCTCAAGTGAAAGAGAATATCTTTAAATACTTCCATCACTAAAATTTATTATTTCAAGAAAAAAAGACATTTTAGTAATTTATCTACACTACACTTACTATTAAAAAACCAAAATGAGAAAGAAAAAGTAGCCACCTCACATTCAAAGTAACACAGTACCTTGAAACTAACATAACTAAATAGTATAGTAGGTAGAGCACTCAAGTCTGGAGTCAGGAAGACTCCTCTTCATGAGCTCAAATCTGGTCTCAGATATTTACTTACTAGCTGTGTGACCACGGGTAAGTCACTTCAACCTGTTTGTCTCTGTTTCCTTATCTGTAAAATGAGGTGAAGAAGGAAATGGCAAACCACTTCATGAAAATCCCAGATGGGATTACAAAGAATCAGACCCAATTGAAAATGAATAAATAACAACAAAGGAAATAGAAATCATTCTCCCTAAACTACTGTCAAGGTATTTGGAGACACTCTTTCTCAGAGCTAAGGTGCAGCAAGCAGGCTATGCCCTGAGTTTGTCATAACAACAATCCTTTGTGCTCTGGATGATCTCACCCTCTGACAAAGTGTATTGCTTTGATCAGCACCACATTATCACTAAGGGATTTATGTTCAATATTAATCAATAACTATTTAGATGTATTTGAGCTCCCCCTATTTCCCAGGGACCCCCTATTTCCCAGGCACATCCATCACACTCCCTTATATTCTCACAATCCCTGTTTCTTATAACAGCTAAGTGAACCAAACCAGGTACTGCACTCCTGTTTCCACCATGCTAATTGGTTCTGTATCCCACTGTGAGGCAATCAACTTGGAGACTGTTCCCACAGGACACACGAACACAGGTATTGTCCACATATGAGCCTGCCATGGGAACTACTACTCAAGACATAAGAATGATTACATCATGGTCCAGCCCACTTGTGGGTTTTATGTGTATAAAGCACTGCCTTGTCCTAGCATGTTAAGCCCTCCTCTTAAGGAAGCCTTCCACTTGCAAGCGTTTCCTCATTTTGAAATTAAACTTCTGCTTGTGTCCTAACTCTCCTGTCTCTGAGCTGCTTTGGGTGTCTACAGCCACCCACAGGTTAGGGGCTGATTCTGGTCCAGCTGACATTATATAAACAGTAAAGGGCATGTGGTACAATGACTATGTATGTATGTAAAGTATGTGCTTCCAAGTCAACATAGTGAAGCATGCTATATAAAGACATAAAGTCAAGCAGAATATGACTGGCAATACCAAACTGATATTATATCATATTAAAAACGTTTACCTTAAAAAAACATTTACCAAAAACCTTTCTTTTCCTAAGGCACTATGGGACATAGAAAAATGGACAACACATGGACAATAATCTCAAGAAACTTACAATTCAAAGGGAAACATATAACATGCACACAGATAACTAATACAAAGCAAAAAGTTACAAATATTTTAGAGGTATAAAAAGCACTATGGGAGTTCAGCATAGCAGAAATAATTTCCATATCATGATTGAAATGAATTTTTACTTGAATTGATTCAACTGAAATAAAATTCAATTAATTCTTTCCCCAGTATACTTGTTTTTCTCCCTTTACTTTCCTAGAGCCAACCAATCAAACCCACACCCAGAACCTTTGCTTGTGTCTTATTTATCTGCCTCAATGAACCCTGAATATATTAGGATCCTGATGGGATACTTATTGCTTCTCCTCAAATAAGAATGTGAATACATCATCATTTAACAAGGCCTTACCAGTTACTCAGATGTATTTACTTTTCCTAATTCCTCTCCAATGCCTGTGTTTGCATTTTAAAGTTTCTACTCAGTATGACCTTTTCAAGACTGCTTAAAAGTCTTTTCTTCTATTAAAAGTCCATTCCACTCCCACTTCTCCGTAAGATTATATTAAGTTTTGCAGTGAAGTACTCTGGTTGTAAGCTTTAACTTTTTCTTTCAAAATAACATATTCTAAGATTTTCTCTCACACTGCTTATGCCAAGACTTATGGGATCCTAACTGTAGGTCCTTCATATTTGAACTACTTCTGGCAGTTGCAATATTTTTTTCTATCGACTTGAAAACTCTGGAATTTGGCTATAATTTTCCCGGATGTTTTCAGTTTGGGGCTTCTTTCTAGAAATACTAAGTATATTCTATTTTTATTTTGCCTTCTGGTTCTAGTAGATCTGGACAGGGTTTTTTTTTAATGATTTCCTGAAATATGGCATTAAGGCCTTTTGTTTGGTCACGGTTCTCAGGGAGCGTAATGACTATTATCTCTGCTCAATTTATATTCCAAGTCCATTGCTTTTAACAATTAGTACTGACATTTTCTTTTGTTCTAACTCAAAAAGTGCTGGTAAATGTTCAACAACTGACACTCCAGAAAAAAAAAAACCAAACACGCACACAACACACTTTTAAGTTATATCTATTATTAACAGTGCACACTGCTCATTTTCTGCATCAACTTCTTTACATCTAAACAATCAACAAAATAGCCCTGATTTATAACATTTATCAATTTTCAAGATGTGAAAGCTCATGCTAAAAACTTAACAACTGCTCACAAAAGCTACTTCAAACTGGCTTTAACACACCCTTTACACTAACTCAGCTCTTTATCCTTCTCAAGACCACTAATTCCTCAACTCCGCAGTTCTTTCTCAATGTCACAGTCACTGGAATGGCTACACTCTCCTCTCTTCCCCATCCTAACCCCTTGGTCAAGCAACTCTATACTGATCTCTTTTCTCTTCTCTTACTACTTATCTGGTTTACTCCCACCATCTGATACCTTTGCTCGTAATCACGATACTGAACAAAGACAGAGTCCTGTATCCACTACAAATTTATATCACATAATCTCAACTGGGTGCTCACTGCATGAAGGTAATCTTTTTTAAATCTCTCAAACTGAATCACTAACCCACTCACCACAGTGGCTTTTCCAAATTTTTTCACCCTTCCTTAGGCCTCCTATGGCTTAACCTTCCCCCATCTTCTCAGTTAACAACTTAAGCTCATATTTCACAGATACACACACACACACACACACACACACACACAATTAAGGACTTTGCCAAGATCTCCTTCTTCTTTCCTCTTCATCTAACATCACTCAGATACCTTCAGCCACTGATCTCTTCCTGCACCCATTTCACATGAAAAAGTAGAATTTTTGCTAAGGCAGATCTTTCTACATGCACAAGCAATCTCATTCCATCCCATCTTTAAATTATACCTCTATCATTCCCAGCTATCTCATTACCCCTTCAATATTCTCCTATTGGCTGCTCCCTGCTGCCTACATACATGACCAGGCCTTACTCATTTGCTAAGACCTTTCATGCTGCCATTTTAACCAGAATTCCAAATATTATAATAATATTATAGCAGCTGTGTATAGAAAAAATTCTAGGTACAGAAAGACTAGAGGTAGAGAGATCAGAGAATTCCCCTGGAAATCATCTCCTCCCTTGATTTCCATGAAGGTGGTCTCTCCTGGTTCTCTTCCTAATCCCTAATCCCTACTCCAACTTGGACTACTTTTCTGGATCATCAGTCATCTCTTACCCCAACACAGGTGTCCCCAACATTTCTAAGCTGAACCCTCTTTTCTCTCTCTCCCTTAGTGGTCTTGTCAACTACAAAAGAATCAATCTTCATCTCTAGCTAAAGGACTCTCCAAACTACACAATAAGACCAAATACCTCTCCTAAAACAGTCCTGCATTTCTTACTGCCTTCTGATCATACCCATCTCAAATTCAAAACATCTGAAATGAAACTGAACTTCCAAATTGTTCAAACTTTCTCATTTCTGTGGGGAGCACTACTATCCTCCCTATCAACTGTCAAGTTTTTTCAATTCATCTATCAATTTTTCTCCACCCAAAAAACCACCAGCCTAATTCAGGCCCTCATCACCTCTAGCCAGGATTAAAATAATCTCCTAATTAATCTCACTAGCTTTACTACTTCTCAGATCAGTGATCCATAAAGCTACCAAAAAAATATTCTTATAGCACAAGATTGACCATGTCACCTGCTGCACAGAACTCTTCAGTGGCTGCCTATAGTCACAAAGTTGAAAGAAATTCTGTGATAAACTTAACAGAATTCTCTAAAACAAGTCAATATATGGATTGTTAATCAGCAACTTTACTACAAAAGTGGACATTGGGAACAACAGGGGAAAATGTGGTTTAGGATTTAAAAATGAAAGAAGCCAAAAAGGCTTACAGACTACTCATGTCTCCTAGTACATGTCATGAAAACTTTCTTCAAGAAGAATCAAAAAGTGATGGCCATGCTGAGCATCAAATATTAACAAAAAAAACCCAAATTACCATATTTCAACATGAAGATCAAAAGATCCTAATAACTGCTTTGGTCAGCAAATTCTTGATCCTTGCCCAAGTGGTGAGATAAAGCATCAAAGGTCAACTGTTGGTTAAGAGTATAAACTCGTTTATGGAGAAGGATGGTTAAAGAGTAAGAACATTATGACCTCATAAAATTGTGAGAAACAGTGGGAAAAAAAAACACAAAGAGTTTACTGAGTAAGCAGGAACAAAATCCCATTTAATGATAAAATAGGACATAAGACAGTAGGTAACAAATGGGAAAGACTTGAAAAGATTTTTTTTCAATTAACTCTTGATCATCAGAAACAGCTGTTCTTCCACAGTGGACTCTAACAATATAATCTTAGATTAGCTGCACAAAGAAGTGAAAAAGGCTCTAAAGAAAACAAAAATGGTACAAGTAGCTGGAAGAGACCAATTACATAGAGAAGTGGTCCATGCTAGGGATGGTACAATGTTGAGGGTGCTAAGAAGTTGATTCTCAAGGTGTGTGTGTGTTAGTCCTTCGTTATTGAAGAAGACCATGCCATCAGAAAAATGACATGACTTGCACTTGACTTTGTTTTGAGTGAGGGAGAGCTGTGCAGGTCATCAGCCTCACTTCTCCTCCAGAGCCATCTGAATCCACTGACTAAATATTAATCAGAATGACTGGAGATGACCCAGGATGAGGCAGCAATTGGGGTTAAGTGACTTGCCCAAGGTCGAAAAAGGAGGACACTAAAAGCTGAGGAAAAATTTCAGAATGTATTACCACAAAAAAATCAACCAAGAAAAAATCAGTAACTACTGACCTACATGTCTGCTTTCTCATACTGACAAAATTTTAATGATAATGGTATGCATATGCACTGAGGGCAACCTCTGAAGTAGGCTTACTTTCATAAATTACATTCTACAAGAGATCACACTATTACAGTAACACAACAGCCAAAAAGGTATAGAAACTACAAGATCCCACCTGTCTGTTGAGTATAAAAAAAGCACTTTATTTCAGTATAACAAAATGCTACATTAAGAGATTCATCTCCCTGACTGACTTAGTTTGACTTAACTCTTCTGAGCAATGCAATGACTTAAGACAATTCCAAGAGTCATGATGGAAAATGCTATGTACATCCAGAGAAAGAACTATGGAGTCTGATTTTTGTGTGTTTTCTTTCTCATGGTTTTTCCCTTTGGTTCTGACTCTTCTTTATAACATGACTACTGTAAGAAATATGTTTAATATGATCATACATGTATAGCGTATATCAGACTGCATACCATCTTGGGTAGGCAGGAAGGGACAGAAGGGGTAAAAAAACTCTCACAATCCTGTAAAAGTGAATGCTGAAAACTATAAATATATAAATAAGCTCTTTAAAAAGAGAAATTCATCTCCTATTCATAAGCAAAAATCATATGAGCGTCTATCCTTGTATATCTTTGTAACCTCTATCTTTGTCCAATAAACTACTGATTTTTAATATCAATTGGGATGTAAACCAAGTAGACAAAGGCTCATCAAAAGTGTGGATCACTGTCCATAACTGAGTCTAAATAGAAGAAAAATTCTCTAGAAATTTTCCCTACAAAAAGTCCTCCAAACCACACTATGCAGACAACATAAAGCTCCAGAAAACTGCAGATCATCCTAAATGAAATGCATAAATCTTCACATTGTTTAGCCTGTACAAGAAAAACCAAGTAGATGAAGAATGCCTATTATTATCCAGATAAAATGAAGAAAAAGAATTGTCCCCAAGATTGTAACAACTTTTAACTGAACTTCCAATCACAATTACGTCCCCATGACCTACCCCCCCTACCTAGAAAGTCACCTCACCTAGAATTCTAGGTCATTAATTATAAGAGTGAAATATATTTTAGCAATGAGTAGCTGATTACTGGAATAAGTCTTCAAAGTCAGCCATCTTGGCATACTCAGATCATAAACTAGTTATTATAATAGTGAAATATATTTTAGCAATGAGTAGCTGATTACTGGAATAAGAGTCTTCAAAGTCAGCCATCTTGGCATACTCAGATCATAAACTAGTTACATACAGCAAAGGTAAAAATCAACAATCAAATTAATAAAAGTAAAGATATTAACTCTGATTTAACATTTGTCATAGAAATTTAAGTGATATAAAAGAGTTCCCAGGAGCTAAGATGGCAGAGTGAGAGCAACTACTCACCTAACCTCTTAGACAAACTTTCAGATACCTCTAAAAAGAGAATCTGACCAAATTTCGGAGGTGCAGAATCCAATAGGAGACAGACTGTGGAAGACTCACAGCCCAGGACAGACTGGAAGGTTGAAGGGAAGAATCTGTTCCATAGGGATGAGCCCAGAGCGCACAGTGCAGCGGAGCAGGAGGGCCCATGGAGATCTGAGGCAGCAGTAGGCAGAACTGTGGAGTTGCAGCCCAGGGTGAGAGACCAACAGAGCCAAGAGAGTGACAGCCACTGAGCCCCAGAGATCAGCTGCAACAGCTCCTGAGACTTTCAGCCCACAGAGCATATGTCTGTAAGTCACCTACTAGAAATTCCAGGAGCTAAAATGGCAAAGTGACCGGTAAATGCTCTCTCCTCCCTGCTTGATGACATCAAAAGAACCATAAAATATTTCCTCAGAAAAATCCCAGATCAGTGGACACAGTGAAGGGGCAAATAGTCTCATAACACCTGAGGCTAGGAAAATAGCTAAGGGGAATTCCTATTACTGTGGCAGAGGCCAATGGGAAGAAGAGGGGCCCCAGGGTGGTGGAAACCTGCACCAAGACTCAGGCTTGCCTCAGCGCTAGGAGAGGAGCTCCAGGGGAGGTGGAAACTTGCACTAGGACCCAGGCCAGCCTCAGGACTAGGAGAGGAGCTCCAGGGGAGGTGGAAACTCCCACTAGGACCCAGGCATGCCTCAGCACTCCAAGGGAAATGGGAAGACAGCAGGGCAGCCAAGACCACCAACCCCTGAGCTTGCCTTGCCTGAGCTCAGCTGAGGAGATCTCCCCTGACCAGACCACCCCTCCCCCACACTTAACAAGCTAGCCCTAGAGCTGACAGAGAAACACAAAACAAAAAGAAAAATTAGCACCTGCCCTTAGCTTTTTCACATCAGTCAGCTCAACACCAAGTTCTGCAGCTTCTAACTGAAAGAACCAGAAGCCACAACATAAATCATCATCATGAGCAAGAAAAAGCAAAATAACAGTGAAAAAACCATAGACTCTTTCTATGGGGACAAGGACCAAAACACGAATACCAAAGAGGTTAGCCGTGAGACTGTATTCCCATCTGAAGTGACCATGAACTGCTCACATGCACAAAGAGCTCTCTGGGAACAGCTGAAGAAGGAAATAGAAGACAAACTGGCCAATGATTTTAAAAGTGTGAAAGAAGAATTCACTGATGAGAACATCTCTTTAAAAAGGAAAATTGGACAAATGGAAAAGGAAGCACAAAACTTAACTGGGAAAATTGGACAAATGGAAAAGGAAGTACAAAAACTAACTGGAGAAAATAACTCCTTAAAAGGAACAATTGGACAGATGGAAAAGGAGATGCAAAAGTTAACTGAAGAAAACAATTTGATAAAGATTAGAATTGGGCAAATAGAAACTAATGACTCTATGAGATATCAAGAATCAGTCAAATAAAACCTAAAGAATGAAAAGATAAAAGAAAATGTAAAATATCTAATTGGAAAAACAACTGACCTGGAAAATAGATCCAGGAGAGAAAGTTTAAGAATTATTGGCCTGCCAGAAAGCCATGATGAAAAAAAGTCTGGATAAAATCTTCCAAGAAATGATCAAGGCAAACTGTCCAAAAGTGCTAGATCTAGAGGGCAAAAGAGTCATCGAAAGAATTCACCATTCACCTCCAAAAAGGGAGAAAGACGCACATACGCTAGCTCTTACCCCACAGCCCATAAAATACCTGTAAAGAAGAACTCTCAACAAATTCTAGAGCAGCAGAAGCCAGAGAACAACAGAGTGGAGGAGATTTCTATTCCAGAGTGACCTGAAAGACCAACAGGAAAGGTCTGTCCCACCAGATGAGGAGCAGAGTCCAGACCAGTCTTGGCCACATAGCACCGAGAGCAGCAGATCTGCAGGGACAGAATCTCCAGCAGCAGCACAGATTCCTCAACCCACAGGCACCAAAGGTCAGTGAGAGGGTCTTTTTGGCTGGCCAAGAAGGGCACAGGGTGTCCCCATAACTCAGGCCTCCTCAGGCAGCAGTAGAGGCAGCATAGGATGGGCCTCCCAAAGCAGGCAGTAGCATGCATCCATTGTTGAAGGTCTCACTGTAAACCCCCTGTGTGGCAGCTCTGCCCCTACCTGAGCAGCTAATCTTAATCTCATACTGAATAGCAGCCCTACCCCCGCCTAAAGCCCCTGAGGCTTTGGAGCAGGTCATCTGAATCTCAGCCCCCAGTGCTGGCCTGGGGGAACTGGAGGCAAGGTAGTTGTGGAGGGGAAACTCAGAAGTCAAATAACTGGCTGGGAAAATGCCCAAAAAAGGGAAAAAAAATAAGACCACAGAAGGTTACTTTCTTAGGGAACAGGTATCCCCCCCCATCCTTCTGGATCAGGAAGAACAAGGCATACTATCAGAGGAAGTCAAGGCCTCTGCCTCCAGGGCCTCCAAAGGGAACTTAAACTGGGATCAGCCAATAGAAGACCTTAAAAAACAAGTTAGCAGCTTACTAAAGGAGAGCCAAAAAAATGCTGAGGAAAAATAACAGCTTTAAAAAGAGGCTAAATCAATTGGAAAAAGAGGTTGAAAAAGCCAATGAGGAGAAGGAGGTTTTAAAAAGCAGAATTAGCCAAATGGAGGAGAAGGTGCAAAAGCTCACTGAACAAAAAAATTCATTGAAAGAGAGAATTGAATTCAGGAAAATGAATGACTATGAGTTAAACCAAGCAGTTAGTAAACAAAACCAAAAATTTGAAAAAATGGAGGATAATATGAAATGTCTCATTGGAATAACAACTGACCTGGAAAACAGATCTAGGAGAAACAATTTAAAAATTATGGGACTACCTGAAAGCCATGATCAAAAAAAGAGCCTAGACATTATCTTCCATGAAATTATCAAGGAAAACTGCCCTGATATTCTAGAACAAGAGGACAACGTAAATATTGAAAAAATCCCCCAATCACCTCCTGAAAGAGACTCAAACAGAGAAATTCCTAGGAATATTATGACCAAATTTCAGAGTTCCCAGATCAAGGAGAAAATACTGCAAGCAGCTAGAAAGAAACAATTTCAGTATTGTGGAAATACAATCAGGATAACACAGGATCTGGCAGCTTCAACACTAAGGGATCAAAGGCCTTGGAATGGGATATTTCAGAGGTCAAAGGAACTGGGATTGAAACCAAGAATCACCTCCCCAGCAAATCTGAGTATAATACTTCAGGGGAATAAATGGTCATTCAATGATATAGAGGACTTTCAGTCATTCATATTGAGGAAAAGACCAGATGTGTACAGAAAATTTGACTTCCCAAGGAAAGAATCAAGAGAAGCATGAAAAGATAAATAAGAAAGATAAATCATAAGACTCTCTAAAGCTGAACTGTTTACATTACTACATGGAAAGAAAATATTTATAACTCTTGAATCTTTTTCTCAGTGTTTGGGTAGATGGAGAGACAGTACATATACACACACACACACACACACACACACACACATATACAGACAGTACAGGGTGTGTTGAATCAGAGGAGATGATATCAACACAAAAAAATAAAATAAAATAAAAAGTGGTGAAGGAGGAAAACACTGGGAAGAGAAAGGGATAAATGGAATGGAGCAGGCTATACCTCATAAAAGAGATAAGAAAAATCTTGTTCAATGGAGGAGAAAAGGGAGAAGTGGAGAGGGGAAAAATGAAGCTACTCTCTCCACATGTGGCTGAAGGAGGGAATAACATGCTCACTAAATTTGATATGAAAATTTGTATCACACCACAGGAAAGTAGGAGGAGACAAGTGGGGTGAGGGGAATATTAGATGGGAGGGCAAATGGGAGAAGGGAGTCACTAGAAATAAACACTTTTGAGAAGGGACAAGGTCAATTGTGGGGGGGGGGAATAAGGGGGATAGAGTAGGACAGAGGGCAATATAATTAGTATTACACAACATGATTATTATGGAAGTCTTTTGCAAAACAACATATATTTAGTCTGTACTGAATTGCCTGCCTTCTCAGTGGAGCTGGGGAAGGGGGGAGGAGGGAGAGAAGTTGGAATTCAAAGTATTAGCAATGAATGTTGAGAATTTTTACTGCATATAATCGGGAAATAAGAAATACAGGGAATGGGGTACAGAAATTTATCTTGCCTTACAAGAAAAGAGAGAAGATGGGGATAAGGGAAGGGTGGGGTGTGACATAAGGGAGGGTACATTGAGGGGAGGAGTAATCAGAATGCAAGTTATTAGGAAGCAGGGGAGGGGAGTGATGGGGAGAAAAACTGGACAAGTTACAAAGTGAGGTAAAAGCAATTAGTATTAAAACAACTGACTGAATTAATTACTGAGAATAAATCAATGACATCTTTAGTTTGGGGAAAAGAATTTCAGTCTAAATTTCCTAGAGGAAGGTAGCCTCAGGTAAAATTTGGCATTGATGGAAAAGTTAAGGTTTTAATGGTAAATTTGATTTTTATGATTGCTATTTAATCAGGAACTAGA
This sequence comes from Notamacropus eugenii, assembly GCF_028372415.1. Classification (NCBI taxonomy): domain Eukaryota; kingdom Metazoa; phylum Chordata; class Mammalia; order Diprotodontia; family Macropodidae; genus Notamacropus; species Notamacropus eugenii. The sequence continues at coordinate 147,570,757 of NC_092876.1, read as the reverse complement.
ACATGTGTAGAAAGGCATGTAAGCCAGTTAAGACTTGCCTCAAAAGATGTTCCTTAGCTGAAGTGAAATTATAACCATATTTGAAACCTGGTTATTGGAACTTGCCATTTTTTAGATGCTATGGGACTATTATGTGACTGTTCTGCTGAGTCTAACTCCAGGTATGGGTAGCAAGAAAAGCGATCTGAGCCTCCAATCCATGATGTCAGTAAACTGGTGAGATGCTCGTATGAACTGCAAAAGGTCATCTCGTGGGAAGGGTGAGAGAGCAGCTGTTCAGCCGGGGCTGAGGTAGGATTCTCCTGACTCAATCTATCCACTGACACGTGGTAGACCTTAAGCCTGACTGAATGCAAGTGGATAATCTAATCCTGCCTGGAAATGACATGAAGTTGGGAAGATATTGTATCCCTGCAATGTCCCGACCCTTGGTGGCAATTTCCTATAGTCAAAAGGTTTGTGAGCTTAATACCAGATCTATTCAATTACAGATTGCTGATAGGGGAACATCCAAGGTTAAGTCTAAAGTTAAGCTATTAGGCATAGGACTATAGACCAACAACAATAAGTTAGGGTCCTTTAATTCTTAGCAATACTGTGGAGACAATTAGGTCAAGAGCTTGTGAAGTTAGCAACTTAAATATTATTTGTGTCTCAGTTGGTTAATGTTTAAAAAAAAAAATTCTTTTGTGGTCCATATTGTAAATGCTCTAAAAAGAAGTATCACCTGACCAAAAGTTTGAATTGTTTTATCTATTATAAACTGTGTTAAAAATGAAAAATTAAAATAAAAAAAAAACCACAACAATATTTCTAGATTCTCTAAATCTTTTTCTATTCTTTCTTCAAAGAAGACTTGTTTTACTGGACATCACCTTCAGTTTTCATCCCGGAAATAAACAAAATTTAAATTATTCTAAGGTGTCACATCTATGAATATAAATAAATCATAAAACTGACAAAAGTAATAGTTCCTAAACTTAAATCCATACTGGAACAAAAAGGACTCCATTTCATCCTTTTTTTCTCAAACACTGACCGCAGGTCTTATAGCTTTACTATCCACACATCATTAGGAGGTCTGCATTAGGTAAAGACTTCGAAGAAAGAATATTTATCTTGAAAATACAAAAAAAGAAAATTGTACTGTTAATTCTTCATAATAATCTGGTAAGATTCTTCCATCTTTTTCAATAACTAAAATCTCAACAACCTAAGCTCCCTAACGCATGACTCAATCCACGTTTTCTTCCACCTCTTGTTTACCTGCCAAGAGCTAAAGCTTAAAGGTATAGATCAGAAAGAACACGAGCTTTACTATTTGTGGTCCACTGATAGACATAAGGCAAAGCAATGCTATAACCAGCATTTTTGATGAAATATATGGAAGGGTAGAATTAGTTCCTCTGCAGAAAGTAACATTCATATACTTCCAAATGCCAATAAAACCAATCCCAAAATGTGTTTGCTTTTACGTAGATAGAGCTGTTTATGAGGGAGTCAGAAAATAGTGAAACAGTCAACCAATAGAAGAATCTCCAAACTAAGTGATGAATAATCCACAATCTGGGCAGGAATCTAAAAAAAGCCAATAACATGCTTACCTTAGATGCCATCTTCATGAAAGCCCTATTTTGATCTTCTGCTGTTCCCATCTTTTCATTTTTAATCAAATCCTTTAAGTTTAAGTCATCATCATCATGAAAGTATCTGACTCGCTCCTTATCTATGTGCGTTGTTACCTACGATGAAATGAATAACCTTGTGAGAATACAAGAATTTCTTATATATCAAAATAATGAAATAAAAGTAAAATCCAAAGATGACATAACAGTTTAATTTAACGTAAGATGGCTGTAAATTTTTCCTTCTATATCTAACCCCAGGACCACTTTATGATCATTCTATTGGTCACTGACAACAGTGGTGAGATAAACCAATAATAGTTAGCATTTATATATAGAATTTCAAAGTTTACAAAGCTCTTTACATGTTATCTCATTTGATCCTCACATCAACCTTGTGAGAAACGTGTTATTATTATCACCATTTTACAGATGAGGAAACTGAGGCTGAGAAAGTATAAGTGACTTGCCTAGAGGCATACAGCAAGTAAGTATGTGAGGCAGGATTTGAACTACCTCATCATTGAACTGAAGCCGCTCTTTCCAAAATTATCAATGATCTCTTAATTGCCAGGTGTAATGGTCTTTTCTCAATTTCTCTTTTTCTTCCTTCCTGATCCCTATTCAGCCTCTGACACTGTCAATCACCATTTTCTCCTTGACATTCTTTCTCGTCTCTAGGTTTTCATGAAAGCAGTCTCTCTTGTTCTACCTTCCACCTGTCTGACCATTCCTTCTCAGTTTCCTTTATAGGACCTGCATCTAGGTCATACCTGCTAATAAAGTTCTGTCCTAAGCCTTCTTTTCTTCCACTAGTTGTTTGGTGATCTCATCAACTCCCATGGAATCAATCAACACCTCTATGCAGATAATTCTCAGAAATATTTATCCACCTCTAATTTCTTTCTTGACCTCCAGTCTCATAGCTCCTACTGCCTTGTAAACATCTCAGACTGGAGGCCACAGAGGTATCTTAAATTCAACATAACCAAAAGTGAATTAATTATCTTTCCTCCCAATCCCTCCCTTCTTCCAAACTTTCCTATGACTCTAAGAGGGTATCATCATCCTCCTACTCACCTACGTGTGCAACCTGTCATCCTCAACTTTTATCCCCTTTCTCTCACTCCCCATATGCAATCAATTGTCAGTTCCTATCAATACTACCTTCCCAACATTCTCATATATGCCTTCTTCTCTCTTCTGACACTGCCACCACCCTGACAGAAGCCCTCATCACATCATACCTGGACTACTACAATAGCCTAATTGGTCTTCTTGTCTGTAAATATCATTAATTAAGACACTACATCATGTAGAGAATTACATAACTATTCTAATTATAAATACTCCACTGTAATACCTGAAAAATCAGGTAACTAAAATAGACAAGGATTAAAAGATAAGGTTTTTTTTAATATATTTAATAACTCCACAAAATAACCATTAGTAATCTTAAGTAATTCAAGCTACTGGTTAAGGGTTTGTAATTAAATTTTTAAACAAACATCTTTGAGAAAAAAAATTTTAAATTCCTTAAGTAGTTTTATTTTTTGGTTTAAACTTATATGATGCCACTAGAAAATCACCAGAAAAGGGAAAATCTTTAAAAAAAAAATCTTTAAATTAACCCAGTTATTTTACTAATTTCTAGTTATAAACATTTGAAAGTTTCCTTTCAAAAAAGAAAAAAAAAAGTTCCATGGCAGCAAATATTTCACATTAAATTTGATGAAAAATTTAAGCCTTGAACAAACTTTTGCCCTAACAAGTAAAGGTCTTGTATTAAAATTACCATCTGGGGCAGCTAGGTGGCGCAGTGGATAGAACACCAGCCCTGGAGCCAGGAGGACCTGAGTTCAAATGTGACCTCAGATACTTGATACTTACTGGCTGAGTGACCTTGAGTAAGTCACTTAAACCCAACTGCCTTGCCTTCCCCCCTCCAAAATAAATAAATTTTTTAAAAATTACCATCTGCTTTTTCCCTCTTCTTTCCTTGGGTTCCAATGGTACTCCTGGTGCACTCACAGGCCATACCCTTCCAGAATGATCTGTTCTGACAAGGACCACCTCTTGTTCTTCCTGCAAGCTTTCACCCTATTATTAGGTATAGAGATAAGTTAAAAAATATAGGACTGGGAATTCTTTTGTTCTAAAAAACTTTTTAAAAAATAAGATTAAGGCTTCATGTAAATTTTGCGGATTTTCTTAAGCCTCACAATGTGCAACTATAATTTCACAACGGCAATGAAAATATGTACATGATCTTTCATCTTAATATAAATACAAGATGGGAAGGCAGGAGGGAAAGGAAATCTGAGCTTCATTGTAACGTAAAAATACATGCACTGAAATAAAAAGCCTGAGAAACTTCTATATGTTATATATTTATATATTATACATAATATATACCATATATTTATATACAATATGCTATATATGTATATCATATATTTATATATATTTATATTAAGCATTTACTAAAGACAAAGCACTTTTCAGACATTGTATATGAATTTTCATCATTTTTCTCTGAAAGCAATTTTTTGCAAACACTTCTTTACTTTTAAAATCAGACCAAAGGAAAAATGGCAGCAAGGAATCAAGAACTGAAAAACTGTGATGATGTTTCAAATAACATTATTTTGAAGTGTAAAAGCTTGGACATATTTCTCATATAATTCAAATGGCAGAATTAAGAGTGGCACAACATATATATCTTTTCTTCACAAATTGGTTGGCAAAAGTGTGGATTTCACAGCATATGTTGTGAGTGACTTAAAATATATTGTGGATAGAAAAAGTACAAGAAAATGTTTGACACAGAATTATATTGCAATCAATAGTAAACCACTCTTCTGGCTCTCCTCCTCCACTCAATCCTAACCTCTTCTCAGTTCCTTAATGGATTATTTCCCAAGGTTTGGTATTCAACTTGCCTTTCATTTCCCAATACACTCACTCATGTCCATGTTTTAATCACATGTACAGAAACGATTTCCAGCCCTTCTCTCCCAAACTATAAGCTATTAACACTAATGACCTACATGACATTTCCAAGTGTATATCCAATAATCACTTCAAATTCAGCACATATAAAAGCTAAACTCACTATCTTTTCTTAAAAAAAAAAAAACTGCTCCTTCCCTACATATGTCACTATTTTTATTAATGGCACTACCATTTTATCCAGCTGTCTATATTATAACTTATCTTTATTTCCTCTTTCTCACTTGTCCAAAAATACAATTCCAACTCTATAAGGACAACAGTCCTATCTTCTTGATTCTCAGCATCATTACCCTAAGACAAGTTTTCACTGTCTCCCACCTGCACCATGCACTACTCCAATAGCCTCCTAATATGTTTTCCTGCCTCACCACTTTTCTTCCTTCAATTTATTCTTCCAACTTCTACTAGACATTTAATTATGTCTTTCCTCTGTTTAAAAATCTTTCAAATGGCTCCCTATTGCCTAGCAAGGAAAATTCAAAACCCTGATCTGGCATTCAAAACTCTCTTAAATGCTGTCATCTACCTTTCTAGCATTATCTACTATTCCTCAAATACTGATACTACAACCACACTGGCCTTCGCATACATCTCCAAAATACCCTAAACTTCTCACCTCCACATTTTGCTCTTGTTGTTCTCTATGCCTAACATGTGCTATTTCTACTTTATTTGTTGGTTTTTTACCTATTCTTTAAAGCCTAGCTGAACCTCCTAGTCTCATCCTTCTGATGCTAATCATCTTCCCTGGGTAACTTACATTGGAACGTTGTTCTGAACCTTTCTAATGCACTTGTATTATTGAGCATGACAGACAGGCAGACGGATAAATAGATGAATGGATTAATATAGACAGATAGGTTTGTATGTCATCCCTTGACTCTACTGTAGGTTCCATGAGGGCAAGAGTCATTCTTATCAAAATTTTGTAGTCTTTATAAGAATTGATGAGATTTAGGTTTACTACAGGTTACTAACATTAGTCCCATTTTGCAGATGAGAAAATCAAAAGGTCAAGGAGGTTAAGTAACTTATCCATGATTGCACAGCTACATGACTGTCAGGTGTGGGATTTGAACGCAGGTTTTCCTGACTCTGAGCTAACATTCTTGACAAAAAATAGTTACAGAAATGTTTTTGAAAGAGGTAAGTATTTTTTTTCTTCTAAAATTCCCTTGTCTATCATAAAAGCTTTCTCTATTCAGTGACAATGAATTACTCATAAAGTATCTTTTAGAGATGACCCATTCATTAAAACCAGTTATCTATTCCTCTAATACAAATATTTATGTACCTAGATCTTTTTGGACAATTTAGCAGACATTTTGGGAAAATGTCCAAAACTTTGGAAGCAAAAGTTTTCATATCAAAATAACAGTAACTCTCTCTCTCTCTCTCTCTCTCTCCCTTTCTCTCACATCAAAAGGAAAAATAAATTAGGTTCATTAAACAGGATTAATTTTGCACAGAACTAACTTCAGCCAGTTCTCCACAATCTTCTAGATGCCTGCAAACTTAATCTCTGATGGTACTCTAGCATATTCCCAGAGAGGAATATCAACTTCATCTTTGCTGCTATTAATCTAATATCTCAATAAATGCATTTATTAAGTAATTTTAAGTCATCTATCAGGATGAAGCTACAGTATCACCCAGTAAACTTGCAATTATTTTCATGTTCAGCAAATACTAAGTCAAACACAAAACAAAATAAACATTAGTGGTTTCTTCTTTTTACAGATGAGAAGACTGAGATTCAAGAGGTTAAATGAGTTGCCCAAAGTCATTTCCAGTTACTGAGGGAGTCATATCTAGAACACATGTCCCCTAATGTATTAATAAATGTTCAATGATTAACTATTACTAAAATATCACCAACTGAAAACTTAGCGCCGTCCTCCAAAAGTAACTTATATGCAAAATGAAGCCACAAAAAAAGATTTTTTTCTTACCTCCATCTCAGATTTTCTTGTTGATTCTCGCATTTTTATTTCTTTTAATTTGCGTGCTTTGTCAAGCTGTGCTTTAAGTTGTACTGCTAAGTCCTTCAAAAATAAAAATAAGGGTTTATATATTATAGGTTTATGACTGCTATCTGAATCACAATTTTCTCGTAATTATCTGAAATGTAGTTTTACTTTGAATTCTAATTAAATTATAAAAGTATATTCACTTTGAGAAATCCAAGTGACCTTATGGATGATACTATTTTGTAATTCCCTTACATGTCATAAATTTCAAATGCTACAGGGCTAAAGGTTACTATGATACTATACTATACTAAGGATACTATGATATCATTTAAGTACATCACAATATTTAAACCATCATCTACTTTATCACCTACACAGGCTTCAGATCAAAGTCTAGATTCTATTTCATTTTTTTTCTAGCTGGCTAAGGAGTTTCATATAAAAAGACATATAAAGCAAGAAACCATGAAGCAAAAAATTACACAGATTTATGTGGCAGCATAGAAAGTGTTCCTTCCCATAGTGATTCAATGAACAAAGACATACTTCCTTTTAACAGAAGCAGAATGGACTGCCTTCTCACTGATAACTTCAACTAACGCCTCTGTTGGTTCTCTTTTTCTTGCAAAATCTTCAACTCTGTTCCAAAGTCCAGAATGACCAACGATAAGGCATAAAGAAAACAAACAGCATGCAAAACACAATCTTTTCCTTGGCATGAGAGAATAATAATTAGAACTGAACTCTTCTATTATGATGGTATGAATATTTTATATTTCTTATGTAATCTCAAAATAACTTCCATTTAGTTTTTAAAGGGTTTTTTTGTACTTATATTTCAATAACAGTGAAGCTAAAACCTTTCCAGCTTAGGAGAGGCCATTCTACTAACCTGTTGTCAGATACTGGGGGTGGGGGATAGGGAAAGGAAAAGGGAGGATTATATGTGAGTGTTTCAGTTTTTATACAGCATCAAAATAAAATTTGATTAAAAAGCAAGAAAACAGGAATTTAAAATGAAACGCTAATGTTCCCTGGGACCCTAGATGGTTAAAGCTCTACCAAAGGCATTTCATTCATCAATCGTTAAAAGGTGAGTGTATATGTAAAGTTCCTTCAAAAGAGATAAGCATGATATCAACATGTATTCAAGAAATGGAGATTTCAATGCTGAGGGACTATACATACATACATACATACACACACACACACGTATGTAAATTAGGAGAATAATTTAAATGCCACTTAAAAAGTATTTAATAAGGAATTAAACCCTTCCAGCAAATTCACAAACTGAACAGCTTTGTTTAGGACTTTTGAGGACAAGTAAATGAACTTCTCTGGGTCTCTATTTCTTCATCTGTAAAAGGCAAGGGTTGGGAGATTAGATGATCTTCTAAGTCCTTGTATGGTTTTATGAGCATCAACAGAAATAATATAATAACTTATACTCTCTATGAAAGCAAGCAATAAGACTCTCACCATTTTTCCCATTAATTCTGCCTTGATAAGCTTGGCTCCAAGTTTATTCATCTCATCTTCACTTAGAAGTTGGCTAGGTCCATCTTCTGAATTGTATCTAGTTTAAAAAAGAAGAGTTGAAAAGTTGAAAAGCAGCATTATCTTAAAATCTTCCGTAAAATTTAATTTATAATCAATATTATTGGACATTTATAGGATATCAGCAAAAAATAACTAATAATGAATATTCACAATCCAGATAGTTATGAGGGTTCAAACCTGTACTCTTCAAGCTATACATGATGGATACAAGGAAAGTGCAGGAAACAACGAAAAAACTTCATGCCATTTTTGAAGAGTTCATAAAGTATTTGACACCACTGGTAGATTTGAGTTCTGGTAGCTACATAAGTCATGTGACCTCCCCAAGTTCACCAATATTTTAATGCTGCTTGGATAGTTAGTAGCTCACAAGTTATTTTATCTTAATTTACTCCTTAACACAGGGGAGTAAAAGAAATTGCCTAACTCACATAGCATTATTCAAACTAAACTACACATCCATGCTAACATATTTAAGAAGGAACTTATGAAGAAGAGTTAAAATATAGTTTCTGACATTTGGATAACTCTTCAAGTTCCAAAAAACTAATATATCCAAAGTTCCCCAAGAGTTTTCAACAAGCATACTCACAGTTTTACTCCAAAAAAAAAAACGAATATAATAACCACAAATTCCTAGAAACAGTAGGCACTTTAACACATCCCATGGTAAGATTACTGTCACATTTCAAACCTGACACACTCCATGCAACTCAGCATTCTCTCTCAAATTATAACCCCAAAGTAGTAAAAGTGAATGATTATCATCTTTGATATCAACATTAAATATAAAAATATAACCCAAATCATCTCCCCTTTGAATTCCTAGGTTTATATCTGTTATGGCACTTATCAATCTTATATCTCTTATAGTTGTTTATATGTGGTGAAACAAAAACTTTTTGTGTTTGCGGAAGCCAAAAGGGATGTTGATCCCATGGTTCAAGGATGTACATGTCATCTCTATTTAAAACTGGAAAATCCTAAAATGGAGGAACTAAACTCCACAGCTCCTAACCCAGAATCGCATGTGCAACAAAGAGCATATAATGTTTACTAGAGAATATTCCCTATTTGAAGCAGCTAAATAATACAGTAGAGAATTCCGGGCCAAGAAAAAGGAAGATCTGAGTTCAATCCAGCTTCAGATACTTGTTCATTGTTCAATGACATTATGGGATGATGTTTTGACTTGATAGCGAATTGGATTTAAGTGAGGGAGAGTTACACAAAGTCATCAGCCTCACTCTCTCTTCCAGTCATCCAAGTTCAGTGGAAGAACAAAAGTCAAGACAGCTGGTGATAGCCCAGGATGCAGTGGATGACCTTTCATCTCTGATGCCTGACCAAGTTCTAAGTGCTACGTAGCACCTGCTTTCATCTTCCTTCATGGCTGTTGAGACAAAATGTTCTCATCTGCTCATTCTACCAGGAAAAGTCTTCACATACCTGGGGAAGACATCCCCCTAATTCACCAACAGGTTTGAGGCCTGTGAGTTACCCTTAATCTGGTTTAGTCCATCTGCTGAGACACACACTAGGGTGTGGCCACTGTGCAAGCTACAACTTCTTGGAGCCACAAGTGAGAGTTGGGTGAAAGTGAACACCAAAGATGGATGAGCAGCCCTGAAAAGGGTGTATGGAGTGTTCAAGGAGGGCTAGCATCTCTGGTGTGAAGACTGAGATGCTTACTAGCTGTGTGGCCCTGGGAAAGTTACTTAACTTCTGTTTGTCTCAGTTTCCTCAATCGTAAAATGAGGAGAGTAATAGCATCTACCTTGCAGGGTTAACGTGAGGATCAAATGAGATATTTGTAAAGCACATAGCACAATGCTGGATGCATAGTAGGTTCTATATAATAAATGCTTATTCTTACCTTTTTTCCCCTCTCCTCTATATGTCATTTTTCTCTAAATTCTATAAAATTGATTTCACCTCCTACAAATCTGTAGTACATAACCTCAGTTGAAGTCTCAATAATCCTATTCTAATTTATCACTCCATTCTCACTTTGTTGTTCAGAAGGTACAGTCCAAATTTTTTCTCTTTCCTCAAATTCCCAACCATACTTCTACATACCACACTTACAAAAGAAAACCAAACCCTTCTTCTATATCACTGAAATTCCAGACATCCAAAGGAAACATTCTCAAATGTGAAATCTCAGTCTTCAAAATTCCCCTGAACTATCAGCTATTCTCTCCTGCTTCCATTTAATCACTCTTTTGACAAGACAAATCCTTCTATACTAATTTATTAATAAATATTTCATTGTTCTAGTTGCTTCTACATCACCTAAACATATAAAGCCCACAGTTTTCCATCATTATTCTAAGGATATAAGTAGAGAATGTCACTACACACGTGTGGATATAAGATCTCTTGAATAATAATATTCAAAATACTTGATAAATTAAAACTTGGGACTGCTATTATAATAAGGAAATTATTTTTTTAAAAGAGGAAATATTTTTAGGAGTGTGAAAGAGAAGTTTATTTTAAATAATAACTTTTCAGCCAAGATAATTTTGGCAATGATCTCTACAGAAATTTCTCTAACCATCTCTTTCTATTTAAGACAAAGTGCTTAATATAAAACGAAAATATTTTCAGTCAAATAAATTCAGGAAGAGCCTCTTCCTCTTCTCATATTTCCTCAATCTATATTCTGAAAAACAACTAAAATAAACAGTAAGGGTACTGCATTAGTGTAAGCAGTTATTTTATTATTTTTTTACATGCCTCTATAGGTTGGTATTACTGTCTGCATCCTTTATCTGCATTTCTTTGGCTGGAAAATATTATATTGGGCTTGTTGTCAAATTATATTCTGATGTACACATCATTCTTGTTCTATTTTAAATGCAATTCATTTGAATTTCAGCATATGCAAAATCAGGATTCCATGAGGAAAATTTTGGCTTTCTAAAAAACAAGCTATTACTCAATTTGCAATCTCATTCCAATTCTATTAACTTACCAAAATATTTGCAACTTTCTCTCCCATGATGAAAATTTTGGATTTCTAAAAAACAAGCTATTACTCAATCTGCAATCTCATTCCAATTCTATTAACTTCCCAAAATATTGACACTGAAAACTTTCTCTTACATTCTTTGGAGATTATTATTATCAATATTTGTTAAGTAATCATATACATACCCCATACTAAGTAAGCACGATTCAATATGGATTATATGCCTGTTCTAGATCGTGCCTTTTAAATTCTATTCTTTCTGACTGATATGAACTGATGCTGAGTGAGGGGAGCAGAACCAGGAGAACATTGTACACAGTTACAGTCACACTGTGCAATGATTAACTTTAATAGACCTGGCTCTTCTCGGCAATGCAAGGTCCTAAGACAACTCCAAAAGACTCATGATAAAAAATGCTTTACATGTCTAGAGAAAGAATTACGGAATCTGAACGCAAATTGAAGCATGCTATTTGCTCTCTCTCTCTCTCTTTTGTTTTATTTCTTCTTTCTCACAGTCCATTCCATTGGTTAATTCTTATTTGCAATGTGACTAATGTGAAAATATGTTTAATGTGAATGTATATATAGAGAGAGCTTATATCAGATTGCATGCCATCTTGAGGAAGGAGGTAAAGAGTATGAGAGGGAGGGGGAAAAATTTTGGAACTCAAAAGCTTGTGGAACTGAATGTTGCAAACTAAAAATAAATAAATAGATCTTAAGAATAAATAAATAAATTCTATTCCTTCCCCATGCACATGAGGCAGGACTCTGCTTCACTCATGCTTTTCTTTGAATTGTCTGATAGATTTTTCTGTTCTTCTGGCTACTTGACCTATCCCAGGACTTTGAGATCATCTAGTCCAACCCCTCATTTTAAAGATGGGTCAAAATTTAATTGCTACCAGGCAATATAAGTAGTACACTCCTGAGTCAAGATTCAAAGCTAGGAACTCAACTCCAAATCAACAAACTGAAACAAAAGGTTGCAGTTATTAAGAAGTAATATAATAGTACTGCACTTGGGTTCAAAAAGTCATATGAACAAGTACAAGATAGGATAGAAACAACTAAAGGAAAATTGATGTGAGAAAGAGCTAAGGAGGAAGATTTGAAGAGAATAATAATCAGTCAACAATCATGAAGAATATGAGAAAGCACCTACTATATGCTAAACACTGAGGTAAGTGCTTGGAGAATACAAAGGCAGAATTGAAACATCTCTTGCCTTCAAGGAGCTTAGAATCTAGCCAGGAGAGACATGTTACATTCATTTACAAATGTATAATCTAAGACAGAGAACATATACAAATATACACAAATACTATCATATTAACCTGTAGCTAAAGTGAAGTTAAGGTGATTGCATGAAATTGATAGTCAAAATTTTCCTGACTTTTAAAGATGTGAAATATGTGTGTCAATATCTTAAATAGACACATCTGCCCAGTTTTGGAATGCAAAGATTATAAATGATATGATAAGTGAAAAAATCTAAACATCTCTTGCAGTATCTAATTTTAGAATTAGCAAGTACATATACACCAAATAACATGACAGTGATTAAATGTCAAATATAGTGAAGCAAAATGAATTCTAAGTATATGATAAATGAAAAAATATGCTGCTTTACCAGGTTATCACCAAAGCATAGACACTGTCATTCAGGACAAAAGCACTGGACAGATTCAATTTTTTTAAGTTTTTGTAACAATAAACAGATGCTTTGAAGGACACATTTATCACCATGACAACCAAAATTAAGCCAGAAAAGAAAAAATACACAGATATTTCTGATTTCCTAGAATAGTCTTCTATACGAATACCTATAAAACAAAGCTTACTGTCCCACTAACTTGTACTATAAAATTGCTGCTTTAAGAGAAAAAAAAAACCTGTAAGTGATGTAATTCAAAACTTTTAAGAAGAGGTTCAACTTTTAATAGGGGTTCAAATGAGCCTCAACCCCAAGAATATTCTCAATTTGGCAGCAAACCATCAGCATTATCTCTACTGGACCTACTTTATGACACCTCTAAGGTTTGTAATCATTTCCCAAATGCAAGATTGCCTTTTTTCAAGGCCTCACAGGACGTCAAGTAAAGTTTTCTTCCATGCTTGGAGATTCTAAGATTTTATATCCAAAGATACCAAATCTTTGCCTTCTCTTTCCTCTTTTTAGACTACAACACTGCACAGTCTGCAAGTAGGTGCTGCTAGAACAATGATATAGTCCCATCTAAAGGTTCCTTTTAAAAGTAAGGTTTTATATCATGTAAATTGAATTATTACCCAATGGTATCAAGTACATACATTCTAAATTCTGTACAAGCTTACTTAAAATGTAGGGATATTTTTATTTTCCATCACCATATAATATTCTGTTTGAAACTTCCTAAAGAGCTTATTCATATTTAATATTACCTGATGAATATCTGCCTGCACATCCCACTACTACAGAAAGCAAAAAGAAAAGAACAAATAAATTTCCAGGGATAGTAAATTCAGAATTCAAAATCATAGTACCCACTGGTAAAAGAAAAAATTTCAGTTGTTTAAAACACACAGCAGCCAAAAGAGGTGAGGGAAATATTGAGTTTGAACAATATTAGCAAGGAAAGTAATAATCTAATGTTGGGACCAAATGATGATATTCAAATTAGACCAGGATGCTGCCAGCACATAAGACACAAACTTTGTGTTCCACACATTCAATATTCCACAAGTCCTCACTGCTCTGTCTTCCCATTATTAACACACCACTTCTCCTTTTTTCTCAGAGTCCCCTTCATACTTATTATCCTTCCTCATTTTAACATAATCAACTTCATAATACTAATCAGTCTTTTCTTATCTTACCAAATTTCACTTCAGAAAATGATACTGACAACTGTGAAATTCTGGCTCTCATGACTCTAAGTTGCTCTTGTTAAAAAATATTTTACATCTATTCTGAGGCTCCGAACTAGAGCTTTCAGGTTTGCAGACTAAATATCATTTACTCTAATATACTCAAGTCAAAACTGTTGGAACTAAAGAAACTTATTAACCATCAAAAGTGTCAACTCAACAAGCATTTATTAAGCACTTACTATGTGCCGTGCTTTTCGCTAAGCTCTGGGGATACAAATTAAAGCAAAAAACAAAAAAAAAAAATTCCTACCCTCAAGTTGCTAACAATCCAATGAAGGAGAAAACATACAAACCACTACATACAAAAAAGATATAATACAGGATAAATTGGAAAAAATCAGAGAGGGGAGGCACTAGCATTAAGTGGGGTCAGAACAGGCTTCCTGCATCTAGTCTAATAAAATGAATTTGGAAATAAAAAAATAAAGTTCATCTTAATGTAACCAACTGAGAATGTCATATGCTAGAAATCTAAACTACTAATAACAGGTCATTGATAAAACTTAAAAGAGATTCAATTAAACACATTAAATTAACAAAATTTACAATGAAGGAAATCCCACCATCAAAATCTGTCAAGCTCCTTTTGGACCCTAATTCTGTACTTCCAAGTATTAACTATCACCTTCCTAGGAAATGACATAAATCATCTATAAATCTGATAACTTCACCATCTCTATCTTCATCCAATTTGCTAATAAAAGTGCTGAAAAGCTCAAGGCTGACAACAGAACCCTACAGCAGGCCAATGAAGCATTCCCTCTAAGGTTTATCTTTACATCAATCCATCAATTAGCAGTCTTTGAGTATGGCAGTTTAACTTTCACATATCATTAAGCTCACATTTCTCAATCTTATCTATGAAGACTATGGAAAACTTTTTCCTATTGGCCTCCACCTAAAATTGTAAACCAGAAGTGTCAAACACGAAGTCTAAATTCACTCAGTAGTCCCCAGTTCAGCTAGCACTAGATTAAAATTAATTTGGAAATCTTTAACAAAATAAAAATACACTAAAACATACTTAATATAACGTTTTTAAACTAAGTCAATATGCTGTTCACAGGAATCCTTATGTATGGACTGTTGCTGTTCATTTATGCCCAATTCTTCATGACCCCAATTTGGGGTTTTCTTGGCAAAGATAATGAAATGGTTTGCCATTTCCTTCTCAAGCTCATTTACAGATGAGGAAACTGAGACAAACAAGGTTAAGTGACTTGTCCAGGGTCACACAGATAGTAAGCATCTGAAGCCAGCTTTAAACTCAGAAAGATGAGATCTCCTGGCTCCAAGCCTAGCACTCTGTCCACTGTACCATCTAGTTTCCCATGTATGAATTAGTGGCCCCCATTTCTATTTGAGTTTCACACCACTGAGGTAATCCATTTACTTATACTTAGTAAGTCCAATGATCAATCAACCATGACATTTCTTTTAATATCCAGGATTGGTTATAAAATTACAAGACCAGAACTTAATTTAATTACCTGAGATCACAACAGCAATAGTAGGCTTATATGATTACTGTTCATTTAATTTCATTAATTGTACAGCTCTGATATTCAACATAATTCATAAATCCAATGCTTTTATCTTAATGCAGTCTAATAATTATTTATAAGCATAGATTTATATCAGTTATATATTTGTATAACTTATCTCCTCTTTTATACTATAGGAAATTTAAGGACATATAACCCATCTGTTAACAGGTACTTCAAAGACCCAATGCATTACTGGGTTTCATGGGCCTTCAATAAGCAATCAAAATGAAAAACAAACTACAAAATACCCAGATAATGAAGTCTTAGTTTCCTGTAGAAATTCTCTTTTCTCAAGGAAAGGACTTGGATTTTCCTCCTGTGATTTTTCTTTCATGGTCTTTGAAATTTCTTGAATATCAGCAGTACTTCTGGTGGGTATAAATGACTTTCGATCTAAATTTTGTTTCTCTTCTCCTCTTTTCTCATGGCTCCATGAGAATGAAATTTGTTCAGTGCTTTCATCAGGTTTTAGGAAACTATGATTCAAAGAGTTTTGACCTAATAATGTTGAGGAGCTAGGTGGTTCAGAATCTCTACTAGGAAATGATAACTCATCATCTTCAGAAGGTTTCAAGAATTTATGTTTGATATGTCCAAGTAAAGAAAAATCTTGTTTTCTCCTTGAATCATAATCTTTTCTCAGTTGATATGATTCACTTCTATCTGGTTCTATAAATCGTGACCTATTGTCTCTCTCATTTCCTCTAGATTTATCTGTACTAGATACTTGATCACTTGTCATATTTACTTTGTTATAACTGCCACTTGAAAATTCACTACAAGTGTCCCTATTGCTATCACCTATAACATGTTTCTCCGTGTTTTGTTTCTTGCTTTCTTGACCACTCTGCTCATTATCTGAGTATCTTGATTTTCTCCACCGTTCTCTTCCACAGTTGTCACTTTTTGATGCTGCTTTTTTAGCTTCTTCTAATCTCAATTGAAATGTCTCCATTGACTACAAAAAAAAAAGAAACATGTATCTTTAAAATGTTATAAAGTTAAACTTTGAAATAATTTGAGCATATTTGTCTCTAAGGTTTATGGTAACTATACCATGAACTCATATTATATGGTAACAATGCTGAGTACAAATGTCTTTACCAGCAAGTGAATTGCAGATTTAAAATAAAGTTTCAATCAAAAGTCTTCATGGCAGACAACAGTGACAAAAGTAAAAGGCTTTAGTTAATTTCCTTCAATTTTCAAAAAAGAATTTTCTCAAAAAAGAGATACTTACCCCATATCTTTCTGCTACAACATCCTCAAAATTTCTATTTTGTTTCTCAGCTTGTTCTTTCATTCTTTGGTAGGACTTTTTAAGCCAGCTTAATCCACCATCTTCTACCACTGAAACTAGAGGACAAACAAAAAAAAATTAAATTTGAAACTGTATTTTAATGTGGTTTAAATTATTACATCTATATTCTGTATTTCCAAAAAGACAGTTAGCTGAGAACTCCTAGCAAATTAGAACTTTAAATATACATACTGTAATATTTGAAATGTCAAAAGAATGTAAGAAAAGCTTCCATATCTAAGCTCACTATTGGAACTTATAGTAAACTTTTTATGATGAACTTTTAAGAGCACATGGATAACAGCTACACAGAATGAGTTCCAACCTTCACTGCTGCAGAGAATTAACCCCACTGACTAGATCACAAATCTACTGGAACATTAGAATATTTTAACATAGTATTATCCACAGTACCTACTACCTCACCATTTGTGAGAAACAAATGAGATAATGTAGGTAAAGTACAGTGAAAATCTTAAAGCACTATATTTGTGTCGGTTGTTTTTAGAGTTCAATCCAATTCAACAAACTAAGAATTTAATAAATGCAACACAGGATGCTAAATTTTGGGGAAAGTGAGTATGTATATGACCTAGTCCCCAGCTTCAAGATGCTTACAATATAGTAGCAAATATAAGACAGGAAAAAAGGCATCCGTGGGACAAAAGAGAAGAAAATAAAATGCTATAGGAGTTCAAATGGGGGAAAATTGGGAAATCAGTAGGAAAATTAATTTATCCTATTCAGTGGGGAAAATAAATAAAAGATTCATGGAAGAAATCATATTTGGGTTGGGTATTGAAAGATGAGTTGAACTTCAATAATAACACATCAATTAATCAATAAGCATTTATTAAACACATACTATATGCCTAACACCATACTACACTCTAGAAATACAAAGCACAAAGAACAAACAAAAAATTTCCCTGACTTTAAAGAGCTTATATTCTACAGACAAAGTCAACATTATAAAGATAAATTTTTTAAAAAGGGGAGAGATAATAGAAAGAGGAGAGGAAAACAGGACTATAAGCATTAGCACCTGAGAGAATTAAGAAAGAAAAATTTAATTCAAAGCTCAGAAGGAAACTAGGGATTCTAAAAGGCAAGAGTGAAGTGGTAGTGTTTTCCAAGCTTGGGAAATAGACTATGCAAAGGTAAACAGAGAGGAAACATGTCAAATAAGCAACAAGATGGACAGTTTTTACCTAGATGAGGTTAAAATGGATATATGATTTATACATAAAGGGTGATACCATAAGCAAATTAGGAGAGCATGGAATACCTTACCTGTAAGATCTATGGATATGGGAAGATTTAGGACCAAAAAAGATACAGAGAACACTGGGAAAGGTAGGAGGGAGGCAGAGAATTTGGAACTCAAAACTTTTATGTAAAAAACTGTTTTAACATGTAAATGGGGAAAAAATTAAAATATTATTTTTTAAAAAGGACAGTTTGGGTGGACCAAAAATTTCTATATAATAGCTTGAAAAGCTAAATTGGAGCCAGGTTGTGAAAAGCTTTAAATACCAATTAGAGGAGTTTGTATTTGATTCTATAAAGAATAGAGTGGAGCTAGACATACAGATCGGGAAACCTCAGAATAGAGGTGACAGCTGAATCTATGGGAGTTGGTGAGTGAAATGGTATACAGAGAGAAAAGAATAGGAGCTAGAATGGAGCCCTCTGGGACAACCACAATTAGTGGGCGTGACCTGGAAAAAGATCCAGATAAGCAGACTAAGATAAGGGGGGAAGGGGAGCCAAATTGGCAGAGTAAAAGCAGTGACTTGACAGAGCTCTCCCCCCAAACCCCTCTAAACACCTGTAAAAAATTACTCTAAACAAATTCTAGAGCTGCAGAACCCACAAAATGACAGAGTGAAACAAGTCTTCAGTCCAAGACAGTCTGGAAGGTCAGTATGAAGCATTTATCACACTCAGGCTGGGAATGGGGCAAAGTGTAGTCTAGCATGGGCTATGCTCAAACAGAGGGGCTGCAGCAGGCCTCAGGGGACTGAATCATGGGC
Organism: Notamacropus eugenii; assembly: GCF_028372415.1. Taxonomy (NCBI): domain Eukaryota; kingdom Metazoa; phylum Chordata; class Mammalia; order Diprotodontia; family Macropodidae; genus Notamacropus; species Notamacropus eugenii. The sequence goes on along the minus strand of NC_092876.1, from coordinate 147,551,805 downwards.
AGCTGTGACCATTTCCAGGCTTCTCAACACACAAACGCTAAAGACAGTATACAAGGTCAGTGGGAAAACTCTGTGAGACCTAGTCTGCCTGGGGTCTAGCCCCAAGGCAGAGGAGGAAGAGGGCGAGACCACTGATAGCAGCTGAGGGAGGGCTGCTACCAGAGTTCCTGGCCCAAAGACAAAGGGGGAATCAAGCAAATGACACAAAACCCTTGAAGCCTGGGGCAGTACACTCACACCCACACCCATCCCCTCTGCAAACAGAATCCTACCTTGGCAAAGAGAAAGTCAAGTATCTGGCTGGGAACATAAGCAAACAGTGTAAAAAACCTCAGAATACAGAATCTTACTTTGATGATGAAGATCAAAACATACCAGAAGAGGTCAACAGAATCAAAGTTCCTACATCAAAAGACTCCACGAAAAATATAAATTGGTCTCAGGCCACGGAAGAGCTCAAAAAGGATTTTGAAAATCAGGTGAGAGAAGTAGAGCAAAAATTGAGAAGAGAAATGAGAATGATACAGGAAAATCATGAAAGACAAATCAACTACTTGCTATAAAGTAAACCCAAAAAAATGCTGAAGAAAATAACACCTTAAAAACAGACTAACCCAAATGGCAAAAGAGATTCAAAAGGCCAATGAGGAGCAGAATGCCTTAAAAAGCAAGAATGGCCAAATGGAAAAAGGAGATCCAAAAGTTCACTGAAGAAAATAATTCTTTAAAAATTAGAATGGAGCAAATGGAAGCTAATGACTTTATGTGAAATCAAGAAATCATAAAACAGAACCAAAAGAATGAAAACATAGAAAACAATGTGAAATATCTCACTGGAAAAACCACTGATCTGGAAAATGGATCCAGGAAAGATAATTTTAAAATTATTGGACCACCTGAGAGTCATGATCAAAAAAAGAGCCTAGACATCATCTTCCAAGAAATTATCCAGGAAAAGTGACCTGATATTCTAGAACCAGAGGGTAAAACGGAAATAGAAATAACCTACCAATCGCCTCTGGAAAGAGATCCTAAAAGGAAAACTCTTAGGAATATTACAGACAAATTCCAGAGTTCCCAGGTCAAGGAGAAAATACTGCAAGCAGCCTAGAAAGAAGCAATTCAAGTATTGCGGAAATACAATCGGGATAACACAAGATCTAATAGCCTCCACACTAAGGGATCAGAGAGCTTGGAATATGATATTATGCAGGTCAGAGGAGCTAGGATTAAAACCAAGAATCACCTACCCAGAAAAACTGAGTATAATCAGGAGAAAAAATGAAATTTCAATGAAATAGAGAACTTTCAAGCATTCTTGATGAAACAACCAAAGTTGAATAGAAAATTTGGCTTTTAGATACAAGAATCAAGAGGAGCATGAAAAGGTAAACAGCAAATAGAAATCATAAAGGACTTATTAAAGTTGAACTGTCTACATTCCTAGATGGAAAGATGATATTTGTAACTCATGAGACCTTTCTCAGTATTAAGGTAGTTGGAGGAGAGAGATAAATACATACATACACAGACAGATGGCAGGCATAGGATGAGCTGAAAATGAAGGGATGATATCTAAAAAACAAAATTAAGGGGTGAGAGAGGAATGTATTGGGAATAGGAGAAAGGCAGAGATCGAATGGGGTAAATTATCCCACATAAAAGAGGCAAGAAAAACATTTACCAATGGAGGGGAAGAACGGGGAGGTGAAAGGGAATAAGTAAACCTTACTCTCATCAGATTTGGCTTAAGAAAGAAATAACACACACTCAATTGGGTACCTTAGCCTACAGGAAAGTAAGGGTAAGATAAGGGGGATAAGGGGAGGGATGATAAAGGGGAGGGGAAATTGAGGAAGGAGGTAGTCAGAAGCAAACATTTTTGAAAAGGGACAAGGTCAAAGGAGAAAATAGAATAAGTGGGGGATGAGATAGGAGGGAGGGAAATATAGTCTTTCACAACATGACTATTATGGAATTGCTTTGCATAACTACACATGTACAACCTATATTGAATTGCTTGCCTTCTCAATGAAGGTGGGTGGGGACGGAAGAGGAAGATAATTTGTAACTTAGAGTCTTAAAAACAAATGTTAAAAAAAATTGTTTTTATATGCCACTGACAAATAATGTATACGCAATGGGGTATAGATATCTATATTGCCCTACAAGAAAGTAAGGGGAAAGGGGATAAGAAGGGTGTGTGATAAAAGGGAGGGCAGACTGGGGGAAGGGTAAAGAGAACGCATGCCATATTGGGGCGGGTCAAAGGGGAGAGATGGGGAGAAAATTTGGAACTCAAAATCTTGTGGAAATGAATGTTGAAAACTAAAAATAAATATTTTTTTAAAAATAAAAAAATAAAGTAGCTTTAATCTTTACATGTTATTTCTCACTCCATCCAAATGTATATTATCCATATGGGAACTAGGGTTCAGGGCCCTTTGTGCTACTGAGAACCTCTAGGGCCAACTTATTTCTGCAGTAACATGCCTTGAAAAATGAATCACTTATCTCTATAAAAAAAAAAATTAAAATACTAAGATGGAGAAGTCAGAAGAGTAGAAAAAGAGCGAAGACAGAGCAATATCCTAGTATCTTAGAGAGATAACAGTATCAAAGAGAAGAGAGTATTCAACAATACCAAAGATTGCAGACAGGTCAAGAAGGATTAAGATTTAAAAAATGCCATTAAATCTGGAAATTAAGAGATCATTGGTAAATACGGAGAACAGCTTCAGCTGAAGTCAAAAGCCAGATTGTAGAGAGTTAAGAGAGAGAGAAGGGAAGTCAAGGTGACTATTGCTGATAGCCTTCTCAACAAGTTTAGTCATAATAAGAGGGAAAGATATAAAACAAGAAGCAGTGGGGGTGGACAGATCAAAAGAAGGCATTTTGAGGATGATGGAGACCTGGGCAGGAGACAGCTTAGGAAGCAGTGAACAGACATGAAAAGATGGAAGATAAGTGACAGAGGGAGATAACAAAGAGAATAATCTGTCAAAGAAGATGGCAAGATCTTCAACAGTTTAAGATGAAAACGGACCAGAAAGAAGAGAACAATACAGATTTAAATTGGTTGGGGTCAAAAATGGGGAAGGGCTAACTTTTCTCATCTGTGAAGCAGAAATACCGAATCAAAAAGAATTGTGGATCATAGCTTTAGAGAATGAAGGGACCTCAAAGGGCATCTAGTCCAACCCTCTTATTTTGCAAATAAAGAAACTGAAATCAAGAAAGGTTAAGTGAATTATTCAAGGTGACAAAGGTAGCAACCATTAAAATCAGAACTTGAACCCAGATTCCACTGAATGACTAAATCTAGGTATTCTTAACCTTTCTTATGTCATGGATCCCTTTTGCAACTTGATAAAATTTATGGCCCCCTTCTCAGAACAATGTTTTTAAATGCAAAAAAAAAAATACACAGGGCTGCAAAGGAGGCCAATTATATTAAAACTGAAGTATGGACAATGATCAAAATATTTTTAAAATAAACTCGTACATGCCAGGTTAAGAACCACTAGATTAGATGATCTCTAACAACACCTCAAGCTAGTCTTACTGCTCATTATGTGTTGGTACAGTGAAATAAATAAGCCCTTAAGTGCATAAAAAAAGCAATATAAACTATTTACATAAAAATGTTACCTTGGGTTTTGGGGAGAATCATTTGAAGAATTTTCTAGTTTCAAGCTCATTTACACCCTGTTTTATGTGGGGTGACCAGAAGGTACAGACTTGTGATTTCACCAGCATGGAAAATTCCTGGTATATAAACTCCCTCAACTGATACAGACTTCAATTCCTCCATATCTTTAGAGGTTTCATGAGTTGTCATGAGGACAAGAGGAAAAAACATGGCAAGAGGAAAAAACAAACCCAACAATTCAGTCTCCAACTTCCAGTGATAAATGTCTATGAACATAGACATATGGACACAGCTGACTCTCTGACAGACACATTTCCATCATCAGGCCCATAGGACCTATCAGAGTTTGTGTTTCACTGACACAGCCCTAGAAAACCCAGGGTCATGAGGAGACATTAGGCTTAGGATTTAACAAAGGTATAAGTAACCAACAATATATGAATACAAACTACAGAGACTCTAAGGAAAAAAATTATTACTTTTTAAAAATTTAAAAGTTATGGAAATTAGTTGTTGTCCTTCATTCTTGAAGAGGACCAAAATGATATCACTTATGCTACAGTCAAATTACCACATGTCTGACTGTGGGTGATCAGACCAATATGAGCTCAAAATGTTCTACCACAGGTTGGGCACATGTGAAACATTTGGGGTGGATTCTCTAAATTTACACATCTCATGTTTCTTTTGAGCTACTTCAATTCTGCTTTGTTCACAGAGCAATGTACCTTCTCTCATGTGGGCATGCCATGCTGAGCATTCCTGTGCCAGAGTCTCCCATGTCACAAAATCAATTCCAAAGTTCTTAAGAGAGACCTTGAGAGTATCCTTGTATTGCTTCTGACCATCATGTGAATGCTTGCCTGTGTGAGTTCTCCATAAAATAATCTTTTTGGCAAACACATACTTTACATTCAAACAACATGACCAGACCACCAGAGATGCACTCTCTGAAATACAGTTTGAACGCATGGCAGCACAGAAATTTATCAAATATCAAATGACTTAATATGTAAAGGTCTTTGCAAACCTTAAAGCACTACATAAATGCTAGCCTATTTTTACTAATGTAAATCCATTAGTAATAAACATTTTCAAACCAATTCCATCATCATATAAATAATACTATTTCTTAGGTATTAGTGTTATATAATTTAGTGATCACATGCCCTATTCTCAATAGAGTGTGTTAATCCCATGATCAGAAACAACAGTGACTAAATGTTTTTTAGTGAGATGATCAAAATTTATTTCCAGTTCTTTAATATTAGAAGAAAGAAGCAAGAGGGGAAAAAAAACAAGTGATTCTCATCAATTATTTCGAGTATACTAAAAACAATTTAATAACAGAGGGGAAATTACATACCACCCAAAAAAAATCACAGAAAATATTAATGGATCAAGACGGTCTGTGAATAACATTCACTACTAACTGCAATGTAATAAAGATTTCTGCTAAGGCAATGGAAGAAAATTAGCTGTCATTTTTATTAGGATTTCAAAGAATTTCTAAACTGTGATGCAAAAAACTAATTCCATATGTAGTACAAGAAATAATTCTGTGCAGTTAATGATTAATTTCCTAAACTTTTCCAAATAATTGTCTACCCATGCATTTAATTCTCTCTCAAAAAACTAAAAATCAAATTGATTATCTCATGAATATGATGTCAAATTAGATTTTGCTCCAGCCCTAATCCCCTCCCTAACTCATCCCATATTACCAACTGCTTCATGTCCATCTTCTATCTGGATGTCTTACAGGCATTTCAAATTCAGTATATCCAAAAAAAAAGAATTCATACCACCACCACTCCACCAAAACAAATCCCATTTCTAAACTATACCACTTCTGTTGGTGACATCATTAGCCTTCCAGTTCCGCAGGTTCAAAAAACACTAGTGACATACTTGACTCTTCCTGTTTCCTAATCCTCAAAGCTAATCAATTATCAAGTTTTAACAATTCTACCTTTACAATATCTCTTTCACTTGTCTTCTCTATTCACACAGCCTCTTACATAATTCAACACTTTATCACCTTTTGCCTGAACTACTGCAACAGCTTCCCAATCAGTCTCCATACCTCCAGTCTCTCCCTTCCGTTAGCCATACTCCATATAGCTGCCAAAGTGATAGTCCTAAAACATATCCGACCATTACCTCCCCTACTCAAAAACATTTAATTATATTCTATTGGCTATAAGAGAACACACAAAATCCTCACCTACAACTTGGAACCCTCTACAATAGAGCTTCCACATAACTTTCCTGTCCTATTTCTATTCTTCTCCTTCAAGCACTCTACAGTCTAGTCAAACAGGCCTATTTTCCATTCAACATGCACATCATTCCATCTCCTGACTCCATATTTTTCCACAGGCTGTTCCCCATGACTAGAATGAATTCTTCCTCACTCCTACCTCAAAGCATACCAAACTTCCTTGAAAACGCAATTCAGATGCTTCCTTTCTTAATCACATCAGTTTTGAGAACTCTTGAAATTATTTTGTATATTTTGCACTTAATTGTGGATATGATATATTCTACTAGAATGAAGGCAAAAATTATTTCACTCCTGATTTGGTATCTATAGAATCTACTACCAATGCCTTGCATATTACAAACTAGAAGGCATGGTAGATATACTGTTGGACTTGAGAGTCAAGAAAACCTGAGTTCAAATCCTGCCTCATATACTTACAAGTTACATTACCTAGGGAAGTCATTTAACCTCTCTTATCCTCAGTTTCCTCAACTATTTAATGAGAATAATAACAGCACCTTCTTCAGAGTGCTGCTGTGAGGATCAAATAAAATAACCTACATAAAGCACTATGCAAACTTTACAGCACTATATAAATGTTACAATTATCATAGACAATTAATAAATGTTTGCTAAATTGAGTTTAACAGTTAAATTGGTATAATATAACATATCCCAAGGAAAATTTAATAAGTAATTTTTTTTTATTTTAAAGTCAGGAATAAATTTTGGACCTATCGCTACAATAATTAGTACTATGATATGTTTGTATTTTCAGCCCTTGCTTTTTACTATTATTTGCTTAGTCTTATAGAACATCAAAATCGATATTTTACTTGTTAAAAACTATATATACTTTTCATATAACTGTCACATACATTATCATATTTGTGACAAACACCCTTTTAAATAAGTAAAGCAAGTATATTATTATCCCCATTCTACAACTCAAAAAACTGAGGCATGGTTACATGAGTTGCCCTGAGCCACACAGTTAATAAGAACCAAGAACCCTGTGCTTTCCACTGCACCAAATTGCCACTCGAAGTATAGTAAGTATATGCTAATTACACTGGATTTTTACCATTATTTGACACTTCTCTCTACCAAAATTCCACTGACTCATGATGGCATGAAAGTTATACCTGGATCTGAAGGCCAAGCCAGCAGAACACAAGTACCTACCAAGGTGCAAAGACTGTATAGACTGCGTTAATTTCTGGCTGTGAGATTGCCTACAGCTTGATAAATTTTTAGCCACAACATCAAAACCATCTATCTAAGTCTGCACTGATCAAAATCAGTGTAAATATCCAAACCAACAAAAGCAAAGAAGTATAGGGACAGAATACATAATGTGACCACTCCATATAATACTTAATTTCAAACATGGTGAGAAAACCATTGTGTGTACATGAGTCAGGGTCAAGACAGTAGAATGAAAAGAAAGCACTGTTCTTCTATTTTGTCTAATATGTATACCTCCTCTATAACAATATTAAAAACACACAAGATTTGAAAAGCTAAATTTTGTGGGTTTTTGTTTTTAATTTGGTAGAATAGTTCATTTTGCCATGTCTGCTACAAATACAATGTCATAAAGGATTGACAATTGACAAATTTCATTAGTTCTCTATTGGTCTGGTTCTTTTATACATGCTAGGTGTTCTATTACATCATCAAGAATGGACAGAGAAGCAAAAGACTTAAGGGCAAAGCACTGAAGGAACTAGATGTTTACTACAAACCTCTAACTAGGTAATAAATGATACTGCACAAACATATTACATTGATGACTAATCATAGCTTACTCATAAAAGTACAAAATCCAGAGGCTTAATATCTATTCAAAATGTCAACATTTATAGAAGAAATATGTAAGGTGTTTACACATTCTTGGGGTCACCTATTGTAGAGTGACATTTCAGTAGAAATTTTCAATTTGATCCTTTATTTACAAAAATGGAAAAGACATCTCAAAATCTTATGCAAGTGAATGTTGAAAACTCAAAATAAATTAATTTTTTAAAAAAATTGGCTGTCGAAGTAGAATTCCTGAATCTGCTTTAATTTAAAAAAATTTAAAATCAGGAACACAACAGAATAGAACATGCCTAAGACATTCACAGTACTAAGGTAAATTTCAGCCCAGATCCTAATTCTACATTAAGAATTCAGCTCTAATGAGTTGTACTATGCTTATTTACCTCAAAAAAACTAAGCAACTAAACTATGCTTATTTACCTCAAAAAAACTAAGCATCTGAGGTAACACCACCTGCCTGAATCTATAATCATTTTAATGCTAAATATTTTGACTAAATGATAATTTTCATAATAACATAATAGTCCTAAAGAAAGGGTAGATAAAAGAACAAGTGGCAATGAGTCATTTTTCCAGTCCAATTCCAACTTAAGAAGAGAGAGAGAGAGAGAGAGAGAGAGAAGACCATAGATATTAGAGCAGAGACACGGGTAGCAAAGTCAGGGAATATTTTAATGTGCAGGGACAGAAAGAGGACCAAGACAAAAGACCACAACAGGAAACACCAAGCCAGAGGAGAACCCAGGGGATCTCTGAATTGGCACTAGGTGCAGGAACAGGTGTCATCTCTTAGCTCAACAGCCCATTACCTAGCTCTGGGTTACAGATCCAGGGTGAAGAAAGGTGGTCTCAAGAGACGAGGGCCTGTCCTAGTTGTGTACCAAATGAAAAACAAGCTCTGTTAATACAGCTAAGTGGCTCAAAAACCAGAGGCAGAGCACAGAAGCTCAAGTTCTAACCTCTACCCCAATATCTAAGCCTTCAATGAAATAACCAAGGCAGGAGACATACTACAAAGAGAAGTAAACAAGTGCAGTGGCTTCCAGGGGGGTTGGCAAGTGACATTTGAACCTTACTCTCATTTGAACTAGTTAAAGGGGGAAAGAGTACATATAGATACAATGTTGGACAGAGAAATTCATCTTACCCAGCAGGGAAGTAGGAGAGAAAGGGATAAGGGAAAAAGGGAAAGGGAGAAAATAAGAATTGACAGATTAACGGAGGCAGTAATCAGAAAACAAAATAGACTCTTAAAGAGTGGATGGGGGGAAATGAAAAAAATAATTGAATAGGACAGGGAGAAACACAAAGTTAGCATTTAAAACTGTGAATAGGATGAACACATACATAAAATGGAAGAGAAAGCAGAATAGATTTGAAAACTGAATTGAATAGTATATACCTGAAAGAAAAAGAAAGATATACCCCGATTTGAAACAAGAGGCTGGAGCAGAATCTATTATGTTTCTGCATAATAAAAAAGACAATAATAGCAATCATGATTTCATGAGAAGCAAAAACAAAAATAGACCTAAATGAAAGAGATAAATAGGGAAACTACACTTTGCTAAAAGGTACTATAGTTAACAAATTAATATCAAGACTGAACACATATGTGTCATATGGCATAACATCTAAATTCTTACAGCCAATGGGGATGGAAACAGTAAAATTTACTAGTGGGGAACCTCAATTAGCCTCTCTCAGAAATAAAATAAACAAGAAAAGTAAAAATTAATAGAATTTTAGAAAATTTGGATACAACAGACTGGAGAATATTAAATTGGAAATGAAAGGAATATACCTATTTCTCAGCTCTGCATGGTCCTTTCACAAAAAAAAGAAGAAAACACAAGAAAATACGGAAAAGCAGAAATATTAAATATAACTTTTCCCAACCAGATGTAATAAAAACCACATTCAATAAAAGGAACTTAAATCATAGATTAAAAATTAATTGGAAACTAAATAACTTGGTCCTGAAGATTAGGTGGGTCAAAAAACAATAATGTCATTAAAAATAATGACAACAAACTAAAATTTATAGGACAGAACTAAAGCAATACTTAGGAGAAAACATGTAATTTTAAGTGTTTTAATCAATAAGAAAGAGTATGCAACTCGCATGCAACTAAAAAAGACACTGACAAATTAAAAAACTCCAATTAAAAACCAAATTGGAAATTCTAAAAATCAAAGGAGATTAATAAAATTTCAATTAAAAAAGCAAGTGAATTAATATGTAAAACCATAACCTACTTTTTTGAGGAAAAAAACAATAACAGTAAAAATTTGTAAGACAGTATTGGGCAATTTGATTTTTTTTTTAAAAAAGAAAAAGAAATTACCAGTATCAAAAATGAAAAGAGGTGAATCCACAACCAATGAATTAGAAATAATAGCTATTAGGAGTTATTTTGTGCAACTAAAAGACAATAACATTGACAATCATAATCAAATAGATGAATATTTACAAAAATGTGAATTTCCCAGACTAACAGTAAACTACACAGGATAATATAACCCTATTTTAGAAAAAGAAATTATACAAGCTGTAAATGAACTCCCAAAGAAATAAGCTCCAGGATCAAATGATAATAACAGCTAACATTAATATAGTGCTTACTAGATACAAGGCACTCTGATAAACACTTAATTATTATTATCTTATTTGATCCTCACAACAATTCTGGTAGGTAGGTGCTAGTACTATCCCTGTTTTACAAATGAGGAAAGTGAGGCAAACAGAGGTGAAATGACTTGCCCATCATCACACAGCTAGTAAGTGTCTGAGGCCATATTTGAACTCAGGCCTTCCTGATTCCAGACCTGGCACTCTATCCATTGCACCACTGGCTTTCCCCAAAAAAAGGTCAAGAAACTCACAGGAATCAATGGAAAAAATAGAAAAGAAGTACTGCGATCAAGCAGAATGATAAACTATACACAAAGCCATAATCATCAAAACAATCTGGAACTAAGTAAGAAATACATGTTGAACCTCACATAAACAGATTAAATACACAATATATAGAAGCAAATGAGCACAGTAACCAAAATTTTTTTATAAATCCAAAGACCCTAGCTACTGGGGCAAGAACTCAATATTCAACAAAAACTGCTGGGAAAACTGGAAAGTAAACTTGCAAAAACTAGGTATTATGATGTTAATTAGAGTTAAAGATCTTCCCCCTCCATTAATAGGCCTTAGGTGGAGCCATTAAGGGAAGCTTGATCAGGGAAGGCTTGTTTTGTAGGAAGGCCCACACCTTTAGTTAATTTCTAATGAGGCACTGGGTCACAAGGATTGTGATGCCCTCTGTCTCTGGAAAGTATATATTCTACGATGAGGTTTTGCTTTGGGGCTTATGCTTTGGAAGAAGTTTGGGATGCCAGATGAGACTCTGGATAGCCATTAAGGAGCCCTCTGGCTTTGAAAACCCAGATGTTGGTGTTTCTCTCTCTAGTAACTATATATGTATGTAATGGTCAGACAGCTGGAGCTGTCTGTTGATCTGTGATGTATGCGTTGCTTACGGTCAGACAGTTAGAAGCCCTGTCTGTTGGTCTTTATTTCCTCTGCTTGTATTTTCTCTGTTGGTATATATGATTAAAGAAGATTGTTGACCCCTCAAAAGTTGTTTTTCTTTTAGAAAAGCAGATCTAAGAACCTGTGCTAGCAGGCCATCCTAGATGTGTCAGCATGATTGCTACAGGTACAGACCTACATCTCATATCATACACCAAGATCCAAATGGGTGTACCTATTCAGAATTTAGACATAAAAGGTGACATCACAAGCAAATTAGTGGAGCACAGAAGAAATTACCTATCAGATCTTTTGAGGAGAGAAAGAGTTCATGATGAAAAAAGAGATATAAAGGTTTGCACAAGGTAAAATGGATAATTTATTAATAAAATTAAAAAGATTTTATGTAAAAAAAAAAGCCCAATGCAGGTAAAATCAGAAGAAAAGCAGGAAACTGGGTGGAAATTTTTGCAGCAAGTTTTCTCAGGTAAAGATCTTAATTCTATGATTATTAGGGAAGTGAGTCAAATGTACAAGAAAAAAGCCATTACTCAACAGATAAATGTTCAAAGTGATAGGGTACTTGGGTGCATGTGATTGAAGCCCAATTCTAAAATCACATTTCCCTTTAAAAATTACATTTCTCCTTTGCCTCAAAAACACTATCCCAGGCAGTTTCACCCCAGCCCAAGGACACAGCCTGCCCCAGTAACAACCATTATCTCTGTTCCTGATATAGTAGCCAGCTGTACCTATAGAACTTATTAGTCTGAAACAGCTGTGTACTGGCTAAATGGGCTGTGTGCTGGGTTATAACGACATTTATGACTCACTGACTAATCATATGTATCCCAAACTTAGACATATATATACTCCCTTACATTTATCTTGTCTGATGAGACACTAATGAGAGCAGCCTGGCATTCCTTAGTCAGTCCTGACCACAAGTTAATGTAGTATAGTTTCAGGCCTAAAACCACAACTCCATGTAGCCTCCCCTTGGGCTATTTCCCCATGAACTCTGTAAAATACCCATGCAGTAGATACCAAAAGTGCATGTTCCTTTAAGAACTAACCACTCCTTAATTACTCCCTAATCCCACCCTGAATCATCTAGTCATCACATTTGGCACATGATTTACTAAAGAATATCCTATATAAATTTCATCTGTACCCCTCTAAGGTTGCAGGTTCCCTAAGAACTTTTGCCTACTAAAGAGCATAATAAATCTTTACCACCTTGACCTCAAGAATACTCTTCAGGATGGCCCATGCACAAAGCTCTAGTCTTGGATTTCCTGTACCTCTATCTCTCCAGACATCATCAAAAGCATATGAATAAGTTTTCAGAAGAAGAAATCCAATCAATAGTCTTATGAAAAAAATGTTCTAAGTCACTTATACTTAGAGAAAGACAAATTAAAACAATTCTGAGGCATACCTCACAGTCCTCAGCTTGAATAAGATAACAAAAAAGGAAAATAACAAATGACAGAGGGGCTGTGGGAAAACAGGTTATGTTAATGAAACTGTAAACTAGTCCAACCATTCTGGAAAGCAATTTGAAAGGGAAAAAATTTGGAATCTAAAATAAAATTGAGTTTTTTTCAAGTAGCTCAAATGATTCCAAATAGTCTCCCTTTCAAATTTTTTAAAGTAGTGAGCTCATTTGATAATCTGAGTGGCACTGATCAATTAGGGAATGAACAATCAATCTGTTATACATGAATGTAATGGGATACTACTGTACAATTAACAATGATATTATTAATAGAGAAAAGCTTTCCAAGACTTTGATATGAGTTAATACAAACTGAAGAACTGAAGGGAGATATACACACAATGACTATAACAACGGAAAGAACAACAGTAAAATCAAAACTGAAAGCTACAAAATGATAATAACCAAGCTAGACCCCAAAGATGAGATATTAAAAAGCATCTCCTTCCTTCTTTGCAGAAGTAGAGGACCATAAGTGAGGAACACCGCATACAGTATCAGACTTATTAGGTGTTTTGATTACTCTCACTGAGACTAACATTTATATAATGCCTACTATATGCCAGGTGGGGCAGGTAGGTGGCACAATGGGTAGAGCACCCTGAACCGCACTCAGGATGACCTGAGCTCAAATCTGGTCTCAGAAATTTCTAGCTATGTGACCCTGGGCAAGTCACTTAATGCTGTTTGCCTTAGTTCCTCACCTGTAAAATTAGCTGGAGAAGAAAACAACAAACCACTCCAGTATCTTTGCTAAGAATGTGACCAAATGGTGCCACAAAAAGTTGGATACAGTTGAAATAACTGAACAATAATAAAATATGCCAGGCACTGTGCTAAACTCTTTATACATAATATGTCATCTGATCCTCACAACCTTGAAAGATAAGTGCTATTATTATTCTCATTTTATAGTTGAGGAAACTGCGGCAAATAAAGGTCAAGTGCTCAGTCACATGTTTACTAAATATTTAAACTCAGGTCTTCCTGATTCCAGGCTCAATCCATTGAACCACCTAGCTGCCTCTAGAGAGGCCTACTGTCCTTAGTTCTATCCATGTTTCACATAGGTGAAAAGTACTCTTGTGACAAAGAAGGCTGAAAAGAAACTAAAAAATAAATATAAGCTCTGATCCTTACCAAAACTAATAACCAACTGATTTCAAATTACAGAAGAGGTAATTTTGTCATTTTCACATTCCTTGATGAATATTTATTTGAGAGTAAGACGGCTGGCAAAAGGACCTAACGGAATTTGTAGTTTAGTCATCATCATCATGTCTGATTCTTTGTGACCCCATTTGGGGGTTTTCTTGGCAAAGATACTAGAAGGGCTTGTTGTTTCCTTCTCCAGCTCATTTTACTGATGAGGAAACTGAGGCAAACAGGGTTAAGTGACTTGCCCAGGGTCACACAGCTGACCAGATTTAAACTCAGGAAGATGAATCTTCCTGACTCCAGACCCAGGTGCTTGTAATGGAAGTTAGAAATCTTCCCTGTCCATTAATAGACCTCAGGTGGAACTCTTAAGGGAAGCTTGATTAGGGGAGGCTTGTTCTGTGTGAAGGCCCACACTTTTGTTAATTGTGTACACACACACACACACACACACACACACACACACACACACACGTATGTATGTATGTATGTATGTGTGTATTCTGAAGTAAGGTTTTGCTTTGAGGCTGGAAGAGTGTTTGTGTGATTAGGCCAGAGTAGACTCTAGGTAGCTGTTAAAGAGTCCCCTGTCTCCCCCAACTCCCCTTTGAAAACCCAGATGTTGGTGCTTCTCTCTCTAGTAACGATGTATATATTGTCTATGGTCAGACAGTTGGAAGTCCTGTCTGTTGGTCTTTCTGTTTGTATTTTCTCTGAAGTTCAGGGTGCTGACTTTTTCCCCTGAACTAAGTGAATGATTACAAAATTAAATAAGTTATTAATTAAATAAAAAATATATTAAATAAGTGCTTGATTAAAGTAAGATTGTTCACCCCTTTTAAGGTTGCTTTCCTTAAAAAAGCAGATCTAAGAACCTGTGCAGCAAGGCTCACCTGTGTATGTAGGGGTGCTTGCTGTTACAGTGCTTCTATCCACTATACCACCTAACTGCCTAAATTTGCTAAGTACAACCCTCTGAATGGCAAAGGCAGTAAGGCTTTAGCAACACTCACTTTTACTTTAACCTGGTATTTTTTAAAGAAATAGTTATTTTATTCAGAAAGCCCCCAAAAAGAGCATTTCCTCCACTGCCCTTGTACATTCATATCATGTCATGATTTACAAATAACAACTTCTAATTTACCATGGATTTACTAATATAATGCAAGGCAACAGAAAAATGGGTAAAATATATAAATGAAAGTTATTATTATTATTACTACAACTGAAAAGTTCCAATTTATAATACTGAGAGATACCCATGAAATGTATAGGGCACAATGTATACTAAAACTCAAATTCTCTAATAAATGCTAAAATAAAAATGAAATAAAGCAAACAACAGAAAACATAACAAATATTTATTGGGCATACAGTGCACTCAAAAAGGTAATAATGTTCCTGAGTCTTAAAGAGACAAAGCGGTAATGGAAAAATATTATTTGGATTCTCCCTGTTCAAATGAACTACATACAACACTGTCAAAACAGAGAACTTAATTTCCTTGGTCAAATAGGACCACACTGTTACACAAAAAATCATTTTTCAAAAAGGAAATAATCACCAAGATAGACTATATATATAAAATTTTTTTAATGTTTTGTATCTATCTGCTGGAAAGCAACAGAATTACCATAAGGTTGGCATGTAGGTTTAAAAAGTTATAAAAGGGATATATTTTCAACACTAAATACCTAATCTTGTTTTTACTTTATTTCACTTCACAAACTTTTTCATAAAGTTTAAAACTGTAATTTTTGTTATAAAATTGAAGTAGTCAAAAAAGCAGTGTATTATTTATGGGCATCTTCCCCTCTGACTGGTTCAAAATATAAAATCAACCAGTAAGTATTTATTAAGTTTTTTTGGCACTGCAATTGGTGTTGAGGATACAAAAGACACAAGTGATACAGTCCCTACCCTCAAAGAACTTACATTCTTACAGAGAAAACAATATGCACGTATATAGATATATAAAAAATACATAGAAAGAAGATACAAGATAAAGGGAGGGTATGCTAAGGGAGGTACTAGTAACCTTGATAAATGATGAATCTGTAAAAATTTAAATGCATCAAAATAAGCATTTAATTAATATACTAATAAATACACTGTTTAAAAAAATTCCCTTAGTAACAGTTAATATTACACTACAAAAAGAATCAAAATAATTTAGCAGTTTTTATTATTTGTCATAAATGTAAACACAAGATGCTATTACTAATAATTCATAGATGGTTCAAATAAAAATGCATACAAATTCTAGATAAGGTAGACAGTCAACAAACTTACTATGTCTCCAGAGCCATTCTCTCTTCTTTATTCCCATTGCCATCACCCTTATATGCAAGTCATTATCACCTCTCTGGACTTCTTAATAAGTCTTCCTGCCTCCACTCTTTTCCTTCCCCAACCAAACCTTTATTTTGATGTAAGAATAATTTTCTTTATGCATTTATGCTCTTATCCTTTAAAATCCAAATTAACTGTCACCTTCTACTTTAAAGGCTTCCCTGAATGCCTCTCCCCCATTCCCAGAACTATGTCCCCTCTCACTATTCTTCAACTTATGTATTTTTCATATATTATTATGTATGAAAGCTATGTAAGTATATGTATTATCTCACATATATAAGCATATATATATGTATATGCATATATGTATTTTTTGAAAGCAAAAAGCATTCATTATGTCTACTATTGCCCAGAACTGTGCTACATGAGAGGGATAAAAAGACAAAAATGAAACAATCCTTGTTCTCAAAAAGCTTACATATCAGAAAAGACATGTACATATATAAATATATATAGATTAAATAAGGTAGCATAGGGAAAGAAAACACTAATACCTGGAGTAGCAGGCCCAGCTTCATGTAAAAGGATTGTCTGAGTAGTCTTACAAGGTGAGGAAGGTGGAGAACAGTCAGTGCAATGTCCCAAAGTCAAAAGAGAGAAGGTATGGCATATAAGAAATATCACTGAGGTCCATGTGGCTAGACTGTAAAGTGCCAGAAGTGTAGTACTGCATAATGACACTGGAAAGCTAAATTGAGGCCAGGTTACAAACGGCTTTAAAGTCAAATTGAGTTTATATTTTATCCTAGATACAATAGGGATTCACTGGAGTTTACTGAGAAATGGAGTAACGTGGTCAGACCAAAACTTAGTAAAATCACTCAGGCAAATGTATGGAGGATTAGAGTTGGGAGAGAAAATGCAAAGTATTTACCATAACATAGGTAGTGGCAACGTGAACAGTTAGAAGAAAATAGATAGAAGAGAGACTGTGAAGG
Source organism: Notamacropus eugenii (assembly GCF_028372415.1). Lineage (NCBI taxonomy): Eukaryota > Metazoa > Chordata > Mammalia > Diprotodontia > Macropodidae > Notamacropus > Notamacropus eugenii. The sequence goes on along the minus strand of NC_092876.1, from coordinate 147,534,582 downwards.
TAAAAACAATATTTGCCAACTGATTAGATATGTGGGGTAAACAATGCAGTACAATGCCAACTTTGTGAACATGAGTGACTGGAAAGATATCCTCAAGAGAAACAAGAGAAATTTGGAAGACATGAGGCTTTGGATGAAAAGAAAATCAATTCTGTTTTAAACATGTTCAGTCTGAGATGTCTTTTAGATATCTAGTATAAAAATCCAGTAGGCATTTGGTAATGTGGAAAAGATGCTCAAGACTAGTCTGGAAAGGGGAGGTTGGAGGATGATCTATACAGACATGTTAATCACTCTGTCAAGACCTGAGGTCCTAAGGGCTCATAGGTCCTATGCCACATAGCTGAAGTCAAAAACAATGTAAGTATTTGCACCTGAAGTACTTTTTTATTCTCATGTGGACTACTGTTTTCTTTGACTTAAGTATGCTATTATGCACAGGGACTGTAAAGTTATACCTATCAATAGGTGTTGGGGTTTTTTTGGGTTTGTGTTTTGTTTTGTTTTCTTCGGGGGCGGGGAGGGTGTTAATCTGCAATGTTGACTCATTTTTTCTAAATTCTTACCCCGTACTAGGTGCCAACATATAACCAGCATAAATGATAATTAAAACCATAGGGGAATAATTAAACCCCAACAAAATCATAAGCTCCATAAGATCAGGGACCCTATCTTGTTTAAATTTTGTAAGTGCTGTAGCGTTAGTATAGTATTTTGAGCACAAAAGTCACTTAAATGTTAAATTCATTTGAAAACGAAGAAAAAAGTGACACTAATTTAGAATGTGACACAGGTTACAAGTTCAATAATATCTGCAGTCAATGGAGAAACCTGAAATTAACATTTCCCAAATCTTAAGTTGGAGCTTCTCTTCTGTCGGACTGCATAACATATCTACTGTTTAAAAAACAAACTCAGGTTATTTTAAGAGGAATAAAAATGAACCTAAAAGAAATTCACTTTTTTACCTTTAGCAACTGATGATGGACTAACATCTTCTGGTGGTAGGCCTGTTCCACCATCTTTCCAATAAGGGTTCAGCTCTCTTTCAGAAAGTCTAGACTACAACAAACAACATTTTCAAGAGTCAGAATTCAAAAAGTACATAGAATGCTTTTGTGTGTTATAAATAACTTGATCCATTACGACCATACTAATTATGATACAAATTGTTATCTTGGGGTTTGTGAAGTTTTTTTTTTCCCTTCCAGAAAGTTACATTTAAGTAAGGATACTTACTTGCAAAATGCTAAGAAGTCTAAAAGATATTAAGCAGGTGGCATAAATTCCCATTCTACAAAAGTGTGCCATTCACATAGAATTACCTTTATAACGATCAATTACATAGTCATTGTAATTTGAATTCTAGTCACAACAAAACTAAGGAGCTTGAGAAAATCATTTATCATTTAACTTCTACTGTTCAGTCATTTCACTTGTGTCACTCTTCAGACCCCATTTGGGGGGTTTTCTTGACAAAGGTACTAAAATGGTTTTACATTTCCTTCTCCAGATTATTTTATAGATGAAGAAACTAAGATAACAGTGTTAAGTGACTTGTCCAGGATCACACAGTTAAGCAAATGTTTGAGGCCAGATTTAAACTCAGGTCTTCCAGACTCCAGGCCCAGCGCTCTATCTACTACCCCTTAATTTCCACATGCTTTATTAACTAAAATTAGATTAGAAAATCTTACAAGTTTCTTTTAGCTTTATATTTCTACAATTTTTTAGTAAACATATGCTGAAGATTAATCATGTCCTGTAATAACTTTATTGTTCCACATAACAAAATGTTAAATGTTGTCCCTGATATTTCTGTTTTGGCAAATGACTTTTATATTTATGTTTTATATGAAAAGACACCCTAACACATTTTAAGCGAGCATTAAAGAATCATGGAGATACAAATAATAGTTCTACTTCTCTAGCTGTAAATATTTAAACAAAAACTTTAAGGTAGGTGTTCATAACTTGGGGGTGGGAGAATAGCACAGATAAATCCAGGGGGTCCAGGAATTTCGATGAGAAATTTTGACGAGAAAAAAAATTAGATCTTTATTTTCAGGTAACCACTAATTGAAATTTAGCATTTCCTTCAATTAAGAATTTAAGCAATTATTATTCTGAGAAATCAACAGGCTTTACCAGACTACTAGAGAAAGAATTATACAAACTCACAGTGAGAAGAGGCCCTAGAATCCACCCAGGTCCACTGATAGCTTAACTGAAATCCTCTTTACAACATACAAGACTAACGGGCATGCAACATTTGCTTGAAGAACTCTACTAAGTATTAAATCTCAAGGCAGCTCTCTTTTTTTTATATCTCCAATTGCTATTTCCTTGCATCCAGCTTAAATTTGCTTCTTTGCAACTTTCACCAAACTGCTCCTAGGTGTGCCCTAAGAGGTTAATTAGAAGCAGTATAATCTTTTTCAGACATTTAAAAACAGTTATCAAATGCCTCTATTTTCAAATCAATTCTCCAGACTAAGCATCCCCAGTTTCTTTAATAAATTTTCAAATAGCAAGATTTCAAGGTCCTGTTACCATTCAATGGGCACTCTCTTGAATCAAAGTCCTTCCTGAAATGTAGTATCCAGAATTAAACATAATACTCCAGATATGATCTCCACAGGGCAGAGTACAACAGAACTATTATTTCCTGTTTCTTAACACTATGTTTTCTCTTAATAAAACCTCAGATAATATAAGGTTTTTTTGGCTACTATATCACAGTTGCCTCAAATGAAAGAGTCTCTGCATGTAGTCTACTTGGGGAGAATACACACACATACAAATATATATATACACACATATACATGTATATCTGTGTGCATGTGTATGATATATAGATACAAAATATTTTGAAACCACATATATGCAATATATTGCACATATATATTGCATATATGTATGCTGAATTATATATAAAATGTGTATATAATGAAATATATGTGTATACACGTATATGGGGGTATCTATACATACACACACAAATATATACACACACATCTATGCATATATACGTATGTGTGTTTATGTGTACATGCATACACACATACACACACATAGTATATACTTATTAACTACATTAGATTAGAAAATGCTACAGGTTTCTTTTAGTTATATTTCTATGATTTTTTAGTAACTATATGCTAATGATTGATAATGCACTGTAATACATGTGTATTACATGTGTATAGGCTTTCTCCCCAAATAGACTGCAAGCTCTTTTTAAGTAAAGACTATTTCATTTTTGTCTGTGGCTAGCATAGTCCCTGGCATATAGCAAGTGATTGTAAATGTTCAGTTGATTGAAGTCTACCAAAACCTCAAGATCTTTTTAATATAAACTCTCTCACCATACTGCCCCCTTCTTATCCTTTTGAAGTTGATTTGTTAAACCCATATTAAATTTCTTCTAATTAGATTTGGGCCACCATTACATGTTCTTCAGATCTTTCTGGATTCTTGACTTTATATCAAACATGTCAATTATCCCTCCCAATAATAACTGACATTCATTCAGTGCTTCATAGTTTGCGAAGTACGTAACAAATTTACCATTTGATCTTTACCAAACCTCTGTGGTGTAAATAATAAATATATTAACGCAATTTTACAGATAAGGAAACTGAGGTTAAAAGGTTAATTTCTTATAGTCAGAATGCTACAATCAGGGACAAGATTCAAACCCAGTTCTTACTAATTCCATGTTTTGCACTTTATCAACTATATTTTCTCTTGGCTAAAAAAGTAAAAATAACCGACTCCAGATATTATTCTTCCAATAAGTAGTTGTTATGTACAACAAGGCCAAGTTATTCTTGATTTACTATTTTTAGGCTTAAAAACACAACATCCACACATTAATTCTATTTTCATAATTTTTTTGCATAGCTCCCATTTCTCTTCCCCACTTTTCCTCTTCTGCTCTCATTTGATTTTTTAAATTTTTTTTTTTTTTTGCCATTCTTTTAATCTCTTTCTTTAGCTCTTCTGGGAATTCTTGTTAAGCTTATGCACAATCTATATTTCTTCGTGAGGCTTGACTTACAGGTTTTTTCAAGTCATTGTCTTCTTCTGGGTTTGTGTCATGATCTTCCTGTCACCATAGTAGATTTTTATGGGCAGGTTCTTTGTAGCTGTTGTGTGCTCATTTTGTCCAACCTTCTTCTTTGGACTTTATGTCAGAATTGGACTCTGCTCATCTTTGTGGGAGATGACTAGCCTGAGGTTCTATCTTTTATATTCTTCTGGAGGCCTGTAGATTTTTGATGCTTCCAATGTGGTGTGATCAGGGGAAAGGTCTGGTAACTACCCTCCTGATCTGTGATCTGGTCCTTACACAACTACAATCTTACTATCCCTGAACACCCTTATTATCCCTGAGCACCTCTGCTGCCGCACAGCTCACAGTCAGTGCTGCTCATGCCATGCCTTGTGCTCCAGGCCAATCTCTACTCCAGTGACACCAGGTCTCACTTTCTATCTTCCTAAGATTCCTGTGCTGGAAAAATGACTCACCATGACTTTTTGTTGGCTTTCTCACTCAAAATTTTATTCAGTGTTTTTGGTGACCATTTTATAGAAGACGTTTGGCAGCTGTGACCTCTCACTGCACCATTTTGACTTTGCTCTCACCCATACAATGACATTACCAAATTTCAAGTACTCATTCTGAACTTAGCCACAGGCTGGCAAGAACTTTAGTCAAGTCATGTATTCATTACCCTTCAAGAAAAACTCCAACTGAACTATTCTACCTGAAATTCAATAATATTTACTTTAAATAGAGAAACCAAACAACCTTACTTAATAACTTATTCCAAAGCCCAGTAAATCCCAGGATAACAATTTTAAACCTATTAGGTAAAAGACAAAGATCAATCATCAAACTATCAAGGCTAATGTCAAAACTTCAATGCTTATCTATCTAAGCTCTTGTGATAACTTTAAGGAGAAGTTTCAAAGCAGGACACTTAAAAAGCACTGGTTGATTCAGTTCTGAAGCATAACTTCAAGAACAGAAAAAGAATATTATGCAGGTTACATAAAAATATGTATGTCAAAAATGAGAAATTGGAAATGGCCATTCAAAAGGATACAGAGAAGGGAGCAAGGTCAGGATGGGGGAGGAAGGATGGACCTGTAGAAGCTCTCCCCCCATAGTTCATAAAATACCTGTAAAAATTACTCTAAACAAATTCTAGAGCAGCAGAAGCCACAAAATGACAAAATAAAAGAGATCTCCAGTCCAAGACAGCCTGGAAGGCTGACAGAAAGGGTCAATTGCACCAGGCTCCAAGAGGAGCGCAGCCCAACCTTGGGCACACAGCATGACACGGACAGGACTAGGCAGGCTTCAGGGCACGAAATCATGGGTAGCAGCTGCGGTTCCCAGATTGCTCAACCCACAAATGCCAAAGACAGCTTCAGAGGTCAGTAAGAAAGCTCTTTCACCTGTGTGAGAGGGGAGCGAGGGTCCAGCCTGGCATGAGGAAGTCACTGCAGCAGCATCCATTTTTGGAGCTCTCAGCCTAAAGACCCTGGGCGAATCAAGCAGCTGATCTGGATCTCAGCCCTGAGTGGCAGTCCTAGGGTGAAGAAGAACACTGACGTGGTGGAGCTATTAGAGGCTCTGGAGAGGATCCTGGGCAGAAAAGCTTGCGGTTGCTTCCCAACCAGAGCGCAGGACAGGAGAGGAATAAACTCCTCTCCCTTGACTGTGCCACCATGGAGCAATTGAGAACTTACAGGTCCCTAAAGTTTACCCTCCACTTGACAAAGGACTCAAAAGTCAAGTAACTGGCTGGAAAAATGCCCAAAAAAAGGAGAAAAAAAGATAAGACTAGAGGTGGTTACTTTTCTGGTGAAAAGGTTATTTTCTTCCATCCTCTCAGATGAGGAAGAACAAAGCATACCACCAGATGAAGACGTAAAAGTCAAGGCTTTTGCACTGAAAACTTCCAAAAATAATATGCAATGGTCTCAGGCCATGGAAGAGCTCAAAAAGGATTTTGAAAATCAAGTAAGAGAGGTAGAGGGAAAATGGGGAAGAGAAATGAGAGCCATGCAAGAAAATCATGAAAAGCAAGTCAACAGCTTCCTAAAAGACCCAGAAGAATGCTGAAGAAAATAACACCTTTAAAAATAGACTAACCCAAATGGCAAAAGAGGTCCAAAAAGCCAATGAGGAGAAGAATGCTTTAAAAAGCAGAATTAGAGAAATGGAAAAGGAGGTTTAAAAACTCACTGAAGAAAATAGTTCTTTAAAAATTAGAATGGAGCAGATGGAATCTAATGACTTTATGAGAAACCAAGAAATTACAAAACAAAACCAAAAGAATGAAAAAATGGAAGATAATGTGAAATATCTCATTGGAGAAACAACTGACCTGGAAAACAGATGCAGGAGAGACAATTTAAAAATTATGGGACTACTTGAAAGCAGTGGTCAAAAAAAAAAAAAGCCTAGACATCATCTTTCAAGAAATTATCAAGGAAAACTGCCCTGAGATTCTAGAACCAGAGGGTAAAATAAATATTGAAAGAATCCAGTAATTGCTTCCTGAAAGAGATCCCAAAGGAAAACTCCTAGGAATATTGTAGCCAAATTCCAGAGCTCCCAGGTCAAGGAGAAAATATTGCAATCAGTCAGAAAGAAACATTTTGAGTATTGTGGAAATACAATCAGGATAACACAAGATCTAGCAGCTTCTACATTAACAAACTGAAAGGCTTGGAATATGATATTCCAGAAGTCAAAGGAACTAGGATTAAAACCCAGAATCACCTACCCAGCAAATGGTCATTCAATGAAACAGAATACTTTCAAGCATTCTTGATGAAAAGACCAGAGCTGAATAGAAAATTTGACTTTCAAACACAAGAATCAAGAGAATCAGGAAAAAGTAAACAGGAAAGAGAAATCATAAGGACTTAATAAAGTTGAACTGTTTACATTCCTACATGTAAAAATAGTATTTGTAACAACTGAGACTTTTCTCAGTATCTGGGTAGTTGGAGGAATTATATACATATAGACAGAGGGCACAGGGTGAGTTGAATAGCAAGGGATGATATCTAAAAAAATGAAATTAAGGGGTGAGAGAGACATATTGGGAGGAAAAAGGGAGAAATGGAATGGAGCAAATTATTATCTCTAGTGAAAGAGGCAACAAAAAGCTTTTTCAATGGAGGGGAAAAGTGGGAAGACGAGAGGGAAAAAGTGAGACTTTCTCTCATCACATTTGGTTTAAGCAATAGCATGCACACTTCATTTGGTATGAAAATCTATCTTACACTATAGGAAAATAGAGGAAGAGGGGATAAGGGAGATGTGGGGAGGATTAGAGAAGGGAGGGCAAATAGGAGGAGGGAGTAATTAAAAGTAAATAATTTTGGGAGGGACAAGGTCAAAAGAGAGAGGGAGACAGGACAGGAAGGAGGGAAATATAGTTAGTCTTTCACAACATGACTATTATGATAGTCACATGTATATCCTATATTGAATTGTTTGCCTATTCAGTGGGGATGGGTGGGGAGGGAGAAAAGGAGAGAAGTTGGAACTCAAAGTTTTAGAAATGAATGTTGAGAATTGTTTTTGCATACAACTGGGAAATAAGAAATACAGGTAATGGGGTATGGAAATCTATCTTCCCATACACGAAAAGAGAGAAGATGGGGATAATGGAAAGGAAAGGTGTGATAGAAGGGAGGGCAGATTAGGGGAAGGGGTAATCAGAATATATGGTATCTGGAGTGGGGGGAAGGGAGAGATGGAGAGAAAATTTGGAACTCAAAACTTTGTGGAAATGAATGTTGAAAACTAAAAATAAATTAATTAATTTTTTAAAATAAGGATATAGACATTAATTTTATTAGAAAATTTAATAGCTACAAATCTGTTGCTATGAGAAAGACAAAAGAACCCAGGAAGTACCTTAGTCAGAAAAGATTATATTTATCTGACAAACAGCCACAGACCAGCATAAAATATAAATTCATTTGCAAAATCTTACAAACAAAGCTGATAGATAAGTATGGGCCATAAAATCTCATAAAGCAGAGGAAAGTAATGTGGGTAAATTCAGTTTAAAATAAGCCTAGCAAGAAATCCAACTAAATAACCTCTTCCTAACAGTATATAAAGACAAAAAGGAAAAAAGGACAACAAATAGAAAAAAAGGAAAATATCTACCAAGTTTACTATAATAAACTATTTTCACAAACAAGTTTGGAGGAAACATACTTGGATCCATGGATCACAATCTTACTTGTGCTTACTGGGAGTTAAAAATGGCAATATGGACAACAAAGATGAGAGAAATTAGCCAGGTTGTACTAAGTGTACATAAGAAGAAACCTGTGCTTTATACTCAAATGCTAGAGTTCAAGATACCAAAGAAATAAAAAACCTGGATCTGATTAGTTCTGAAAAAAAAATTTACTGAGAAAACATCAACAACTCCTAGTCTACAAATACCTATTGAAAATTTTTATGCCTACATAAGTCAAAGAGACCCTTAAAGATGGTATTAGGGAAGAAATAGGCTTTCAAATGTGATATCTTACCATGGATCACATCATCACCATTTCAAAATTAACTGAAAGATATAGAGAATATAAGATCCTATAATGCTAATTTTTTTATTGTGAGAAATCATTTGATTCGATAGAACAAAATGCCATTTTAAATGCCCTTTTCCAGCAATGTCCCTTCCACACATTGAAACCATTCAGTATTTGTTGAAAGATATAATAGAAATGACCCTGTTCAAGACTCTCTGAACATAAAAACATCAAATGAGGTATAAAACAGAGAGAGGAATGCTTGACAAAGGTACTAGATCCAGGTCAGAATTCAAGTTATAAAAAGTTTCTCTATGATATGCCCGATGTTCTTGCTTGCAAGTGAAATCCTCTGTTTAGATTTGAAAACCCTTTATAACCTGGCCTCTTGTCTTTGCAGTTTCCTTACACTTCACTCCTTTCCATGTACTCTACAATTCAATGACACTGCTTCATTGCACTTTCTGACACATTACACTCCATCTCCTGACTGCCTGTTTTCCACTGGCTAATCCCCAAGCCAGAAATTCTCTCCCTCCTCAACTCTGCCTCCTGGCTTCTCTGTCTTCCTTCAAGTATTAGCTACACTCCCTTCTTCTGCAAAAAGGCTTTTCGGGCACTCCTTACTTCTCTCTAAGAGTATCTTCAATTTATCCTGTATGGATTTTGTTTGTATCAGTTGTTTGAAAGCTCTCTCCTCCTTTAGGATGTTAGTTCCTGGAAGGCAGAGACTGATTTTGTCATTCTTTGCATTTCTAGCACTCGGTACAGTACCAGACACATAGTTAGGGTACTTAATAAATGACTACTGATTTGACTTAAATGATGTCATGTTGATCATATCAATCACTGGAATATTGCAAAACCTCTTAGTAGAAATCTATAACCCTCCCCCCCACAACAGTTTGGCCTTTCCACACAGGAAAGACCAAGTGGATCTATTATGACATATAAAACCCATAGAGATTATCTATCAGTATGCATATCTAAGGAGTCAGTCCTAGAATTAAAGGAGGTGAGTGGGATAGAGTCAGTACTTCTTAAATTGTGGGTTGCAACCCCATTCACAGTTTAAGAAGCACTGAAGGGGTCTGGAATGGAAAAAGTTTAAATAGTCCTGGGCTAGACTGCCCTTAGGAAATTGAAAAGCTCCTTAAATGACCCCAAGCTTCACATGGAAACAAAAACCGAACATTTTTAATATGAGCATACTACTGGTATTGCTTTATGGCAATGATGAATGCATGACATGAATGAAAAGAAATACAACAGCATGATAGGAAATAAAAGTCTCTGAAGACCTGAAAATGAATATCACACAAAGGACAAAAGAAAGGCTCACAGTATGAGTATGCTGCACCATATAACTAGTAAGGACCTTCAAATAAAATGGGAGTGTAAAATATCAACAGGAAATGTGTGACAGAAACAGGAGATGGGCTGATTACATGGTGAGAGGAAGGGACAACAGATAGATAGCCAGAGCACTCTACTAAAACCCTCAAAATGTTAAGAGAAATTGAGGAAGAACTCCAAGATGCTAGATGGGCCCACTATGATAAATCTATTAGACGACAAGAACAAAAGTCACAGAACATGAATAGGTATAGATGGCTTGCAACTTGAATTCCTGAAGGGAACTTCCAAATGAATAAGATCACAGACTTATTTGAAAATCTGAACATGCCAAGGGAATAGGATAAAAACAGAAAAAGATCAGTCTAACATCTAAGAGCTGTAACCATTATAAGAATAATCTTCCCAAATCATTATTACTATTAATTCATCTCTCCCTAAAGTCTTCACCGCTCATATGATCAAAGTCAAACTTCTCTTTCTGTCATTCAAGTTCTTCTATAAACTGGCTCCCCATGAATGTCAAACTTTATTGCTTAGCTATAAAGGAAAGATAAAAGGCAAAAGATTGAAGTCATAGGATCATAGATGTAAAACTACAAGGGATCTTACAATTTTTCTAATCCACTCTCCTCATTTCAAAGATGAAGACACTAGGTCCAGAGAGGCTAACTGATTTGCCCAAGTTGACACATTTAGTAATTAGCAATGCCAGGAATCGAACCCAGAACCTTTGATTACAAAACCAATGCATTTTCCATGCAAGGGAAGGCCTTAGCATGCTTACAGACAAAGCTGAAAGAGAGAATAACAAACTGAAGATGAGCAAGAGTTACAAAAAGACTGCTAAAACAAGGTCCTAAAACAAGAGATAAATGGAAACAGAATCAAAGACAGAAGTAAAACTCTTGGCAAGGAAAAAGGTCTATTACATCCTATGAGACACAGAGAAGGATGAGAACATGGATGAAATACAAAGGAAGGTAAGAGACCACAGGATGACAATTTGCAGCTTAAGAGCAATGAAACAACAAGGGGAGAAGAGATTCAAAGAATGGGAATAGTGCCTTGTTGTGATGGCTGGCTATGAAGGGAGGGTACTTAAATTACATACAAGATAATCTGAGGAAGGAGAAAGAATTAACAACTTAGGTCATAGGAGAAATAAAAGGTTTCACAAAGTAGTAGATCCCTCAACTGAATTAGGAAGCCTTGCTTCACTCCCTTACAAATCCCTAATTATTTATGCTCTTTCCCCCTTTAGACTACATTATTATCTACTTGTTTATATGTGTTCAAATAGAATGTGAGTTCCTTAAGGGCAAGAACTGGTTTTTTCTTTTCTCTTATTGTGCCTATCACACTTTGCACATAAAAGTGCTTAATAAAACATTTGTTGAATGTAACTGAACTGTAAAATACTGAAGAATTAGTATGTAAAAATATTTTTATTAAAAATTTTCCCTAATTCCCCTTTTTTTGCTATTCAAAGCAATATGCATAACAAAATATTGTTTTACCTTGAATTCATCTGACCTGTGCTTATAACCTTACTGATTTTTCTCCCAAGCTGAAATACTTTTTATATTTAATTTCAGTTAAAGATTACTCCAGAAAGGGAGTTTTTAACTTTGTGTGTGTGTAATGGAGCGCTTTGACAGTGTGGTGAAGTCTATGGACCCCATCTCAGAATAATGTTTTTAAATGCATAAAACACATAGGGTTGCAAAGGAAGTCATACTGAAATAAAGATCTAATTTTATCCCATCTAACTTCACAGACAACCTGAAATCCACAGAACTCTTGCTCTAAAAAATATTTAGATACGTTACATGATAAAAGTAATATCCTTATCACAATAATCATTTTTCCTCATAAGTATTCAGAAAATGAGATACTATGTACTTATCTAAGAAATCTAACTTCCTTAAGTTTTATTTTAGTAAAAATAATGGACTCAATTACCAGTGAAAACTAAAAATTTTTTAAATTTAATTTGTGTTTTAGATTCACGCAGAACAGGTTTTTTTGGAACTGAGGAATATCAAAAAGCAGGCTGACTTTTTAGAAATATTTCTATCTGCAGTTGCAAATCTAAACAACAAGTTATCTACTGGCAAAAATATGTTGTACTAAAGATGCAGAATGAAACTGACACACTTTCAAATTTAGCCAATGTATTCATTTGTTTTTTGTGATAATATTTATTTGCTACAAAAGAGAACTTTGGGAGTAGGGATTGGAGGGGAAAGGAAAAGAGAGCTGGAGTATGGTGATGCCAAAAAAAAAAAAAAAAGAAGAAGAAGAAAAGAGTGTTACAGAAACATTAAAAATACCGAGAAAGGAACAGAAGGAAGTTTAGAAGGACACAAATACAACCAGCACAGTTTCATTACTATCATTCTAAATTTGGTAATACTTCTAAAAATTTTAAAGTTCATATTTTCATATAAAATCTTCTTTTCCATTCTTTGTATATTGAAGTTTCATGTTATTTATGCTTAAGTTCACAATAAGAAAGGTCTTTTCTTTTAAAGAGAAAAAAAGATTAAAGAGTGACTCCAATGTCCTATTACCTGCTCAATTGCTTGGGCTTTCTCTTGTTCTGTTTTCTTTGCAGCCTGTTTTTCAGCTTTGAGTGATGATGATGATGATACAGTTTTAACAGACATAAAATCAAAGGTCATCCATTCATCTCTCTACGAAGAAAGTAAGCCATTTCAATTCAAGTGCTTAGAACTAAAGTTCTATAAACTGACTTCTTAATTGCTGTTTAGTTAATCTTTTTGCATAAAATATTCTTCACTTCCTATTCATGCAAAAATATCAAAAGAATGAATTTTAAAAGAATGAATCAGTCAAGTTTAGCTATTAAAGAGTTGCTACACTCAGTACTAGAGCTTAATTTTCAGCTCCCAATTACCTAACTGAAGAATATCAGAAACAGGTAACAATTAGCGTGCCACTTCTCTCTCCCAAACTAGAGATCTGAAAACTAAGGACAGAAATAAAGAGTACTCCCTTTTCCAAAGTATTTGATAGCAATTGCACTCCCCCCACTCAAAAAATTATATTTCAGCAGAACATCCAAAATACAGCACATCATCATCCAGAAGTTCCAGAGTTAATCTTTATCTAAAGAAATTAAATCATATTTTACATTAAAAATGCAGTTCTTTTATCATAAGAACACGCTTGCTTTACTGAAAATCAGGCTGCTCACCTGAACAGTTTGGGAACCTTCTTTTTTATCTGATTCCTCCTTCTTGATCTTCCAGGCTTTTTCTGGGACAGTTGCCTGCAATGAAACTGCTTCAACCCATTCATCTTCAGAACTCTAAAAGTGACAAAACGCACAAATGAAATACTTGTATGTGTACATTTCAAGTATAAAATTACAAAATCAGAGATATCAAAGCAGGAGAGTACATTTTCTAAACAGAATGTGTACATAAAAAAAATAGTTCCTGAAAAAAATAAAAAGAGGTAAAGGCTATCATTTTGATACAATCCTACAAAATAACTAAATTACAGCTTTTTTTCTTAATACACTTATGTCACAAAACTAAGAAAAAGCAATGAATAATGATAATAACAGTTTGACAAAGAAAGCACGTCAGTACAAAGCTCCAATTCCATCTAACAACAAGTAGACAACAAACCATCATGAATCTATTTGTTCAAATGTAATGGGAATTTAGGCAAAGGACAGATATAAATAAGATGGGAGAAATGTGACCAGCTTCACACAATGTCACATCAAATAGATAACCAAAAAATGCTTTTTAACAATATCTTTACTACCTCCACAAAAGAAGAGAAGCTGGTAAATTTTGCAAATCCTCAAATGGATCATCAGTTGCAATGTTTTTTCCAGTGATGCAGGTCACAACTCATCCGTGCTTATCCATACTGTGAGAATTTTGTTAGTCTTGCTTAACCTCGACATTGCAAAAATACCAGTGGAGCACTGAAGGTGTCCATCTGTTAATCCTCACCCTACTGACACAGAAGCAGCAAACTTTTTTCTGTCATACATTTCCCAAATGACTCTCATTCTTCAAAGTTCTTCATGAGTAGTCTGCTCACACCCACTGTGTATCTCTCTATGTTGTCTTCTGTGTGGTATTTATTTTCAGTTGTTTGGAGACTGTGGTATTCTATGTATTTCTGCCATGTAACTTTAACAGAATATTATTATTAAAAAGATAGGCCTTTGTCTTCTAGGAGTTTAGGCTCATCACAGGAGCTTGGCAATTTCTCCAATACAATTCAGCCTGCTCTCCACCTCCAGCTTAATTCTATACCATTTCGATATCAATTTGTATTATATGTTACATATAATATATACTAATTATATGAGGGAAATCACTAAACTGTGCCTACTGGGCCCACTATAAATTTGTTATATCAAAACAGAGTCCTAACAAGGAAATCCTTCTCTTTCTACTTAAAAAATTCCTTATTTTACTCACCACATGATTGTTTCAAACATTCTCTTCTTTTCTCTCTTCCTGCCTCCCTACCCTCCCCCAAAAAGGCTCAGGACCTCCACTCATGCTTCACTAAAAAAGCTGAAATAAAGTCATTCACTAAGAACGCCCTCTTCCTCTCTTCTTCTGATCTTACATCTTTCTGGTATCATCCTCTCACTATCCCCTCCTTCATTGTGTTCCATCTCCTTGCCATGGCCAACCTTTCCTCATTTATCCCTGATTCTATCCCTTCCTGTCAAGAAGTAACCAATGTACCTTTCAGTGTAGAGTGTCCATAGGATGGAGATAATTACTATGACTTATCGAGAGGTTTGGCCCCACAGAGCCAAGTGCATACAGAACTAGAGATACAGGAAAGGTATGACCTACATGGAACAAATTATACTGGGGTTCTGGAATCTACACTCCCATCTACCTCCAATGTAATACAGATCGTTCTTATTATTTATGGTCCAGAAAGATCCATCTGGCTTACGTAATGATTTCCTTTGAGTTTTTCTCTCCCTATTTATACTTATATTTGAAGAAATCATCATCACCAAAAGGGTTTATTTACTTATGGTGCTATAAAAAGATCTTTGCATAGACATGGCCCCGTATTCTCTAGGAATTCACCACTAAGAAAGTATAAAATAAGTATTATCCCTTGGCAGAGTAGGGATTTAAAAGATTAGATTAGATTAAAAGAGAAACTTAATTTCAAGCTTTAATCATAGAATAGGTTTCTTGAGCGGTTTTTGGTGTTTGGGGTTTTTTTTGTTTTTTAAGAGGAAAGAAAAGAAACAGGCTCAAATTTTATATATCTTTCAAATTCTTGGAAAGCAGCATTTCAAATAATGAAAGGTAGAAAAGTTTCAGCATACCAGAAAGGTTTTCCCAACAAGGAGCAAATATAGGGTTCTTGAGAAAGGAGAAACACAATTCCTGAGAAGAAAAATGATTTTTACTTTCATTTGTTCTTCTGCTCCTATAGCCTTAAAGAGCTTGTATACTAACCACAAGGTTGGGAGCCAATTCTCCCATTATAAAATCAAATCAAAAGAAACTCCCAGAATTCTTTATGACTCTGTGCATGTACAATCTTCACTAGTTAGAGACTATCTCAGGATTTTCACCTAATCCTAGGATTTGGGAAGAGGTTTCTTGAGACCCCTTAGTAACTGTGGAACAGTACCCAGAGCCAACAAGCAACTCTAATCTGACTGCACAATTAGCAAAAAAGTAAATGTTACCTCTAGTCAATACAGTACTAGAAGAGTATTATCACTATTTAATAAATGAAATTAGAGTATCACTACTAAATAAATAAAATTAGACTCCTACTAAGAAGGCTACAGGAAATTTGATTACTGTGTATATGGGAAGGGCTTAACATGTTAGAAAGTTTGTTAAGATATTGAGAGGGACAACACCTCAAAGGTATAGACTTTTCCTTCTCAGAACTAGATAAATCTACCTATAAAATAAGAAGGAAGTTAAGGAAATGAATAGAATTTTAGAAATGTTAGATATGATAGACCTCCGCAGAAAACTGAATGAGAAAATTCTCAAGTGTACATGGCACTTCCACAAAAACCGACCATGTATCAGGGCATAAAAATTTTATAAACAAATGCAGAAAAAGAAGAAATATTAAATGCATCTTTTGTAACCATAATGCAATAAAAATTACATTCAATAAAATGTCTTAGAAGCATAGATTAAAAATTAACTAGAAACTAGTCTTATCCTAAAGAATGAATGGATTAAAGAACAAATCATAGAGACAATCAATTTAATTAAAGAGAATGACAACGAGACAATATACCAAAATTTGTTGGATATAACTAATGTAGTAAATAGTAGAAAATTTATACTCCAAATGCTTACATTAATAAAAAAAAGAGAAAGGGCAGAACAATAAATTAGGCATACAACAACAAAAAAAAAACTAGAAAAAGAACATATTAAAAATATCCAATTAAACAAAATAGAAGTCCTGAAAATTAAAGGAGAGATTAATAAAACTAAAAGTTAAAAAAAAAACAACCACTGAATAAATAAGCCTAAAAGCTGGTTTCATGAAAAAATAATTAAACAGATAATTCATTAGTTAATTTGATTTACAAAAAAGAGGAAAACCAAATTACCAGTATCAAAAATAAAAAGGGTGAATTCATCACCAATGAAGAAAAAATTAAAGCAATTACTGGGAGCAAAGTTTGCCCAATTATATCAATAAAACTGACGATCTAAGTAAAATGGACAAATGTTTACAAAAATACAAATATCCCAGATTAACATAAAAGGAAATGGAAAGTTTAATGTTTTTATGGTCTGGTTAGAGGATATTATAAGCATTTTTCCCTCTAAGTAACATTAAAGGTATTTGTTGAAGAAAAAAAGAAATATGAGAAGACACTACTACTCTTTTGAAGAGGTGGAAGGTCCACTGTACATTGCACATATTTTCAGACTTATTTTTCAATGTACTGATCACTTATGCTCATTGATTTTCTCTTCTTTTTCCTTTTTTTCTTTAAAAATATTATTTGCTATATGAGATGGCTCTATTGGAGGGGGGAAGGAAATTTCGGTGACCTTAAAAAACCAAATGGTATCAATAAAATTTTATTTTAAAAAAGAAGAGGGAGGGAGAAAATTTGAACTCAAATCTTTTAAAAAAAAAAGTTAAAATTGTTTTTACATGTAGTTGGAAAAAAATTAAATATTCTAAATTTTTATTTTTTAAAAAATGCATTTTATTTTTAATTTATGGAATAAAACAAGCATTTCCATGGCATAGTCTAATAAAAAGATTATAGCACATGAAATTGCAAATCCACTTTGTATAACTTGCTTTTAAATATATAGTAAAGTTATCATGTAAATTTCTTTTTTTTTCCTTCCCTTCCCCCCACCCATGGCTCTAGAGATGGCTCACATCAGACACAAACGCGTATTATAAATGTTAAATTATTGCATCCATACTTCCATTTAACAGATCTTTCTCTAGATGCAGATTGAGCATTTCTTCAAATGTCCTTTATAATTAATTTGTATATTTATAACAGTCAAAATGACAACCACTTAAAGTCATTCTTAAAATTATATTGCTGTTACTGTATACAATGTTCTCTTGGTTCTGCTCATTTCACTCTTCATTATTTCATGTATTTCCACGTTTTTCTAAGATTCTGAGCTCATCGTTTCTAAGCACAGTAGTATTTTATTGCAATCACATACCACAACTTATTCAGCCATTCCCCAATTGATGGGCATCTGCAATTTCCAGCTCTTTGCCACTACAAAGAGAACTGCTATATATACATTTTAGAACATACAGGGTCTTTTCCTTTGCCCTTAACCATCTTTAGAAAATAGATGAGTAGAGGTATTGTAGGGTCAAAGGTATATTTAGGCAGTTTAATAAAATAACTCTTTGGGCATAATTCCAGATTGCTCTCCAAAATGGCTGGATCAGTTCACAGTTCTACCAACAATGAATTAGTGTCCCAATTTTTTCATATCCCCTCCAATTTTTGTCATTTTCCCCTTCAACCATTTTAGACTATTTGGTAGGTGTAAAATAATATCTCAAGGCTGTTTTAACTTGCACTTCTCTAATAATATTATCCAAAATTTTTAAAAAATATCTCTGATTACCAAAGCCACTCAAAACTAAATATCTCATAGGAAAAGGGCTATGTTGAATTGAGCATCACTCTAATAGCTCATCTACATCACCCTAAAAGCAACAGAAGTATGGCTATTCCTGAGTAATACAAACTCTTCCATGAAGATAACCTCATCTTTCCACTATGGCAATATAGATAAAGCTTAGAATAAATTTTTTTGGTTCCTGTGCTATCTGCCAAATTCTTCTGATAAAATAAATCTAATTCTCAAATTATAGTAAGTAAAGTTTCTAAACAACATATATTATAGCTTTAAAAGACTAAACACCATTTTACTGTGCATAATATTCAAACTTTTCTTAAAGATCTTTGGTCATACACAGGTCAAACTAGATGACCTCTGAGATTCTTTTCAACACTGAGATTCTATAATTCTCATAGGACAAAAGAACTAGGCTCATCTCAGTTCTGCTACTCACAAGTTTTGTGAATTTAGACAAGTAATTAAATCTCTCTGGATCTCAGTTTCCTAATCTCTATAAAGAAGGGTTTAGACTATGACTTCTAACCCCCCTAAAATAAATTATCTCAAAAGTTTCTTTCAGCTCTTAAACTGTGAGTTAAAAAACAGGTACTCACTGATGAACTATCAGATGATTCATTTTTTTCATGTTTCTGTTTCTTGCTCTTTTTCTTCTTCTCTTTCTTAATTTTTTTGGAATGTCTATCCTTCTTCCTTTTTTTCTTCACAGAATGTTCCTGTATATGATAATTTTAAATGAAAAAAAAAAATGTGTTTTGGAGGGTTTTTTTATCATTTCCAAAAACCTAAAAACAACCATTTCAGGGAAAGTAAGAACAATTTCCCCAAAACAGAATATGCCACTTGAAAATGATATCAATAAGCTGGAGAGTTGAGAATTGTAGTATTCAGTCAAGATTCAGCTTGATCAGTCACAATTACCTACTGCTTCACACATTAACTTACACAACAAAATCCAGAGTCTAACATTCCATCCCAATGGCAGCATCTACATAAAATGACTATATGAAGCAGGAGAACTGATACAGAAAATGAAGAAATCATTGGTTTCCTTTTGTACTAAAATTAATTTTTTTTCTCAAGGATGTAATGATGTAATATCAACCAAGTAAATAAACTTGTTCTAAGGTCTAATTCACAATAATTGACCTATAGGACTATTCTTCGAACTTTCTGAAAAAACTGCAAGGGCAAAACAACAAGGTAGGTACAGTTATGGCTGGAGCAAATAAATATAATTAGTAATCCTTACCTGTGATAGTTGTTCAACTCGCTCATTCACATCAGCTAACATCCACGTGTCCTCACCTCGCAGCCGCTTAAGTTCTTTGCGCCTCTCTTCTTTCTCAAA
The DNA here is from genome assembly GCF_028372415.1 of Notamacropus eugenii. Lineage (NCBI taxonomy): Eukaryota > Metazoa > Chordata > Mammalia > Diprotodontia > Macropodidae > Notamacropus > Notamacropus eugenii. Next base: position 147,515,139 of record NC_092876.1, on the reverse strand, counting down.
ATCTGCTTTAGCCTATAACATGCACACAGACACAAATTTTCAAGCTACATTCTTAGGGCACAGCTTTATATTCCAATGGTTCAGCCAAGTTATCTTCTATTTTGTTTAGACAATGGACCCTATTTCCCTTTTTAATTAAAGGAAAAACTGAAAGACCCTAAGAGTTGGGTTGAATTGCAGGAAAGAGTCCAGTTAAATTACCTTGTCACCTCAAAGTACAAGAAAGGACTTAATTTCTTCTCTCAACAGAAAAGAGGAAATGAACTAATAATAAATGACATTTACATAGCATTTTAGGGCTTGCAATTCATTTTACACATATTGTTTGATGCTCACAACAGCTCTGTGAGGGAAATGCAATTTTTTCACACATGAGAAAACTGAAGCATGCAAAGTTAAGTGACTTGCCCTCATTCACAACCATGTGTCAGACGCTGGATTCAAACTCATATATTGCTAAAGACCAAGTCCACTGGCTCTATACTATGACATGCTATCTCTCAACTAGAAAGAAGTGTAAAAAATGAAATCTGTTTCCCACCCCGTAATACTCCACTTATTTCCAGCTAACTTCAAAACCTATTGCCAAAAGAGTAAAAACAGCAAGACCTCAGACAGGAAATTCTCCAACTATTAAGGCTTACTTGAGCCTGACCTTGCAGAACTGCCTTCCCCAGACACGGTTCTTTCCTTTCAGTCTATCCTGGTAATTCTCCCAAAATCTACCTTCTACAAGAAGACTTTCCAATCCCCTTCAGACCTAATACCCTTCAACTTATCTTATACGTAGCATGTTTGTAAATAGTTATTTACATGTTGTCTCCCCCATTAAACTGTGAACTCCTTGAAGACAGGGTCTTTTTTTGCTTTTCTTTGTATTCTCATTACCTCACACAGCATCTGGCACATACAAAGCACTTAAATGTTTGTTGATTTGTAGACTTCATTTGAAAGTTTGCCTACCTCTTAAAGGACGATCTGTAACAAGGTAAAGGCTTAAGACAAACTAAACTACATATGTATGCTGATTAAATTTCTGCTACCTCATTTATGGGGTTCAAATTTTGCCTTAATTTTTTTGTGACCCCTTAATATAACTTACATAAGACATTTAAATAATAATGAAAAGCAATCTCCAATCCCTCAAAATAATCCTAGCAAAACAATCATCTATGTGTTATATTTTTCTAAGGTTCCACTGACTGCTCTTAAAAAATATACCAGGTGGACACAAGTATATACTACTCTAGCTTCTAATCATTACGGAATAACATACATACAGAAAACTTTGTTCCTGTACATGTAGCAAGGTGATACCAACTTCAACATATCCATGTTAGTCCTTCTATTATAACTGAATTACAACATTTTTTCCTCTATATCTCCCTAGAATAAACAGATAGTTCTCCTACTCCTTCTCTCTATCACACCCAGGATAAGATCAAGTCTTGTATGGTACAGGAGGAGGCCTCTGTTAATCTGTATTGGTTGACTTTAAGATAACAAGTCACATCTTCCTTAGAGTTGCTTCCCAGAACCTGGTTTCCCAAACTTCTTCCTCCCTGAAATGTGTCACTTTTTTAAAAAAAATCATATTCAAGTGTTTATATTATAATTTTAATTCATTTCTACAGCTTCATAATTCTTACTGATTGCTTGCTCAGCCATTTAACCAATTCCATAGAATATTTTATCAAAATGTCATTTGAAATAACTATTTAACAGGAACTACTAGGAAAACTGGAAAGTAGTTTGGCAAAAAAAAAAAAAAGTTTAGATCTGACTCTTATACCATATTATCAATCAGCAAGTATTTATTAAGCATCAACTACATGTCAGGCATGATGTTAGGAATTGGCCCAATGATACAAGTACAAAGAATGAAGACATCCCTACTCACAAAAACTTATATTCAAATGGAGGCAAGAATAAGTACATCTAAAAATATACACAAAATAAATATAAAATGAATATGTATATATATATATATACATTTATGTACATATATGAAAGAGAGAGAGAGAGAGAAGTTAAATAAAAGGTGATGTGGGAAGAACAGCACAAGCAGTTGGAACGGGAGGTCAGAAAAGGCTTCTTGCTTTAGCTTTGGCATAAAAGGAGAGAAAAACTCTATGAGACAGAAGTAAGGAGGACATGCATTCCAGGCATGTGGCCCAGTCAGTTCAAAGATACAGAGAGAAAAGGAGGAACAGCGTGTGCTATGTGAAAGTCACAGATAGGGCCCGTTTGGCTGAATTTCAGGGTTCCAGCATCATGAAATTATTTTTTAAATGGATGGAAATATCTTTCACAGTAATGGCTGGGGGAGAATTTTAAAACAAACAGGAAATTAAGATCAATAATTTATTTTATATAAAACTTAAAAGCTTTTGCAGAAACAAAAATCAAGGAACCTACTTAAGAAACTAAACTATCAAAAGGGAAAAAATATTTGCATCAAGTATCTCTAATAGCTCTTTTTAACTTCTTGAAGTATGTTTGCTTTGACCTAAAAGCTCTGGATTTCAGCCATGATGTTCCTGGGAACTTCCATTTGCAGATTTCTTTCAAGGATGACTGGTGAATTCTTATTTTAACTTTTTTTTTTTAACCTTTTTTTTTTTTACATTTCACTTTTACTTTTTACTTTTCCTTCCGGTCTAAGAAATATAGACAATTATCACTTAAAATTTCTTAAAATGTAGTATCCAAGTAAACCAAGCAGGGACCCTGATAGAAAATGGAGAGTTACTTGGAAAGTTGTGAGGCATACTTTTATAAAGAAAGGCTTGGGGTGCCAATTAATGCACAATTCTCCAGTCCTCCAAACAAAGAAGAAAGTCAACTGAGAGAGGTGAAAAGGTGCTGAGTATACCTGTTCTCCCTTATCTACAATTAACTCCTGATATTTCTCAAATTCCTATTAAAAAAAGTTTTTGCCCCTCTAAGAGGAGAACTATACATATGTATGTAGAAGTATGTGTGTATGTATATGTATATTATATATATACACATGTGTGTATGCATGTGTATAGATACAGACAGATAGACAGACAGATAGATAATCTCTTACAGAGATACACTTTGTCTGGTTTGTTCAACTGCCCACACCTGATGAATCTATTTTAAGTGGAGTACACTATTTACACTTCTATAGTTATTTTTCTTTAGACAGAATGATACGAATTGGCTCTTATTACTCCATGTACATTTGCCACACTGCCAGAATTGTACCAGCTGTTTCTATGATCTTAGCATTACTACTTCTCCAACTTATTTTTAAATGCAGTTTCAGAATATATCTTGAAATTTCAAGATTGGAAATGGCTGAAAAAGAACAAATATATCAAAATAATCTTCTATTGTTCCATATAGTAAAATAAACTGACCTAGAAGTCAGAAAATCTGAATCTCACACTTACAAAGGATACAACACTGAGCAAGTTCACTCAACCTCAGGCATCAGAACCAAACGATTTTCTGGTATAGTTCAAAAATTCTATCATTTTGTGGTACTTAACTGTTTAAAAATACAGAACCCCTCAAGATAAAATCAAGGACTAGTGTCAAATATAATCACATACAGTCCTCTTTTGAAGGTGCAAAATGTTTTCAGTATTTAAGAAATAAACATTTATTATTTAGAATCTCACAGGTGGGTCATGACCATGTAAAATGTAAACTAAGTATATAGAAAAGAGACTGGTTCAAGAATTTTTAATGAAATTAAAATTACAAGTTCAAAAATTTAGGGAATTCAAAACAAATTAGATTAAACATATTAGCCATAAAATAAAATAAAAATAACAGAACAAACAGTTCAGTTCAGTTCAGCTCCCATCTCCAAATCGAAATCAGTTCTATTAAGGTTAAATTAGGTTTCAATGAACATAAAGGGCAGCCTCCAAGAGAGAAAATGTTCAAAAGGAGCAATTCACACTTTAGGAAAAGAAATGAAAACTTTGTCAGACTGATTTGGAGAGTGGGGAAAAAGCAGAGTTTTTTATAATCTCCTGGATGAGCTCTCCTTGTTTCTTTTTTATCTTTGTGTGACCAGTGCCTAGAATAGTGCCTGGCACATGGCAGACATTTAAGATAAGTTTGATAAATAATTAGAAAAATGTGTTGGCAGTGAGGGAGTCAGGTAATCACAACAAGCATTTTATTAAGCACCTCCTACATGCTGGGATGCAAAGACAAAAGTGAAACTGCCCAGGCCCTTAAGGAGCTTACATTCTAATGGAGAAAACAACATATAAAAAATGAATTATGTACAAAATTAATATAAGATAATTTAGGGGCATAAAAACTCCTGTTCTGAGTTTTACACAGACACACACACAGACATACACACTCACACTACAAACTACTCCGTACCCCCGGAAAGTTCTGTCAGAACTCTGAAAAGGGGTTGAGGAAGAAAATGGCCCCAAAAAGGCCCCTGTCATAGCAACAGGATCCTGGGGGAGGCTATTAGACCAGAGGTGGCTGAGAACCTGAAGCAACAGCTCTGCCCCCCTCTGACTATCGCATTCCCAAATCAGGGATGTAGCTCTGCAGGGAAGAGAAACATGCCATAAGACAGCGCCAAAAAAGGTTTTACATACATGGTCTTCTATGCATAGACATGAATTTTGAGTCCTTTCTGTTTAAATACAAGCTAGAAGAACATCTCATTCTCCCATGACAATTACATTCTGAGTCACTCACAGTATAAGTCTAGCTCAAGGCATGAGCCTGAAGTCGTGAGATTTTGTAACTCATATCTGCTTTTGGTAGTTTTTCTGTCTCTTTCCATGCTGTCAAGTGTCATTCTTGACACTGTGAGTGTGCTTCTAATAGCTCCCTCACACATTTAAAATTTTGCCTAGGACTAGCCTGAATCTTGGAAAAAGGAATTTTTCTTCCTCCTCCTATAGTACATGGTCCTAAGAGTTCAATATTTAAGGTAATACTATTACTACTACCCTAGTCCATCTTATATAGCAATACAGTTATACAGTAATAGAACTAAAGACACTGTCATACAATCCTCAAAGAAGCTCAAGTATAGAAGCTTTCCACCTTTCTTCCCAATTTGTTATACACTACACAGTATAGAAGAAAGAGTACTGGGTTTGGAGTCAAAGAATCTGAGTTCAAATACAAGGATATGACACTTGCTACCAGTGACCTTGGGCAAGTCACTTACTCTTTTTAGAGGGCCAATTCAATAGTTTCTTCATTTGTAAACTGAAGAGTTGGACAAGATGGCAGCTAAGAAGCTTTCCAAACCTATAAATCTACAATCTTATAATCCTAAATGTAATAAGAAAAGCTATCATCTATACAGCCTTTTATAGTTTAGGAAGCACTTTATGCCAAAATCCTAGGAGGAAAACAATATCCTTCCTGAACATCCTTGCTGTGTTAGGACAAAATAAACCTTTTGTTAACTGTTCAATGACTTGTCAAGGCCTCATTTCCTCCCATCATCAACCTGTACTAAGACAATGATATTTGTAACAAAAAAGGTTCTCAGAACTTGAGACATGCATTCTTCTTCAGCAGATATGAACCTTCTGTACTACTAGACATTAGTTATTAATAAGTATACTGTATTAACTGACTTGAAAAATACTACCACTTTGACAAACACTATTAAAACACAAGATATTACATTAGAAAGTCTCAAAAATAATTACTAGTCATTAGTGTTAGAAACATTCTTGACACACAAAAAGCTATCAAGGAAAATTTATTACAGCAAAGTTTAGAGGAATTGAACATTTTGGCCAAAGTAGACCCCACCACCCTCTTTTCAGGAGGAGGGAGCATCGGATACAGAAGCGAGATTGGCTTTATACTGTTAATTCCTCCTATCAGAAGACAGATTGTTCCATTCTCCAGTAGGTCCCCATCTTCTCTCTATGCCCATTAAGTAACCACCGCTGGTGTGGTTCTCCCCTCCCAAACACGTTTTAACATAGGACCCATGATCAGAAAATGGAGGAATAATTTTATGCGAGGTGTGTCTGTTCATATTCATGAGGTTCACTAACCAAGTACAGTGAAGAAAAGCTCTCTCCAGGTTATTCTAGGTCATTTTCCCTGACTAGTTTAAGTTAGCTTCAGATTTGATCCCTTTATCAATCACTTTGTAATTTTCTGAAGGCCACTGTCTGTCTCCTGATTGGTTGAGTCCACCTGCAGTCTGCTAGCTTTGTATTATCTGACTTATTCTCAATGACTTCTTCAACTAGTAACTTGGTGGAAACTTAACTTTTTGCTGTCTCTCACAATTAGTAATGACTTAAAAAGAAGCTTCAAAATGTCTCTCCCTAGAATCTTAATACAAACATTACATATCTGACTAGGGTATGACTGTTACCTAAAACTGCTTGAATGAACAGGCAGAGGAAGGGGGAAAAAATGATATGTGAGTCTTTATTATGCACTCTTGATTCACTAATCAAGGTGGCAAAAAAAAAAAAGGTGAGTGCTTATTGCTTTTTTCTATAAAAGTATGCATTTTAAAATAACAGTATAAAAATACCCATAGAAAGTACCATGGAAAAAGAGTTAATCATTGACTTTGTACAACTCATACTAGGTATCCTAAAAAAACACATTTTTAAATAATTTTTTTCTCATATATACACTTATATGTATATGTATATATGTATATATATGTATGTATATATGTATAGATATATAGATATATACACACACTTTTCTTATATATACACTTAAGCGGCATAAAAAGTTCTTTAAAAAGTCAAATAGAGAATTTCATCTTCTGATCTGACAGGGTTAATGACAAGCTCACCCCCTGCACCTTTTTTTTTTCACTTTTGATAAAAAAAAAAAACAAAACATTTTATTCAATAACAGCAAAAGAAAAAAGAAAGGTCAATTCCATTTCTACAGTACATATGCCAGAAAACTAATTCTAATGCTTCCATGTGAGAAAATGTTTAATGGCCTTGAAACACAAATGGTAATGTAGCAAAGAGAAGTGAGTTTTGAAGAAAATGCTTATTTGTACTCTTAGAAGAAACAGAATTAGGTTGTTCAAAATGTGATGCTTCCATATCTATTCTTCACCATTCTAATCTGATGGGTTATCTTTTTAAAATCTTATTCAATATTTTATTTTTCCTAATTACACATAAAAATAATACTAACATTTTTTCCCAAAATTTTGAGTTCCAAATTCTCTCCCTCCCCACACTGAGAAGACAAACAATTTGACATAGTAGTTATACATGTGTAGTCATGCAAAACACAATTAAGTCATTCTGTGAAAGAAAACAAAAGATAAAAAAAAGGAAAACAAAGAAAGTAAAGAACAAGACTCTGATCTGCATTCGGGCTCTACCAGTTTTCTCTCTAGAGATGGACAGCACCTTTCATCACAAGTCCTACAAAACCTCATGAATATGAACAGACACACCTCGCATAAAATTATTCCTCCATTTTCTGATCATGGGTCCTATGTTAAAACGTGTTTGGGAGGGGAGAACCACACCTGTATTGCTGAGAATAACTAAATTATTCATAATAAATCATCACACAATATTGCTGCTACTGTGTACAATGTTCTCCTGGTTCTACTCATTTCCCTTTGCATCAGGTCCATGTTTTTCTGAGAGCATCCTGCTCATTATTTCTTAAAGCACAATAGTATCCCATCACAATATTACGCAACAACTTGTTCAGCCACTCCCTTAATTGCTGGACATGCCCTCAATTTCCAATTCTTTGCCACCAGTAAAAGAGCAACTATAAATATTTTTGTACATATGGGTCTTTATCCTTTTTTATCTCTTTGGTATACAAACCCAGTAGTGGTATTGCTTGGTCAAAGGGTATGCGTGATTTTATAGCCCTTTGGGAATAGTTCCAAATTGCTCTCCAGAATGGCTGAATCAATACACAACTCAACAAATAATACATCTAATAGATTATCTTTTGGTAAGTCCACACTGTCAAAATTTTGTACTAGTATCTGTCATTCTTCCACAAACATCTTTCTCCATTGTATAACCAGAATTCAAACAGCCAAAAAAGTCAAAGATGTTTAAATATCAATGTGTAAACTCTTCACTAAAAATAATATAAATCACCAAGATGAACAATAGGCAAGTCAGATTTCTGAACAAAAGGTGTATGTAATATAAAATTTTAACCTAAATAAACTTGTTTATTCTAGAGTTCTTCAATACATACAAAGAGGTGAAAACATGAGAAATTCAAATAGTGTCATGTTATGCCTATTTACAAAGACTTCCAAAGTTTTTAAAGAACAGGAGTCAAACAAATATCAGAGGTTTCTCTGGCTCTATCTTCTGTCAAACTGACTTCATATTTCTTCTCATACACCCAACATTCCAGGCAGATGGGTGTATTTGTTTCCTGTCTGTAACATTACATCTCTCTTTCTTGACACAGGTTATACATTCCTTCTCTGCTCCACCTCATTTTAAGGCTCAAAGCTCCACTTAAGTACTTACTACTTCTAACAAAAAAAACTCTTTCCTATTCCCTCAGTAATTAATGTGTCCTCCTTTCCATTACACTGTATCTGTATCTGTACTTATCTGCTGTCTATTCTTACATGTTGTGTCTCCCCCCCATTCCATCCCCTAATAGATGTGATGATAGGTATGTGCCCTTTTTCGTCTATGTAACTTTTTTTGTTTGTTGTTGTTTTAACCACTGCGTCTAACACAGTGATTTGAACATAAATGCTTACTGAAGTGGATGGAGTTCCTTTAGCATGTAGCAATAAAAGAGGTAAAAGCTATTTCACAATGACATTGAGAAGAAAACTAAGTTAATCAAGCATGATGCTGCTACATAAAAAAATATGAAAGTCAATATAACTGTGCCTACCAAGTAAAACTACTGTTGTAGCAGAAAACAGGAGTCAAAGGATCTGGATTCAAATTCAGTCTCTTCTATTTATCCTCTCTAGGCCTCTTTTTCTTGTCTGTAATATAAGAGTTTTGGGCTGTCTACAAGGTCTCTTCCCTTGCTAAATCCTATGACCTCCTAATTTCTAAGCTCTTTGTAAATCTTAAAATGACACATAAATGCTATTATTATTTTTTATCCTCAAAATCATAACCATAGCAACAATGGCACCATTTCAACAAGTAATCAAGAGAGGCATAGAGGAAAAGAGGGGGGAAAAGACTCAAATCCTCTTCCAGGTTCAATTTTCACAGAGCAAGAAACAGTAATACCTATTTTCTACAAATGTGATTAAGCAAAACCACACTGACTTTTGAAAAAGCTAATCTAGATATCTTTCCTAGTTCAGCCTAGAAATACAAAACTCTCATAATCTTTTGAACCTTCAACTGAGGCACAGCCTCAAGAATTTACCATGTAATAAAATGAAGAATAACTTTTTTTCTTAAAAAATCTATGGAACTGCTCAGAAACGCTCTCTTACTTAACTCCAATTTATATATTCACCCATTTATGACTATCTCAAATGAAAATTTTTTTTGCAAAATACACTTTTATCTGAGGGAAATTTAAACTCAGTAAGGAAAAAAAATATTGGACAAGTAGATTAAAATTCCAAAGGAAAAACTGGCACTTCCAGTTTTCACAAATTCACAAAGACAATCGATGTATTTAGTGCTCAGAATCTTTCTGTCCATCCTCCATTTCAGAAAAATTAAAGAGCTTCACAACGTCTATTCCATCCAACATTTTTTGAAGGTGCAGTTTCTCAATATCTGACAGCTTAAGAAAAACAAAGAAAAAGGTGATCAGGACGCCTACCCCATGGTCCGGGAAATCCTTAACTTTCTAGGGCAGGGAAAATAGTGCAAATGTAGGAGAGGGCTAGGGAGGGAGCCCAGAGAAGTGATGGTCTTAGAATGCAGGGAAAGATCTTTTTTTTTTTTTTTTGATATGACAGTAATGGAGTTTGTTTTGCTTGACTATATATACGCATTACACAAATCGTCTTCTTCTGGAGAGAAGGAAGATAAGGAGAAAACAGTTAAGAGGAGAAAGACAGAAGAAAAGGCCATAAATAGGGAAAGGAAGCTGAAGGGTAGAAGAGAGAAGAGAAACAGGGAAGGGGAGAAGCTGGGGGGAGGCTGGGGAGGCGAGAGGACGCTGAATGGGACTGGATCGCAAAAACTCGCCAGAACGACAGCAAAAGGAGGCGAGGCCTGAACCCCTGGGCAGCCTTCCTCCCCTTTTCTAGGCCTCTTGTCCGTACGCTCCAACACTTGTACTTGTAAGCGGGACTTGAAATCAGGGGTCCCCACAAGCCTTAGTGAGGTCTGAGCTTAAATGGTCTAAAACGGCGAGAACCCCGGGGGTGACCGGGGGCGACCGCGGGCTTTCGGGGTGGGAGCTGACGGACGGGAAGGCCTGAGAGCGGCCCCTAAGAGAGCGTGGGGACAGGGAGGAAGCAGGCGGTGGCCGGAGGGGTGGCTCCCCAGACCCCCAGCGCCCTGGGCACAGGGAACGACGGTACAAGGATGCTCTGAGACGGAGATACCTGTCGCAGGACCTCGGCCCGAGCCTGCCGCTTCTCTTCTTTCCGTTCTTCGATGCTCCTAGCGCTTTCAAACCGACCACCGGAAGCCGCCATCGTTGTTGTTATGGAAAAGTTCCCAAGGCAACCGTCGTAAAAGTCGGCTTACGACAGTCGTAAAAGCGAACCTTCCGGTTCGTCGCTCTCAGGAGTCCCTGGGGGCGGGGCGGGACGGAGAGGGGAGGGGCGGGACGGAGAGGGGCGGGGCGGGACGGAGAGGGGCGGGGCGCCCTATGGGAAGGAGAGTTGGAACTTCAGAGTCCTGGGTATGCGCGCGAGGAATTGTTCTCTCCCTCTCCAAGAGTGGGGTCTTTTCCTCCCTCGAGTCTAGCTAAATCCTGGGAGGAGAAGGCAAATGCAGGTGGAGAAAGGAGTTAGTCAGCTGACCCACCTGCTGTGAGACCTTTGGGACACCGCGTATTCACCTCTGGGCTAGGTTTGCTAGCATTAAAGGGAGGCTGTTACCGGAAGGGATGATGCCACCGGGCACCCGAGAATGTGATTGTCTTGCCATGGACCTCACTGCTCGCTATGGAAAGTCGATGCTCTTTTTCACCTTTCGCAGCCGGGGCACCCCTGTATCAGTAACCGACCCTCCGCAAAACCATGAAGTTTGACTCCGAGCCCTTGCTCACCCCTAACTTCTGAGCCCCGCTTCTGACCTTGGGGATCCCTCCCCCCTTCTGACCTTGGGGATCCCTCCCCCCTTCTAGCCTTGGGGTTCCCTCCCCCCTTCTGACCTTGGGGATCCCTCCCCCCTTCTGACCTAGAGCTTCCCCACGCTGCGCTCTGCTGCCAAAGTTTTAGACATCAACTCCTCTCCACCCACTATCACGCCTCCCTCAAAAAACTCCCATTTTCACCACTAATTATACAGAGAATAATTATATTATTACTAATTACACAGAGGAATTATACAAAGAAAATTAATTCCCACAGTGTTTGTTGTTGTTGTGGAGTACCAATGACATCACTCTGTTGGGCACAGTGATGTACAGCGTGTTGACTGAGGCTGATCAGTCCGATGGGAGCTCACAAGACTCTCTCTACCACAGCTCCAACTACAAATAGGCCATTTGAACATTTGGGATGGCTTTTTCTAGATCTGTACCTCTCATATTTGCTTTGTGTTCCTGTGATTCTGCTTTGTTCTTAGAGCACAGAGCCTTCTTTGATGCAGGTATACCATGCCGGGCAGTCCTGTGCCAGGGTCTCCCATGTTTCACTTGATACTAAAGTTCTTCAGAGAGACCTTGAGAGTGTCCTGGTACCACTTCTTCTGACCCCATGTGAGTGCTTGCCTTAGAAGACTTCTCAGCCAAATAGTCTTTTAGGTAAACATATGTTTGACATTTGGGCTACAGGACCAGCCTATTGGAGTTACACTTTCTGCCATAGAGTTGTAATGCCAATAATTCAGGGACCTGTGTCTGATACCTTATCTTGCCAGGTAATCTTCAGAATCTATCTAAGACAATTCAGATGGAAACAGTTGGCTTTTCTGGCATGGTACTGGTACACAAGGTAGGTTTCATAGTCATATGGTGATGAGGTCAGCACAAAATGGCTCTGTAGACATTCAGTTTGGTATGTAGCCTAATACCTCTTCTCTCTCATACTTTATTTTGGAGCCTCCCAAACACTGGGCTAACTCTGGCAATGTCTGTATGCATCAACCTCATCACCTAACATCCCTGGAAAGTATACTACCAAGGTAAGTGAATTTCCCCACACTATAGAAAATTTCTTGGGAGGGAGGGGGAAAATATCTAAGACTTATGAAAGTGATTATAGAAAACTGAAAATAAATAAATTAATAATTTTTTAAAAATTTCTTCATTCACTGTTAACCAACGGTTTCATGAATGGATGGAAAAATGCTGGCTGGTGGGAGAACCTCTATTTTCTTGGTATTGATTGTCAGGCCAAAATTAGCACAAGCAGCAAATAATCAATCCATACTCTGTTTCATCTCAGCGTCAGAGTCTGCATTGAGTACACAATCATCTGCAAACAAAAAGTTGTGTACCAACTCTCCCTCTACTTTAGTTTTAGCTTGTAGCCTTTTCAAGTTAAAGAATTTGCCATCAGTGCAGTAGCTGACCTTGATGCTGTTTTCTCCCTCATTGAAGGCATCTAACATCATTGCTGAAATGCTAACAATGCTAAGAAAGCATGGGAGCAAGCTCACAACCTGCTTCACTCCACTGATAATTGGGAAAGCATGAGAGTATTGTCCTTTATCAAGAACTTACACAAATATGCTATCATGAAATTGGTGTACAATATTGATGAACTTCTCCAAGCAGCCAAAGTTCAACATAATCTTCCATAAGATCTCATGACTGAGGCCTTGTATCAGGTATCAAAGTTTCAAAGGTCTTGGTCATGTCGACAAACACTGGGTCCAGAAATGTCTTCTGGAGTTGTTGGGCAGCAAACACAATAATGCCGTTTCCTCTGCCCTTTCTGAAGCCTTACTGGCTCTTTGGTAGATGACTATCTTCCACATGAAGGATCAGCCAATTAAGGAGTACTCTGGAAAGAATCTTGCCAGCAATGACTAAGACACACACACGCACACGCGCGCACACACACAGACATGCACACACACATAAACACACACCTATAACTGTCACAGGATAATCTGTTTCCTTTTCCTTCATAGAGATGGACAATGGAAGCATCCTTGATCTCCTGAGGGATAACCTCCTCTTGCCACATAACCTGGAAGACTTCAGTCAGCATCTATATGAACAGTGAACCTGTCCGCCATGTAGATCTCTGCTGGGATGGAATCAGTGCCAAGCACTTTGCCACACAAAAGAAGCCTAATGGCATTCAGTACTCCTTCATTTAGAAGTTCATCTAGAGAGGGATTGACTTCAACCTAAGGTAAACAGCCAATGGCTTCAGCATTGGTTGATGGTGATGTGTTGAGAACACTATAGAAGAATTCAGCCCATCTCTTCAGGATCATATCCTTATCACTAATCAGTGTGACTCCATCAGTGCTGAGTTCTTGAGATGCAGCAGAGGTCTTTGGCTCATAAATAATCTTCAGGGCATCATAGAAGCACTTTGGGATACTTGCTATTGGTGGAAAACTGAATCTCATCTCCCTTTTTACTGAATTCAAAATCCAACATCTCTCTAAGCTTTGATTTCAGTTTACTTTTGATAGAGTTAAATACTGCCTTCTTAGAGACAGATGAACAGTCTTCCTGGCAAACACTGTAGAGTTCTCTTTTTTTGTCTAACAGCTTCTTTAATTTCCCCATCATTTTTGTCAAGCCAGTTCTTATGTTTGCAAATGTTCTGGCCCAGATGAGCAAATACAGTGCCATACACCAAATCTCTGAATGCTACCCACTCCTTTTCTGCTCCATTGTTGCTGTTTGCTGACTCTGCTTTCCCTTCAGGTCAGCAATAAACTTTATGAAAGCAGAAGCACTCTGATCTGTTGAGGTTGAGTCTCCTGACTGTTGTCTTGCCTTGGGGCCACCACTTTTGTTGCATGGGAATTTTAGCTTTAAAAGGATAAGTCTGTGATCAGTCCAGCACTGTGTGCCACACATCACCTTCATCACTCTCACTTCCTGCCTGTCTCTTCCCCTTATAATGATATAGTCAGTGCTTGTTACAAAGGTGCATCCAAAACATTTTGTTGAATGTAGGTAAACAGAAGGCGGTGTTGACGATGAGAAAGCTGTGAAACACTCAAGTCTTCAGTAGTAAATGACCATTGATATTGCTATTTCTGGCTATGTTCCTCTGTATTGATAATTCATTTTTGCTTATTGTTAGTGTAATATTTTGCTTAATTTGAAGATCTTTCCCATCTATTAACAAGTCCATGTGACCTGTTTAAATCACATGGAAGCCTAAGTCACATGTTGTGGGAGGAGCTTGCTGGACGGGTAGAGCAGGAAGGGTGGAACAGGAAGAGGTAGAGCTAGAGCAGAGCTGAGAAAAAGATTGGTCAGAGCAGTCAGAGCTAGGAAGGATCCAAGCAAGCAGGCAGCTGGCTAGTGTGAGTGAAAGAGCCTGTTTGTGATTTTGTTTAAGGGAGTCTACTTGTGATTTGTCTAATGGAGCTGGTTTGTGGGAAGCCTAGAAGAGGGAAGGCTTTAGGGTGGTGCTGCCCTCTGCGTTGTTATTGTGTCTGAGTAAATGTTTTGCTCTGTCTTCCATGTGGAGAGTCTGTGGTATTTCGCAATTCAGAATTGTGCTGGCATATTCATGGCTGCTATAGGCACTGTGAATATCACATTGGTGCTACATCCTCCTGAGGATTCCCTGCCACATCTGATAATCTGTGCCTACTCTGGCATTAAAGTCACCCAGAATTACAAGCTGGCCCTCTTTTTGCACATTGGTTATGAGGGTACCCAGGGTCTTCATAAAATTTTTCTTTGAACTTATCAAGATTAATCTTGGTGAGAGGATATGTTCTGATGATGGTGGCATGGCATTTT
Organism: Notamacropus eugenii; assembly: GCF_028372415.1. Classification (NCBI taxonomy): domain Eukaryota; kingdom Metazoa; phylum Chordata; class Mammalia; order Diprotodontia; family Macropodidae; genus Notamacropus; species Notamacropus eugenii. The sequence goes on along the minus strand of NC_092876.1, from coordinate 147,500,112 downwards.
CCTGTAACTGGCAGCTGCATTCAATGAGCGTGTTATTCACTACTTTTGGGAGGCATAAAAGCTTGCTGATTAGATCTGATTGCAAAATGTAAGCCAACTTCATGGTGCTCCTCTTCACAGAGGATACTATGTATTCAGCATTTGTAAGCTGGTCCTTCCTGCCCCAGCAAGAAGCATAAGGTTGGGTGAAGCAAACAATTTTTAGGGTACCTTTTCTAGCCCCTTTCTTACACCAGGAGGTAAACATTAGAGTCTTTTTAAAAAGCTGCTCAGAAATCCAGGGAACTGCTAATCCCTCTGCCTCTTCATTCCAGTGAGAAGATGACCCTATACTGGACTGCCTATGTGCTGGGTTGTGAGTACAGCTCCTAGTGTATCCACATCTGCTGCTTCATCATTCACCTGGTCACAGGACTTCAAGGTAGGTAAAATAATTAAAAAGGAAGAGAGAAAAATAATAAAATAGTAGATGATGGGTGACATCTTGACTTGCACATGAATTGGATTTAAGTGAGGCAGAGTTGTTCAAAGTTGTTGGCCTCACTCTCTCTTTCAGACTCATCAAAGTCCAGTGGCAAGACAAAAGTCAAGACAACTGGTAAAGTCCTAGGATTCCATGGATGGCCTTGGTGTCTTCAATGTCTGATCAAGCTCTAAGCAAATCATAGCACCTGCTTCCTCTGCCTTCATGGCCCATTAGAACAAATTTTTCTCATCCACCAGTTCCACTGGGGGAAGTCTTCACATGCTTGGGGTAGACATCTGAGGTCTGAGGCCTGTTGGTTCGCCCCAGTCTGATTTAGCTGGTCTGCCAAGACAGCTTTACCGGGGTATGGCTATGCATGCTATAGCTTCTTAGAGCCACAGGTGAGAGATGGATGATAGGTGGACACCAAAGGTGGATAAACAATCCTGAAAAGTGCTTGGTAAGTCCTTACACCAAAGGTGCTAGTCCTCCCCAAATGCTCCATACACCCCAATTTTGACCTTCACCTTCATCATGCCAAAGGTAGCTTTCACAAGCCCCTAACTTGCCACTGTGTTAGACTCCTTGGTCCATATAACACTGACATATGTTATATAATGCAAATTATTAATGTTTGCAGCACTCCCAACCTAAAAATGTTAGAAATATTTTAAAAGGCATTATATTCAACATTAACCTAAAGCAGTGAATTTGTATTGCTGAAAGATAGACTAAAGCAACTTTCGAGGTGTTCACTGCAAATTGCCCTTTGTCCCAACCTGCAGTTCCCTTAGAGCTGTGAGCTCCAACATAAACTTGAAAATTCTAATCAACTAGTAACCAGTATTCCCCCATTATCTTTTTCCCAAATGAGTATAATCCTTTGCTCCCACAGACACCTTTTGTTTTGGTACCTGCAGAAGTTCTTGCCTGAAGTTCTCAAGGAATTTGTAAATCTATTAATCAATATGACACCTTAGAGGTACCCAACCACAGCTCACCGTTTGTACATAGTATGGACTATGGAGCTGAAATGTAAACACTAGACAAAGCCCCCAAGCCACCTTCCCAAGGGATAGTGTATTGGGAGAGACACAAACAAATGGTCATATCAGGGAGTACTTTTGAAGGTTCCAAACAATGAAGGTATGCCCTTCCTGAAACCTGGAAGTTACCCAGTTATGCCACAAAGTTCCACAGGAGTGACCAGTCTTTTAATATTGGCCATGACTTTTGTCCTTCCTCCACCTTAAATCTTTCACCACTGGCCTGCTCAGTTTGCCTGTAATGGCAGTCTAGTCATTCAATTACAAGCAATCTTGCGTGGAGCTCTGTGACTAGTTGCTTCTCATGTGCATGGTGCTGACAACTTGCTCTTTTAATTTAGCCAATTTCAACTGGAGCAAGGACTCATAAAAAAGATCCCCTATAAGACAGTGGTGGCTGCTTCAAAGTAGAAAAAGGAAGATGGGGTGGGGGGAGAGGAATGAGAAAAGGGAGATTTAATAGGGAAAACTTTTTGTTTTTCTCCAAATGTCCTGGAGACAATCATCAGTAAATCTATATGCTACCTTAGTTACAATACCATATGCTTAAACAACATCAACCTTAGGAATGATCATGTAAGATGGCATATAGTGGGCTCTCAGGGATTCACAGATCATGACCCTGTATCCTGTTTCCATTTTACTGATGTCTGAAATTCCACAATAAGAGCTTCATGCCTTTGATTCCAAATTAAAGTGACTACCCCCTCCTCCCATTTCTCCTAGGGCTTTGCCCAGCCTTCTTTGTACTTTTGAGCTTGTTCTTTGTATCATAATTATTTTTGTACATGTCTTTTTTCCATTTAGATTGGGAGCAAAGTCTGTGTCCTGTTTACCTTTGTATCCCCAGCCTAGCACTGTATTGTGCACATAACATGCATTTAACAAATGTATATTAGATTTAATTCAAGTAAGCCAAATGCAGTCTATAGGCTAAGACTTTAGGCTTTAGTAGTATTAACACCTAAATTATGAATGCATTCATCATATTCTTTCCTGAGAGCAAGTTTTGATAAGGGAAAAGGCAGAGAGAACATAAGGATATTGATGAGGAGGGGGGATTAAGAGGAGGCATAATGTATGGAAAAGGGCACAGAACAAGGAAGCAGGAAGGAATTTTTGCCTATTTTTGACATTTTACTTAGGGCAGATCCTATCCAGCTCCAAACTCATTAACATATTACATTATGATTCCTTTTCTTTTCCTGACCTTTCCTAGTTCTCTAACTGCTTTTCCTTTTCCTGTAATTTAGCTTTTCTTTTTTATTTAGTTTCATTTACTGGATCTTCTATTGGTTTTTCTACAGGTTCATTAACAACACTTTTTGCAAAAATTAATCTGCAGTAAGGAAGTGATAAGAGTCATAGAGTCATAGTTTCCCTCTGCTACATGAAAGTTCATAAAATGCTTTTATGCTTAATATAGAAGAAATCATAATTTTCCTAAGCAGTATTAGCTGACTTTGCTCTTCATCAAACCAAAGACACAAAGAGATGCCTAGGTTTTGAATTTTCATTTTAGCCATCCAGAGATTACCTGATAATGAAGCCTGTGTTAGAGCTTCAGATACACTTGATAGTAGAGGCTATAAATATAAGAGCATTCTATTTCCTATTCCTAACTGCCACCTTCTCCTGTAAGCCTTCCATAACTTATTCCCATGATGATCATTCGTTTATCCTCTTATTGTGCATTTACTCAAAGGACATTATTCTCATTTGTACTCATCATAGTAACAAGTGTTTGGAAATGTAAGGGATTTTAGAGGTCATCTGTTCTAACCTACGTGAAAGGATTTTCCAAACATCACACAAGCGCTGTGTCAAAGCCATGATTTGAGCCTAGGTTTCCTGACTCCACATCCAGGGGTCTTTCCACTATTCCATGGCTTTTTAACATTATGCTTCTAGACAGGGATGTTGAACCTGTGGCCTTAAGGCCACTTGTGACCTTCTAGGTCCTCAAGAGTGGCTCTTTGAATCCAAACTTCACAGAACAAATCCCCTTAATAAAAGCATTTGTTCTGTAAAACTTGAACTCAGTCAAAAGGCCAAACCCAAGGACCTAGAAGCCCACATGTGACCTTGAGACCACAGGTTTCCCACCCTTGTCTAGGCCATTATGTCTCCTGGAAATTTAGTTTAGGAGACAAGGTAAGTTAATAGATAATAGGTTTAAGGAGGTATGTTAGAAATATTATTTGATGAAATTAGTCAATAATTATAAAATTTTATTGTTGGAAGAGAATTGAGAAATCATCTAGTCAGGTAAGTGTTAAAAAAAGAAAGTATTGAAAAAAATAAAAGAGAAGGGAAATGAAAGAAATAACCTAATAAAAATGAAGATTTTAAATAATATAAGGGAGAATGCTAGCCAGGAACAGATAGAGAAAGAACCATTTACAAAAGGAATGACCCAAGTAAAATAAAGGGCAAGAGAAAAAAATACACAGGGAGCAACTTTAGAGAGTTCAAATTCATTTTCCAGTCTTCCTCAGACTACTTATTTCCCAGGAGCAAATGGAGAAGCCTCCTTTTTCCACCTCCTTTCCATACTCCCTTGCCCATTTATTTTCACCTGAGCTAGCTGCAGTTATGAAAAAAAAAATGTATTTCTAGCTTTATGGTGACCAGTTCAAGCCTCTAACCTTCTGCTCCAATCAAGCATATAGTTTGTGCAGGAAACAGTGGTTCTTTACAGCATCAGAGCCAAGCTGAAAGTATTCTCTTGCCCCATTCTTTGAGCTCTGTAAGTCTGGCACATGTACTGTGACCAAACACAACCCTGTAGCAAATGGATGTAAATGGAAAGACCACCTGCCAGCACATTTACTGAACATTACAAACACTTCTGCTTTCATACCGTCCAGAATAGATCATTTGGATCTTCATTTCTTCCCTACCTAATTCATGAATTAAGAGTTAAATAGAGAGAAAACAAGTAGGGTTTTTGTTTGCTGGTGTTATTGTTAATTTGTGGGTAATAATAAAAATCAAGTACACCTATTAGGACAAAGGACTAATCTAAACTGATTACCCTCTTAAGAGATCTGTGGTGTGTAGATTTCTCTAAGTATAGCAAAAAGCTTCAGTGTTTTCTTCCTCAGTTATCTGGCCATGGAGGTTCTCTGATCTTCCTCTTATTACACAGAGTTTAACACTTAAAATAAATGCAAAATTATAATGTTTTTAACTATAATTTTCTGGAATTCTGATTTGAGAAAACACTCCTTTTTCCAAATGGTACAGAGTGTTGATGCCACCCATGGTTGATGTCACCTTTTAAGAAAAACAACACATTTTCCACAATTCAATCCCCCAGAAAGGAGAGGAAGCCATGATATAATGGGTACAGCCAAAACATAGTATAAAGATCACTATATTGAGAATCAGATCTGCCATTTAACTCATTGTGACCTTGGGCAAGTCATTTCAAGTCAATCCAACAAACATTTCTGAAGTACTCTTTACTTTGTGAAGTACACTGTGCTAGATGCCTGGAGAGATACAAGGTTTAGATAAGATACAACCCCTGTTCTCATGGAGCTTCTAATCAGGAGGAAAATGTGAGACATTTAGAAATAAGCATGATGCAAAATTCATGAATGATAAAAGCATGATACTAACAAATATATGAGTTTTTTTTAAATGGCATGTGAATGTACAGCCTATATCAGATTGCTATCTCAGGGAGGGGGAAAAGAAGTGAGAAAGGGATAGAGTTTGAAACTTAAAATTTTTTTAAAAAAAGAATATTAAAAATTGATTTTATATGTAATTGGGGAAAATAAAATATTATTTAAAAGGTACCTGTTACCCTGTAACAGTAAGCACCCCAACATATATAGCAAGGCCTGCTATCACAGGTTCTTAGTTCTACATTCATAAAAGTAAAGGCAAGTTTTGGGGGATTAACAATCACTTTAATCAAGCACGTGCATCTTTCCTTTAACCAAGCACAAATATCATTCACCTAGTTCAGAGGAGTCAGCGCCCTGAACTTCAAAGAAAATATAGAGAAATCAAAATTCAACAGACATGGCTTCCTCTGCCTGAATTCAACAGCTTGTTGGACCCCAACTGTCTGACCATAGTTACCAGAGAGGGAAACACTGACATCTGGGTTTTCAAAGCTGGGGGACTCTTTAAAGCGGCTTCTCAGAGTCCTTGTCTGGCCAGACAAACACTTCCAGTCAGTAAGTCCCAAAGTAAAACCTCACTCTCAGGGTATTTGTGTCGTTTTTAGAGCCAGATAGCATGCCAACCCTAGAGAACCAGTGCCTCATTAACAAAAGATCTTGGTCTTCCTACACACTTACCTAATCAAACTCCCCTTAATGGGCAGGCCCATTAATGGATGGGGAAGATCTTTAATCACATTAACTATTCAAATTCATAGACTGTTTCTAGTTAAAGAAACTCTTGTTTCTGTACTTTACTCCTAGTTAAGACTCTTGGTTGATAAAGGCAGGATTCAATCAGAGGCATCTGATTGTACTAAAACAAAAACAGTAAAAGATCCCATTTTGCTTATCATCATCCCCCCTTACCCCCCGCCCCAAATATGTGAGGTGAGAAAGGAAGTTCTTAATCCAGTAGGAGCAGGTACAAGGTAAATTTTCATGGAAAACATGGCATTTCATTTGGGTTTTAAAAGATGGAATTCAGTAGGCAAAGAAGAGAAGGAATGACATTCTGGGTGCTGAGAACAGCTTAAATAAAGGTGTGGAGGTAGGAAAGAATAGTGTCTATGTGAGGGAATTGAGACAATTAGGACAGCAAGTGGTTAATTGTGGGAATTGAGTGAGCCACATTGACTCCATGTTGTTTCTCAATTCTGGAGTTAGCTCTGGAGTTAGTCCCAATTCTGCCTTGTGAAGAAATTTTATTCAGTTGTGGGAACTGAGAGAAAATTTTATTGTATAGTTGGAATCTAGCCGTGCATGACTGGGAAATTGGATCACCTCTACCTGCTGATCAGAAACCTAGTCAGATTCAAAGACTAAAAGAAGGAGTTTTCTCATAATTGTACATCTCAAGCAACCCATATGTCTTATCTGAAAAGTGGCTCCAAACAAATCAATCAGTTATTATTTCTGTATTTCTCTGATTGCTTACAAATACCTGAGGAGAGTGGACACCTCTTTTTCCGAGTTCAGGAAATTACATTTGTTCATTTTCCCCTTCCCAACTTGGAAAGTCCCTAATCTTTTATCCAATTAGAAATCAGATTACCTAATGTCATGTTGTTTCCCTTTAATTAATAGGCCTTATTTGATTAAGTGTTTTTAATGTAAAAAATTTTATGTGCCCCTGTATTCTGGAGTGTAACCCTAAGTTGAGGAAGGGGTCTGGTCCCAATTTATTGAGCATTTTGCATGCTTTGCTTAATAAACTGTACAGAAGCTCAAGCCCTTATTTTCTCAGTCATTTTCTCTTTCACCTGTTTCATGTGTTTGGGGGATAGAGTATCAAGTTTAACTGATAAATAAAGTACATAGAGGGGAGTAATACAGAGTGGCCTAAAAGTTGAAGTAAAAAAATTTTTAAAAATATACTTTATACTTTATATACACTTTATACTTTAAAGTATAAAGCTTTTTTTAAGGTTTTACACTGCACTAAGACTTTTTGGGATACCCCAACTTAAAAAAACAAGTATAAAATGATCCCAAATAATGGATAGTTTTGGATATCAGGATAAAGAGTTTAAACTTTGGCCAAAAGGGAGCCACTGAAGTTTCTTAACAGAATGTCATGATCAGATCTATACATATGATTTCTTCTCTGAATCTCAGTTTCTGTATCTGCGAAATAAAGGTGCTTGAATGGACAGATTGTGGAGTCTCCTTAGCTGTAGGATTCTGTGATTTTCTGGGTCTCTGTATTGAGAGTTGAGAGCAGGTTACAATTAAATGTGGGTAATAGTCTCTTAGAGGTAGCTTGTGCCCATGTTCATTTATTTCATCTGGCATGTCATACTAGAGTAGCTGGAACATCCCAAATCAGGTTTAACTTGTCATGGCCAAGGTCACTGGAGAAGCTACTGTACTTGCTCACCCTGTTCCAGCTTTCACTAACATCAGAGGAATCCAGAAGGACAGAGCACAGAATGTTTTCTAACTGTTCATTCAGTTTGCATAGTAGTCTCTTAGCTCTATCAATCAGGAAAGCTTTGAAAGATGATTTTAAATCCTGGTGAACAATGATTCATGCAATTTTTTCTGAAAAAGAGACAAGAAATGTATGCATCAGGAAAACCAAAAGAAGAGATTTCAGCTCTCACTTTTGCATTTTCCTCTCTCCTTAATCATAAAAATACAGAAGAGCTTTTTTTCAAACTATTTTTAGATCTTCAATAAGACATTCCAGCAGTGTCCTTGCACAGGTACCTAAGCTTAGGGCTGCCTATATACGTAAGCTTCAAGCATCTGTATTCACATCACAGAGTTCCTCTGCTCTGCTGTGAGCAGTCAAGCAGGCAGTAAGCTAAAGCCTAACTACAAATGAATCTCCCTTCTGCTCACTGAAATAACAGCCTTAGGACACAAAGGCCAGAGTAACAAGGAAAGTCAGCGTGCCTGTCAGGGACCTAACAATTCAGCTTTTCAAACTGTCCAGAATGGAGGAGATGATAATCCCAAGTGGACTTTTGCTATGGTCAGACAGAGCCTCTATGTAATATTATGTCCAGTTTTCCAGTTCTGGTTACCAGAGTTTAATGAAGAACATAGACATGTTGGAGCAGATCCAGTGGAGAACAACCAGAATCTTGAGGGGAATCCAAACTATAGTGTATTTTTATAGACCTGGGTGCTAGTGGGACTGATGTCACTACTATTTATATAGCACTTTAAGGTTTGCAAAGCCTTTACGTGTGTTGTCTCATTTGATCCTCACAACAACCCTCTGATAGGTGCTATTATTAGCTCCATTTTACAGATGAGGAAATTAAGGCACAGAGTGGTTAAGTGACTTGCCCAAGGCCACACAACTAGTGTCTGAGGCAGAGTTTGAACCCAGGTCAAAGCAATGTGCTCAATCCACTTGCAACCTAGCTGCCTAGTTGGAGTTGCCTGAGGAGATCTAACACTTAAACTTCCATGACATCAACCAGATCTTTGGGAGCCAGGAAGTCATGGAGTATACCTGGAGCGACTGGTTTAACCTTGCTTTCAGGTAGCTTGATATGGGACCCAGATGTGGTCCCTTTGGACAAGGAAGATAGAAAAACAGCCTCAGAATTTTGATAACAAACTCCTCAGAACTCAGAGATCTTTGCTATCTGTTTTTTAATCTCCATACCAATGACTTTTAACTGATTTTGACTTCTTAGGCTGCTTTTGCCTTTCTGAACTACTTTTATCTGGGAATTATTAGATATGTTTTTATTAAAGGAATTATTTATCTGAAGCCTCAAACTCTAAGTGATATATTTCATATATATGGAACAATGACAGAGATAAGTACTTATATGGCACTTTAGGTCTGCAAAGTGCTTTACATAGTTAACTCATTTGATCCTCACAATAAACCTGGAAAGTAGATGTTATTATACCCATTTTACAGATAAAGAAACGAAGGCTAAGAAACATTAAGTTGCACTGCTAGTAAGTGTCTGAAGCAGGTCTTCCTGATTCCAGTCCAATTCATTGCACCACCTAGCTACATCATAAAAGGATTATATGAAGTGGAATGTTTAATTTGGACTCCTTGATCTTCATGGATCTCGTAAAGCCATCCCTATTTCATCTGTATGCATCTTCACCACAAGAAAATATTTGTTTAATTGAATTGTTCAGAAAGAAAACTTAGATCAGAGGTTCTTAATCTGGGCTTCATAGACATAAAAGGGGACCATGGATATAGTGCAAGGCGTTTTCATTTTCAAGTTTCTTTTAGGAAATGACTGGTAGATTTTTTTTTCTATTTCCACTTTGCCCTCTGGTTTTAAGAGGTTTTTGGCACATTTAAAATGATTTCTTAAAACATAATTTCTAGGCTCTTTTTTATGTCCATGGTTTTCAGGTAGTTCAATTATTGTTAAATTATCTTTCTTCAATCTGATCAAAGAATATGAGCAGGTAGTATTCAGAGGAAGAAATCAAGATCCACATGAAAAATGCTCTAAACCACTAATAATTAAATAAATGTAAACTAAAACAACTCTGAGGTTCTACTTGACATCCATCAGGTCGATGAAGTTGGAAAAAAAGAAAAAGATCAATGCTGGAAGGGCTATCAGAAAACAGGTACAATAATATCTTGTTGGAAGAGTTATAAACTACTCCAGCCCTTCTGGAAAAAAAAATAAGCCCCAAAGAAGTAAAAGGAAGAGGGAAAAGATACAAATTTTAAACAGACAGAGAGATAGACGACAGACAGACAGACAGACAGACAGACAGACAGACAGACAGATAGATAGATAGATAGATAGATAGATAAATGGAGATGGTTTCAGAGAAACCTGGAAAGACTTGTATAAACTGATGCAAAGTGAAGTGAACAGAACCAGGAGAACTATTTATAAAATAACAGCAACATTGTAAAGACAAACAGCTTTAAAGACTTAGGAACCCTGATCAAGACAATGACCAATCAGGATTCCAAAGAACTAATGATGAAACTTGCCGCTGCCCACTTCCTGATAGGTGATGAACTCAGAGTGCAGATTGAGATATGTTTTTTTGGGACAAGGCCAGTGTTAGAATTTGATTTGCCTGATTATGCATGTTTGTAATAGGGACTTTATTTTTCTTGCTTTCCATTGAGGTTGGGAGAGAAGAGGTGAGGAGAGAAGGTAGGCTTTTATTTGAAAAAAAATGTTATTAACATATATAGGTACATATATATTATATATATGTATAGACTCTTAACAGAGAAATCCTCATTGCTTATGAATAAGTCAAACAAATCATGAAAATGCTACTTAACTTACATATTCAGTGCTGTACCAATCAAACCACTAAAAGAATATTTTAAAGACCTAGACAAAAAATAACAAAATTCATCTGGAAGAACAAAAGGTCAAGAATATCAAGGGTAATAATATAAAATAAAAATAGGAAATGGAATGGGGATGGTTACATCAGTATCAGATTTCAAAATGTACTACAAAGTAGTCATTATTAAAACAATTTCATATTGGTTTTAAAAATAGAGGTCTAATCAGTGGAACAAATCAGGTATATGATAAACTGAAACAAACATACAGTACCATAATGTTCAATAAGTCCAAAGATCCCAGCTCTCTGTTCGATAAAACAAAATCAAAAACCTGTTGGGAAAACTAGACACCAATCTGTCTTTTCTTGTTTTCTAGATCCCAGCTATTGGAACAAGAACTCACTAGATAAACAATATACAAAAGCAAATACTCAGTAACATAATGTTCTATAAACCCAAAGATCCCAGCTATTGGGATAAGAACTCATTATTATTTGAGAAAACTATGGGGGAAAAGTAGACAGAAGTAAATTAAATTTTGGACAAAACCTCACACAATACTGCAGGGTAAGCTCCAAATGAATGCATGGCCTACATATAAAAGGTAACATCATAAGCAAATTGGAGGAGCAAAGGAAGAATTACCTTTCAGGTTTATGGAAAGAGGAATAGTTCTTGACTGTCAAGCTGTTGAAAGGATCACATAAGATAATGTGGAAAATTTTGATCACGTGACATTTAAACATTTTTGCACAAATAAATATAATGTAAAGTCAGAAGGGTAAGAAGAATAACAGGAAAAAAATCTTTGTAGAAAGTTTCTCAGATGAAGATCTAATATCCAAGATACATAAGGAATGGATTCAAATTTATAGGACTAAGAGTTTACCTGAACATATAAATGATCCATGGACATGAACAGATAATTTTCAAAGGATGAAATATAAGCTATCAGCAATCACAGGATAAAATGTATGAATTCAATAAATAATACAAGAAATTACAATTAAGGGAACTTTGATATTCCACCTCTCACCCATCTGACTGACAAAAGATTCAGGAGGAAAATGGTAAATGTTGTTGGATTTTCTGTGAATTGTTCCAACTATTCTGGAAACAACTTGGAACCATGCTAAACTGTCCATAGCCTTGGACCCAGCTACAGAATGACTAGGTCTATACTCCAAAGAGAACAAAGAATAAGAGAAAGGGTTTATATGTACAAAAATATTTAGAGCTCTTTTCATAGAGGACAAAAATTGAAAACTAAGGGAGTACCCCTCAGTTAGAGAATGGCTAAACAAATTATTATGTATAAATGTAATGGAATATGAGTTTATTATAGGAAGTAATGAAAACTGAGAAGACCTCTATGAACTGATACAGAGCAAAGTAAGCAGAACTAGGGGGACAATTTACAAAATGATAATAATTATAAAGAAAAACAACTCCAAAAGACTTAGAATTTTTATCAATGCAATGATAACCCAGATCCAAAAGAATGAGGATGAAACATTCCACTCACCTCCTGAGAAAGATGTGATTAACTTGAGATTCAGAAAGAAATGCACTTTTCTGGACATGGATAATGTGGGAATTTGTTTTGCTGACCTTTGTGGATATGAGTTGAATTTTTAATTGCTCAATTTGGGGAGAGTAGACAGAGTGGTGTGAAGGATAAGCTGTAAATGCTTATAAAATAAATACATGTATTTGAAAATATAATAAAATTAAATATAAATTAAAATTAAAAATTGATAATTTAATTGGAAATTTAAAAAAATACACTTTGATCCTCTATTTAGCACAGCTAGTGGCACAGTATTAAGCCTGAAGTCAAGAAAACAGTTCAAATCCAGCCTCAGATACTTACTAGCTTTGTGACCCTGGACAAGTCATTTAGCGTCTATTTACCTCAGTTTCCTCAACTGTAAAATGGGGATAATAATAGAACTTGTGACTATTATTGCTGTTGTGATTTATAGTATAGTAGTGTAGTGTGGTAGATCAAATGAGATAATATTTATGAAAAGCCTTTACCACATTGCCTGGCACATAGTAGTATGGTATAAATAATTTCTTCCCTTTCTCCTCCCCATTCCCCCCAATTGCTCACAAATATGTTTTGGACAACATAAAAAGCCTGCTAGAAATATCCCTAGTCTGAACCAAAAATATGCCCGCACTTTAAAAAAAAAAAAGTTTTCCCTGGATGATCTCCTATACACATGGATCCAGACTGTGATCCAAATGGAGACACTAAGTGTTGATTCCCACCAAAATGTGAGAGAAATAGAAGGAGTCCATCCTTGCCTAAAGAGAAACAAGGGTAAGGGCTGAACCCCTAAACAGTGCCTTTTCTTTCTAGGCAGCACCCAAGGGTAAGAACAAGTCTGTTCTTTTTATTGTTTTTATCTGATGCTAAACTTTTGTTTCAGACAAAAATTTCGTGTAATTCCTTATGTCTCTTATGTCGTCAAAACCCATTAAAGCAGTGTTCTCCTACTATCCTTCCACCACATGCAAGCACTCTAAAAATCAAACCAAAACAAACAAACAAAAAACTCCATAGGAACAACAAGGTGATCCTAACTCCCCAGTATTTTAATTGCCATGTAAACCCATCTCAGTAAAGCAGAAAAGGTACATATTCAGGCCATGATTAGTCATATCTACTGGGGACCATCTCTAGTCATCCTGATCTGTCTCTTGCCACTGGACCCAGATGGCTCTGGAGGACAAAGTGAGGATGGTGACTTTGCATAGCCCTACCTCACTTAAATCCAAGTCACTTGCAAGTCATGGCATCACCTTCCTGATGTCATGGTTGCCTTCCAGAATGAAGGACTGTAACAGCAAGGACTCTGGCATACACAGGAGGGCCTACCGTACAGGTTCTTAGATCTGCTTTTCTAAAAGGAAAACAACTTTTGAGGGGTCAACAATCTACTTTAATCAAGCACATATATTATTCATTTAGTTCAGGGGAAAAAGTCAGCACCCTGAACTTCAGGAAAAATACAAACAGAGAAAAAAGACCGACAGGGCTTCCACCTGTCTGACCATAAGCAATACATATATTACAGATCAACAGACAGATCCAACTGCCTGACCAACACATACATACATAGTTACCAGAGAGAGAAACACCAACATCTGGGTTTTCAAAACCGGGTAGCTCCTTAGTGGCCACCCAGAGTCTCATCTGGCCGAACAAATACTTCCAATGAGTAAGCCCCAAAACAAAACCTCACCTCAGAGAATATATACACTTTTCAGAGTCAGAGGGCAAATTAACCAAAGGTGTGGGCCTTCCTACAAATCTCCCTTAATCAAGCTTTCTTAATGGGCAGACCCATTAATGGGGGCAGGGGGAGATCTTTAACTGTCATTAACATAATTAGCAAATCATTTTCTATTCACTTTGTATAGCTCCTATATCTGCTTACCTGTCAACATATCATATTCCTCTAGTAGAATATAAGCTGTTGAAGGGCAGGGACTGTCTCAATTTTGCCTTTGCATCCCCAGGACCTAGCACAGTAACACACAGGGCACCTAACAGATGTTTACTAATGAACTGAGCTGTCAGAGGCAAAAAAAAAAAAGAACGAAAAGGTAGATAAAGAGACAGGAGAAAAACCAGGAGAGGGTGGTATATGTTTAAGGCATAGAAGGAGAGAATACACAAGAAGAGGGTTTTTCAATCCATTTGGGACTTAAATGGGGCTTCACAGGGAAAACTAGACTAACCATCCTATGTTGTAAACAGTAGTCTTTATTTGGCACATTTAAGGAAAGTTTTCATGGCTTAACTAGAGAAACCCAAGGTTGGGTACACAGAGTGGGAGCCAGGGAAAGCAAGGGAAGGACAATAGCATTGCATCCAGCCTCTAAACTAGGGTAGTGGCAGAAACAAAAGAAGGAATTCTGTTTCCACAGGATTAAAACTCTTCCCAGCTTTGAGTGATAGCAGCTAATTGGAGTTGTGACCTAGCAGAAACAGACTTCTGACCTGGTAACAGGTCAGAAGCTTGTGCACATACTTGATGAGCTGTTTGAGGGAGAGTCTGTCAGAGAGGGGATCGTGAGGTGAGGTGTTCAGGAGGCTGCATTTAGTCAATGGAGAGCAAGGCTGGAAATTCGAATTGGGATCAGTATAAAGGGGCTCACACTGGTCTGAACAATTGTAGCTGTCCATTAGAAGCTACCTGTTTATTCTGAGGGAATGAACATAAAAATTAATAAAAGCTTTCCTGATTTCACAAGTACTGTTCTTTGTTTAAAGTGAGCATGTTTCTCACAGTAGCAACTAACATTTCCAAAGCAGGAGGAAGAAGAGCAGGGAAAAAATGCAGCAACAAATGTTGTCAGAGCCTTAAGAGCCATGATCAATTAATCAATAAGTATTTATTAAGAGTTTACTGTATGCTGGTCACTGTGTTAATATTTAAGACATGACAGAAGGAGAATGCTCTGGCACCCTTGGCTATCAATGTCTGGGACTTCCAGGCCCCTCAATAATCCGTACACATGTTCCAAAAATCTTAGTGCCATTTAAAGCTTAAGAAGCTATTAAAATATTAAAGCTCAATGCTGCACTAAGACTTTTAGGACACCCTGTATATATAAAGGTAACCTTAAGGATGCATATAAAGGCAAGGTATTATTCTAGTTATGGGAAAGAGGGGATGGGAGTAGAATGGGGCTTCCAGGTAGGAGGAGGGATTGTGTGTAGAGTAAGAGGCAATCAATAGTGAGAAAGGTTAAACCCAGAAAACCACAAAGGTTTTCTGGACTTCTACACTAGTCAATAATGTCAGATACTGCAGAGAGGTCAAGGAAGATGAAGTCGTGGTTAATTACGCCTTAGATAGATCACATATGGCAGCAGTTGCTACTAACTACCATCTAGATGTCAGAGGTGAACTTTCCTGGGATCCTTTTTCCTGATAGCAAATAGTTTGTGGATGACTCTTAAGATGTCAATTGTTATGGCTAAATAACATCTATTCTAACCTTAACTTTTTCACAGAAGAACCAAATGATCACAGGAAAACTAACTTCAGGGCATTATTTTTAAGAGTAATGTAAAACTAATAGTATCTCTAAACTCAGTATAGATTTTTGTCCTATTACTTTTCTACCTAACATATAAAATATTCTCAGAAAGACATCAGTTACAAAACTGTAAATACTCATTCCTCTCCTCTTCATGTCTCCTGGATCCTTTCTTGCCTAAGTGTCAAGTATGTGTTCGTCCTTCGTTGCCAAAGAAGACCATGCCATCAGAGAAATAATGACGTGACTTGCACTTGACTTTGTTTTGAGTAAGAGAGGGCTGTGCAGGTCACCAGCCTCACTTCTCCTCCAGAGGCATCTGAATCTAGTATCCAGATCTGCGTCAGGATGACTGGAGATGACCCAGAATGAGGCAGCTGGGGTTAAGTGACTTACCCAAGGTCACACAGCTAGAGAATGTCAAGTGTCTGAGGTGAGATTTGAACTCAGGTCCTCCTGATTCCTGCACTGGTGCTCTATCCACTGCACCACCTAGTTGCCCCTTGCCTAAGTGTCAAGTATATTTATATGTAAAACTTAGCTCTGCTCAGTTAGGGGGCACTAGTTATTTTAGAAGCAAAGGCATCTAATGCCTTCCCTTTTCGTGAAATCTTCTCTTATATGGGCAAGAACTGAAAACCCAACTGCTCTCCTGGCAGCTCTCTTGGTAACCTTAAATTAACCTTTGCAACAGTGAATTTTTGGGAGGGGATTCTAGGAAAATGGCAGAGGTCAGAAAATTCCAAGCTCTCAAGATTTCCCCTCACAAAAAGAGATGAAATAATGCCTCAGGGCGAACATAGAGTAGTAAAAATAAATAAGATTAAGGGCAGAACAGGGATCCTCCTAGGACAATTGGAGAACTAAAGAAAAATCCCATGGCCAGGTTGGTCCCTATGAGAGTAGAAACCAGAATAGGTCCTAGGTCTGCTTAAACAACAAGCGGCAAGCTGTGGGGTTAGCTGGGTTGGGAGGTTACCTCAGCTCCAGCCACAGGAACTTTTACAAAACCCAGGGCCAGTGAGAGGAGTTGGGAATCCGGGGAAGATCTAGGGAACCTCTGCTGACAAGGAATGTCAGACTCAGATATATTACAGAGATGTATGTGGAGGGGGGAAGGGGACAGAAGAAGCCAACACATGCCCAGTAAGTGCTGAAGCCTTGGGGACGGTTGCCACTGATTATGGGCGCTTACAGGAGGCTGATGATCTTGGTATCAGTTCAAGGCCAGAAGGGAAAACTGAAGGAGGATCTGAGGCCAAAGGCACCATTCACCCATACCCCAAGACTAGAGGTGATTATAAAAACTAAACTACTACGAATTTTTTAAAATGCACAGGCAAAGGAGAAAGAATCCAACCATAGAGTTACTACAAGAGTAGAGAAGACCAGAGTTCATTTTCAAAGAAGGATATTGAAGCAAAGAAACCCTCTTCTGATGTTGTCTTGTCTGACTGAAAGATGAATTCCTTGAGCAGGGTCTGTTTTTGCCTTTCTTTGCATCCCCAGAGCTTAAAACATTAACAAATGCTTGTTGACGTACTTACATGTTGTATATCCCACCCCACCCTCCAAAAAAGTAAGCTCCTTGAGGGCAGATACTGTTTACTTTTGTGTCATTGTGTCATCTTATATCCAATACTAAGCACAATGCCTGGTACATAACTAGATAGCTAAAAGGAAGGAAACAGAAGGGGAACAGAGGGAAGAGAGAAAGTGAGAGAGGGAGATTGAGAGAGAATGTATCTATTAACCATTTTATGGACTAATTACTGGGATTAAAATATAATCAAGTAAGACACTCCTTGCCTTCAAGGAGCTTATATGCTAACATACATAAGAGTCAATTAATAAATGTTTATTGATTAGGATTAATATGATACAATATTAATACAATAATTAATGCAATAATTAATACAATTAATACAATCCTAATTCAATTAGGATTAATAATACAATAATATTAATGCAATATTAATACAATAATCAATACAATTAATAATAGGATGTAATACAATACAATAGGGGGTCTTTTGAGAAAACAAAACCTGCATCACATTCCAATATGAATTTCTAAAATCTAAAACTTTTCATAACATGAACAGATAGTGTGTAGGAAAAGAAAACTTTGTTTCACAAATCAGCTTCAAACCTTGCAGCTCTTTGATATTTTTAGCAAAAGCAAGGAAGTTTATCAGACAAAAAAAAAATAAAGTGCATTTTATCAAACTGTGACACTGTGATGACAACACATTTAATAAAACATCTTGAGATTATAGAACAGAGATCACTTCCTTCCCAGAGTCTAGTTGGGGCTTCTTCTATGCCGAAGCTAATGCTCCCTGCCCATCTTTCCATTCCTCTTCCATGCCTCTCCCCCACCCCCAGGGACTGACACATCAATTTTTCCTTGATTGCTCCCAGAAGCACTGTCTTATCTAAATTTTACATTTCACCCACCCTAACATAGTGCTCTTCCCAAAGAAATTGTCTAATAAATGCTTGCTGAATGAACTTTACCTCCTTGCCTATAGAATGCAACAGGCACTTACCAGATAAGGAAAAAACCAAAGACATCTGTGGAAAGCTTAAATAGTAAAAAGCTTTGTCCTTGACTGGCTTCTCTTCTCTATACTCCTAAGTGATGCCCCCATGATATCCTGTGGGCTTAATTTTGATCTTTATGCAGATGACTCCAGATCTCTATATGGGAGTCCTAGAGGCTCTCTCAGGGTAGCTAGGTAGCATAGTGGATAGAGTGCCAGGTCCAAACTTAGGAAGACTGAGTTCAAATCGAGCCTCAGACACTTACTAGCTGGGTGGTCTTGGGCAAGTCACTTAACCCTGTTGGCCTCAGTTCCTCACTTGTAAAATGAACTGGAGAAGAAAATAGCAAACCACTCCAGTGTCTCTGGATCCCAAATGGGATCATGAAGAGTTGGATATGACTGAAACAGTTGAATCTCCCTCATGACTTCCAGCCTTTCATCACAGACTACCTGTTGATGAACTAGATGTTTCATGGGTATCTCAAGCTCAATGTACTTAAAACAATTATGTCCCCTCACTCCAGCCATCCCTCCTCTCCTCTGCCCAGTACATACCCGCTTGCTAAAATCTGTTTCAATTGAAGAATACAACCAGCCTTCTAATTATCCAGTTCACATTCTTGGAGTCATTCTCAACTCTTCATTCTTCCTTATCCCCATATCCAATCAATTGGAGAAGTCTTATTGATTCTACATCCACAGTGTCTCTAACATTTGATGTCTTCTCTAATCACTTAGTCACTACCCTAGACATTTTCATCACCTCTTTTCTGGACTATTGCAATAATTTCCTAATAAGTCTCCTTGCATCCAGTTTTTGCTTTCAACAATCTAGCTTCCACATAGATGCTCAGGTGATTTTCCTTGAACATAATTTTCATCTGTTCAATAAACTCCTGTGGCTACCCCCACCCCCACCCCCATTAGCTCTAGGATAAAATACAAACTCTTCTGCCTGACTTTTAAATTACTTCACAACCTGGCTCTCAAACACTTTTTTCAGCTTTATTACTTCCTTTTAGTTAGATCTGGTCCAGCTAAATTGGTTTTCTTGCTATTCCAGCTCCCATTAGCTTGCTTTTGCAAAGGGTACCTCTGTCCCTAGAATGTTCTTTCCTAACTTCTACCTCTTAGCACCATTAGTTTCCTTCAAAGTTAGCCAACTTCTACAAGAAGCTTTTCCTGATTCATCTCCAAGTTGCTAATGCCTCTTCCTGCCAAAAATTACCTTTATTTCTTACACACAAAAGAAATGATCATACAAAATACAAAAAAGTCTCAAAACAGGATTCAGAAACTTAACATAACTGCTATAGTATTCCCTAGAGATGAGTATTCTGTAAGGGGAAGTTAACCAGGTGACTAGTGAATTTGATGCATCAGAAAGGTCTCACAAGTAACTGGATTTGCTATATTAGCCAAATATGGTAAGGAGCCAGCCCAGCAGAGAACCCATGTGTTTGACCCAGTCCAGTCATGGATTGCCATACCACCCAACCAGGGACTCAAGTTGAATAAATAGAGTGAGAAAGAGAGGAACAGAGAAATGTATATAAAAAAGTTTTTCCTTATATGTATATATATTATCTCCCTGCATCTTCATCTCATTGTTCCTAGTTCTATCCTCTTCAATCAAGCAATATAAATCTAATTCCTTCCTCATACAAGTCTTTTAAATATTGTAGATAACTAACATGGCTTCCTTTATTTTCTATTCCCAACTGTGTTTCCTCCATTTCTTTAGATCAATCCTTATATGACATAGTTCCAAGTGAACTCATCATCATTTGCCAACCAAGTGCCACTCAAAAGAGAGACAAACCAGATTACCTGAAGCATCAAGGGACCCTAAGGGAGAGATAGAAGGCAGAATGTGCCGGACAAGTGAGACCACTACCAGCACCATTTTGATCACTATCTTCTGCTATGAAGACATACCAGGACCCTCAACCCAACCTACAACCTTTGGAATAACAGTGCAACCAGCCCACTCCTAGGAAGCATTTATATGGAGATGTAGCATATCAACTGCTCCAGCAAGCTTTATAGACACAGCTACGGACGACCCAGACCTTTCCTTCTGACTCAAAACTGAAACCTTCCTAGCAGCACATTTATGTGAGCTCTTGGAAAACAGAGAGCTTTTTAGCTTTCTGTTTGTATCTTCACCATTCTGATTGCTGTCTTCTGAATATTCAGTCGTTTTACATATTCCAGCACAGAACTGAACAAGGTGGTCTGTATGTGGGATAGCCAGAGTAGGAAGTAACAGGACCATCACCTACCTCATTCAGGTCCCACACTTCTATGTGTGCTGTCTTAAATTCCATCAGGTTTTTTTTTTTTTAAATAGTTTTTGGCAGACACAACATACTATTACAATCAACAAATCTAGCATGTTTTTTTATATGAAACATGCTTAATGTGAATACTGTTGGGATATTGCCCTGATCTTGGAAGTTGTATTGATAATGCATTTTTTGTTTTAGTATAATCAAGTGCATCTGATTGAATAATGTGGTTAAAGAAGATTGGCCCCCATGGATGAGCCTGGGAAGATTTGTAGGAAGGCCCACACCTTTTGCTAATGAGGTGCTGGTTGTGATGCCCTCCAGCTCTAAAAAATGTATAAATACTCTGAGGTGAGGTTTTACTTTGGGACTTATTCTTTGGAAGGGTTTGTTTGGCTAAGACTCTGGGCAGTCACTAAGGAACCCCGCCCCCCCCCCCCACCCCCCCGTAACGATGTATGTATGTAACGGTCAGACAGTTGGATCTGTCTGTTGATCTATGATGTATGTATTGCTTATGTCAGACAGTTGGAAACGCTGTCTGTTGATTTTGATTTCTCTGTATTTTCTCTGAAGTTCAGGGTGCTGACTTTTTCCCTGAAGTAGGTGAATGATATATGTGCTTGATTAAAGTGATTTTCCTTTTAGAAAAGCAAATCTAAGAACCTGTGACAGTAGGCCCTTCTCTGTATGTTGGGGTCCTTGCTTTTAAAGGAGTCAAGAAAATTTGGTTTTGAATCCTGCCTATATGACCCTAGGCAAAGCAACTAACCTCTCAGAGACTCAGTTTCCTCATCTATAAAATGGGAACTAATGATATTTATATTGCATAATTCACAACGAGGAAGTTGCTTTGCAAGCTTGAAAGTGTAATACAAATGTTACAATTAAGAAGGCTATCTTCCATTCTGCATTTGTACAATTGTGTTTTGTTCACTGTTAACTGATTTTAAGTTCAATGCTGTACCTATATTGCGTCTCTAGAATTACCCAACTCTCATCTTTACTTTCTTCTAATTTCCATTATTTAATTGTGTACTTCAGAATACTCTGAAACTTGAATTTTTAGCTTGAGTATGTAATTGGGAGAAAACACCCCTAGAACAAAGTGAGGTTCTTTGCGTAGCTTAGAATGATGACAAGGGGCATTACTGGTCTCCAAGTCAGTCAGCTTGGCATCCCCCTTAAGAGCTAATAATAATACCAACAATAATGCCAATATTTGTATAGTGCTTACTACATTCCAGGCACTGTGCTAAGGGCTTTGCAATTATTACTTCATATGATCTTCAGAGCAACTCTGGGAAGCTGGTGCTATGATTAGCCCCATTTTACAGATGAGGAAACAGTCAGACAGAGATTATGACTTGCCTAGGGTCATACAACTAGTAAATGCCTGAGGGGAAATTTGAACTCAGATCTTCCTAAGGCCAGGTCCAATACTCAGTGTGACTAGCTGGCCTCTGGAGCAATGATCAAATGTGAAACATTTTAAAAAGAAAAATGAAAAATATGTTATCGGTATAATCATTTTCACAGTCAAACTGCTATCTAGAATTTGTAAATAATAGTAAACACTTCCTTTTACTTAGTGGTTTTCAGACCTAATCATCATCTAGATTGACTAGCTCTTGGAAGAAAGTTATTAGTCAAGAGTTTCCTTAAAACTTATGAGAGCTTCAACCTGCACGCTGCCGTCTCACTCCTTGATTAGGTGTCATTTCACATGAAACATCAAAGTGGTAAGTCAGTTCAAGCAGACAAGCTCCGAAGAAGCTGGCATGTTAGTGCTTATTACTGTGTTGTCCTAATAAAACCAAGATCCCATCTGAGAAAGGATGGGAAGGGAAAAAGTAAATAAGGCCCAGTTCATTGTTTGAATTTTCTTTTCTTTTTTAATAGAAACCAGATCAACTTGACTAGGTTAATGAAACTTTTTTTAAAAAATCTTTTAAAAATTCAAAGACCCTAAGTTTGAAAGCACTTCTTATTTATAAAGCAGTAAGTTTGCACTTGATTTCCAAATTGGAATTGGACTGGATAAGGACTTGACGTGCAGGTTTATTTTTATTGGCAGCTTTTCTTGGGTTTTGCATTCATTTTGTAAAACCCAATAAAATGGTTTCCAAGATTCTTTGAAATAGCAAATGTACAGCAACCACAGATAAACAAGTACCTGTTAGCCTAATGTAAACATAGACTGAAAAGCCAGTGGGCATCCTTTGTTCAATTTTAGAATATACTTTTAAAGTTGAAACATCAAATCTATACAGTTCTCTCCCTTTAGAGAAGGCAAGAAATGAAGATGAATCTTCATGCAGGGAGTCGTCCTTGAAATTGTAGGCTTTAAAACTGGACCTCCTTCTGTCCACTCCTCTGGCTAATGTGGAAGTAAGGATCTCACCATAGTGCAGACTCTCTTGTAAGGACTGAGGAGAGAGCTGTATCTGGCAATTATCTTCTTAAGCTCTTTTCTGGATCACTTTTCCTGTCAGGGCTATTAATGCTACTGCTGATGGGGATGGTATTCTGTGCTATTAAGCACAGAATGCTTGAAAATTCTATAACCTGGGGGTCCTGAAAGACAGGACTTCTGTTACTTGGATTTGGTCTAGAGGTGACTTGCCTTCTTCAGTGCCAAGGGTCTTGTCTATCTATTGCAAATCCCAGAAGTAATAGAGAGCCACTAGAGTTACCTCTCTGTTCTAGGAAAATCATTTTTGCTGCTGGGTGGAGGACAGATTTTTCTCCTATTTCCTTTCCTTGACTATGTGTCTTCTATAATCCTCTCCCTTTCCATCTCCTCTATACTTCTAACTCCATTGAGAGGGAAGATTTGTGTGACCTTTAGCAAGTCACTTATCCTCTCTGGGCCTCAACTTCCCTATCTGTATAGAGGATTGGATTGGAACTAGATGGCTTTTTGAGTTCCTTCTATTTCTATGCTTCTATGATCCTATGATTTAGTAGTTAAGTAATTGTTGGCAATCTTGGTTTCAAGAGAGTGGTAAGTTTGGAGATCAAATTGTAAGAGGGTACAAAGATCATACCTTGTTTCCTCTTCACTCATACTGCCTCTACCTTAGTCTAGGCCCTCCTTACCTTGTCTGAACTAGTATAGTGATGATGGGGACCAGTATCAGAAAAAAATCACCATAGCTAAAATAGATGGAAGCATGGATATACACATCATTGATCAATATCTCTTACCTGAGATTGAGAAAAAGACACTGCACACATAGTGACCTCATTATAACTTAGTGTGATATAGTTATATAACTTAATATGTAGCCTTAGTGATTTTTCTGAGGCTCAGAGAACTTGTGACTTGTCCATGGTCATATAGCTAGTATCAGGAGTGGCATTTGAACCTAGGTCTTCCTAACACCTGACTCATGCTGACAAGTTGAGGGGTTCACAGAGAAGCAGCTACTGCTACTAAACTAAACTCTCTAAAAATTCTAGGGGTAACCCCTGCTAAGTAGGAGAGGGAGGCCCACATCCTTCTATTGGATATTATAGGTCCTGAGCCTCCATTAGTGTGCTTGACAAATCAGCCAAGTGAATCAAAACATTTACTAAATAGAAAGCAAAGCAAAAAAGAATTATAACATATAACAAAAAAGAATACACCCACAGACCTGGGGCATACCATCTTACCAACATACACAGTGTCCATAGAAGAGAGAACAAACTTAAAGTTTGCCTTTAATTTAATTTTATTTAGTTTGCATTTGATGAGACACATGTAGAAAACTCAGGTGCCCAGGGCAACTCAAAATTCTGGAAAGGCAAACCCTGATAATCCTTTCTTTTCCTCAGATACAGTCTGCAGTCTTGGCAAAGATACTGGAGGTTTGCCATTTCCTTCTAAAGCTCATTTTACAGATGAGGAAAGGGAGGCAAACAAGGTTAAGTGACTCGCCCAGGGTCACACAGCTAGTAAGCATCTGAGACTGGATTTGAACTTAGGAAAATGAGTCTTCCTAATTTCAGGCCCAGCACACTATCCACTTTACCACCAGCTGCTGAGTAGTTATTTATTAGCTTCCCTGTACAAATATTAGTTAAAAGAAAGGAAATGCCTTTCTCCTTTCATTAAGCTCTGAGGTCTTTTGTTCACCCTTTTCCTGTCAAAATCAGGTTCCCCTCAGTGATCATTTCTGTTGGCTAATTCAAAATCATGCAATGTACATTTGTCCTAATCCCAAAAGATTCTGTGCTTCAGTTTTGTAGTTACCAACCGCTAATACTTCTATCAGTTACATGTGTATTAGCTGCTAGGAAATAGGACACTACAACCATCTTTACCCTGAATAAATGCTTTGTCCCTGGAGGCTGCTTTCTTAGTGTTTCTCAAATATACAAATTTTACATTTATTTTTGGTTTTTCCCCCTTTCAACTAGAAAAAATTTCAAAATCTGAAAGGGGTATACTCCCTCACATACACTGAGTTCAATTCAAGAAGAATTTATTAATTAGTCCTGATGTGCAAGATAGGTGCTCTGGACACTAAAACAAAACAAAAAAAGAAACTGTCTCTGCCCTCAAAGAGCTTATGGTCATGTATACATTCCATCATTCAAATGTAATCATTATTATTTTAACTGTAATAATGGAAATTAATTTAGAGGAAGGAAAGAAGAAGGTAATAGAGGGGGAAATGGAAGGAACATCTTTGAAAATGTAACTTCTGGTCTTAGTGAACATGTGTAAAAAGTAGAGTTTGCCCTTGCAGTGTGCTGTGGGTCTTTGGATGGAGCAAACTGAGGCATTGGCTAAAGATATTATATGAGGAGCTGGATGAAGTGAGGATGGAAAAAGTTACTGTTTTGTCTTTGCTTTTGAAATGGCCTTCTATTCTTTATTCTTGTTTTCCTGTGACCTAGCTAGTGTAACCTGAAGCCCATCACTTATGACTATGGCTGTATCAAGTCAAGGATGAACAAAGCACTGGACTCACTAGCTAAATCTTATAATCTATCTACCTTGCTGCTATGGGGTCCTGAGTCATGTTGTTTATGTGCCCTGAATAATAATATTATTCTACTAAGTAGAATACTGTTCTATAAGATTGTGTTTTCATTACAAAGATGTCATATCCCTTTTAGCCGTCTGGTTTTATAGTAGTTTTCATTGTCAGCAAAACAGGAGTTAATTTTTGCACTGACAACCTGTCCCAGAGCTGATTTACAAGAGAGACGTGTGGTACAGTATAGGAAGTGTTTACAGAATACTAAGTATTTTGTAAACCAATTACTTTATTAATGTCAGTTACTAAAATTATCACCATCATCAAAGTAGAAAGTGACTTAAGTCTGAAGTAACTCATAATAACTGGGAGAGGGGGAGATAAGCATATATTGAGTCCCTATCTTACATGCTAGGCACTTTACAAGTATTATCTCATTTGATATTTACAAGAACCTTAAGACTTAAGTGCTATTATTATCCCCCACTTTACAGTAGAAAAAACTGAAGCAGTTTAAGTGACTTGCCCACAGTCACACAGCTAGTAAGTATCTAAAGTCAGATTTCAACTCAAGTTTTAGTTGATTCAAGGTTCAGCCCTCTATCCACTGTGCCATCTAGTTGCTTCAATTAATTCTGCTCCAACCCTGAATATCTATTCCTACTAGAAATATCCCATAGATAGCACACTCTTTTTAAATACAAAGAACCACAAGTGAATTAAACCCGGTGTTTTTCCACGCTGAGACAGGCACATGACCCTTTCCAGATGATGGGCTGGTCTCACTGAGCAGAAACAGTTGGAACAAGGTTAATCTTTCCTTCAAATAAAAAGCAATTGTCAAATTCCCAGGCCACAATATAATATCAGGTTGGTGATATGAAATCCAGTCAGGAAAATTCATGGTTTTAGAAATATTGACTAGGCTGTGAGTCACAGTAATTTAAGCATTTTTTTCTTCCTCTGAGTCACCAACTCATCTGGACCTTGATGTCAAAATGTCCAAATGATCTTCGATGTTTCATTTCCTCATAAATTTATGGTGAAAGTTTGAGTATGTGCTAGCATAGATTTTCTCACAGCTGGGCAATCTGTAACATGCTTTTCCTTAGAAATTGCTGCTTTAATAATAAAATTTTATATAAATAGTACAGCACTTTAGGGTTTGTAAAGCACATGTATTGTCATTTAATCATCCTAACAACCCATCAAAGTAAATACTACAGATATTATTCCCATTTTACTGATGTAGAGAGAGATTACATGGCTTATTTGTAATAATATGGTTAGGGTAAGACTTTTCTGAGTCCAAGTTCACTGTTCTTTCTACTATGCCATGTTGCTTTAATCTACAATATTTCTGTTTGCTATGTTACCATAAGATTTCCAACGTGATTAAGTTGTTATTTATGACAATAACTGAAAAACAAGAGGTAGAATGTCATAAAAGATATTGAATTGACCTCTAAGTCAGGAAGTCCTGGATTTAAGTCCAATCTATAACATATACAGGGTTATGATCCTCAGCAAGGCACTTAATCTTTCTATTCTAGGTAACTCTCCATGACTATAGGCTGCAGAAATCAGTTACCCAGTCAGTTAATATTTATTAAGTACCAGCTATGTACCAGGCACTGTGCTTAGCACTCAGGACACACAAAAAAAGCAAATGACAAGCCCTGCCTTCAAGGATCTCACAATCTAAAAGAAGAGACAACAAGGAAACAAGTATGTACAAACAAGCTATATAAATGATTAAAGAGGAAATAACTGAAGGAAGGCGCTAGAATTAAGAGGGGTTTTGAAAGGCTTCCTATAGAGGATGAGGTTTTAATTGGGATTTAAATGAAAACAGAAAAGTTAGTAGGCAGAGGTGAGAAGGTAAAACATTCCAGCCAGAGGAAATGCCCAGATCCAAGAGATGGAGTGCCTTGTTCCTGGAACAGCCAGAGGTCAGTGTCACTGGACTTAAGAGTTATGTGTCTGGGTGTGAGGTATAAGAAGACTGGAAAGGTAGGAGGGAATAGGTTATGAAGGACTTTGAATGCCAAACATGTATTTGATCCTGGAGACAAAAGGAAGTCATTAGAGTTTTCTGAGTAGAGGGGTGATGTAATGAGACCAGTACGTTAGGGAAATCACTTTGGTGGCTGAGTGGAGGATGCATTGGTTTGGGAGAGAGACTTGAGGCAGGACAACCTACCAATAGACTATTGCAAGATTCCAAATATGAGATGATGAGGGCCTGCTAGAGTAGTAGCAGAGTCAGAAGAGAGAAGGGAGCATATTCAAGAGATGTTACAAAGGTAAAATTGAAAGGCCTTGGCAACAGATTGGATGTGCACAATGAGATAGTGATGGTACCTATCTGAATTGATAGAGTGAATTTCTTCACCTAGGAGTTCCCTGTAGCACTAAAAACAAAGGACAAGACCCTATCTCCTAAGAGATGTCAATTACAAATACTTTAAAATTGAGAGTGCTTTAAGTATATTATCCCATTTGATTCTTTTTTAAAATTCAATTTTATTTTATTTTCATATCAGAATTATCTCCCTTTCATGTCTCAATCTGTCACCCACTAGGAAGAAAAGATAAAAAAAAATAGAGACATGTATAAAAAATAAATGCAAAATAAATTCCTGCATTAGCTATATCTCCCCTCCCAAGGAAAAAAAAATTGCCTCAATCTGTACTCTGAGTCCATCAGTTCTCTATCTAGAAGTGGATAGCACAACTGTGGCTATTTATTATGTTGATCAGAGCTCTTAAGTCCTTCAAGGTTGTCTTTACAATATTGTTGTTATTATATAAATTATTCTTCTGGGTCCACTCACTTTATTTTGCATCAGTTCACAGAAATCTTCACAGGTTTCTCCAAAACTATCCCCTTCATACAAACCTGCTAATAGCATCATTCAGTGAAAGGGTATGTACAGTTAATAGGTCCACCAAAACCCCATCAATGTACCTGTTTTCCCACAGTCCCTCCAGTACTTTTCATTTTCCTTTTCTGACAACTTTAGCAATCCGGTGTGTGTGTGTGTGTGTGTGTGTGTGTGTGTGTATGTGTGTGTGTGTGTGTGTGTGTGTGTGTTTGGCAGGGTGGGATACCTCAGTTGTTTTGATTTTCTAATTATTAGTTATTTAGAGAGGTTTTTCTTTTCCCAATATGGCTATTGATAACTTAGATTTTTTCCTTTGAAAACTTATTATTCATACACTTTGACCATTTATCAATTGAGGAATGGCTCTAATTCTTATAAATTTAAATCAGTTCCCAAACATATCTTAGAAATGGCATGTTTATGAGAGAAATTTGCTGTAAAGGTTTATTTCCCCAGTTTCCAGGTTCTCTTCTAATTTTAACTATGTTGATTTTGTTTGTGCAAAAATTTTTTTTTAATTTTATATAATCATAATTGTCCATTTTATCTCCTTTGGTCCCTTATCTCTTGTTTATTCATGAACTCTTCCTCTGCCCGCAGATCTGACTGGTATTTTCTTTCATTTTCCTCTAATTTGTTCATGTTGTTGCTCTTTATGTTTTCTGTTTCCATTCATTTGGAGCTTGTCTTGCTATAGGGTGTGAGATGTAGGTCTGTACCTAGTTTCTGCCACACAGCTTTCCAGTTTTTTCAACAGTTTTTGCATAATCATGAGTTCTTGCACCAACAACTAGAATCTTTGGGTTTTTCAAACATAGATTACTGTGCTCATTTGCTTCTGTACATGATACATCAAATTAGTTCACAGATCAAATTCTTTTGATGTTTACAGCTTTGTAGTGCAGTTTGAGATCTGGTATTGCAAGGTCTCTTTCCTTCCCACTTTTTCCCATTGATTCTCTTGATATTCTTGACTTTTTTTGGTTCTCAGAAAGATTTTTTTATTATGCTTTCTTGTTCCGTAAAGTTATCCTTTGATAGTTTGGTTGTTGGACTTGCATAAGTAAATTAACTTAGGTAGCACTGTCATTTTTGTTCTGTTAGCTTGGCCCACACATAGGTAATTGATATTTCTCCCATTATTTAGATGTCTTTATTTATGAAAAGAGTGCTTTGCAATCATATTCATATAGTTCCAGGTATATTACCAAGTATTTCATGCAATCTTTAGTTATTTTAAAAGAAATTATTTCTTCTGTCTCTTCCTGCTGGAATTTGTTAGTAATATACAAAAATGCTGATGATATGTGTTTTATTTTATATCCTGCAATTTTGCTGAAGTTGATAATTGTTTCAATGAGTTTTTTTTAATTACCTCTGTAGGATTCTCTGAGGAAATCATCATATTATCTGCAAAAAGTAGAAATTCTGATCCTCTTTGCCTTTGCTTATTGTAATAGCTAGCATTTATTGCATTATATTCAATAGTAATAGTGATAATGGACATCCTTGCTTCACCCTCTTTCTTATTGGAAAAGCTTCTAGTTATCCCCATTACTGATAATGCTGGGTCTTGTTTTTAGATAGATACTATTTATTGTAAGTAAAGCTCCATTTATTACTATATTTTCTAATGTTTTATAACAGTAATGGGTATTATATGTTGTCAAAACATTTTTCTGCATCTATTGATATAATATGACTTTTTTTATTAATGTGATCAATTTTCTTTATCATTTCCTAATATTGAATCATTATTCCTATTATAAATACTTTCTTATGAAAGTGTACATTCCTGTAACCTCTTGCTAATATTTTATTTAATTTTTTTGCATCAGTATTCATTAGGGATATTAGCTTATGGTTTTCTCCCTCTCTTTTGACTCTCTCTGGTTTAGGTATCAATATCATACTCATGTCATAGAAGGAATTTGGCAGGGCTCCCTTTTTCCCCTCATTTTTTCAAACATTTTATATAATATTAGAATGAATAATTCCCTAAATGTCTGATAGAATTCACTTGTAACTTCATTTGGTACTGGAGTTTTTTCTTTGAGAGTTCATTTCTGGCTGATTCAATTTCTTTTTCTAAGGAAAGGTTATTTAAATTCTCTGTTTTCTATTCCAGATCTTAGCAACTTATACTTTTATAAATATTTATTTACTTTGTTTAGACGGTCAGTTTTAGTGGCATAGACTTGATCAAAATAGCTTCTAATAATTTCTTTGATTTCTTTTTCATTGGTTGTGAATTCACCTTTTTTATTTTTGATACTGGTAATTTGATTGCCTTTTTAAATCAAATAAACTATTGACTTATTCTATTTTTCAAGAACCAATTCTCAGTTTTATTTATTAATTCAAAGGGGATTTTTTTTTTTTCATTTACTGCTTTCAATTTTGTTTCTCCTTCCCTTGATTGTCAAAGTTTCTATTTTAGGGTTTAACTGCGGATTTTTAATTTGTTGATTTTCTAGGGTGTGTTTTTTTTAATTACATGCTTGGTTCATTGATCAGAACTTTCTCTCTTTTATAGATGAAAGCATTTAGAGATATAAATTTTCCCCAAAATACTAATTTGGCTTCATCCTTCAAATTTTAGTAGATTGTTTTATGGTTGTCATTATCTTTAATATCATTATTGATTTTTCTATGATTTGTTCTTTGGCCCATTCATTCTTTATGATTATTTAGTTTTCAGATGAATATAATTCTATTACATTATGGTTAATGAAAGATTCACTTAACATTTCTGCTTCATGTATTTTTATGAGGTTTGTGTACCCCAAAATATGGTAATTTCTTTTGCTTATTTTTAGTTATAATTTAATTAGGTGTGAGAGGGTATAAATTGAGCCCTTACTGTTATAGTCATTATCTAATTCTCCCTGTAACTTATTTAACTTTTAAGATGATAATAGATTTAAGAATTAAGATGATAATACATTTGGTGTATATATTTTATATTGACATTGATGAATTATTTATTGTGCCTTTCAGCAAAATGTATTTTCCCTGTTTGTCTCTTTCAAGTAGCTCTATGTTTGCTCTTGCTTTGACTGAGATCATGATTGATGCTCCTGCCTTTTTTACTTTAGTTAAAGCACAACAGCCTCTACTCTAGGCCTCCCCCCTCCCCATTTTTTTAGCTTTGTATATATCTTTATGTTTCAAGTGTGTTTCTCACAAAAAAAAACCCATAATATTGGATTTTGGTTTCTAATCCATTCTGCCATCCTTTTCCATTTATGGATGAGTTCATCCTATTCATATTTGTAGCTAAGGTGGTTAATTACATCTTTTCCTCTACCTATTCTCTAATGTCTTTCCTTTTCTTTGCTTTCTGCCCCCTCATTTAGAGTTTGTTTTAAAATACCTAGGATCAGATGGATTCACAAGTGAATTCTACCAAATATTTAAAGAACAATTAATCCCAATACTATATAAACTATTTGGAAATATAGGCAAAGAAGAAGTCCTGCCAAATTCCTTTTATGACAAAAATATGATACTGTTACCCAACCCAGGAAGAAACAAAATTAAGAAAGAATATGATAATCAATTTTGCTAATGAATATTAATGCAAAAATTTCAAATAAAATCCTAGCAAAGAAATAACAGCAATATATCACAAGGATCATACACTATGGTTAGGTAGGATTTATACCAGGAACATAGGGCTGGTTCAATATTAGGAAAACTATCAGCATAATTAACCATATCAATAAGAAAACTAACAGAAATCATATGATTATCTCAACAGATATAGAAAAAACCTTTGACAAAATACAGCACCCATTCCTATTAAAAACACCAGAGAGCATAGAAATAAATGCAGCTTACCTTAAAATGACAAGTAATATTGATTTAAAACCATCAGCAAGCATTATCTGTAATATGGATAAACTAGAAGCCTTCCTAGTACAATCAGTTGTGAAGAGAGGATCCCCATTATCACCTCAGTTATTTAATATTATACTAGAAATGTTAGCTATAGCAATAAGAGAAGAAAAAGAAATGAAAGGAATTACAATAGGAAATGAGGAAACAAAACTATTACTCTTTGCAGATGATATGATGTTATACTTTGGAAAATCCTAGAGAATCAACTGAAAAAGTACTTAAAATTATTGACAACTTTAGCAAAATTGCAGGATACAAAATAAACCCACATAAGTCATAAGTTCTTATATTACCAAAAAAGTCTAGCAGTAAGGGATAGAAGGAGAAATTCCATTTAAAATAACTGCAGAAATATAAAATATTTGAGAGTCTATTTTCCAAGACAAACCTATAAGTTATATGAAAACTAGTATAAGATACTTTTCTCATAAATAAAGTCAGATCTAAATAATTGGAAAAATATTAATTGTTCATGGGTAGGCTGAGCATAAAATGTCATAAAATGACAATTCTACCTAAATTAATTTATTCAGTGCCATACCAATTGGACTATCAAAAATTATTTTATAGAGTTAGAAAAAATCATAACAAAAGTCATCTGGAAGAACAAAAGCTCAAGTTCATCAAGGGAACCAATGAAAAAAATGCAAAAGGTGGTCTGGATCTACTAGATCTCAATCTGTATTATAAAGTGGTAATTATCAAAACAATCTGGTACTAGCTATGAAACAGAGTGGTGGATCAGTGGAATAGATTAGGTACAAATTACATTATAGTAGATGACCATAGTAATCTAGTATGTGATAAATCTGAAGATCCAAGTTTTTGGAACAAAAACTCATTATTTGATCACAACTCCCCAGAAAACTACAAAACAGTACAAGAGAAACTAGGTATAGACCAATATCTCACACTGTATATCAAGTTAAAGTCAAAATGGGTAAATGATTTACACATAAAGAGTGATACCATAAGCAAATTAAGAAAGCATGGAATAGTTTATCTGTCAGGTATATGGATAAGGGAGGATTTCAGGACAAAAGAAGATATAGAGAGTATTACAAAATGTGAAATAGATAACTTTGATTACATATAATTCAAAAGTTTTTGCACAAACAAAACCAATGCAACCAAAATTATAAGGAAAGCAAAAAACTGGGGGGAAAGTTTTGCAACAAGTATCTCTGATAAAGGCCTCATTCTCAAATATATAGAGAGAACTGAGTCAAATTTATAAAAATACAAGTCATTCCCCAATTAATAAATGTTCCAAAGATATGAACAGGTAGTTCATATCTATCAGAGCTATCTATAGTCACATGAGAAAATGCTCTAAATCACTATTGATCAGAGAAATGCAAATTGAAACAACTCTGAAGTACAACCTCACACCTATCAGAGGCTAATGTGATAAAAGGAAAATGTTGGATACTGGAGGGGATATGGGACTGGGACACTAATGCAGTGTTGGTGGAGTTGTGAACTGATCCAATCATTCTGGAGAGCAATTTGGAATTTGCCCAAAGGGCTATAAAATTGTATATGCCCTTTAATCCAACAATACCACTGGGAGGTCTATATCCCAAAGATATTCAAATAAAGGGAAAAGGACCTATTTTTACAAAAGTATTTATAGCAACTCTTTTTGTGGTGACGAAGACTTGGAGATCAAAGGGATGCCCATTACTTGGGGAATGGCTAAACAAGCTGTGGTATATCATTGTAATAGAATTTTATTGTGTTATAAGAAATGATGAACAGCATGATTTCAGAAAAAGCTGGAAAGACTTATGTGAACTGAATCATAGTGAAGCAGACAGAACAAGGAGAACCTTGTACGCAGTAACAGCAATCTTGTTTGATGAAGAAATGTAAATGCCAGCTATTCTCAGCAATACAATGAATAATTCAAGGCAATCCCAAAGAACTAATAATGAAGCATGCTATCTGCCTCTAGAGAAAGAACCTATATTGGTTGAACACAGCTATTTTTCATTTTCATTTTTTTCTTTTATTTGAATCTTCTTGTACAAAATGACTAATATGGAATCGTTTTTCATAATTGCGCATGTATAACCCATATCTGATTGCTTATCATCTCAAGGAGGGGGGAAGGAAGGGAAGGTTAGAATTTGGAACACAAAGCTTTAAATTAAAATGTTTAAAAATTGGGGAGAAGGAAGAGATTGTTTTTTTCTCACTGCTTGCAGTATTTTTTTCCTCTGACCTAGGAGCTCTGGCTTTTGGTTATAATATTCCTGGAGTTTTCATTTTGATATTTCTTTCATGAGGTGACTGGCGGATTTTTTCACTTTCTACTTTGCCTTCTGGTTCTAAGAGACCTTGGCAGTTTTATTTTATGATTTCTTAAAACATGATGGCTAGGCTCTTTCTTTGGTCATGATAAATTATATTTCCTCACTCTGCCAATTGTTTCTATTATGAGATACCTCATTTTTTAGTCTTTTGTCTTTGTTTTAATATTTCTTGATATCTCATGCAATTATTAGCTTCAATTTGGACAATTCTAAATTTCAAAAAACTTTTCTTGGGTGAGGTTTTACACATCTTCTTCCAAGTGGTTAATTCTCTTTTCATATGTCTTCTATAACTCCCATTTCTTTTCCTATTTTTACTCTATTATCCTTATTTAGTTTAAAATCATTTCCAGTTTTTTTACTTTAACTCTTCCAAGAATTATAATTGAACTTGTGTTTAAGCTGCATTTTCTTTAAGGCTCTTCTTGTAAATGCTTTGAAGTAATTTTCTTCTTCTGGATTTGTGTCTTGAACTTCCCCATTGTCATACTAGCTCTCTATAGTGGGATTCTTTTTAGTTTGCTCATTCTTCCATCCTGCTTCTTGACTTTGGAGCTCTTGACTCTTGACTTAGGGAGTTCTATGTGCTTCTCTGAGAGAATCTCTGGCTTAAAGTTCTGTCCTCTGGAGTCTTTTTGATGTTTCCAAGCTTAGACTGTGTACCTGGAAGCTTTCACTGTTCCCATTGATGTGATCCTGCATAAAGTCTCTCACTGCCTTTCTGATCAGAGCTCTGTAAATTGCTGATCCAGGTTTGGGTCTGTTGGCTTACTTGTGACTGGAAGGTTTGGACAGCTAGGTTGTGCAGTGGAGAAAACGCTGGACCTGGAGTCAAAAAGACATGAGGTCACATCTGGCCTAAGACACTTACTGGCTGTGTAACTCTATGCAAGTCACTTAACCTTTGTTTGCCTCAATTTCCTCAACTATAAAATGGAGATAATAATAGCACCTGCCTCCCAGAGTTATTGTGCAGGTCAAATGAAATAATATTGGTAAAGCACTTAGCATAGTACCTGGCACATAGTAGGTGCTTTATAAATTATTATTTCCTTCCCTTTCACCCTATAGATTTATAGCAGCTTCCATTTGGGTCTGAGATTTCTGTCCTGGTTATTCCACTGGGTAGGAGGTTAGAACTAAAACTATTCCTGGGAGTTATCATTGACTTCTAATTAACAGACAGATGGGACCCATAATTTTCTCTGCTATCTGTAGGTATAGGTCCTGTCCTTAGTCTGACCTGTGTGAGAAATGAATATTCTCTCTTATACTTAATAACTAATTATTGTATTAGATCCAAGGTTTTTCCCCTTTTCTACAACCTCATCCAGTGAATGGATATACTCCTGCTCATTGTGTTTGCTCCAGGAGTCCTGGGGAAAGGTTGATTCTCCCCATTATCAAGACAGGGGATATGGAAATTGATGTTTCTTCTATCAAGATTTGAGTGACCTACATCACATACTCCAAGACCTTCATTTTAATATATCCCATACATGTCTTTGTGTTAACTGATCCCAGTTGATTGCCACCACTCAGGAACACCTCCTCTTCAAAGGGCATATAAACTGTGACCTCACTGTCACTAGGAGTCTTTGGTCTAAGAGCGATGGCCAAATGACCATTCTTTTGTTAATAACCTGATTTATTAATAAAATGATTAAATTACCCAGAAACTATGTCTCTCAAACTTTTTAATGGTAATCTGGATCCATAAGCTGGAACTGGGTAAAGGGTGATATAACTTCCAGATGGTGTCAGTTCCTGAACCCTTCACTAATTCAAGTGTCCCATGGAATCTCTTCCTCCCTGGTGACCAGTCTCCATCCTCTTACAGTTCATGGGCACTGGAATGATCTGAGCAGAGCTTACTTCTGTAAGTGTCTGCAGAACTCTCTGTCTCCTTAAGCCTCAATGGGCTGAAAAAGTGATTCTGTCACTTTTTCTTGGATTTTTCAATCAAAATTCGCTCTGGTATATTTTCTAGATTTTCAGGAAGGAAATGTAGAGGAGAATGCTACTTGCCACCTTGATAGCATCCCCATTCAATCTGATTCTCATAATATCTCATAAGAAGTAGGTATTGCTAATATTATTATTGTTATTTTACAAATGAGGAAACTGAGGTTCAAGGAAGTGCCCAAGGTCAGAAGCAATTAACCTATGTAAGCAGAGGCCATTAAACAATTACAATATTTATAAACAGCTTTTCCTCTACCACTATGGAGAACTCTTTTGCCATTCATTACAACAGACAACTGTCTACTAGCACAGAGCTTTCTTCTTTCCCCCTGCTTTTTCTATGTTCCCTTCTTGATGAAGATCTCAATTTTACCTCTGAGAAGTCCAGATAATGGTAGCAATTCAGTTGAGCAAAGTCACTTGGAAGCAGATGAAACAGGCTTCTGATTAAATGGCTTCCAAGTAGTGTTCGTTTTTCCTTAAAACAAAGGTGTAAATTCTTTTAGAAAACGTGACAGTCCTATTGTCCCAAAGGTGGTCTTCTGCCCAGAATAGACAGATACCACATTTTTCAAGAGCAGAGACTCCTGGCAGTTCCTCAGTGTCTTATGTTGGATATACTAATTCTTCCTTTGCTCAACCTCATTTAAATAAATGGGGCCCTTCTTAAAATCAGATATATTTGGGAACAAAGTAAAAATCCCTGGGAGACAAATGCTTAGCTTTTTTTGTGTGTCACTGCCACCTATGATGATTATCTTTTTCTAATGTTAATTCAATTCAATATTTATTGTTCCTTCTACGTATTAGGCACAACAGTCATGATTCAACTGGTTGAGTCTCCTTCATGTGACATATTAATCATTCGAATCTCCACTCCTCACCCTAGCCCCAGTAGATTGTCAGTTCTATGAGAGCAATGTCATTGTTATATTTGTATTCTCACTGCCTAGAGAGCTTGCCCATCAGTCTGTATACCAGGGCAGACAGGACGAGAGGACATCCATCTGGGTAGAGTTGGACAAGAAGAGAATAGACTGTATTGCCATTGGAAAACTGCAAAATTCTTTTAATGATACCGCATTTCTGGTGGAAACTGAGGCCCATCTTAACACCAATATTCTACCCATGTTCCTGCATGGTAGTAAAACATAGAATATAATAGTGTGTGAAGAACTGAAAAATGAATATCACACAGAGGGCAATGCATGGTGGGTATGAGCAGGCTTCAACATAAAACCAACAAGGAACTTCAAAAAAGAACAGAAACAAAAGGGAAGTACAGATGGCTCGTCCTATGGCTAGGACAAACGATGATGGGCAGAAAGCCAGGGTGCTTCCCTTAAGATTTCAAAGAGAATTTGAGGGAGGTTTCCAACAGGTTAAATGGACTTCTGTGTCGAATTTATGGAAGGATAAGAGTAGCCCTGAATGGGACAGCTTTGATCTCTATCCCTGGAGGCAAGATCATAGATCCATTGCGGCATGTAAATATCTATTGTGACTAGCATGATGAATAATGTCTAGCACACTGTAGGCACTTAATCAGTGTTTGCTGAATTTAATTAAATTGCTTAAATATACTATGTCTAATTTTAATTTCATAGGAGTTAGGATTAGATGGGACCTTAAATCCCTTATCTTATAGATGAGAAACCAGGGCAGAGTTGTGAAGTAATTTGCCCAAGATAACACTCGGTGGGAAGCAGGGGAGCTAGGATTTTAAGAGGTGAAAGAGAAAGTGGAACACATGCTTTTATATCTATAAGTAGATTCTTTGAAAGGAAATTGTTTCCTTTGCAATGATAATTGCTATTCAATTGATTCAAATCAACCAAGGTCTAGTACAGTCCCAGGGAACATAAACAAAAAAAGCCCCTCCCTTCAAGGGGCTTTCATTCTACTGTGGGAAAATGCCATGTGCATATATGAGTAAGAACAAAATATCTACAGAGTAAATCCAAAGTATATCATAAGAAAAGGGGACATTATTAAAAGGAATGATAGACTAGAGTCAAATAAGCCTTTTTCCCCCTTCACTTTCGTTCCTTCAGGTCATACATTACAATGAAATAGACTTGCCCTTTTAAGTTCAGTGGCAATGATAATAGTAGTTCTACTTTCTGAAGTGCTTCACAAGGTAATTTTGTGAGAGGCAGGTAGCATAAGTATTGTTATTCCCATTTTACAGAGGAGGAAACATGGCCTCAAAGAATTAAAGTGACTTGCCTCAGGTTTTGTAAGGGGCATAGCAGGGATTTGAACCTGGGTCCTCTATGCTAAAACCAGTTACTTTACAGTGCCTTCCTACTTGTTCCATAGCTATGGGGATATAAAGTATCACCATAGACCTAAAGGTAATAGAAATAAAGATGTCATTGGCTGCCAGTGGAGGATGATATTGTCCCAGCTATCCTCACTTTCCAGCTGAGCTGTCAAGGCTAGATTATAAAATTATATTACAGAGCAGCATATCTTAAAATTAGTTATATATCAGAACAAAAGAAAACAGCTCAGCTGAAAAAAAAGGGACTTGCATGGATGAACATTTAGAATCTTCATTAAGGAAACCAGCTCTGTGGGAATTGAAAGGAATATCTCCTGATTTGCTGAACTGATGTTTAAACGAAGCCAAAATTCTGAGTCAGTCAGAAATCCAGGGAAGTTCATAAATACATTGGGTCTCTGGGAAGCCACCTTGCCCCTTAGATGCCAGATTTAATATAAAGGGGGTTTAGACAATAGCACCCCATCACCTCCAGAAACAAAGAAAAAGTCTGAAGAGGGTTAAAAGGGTGAGGATGTAGGATTCTGGGACCCCCCAGCCCCCAGAGTATAGAGGTGAACCATTTGGAAAGAATTTGCAGACTCAGGTATTCTTCAAGTCAAGGTGGTAAAGATTTGTTACACTTTTCATGGGACAACAGTTCTTAGGGAATCTGCAACCTTAGAGGGGTATAATTAAAGGTTATATAGGGTATTCTATAATAAAATGTGCCAAATATGCTAATTAGGTGATTCAGGGAGGGATTAGGGAGTGGTTAAGGAATGGTTAGTTCTTAAAAGAACATGCACTTTTGGTGTCTACTGCACAGGTATTATATCCAGAGTTCATCAGATAAACGCCCAAAAGGGGGTGGGGCAGAAGAAACTATATGGAGCTGTGGTTTTAGGCCTGAAATGTCACTAAGTCAACTACCAGTCAGGGTTGTCAGGGTTGACTGAGAAATACCCAGGCTACTCCCAGCAATGTCTCCTTAGACAAAATAAACATAATGGAGTATACACATGTCTAAGTCTAGGATGCATATGACTGGTCAGTGAGTAGTAAATATCTTTATGACCCAGTACACAGCCAGTTCAGCCGGTACGCAGCTGGTTCAAACTAATAAATTCTATGGGTGCAGCTGGCTACTGTATAGAAGAGAGATCCAGGGCAGGCTGTTATTGGGCTGGGGAGAAACTGCCTGGGATAATGTTTTGAGGCTAGGGAGAAATGTGATTTTTAGAGAGAAATGTGATTTTAGAATTGGGGTCCAAGCACAGGCACCCAAGAACCCCATCAGGCCCACAATAAATTGGATGCCAAAACAGTGAATAACATCCCCTTTGCAAATCTTCAGAGGCTAGACTAATTTTAATTCCAGACCAAAGATCTGGTGATGCTGTGGATCAGTTCCACTATCTAAAGCAGGGTTCCTCGATGTTTTTTCTTTCCTTGGTTTTCAGTAAAATCTTGCTAATTGACATGATAGGAAATAAATTATAGATTTTCCATGCACATAAGAGAGAAATAAAATTATTAATTTCAATAGAAAAATATAGCTATTTGATAAATAGTCTCGATGCTCTTGCTGAAATTTTTTTTAGTATCCCCTAGAGGTATACATACCTATTTTGGGGATTACTATCTAAAAATTTTGTGGGCCAATTAAATTCCAGTGCATAGGTAGACTCTAAGACATCTTAGTGAACTAGTTAAGTATGAGACTCCCTGGGTCAGTCTTTCCCAGGCCAACTCAGCCTAGTTCCAAATTCTCCCAACAGTTTCCTAACAAATACTCCTCTTCCCTGACCCTTTCCCTCCTCTCCCCGCAGAGATTTTCTGCACTAATAGTGGAACAAATAAGAAACTCAGCAAACTCTGGAGGGCAGATTGGGGGTGAAATTTAAATCAGCTTTGTTAACAGGTCTTATAAGGAAGTAGTGAGGGAGGAAATTGAAAGACAGGACTGAAAGAAGGCTTGGGGATTATCGGTAGATTTCATTTATCTTTGCTTTTCTCATTATTGTGGTGATTGAAGGTTGACTGCAGTCTAAAAGGCAAGGGCTGGTAGACACTCACAGCTCTTGCAAGGCTAGAAATGAACACCATTTGGGAGGCGGAGGGGATCTTTGAGACAATGGATAACCACATATTTTAATGTGCAAACATATAGACACTGAAACACAACTCTCATGTCACCTCCAACTTTTACTAATTCACTAAATAAGAAACAACGATTAACAAATTCATTAATTAATGCAGGAGTTTTCTGATATGCTAATGAAAGGAGAGTCATTTGGGGATAATACTCTTAAATATAATTTAATTGCTGCATTATGCTTTTTGCTACATTATATAATGTTATTTTGTTATATTACAATAAAGTATTCTACTATAATATCATATTACAGTATATTTTATAAGTATTCTACTGCAAATTATATTACCATATAAAATGTAATTATATTATGCTGCATTTTTTTCAATTGATGTCAAAGCAATTCAAAACCATCCTCATCTGTACTGATTTGTACACTTTAATTAGTTTATTTAATTTATAAAATTAATATAATGCAACTGAAAGATCAGATAATAATTCTTTACTGTCTTTAGAAGTCTCTTATAAAGCACAAATTCCCCCCTTTTTCATGTTGTTGGAGATAGCTACTTCTAGCCTAACACCAAAGGCCTAGAAACTGTGGGAGAATCTTGAGTAGCCCTTAAACCTTTCTTGCATTAGGGCATTAACAAGTCAATTCATCCAATTCACTAAATGTCAGTTGGAAAGTAGGGAAAGTCTAGTCTTGCTGGGATATGGGATGAAATGTGAGAGAGCAAAACAGGAGCAAGGGGAAAACATGGCAGCAACAAATGCTGAGGTTCACTATCGGTAAGATGGAGGCTAACAATAAGGAGAAAGGGTTCAAGTGGGGCCCTCCATAAGGAGCTCTGGGCTGGGAGTGTAGCAGTGAAATTTCTGAGCCTCACTTCTACTCTCATCTAAGACTAGCAAATCTATACCACACATCATTTTGTGCTTGGGTGAAGTAAGTCAAAACATATGCTTGATTTCATTTAAAAGAGCTCACAGATATTTAAAGGCAGGTGTGGATCTTAAATACCATTCATTACTCACCTAATTCTGAATTAGTATCATGTTTACACATCTAGAGTTAATCATAATCCTTTGTTTGAACAACTGAAGTTTGCTTGGTTTATCACTACAATTACTTTCCACATTTTTCAAACAAGAACTAAAGTCTTTGGTCACAAAAACAACAATAATGAAGCCATCCCTTCCCTTAAGAAGCTAATATTCTACTAGGAGATACAACAGGTAAATAGAAAAATAAATTCAAATTAATTTGAGGGGGCAGAGCATTTTAGATGGACATACACACATATACATATATGCATATGTATGTGTATATGTGTATATGCATGTATATATGCGTACATGTATATGTGTGTATATATATTTGATATCTTGGATTTCTTCCTTTCAAAACTCTTTGTTAATATCCATTGACCATTTATCCATGTGGGGAATGACCCATAGAAATTATGATAGTTAAGGTAGGACTTCCAAGGGACACTTGGAGAAGGACAAGTAGGAGTGATACCTGTGGGTATCCCAAGAGGGACAGAAGAAAGGTTAAATCATATATTAAATGGGTTACACTTTGTGGGAGAGGTGACTCTGGCCACTGCGTGGCATGTTTTTCTCCCCTCTATTTATTTTGTGAGGTAATCAGGGTTAAATGACTTGCCCAGGGTCACACAACTAGTAATCATCAAGTGTCTGAGGACAGATTTGAATTCAGATCCTACTGACCCCAGAACTGGTGCTGTATCGCCTAATTGCCCCTCTCCCCTCCCATTAAATGAAGCTACATAAGCTCATACATAGGTACAGGTAAAAGAGTGGAATGTGACAACTTCCAGCATGTCTAGCGTTCAAATGTTAGGGGAGCTTGCACTATCCATGCACAACAAACCCATTCCTAATAATAGCTTTTAGCTGGAGCTCTATGGGCTCAAAAGGTTAATTCTTTTGATAATTCTTTTGACCTTGGAAGGCCATAACAAAATTGGGCTTAGTCCAGAGAAAAATGATCAGGATAGTGAAAGACCTCAAGATGATGGCATATAGAGGATTAGTGAAAAGAAATAGGAAGATATAAACTGTTAAAGACTCAGGTGTTTGAAGGGCCTTTGGTACAGAGATTATATCTGCTTTGTTTAATCCCAGAGGACAGAGAGCTAGGGGCAACGGATAGAAGCAGTAGTGTGTTGGAATCTGCTGGAACCTATGTGAGAGGCAAATTTTACATTTTCATCATGAGCTTTTACACCTCAGAAATCCCTGCAAATTGGAGTTTAACTTATTATTTTGTAGTTTATA
This sequence comes from Notamacropus eugenii, assembly GCF_028372415.1. NCBI lineage: Eukaryota > Metazoa > Chordata > Mammalia > Diprotodontia > Macropodidae > Notamacropus > Notamacropus eugenii. The sequence goes on along the minus strand of NC_092876.1, from coordinate 147,457,035 downwards.
GACTTAAGAAAGTATTAATAGTACAAATTAAACAAAAGTGTGCAGGGCATACATTTTTTTCCCCCTGGAGGGACAGTTACTAACATTTATGAGCACACCCTTAGGTAGAAGTTACAGTGAAAATGATTTAGGATAAATATAAGAGGAAATTTCCTAACAAGAGATATTGGGCTACCTCTAGTAGTGGGTTCCTCACTAGAGGTCTTCATGCAAATCGTAGATGACCACTTGGGAATGTAATAGGGGGTTTCTTATTTGTACTCGATGGTCTCTGAGGTCCCTTATGACTCACACATTCTACTTTTCTGAGACTCTGAATTGAGAAGTGAGTGGGTGGTAAGGCTGGAGAGACATTAACAGTAGAAAACTCTAAAAGGTTGGCATTGAAAGAGAGATAAGATCAGTTGATGAAGAATATGGAATGGCAGTGGGGAAGAGTCAGCTAATAGGGAGAGATTAAAGCTGATGAGGGATGGGGAGGAAATGGTCTATGGGATAAATTTCTAGAACAGATGGAATGGGATGAAACTACTGTATAAACAGAACCTTGGCAAATTTGCTAGTAGCAGTCATTGTTTCACTGCTTCTAGATCAAGATACAAGACCTTGGTCTCCCTTGCAATCATCCTGGGCCATCTCCAGTCATCCTGATGAATGTCTGGTCACTGGATCCAGACGGCTCAGGGGGAGAAAGTGAGCCTGGTGACTTGCACAGTTCTCCCTCACTCAAAACAAAGTCAAGTGCAAGTCATGTCATCATTTCTCTGATGTCATGGTCCTCTTTGAAAATGAAGGACAAACACAACAACAAAAAACAATAAATCAAGCTACATACACACATATCTTTATATATGCATGTGTATGTGTATGTATATATACATACACACACACGTATACGTATACTGTATACTGTCAGGATCCAAGGCCAACCCTTTCTTTTTACTCTTCTCTTTTTTACTATTAGGAGACACTCTGTTTTCCAGAGTTTGGGTCCAGCAAACAAGCTGTGCCCTGAGCTTGGCATAACAGCAATCCTTTGTGCTCACCCTCTGGATGAACATTGCTGCAACTAAATCAGAGAACTGATGGTCCCTGAGCTCAGGTAAGCACCAACAGGCCTAGACATGAAGCCCTGCTACCAATGGACTTCTTGTCACTAGACAACCTTACCTCACTGTTGCTGTTGTATGTCACCACTGCTGTTTGAGTCTTTATTTAGCCACAAATATGTAGATCAAGGTTGAGCCCCACTGCCCTGGGTCTCCTACTAGAGGAGGCCTTGACATGTCTTATTTCTTTTCCCCAATGGAGCAAAGAAAGCCTTTTTGTGTGAGCTCTTTACTATTTTTAGTATTTTAACAGTGGTTGCAAAACCTCTGTGACTCTGTGGTCATTTGTTACCAAAGTTGACAGCACATATATAGTGTATGTATGTATACATGTGTGTAATTTTATACACATATATACAAAAACATAATAAGCATATAGGCCCAAGGAGTAGAGGTAGAAGGCACTTTGTAAATAATCTAGTCTAACCCCCTCCTCCATTTTAATAGGAGGAAATAATCATAGAATTTGTATAGCACTTTAAGGTTTACAAAGTGCTTTACATGTTATCTCATTTGATTCTCACAACAACCCTTGGAGGCAGGACAGCCCCATTTTACAGATAAAAAAACTTAAGGCAGACAGAAGTTAAGTGTCTTACCTAGGATCACACAGTAAGTAGTAAAGTGGGAATTCAAACCCAGGTCCTTTGACTACCTACCTGGTGCTCTTGCCACTGTACCATGCCACCTCACTTTTATACCAGCTTCCACTTCCACTTATGCTATTTTGGATATTCATTCATTCAAAGATTGTTTTCATATACCACTGCTATCCTCTAAGGTAACAAACTACAAATACTTGTGGGGAAAAAAAATATGCAAGCTCAATAACAGTTCTTTTGTTCAAAAGACACTGCTGAAAAGATATTTTTATTCTGTATGAAAAAGAAACTATTAAGTCAGAAGACCAGGGTTCAAATCCCAGCCAACCACACTACAGGCCTTGTATATTCACTTACCTTTTCTGGGCCTCAGTTCCTTCATCTGTAAAAAAGGATTATCCAAATTACAGAAAAGTGCTTAGTAAACCTCAAATGGCCACATAAATGTGACTTATCATTTTTAGAAATAATAATATGGGAAAAATTAAGGTGAAAATAGACACTATTACTATTTTTCCTGATGCACAGATCTGACTGTGTCACTCCTTTGCTTAATAAACTTTGGTGGATTCCTCTTTGGCTCTAAAATGAAGTACAAACTACCCTGACATTTAAGACCTTTCACCACTATACCCCAACCTCCACCTTTACCCATCTGATTAAATATTTTTCACCTACACATTTTGCTTTCAAGCCAAACTGACCTTCTTGCTATTACTTACATAGAACTCTCCCTTTCCTCTCTGGGTCTCTGCACTGTCCTCCATGCCAGGAATAGTCTCCCTCCTTATTACAATTCTGAAATTTCCCTCACACTCAACTCAAGTACCATTTTCTACTTGGAGTCCTTCTAAGATGATCTTATATTTATCTTTTACATACTCAACTGTGTACATCTGTATAGTAGAATGCAAGCTCTTTGTGGGCAAAGACTTCTGTTTTTGTCTTAGTATCTCCATGACCTGGCAGAGGTCTTGGCATAAAGCATGCTCTTAATAATGATTACTGATTGGTTGATTACTAAACCTCTTAATGTAATGGAAAAAGTTGCCTCCCACAGTGGTCAACCAACCATTGCTTTTCCTCTGACACCACCACCACCCTGGCGCGGGCCCTCATCACTTCGTGGCTGAACTGCTGTAGTAGCCTGCTGGTGGGTCAGCCTGCCTCAAGTCCTTCCCTACTCCAATCTATTCTTCATTCAGCCACCAAAGTGATTTCCTTCAAGCATAGGTCTGTGTTAACCGCGCCCCCATCCGTCCCCACACACGCTCACTCTCCACACACACCTGTAATAAGCTCTAGTAGCTCTTTGTAGCCTCTAGGATCAAAATTCTGCTTGGCATTCAAAGCCCTTCATAACCTAGTCCTTTCCTACCTTTCCATTCTTCTTACACCTTATTCCCTGCAGTACTCTTTAGTACACTGACTCTGGTTTCTTGGATGTTACATGAACAATACATTCTATTTCTCAGCTCTGGGAGTTTTGTCTGGTTGTCCTCCATGCCTGGAATGTTCTCCCTTTTCATCTCTGCCTACTGGCTTTCTTTATGTTCCACCTAAAATTCTATTTTCTTTTTTCAAAAATTATTTTTAATTTTCAATATTCATTTTTATAAGTAAAATTCCATCTTCTACAGGAGCCATTTCCCAATCCCTCTTAATTCTAGTGCCTTCCTTTTTAATTATTTCCTATTCATCCTGTATACAGCTTGTTTGTGCATATTTGTTTGCTTGTTTTCTCTCCCATTAGCTTGTAAGCTCCTTGAGGGGAAGAAATGTGTTTGCCTCTTTTTGTATCACTAGCACTTAGTACAGCATTTGGCATATAACTGTTTATTGACTGGGTGAGTATGGCACCTTAAACATTTTATAAATATCTCATTTTATTCTTAATCCCCATTTTTGTAGATGAGGAAACTGAGGCAGATAGAAATTAAATGAGGTACCCAACGTGCCACAGCTAGTTAAGAGTCTGAGGTTGGATTGGAATTCAGATCTTCCTGATTTCAGGTCTAGTAGCCTGCCCCCAACATACTACCTAGCTGTTGTGCAGGGCACACAACTGGTTAAGGAGAGCACCAGAACTAGTACCCATATCTCCTCACTCTCATTACAGAAACCTTTTTTGCTACTCCTTGCTTCCCTTCCTAAGTCATTTTCCTCTGATTATATGGGAATTTGTCATTTCTGTTGAATGCTAAATCAGTTCAGAAGGGATTGAAAAATCTTGACTTTTTTTGTGTTAGCTGATTTTACAAAATCATTTGCAAGACATATCTTGCACATCTGCCATTATGAAATTTTCTAAATCAACCCATATCACTTTGTGAAGCCCTTTTTATGAAACACATAGATAGGTCTGATGGTATCAGCACTTGGGAGGGCACAGATCCAGAACACTGCCCTACATAGCCTTACAGGTAATCACTTTCAGTTTGAGTATTTTTCCTTTACTATGAGGTTAGCAGTAGAGTTGTCAGCCAACTAAATACTTACCTTCCTGTCCCTAAAAAAAAGGCACATTGTTCCTTGAAATTTTCTAAGTATTCTAAAAGTGAAAACAAGAGATCAGAAAGAGATAAACATATTTCAAATGGAATATGGGTAGATTAAATAGTACAAATTACAAAACTTCACAATTATCAAACACACACACATACGCACATGCTATACTTTAGACCCCTGGACTGAAAATTAATCAACCACAGGTCTAGAGCTGGAAGAGATCTTAGAGGTCAATTAATCAAACTGTCATTCTACAAATGAGGAAAATGGAGCCCAGATGGGTTCTTTGCCCATAGCAGAGCTAGGATTTGTATCTACAGCCTCTGACTCTCAATCCAGATCTCTTTCCAAGACACCACATGCCTATTCTTCTATTCCTGCTCTAATTCACCACCTATGGATGCCCAGATACTTCTCCAACGTTTCTTAATTCTGAACAAATTTGGCTGCATCCCACCAGCATTCTTTGACCATTTATGATTTCATTTAGACTTACATCCTAAGTTTTCCTTGCTCTGACTCCCAGCTGTGCTATCAAGATATCTTGATTCTTGATTTCTGATAAAAAAAGCTGCTTTTCTAATAGCACCCCCATGATTCCTTCCCTTGACCCTCTGTGGTCCCGCATTGACCTTGTGGTTGTCTTCTTCATCCTCTGCTTGACCTTTCTCAAAATTTTTCTTGTCTTAGAAAATTTATTCTTTCAATGTCAATATTTCCTATGTAGTTGTTTTTTAAGTTTTGATTGATTTGACAAATTTTTGAAGACTAAGTATAAAGGACTAGAGTTTTGTTAGTGTCAATTCCCAGAAAAATTTTTACAATGAATCACCAAATATATTTTATTAGCACTTTAAAAAGCAGCTGATCAGGACACAGCATTTTTACCAACAGCAAGGCATGCCAGACTAAACTTGTGACAGATGCATTAGACTGGCAAATTAGAGAAATGCAGTAGGAATGACATACATGATGTTTTTTAAAATTACTGATGCATTTCATTTTGACATAACTATCACTTCCCTTAAAAAAAAATTCTCCCCAATAATAGTATTTTTCTTTTGAAAAACAATCAGGAAAAACCATTGAGAGTAATTATTGGGACTGACAGCATATTTAACATTCTTATCTCAGAGTTCTTCATTTCTTAACAGAAAGGAAGGAAATGTAAAGCATCCTCTAATATCATTCATCTGAAATATATTCTGGGCTGAATTCTCTTCATTTCTACTTTCATGCAACACACTGACTTAACATCTGTTCATTAATGACTCTGAGTACAAAACAACAGTTGTGTTTGTTTGCAGGTGTTATTACAGGAGGATTGTGATAGTGAAGGTATCTGGAAGCCATGTATGAATGAATGCACGAATCCAAAATAGCACAGCTGAAGTGCCATATTTATGTATATGTTACTAAACTGAACTGTTAAAAGGAGTTAAATAAGAAAATGGTACTACAAAATTTATTAATTAGACTTCTATTTAATATAGTTCTATCTTTTTCCTTCTACTATGAGCTTACATACAGACCATCCAGACGTTGAATTTGACACCGTGCTGAGGTACACAGTTGGAAAGGTGAAACGGTAGCTCAGGGTTATAGGTAAAAATATGGGAGTCATCTGCATAAAAGTGATAACTAAATTCACAGGAACAAAAGACATCACCCTAGGAAAGAATGGCTAGAGAAGATCCCTGGCCAAGTACAGTTTTGGGGGAATGATTTAGGAAACGAAAGGCAATACAGACCAAAACAGAATAGTTAAGAGAAAAAGAAAAAACCAAAAAGAACAACCCTATGCTTGCTAAGGGATGAAATGAATTACACATCCACATCTTAACCTGTTTCCATGGAATATAAAAATGGATATTTTCTTTAGCTAGAAGGATATAATTAGGTCTAATCTGTGCCATTAGACCCTTTGCTGCTTAATCAAGAGGATTAGAAGAGCCAGTTCTGGGTTAGCCTATCTATGGAGATCTATAATGGGTCTAAGAGTTTATCTTTGGTTAATTATCCTGAATTTGTGATCAGTCTCATTCAAATGATCCTTCCTTTTTAATTAGTCAACATTTATTGCTTACTAAGTACTGAGCGCTGTGCTAAGCACTAAAGACACAATGAAATGATAAAAGTCCTTTCCCTTAAGTATCATACATTCTAATGGGGGAAATCATGTAAATAAGTAGGTACATAGAAGATGGTATTTGACTTGACTTGAATAAAGCTAGGAAAACTAAGAAATGTAGGAGCAGAGAATTCAAGGCATGGGGGACAGCCAGTGCAAAGAGGGGAGAGAGCACTTCACACTTAAGTAACTGAACTACAGATTTTGTGAAGGGAAGTAAGGTATATTAAGTAAGGCTGGAAAAGTGAGAAAGGGCCACATACACATTATTAAGTGCTTTAAAACTGGTGACTGTATCTTTAATTTCAGAGGTGATAGGGAACCAATGAAGATCACTGAGTAGGGGAGTGACATAGCCAGGCCTACAATTTATGAAAATAAACCTGGATAGCTGAGTGGATCATGGTTAGGAGTGGGAGAGACTTGAGGCAAGAAGACTATTAGATGACAACTGTAGCAGTCCAAGCGTGGGTGATTAAGAGCTTGATCTAGAACATATGATCTAGAATTGTGGCTGAATAAGTGGAGAGACAGGTATGCATATAGATTTGGCAATGGGCTGACTGCGTGAGATGGCTGAAAGTGATGATGACAGATGACATCAAGATCATGAGCCTGTGTGACTGAGAGGATAGTAGAGTCTTCAAGAGTAACAAGAAAGACTGGAAGAGGGAGGGTTTGGGGATAAAGATGAGTTCTGTTTGGGCATATTGAGTTTTGAGATACCAAAAAAAAAAATCTAGTTTGAGATGTTCAAAAAGCATTTGAAATTACGTAACTCAGTAGAAATTAAGAGCTTGATATAGATCTGAGAGTGATTTGCAGAAATGATAACTAAGCCTACAGGAACTGACAATATCATTTAGTGAGATAATACAGAACGAAAAACAGACGGGGGACCAGGGTTGAAATTTGGGGGAAAACTCAATGTTAGAGGGGTTCCTGATTAATATGAATTACCAAATCCCAGCTGACCCCCCCAAATAAACAAACAAATACAAACCCAGAGTTAAGAATATAAACATTTTCTATTGAAGGGATAATTATTTCAGTGTCAATAAGATTCAAGTTCTTTTACTGAAAAAATACAAATTCATTAAGACACTACCAGATTGTGATTTCTGTATAAATTCCAAAGAATCTGAAATTAATATTTTAAAATAAAGGCATTCCTTAATGTTTTAAGGAGAAACACCTTCAATTAATAGGATATAAATTTAAAGGATATCAAAGCTTTTCATAAACTAATTCATTCACTTTTACAAAGTCCATGTCCCTGTAAGAAAAAAAAGAGAAGGGGAACTATATTATAAACCCCACTTGACAGATGGAAAGAGAGATTAAATGCCTTGTCCAAGGTCATCCAGATGGCAGAGCAGGGTCCATACAGAAATCAGCTGTCTGTTGATAAACCTCCATCTCTCTGATTCTTCAGTCTTCTAGAAGTGTGTTTGATGGTGCCTCCCTGCCCAGAAGACTTTCTTCTTAGTCAAATAAATGGTCAACTATTTTTTTAAAGTGATTAACCATATCTTGCCTAGATGAAGTGCTTAGGGAGTCAGAGCTTTTCGAAAATCACACACCAGTTTCCCTGATCATAATAACTCTGCTGAATGCTTATGTTATTTAACATTCTACATGCTGCTTCCAATTCTCCTTCACAAAATACATGGTAATAGCGGTGAAATACTGGGCTAGGATCATGTGCCCCCCCAAAATCAGGTGTAAGTTTCAGTGGCTCAGCATGTTTATCTCTCGTAGGGTCCCTTTTGAGGTGCCAAGGGACCAGTACATCTTGAGAATGAAAAGAGGTCCTGTTAGTGTGAACTGGCAGCTTGGAATGAATTACTCCATTTGCATCACAACCTCCATCCTTCAAGTCATCAGTGGCTGTGATAGAACATACAGCATTATGACTGCTGGGGCCAGGACTCTGCTCCCCATGCAGCCCTGAGGCCAACCCCCTGCTGCTGAGATGCTCCTCCTTCTCCTCACCATCCTTGCTCTCCCTAAGGTACTTAGATTTCTGCTTATTATATTCTTGTTCCATTGCCCAGACATAAATGAGAGCCTTTCCTCCAGGCCTCAGGAGTCGAGCTAATTCTTGGAGGGTTGCCAGTCTTCTTTCCTAATAAAAACACATAGGCATTTATTAACCCAAAGAAGATACAGGAAGAAAATGGCATTAAATACACACATACACATACATGTGTGCATGTATGTATCTATGTATGTAAGCATATGTATTTGTATATGTGCAGGTATGTATATAGATGTGTGTATATATATGTATGTATATATAAAATGGATAGTAACACTTTTAAAATTAGAGTACTTCCACTAAGACATGCTAAGTAAACTGAAGGAGAAAAACAGAAAACCTCTCACTCCGTAATGAATTCTCAGATTAAGAAAAGTTATAACTGAGACTATGCATAAAAAAAGAAATTTTATCTGGTTAACTCCTCTTTCATTTGCTTTTTCCTAACCCAGGGGTTGGGGATCCTTCAATCAAAGGGCCACACTTGAGGATCTAGAGGGCCACATGTGGCCTTGAGGTTGCAGGTTCCCCACCCCTACATTTGGTTGAGTATTTGGGAGCTAGCTACCCTCACATTCCCTGAATTTTGCTATGTATAGCTTTTCACATTTAAATAATAAAATCATCCATTTAGGCAAAGACTAGTATGTCACAGAAGACACTATGGGAATGAAATCCCACCTCCTTTCCCTCCCAGCTGCGCTCCTAGACTTCATGATCTCCAGAAATTCATCATCCTACAAGAGAACATCAACTGTGAAACTCACACCCCCTTAGCATCCTCTGTCCCTGGGCCCCTCCCTCCTTCTGATTGGGGAGTGGTTACGGGGGGACATCAGAGAGAGGACGTCAGAGACATCTCATATTCTCCATTTAAGGAAGGTGCCCAGGGCAGTTGTTTCATCATTTGTCATCAGCTTCATCATGTCCCCAAGCCAGGTATCCCTCTCCCCTTCCACCAGACCCCTCCAGTTTTCAGTTCTTTTTCATGTTGTCTTCCCCTTTAAATAGTGAGTTCCTTGAGCACACTTGAACACTTGCCTTTCTTTGTATCCCCAGGGCTTAGCACTGTGTCTGGCATGCAGTAGGTGTTAAGAAAATGTTTAATGATTGACAGCAACTGGAAATCAGGGAGAATCAAGTTCTGATGAGCTGTATATTTAATTAAGAGGAAATAAATTTTTATTATTATGCATCTTGAACCTTGGCTTTGTTGTTGTTCAGTTGTTTCAGCCATTTTCAACTCTTTGTGACCCCATTTTTGGGTCTTCTTGGCAAAGATACTGGAGTGGTTTGCAATTTTTTCCTCCCTATCATTTTTTACAGATGAGAAACTGAGGCAAATAGAGTTAAGTGACTTGCCCAGGGCAACACACCTAATAAGAGCCTGAGGACAGATTTGAGCTCAAGAAGATAAGTCTTACTGATTCCAGGCCCAATGCTCTATGCACTGCACCACCCAGCTGCCCTACCTTGGCTTTCCTTTCTCTTAATTGTTAAAGTACAATAAACTGTACTACAGACCCAGGTGATGTGACCAAAATGAATGACAGAAACCAAGGTAACAACTATAGATTATGGGCATATACATGAGAAAAAGGAGCCTGATTACAATTTGTAGACAGGTATTTGTCCAAAAAAAAAACCACCATAAGGTTTTTTTCTAGGAGAGTGTGGCACGTGTGTGTATATATAATGCGTGTTTGTGTGTGTATTTACAGGCATATAGGCATGTCTATCCATGTAAATATGTATTTTCTGATTATTTCACATGAAGCCTGTCTTCATCCTACATTCCTTTTGGATACTGAAGAAACTGACTGACAATGATCAAAGAAATGGGAAATAATAAAAAGCTGTAAGGTAGTAAGTAAATAGGCAAAAAAAACCCCACAAAAAACAACCCAAAACACCCAACTCTGAAACGAAACAAAAAAAAAACCCACCCTGATCTCAATCATCATAAGGTGGAAAATGAAAAATACTTACTGCTGTGGCAAAATGGTGAATGACAGCGATGGAAATGCAAGCATCACACGTCCCACTTCGCAGAGGCACAGCCAGGGCATCACAGACAAAAGCTTCAAACCGCTTTTCCCCACAGATCTCGACGAGGTTTTGGCTGCGATCACAACCAATCTATAACAAAGAGTATTAGATTAGCAGTGTATTGTATGAACTTTGAAACTAACAAGTCCCTTTGTCACTACTGCTAGCTACTCCGAAGTACAGGCAGGGGCTGTAAATGAATGATTTTTCATGAATATCATGGAAACTAGACTGGGATCAGAGCATTATTACCATGTATGGATTCAATGTATATGGTAAAAGAACCACATTCAATTGACCAGGACAGCTTTCATTACTTTGAAAGACACTGTAGATATCCTGTACCCAAATTAATAAAACAAAACAAATGGATGAGAGGAGTAAATGTGCAAACAGTTGGAATGTGACATCTCAGTCTCTATCTATATAACCACAGTTTGAAATGCCAGCCTTCTTTGTAAAACACCATATGGCTGTTTTTCTCTACTAAATACAGAGTTATCATCACATCTACCACTCTGATAGTCTTACAACAGAATGTACTTATCTATGATTACTCAGAAGACAAATCTGCCTTTAAATTATAGGTTATCTGGTGACAGCTATTCAGTGGCTCTAAGTTGAAAGTGAATAAAGTAATCCCACTTTTTGTCTGTTTGGTTTAGAACTGTGGTCTCAGTGAAGAAACTCCTCTGCCAGTGTAGATCAGCAAATAGACTCAGAAAGTTACCTGGTACACTGAGAGTTTAAGTGGCCTGCACAGGATCACACAACCAGACTGTAAGACCCAGATCTTTCTGACTTCAAATGTCAGTCTTTTAGCTGCTATACTATAGTGCTTCCCAAGCCCACTTTTATTTATGGTACCTGAACTCTCTTTTTCTCTTGTTCTTATCACAGAAGCATTTCTAAATTCTGACAAGAATGAGGTACTTGATCAAAAGTTTTTGAAATCAAAACTTTTAGAATTGCTCAATCAAACGAACAAAATGCACCAGCTAGATGGTGCAGAGAATAAAATGTTGAGCATGGAGTCAAGAATACCTGACTTGAAATCTGGCTTCATACACTTACTAGCTGGGTGATCCTGGACAAGTCACTTAACCTCTGTTTGCCTCAGTTTCCTCAACTGTAAAATGGGGATGACAAGAGTACTTACCTCCTAGGGTTATTGTAAGGATCATATGAGGCAATAATTGTGAAGTGCTGCTTAGCCCAGTGCCTAGAACATGGCAGGTACTATATAAATGCTATGATGACTACTATTGGTGTCTATGTGTGCTTGGGTCTGTGTATAGGAGGGCAATGGAAGAGAATGAAAGTGCACAATCTACCTTTTCATCAAGTACACGGAGGGCCTGATGTGACCTCAAGTGTCTGACTCCATGCGTCTCCTTTTACTGAATTTCTTTGTGTGCCTACTCTTAGCTTTCTGAGTATCAAAGATCACTGCATATGTACTATGGACCTCGGAGTGTTCAACACTTAGTGGTAGGTGCTTAGAGAATCTTAAATAATAAATTAGCAATTAATTATCCCAGGCAGTGCCTCTAAATTTAATTTTTGAAAGGGAGGAAGAGAATTGTAAACAGATTTAGTTAGACAGAAGTGGTCACCTTAAGCTTTTATTTACTCTGACAATTTGTTGTCATAATGAGCAATGATCGGCAGTTTCCTCAGCCCTTCTGAGAATTGAGGGATATTAATCATTCTGTCAAGGGCATTTCCTTCTTATTTGATAAGAGATAATTCATTTTTGGTCCATTATTAAATAGGGGTCCTACTCTACCCCAGAAGTGAATGCATATAAGAGATCTTTTGGCACAGTGAAAAGCACTATGGATGAACGAACAATTACGGCCTAACCACTCCTAAGGAACAATACCACCCAAAACAGCACGTGCTCTGTTTGGTTCTTGTCACTCATTATAATCACCAATACTTGGCAGAATTAAGTTTTTCAAAATAATGAACACTGGCTTATTTAAGCTGAACTAAGTAAAAAAGAACTCATTTTAAGAACAGAAGACTTAGGGATGCAAAGGATCTTGGGGAATATCCAGCCAAATCTCTTCCATTTGCCTTTGAGGAAAAGGGAGCACGGAAAGGGGAAGTGAATTGCCCAGGGCCATACAGCTAGTAATCAGCAAAGTGTAGAGTTAAGCCCAGATTTTCTGAATTCAATGACATTATTCTTTCCTTTACATAGAATTGCCTCGAGAAAGCTAGACTCCCAACAATAAGATAATCTCATTTTCTAGAGACACAGTTCAGCTACCTATACTGACAACATGAAAGCCTGAGCAGGAAATCATTTTGGGAAATACATACCAAAATGAAACAAGGAGTTGAAACAGCAGTAATAAAAGGGCTTCACATTACTAGCGTACCCCTTCCTTTTATCCAAGAGAAGAGAGGCTGGCAATGCTCAGAAAGAACGTGCCAGGTCTAATGTACACTCCTCAAAGACACCAGACCCGTCGAATGTGCCCAATGAGTTGGTTCCTCTCATCCAGTCATCCATCTAACTATCTGCAAGTTCTTTATCCTATTATCAAACATTTATCATCCTGTATTTCTCTTCCCAAATCTGTCTTCACGTCTCTCTGAAGCAGGTGTTCTTAATTATTTTACATCACGGACCCTTGGTCAATCTGGTGAAGGCTGACTCCTTAGAATGTTTTAAATGCATAAAATAGTCTGGATTACAAAGAATTACAACTGTATGGAAGTACAGTTATCAAAATATTAAAAAAGAAACCAAACAAGATAACAGAGCCTAGATTAAGAAACTTTACTCTAAAGACTTTATATTTGAGAATGGAGCAGAGTACCCAGAAAAGCCCTCCTGACATTGCCATGTAATGATCAATAACAATGAACAGAGACCACCAGTTTATTCATGGACATCTACCTGCATTTCTGGGAAGAATAAAATGATAGGTGTTTTGAGGCAGCATTGATGCCAAAGACAGAATAAAATATCACATTCTTCATTTTAAATTCTACTATGATTCCTCATCTTAAAAATACATGAATTCTAAAATCTATAAGAATAGAGAAAAAATTACACTGCCACAAATATCAATGTCTTGACCCAATGAAAAAGCTAAATATATTTTGCCCAAAGTATTTACTTCATTTTGACAAACATTTCAGAGATTTTTAAAAAATATGTAATTTATTTATTTTTGGTTTACCACATTCACTTCTACAAGATTTTAAATTCTAAATTTTATCCCCATCTCTTCCCCTGCCCAGGACAGTGTGCACCCTATCTACCCCTTCCCTCAATCTGTCCTCCCTTTTATCACTGCCCCCCTTATCCCATCTTCCTTCCCTTTATTTTCCTACAGGGCAAGATAGATTTCTGTACCCCATTGTCTGTACATCTTATTTCCTGAGCACATGCAAAAACAATTTTTAACATTCATTTTTAAAGCTCTGAGTTCCACATTCTCTCTCCATCCAACCTTACTGAGAAAGCAAACAATTTGATGTGGGTCATACATGTGTAGCCAGGCAAAACACTTCCATAACTGTCACGTTGTAAAAGACTCACCACATTTCCCTCTATCCCTGTCCTGCCCCCACACAATAGTGTTTGCTTCTGATTACCCCTTCCCCCAATCTGCCCTCCCTTCTATTATCCTCCTTCTTCTATCCCCTTCCCCCCTGCTTTGCTGCGGGGTAAGGTAAGATTTCCATACCCAATTGAGTTTGTGCTATTCCTTTCTTAAGTCAAACTTGATAAGAGTAAGGCTCACTTATTCCCTCTCACCTCCCCCCCTCTTCCCCTCCATTGTAAAAGTTCTTTCTTGCCTCTTTTATGTGAGATGATTTGCTACATTCTACCTCTCCCTTTCTCTTTCTCCCAATACACTCTTCTCAACAGTTAATTTTATTTTTTAGGGATTCTCCCTTCATATTCAGCTTGCCCTGTGCCCCCTGTATGTGTGTATACATACATATATATACATATATATGTATGTATACACACACAATGCATACCTACATATATACATACATATATATATAAAACATACACATACATACATATACACATACATATATATATATATTCCCTCTAACTACCCTAATACTAAGAAAGGTCTCATAAGTTAAAAATATCATCTTTCCATGTAGTAATGTAAACAGTTGAATTTTAATGAGTCCCTTATGGCTTCTCTTTCCTGTTTACCTTTTCATATTTCTCTTGATTCTTGCATTTGAAACTCAAATTTTCTATTCAGCTCTGGTCTTCTCAACAAGAATGCTTGGAAGTCCTCTATGTCACTGAAATTCCATTTTTTCCCCTGAAGCAGTATACTCAGTTTTGCTGGGTAGGTGATTCTCGGTTTTAATCCTACCTCCTTTGACCTCTGGAATGTCATATTCCAAGCCCTTCAATCCCTTGGTGTAGAAGCTGCTAAATCCTGTGTTGTCACGTTTGTATTTCCACAATACTTGAATTATTTCTTTCTGACTGCTTGTAATATTTTCTCCTTGACCTCAGAACTCTGGAATTTGGTTACAATATTCCTAGAAATTTTCCTGTTGGAGTCAGGAGGTGATCTGTGGATTCTTTCCATTTCTATTTTACTCTCTGGTTCTAGAATATCAGGGCACTTTTCCTTGATAATTTCTTGGAAGATAAAGTCTAGGCTCTTTTTTTGATCATGGTTTTCAGGCAGATCAATAATTTTTAAATTGTCTCTCCTGGATCTACTTTCTAGGTCAGTTATTTTTCCAATGAGATATTTCATTGCCTTCTATTTTTTCAGCCTTTTGGGATTTTTTTTTTTATCATTTCTTGATTTATCATAAAGTCATTAGCTTCCATTTGCTCCATTCTAATTTTTAAAGAACTATTTTCTTCAGTGATCTTTCAGATCTCCTTTTCCATTTGGCCAATCTTGCTTTTTAAGGCATTCTTCTCATTGGTTTTTTGGACCTCTTTTGCCATTTGAGTTAGTCCATTCTTTAAGGTGTTATTTTCTTCAGCATTTTTTTGGGTCTTTTTTGGCAAGCTGTTGACTGTTTTCATGATTTTCTTGCATCGCTTTCATTTCTCTTCCCAATTTTCCCTCTACTTCTCTTACTGGATTTTCAAAATCCTTTTTGAGCTCTTCCATGGCCTGAGACCATGTCATATTTTTTGAGGAGGCTTTGGATGGAGAAGATAACCTTGCTGTCTTCTTCCAGTTGCATGATTTGATCTTCCTCCAGTTGTATGCTTTGATCTTCCTCATCCAAAAGGATGGAAGAAAATATCTTTTCACCAAGAAAGTAAGCTTCTATTGTCTTATTTTTTCCCCCTTTTTGGACATTTTCCCAGCCAATTACTTGACTGGACTTTTGAGCTCTTTGTTAAGTGTAGGGCATATTACCCCAAGTTTCAGTGGTTTTGTGTAGCTGTTTTCAGAGATATCTTTAGGGACCTGTAAGTTTTCAGTTCCTCCACAGTGGTATAATGAAGAGGTGTTTACTCCTCTCCTGGCCTACACTCTGTTCTATGAGCTATCACAAGCACTTTTTTCTGCCCTGGAACTGTTAGTAGAATTCCCTCTCTGCTACCACTAGCCCCGCCACACCAGTGCTCCTCCTCACCCCAGGACTGCCACTCAGGACTGTGACCCAGATCAGCTGCTCGATTCTCCAACTATCTGTAGGCCGTGAGTTGTAGAAGCAGCCACCACAGGGGCTGGAGTGGAACTATGCTCCCCTCTCACACAGATGAGAGAGTTTTCTTACACTCTGGCATTTGTGGGATGATAAGTCAGGAAACCAAAGCAGCTGCCTGTGATTCAGCACCCTGAGGCCTGCTCCAGTCCTGTCTGTGCTGCACTCCACTCCAAGCCCAGTGCAATGGACCCTTCCTATTGGCCTTCCAGATTGTCTTGGGCTGGACATCTGTTTCACTCTGTTATTTTGTGGCTTCTGCTACTCTAGAATTTGTTTAGAGTCATTTTTTACAGGTATTTTGAGGGGTTTGGGTGGGAGAGCTCAAGCAGGTCCCTCCTTCTACTCCACCATCTTTGCTCTGCACCCCATCCCTACTAAACATATCAGAGATTTACAGAATCTTAAGAGGTAGAAGAGAACACATAGGCCCTTTGGTCTAACTCATTTCCGAATAAGATCTATAACATCTCTACAAACGATTGTTCAGCCTCTGCCTGAAGATCTCCAATTAGGAGAAATCTGTTGCCTCCAGGGGGACTCTATTCTCTTTTTCATCAGTTCTAATTAATCAGTTTTTCCTTCACAGTGGATAGAGAGCTTCCTAGAATATTCTAAGTGCTTATGAAATACTTGCTGAGTAAGTGACTGGACTTGAAGTTAGAAAGACCTGGATTTAAGTTCTGCCTTCTGACATATATTGGCTGTGTGACCTTGGGCAAATAAAGTAACTGAGAGTTGTCAAAACAGTAAACCTTCCTAGTGTGGCTCCAATCAGATAACTGAGATGTGTTTAACAAAAATAAATAAAAATACAACACAACACAGATAATGTTATTTTGTGGTCTTCCAAGTCAATCTGCACTACAAGGACCGTCTATTTGAGTTTGACAGCACTAATATAAAAATCTCTATGCTCTAGTCAGCTCTCTAGGGACTAAAAGTTGCAAAAATGTTGATCTGTACTTGTACAGGGAATGTCCTCATCTAGGAGTTCCCTAAATCAATGAAATCACAGTTCCAGTTTCAGTAGAGAACAAAAAGAAAGTAACTTAAAAGGAGAAAGACCTGTCAGCAGTAGAGACTAGGAAAGATTTGCTAGCTAAACTAATACTGAACCCTAACCAGAGCTTCTTTTCTTTTCCAGTATAGCTTTAGAATACTAATTATGGGAAAGAGTAAGATATTGGTGGACAGGCAGGGGGGAGAGGGAGATGGAAAATTATCATATTGTAGTTCCACTTGTTCTCATTTACTTTAGTCCCTCCTCTCTTACACCAAAATCTTACAAAGTTTTTTTTTTGTTTTTTTTTTTATTACCAAAAAGCTACATTATTAATACACCATCATAATCATTATTATTGCAATATACCTGGGATGGTATTATCTCTGGGATAAGATTTGGTTGGCTGCAGTCCTTCATTCTCAAAGAGGACAAAATGACATCACTAGGCTAGAGTCAAGTTACAGTGTGTCTGACTGTGGCTAATCAAACCAATACGGGCTCTGAATGTTCTGTAAGAGGACAGGCACAATGAGTCCCTGTGAACATTTTGGATGGATTCTCTAAATTTACACATCTCATGTTTCTTTTGAGCTGCTTTAATTCTGCTTTGCTCATAGCATACAGCACCTTCTCTGATGAGGGCATGCCACACTGAATGTTCCTATGCCAGTGTCTCCCAAGTCACACAATTACTTCCAAAGTGCTTAAGAGATACTTTGAGAGTGTCCTTGTATTGTATACCAAGAACACAGGAATAAGATTTAGTCTTTCCCCAAAAGTATTCTAATCTATGGTTATTAAATTCTACTTGACCTGAGTCATACACATACACACACACACAAACACACTGAAAGATACACAAAGAAACACACAGACAGACACACACAGAGTCACTTAAAGAATGAAGAAAGAATGGGAGTTCTCTCTAGTTTTCAGTCTTTTACAATGTCATTCCATTGACAGGAGTAGTCACACAACAAAATAAACCCAACAGCTTCATGGCATGAATATATAGGGATAGTTTAGAAACTTTCAAGAAATAGGCAAATTCTGTTATTACCGAATAAATCTAAAGGTGACAAAGGTAATTTCCCCCTACTAAGTTTAGAATAAACGTTAAGAAATCACAATACTCTCACTATGCTTTATATTACTGTGGGTAAATGATGTTTTAGACAATTTTAAAAATGCTATATGTAAATTAAACAACCCCAGTACATCATTATTGCTATGTTCCTGTATCTATGTCAAAAACAGAGGGAGCTGTGACCATCTCTATTAGGCCTTTAATTATGGGCCCAGTTGCAGACATGTTTTCTGACACTAGTTGGTTAGGTTCAGAAATGCTCATCAACAGACAGCCAACCACTAGGTAATGAATTTGACCATCTATCTATAAAGCTATAATCGGTCTGTGAGTTGCATCAGTGAATAAAAAATTACACCAATGAAAACACAGTACCTTTCAAGTATAAAAAAAAATTGCATCATGTGGGCTAAGGGACAACTATTTTAAAAAAACTCAAGAAAACCAAAGATGAAATTGACTTACCATATATATCTCCTTATTCAGGCCTAGATATTTTCCATTTCCACACCCAATATCTGCCACGATTGAGCCCTTTGGTAAAGCTTTCAAGAATGCCCCAATCTGGGGCCATGGGGTATGCCTTGTGCTGCTGAAGTGCTCTGCTATCTCCTCATAAACTTTATGGACATATTCCCGTTCCAGTTCTGAGGCTTCTTTGTCATTCTCTGGGAAGGAGGGGAAAGTTTCATTTTGATGACAACTCTGGCTGTCACAGACTGAAGGATAACCTGAATAAGATATAATAATACAAATAAATTTTTAAACTGATTTCCATGAAATTTCTTATTAATTTTTTTAAAGGGAAAAAAAAGGTAGTCTCTAATTCTTCTAGAAAAGAAAGTATTCATATGGAACAAAACCCTCAGTAACAGAGTAGTATGTATCCTGGCTGAATTTTTACTGTATGCAATTATCACTTCACTTTAATTCTCTTGGAAACTATGAACATCTGAGTTACCAAAGGTTAAAAGCCACCTGCATTACTAGAAACAAAAATGATACCAAAAAAAATTCTCTAAATCTGTACAATAACTTTCTAGAGGATGGCTTTGGGCTCAAAAGTAGAAATAAACTTATAAACCTAAAGAGAGGCTTGTTAAATACATCAATCTCACATCAGGAAGGTGTCAATGAAATATTTGCCCAACAAAACTTATCTCCAAATTAGACTCCTGGACAGTGAGGGATAATAAGGCTTTCTACTTTTCAGGATCTTCCAAAACAAACAACAAGTTATTAGGCATATAGTAGCAGCTTACTGAAGACTTGTTGATCAATAAGGAATTTTATGTTTTAGGTTCCCTTTAGAAAAATAAACAAAGAACTATTTTGGGCTTTACTGTTGTCAAGGTAATCTGTTACCTATAGAGATTTTAGATTTTTCCAAAGATATTTATTTACATTAATTCTGGGTGATGCAATAATAAGAACCTTTAACTCAAAAGTTATTTTAAAGACTCTCCTTGTGTTCTATGATTAAAGTTGGCTCATTCTGCTAGATGAACTAATTTGATTCTGTTTTATCATGCACAGAAATTAGAAAAATTTGTCATGTGCTATCTACAGTGGAAGTTCCCAGCACATTGAGTGCATCTCACTTTTACTATCATGACTAAATACAAACAGTCTGGTCTTGCTAAGCTTCGGTTTATCATTCAGTTTAATAGGCATTTCTACAGACATATCTTTTACCTACAAAATGGGGATAATATTACCTACTGCATTTTACCTGATGGTAAAATGAGATAATATTTGCAAAATACTGTATAGGTTATACAACATAAATGCCAATTATTACAGCATACTTCTTTTCCACTTTTCCAGGGCTCCAACTCAACTAACAATAAATCAGTGTTTATTTCCCTTAAGGGCAATCTACTATGTAGCAATATGTCACATTCAGCTCCCCTGTTGGGTTAATGGGAAGTAATTTTGAATCTTGACAACCAACAAATCTATGCTCAGACCAAAAACTGTGCAAAGAATACTCTGTTTTTATTCATTTTCCAGTGTAGCCCTTTCACTGTTCACTTGTATTTATAAAAGAGCCAGTAGAGCTGATTTTACAGTACAAAGATTACATACTTACTGCAGTCACAAGGTGTTCTCCTCACTTTTCTAAATGTAAATGAGGTTCGCACTCCTCTTTTATTTAATGTTAAGTTTCCAGCATCACTAGTGATAATTCCACTTTTCTGTCCCTCAGATGCCTGGATAACATCAAATTTTCTGGGTGTGATTCTTTTGGTAAAAAAAAAAAAGGGGGGGGGAGGTACAATGAATTGTTAACATTTTATCTTAATGAAATATTTCACATTAAATTAAAAGTACAAATGGGATAACATAAATTGAAATAAAGACACACTAATTAAGCATCTACTATGTACAAGATACCGAGAGAAACACTGTGAGAAAAAAAAAGAAGAAATGATCTTTGCCTACTATAAATTCACAATCGATAGTAGTTGAGGGTAGAAAATTTGCACATACAGAAACAATATACAGGGTGTCTCAAAAGTCTTAGTGCAGTTTTAGGCTTTAAAAACTTCAGAAGTATAAATACTATATGTAAATATATGCACTATTATATGATATATATAACAATAAAAATATAATAAATGCACAAAATATATTGTTTTTAATATTTAATATTTAAATTATTATTTAAATTAAGTAACTATTATTTAAAATATTATTAAATATTAAAATATTTAATCTATAAAGTAAAAATATAAATAAATACTTGAAAAGGTATTTATTTGAATTATTAAAATATTGATACTCATTATTAAAATTCAACATAAACACCATCTTGTGACATACACTGCTTGAGCAGATTTTAGGATTGCTGCCCAGTGACAGAAAGGATTGTACACCTAATTCTAAAAATCACCAAATGAACTAGGTTTTGATGCAAACATGAAAATTTTAATGGGTCCTCACAAGAAAAGACTAATAAAGAAAGATCAGGTGACCGAGGTGGTCAAATAAGAGGACTTCTTCTAGCAATCCATTGATCTAAGAAAGTGTCACCTAGAAACTATCACAATGCAATACATAACACCAGAGTGTCCCATTTTGTTAAAATTAAAAGTTTTAAATCATTACTTAGAATTCATAAAACCAATTAAGTATAAAATATATAGGGTGCTTAGAGAAACCTGGGATGGTCAGGGAAACTTCTATGCATATATGAGAGCTGAGTCAGGTCATGGACAACATACTAAGAGTTGGAAGAGTAGTAGGGAAACCAACCCAAGTGAGGGAAAGAATGTTTAAAACAAAATAAAATAGTAGAAGATGGAAGGTGAGAAGTATTTTCACAGAATGAGCAAAAACAGCTTAGCCAGAGAAGTAGAGATGCAGGGAGAGGCTAAAATGTAAGATTTCAGACCCTATGTCACAAACAATAAGGAATCACTGAAGGTTAGTCACTAGGAAAACGGCACATTGATAACTTGTTACTTGTAGGTCTTTGTAAGATATGTACAAAAGATGAAAACAACAGCAGGCAACCCGAGGACATACAAGCACAGCATGGCCCTCTAAGAAGAATGTCAGGGTATATTTTAAAACATGCTGCAGAAATTAGGAGGATCAAAGATGGGCTAGGTATTGTTCTGGGAAGACAGAATGACGATAATAGACAGAAGAAACAAAGCAGAGCTGTTCAACTCTTACACTGTTTTCCTTCCAAGGGAAATAATCTTTGTATATGAAAAAAAAGTAGCTAAAATGGAGTTGAAATTCAAAATAAGTAGGGAGATAATAAGGGAGTATTTAACTGCCTTTGATGAACTGAAGTCACTAGGCCTCAATAAATTTTATCATTTGTTGTTGTTCAATTATTTTCAGTTGTGTCTGACTCTTCATGACCCCATCTAGGGTCTTCCTGGCAAACACCACAGTGGTTTGCTGTTTCCTTCTCCAGTTCATTTTACAGATGAGGAAAATGAGGCAAACAGTGTTAAGTGAGGCCAGATTTCAACTCAGGAAGATAAGTCTTCCTGACTCCAGGTTCAGTACTCTATTCACTGTGTCACTTAGGTGCCCCATGATAGAGCACAAAAAGAATGAAAGATATGACTACTCAGCTACTGGTCTCTGAAGGATTGTGGAGAACAGAAGAGGTGTTACAAGCCTGAAAAAGGTAAATATCTTGATTTTTGAAAAAGGGGAATAGAAGGAATCAGCAAATTATAGACAAGTGAGCTTGATTTACTACTTCTAGAATATACTGCTATAGTGATCATTAATGAACATCTACAAAAAGGAATTGGTAATCTAAAAGAGCCAACAGGGTTTCCTCAATCAATCAACAATCATTTAATAAGCATCTACTACGTGCCAGGTACCATGCTAGGGATACAAATACAAAGAATGAAATCTTGCATCAAGGACAGGTCTTGTCAGGTGAACCAGATGGGTGGATCAGGAGGATGATGGAGATGTAGTTTATCTAGCAAAGCATTTCACAAAGTCATATATACTATTCAGGTAAGCAAGATGGAGAGATCAGGCTAAGTAGTAGAACAATCTGATTGATGGATTCACATCTGGTTGGATGGCTACTCCCCCAAAATAATGATTATTAATAGTTCCATGCCAGCTTGGAAACAGTACTTGGAAAGAGTAGAATGTTCCCAGAATCTCTACTTGGCCCTGTGCTGATATTTTATCCATGACTTGGACAGAGGCACAAGTGATAAGCTTATCAAACTGGCAAATGATATAAATTTAGCCCATCAGGCCCCTATACTGGGCTCTCTCCTTCTCCTCAGTGATTTGCTTAGTTCTGTTTTCAACCATCTTCTCTATGTACATAATGCCTTAAACCTACATATCTAGCCCTCATCTCTACTGAGTTCCATTTCAGAATCTCCAATTAATTTCTTAACAGCTTCACCTGGATGTCTCATAAGTATCTCTAACACAAAATGTCCAATCCATCCTCCTAATCTCTATTTCTGCCAAGGGCACTATTAATCTTCTAGTTACTCAGATTTAAAACCTGTAAGTCATCTTTGCCTTGCTGACTATCTCTAACTATCACATCTAACTAATTCCACCTCAATATGTCCCAGATTCTACCCCTTTCCTCTAATCACACCACACCACACCGCTCCTCACTACATCTTGCTTGGACTATTACAATCACTTCCTAATTGTTCTCTTCAAATCCACTGTTCCCCTTCTCCAAATCCTTCTCTATAAAGCCCCAAAGTTATATGTTCCTAAAACACAGGTCCAACCTACCACTCTCCTACTCATGAAGTTTCAGCAGTTGCCAAGTTTTTCAAATAAATGCTTTATTTCCAAAATACATGAGGAACTGATTCAAGCACCAATCCCCAAAATGAACAGGAATTTTTCAAAGAAAGAAATCCAAGTTATCAATAATCATAAGAAAAAGGCTCCAAAACACTAATAATTAGAAAAGTGAAAATTAAAGCAACAATGAGGTTCTTTCCACCTCACACTCATCAGATTAGCACAGTCAACAAAAAAAGGAAAATGATAAATGTTGGAGGGGATATAAGAAAATAAGTACACTGGTGAACTGTTAGTATAGTAGTGAACTGGTCCAGTCATTCTAGGAAGCAATTTGGGATTTTCCCCCCAAAGTTGCTAAATTGTGCATACATACCCTTTGACCCAGTGATACTAACTAAGCCTGTATACTCCAAAGAAATCAAAGAAAGAGGAAAAGAACACACATATATATATACATACATATATGCAATATATATACATATATATACAATGATACTGATAGCAGCTTTTTTTTTTATAGCAGCAAAAATATGAAACTAAGAAAGTGCCAATCAATTGGGGGATGATTGAACAAATTTTGGTATATGAAAGTAACAAAATACTAATGCACCATTGTGTTCATCCTTCATTGCAGAGGAAGACCATGTCATCAGAGAAATGATGACATGACTTGCACTTGACTTTGTTTTGAGTGAGGGAGGGCTGTTCAGGTCACCGGCATCACTTCTCCTCCAGAACCATCTGAATCCAGTGACCAGATATTCATCAGGATGACTGGAGATGACCCAGGATGCACTGGGAGACCTTGGGCCCTTTAGGCCAAGGTCTTTGCAGGTACTCATTTAGGGTGAGGTAACACCAATTCCTTGAATAGGCCTGTTTAAGAAGTAGCCAGGGCATGGCCCCTTTAGTGAGGCCAAGAAAAAGAAAGACATCAGGCTGGGAGGGAAACAGCAACAGCTACTATTGATAATCACTCTAAAGCTAGGAGGGTCCAGAAGAGCCCTTAGGCAAAGGCCCATTGGCATCTGAGCTTCAGAGTGCAGCAGGTTTAAGGTTTTGGGAGAGGACAAGACAGGAAAGGATGAAAGGAATGGTTTCAAAGGAAACAGGGAAGACATGTGAACTGACACAAAATGAAATGAGCAGAACCAGGAGAAAAGAAAAATTTTGTAACAGTTATACCAAAGGAGAACGAACTATCTTGGGAGAAAGTAGGGTCTGCTTCATGGGAGACTTTCAGGAAAAGCTTGCATGAGCATTTAGGTAGGTTGTGGAATGTATCATTGTTCAAAATAGGCTAGAGGGCCCTTAAGGTCCTGTTCAACTCAGATTCTGACAAAAGTGCTGCCTGAGAAAAATTAAACTGACAATGGTGTGTAAGATGAATTTTGTTACTCTTGTTCAGCCATTCAATTGCGTCTGACTATACATGACCTCACGAACTTTGTTCATGAAATTTCTTGGCAAAGATATTGGAGTGGTTTGCCATTTCCTTCTCCAGTGTGTCCCATTTTACAGAATAGGAACTGAGGCAAATAGTGGTCAAGTGACTT
Source organism: Notamacropus eugenii (assembly GCF_028372415.1). Taxonomy (NCBI): domain Eukaryota; kingdom Metazoa; phylum Chordata; class Mammalia; order Diprotodontia; family Macropodidae; genus Notamacropus; species Notamacropus eugenii. Next base: position 147,431,987 of record NC_092876.1, on the reverse strand, counting down.
GTCCAGGGTCATAACTAGGAAGCATCTAAGGGCGGATTAGAACTCAGATTTTCCTGACTCCAGGTCCAGTGCTCTATCTGCTGTGCCACCTAGCTGGCAATATTTTAATAGTATAGTTATACAGAAAATGTTCTTTTCGTTTTACAAAGGTTTTAACTGATAGAATTAATAAGTCAAGAAGGTAAGAAAAACAGATGTAATCAAGCTAAACAGAGCTAGACTCCCAAGGTTCTCAATTCCAAGTTTTTTACTAAACCACTAGGTCACATGGTCATGTTCCCTTTCAATAGCTCATCTACTATAAACTGTCAGGGCTAGAATTGCTCATTAAAAACTGAGCAATTATTCTGAAAATCAGACTGCTTTTAAACAGGTCAAATCAGTCAATCTTTAGAACCAATTCATAGTTTCTTTTAATTTTTGCAAAAATGGCAAAATGTGGCATTTAATGTCTCTGAGCAGGAAGCAGAGATCATAGCATGGTTCAGCTATATAAAGTCCTTACAAAGAAGCAAAGAACTTTCACACAGCAATCCACCCTTTAAAAATGGGTTGCAGCAGCTCTCATTTGGGTGCCTCACAACAAAATTATTCAGACAAAACTATTCATAAGCCAAGATAAGAAGGGATGAAAGTTCTTGCTTAACTCCACAGAATTACTTCCTGTGTTGTAGCAGACAAGTCACTTATTCACCCAAGACCCCAGGTTTTTCCTCTGTAATACAGTGAGCATTTCGAGCTCAGAATTTATGGGACAGGTTTATTGTCAACACTGATGGTTCAACACATACCCATGGGTCCAAAGGTATCTAGATTCTCCTGTCATCACCAGCAAACTCCGTTGAGGCAGCATAACTGACACCATGCAACCATTTGGGTGCTTAAAATCCATGACAATCTTAACGGAAAGACAAAAATATAACTATCAAACCTATGTGGAACAAGAATGAAAACATTACTCTCAATTTCTGAGCTAATATCAAATAAAATGGATACAGATATAAATATGCTCACCAAGGAAGGGTTGCTGTTACCTAAGGGTTCTTTTCTTCAAATACATATGTTTTTTTCAATTAACAAATCTTTCTTCTCACTACCTCTCATGAAAAAAGAAAAACAAAACCCTTGTAACTTATACCTAGTCAAATAAAATAAATATTTTGATAACTGCATTTCAACATAATTTCATTTGTAATTCAATGTATTTTGTCTGTGCATCTAAAAACGATTCTGAGAAAGGATCCATAACATTCGTTAGACTGCCAAAAGCATCTATGACTAAAAAAAGGTTAAGAACTCACACTTCATGATATTTTGCTTCGTGATCTCATTAGTTTCCATGGGTTCAACTATCACCTAATGCAGATGATTCTCAGATCTATAAATGCAGCCCTAATCTTTCTCCTGAGTTCTAGTCCTGTATCAACAACTACCTTTTGAACATCATAAGCCAGGTATCCATAGGCATCTCAAACTCAACATGCCCAAAATCTCTCCCCCAAAACTCTCCCTTCTTCCCATTTATCCTCTTACTGTCAAAAGCACCACCATATTCCCATCCAGGTTCGAAACCTCACTGTTATCCTTGACTTTTTACTTGCACTCATCATATGGGATGAGTGGCAGCTAGTGGCACAGTAGATGGAACACTGGTCCTTGAGTCAGAAAGACCTGAGTCCAACCTCAGACACTTACTAGACTCATTAGTCACTTAACCTTGTCTCTCACTTAGTCTTTGCTTGCCTCCTTTTCCACAAATATAAAAGATTGTTGTGAAGATCAAATGAGATATGTTTTTTACAAAAGAGCTTCACACAGTGCCTGGCACACAGTAGGCACTATATAAATGTTTACCTCATTCCTGTTTCTTTTTCCTATATGTCCAATCTTGTCTTTCTCCACTCGCACAGCCACCACCCTAGTATAGGGTCCTATCACATCTCATTTGGAGTAATTCAATAAGCTTTTAATTGGTCTTCTTGCCTCAGATCCCACTTCTACTCCTACCTCTAATCAATTCTCTCAGTAGCCAAAGTAATTTTCCTAAAACTCAAGTCTGACTATGTTAGTTTCTTAGTCAATAAATCTAGAGTCTCTCTATTATCTCCAGGATCAAATAAAAACTCCCTTTTGTATTTAAAGCCTCTCACAACCTAGCCCCTTCCTATCTTTCCAGTCTTTTTACACACTCTATGACCTAGCTACACTGACCTGCCTGTTGGTCCTCACACATGATACTCTCCATCCTCATCTAAGCCTCTTTGTTTCCTGGGTTTCCTTCAAGACTCAGCTCAAATCCTATCTTCTGCAAGTCTTTTCCTAGTAAACTCCTTCACTTCCAGAGCCTACCTTCTGAAGTTGTTTTCCATCTACTCGGCATAAATCTTTGATGTACAAAGCAATTCATATGCTGCCTCTCCCATTAGAATGTAACCTCCTGCCCACCTCCAGAGAAAAAACTGATGGAATCTGAATGTAGATTAGAAGTACACTTATTTTTAACTTTACTTTTGTTGGGTTTTTGTTTCTTTGTGTTTTCTTTTGCAACATGGCTAATATGGAAATATGTTTTATATGATTTCACATGTATAATCTATATAAAATTGCTTATCTTCTGGGGAGGGAAGATGGGAGGGAGAGAGAGACTTTGGAACTCAAAATTTTGAAAAATGAATGGCAAAAATTTTTTTACATGTAACTGGGGAGAAAAAACAAATAGGAGCTCCCTAAGGGCAGGAACAGTGTTTCTGCCTTTCTTCATATCCCTAGCATTTAGCACTGTGCCTAGTGTAGAGTAAGCACTTAAATAGTTGTTGCCTGACTGAACTGAATTAGTTGTATCATATAGGTTAATCATTTGTTAACTTGTGAGCCCCCACGCCTTTACTGTAGTTGTCAGTATGAAAAAATATCCAGCAAATCTGAGCTAGGAAATGAGAAGGGGTATAATTCACATGTATCTGTGAAATTTATGCACATTCTCTTTTCCTGGCAGACAGTAATGACTAATGAGGAAAATTCGGCTTAATAAATGATTAGAACTGAGAAGTTGAAACTTGACCCTAATTAAACTGTTCATAATTCTTCCCCTTTTAAAAATTCTGCCATTTATGATTATGAAAAACCAGCCAATTTTCATCCAATGTGGCCAAATGGTACAACAAAACACCAACTAAATACTGCCTATGTACTGCAAGATCTTGGGAAATACTGTTGGTTCCTCATTAAAACAATATTTCTCGAGCACCCATTGTGTCCAGTAGACTCTGCTAATTGCCAAACATAATCTGTTGACCTAATATTCTGGATCAAAATATCAGTTTAATAATAGAAGGGGGGTGGAGTGGAGCCAGCACTCCATATTTCCAAGTTTGGGGCTATACTTTTCAAAAATTCTGAAAATAATATGGAAATCCTCCTGTTTCTACCTTCTAACACTTTTCTTAAATAAATGTCTCATTTTTTCTTGAGAAAAACACTAAAAAGGTTCAAATAGAGTCTTTCCAAGTAGACTCCTAACTGAACAATCCTAGTTGTTACAGTTTTTAAAAAAGGGAATAAAGCATATAGCTTTTTTAATTCACTAAAGATTCACAATCAATAGTGCTACTCTGCCACAACTGAATCGATCTACCTCATGACAGCTTTGTTCCACAGTAGCTATTCCCAATTACTCTTTTAGCTTTTCACCAATTTTCTTTATTTTCTCAGGTGGCAGAGTCAATAAAGATCAAATTGCCAGCTACCCTTGGCACACCATAGGGATTATGCTCAGTAATAAAAATGCTAGACATTTTGATCCCATGTAACCTTTACACTATTTGTACTTATAGAAGATATACACCCAAGATGGTGAGGGCTGGAAATCCCAATCTCTGGTTTCATCTTGCTTATAATGTCCCTAAGATGGCAGAACACATGAAGCAATATACAGATCTCCAGGTTGACTAAGCATCCAAATGAAGCTCATACTGCCACTGGGAGTGATACAATACACAATCCAATCACAAGAAAAGAATACAAAGGGCAAACATTCTTTTGTTTCTACTTAGATTTAGGCTGACGTGAATAACCTTTTGAGAGCAACAGAAAAAAAAATCTAAACAACAAGCTGACAATGAAAGAAATACTGTGATTCAGTTAAAGGGGTAAACCATGAGAGAGCATGGAAGTTTCTTTACCAAGGTGACCTGGAGAAAGTAAGTATCCCTCAATTAACAGAATGGTGAAAATGCAGATATGCCAAGTGTGAATCTTCCAAGGTTATACTAAATTGAACTCTCCTTTCCTAACTTCATTTGAACCAAATATAATAAAAGCTTTTTTTCTAAAATAGTGTCATTCATCTCAAAGAATTCATAGTATTACTGATATAGAACTGGTAGGGAACCCAGAGGTCATCTAGTCCCCTACAGTGATTTTACAGATGAGATTGAGTAATTTTCCCAAGATTTCATAGATGGCCTTCTACTATTTAATAATGGCTGAACTGGAATGTGAAGTCAGGTCATTTGACTCCAAATCCTTTCTGTTGTACTATACTGTCTCCCAATGGTAGGTGCTCAATAAAAGCTTATTGAAATACACACACACACACGCACACACACACACAAGGAAAAAAAATGCATATTAGAGAAAGAATAAGTATTTAGAGACTTCTGAAGTATCTATATAGAAATATGCACATTAACATTTATTGTCTTTTCTCTAAAGACTCAGAATAATAGATTCCAGGGTTGGAAAGGATCCTAACTTAGTACTATCCCTTCATTTTGTGCCCTGGTCAAAGTCTTTTAAGAAAAATAAATATATATAATGAAATAAAACTACTCTTAAAAAGTTTCTATTAATACATTTTTCCTTAGTAATACATTACAGTTTTGAGGTCCCCAACCATATTGGTCAATTTTTCCTTTGCAAGAAGTTTTTCCTGTTAAGTTCTTAAAGCAATTCCTTGAGAGTTTTTTAGAATAATGAATGTGGTTATCTGCTTGATCACAAAAGGGGGAGCCTCCAGAGACAGCTTGCTAAATGAACAGTAGCAAAAGTGAGAGGTAAGGCAACCAATTTGAATAGAGCAAAGGCACTAAATGCAAATTAGCTCAAGATGTTTTAGTGCAGGAGTATTTTAACTTGGGGGTTCATTAACTTCAGTTTTTTAAAAAACACATCTTGATCACTGTATTTCAGTATGATAGATTTCATTTATAACCCAATTTATTCTTTTTTTCTTCATTTAAAAAATATTATTCTGAGAAAGGGTTTGTAGGTTTTGCCAAGCAGCAAGCGCTGGGAGGAGGACTGGAGCAGTCCTGGGTGGGGAGGAAATCCCCAGTGGCAGTAGTGGTGGTTTGCAGATCCTTCAACTCACAGGTGCCAAAGGTCACTGAGAGGGTTTCTTCAGCTGGCTGAGGAAGGGAGCAGGGTCTTCCCATAGCTCTGGCCTCAGGTGGCTGTGGCAGAGGCCATGCAGGTGGCTGTGGCAAAGGCTATGTAGGTGGCAGCACCTCACACAGCAGCCTGGTTCCATTGTTGGATCATAAAACCCCTGGAGGAATTGAGCAGCTGATCTTTATCTCACACTGAAAGGTGGCCCTGCCCCTGCCAAAAACCCCTGGGGGAATTGAGCAGCTTATCTTAATCTCAGCCCCCAGTGATGGCTTGGTGGAACTGAAGCCCAGGTGGTTGTAGAGAGGAAACTCTACTACTCACAGATTCTTGGCACAAGAGTTTCTTGTTTCTCCCAGACCAGTGTACATGCTTGATTGTGCTACCTTGGAGGAACTGAGATCTTACAGATCCCCAGAGTATACCCTACTGTTGACAAAGAACCCAAAAGTCAAGTAACTGGTTGGGAAAATGCCCAAAAAAGGGGAAAAAAATAAGACTACAGAAGGTTACTTTCCTGGTGAACATCTGTTCCTTTGGATAAGGAAGAACAATGCTTACCACCAGGGAAAGACACAAAAGTCAAGGCTTCTGTATCCCAAACATCCAAAAAATATATGCAATGGTCTCAGGCCACGGAAGAGCTCAAAAAAGATTTTGAAAATCAAGTAAGAGAGGTGGAGGAAAAATTAGAAAGAGAAATGAGAGAGATGCAAGTAAATGATGAAAAGCGAGTCAACAACTTGCTAACAGAGACCCAAAAAATGCTGAAGAAAATAACACCTTTAAAAATAGGCTAACTCAATTGGCAAAAGAGGTTCAAAAAGCCAATGAGGAGAAGAATGCTTTAAAAAGCAGAATTTGCCAAGTGGAAAAGGAGGTTCAAAAGCTCACTGAAGAAAATAGTTCTTTCAAAATTAGAATGGAACAGATGAAGGCTAATGACTTTATGAGAAACCAAGAAATCACAAAACAAAACCAAAAGAAGGAAAAAATGGAAGATAATGTGAAACATCTCACTGGAAAAACAACTGACCTGGAAAATAGATGCAGGAAAGACAATTTTAAAATTATGGGACCACCTGAAAGCCATGACCAAAAAAAGAGCCTAGACATGATTTTTCATGAAATTATCAAGGAAAACTGCCCTAATATTCTAGAACCAGAGGGCAAAATAAATATTGAAAGAATCCACCAATCACCTCCTGAAAGAGATCCAAAAAGAGAAACTCCTAGGAACATCATAGCCAAATTCCAGAGTTCCCAGGTCAAGGAGAAAATATTGCAAGCAGCTAGGAAGAAACAATTTGAGTATTGTGGAAATACAATCAGGATAACACAAGATCTAGAAGCCTCTACATTAAGGGATCAAAGGGCATGGAATAGGATATTCCAAAAGTCAAAGGAACTAGGACTAAAACCAAGAAACACCTACCCAGCAAAACTAAGTATAATACTTCAGGGGAAAAAAATGATCTTTCAATGAAATAGAGGACTTTCAAGCATTCTTGATGAAAAGACCAGAGCTGAAAAGAAAATGTGACTTTCAAATACAAGAATCAAGAGAAGCATGAAAAGGTAAACAGGAAAGAAAAATCATAAGGGACTTACTAAAGTTGAACTGTTTACATTCCTACATGGAAAGATAATATTTGTAACTCTTGAAACTTTTTTCAGCATCTGGGTAGTTGGTGGGATTACACACACACACACACAAACACACACATACACACACATACACACACACACATACACACACACAGCACAGGATGAGTTGAATAGGAAGGGATCATATCTAAAAAAATGAAATTAAGGGGTGAGAGAGGAATATATTGGGAGGAGAAAGGGAGAAATGGAATGGGGCAAATTATCTCTCACAAAAAAGGCAAGAAAAAGACTTTTCAATGGAGGGGAAAAAGGGGGAAGGTGAGAGGAAAAACGTGACGCTTACTCTCATCACATTTGACTCAAGGAAGGAATAAAATGCACACTCATTTTGGTATGAAAACCTATCTTACATACAGGAAAGTGGGGGAGAAGCAGGGTGAGGGGGATGATGGAAAGGAGGGCAGTGGGAGGAGGGAACAATTAGAAGTCAACACTCTTGGGGAAGGACAAGGTCAAAAGAGAGAATAGAAGTAATGGGGGACAGGAGAGAATGGAGGGAAATATAGTTAGTCTTGCACAACATGACTGTTATGCAAATCATTTGCAAAAAACTACACATATATAGCCTATATTGAATTGCTTGCCTTCCCAATGGGGATGGGTGGGGAGGGAGGAAGGAAGAGAAGTTGGAATTCAAAGTTTTAGGAACAACTGTTGAGTATTGTTCTTGCATATAACTGGGAAACAAGAAATACAGGTAATGGGGTATAGAAATTTATCTTGTCCTACAGGACAAAAGAGAAGATGGGGATAAGGGACGGGAGGGATGTTAGAAGGGTGGGGAGACTAGTGGTAGAGATAATTAGAATGCTCGGCACTTTGGGGTGGGGGGGAGGGGAGAGATGAGGAGAAAACTTGGAAATCAAAATTTTGTGGAAATGAAGGTTGAAAATTTAAAATAAATAAATTTTTAAAAACTGCAAAGAACAAGGAGAGTAACTACTATAAGTTGCACATCTCCAACTAAACGAAGCTATATGCTTCTTGAAGACAGCTACCAAGTATTATACACCAGAGCAGAACCGTTGAGGGCAGAGGTGACATCAGTCAAACTCAACTGCTTTTCTAATTTTCCTTCTGTTCCTTAAATATATCTATGGAGACATAATTCTGGACTCTACAGTTCTGCTACACAGTGAATCATTATCCACAATTCTAACAAAAGACACAAGAATCAGCACTCAAAAAGAAATCACACAAAATACAACCAACTGCTCTATTTTAGTGACCTCACTGTGAAAAAAGATCTCTTGGCAGATCGCTGACTGGATAAAGGAAGCTCTATTCTTTTTTTTTTTTTTTTTGCTCAGTGGAGGGAGCTAGCTTACAACCCATACAAACAAGAACAACAAAAACCCACCATCATAGCTGGAGGTAGAAAAATGTTTTTTTCAGTACTGAGTTCTGCTTATAAAAAGAGCAATTTGGGCTTCTAGGAAGTCTATAAATATGCAAAAATGACATCAAAGCAAAGAAACTTTAAGAAATGAGATTTGGAAGAAAAAAGTCTAACAATCTTTTTTAAAATCACGATTACCCAAGATGGGTTCTGGTAAGAGGTATTCTTCCTTATTTAGGGTCTATGAGCCAGTGACTTTAATTAGGACTAATATAGCCAAAACATGTGATGTTTTGGCAGCTATGCTACACTGCTGAATTATAGGTGAACAAACTCATTTAAAAGTAGATTTAGTTCACCCAAAAGGCATCCTTACCAGTCTTTCACAGCTTGTTTTGCAAATGTAACGTCTAGCCAAGATGGAAGCTTAAATATGGAGAAATTAAGAAAAAATAATTTAGGAACAAAAAGGAACATGGATGGTATAGAGGAATGCTCCAACTTCATCATTCAACTGAAAGTACTCTGTCCAAAGTAACCAACAATCACTTAATTGATAAATCTAATGACTTTTGCTCAGTCCAAATACTTCTTGGTCCACTTTTGAAAGGGTTGACTGCCTTCTACTTCTGGAGGGTCTCCCTTCTCTGCATTTACATGACACTCCTCTCTCCTGGTTTATCTCCTACCTTTCTAACTCTTACTTCTCAGTCTCTTTTCTAGCTCATCATCTATATTATGTCACTTGACTGTGAATGGTCCCCAAGGTCCTAATCTACAGCCTCTTCTCTTCTCCTTCTCTCATCTTCCATAGCTTTAAAAATCACCTCTATGCAGATGACTCCCAGATCTACTTGTCCATCCTCAGTCTCTCCCCTATGCTTCAATTCTACATCACTAATTGACTACTGTGTATTTCAAACTGGTGTCTTATATACATCTGAAACTCAATATGTCCAAAATGGAAATCGTGATATTTTCCCCTAAACCTTCCCCTCTTCCAAACTTCTTTATTTCTATTCAAGTCATTCTTTCAGCCTCTGGGGTTCAAAATCTCAAAATTATATTTTACAACTCATTCTTCTTCACCCCAAATATCCAGTCAGTTGTCTATTCTTGTAATTTCTATCTTCACATCTCTTGCATCCAACCCCTCTCCATCTACTACCTCAGTTCAGGCCATCTCTTACCTAGATTATAGCAATAACCTGCTCATTTATCAACCTGACTCAAGTGTCTCCCCTCCAGGCCTTACTACCCACTGCTGCCAAAGTGATTTTTATGAAGTAAAAGATCTGACTATGTGTCTCTCCCACTCAGTCAACTCCAGTGGTTTCCTGTCATGTCTAAGATAAAATATACCATCCTTTTTTTAGCTTTTAAAGCCCCTGCACCACCTGGCTCCAGTCTAGCTTTCCAGTCTCATTTTACATTTTGCCATACTCCCCTTCCCACACTTGGTGATCCAATCAAAATGGTTTTCTCTCTGTTACACACACACACACACACACACATGAACACACACAAGGACACACATGTGTATACAATCCATCTTTAGTCTCTGTTCCTTTTCACTGGCTGTCCTATGTGCCTTACCTCCATCCCAGATTCCTCTCTTGGTTTAGAATGAAGCTCTTTACCATCTTCTGCAAGAGGCCTTTCCTCATTTCACAGCTTCTGATACTCTCTCTTCCTCCCTCCCAAATTACCCTGTACTAACTACCTTGTATATGTTTGCATTTATTAACTTTACATTTATGCTATTTGTAGCTTAAATGTTATGTTGGCTCCCCCATCAGTAACTGTCCCCTTAATAATAATAGGTAGACTTTATACAGTCTTTTATATATATTACCTCAACTCATCATTGAAAGTAGGGATGTCACTATTTAAACTCCTACCTCCAACAGAAGAGGTGCTTAATGATTACTTATTGATAGATTGCCTCCTTTGATCTTTATCTTATCCAAACACTCTCTACCATGCTTTCTTCCTCTGGTTTCTGAATTTCTTCATATGAGTACATTCTGCTCTACTCTCTCCCATGCCCCTTCTATACCCTTCCAGTCACATTCCAGTTGTGGGGTTGATCCTACCAAGTCTCAGTACTACCTATAAGGCCAAATTTGCCACCGATTTACCTTGCTTTTTTTCTATAGTATTTATGGACATCTGTAGCGTTTACTGTTGGCTACTTTCTTGGATTTTGTCTCTCTTTTGTCCCTCTACTTCAGATCTCATGGATCTCTAACACTGCAGACCTAATAATCTGTGAATCTATGAATTTAATTTGACTCTGCAGATAGAGGAGATGAGGTTAGTTTGAAAAAATTCTCTATAGTCTATACTACTAAGGCTGCTGCTCCCACTACTAGCTAACTCTATATATAATCTACTATGTGCCAGGCAATGTGCCAAGTGCTTTTACAAATATTATCTCATCTGATCCTCACAACAACCCTGGGAGTTAGGTGCTATTATTTTATCCCCATTTTACAGCTGAAAAAAACTGAGGCAAACAGAGGGCAAGTGATGCTCAAGGTCACACAGCTAATGTCTGAAGTCATTTTTGAACTCAGGTCTTTCATCCTTCAAGTACAGCATACTTTCCATTGCAATGATTACCACCTACTTAAATGAGAACTGGCTTTAGGGTAGTCTGGGTAGATCCCAACTACGTCTACAATAGAAAAAAACTATAGAGTAAAATAGTATCATCATGAAAGGTTCCCAAGAATGAAATTCTTACAGCATAATCATGAATGATCTTGATAAGTAAAAAAAAAGATAGAGAGGCATCTAAGATACCTGGGTAGGGATGGATGAGGAGAAAAACCAGATTCATAATGGTTTAAAGGTTTATGGGAAATAGGCAGAAGAAATGTATATTGATTACTCTCTAGAAAAGTCTGATGGTGAGGGAAAGAAATCTCAAAGGGGACAACAGAGTTGAAAGAAAGATTTTTATTCTGTTTTGGGAATGAGGAGACCTAAGCATATTTGTAAGCTAAGGGCTATGAAGAAGGGTGGAGAAGGAGAAGTTAAAGCTTCATGACAGAATAATAACAAAGATAAAGTTCTCAAACTTTTTGGTCTCAGGACCCCTTTACACTCTTAAAAATTACTGAAGACCCTCCAAAGAACTTTTGTTTATATGGATTACATCTATTGAGATTTACCATATTAGAAATCAAAACATCTTAGTATTATTATGAAAACAGTTTTGATCTTGATGACCTCCTGAAATCCCAGGGGTTTATGGACCACACACTGAGAACTGCCAAGGAAGAGGAAAGGAATGAGACTGAGGGCACAATTAAAGGAATTAGCCTTGGCAAAGAGGATGGACACATTTTCTTGAGAAAAAAATAGTAAAGGATGACATGGGTAGTTAAAAAAAGAGAAATTCTGAGTAAGTAGGAACGGAAGTTAAAGAAGACCACTTAAGATTCAGACGATCTCAGTCAAGTAGGTGGTAAGGTTATCTGAGAATGAAAGAGGGGAAAAGGACTGGAAAAAACCACTGTGGGAAATGCAATAGTAAGTCAACAAGAGACGATAGAAAGACTGCTGAAGAGTGCTAAGGGCCCAGCTGGGGTTACAGCATGACTTTAAAATGGATGAGATCAGTATGGCTTGGTCACTTTCTCTAGTGATACTCAGCAGTTCTCAAGGAGAAGCTGAAATAACATATAGATGGAAGTCAAGTTGGGAATAGCAGGTCAAGAAAGCAGGGAATTCCTGGGTGATAGTACCTGCTGAGATAACTACACAGAGGGAGGAAGAGAAGCAGCTGTGGCCCCGAACAGCCATGACTGATGAATGACTGAGGGAATTTCAAGGTGTCAAGGTCCTAAGCGCATGAAAAATTAGTTCAGTAAACCTGAAGGAAGTTGAAGAGGTTGAAAGATACAGGAAATCATTGTCAAAAAAGCAAATGATGAGTTAATGAAAGGAAGTATAAAATTACCATAGTATTAGTAAGCTTCATTTTACCTCTGACCCTATCTTTTAAAAAATAAAATCTATTATCTCCATCACAGGCTTCTCAATGTTATTTTTTTCTAAATGTTAAAACAAGGTTTTAACCTGAAGCTCTCTAGTTCTTTTGGAAAACTGAACCCAATGTGTGCTTCCAGAGCCACCAAATGGATATGGTGAATATGACAATAGATTTTTATTTCTTCAACTAAAATCTGTGGCTTCTTCATTTCTGACTAAAATTACATAAAAGGAAAAAAAGACAAAAACTAAAAAAGTATAAAATTCTGTCAGCATCATCACCAGATTTACCCATAAAGTATCCATACCTGTAATAGTATTATATTAAATGCCATTTAAAGATAAACATAAATAAACAACTAGGAAGGACACAAGGGTAATCTTCACAACAACAATCAGTTCCTGAATAAACAGGAGTTGCATATTTATAAATTTACATATTATAAATCATTATTTCAGAGAAGCAGTATTGCTTAGTGGATAGGAGTTTGCTTGGGAATCAGGAACCAGTGTGAACTAGTTTTAAATCCTCTCTCTGATGTATGCTGGATGTATGGCTTGGGGTAAGTCACTTAACCTTTCATTGCCTCAGACACCTCTTTAAGACCAGACATCAGAAAAAAGACGCCAACCTGCATTGGTAGCAGAGGGAGTTTCCTGACCCAGGAGTTTCATATAACAGTGAAATCACAGGTCTTATCCCTATCCCTACAAGCATTATTAATATGAGCAAGAGTTCTGTGCCGTAGAAAATGCAGATACAAACAGATGAAATGCAATGGTTGTAAACACCTGACTTCAGTTAATAAAAAGAAAACTTCATAGAAAAGGTAAGATTTACAAAGGTTCTTAGAAAATTAAAGAGAACTTGTTAAGTTGAGAATAGAAAAGTGATACTGACGCAGTGATTCTATGCCCAAAGAAAGGCACAGGGGTTGGGCCAATAGGTTCTGACTATCAAGAAGGTAAAGAGATTGTATTGAAGGCTCAGCTCAAACAGCACTTTCTGGAAAAAGGCTTCTGGATTGCATCAAATGAAAGCAACCTTTCTCATCCTGGAACTTAAACAGCACTTATCACAGTACTAGTGATATGGTATCTGTATTATCCTAAATTGTAGCTATAGACTGTATACTCTTAGAAGCTGAAGATTATTCTTTTTCCCTTACTGCCTAAGCACACAGAGTCGTACACTCAATACATATTTGTTGAATGTCTGACTTAGTAAACACTGCTTTTTTTACAATTTTTTCCAGGTAAAGAAGAAAATCAAAATATAAGTCCACAGGATTTTATCTGTCACTGTATGAATTATATCAGCAGGATATATTAAAAGATCTGTAAGGGACAACAAAGACCAGATTAAGAATTAGGAAAATTGAGTTCAAGCCCTGGTTCTTCTGCTAATTTGCTAATTAGGCAAAGCATTCACTTATCATGAACAGAATTTAATGAGATATTTTCTAAGGTTTCTTACATCTTTAGGCTTCTCTGATTTCTCTATGCCCACGGTTTGCCTGGGTCACAAACACTGATTTAGTCATACTGTTGTCAATCACACATAGTTTTCAGTCACATACACTGTTTGCAGACACACATACAGTTTTCAGTCACATTGTTTTCAGTTTCACATATACTGTTTTCAATCACAGACACAGTTTCCCGTCACACACACTGTTTTTGGTTATGGCACTCTTGGTTCTTCTCCATGAGGACAGGCAAGCTTGGGTTTGAGTTTTAAATTCCCAAAGTCTAGCACGGTGACTATCACATAATAAATACTCAGTAGATTTTTGTTCACTGGAATTGCTTAAGTGAATTTAGAGATGCACAAAGAAAACTGTGGGGAACCTGACTCAAGCAATCCACCAGAGAGAGGCTCAACAGGATTGTAAGCTCCTGACATACTTCATCCAGAGGCAATTCTCCCTATTCCTTAACGCAATGTCAAAAAGCAAAACGAGTACAAGAGAAAGAAGCCCAGATCGAGCATCAGAAGCCCTGGTTTGAGCATCAGCTCTCTCATTTAAAAGAGAGTTAATAATATTTGTACTGTCTTTCTTAGCATTATTGTGAGAAAGGCACTGTCAACTGTAATAGGCTCTATAAATGTAATTGAAAGCATTACAGGGGTTAGGAATCTGTGGCCTCAATGCCACATGTGGCCCTCTAGTTTTTCAAGTGTGGCCCTTTGACCGAATCCAGTTCCATCAAAGGGCCTCATTTGAGGGCACAGAGGAGCACATGTGGCTTTGAGGAGGCAGGTTCCCCCACCCCTGTGAAGTATTTGTCTCAGTTAGGGAAAGTCTAAGAAGATACATGATCTCTGACTTTAAGTATCTGAGAGGCTGTCACACAAAAGGATTAGTCATATAACCTATCCATTGTTTGGGGATGAAGAAACTGAAGTAAAACATTGTTGGTATGTTATATAATCTTCTCCAAGTACCTAGGACAGAATCAGTACCCAAGGTACTTACACTAAAAATGACTGACAAACATGGTACCATTTCAGAGAGGGAGCAAGACTGAAGTATCCAGGTTCAGAAATCTTCAACTAAGTACTAAGGCAGAATATCAGCACACAAATTATCTATACAAAAATAAGCGATAAATGCATGATAACTGTTCATTCTTCTTTTGCAGGTTAGCTCTCCCTTTCTGCTCCTTTTTGGGAGGCTGGGTTCTCTTACACAGATTCATGTCCAACATCCATTAGAGCAGCATTGTTTTGTGTACTAAGTGTAGACAAGCCTGTCTGCACTAAAAATTAAGAGACATGGGAAATAGTCCTCTATAAACCAAAATATATAAAAGTGTTATATAAAATGCATTTGCTAATTACCTCTGCTCCCAAACTGAGAGAGATGATCTCATTCTCAAAAGCAGAATGGGTGTCAATGTGAGGAGGAATTCCTGAAACAGAATTAGTTAGATCATTTTTCTTCCTTTTTAAAAATTTACACACACACACACACACACACACACACACACACACACACACACACTCTAGACATAGGCTTCTACACATGTTGAATAAATACTTGTTGACTGATTAATCAATTATATTTAATATAATAAAAAGCTCAAGCAATAACAAGAAAAGTATTATAATTTGAACTAAAAGGGATAGGCAAGGTAAATACAATTTTCCTTCTTGGAACTAAACAAAGTGGGTTGTCCTATATCTTAAGATTCAGGAAAAATTCTACTGTGCCCCAGTTCAGCTCATCAGACACTGAGTGGCCTACTGCAGCCCAAGATAAAGCTGGAGGGGAGAAAGAGTGGCCAGGATTCAGAAAGATTTCAACTGCTGAAACATCAATGCCATTTTATCACAAAAGCCATTTCCTGAAAGCAATGGATTTTAACCAGGTGTGAACACAACCTAAATCATAGATAAAACCAAATCTAAGGAGACCCGTGACTGAAGGTATGGCTTTCTCCTCTGTTTACTCACTCTCTATATATCAATTAACTGCCTGAGCATTTGTTTTCTCTGCCCACAGGAGGGGAAATTTTTTAAAAGCATTTGAGATAGTCTTTCCCTTCAAGGAGTTTATATATTCCTTACAAGACACTGACACACTCCAAATACCAGGGGAGAGTGTTGCCAGATTAGGTGAGATCAATCAAGGCCACAGTGTCAAACTCAAACGCAGGAAGCATACTGATTTAGAAAACTACAAATTAATAGCTATATCGTATTGTATTTTTATTTTGCTAAATATTTTCTAATTACATTTTAATCCAGTTCAAGTTACACTCCCAGAGTTTCTGCCTGGCCCCAAAGTTTGACGACTCTAACTTGGGGATTTCCTGTGTGAGTCTCTGAACCTAAATTTGCTCTTTACAGAGGTTCTGGTGTGGGAAGAAGAGCAAAGCCATCTGACAATACTGCCAAATCTTCTCATAATCGTTCATCATTATATCCCTGCCTCCCACTGTTGTTCATTTCTCTTTTGGGTTCATCTTTTTCAGTTAATTATTCACTTATTCCTTTTCTCACATTTTAGGTATTTTTTTTTTATTTCTCTAATGGAAACAGTTCCATTAAAAGAGTTCCAGACATCTATTTTTAATATGATTGCCAATATTTTAAATAAAAGTTCCACACAGCTTCTAGACTATTTCTATTGGACCAAGGTCAAGCAGAAGCAATTAATAAAGGTGAAACAGTAATAATTTATGAGGCAAATATGATAAAAAAAAAAACAACAAGTAGTATTAACAGGACATTATATTCTTTATGGTTATTTCCTTTACTTCATTTCTTTGGAATTTTCAGAAGAAGAAGTACTCACCCTGCCCAGGTTCATACTGATTTACTGTCAATTGATCAGGGATGTATTTAATGTGTCCTTCTTTTAAACATTTCTCTAAAATACTGTTACAAATATCAGGAAGACCTGCAGTTAAAATTATAAGCATAAAACATTAGATTAGAAAAACATTTACTAAATATTTCTGATGTAAGTACAAAAATCAAAGCCAGTCTAAAAAATACAGGTATATTTTACTCTAAATCTAAATCAAGCTCCATAACCATATGACAACAAAGAAATCCAAAACACAAACTACTCATACCTGAAACAAATATCAAATATTTTTAAATTTTATAAATTTTTAAGTTGCTGCCCAAGATTTTTAAGCAAAATTCAGGAATTACTAATAATTTTTGCATTTTATAAAAGAACAAGTCCCCTGTTGTGACGAAATAATAGATCTAACCACAACATAACTTTAAAAAATCTAGTAATACATTTTGGGGGTCTAGAACTATAGTTTCATTGCTGTGGAATTTCTCTCCACCAGTGCAGATTATAATTTATAATCTTAGAGGACTGTCTGGGGCATTGAGAGGTTGTCCAGAGTCACTTGGTCAGTATGTATCAAGGGCGGAACTTGAGTCTGGGTTTTCTTGACTCCAAGGCCATTTCTCTTTTTGCAACTTCAAGGTGACTCTCTAATATAATTACATTTTATTTATTATTCATAATGTTATTTTATTAAATAAAACCCTAAAAATTCAAAAATATTGCAATAAAAATAAAGTTCTGGTGCAAGGTATTTCTTTTGTTACCAAATCAATATACCAATCATTCTTCGGGGTTGGGAAAAAACCAAAGGCAGATGATTTCAATTCGTAAAACTTGTCTCTTAGTTTTTTTTTTCCTCTCAATTTTGAAGAATTTTATATACAGTTGAAGAAAGTATCCGAAACACATGGAATCACAAAATTTGAGAAGTGGAAGATAGTCCAAACCTGTCATTTGAAAAATGAAGACGATAAAGTCCAGAGTAAAGTGACTCACCAATGTCACGTGGCTACCAACAGCAAATCTTGTGGAACCAGAACCCAGTTGCCTGAGTCCTGAAGGGTCAGTATTCTTTGGGGTCTATTATGCTGCTTCGTCCTTTCTTGAATCCCACTTAAATAATATGCACAGCCTATAGCATTGTAGGATCAGAGACTTAAAGATCATCTAGTTCAATCCTCTGATTTTCTAGGTGAGAAAACTGAGGCTCAGAGAGATCAAGTGATTTCATTTTCCATCAGATCCTGCTCCTGTGAACTTCTCCATCATGCCGACATCTCTTAGTGAGCCCGAGCCATGTACCTTCTTCTACTCCAAACCAACAAAATCTACATTTACTAAGTGCCTACTGTGTACCAGGCACAGTGCTAGGTACTGGGAATACAATTAGTGACAAATGAGGGTTAAGTGACTTGCCCAGGGTCACATAGCTACTGTTTGAGGCTGGATTTGAACTGAGGTCCTGAAGGGGAAAGATTGTCTTTCTTTTTGTTTATTCTCAGTGCTAGCACAGCATCTGGCACATAGAAAGCACTTAATAAACATTTGTTGACCAGGTGGTTTACTGACTTGCCCATGGTTGTAAAACACAAGGGGAAGGATTTGAATGTAGGTCTGACTCCACATCCAACACTCTATCTACTATGTCTTACAATTATTTCAATTATAAACTATACTGAACATCTTCAGTTTGGGGCTTTAATGAGGTGATTCTTGAGTTTTCATTCAAAATCTCTGGTCACATCACACACAACCAAACGGCACCAACTTTATTTCACCGTGGCCAGGAGTAGTCAATTTCCAGTTATTTGCAAAGCCTCTCATAAAAAAAATTAACTAGCATCCCCTCAACTAGGATGCAGTTATTAGAGGAGACCTCATTTCCTATAGAGTATATTATAATTGAAATGCAGTACCAATAACTACTAACAATATCTTACCTCCAGGTAATGGCTTATTCTTATCGACATTGTTGTTATCATAGCGAAATTCATACCCATAATGCTTTACTTTTCTATGTTTTAAAGATTTCTGAGCTGCATAAAAGAGAAAAAGAAAAAGAAAAGAAGTGATTTCTTTGGGGAAAAAATACTTAGCCTTCTTCGTATGTTTCAAAATTGGGGATTTCCTGTGAGTCTCTGAACCTAAATTTGTGCAAGAATTTGTAGAGGAAGCTGTAGTATTTACAAACAACTCCCTCTGCTGACGAATTCAACAAAATTAACCAAATACTCTGCTTTTGCACCCAGTGCTCCTTCAAGTCTAAAACTATAACAATTAAGATTTCACCGAATGGGTAGTTTAAATACTATCCTGCCCCTCACACTGCTACTAATGAACTGGAGAGTTTTAAATCTGAGAGAGTACTCAGAGCATTATAGATTTAAAGAGACTGCACTAGGTTCTTAAAACTGAAAAAAGAGTTTGAAATATCTAACTATGAGAAATGATGAGAAAATAGTCTTCCTAGTTCTTATGGGAAATCTGCACCATGGCAGCAAAATATTATTAGTATAATTTGCTTAACTCTGGGAAAAAAAATACATATACCAAGAATAACTCAGAATTGAGTTATGAAAGAACAGAAGCCCTTAGAGAAGTCTGCTATTAGCTGGAAGTCCTTCTTTACTAGAGCTCCTGCCTGGGACTTCTTTTATGGCATGGGCCAGGGATGGGAAACTTGCAGCCTCAATGCCAATGTGGCCTTCTAGGTCCTCAAGTGCAGCCTTTTGACTGAGTCCAAGTTTTACAGAACAAATCCTTTTAAGGGAATTTGTTCTGTGAAGTTTGGATTCAGTCAAAGGGCTGCACTTGAGGACCTAAAGGGCCACATCCGTGGCCTCGAGGCCACAGGTCCCTCACTCCTGGCATGGGTAAAGATATTAGGTTCTCCAAATGTTTTTATTTGCAGATGACATTGCATTATTGAAGAGAGCACCAGAATGCTCTAATGCCTCCTCAGTGAAACCTGTAACAATTCAGCAAAAAGATTGCTTTAAACATCAACATTATAAAAACAAAATGGATGAAAGATGCACATTAGGCAGAGTAACTCATCCAGTTGGGTGAATGACTGTGTGTGTGCACGTGCACATGTATCTGTGGGCACATATGCATTCATGTGTGTATGTACTGTGGCCAAAAATTTCACCACCTTACGGCCAATGTGGCGATGAGCTTAGCTAGGCTAATTGTTAGATAACAGTCACAGAATCCATCACTGAGTCAGTATTTGATACCTTTTCATCTTATGAGAACCTACTAGAGCTTACACACAGTCCCCAAGAACTTAGCCATCTCTAAGCTGTAATGAAGCATCAGTCAGATTTCCAAGAAAGACAATACCACATATCATGTCAATTATATCATACATCACTTCATATATTTACACACATATATGTTCACATACATATATTATGGTATATATATGGCTAATATGTGTGTGTATACAGGTAAATGTATACACACACCATACCATCTCTTTCTATATATCTTAGACAAGTACTGTAGATGGACAATGATCTGCGTCTAGAATTAAGTAGGAAGAGAATGACTGAACTAAACTGAATTGAGGAACACTGCAAGGTAATTTCAAAAACTCTAAAGTGCTCCTTGCTGCAAATGACAATCTCTTTTAAAACCAATATTCCACCAGTGCTGCCAAACAGCCATAAGTCATGGAATACTAAGATCTCAGAAAAATCCCAAGTATAAGTAACCCAAAGGACCCTTGAAATAAGGTAGACATAATTAGGTTGGAGCAGATTACCAGACAACTGGTATTTGAGAAGAGGTGTAAAATACATCATTAAGGACCAGTTTAACTAGAAAAGGAGGGAAAATTAGCCATTTAAAAAGAATGGGAAAGACCAAAAGACAGACCCAACACTACACTGGCATCCCCAAGATACCAAAGGAATAAAAATAAGGTCTCTAGCACATAGTGTGAATTCTCTATGGAGGATTTATGGAAAGGCCTAGGCAACCATGGTATAAGATGAGAAGCCATGGGAAGGTGGTAAGATGTACTAAAGAATCCATGACACTGAAAATATGTATCAATTAGAGTATAAAAAGCATCCAAGACAGCCACTTGAAGACATCTGCGAAGTCTTGATTTCCATAACCTTCACTTACTATTTTGACCAATAGATCTGTCAGTCCAATCAATGCTTTGCAATAATATTTTCTCATCCTCAGGAGAGACAATTTCTTCCACAATCATAAGACCTGGAGGTAATACTGGAGGTCTGAGATCTTCCCAATGCACTAGAGAAATAAGAAGAAAATTGCACATAAAATAGTAATTCCACCCATATATCCATACTCCAAGTCATAAATTTCCAAAATTTCATGTACAGAATATAAAATTTGACCCAAAATTATACATTACATATGAAAAAAAGCAAAAAACTAAGAATATAATGAGTTTTGCCCACTGTCATAATCAGTAACAAAGAAAACAGCCCTTACTTAGGTATTACATTCAATAACGACTAAATCACTTTTTTTCAAATCTCAGACAAGAAAAATCTTTTATCAAATTTTTGAAATACTCAACAACAGGCCTCTTTAAACGAAACTGTGCTCTCTGGTCATTTCACACAGGAGTCTTAATGTACAATTATTTTTTCTAGAACACTGGACACTAGGTCATAGTTAACTACAGGAAATGAAAACTAATACACCAATCTCTAAGAAACTGATAGCATCAAAAGAGAAATTTTCCATACTATCCTTCAAATGGCTCCAAATATAATTGCAATTCTGAAGGGATAACTGATAAGGATGCAGGTACAGAAAATAAGTATAGGAAAGTCCATGCTTAAATGTATTTTTTGTTGTTCAGTAGTTTTTTAGTCCTGTCCAACTCTTAGTAACTCCATTTGGGGTTTTCTTTGCCACTACCTGAGTCTTCCTGATGCCGGGCCTGTCACTCTCTCCACTGTGCAACCTACTTGCCCCTTAAAAGTATTAGGGAACAAAATAAAATGTCTGCTAGAGGCTAAAATACCTTCAAAGACATGTGGTATATCCAAATACATGCAATCCCAAGCTGGTACAGTGACAAGAGCAGTCGACTGGATCAGAAGACCTAGATTCCAGTTGTGCTGTTGCTTACTAATTAGGCAGTGAGGTGGCACAGTAGAAAGAGTGTGTGACTTGGGGTTAGGATGACCTGAGTTCAGTTCTTGCCTTAGATACTTATTAGTTGTGTGGCTCTGGGAAAGTCACCTGATCTCTCTGTGCCTCAGTTTCCTCAGCTATAAAATAAGGATACCTACCTTAGAGGGTTGTTGTGAGGATCAAATAAGATAAAATATGTAAAGCACTTTACAAACCTTAAAGCCCCATATAAATGTTAGCTAATTTCATTATCATCATCATCATCATCTCCATCATTACATGACTTTGGGCAAGTCACTTAACTCCTCTAAGTCTGTTTCCTCTTCTTCAGGGCAAGGAGAATGCTAGCACTGTGTGCCTCACCGGATCACTGTGATAAACAGAAATGAGTTTTCCTAGTGTCCACAATTGCTAGTACTTACCCTCCTCAAGCTGCCTTGAGTTTACATTTTTGTGTAAATGCTCTATCTTCCCAGTAGATTACAAACACTTTAGGGGCAGTCTACTCCTTACTTCATCTTTACATCCCGAGGGTACAGCACAGTGTCTTACACAGGGCAGGTGTTTAATAAATGCTTGCTGCTGAACTGAAGTGAACTTGGGAGGATAAAGTGCTATATAAATGTAAGCTATAAGTTACACACCTTAACAGGATTTCATTGTGTTGTATCCACACAAGTCCACCGATTTAAATACTGCGGTATGCTGTACAAATGACATATCAATAAAGCCTTGTGAATGGCTTCAGTTTAAAGACAAAATTGTGCTTAGTATTCTTTGAGCAAAACATAAATCAACTGTAAGCTTAAGTAAAATTTCTGTTTTTCTCTGAAATATTAGAAAAAGTAAAAACACTTTCTGAATGTGCAGCTCGGTGGGTATTCACTACGGACAAGTACCCAGATCATTTTTATTTTGTTCTACTCTCATTCACAAAGCCATAAGTTTATAAGTGTGCACGTAGTAGCTTTGGAACTTCGGCAGACTCTATTACTGCATTTCAAAGAAGAAAAAAGTGACAGGAAGTGATTGGGACAATATTCAGCTTCTAATGAAAACTTGGTTCCTAACTTTAATTTTTAAAAATTGATTAGAGACATTAAAAACTCAGACATAATCTATCAAAGATAGAGAGGAGAGGTCTAAATTTAGGCCATAGATTTAAAACTGGAAAAATTCTGCAGTTAGTCAGAGATGAAACACAATATATTTCCTAAAATACAAAAACATTCTTTAAAAATAATGCTTTAAAATTTCTTTTTGAAACACATTTTGAAGCAATGTAAATTTGATCTATTAAATTCTTCCCTGAGAAGACAAGTAAATATAGAATTCTTTCCATTTCCTAAGTTTAGGGAATAGTCATGGAAGGTGATCCTCAACAATCAACCTGAACTCCAAATGACTTTAGCTGATTTATCAAGTATCATGATAGGCACTGTGAATTCCATGATGATTTTATATTAACTGGACATATGTGTACTGTCAGTAGAACCAACGGCTAAACGCTGAGCATTATCGTTCCATTGTTTCAATCATGTCCAACTCCTCATGACCCATTTTGGGGCTTTCTGGGCAGTGGTTTACCATTTTCTTCTCCAACTCATTTTATAAGTGAGGAAACTGAGACAAACAGGATTAAGTGACTTGCCCAGGGTCACACAACTAATAAACGTATGAGGCCATGTTTGAACTCAGCACTCTGCTCCAATGGCTAAATAGACCTGTCATTTAACTAATCTTCATTTTATAAGCTCATCTATAAGTCTCAATGTTAAAAAAAAAAAAAATGAACCATGGCAAGATAAAGAATTATTCTCAGAGAATAAACAAATAAAATACCTTTTTCCACAAAATTTAAGTACAGAGTGATATTTTGTCCCAAGTCATCTACCATTTCCTTTCCATTGAGGGTTACATAGGCTTTTTTGGACTCCTCTTTGGTCCTGTATCTTACAAAGGAGTAGGGTTTGTTAGGCGGCATTAAGAGAGCTTCCACTGATCCGCATCTCTCTAATACCCTAAGCAGCTGGGTCCTACTCACACCATTACCCAAACCTCCATTGGCAACAACAAGGCTCTAATTAAAACAAAACAAAAAAGAGGCATTAGCAATCAAAATTGATTTGTTTATCCTAAAAGAGTATTTTACTAATACAACAATGCCAGAAGGAAAAAAATGAATACTATTTTACAATTATTTAATGATTAATTAGTTTAATAATTTTATACAAAAGTCCAAAATACAATTAATTTAATACCCTGTGTCTATAGTACGTGTCAACTTATTGTGGATGTTGGTTTTTAAAAAAATAAAACATACACATCAGCCCAAATTCAAAATATGGGTCTTGCTTATTAACTATAAATATCACACAAAGGCATCCTCACACAACTATTTTACATTATTTCCAAGGACAATGAGTTTTTTAAAATTACACTCCAATGAAGCACTAATTATACATGTAAAAATGAGTCCAACATCAAACTAGCTCAATTAGCCAACGTACAGACTCACAAAATTCTTTTTAGACAAAGTTTTCTACAAGTGATATACATCATCCAGGAGGCACAGAACTTTTAGCAAATGCGATTTTTTTTGTGCTGCTTTGTACTAAACTTTATTCAGGGAAATGTTTTTTCTCTTCTTTGTATTTTTCTTCTGATGACACATCCTTTTGGTCTCACAGCAAAAGTCCTTGAACAGAGAAAAATTTGTTGTCCAGTCTGGATCACACATAACCTTTACTTTATCATCTACTACTCCTGAGAATATCAAAACACAGCAGAAATAAGCATCTCATCAAGAATAAGATTGGTTTGTGATTCACCAGACCTTCATAAACAAAGACAAGTAGGGAAATATAGGTCTCTGCTATAAAACTTTAAAGAATGAAACTTGATGACAACAAAATATAATAATCTCTCAAGGTCGACATGCCCCCCTCCCCTCCACACAGAGGAATCTTGCTATAACAATGAATATTTTAGACTAGAATTCAATTTCATATATCTAATATGGGTCTTTTCCGGACTTCTTTAGTAAAGAAAGTTTAGTCTATGACCTGCCAAAAGGACCTCATTATAAGATGGTTATTATAAGACTGCACTACAAGGCAAATGATGGTATAAATTTCAGGACAGCCTTAAGAGCAAATTCATGTGTGTGCGTGCATGTGTGTGCGTGCATGTGTGTGTGCGTGAGCACATGTGTATGCATGTGTGCGTGCGTGTGACAACAAAGACAGAAAGTGTCACAGAAAGAGAGACAGAGAGATAGACAGAGAGACTGACAGGTAGATAGGCTCTCAGAATGGAACAGCTGATGACTACCAAGGTTCGAAAATTGTCCCTTTTGGGGAAAAAAAAAAGACAGAAACAAAACGTGTAAGAAAGAAAAAGAACATGGCAGGAATAAAGAGAGTTTCTTTCTTTTCATATCTTATTTCTCTTTTTCATTTTAATCCTTCAGGTGTTAGCTCGAGATTTCATATTAATGCTCCAAGTCATTGTTCCTCTCCTACACCTTACTTTGACAAACCTAACTTTATAACCTTTAGTTTTAGCCAAAGAAACATCTCAGCACTAGCCACTGTTTCATCTTTAATTGTGAAATTTTCATATAAGTGTATTTTTCAGATATAATCTGAAAATAGTTATCATTTTTCTGAAAATACAATCTTTTTTTAAAATATAGAAAATTTCATTTACAACTTAAGAGCTTGAATGATTTTATTCTAAACACAAAATATTTATGGAGCACCTAATGTATTCATAGTACTTGTCTTATTTCTAAGGCAGTAGTTCTCAGAGAATATCCTGAAGGCCACTGGTTTCCTTTAAAGGTCTTCTCTAAGTCATCTGTAGATCAGTCTAAAAGTTAGAACAATGGTTCAAAAGTTAGAAGATCTGGGTTCAAAACCCAGCTCTGCCATTTACTATCTGAATGACCATGGGCAACTCAATTAACCATTCTAGGACTAATTTTCATTACCTGTAAAATAAGGGGAGTTGGACTAAATGACCTCTCAACTCTCTTCTAGTTAATGATCCTATGAGCCAAAATATAGAATAATGAGTTAATGTTTGAAAAATAAATTTTCCATAGCATGTGAATCATTGTCAAAATGTACAAAAATAAAAATTTTTTTTCTAGATATCCAAAACAGTTCAATTGTTTCTTAAACCAGATAAAAGATCAACAATTTATTTTCTTCAGGAGTCAAAGGGATGTGGGAGATCAGGTCTATAAAGTCTTGTTTTGTAATGGTCCTTAAGCCAAAATGTTGAAGGGAAAGCTATTAAATGCTAAAAACTTATTAAAAAAAAGGATCCAAGTATCCAGGAAAGACTGGAAGAGTTGGAGTATAGTTTACTTAACACAGAAAAGCCTCCAGGATAAAAGAAGAGGTTCCATTGTAACCTCACTCTTCAGGCGTCACCTGTGGTTTGATCAAGGCTGGTAAACAAAGCCAGAGGAATCTCAAATACAGTTTAAGAATCTCTTAAACTCTTCTCTTCCCATCTCTTTTCTTACTACTATGTCAAATGGTTCTTGTATAGGGAAAGTAAAAAGCATGGTCCCACAGCCATCAGAACATCCTGCACCAGGTGGGGCATCCATTTAATCCTTTGGTTACCTCAGCAGTAACCTCAGGAGAAACAAACAGTGCCATTGGTGGAAGTTGAGGTGTAGGTGGAGGGAAGGCAAATGGCTAAGTATCTTCAAACTTCTCTGAATAGTTCTTCATTTAATATAGTTCCTCAAATAAACTTAGGCACTAGTTCTTTATTTAAAAGTCACTTAATCTGTCATCTTATTTTCATCCTCTTAATCAGAAATTTCCTTTAAATTCCCCCATCATTAACATTCATTTCCTAGACTAGATGTCTTGTGTGCCAGAAGTTATATTGCCTCTCAACAAATAATTGCCTCTCAACCATGTTTTCTACTCATATGTTTGTTTTAAATTCATTAGGAGTCTCCATGTTATGATTCAAATGGACCAAAACTGAAATAATAAACAATAACAATACCATGTTATAGCTATAATCCTCTTGAGGCAACATAGCACAATGGAAAGAACTGGAGTCAAGAGACCAGGGTTCAAAGTTCACCTCAGTTACTTACTCTCTGAAACCCTCACAGAGGTTCCATTTCATAATGTGGAAAATGAGGCTAATATTTGCATCACCTACCTCACAAACTGTTGGAAGATGTCCTGCAAATACTGAAGTACTATATACATGAGGTATTATCAGTTATTAATATATAGTGTTTCACTTGATCTTCACAATAACCATGTGAGATAGAGTGATATTCTCATTTCAAAAGTGAGGAAATTGAGGTTCAGAAATATTAATTGATTTGCTCCCTCACAGCTTAAAGTGAAAGAGTAGGAACTAGAATTCAGGTCTTCTCTAGTTCCCTAAGTGATACTATCTCCTAAAACATAAGCTTCCTCCAGCTACCCAGCAAAAGCAATGGGAACTCATATGGCTGAATTACATATGAATATAAATATACAATTATATGTGATCATGATATGGGTCCAAGCAGAATGTTAAATAACCCTAAAGTGTAAATGAAGACATCTCCTCAAACCTGTTTCACTAAAAGAGGTTATTAATATGCATTAATATTTGAAAGTAGCATGGCAGTTATATTTACAATCAAGTGATAATAAAAGTTTTGAGTCACCTCAGTAGCATGAGATACACTTTCGATGCCTTCGTGTCTCAGCAAAGTGTGTCTGGCTTTGGTTTGTTTCCTCAAAAATTTCTTCTCAGTTTTACTAAGTTTTGGATGACTTTGATTGTTGTCCATGCTGGTACTGCAGAAAAAGATGAATGGAATATTTATCTTCAAAGCACAATTTTTTTTCTTCTTTACTAGTATTTTATTGTTTTCCAATTACACGTAAAAACAATGTTTAACATTCATTTTTTCTAAAATTTTGAATTCTAAATTTTCTCCCTTCATTCCCTCCCCCCTCCCTAAAACAGTAAGCAATTTGATATAGGTTATATATGTGCAATTATGTAAAACATTTCCACATTAGTCATGCTGTAAAAAGAAGAAATACTATGTAAAAAAATTAGTTTGAGAAAAGAAAAAACTACGAAAAAAATTTAAAAACCAAAAATAGCATGCATGCTTCAATCTGCATTGAGATTCCATCAGTTCTTTCTCTGGATGTGGAGACCATTTTTCATTAAGTCTTATCAAAGCATAATTTTTAAAAATGCCATTCCTGCCTTGTACCTTGCACTTTCCATCCATGCCTCCACTGCTCTCTGGGTTCCTTTGATTCCTTAGAACTCAAGCCCAGATTCCCAACCACACAATATTGGCAAGAAAACATCTGTATGTAAAAAAATGAATCCTGCCTGAAATATTTATAACAGTATTTTTTTTGGGTGGTAGCAAAGAAATGGAGATAAAGTAAATACTCATCAATTTGGGAATGGCTAAACACACTATGAATAGTACATGATTGTAATAGAATATTTCTGTGCTGTAAGAAACTATGACTATGATAAATACAGAGAAGCAAGGAAAGATCTACATAAACTAATGATGCACAGCAAAGTAAGCAGAGCCAAGAAAACAACATACACAATGACTAGCAGATGCCTAGACAGTGTGTAAAATGATTTGAAGCAGCAAGGTGGTGCAATCCATAGAGTTGAGGATGCAGGATTGGGAAAGTCTGAGCTCATATCTGGCTCTATGGCCTTACTAGACACATGACCCCAAGTTATGATCTGTCTCAGCTTTCTCATCTATAAAAGAGTAATAATAGCACCTACATTGCAGGAATGTTGAGGATAAAATGAGATATTTGTAAGGTGCTTTGCAAACCTCAGAGTGCTATATAATTGCCAGATTTAACAACAATGTAAAAAGATACCCAGGCAGGTATGTAAACACAAACGTAAACTCAATGGACTGCCCATGCTACTAGGTCATAGTCTGAATAATATATAATCTTCATTATTATGTTATTATCTTAAATTATATTTTTATATAACATAAATTTATTTTATTTTAAATTATTTAATTTATATTTAATATATAATATTAATTTAATATATGATATATAATTACAGGCTTACATATGATCATATAATGTATATTTATTAAAAATACATTATTAGTAATTAATGTGCTATTAATATTTATTAAATTATTTAATAATAAATTTATGTAAATGTAGTTATGTATATTTTAAAAATTATATTTTATTATTAGCTTTTCCTGTATGAATTGTAAGGCTGATATCTTTTGAGAAATCACTGCTCTCACTTGAAGGAACCTTCTTGAATTGTTACAATCCCGACAATAAAATGACAAATAAGAAAATGTGGAGGATCCTCTGTTCCTTGTGGATTTTGCAGAGGACAACCTCTATAGAAAAGCAAACATCTTTGGTGAACATATATTTCTGTTTCCTACCTTACTTGACTTTAACAATCTGAGGATCATTGAACATGGTTATTTTTTGTGATGGCCTTTTAAAAAATTTCATTGTCTTTTGTTATCTATACCACAGTTATATTCCAAGCTACTTTCCATTACCCATCTTCTCCAGCTTTTAACTTTCTTATTTTGACTGGCCAAGCACTTTCAACAATATAGGGTATCCTAATAAGGAACTCCCTCTACCAATTAAAATCAGTACCCATTTTGTACTTGGACATCTTAGACAATAGCCTGAGGCACTAAGAAGTTAAGTGACTTGCCCAGGGTGGCACATTCAATATGTGTTAGAGTAGGGATGGGGAACCTGTGGCCTCGAGGCCACATGTGGCCTTCTAGGTACTTGGGTATAGCCGTTTGACTCAGTCCAAGTTTTATAGAACAAATTCTTTTATTAGGGGAATTTGTTCTGTGAAGTTTTGATTCGGTCTAAAGGCCACACTTGAGAACCTAGAGGGCCAGATGTGGCCTCGAGGCCACAAGTTCCTCACCCATGTTAGAGGAAGGACTTGAACCCAGGTGTTCCTGACTTAAAGGCAAGCTCTATCCACCTACGCAGGATGTCTCTCAACTTTCCCTTATAACAAAGAAAAAAAGCCAATTAAAATCAATCAACAAAACAAGTAGGTCTGATAGCACACGCAACATTCTGCACCAATTGTCCTTTATCTCTCTCCCAAGAAGAGGGAAGTGTGTTTAATCTATGGTTGCATTCATTTATCAAGGAATCTTGCATGTCCTTAATACATGCACAAAAAGACTACAAGTTTGCCAATGATCACAGAAGTGGCTTAAGGAAGTTATGCCAAACTTAGATAGAAACAGATCCCCATGGCAGCATACTGACTTTAAAAACCAGAAATGAACATTATATTGCTTTGTATTTTATTTAGTTTGTTAAACGCTTCCCAAGTACGTTTTAATATGACCTAGGCCACACAGCCCTCCTCCTTTGGCCTAAATTTGATACCTGTGGTACAAGAAATGGCATCAAGAAAATATAGGATTAAAAAGAGGTCGGACTAGTTATTGTGGAAAGAGCGAGGGATAACAGACAGACAACCTGCATTCTTAAATAGTACAAAACAGAAGATCTAGAGGACGGCATCTAACAATTGAGTGGATCCTCTTTGAAGAATCTAGGGAAGGACATGAACAGATTCATCCCAAATCAAAGGCATGCATAGGTTATGATGTGCACCAATGGAAGGCTATGCACATTAGAAATGAGATCAGAGATCCACTATAGTATTAAGGAAAGTCCTGTATCAATATTCCAACTGCTTCTACAATGATTGTTTTTTAAACACACTTAATTTTTTTTCTTTCTTTAACAAGTATTTACTGAGTGCCTACTTGATTAAATGAATTAACATATGAAAAGCACTTTGCAAAGCCTAAAAAGCTATACAGATGCTAGCTATTATTAACTACTATTTGTACAAGGTACACCAGAAATGTTGTTCACTCGTTTTCAGTTGTGTCCTACTCTCCATGACCCCATTTGGGGTTTTCTTGGCAAAGGTTTTTTGGTTTGCTATTTCCTTCTCTAGCTCATTTTACAGATGAGAAAACTGAGATAACAGTGATTACAGTCACAAAGCAAGTTTCTGAGGTCATATCTAAACTCATGAAGATGAGTCTTCTTGACTTCAGAAGTGGCACTCATTGCAGCATCTGGCTGCCTTGCATTAGGGGTAGAGGAAGAATTTCACAAAGTGATGCTTTTCTGAAGGAATCTGAAAGTTCTAAGAATCTCTCCTTAATAACTCAGGTTACATACTTCTCCTATACTAGTTATGCATGTCTGTTGTTTCTGTGCAAAGAAGATAGCACAAAATGAGAATTACCAGGGTTTTTGTTTAATGTTCATTTGAGTTTTCTATTATTTTCCCGGTCAATTTGGTTCAAAATCTCAGCGATACCTGACTCTTCTCCCTTACTGTCCTCGCAGAAGTCACCGACACATCTGGTCAATTTCACTCACAAAATATCACAGATCCAATCTCCATTCCCATTGCTACCACTGTAGACCAGGCCCTCATTAGCTTCTGCCTAACCTACTGCAAGTCTCCCCACTGTTCTCTCCTCTTCCAGTCTCTCCATTATACATACCACGGCCAAATTTAATCCTTCTAAGCATCACTGATCACTTCATCCCACTGCTCAATATTTTTTAGTTGCTTTCATCATTCAAGTCCAAATCCTTAGCCAGGTATTTAAGGCCTCCTGGATTTGACTTAAACCTTCTTCAAGTGCAGGATCTTTAGGGAGACAGAATAAATAAAAGCAACAGCAAATGAATCAATGTTTGAAGACTGACAAGGAGTGGTGGGAAATGTTATTAGAATCTGGCTAAGTTTCTGTTTGTAGTTAGCAATCTAGTTTCCAGCAGATGGAGCCTTATGATCACATACATATAAACTTTTTCTTAATCTACACTAAAAGAATAATATCTCACTTAATGCAATAAGTTTATGAGTCTTCTTCTGCAAGTTATCTCTAATAAATAGAATCCTATTTCTCTCCTATTCACGTTATAATTTCAGATATACTTTTTCTTCATTCCTAAATGATCACCAGATTCTAACTCTCAAAAGCAACTGAACTTATTACTCCCTCTGGTATGGGAAGAAGAGGTCGATCTCCTCCCTCCTGGCCAAAGTTCCCCTCTCCATCTAACGGTTCAATCCTACCCCTCTCATCTATACCATAGCCTTGCTTCATCAGTCTGGCTGTCTCTCTCCTGGCTCCTTCCTCTCAGCTTACAAATACGCCCAGGTCTCTCTTACATAAAAAAAGCCTTCCCCTGACTCTGCTACTCAATCCAACTATAATCTTAAACCTACTTCAACCAAGTACAGGATCTTTAGGGAAAAAAGAAAAAAGCACAGTAGATGCATCACAAAGGAGGGGTGGGCAATGTTATCAGAATCTGGCTAAGTTTCTCTGTCCTCCACGTCAATGATGAAAGAAAAACAGTTGGTCTCTGGGTCTCTCTGTGGCTTTCTGACGCTGTCAGTCATCCTCCTCTCCTCGGCTTCCATGATACTTCACTGTTAGGATTCACCCGTTCCTCTGATGGAACAGGAGGGGACAAAAAGTGGGGTAAGAAATAAAATGCAACAGTCTTTAGAACTGGAAACGAATGGTCCCGGGAGCAGTGTGGAATACAGAACCAAGGAAGCAGTCTGGAGAGCAGGAGAAGCAGAGACCACGCAGAACCGTGTGCCAAGAGAAGGGGGCTGATGGGGGAGCCCAGAGACAGAAGTCAGCTCACCGCGCCCACATCCGCACACCCCAAGAGGCGTCCTCTGGGCACGCGACAGACGAAGCGCCAGGTGGGGCAGCCAGGCCGGGATGCCACGTGCCCACAGGGGCGCTGTGGGTCAGTCAGTGAACCTTTGCGCCGGGCCTCCCGGAGCCGGGCTCTGTGCGGAGGGCGGCAAATGCTAAGGAAGGAAAAGGACGGGCCGGGCCTCGGGGCGCTCCCAGTCGAACGGGGGTCAAGCGGAAATAGTCCAGGGAAGCACCAGAGGCGGGCACGTCCAGGCAAAGACAGAGACGGCCCCTACCAACGCAAACCCCAACCAACCGCAGGGGCACACACAAGTGCGGGCACCCCCCGCCGCACACCGCACGCGGGGGCCGGGAGCAGGAGCCGGCCCCAGAATCCCTCTCCAAGTTCTGCCCTGTGTGCAGGGAAAAGGGGGGCAGCGGTAGCCACGGGGAGGCCGCCACTTGACTCTCCGGTAAGACCCCAGCCGCTCGCCCACCCGCCCCTTGCTCCTCGCAGCGCCTTACCTGGGGGCAGCCATGTTGGAAAAAGCGGAACTCCATTTCCCATCAGCCCGCGGGGCTACGACTACACTTCCCACCATCCTCCCCTCTCCTGCCTAAACAAAGGGCCGCCTCCCCCACACCACCCGATTAACCCCTTCATGACTTTGAGCCTGGTTTCCAAAGCGCTGCTTCTCTGTGTACCTCAAGAACTAGATCCTTGTCTTACCTCTCTCCAGAGCTTTCTCTGTAGTTTCCACATAGCATTCGCCTAGTAAATGCTTCTTTGACTGAATACTTCAGCACTGTGACAAGTCATGGACACAGCTTGTTCTGAATTTTGGGAGTGGAACCATTTTGGATGTACTTCTTGCCCAGGAAGTTTTTCAAACCAAAAAGAAACTTCAGACTTACCCTCTACGCTGCATCCTTACTCTCCAAAAACCTAAATTCTAAGAAGGCAAATAAAACTGATGCTAATCAAATGCTTCATTAATGTTTATAATAGCTAGCATGTTGGTTTTAGAACAAATTTAAGTTATAGTACAATTATATTGTTATTCACTAAATGTGTACTTCATGGAGCGGGCCTCTAGTTTAATATGTAGAGTGTGTGTATGTATGTATATCTATCTATATATATGGTTCGTTTTAAAACTTGGTGCATAAGTTTATTATTTTTAATAATTAGGTTTATAATTATTCGATGTTTGTTCTGACATCGCAGTCATCATTTCTATGATTATGTGATACCACAGAACAAAATCCTTAAGTACTATGTATCTTATGGAAAATGCAGTCCACTTTCTAACTGGCTGTGCTCACTGCCTGGAATGCCCTCTTTTCTCCTTTGCATCTAATGAATTCCAAAGCACAACTCAAAATCCATATCCAGTTTCCAGCAAGGCTTCCCTTTCCCTCTCTATCCTCTACCTCTCCGCTTCATAACAATCTTACTCTTTCTTCCCTGTGAAATCCTTGAGAATAGGTACTGGTTTTTTGCCTTTTTTGGCATCCCCAATACTTAGCACAGTATCTGGCCGTAGCAGGTACTTAATAAATGCTAAGTAACTTGACCTGACTTCTCTTTGACTTTAGGGAGTTGATTTTAGATGAAAAATTCTAAGTTCTGTCACAGTCACTCTTGGCCCTCAGGAAAATTCCTAACACTAGGTAGAGGGTAGACTCTCTGCCTAACTTTGTATGTCTGTCTATTAAACCCTTACCTTTTTGTGGTTGAGGTAAAATTCAGTTTACTAGAAACATTTGGGTAATGAAAGAGCAAGCTGTGTCATAGTGTCTGCGGAGAGACGAGAAGCAAGAGGGGAAGGTGAGGAAAGAGCTGACTATCCACAGCCTGTCTTCTTTGAAATACCAGTCTTCTTTATATCCTCTTTCTCTGTCACAGCTCAGTTCTCCCTTTGCTTCATGTTTTCTCCAACCTCCAGAATCCCGATGATCAGAATCTCTTCCTCTCAATCCCATTCTGAGATATCGTCTCTCCTTTATATAAATTGCTGACTCAGTCTTTCATGCATCGTCTTTGTTTGATTCAAACAAAACAGGGCTTTGGGCCCTGTTCACACTCAGGTCTGATTGACTCTTTAGAAAATTCTCACCTACTTAAGTCACTGAGCCAAATGGAGAGGTTTCAACCTTACCCTTATTCAAGACTTCTCTGCCTTTAAGAAGTTTATATTCTAAGTTGTTGCTGTTCAGTCATTTCAGTCACACCTAACTCTTTGTGGCTCCATCTGGGTTTTCTTGGCAAAGCTACTAGAATGCTTTGTCATTTGCTTCTCCAGCTAATGACTTGCCCAGGTACAAAATAAGACATACATTTTTAGATGTGCCAAATATACAGAGATTTTTTTGGATTGAATGTACTTATTTGTTACAAGGAAGGGCTTTTTCAGGAAGGGAAGGTGTCGGGGTAAAGTGGGAGTAGTGATACTGATGTGAAAGGCAGAAAGAGGAAAGAAAGAAGAAGGAAAGTAGGAAGACAGGAAGGAAGGAAGGAAGGAAGGAAGGAAGGAAGGAAGGAAGGAAGGAAGGAAGGAAGGAAGGAAGAAAGGAGAGGAAGGAAGGAAGAAAAGGAGGGAGGGAGAAAGAAAAAGAATAGAAGAAAAAGAAATGAGCATCAATGAAATGTAAAAATTTTCAAAAAAGAGTAGGAGGAAGTTTAATAAAGAACACAGACAAGGAGGTCAGTGTTAGAACTAACATTTTCAATTTCATACACACCTATGTTGTAGGTAATGAAAATTCACAGTTTCTATACAATTTTTTTCTGTTCTTTATATGTAGAAATGTTTGTGTTTGTTAATGTTTATCAAGTTCATAGTAATGAAAAAGAAGCTTAAACAGTAAAGGAAACAGACTAAATGGCCTAGAGTCCCTAGACCTGCTATTGTTATCATATGATATGACTTTTTTCAAAAGGTAAACCACTGAAAAAATATTTCACCTATGTCCAGGAGCACTAACACTCCCTGCCCAGCAGATGGTGCACATGGACAAGTTAACATATACCACATGGATTTATGCTTCTAAGATAATAGGTTTAGGGCTGGAAGGGACTTTAAAGGTCATCTTGTCTAATCCTCTCATTTTATGGATGAGGAAACTGAGGGTCCTTAAAAGTTAAGTGACTCCCTAAAGCCACTCAAGTAATGATGTGGAGAACTGAGATATGAATTTGGGTCATCTGATTCATTTCTTAGTGTTTAGGGCTGCAAGAGTCCTTAGAAATGATCTAAAAATGAGGAAATTGAACCTTCATCGAGATGGAGGAACTTGACCAGGGTTGCACAGGTATTAACTAACAGAGCTAGGAAAGGCACCCAGATCCTCCAACTCCACGTCTTTTGGACGAATAGACAGAAGTCTATTCATGCCGACGGTCGATAAACATTTATTAAGTACCTACTATGTGCCAGGCTTGATGCTAAAGAGTGGATAATTCTGGCCCTTGTCAATCTTGGACTATTTCAACAGCTTCCTAATTGATCTACTTACCTCAAGTCTCTGCCCTTTCCATTTCTTCAAAATCACTTCAGGTGCTCAGTACATTCCATTGCTGGTGCTCAGTCAAGTCTCTGATTCTATGTGACTATTTGAGTTTTTGGGGGTTTTTTGGCAAAGATATTACAGTGATTTTGCATTGCCTTCTGCAGCTCATTTTACAGATGAGGAAACTGAGGCAAATAGGGATAAGGGACTTGCCCAGGATCACACAACTAGTAAGGGCACTGGAGTCTTCCTGACTCTAGGCCCAGCCCTCTATCCATTGTGCCACCTAGCTTCTCTTTTCTCAATTTGTCTCAAACATAGTCTACAGATGAGGTGTCATGACATTTGAAGCCCCAGATTCTATTGGTTTTTCATAATTCAACCAAAGAACAAATTCCATATTTTGACTTATCTTTATCAGGAAAAGGATCAATGGATGACATGAGTTTATGATATTTTAGCTTCAACATGATGCGTCCTCACTCTGCCTTCCCTGAAGCTAAAGAGAGAAATAAAAAGATGTAAAGTCTTAATGGCCTGGGAGAAAAAAAGACAGAAGACCCAATGAGGTATTGGTTCAGGTCAGGTGGTGGTTTTGTTTTGCGAAAGTATCAAGAGAGCCAAGGCGTCTTTCTTTATCTAAGCCTCAGGCTTTGAAAAGTTGATCGATAACAATTTGTCAGAAGGACAATGTTGAACAAAGCAATCAGAATCTTCCAATAGACATCTGAATTCATGACTGCCTACGCCGAATCTAGGAATGTAAGCTGTGTTGCCATAACTACAAGCTAAGTATGAGGATGGGAAATTACCCTATGCTGAAGATGAGGGGGAAAAAATCATAGATTTGTCATGGCTTTTTCAACTCCTCCATGGTAAGCATTTTAAATGCAGCTCTATCCTGCGGTGGAGACTGGAAGCAGTTCCAATCACCTTCTGAATAGTGACAAGCCTACAAAAAGAATGGAAAAGAAAACTTTCCTTGAAAAGGGAGAGGGAGGTGGAGAGAGGAGCATTCTTGCCAAATAACCAGGCATCTGAAGATTAAAAAAACTTCCTCATCTCAGCTTTGTAAATAAAGACACTAGGATTTCTCAGTTATGAAAGGTGAAAATGATTGAACCCCGTTTTCACCATCACCTCTCTGAAAAGTGTCACTATTGGGCGATGCTTCTCTTTCATTCAGAATTCGGTCCCTCATTTGGTGGGGTTACATTGTTTGCTTCTTTTCTGTTTGTTGTTTGAAGGGGGCGCTATTGTTTTGGGTATTTTTTTTTGCCCCCTACAAAATTTTCAGAATCTTCGATTCTTTTGTTTCTAAACCTTTCTTCTTTAAACTTGCTCTGGAAAAAATCTACTGTTTTTCTTTACTTCTTCCTAGTGAAGTATTTCTTGAGTTTTCTTTTTTTGCTCATTTAGATGTGAGTTTGCACCTCCTGATCAGATCACAGCATTGGACTAAGCTTTCTTTCCAAACTCAGGTCTTAGCAGCTGCCTCTTAGGATTGCTGGCTTCTTGAAACTCCAGTAATAATATATTATGTAAAAACCGTTTGATGTTCAGTGGTGACATTTCGGGACTCGATGCATTATTCATGTTCAGGTAATAAAGTACAATGGAAATTTTGTAGTTTTATAAATCATATG
Organism: Notamacropus eugenii; assembly: GCF_028372415.1. Lineage (NCBI taxonomy): Eukaryota > Metazoa > Chordata > Mammalia > Diprotodontia > Macropodidae > Notamacropus > Notamacropus eugenii. The sequence goes on along the minus strand of NC_092876.1, from coordinate 147,394,223 downwards.
ATGTAAGTATTCCCACTGCAGTAATTACAAGACAGAAGCAATAAAAAAAAATTTTTTTCAAAAATAATCCAGCAGAAGAAAAGGCGAAAAGGCCAGCTTTGAAGCTGAAATGTAAAACATAGAAACTCTGCCAGGAAAATTTTGGGGGTCACTTACAAAACAGGATTATATATGTAAAATATTCATGCAAAAATTGTTTCATAGTCTTGAAGAGACGGGAAATCTGCTTATGTTGCTGAGAAATTTTGACTACAATCAGATTTTCATGGAGATCTGGACTAGAATAGAATAGGAGTGGTTGGCAACTATCTCAGGATGCAAAAATCTGTATGATCTTTAGTAATCCTACAGTGGTTTTGAGGAGAAGCAATAAAAATATATAGAATTAGTACTCTCCTATCCACTATCATCTTTTAATGATCAATGAAGAACATTTTAAATATGTCTGTCAATTTATATAGTCAATTTCCTAACAAAATCATTGAATATAAGGCTAGAAGGGACATTGGGATCAACCCTCCTTTCATTCTCACAGCATAATAGCACTGTTCTGTGTGCTTGTAAAAGATGAAATTACTGAGGAAACAAAAGCTTGATCTTCCAAGCGTATTGATTTAGTAAGCCTAACTGATCGGGACCAGGCCATTTCCTCAGCTTGGGGCTGGGCCCCAAATACAGGGAGAGACAGACTTTTGTACATTATAAACAATCAGATAAGGCCAATTAATTAAAAGGAAACAATACATTAAGGAACTGATTTTTAATTGGAAGAAAGACTAGGAATTTTTCAAGAGGTGGACAGTGAACAGGTATATTCCTTGAATTCAGAAAAGGAGATGTCCCACTCCCCAAAGTGTCTGTAAACAATCAAAGGAACATGTAAACAATAACTGATTGATCTGTACAGGGCCAGTTTTCAAATAAAACATGTGGGTTGCATGAGATGTACAATTCTGAGAAAACTTTTTGTATCAATCTTTGAATCTGACCAGGTTTCTGATCAACATAACCTAGGTCCTTAGCTAAGGGTCTTTAAACAGCAGGCAGAGGTGGTCCAGTTTCCCAGCCATGCACGACTAGGTTTAAACAATACGATAAATTGTATTCAATTCCCACAACTGAATAAAGTTTTCTTACAGGATAGAATTTGGACTAAAACCATAATTGAATAGAAAGGGAACTGAGCTAACTCCAGAATTATCACAAGATGGAGTCAGTGTGGTTCACTCAGTTCCCACAATTAACCACTTACTGTCCTAATCCCTTCAATTCCCTCATCTAATACATAAATACTTACATACAGCAATTACAACGTAGTAGGTGCTTACAAATTCTAGCTGAATGCTATTAAACTTCATCATTTACACATGAGTAAATTGAGGCCCAGAGTGGTAAAGGGACCTGTCCAACATCACATACCCAGTAATCAGCAGGCACAACTAGAACTCTAACTGGAGTTCTCTGATTCTAAATCCAGTGGTCTTTCTACTTCTATGTTTATTCTTCAGAATCAGGTTTTTGAGGTTATGAAATAAGGATTTAGAAAACAAGAAGTTGGATGAAATAGAATAAATGCTGTTAGCTATGAAAGAAGCTGTAAGAACGTAAGTTTCTTTAGAGCAGAGTATATTTCATTTTTTTAATCTTTGTTTTGCCCAATTATGTGCCTTTAATATAATAGGAACTTAAATGCTTATTGAGGAAAAAAATTCAACGAAGCACTATAAATTATAATGCACAGATTTTTTCCCAAAGAAGAGCTGAGAAAACGTACGCCCACCCCCATTCTTTGCAGAGGTGGGAGATTGTAGGGGTGTGACTGTCACATATATAGTCAGACTTGGTTGATGTACTGGTTAGTTTTGTTTAATTTTTTCTTCTTTGTTAGAGAGGATGGAGTTGTGGGGTGCAAGGAATGAAATTTATTCAGAAGAGAAAGTAAGAAGGCATTGAAAAACATATTGAACTTAATTCCAAAAGAAAAAGTGGTCAAGAATACATCAACAACTACCAAATTATATGCCTACTCTCCCATATATATTTAATTTCTCTGTGCCTCAGTTTCCTCACCTGTAAAATAGTACATACCTATCTCACAAAGTTATTGTGAGGATCAACTTGAGCTAATGTGTAAAGTACCTTAAAACCTGAAAGCACTACATAAATGCTATCTATTGCTATTATTATTATTTGAAGGCTTACCTACATGCAAATTGAGGGCATTTTCAAGGGAACAAACAGGATTCTGTAAATAATATTCAACAATGACCACCTTTTGACCATCTCATGATTGACTAAAAAAGGCAGAAAATATAAAATTCCATTTTACTTATTATTTATTACCCCCAAAAAAGTATTCAACTTGGTAGTACAAAAACTTTGCCTTATCCACTATTTTACATCAAGGTATTTTCCATCAATTTATCAGGAATCATTCAATATTCCTTGGAATATGTAGCAGATAGAAACAGTCATGTTCTATGACCCTCTGATAATCAACATTGCTGGGGTATAAAAGAGAGAAATCTATATTCTCCCAAAGTATTTGCCACTGTGAAAGAAGAAATCCAGGGCAACATCCAAGTTGAGGAGGGATTCCCTGCATATGATAAGGTCTTCCAGATGATCATGTTTACAACAGTGGCACAGTGGGTAGACTGTTGGACTTGGAGTCAGGAAAACCTGAGTTTGAATCCAGCTTCAGATGACTCCGGGCAAGTCATTTAACCTTTCTCGGAAGAAGTTACCTCAATTGTAAAATGGAACTAATAGCACCTACTTCACAGGTGTTATGAGGTTCAAATGATGTAATGTGTGTAAAGGACTTTACAAACTTTAAAATGCTGTATAAATGTTAGCTTTTATTATTGTATGAATTGTCTTTGCTTGCACAAAGCCCCAAGATATGGTAGAGCCTTCTGGAAAAGATCTGCAATTATTCAAAGGAGTTTGGTTTGTCCACCCACACAGAAAAGATGTGCATCTGAATGGGTACCCTATAGAGTTTGTCCAGCAGTATAAATATATGAGACATACCAATAGAATTGGACATGGAGGTGAGCCCAGATTTGAAAAGGATGAAGGAGCGGGCCAGATAGCTTCAGTGGCAAAGCACTTTCACTGACACCAAGTTAATAAGAGTAATAACAGCATAGTAGCACTTTGGTCCCCAGATTCCATTTAGAGAAAACTAGGGGCTGTGAAGTATGTTCTGTCTTTCAGGACACATGACAAAACACAACTTTCAAAAGTAATTTTCTGTGATTGAATTTCATTTTTAATGTATTTATTGAATACCTATAAAAACAGCAATGACAAGTGCAAACTCTTAAAATGCCCTTTTAAATGCCCATATTTTATATTTAGATCACTTTAGGATTGCTTTAAATTTACATTTGTGCTCTCAGGTGAACGAATGAAAATACTCAATTAATTATACAAATGGGTAGGAGGAATTCAGATGTAAAATTACCTATTCAGAGAGATTATGAAGCTTTCTAGTCACTGATTACAGATATGGGTTGTAGAGGGACCACTAGTCTAACACTACTTCTTCCCTTCTCCCCAATAATTTTAAGTTTGCAAAGATTGTCGGATTCTTATTCAAGGTGTGGTAGCTAAAATGAAGGTTTGACAAGTTTGGGGAAGAGAAATGAAGATATGCCATAAGCAAGGTGCCAAGTGGAAGAAGACAGAAGTATAATAACTTTTGACCAATAGGTACAAGATTCTGTATGTGCACAATTTTAAATTATTGAAAAAGTCAATATTTTAAACCCCAGAGTGGGAACAGAATGCACACTTCTGCATTTTCCCCCTTCACTCATAGTCAGAAACAGAACCAATCAGAATAATTTCTTCACATATATGCAAATGTGACTTCAAGGAATATGCAGTCAATCTGATGTTAACTAACACCTAGCACTTCGAGCTACTTTTCATCATCTCTCAGAAGCCTGTTGACAAGTGAATAAATATCCTTAGACTGAAGAATTAATAATTAATTAGCATTGATCAGAGGGCTCTTCTTGGGGGAAACAATATGCCAAGTTGAAACAAAGAAAAAACCCTTCATGCAAAAAATTGCAGTGTTGAATTTTTTAATCCCTTGAAGTTAGGAGACTGAAGATGAATTGGTGAGACAGGCAGACTATAATATAAAAGAATCATTTGCTTGAGTTGTCATCAAATTTTTTTTCGAGAAACTGTGGAAGTGTACCTGGTAATGTTGGTTTGCATATTGTCGACTGTCATATTTATTATTAGCTCTTGTGTAAACATCACTGCTGAAGGAGAAAGAGCAATGAACTTGGAATTCTGAGACTTAGGTCTACTAGCTATGGGACCAAAGGCATAGATTACTTAATCTTGCTGACCCTTGGGTTCCTTAACTCGAAAATGGGGATATTAACAGCACTAACTTGTAGAGTTGTTTTGAACCTCAAAGGAATAATTTAATGTAAAATGCTCTGTAAACCATGAAGTTACATAAAGGTTGATGTTAATTATCATAAGCTGAGTTGTTGATGTTATTTTTTAAAATAGAATGATGGTGATGGAAGGAATTTTAGAAATCATCTAGAGTAATTGCTTAATTTTTCACACAAAAAAGAGAGAGCTGGAAGAATGAGATTTGCTCAAAGTTTTAAACTAATAGGTTCCTCTCTAGTCCATAGAAAATGGAATGAACTTAAACCTGTCCTTCCAGGACTCAAAACAAATTGCACAGAAATCATAGGGGGAGGGAAAGATCAAAGGAATTATTAAATTCTTTTCTGTGATCTCTATTTTAGATTATTAGAAAATTTGCATTTCTGGGTGTTTATGTCTACAGGAAAATATTCATGTTTTGCCTGGAAATTTAAATGAGAACATATTGGTTTCCACAATGAGCATGGCAACTTCTCAACATGGGTGCACATCAAAAGATAGTATTAACTTTTACGTATATATATATATATATATATATATATATATATATATATATATATATATAGCATATATATATATATACACACACATGCATATACATATATATATGTATGTATAATGCATTGAGATTTTAGAGTACTTTCCTCACAACTCGGTGAAGTAAAGAATGGAAGTGTTATTATTCCTTTTTACAAAAGGAAAATAATAGTTCTGGCAAATATGGGCAGCATCCACCTGCATTTTGTGAATAAATAAGATTTTTATAAACTGGTAGAATGCATTCATTCAATTATCCCAGGTACATTTATTATGCACTTACTATGTACCAGTCACTTTGCCAGGTTCTAGAACACAGAGATAAAAATGAAATAATTCCTGCTATTGAGAATGTATACCATGTACCTGTAAAATGAAAAACAAAATATACTAAAAGTAATTTCTAGGGAAAGGGCATTAGCAAGATAGAGTTGGAGGAATAAAGATGGGTGACACTTGATTTGAATTTTAAAGGAAGCTAGAGATTTTAAGAGACAGAGGTAAGGACAGAATGCGTTCTGGGAAACTGAGCATCCTGTGCAAAGGTACAGAAAATGTAATACCATATATGGGGGGGAAATAAGCAGGTCAGTTTTGCTAGAACATAGAATTTATGAAAGAGAGTAATGTGTAACACTAGGTCTAGGAAAGAAAGCTGGATTGTGAAGGACTTTGAAAACCAAATGGAAAAGTTTATGATTGATCCTAGAGGCAATAGAGAACCATTGGAGTTTCTGGAGCAGAAAAGTGACATAGTTAGATTGTGTTTTAGGCAGATCATTTTAACAGCTGTGTGGAGAATAGATTAGAGGGAGAAATTTGAGCAGAGAGCTCAATTACATGTCTATTTATTGCAATAATCCAGGTAAAAGCGATGAAGTCCTACATTAGGTTTGATGGTGACTATGTTAATTGAACAAAAGTAACAGATATGAAACATATTGTGGAGATAGGATTAACAAAATCTGTGAGCTGACTAAATGTAGGGGATGAGGGAAATGGAAGAGTTGAGGATGACTAGGATTTCAAACCTAGAAGACTGGAAAGACAGTTGTGTCTTCAAGAGCAATGGGGAAGTTAGTAAGGAGGGGCTTGTTGAGGGCAAAGATAATGACTTCTGTTTTTGGACATTGAGTTTGAGGTGCCTGTGGGACATGGAAGTAGTTGGTGATGGGGAACTGAAGTTTAGAACAGAGACTAGACAAGGGCAGATAGATCTAAGAGTCATCAATGTTGGGATGATAACTGAAACCATGCAGGGGAAATGGTTAGGTCACCGAGAGAGAGTGTGGGGAGAGGAAAGGCTACAGGTCAGTCATTGGGCACACCCACACTTAGAGGACAGGATGTAGATTATGACCTAGAAGACTTAGGAATGTCCAGCAGGTAGAAAGAGAACCAAGAAAGAGCATGTCATGAAAATCCAAGAAGAGAGGGTGGCCAGCAGTGTCAAATGTTGTAGAGAGGTAAAGAAGAATGAGGGCTGAGAAAAGGCCATTGGATTTGGCAATTAAAAGATCATCAGCATCTCTGGAGACTCAAGTCAACAAGCATTATTAAGTGCTTACCACGTGCACTGAGAATACAAATACAAGTAAAAAAAAAAAATCCACGCCCTTATATTCAAATTCTAAAAAGATGCTGAAAACTGGATTAGGGGATTGGAGTGAAGTTATCTTTGAAGGACATGACAGAGAAAAAAATCTAGAAAGTCAGAAGTCAGGAAGAAAGCCTAGAAGGTAATAAAGAAATGACATGGTTTTAACCTGGGAGTTTCCTTAAAATTCAGGGTTCAAGGTTCTCTGACCAATCAGATGAATGGGCCACAAGAGCAGAGAGATGTTCCAAAGTGAGAAAGACTGATGTATGGATTGTATGGAAGGTCTTTTCTTCCTTCTTGGATATTCTGAGGTCTAGATTATTTTTAACTGGACTCATAGGTCATAGGCCTTGTAGAGCTGTGAAGCTGCCATGACTCAATATATCTGGGTTATTCTTAGATGATGCCATCAGCCAACAATGTTCCAGGGACACTTACCTTTTTCATTGAACAGTCCATATCTTCCTGCTTCTCAAAGATCACAAGGACTTCTGGAGGTCAAAGGGAGGTGGGCAGGAAAGAGACAGATTCAACAAACTCTCATCCCCAAAATGATTTTCTCTCAAGTAGCTTGTACTGATCTACCACTAGGCTGCCCTGCTATTTGAAGGAGAAAAGTGAGTAATGTTAAAAGTCAGATTGCAAGAGGAGTAAAAAGTAAGTGAGAGAATTGGAGGAACTGAGTAGAGACAGCAGTTTCTAGGACTTTTGCTGTAAAAGGAAGGATATAGGATGATAACGAGAAGATGGTAGAGTAAAGCGAGAGGTTTTATAAGGATGGTGGGAGGGAGGGAGGAACTGGGAGTGTTTATAAAGATCAGGAAAGGAGAGGGAAAGACTGAAGGTTAGAGTCCTATATCCAGGCTACCTTTACCATTCTTGAACACTCATTTTGTCTTTCCCCAGGCCTTTCAGGGTGAGTTATATTATGTTTCTTTATTTTCCTGATAATAGAAGTGTTTCTCTGTCTGAAATAAGGATTGACACATTTAATGCTGGGAGCAGCTAAGTGGTGCAATGGATAGAGTATGAGACCTGGAGATTCGTCATCCTGGTTCAGATCTGTCTTCAGACTCTTTTTAGCTGTGTGACCCTGGGCAAGTCACAACACTGTTTGCCTCAATTTCCTGATCTGTAAGCCCATTCGTATCTTTGCCAAGAAAACCTCAAATGGGATTATGAAGAGTCAGACAAGACTGAACAATATTTCAGTATTTTAATTTTCCTGATGTCTTCTTCCATTCAATGAAAGTTGCCTTCATCCATTATTTTAAAAATTTATTTCACCTTTGTCACTCACTACAATCTGTGTGACTTTAGGTTGGTCACTACAATTCTCTGGACATCAATTCCCCCATCTATAAAATGAGGGGTTGAATTAGATGATCTCAAAATTCTCTTCCATATCAGTTATTCTCCAATCTATGTGAGAATATGCCGCTAGAGTTTCATATTTAATTTTCCATCAAACGAATATTGGTTGAAAAAAACTGTATGATGAGGATGATGCTGATGATACACAAAACATTATGTGACATTAGGTCTAAATTAGCAGCAGTAATTTCAGTTGCTCCTCCTGATATCAGTTTTTAAACAAAAACAAGAAAGTTTCATAGGCATCTTTAAGGCACTTCCTTTAAAGCATCTGGCTCTATGCATTGGAATGCTGAATGTGTGATGTTCTCTTAACACTGCTATTGTAATTCTGACTTGTCGTTTAGTTGCTTTGCCCCACCATATCCCCATTTTGAGATACATTTCCACCTTGATATATTTATAATGGACCCTAGTCACTGACAGTTTTAATCTAAAGAGAAGAGGTGAGCAGGGTTCAATAAAAGTATAATTGCATTTGACTTTCTTAAACTGGAATGTTTTTCAATTTTATAAAAGCATAGACACTTGAAATAGAAAAGACCTGTTGGGTCACTTAATCTGTGTCCCTGACTATCCTGGATTCTTTTATATAGTATATTTTCTAGTTTTTTACTTTTAATCATTACTGATAATCCTGTTGCATGCCCCTTTTGCACTAGTGAAAAGCACATAATTTCAGCACAGGCAGGAGATATACAAGTTATAAACGTCAGTCCCCTCATTCTACAGGTAAGGAAACTGAGGCCCAGGGGAATAGAATGATTTGCTCAAGATTATACATGAACAAAAGTATATAGGTAGGAATGAGCAGTTGTGTAAGGGGACCAATTTGGGAATAATTAGAAATAAAGCTACCTGGTTAGAAAGGAGAGGATCCTTAGAAGGCCGGCAGAAAAATTTCAGTTTGATGATTCGACAAAGAGTTACTGATGGTTTTTGAATAGAAATTAAACAATGAATTCAATGTTTGTTTTTTAAAATTATTCCAAAATCTGCAGGATCAGTATAGATGGGAAAGGAGCACAGAGATTGAAGTCAGTTATCTAAGTAAAACATTATTCACAATATTATTGCCTTCCAAATGTATGTGTAGAACCTATATAAAATTGTATGCCATTTTGGGGAGGGAGGAGGGAGGTAAGGGAGAAGGAGAGGGAAGGAGGGAAAAAAAATCTAAGTTATATGGTAGCGATTGTAGAACACTGAAAATAAATAAAATTTAAAAAATATATTATTGCCTTCCACCTAGACTGTATATATTTTTCCATGTTTAACAATATTTTCCCCAATTATATGTAAAACAATTTTCACATTTGTTTTTTACAATTTTGAGTTCTAAAGTCTCTCCTTTCTTCTTTTCCCTTCCCCCTCCCTGAAATGGTAAGCAATTTGATAGATTATACATGTGCAATTATGCAAAATATTTCCTTATTATTATATTATGAAAGAAAACACAGACCAAAAAGTAAAAACCATGAAAAAAATAAGGTGAAAAATAGTATGCTTTGATCTTCATTCAGACTCATTCAGTTCTTTTTCTGGAACTGGATAGCCTTTTTCATCATGAGTCCTTTTGGAGTTGTCTTGGATCATCACACTGCTGAGAACAGCTAAGTCATCCATTGTTGACAATAGTACAATATAGTTGTTACTTACATTTAATGTATCTTGAATGAACAGAGCTTATGCATCTTTTCTCTCCCAGTAGAATGTGGGATCCTTGAGGGCAGGGACAACGTCTTTGCTTTTCTTTGCAACGCTCGAACTTCAGCACCATTCCTGGCACAGAGAAGAGGCAGGTAGGTGGCTCAGTGGAGAGAGTGCTGGACTTGGAATCAGGAAGGCTGAAATTCAAATCTGGCTTCAGACATTTACTAGCTGTGTAACCCTGGGTAGGTCATTTAATTCTGTTTGCCTCAGTTTCCTCATCTGTAAAATAAGCTGAAGAAGGAAATAGTAAATCCAGGATGTTTTCTAGGAAAACCTCAAATGGAATATCACAAAGTTGGACATGACTGAAACAACTTAATAACAACAAGTACTTCATAAATAATTATTGATTAATACTTGAGAGAGAATCTAGCTTTAGTTAGGGTGAAGATAATGAGAGAAGAAGGGAAAAACAGATTTAGCATTCAGGAATTTGCCTAAGATTGAGTAACACAGGGATCCGTAGAAGGGAAGAAGAAACTGATTTGTGGGAATCTAAAACTAAAGAGGTGGGTTAGATGAACTCTTTGGTTCAGTAATAATTAATTGCTACCAGAGTAGCAAGTATGACTGTTGTTTATTTCAGTTAAATTCTGACTCTTTGTGACCCCATTTGGAATTTTCTTGGCAAAAACACTGGAGTAGTTTGCCATTTTCTTCTCCAGCTCATTTTACAGATGAGGAAACTGAGGTAAACAGGGTTAAGTGATGCCCAGGGCCATACAACAAGCATCTGAGGCCAAAGTTCAGCTCAAGAAGATGAGTCATCCTGACTCTAGGGCTGGCCCTGTGGAGACTCAGATGAAAGAAAGACTTAAGGAATAATGAATTAGAATGAAGATATCTTTTGAGGGCATAAGGAGAAGGAGAGCTGAGATAGTAGGACAGTATTTCCTGAGCTGCAAGGGAAGTTAAAGAGGCATACCAAGTATACTGAAGAGAAGGGAGAAAAGCAAAAGTTCCAGTCATCCATGATCACTGAATCAAATATCCAACCACACCACACTAGACTGCAATATTCCAAATGAAAAGTTTGTTTCTCCTTCTGTTGGAAGATATTGGAAAGTAAAAAATTTTCTCTACCCTGTGTGGCTGTTGATATAAGATACATATTATATACATATATGTGTGTGTGTATACATATGTATATGAAAATTAAAAGTAAAAAAATACATACAATTTTTAAACCCCAGGTACCAAATGAGAGTTTGATTATAAAGGTAGTTGCTTGTTTCCTGAAAGATCTTAATCTTCTTTGGTCATATCAATACCTGAAGTCCTAGTAAATAGTTTAAAGTCCAGGTTAGCATAGTAGGAACTAATAGAAAGCTAGAATATGCTAGATAACTCCTCTGCCTTCAACTCAATTCATCAATCCATCAATAAGCATTGATTAAGCACCTGCTATGTATCAGGCACTGTAGTAAGCAGAGAATTCAAAGACAAAAATTAAACAGTTCCTGCTTCCAATCAGCCTACATCTTATGGGAGGTGGGGCGAGCAATAGTGTACGCATATATAAAAATACAAAATAAACATAGGCAAAATATATGCAAACCATTTCTTAACCTTTTGTTGCAATACTTAGGGGAAACAGCTTCACATCTGGTAACTTGAAGGACCCTATATGCCATTTTAAAATTTATTGTTAAGTTTAAATAATTATAACTTATTAACTTAATAACTTCTTATTAAGTTTAAACAATCACAAGTAATTATGTAATAAACCACATTTATCATTAAGTTTAAGAAATAATTTATTTAATAAATTAATAATTTATTATTAAGTTTAAACAATAATGAGGCTACAAAACACTATTAAGCAATAGTGATGCTGTCGGGCAAAGACGTAAAGTTAAGGGCATTCCAGAAGCCAGTGGAGAGGCATGCAAGCATAAATGTATTACGAAGCATATTAATCACAGAAATTAAGCAGGAGAAGTGACATAACGGATGCCATAGGAAAAATTTCTTTGTGGTAAAAAAATATGGGTCAGTCACGGTGAACTGAATACTCCCTCCAAAGGTGCTGATTGCAACCCATCCCTACATGCCTTATTTGACTCATTTCTATATCTTCCGACAGATCTTTCACAGGGTATGTATCCATCCAATGTGCTATGGGTTTTCCTCTAGTTCACAGGATTATAGATTTAGAACAGAAAGGAACCTTAAATGTTATCTAGGCCAACCTCTTCTGTTTATAGTTGAGAAAACAGACTCAAGAGAGGTGAGGGACACACTGAAAGGCACCTATCTAATAAGTGGCAGAATCAGGACTCGAAGTCAAATCCTATGTCTCAAAATCTAGGGTTTTTTCTACTGCCATGGGTATCAAAATGGGGCTTATGGGTCATTTCTTAACCTAACTCACTAGGAATATAAAGAGGCAACATGGGACAAGGAGTGCTGTATTTGAAGTTGGAGCGCTTGCGTTTTTACATCCTGGCTCTGCCACTTACTTACTTATTTGTATGACTTTAATCAATCAATTTACCTTTCTGTACCTCAGTTTCCTTATATGTAAAATGAAGGAGGTAGATCAGTGACTTCTCAGGTTACTTGTAGTTTCAGGTCTATAATCCTAAGTAAGCAATAACAAAACTGATCAAATGTACATTTTTACAACTAACCATTTTTAAAGGCCTTCAATAACAGTTCTCTATAACAACTCATCCATTCATTCCTCTTTCCTTCTCACTCCTTTCCCAGTACCTTTGTTTTTTTCATTGCCTCAATAGTTGCATATATATTTTCTTTTTATAGAATTAGTCCAAATGTGTGCTAATCTATTGGTTCAAGGTTTTTTTTTTTACTTTACATTATTTTGCATATATTTCCATGTTTCATTCTATTCCTCACATTTGTCATTCTTAATTGCATATAGTATTTCATCACATGTACCACAGTTTGTTCAGTCTTTCCCCAATTCCGTTTAGTTTTAGATTTTTTTTTTGCAATGACAAGTAATACTTACATTATGTCTTTGAATAAATAGCTTTTTGTCTTTTTGATAGTGCCACTCAAAGTAACATTCTTCCCAAATATTACTGTGATTACAGTATAAACCCAAATAAATTGTAAAGCTTTCATCTAGAGCAGGGTGGAGCAGTGTAGTAAACAAGGCAGATCTGGAATTCATCTGAGGGGAGAAAGTCCCTCCTTAAACACTTTCTACAGTACTGAATACTGGCCAGTATTGGAAATGGTAGAGACAGGGATTGGGGATATGGCAGCACTCTAAATTATTTTAAATGTTGGCAACAAGCCCCACCCCTCCAATTTGGGTATCTGTGTTCAAATTATTTAACTGAGTATGTGAAACAGTTGAGATTTTGACTTTAAAAGCTACAGGGGAGCACCACAGAAAAATTGCATTTGTCATGGTGACAGGAAGCAGACAAGGTTCCCTAAGCAAAGACTCCTGTAGCTGAAAACTCATACTTAAAAGGATTGGTTGATACAGGTTACTCTAAATAACCTACCCTCCATACAAACCAGTAGTGCCAAAATGCTTTGTGCCGTGATATGTAACTATAACAGGACTTTGTTTTGTACAGGCACCAATGTGGATCTGCTTCTGAGAGAAGATATCCTGCATTCCTTACTGTGTGGGTGAGAAAAGCCTCTTTCCATTGCTGCATCTTTAAAACTACCAGACTAGGATAGTAACTCTCTTTCTGGCAGCATCCAAAAGGTAAAAGGTACTATTCACCCACAGCACAAGCTGCATGAACCAAGTTGGGAGAAAGGAAAGATTGTCTTCCCTCCCCCAAACCCTTACTCCTTTAGGCACTGTGACTGAGAAACAAACAGTCTTGGCATTTTGTTCTCTGTTTCATCTCTCTTTTTCAATTCTAGACACAGGGGGAAGAGTCTTTAGATCCAGACTTGAGCCATGGAGACCTTGGAGGCAGGATTCCAGGCTGGATGTTGTTGCCAGACCATCAAACCAACCCTGAGAATTCAGTGTTTCTGGAACTTGAGCCCAAGAGGGGCTTTTGGACTTGGGATTTGGTGGGATTGTGCTGTGTAGAAACTGAGTTAAGCAATGAACCTGATCATCCTCCCTTTTCCAGAGTTTGAAGTGATGTGTAATGGGTGATTATGCACCCCAGCTATTAAGGGAATGTTTGTATGTTTATTCTTCCTGTACCTTTGTAGCAAATATGCCTTTGCTAATCCGACTCTTGAATAGTTAACTGGAACTGAGGTGCAAAGGACCTCTAAAATTGGGGCAATACCATTGATGGTGGTTTAAGCCAATGGTAGAGAGCTTGGAGGCCCCTACACTCCCTTTAAGAGTACAGGAGAACCCTGGGGAAGGAGTGAAATGTAACATACCTGGCCTTTAGGCAGCAGGAAGCAGGGTAGTAACTGTTACATAAAATAAACCACACCTATATTTCATTAATAACAAAACTTTCTCACGATGTAGCTATAAGGCGGATAGTAAATAAGCCTTAGAGTAAATACTAGTAACTGAATTTAGGTACTTCAAGAAAGGAAGGTGCAGTACAGTGATCCTCAGCCTTTTCAATATAGAAACCATATCACTAAGGCACAGTGCCGCTGTGAGGGAAAAGGTATGTTTACTTATCTCCTCTCTCAGACTTTGATTGGTCTTCCTGTTACCCTGTGGGAATTTATATTCTCATTTCATTACTTTGGTCATTGTGTATATTGTTCTCTCATTTCACTTTACATCAATTCATGTAAATCTTCCAGTGTTTCTTTGAATTCTTACATTCATACTGCATTGTCATATTTTACTACATTCATGTTTTTTCAATCATTCTCAAATTGATGGGCATTCACTGTTTACAATCCTTTGGAACCACAAAGAGTACTGCTATGAATATTTTAGTATGTGAATGAAAAATATTGATTAAGCACTTACTATGAGCCAAGCACTATGCTAAACTCTGGGAATATAAAAGCAAAAGTGAGACAGGACTTGCCTTCAAGGACCTGTACTCTAATGGGGAACACACAACATATAGGGGAGTCCTATTCCCTTACTAGGGAAGGGAATCCTAGTTTGGGAAGTCTCTAAGTTGGTGAGTGGAACAACAGGGAAGTCAATTGACCTATTCTTTCCAGAGAAAATGCTGATTTGATTATAGTTTTCAGAGCAATAGGTGGAAAGAAGTGAAGGGTGCAGAGGGTATGATGCCAGGGCAGGGAAGAAAATGGTGAATGAAGAGGAGGCTGCATGGTCCCATGCCATGCAGAGATACGTGCTTAGCTCCTTTCAAACACTGACTCTGTTTTGACATATATTTCTGTCTTTGACCTCTTTAGGTATAAATAAGTAAATATGTATATGTATGTATACACACATATGTGTCTATATGTATGTGTGTATATGTATATGCCTGCTAATAGCATGACTGACTTGCTAGTCATTTTTCTAGCGCAATTCCAAATTAAAATTCAGAAAGTTTGGCCCACTTTATAGCATGTTTGGGAGACATTCTCATAACTCACTGACCAGGTTTCCCCCAACCTGGTTTAGCCTGTCTGCCAAGCTGGTTTTCCTGGGGTGTGGCCACTGCACATGCTGTAGCTTCTTAGAGCCACAAGTAGGTGACAGATGGACACCAAAGGTGGATAAGCAGTCCTGAAAAGGGCTCAGCAAACCCTTTTACCAGAGGTGCTTCAACACTCCATGTACCCTTATGAATTACTGTTTTATTTATTAATTGGGTAATAGCTCTTGGTATTTTATATTTATGTAAATTCTGAGGATATTTTGGATATCAAATTTTATTAGTAATATTTGATTCAAATAATTTTTTGTCTGTCTTCACTGATTTCATTCTTGCACAAGTTTTTAATTATTGTCAAAATTGTCTATTTTTAACTTTTATAGTTATCTCTCTCTCTGTTTTTAAGGGTTGATTTAGATGGTTCTTAATGTTTGTCCAAACAAGGATTGGGAAGTAGCATTGAACAAAAGCATAAGGGGCCATTTTATGTCAATTGCATGTTGGACCAGCTTTTGGCTTACCCAGAAAAGCCTCTGAATTCCTTCATTTATGTATCTCCCATCATGCGAGAATATGGGAGACAAGGTCTTAGTCCCTTTGTTGGAAAACCCCTCTTTGTCATCAGATTTTTAACATAACATTTTTAACCTACACTGATCCTCGCTGCCTTCCTTAAATTTGACATTTACTTTCCTGCTATATTAGAGGCTCTGTTCTGTATGCAAAGTGATATAAAATCAGAAACAAAATAGTTCTTATCCTTAAGTAATTTAAAATATACTAAATGGGCACAACCCATACACAGATAAGAATTTATAAAGAATATAGAAAGTAATATAAAATAATTCCAATAGAAAGAAAACATCAACAATGGTGAAAGGGATCAGGAAAGACCTCCAGTAGAAGTCCTCTCATCTGAACGATCTAGGAATTTTAAGAGTCAGAATGAGGAGGGAGTATGTTACAGATATGGGCACCACCTGTGCAGCAGTTTGGAAACTGTAGATGGAATGTCATGAATGGAGTGAGCTAGCAAGTAAGTTTTACTAGAATGAAGACGATGAAGGGGGCAAATATGAAATAAGTCTAGAAAGGTGGGTGGGATTCATACTGTGAAGGGCCACAAATGCCAAGGTGGACAAGGTTGTGAATCTGGATGACTTCAACAGAAATGAGGAAATTTAGAGGAGGGATGAATTGGAGGGAAGGAAGAAGGAAGATTTGGACATGTTAAATTTGAGATGAATGTGGAACATATTTACAAACATTTTACATTTGGCTATCAGTCCAATTTCCTAACCAAAAATCAGTAATGAAAAGGCAATTGATGAGCATTTATTAAATGCCTACTGTGTGCAGAAGATTGAGCTACAGTCTGGGAATTTTTTTTAATGAATATATTTGCGCTGCTACTAATCCCCAGGAATTAGAAAAGGATGGTTTTTATTTCTAAAAATTATCTAATCAGGAAATCATATTAGAAGGAGTATTTTTGTTTCACTTTGATTTTGCACAGAAATCCCTCTTGATTTTACTCTATCTTGTTACCTGACGTGAAAAGTTTACTGTCACAGCACAATTCTGCAAGTTACATCTCTCAAGGCCAGAGGAGCTTGAGAATGAATAATAATGGACCATGATTCCAGAGAAAAAACACTCCAGCTGCACCTACAAAATTGTCTAATTGGGAAATATTTCTTTGCCCTATTGGTCAAGTTAACCTTGCTCAAGGAGTCCTGGGTGAGGCCTAATTCCTGAAATATCTAATGATATTCAGTAAGAAATTCTTCTGAGCAAGGAATCATTTTTACCTGACTAAGAAAGATGCCCAGAGTGTCAGCCATGATGGAATGACAGAAATTCAAATTAGAATACAGGAAGAAATGGTTGAATATATCATAATATCTTTTTTTTCTCTGTAGTTCTATAAAGTTTGGGGCCTTAATCACTTCATGCTCAGACAAGTGTAATTTCCTAAAAGGATCCTTCAATTAATTTTTAAAAAAAAACAATTTTTTGAATCTCTGTGGTGGCTCCCATCACACCACATAGATCAGGTCTGATATCTTTACCCTCCACTTCAAAGGTCTTTACCAGAGCCATTTTACTTCCCATAGCTTCTTCTAATTCTTCCACAGTTTCGGTCTTAAAGGAGCCCAGTAGCCAATCATCTCACTCCTGTTTCTGATCTTTCATTCAATTTGTAGCAGTATCTAGAATGTCCTCTGCTACAAAAGTCCAAAAACCATTCCCCTTCTTTCATTCAAAAAGGAAAACTTCCATGAAGTCTTCCTGGACCTATCAGAGGAATAGCAAAAAGCCCCAATCTATTCAATGACAACATGAAACACATACCTCTCCTCAACTCATTGCCCCACAAATGTGCTTGGTGCTTAACCTATCCATAACACACTGTTTATTCTCTGTGTAACTGCATGTCCTTTGTGTATTCTATTGTGCCTAAATTTGATGTCAGGGTAATTCTCGTTAAGCAACATTTAGCATTGTGCTGTGAAAGTGTCAACACCCTAAAAGATCTTCACCAGTCAGAATGATTGGCCAAATATAATGAAAGAATAATAGTATTGATGTTCTATTCATAAGCCTTTTCATTGTTTTAAAAGCACTTTCCTCACAACTCCAGGAAGGTGGTACTATATTTACTATTACCTTCATTTATCAAAGAGAAAATTATGGGTTAATATAATGATTTGTTTTACTTGACAGTTTGACATTAGGAAAGAATTCTGGGAAGTGGAGGGAGATGAGTTAATAGAGAGTGATGAAGATCCAAAAAAGAGGAAGAAAAGAGCTTCAGTAAAACATTGTTATATACTTAGAATATGGTTCAGAGAAGACACAAATAAACAGTGCAATTATGTTATTTTGATGTTCAATTTAATACACACACTTAAAACTATAGATAGCAGAAATATAATGTTTTATACATTATCTTCTTTTGGTTCTTTTTTGCATATTAAAATTCACATTTTGTTGTTTGTTGAACATTAAAAAATTCACGTTTGTTGGTGATTATAAAATGCATAATAAGAAAAAGAAAATGAACAATAAAAAGATAATGGGAACTCCAAGAAGTTAAATAACTTGGCAATGTTACACACATAGAGTTACAGCTAGGTCTTTTGGTTCTAAATCTTTTGTGTTTTTCATTACATCATGCTGCCTTTCAAGATGAAATTTAACAGGCGTGAAAGTGGTCTTACATTTGAGTTCTAAATCATTGCACAAGGACAAGCTGCAGAAAGCACGGCATCTTTTCATAGGGAAAAGATCTGGGAATTTTAAGAGACTGCAAATTGTCTATGAGTCAATAGTGTATCACTGAAGTCAAATAATTTAATAAGATCTTAAGCTGCATTAAGAGTATAGGTAGATGGCATAATGGATAAAGTGCCAGGCATGGAGTCAGGAAGATTCCTCTTCCTAAATTCAAATCTGCCCTCAGACATTTACTGTCTGTGTGACCTTGGACAAGTCACTTAACCCTGTTTGCTTCAGTTCCTCATCTGTAAAATGAGCTGGAGAAGAAAATGGCAAACCACTCCAGTATCTTTGCCAAGAAAACCCCAAATGGAGTCATGAAGAGTTGAACACGACTAAACACCAACAGAAGCTACATTAATGGAGGCAGAGTGCCCCAAAGAGGAGAGATAATGGGTTTGCTGTCTTCTGCCCTGGTCAGACCACATCTACAATATTGTTTTCTGCTCCAGATGCTACACTTTAAGCAGGAAATATTTCTAGTATAGCAGGTGATCAAGAAGATTAGTGAAGGGACTGGAGACCATGCTATATATGATTTCTAGATATATGCTCAATAAATGTTGAATTGAATAAGACTGACATAATGCTGTCTTCAAGTTTCTGAAAAGTTGTTATGAGGAAGAAGGATTAAACTTGTTTTATTTGGCAGTAAAATGAACGGGGCAGAAACAGGATAAGGAGGGGATGTTCCCAAAACATATGTTTAAGTGTGAGGTAAAGGTAAATTTCCTTAATATAGTAACAATCCAAAAACAAAATGGGCTGCCTTGAAAGACAGTATGGTCCTATTCCTTGGAAATTTTCAAGACTGAAGACAATCGACTGGGGAGTCGAATTGAGAGGATTCTTGTTTACATACAGTTAGGCTTGATTATTTCTGAAGTCCATTCTAGCCCTGTAATTTTAGTTATAAAATGATTTTGTTTGATGATCATGTTTCTTAGAAAAACATCTTTAAATTAATAACAAAAGAATGAAGGATAGCAATATGTATATGTACGCATGCATATATGTCATATATGTCTACATACATACAAAACTGAAATAACAATAGATGTGAGTGTATACACACAAATGTATTACCGTTTTTTCTTTTATATCATCTCCATTTTCTCACTTGTGCAAACGAGTGGGGAGAGGTATCTTCTCATATCTCTCCTTTGGGCCAGATTTGGTCATTATAATTTCATGACACTGAGTTTTGATTGTTTGTTCATCCTGAAAATTGTTCATCTTCATTTACAATGTTCCAGCCATTGTGTGTATTGTTTTCCTGGTTCTGTTTGTTTCATTTTACATCAGTTTATATGCCATGCCTTTCAATACTATGAAGTTTTTGTCTCTGTTTTTCCATAAATCCTTCATAAAGGATCCATTACAACACACCCATCTCTTTTTTCCGTTAATATTTCAGAAATCACAATTACTTTTCACATTCTTCCATTTGTTTGTTATGTAATGGCCCACCTCATTTCTCAGTCATCCTGGAGATAACATGGAATACATAAAGCAGGCTCCCTGGAGCCTGACATGATAAGAAAGAGTGGTTGGAAAAGAAAAGTTTAAGTGCACGATGTATAGAGAAAAAATGGCATCTTGTGACAATTACATTCAAAGTGTGTCTCATTTGGTGAGCAAATGATGTGGGCTGGATTAAAAAGACATTAGAGTCCAGGAATGAGAAGAATTCTGATACCCTATTGCTATTAATATTGGAAACTCTGAAGAAAGTGGCTAGAAGATTGGATGGATAGAAGAAATGAATGAAATGACCAAGTCCTTTAAGAAAGCAGAGGTTGATTTGGGACTTGATAAACAATAGGAACACTATTAGAATAATTGACTATTTGAGAATGAGAAAATGAGGGATGGAAGTGGTAAGAGCCTGAAAGTAGAATTGAGGAATTAAGGAATAGAATTCCAGTTTAAAAATCTGTAGAATCTAGCTTCTAAGTAGATTCCCTCCCACACTGCCAGAGTACACCCTCTAGGAAGGGAGATAACCTGATCTATATGTTGAGCTCTCTATCCCTTCCTCCTTTCCCCCCTCCTTTTCCCGTGGTTATTAGAGGTATAGATTCTATGATCCAGACTTTCAACTCTGGTAGTAGATGAGGGTCTCAACAATACCATTATGAATATATTGCCACATATGTCCCTGTCCTGTTAGTCACCAGGTTATTTGTAATAGTAGCAAACTTCTAGGTGCCCTGTGGCACCAATCCACTGAGATGGTGTTGTTACTAGGAGAAATCCAGATTTTTTTGATGGGGAGGAGACGGGTCTTAAATAAGATGAAAGTAAGTTTGTCCAAAGTTCATGAGACTAAGAACAAAGAGAAAGAACAAAGGACAGGATAGATATAAACAGAAGGCCATATGGGTAAGTTTCCCGGTTGAGGCAGGTAGCTGAGTTGAGATGAGTGCTGCTGAAAACATGATGTTGGCATGGGAGAAAAGTAAAAGCAGAAATGAATAATGGGACAGATATTTTATTAGGTGTCCACAAAAAGATATAGTGGGAGAGGAAATACAGTGCACTAAAACATTATTGGACTTAAAGTCAGGCAATTTGGGCTCTGCCACTAGCTGCCACTAGCATGACCCTGGATGAGTCATTTGTCTTTTCCAGTCTCCAGCTTGCTTCTCTGTAAAACAAGAGAATTGGATTAGATGAGCTGCAGGGTTCCCTATTGCTGTAATATTCTATATGAGTATACAGCTGGCTAAAAGAATCTATCTGTAAAAACTAGTGATCAGCGTTTCAGCACCAAAATTGTGTGTGGGGAAGTATTAAATGTGTTCCACAAAGAGCATCGTTGATGCCACAGAAATACATTTTGTGGATTAATTTTACTTTTATGTCATAGTTATTTCTGGAAATATGCCCTATTCCCCTTTCATCCCTAAATTGAAAAAGTTAAGCAAAAATGTTGGATGTAGTGACCATGTTTGCAATGTATATACAACATTCCACCCTAGTAGTCACAGTCTCCATTATGAAAGGAGGAAGGGATGTTTCATTGTCTGTTCTCTAGGACTATTACTGGTATTTCAGTTACTCAGAGTTCAACTTCCTTGTAGCTATTTTCATTTACATTGTCATTGTCCTACATTCTATATATTAGTCTTCTGCTAACAGAGTATTGCTACATAAATAAAACCACTTATTTGAAGTCTTCCACAATGAGTGAATAATCAAAGAAACCATAAACTCTCCAGTCTTTCACAAACCTTCCCTTGTCCTCATAACATCATAGTCCATTGACCCAATGGACAAAGCGAAGGAGGGAGAAGGTGGTCTTCTCTGTGGTAGGGTCACTCCCTTGCATGTCTTTCACCCTTAGGTTCTCATTTTACCTTCTTGGTCTATCAGGATCCTTCATTGTACTGTTACTAGGCAACCTGTATTTGTGCTTGGATGGAAAGTCTCTTTACTCAACCTCCAGTCAAAGTTGGCTGTGTGGGTGGATAGCAGGGTCCATGTCACTTTGGTAGGGCGGTTCCTCCTGGGACCAGTATTACTGTTCTAATTAATTATTTGGAAGAAGTAATTAAGTTCATTCTGATTAATTTGGGGGAATGGCACAAAATTGGGAGGGGGTTGCCTTGTTGCCATCACAAAATAGTAGCAATAGAATTTGTAATGCACTTTTTGTAAGAAATGATTTATCAAACAAGAAATAAAATTCAAATGAAGAGACAAAGAAGAAAGATAATATAACACAAGGGTTTCAGTAAACTCCACAATTGTGGAAAATAAATTGAACAATGTAATTCTATATTTTTTCAAACATAACATGATACTGGGATATATTAAAGAGAGATTGTAGTGTTCAGAGTTTGGTCAGACATCAAAGACGCCAAGGTCATCCAATGTATCCTGGGTCATCACCAGTCATCCTGACTTTTGTTCTGCCACTAAACTTTGATGACTCTGGAAGACAGTGAGGTTGATGACTTTGTGCAACTCTACCTCACTTCAATCCATTTCTCATACAAATCAAGACATCACTCCATGATATCACTGGTCCTTTTCAAAACAAACGACAGACATTCAGTTATATCGATATATCATACTTCAAGCTTTAAAAGTGCAGTTATTTTTCAATCACAAGAACAAAGAGGTTTAACTGATAAGATACTTTTAATAAACTCAGAATTTCTGACCTGAAAGAGGCATAGAAATAATCTAGTCCAACATTTTTGATTTTATGGATGAGGAAACTGAGACCTAGGGATCAAATGACTTTTCTGAGTTCATAGATATATATAGAAAATCTTATTTTTCAAGTGTGAATTAGGTGATTAAGGAAAGTCAGGGACATTCTGATTGATAAAGAACTTTAAAACTAGAATGATAGAGTTTCTTTTATTTTTAAATAGATTGTAGAACTGTAATGGACCTTCACATTCATAGAATAATAGATAAAGAGCTCAAAGATACCTTTCAAAGCCATCAAGTTCAACATCCTCATCACATAGTTGAGGAAAATGTTAGTGAGGAAGTTAAAATTCTTGCCCAAGGTCTCCACAGAAGAGGTGAGATTTGAACTCAAATGTATCGCTAGCCCAAATCCTTCATTTGAGAAGTGAGGAAACTGAGGCATGGTGAGGGTAAGTCACTTTTGTTGTTAGTTCCAGGGCATATATACTGTATTTGGAAAAGATACCCAGGTAGCCTACTTTGAGAGGTTCAGAAAGACTGAACCTTCCCTATCCTTCCCAATATCATTCCCACTGACCTTCCACTACAAATGAAACCTCCCCTCAGAGTTATTTTGGAAGACAAGAAACTATTTACTAGACAAATATACAATATACTAACCCCTTTCTCTATTTATACATTAAGGGAAAGAAGGCTTTCAAGTAACATGACATGGGCATATAGGTTTTCATCTTGTTATTCAGTCACATCCAACTCTTCGTGTTCCCATTTGGGGTTTTCTTGGCAAAGATACTGGGGTGGTTTGCCATTTCCTTCTCTAGTTCATTTTACAGAGGAGGCAACTGAGGCAGAGTTAAGTGATTTGCCCAGAGTCACACAGCTAGTGTCTGAGGCTAGATTTGAACTCAGGATGTTGAATCTTTTTGATTCTAAGCCCAGTGCTTGCTCTATCCATTGTTTCATCTAGCCTCCCCAGGTTATCATGAGAAGCCAGAAAAATTCTGAGCAGAGACTGCTGCCAGGGAAGGCAGGCCCAGGTAAGGTACCCCAATTATTTGCCCCCTTCTGTCCCAGGAACTAGGGCAATGAATGATAGCAAGGGAGCAGTAGGCAGTGGGAATGGTCCAGAGTTTTTGTCCCGTTTTGATGGTTCCAAGGTATTTGCCAGTAGGAACTCCATTGATTCTAGGATTCTACAGAATCTCACCAAGTGACGACCCCAAAGTCAGACTCACTTACCCGCGGAATAAAGTGCCACCCAGCTCATTTTTTGGGGGGTGAGGGTAGTAGGTGAAAGAGACATAAATCAAGATTGGCTTGCGCAGCAGTATTCTCTTCCTATTATTTAACTCCTTTGCACGTTGATACCTCTGAGTTGCCCCTGACACTGTCTACCTCACTCCGGGTTTGGAGCATCCTGCACCCTCAGTGACTCTACCCCCTCAGACTGGGCATGCTCAGTAGCTGGGCAGGCTTTGGTCGCCCAGTGGGAAGCCTTTGCACTCCCAGTGCCTCTGTCGGCTCCCTCCCCGCCAGGAGCCACCCAGGTTGCAGCCCAGCGCTGCTCTCAGCCTGACCCAGATTCTCGCCCCCGCCCAGCCAGCCTGGATCCAGTGCGGCATCGGAGGCGGCTGCTCTTCCCGTGCCTCGGGCGCCCGGTGACAGAGTTGTTCTCTGCTTCTGCCACTGCGGAGAAACGAGCCAGCTGCTTATAGAAGGCAGCGGGAGGGTGTGCAGGCTGGGGAGGTTGGGGAAGGAGGGATGGAGACAGGTCTGCTGCTCTATGGGACCAGTTTAACCAGCAGCAGCTGCCAGAATACAGGTGAGTGGCGGAGCTCAGGGGCCCAGAGCTAGGGATGTGGGAAGGAGGCAAGGGCAAAGAGGCCAATACCCAAGGAAGAGAGAAGGCGAGGAGGGGGGGCGGGGAGGAGGAAGGAGCTGCAGTGGAACTGGGGCTCAGCGCAAATTGCTAACGGGGTGCAGAGCGAGAAAGCCTGATTCTGAACGGGATGGGTGGAATTAATGCATTGGGTTTATCTGCTCCGCAGACTGCCCTCGCTGGCAGTGGCGAGCACCCTGAGACTCCCGAAAAGCACGCACTCCGCACCCCCAACGCTGCCCGCAGGTTGGGGTGCCAGGTTGTTTCCAGCCCAGCTGGAGTGCAGGTTGCCTAGCAACAGGAAACCAAAGGCTCCTGAAGGGGCAGGCGAGGTGTGGAGACAAGAGATAACAGGGTGAAAAGAGGGCAGGGGGGCGTGGTCGGACCCAGGGCCCCTCAGCAACCTTCCCCCCACCCCCATTGGAGGTTTGCTAGGCTGCTGAGTGCGCCCGCCCTTGGTGAAGGAGGAGGACCGAGAAGCTACTTGGCTTCTGGCCCTCAAGCCTGTGGTTTCTCAGGTTATCTGCTTAGTGAGTTTCAAAGCTGAAACTACCTGCTGGGAAAACCCCTGTTTGGAGATGCCATCTCTTCTTTCCTAGCGCAGATGAAATTGGAAGAGGCTTATGACTACGGCTGGATGACTGGTCCTTAAGGCAGGGGGTGTGTTTGGTACGGGTTGCGTTTTATTGTTGGGCGTAAGTGTTTTTAAAGCCTAGGTGTCGTCTTTGCTTACTCACAGTGGAATTGCTAATCCTCTATGTGGTGCACCCTGGAAAACACCTTATAAATATTGCAGGAACGCCCTCTCTGGCTTCCTGGCTTTGGAAGAGTTTAATCCATAGATTTATGCCCGTCTTTTTGCACTGAAGAGTCCAGGTCAACTTCTCCCCAGGGCTTTCAGTTCCCTGAATTCGGAGAAACTCTCAGGTTAAGAAAAGGGGGCTACTGCTTACTAGTAACCTCTTCCTCCAAATCCCATTCTAATAGGCAAATTAAGAGGCAAGTTCTGGGCTGATCTCCAGGCGCTGCTCCGCAGCTCCGCAGTGTGTGCGTGTTTGTGTTGCTAGCATGACAACCATCCTTAACTGGAGCTTCCAACATGGTGGAAAGCAGGTAGTGTGTGGTTGATGTTGCTGTCCGGATCAACATCTTTTTCATGCATGTTTTTCTTCTGATATCATACGGTTACAATGTGACTAAGTCATATTCATCTCAGAAGTTGTTCCACAGTCCAACCAACCTTGAGAGGGTTCTTCCGTCCAATCTCTTTTACTTTGGTTACAGAGTCTAAATGTATTTGGATAGGAATGAGAAATGCCATCCTTGTCAGTAATTGCATGGATTGTTCTGTCTAAATAGTGCAGGAATTAATGCCAAGGACCTTCATGTTAGAAACAAAGGGCTGTAGGGCATATTTTCTTCTGTTTGCCTTAATTTCCGTTGCACCATCGCTATGAATTAATTAGCAAACAGGCAAATGCGGATGCTCTTTTTTCTTAATGGTGACCTTACCAGGAAAAGACTTGGTTTTTCCTTTTTGGTGTTTCCTTTCAGAAAGGTAGGTACACAACCTCCCTAAAGACCTGTGCTGTATTTTTCTGTTGTGTTGGATGTTAAATCTCCAGTTAAATATGATAATAAAGCAATAGCTCCGTCTGACTGTCAGTCCACAAATAGTTCAACTGAAATGCTTCAGTTTACAGATGCCCTTGTTAGGAGACCCATCTGTCAACAAAGACCACTGTAAATAAATGATGTGGTTTCCTTGGAGGCTTCCTCCCCCTCCCCCCCAACCTGTTAATATGCATAACATAAATCATCAATCTTGATAAATGAAGTTATCCTTCATTCATCCTATTGGTAAGACACAATTGCTGAAATAATTTTCTGTAGGGAAAACACTTAGGGTAGTCTTATTCAGAGTGAATTTTAAAATATGAACCTTCCAAATTATTTATAAATGTTGAATAACATAACTTTGATGAATAGTTGCCATCTAAATGTAGAATTACCAGAAGAGACTATGCCATCTTAATCATTTCGTAAAATATTTGGTTTTCAAAATAATGTTGATAAACAATCTTCCCTATTTCTGCTTCTGAAGCTAGGAGGGTGCTATTAGATAGGAATTCTGTGAAATTAACAGTGCATGTATGAAAGGGCTACATACTAAACGGTGTTAGCCAAAGGCCTTTCTCTTAATGTATTTTCCACACAACAACCTTGTAAGGTAGGTAAAGTATTATTATCCCCATTTTGTAGATAGGAAACAGACTCAGAGAGGGTAAGTGACTTGCCCAGTAAATATTAGAGCTGATCATTGAACTCAGTTCATCCAGTCCAGAGTCTAGTACTTTCGTCACTGAGCCAAAGCCTCTAAAAATACATTAAAATAAAACCAATTGAATTCAGTAATTCAACCCAACTACCAAAATATCTCGTCCAGCTTATTTGGAGTCCTTGCAATTAAAGCCTCATCTGGTCAGTTCCTTACTGGTATAACCCATAACCCAGTACTTCAAGCTTTGAACTTACAAGGATTGGGTTAAATTTCAGGATCAACCCCTCCATTCCTATCATATTTCTTTCTATGTCCTATATAGCCTCAATTGATGTTCCCTGTGGGAAATATCAGAATATATCTTGAGTGTAGCTTGTGCCTATGTATTTACATATGTAGGTAAAAGAGTTTGCAAAACCTATACAAGCATTCAAGGTAACAATGCAGATATTGGGGCACAATTCCACCTCATAGAAAATACAGAAACCCACACACTATTAATATAGGTCTCATTCAGGTAGATCCTATTTTTCCTCGGGGTCTTCAAGTCTTCAAGTCTAGGGTTTAGAATTCTCTTGGAAGGGAAATGACCTCAGGGTGGCATTCTAGTGAGTCCCACTTAATTATAGTTGGATAGTTATCCAACATATGGTCTGAACTCTTTCCAGAAACAAAGTGATTTATAGCTGCTAGTGAGGTAGTATTTTCCCATTGAACATGAGGTAACAGGATAATGTAATTTGGATCAAGGGCAAAATCTAGAACTTCTCTTCAAATAGTGGCTTCTCTAGCCCCAAACGTCATTATGTGTGATCCTTTTTTTTTCTCTCTAGTAGTCTGGTGCTTCTTAGGAACTCTCATTCTTTCTCTAGAAAGTTAAATCCCTTAACTATACATCTTGGGATTGTTAAGAAACCTGTTGGTTGACACTGACTGGGAATTCTTTCTGTGTCTAGAAAGCTGGATTCCAAGATTATGCTTCTTGGAAACTGCCTCCCTCTTCTTTTAAGAAGGCTGGGGTTCAAGAACTCATGCCATTTGACCATGTGGTTCTTCTCTCTCTGGCTGCCACCTCATGAGCCAAGAGGTTATACTGCTTCCTTTCCAAGACTAGAACTAAGAATTTGTGATGCAGAACTCCTTTTGGGTCCTGTGCTCACACACTTTCCATGTACTTCTTCTGTCTCAAGGGAGGCATTAATGGCTCTTAGGTGGAGAATACCTAACTCTAATCACCACCAATCTAAGAATTCAAGTCCATTCTGTTGTATTCCAGGCTTGTCTTAGAAAAGGAGAAAAGTCTTCCAGTTTATAACTGAAAATTTCCATTTTATAGACCAGAACAAAGGAGATAGCTTCTCCCATAATAATGTGTCTCACAAGAGTCTGAGTCACAGAATTCATCTGTATTCTCTTAGTTCCATCATTAGCAATACCCCACAAAAGCCACCTATGTAAGATCATCAAGTTGATCAGGGAACTACCTAAATAACCCCCTCATAAGAGGGATCCATAGTCCCTTTAAAAACAGTAACAATGGGCATGTCCACCCTCTCAAAACCCAAAGGTTCCCTAAGCTATAGCTCATGAAGGTGAACAAGGACCTCCCCTGATCAATCCACTACCTATGTATCACTAGCAATCATTTATTTGAAGGCAGTACCATACAAGCTACGAGGTATCCCAACATTCCTTCATCAAATTCCATTTAAGTCTTTATCAACTCACCAGAAATGTTTCCTTCCTCTTTTGAAGGTCATGGATAGGTTGTAGCGATTTGACTGGAGCAGAAATCACTGCTGATCTGGAATTAATTTGAACAGTTCAAACCATTACAACTGTGTTTGAATGAATTCATTTCAGTCCTTACAAATAGACAAATTAGATATTGATTAATATTAATTGCCCTCCCTTCAGGAAAAATAGTTTTTATAATGTAAGTAAGATTAATAAGTACACATTAAATATCACACACAGTTTGGTCTTCAGTTTTGAAAAAAAAAGGTTAAATATAATACTATAACTATTTGAAGGAGTGATCAGAATGGATTACTCAGATCTTCCTGACTCAGAGCCCAGATCTCTAGCCACTTCACTACCTGCATGCCCAAAAATCAATTAAGTACTTGATATAATCAACTGGGTCAAATTCTGGGGGGAAGGGGAGGAGGTGACTCAATTCCTGCCTTCAAGGATTTTAAATCCGTTTTAAAATTTAAAATTTTTAAGGCATGTTTAATACTCAAATGATGATGATAGCAAACATTTATATATTATCTACTGTGTGCCAGACATTGTGTTAAGTACTTTACAAATATTATCTCATTTGATCTTCACTACATCTCTGAGAGGTAGGTGCTGTTATTATCCCCATTTTACAGTAACCACTGATGCTTTGTAATATGACTAACATCATCCTTAATAGGACTGGATTAAGTTTGAATGACATCTTTATGCCCCAGAGTCCTTTAGACAAACCCTTTACATATAATTTCATGGTGTTTTGTATATGTTTGCCTTTTAGTTCTTTTAATGCTGAAGTAAGTAAATGCTTAAGGACTCTAGCTCCTTTATTAAAAAGGGTTAAATGACTTCCCCAGGGTCACATAGCTAGTAAGTGCCCAAGGTAGGATTTGAACTCAGATCTTCCTGACTCAGAGCCCAGATCTCTAGCCGCTGCACTACCTGCATGCCTGAAAATCAATTAAGTACTTGATATATTCAACTGGGTCAAATTCTGGGGGACGGGGGGAAGATGACTCAATTCCTGCCTTCAAGGATTTTAAAATTTAATTCAGATATGTACACAATAAGTATGTCATAAGGTAGAATTTAGTTAGCGCAAAGAAAAAGTCTGAACAAAGCAGTATAGGAAGCTTTTTAAGAGAGTCATTTTCGGACCTCACTTTCAACTGTTGTATTAAAGAAGTCTTTATGGACAAAGTGACACCTGAGCTGTGCCTTGAAGAAAGAAAAGGATTTCAACAGGTAAAAAATGAGGGGAGTGAATTCCAGACACAGGAGATGGTCTGCAATGACATGCTGAGAGATTGTATGTTTGGTTCTTGGAATACATTGGCAAACATGCAGAGTGTAAGTAGGGAAGTAATATGAAAGGGTAGGTTAGCTATATCAAATTGCTTCCTGTCTCATGGAGAGAAGGAGGAGAGGAAGGGAAAGAGAAAATTTGGAGCTCAAAATTTTTTTAAATGGATGTTAAAAATTTTCTTTACATGTAATTGGTAAAAAATAAAATACTATTTTTTTAAAAAAGAGAAAGGGAAGGTTAGGATTAATGCTTTCAGGGCCTTAAATGCCAGGTTTAGGAGTTTTTTGGTTTTTTTTTTCTATATGTGGTGATTAGCTACTGAAGGATTTTGAGCAGAAGAGTATCAAAGTGCCGTAGTAAGATTATTTTGTAGCTGTGTGAAGGTTGAAGAGGGGAGATACTGGAAGCAGGAATACTAAGCAGGAGGCTATTACAGTAGACCAGATGGGAGGTAATGAAGGCTGAAACTAAGGTGGTGACAATATGAGTGGAAGGAGAGATATTCGAGAGACTGCAGATAAAGAATGGATAGGACTTGGCAACTGATTAGATATGGGGAATGTGGGGGAGAGAGAAGAGAAAAAAATGAGCTGGAGACTGAGAGCCTGGGTGCCTGAGAGAGGGTGGTGCCATCAACAGAGATAGTGGGTGTTTTGTCTTTTTCAGTACCACATGAGACACTGGTTTAGTCCAGATTTCCAGTTTGGTCCTGCTCCCTGGAAAGAAGATACCGATGGTAGGAAAGGGGAAGCAATGTAGGTTTTGCAGAAATAGTGGTTTGTGAAAATGAGCATATGCTTGTAGTACCAGTGAGTACCCACTCAGAATGTATAAACACAATTAGTTCTTAAAAAAAAATAGTACACTGAACTTCAAAACCACATGTTGATATGTGAAAGAAAGGTTCCAAAAATTCTAAATTTCAGTGACTGTCCAAGCAGGAAGGAACAATTAACAAATTCATCCGCCATCTACTTGCATTTCTGTCTTCAACTCTGATAATATATGTGGATTTCAGCAATTCTGACTCTCAGCCCTTTTCACTTCATTTGTGACCATCAATAAATTATAATGTATTTGATTTTCAATAAATTGTGCATTTCACAGTAAGGACTCAGGCTCATTCAGTATTTTAAGTATCACATGTTGACATATTCAAAGGAATCTTAAGCTAAGACATTTCTAAAGCATTCTAAGTTAAAAGTAGGATCTTAAGTGAACAAATAACTTTCCTTCAAAATAGAAATAGAACCCTAATTTATGATTGCGTCAGTTGTTTTTCCCATGTGTCAATTAGCTTTTTATTAGTGGGACCAGACAATTTGAGAAATCTTTTCATGCTTTATGACTTAGTTTTAAAAAAATGATTTAATTATGAATGAATAAAAAAAAGAAACAACTAAGACTTAACTTGCTATTTTGTTCCATTTGTTGAATGTGTTGAAAGATACTGAAGAAATTATTTTAAAACAAATTTGTGCTCTAGATTTTACAAAAGAAAGATTTAACATATCTCTAAGGTTAACTTAGATAGATTAACACAGTCTAATGAAGCTCATATCCTTTTGAGGGAATAGGGAAAATAGGTCCACACAAAGACAAAGTAAATGGTAAATGCTTGTTGAGCTGAATTAAATAACATTAACAATGGTCTCTTCCTTTTTCCTTCCTAACTCATATTTGGGAGTCAGAAAGCTAATGAGGCCTTGATTTTTTGCATGACCTTGGGTGAGCCATTTATTTTTAGATCCTTTTCTCATTTTCCCCTAAAACACCCATTTTACATGCACATCGAACTCCATGAAATAAACTGTAACCACTGATGCTCTGTGATGTGACTAACATCATCCTTAATAGGATTGGGTTAAGTTTCAATGACATCTTTCTGCCCCAGAGTCCTTTAGACAAACCCTTCACATGTAATTTCATGGTGTTTTGTTTGCCTTTTAGTTCTTTTAATGCTGAAATACGTAAATGCTTAAAGGCTCTTACTCCTTTATTAAAAAGAAAAGTTCCAATAGGCTTATGTACCAAAAATTCACAGGTTGCAATCTTGAATATAATTTGAAAATCATTTCCATTAGTACTAATTTTTGGAGTGGTTGTTTGGTTTATTGAGCTGCTTGATATAGGAATTTATCTGAATTGGATAACCCTTACAGAGAATGTCCTTTTGTATAAATAAGGAAAAGATGCTGTGATTTTGTCCCTGTTGAAACATTGTTTTTTCCCCCTCAGATGTTGTTTGATTGTTCTGTTTTCAATGAGATTGTTCTCTGCTCCAAAATTCACCTTAATTCATCTCCCAATTAACATAATAAATATTTATAGAATAACCAAATCTCCAGAACTAATTAAAATATAGGCCCCTTATCTTTTCAAGTGAAAAAGAATAATTCAGAAATTCTTTTCAGAGTTTAGGAGCCAATTTTCTAAGATTTTATTTTTCAAGATAAAACTTAATATCAAATTTTTTTTTAGTCCCAGAATAAATCTAAGTTGGCAGAGTATATCAGATACTTTTTCTGAGACAGAAAGCTTAAACACCTAACTATTTTAAGAAGTATTTCAAAGTAGTTTGAAAAGAAATGCATATCCTATACAATCATTATTCAAAATTGGAAAATGATCATCGGCAAATTTCACTTATTCATTTTTATTTTATATAATATCAAGATTTTAACACTGATACTCTAGACTTCAACTGACTACTTCTTGTATTTATAATTAATGCAGAATACTTTGTAGAGCTTTGTAAATGAGATACATAATCATTCAAAAGAGGCCCATCTAACTAACCACACAGGAAAAGCCAAGTGGATAAAGAATGCTTATTGTTGAAATTATGATAAGTACTTGTATGGACAATCTATAGTACTCATTTGTACAAATAGTTCGAACATCTACCCTGGATGGAGAGCGAATTGATCCCTAAACTGAATAAGAGAAGTAGAGGAGGGAGTATTTTACAAAGCAAAATTTAACATAACAATACCTATAAGGTTAACATTTAAGTTAGAGTAACAATCTAATGAAGCTCATATCCTTTTTGAAGGAATAGGGAAAGCAGGCAATATTTCCTTAAGAAAATATGGTGCAGTACTTTTTATGACCTCAAATTTCTTCCTGAAACAAAGGCCCATCTTTTTTTTTTTTTTTTTTGATATTCATTTCTTTTTGGTAATACTCTGTGTCATAGTACCCAAAGAATTAAAATTGTCTGTCAATTAAATTACAATGGATACAAAGCTTAGGCTAGACATGAATAAACTGTAGCACATTACTGTGAATAATCGTGCAAAAGTATCATAAAGGATATAATCAGAGGGAATTATCTTTTGTTGTCCTACAGTTTCATTCTGAAATGCCCTCGGGGTGATTTATATATTTGAGTATCTTACCAAGCTTTCGTTAAACTGGTTTTCATTTTTAATGTTTCTCCCTGCTCTTTGAGACAATAGGCTCTTTTTTTTTTTGCAAATGAATTTATATTCCATATTTGTGTTTATTTTTGATAAAGAGGTTGTGTTTCCTTGATTGTAAACTCTTTGAGGACAGGGACTGTGTTTTTGCATACCATCCTTCTTGTAACTTTCAGTACTTGGCACAATGCTTGGCGCAGATTAAGGACTTAATAATATTTGTGGACTGACTAGATGAGGTAGTTTACAGGCTCTTTTGGTCATGTCATGACAATTGTTCCATGTCAGTTAAACTTCTTTAGGAAATGATTATAATTTATGTCTATGTTCCTCCATCCATTTCCTCTTTTTTTTTTTTTTTTTGAATTCTCAGTTTGTTTGAATATTTTAGGTTGGATTTGTCATCGTTCACTTTTTTTTTCTTATTTTGATATTTCTAGTTTTGTGATCTTTGCTCTTAATATGTTAATGATCTGACTACACAGATAGCTGATGTAAGCATATCTTCCATAGAAGTAGGTGGCACAGTGGATACAGTGCATCGTCTTCCTGTGTTCCAATCTGACCTCAGACACTTATGAATTACATGGCACTTAACACTGTTTGCCTCAATTCCTCGTCTGGAGAAGAAAATGGCAAACTTACTCTAGTATCTTTGCCAAAAAAAACCCTAAATGGGGTCCCTAGTAGTAGGACATGACTAAAATGATTCAACAACAACCCATATCAGTAATGAATAATTGCTTCTCTGTCAAAATGTAGTCTGTTTATTTGATGCTTATCTTTATTTGGAGTTTATCTTGTTCAATACCTCCCATTTTGTTTCTTGGAGAAAGTATTCATGATGTATAGTTATTAGGTTTCTATTTAAAATACAGTGTTTGGCCTCCCTCATTTCTTAATTCTGAACCATTACTTTCCAAAATATTTTCTCTTTCCTTTCTTATGTCCACCTTAGCATTGAAATCACAAGTACCGAAGTATGTATTTATTTTGTCTGGAGGATTTTTATTGTTTTTCATTCATTGTCTTCTCATCCTTTATTAGAGAAATTGGCACTTAAGCTGCAATTATCTTCATGGTGATATATTTGGAGATGTTTAACAAGAACACAGAACTATATGGGGACTTTCTAGTGCTTTTCTTTGCTTCATGGGCTGTCATGGCAAGCACTCCAAAAGCCTTTGAGAATCCAGGACCAGAATAATGCTATGAAGAGGAATCAGAATCAGACTTATGTTCCATATATTATCTATATTTAAAAATCAGGGAAGTATGTCTCGTACATTTTAGAAGTAATTCCATAAAAAAACAGAAATAAAATCATTCTAGCACATAAAGCTTATAAGGAAGCCATTTTCATCTTACAGTTGCTGGAAATTATCTGTTAACATAATGCATATGCAAAATATTTTTGATATTGTAAAGCAATAGAGATACGGCTCTGGAAAACTATCCTCCTGGAGGGTAAATAGAGAAGAGTTATTATGGATAAGTCAGTCAGGCTGTTCATCTGAGCCAGGAGAGACATGCTCACTCATGGATCCTCAGGACTTCTCAATCATCAGTGCTCTTCAAATTAGCTGAGAGTTGGAGATCCACGTAGTTTATATTTTTTGTTTAATATAGGCTGTTTGAATTGAAAACAGAAGAGATGATTTTATGCTAGCAGATGGAGGGAATACACAGGATTTTGCAACTAATTACAATGAGTGGAATAAGGGAGAGTTATCTAAAAAAAACACCACTTTTGCTGATCATGTCATTTGTGATTGCTGTTTATAAATATATAAGTATCACCCCCTTGAAATTTACTTCCTTGTCTACATTATGATGCAATATAAAGAACACACTGTATTTAGAGTCAAAAGAACTGGGTTCAAAGGTGGCCTCTGCCACTTACTACTTGTGTGACCTTGAGCAAGTCACTTAACTTGTTTTCTCGATTGTAAAATGAAAGGATTGGTCTAGACAACATCAAAGTGCCCTTTCCTTTTTAAGCTTAAAATTCTTTGATTTTTAAAGTAGGGTCAGTAGAGGTTCAAGGGAGGTTTCAGTAAAATCTTCGATGATCATTCATTCTTTAAGACTCCATTCATAATTTGATTGATATGGGTATTAATGAGTATACATGTGTACTGATACAGATAGGGACTTCCCCCTGCTCCTTTACACCTTAAGTGTAGATCATGTAGTCCAGCTCCCTTATTTTACAGATGAGGAGACAGTCTTAGAAAGATGAAGCTTTATCCAAGGTGGTTAGTGTCAGAACTGGGTCCTCTGACTCCAAATTTATTGCTTTTCCACTATTCCATACCACAGCTTCATTTTAATAAGCTAGGTTAAGAAATGTTAGAAGCAATATAACCTAGAACCCAAAAGTCACTAGAAATGAGAGCCATTGTAACCTGAACCCGTATGACCTGAGTGAGATAACCTCATTGGAGCGGAACCCAGTGTTGCATCTTGGGAAGTAATCTTATCCTCCTCTGGTTGTCCAGGACCCAGAAGCCATTTCTGTATGATCAAGGCAGTTTCTAACTTTCTCAAAAGGGTGAAAATTTTCTATTAAAATGTTCCAAAGTTTTTCATTCACCCATACTAGAGGACCTGAGTTACTTATTTGCATTTTCTGCTTATTGTGTTTATTAAGATTATCTTGTTTTTGTGGCTTTTCTCCGCACTTTGGCCTCCTGAATTCCTTCAAAATTCAATTTAAGTCCTACATTTGCTAGTGCCTTCCCTCTGATATTAGCTCCAATTATATATCTTGTAGGTACATAGTTATTTGCATGTCATGTCCCCCTACAGGGTGTGACCTCCTCAAAGGCAGGTATCACATTTTTACCTTTCTGTGTACCCTTAGCACATAGCACAATGCCTGGCACCTAGTAGTCACACTTAATAAATACTTGTTGATTGGCTGACTGTCATGGTAGACAAAGTGTTGGACTTGGAGTCAGAAAGACTTAGGTTCAAATACATCTCTGACATCTATTGTGTGGCTCTGAGCATGTCATTTAAACTTTCTAAATCTCAGTTTCCTTTTCTGTAAAACAAGGATAATAGTACCTAACTAGCAAAATTGTTAGGAGGTTTGAATGAGCTAATGTATGGAAACATTTTGCAAACTTAAAAACCTTTGGTCAATTTCAACTATTATGGTTTTTATTCCTCTTTTTGACCTTGAGGCAAGGAATGCTTTGTGTCCCAAAGTAAAGGATAGCTGTCTTACTGCGATATCTAAAGAAGAAATAACATTTTTTTCTAGTTTCCCTCCATGCCTTCCTCCCTCATTCCCAAGAGTCTCTGCCTTTATAACCAGAGAGCACATTTCCCAAGCCTCACATTCTAGGGCGTCCTCCAGTGGAAGACAAACCAGTGACCTGGAGATCCTCAGGCAGGCAGCCAGGGGGTGAAAATGAGGTAGCTCTCTAAGAGCCAAGAAAGACTTCAGCCTCACAGGACATGCATAAATGCATAATGTGTTTGTTCTGTCCTGATTTCACCCATATGCAAGTGTTGGAGACCTACCTGGTAACTTGCCCTGGTCTCCACATACCTCCACATACCTTCACCCCTTACACCACCATCCCCGCACTGTGGTCTTACAATTATATAGCTCATCCAGTAAGGAATATGAAACCAGTCTGCTTTTAGACTTCATGGGTTAAAATGGTACTTTTTCAACAAAGATCTATTGAGAACTAGCTGTGTACACAGTGCTTCACATAACAACCCTATGAGGTAGGTACTTATAAGTGTCATTATTGCCATTTTACAGATAAGGAAACTGAGGGTCAGGTGAAGTGATATACCTTTGGTCACACAGGTGATAAATGTTAGAGGCAAGACTTAAACTTAGGTCTCCTTGATGCCAGATCCGTTATCCTAATGTCCACCCATTATACCCACACTGTCCAAATCTTAATGGACTCTTCCTTATCAAAACCACCCATATTCTTCCTAATCATTTGATGGGCAGTCAGGATCAACACCTATTTTAGGAGCAATATTCCCTTTTCATACTCCTTGTTCCTCAACATTATGACAATTTCCTTAGATTTTTCCTGTAGATTTTTTATGATAGAGATCATAGACATAAACATCATAATGTCCTATCAAACAAATTTGATTGATTTAACTTTTGCCCCAAAAGAAACAGGCTATTGCAATTTTTGTATAAAAACCCTTAAGTTCAAAACACTAAACCACAACTGTGAATTCACTTCAAACACACAGCAATCTGTTTTAGTGCCAATAAAGACAATCTTTCCTTAATTCTTCTCTTGCCAGGTGTGCTATTTTTAGCTTCGCTTCAGAGAGATAATTTACTCCTCTTGTCTTTCTCCCATGAGAGTCAGAGAGAAGATGGAGGGGAAAAGCCTCCAGAAAACCCAGAAAGCCAATGTACTTTTACTGTAGAACAGAACTAGGTTTCCAACTCATTTCCTGAACTCTGCTGCTGCCACCAACCTAAATTCCCAAGGCTGCTAATGCTATCCATTTTAAAGAGGATCCTAGGCTAGCATTTTATGTCTACAATGAGGAGAGTTTTTTTTATTTGTCCTTTCAGTACAATGTCTTTCTTCAGGCTAAACCTTGGAGGAGGAAGAGAGAGTGTCAGAATTTAACACTGGGGACTTCTTTCTGAATGAATGTGTATGTTATATAGTGGGTTGGATAACAGGTGCAGAATTTGCACAGGTAATTAAAAGGTGTATTCATTATTCTAAGATTTTACAAATATTGCTTGCCTTCACTCTTTACAAGTAGATGAACATACTGAGATAAATCCAGAACTTTTACATATAGTGGTTAGACTCGAAGCTAGGTGGCACTGAGGATATAGGCCTGGACCTGGATTCAGGGAGACCTAAATTCAAATCCTACCTTACACATACCTTGAGCTAGACTTAATCTTTGTTTGCCTCGGTTTTCTCATGTGTAAAGTGGGGGTAATAGTAACACCTCCTTCTCAGGGTTGTTATAGAAAGAAAATGAGATAATATTTGCAAAGCACTTTGCAAACCTTAGAGTGCTATGTAAATGCTATTATTATTGTTATTATTATGGTACAAATACTGGTAAGCTTTGTGAAGTTTGGTCTTTGGTTTCTCATATAATAATACTTCATATTCCTATAGCACTTGAAGGTAGGTAGAATAATTATTAACATCACTGTTTTATGTTTGACAGGAGTGGACCAAACATTTTCAGATGTCTAAACTAAGGGTCTAAGAACTTGTGGACCCTCTGAAGTCACAGAGTTCCTAAGTATCTGAGATGAGATTGGAACCAAGGTATCCTGACTCCAAATCCAGTCTCTTTCCATTAGGTCATGCTGCCTCACTTGTTCTTAGCTGTGAATCCTTCGTCTACCTTAGTTTCCCCTTCCAGAAAAGCATTACATCAATGTAGACCACTAGGTAACTAGGGCAACTAGGTAATGGATAGAGTACTGGTCCTGGAGTCAGGAAGACCTGGCCTCAGAAACTTACTGAGTTGACTCTGGTCAAGTCACTAAACCCTATGCGCCTCAGTTCCTCATCTGTAAAATGAGCTGAAAAAGGAAATGGCAAACCACTCTATTGTCTTTTTGCCAAGAAAACCCCAGATGAGGTGACAAAGAGTTGGACATGACTGAAAATGGCAGAACAGACCACTGGTAGGTGTTATGAAGTATGAGTCATGCATAATGCCCAGTAAGACATCACCTGAGTTGTCTTCATTCAGAGTAGGTCAATGAATGGGATCTACCTTTTGGAAATGGATACTTTGCTGGCCTGAGTTTTGCAGTCAATGCCTCATTTCATTCCTGTCCAGATCTGCTCTATTTGAGCAGACTAACTCCTTCTTTTGTCCTGCCTCTTGTAGCTGAACATAGCAGCTTAAATGAAAAGAAAAAGAAAATCAGTGTGGTGGGTTGGGGTGGGGGGTGGGGAGTGGGGTTCTTGCAGTAACATATCTCTTACTGGAGACATCCTCCATTCAAGCACCAAAAGGATTTTCCTCAAGCACAGGTCTAGCCTTGTTACTTCTGCTCAGTCATCTCCAGTGACTCCCTCCCTATTGTCTCCAGAATTAAGTGCAGTCAGCCTGGCATTCAAACTCTTTGCACCCTAACCCTCTCCTACTTTTCCAGCCTCCTTACACCTTATTCCCCCACATATACTCTTCCATCCAGTGACATTGGTCTCCTTACTATTCCAAGAACAAAACAGTGCATCTCTTGGCCCTGGACCTTTTCTCTGGCTATCTCATGCCTGGCATGCTCTCCAGTATTGTCTTTACCTCCTGGCATCCCTGACCCTCTTTTACAAGAAATCTTTCCCACCCCTCCTAATTCTATTTTTTCCCCTCTTGCCTTTTTCCTTTTTGTCCCGTATACAGCTTGTTTAAATATATTTGCTTGTTTTCTTCTCTCCCACTGTATTAGGGCAGAGACTGTCTTTTGCCTCTTTTTGTACTCTAATACTTAGTCCAATGCTTGGAACATAGTAGATGCTTAATAACCATTTATAGACTGTGGCATATTTTTTCGTTGAAACTGTCAACAGCTAGCGCCTTGAAAATCCCTGTAAATTTCCACTGTTCTATCGTTGTGTCCTCCGGGGTCAGCTGGAATAAATCTAATCCTGCTTCCCTATGACAACATTTCAGCAGTTTGAAGAGTCTTTTGAGGCCATTATTTTCTAAGATAATTTGCATTTTTTCCTACTCTGTGCTATTAAGGGATAGCACTATAAAAAATAAAGTGATACTTATCACTCTTGGATTCCTAGCTCATAGAAATTATATATATGTATATGTATATATATGTATATATGTGTAGATATAGTAGATATATTTCAATTTTACCAGATCCTAAAAGAAATGGATTGTATATTGTTATGCTAATAATGTTATCATATACAATATATATGATCTAATAATATTATTAGAAAACCATCACTTAACATAGTGACAGAATATTAAGACTGTGTCTCATAAACCAAGATTACATATTTGAACCTAGTTGTACCTGACATGAACAACTTCCCTGGCTAGAAAAACCAATATACTTTTGCTACAGATCATAAATCTGTTTCCAGCCCAGCCTCGAGGTGTACAGTTGGCACCAAATTAAATTCCCATTGGCTCTGAAACTATAAATTGCCAATATAGATTGTGGGCTAATATTTTATGCCTAAAGTGGGGAAAGGCTTTTCCTTTGTCTTTTTGGTCGGTGTCAGCAAAGTGAACACCCACGTAACACCATGCCTTGTATAGGGTAGGTTAATAATAGTAATAATAATCACTAAATAATCACTTATAATCAATAAAGCACTTTGCAGTTTGCTAAGCATTTCACATAGGGTATCTCATTTGATCTTCACAATAGCCCTGTGAGGTAGGTACTGTTATTATATTCATTTTCCATGAGTAGCTTCAAATTTGCATTTTAGGAGACTTCTTTTCTAAAGTTCATTACAGAGGCAACCATGTTGCTTCAGTATTTTGCCTGTAAAGATTCACATCATTGTGAAAATGTGCTCACAACGACCTTGATAAAGGACGCAAAACTCATGACCTTTGACTTCATCCTGCCTTGGTGCTGTGCACTAAATGTTAGCTTATTTATTTTTGTAAAAGGAAGAGCTTTATTTCCATTGGCATAACAGCTCTTAATCTTTGAATCCTGCCACAAATAACCAGGTATAAACTAAATGTAAATGTGCAGTTCCACGTTTAAGGTTTGCTTTCAATGATGTCTGCTGCTTTAATTCTCATGGAATATATCTTATACAAGTTCTTCCAGGATTATTCTAATTGCTTGTCTGCCAATTCAAACATTTATTTTGGTAGTTCCTAGCCCTCATTTTCTGATATCTAAGTGTGGATCTATCTGAGAGTAGAAAGGGATGTCTCAAGTTATAAAAAACAAAATTAATTTTAGAATTTAAACATTAAAATTTGTTT
Organism: Notamacropus eugenii; assembly: GCF_028372415.1. Lineage (NCBI taxonomy): Eukaryota > Metazoa > Chordata > Mammalia > Diprotodontia > Macropodidae > Notamacropus > Notamacropus eugenii. The sequence goes on along the minus strand of NC_092876.1, from coordinate 147,353,031 downwards.
AAAAATCAATATATATGCTATATACCACTTGTTTTAAAGATTGGAGTATTGTAACATCAAATGAATCAGAGATCAAATGAGAATTATTATTGGGGATATTTAGTTTGTAATTAGTTTTTATTTTTATATGCAGATGTTACAACCATGATTCAGTTGTGCCATGTCAAAAAAGACAGGAGCACAAATCAATCACAAAATCATACAGAATCCCTGAATTTCAGTATTTTGAGAAACTAACCTGTAGTTAACCAAACCTGTATCTCAGCATGAATAATTTCTGTGATGTACCTGACAAGTTATTATCCAGCCCTTGATTATACACAAGGTTCCCCTCCAAAGCAGGGGAATCCATTACCACCCAAGGAAGCCCACTTAACTTCTAGAGAACTCTAATTGTTAAGAAATTATCCTGTACATTAAACCCTAACTTGTCTTTTTAGCAGCTTCCTAAATTTGTGTCATCTGTCAATTTCATAAATATGTTGCCTTTTCCCAAGGCATGAATTGCAAAAAATGTTCAGCAGCACATGGCTAAGCACCTGGGATGCTCTTCTAGAGATGTCCTTCTAAGTTGACACTGAATCATTAACGACTACTCTTTGTACCCAACTACTCATCCAGTTTCATATCCACCTACTGGTACTATCTAGTCCAGTAATGTTAAAATCAAATAGAAGTGGGATCCACAAGTCATACAGAAGGAACTTTTTCAGGGCACAAAATGACTTAGAAAACCACACATGTTCATATTTTTAATGTTGATATATTCATGCATTACTAAAAGAGGAACTACATTTTTATTTGGTTTGGGCTGCAACTGGGAATGTTGTGAACCACATGGGCCAGCGTGTTTTACTCCCCTGATCTAGGTCATATCAATCCAGGTTTTCCATAAGAATCCCATCAACATATTTATTAAGCACCTATTATATGTCAGGCATTGTGCTAGGCACCTAGGATGCAAGTACAATAAATAAAATAATCCCTTCTCAGAAGTAGGTTACATTTTAAAGGGGGAGACAACAAGGTCATATAAAAATATTAATACAAATAAAATAAGTATTTGTTGGTGTTCAGTCATTTCAGTTGCATCTGACTCTTGATGACCCTATTTGGGGCTTTCCAGGCAGAGATACTGAAATGATTTTCCATGTCCTTCTCCAGCTCATTTTACAGATGAGGAAACTGAGGCAAATAGGGTTGAGTGACTTGCTTAGGGTCAGGTAGCTAGAAAATGTCTGAGGCCAGATTTAAACCCAGGTCTTCCTGACTCCAGGTCCAGTGCTCCATCCACCTAGCTATAGAAATACAAATAAAAAGTCGCTCAATACAAGAGATAATAAACACAAAGAAATGGCATGAGATACTTTGTCAAATCCTTTGTTAAAATCTAGATTGTAACAGTGCAACAATAATGATGATGACAACTAGCATTTATACAGTGCTTTAAGTTTTGCAAGTACTTTACAAAGATTCTTTCATTTTACCCTCAAAAGAACCTTGGAAGGTAGGTTTACAGATGAGAGGGGTTAAATGACTTTCCTAGAGTCACACAGCTAAATAAGGGTCTGAGGTCAAAATCTGAACTCAGGATTTCCTGACTCTTGGCCCAGCATTCTAAACTGTATCTACAGTATATCATTCTCCTGATAATCTATTAATCCTGTCAAAAAAAAGTAATGACATGCCCTATTCTTGATGAAACCAGCAAACTCTCTGTGATCACGATTTCTTTAGTCTGTCAGAAATTCTGAATAAGGAACAATAAATGAAAAAAAAGCATTTTTAGTTTAAGGATTCAAACTAGAAAGGCATTTATTCTTCCCGATATAGCATTCATTTTCTGATGTGCAAAGTAACCAGGAGGTACATTCATTAACTCTCTCAAGACACTGGATTCCAATGTCATATATTACCAAAGGTTGAAGGATTATGACCTCCATCATCCCATGAGGACAAATTACCATGTTTCCAGGTCACAGTTTCCAGACTCACCCCCTCCTTGATGTTCACACCAATCCCCATCAACTAGAAAAACATAAAAGAGGGCAGATGACCCTCCAGGATACCCAGGAATCATTCACTTGACTTCTGGGATTATCTACTGTTATATTAGCACCAGTCTATACAAAAGTATTTTAGCAAGTTTAGGACAATACCACTAGATATCACTATAGGTAATGGAGATACTTATCATGTTCCTTTGATTTAAAAAAATCCTTATAATTTTCTATGTGGAAAAAATGTGGTTGCCCCAGAAATTATCTGTATTTCTTAAGACTAAGCAATAGGAAGGGAAAAATATAGTTCATATGGCACTTTCTGATGATTTTTTGAAGGAAGAAATTGTCAAGAATATGTGTATGGAACAGAGAATGATCTAGAAATGGGAGAACACAAGTAATTTAGTTAAATGTCTTCATTGCTAAGATGTTTAGGAAATGGTCTTGTCACTGGTTTCAAATAGTATTTGTTCTTCATCCCATTAAAATGTGGCCATAGCATTTCCATATTCCTAGTAGGTCTTACCCTTTTGTTTTGTCGGCCTTTCTAATCCTTGACACTGCCTCACTCCTATAAAAACAATCTTATTGTTCTCTGCCTTTTTAGATGGTGAAGCTTTCCCGTTTTTTATCTGAGCTCAAAGCACTTTTTCACAGCCCCATAGCATCTTTGTGAGGTACTCATCAAGAAAGAAATTAGCATTTTACAGTGAAATGTATAAGCAAGTTATACAAGGTCACCAAGTTCATAGGATCTGTATGCTGCAAGTGCCCCTAAATATTCAGCGATGTCTAAGACAATTAGTCCTTTTGTTCAGAGCACTGTGCTAATGAGGGCAAGGTCATGGGCTTGATCTTCTCATGGGACAATCAAATCATCTTTTATGTGATCTCAGATTGTACTCCTGGGCATATCTAGACATCTCATAATGCTGCTGTCAATCACGACAGAGACCAGTAAGAGATTGTACTTGACTCAAAATCCAGGATCATTGGAAGAAAACTACTCAAAATTCATAATTTATTAAACTTGGGTCAGAAAGACCAAGGAAGATATTCTGGAGTTTGTTAAAAGGCCCTTGAGTTTATGGAAATTGTCAAGAAACAGCAAATAGCTATTATCCACTTAGGATATTCTGAGAGAGAGAGCCTGGCATAATGAAAAGAGGTCTGGCCTGGAATAAGAAAGACTGGTTCAAGTCTTTTTCTCTAACAAATGTGAGCTGTATGAACATAGACAGGGCACTTAGTTCTCAGTGCTCAAGGCCACTGTTGAAGACTATAAATAACAGATGAAATTTGGGAAAACCCCATGCCTGTGAATTTTTCATACTCATATAACTAGCATTAGTCCTGTAAAGCCCTTCACATTCTCAATCCAGCCCATCTTTGAAGAGGGTTCAAGTTACCCTCCTTCATACAATCTCTTTTGCAGCCAAACTGGCCAATTTGCTGTTCTGCACACATTCCATCTCCTCCCTACATGCCTTTGCAGAGGCTGTTCCCACACTTAGAATGCTCTTTTTCAGATCCACTTCTTAGACCACTTTGCTCCATTCAAGCCTGTGCCTAAGTGCTAACTCCTACGCAACTGTTTTCCAGATTCCCCAGTTATTTTATTCCTCCCTGTATCCAGTTACTTCTTGTTTACTTTGCAAATGGTATATTTTGTATGTTATCTATTGTGTTCCTCACCCACCCACCCACTCACTCAGTAGAACATGAATTCCTTGAAGACATGTTTTATTTTTTGCTTTTGTATCCCTAGGGGAGTAGAGACTGGCATATAGTATACACTTAATAAGCTGAATTGGCTTGAAATGGGGAGAGGGGAAGCACTCACCTTAAATGAATCTTAAAGATTCTTCATTTTGTAAGAGTATTCTTTACTTTATTAAAGAATTCACTAAATACTCCTTTAAAATGATAAGCATTCGCAGTGCATTTAAAATATGATATACTACCTAGACAGGGCTATGAATCAAGACATTCAATAAGTATTTTTGTTGGCTATTGATTGAACTAATTTGTTTGCCAGAGAATACCTATCATGGCAAAATAGAAAGAATTCTGGATTGGGAGTTAGGAGAGCTGGTTTAAATCCCAGTTCTAGTGCTGGCTTCTACCAATGTAAATCTATCTCCTATAAAATGAGGGGGTTATACTCTAAGGGTCCCTCAAGCTCTAACGATTAATTATGACATATAAAGGGGCTTTATTTGTCTAGTACAGAGATGACAAACATGCAGCCCCCTGCAGTCTACAACTCCGAGTCCCAACCTGAAACCAGATTAAAATATAATTGGGGAATCTTTAACAAAATGAATAGAAATAAAATAAAGCAAAGGTGGTTTTCTAAGTCAATATGAGATCTGTATGCCCTTTTCCAATTTATTTCACAGAACTGGTCTAGTATAACTGGGGAATTCACTATTCTGCAGGAATCTATGACGTGGCAAAAGCAGGCTGAAAAACTGAGGCTGAAAGTCAGGAAAGAGCATTGCGGTCAGGATTCTGTAGCTAATTCATTTAAACAATGCAGTAATTTCATTAAGTGCCTACTGTGTGCCAAGTACCAACTAGTCATATGACTTTGGACGAGTCATTTAACTTCCATGAGGCTCCATTTCCTCATCTGTAAGAAGAGGAGTTTGAAATAATGATGAATCTGTAAAGTCCATTTCAGATATTAAAAAAATTAAAAAGCCAAGATAATTTCTAGTATAGGATTAGGGGTAGGGACTGGATCTGTGATTTTATTTCAGATAATTGTAAATGAACCCTCCATATTTTAAAAGTTTATTTTAATCATTCTAAAAGAAAAAAATCAAAATATATTACATGCTTCCTTGTCCTAATAAATGGAGAATATAGAATGCTATTTATCCTTTAGTGGTTCAAAATTATTGTAAATATCTATTATTGTACTATATAGTGATCGTTCAAAGACTAGTGAAGTATATAGAGCATAATACTGATTCTTAGCTGAGATTCCTAAAATCACTGAAATAGTTGATTTTGTCATTCCCCTCTTAGGAATTTTCCTTTAGAGGTAGACACTTTTTGTCCCTATTCTAAATGTCCTCAAATTTCTTTATCGAACCCTGTATCTTACCTTGAGTAAGCATTTCTACATTCAACTACCATATCATTCCATGAGAATTTTTGTCAATGGGTACTTTTTTGTCCATCTCCTCAGGACCACTAACCTTTTTCCATCTCAGCTGTTTACTTTCTTCATCTTTGATGGTAATTGATGACAGAGTTTAAGGCTTCTCCCTCGCCAGTCACAAAATATTATGTGTAAAATTAAGTCAGGTATCTTCTTGAGAAGATATGCTTGACGGTGGGACTAGTCCCTCTATACCTCCCATATTGACTAAATTGCTAAGCTTTATGAGAGTTATTTTTCTTGGTTTTAAATGCTTTATTGCTTGCTTCCAGATTGCTTTTCATTTAATTTGGAAGGTTAAGATTATCTGAATGCTTATGGCCAAATTATAATAGCTCACACTTGTATGGTGCTTTGTGATTATAAAACTACATTCCCATGTTATAAGTGGGACTCCTGGACTCAGAAAGGTTAAGTGATTTGTCTAGAGCCACACAGCAAGCTAGTAAGTGACAGATCAATGGTTTGAATCCAAATCTTCTGACTTCTAATCCAGTGTCTCAGATGCATTGTTTCATATATAGAGTCATTGAATTTTAGAATTAGGAAACCTTACAGATTATTTTATCCAATCCTTTTCACAAAGGAACTGAATACTAAGTTTCAATAGCTTTCTCTGTTGGAGTTTTGTGTTACCTTTCTTGCTTCTTGGGTTATAGTGAAGATAATCCAAACATAATGGTCCATAGAAGACAGAAGTAATTCTACAAGAATGCACCACAAAGTCATTTAGAGTAAAGAACAAACAAACAAAAACAAAAAAGAAGCCCCAATATTTTTAGATAGATGAAAATACATTGAGTTGCATTCACATTTTATTTCATAATTAGTAGATCATATTTAAATGATGATCGTGTGTGTGTGTGTGTGTGTGTGTGTGTGTGTGTGTGTGTGTGTGTGTATGGAGAGCTCCTTCAGCTGTGTTCTTCCCTTTTTGGTAAATTCATCTCTTTATTTTTACAGTTTAAAGAAACTTCTGCCCAAAGTAATTGGCAAGTGATTATTTTAAGAAGATTCAGTATAGCAGCTGGGAAGTCATTAACGCCACAATGAAGCA